>NC_079160.1:73810766-78610766 GCF_947563725.1 Argiope bruennichi
GCACATTCACACATAGAACAACAGAACAACCATGCCCAAACCGGGACTCGAACCCGGGAAGCCCAGATCACGGGGAAGACGCGCTACCCCTATGCCAGGACGCCGGCTCTCATATCTTTGAAAATTGAAAGCAAAAACCTTAAACCTATTTTTCTCGAAATGTTTTGCCAAATTATGTTATTACCGAAATATTATTGTTTAAAATTTATCAAAAAGTTTTATTCTTAAATCACGATTGATAACATATTATTGAAAATATCAATCTATAATTTGGCTTAATTTTAATTTATAATATTATCTAGAGAATTAATTAAATAATAAGTACAATGATAAAACGTTTCGAAGTTATATACATTTTAAACTTTAAAAACAATAAAAATTCTGCAAAAATCTATGATTATAAACACCACTTTTAGTAATTTACAATAATGTTAAGTTATTCCTAAATTTTTGCTTGATGTATAGACACTGGCCTACACATAAATGATCAAATATACCGAATAAAATACCAATCCGGTGATTTGTTTTTGATTTAAAATGTTTGGTCGAATTTGGGGAAAAAAAATTCAAACTTTTCTCAAGTGCTTAAAATATGTTTAAAGTAAAAAATATTTTTTTGTAATATATATTTAAGATATTTCTTCTCATGAATGTCCTTTGAAATAAAAAAAATATTTCTACAAAATCATTAGTTCGGAAAAAAGGCATTCTAACAAAATCGGACTCTTAACGAAATTAACCGCTTGTTTCACTTTTTTAAAAACACCCTGCATATATATATATATATATATATATATATATATATATATATATATATATATATATATATATATATATATATATATATATATATATATATATATATATATATATATATATATACACGATAAAAGGATGGAAATTCCGTATATCGACATAGTACTAAAACACCCTAATTTCATTTGTGCCTTGTTTACTGGAAATATTTTAAAAAGAAGCTAGAGACAATGCACAAAAGCAGCAGAATTGCATTAAAAAACTCCAAAATGTTTCAATTTTTTTTAATTTTTTGATTTTTGTTATTCCAAAACGTAAAACAATTTATCAAAATTTGATTTCAAAAAAATTTTTTTTGACTATTGCAATACTTTATTTTATTACACTTTGTTTAAGAACTTAAAAAAAAATATTTCTCCAACTCAACTTTAAAATTATTGATTCATAAAAGTCTGGAGAACATTGATAATATTATTTCCTCTTTGTATCTGATAGCAGCTCCCCCCTCCCCTCGAAAAGCATTGCCTTTTCGATTAAAGGGCGATGCTCTTTGCTAAACCAAGTACAACAAACAAAACCGTCTGGGATATCTTGTATAAACACCAAGTCACGGTATGTGCTTTTAAGCATCCAGTCACCGTATTCGCAATTCAATTTAGACGTTACAGCAAAGCTAGACCACGGAGAGTTAAGCACTCCACCAACTGAAAGAGTAATCTCACTTGAGGAGAGATCCAATGAATGTTTAATGCCTGCGAAGAAGCAAGGACACTCTCCTTCCTGAGAGTCTGTAAGTGTCGGAGGCAATATTACACATACCTTGCATTCCATGAATTTTTCATACAAATTTTGTCTTTGGTGTTCTCTTTATATTGTTTCTTGAGCGACTAGATAAGAACATATATTCTATTTTTTTGCATGGAAAAGATGTATTTGTATCCATATTGATAGCTGAGACCTTCTGAGACCTTATACTGATTTGTGTTGAACGTGCTTTCGGTTCTATCTACTTGGATAAGGCATCACGTCTTTATGCGTTATGAATTTTTAAAGCTTAGAAACTTCTTTAGAAAATATATGTCAAGTCATAGAATCAAAAGTAATCTCTTTGTTTAAAAGTAGTTTCAAATTTGGCTTTCCTTTTTAATGACTTTATGGACCAGCTTATAGCATTATTTCATTCTGAATTTTAAATCGTGCCATAAGTGGTGTCATTTTTCAGGACTTTTATTAAAAAGTCAAAAATACTGATAAACTGTAATTAGCTTATAATTTAAATAAACTCCATCTTACGGCAATATATATTAACATAGGATACCTAAAATTAAAATAAATATCCAAAATATCCTAAAAATTAAATAAATATCCTAAAATTAAATATCCAAAAGAATGATGATACAATAAATGATGAACATTGAATTTTTTAAAATAAAAAGTTGTTATATTTATTTATTGGTCGTGATAATTTTTAATAATTAATGTGATAATAGTTAATAATTATTACATTAATTTATTGATTGAATTTTAAAAATTTTTATTTACATTAAAATTTTTCTCATTAATATTATCATAAAAAAATTTTTCAAACGAAATATTTTTTGTACGCAAATAAAAATGATTAATCAGCTATTTAAATTCTGGGAAGGTGTACCTTGTCATGTATGACTGTCATTTTGAGAGTCTTTCTTAATAATTAATATTTAATGAATTATATATATTTTATGATTAAATTTATGTTTCGATTTTTTTTTCCATGTTCAGGTTATACTGTCGTTCTCATTAACCCCTTCATCATAAAACAGAAAGGGAATTTGAAATAAGAATGCAATTAATAGATATAAATTAAGAACATGGTCTCTCATCTGGAGAATCCACTTGGATTCCAATTGAGTGCTAAAGACATTTTCTGTATTAATTCAATGAAATTGTTTCGGTGTGTGGTGAATTGCATATAAGCCAGTAACAGCGCTTCTGCCCGAACAGCTGTTTTGGCAAAATCGGTTAGTTACTGGACTGCTACCCAAAAGGTCCCAGGTTCTATCCTAACGCGTCTCATAACCGCTTCATTGGTGACCTCGGACGCTGAACCTTCAACCTTCGTACAGCTGTTGTGGCGCCTTGCATAGGGGTAGTACAGCTGTTGTGGTTGGTGAAGCGTGTTTTTTTCACCAACCTTGCAATTGTACAAAGTCTTGTAAATATGTTGTAATTAAATTTTCTTTAACTTAAAAAAAACCATTGAAGAGGTTATGAGACGCGTTAGGTTAGAACGTGGGACCTTTTGGTTAGCAGTCCAGTAACTAACCGATTTTGCTATTTTTCGGTTACTGGCTTATATGCAATTCACCACAGGTGTATGGGATGACAGCTCAGATGTAGTCCTCGTCATCCGACCGAGCTTCAAAATTACGAGGTCCGTCCCAAAAATAGTCTTAGTATTCCCTTAAAACGGGACGTTAATATAATTCAACTTAACTAAACAATAAAATTGTTTCCGATGAAGTTAGTTTCCATTCAAGGATGAGAATTTGACGATTTATTGCCTTTTAACCTCACCTTTTGCCCTGATTTATAGATCTTATTGCTTTCCATCTACATATTGCTAATCATGACCATAATTCTCTGAAGAATTAACATAAGTGTTAATTGAATAAGAAATACAAGTATTATTTTGCTGCTATATCTTTCTGCAAAATTGCTCATGCTTTAAAGATATAGTTATTTTTTTGACTAAATTGTAACATCATTATTTAAATTCTGGATAGTAGATATACTATTATTTAGCCAATTAATGTACACAGCAAATGAAGTTTATTCTGCAGTCTGTAACTTTAATTTCGTGGCATTTTATACATCTAATTAAATATCGAACATAGCTTATATTTTTTTGCATTGTTTTAATGTATTTCGTTTAAAATGTATTGGACAGAATGACCCTATTACTTGGCTTATGATATGACACCCAGACGTTTTGATGTTAGAGCTAAATTTAGCCATGTTGTACCAGTTCAGTTTAGTTATAATAACGTCTCGTTTTAAAGCAACATTAGGGCTATTTTGGGATGTACCTCGTAATTTTGAACCACGCTCAGATGTCGAGAATGACACCTCCTCTCCAAACTTCCTCACCACACCAGTGGAAGGATGTTTGGCCCTGACGAATTTAACGCACACCAGAACCGCTTACACGTCGGTTCTTCGGTCGAATCAGGTCTCGAACTTGAAACCCTCCAGTACCAAGTCGAGAATTAACCACTACTGTGGCCCCTCCATGTTGCACCAAAGATATGGTGAAGTCATATCGTATTACATGATGGCCTTCTAAAATATTTGAAAATCATCCATATTACTTAATATTATATCTAATGCAGATCGAACACTTGTATTATCGATCAAATGTTCAACACTTCTTAGCACAATTTTCTTTGTCTGTTTTATATATTCTTGTAGAATAACTACGCCCTTTTTCATCATACATTCTCCCTTTCTTATCCTGACTTGCCTGATCTATTTCTAGAATTTTCAGATCGAGTTTCATTTCTAGAATTAATTTTTTTAATTCGCATAGCATTCTTAAAGAAGTCGAAAATTTAGCATCAGAAAGGAATAAGAAGAATACAAAGTTAATACAAAACAATAATCAAAAATATATTAAGCTTTCGTTACAGAGCTCAAAATTTCATTTAGTAAAATTTTAAAATCTTGATCTACGAGAATATAATACTTTCAAGAGTTTCCTTTTTTAAAGTCTGTACATTATGTTTTCCGATCTCTAATATTAAAGAAATGACTGACTTAAGAAATTATTTGACTTAAGCATATTATGTGTTTAAATCAGAAAATTCGGATTCATGCTGGTGTATAAGAAAAAATCCTGAATGTTTATCGCTCTTTTTACAAATTTTTGAAAAATAAAACCATTCATTTTTTTCTAATATAATTAGTGTACCTATTCTTTTATTTCTTCCTAATAATAAATACAGGATGATACAATAGAAGGAAGGAATAAAAATTTTTCACATGTTTATTAAAGTCTGTCACAAAAGAGTTACACACACACACACACACACACACACACACACACACACACACACACACACACACACACACACACAAAGAGAGAGAGAGAGAGAGAGAGAGAGAGAGATTATTAAGAAGAAACGTGAAGTTTTGATTAATTTTTAATTTCAAATTTAATTGAAATTTGAAAAATCACTTCTTAGAGCTAAACTATTTCTCAAAAAGTAATTACGGGCAAAATGTGGTATTTCTAGATTCAGTAATCTTCCTGGATAATCTGCGATATAGAGAGATTTGTGCGAATTTCTCTTCATTCATCTCTTATTTGTTGTATAATTTAACAATTATCTCTAGCTTATGTTAGATAAGAATCGCCTTGTACAAGTATGCAAAGTAATACTAGTCAAACTTTTCTGACAATACTCCTTCATTTGCGCAGTTCTGGAATTGTTCAAACGAAGTGACAAGATGTCATCGAATCTTTTCCATCCTCTTGCAGAGAGACGTGATTCCTCATCGGTGACCTGCCACTGAGCTCGGACTCTTTGCCATGGCGGGCGGCTGCATCCTCCTGTTGGTCGTGGCTGTGGTGGCGGCGTCTGTACGGGGTGAGACGGATCAAGTCTTCAACATTGGGGCTGTGTTATCAGTGGGAGAGAAGATCTCTCACTTCATGCAAGCCATAGTGGACGTCAACGAGGACATGAACACGCTGCCCCCCAGGGTCAAGCTGGAGGGGGTTTCTCTGCCCATGGATAGGAATCCTATCAGAACGGCGCAGAACGTCTGCAATCATCTCATCTCCGCGCAGGTGATGTCCCGATTCCAACATTTCATTGTCTCTTAGTTAATTTTTTAACAACATTTCATTGTCTCTTAATTTAAAAGAGTGTTAAAATAACAATTAAATTTAATTGAATTAATTTGAAAATGTATTTAAATTACTCAAACTTACTTAAATTACTTAATTACTTTAATTATATAAATTACACAAACTTATTTAAATTACTTAATTACTTTAATTATATAAATTACACAAACTTAATTAAATTACTTAATTACTTTAATTATATAAATTACACAAACTTAATTGATTAAATTACTTTATTACTTTAATTATACAAATTTAATTACTTAAATTACTTAATTTAAGTACACAAACTAAATTACTTATATTATTCAAACTTAATTATTTAAATTACTTTATTTAATTACTTCATTATTTAAATTACTAATTTACGTAAATTATTTAAAAAGAGTGGTTGAATTATTAAACAAAGGATTTAAATTTATTAATTTAATAGAGTGTTTAAAGTGTGACACAAGGTCAAATATTACGCGAAATAGTAATATGTGTTCCGGCGCCAAAATGAAGAATGGAACAATTTCTCTGCATTTTTTTAAAAATAATTTTTAATAAATATAGTAGCTATAAATACAGTTTATATCTTGAATTTGTAAGGCTTTCTGGTGGGTATAAATAGTTATCATTTCAGATGGGTTTTTTTAAAAAAAAGTTTACTAATGTTAATGTATATGTTAAAATTTACCATACATTTATCAATAAAGGCAAATTCACATCCAGTTTGTAATCCTCTGTAGCATGCGTAACCTTGGTATTTTAAAAATATCACATTAATTAATACGTTTATTTATTAGTAAAAATTGTATATCAAATCTGGGATGCTTTGCAATAGATGTACAAGATGTGTATGGCCATTTTTTAAAATTTCATTTTACGTGCATATTTAACTATAAATACCAGATTCTACATAAAATTTCTAATGTTTTAAGTATTTTCGGTGATTATTTCAAACTAAAAAAATCATTATTTATATTTATGTTTACCTATAAGTACAAATTTATATCAAATTTGAAATGTTTTATGGAAGGTGTAAGGGTGATCACCTGCATATTTGTTTAAAAATTTATATATATTATGCAAATGTTAACCTATAAATACCAAATTCTACATCGAGTTTGTAATATTTTGTGTTAGGTATACGCGGTGATCATCAGTCATCCGACGGCAGGGGAATTGTCTCCAGCTGCTGTCTCTTATACGTGCGGCTTTTACAATATTCCAGTTATCGGCATCAGTTCCAGGGACTCGTCCCTCTCAGACAAGGTAACAAATCCATTCCCATCTTTGCATAAGACCACGCATTTCGTTGCTTTACTGCTGAAACTTATATCGTTTCCGGTCCAGGCTGTGTCCTTGTCGTCTAAATTAAGTTCAAAATTACTAGTCTGTCCTCAAACAACTCTTATATAGTTATAAAATGGAACGTTAATATAACTAAATTAAGTTGGATGGATTTGGTGTATTGTTGCTCTTATTTGTCGAGATCCAAAATTGCTGATATAATATGAAAAACTTTATTTTGGATATTTTATGTCATTTTAAATTATTAAATTAAAATTAATAAGAATATCAAATAAACATTAAGAGAAATGTCAATCGTCCCATGATCTCCCATGAGAATAATAACGTTTGATTCACTCATTATCGTCTTTTTGAAATATAATGATATCTTTAAGCGATAGCTATTTTAAGTTTATTAAGTCCCTTTTATCAAATTAAACCTACCGAAAGAAATGTTTTAAGGATCAAATACAACGCTGAATACAAATATAGAAATTATCATCATCAGAACGGATTCTAAATGATTCTACGTTGCCTTTGTGACACAATTCGATGACTTATCAGAAATGGAACTGTGTTTTTACGTCGATGAAAGGCTGCATTTATGGCAAATAACTAAGAATAATGAGCTTTATTATGACACAGAGTCATCAGGTAAAAGATAATTATGGACTTAGACGGCAAAAATATTCTACAAATGATAAGAATTCGTTTGGAAAAAAGTTTTATCAGCTTAATGAATGCCAGTTATGAGAATGATGGCTATGAACTGTGAATAATGAAGTATAACAACACAAGTCTTATCAGCTTAATGAATGCCAGTTATGAGAATGATGGCTATGAACTGTGAATAATGAAGAATAACAACACAAGTCTTATCAGCTTAATGAATGCCAGTTATGAGAATGATGGCTATGAACTGTGAATAATGAAGAATAACAATTCTTATCAGCTTAATGAATGCCAGTTATGAGAATGATGGCTATGAACTGAGAATAATGAAGAATAACAACACAATTCTTATCAGCTCAATGAATGCCAGTTATGAGAATGATGGCTTTGAAATGGGAATAATGAAGTATAACAACAAAAGTTACTAACTTATTATTTGCGGTTGCTATAATACCTTTCATGCAAGGTATGCTGATCTCTCTGACTACAGGTTCATTTATTTAAATCTATCTGCCTTTAACGACTATCCGGCTTGCTGGGAATATTGGCTGTATGTAATTCCAATAAAATCTCTAATGCATAATTTTCATTTCGTTCACTGTTATTTTAAAAATATTTCAAAAAACTAAATTACAGAAGACAGTAGAGATTTATTATTTTAATTATATTCATGTTTATTGTTACAGGAAATCTAAAATCCAATTCATGTTTGTACGGTGCAAAGACTTAACAACGAATAAAAACTCTTTATCCTACACAGAAGCAAAACTTAACAGTAGCAAAACACATAAACAGAATTTGCAATATAAAGCAATACATGAGCATCAAATCGGCAATAAACAACCGAAACAGCACAAAGAGAACTCACTTAACTATTCGCTTGAGCTGAACTCACTTCAACTCTATATCTCGTTTTTTTTAATAATCTTCAGGACAGAACAAAGGTGTTTCTAGAAAGATATCGTATCTTCGATCCTAATCGAGATACTGACAAAATTCTCGAATATTCTAGGTTCTTCATTTTTGTTGTTAAAGTCGTGAAATTCATCACTAAATGATTCATTTACTGGCATTCATTCAGCGTCTATTAGAGCTATCTGTAATACCTTCTTTCTTATCAAGGAAATACCTTATCATTATTGGTAGATGTCTACAACATAGATGTTAAATATCTATATCGAATTTCATCCATCTAGTTCTCGTCGCTTTCTAATTATCGTGTTAGCTTATATTCGAAAAACTAGACAGACTTTCACTGAACGGATTTGTTCAAAATTTGATAGAAATTTACAAATTTGGAGTAAAGACTGTATATCAAATTTCACCAGTTAACTGAAAGCATTTTTGAGTTATCTTTGTCACAGACAGACTGATAGGCATTACCCAAAAATGTGTTTTTCGAATTCAGAGAAGTCAAAAATGGGGAAATCCCCCAAATCTCAATTTTGAATCTTTTAATGATTACAATACTTTCTCTATACTTCGTACACGAGAAAGTAAAAAAGAAGATCAATTCATTTATCTACTTTAAAGTTTAAATAATTATTTTATTTAGTTACATCACTGGATTTCCGAACTTTGGCAGCACAATGCATTTTTTTTTATAATCGTATCCTATGTATATTGCATCCCATTCCGTTAATCTTGTTTCAAGATGCATTGTTTTTTATTATTGATTTGAGAAAGAAAACACTTTTGATCTTGATTTGCAAGATTGATTTATTAAAGCTGATAACATTTTGAGCATAATTGTAATATGTAAGATAAATTTATTTTTCCACTCAACAGATTTAATTTACTTTGTATTTATTCAGAAAATATAATGTAAGAATTTAGCTGTAACATACATATATATTGCCATCAAATTTGGCATATCCTATCTCATGTGATTATTAGCGTTTTGAGATTCTTCCTAATCACTTGATTTACTTATTAGAGAGAGATAATAAGTTTTGAACTTGATCTGCAGAGATAAATTAATATTTTAGGGTGAACGAATAATGAAAGATTATTTAATTATCTACTATTGAGATTTAATTGACTTTCTATTTATTTAGAAAATATAATGTAAGAATTTAGCTGTAACATACATATATATTGCCATCAAATTTGGCATATCCTATCTCATGTGATTATTAGCGTTTTGAGATTCTTCCTAATCACTTGATTTACTTATTAGAGAGAGATAATAAGTTTTGAACTTGATCTGCAGAGATAAATTAATATTTTAGGGTGAACGAATAATGAAAGATTATTTAATTATCTACTATTGAGATTTAATTGACTTTCTATTTATTTAGAAAATATAATGTAAGAATTTAGCTGTAACATACATATATATTGCCATCAAATTTAGAATATTCTGTCTCATGTGATTATTAGCGTTTCGGGATTCTTCCTTATCACTTGATTTATTTATTAGAGAGAGATAATAATTTTGAACTTGATTTGCAAAGATAAATTAACATTTTAGAATGAATGAATATTGAAAGAACAGTTAATTATACACTCTAGAGATTTAATATACTTTTAATTATTTAGATAAAATGATTTAAGAATATTAGCGGTAGCATATACATATTTTGCCATCAAATTTTGTATATTCTATCTCATGTGATTATTAGCGTTTCGAGATTCTTTCTTATCACTTGCTTTAGTGGTGAGAGAGATAATAAGTTGTGAGACTGATTTGCCAGAAGATAAATTAACATTTCAGGATGAATGAACAATGAAAAATCATTTAATTATTCACTCTTCAGATTTAATTAATTTTTTTTATTTATTTAGAGATCTCTATTTAAGAATATTAGGGGTAGCATTTACATATTTTGGCTTCGAATTTAGTATATTCTATACTAATCCTCTCGAAAATGTCTGTAAGTTTCGAGATTAATCACTTGATTTACTTATAAGAGAGATAATGTTTCAGACTGATTTGCAAAAGATAAATTAGCATTTCAGGATGAATGAACAATGAAAGATCATTTAATTATCTTCTCTTTAGATTTAATTTAAAGGCGCCTCGCCTTCTGATTCGCGCTACATCAAAGAGAAGAAGAGTTTCCCGGCCTCTGTGAACGCTCAGTCTATAAATAGACCACGAATCTCAACACAAGTCTCCCATTCCCCTTCTGGCATGGTGCCAAGAAACCGGACTTCGTATTGATTCTCTGAGGTTGTCATAGCGACGTTTCATTTTGCTCCAGGTTTTCAATTTCCCCCGCATCCTCTGTCGGTGGGAATTGGAAGAGATTTTTCTGCTGGAAGAATTGGAAGCGGATATCTTCCTTCTTATTTTAATACATTTGCTACTCATAGTAATGACGTCATCGTGGTTGAGTGACGTTGCTGCAACGTCACATGTGTTGCAATTGATACAGAGAATGTCTATTTTGAGGAGGTCAAGATTTTAAAATTTTTTTTTTTCATTCACTACTATTTTCCGGAAGGAACAAATTATGGCAAAACTAATTTTGCAAATTATGGTAAACTTAATTTTATTCAATTCCCAAACTTGAAGAAAAATTGTCAAAATAACGCATTTATCAATAGTAAATAAAATAGTACCTACTGAATCAAATTTAATGGAAATGTTTTAAGGATCTTTATATTTTAATTGGAAAAAAATGTCTTGTTTTGAAGCGACATAATGTTTAATGAGTGACAGACATTGTACTTTCGAACCATCATCAAACAATGTGAATACTTGAGTCTCCATCCTTTCTCGAAAATTTTGCGCTATGCCAGTGGGTGGATACTTGGGTCTTGACGATTTAAGCGTATGCAAGTTCCATAAACAAAGAGATGTTTGACTCAATTGAATCTCAAATATGTTATGAGAAACTGAGACTGTTATGAAGGCATCGCAAATTGTAAGCTTCTTCAATATTTCGTTCAATTACTCATAAGTCAAGCCTTTCCTATTCTTACATGATATACTGTATAGTCACTAAATATCATTTTAATATGATAATATTCATAGGCTGGAAAAGGCCTGCAAATTGAGTTATGACGCAAAAATTTTCCCGAAATGTTACAGGGTAAATCATAGGCACATAGTACCTCTTGAAAAGCAAGTTCTAACTAAGAAAAGAATTTTCAAAATTTTAATTAGATTTTTAATGAAGAAGTAATCGAAATTTTAGCATTTTTCCCCCGTGTAACAAAGGATCGTATTATTGCCTAAAGGGCATGTTTTACTCCAATTTTTTCAAATTCAAATAAATAACTTTTATGATACTAATTATATTTTTATGCAATTTTTGTCTGCCTTTAATAACTTTAAAAATATTTTTAAGTATATTTTACAACAGTGCTGTTTATTGATTTAGTTATTGAATCTATAATCTAGTACATTTCGATAGTATTGTATGCATCTGTAATGAACATTATCTTAGCTACATAATTAAAAGAACATTTTAAAAACATAATACAAAGACAGATGAATCGATTGTAAAAAATTTTCATACTATGCTAATTTGGATGTTCAAAACTCTCAAGATTAGAATTATAGGTTAGCCAATAAATGTATACTTTTTTTTTATTTTTTCTACTTTTGATTTGAATAGTAGATAGAAAAGTAGAAGTAGATTTGAATAGTAGATAAAAAAATAATAGATTTAACCCTTTAAAAGGCCATTTTTTTCTAGTCATATTATGTTAAAATATTTTTAGGCTTGAAATTAGAATAAGAAAAGGGATTAATTTAGCTTATTAGATAACTTCAATTTAATTACAATTAATTTGGTTCATTAATAATTAAGTAACAAATCAAGACACGTCATTTTGTGTGAGATAAAGAACTGAAGCATCTAAGTTTCTGTCTTTTTAAAAAAATTTGTCAGAACTTATGTCCACCTACATAAGTTCATACAAAGATTGATAAATTTGGCGGGAAGCATACTTCCCACGGCCCTAAAAAGGGTTAAAAATAGTAGATTTTATAATAAAAGATTAATACATGTGTAAATTCGTAAAATGTAACATAAGTTTAAATGTTCTAAAAATTTAAAATTATACTACTGTGTGTTTAATGAAACAGAACATTAATAAAATATCGGAATCATTCTAGAGATTTCAAACATAAATGTTTAAATATACAGTACGTAACGTATTTTATGAGATTTAGAACCTGGTGACGAGCATGCAGTAGTTATTTTGGGTATCTTCCCTTAACTAATTGGATGCAAAATTTGATTTAGGCATACGATCTTGATGTGAAGACTACATGCAAAATTTTATTCATCTTACTCATTGCATTTCTGAGTTACTTTCTTTGTAACACTATTAACAAATAGAAGATGGCAACTATTGCTCGAAAGCATTGTAGGATGCTGCATGTGAGTATTGTGACAACATTTGACACGAATTATAATGCGCATGGCAGGCAACATTTACGAATTTTAAAGAACGACTTTTTAACAACTAGGTATATTTGATGGCGGATGGCACAAATTCTTTGTTTATTGTCGCAATGTGGTCCAAAAAAAAAAAGAATAAAAAGCTCCAAAATACATAATCAATTACGTTCTCTATGCAAAGAAGATAAATGAAAAACGCATGTTATTGCATAAGTATAAAAAAATCAAACAGAGAATATGCCAGTTTTTTTAAAATATTTATTTTGAACAAGTCCGATAGCTCGAAAATTTAATTTTAAATGTTATGCTTAATGTGTTGATTGTTACAATCCCCAATATTCTTACAGTCGTGATCTGCAATTTTCTTACAGAATCTCCACACGTCTTTCATGCGCACCATTCCACCATACTCTAACCAGGCAGACGTGTGGATCGAGATTCTCAAATTTCTCAACTACAAATGCGTCACTTTCATCCACAGCTCCGACAACGATGGACGCTCCACTCTTGGCAGGTTCCAGAATTTGGCGGACCAACCTGGCATCAAGGTGAGTTATTTTATCAAACATTACTTCCTAAGCCTGCTTCCTGGCCTAGGGGTAGCGCGTCATCCCCGTAATCTAGGCGTTCTAGGTTCGAGTCCTGGTTCGGGCATGGTTGTTCTCTTCCTTGTGTTTTCTCTGTGAGGTGAGTGAATGAGCTCCCCTGTAAAAAGGGGCTGTGCAAGCGAGTGTGTGTGTGCTATCTTCATTTAAGCTAAAAGTCAGACTTCTGCCCTCGGGTGCTCAGGAGTCTTTACCCTCAGAAGCTAATGCGCAAAAATTTGGTTTAAAATAGTCACACGACAAAAAAAAAATTACGTCCTAAAGTATACCAAACATGATAAAATAAAACATACATATATCTACGGGATATTCAACCTAATAATGTCCGGATAGCTAACCTCTAGAATTTCAGATCAAACCAGGCATCAAGGTAAGCCAGGTCATTACATATTGTTTTCTTAAAACATCACCGCCGCTTCATTATACCACATAGTAAGCACAAAACGATTACTCCGTACATCCCGTGGGCATTTGCATAAATTGTATGATTGGAATGCCACGACTGCATAGGTAGGAGCTATGGTTGCGTTTTGAGGGGCGTCACCGGCCATGGTACAGCCTTTCACATAGGAGGCAGGCCCCGTCAGTGGTACGGGATAGCCAGCCTACATTATTTCTATACTCACTGGTGGTATAGAAATAATGTAGGCTGACGCCCCTACATTATGGTGGTAGGAACAACCATCATTCTGGTAGCTTCCCATCCCCATTTTTGAAGTGTCCGGGAGAGAAAGATCATGTTAAAATCATATATGCATATCAGTACAGGATGTCCACTCTAATTATGTCATCAGCTAGGAAATAGAAACTTCTCTTCTAAAATAAGTTATACAAATAAAAAAGTATAAATAAAAAAAGTTAAAGCGCAACAGCAAATAAATCATACAATTTCTTATTTCCACAAAAGTCACTTCGAGGAAGGACCATCAATTTTTGGAGAGTAATTACTCAATCTAGCCGTTAATTGGCTTAAAAATACATGATATATATATTTCAATCAATTTTAATCACAAAGAAGTGCGAAGTAAGTAGTTAACCATAAACAATCCCATTTCTCACCATTCAGATCACTGAATAATTTTTCTTCAATACTTGTAATATTAATCAGAGAAGAGTGCGAAGTAAAAATGTAAACCATAAATGGTCCCAATCTCCACCTTGCTAAGGCATTCAGATCACTGAAAACTTTCTTCAATACGAGATATTAATCAATATTGCATTTTTGAGATGAGTGCAAAATGGGACATTACTGCACAGTGCATTCCTCCGAGAAGTCTCTTAATCGGAGATTAGGTTAACTCAACTACATTCCTATTGCTACATCCAATAGAAAAGCGACAGTTCGCTTACTTAGACGAAGTTTCCGAATCTATGCATTCACGGAGATTACGAAAGCAAATAAAAGAAAATTTCATATATAATTTTAAGTCAATTCCTACTTAAGTCAACAAAAAATATTTTAGTTACTTTTTATTAAATAATTACAATTAATATGAATATGTATATACATATGGCAGAATTACAATATTAAGTGGCAAAATAGAGCTTGGCGAGTATTTGGCGACATGGTGATGGATGTGGCGACCAAATAGAAATTATTGGACAAATTTAATTAATTAATTAGTATTTGAAAAAAAAACTGTATAAACATCAAGTGTCATCCACTGCAAGTTTAAAAAAATGTATTTGAACTTGAGTGGATGAATAAAAAGTATTTTATTAACGATTGAAAATTTGAACAAGATATATATAGAGAGAGTGTGAGCTAATAGTAGGAATTGAAAAAGAAAAAGAATTATGTAGATAGTAATAAAATTATTATAAATAAAAAATAATTTTTATAATTGTAAAATTATTATTAATAATAAAATTATTTCATTAAATATAATGAAAATTATTTCCCCCCAAAAAATTTTTTTCTGCTTTCAAATCAGAAATCTTTGAGACGTGAAATCACATTTTTATACATTATCTCATAATTTTGTTCATGGATATGGTCAGAAATTGCATTTTTTTTTCTTGTGAAAGCTTATTAATGTCGCAAAAAGTAGCAAGGAAAAAATAAGTTATAGGGACATGAATATGTATAAGCGTAGAGTAATTAGTTGGCAAATAATTAAAAAAGACAATGATGTTTGCTTTTTTTTCCATAGGTTGAAGACATCATTGAATATGAAACGGGAATCACGGAGATAAGTCAGAAACTGGAAGAAGCTCAAGGTCGTTATTGTCGCGTTTTTATTCTTTATGCAAGGTGAGAACTAAATGCTTCAATATTTTTGACGATTCCGTTCTCTTTCTGTTTTATTTATGTAAAATCTGAGGTTTAGTAGAAGGTACTCGAGAAAATAAAGACCGGTTATGTATATTTAAAATATGTGACTAGCCAGCGTCCTGCCATAGGGGTAGCGCGTCTTTCCCGTGTTCTGGGTTCGAGTCCTGGCTCGGGCATGGTTGTTCTTCATCTGTTCTATCCGTGAGATGTGTGAATATGCCCCCTTGTAAAAAGGGGTTCTGCAAGCGAATGTGATGCGTGAGTAACTAAGACGTACTTTTGGCCCTAGTTGGCGCTACTAAAAACAAGAGACGCTCCCTTGGCTTAAAATCGCTGACTTCATCAGCGAGCTTGTCCATGGCAAGTACCATTATAAGCAACAAAATATGTGACTACGTTCTACGCTAAGTCATGCAAAAAAAAAAAAAAGCGTTTTTATTTATGCTTCCTCTTAGCGTTTAATAAATCTCAATACAGCATTCAATCTATTCTTATGATTAATTTTAACGTAATTAAGATTAATCACAGACTTCAAGTAATCATGGTTTCATTCCCTGTTTTGGTGTCCTTGACAATGCTGACAAGCTGGAGCATTTATTCATTTATTAGTTTATACTGCTCCCTAAAATTCATCCATTTACGAATAAATTTAACGTTTGTGCTGACGTTCAAGATGAATTTTTTTGAAAAACGTCCTAAAATAGTTATATTTTTTGAATATTTGCATTAAAAAGATTAAAAAATATCTATGAAACCAAAATGTATTAGTTAAATGTAAATTTGTTTTAAACAATTGAAATTTACCATAGGATGATAACCTATTAGTGCCTCAAAATTTTGCGAGATGGCGCTTATGACATTTTCTGAATACGAATACATTCGGCTCACATCCAAGAGCAACAATGCAATTATTATGTTAACCAAATCGAATAACATGTTAAACTAAGTGCATTTATGATTTTCTTTTTATATAAATGAGCTGTTCATATGCAGGTAAGAATGAAAAATATTCATATGTAATCAGTATAGGATTCGTATCTAAATATTTTCTGCGAACAAAAAAAGACTAAAAAAAAAAAAAAAAAAAGAAGTTTGGTATCGATTTTCCAGGGACTGGAAAGTAAATTACTAAAATTAAGAAATAAAAAAAATATTTCTATAAAATTTGAGCAGAAAAAAAAAAATTGGATATTTTTATGGTATTTGTATTATAACGTAAATCAACAAAGTTTCTACAAATAATAAAAGAATACAATACAAAATAATACAAAACAAAAGAATACAAAAGAATAACAAGTAATAAAAGAATCTTTTCTTTACAATCATTGTAAGAGACCTTTTGCCGAAAAAGTATATGAAAAAAAAAAAAAAAGAAAAGATAATTTTTTAAAGCTTTAGTTCAATTTTCGCAGATCAATTCTTCAGTTTGAAATGCCTATATATAAAAAAATACTTCGAAATTTATTTTTAAAGCAATAAGAGCCAATTAATGAATTTCGTTCCTCAATGTTTCTGAACATTCTCATTCTAAAATTTTCTAATTCAAAAAATTATTTAATTTCCCATACAAACAAAAACATCGTGTTTTTTTTTTAAATTTAGAAAATAGATAGTACAGATGTTATTTGCAAAGCAGAAAGTTTTGGCTTTATTCACATAGCAGTAATTTTTTTTGGTTTTATTTTTATAATAAATATTTTTAAAAATTTTGTTCCATCTATCATCAATGACGAATACAGTATGTTTTTAGCCTAATAAAAGAAGAATTTTTAACTTTGATTCAATTTTGCAGCACTCTTCTTCAGAATTCAAAAT
Source organism: Argiope bruennichi (assembly GCF_947563725.1). NCBI lineage: Eukaryota > Metazoa > Arthropoda > Arachnida > Araneae > Araneidae > Argiope > Argiope bruennichi. The sequence continues at coordinate 73,828,416 of NC_079160.1, forward strand.
CCTCATCGATTAAAAATATTAAAATAGTTTTTTTCTTTATTCAACGATACTTAATTTTTTTACGGCACTTTTTAAATTTTCATTCTGATAATTCATTTTTATTATGGAATTTGTTAATTTAAAAAAAATGATTTATTTTTCTTATGCTAACTAAATTATTGTTTGTATGGTTTTAATGAAAAAAACAGGCATTTCCGATCTTGCTTATAAAGTTTTATTCATATGTAACACCATTGTTTTGGTTATATTTGCATGTTCTTTTAGTTTTATATTATTTATAACCACAGAATATATTATGTCTTACAGCACGGAAGATGCCGAAAGCATCTTTAGGGAAGTAGAAGCTTTGAACATGACGACTCCTGGTTACGTTTGGATTGTGTCAGAACAAGCTCTACTAGCACCAAATAAACCTGATGGTATTCATTTGTTAAAAATTTTACTTCAGTTTAATAATTTTAGAAGAAGCAATCTCGTTTTTCAAAAATAATCACTTAAAAGCAATTTGGATGTGATCTGCCACAAAAAAATTCATTACCAATTTATTTGACATTCTTTTTGCAGGACTTTGACTAACTTCCTCTTCAAACCTATAATATAAATAAAAAAATAAAAAAAAAGAACAATAGTTTCTTCTTCTGGATATTTATTCATAATAATCTCTTTTTCAATTTTTATTTGTTTACTTGTGACATAGTTAACAGTAGTCCATTTTTATTAGGTTTGTAATAGTTTTCAATTTTATTTTAATAAAATAGAAAAACTTTTACAAAAATTATGAGAAAAGAATTGAGCCTTGTGATATACTACAAGGTTTTATATGCTGTTGCCAGAATTTCTTTGTAAAATCACTTCATTAAACAGTAAATTTCATACTTCTTTTTTCCCAATTTAGTTTGTGATTTAATTTCTGTTCTTTCAATTTTGTTTTGAGATTTAATTTCTGTTCTTATGAATTCACTTTGAGAGTTCGTTGCTGGTATTCTTTTGGCATATCATTTCATCAAATCATTTCTCTTGCAGTGAGGCAAAACATGCATATAGACAAATCTTACATTCAAACTCGATTCCGTATGCGTTCGCTTTGTGAAATGTTAATCATACTAACATATTTTTTTGTGTGGACATTGATTTTGACCCCGAATTTATTCACTAGTCAGCTTGTTCGAAATCTTAAATGATTGTTATAGATCACCTTCTGAATTTCATTTATGATTTAACAATTTCTCCAATATTCTTGCTATTATATTGTTCAAAGTCTCAAATGCTTGTTGCAGATTACCTTCTGTACTCTATTGTCTGTCTTAGGGATGACATCTTCGTACTTTTTGCCAACTCGCTCGAAATCGTAAATGTTTTTACAGAAAATCTTCTACACTTTATTACCTAACTTAGGGTCGGTTCTATTGTATTTATTGCTGACTTATTCACATTCCTAAATGTAAATGTTCATTGCATACCATTCTCTATACTTAACCTGATGTAGTGACATACTAGACTGTATGAGTTTCATTGCTTTTTCATTCCATTTGGAAAAAATTCTGATACGGGGTTGATAAGTTGCATTATAAGGTACATCGTTTGTTGAGAGTACAATAATAGTAGTGTTGCTCTTCTACATTTATCACTAGTGATTTCTGTTACCTTTGTAAATTTCTACTTTTGTTGAGAGTAGAATAATGGTAATATTACTTTTCTAGACTTATCGGAAGTGACGGATATTATCTCTGTAATTTTCTGCGTTTGTTGACGGTACAATAATGATAATGATAATATTTCTTTAATGGTAAGGGTTCTAGATTTATCGCTAGTGACGGTTATTGTCTCTGTAAATTTCTACGTTTGTTGAGAGTAGAATAATGGTAATATTACTCTTCTAGACTTATCGCAAGTGACGGATATTACCTCTGTAAGTTTCTGCGTTTGTGGAGGGTACAATAATGATAATATTTCTCTAATCGTAATGGTTCTAGACTTATCGCTAGTGACGGTTATTGTCTCTGTAAATTTCTACGTTTGTTGAGAGTAGAATAATGGTAATATTACTCTTCTAGACTTATCGCAAGTGACGGATATTACCTCTGTAAGTTTCTGCGTTTGTGGAGGGTACAATAATGATAATATTTCTCTAATCGTAATGGTTCTAGACTTATCGCTAGTGACGGTTATTGTCTCTGTAAATTTCTACGTTTGTTGAGAGTAGAATAATGGTAATATTACTTTTCTAGACTTATCGCAAGTGACGGATATTACCTCTGTAAGTTTCTGCGTTTGTGGAGGGTACAATAATGATAATATTTCTCTAATCGTAATGGTTCTAGACTTATCGCTAGTGACGGTTATTGTCTCTGTAAATTTCTACGTTTGTTGAGAGTAGAATAATGGTAATATTACTCTTCTAGACTTATCGCAAGTGACGGATATTACCTCTGTAAGTTTCTGCGTTTGTGGAGGGTACAATAATGATAATATTTCTCTAATCGTAATGGTTCTAGACTTATCGCTAGTGACGGTTATTGTCTCTGTAAATTTCTACGTTTGTTGAGAGTAGAATAATGGTAATATTATTCTTCTAGACTTATCGCAAGTGACGGATATTACCTCTGTAAGTTTCTGTGTTTGTTGTGGGTACAATAATGATAATATTTCTCTTCTATACATACCGCTAGTGACGGATATTACCTCGGTATTAAAAGTCAACATATGTGCTGATCATGAAGGGGACTATTATTTTCTGATCATAAATCTTGAATCTTTGTGGTAATTAGACCTTTCAATTCACTGTGACACTACGGCACAGTAATTTACTGTTACTTTGCTTGTGTGCATTCTTAAATTTTCGTTAACATATCTTCCACTGTACTTTATTTTACAAGCTAAACATTATAAGGCTTAATCTCAATGCACAATATAATCTACTACGAAAATGTTGAAACATACCAAGAAATGAAATAAAATTAAATATCAAAATGATGATTACGAATGAAGCCATTTCCCAACTGGAGTTTCATAAATGTAAATTTCCAGGAATTAATTAAACAGTCTCGAAGCCGTTTGACAAAATCAGATAAAATAACTATTTATCTCACAAATAAATTCAATATTGGGTACTTTTCCGTTAGCCGGGTGCAAATGTCGCTAATTGTGAACTAAACACGAATTTGACGAAAGAAATTTGGCGGAATTCTACATTATTTGGCAATTTTTTACTTGAACCCGGCTAATTGAAAAGTACCCAATAATGCGTTGCTAACTACTGGCCTCATTTTAAAGTTATATTGTTCAGTTTTCTAGAAATGAAGTTAAAATTTCAAAACATTTAATTGTTTAAATTTTATGACGCTAAGAAGAGAGGTCTATGTATATGGACCTATGGGCTGAAAAAGTGTTAGTATTTACTTTTATGGTCAATAGCCTTTAATTGTACTTTACTGTTGGTTGTTATAAAATGTTCTTTTTTTACAGGTGTGATTGGTCTGAAACTAGTAAACGCGACGGACGAAGAAGCTCACATCAAAGACAGCGTGATGGTCATTGCCAGAGGGTTCCGGACGCTCTACTATAACTCGTCTTTCAACATTCAACCCGCACCCAACGATTGCAGCAAGCACGATCCCGTCTGGGAAACAGGACAGAGATTCATCGGGTAAGAGACAGGAAACGTCTGTTCATTGTTAAATCTAGAAACTGTATAAATAAAGAAAATGTAAATCCATTAGAATGTAATAAAATCTATTCTGAAATAAGTATAATGGTCTTCAGTTAAAAGACAATTTGTTAGCGATCTCCTGAGTCAAAAGGAAAGGGGAATTGAAAAAGTGATATTGTTTACTTTAGAATCCAACGTCAAAATTCAGTCATAATTCCCAAAGTACAGCAAAGAGGAGTCCTTCAATTCAGTGGTGGTAGTGGTGGGCTGGTCGGCTTTACACAAGAAGAAGTCCAACTTAAATAGTGTCCCAAATTTAGCACATGATTTGAATTTTGCGGCATTTTTGTGTTATAGCCAATGACAACAAAGAAATGACAGTATGACAGCCGACAGTTAATTGTATAACCCGGGATAGCAATTTTGATAACTTAAATGGGAAATTGCACAACTAAAAAATGATTGATGAATAGTTTCTCGGATTGTATGGCATGTGACACCTACCGCATTTGTCCGCGGTGGCCTGGTGGGAAGGTCTCGGCTTCGGAACCGGAGGGTTTCAGGTTCGAGACCCGATTCCATCGAAGAACCGTAGTGTAAGAGGGTCTGGTGCACATTAAATCTGTCGGGACCAAACGTCTTCTCTCTGGTGTTGGAGCTGGCATTTGGGGTGCCAGCTCAGGTGTTGTCCTCGTCATCTGGCCACCGTTAAAAATTATCAGGTGTGTCCCAAAATAGCCTTAGTGTTGCTTTAAAACGGGACGTTAATATAACTAAACTAAACCGACCATATTTTGTCCGAAAATTAACCTGACTTTCACTTCTTTTTAAATATTGCTCTACAATGAAATGCGTTCTTTCTTGTAGCACTCCATTTTTAATAACTTTGAACTGTTAACTGCCACGTTATTTCTTTTTGTTCTTTGGCAATATTATATTGCATAAATTGCTTAAAATTCAAATTTTGAGTGAATTTTGGGAGTTTATATAATATGCAAGTCAAATACTATTATGAAGCTGCTGACTACTCAACTGAAAACAGCACTGAAACGGAATTGAAAGTTTTTGAACATGTACATCCATCCTAATGAGTGCAGTGAAAAAGTTTAAATATATAATGACATCGCATGGTAACAAATGTAATATAAAATATAATATAAGACCTTCCACTTTCTTCTTTTAAATTATTTCCGTTTAATTTTGATTGCTGTGGTAAATATTATAAATCTTTTTGCTGCATTTCTTGTTACTTTCCATAAATACTTTTAATTCACCTAATGAGATACAAGAATATTTAAAGCTTAAAATTCTAAAATGACATTTCTTCAAATGTTTTATTGGTATATATGTGGTTTATAAAAAAATTACATTTCTGTTTAGATTCTTAAAAGAAGTGACTCTGCAACAAGGGAAAACAGGCCGCGTTGCTTTCGATGACAAAGGCGATAGAATCGACAGCGATTATGACATCATCAACATCGTCAACGGAAAGCCCAATACAGTCGGGGAATACGTTTATTCTCAGGTATATTTCCGAGAAAATTCATATTCATCAAAGATAAAATTTAAACATAAACTTATAGAGATTATAGTTTTTTTTAATGATAAAAACAAAAAGTGAGGAAATGTTTCAAGTTTGTTATGTTAATGTCTATATTATTAATGATATTTACTCTTATTATAGATAATATTTTTTATAATAAAAACAAAATTGGAGGAAATGTTTCAAGTTTGTTATGTTAATGTCTATATTATTAATGAAATTTACTCTTATTATAGATAATATTTTTTATAATAAAAATAAAAAAGGAGGACATGTTTCAAGCTTATTATGTAAGTGTCTATATAATTAATGAAATTTACTCTTATTATAGATAATATTTTTTATAATAAAAATAAAATTGGAGGAAATGTTTCAAGCTTATTATGTTAGTGTCTATATCATTAATGAAATTTACTCTTATTATAGATAATATATTTTATAATAAAAATAAAAAAAGGAGGACATGTTTCAAGTTTTATATGTTAATGTCTATATTGTTAATGAAATTTACTCTTAATTATGTAGAAATAAAGTTATTTAATACGTTGCAATGTTATAACATTCCTGAGAATAAATTAATAACTAACACAATAAAAACATTGCTGTAAAATATACAAAATATTTTTTTGAAATGTATTAAACTTAGACAACAGTTGTAAACAAAACTGATACTACTAACAAGATTTTAAAATATTTATATACTGTAACAATGGTTTTTATGCTCCTATATTTTATAAGGCAAAAAAACCTTAAAATTTTGATGACTTTTTAATCAATTTAATTAAACATAATACAATTTTTAAAAACTCTTCCTTACGTATGTATAATTATAAGTGATTTCCAATTACATAAAAAGTACTTATATGGTTGTACTCCTACGTAAAAAGTACTTATATGATCGTGCTTCTACATAAGAAGTACTTACATTGTATTTACAGTATTTGGTAATACTGTACGTCATCCTAATATTCACTTAATCTCTAAATGAAGTTTTCATACTAAATGTCGCATTGCGCAGTTTGCACATATTATAAGAATGTTGTATGAAGTTTACACAATAAATAAGGATGTCTATATAAAAATATGGTATTATATATAACTTTATATTCATGTATCAAATATGGTATTATATATAACATTATCTTCATGTATCAAATATGGTATTATATATAACATTATCTTCTTGTATCAAATAGGGTATTATATATAACATTATCTTCTTGTATCAAATATGGTATTATATATAACATTATCTTCATGTATCAAATATGGTATTATATATAACATTATCTTCTTCTTCAAATATGGTATTATATATAACATTATCTTCATGTATCAAATATGGTATTATATATAACATTATCTTCTTGTATCAAATAGGGTATTATATATAACATTATCTTCTTGTATCAAATATGGTATTATATATAACATTATCTTCATGTATCAAATATGGTATTATATATAACATTATCTTCTTCTTCAAATATGGTATTATATATAACATTATCTTCATGTATCAAATATGGTATTATATATAACATTATCTTCTTCTTCAAATATGGTATTATATATAACATTATCTTCATGTATCAAATATGGTATTATATATAACATTATCTTCTTCTTCAAATATGGTATTATATATAACATTATCTTCATGTATCAAATATGGTATTATATATAACATTATCTTCTTGTATCAAATATGGTATTATATATAACATTATCTTCATGTATCAAATATGGTATTATATATAACATTATCTTCATGTATCAAATATGGTATTATATATAACATTATCTTCATGTATCAAATATGGTATTATATATAACATTATCTTCATGTATCAAATATGCTATTATATATAACATTATTTTCATGTATCAAATATGGTATTATATATAACATTTAGCGTATAAACATTATCTTCTTAAAATGCTTCCATAAATACTTTTAATCCTTTTTTTCAAAAATCCCCAAATATTTTTTTATTGCATTTGCTGATCAGCTACATAGTATTGTGGAATTCTTTCTAAACTTTTAAGAAAAATAAATTTTAATGCACTTGAAACTGCTATGTAAACCTGCAGCATAAATGTTCTGGATGAATTTGCATTGTAAAAGTTGATAATAAAAGCATTTCAGTTTGGATATGATAAGTTGTTTCATTTTTGAATAATATCTTAATTTCCTTTTCTTCAGATGAAAACTGAGATGACTCTCTCACTCAACGTGCAAGACATACAATGGCCAGGAAATGAATTCAAAAAGCCCAGAGGTTATATTGTTCCAACGCATTTAAAGGTGAGAATTTTCTTAAAAAAGTTACAACATTTTTATCTAAGATATGACAATTCCATGTGTATTAGTTTCATTACTTAATCATTAATTTAGTTTAAATTTTGTTATAAAATAGAACTATTTTTAATCATTTTTGCTCAATATTCAATTTCTAAGAACATTTATTTCTCTAATCAATAGTTAGATACATTGTACTTGAGATATGGGTTGGGTGTTAACAAAATAATTAAATGAAATGTCTTTTATCGAGAACAGAATATGAAACATCCATTAATGGTGTATTTGTATATAATAAAAATCAGATGGGTTGCTTTGTTTTCAACCAGTAATAAGTTCTTTATGTTTTAAATTACATTATATAGAGGAGACAATTAAGTATGAATTTTAAGACAATACCGTAGCTTGTTGACTAATCTGATCAAAATTTGAAGAAGGATTTATAAGTTTGTTATAATAAGTAATACTAAAATCCATGCATCCAGTTGATTTAGTTTTTGAATTGTCGAATACAATTGCAATTGCGCAGATATATTAATCAATGACATCGAAAATGAATGAAATTCCAAATTTTTATAACCAGCAATAGTTTAATGATAAAGCCATTTACTTAATTTCATTTATCTAGCCTGCCTCATTATTGAATCATCATATTCACATACATGCAGTCTGACAGACAGGCAGATTTCCCTTTGGCAAGCTTTCCAAAAATTTGAGATTTATAAATTTATTATAAAGACCACATAAAGAATTTGATTCTTAAAACTATTGAGGTTTTTGACTTAAAGGGTGTCCCAAAATTAATGCAAGATTTGAATTTGCCATATTTCGTGCTGTAAAGTGTTGGCAACTTTGTTAAAAAAACCATTTGACAGCTGAGAGTTTAGGGTTTGTATTAATGGAGCGATACACGATAGAACAACGTGTTAACTCAAAATCTGAATAAAAAACACAGTTTTTTAAAAATTTGTTATATTTTTATTGAATTATAAAGTACACAGGATAGGATTATGTATGGAATAACCCATAGGGAAAATGGCCTCCATGGGTTTGCTGGCAGATACGCATTCTTTTGTCGAAATTTTCCCATTACCATTTTGCATAAATGTGGTTGAATTTCGTTGATGCAGTGTTTAATTTCCTCCTGCAATGCACGCGTGCTTGTGGGTTTGCTGGTATGGAACTTTGACTTCAAATAACCCCATAAAAAGAAATCCAATGGTGTTAAATCACGCGATCTAGGGGAATAATTCTCAAATTTTTGAACTGTGGCCGTTAAACTTTCATTATTTTTGAAATATTATTCAGCGATGAAAACACGTTGTTCTATCAAGTAAAGCTCCATTTTTGATCATCCTAAACTATCAGCTGTCAAATGTTTTTTTTAATAGGGTTGCCAACACTTTACTGCACGAATGGTGGCAAATTTAAATCTTGCCTTAATTTTGGGACACCCTTTGTAACTTCTACAGAAGATTATGTACATAAAAGTAAAAAAAATCTCTTACGTCTGAAATGACGAAAAAACATGCCATCAAAGATATTCAAGAGTAAAATTAAAGTGATATTTTAAAGTATTAAGTCATCAAGTAAAATTGCAGTTATATGTATATATATATATTGTCCTAAATGCTTATAATTTGTTGTTTACGTTAGGTGGTGACTGTAGCAGAGAAACCTTTCACCTGGATCCGCGAGGTCGAAGATAGATCTATGTGCAACGAAGACGAGATTCCTTGCCCCAGAATGAACCGAACGAGTGGTAATTGCTTTTGATTGTTCACAATGGAAATAATTTCATGTCAATGATGATTAGAATGCTCTTATACTAAATGATTTATCAAGGAATTTTTTTGGTAAGGAAAATGAAAGATTTTGAATTGTAAAAAATTATTTTCATGTTTTAGTCTTTTACTTCACACATAATTGAGCTATTCCTAGATCTGCTTGTATTTTTTTAAAAAAAATATTTTATATTAAAAATACTGAAATGCATTTATTTTCGTTAAAGAAATGTGAAGTTGACAAGAAAAAATTGCAAATGCAGAAATTTCCTGAATAATCCCTTTTCTCTTTCTCAGTCACATAAAAGAAAATAAATCCAACTGGCTTCAAAATTTTCTTTAAGAACACAGAAGCAGCAATAAATATATTTGTCAAATCATGTAATTAAAATATGATTGAATATTTTAAAAATTATACTTTTTGTTTTGTCAATCAAAAAGACATGGTGTTCAAGAATTCTTGAACATGCTACCAAATCATGCACAAGAGTAATTGGAAATAAAAGTACTTCTTCGATGTAACATATTACGTGTATCGTTCTTAAAGTTTTATTTCATAGAATTGTTATTTTTCCGAATCTGATAAATGGCACAGTATACGACCTGTATAATAATAAATTTAATTTAGCTGGCATAGTACAATAAATCTATGGCACAGTATAATAAATTTATGGCACAGTACAATAAATTTAACTTTGCAGTCATATCTTACTATTTTTCAGTTCCTTATTATTTTTTTTTTCATTTGGAATTATGAAAAAAATTGTGCTTATCAGATTTCTTGCTGTAATTTGTAGGGTTTAACATACCGTAACAGCAATTATTCAATTTTTAACTAATCAAGCGCTTGCAAATTCATAGCCTGAAACTGAGTATCAATACACGCTATCAAAGAATCTTATATTTATGATTGACAGGCTGTAACGAACGAATCAAATTTTAAGTCAGCCGATTCATTTCTTATAGGTATTTAAGTGATCCTTCCACTCTACCATGAGGCTTCAAATTTAGATTGATTTAACCTTACAGTAAGTTTAATCATCCAATGAGAGACAGAATTGAATGATCCAAGATCCGTTAAAAACTCACTAGCCATTCACAGGAGATGTGGAAGTAAATGCACATACACATACGTATACAGATATATTCTGAAGTTACGAAGAAAACTTCGTCGGGTCTCAAACCTGAAACCCTACGGCTTACAAGCCGAGACCTTATCACCAGACCACCATGGTCCAATAAGTACTTCAGAGATTTGTTGTTGCGGCTGTGTCCAGACATGATGCGGCCAGACATACAGAAACAAGTAATATTAACAACGGAATATAAAATCGAATCGCAAAGGGAAATGTAATACAAGTGGAATTGCTTATAGGACCACTTTGGGGGTGAATCAAAGACCTGCCCAGTTAAAATGTGGAATACAGGCATAATAAAAAATAGATTAGAACAACACAGATTCATAAATAACAACATTCAAAAAGTGTGTAAAATAGGATAAGTTCCTTCAACTTACATTAAGTACTTCAGTTTAGTTACACTAACGTCCTGTTGTAAAGCAACACTAGGGCTATTTTGGGACGGATCTCGTAATTTTGAAACGCTGTCAGATGGCGAGGACGACACCTGAGCTGACACACCAGCGGGAGGACATTTGACATGACGTATTTAACATGCAACAGACCCCCTTACAAGGCGATTCTTCGGTGGAATCGGGTCTCGAACCTGAAACCCTACGGCTTACAAGCCGAGACCTTACCACCAGGCCACCGAGGCCCATTAAGAACTTCAGAGATTTGTTGTTGTGGCTGTGTCCTACTGTCTTGTAACGTACGACAAGAATCAATTTTATCAATGCAATTATGCTGTTGTGTATCTGTAAAAATTTGTTCTATTAGCCTTTATTGTACACATTATATGGTGCCTATGTTTCTTTTATATAATGTATCAGATGTAATTGTATTAGATTAAAATTACTACTTCGATAATATTGTTATTTGCAGGAGAACAAGACATGTACTGCTGTCGAGGTTACTGTATGGATTTGTTGAATGCTCTCGCGACGGAACTCAATTTCACTTATTCTCTCTATCAAGTGGAAGATGGACTGTATGGAAGCTTCGACTATGTGAGAGACTTTAAAATATAATTTTAGAATTTGCTGCGAAAAATCGAATCTTTGCATCCATTCAACAAAACACAGGGCTACATCAACCTTTAAACTCACTTGAAATATGATGAGGTTTGAAATAAATTATTTGAATTATTGAATAGGAAAAAAATACCAGAAAAGAAATCTTTCAATGATTTCTTCCTTCGTTTTAATTTTTAAAAACTATTATTAAAATAAATTTGAAGATTTTTAATGTATTTTGACACGATTTACTTTCTAAAATATGAATCTGAAGCGTTTTTAAATATGTGATTTAAATCAGGTTACCTAATTAGTATCAAAGTTAAACTAATTTGTTATAATTTTCAAAAATTATAATAAATTAGTTAAATTTTATTTAACGGTTAGTGGAATCCTTGGTGAAAAGCCACTGACAACTTCTTTGTTTTGTATAGGAGTCAGAATATGGCTGAGGATGCATATTTATTGTTTTAAATGATTCTGATTCAAGTATGAAAAAATTGCTTAAATCAATTGTTGAATTCAATAGATATTGCTTGAATCAATTCAATTTGTTAAAAAGTATTCAGATCTTTTTTATATATTATATTTATTATTTTTATCATATGATATATATGGCGTAATTTATGTTTGTATATAAGTTCCGGTGAAAACCCGAAATCATTGAAAATGCGGATTAACTATGGAAAACGCGTTCTAACTGGCAGCATTAGGGAGGACCCGTTTTATTGTTTGACAACAGATTCTGAAACACTCCGTGCTTTTGCGCATGTGTTAGGATGGGTTTAATTCGTCAAATTAGGGGTGTGAGGAAAGATGAAAGGAGGGGATGTTTACATTTAACAATAAAATGAAATCGGATTTTTCGTGGACTGATTTAAAATAATACTGTCAGAAACGAAATGATACTCACTTACAAGTGAAGAAAAATTGAACAAAAAAATAGGGCGAAAATCAAGGTCAAAGAATGACGAAGAATTCCAGAAATTCGCTCATCCTTCCGCGTCTCTCCCCTTAATGAGATAGAATCGTCGAAAAGTGGTCGTCTCAAAATACTGAAACGGACAGTATTTGTGATTTGACTGATTTGAAAGACAATATTATTTGCGTCTATCCAAAATTATTATATTAAACTATACTCAGTAAAACAGTGTTTGAGGAAAAAACCTATCTTTGATGAAAAAAAAAAAGTACTTTATTTGGATATTGTTTAACACAATATCGTTATTACTTATTTCGACAAGGCAAACTACTGTAACACTTAGCATTGCAAAGTGAAACCTTTTTCATACAGAAATATCTGTTTTAAGAACAATCTTTTTTACAAGAACAGAGAACGAATCCTTATCCAGTTCCAGTGTTGTCTCCAACCTCAGATAAAAGAGTGTTGTATTTATCACTTGTTATAGCATTAAAGAAGTTCTGTTTTTAAAATAATAATTGCAAATGTTCAAGAAATCTATTTTTCCACCTTTTAGTGCAAAATCATGAACATTTTTTTCGCTCATCGTAAAGAAATCAACTAGCACAAGCACGTTCCAACAATAATAAAATTAGACGACTGCACTTTGAAAATTTCACAAGCAACAAATCTGAATTCATACAATCTTAACTGGACAAAACCGGAAATAGTTAGGGAAAACCCCTAGCGCTGTTAGTTAAAACGCGTTTTATCTAGTTAATTCGTGTTTTGACTGAATTTGGATTTTCACTGTGACATATATTTATATTTCGGGTCTATGTTTCATATTGTAAAATCCAAAACCAGATATTTCTTTATTGATTTTCATTACTTTTATTGATTTACATTGATTTACATTTCTTATGTAAGCCGTTTTTAAGTAACAAATGCCATGACACACTGAAATAGCAAAATATTTAATTACTATTAAGAGAGCAAGTTTCGGTAATTGAATAATAAAAAAGTATTGCTTTAAAAACAAATAAAATGTTGAAAAAAATTATGCATTTTTTTAACGCACTTTGAATAATAAAAAACAGAATTTACTAAGACCGTTAATTCTGAGTTCTTCTTTCACCCGAAAAAATAAATTTTTCTGGTTTACAAGGGAAGTTGAAATTATGAAAAGTCTTAAGCATAAAGCTCTGAAATTTAAAGCATGAAACGGGATTTTAATTTGAATACCTTTGAGCACACGGTCCTAGGAAATCAAATTAAAAAAACCTTAAAATGCTTCAAAAATGTGAAGGTTTTAAGGTTTGATATACCCTAGGCAGTTATATATATTGCTTATTTTGATAATTCGACACTGACGTCAATTATTTTAAACCTACTATTTTGTCTTGTACAAATCATTACTCTTTATTAACTAATCTTTATTGACATAAATTTCTTTGCTATGCAGGTGAACGGCTCAGAGAAAAAGATGTGGACAGGAATGGTGGGCGACCTCGTGTATGAGCGAGCGGACATGGTTGTAGCCCCGCTCACAATAAATCCTGAAAGATCTCAGGCCATAGAATTTTCCAAGCCTTTCAAATACCAGGGCATCACCATATTGGAAAAGAAAGTGAGTATATTGCAGATCTGATCGCAAACTAAAAAGCCACAGTAAAAAAAAAAAGTAGAAAATAAGAATTAAAGCATTGAAAATATCATAATTATACTTTAACAATCTTTGCTGTCAAAATAGACCTTTTTGTGTTGGAAAATAAAATGATTCAAAATTAACTTCAATTTATTTTGAGTAATTTCAAATTATATCAGTACATTAGTCTCATTCTATACAGTATTATATTAAATTATATAAATTATATATAAAAATTTTAAAGTACAGAAACAGTTTTAAACATAACTCCGCAGATTAGGGAAAAAAAGACAACAGTTAAATGCTAAAGCATTAAAAAGAAATAAAATACATAAAAATGTAGCAATATCTATATCTATACTTATATATAAAGCTCAATGTGTGTGTGTGTGTGTTGGCGCTCTACAGACCAGACTGTTTGATCTACAGCTACCAAATTTGGTACATGTATACCTTGGAGGTCGGGAATGTACACCTGAGGTCCCGTTTTTTGAATTTTTAATTAGAATTTTAATTATTAATTAAAAACTAACTTTCACACCAAAAAAATCTTTTCATTTTCCCCACTGCCAAATGAGTAAGGCTTCAGTTTTTTTTCCAACAGTAATGAGGCTAGGCTTAAGATTTTTCGGCCGATTATTTCAAACGATTCTGTTTATTTTCTTAATGTTTGATGCATTTAAAATTAAACATTGTTAATTAATCGATCTGGTGATGGTGAATCTGAGAAAAGTTTGTTGACAAATTCTTGAAATATTACATAAATTAAGAAATATATTCTTTAGTGCCCATAAAGTTTAAACGCTCAGTGACTGTTTTCAGTAATCATATTACAAAAAAATACTTTGTTTCAGTAAAAAATATTATTGTATTAATTGCAGATTAATCCTTTCCACTTTAATTTAAAGTATAAATTCTACGGGAGCTAACAGAAAATTAGAGAGATACATACTACGTTATGACTGAAGGCCTTTATAATATTATGAGTGAATTATATGACTATCAAAATTTGAAGTTTTAAAATATTTTGATGAAGAAGCTATTAAAGTAGGAATTGCATAAAATATTTAATTATTAAAATTTTAACCAACATTAAGATTGGCGAACCGGCTGGTTGCCAAAGGCGGCTAGTATTTAATAAAGCAAACACATCCTTTAATTCAATAATGGATATGTTCATATGTTAACCCATTATTGGATATGCTCATTAATCCAACTGAATATTTGTTTAAAATTGTATTAAAATCACAAAGATTAAGATGGCCGAGAGGTGAAAATAAATTCCGAGGAAAAAAAAGTGATCAAAGGCTGAAGAAATAAAAATAATTATTGATATTTTTATTATTTGTAACAAACAGATATAAAAAAAAATTGACACAAAACAAAAAAAACCGGAAATTAAAACTAAAATTTTAAAATATAATCTGAATGCTAATATTACTTAATATTTGTTACTGCTTAGCCTTATTAAGCATCAGTGAAATGCGACGTTCTAAAATTTTTTAACACTTTTAAAAGGGATAAATCCAGCGAATATGTTTCAAATTTAAATTTTTTCTTTAACGGTATTACTATTTGTGAACTTTTAACATCATTAATATTGTCCAGTGAAATTGATACTTTTAAATGAATATCCACAATTCAGCACCAACTCAGTGGAATTGCTTGTCTTTTTCTAGCATCCTAAAAGTTCGACCCTCGCCTCGTTCTTGCAACCCTTTCAGAAGACCCTGTGGATCCTTGTGATGGTATCCGTGCACGTGGTGGCGCTGGCTCTCTACCTGTTGGACCGCTTCAGCCCCTTCGGGCGCTACAAACTGCCCAGCAGTGACGCCACCGAGGAAGACGCCCTCAACCTCTCCAGCGCCATCTGGTTTGCATGGGGAGTACTGCTCAACAGTGGAATCGGAGAAGGTATACCTTAGCAGCATGTGTGATATAGTATAATAATATTCAATCGAGACGAGAATTTATTCAAATATCAAACACGGTACATTTCCATGGCGACCGCAATTAAAATGACGCCAAGAATAACGCCAAGCTGAAATTTCCAAAGTGAAACCCAAAGTAAAAGTGTGTATGATTTTAGTTTGGCTACTTTTGGCTGTTTTTTTACGTGATTTGACGGTTTATCGCGGTCGCCTTGGAAAGCAATTTCTACCTCAAAGACTTATCTTCATGAAAGAGATCAAAAGTGTTACAGATGTTTTTGAGAGCCAATTTTATGGCGTCATGAAGGCGAGACTTTTGTTTATTTTTGATTAAATATGATGAGACGATAAAATAATACAATACCTCTGAAAACAATTACATTTATTAAATTATTATGATAAGTGGGGTCACAAAAGTAAAATTTTGATCCAGGTGCTTTTTAAGGTGTAAGATTCCAGGTGCTAAGCCATTGTTAAATAGTACAAATTTAGCTTTCTTTCAAATAAAATTTGATGTTGATTCCTTGAATATCAAAGTAAAATTTAAGACCAATTAAAGTTATTCTTTGGGTTCATGATTTTGGAAAACTACTTCTTTTATTGTTATTTTGAAGTAATATACAAATGTATGAAGAAAGATCTTTTCAGTTTATTTTTAAATACATTAATTCTTTCAGATATGTTGGTTTACTTCCTGGACTATTTGATATCATCGTATTTAATCTGAGATCCTTCAATTTTTAAAAGATATAATGAAAAGACTATTTTAAGTAAAAATACACTTTATTCATTATATGATTTAAAAACTGAAACACCATACATAATATAAAAGGTTCAAAAAATAAGTTATAACGCTTGAAAGAATTAAATAATCAATTGTATTCTGCAATCATTTCTTCTTTTAAATCAACTTAAAATGATTAACTTTTTTTCAAACAAATAATTTAAGCCTATTTTTTCCCACATTTAGAAGAGTTGTGATTACACAGTTAGTATTCCCCACTTTTTTTTATAATGTTCTGTCCCAAGTTTGAAAGTTTCACTTTTTCATTTCAATGTTTAACTTTAAAATTTACTGCTCGCAGTGGAGTTATTATTTTAATGCGCAACATTGCCCTTTATATTCTAGTTGTTCTCAGTAATTGTTATTGGCTGGAAATATGAAAATTTTTTAATCTATGCTCTATACAAATTGTGGAACAAATTGCATTTTGTAGAATAGTTTTAGAGAATAATTAATTATTGAGTTCATTAATAAACACGTTTAAATTAATTTTTAATTATACCTTCTATTGCACTGTATAAATGCCATGTTTCTTTTGGCTTTTTTATTTCAGAAATAATATAATTATCGAAATAATCCTCGAATTCATTAATAATGATGTTTACATTATTACATTTTTAATTATACTTTCTGTTGAATTGTATCAATTCCGTGTTTTCTTTTGGCTTTGCTATTATATTTCTTCCACTTTTTTTTAAATATGTAACACGATCTTCACGTATTAAGGACATTTGTGTATGCATATAAACCATTACACTGAATTCCAAGATTAAGTTCATAGTGTTACAAAATGTTCAATAAGAGAAATATTAAGGTACTAATTCTATAAATAAAGTTCTATAAATTCTCCATATATTTTATTCATGCATTCTAGGCTACAATAATTAAATTATTGAATATAACGTCGGAAGAATATTTTTTTTCTAGTTGTAAAAATTTTCTTATTTAAATAGAAGCGGTCCCCCCCCCCCCCCCGTTTAGAGATTTTTTTTTTTATCTCCAGAAGTTGTTCATATGCATACAAACTTCGTCTAAATGTCTGTAAACTTAAAAAAATAATAATTTAAAGGGTATTTAAGTTTTGAATAATATCAACGTCTAAAAGTCTGTATTTTTAAAAAAAAAAAAACTTAAAAGATATTATCTGTAATATCGAAAAATATTATAAAAGCATCTTTATGCTAACAGAGAAATCTAAACTGTGATTATTCTAAGTTGATTGTACGATATGTTCAGTTCGTAATTGTTGAACATTCTGTTCCGAGATATACTTTTATTTTTCTTCTTTAGGAACACCACGAAGCTTCAGTGCCCGTGTTTTAGGTATGGTATGGGCTGGCTTTGCTATGATAGTAGTAGCATCCTACACTGCCAACTTGGCAGCTTTCCTCGTGTTGGATAGACCTGAAACATCACTCACTGGCATCAATGACGCCAGGGTAAGTTGCTAAATTGTTCAACTTGCCTCAATTTTATGCCATTGGCTAATTATTAATCAAAGAGTCAAAAAAAAAATCATTGGTCATAAAGTTTTGAATCTGGAATATCATAAAGTAGTATTAAAATTATATTTGAGTTGACTGATTATATAAATTTTTCTTGTATCATATTTTATTTATTCTTTTTTGATAGAAATGAATATAATACTTTAAAATTAGCTTGTCCAAAGCAATTATACAAAAACGAGTTACTTTGTATTATATAAGCTAGGAAAATCATTGATAACAGTTGCTTCAAAATGGCCGATGCTCTTGTAACAACTACATGACATAGTAATTCTTTTTGGTCTTACAACTTTCGTCTTCCTCAGAACCTTATGATTGAATAATTTCATCTCATTTCAGTCAATAAATTATGTTCATTAATATTTAAGATTAAGTTAAGGGAAAGAATTTAAATCTTCAAAACATTTTTCTTCAACTCATAACGGTGAAAAATAGCCTAGAGTCATGTACAAAAGTTGATAATCTTATTATGTCCTTAATTTTGTTTGGGCTATATCTTTACATATAATTGAATATAATATTTTTTACACAATATACGCCGGCGTCCTGGCATGATGAACAATATTATTCTCTCAACGATTATATCTGCTTGCTATTCCAGCTCAGAAATCCAATGGACAACTTCAAATATGCTACTGTGAAAGGCAGCTCTGTGGACATGTATTTCCGGCGACAAGTGGAACTATCGAACATGTATCGAACGATGGAAGGCAAGAATTACGACAGCGCAGAAGAAGCCATAGCAGCTGTCAAATCAGAGTGAGTGAATCCTTTTCACAGAAGCCGTCGAATCAACCTGATTTTTTTCGTTTATTTAAAATAATTTTCGAAATTCTATCTAAAAAGCAATATTTTCTATAAGAAATTTGAAAACATTCAAGTTTATAGGGAATAATAGAAATAATTAATAATTTGTTAAGACTGTCCAAGAAAATAGCCAATATCATATTTCCAAATATGTTGCTTTTTATAAAAAGCATAATGGACATAGAATTATCCCTATTAATAATTAAAATACAAACTCTTAACTTCTGAGGCCAATATTTATCATTAGTAATGTTGATTTACTCAAGTTTTCTAGAATTAAAGTTTCATTGTTTTGACCTATTGATACAAACATCGAGTCAATTACGATTAAATTTTGATGATCATTTAAGTTTGAACTTTTGGAAACAACCGAAGACTTTATATAAATAGAAATTTAACTGGAATATCTCTTACATTTAATTTTTTTTTCATATGAATTTCGTTTATACGAAACGAATATATAATTTTTGTTTCGTTAAAAAATTATGTCAATAGTTCACCTAACAGATAAACTCTAGTGAAAAGTTGTGAAGTTAAGCAAATGAAATATTTATTGCTTTGATCCATATGTTAACCAATGATTCTATTTGTGGTCCACGAGTAATTGAGCACTTTTCTTAGGTTTATTTTGACTTATATACAGAGTTACTTTAACCATAGGATTTGAAAAAAAAAATACCTGTTAAATTAGAGGTAACCGGGGTACCCAGTTACTATAAATAAGGTGTATGATTCTTTTCTGTCTCACTGTTCTTTTAACCGTAGTATAACAAAGATAAAATGACTACACTTTATCTTACCAGAATTAAAATTGGCTCAATGCATGCAAATATGGATTTGCACTATAAAAATACAGCATTTCAAACCAATCCAAAATTAAAATCCTCTGTCTGATATGACTTAACATGACTTATAGTAAATTATAATTACCAAGAACCAAAGGAAATATGTTTGGAGTCATTAGCACTTGGTTACTTTTCAGTTTTGGAATTTCTGAATGCAACATCGTGTCGATCTCAGACAAAGAACTTTTAACCCGAAACATAGGTAGTCTAACACTTTATTCGTTTATAAACACTCAGAATATTTTTTAAAATAAATGAAAAATCACGCTAAAAGAGGGTAACGAAATGCAGTAGTCTTCAGTCTTTCTTAAGATGAACTTGCGATTTATAATACTAGTAATAAAATATTAAAAAGCAAAGTTATGAGGTCATAACTGTCTAGCAATATCAATGGTGCTTTCCAGTTTTCATAGAAAGGCTTCTATTTCGTTTGTTGTTCTTAATTAATAGAAATATCTTATCAAAGAAAAATTTAACTATCTGTTAAATGAATTCAATAATATATTTAATTAAAATATGATTGAGAACTTAAAATATGTTGGGTATCTTAATCATTATTTCGATATTGAGGTAAAGGTAAATGAGTAGCTTTTTTCCTTTCTCTCCTGGAGCTTTCTTCATATGATGTAATCTTAATCAGCAAAAATGAAATTATGTTATATTTAAAACTGTAAATATTTTGAGACATCTGAAAAGATCTAATCGAGACTTATTTAATTGATCCCTATTGTTATTTTCGACAGTGGTCTGAGCGCCTTCATCTGGGACTCTTCTCGTCTCGAGTACGAAGCCGCCCAGGACTGCAATCTGGTGACAGCCGGTGAGCAATTCGGACGCTCAGGATATGGAATCGGACTTCAGAAGCACAGCCTCTGGGCAGATCAGGTCACGCTCGCCCTGCTAGGCATGCACGAAAGTAAGACCCGGTGCAGTTGTCGAAATCATTTCATTTTGTTATATGAATACGTCTCAAATGGATGTATTTGTTGCTATTCATAACAGTGATGTTTTTTTTTGTTTTTTTTTTTCTCATTGAACTATTTTAAAGGCAATTTCGTCTGCCAATTTTGAATGTTTCTTTTAAGGCTTGTAGTTTTACACAGTTTATTCAATAACATGAAATAAAATGTTAGTGTATTAATTTATTCATATATTAAAATCACATATTGCTACTAAACTAAACGATTGTTTTTATATAGTTGCTGTGGTAATCAGTTTTGTTTTCTTCATATAAGCAGGGCTGATAATGAACGTTAACTCAATCAGTTCTGAAAGGCCCAAATGCCTGTTCAATTGAGCAACGGCGGACACTCGAGGCACCTGACTATCACAGATTCCTCCCCTTTGCATTTAGTATAATTGATTGAATACTCGAGGCGAGTTCTATATACGGTACACTCCCGAGTATCCGGCCTAATGTGGCGGAAGGACAGACCGAATAACAAAAAAGCCGGATAGGTTGGAGTTCTATGAATTCATTTCTTCGCCCACCAATACAGAAGGCAAAGTTTTTATCCAAAACTCACTGTTATAATACATATTTTCTCACCTCTTATGGAGTATTAAGCCCTCCCTTTATCACAATGTGAACGCAGCCGCGGCCCGGTGAATTATAGCAATCATAGAAGCAGTTGCCGGTAACATGTCAAGTTAAAGTAGAAGTTCTGTACTGGTAATTATATTTATATACTGCATAGCGCGTTTCAAGAATTTATAAGAGAAAAGTAAGTTAAAGGACATAAATTACTCACATTTTAACATACTGCAATGCCCAACTTAAATGCAGCAAACATAAACAAAACATTAATTTAAGTCGTAGGTCTAATTCCTAAGAAAACTGGCTCAAATGATTTTATTTTTCACTGATAAATGATTACACAGATATGTAAAGATAAAGATAAGAGTTAAAACTTAGTTTTTAGATTTTAAAAAATCTTTAATAGATAATAGACGCTTTACCTTCCTTATTTGATTACGACGAAAGAAAACTAGGCCGGATAGTCATGAACCGGATACTCGGGAGTGTATTGTACCTCCATTAATTTTTCCAAAATAGACACCTTTCATTTTAAACTCAATGAATGCATTTTAAGACTAATTTTATAGAAATTATATTATATGTGAGCTTTGTTAATGAATATCTCAGAAAAAGAGATCCTGAAAATATTGATCAAAGTATCTATTAATCTTAATTTGATTGTTGGAACTTCAAAGTAAAAGTAAAATTTAAATGGCATTGTACAAAAGCGTGACCTGCTAACTTTCATTTCCGCGCAGGTGGTTACATGGAAGAACTTGACAACCGATGGATCTTGCAAGGCAGTGAAACTTGTGAAAAAAATGAGAAATTTCCCGCAACACTGGGCTTGAAGAATATGGCAGGTAAGAAAATTTCTCATCACGATTCGAAATCTTTCGATTTATTTTTTCTGAAATTTCCCGGCATCTTTGTCTTGTTGATATTTTTACGGTTCGAACGAGTTCGTGGTTGAATGGACTTTAATTAAAATGATATAAATATTCAAATATTTACAATTGAAAAAAAAAAGCGAAGAAACCAGCGTAAGTGGACTTTCCAAAACTTTCTCGCATATTCTCTAATGAAAGTGTTATTTCAGAGAACGTCTTGTATGGCATTAGCTTAGAGTAGTAGTTACAAAATATTAATATTAATAATAGCGTGAATTTATCAGTTTTACTGAATATATCATGTGATTCCTAGAGAAATTTTATTGATAGTTTAGAGTCTTGCGGTTAAAAGTATCCGAAAATCCTCAGAAACGAAAAAGAGACATTTATTAAAATTTAACATTTAATATTTATTAATCAACTCAAGTTATACAAAAAAAATTGTGAAGAATTTACAATAGATGCCCATTGAAACTTTCATGGTTACTTGCAGTTTCTCTAAGAAAGTACAGTTTAAACTACCTGCACATATGTCAGCATGTTGGCATACAGATTGGTGAAGAAAGCATCACACAAATATAGTTTTTGGATTTCTGATGTTTGTGTGTTTTGCAGGGGTCTTCATTCTGGTGGGCGCCGGTATCGTGGGCGGCGTGGGGCTGATCATCATCGAGATCATCTACAAGAAACACCAGACAAGAAAGCAGAGGAGGCTGGAGCTTGCGCGACACGCCGCGGACAAATGGAGGGGAGCTGTTGAGGTGCGTAACGTTTGCATCGCGTAAAGGAATTTCTCACTTTTAAATGTATGTATGCACTGAATTACATCTTTTATTGTAAAATGCACTGTACTGTTTGCTGCTTCATGTTTAGTATTGAAATGGAAATTTTTTAACTGTTTCTCTATGATATAAAATATGATCTATGATTAGCTAAACTGAGTTACGGGATGCTATAAACACCTTGGATGTTTGGAAAAAAATATTGCATGCTTGATGGTTTGTAACATCATTAGGCTGACTTTTAACCCCGAGTTTTCAATATCCCTCGTCGGACATTCGTGCTGGAAGTTGTTCCGGCGATTGTTGGTCTTTTACAGCCGAGTCCAAGGAAGTCTCGAATATTCGATGCAAGTCATTCAATTGTTAGACATATGCCTTGTGTACTGTAAGAGAGATTTTAGCACTTTATTTAGGGGAATAATCATTTTCACATCTCGTTTTTGAATTAACAGATTAGAAACATACCATACCTCACTGAGGCAGCCATAATAGCTTACTCCCTAATAAAATGCCTCATTCAAACTGTAAAATGTGGATGAAGTTTAATTGAAGCAAATATTAGCTTAAATGTGTTGCAGAAGCACTTATCTTTGCATCTGGCGAATCATTTGATTCAAACATTTGAATCAGGATATGACGCAGCTTATAATGCCGGCTTCAGATTATGAAGCATATTTTGAAGCTAATTTAATGCTAAATGATTTTAGATAATCCATTTTAATAAATGCTGGTAAATGAGCCTTAATTATGTGTTCTTAAATTTCATACGGGAGATGTATGATTCTAAAATAAAATATTATACTGACTTTTACTTTAATATATTTGTCACTGGACTTAGTTGTCTGCTCTGTAACTAGGTTTTAGAATCAAGCGCAAGAAAGGATACTAAACAATATCTTTATAAGGAATTTTATTTAATATATATTTTTAGCTTTTAATAATTGTGTTTCTTATGTTTATAATATATTTCTAGCTATTTAGGTGAAAAGCAAATGCTTCTTTAAATGTCTATATTTCAAAGACTCCCATTTTTCAGAATTCATTACAAAATATTTAATTGTTGTAGTTATGATGTATCCTTTTTAATATTTTGTATATACAATTTATTTATCTATATGATGGAACTTATCTTGTATTTTTACTTTCCTTTATGCATTCTATATTAATATTAAATTTCTGTGTTATTGTTCTTAAGCTTACTTGTATTTTTATATTTTTCAGTTATCATAATAATCAAGAATACATCTTTTAAATATTATTAACATCTATATTTGTATGTCAGAAAGTTATATCTTGTTTTTTATTAATACAGTTTGACAAAAACTCAAATATTTTGAATATTAGCAAAAATTTTTACCAATTTTTTTTCTGTTTTGAAAGCATTAAAAACATGTAAATAAACCAGTATATAAATCAATCAATAAATAAGAACTCCGCTGATTTAATTAGTTTTAGATTTTATTTTACCTGTTATTTATGTTTAGTTCCTAGCACTTACAGTTTATCTTAAGCTCGCCTGAACCTTTAGTTTATGAATAAGAAACATGATGACCTTGTCTTAACTTCGTAATCAAACTTTTGTTTTTAGATACAGCTTCAAATTGCTTTTATAATCTTTGCTACAATTGATTTTCTAAATTTCAAAGATTACCTAAACAGTTACCAAACCAATTTATAAATCTCATTAATTACCTAAACGATTATTCAATCGATTGTGCAAATCTTACTAATTACTTAAACGATTACAAAATCGAGTTTCCAAATCTAAGTGATTACCTAAACGATTACCAAAATCGTTTTTCCAGTTTTCAGTGATTACCTAAACGATTACCAAAATAACTTTCCAAATTTCAGTGATTACCTAAATGATTACCAAAATCACTTTCCGAATTCCAGGGATTACCTAAACGATTACCAAAATCGCTTTTCCAAATTTCAGTGATTATCTAAATTGAAGCAAATTTCCAGATACTGAGTTGCTTCAAGAATCAAGGCTATGTAATGTTTTTACTTTAAAAAAAGACTGATAATCTTGTTGACTGTGGATTTAAGCCGTTGCCTAATTCCACAGAAATCTCCATTGGGCACCGCTCCCAAATCCCACTCACTCTTTTCCAAGATAATGAACAAGGAAGAGGTAAGCTGCTCTCCAAGTTTCTCGGCATGTCGCTGCAGCTTGCTCGGAACTTTCTCATTCTCTCTTCCTCTCTCTCTATCTCTCTATCTTGCATGTTCCTCAATCCGCGTCTCCTCTTATCCTCTATCTCTGTCTCTCTCTGTATTTTCTGTCTCTGATTCTGCTCGATTTAATAAAATTTTACTCATACAAACAGAAAAACGGTCAATGTCATAATAGATTGATTCATCAAACTAACTAAAGAGATGGATGAGGAGTTATTTCAAATATTTTTTAAAGAAAATTAAAACTTTCAGTGCATCTCAATTTTTGGCACTATATTTGAAGTTGTTAATAAAATCTCAAAGTTCTTTTTCTCTTGTTATAGTTTGAAATCAGTTTCAGTGATTACTTAAATGATTACCAAAATCGTTTTTCCAAATTCCAGGGATTACCTAAACGATTACCAAAATCGCTTTTCCAAATTGAATTTATTTATGAATTTGAAGTTATTTTATTTTTTTAAGTACTGATCGATTTTTTTACCAAATGGTTATCACAAGTATTTATTTGGTGATATATTAATCACAGCTAATAACACTGAGCACATAATTTAAATTCAAATTTAGTGGACCATTTAATAGCCGTAGATATCAATAACAAAAACAGACAGCAAATCAATAATTAAATATGAAATACCGCTAAGCGATTACAACTTCTAATTAATCTCACCTTTAGAAAGAAATCGGTTCATTTGGAATAATCTTACGCTTATATAGCCCCCTGATAGGACATGGAGACACAACGAATTTCCCAGAAGATTTCTCTTCTAAAAAGCCATGATTATTGCATTTTCCAGAAATTTCATGTCTCTTTACAAAGTCTCCAAATTCTTTGACAATTTGCTAAAGGATCATCAAGATTGTCCCAAAGACTATGAAAGGAAATATGTGCTACAGATTAGTTAGTATCCTCACGTTAGTAATATTTATTTTCTCTTATAACAACAGATTTCTTTTTGCTTTAAATATAGGTTCTTTGCAGCTTTAACGTATTCCTTTCGCTGAACATTATTTCATTGGTGAAAATTAAAGATGCATCAAAATTATCTTCTGCTCCAAAGATTTCTTAATACCTTATCATGATTCAATCTTTTGATACATCCCTTCTGTTTTAATTTCTGTACAAGTTGAATTTGGTATACTTTCATAAAACACTAGCTTCTGAGAAGAAACGAATATATTTTATGTAGAGATTATGTAATATATACACCAGCCGATTTGTTGAATGATTCTGAGGGGCATTATGAATTCTGTATATTCTTCCTGCTTTAAGTGTAGAGATGTTTTGTGAAATGGCAATATGTTTCCAATTTTGGGGTTGTGGTTACAGGAAATGATTAAAAGATGGATTTTAATTTAAATTGCACATTATTAAAATTTCGGAATGGATATATCGGAAAATATCACGAAAAAGGAATAAATAAATTTAAAATAAAAAGGAAATAATTTTAGCACCTTTAATAGAATCAATCGGATAAAACAGATCACTTTTTTGTTGAAAAACACAGTTTTTGATAAATATGTTTATGTATATGCATTGTAAAGAAATAATTCATCAGCAGATAGATTGCCATTTATTAAAATGAAGAATTGTCACTAGGCGTTTTATCATTTTTTCTCAAAAAAGAAATCTTAAAAATGACATTTAGCGCAAATTTATATATAATTTTGTTTAAATTATCATATAAATTTTTTAAATTAAATTAATTTTTAATTAAAAAAATTTAAAATTTTCAATATTTTATATAATTTGCGTAAAGATTGCTATGGATTTTATAAAATAATAAGGGAGATAATATGACTATATTTGCTAAAGATATGAGCGCAAAAAATATAAATAATCAACAAGGAATTTTTCGCCTCGAAGTATTATGCGTTATAGTTTTATATTTAAAAAAAACATATAATATTGTTTATTTTTCGAAATTCAATAAGCCAATAACATCGGATTTGTTTAGAATTTGAATATTTAGTTAACTAAATACCCAAATTAGTTATAAAAATATAAATTATTATCAATTATCTTCTCGGATGATACTTAGTTACCAACTGAAAAAATGTTTTGTCAAAAGAACTAAATGAATTTTTTTTTAAATTTATAAAATGTTTAAAGATTACATGATTTTGAAATTAAGAATTTAGTATCAGTGGAATGCTGGTATTTTTTTTATCTCCACTATTATTATCTTACTGTTACCAGAACAGAATTTTTTGGTTTCAATCTTCCATGGACTTTCTGGGGTCGACAAAATTATTATTTATAGCTGGAAATTTCAGCAGTTGCAGATGATTTTAATATAAATATCTAAAATGATTCCATTACCTAATGGAATCCGTTGACTATTGACCGTTAACTAGACATTGACCGTTTTACTCCCTTTTTCTAAACTTCCATATCTTTTTACAAAGCATGTCAACGAGGAATGAACAGTATGTAATAGTCTTGTATTGAATATACCAAATCCCATTCCTTGCATGAAATTATTGAAACTCGTACCCCAGTAACCATGTAAGATTGAAACTCTTGTTTCAGTATTTTTGCAAATGAAAATAATTGCACATTTTGTGGAAAAAATTACCGATTTTCAAATTGTATAGATAGGAGAAAATTGTTTTTTTCTTTTATTTCTGACAATTTTAAGTTTATTGGTTACTGGGGTATTTTTTTGTAGTGTAATAGTGTGAATGATAAAAAATTTGAAAGGATCTTGGAGATATTTTAAAAGCATTTGGATCTCTCTGATCATCTTATTGTTGCCTAAATCGAAAATGAAGTGAAGTGAAGAAGCTTTTATTTTTGTATATGCACGATTTTCATAAATAGCTTGAAAATGAGAAATGCATTTTAATGGATTGCTAAAACGTTTGATACTTTTTCATAAAGCATGTTTAAAAAATTTAAATGAAAGTTCATAATATAGGGTGTCTTCCGTATCTAAATGACTTTGTGAATTGGGAAGAAAATAATTCACCTTCTAGTACACAAGCATGCACATTTGTGAATTTTCATAATCCATTTTCAAATGAGTAATGCATTTAAATGGATTGCTGATATATATAATCTATTCTGATACAATATGCATGCAAAATTTACAAAGCAGAATTTTTTGTACAATGAACCATATAAAGACGGTTATTTCGGTTTGAATAACAAGTGGAAAATAATATAATTGCGGGTGATATTAATCGATTATATAACGGATATTAATGCTCACATATTAATGGATATGTATTTATGCATACATCCGTTATAGTCAGTATTAATTACTTAATTAATGAGCTCTTATAGTAATAATTACTTAATCTCAGTATTAATGACTTAATTAATATTTATTTACAGTATTATTTAATTAATTACAGTATTAATAAATCAATTACTTAATTAATCAGTCATTAATATGCTAACAGATATTAGTATTAATCTCTCCATATTTATGAATATATCCCCGGCAAAGTTTGAGATCTATCATTCCTTAGAAATGCCAGACATTTTAAAGCAAATCATGAAATAATTAACACTTTCTTTGGTGTTCAATACAATGTCAAATAAACAATTGGAAATATATGAAATATATTATTCATTATTTCTATAAGAAATAAAATTAATTAAAATTCAAAATTAAATTATTTCCTTTCTTGATTCAATAAGTCTATTCATATTTTATTTTTTAATAAGAAGGGTACTAACTATTTGTTGTATAACTTTCATTTTCATTTAAACATTTTGAATAAAAGATATTTAATTTAATTCTTCTATTATGTTCATCTAAATAATATTTGTATGTCTGTAAATTTGGTTGTCTTTCAAATAAAATCCATATCATAACCTTCTTTTCATACCTTAGCCTTATCATCGCCTAAATAGCATTTATCATTCAACAGACGGCTTATTGCATACAATGTATAAGGAAAACAATCTCCTTAATACATAATGCCGTACTCAAATAATTCTCATATTTTATACTTTATATAAAAGAAACCTGGTCATTCTGAAAAATATCGGCGTTCCATAAATAGTTGATAACAGATATACTTACTCAGATATTAATGCATATATACATTTACATACTGATGGATATATCCTTCATATATGAATGGATTACTGTGGATACATCCATTAATATTGTTACGAAATTTCCCGGTTCGTTTGGATAGTGGAAGTGATATGGTGTGGAGAACGCTCAATCAGCAGGCGGCAGTAGAAAATAAAACAACGACGTTTATTTACATGAAGACACACAGTACAGCACAAAGGCGACAACTATATACAGCATAGAGAAGACAATTATCTTCAGCCGAGACGTGCACACAGCAGCACACAACAAGACTCTACTGCAGACAGTAGCGCACAGCTTAGTTCAGCACTAGCTTGACTCCGTCGCTGCTCTCTGCTAATCTCTGGAAGATCCGTTGTTTAACGTCGATTGCGACTACTACCCCGGCATCTGCAGACTGCCTCCTTTTATAGGTCTCAGGAGGCGGGGCTAGAAGCCTCTCAACCAAGCAGGAACGTTCGAGGCGTATCTCTGTTCCCAATGGACGGATCGGGAAAATTCTCGATGTTTCGGGTATAATCTATTTTGGCGCCAAAATTGCCAAATTCGTCGCCAAGTTTGTCGCCAAGCTCTGGGACCTCCGGTGCGACACTCGAACTCCGTCCAATACAGATGACTGTAAAACAGTCTTTCTGATGATGGAACCAACTATGCTGGGAAGCAGCATCACAGATTCGTAACTATATGTACTTACTCATCAATGGACGTATGCGCTAACCAATAGATGGATATGTTTACTCGCACATCATTATATGCATTTTCCTGCAGATTACATACTGACTCACATATTAGAAAATATACATATTTACCTATTTATGGATAAATCTACTCACATATTATTCCTATGAATTAATATATGCATTTACCTACAATAGATATACTTACTTATTCATAGATGTAATGTGTTTACCTGCTGATAAACACATCTTAATGAATATACGCACTAACCAATAGACGGATATTATTGCTCACATATTAATACATGTACACATTTACTTACAGATGGATATACTGATTCACCTATTAGAAAATGTGTATATTTAACTAATGATGGATAAACATACTCAGATATTATTAGATAATATACAGATTAATGTACTAATGGGTATAAATAGCATTATACGTACAGATTAATGTACTGATGAATTTAGATAATCACAAATTAATGATATTCATCGTCATGTATCCATCATAATAATTGTAAATTGCATGCTGCATGTTTTTATGAAAAGAGAGAAGTACAGGTGCAATTGAAATGGAGAGTAATTACGAATTAATTATTATAAGAAAGTTTTAGTATTGTATTTCTTTTATTGCAATAAAATATACACACGTATATACTCAATAAAAGGGAGAGAAATAATAATGTATTGTTTAAATTTAATAATCTAAGCCACAAAAGAAATTGAATAAAATTTTCCTATCTAAATAGCTTTGTTGAATAGAAAATAGATTTTGCAACTAGATACAAAATTTAAAAGAATAATTTTCTTTTACAGCTATTTAAAAATATTATTGATTAAATACTGA
The DNA here is from genome assembly GCF_947563725.1 of Argiope bruennichi. Classification (NCBI taxonomy): domain Eukaryota; kingdom Metazoa; phylum Arthropoda; class Arachnida; order Araneae; family Araneidae; genus Argiope; species Argiope bruennichi. The sequence goes on from NC_079160.1 coordinate 73,859,203, forward strand.
TAATTGATGTATAAAATTAAATTTAGTACGAGCATAATAATTTTAAAAAATAATGTTTTAGGCTTTGATAATGATACAAAAAGTAGGAATTTCTGCAAACATGTAAAACATGTATCATAAATGTAAAGTTAAAAATTATTTTCAGTATTAAAGATAATTTTTTAATTAAGATAAAATGTTTTAACATTAAATTCTAATTAAGTAATTCGAGTGAAACAACTTTTCTTATAAAAACCTGAATTTAGTGATTATAAAATTTTGCTTTTATATCTATATTACAAAATTTTATAATATAGATATAAAAGCAAAATTTTATAATCACTAAATTCAGGTCAAAATTTCTTTGACTAGTATTTTTCTAATACATGGTCTTAGAAAAATACTGGTCAAAGAAATTTTGTTGTAGAATTATGCATAGAAATGATAATTTTTTGATGTCTTATTTAAACGTATCTGAATTCTGCTAAATTAAGTAAAAATGGAGATAATTCTTTATTTTACCGAAAAAAATCTACCTATAAATTCTGGTAAAAAAAATTTCAGTAATTATTGATTGATTAACGAAAAGTTCAAATTTATTTTATCTCACATTATTTAAAAATTTTAACTTTTTGAATTGCAATATTAAAAATAAGTTGAAAAATTCCAAAACTGTACAAAGCCGTATTAATACAAAAGATATTGCCAAAAGTTTACTAAACTTACTGTCAAAATTATTAAAGATTATTTTAAGTATATATATATAATAATTGAGTTTATTGAATTATAAATGCTTAAAGATCATGATATGTACTTAATGGCCTATCATTCCATGATAAAGATGTAGACGCTAGCTCCCTAAAATTTCTATTTACTTTGCGATTTTCTTCAATCTTTCTTAAAGCTTACTTCTCCTTGACAAAAATTTCAAGTAATATGTTTCAATATAATATCTTATTTGATAAATTCTTTAACGTAGCTAAAGAGCCTTTGCCAATTCTAAATCTAAAAGCAAGTAACTAAAAAAAATGATAAGATATCTGTTGTGATATAAGTCTCAACATTATGAGTCATGTCTCGATGTCATGTATCGTGATGCCATGGTATTAGACAAGTCTTACAACCTAAGCAAGGTTCACACGAGGTCAACTATTGCGAGCAACTGAAGGTCACGCCAACTGATCACGTGACCACAATGGGACAATGGGAAATAGTTGCCCTGAAGAGGCAACCATTTGCTATTGTCTTGTTCTGGTCACGTGATGTTCCTGAGGTAGACATGGTCTTCCATTGGACTCGTGTGAGCGCTGCTTTATGGTGCATTTATAAGTAATGAAGAGGAATTTTCAGTGTTATATTTTCCTCGCTGCTTCAGGTCTTATTTCTGTAAGTTAATTTTATTTGCATGTGCCTCTTGTTGCTTAAGCTTGATGTTTGGCGCTTCTTTCCAGAAGAAAAAAACCTTGCGAGCCACTCTGCAAGCCCAGAAGCGACTACGAGCCAATGGAATGGAGGCTTATACCATTGAGAAGGGCATGCAGGGCCTCATGTCGCAGACCAGCCCTTCCTCCCGAAGGCCCCCCTTGCCGCCCAGGGGCCTGCGGATTGCAGAAATGTCTCAGCCCATGGAGTTGGAGGCCATCCGAGCTCCGGATATCGACACAGACATCCATCACTTGCCACCTCCTCCGCCACCACCGGCTTCCAGTCCGGCTGTCCGGATGAGGGGAGGACGGGTCTCCTACACCCCTCGAAGTGAACATCTCTTTGGTGGCGACCGTGACCGGTTTGACATTCCAGTTTGAAGAATATCGCCAAAAGCATCGCCAATACTAGGCCAGTAGTGTTGCGCAGTGGACCACGGCGCAATTGAACTAGTCAAAGAAGATGAATTGTTACTTAGCTGAAGAAGCAAATCTTCTTATGACGAGCACTTCCTATTATTTCACTTCAATTTATTCCCTTTATTTCTGTTTCCGCTTTTCGTTCTCTTAGTGTTAGATTCGAGAGAAAGCAGAAACGTAATATCAAGATAAATCGTGACAAGAAGAGAAGAAATTAGTAGGAGAAAAAGGAAATAACGCCACGTAGCTCTGAAAGTGCTATTGTTTCGTTTTCTTGCGTTTCATCAGCAATCCGTAACATCATTTCTAATTGCAAATAAAGAGAGCTGCTGTCATTGCAACTGCTTAATTTTAGAAAAGGAATATTAAATATTTAAATATTGCATCAATTATCTAGAAAATGCCTGATAATTGCTCAGAGAATAATAATTTGCTCAAGCACATTGAACAAAAGATATAGATAGCATTTCTTTATGATTAATTTCGTATTTTATCAGAAATTAATTGCTAGGACCATTTTATAGCTTCATAACATCGATAAATGCTATACTGTCCATATAAAAGCAACAATCCGAACAAAGTTACTTTTCATTTACATCTTTATTAATCGAGGATTTATGCTCTGAATATATAATTTCAAATAAATAAAACGTCATCATTAGTCTTAAATTATTTATTTCAGATAGGAAACATTTTGGTAAATATCGTTGTGGTCCTTATGAAATATATGGTAAAGAAAAAAAGGTACCTAATAATCTTAGAATTTTATCTACAAAATTATTTTAAATTCGTCTTAATATATAAATGATGAGTCCCAAAATATGTAATACAAAAAATTAGCTATTTTTTTAAAGAGTTATTTATGATAAATGTAAACAGATGTGAAAAAAAAACAGTCAGTAAAATGAAAATGAATAGTTAGAGAAAGGAAATAATAAATATAGCTTTAGAAAACAGTTTTTTTAAAAGAAAAAAAAATATCTCTTACAAAATCAAAAGTTTTTGAAACCATGCAATATTTAAAGACATTAACGAATATTTGTAGCAGTAAGAATCAATAGTAAATGGCTTTTCTATCATTACTGACTTTGAAAATTTATTTTTATTTTCGAAATTTTAGAGTAGAACTGAGAAATTTGAAAAACCATGCACTATTTTCAAGTTTAACAAAGAAAAAATAATTGAATCATGTCAATGCTTGGAATCTTCTAAGAATAACCCAATATTTGTTTTGTTGATGTAAATACTGAACATTTCTAATCTATTGAATTTGGCAGTATTAATAACCGAATATAATAATAAGAAGAAGAATAGTAAAATAAATGTGATATTCAGATATAAAGTAAAAAGAATTTTAGATTTCTGAGAAATGTGAGGGAACATGGATATAAATATCTCAATTTATTTTTATTAAACATCATAACAAAAACGCATAATGCCTGTGTGAAAGCAACAATAAATGACATAGTGCATTGTTAAGTTTTGTTACCTCTTCATTGGAAAGATATACCTGTCAGACCTTTGTTTATGTTTAGATATTCTTCAATTACCACACAAAAGAATTTTGATCTCTAGAAAATTTGAGGAAACATGGAGGGGGCTCCTCCAATTCTTTTAATTAAATAATAAAAATGCATATGCGTGTGTGTGAAAACAGCAAGAAATGACATCGTGTATTGTTAAGTTTCTTCCCATCTTTTCATCGGAAAGATATACCTGTCAAGCCTATGTTTATCTTTTGATATTCTTCAATTACCACACAAAAGATTTTTGATCTCTAGAAAATTTGATGAAACATGGAGGGGGCTCCTCCAATTCTTTTAATTAAATAACAAAAATGCATATGCGTGTGTGTGAAAACAGCAAGAAATGACATCGTGTATTGTTAAGTTTCTTCCTATCTTTTCATCGGAAAGATATACCTGTCAAGCCTATGTTTATCTTTTGATATTCTTCAGTTACCACACAAAAGCTTTATAATCTAAATTAAGTTCTCGATCACGTGTAGTATGTTCCAGTTCCTTGCAGGATTTGCCATTCTATGACTTCCTTAGCACGGGAATATCTATCTGTTCTCGCAAGTTTTAGCCTACAAAAGCATGCCGAATAAATGCTTAGGACAATTACATGCAATGCTTCGCATACAGTAGCACAACAGACTTGTGTGCCCACGTAGATTAACTATTGATATCTACTAGATACTGCTATAGACACTGATAACCAGCTGCTTACATCAAGATGAATATATTTAAAGACATAGAAAACTGATCAAAACACTAACTGACTATAAAAGAAGCAAACGGATATTTTACAGGCTGTGTGAATATTTTTGTGACCACAGAATCAAATTGTCTGATGAAGTATTTTTCTCCTAGCACCTAACTTCAACACTTCAGGTGATTGTATCAGTGCTTTTTAGGGTGCTAAAGTATGTATTATCAAAAAAGACGTATTGATTAGTATTCAATAATATTTGGTGCGGTTTGAGCTGAACTATATACTTTACTTGTTAAGAAACTTTTTGAAGTTCTACGTTGTAAGCAACAACAATGATTCTGAGAGCCCTCAGTATTTGAAGGAAATTGCATACACTGAGTATATAATCATTAATCATTCAAAATAAATAGAAATCAAAGGAAAAAAATTGTGAAAATGATGACATAATGTGTGGTGAATGATATATAAATTTTATTGAGTATTTTGAAATGTACAGATCTAAAATTTTACAAGTTCATCATTGATGTTATTTCTGTCCATTATCTTCAAAACGAGTAATCATTTATTATTATTTTTTTATTAAAGTCACAGATTTGCTGGCATTTAAAAAAAATCAAAATGGAAAATTTCTGTAATTACCATAATTTCTTTGATATTTCTGAAAAGCAAAATTTATGCGACATCTTTTATTAAATTTCTAAATTTAACAATCATTTCAAAATGATAATGAAATAGAAATCCAAAAGTTGAACACTACAAATAGTTTGAATTATTAAATTTTTATTGTTAATTGTTTGCCATTTCTATGTATCAAAAATTTTAGAAGTAATCTTAAATACTATGGTAATACTTAAATGAATTGATCCAAGATTTTAGCTCATAATTTATGGAGCTTATAATAATCAATGATATTTTTAAACTTCTTAATATGTTTATCCTATATCTATAAATTTCCATTTGTATGTTTAAAAAGTTATACTCTTTGAAAATTTTTATCGGTAATAGTTTAAATGATTGATAACGATTGAATTTGGAACTGCAAATTAGTTTTAAAAGTCTTTCTTGAAATAATTTGATGGTCATATACTCAAAATAACAAATTTTTACTCAGTTTCTCTCTATTAAAAATTATACTAATATGGAAGTAAAATTTTTAAAAATATCCTTCAAAGTGAGGCCTCTCTTAAAAATTGTGGTACTGAATCCTTGCTTGTTGCTTGTGGTGCCGTGGAAATTGTTGCAAGCTTTGCTGAAAGAGAAATTTAAATTTAACGTTGTACTCGACAGATGAACAAAATGTAGCATCTATAGCATTATATGAAATATATTATATATTATGCGTTAAATATACTTGTATATAAGAATCTGAAGCAATAGAGCGTGCCAGATAAGGTGAAAATAACTGAATGAAACTGAAATCTTAATAAGTAAAAATAAGATTGGTAATGAAAACATTTTTATAATATTTAAATATTATTAAATGACCACGAAAGATATTTCCACAGAATATTTTTTTTTCTTTCTATAACTGATTTTTTGTTATTTCAGCCTGATAACATGAATTGATAAATTTTTCTTAATGGTTTTGAAGAATTTTTTTTACATGATAAAGAAGCTACTGGAATGAAAAAGGGTTCTTCAGATATTTTAAAGATATCTTGAATGATCTAGTACATCAGTCCATATGTTGTTAAAAAATTCACAAATTTTAAAGACTAACTTTGATTGCAACTTAATAAAGAAAAATATTTTAACAAATATTAAAATGATTTTTTAAAGATATTTCTTTATTAATCTATCTTATATTTAGAACGGTATTTTAAAAAGGAAATTTAATTCATATGGTTATTCCAGTGGTGTAGAGATGTCAATTGGTTCAGAAAGAATAAATGGCACCTGTAACATGCTATTTCACTTTCAAGAAAATGACATGAATGCTGTAATATTATATACTATGCAGTGGTATAGCGAAGGTAACGGGCGCCCAGGGCGTAATATAGTTTTTTCGTCCCCTTGTCATCACCAGTTGTTCAGAAAATATAGATGGCGTTTGGGTCATGGAATTATTATTATTATTTTTTTTTTTGCCGTTTTATGATATTTCATTTCAAGAAAACGATAAATGCATCAACATTTTGTCCTTATGGAGTTCCATAACACTAGCGCCCGGGGTTTAGTAGCCCTCCCCCCCTTCCCCTCTGATCACTACGACACTGTCCCCATGAGAGCTTCTAATACTGACCTCCATTTATGCCACTTTTTTCCTTGGTCGCTATGCTATTGAGTCTCGTTCAGTCAATTTAATAATTAATTTCTTATTATAATTTTTTGTAACAATACATTTTAACAGCATTTTTATAGCTATTACAAAAAAAATATTTCTTTTTTTAAATGTATTATCTATTTACCTGTCACTGACTTATTCGAAAGAATTTTTTTCATCGAAACGAATTTATATACTGATTGAGAAACAAAAATCATCATAGGATTCCGTGCTGCCATCTGTTGTCTTTATTAGATATTAGAAAATGTTCGCCAGATTATTCTAATCTAAAACTGTTCTTTGACGGTGATAGTTTGGTAAATACCAAACGCTTTAAAAGGTATAAGACTATTATATAATTTATAAAACATTTAAAAAATAATCAAATTTTAAATTACGATTACTTTTAGTTAAATATTGGCAAGTATGTATTTGATTTAAAAATATAATTTAATAAATTGAATCGAAAAATATTCTACTAGTAACTCTAGATCCATTCCAGATCACTTCTAATATTAACAATAAATAATAAAACAGAAATATTTTGAAATAGAAGCTTTCAAGAGATATTTTCATACAACCACATACTGCAAACTTTTACACAAGTCTCACCTACTGGCACACTCTATTCCTTCCAACGGTGACGTGCATTTCATGTGCTGTGAATGTGTTACTTAATGTAAACAATTGCCATCCACTGCACAGTAGTAAACGACTGTGCAGTTCTATATTAGCAAGCTTTTTAAAACAAACGCATGTTTACCTCGATACGAGAGACTCGTAGAACTCTTATAAGTAGGATATATATTTGCATGCAAACCAATGATTTAAAGGGATAAATATATATTTCATCCTTTCTCTCCGTTCACCGCACTTGAACAATGCTTTTGGTGATTTTACACTTATGAAGGGGAAGATTGTTTTAATTTGTATATGTAGCGTTATTTTTTTTTTCTTTTGAAATTTCTTATAAAAATTGTTGTTTTTTTTCTTAATTGGATAAATATTTTAAATAATTATGAGAATTAGTATGGTTAATGATTTTTTTTATTTATTCTATATTAATTAATTAATTTATTTTTGAAAACATTCTTTATAATGATGTTCTATGTTTCGTTTTTTGTGCCTCATGTTGTATTGTCCTCAAACAATAAACGATTTCGTTATTTAATGTGGGTTTTAATATCTTTATATTCGTTAAAATGTTTTATAAAATTAATAAAATATTAAATGATAAAACAGTTTAAATTGAAATTTTATTTTACCATATTAACGATTTGCACTCGAAAGGGGACTCATGGTCACCATTCAAGGCGATGCATCATTTTAACTGTTTATTTATTTATTTTTAAATTTTGATTATTAAAAGCACCTACATAATGGTAAAAAGATGTAAATTAACTTTTCGGGGAAATTCACCTTGAAACAATTATATTTACTTTTCTGAACAATAAACAAGCCTTTGTATTAGATGAATAATTTTCATCGAATTACTCTTCCGAGTACAAAGGGTTAATTAAAATGATGAAAAGTTTGAAATTCATTTAATTTAAAAACGTAGAAATCTCAACTAATTATTAAGAAGATTAAGTGTCTACATATCAACGCTCTACAGGTCAGATAATTTATCTAGAGCTATGAAATTTGCAAAATTAAAATTAGGAGGATAGGAATGTGCGTCCGACTTCGCTTTTTAAAAAATTGCAATTAAAATTTTTAATAAAAGTTTTGCTCTATTTCAGCGTTTTCCTGCAATAAAATGCAAAAAATTAGCAAGTGCAGCCACAATTTTTACACCATTGTAAATTAAAAAAAGCTTCTTTAGTGACATTTTTTTCTTGCTTTTCGTCCCTTTTTTGGAATTTTAACAATTAAAAAAAATTGCAAAATTTTTAGCAATAAATCTTCTTGTTGGAATGAAATTCAAAGTATTTTCATTATTTCATTAAATATTTAGCCATATAACTTTTTCTATTATTCGAAATTGAGGAGAACATATTTGTTGTCTGAGCATTTCATACGATGGATTGGAAAATAAAATCTCAATATCGAAAAAGGCAGAGCAATTAAAAGAATTCATCGTACAGTTATATAGAGAGCTATATTTTGGAAGTTTACATTGATTTCATTAGACTCGGCCCCATAGGGAATGTTCATATATACGATAAACATAACAAGTGCAAGGCTATTAAAATAACACGTCTATAACATTTAACACAATTTTGATATTTAAAAATATTTCTTTGAAAAAATGAACATCATGATGTAGAAAAGATTAAATGCAACCAGTATTTCCAACGATTCAATGTCTCAAAAAGCGGGTAATAATAATTGAAACAAGTCACTTAAAGTTTCTTGTTTCAATTATTATTAACGGTCGTTGATTACACCAAGTTATTGTAACCGAGCATTTCATAACATCGTTATGAAATGCTCATACGTTATGGTCGTGAAAGAATAGAACTTTGTTTCTTTAAATTAGTAGTGGATCAAAATGTTGCTTTTGTTGTTTTTAGCATGCACTTAGCTTAAATGTTTTTAGCAGTGCATTTATTGAGAGACAAGCAAAGAAATTATTTATTTCAAAGAATTTTTCAGTTGGATTAACTCTATGCCGTTTAAAATTTAGTTACCGCAATGCGCTTAGAATGGATATCCTGTATAATCCGTCTTTTAAAACAAGACATAGCTACGGAAATTTGCAAACAGCATTAAATACAAAAAGGAGCATTACAAGTTATTAAATATGAATGGAGTAGTAGTAAAACAAGCTAAAGCAAATTCAAACACAGAAAGATTTATAATTTTGCAATTCATACAAATATTTCATTTGGGATTACATATCGAATCAATCTTTCAATGAAAACGATTTAAAACTTCGGTTATTAATGAAACAATAAAACATTCATTCACTCACAAAGTATTCAGTTAAGAATGAGCAAACAATTGCTTCTAATCTAAGACTGCGCACAAAATGCATAAAGCCTTGAATCAAATTTTTGACGCAACTTTTGAGTCATATAATTCGTCAGTTGCAGAGACAAGTGAATCTGTTGCATGATGTGAAGAATGTTTGATTCAACTGAATTTGATGCAACGTTTGATGTTATTATGAGTGAACCTGTTGATAGAGGATGAAAAAAGTTGCAGTTGCCACTCAGTGTATATTGCAATATTTTTAATATCTGAATTACGGAACTCGTCAATTTGACAACTTCCATAAATCTAGTGTTAAAAGATTAAGTGTAAAGATAGACAAATTTCCAACTATTATGGAAATTTGTTTCCTAAGAAAACGAGTTTTAGTTTTATCTTCCCAAAACCTGTCAATATTTCACTTATTATAGAAATGCATATGTAAAAATTGTAAAATAGAAAATTAATATTGGCCCTGCTATTAATGTTTTTTTACTTGTTCCCCAATATTATGTGTATAATGCGTACTGAGATTTAAATTTTATTGCTTAGATATGGAATTTTACACAATATTCAGAAACATTATGCATGTATTAATTTTTATTTTTGAACAACATTTCTTTTTAGAAAATATTTACATTAAAGTTCAAATTTTCAAGTTGCACAACATTCGTCATTTTTTAAAACTTTCAGTTTAAATATATTGAAATAAAAATTTCATTTAACATAAAATCGCTAATTTTAATGTTTACTTCCATGTAACTGATACCGATATTGTAATGACCTATACGGTTCTGATTTTAAAATACGCACTTGCACAATATCAGAATTTTGATTTTCTATTTAAAAAAAATTAGAAATAAATATCTTAAATGTTTTATAATAAAAAGTGCCCATTCTGCCTGTATGAATTAAATTTTACATCAGATGTATTATTTACCCGATGAAAATTATTTACAGTCTCGAATTTGTCGAGAACATCCCACTTCAATCAATTGACCAGAATAAATTTATTAAGAATTCCACTATTCCAACAATTTCATTAGTTACTAAAAGGCAGAATTTTGTTTCAATTATTTTCTTTAATTTTTAATAATTTATTCAAGTAAGTGTGTGAAATGACTATTTAGCTAAATTAATTGGCAAATCTCTGAAAATATTTAAAACATCGTGTTTATAGAAAGTGAAATTGCTCTGCAACTGCTGCATCAAAAAATGAGGGAAAAACCAACAAAATCCCAGCGAGACAAACATAAAACATGTTAAATAGAAATATACTTTTCCGGCGAAACAGGAAAGCAACAATATCTATATGAACAATTATTGAAAATAATTGAAAGACCTACCATTTTTTTTGAAGTACACTCCCCTTTAATGTTCATTTAATAAACTTATTTTGTTCATCGCTAGTATCCGATACTTACGCTCTATACACAAATACAATAAGGTTTAATATTTAAATATATCTTTAATTTGATTATTCTCGTTATTTTTAACATCCAAGCGTGTCGTGCATTAACGTGTCGGCATCATTCATCGTTAGCAGAACACTTCAGTGGAAAATTTCTTTTATAAATGGCCATAAAATCTTTCCAATTTTGAGTTAACAGCACATGAAAATAGAAATTAAAACCCTTTCAAAATACAAAGTATACGCCAACAACCTATTTACTGAATCCTTCCTCAACCCCTACCGTCTTAAGGCACAGGGGAAACTACTGGGAAAAAGCCGCGATTGTCGAAGATAACGAGGACCACCAGGAGTGTTTAGTAGAGTAGCCGCTCTTAATACCCATCTCCCCTAAAACGGCTAGCAGCCGCCCCACACCGTCCCACTTGGATGTTATAGGGTAAATTCTCAAATCGCCCTGCTGGAATCGAGAGGGTTAATCATATTTATTATCTATTTTTTCGTAATATTCCGTAAAAGAATATTTGCCAAAATTTTTGAAAGTTCATTGCTAGAACAATAAAACTCTAGCAATTTATTCCTTTAAATTGCAAACACATGCATAACGTTCGGCGGTTACAGATAAGTATTAATGCATCAAGAATAATAAATCGCAGAACTTTATTTGCACAAACATACTTTAATAACATACTTTATTTCACATTATTTATACAAAAGCATGGCTTATAAGATTGGTAGAACATTCATAGTATTGCATATAATTAAAAGTGAGATTTCAGACAGAAAATTACAATAGAAAATATTTAAGTAAAACAGTATAAACGGTACTTTAAAATATGAAATACAGTAATAAATAAGTAATAATAAATAAAACATACAAAATAGACAGTGATGAACAATGGAAAATATAACTCTTCAACATTTGTGCAATTATTCCAAATTTTAGTTAATGCAATTCCAACAACTTTCTTTGTAAGAGAAATCAATTTACAGATGAACCATTTCCCGGAAACTAATTTACCATCCATATATATTAAAAGAATTTAAAACTCATTCAAGATTTAAAGGGTCATTTTTAAAAATTAATTGACGAAGAATTTTAAATAATTTTCCTGTGCTCGTGGTATTAGCTTTCATTGTTTCTACACGATATTTTATTCACAAAAATTAAGATATTGATTATTAATCCGGATTTAAATTAGAACACTACATTTCGAATTATTGAACATTGATCACCATGTTGATCAGGCATGGTGAGCAAATATTGCTGCTTTTAATATTAGAAAGGATTTCCGATTGGCTGGCCGGCCGAGACAATCAGTTATCCTTTTTTTTATATAAAAGTATAGAAAGGCTAAAGATTTTTTTTATTATTAAAAAAAACATTATTCCCTTAAAATTAAATAAATGTTTTTAAATAGTTAAATCTAAAATACTTTTAACACAGAATTTTGAATATTCACAAAAGCAATTTTTAAATCTCACTCGCAAAAGAAATTTATTGCCTAAAAAATGATTTGAAAATTTTTGCAATGAATAAGCAATATATTTAAAAATATTACCGCATACAACAGAAAAATCTCCAAAATTAATGCTAATTTCAACAACATAATTTAGCTAAATTATTGAACTTCAAAATTGCCATATTTTTAAAAGGGGAATATTAAGCATTCAGTACATTTTGAGACGAAAAACTTTAAAAATATACAATTTGAGGAGAATTAATTTTCACTTCAATAATATTAAAACATTTATACATTCCATGCATTGAACATTCACAAATTTGAAAATATTCAACTGTATTCTAAAGCTAAGTTAAGCATTAGGACTTTGAATCTGCATTTTATGTCCAATTAAAACTATAAAACGGAGTGAATATTTAATTCTTATTTAATAATTGTGTTAATTTAAGGAAATCTTTGATTATAAAAATTCCATATCACGTGATAAAATGAAATGAAAACAATTCTCAGAAATCAATTTTTAATGAAATTGGCGCATAAGTTGATAAGTCAGCCAAAGATAATTACTTTAAAAGCAAAAGAGTGTAATTTAGTTTTATGACACAAGAGCCGGATTTGGCTAAGCAGATTTTTTTTTTTTTTATCTAATCGTATATTTCATCCATCGAACAATATTAGAAAACAGTATAAGGAATTCAAATTAATTCACTCTTTTATAGCATGATTATACTGATGATTGTATTTGCAATTGTTATTTAATCCCTGAAAATTACAAATATTGTACAAAAATTTAGTGCGATAAACAATTTTTGTTACACGACTACAGTCTTTAAATCAAAAATTAATGCTGCAAGTAAAACCAGTTTTTATTTGATTGCATCACTTATGGCTAATATATATATATTATATATTATATAATCAAGTTTCCAAATATTTTTAGGAAAAGAATTTACATAGGCGAAAATTAGTAATTAATTTTAAGATGGTCTTATCAAAAAACATTTTTAATGAAACTGAATATTTTCTAATTATAATACAGCTTTAATTAGAAATATATTTCAAATTTTGATTACTGCAGCAAAATTAGTTTCTAATTTTGTCAAACATTTAACAAAATTTTAAACTTAAATTCTGATTGAAATGTCAAATGCACATTTGGAATTTCAGACATCCAAAGGTTACATAAATGTAACTGGATTACAAAATGTTTTCCATAATATTCATGTACTGCATTTAACTTGCACATCAAGATCTTGTAAAAAGATTTTGAAATGAAGTTTGCATGAAGATTCTTGTAAGAATTTCAAAAATACAGAATCTTTGAGCATCAGTATCTTGAAATTGAGCAGAGAATGATCAAGGATATATTGATTTCGAGGGAAATTCACAAAATTGTCAAAACTCATGCGTTACTTCATAAAATGGCACTGCTGCTTCAACTGTAGAGTAGAGTAGGTCATTGGTTTAGTAGAAATGACGTCTCGCTTTGAATCAATACGAGAACTATTCAAGATGGACTTCAAAATTCTAAGCCATGTTCAGATGATGACCAGAACTGTAGCAATCTTAGGAATTCCCAGAATTCTATGGAATTTTGATGTTACAAGATTAAATCTTTTCGGCTAAGTTTCATAAGTAACATTTCGAATATAAACATGGCATCATCGATTCTAATCTAGAAAGGAAAAAAATAGTCAATTCGGAATAGATATGAATATCATCATTAATGCCATGATTACTATACAGTAATGATGAACGGTCTAATTTTTTGTCACAAAGATTAGATTTGAACATACGCTTAGCAAACCGTAATAATGAATTGTAATTGAAATTAAAATACATTCAAACTCATAAATGTTTTGTCTTTTTAGATGAATCTCTTATAAATGCAAACACCCTAACTTGACGGCACAGTTAAAATGCTAAATAACAGTTTGTACTGTATTGTAAAATGTTTTTATTGATGAGTAAACCATTTAAAAACCATTTTATCTAGTAATGGTATTTTAAAATATTTTGAAGATTAAGACCGGCTTAAGAAAATGATTCATTTAGCTTATTAAATAAAATAATTTGATTAATAACTAAGTAACAATTCAAGACACTAATTCTGCGTGAGGTAAGGATCTGATGCCTCTAAGTTTCTGTCTGATAAAAATTGTTATAACTTATGCCAACCTTCATAGCTTCATACAAAGATTGAAGATTTTGATGGAAAGTATACCTTCCATGGCCCTAGAAAAGGTTGAAAGGAAAATTAATAATGCGCTGTTCAATAATTTGTATGGGTATCAAATATGAAAATATTTTGCATTAAATTTCAGCATTCAGGAGCTACACAATAGAATATTATATTTCTACAAAGGAAATTTTGAGTTGAAGTTATTAAGAGTGGAATTTTTTCCAAATTAACATGCTGAGATTTTCTTTTTATTTCATACCTAAATGTAATCATTTTAAAGACAAAGATTCTCTAGATATAGGAATAAAAGTTAACTTTTTCGATGAACGAGTTATATTTATTTCAAGGAGATTTTGTCAGTAAAAATCGTTTTAATACGGATAAATAATAGCAATTTTAATCTCTTTTTTTTATTTAGAAATTAACATTAAGTGTCGATCCATTGAATTCTGTATGAATGCTTATCGTTTTTGTCAAATTAAAAAATAGTAATACAATTTGTTTCCAGAGGAATTTAAAGCGTATTTTGGAAAACAGGGCTTGCTTACGTTTTAGGAAGGAGGAAATAGAGCAAGATTCACTCTTATTATATTAGTGAAAATTCTTTGAAAAGCCCAAATATCAGATTTTTTTTAGTGCTAGAATTCACTATTCTTTTATATTAATTTGGATTTTTCAAAGAAGTTTGCTTTATGCAATTTTCTATGATTTATCCTCACTTCAATAACAGCATTCATTTGCAATAAAACAATTGGCGTAAACTGGAATTTTAAACGGAAACGTTATTAGTCTTGATAAAACATCGTTTAAGATTCTCTATTTAAAGTTTAATAAGAATGATGCAATATAGAAGCTATGCGTTCTAATTTTATTTATGTACAACGATTTTTGAAAATAGAGCAATAAACAGGAAGTTTTTAAAATTTCATATTGGTTAAAGTGTCAAAGAGAAAGATCAAAATGCTTTAAATCAAGGCCAGTGGACAAATTACGATTTCCTTCCTTTTTTATTAATTATATCTTAAATACAAGGTGATGTCGAATTCATGGTATCAACTTTAAGGGATACTATAGGACATTGTAACAATCATTTATGGTATAGGGATATATGGGCGCAAATATGCGGTGAACTTCAAAAACAGAAAATAAGAGGAAAAGAGAAGCGACGTTAATTGAAAGAGTTTTGGGGCGTGATGAATTGAGCATGATGAAAGAATTCTTTGGCCACCTCGATCTCCCGATTTATACAGTGTCCATTACTTTTTATGGGCACATCCTAAGAATTTTATTTAACGAATCCATTCGTGTCGGATGATAATCTCGCTGCTTGAATATCTCCAATTTCTGCTCGTGTACGTGAAAATAACTGAAATCTTTGAGCATATACACAAGGCGCTTCACTGAAGTTGCCAAATATGCACCGTTTTTGGTGGATTCATTTCTGAGCAGTCAACATTGCACTCGTCAACAATGCAGTCAATAAACATCTTTCTTTTCATCTCTTTTCCCCTGTGTTTACGCCCCCCCCCCTTTTCATTTGAGTCGAATACATTCCCATAGCGTTCTGAAGCAACTAAAAATTTGTTCCATGAATTCCGGAACACCGTGTGTACGATTTCAGTTAGCCAACATAGTACAAGAGTTTAATTTTTGTACAGGCAAATAGCTCCGGATTTCTCTAGTAATAGAAAATATCGGAACAGAATGGAGAGCCACTATTTTAATTGCACCCTTCTGTCAGGCTTAATCTCAAAGCAGACATTTTTAGATTACGAATCAAGAACCGATTCTTAAATTATTCTAATATTTTGCGCATCGTATGTATTTAACATGTTATATGTTTTGTTATATACATAAAATTTACACATACGCTTGTTAATTATGGTGCTCATTTCATTAATTTAGAGACAAGATTTTTTTTTATACTTCATAAATCTTACGTATGAATTAATCGATTCCATTCTTAAAAGCAACAAATCACTTTCTGACTTGTAGTTCGACAAACTAAATTGAAAAATTATATATATAAAAAATTAGAACTGTTCCTTACCTTATTTTAAGAATCAATTTTTATTACAAATTTGGGCATCTTGACAGGATAATCCAAGAATATAGTAAATGATTCAGAGTGATCAAGTGGGTCGCATTGCTTAAGCAACAAGATCCATCTTTACTCAAAAGAACCGTGTGTAATTTTTAGCCCACTTCTAGATATGCTTTGACACTAAATCAGTAATTTTTATAATACTATCCAGTAGGATGGAGAATGATATTAAGTCAGTAAGCTTCTGAAAGTGCATACTCAAGCTGTCTGATGAATAAACCAATTTTGATATCGCATTCCGATTTGGAGCTAGAAGGAAGGGAATGCATTAGATGAAATAAATGGTTTAGCCCTTAAATATCTAGTTAAAAAATGTTGAATAGTCAGAATTATTGTTTCATAATCTAGAAACTTACCAAGTTTTCAACCTAATAACCATTTGATGTCAAACTACATCTCCTATGTATCTGGACATTGAAGAGCCATGGGAATCGAATCTAAAGCGAAGAAAGGCACAGGACAGGTGAAGAATGGTGTCGCATCAATATCCAAAAATATTGCAATGAAGAAAGCATCAGTTCTCTCTGTAGTAGATTCTTCTCAGTTATGCACCTAGATAGTGAAGATCCATGGGAATAGCCTGAAGCGAAGAAAGGCACAGGACAGGTGAAGAATGCTGTAGCATCAATATCCAAAAATATGGCACTGAAGAAAGCATCAGTTCTCTCTGTAGTAGATTCTTCTCAGTTATGCATCTAGATAGTAAGGATCCATGGGAATAGCCTGAAGCGAAGAAAGGCACAGGACAGGTGAAGAATGCTGTAGCATCAATATCCAAAAATATTGCAATGAAGAAAGCACCAGTTCTCTCTGTAGTAGATTCTTCTCAGTTATGCACCTGCATAGTGAAGATCCATGGGAATAGCCTGAAGCTAAGAAAGGCACAGGACAGGTGAAGAATGCTGTAGCATCAATATCCAAAAATATTGCAATGAAGAAAGCACCAGTTCTCTCTGTAGTAGATTCTTCTCAGTTATGCACCTGGATAGTGAAGATCCAAGGGAATAGCCTGAAGCTAAGAAAGGCACAGGACAGGTGAAGAATGCTGTAGCATCAATATCCAAAAATATGGCACTGAAGAAAGCATCAGTTCTCTCTGTAGTAGATTCTTCTCAGTTATGCACCTGGATAGTGAAGATCCATGGGAATAGCCTGAAGCTAAGAAAGGCACAGGACAGGTGAAGAATGCTGTAGCATCAATATCCAAAAATATGGCACTGAAGAAAGCATCAGTTCTCTCTGTAGTAGATTCTTCTCAGTTATGCATCTAGATAGTAAGGATCCATGGGAATAGCCTGAAGCGAAGAAAGGCATAGGACATTTGAAGAATGCTGTAGCATCAATATACAAAAATATGGCACTGAAGAAAGCATCAGTTCTCTCTGTAGTAGATTCTTCTCAGTTATGCATCTAGATAGTAAGGATCCATGGGAATAGCCTGAAGCTAAGAAAGGCACAGGACAGGTGAAGAATGCTGTAGCATCAATATCCAAAAATATGGCACTGAAGAAAGCATCAGTTCTCTCTGTAGTAGATTCTTCTCAGTTATGCATCTAGATAGTAAGGATCCATGGGAATAGCCTGAAGCGAAGAAAGGCACAGGACAGGTGAAGAATGCTGTAGCATCAATATCCAAAAATATTGCAATGAAGAAAGCACCGGTTCTCTCTGTAGTAGATTCTTCTCAGTTATCCACCTGGATAGTGAAGATCCATGGGAATAGCCTGAAGCTAAGAAAGGCACAGGACAGGTGAAGAATGCTGTAGCATCAATATCCAAAAATATTGCAATGAAGAAAGCACCAGTTCTCTCTGTAGTAGATTCTTCTCAGTTATGCACCTGGATAGTGAAGATCCATGGGAATAGCCTGAAGCTAAGAAAGGCACAGGACAGGTGAAGAATGCTGTAGCATCAATATCCAAAAATATGGCACTGAAGAAAGCATCAGTTCTCTCTGTAGTAGATTCTTCTCAGTTATGTACCTGGATAGTGAAGATCCATGGGAATAGCCTGAAGCTAAGAAAGGCACAGGACAGGTGAAGAATGCTGTAGCATCAATATCCAAAAATATGGCACTGAAGAAAGCATCAGTTCTCTCTGTAGTAGATTCTTCTCAGTTATGCACCTGGATAGTGAAGATCCATGGGAATAGCCTGAAGGTAAGAAAGGCACAGGACAGGTGAAGAATGCTGTAGCATCAATATCCAAAAATATGGCACTGAAGAAAGCATCAGTTCTCTCTGTAGTAGATTCCTCTCAGTTATGCATCTAGATAGTAAGGATCCATGGGAATAGCCTGAAGCGAAGAAAGGCACAGGACAGGTGAAGAATGCTGTAGCATCAATATCCAAAAATATTGCAATGAAGAAAGCACCAGTTCTCTCTGTAGTAGATTCTTCTCAGTTATGCACCTGGATAGTGAAGATCCATGGGAATAGCCTGAAGCTAAGAAAGGCACAGGACAGGTGAAGAATGCTGTAGCATCAATATCCAAAAATATTGCAATGAAGAAAGCACCAGTTCTCTCTGTAGTAGATTCTTCTCAGTTATGCATCTAGATAGTAAGGATCCATGGGAATAGCCTGAAGCGAAGAAAGGCACAGGACAGGTGAAGAATGCTGTAGCATCAATATCCAAAAATATTGCAATGAAGAAAGCACCAGTTCTCTCTGTAGTAGATTCTTCTCAGTTATGCACCTGGATAGTGAAGATCCATGGGAATAGCCTGAAGCTAAGAAAGGCACAGGACAGGTGAAGAATGCTGTAGCATCAATATCCAAAAATATGGCACTGAAGAAAGCATCAGTTCTCTCTGTAGTAGATTCTTCTCAGTTATGCATCTAGATAGTAAGGATCCATGGGAATAGCCTGAAGCGAAGAAAGGCACAGGACAGGTGAAGAATGCTGTAGCATCAATATCCAAAAATATTGCAATGAAGAAAGCCCCAGTTCTCTCTGTAGTAGATTCTTCTCAGTTATGCACCTGGATAGTGAAGATCCATGGGAATAGCCTGAAGCTAAGAAAGGCACAGGACAGGTGAAGAATGCTGTAGCATCAATATCCAAAAATATGGCACTGAAGAAAGCATCAGTTCTCTCTGTAGTAGATTCTTCTCAGTTATGCATCTAGATAGTAAGGATCCATGGGAATAGCCTGAAGCGAAGAAAGGCACAGGACATTTGAAGAATGCTGTAGCATCAATATACAAAAATATGGCACTGAAGAAAGCATCAGTTCTCTCTGTAGTAGATTCTTCTCAGTTATGCATCTAGATAGTAAGGATCCATGGGAATAGCCTGAAGCTAAGAAAGGCACAGGACAGGTGAAGAATGCTGTAGCATCAATATCCAAAAATATGGCACTGAAGAAAGCATCAGTTCTCTCTGTAGTAGATTCTTCTCAGTTATGCATCTAGATAGTAAGGATCCATGGGAATAGCCTGAAGCGAAGAAAGGCACAGGACAGGTGAAGAATGCTGTAGCATCAATATCCAAAAATATTGCAATGAAGAAAGCACCGGTTCTCTCTGTAGTAGATTCTTCTCAGTTATGCACCTGGATAGTGAAGATCCATGGGAATAGCCTGAAGCTAAGAAAGGCACAGGACAGGTGAAGAATGCTGTAGCATCAATATCCAAAAATATTGCAATGAAGAAAGCACCAGTTCTCTCTGTAGTAGATTCTTCTGAGTTATGCACCTGGATAGTGAAGATCCATGGGAATAGCCTGAAGCTAAGAAAGGCACAGGACAGGTGAAGAATGCTGTTGCATCAATATCCAAAAATATGGCACTGAAGAAAGCATCAGTTCTCTCTGTAGTCGATTCTTCTCAGTTATGCATCTAGATAGTAAGGATCCATGGGAATAGCCTGAAGCGAAGAAAGGCACAGGACATTTGAAGAATGCTGTAGCATCAATATCCAAAAATATGGCACTGAAGAAAGCATCAGTTCTCTCTGTAGTAGATTCTTCTCAGTTATGCATCTAGATAGTAAGGATCCATGGGAATAGCCTGAAGCGAAGAAAGACGCAGGAGAAGTAAAGAATGTGTCGCATCAATATCCAGAAATAAGGCACGGAAGCCTGCATCCTTACTCTGTAGTATTTTTCTTCTTGATTACTAAGACGATAGGTGGAGAATTCACATTGATTAATTGGTGCTGTGCTTCCCTTGAAAAAGCAAAACCAGCGTACAATCTTCTTTATGTTGAGATTTTTTTTCTTCTATTTGGGGAAATATTTTTCAAAGAATAATCTGTAAATAATCGAACGACGGAGTTTCCAGAATCTCAAATTGTTAAAAATCTCCAAGCAGTTTAATATTGAAGAAAAGTGAAGAACGTTTTGGAACAAAAAGGATAGGAAGAGGTTTCTTGTGGAATTAATCGTTTAACAAATGTTTCGATTTTCATTTTATCCACTACTTAGTAGTGTTCTAGAAAAGATTCCACTTTAAAAATTTAATTTCAGAAGACTTCAGAGTTAATTAGGGAAATCCTCTTACAAGCCTGATCGGATATTGTTAAATCTTTCATTTGCGTCTCCTGTTCTTTTATGCTTTTGATACACTCCATGTTATATATGTATATATAGCTTTCGGCTTTTTATGTTAAGTTCCTTTAAAAGGGCATGTTCGTTTTCATTTGCATACCTTTTTGTGAGCTTAATATAGTCCAAAGTTTGAATCATCGTTCAATATCGGTTTCTTGGATTTTAACAGAGTTATCCAGCATGCTTTGTTCAAACTATTTATTCTTTATAATATTTTCAGTCTTTGTTTGCTTCATACATCAGTGATAGCAAAGAAACTTCTAAATGATCTGAACCGATAATTTTGAATTCCTAGCATAGACTAATTTTGGATTTCTAATTGTAAGAAATTTATAACTATTTTAAAGTGTTTATTCAAAAAATCTTAAAATGTAAGATATATCACATCTGTAAGGAATGATATAAAAGAAATTATCAAAATATCAGATAAAAATATTCACAAATTAAGAAATGGATTTTTCTGTAGATAAAAAGTTAGACAAACTCCACTTTAAATCAAATAACTTCAGTCTATTATTCAAAACAAATTGTCTTCAACTATAGTTTAAAAAATAGCTTAATGATTTTATTTCGGGTTTCTGGGATCACAATTTGAAGTTACCAACTAAATTATGCTATTTGTCTCTTCAATAAAATTTTGTTCATTCTCTATCAAAGTGCTGCGTTTAAATTCGTTATGATTTCGTCTCTGAAACATTTTTATTTCATATCGAATGCCTCCCTTACCTCGAAATATTTACTCATCGAGGAGTGTCCTCTTGACTAAATTTGTTAGATTCTCTCATTTATTTGATTAAAATTTAACCGAAATTTGATGCATTAATTCAGCGCAGCAAGCCATTCAAACTCCTGTATAAATGTGAAAAGTTATATAAAAGGGAACTTAGGAGCTCTGTGTAAGGCATTTGATCTACCAAATGTTGGCAAATAATTCTAAGCTGTTTTTGCTAAAGCAGTTACATGTTTATAAAGGGTTAAATACATTCATTTTCAAGGCCGATTATAAATGGAATACGATGTCTTGTCACTCATGGATAGCATACTTAGGATTTCATTCCTACAATTTTGCATGTCAAAATGATAAAAGTGTAGAACTACGTAGAAAGCAATGGATGGTAGATTATTCTAAATGGTAAATTTAATTAAAATTAAAAATGGTAGATTATTCTAAACATCCGAATTGATTTTATAAGGTAGCATCCGATTGCAATTCTTGGAAGCAGGAATGGTACGAAAAAATAAAACACCGTTTTGGATTTTTGTTGGAACTTCAACAGTTGCAAAATGAACTTAAATCATTAATGTATTATTCTGAGATTAGATAATTTATTATTACTCTTTCGATGTAGGCGAAAAGTATTAAAAAATTACTACTTAAGAATTGCCTAATGTTTTTCAAGACCTGTTGAATAGAGGTAAATTAAATTTTAATGATTAATAATTTTCTCTACTAATTTTTAAATCAGAATTTCTTGCACACAATTTCAGAAAATTAAAATTTCTGATCCGATTGTAAAAACTACGCCGAAACCTACATTTCGAAATCAGTTGTTTCTATATGCAAAGTTTTGAAACTTTCAAGAGCCTTAAAGCGTTTATTTAATCCCAATTGCTATCAAAAACAATTATTTAAACTAATTTTAGAGAATAGGGAAAAAATGAGTTTTCAGTTATTGTTATAATAGAAATTTTACTACTTCTAATTTGAATTCTAATTAAAATAACTTATTTTTTGCATGCCAAATATATAATTTATATTTATGTATTCATTTTGTGGACAATATCGTTTAAACATATATATTATCTGAAAAACAACTGCAATTTGCATTATTATTACAGCCCTTCTACAAAAATTTACTTAATGCCTAAAATTGCAAATAATTGATGGATTAATGAGTTTTAGGAGTTTCTTAAAACTTGGAGAATTTTTAAACGTTCTTGAAAAGCAACTGAATTTCGAAACATGAGGCTATTAAACAGCTTGACATCCTGTAAATTGTATTATTTTCTAATTTAAACTCCCCTTTCCAAATTTGCCAATTTATTCAATTTCCTACCCGAATACTACATTAATTCAATACGATAATAAAGGCTGGATATAATACAGAGTATAGCATTGATAGAATACAGCATAGTGATGAATTGCACCTGCATGGAATAGTTCGTAAAGAAGAATTCTTTAAATTATCTGTGTTTTGTTCAATCTACAATTTTTTTTTTTTCGTACTGGATGATTTTATTACCATTTTCTGAGGCAATACAGAGTAACTGTAATATATAAAATTCCCTATATAAGCGCTATATCCTCTATATAAAATTCTCATAAGCGTAATTGATAGCTTTGGTTTCCTGGTACTATTCAAGAAATTATATTTCAAAATCAAGATAAAATATTTCCACAAATTTCGACTATTTGAAGAGCTTGCTCTCCTCTATGTATAAAAGACCGAAAGATTTTCAGAAGAAAAAAAATCCGAGGTAGATCCGTAGTTTTAAAGAATATTTATGTACATATTGTTTAAAGCCTATAAACAGGGTTGCTCCTCTAAGAAAAGCACCTTAAGATCCTTTCAAGGTAAAGAAATTACTCATAAACTAGTAGACGTGTTTCAGTCTCGTTTTCAAAATAAAGAAACTTAGCTCGACTAAATATTTTTGAAATTATGACTTTATAAAAATATCGAAATATTCCTTGATGAAATTCATCAAAATACATTAAATACAAAAACTGTTTCCAGGGAGAAAAAAAATTCCGAAATATTCATCTACGCTAAGCTCAAAATTTTCTTTAATTATATGGTTTTTGCATTAAAATGTATTGCCAAATTTTATTCCACATATGAAATACTGCCTGGTCAAGACAGTTCTTATTTCATTCTTTATCCAATGCTTCGACAAAAAAAATTCAGAAAATTGTATTGCCACCATACACAAGCCTATTTTATTACATAATTCGGCCAACCGAGGCCACAACCACATTCTCATAAGAGGCCATAATTCGTTCACTCCAGAACGATTAGTTAAAAACTACTTATACCATTTACGGTTGGTTCCACTTCACACATCCGTATATTTCCATTACCACAAACCCCACACCTCTACTGCAGTATCTAAATTTATCAACAAGTTACTTCATGCTTTTTCAAAAGACTTTCCACTAACAAAAATGATATGCAATATTTTCTCCCAATAAGCACAATCAAATTGCACTTTACATGCAAATATACACACAATCTAATCTCTTTAGTATATATCTGAAATCAATCTAAAATAATAAATTCACACATTATCTCGATCCACAATTCTCATACAGCCATACATAACCAACATTCATCCCTACAAAAACTATCACCTACACACCCCACACACAATTCCACACCCCCGGTACGAAACTCTCCACACACAACCTACACCAGCGCCTACGTTCTCACTCTCCATACAAATTGCCCACATCTCCATCGACCACCCTCTCCACACACATAACCCACACCTCCATCGTCCTCGCTCTCCACACACATAACCCACACCTCCATCGTCCTCGCTCTCCACACACATAACCCACACCAACCACCTTCATCGTCCTCGCTCTCCACACACATAACCCACACCAACCACCTTCATCGTCCTCGCTCTCCACACACATAACCCACACCAACCACCTTCATTGTCCTCGCTCTCCACACACATAACCCACACCACCTCCATCGTCCTCGCTCTCCACACACATAACCCACACCACCTCCATCGTCCTCGCTCTCCACACACATAACCCACACCACCTCCATCGTCCTCGCTCTCCACACACATAACCCACACCACCTCCATCGTCCTCGCTCTCCACACACATAACCCACACCACCTCCATCGTCCTCGCTCTCCACACACATAACCCACACCACCTCCAGCGTCCTCACTCTACACACATAACTCACACCCTCGCCATAAAACTAAATACATAACCCACACCACCTCCAGCGTCCCTCACTCTCCACACCACCTCCATCGTTCTCACTCTACACACACAACCCACATCCTCGCCATCGCCCTCACTCCCTACAAACAACCTACACCAGAGTCAACGTTCTCACCTCCAAGCAAATTGACCACACGAACGACACCATCCTAACTCCACTCATAACCAACACCCCCGCCACCGTCCTCGCATCCCCACACATAAGCCACACCACCAACAACTATCGTCCTTACATCCCCACACATAACCAAACCACCTATCATCCTCATATCCCTTGTATAACTTGCACCACGACCAATCATCAAGTTTACACATTACCCACTCCCACCAGCACTAAGTTTCCACAACCACGCATTTTCCAAGTCCATTACCATCAGCTCTCATAATTGCACATTACTGAAGTCCAGTACTATGTCTCGCACAGTTATACGCTTCTAACCATCAATAACCGTTTTCTTGCGACCCTTACTTTATCTACCACTACCAATAGTTCTCGCATATCCCCTCGTAACCAAAATTTATCACATTTTTTTCATTTTGTACAGAGGAAGTACTAGTTTCCATAAAGCACTCACAGTTATCGCCTGCATCTCTCAATTGTCTCAACCGTTTCTACAACTGACAACTCATTGTATATGTTACACACTTCCAGCATTCCAAAAGCTTACCCACACTTCCCTCATTCTACTCCTAACTTTTCGGTCGATGCATTGCGTCATAGAACTTTCATTTTCCAAACTAGTACTTGCTGCAAATTTTGACTAAGTCACGAACTCTGCAACAACATCGCTTAATGAGAGGGTTACAAATCTAGCATCCTTTTCATATGTCCGAGTATGCAAAATAAATTTTGGTTTTAGTCAAATATGACGATTCCGAATAAAATTCTATGATTAATAGTCATTCTCTTCTCTTCCTGTCATGGTTCTTGACACATTTGCAGCTTCCTTTATCTCGATTCGAGTATTTCCGATTTCCGTATGCGGGCATTTCACGACAAATTCAGATAAACGTAGATTAAGATCATTTGGTAGAATTCCACCAATGGTTAGAATAGATAATAAAATACTAAACTTTTTGTTCCTAATTTTCTTGGAAACATTGGGCCAATATCCGTATAATTTCCATATTCTGTAATTTGCCGTTAAATTTTAATTTTGAAACTTATTTAATGATATAACTTGGTTTGTCTCAAGTGTATTCTAGTGCAATCAACTTTTCAAGAAAGATCGACCATTTTAGATTGTTTATTTTTGCGCAATAGCCATTCACGATAAGACGAAAGATGAATTTTTCTATGGATTCAACAGTATTCAAAGCAAAACGTCAAAAATTTCACTAACAATCACAAACCTTTTATAATCGAAAATAGTTATAAGTATATTAAGTTATGGTGACAGATAAACTTTTTTGTATTTGTTTATTTTTAATAGTATTCTCAATTAGAATTTTTGGCTTTCAATTTACATTTTAATTTTAAGAAAGGCATTGAAGAACAATGTCTCTTTTCCGAGTTTAAATTAGTACATATGAAAGTTCTTTGCACAGGGTGTTAAATTTCATAAATGGTGCTCTAAATAGCTCAATCTATATTTGAAACGAGTCATCTGCTAATATGTCATTGATGTATTATAGGAAATTTTTCCTGAGCTACCTGGATACAAAAAAGTTTAAAATATTTCGAATTTGGGGAAAATTTTAATATAGGAATTAATGCATTCTTCCTAATTCACAAAATCTAATGCAATGTAAATAGTAATATTAATATCTGGGCTACAAAAGTAGAATAAGGTGAACGGTACCTGGAAATCTAGACTTGCATGCTATTAGATCAGCTTCACAAGTGATAAATCTGAAAATAAAATTGTCTTTTCAACTTCAGCAAAAGATGAATATTCCTTGGGAATATAAAATCAGTTTTTAATTTTCAACTTTTTGTAAACAATTTAATATTTCAACTTCCACCTCTTAAAATCTAAAATAATTAGAAATTAAAGTTTGAAAGACTTAATTCCAATATCTGGATGAAAATTTAAATCGGAATTTAATTTAAATTTAAATCGGAAATCAGTGAAAGGCACAGGATAGGTGAAGCTGTTTAACGGCCTTCTGAAATTTCGCGATTTTATGAAACAAAAATACATCGCGAGAATAATATTTCACTATTCTGTTTTTAGCTACCGATGACTGGATGACTCAAAAAAAAAGCTAAGAAATATTGCGTCCATTGTGCGTTTCATTGTGATCGAAAATCCTATTACAAAATTTGATTAAAAAATATATCGGATGCAAATGAGCAAATAGAGATTTTATTTAATGTTAGATTAAAATAATTTAAATTTATCAATAGATGAATTCAAACTAAAAGCATTCCGAGTTTCGTTTTGAATAATTGAACGGAGACGAGTTGTATGAGAAATCAATTTCCCAGTAAAGTATACACTTAATTTCTAACGGATAATTTGATTGAATAATCTCTGCGTAATATTTCTAATGCCATCGAGTGATTCAAAACTTTGCTGATTAAACTGTTGAATTTCGGGAGGGAACATGATATTTCGTTATAATTCTTTTCACTGGACTGTACCAGATGCTATTTTAAACTATATCTATAGAATTTAGATGAATTATTTAGTAATTACTAAGAATCGATTATGAAGATGTTTATATTCTACAAAATGTTTATTCTAATTTCTACTTTTTAAGCTTTTGAGAATTAATAAGAACTTAAGACATCTCAAAATGACGGTTTTTAATAATCTTTATTTTTAATGCATAATACTCTATTTAGAAGTTTATTTTCTTCGTAGCTGTTTGGAATTGCATTCTTTTCTAAATTTTATTTTACTGGAAAATTTTTAAAAATAACTTGAAGACTCCCATATTTGAAACCCATCCCCCTTTTCCTAGCTTTTAAATTTCATTGCTTGTATAGATATGTAAAAATTACTTTTATGCCTTTAGCTATCTTAACTGAGTTTGTGTTTTACGGCACAAAAGCCATTTTTGGCTAAAATGCGCCACATTCATATTAGCTATTCGAAATAATATATCTGTTAGCCATGACAAAACAACAAAGCAACTTCCAAATTAGCCGGCAGTAAGATGAATATATTGTTACGAATTCTGTAAATTGGTGTAATTTGTCTTATGATAATGAATGTTATATGTATCCCATTGTATTTCAATAGCAAGTCGCCAAATTGGCGAGATATTGGCTCATTGGCGATGTTTTAGGCAACTAATTTTTGTCGCCAAATTTGGCGACGGAAGTTGGAAACCTTAGCGACAGAGAGGATTTTCTAGAGGGATCCTGATTTCTTGAATTCTCTCCAAGGTTCTGGATTTTTCTAATGTGACATAACTTCCTGTTAGTGACGTCACTTCCGGCAGAGAGCATATAAAAACAAGCACGAAAGATTAGGAGTTGGATTGGAGCCTTAGACAGCAAGCAAGCTGTAGGCTGGTGACTGAGCTATTGAATGCGCAGTGTTATTCTTGTAGTCTTCGTTAAATAAATAGCTTTATTTATTTTTTTTAAAAGGATTCTGCTTATTGAATTTACTCTAAGCACATCGCAGGAAATTCGTAACAATATATATATTAGTTATCAGCCAATGAATAAATCGTATTTCAATAGGATCTAAACGCTAAAAAATACATGGGTTATTAGATATCATGTATATGATTTAAAATATCTATTTTATACAACAGGGTAAACCCTTCCCTCATGTAGTCTGAATTCAAAATGCTTGCATGCATTGAATCAATGCATCAAATTTCAATTAATTTCGAATCCTCAAATAAATGGAGAAAGCCAATAGAAAAATAAGCCAAGATGAAGTTCTTTAAACTGTAAATTCATCCGATGGAGAATTAAGCTAATCGGAAACTTTTTTTTGGATCATGCTAAATATAAATTCATTTTAGAAATTCCTATTTTTTCGTTAATGGAATTATTAGAAACTCGTTGTATAAAACGAGCATAATATATATAATTTTTTTTAAACTATCCCTTAAACACGTGTCAATTCTCAATCGCAAAGAATCATCAGCAATGACTGTAGAAATTGAAAATGATTTTTAAAAAATTGCATCTAAATGGAATCAAAATTCTCTTAAAAAACGTTAGCTAGGTTTATAAACCGTATTAAAAATACTGGCATTTTCAATTTCAGAGAAATTATTTCTTAATTTATGAACTTTTCTTTTATCCGACAATTTGATTTTTCCTTTTAAATTCTATTTTAGCTAACTCATTTACAATATCTTAGTTAATTTAAAATATTCTAACTCAAAATACATTTGGATCACGTTTTTTAATTGATTTGCACACATGGAAGTTTAGTTCTAATATGTCAAATGCCCAACCATCGAGCGATATAAAGAATATTTAATCTTACTTTGCTGTCCGTATATCATAAAAGAAAGATCATGAAGAAAATTTCGTATACTATCACCAATAAATTGGCATAGATAAAAACTTGTCTTTTCCTCTGTAGAAGCATCCTGAAATTAGGAAAAGAACAAACAGAGAACTTAGATTCATATGAGACTTTTTGACAATGAGATCACTGAGATTTGAAACTGCAAATGTTCCGCATAAGCAGCTTGCAACTAGTGAAGAACATGAACAGAGAACATAAAGGCTTACGTGACTTTGACTATGGCATCACTATGACTTGAAACTGTAAACATGACTTGAATGCTGAATAGAAAGTTGCAGACTTCTTATAATCAATCTCTCTGCGAGATGCTGGCGCTGAAAAGAATTGCAAAGAATAAGAATGGGAACTTCATCAATCGCTAATATGTAGTAAACATATGCTACAAATAGTACGGTATATAAAAATTATTACAAACATGGTTGTGGTTGTTCCAGCTTATGAATAAGGAATAACTATCATCTGCGATCTTATATATAGTGATGTTTTGAAATAAAAGAAACTGAAATCTTGGTACAAATATTTTTTTGTCTTGGGAATTGTGTTGTTTTTCATTTTAGTTATGGCCCAACTCAGCATGATTGGATAGTTAATCAAATCCTATAGTTTAGATATTTATCAGCTAATAAGAACTCATTCTTTCCCGTTATATCCAATGTTTATACAATCGAATGCCCATACGAATATTCAAATTTATGTTTATATATTAGTTGCAGTTTAATGTAAAATGCTTTTCTATTAGTTGAGAATTCTCATTTCAAATGATCCACATTGTTGACAAAGTGGACTAGATTTAAATTTTGCTAGAAATTTAGTAAAATTTAATTTTTAATAAACAAAGTCGTAAGCTCCTGAACTTAACGAATTTCTACCGAAATAAGTTTATAAGATAGCTACCTTTTTTCTTCATTAAAAGATGTTCTTTGTAACCAAGTTGTAACAAAATTATCCATGACAAAAGAAGCATTTCGTAGATTTCGAGTAATTTCTAGACATGCAATAAAAATGTGCATGTTAATGGTGTTCTTTTAACTACGTCACAAAATAATTATTTAACCACTCATCAGAAAATCTATTTTTAAAACTTTAAACATGACGGGCTGACCAAAACTGAAAACCCCAAGCCAATCAGTCACATCACAAAGCAGATTTATTGCACAATAGTTTTTATATAAAGAAAAGCAGTGCAATGAAAATATATTCATCATAATAGTTTTGATTCTTTGCAACAACCCTTTTACATGCAAAATACAAAAACGCGAGGTATTTGTCTGGACTTTTCAACTCTTAGAAATTGAATACGTTAGACAAACTGTTTCCTATTCGACGTGTTAATATAAATCTCCTGGGTTCTTTTTAGTGTCATCTAAAAATCCGTTTGAATTGTGGATCGCTCGATATCTTGAAATTCCGTGTAGAACAATTACGGAATAAGGCAAAATAGATGCAGAAATATTATGCAATCGTTAATGTCCCATAAATAGTGCAATAACATCGAAATATGGCAGATAGTCTTACTAGGGTAGTATCAGTATTTGTAGAGATATTAATGTTTAAGCTACCGATTATATTTAATCTTTGTCCTCATGATTACTGAATTGATATTCTTGAAGTACCAAAATGAACAAAATTACAAGCAGTATTTCGTTATTCGAATTATTGCTTGATTGAAAAATTAAGTCGATTGTAGATAATTTGCTGTTACACTTTCATTCGTCATACATACATCAAATGCGCAATTCGAGTTTCATATAGGGAGAATGAATTTTCTAAAACTAATTTAAAGACAATCTTCAGCAAAATTTTTAATAGTTCAGTTTCCTTTAATCTTTATAAAACTATGGTAAACAAAGGTTGTATTTAGCTTCTTTAACCGCTATACCATACTTTATACATATCGAATTATGACAGTTAAAAGGTTTATAGGCTTTCATACTATCGAAATTGTGTTATACTGGTGAAAATTGTTTAAAACTATTTCAGTGAACTGGTCGACCTGGAGTTACTCAATTTTAGACAGCTTCTTCTAAGGTAGATGTTCAGTAAGAAAAAGTTTTCAAAATTTCCTATAGTTTTGAATTAAAAATTTAAATTTCCCTTAAGTTCAGAGCATATAATTGCACAAACTAACTTTACGTTATTTGAAAATCTACCATAATCTGTCATTCTATGAATTGAATATTCACAAAATTCAGAGTATTCGTTAGTATATAAATATTCTCAATCCAACTAACTTAAGCATAAGAATTTTTGAATCCACATTTTATATCCTTCAATAAAATCTATAAAATAAGTGCAACTCGTATCTGATAATTATGTTAATATATGAAATTGTTTGCTTATAGAAACTCCATATCACGTGATTAAATGAAGGCAATGAAATTAAAATGATTCATAGAAATCAGTTTTTGTAAGGAATTTAGCGTATAAGCTAATAAGTCAGCTCAAGAGAATTACTTTAAAAACACAAAAGCCTGTAATTTTGTTTTATGGCACAAGAGCCAGATTTGGCTATTTTTTTTAAATTGATCGTATATTTCTACCATCGAACTTC
Organism: Argiope bruennichi; assembly: GCF_947563725.1. Classification (NCBI taxonomy): domain Eukaryota; kingdom Metazoa; phylum Arthropoda; class Arachnida; order Araneae; family Araneidae; genus Argiope; species Argiope bruennichi. Next base: position 73,891,105 of record NC_079160.1, read on the forward strand.
ATCGATCGTATATTTCATATTGGAAAATAGTTCAACTGAATCAATTTTTGAACGAGTTTCATCACATTAAGTTTATATTGATAACTGTAATTGAAATTGTTTTGCAATTATTTAAATCAATGCGAGTTAAATATTGTATGAGAGTTTAGGGCAATAAATAATTTTTATCACGGACTATAGTTTTTAAATAAAAAATATTGCTGCAAGGATAATCAATTTTTACCTGAATGCCTCACTAAAAAAAATACTCAAGCTTTGAAATATTTTCTGGAAAAGAATTCTGCTCATGCAAGAGAAAACTAGTAAATGTTAAAATGGTCTTGTTAAAATATATCTTTAATGAATCTGAATGTTTTCAATATATTATACAGCTTTAATTGGGAAACTTTAATATACTTTCAATGTTTCGTTATTACAGCAAAATTAGGTTCTAATTTAGTCAAACATTTAACAATATTTTAAAACTAGATGCTGATTGAAATATCAAATGCACATTTGGAATTTCAGAAATGCAAAAGATATATAAACGTAACTGGACTAATGTGTTCCCCTATATACATATAATGCATTTAACTTGCACATCAAGTTCTTGTAATACATAGGAAGATTTCGAAATGAAATTTGTCTAACAACTCTTGTCAGAATTTAAAAAAAATAATGATGTTTATAGATTCTATGTCTTGAAATCGAGCAGAGAAGGATCAAGGATGAATCGTTTTCGAGGGAAATTTACACAAAAAGACTAACATAAAAACGTTACTTCATAAAATGGCGTATGTTGCTGCAACTTAGAGATTAGTTTAGTAAGGTTGACGTACCGTTTTGAAAAATGCGAGGATGATCAAGATGGACTTGATTTTGAATCGTGTTCAGATGAGGAGTGGAACTGTAGAAATCTCGGTAAGTTGCCAGAATTTCATGGGATTTGATATTTCAGGATTAAATCTTTTCGGCTACTTTTATAAACATAGCATCATCGAGTCTGATCTAGAAAAGAAAAAAATATACTAGTGAAATTAGAACAGATATTTATATTATATATATATTTCATTAATGCCATGGTAACTCAACAGTAATGATGAAAGGAAGGGCATATTTCTTGACCTCCCAAGATACCTCCTCCGACTCCATTGAACTTTTTTTCTGGAAAAATGTCAAGAATTTTGTTTAGCCTGAAAAAACTCAGGAATCCATATCAGGCAAAGGATAATCACTTGTGGGGCAAACATCATTCCAGACATGCTGACCAGGACATGGAAAGAGGTTGGATGGATGTGTGTTGTGTCACAAACGGGCATATATTGAAATACACTAAATGGTGCATATTACACAACAGTAACTTTTAGAATGAATTTAAAAAATGAATCTGACTGGAGTTTTTTTTTTTATGGACACCGTGTGCAATTAAACCCTTAAATTTCTAGTCTTTAGACGAGTGTCTCAAATGTAATACCTTTGCTTGACACCACTGTTAAAATGATAAGCTATCACATTGTAATGTAATGTAAAGTGTTTTTATTGATGAGTATTAACCTTTAAACTATCATTTTTTCTAGTCATGGTATATTAGAATATTTTTAGGATTGAGATGGGCTTAAGAAAAGCTATTCATTTAGATTATTAAATAAATCTAATTTAATAGTTAACAATTCAAGACACCGATTTTATGCGCGATAAGGAACAGATGTATTTAAGTTTATCTGATTTAAAAATTGTCAGAACTTATGCCGGCCCACATAGCTTCAAATAAAATAAAATTTGATGAAAAGCATATCTTTTATGGCCTTAGAAAGGGTTAATTTTAATTACATTAACGTCCAGTTTTAAAGCAACACTCGGGAAATTTTTGACGAGGTCGACGTCTGAATGGTCACCCACTTCCAAACTTCCACACCACACCAGCGGCAGGACGTTTGACTGACTTATTTAACGCGCACCAGGTTACGGCGCGCGTTAAATCCAGGTTTACACAACGGTTTTTCGGCGTAATCGTGTCGCGAACCTGAAACCCTCCGGCTCCAACGCGGAGGTCCTATCACGAGGCAAACGAGGCCCTCCTAGAAAGGGTCAAAGGAAGACGAATGATATGCTGTGCAATGATTTGTATTAGCAACTTAAATTTATCTAAAAAAAATTTTTCTTTCAATTTTAACATTGATGGAACTACATAATAAAATATTGTATTTTTACCTGAAAATTTTGAATTTGAAATTATTAAGAGTGGAATGTTTTCCAAAATAACATGGTTCGATTTTTTTTCATTTCACCTCTAAAAGTAATTATTTTAAAGGCCTTAAGATCACATTATAAGAATGGTAAATTTAAATTTTGCGATGGGCGAGATATTTACTTCAAGGAAAGATTTTGCAAGAATCATTTTAATAAGGGGAAATCTTAGCAAATTTAATTTCCTGTTATAAATTAATATTAAGTACAGATCCATGAATTATGCCAAATAACGTCAAATAATTTAAAAATGTCAAATAATTAAAATTAGTAATTTGATTGATTGCTGTTTCCAGAGGAATCAAAAGTGTGCTTTGGCAAGTGTGGTTTGCATCCATATTTGGGAAAGACGGAATAGTGTAATGTAATGTAATTCACTCTTATTGTAGAAGCGAGAATTCTTTGAAGGGCCCAAATATCAGTTTTTATAGGGGTTGGAATTCACGATATTTTAACATTGTTAATTTCCGAGACTTAAAAAAATTCGCTTTATATAATTTTCTATGTTAGCAATTCTGGGAAATTTATCATCTCTTCACTAACAGCATTCATTTTCAATAAATATAAGTGGCGTAAATGGGATCTTCAGATGAACGGGATCAATCCTGAAAAAACTTCATCCAGGCTTCTATATTCAGAGCTCAATAGAAACGATGCAATCAAGATACTTAACGTTACGGTTTTATTTATGGATTACTATTTTTGAAAGAGCAATAGACAGGAAGTTTGTGAGATTTCATATTGGTGAGAAATCGAAATGAGAAGGATCAAAATACCTTAAATCAAGGTGCGCAGACTTTTACAGGGTATGGGCTACTTTTTCCAAGGTGTAGCGGTCTAACCAGTGGTATAGGTGTGGGAAGCTAAAAAAAATAAAGCCTACAATATTTATTCTAACAATAGATAAGGAATATGTACTTACCTACAAAACTACAAATATAATATAAAATGTGGTATTTAATATTAAACAATTCAAAATATATTAAAAAATAAATCATTTCCTTCTAAAGTTAGTTCTCTGGTTATAGTTAGTAGAAGATATTCTACATATTGTCCAACAATCTTGAATGTCTCTGTATATAATTACCAACTGCTGATCTTGCACAGGATTCTAAGTGGTCACTTATAAGACTGGAACGATGTTTTCATTATATTCATCGTAGAACAAGTGATGTAACGAGACTAAAACACAAAAAAGATTAAAGGAGAAATAGCGTTAATCGAAAGGAAAGAATAGTTTTGGGGCGTGATGAATTGAACATGAACGAATTCTATGGGCACCCTGATCTCCAGATTTATACGGTTCTGGTTCTATTTTATAGGCACACCCGAAGCATTTTGTTTATGCAATGATTCGGATGAGAGCGCCGTTGCTTGAATATCTGCAGTTTCTTCACTTGTAACTGTCGTACTTAACATCATCGACAGTATACTCAAATCGTTTCACCAGCATTGTCAAGCATACAATCATTGTCGGTGGACTCATTTTTGAGTAGTTATTGTAAACATAACACTCGTCAACATTGAAGTCAATAACCACTTCCTCTTCCTATTTCCTTTGTTTTCGCTCCTCCTGTCACTTATCAGTGATCGTTTTAGTGTTCTGCACTAACTCCAACAGTTTTTACCATGGATTCGGGATCGCCCTAAATATGATTTTTTACTTTCATTGCACAGACTTTAGTTTTCAGTCGTTGTACTGGCAAATAATTTCGAATTTCTCTAGTGATCCTGAAAAAAAATCGGAGCAGAATGGTGAAAAACTATTTTTAATTGCTCTTTTCTGCTGGGATTAATGTCAAAGAAATCATTTTTAGATTATAAATGAAGAATAGCATTTTAAATTATCATGCAGAAATTTATACATGTTTACTAATTGTGGTGCACATTTTCTAAATGTGAAGATTTTTTTATACACAATTTTAAATACGAATTAAATGATCCCATTGTTAAGATAAAAAAAAAATCCCTTTCTGACTTACAGTTCAACAATTTAAATTGAAAGATTTACATAGAAATGGAAAATTTAGAGCTGCTTCTTACCTTTGTTGAAGAATTTTTTTTGCCACTCATTTGGGCATAATCCAAGGATATGATAAGCGATTCCAAATGATCAAATGGGTCACGTTATTTAAAGCAGCAATAAGATCCAGCTTTAAACAAACAAAAAAACCATGGTCCCATTTCTGCCCTTTTCTAGTTTTATTTTGGCATTAAATCCACAGTTTTTAGAATACTACCCAATAAAATGAAGATTGATATTATTAAGCCAGTAAGCCTCTAAATGTGAATATTCAGGTTCGTCGATGTATAAATTAGTTTTCAAGTAGTCTTATAGTAAAGCAGCTGTGAACATCGTATCTCATTCCAGTTCAAAGCTGGAAAAAAAAGGAGAATGTATTAATGTAATAAGTGATTTAACCGATAAACAATAAAATTGAGGTTCAAAAATGCAAAATAGTTAAAATATGGAAAAAAATTAAAAACATTGTTTCACAATCTAGAGACTTACCAAGTATTTGAACTAATATACCTTTCGATACCAAACATACATCTCCCATGTATGTGGGGAGTGAAGGTCCATGGGAACCGAGGTTGAAGCGAAGAAAGTCGCAGTCCAGGTGAAGAATGTTGTAGCATTAATATCCAGAAATACAGCACTGAAGAAGGCACCAATTTTCTTTGTAGTAGTATTCTGCTCAGTTAAGCATCTGGATATTGAAGGTCCATAGGAATCGAATCTAAAGCGAAGAAAGTCGCAGTTCAGGTGAAGAATGTTGTAGCATTAATATCCAGAAATACAGCACTGAAGAAGGCACCAATTTTCTTTGTAGTAGTATTCTGCTCAGTTAAGCATCTGGATATTGAAGGTCCATGGGAATCGAATCTAAAGCGAAGAAAGTCGCAGTCCAGGTGAAGAATGTTGTAGCATTAATATCCAGAAATACAGCACTGAAGAAGGCACCAATTTTCTTTGTAGTAGTATTCTGCTCAGTTAAGCATCTGGATAGTGAAGGTCCATGGGAATCGAATCTAAAGCGAAGAAAGTCGCAGTTCAGGTGAAGAATGTTGTAGCATTAATATCCAGAAATACAGCACTGAAGAAGGCACCAATTTTCTTTGTAGTAGTATTCTGCTCAGTTAAGCATCTGGATATTGAAGGTCCATAGGAATCGAATCTAAAGCGAAGAAAGTCGCAGTCCAGGTGAAGAATGTTGTAGCCTTAATATCCAGAAATACAGCACTGAAGAAGGCACCAATTTTCTTTGTAGTAGTATTCTGCTCAGTTAAGCATCTGGATATTGAAGGTCCATAGGAATCGAATCTAAAGCGAAGAAAGTCGCAGTCCAGGTGAAGAATGTTGTAGCATTAATATCCAGAAATACAGCACTGAAGAAGGCACCAATTTTCTTTGTAGTAGTATTCTGCTCAGTTAAGCATCTGGATAGTGAAGGTCCATGGGAATCGAGTATGAAACGAAGAAAGTCGCAAGACAAGTGAATGGTGTCGCTTCAATATCCAGAAATATGGCATTAAAGAAGGTATCGGAGCTCTTTGTAGTGTTTTTCTGCTCGGTTATAAAGAGATCTGCTGGTGAGTTCCCATTCTTGATTTCTTTGATTTTGTGTTTCCATTAAAAAAGCAAAATTAGTACACAATCTTCATCATATGTTTAAATTTATTTTCTATTTTGGGAATCAGTTTCTTAAATATAATTCTAAGTTATAATACAATCGGTCCGATTGTGTTTTCCGATTTCTTAACTTAAAAATGCTTCTCCAAGTATTGCTGAATATTGTAGAAAAGGAAAGAAGTTTTCGGAACAAAAATGGTCTAGGAAGAGTTTGGAATTCGTCGTTTAATAAAAGTCAATATTCATTTCATCCACTAGTTTTCTAAAAAGATTTCACTTTGGAAATTTAGTTTCTGAAGATTTAAAAATTACTAACTCACATCCTTTTATAAGCACGACAGGATAGTATAAAATCTTTCATGTGCGTCTCCTCATTTTTGCCTTTGATAAATTTCATATTATATATATAGCTTCTGGCTTTTTCTTTTGTCAAGTTCCTTAAAAAGGGCATGTTCTTTTCCATTTACATATCTCTTTGTGAGTTTAATCTTGTCCAAAGTTTGAATAATTTTTCAATATCATTTTCATGGATTTTAACCGAAGTATATAGCATGCCTTGTTCAAACTATTTATTCTTTATATTTTCAATCTTGATTTAGTTCATATATCGATGATAGTTAAGAAACTCCCAAATGATCTACGCCAATGATTTGGAAATCCTAAGCAGAGCTTAATTTTGAATTTCTAATTGTAAGAAATTTAAAAAGTATTGTTTTTAAAAAAATACATTAAATGTTAGATATATTACATCTGTAAGAAATGCAAAAGAAATTATCAAGATATTAGATAAAAAATATTAACGGATTAAGAAATGATTTCCTGTAGATAAAAATTTGGACAAATCTCACTTAAAATCAAATATCTTCAGAATATACATTATTCAAAACAAGTTGTCTTATACTACAGTTTAATAAAAAGCTTCACGATTTGATTTCGAACTTTTGCGATTGGATAATGTGAATTTTAATTTTTTTAATGTGAATGAAAATTTTTTAAAAATCAGCTTTCAATTTTTGTTGGAACTTCAACCGTTGCAAAATGAACTTTAATGTTTAAAGTATTATTCTGTGATTATATAATTTATTCTTTCGATATAGGCTAATGGTGTTAAAAATTATTTAAGAATTCTCAAAGTTTTTTTATGTGTTGAATAGAAGTAAATCATACACTTAATTTTATTTTTCGCTACTAATTTTTAATCAGACTTCGTCACATACAATTTTAGAAAATTTAAATTTCTGATCCGATTCTAAAAGTACACCGAAACAAGTTTCGAAATTAGCTGTTTCTATAAACAATGTTTTAACACTTTCAATAGTATTACGAGTCTTTTAAAGAGTTATATAATTTTAAATATTATCAATATTAATGATTTAAAGTAAACTCAGTGAAAAAAACGTGAAATGAGTTTTCAATTATTGTTAATAAATTTTATTATCCCCTGCATTTTTTAAAAATTTAAAATTCAACTTTTCAAATTCTTTGTCAATTTATTCAGTTTCATGTCATGATACCGCATTAAAAATTCAGTACGATAAAGTTTTTTCATTGATAGAATACAGCGTAGAGAATTGCATTTGAATAAAATATTTCGCAAATAAAATTTCGTTAAATTATCAGTGTTTTGCTCAATTTCCCCAAAATCACTCGAATTAGGTGTATTTATCACTATTTGCTGAAGAAACACAGGGTAATTTTCTTTTCAAATTAATTATGATATTTAAAGTTCACTAAATAATTGATATCCTTGATTTTCTGGTACCACTCAAGAAATTATATTTCAAAATCAAGGTCCAAAAATACTTCCATATAATATATATTTCTTCGATTACTTTAAGATCTTATTTCTCTGTATCTCTCTAAAAACTAAGAAAATTTTCAAAAATACTTCGAAAGGTTTTCTAAAATTAAACATTTAAACTAGAATCTTAGTTTTAAAGAATAGTTACGTACACATTGTTAAAAGCCTATAAATATAGCTATTACTTTAATAAAAAGAGTACCTTCAGATCCTTTCAAAATAAAGAGATTACCCATTAACTACTAGAATTATTTCAATCTTGTTTTCAAAATAAAGTGTTAGTCGGTACAAATATTTCTTTTAAATTATGACTTTATAAAATTGTCAAAATATTTTTCCTCTGAAGACACTGATTAATTGTTTTTTAATCGTACAAGAAACAAGCAAAAATAGTTACCAGTGAGAATTTAAAAAAAATTTAATTCATGAAATATTCCCAAAGATCTATGCCGTCAAAATAGGTTCGCATTTCTTTACTTTTACGGTTTTACCTTAAAATATACTACCAAATTTTATACCATGAATAAAATACTACCTGAACGAAACACTTCAATTCACTCATTACCAACTGCCTCGACAAAAAAACATTTCTAATGCCATCACATACAGAGGTGTATTTCAATAAATAATACAGCCAACGGAAACAATAACAACATTCTCGCTAATTTTCCCAATGTCTGACCGACTAATTGGAAACTACACATACCATTTGCGGTTGGATAAACTTCAGAGATCCATAAGTTTCCACTACCACAAACTCCCACATCTACTGCGCTATTTAATTTATCAACATCAAGTTATTTCATGCTTTTCCCAGCAGACATTCCACTAACAAAAAAATGACATTGAAGAATATTTTTCCCAAATCGTAAATCAAATTGCACTTTACGTACAGAATACACAAACAATCTACAGTCCTTGCTCTTCTGACTATATTTGAAATCAATCTACAATTATCAATTCATACATAATATCAATCCACAATTCTCACACAGTCATACACAGCAAACGTTCACCATCAATAAAGCTACCTTCCTCACAGCTCCCACGCACAACTCATACCACCACCAACTATTGTACTCACACTTCACACACAACCCAAACCACCATCGCCATCCTCCTCACACACACACAACCCAAACCACCATCGCCATCCTCCTCACACACACACAACCCAAACCACCATCGCCATCCTCCTCACACACACACAACCCAAACCACCATCCTCCTCACACCACACACAACCCAAACCACCGCCATCCTCCTCACACCACACACAACCCAAACCACCGCCATCCTCCTCACACCACACACAACCCAAACCACCGCCATCCTCCTCACACCACACACAACCCATACCACCGCCATCCTCCTCACACCACACACAACCCATACCACCGCCATCCTCCTCACACCACACACAACCCATACCACCGCCATCCTCCTCACACCACACACAACCCATACCACCGCCATCCTCCTCACACCACACACAACCCATACCACCGCCATCCTCCTCACACCACACACAACCCATACCACCGCCATCCTCCTCACACCACACACAACCCATACCACCGCCATCCTCCTCACACCACACACAACCCATACCACCGCCATCCTCCTCACACCACACACAACCCATACCACCGCCATCCTCCTCACACCACACACAACCCATACCACCGCCATCCTTCTCACACCACACACAACCCATACCACCGCCATCCTTCTCACACCACACACAACCCATACCACCGCCATCCTTCTCACACCACACACAACCCAAACCACCGCCATCCTTCTCACACCACACACAACCCAAACCACCGCCATCATCTTCACACCACCGAAACCATCGTCCTGAAATACATCACACATAACCCACACCGCCAGGTATCGTCATCACACCTTCACACATAACCCACACCATCAATTGTCCCGATATCCAATACTTAACTCACATCACCACCAATTGTCTATGCACTCCCATTGCACCCGCCCGCTACCAATAACAGTTTTTTCAACCACACTTTACCCACACTTCCCATATTCAAAAGCTTACACTTTCCATTCTAATCCTAACTTTTCGGCCTACCTATTACATGTTAAGACAACTTTTATTTGCCAAATCAGTACTTTCTGCAGCATTGGTCTTTAAGTCACGTAGTCCGAAACAACGTCGCTTAGCGAGAGGTTTACAAAAATGGTACCATTTTCAGGTGTCTGAGGATGCAAAATAATTTGACGTAGTCAAATATGACGAGTGCAAATAAAATTCAATGCTTAAAAATTCATTCTCTTACTGTCATGGATTTCGAAATATTTGAAACTTTCCATATCTTGATAAGAGTATTTTTGATTTCGAATGCGGTCAATTCATGACAAATTCAGTTATACAATCACAGACTAAGATACGAATGACAATTCTACAAACGGTTTGAATAAGAATTTCACAAACTCTGAATACCAAATTTGTTGATCCATTTTCTGGACAAATTTGTGCCATTATGCGTATAATTTCTGTGTTCTATCTTTTTTTATTAAATTCTAATTTTGAAATTCATCTAATGATGAAGTTTCCAGTTTGTCCCACGTATTTTCTAGTGCAATTATTTTTTAAGGAACATCGACTGTTTATTTTTGCATAATACCCATTGATGGTAAGATGAACGCTGAATTTTCCTATAGATTTAATATATTCAACGCAAAACGGCAAAAGTTTAATAATTAACCCTTTTTAATCAAAAATAATTATATTAAATAAGCTATAGTGGCAGGGGGGTATGGTAGTAGGTAAACTCCTTGAATTCATCAAAAATTTGCTATTTATAATAGCATTCGCAAATAGATGTCTAACATTTTTTTCAGAAAGCGCATTAAAATACAATTTCTGCTTTCCAAGTTCAAATTAAGACATGGACTTCATTTCGGTAGGAGCTTAAAATTTATAAATAATGCTCTAAATGCCCAACCTGTGTGAAAAGAATCATCTGCTAGTATATCATTGATGTATTATAGGAAATTTTTCTTGTGCTACGTGGATACAAAATAAGTTATTTTATATTTCTGAAATTTTTTTTATTGAATTACTCTTAATTCTTACTTAATTCTTAATTATTACTTTAATTCAATTACTTAATTCAACATTCGTCTTGCATTCTTTTCATTCACGGAAGTCTAATATTGTAAATCATTAGCATATCGGTTACAAAAATAGATAAAATAATATGAATGTCAAAAAATTTAGATTCATAAACTATTTGACCAGCTTCACAACTGAGAAATCGGAACATAAAATTGTCTTTTCTTCAACAAAAGATTAATATTTCTTGCGCATATAAAATCAGTTTTTAACTGTCACTTATCTGTAAGTAATTTACTATATCAACATCCAACTCTTAAAAACCCAAAATACTAAAAATTTGAAGTTTGAAAGAATGATCCCAATACCTCGATAAAAATCTGAATAAATCAACATAGAATTTGAAAAGTTGAATTTAACCCGAGAATGAGAAGAAGGCCCTGGATAGGTGAAGCTGTTTAATATCCTTCCGAATTTTTGCAATTTTATAAAATGCAAAAACACACATCGCGAGAATGATATTTCGCTATTCGGTGTTTACCAGCCGATTACTGGAAGATTCAAACAAAGCTAAATTTTTAAGAAATATTGCGTCCATTATGCTTCTCATTGTGATCCGATTTCCAAATTTGATGAATATATTATCGAATGTCACAAGGTTGCAAATAAATAGAGATTATACTTAACGTTAGATTCCAATAATTAAAATTTATCAGACGAATTTAAATTAAAAGCATTCAGAGTTATTGTGAATAATTGAATGGAGACTAGTTGAATTGAAGGTTCAGCTTCCTGATGAATTAAACACTTAATTTCTACTGAAGAATTTGAATAACCTCTGTAAAATATTGGGGTTTTAACTATTTATTGATTCTCGGGAAAGGGGGAGGGGTGCATCACTTTTCGGATTCACATTCTTTTCACCGGATTCTACCAGATGCTATTTCAAATTAAATCACAAGAATTTAGATGCACTATTTAGTAATTACTAGGAATCGATTATGAAAGTAATTTTTATATCCTACAATATGTTTAGTATAATTTCTACATTTTAGTCTTAAGTTTTTACTAGCTCCTAAAAACAAGCTTGACACGACAGTTCTCAGTAATCATTAATTTTCTGTTCTATTTGCATAAAAATCGATTAAATTAGTTTCTTCCTTTCTATCCGTAATTGAGTTTCTTTCTGAATTATATTTTATTGATAAATTCTTCGTAACGTATTCTGAAGTTTTCCAAATTTGAAAATTACCCTTTTCTTTCGTTTTAAAATTTCATTGCTTGTATAGAATGGAAATTTTTTTTACAGCTTTAACTATTCGAAATCTAGCTTGTTAGCCATGATAAGATAACATGTCGCATTCCTTAAAGTCTATATTATATATATAAGCGGGCATATTATAATATAACGTTTTTCTTCACGGATATTAATCGAAACTTTGGGTAAAACGAACATACTGTATATAAATTAATTTCAATCGTTTCTTAAACACGAATAAATTCTCAATTACAAGATTTAAAAGATATGACTATAGAAACTAGAAATTATTACATTTTATTGAACTGAATCTAAATTTAATCAAAGTCTTCTTAAAAATGCATTAGCTAGGTTTATAAACCATATTAGAAATACCGGTCTTCAATTTCAGAGAAATTTCTTTAATAACTTATTTTACCCGATAATTTGACAATTCCTTTTGCATCCTATTTTAGATAACTCATTTATAATATTTTAGATAATTTAAGATAATCTAACAAAATACATTTAAATCTCATTATTTACCGATTTGAGCACGGAATATTTTTTAATCCAATATGTAAAATGCCCAACCGTTGGGCGATATAAAAATTATTTAATCTTACTTCGATAATCATGCATCATTAAAGAAAGACCATGATGGAAGTTTCTTATACTACCACCAAAAAATAGGCATAAGAAATGACGATAAAACTTATCTTCGATATAAGCAACTTGCAAGCAGCGACAGAATAAGAGCAGAGAACTTGCATTCATATGAGACTTTTCGACTATGAGATCACCAAGGCGTGAAACTGCAAACATGATTTGAATGCTGAACAGAAAGATGGAGGACTCATTTATACTCAATTTCTTTGCAAGATGCTGGAGCTGAAAAGAATTGAGAAGAATAAGAATGGAAACTTCATCAATCACTAGCATAATAATCAAATTCTGCAAATAGTACAGTATGTGCAAATGTATTACAAACACGGATGTGGTTATTCCAGCTTAGGAATAATAAACAACTGTCATTCGTGGTCAAATGTATTGTGACATTTAGAAATAAAAGAAAATAAATGAAATATAAATGCTAATGCTTTTAAGATTTTTCTTGGGAATTGTGACATGAAATTTTTCATTTAAGCTATAACCCAACTCTGATTGGATAGTTAGTCAAACTATAGACGAGTGTAATACAAAAGCAGCATTTAAATTTGAGAAATCTTAAGATGTTAAAAAGCAATTTATTTCTATATTAATGGAAATTGATTATTTTATTGTAATTAATATCTTATCGGTTTAACATTGATCCGCTGATAAGATGACTCATTCTTTTCTGTTGTATCTTTATTTTTGTTTATGCACTTGTACATTCATGCGCATATTCAAATTTTAATGTTTTAATTATAATTTAATATAATAGGTTCTTATTTGAACAAGTTTGTACTTCAAGCGATCTACATTGTTCACAAAGATATTAAATCTAGTAAAATTTAATTTTTAATAAACATAGCCAAAAATCTGAATTTAGGAATTTTTAATGAAATAAGAAATTTATAAGATAGCCAACACTTCCTGCATTCAAAGATGTTCTTTGTAACGAAGTCGTAATAAAATTATCCATGACAAAATAAACTTTTCGTGGATTTCGAATAATTTCTAGATACACAATAAAATTGTGTTCAAACAGTTTCTTTAACTTTGTCAAAAAATGAAAATTATTTAACATTTTATCTATTAGAAAAATAATTGAAAACCCTAAAGACGGCAAGCTAATCAAAATTGGAAGCTTAAAATCAATTATAGCATAAACCACATTTGTGCACATTGGTTTTCATATTAAAAAAGGCATTGCAATGAAAATATATTCTGCACAATAGTCTTGCTTCTTTGCAATAACTATTTCACATGCAAAATACAAACTTCAGGCAAATAGTTTGCTTTTTTTCCTTGATTTTCAACTCTTAGAAATTGTATACGTTAGATTGTTTCGTATTGCACATGTTAATATAAATCTACCGAGTTCTTTTTTGGTGTCATTTATCTATCTAAATAGTGGATTGCTGAAAATATTGGTACTCCAACATCCTTTTAGAACAAAATTGATTAGTGCCACAGAAATATTGTGCAATGTCGCAAAAATATCGCAATATGGTGGATAATCTTACTCGGATAACATCAATATTTGTAGAGACATTAATTTTTAAGTTAATCTATATCAATTTACATTTGCATTCATATGTTACTGAATTATTATTCTCGAACTTATGAAAATGTAATACCATATTAACCAAAATAACAAGCAACATTTCGAATTTATGAAAAACTAAATCAATAGCAGACAATTTGTCGTTACACTTTCATTGGTCATGCATCCACCAAACGCGCAATTCGAGCTTCGGTATAAGGTAGTCATTAATATCAAGTAATAATTTGCAAAAAATGTAGTGACATTCTTCTACAAAATTCTTAATAGTTAACTTTTTAATAATTTATAAAACTAAGGTAGACTAAAGTTTGCACTTGGCTTCTTTTAACATTATACCATGCTTCATACGCAGATCGAATTATCGCATCTTAATACGCTCATAGGCTTTCATACTTTCTAAATTGCGCCATACTAGTGAAAACGAATTTAACAAAACTATTTATGTAGACTAAGACGTAAACTATTAAGTTATTTTCGAACTGGAACTACCAAATTTTTAACTTAGTTTCTTCTAAGGTAGTTGTTCAGTAAGAAATGCCTTTTCAAAATTTCTTATAGTTTTGAATGAAAAAAATTGAAGTTTCCCTTAAGTTCAGAGCATATAATCGTACACACTAATTTTACATCATTTAAAAATCCAAAAATTAAAGCTTCAAATAAAATTTTATTTACGTTTAATTTTCTTTAATTTTAATAATTTTGGTGAAAAATTTTCGTAAATTTAATTTAACATTTTCTATTTAACTGCTTACAAAAAAAGCAAGATTACGAACAACTGATTCGAAAATTTTAATAAATTTCGAGTGACAAAGCCTTTTCTCTAAAAAGATTTCAGTTTATTTCCAATTAAGGCTTCACAGTAGTTCAAAATGTTAGAGGCTTCTTACCATAAATTTTTTAGACTACGGTATGTAAAAGTAACGACTGAGGAATTAAGATTGAAAAATCAAGCCTAAAATACTATGCTACTTTGTTTCAGACTAGAAATGTTAATCTCCGATTTTTAAAATTATAGCATCTAAGAATGATTTAATTTTAATTTACGTTTCGATAGATTAAAGAAGTATTCATAATCCTATCCATGGGCTTTCCGTTAAAGCAATATAATTATTTCCTTCAGAAAAAGGAATCTGATAAGGTAAATCATGAGAGCATTATAAAAAATTTTATACCGAAAGAATGTTTTAAATATTTAATTTCTTTTATTCCTGTATTCTTTTTCTTAGACGATTCTTCACAATTCAAATTCAGCTAATTAAAAACTAAAAGTTTAAATAGTTTTGCTTCAGTAAATATTGTTTTTCCCATTATAATATAAGTTTATAGTATATACAGTATAAGTATATAGTACAGTATAAATTTCATGAAATAGAATTTTCTCAGCTATATTTTGTCATTTGAATAACTATGAAATTCGATCCAAAACTTCAAAAATCTCAAAATAAGCTATTACAATGAAGAAAACAATTTTTAAAAAATTAAAAATCAGTTAATGGATTAATTATGCGATTATAATATAACAGACATATCAGATGCATGGAATCTTTTAAAGTGCTATTTTATACTCTGTTACTAATCAAATGACGCCAAATTTTGACTGTTGCTTAAAATAAATTGTAAATTGAATTCCGAAATTAAATTTTAATTTCACTTGATTTTAACTTACAAGTTTCGAGTTGAAACTATCTCCTTTAAAAATCCTCAAGTTTTCTAAGCTGAAAAATCTTAGAACATCGAAGTTAAAAGTCTTTATCAGAGATGTTTTACTGCAAAATCAAAATTATTCAAAACTTTTGACAATTTACACCGAAACCGGATTCTAAACGGCTTCCATAATTAAACATTAAATGCTCTTTTAGCTGAAGTTCTCATGCTTTCACAAGTTTGTAGCATTCGGTGGATGTAAAGTACATTGATATTCAAACGAATATTCAAAGCAAATAAAAGTTGATAGATAAAAGTGCTTAAGGTTTTACTTAAATAGGCAATATTAATGTTAAATCTTTAAAAGACACGTTTCATGAAGAAAATTACAGTTTGGGAAATTTCGATGAAAAATATCTTTTAAATTTTCTCACTAAAGATATGTCATCTATATAAATATAATATTTAGCAGTAAATGAAGTATAAATATCAAAGAATTGTATATTTTTTTCCGAATGAGTCTTTCAGTTTCACATGTAAAATATTATAAAATAAAAGTAATATTATAACAAAAATTATAACATATAACATGTAAAATATTATAACATATAAAAGTAATACTATAACAAAAGGTTATAACATGTAAAATAACATTATAAGTATTTAATAACAGTATAGTAAATTTATATTCTTCGAAAGATAACATTCAAATAACATACAAAAATAGTTATATTAGAATTAATGAATAAAACGAAGAGCTAAATTTACCTTGCTTTTTGTGAATATTCATAGGGCTTCAGCATCTACTTATCTTAGTAAAGTACTAAAAATTTCATATTACCTTAGACCCGAAAAGTAGTTAAAAATAAAACGATATCATCTTAAAGAAACTAATGAAGAAAACCAAATGAAGCGATTTTTAAGATATTTACAATTCTACTGAAATGATGCAGTAAATCAACTAATTCGCGTAAAGACTTCAAACTAAAAATTTTCATGGTACAATCAGAATATTGAAGGATATCCTTACGTCATCAATTGTTCACTTCTTCTAAAGATTTATTCATAGAAGTCACTCCAAGTGCACGGCGGTAAAAAACCCCCACACAGATGTATATTCGGATTCGAATTAATAGAGCAGTGTTCACACGAAGCCAATTATTGCGCTCAATGGGAAGTCACGCCTACCTCAGGAATATCACGTGACTCCAACGGGACTTTGGCAAATGGCTGTGTCATCGATACATGGATTTGCTATTGTTCCATTGTGGTCACTTGATTTTCCTGAAGAGGCTTGATCTTCTATTGCGCCCAATAGTTTTCCTTGTGTGTACCCAGAAAGAAACATGTCTGAATCAGAAACTTTCTACAAGAAAATTTTAGCATTATATTATTTTCTTTTTCCAAAGACTTGTTTTAAGTAATCACTTAGAAGACATGATAATAAAATAAAAGTTATTCGATAAATTAATAGAATCCGTATTACGAATTGAGTTACGAGTTCGAAGCCGAATTAAAGAAATTCTGGAAGATTTAAAATTTATTGAGATTTCAAATAAATTAATCAAATATGAAAAAAAATAAGAAAAATATTTAAATAATTTAGAGAGAAACGGAGAGGCTAATTAATCAAGGATATTCCCTTTTTGCTTAGTTAGATTACAGATCTATTTTGAAGACATATGAGGATTACTAATTTAGAAATATTTTTATTAAATTGAACTGTTCTCAGATGATGAAGATTTCAGCACAGGACATGGAACTTCCAGAATTTTAATATTTAACTAGCATGGTTAAATATCCCATATGTTCAGATAGAATGTCTTCCACAATCTACGAATCAAATAACAATGTTTTGATTAGAATTATTTTTCTGAATGTTAACTGTTTCAAACATGTTTCTTCCGGGTTCGAATTCAAAGGACTAACCTAACCGTTCTCATTCAACCCTTATGCCTACAGAGCGATCAATTTGCAGAAATCTCAAGAAGAAGAGAACGTTGGAATATTAAGATTATTTTCTAGAATGTTCTCGTCTTTGGTATGTGTTTCTTCCAAATTAGAAATTTTATTTAATTCTCATGCCTTCTGAGAGACTGTCTTGGTTAAATCTCTGGTAGAAGCGAATTATAGATTGATTATTTTCTAGAATATTCTCGATTCAGACGAAATATTATTTCTGTTCGAATCCAAGAAGATAATATAACAGCATTTGTTTAAGAGTTTTAATTACATGTACCTTCAGAGTGAATACATGGATCAAATTGTTGGAATAAGAAAACATTAAATGATATTACTGCGCGGGCAAATTGAAGCTTTTGTCTGAAGAGGATTTTTCTTTTAGAGATTTTTGAGGAGGTTTTAGTACGTAAAGAATTACTTGACTTTTTCTGCTTTGTTTGATAGTTGATCAAAGAAAACTTGGTTAATTGGAAACATTTTATCAACTTTGGAGCTTTGGTGACATGTTTAGTCCCTGCTATTTTATAAAGAAAGAAGATACAGAGACCTGTTCTTACTTATACCTGGAATGAGTGATGTAAGTATATTCGCTTTTTCAAACAAATTTGACGCTATTTAACAAATTCAAAGTAATTAAATTCGGTTGTAACTTTTAAAAATTGAGATTTTTGTCCTTTAATAATCCTGGATTCGAATTTCAACAATCCGTATTCAATTATATGTTATTAATGAAAGCATAGTAATAACAAATAATTAAGCAAAATTTGAATTAAACGTTAATTAATTGATCCCACCGCTTAAATTTAAGAATTTTCATTTCTGAAATCTTTTGATATATTGAAATGGTGTATGAAGGAAATTAAGAGATTTTTTTTATTATTTAGAAATCACTTGTATATACATCTCAATATTATTAAAGTAATATTACATTATAGTGAAAAGATTCGGTTATTATTGTATCCCATGATAAAATCTAAACCATAAACTGTGAGTTAATAATTTGCATTTAGATAAATACTTAATTACTCCAAACTAAATATTGACTTGAAAGTTTGTTTTGTTGGATTTTCAACTGGCGTTAATCCGTACCCCCATTAACCCTTTTACCAGTAATGAGACGTAAGGTCGTGCATAGAGAAGTTAAACAATGATATAGCATGAAAAAATGTTAAATTCTAAAAAAATTATAAATTTGGTTAAATTCCAATAAAAAGGCTTTTTTGTCCTGACCTTAGTTTTGGTTTGACCTTCATAATTTTTAATAAGTTTACTCTTAACGCGTTGACTGCCGCGTGACTCGTATGATTCACACCTAACTGTACCAAACCATCTATATAGTTAGGTAATGCCTTTACCAGTACACGTAGATAATATACGTCTATTGTCCAAAAATCAAGCACAAATCGTGGCAGGGAAAGTATTGTGTTGTGATGCTGTATTTTTCGTAACAATTTATAAATCTTTTTTTCAGCTCCGACATCTTGCAAAAAAGATGCAGCAACACGAAATAGAAGTGTATGTCTACAAATTTCTTTCTAGAATAGTGGTGGCGATGTTTATTTCAAGCCCATTCTGTTATCTTCGAATGAACGTCACTTCTTACTAGGTCTCTGTTAAGAATCAAGTTCTGGAAGCAAGTTGATTGTTGAAAAGGAAATTCAGTGTTCTTGTGAGTCAGTTTCTTGTGAACTTTATGCGCCTACTTAATGGTGTTGGCTCAGAAACGTTCCTCATGGTAAACTGAAAGACAGTCTAAAGTAAGCCGAAATAATTTTAAAATCTTTAACTAATAATCTTAGATAGGTGTTTGGAAAGTTAATTAACATTCAGGTTTCAAAGGACTCAATCCCAATATATTCTAAACTTTACAAGAGTTTAAAATATTTAAGATTGTAAAAATGGTTAGTTAAAAAATGACTAAATTATCGTAATTCTTCTGTAATTGATAGAATATTCGATATTTTTCATACGACCTATAGCTAAATATATTCGACGTTTTATCAAAAAATCAATTGAAGTTAATTTG
Organism: Argiope bruennichi; assembly: GCF_947563725.1. Classification (NCBI taxonomy): domain Eukaryota; kingdom Metazoa; phylum Arthropoda; class Arachnida; order Araneae; family Araneidae; genus Argiope; species Argiope bruennichi. The sequence continues at coordinate 73,910,932 of NC_079160.1, forward strand.
CAATTTAATAACCAGTTTAAAGATTATATTTCCAGTATTTAGTAAAATCGCTCTAATTTGTTAAAAACTTACTGATATTCTCATTTTATTCGTCCTGTAAATATTGATTTTCGCTTGTTCCAAAGAGTTCTGATTATTCAAATTTCGGCTGAAAAATCTTCAATTCGCCTCAGATTTTCTTTTCGAGGAATTAACTCGAAAGAAATTTTATATTGGCTATGTTTCAATTTACCTTTTCAACTCGGTTGATTAAGATGTAATTGAAATTTATTGAATTTCTTCAATTCCTAATTCAAAACAATGTAAGAAGGGAATGTGTGGTTAACTTCAAACATAGTTATGCGATAAATATCGGAGCTGAGCGCAAGATTTGGTTACTGTAAGTAATTAAAGGCAATTCTATACTATTTTAAATGTAGTTATTGGATGCGCTGGTTTCTTACTATTAATAAACTACAATAAGTAGTTGATCGGAACGCATGTTATTAAGCCAAATTTTCTGAAGTATATAACATGCCTGATAACGCTTTAGGAAGGATTTATTGCGCAATCTGTTGCAAGACAAATTTCCTGCTAATTGCCTTAATGGTTATGAAAAAGGAATGGTCTGTAAATTTACGATCTCGGGACATTCTGAAAAGATCATAATAGGAATAAAAAATAATGCAATTCCAAATATTAATTTCTTATTTCTAAAACAACGTTGGGCATTTTTTTTAAATTTCAGCAATTTTAAAATGTTAGTTTGTGATAAGAAATAAGTTTTCCAGTGTTTTCTTCAGAGGAGTTGAACGTAATATTTAGAAAAATTGAGTTTCAACAATCCTTGTTGTAACTTGAGGGAAAAACAACGGTTGAAATTTAGCTTTCTAATATTTATTCTTATTAAATCATATATAAATTGATTAAATTACCGATTCTGTTAATTCAGTGTAGTAAAAGTTATTTTTGTATTGAACTTTATAACGACTTTGGAAATGCAAAATTGTAAACCATCATCAGATCAAAAAAATACCGTAATCTAAATTTCTCACTCGATTGTTTTATGAACTAAACGTCATATTTTGCGACAGCGTTGTTCATAGCTATAATTTTTTAGTAATATAAACTCAAATAATTTCAAAAACTATTGAAATCAGTAACTAGTTGAGACCTCTCGACTGGCGCAATCTTAATAAACATTAAAAATAACGCAAAAACATCATAATAAACAATGCCACAAAAATTAAATTACTTTATAGCATGAATATTCTTTCAATTGGAAACTTCAAATTTTGACCGCAAATTTTATCCAAAATTGCGTTTACCTGATTATGCATTCCCTTAATATTAATGACGTTCTAAATTATGAAATTAAAGGATTTGTTAATCATAATGTATTAATGTAAAGAATTATCAATAAGTCATTATCTGTGAGATTGATAACTGATTTTGCCTAAAGATAAGCTTGATATGTAAATGCAAGTTTCCGGAAATGCATAGAATAGGATTTGATTTTGCGTAATTATTAAATCACGCTAAGGTTATTTTACATTCTCACTATTTTCAATTTTAAACTCAATGCGCCCAGCATAGTTAATTTAGCTTTCCATTCATGAGATTAATCACTGTTTTAATTAAATCTTGGATTTGAATGGAAAATTAAGGGAAATTAAGTTAGAGGAAATTGTAACTTCAGATAGAAGAATATATATAGAAGCCTCATTTGAAAAGTAAATCTGCATACCATTATAAATGTAGTCGTAAACTAATTGGCACCTTAGAATGGCGTTAAAGTACTGCATTTCATTAACCATTATCATAGTTGTGTACTTAAATACAAAATACTTTATATCCACACTGTTATTCAAAAATGTGCTTCATAATCTTTGTCCAATCTTTACTACATGGCTACTCAGTATAAATTTCCGATATTGCGTCAGATTTTTTCTCAGCAAGTGCTAATTGGAAACTGAGTAATGGGTATTGGCTGCGAGGAATATAATTTTGTAGCAATGGATATGGGCAGAAGCGTGAAGATTGGGCTTCGGCATTGAATAAATATAGAATCAGTATTAAGGGGAATGAGAAATATGAAAGGACCGTGTGATATATGGAAGCATTGGGGAATAAATAGTTTGAGAGCCGAGAGTAGCAACAGTGGTCAGTGCTTAGAGATTGATAATTGTAGATAAGAATTTTCAAGCATGAATACGGAATTTTAGCTATTAGTAATGTATAAATATATTGCTTAATTATTATAATGTCAGTAGTGGTAATTTATAAATGTATTGCTTGAATGTTGGGTAGGTGTGGGAAATGAAAAGTAGTGTGAAAATTGTTGGTAGAATAGAGGAATTGCATGGTTTTGCTGTGATTTAGTATAGGCAATAGATGATTGGTGGTGTGGGTAATGGACGACTGTGTGAGGGTTGTTGTTGTTGGTGGTGGTGTGGGTAATGGACGACTGTGTGAGGGTTGTTGTTGTTGGTGGTGGTGTGGGTAATGGACGACTGTGTGAGGGTTGTTGTTGTTGGTGGTGGTGTGGGTAATGGACGACTGTGTGAGGGTTGTTGTTGTTGGTGGTGGTGTGGGTAATGGACGACTGTGTGAGGGTTGTTGTTGGTGGTGGTGTGGGTAATGGACGACTGTGTGAGGGTTGTTGTTGGTGGTGGTGTGGGTAATGGACGACTGTGTGAGGGTTGTTGTTGGTGGTGGTGTGGGTAATGGACGACTGTGTGAGGGTTGTTGTTGTTGGTGGTGGTGTGGGTAATGGACGACTGTGGGAGGGTTGTTGTTGTTGGTGGTGGTGTGGGTAATGGATGACTGTGGGAGGGTTGTTGTTGTTGTTGGTGGTGGTGGTGTGGGTAATGGATGACTGTGGGAGGGTTGTTGGTGGTGGTGGTGTGGGTAATGGATGACTGTGGGAGGGTTGTTGGTGTTGGTGGTGTGGGTAATGGATGACTGTGGGAGGGTTGTTGTTGTTGTTGTTGTTGGTGGTGTGGGTAATGGATGACTGTGGGAGGGTTGTTGTTGTTGTTGTTGGTGGTGGTGGTGTGGGTAATGGATGACTGTGGGAGGGTTGTTGGTGGTGGTGGTGTGGGTAATGGATGACTGTGGGAGGGTTGTTGTTGTTGGTGGTGTGGGTAATGGATGACTGTGGGAGGGTTGTTGTTGTTGGTGGTGTGGGTAATGGATGACTGTGGGAGGGTTGTTGTTGTTGGTGGTGTGGGTAATGGATGACTGTGGGAGGGTTGTTGTTGGTGGTGGTGTGGGTAATGGATGACTGTGGGAGGGTTGTTGTTGGTGGTGGTGTGGGTAATGGATGGTTGTAGAAAAGTCTGTGTATAGGCAACAGAAATGGGCTGAGTGGCGAGAATTGGGTTCAGAAATCGGAATTGTGATAAAGTGGCTGTAAAAGTGTAGATGCCTATATTTTGTGTATAAAGTGAAAAGTGGGAAAAATTGACAAGGAAATACTTGATAAATGGGTAAAATGTTTATTAATTAGGGGATAGCATGTTCAAGAAATTATGTTTGTTCTGTCTTAAATCATGGGTTTAACGCATATAACTTTTTTCTTTTATTTCAGTATTTGCATACTGTATTTTGAATTTGCAATATGCTCTTAAGTCAGAATGGAGTTCTCCTGCCAAGAGATGTTATTTAAAATCTAAATTATAGAAATAGGCTTCAAGAATATTTTCCACTTGGGTTTATAAGAAGCATTTTCTGTTAATGAATAGTATAATTTATCAACTCCTTAACAATACTGTGTTAATGAGATGACAAAGAATTTTAATTATCGATAAAAATGACTTTAACTTCGAAAGTATGAATTAGATTTATTTATCATTGTAATTATGTTCTAGTTTTTAAAATTGGTATTGCAACATCCTTGAATTACGCAATTTTGGACGTCATTGAATATTAAATGAATGCAAGTTTGGATAATTATAAATTATGCTAAATCTTACAAATAATTTAAACTACTTGGTAAATGAATTCGTCAGTTTACTAATTCAAATTTCATAACTGCACCGATATATTTATCTTTCTGAAATCAATAAAGGTTTTAATATGAACTGGCTTAATGTCTTCAATAATATGGAAATGTGAGAAATTTTTAACATAATTTCAAGAATGGATTAGCATATAGAATATAAAATTCAGTTTTGTCATAGTTTATAAGTTATGGTTGAAAATATCCAATGGAATTACCATTAGAATTCTTTAACTCTTGAATTTTTATTATAAATGAACTCCATTGTTTCGAAGAGAGATTTTGGAACATCTTATTAATGCTGTACAGCAAACGAATGTCGTCTTCGTTTTATTATTCGTTGAGACTAAATCATTCTTTTCTTGAATTTCAAGTTTCTTCTCATGAAAAGAATTTTACCTTAACTAATTTCTTCAGAACGTTTCTAAAATATCTTAAATTTATTGACCATTTCTATTTTCATAACTGTAGAAATATATTCACGAATTTAATATTTAAAATGAAGAGAAATTATTCCTGTAGATCTAGATCTTTTTCCTTTTCAGTTTATCCATCTTAATGCATGACTAAAGGATGCATTTCACCATAAAATGAATATATTCAAGTTGCATATCAGTTCACAAATAGCTGTTATTAAAAATAGAAATATCCTGAAGTTTTAACGAAACTTTGTGTGTAGCATATTGAACCCTGTTTTCGGAATCGACATTTCTAATTCTCATACATTAAAGTTTGAATGTCGATGCGAACTGAAAAAATGTAATAAGTTTCGCTTATATCTGCATCAATTGAATTGAATCCAGCAGAAAAATCTAAAATTAACTTTTTAATAATGGATAGAATTGGATGGAATTTTTGGGAAAACCTACAGAGATTTACCAAAACTCTTTTTGAAAAAAAACCACATTGATATTTACAGGACGAATGAAATGGATATATTAATATTAAAATAACATGGACTCGTATAAATACTAAAACTAAAATCGTTAAATGATTTGATACTATTTCATTAAATTAGAATTTCATTTTTGATAATGTGTCGAATATCGATTAACTTACAAACCCTGTGGGGAAAAAATGGAAATAAAATTCCATTTTTGAACAAATTTCTTCTTTGATGTAAAAGATTAATGCAATTTTTTTTTATATCTTTTCAGCATTTATTTTTAAAAAAGGAATTTTTAGTTTTCTTATCGGAAAAAAATCTAAAAAAAGGCGGCATATTTTAATAAATCTACGAAACGCAGTAGACCACTTCGAATATTTCTCGAGCCATCACTGAACGAGAAATGAAAAGATTGTGAATATGTGGGAAAAAAGTAGAAAACCTTTTACTATTATCTAAAAACTGATGAATTGGAACGTCGTTTAATAATATTTAGATGTACAATGTTTTCTCAAAACTGCATTTAGAAATGATTACAGCTTCTTTTAAGGGAAAAAAATATGAAAACACAAGATGGTTGCATAGGAATTCTTTCTCGTCTAATGTTAAGCAAGCATATGGATTATAAAACCTTGACGAATGACTAAGAATTATGGCACTTAAAGTTAAGAATCTGAAATTATTTTGAAGGAATTGTTGCAGTTTAGAAATTACCAAAAAAAAAAAAAATGAACACGTTGTTGGAACCAATACTTCCTGATTTCACTATAGCTTTGAAGCTTCATGTTCGTTGATTCTTAATTTACTGGAACCTTCTGTGTGTTTTTGATTACTTTCGATAGAATTGACTCATGGACTATAAATTTTCTCCTACTGTGTCATACTTGCCAAGTCATTCAGCTTCTAAAACATTCTTTAAAAATATTATGGTTAGACTTCTGGACAAATAGACTGTATATGCTCCCAACTTTTTCTGACTTAAGAAATAATCAAGGTTGTATCTCGCTTGATAATAACGATTTCTGGAGAATGGAAATTAGTTCTCTCATTGGTGAAACTTTCTTGAATAAAGAACTGACATCTTCACTTGGGCAAAGATTGCCATCATAGCTCTTGATCCAAATTCAATGAACAATAATCCTCCTGGATGAATTGGAAATGTCTTCTGGATGATGGCACCTAATTGAATGAAATTCAAGGAATTGGTAAGTTAGTGAATAATTGTTAAATTATTTTTGATACTTTTTATGTAATGATTTGATTTCTAATTTCTTTTTTTTATCACTTTGTCAGGCATTCATCGACTGTACCATTCTTGTTTCCATCAGTTCTTCAGTGCAATCAGGCGTTGAGAATTATTCTGTTCCAAGCGTTATGTCAATGTCCAGTTTCTACGATGCAAGTATTTCTTTAGTTGCTACTGGGCAAGAAAAACATCCAGTTGCATCTTTCTGCTTAGTATTATAAAGACACTGGATTACCAGCTTGTTTTTAGAGCTGTATTCCACTGAAATTCAGCCATATTTTTATGATTAAAAGAACAACGAAGTCGGATTTGATTACCATTTAGTTAATACTTTATACTGAGTGAACACTTGAAACTAACCTTCAATGGCTTGCTTCTAGAGTAAGATTTTCTTATGCATGATCCCACCAAGTACTATTATGCAGACTGTGGATGCCGACTGTTGTGCTGTGAATTTTTATGAAGAATGATAGCTTCGATTTTTTTCAGTTTCTTTGTTGAACTTTAATGAACGACACAAGCAGAATGGCCATTTTTCGGCAATATTTTCTCTGAATTATCGAAGCCTTCTTGAAGCATAAAGATGCAGAATTCTTCAGCCAATAAAGAGTTTTCAAGTACAGGTAAGTATGAGATTAGGTATTTTGGTCTATACAGATATTTGTTATTTGATTTGTAGAAGGTAGATCCGAAAATAATGTAGATTACTATGAAACAAAACTACTTACTCGCAATCTTATTCCTATAAAATATTCTGATCTTATCCAATTTTGGACTAAATATGAAAGGGATACATGTAACAACCTAGGTGGACAAATTTGATATCCGATTTTGGCATGAGTTTTTAGAAGGGAAAATTCTATAAAAATCTAAGTAGTTGCAGGAAAGAAATGCAAAATAATTTTTTACTTTATTATATGAAACTAAACACAAAAAAATGTACTATGAGAATGTAATTGGGGTAAACACATTCCAAGTAACTTATTCTTTCATGAATTTCCACTGAACAGAAAAAGCACGGTACTGACTATAATTTTTGAAATTGAATTCAAGCAAGCATTGCCTTCATATGGAACAAATGATAATAACTTTGAAAATTAGCAGATGATATTTAATCCTAAATTCGAATTATATTGTCAAGGTTAGAAACTTCATACATCTAATTTCTGCTTCAGAAGTTAAAGAATTAGAATTTTTAACCGAAATACGTATTTCTAAGGTAACGGAATCCTAAGGCAAAATTTATTTGTAAACTCATCAGTTAGCTGATAAGAATACTGCGTAATATAATATTCAAGAGTTTTCAATTTTTATGTTAAGTTATAACAAATAGAATATCTGATTATCAAATTTATTTTTCAGATCACTCGATGATGCATCTTTTAGTTGGAAATGAACATTTTCAGCTTCTATTGGACAATCTCGCATTTTCTCTCGAATCGTGATCATTGTTTATCTTCACGAAACTGTTTCTGGAATTCACCTATAACTTTTCTGTTAAAACCTGGAAGAACATTCAACGATTCTACTCATTTTCTGGATACAGTTTGAAATGTTGAAGTTCATCTGAAAACGGCTTCAAAACTGGATGTTCAAACTAAAATGAATAATTGTTGACGTTTCAGAAGCATGCAAAATGTAAGTTTATGTAATATCTTTTCTTTAAAAATTGCTGCATTTTCAAATGTTTGTTGCATCATTTGAAAAGCCGCTAATAATTTAAAACCACTTGTTTGTAAATTATCCTATAAAATGTATGCACATTTCCTTACAAGATTGTTCAATGCATTACAAAATTATGATGGTAGAAACATGGTAATTGGAGAAGTTTTGTGTAATTTGTAGACCAATGTACAAATTTTTGTATTTGGCTGAAATTCAAAATGTTTGACATTCCAATCAGTGCCTGATTTAAGAGCGACTGAAATTCAGTGTTTGTAGCTGAAACAGCAATATTAAATTTGCTGAAAAAAATTAAATATGGAAATTTGTTTTTAGAGTTTTTAGACAATTTTTGTGGGAAAATTCTGGTTTGAAGATGAAATATTGCTTCTGGAGCATATTTCTCATCTTAAAAATGTTAGTTTCCACCTATAATAATGGATTAATCTTCCCAACTTCAACTTGTTGCATATATTTTAACTATATGGCTATATCAGCTGAATAGATTTCCTTTCAAAGTTAATCCTTTATAAAATAAACTTTCTCATCTGATGATGAATTTTATCAGATTTATCATTGGATATAAATATTTCTTGTAAAACATAATGGAATGAAATTGCGAAAGTGAAAATTGTAGTTTTTATAGAATACGAAAGTTTATTTTTTTCCCCGTCTCTTATCTCATTTTATTGCTTGTCATTATCAAAAGACTTAGGCAAGGGGGAAAAAAATGAAAATAGCAATCTTGAGAATATACCCTTTTAAGGTATTAACTCTAATTTAAACTGTCAATTGATATTAAATTCTTAGTTTTTCAAAAATACTGAAACGTTATATTTGCATTTAATTTTATTTGCAACTTTTCGCTTTATCATACAATCCATATTTTGTGAACCTTTTTATTTTTTTCTGAAACACTCGTTTGATGCAAAGCAGAAACTATCGGCAAATGTGCACAATTTTCATTCCGAATGTAGATTTAAGAATATGGGAATTCCTGAAGCCCTCGAATTTCGTTTTGTTTGCATCCAAGTCCAATAAACATTTTTTTTTCATGCCATTTTGAAAATTTTTTTGTGCTTTTCAAAATTATTTTCAAAAATGATATACAAAAAAAGGCCATTATAATTTAGTATAATTCTAAAAACTGTTTTTGTTAAATATATAGAAATTGTTTAGTTAGAAACATTGCAATTAAAACTTGTTCGACTCGTATGATATCCAACTTTCATATCATAAATGTGTCATTAGTATTCGCTAAATTAAAGTCTGCAGTGAGATTTTATCTGCGCTTGTGTAAATGAAAACATGGAGAAATATGAACTGCATACTTCTGGTCAAAATACAGTCTATTGGTATTATATTTCTTTTGCATAAATATTGATGTAATTAGCATATTTTTGAACATATTTTATCAAGTTATCACTATATTTTATGCTAATAACTAAGTTTTGAGATTTTAATCGCATAAAATTGAATTGTTTATAGTCTAATTTTTAAATTTTATTTTTAATGTATTTTCAAATATTTTGAATTTTGTGAATCTGATATTTTCATTAATATATTATTTACCCATTTTGAATTATATGTATACTGTGTATTGCTTTTTCTAAATTTTATTATATGGATGTTTTTCAGCTCTTAATATTTCCCATTTCTAATATGCTTATTAACATCTTCAATTACTTTTAAAAACTTAATCACAGAAATGACTTTTCTGTTATAAATATTTAAATAAATGTATCGCCCATTTATTGCACCCATTACTAACGAAAGGATCGACAAATTTCTTTCATGAGCTCAAAATTATCCGAATGTATTGAATCGTAAATTATTTTAATGTATTTTTTTAAAGGAGAAAAATATTTTGCTTTTTTAGTTTCCCAATTAAGGGTAACTGATTGGCTCGGCCGGCCAGCCAATCAGAAGTCCTTTGAATTAAAGAAAAAATAGCTTTATTTGATCGCTATGTCTGATCAGCATGGTGATCAATGTGCTTCAAGTATAAATGCCGATAAGGGCTTTCTCTCCCCCCTCCCTCTCTTTATATAAAAAATAAATTGAAACTTTTTTTTCAAATAAAAAAAAAATGAATGCTTCCTCTGAATGGCGATAATTTTGGGTGCTAAGTACTTCCTTTATCTTTTTTATGTGATTTGAAATCAAAATTGGGAGCATTAATGCTTTCTAAAATATATTTTTTTTTGTAAATTTCTGTAAAAGTTTTTGCAGTTTAGTAAACAATATTTTCTCTGGAGAAATCATCCTTGTAAATTCTAGAAGAAAAAAAAATTATTGTACTGCGAGCGATTGTAGTAATTGAGTTGATTTTAAATGCTGCGGATTTGATTAATTTTCAACGTTCTTCGTATTGGTACATTTTTGATGAATGTTTTCTTTGCAGTTATTTTAACCCAATTTTTATTGAGTAAAATGGCAAGATTGTTTTATTCTGTACTTGATTATCTATGCAGAATTCCTGTTCCAAATATATTTATTACTCTAAATATTGAAATGATCGTGCAAACAAATGTTCTTGTATAATAGCATTACAAATAAAGGTTTTTAAAAATATTTCGCATTCTTATTGTATTGGATATTTATTGACACGTCAAATTTTTTATGCAAATATTTAATGAGAATTCAGAGGATGGATTTTCTAAAATTCTCAGTTTCGAAAGTTAGGTTAGGACTATAAAGGTTGTGTGAAGCAAATAATTTATTTTTATTATTACTATAAGTTATGTTAAAGGAAAAAATGTTAATTACAGTAATCGTATGAATAACGGCCTATAATTCGTAGCAAAAGTTAAAGAGCAGCTTAAATTTTTAATTTAATTGTAAGAATATTCTAACTAGAATGCCAAGTAGGCAACAGCGATGTTGTAGAAAAAGCCCCAGTTCGTGTCTGATTGGGAAAATCTCTCTTGAAGCTGTTGTGCTCAGGAAACATTACGAAATGCGAGATTCAGACAATAGATAGGATTTCGGCTTACTCCCAACTCGTGAGCCATCTTTGTTGAGAATACTGATGAACTAGAGAACGTTTCCAGTTTATCTTGATTTAATTGGGACAAAGTCAACATTCTCGGAGTTCTACTTTCTTTTGCTTTCTATTCGAGCTTAAATTTTCAAAGAATTCTCAAGTATTTAATTGCGAACCGACCGTACATCTTGTTTGCCTCTTGATTGCAGTCAGTTATATATCCAATCGAAATTACCATACTTGAATTTCTTTTAACTGAAGTCATTAATGGATTTTTCTTCTTTTCTCTAATATTTTTCGTTTAAGTTACTAAACATCCTTACTATATCTGGTGTATCTTTCAAATCATTTTGAATAGCATGAATTTGATCCCCTTCCTGATAAAATTATTTACACGTGTCTGTACAATTTATTTTTTGGTAAAAACTCTTTGTTAGATACAATACGGTTTTGATAGGGAATTATATAAAAATGTATATAAAGCAATAAGAAAGCTGAATAATCAGTAACTTTTTCACTTTCAGTAACTTTTAGCACCTATCAATCGCAAGAAACCGTAATTACAATTATTCTATAATTAAGATTGAACTATTATTGTATAATTAACAACCTAAAATGTAGCCAAATTGCCGCCCATTTTTGAAGCAACATAGATCCCAAGCTATTTTGTTAAGTTGGATTTGATTTTAGAAGTAAAGAAACTGGTTTAAAACTCGCCAATGCCATTGATTTGAAATCGCTGAAAGGCTCGAAGGAAGTTTAATTGGTAAATGTCGCAAATAGTGAACGCAAGTTACATGTCCTCAAGGCTTGGCTTGTAAATTATGTCCCTTGCTTTTCAGCAAAAGCGATGAAAGCAGGTTAGGAATACAGTTCTCAATTTCTGCACATCATCCTTAACTAATATTAAAGTATTGACAAGCTTATTATGTATTATAAATTAGTTTCCATTTTATGCAGCTGTTTGCTAATTGAACCCTTTCGCTACTGACCAGCCAGACTAACAATACAAATTCTGTACTTCCTGGCCACTTTGTTTCAAAAAAGGCGTGAAAGCTGTAAAGCGAGCCCTTGATAACTCGTTTTAATCCCCCTTCCGACGGCCAGTGCGCGTCTTGAAACAGGCACACTTTGCCCTCTTTCCTCTTGTGGTTTTTTAGGGGTTCTTTGTCTGTTCATTTCACTGACAAGTTGCGGGAAGTTTCCGATCAATGTCCACAGGCGGCGATGGTCTTACAATGGGTTAGATAACAGATTTGCGACCATATCAGTAAAGAAACGGGGTTTTAAACCACCGGCCTGCTAGGATAGAATTTGCTCGACCGATTAGGTCGAATCGGTAATGGAGGTGTTAACAATATATAGATGTACGGCTAGCAGATACAATAAAAATCTTGAAGGATGACGTGCAATGTTAAATAATTTGTAGTTTTTAATCGAGTGCAAGCTTGTTAGTAATTTAACAAAAGAACTAGTCGATTGTATCTATAGTGTCTTAATTCGGCATTTAAAATATTTTTTCAATGAAACAATGTTATATTATAGGATTCCTATCAAAATTAGATACAAAGCATTTTAGCAACAAAAATTGTTCCGCTTTCATTATTGCAATTGAAGTAGAAATCCGATTTAAACTTTCTTTGAAAGCAAAACAATGTTTTTTGAAATATTAACTTGCCCTAAACGTAGTTACTGTAAGGGGCGTCTACTATATTACTTTTGTTCATAATGGAATATAATGCTTCTTTTGTGATAAATTATGCATGTTTTTGGCTCCCTTATTTTCACGTGCTTTCCTTGAAATCATAATAAAGTGATGTTAAAAAAGATGAAAATTTTGTAATTTTCACCCTCTCCATAGTTTTGAAATTTTGAATAGTTATACATTTCCTTTTATATATATATAAAAAAAATGAAGGCTATTTTTGAAATTTATTTTCGCTAAAAGGAACAGTTAAAAACAAACTTTTTCGGATATTTTTTATAAAATTTAATATATACGACTAAGATTATTTAAGCACAGAAAAACTACACCCACTAAAATATTACAAGAAGCAAATTGTTACTTTAAAGTTACTTATGAGAGTGAGTAAAAAAAGTAAAGGGATATTTGAGAAACGGCACATTCTTTCTAATGATAGAAAACTCGGACATTATTTTTCTACATAACCTACCTGGAGTTCAGTATACTTTTCTTCAACATTTCACAAGTTTTTTTTATTCCTACGAGGAAGTCTTTCTGTTGTATCTGTAACCAATTTTGTACTGCATCACTGACTTCATCGGTTGCAAATCTTCTTTCCCATAACGATTTCTTCAATGATCCAAACATATGAAAATCGCTTTGAGCCGTATCTGGATTGTATGGCTGTTGTTCCAGCACTTAGAATCCTAACTCCTTCATTGATTCATCCAGCCATTTGGCAGAATATGGCTGAGCGTTATTTTGCTGCAGTATGTAACCTTTCCGCAGTTTGCCACGACGTTTGGATCTGATTGCAGGTTTAATACTTCCCGAAACAAAAAGCGAATCTCTGGCCTCGATCCCTTCTTGGTGCAATGGACAACCAAATTTAACCATATGCTATACTCCAACGCCTAAGTGACTCATTACATAGAAATGTTGACGACTACACTAATTCAGCTCTAGATACTAGTAATGTTACGAAACCCTGGAATAAAAAATTGTAAAACTCAATTTACTTTTTGATTCGCCCTAGCGAAAAGACTGTAAACATAATATCACGGGATTAATTTTGAAAGAAGTAAATGTGTTATATATTTTTTAAAGATGTTTTATATTTTCGTAATTCAGTGTCAGTAAGTACTGAAATATTTGGCAAATAAAATTTTTGACTATATTAATTGAGCCTTCTTTTCTGTAAAATTTTAATTTATGAAATTAAAAAAAATAATTCCCTAATTCTTATAAGTATATGAATTCTATAAATTATTTTTTTTAAGATGACATTTTATTTTTTCATGTAGATAATGTTTTTTTCCTATAGTTTCAGCTTCAATTAACAGAATAGAATTTTTCCCATATCTATGTAGTTTTGCTCATTTGTTTTGTTTGTTTATGCTTAGGAAAACATAAAATATTAATTTTTTTTTTTCAAGAGAAATATCAGGGAAAGATCTTTTTAACATTGGGCAAGGTTCCAGTAAAATCTTTCAATACCATAGTAATCAACCCTTAAAAGCTCTTCCGTATGAATTATGTTGAATTACATTTTGTGCATTAATATTTTTTATCCTTTACTTTCATCATAAACATAAATACCTATTTCAAAATTTGTCAGAAGTGGGCTGAAGCGTAAATGTTATGCGATTGTCTTTATTATTTTTTTCTTATTTGAGAAAGTTTAACACTTTTGAATTTTTATATAAAAATAGATATTTGTTTTTGCAAAATACAAATAACTGAATCCATTGCATTAAAACATTTACAATACTCAATAAAGGTACATTGCTACTGTAACATACAAATATACGTGCGTTTGGAAATTATTGTGCTAAAAGTGAATTTAAAAAGTATTAAAACTCTATTGCTATTTTTTGTTTCAGTTTGCTTATAAAAAAAAATGCTAAGAAATCGTTATTTCCTTGAATTTGGATTCATTTATGTAAATATTTTCGTTTTTCTTCTTTTTCCGATCAATTAGTTGTTACCTAATAAGTTAATCTTCCATTTATCTTGCACAATCACTTACTATCATTGCCATGCAGTTATGTTATGTCCGGAGATTAAGAATTTTGAATTCATGCACTCCATGGAACTTCCCCAATTCGGCAACTATGCCTGGATATTGACAAGATAATGCTTATAGGCTACACAGTATTCGTAAAAATGTATTGAGACATACATTACGAAAAGATAATTCAAAACGCTTCATAGGACAAACTTTGAATTTAAAATTAATTTGATGTTTAATTAATTCCAGTTAAAAGGAATTTGTAAAAATTTTAATTACATATTTAATGAAAAATATAACTAATATTTCAAATTTTTTTTTTATAATTATATTAGCAAATGAAAATTATTTTCATATCATTGTAAAATTCAAAAAGCTGGATTGGTGTCCCCCATATTTTTTTACATACTCTACAAAAAAGATTTTATCCCAACCCCCTTTCTTAAAACTGTGGATTTCGTGTAAGCCAAGTGAATGACATAAGAGTTCAGGTTTTTATTTTTAAAGTCTCGCACATGACTTAGAGTATAGAAATTAAAACTAATACTTGCATATTTATTGCGCGGCATTGGTAAACATCTGTTAAGAAGTATCGAACTTCGGCGTGTATCGGCATTTTCACTGAATCTAGTGAACTATCTTCGACAATTTTTTTGGATATTAATCACTGTAGCATATGATTAATACATAAGTACTAAAAAAAATTGAATGTTTTTTGGGTATTGTTCAACCAGTTGGAACTAAATTTTGACATAGAAATACAGTTTTAGTCAAAATCGTGTACTAAATCTCGTTTATTTAAATCAGTATTTTCAGATTATCCTTTTTCGATGCATACAAAAGTACAGATTAACAAATGGGAAAATTCTTGACACATTTAGTTCTAAATTCGGAAACAATTTTATATGGATCTTTATTATGAATGTGTTATTTCTGATGGCATTTGTTATAGACAAGTCCGCTTTTACTAAGATTTAGCCAATTAAGCCGAAATTTTTACGTCTCTTATTTTACAGTAGCGCCATCTAGGGCCAAGAGTACGATTTAGCTACTCATGCGTCACAACCCTTTTTACGGGGCGGACTTAATTCATGCAATTCATACATTCAACCATAGATCGTAATTTAGACCTGAACCAGAGAACGATTCCCTCTGATCCAGTATCCTCAGTGGTATTACTCTCGACATGGAGGACTTGGTAACCACGATAGATTTATACGTGGGCCAGCCACCACCACACACGGAGAGTCTTCGGCTGACAGGTTCGAAATGACAACCCAAGGGATGCGAATCCAACGCCCTACCAAGCAGGTTATCCCGGCCCTTAATTATAAATGGTTAACCTGTGAGAAAATTTTTATCTGTTCAGTCTTTTCTATTATTTTTAGTTATGTTCGTTTGTACTCGGATAGCCGGTCAGGCATTCTTCCTCTGATAGATTCCCTTCAAAATTTGGCAAAAGTCTACAATTTTGGTGCAAAGCCTTTATACCACAATTTATTGATCTAAATAATTTTTTTTTTTGATTTATCATATTTACAGACAGGCGGGCATGGTTCCAAATATGTTTTTTTTTGTCTCGTGACGACCTGAAGTGTGGAAATTCTTCGAAATCTTTAGTTTGGTCGTACTGAAAATTTCATTACTTTCTTTTTGCACACTTCGTTTGCGAGACCTTGAAAAGTCAGCTTTTTAGTGATATCAATTTTATTTCCGAGTAATGTTTTCGCTAATTTTAATAAAAATTTCCAAATATTTAAGTATATTTTATAACTATTTTTTTGTCACTTTAGTTTCTATATGTTTTTAACCAATGACTACATTAAGTGCATACTTGTACTCTTGTTTTTGCTTTTTTCTAAAATAATATTTTTAGATAATGGCAACTCAGAAGATTAAAGCTCGAGATTCATATTTTGTTTAAAGTAATAACTGGAAAATTAATTTTTATTCAACTTTTTATAAAATAGCTGTAATTTCTATATTATTAGAATTATAATTATTTAGGATTATATTTTTATAAAGGGCTTAAAATTATTTACTTTTGATTATTATTCTTTGTTATATTTTTTTATAAATGATTTTAAATTGAATTTAATATTTTTACACATTTACATGAAACCATTTTACAAATCAGTTTCATCTTGTTGCAACTTCAAGGCATTCTGTTTTTTAAACGCATATTACATACATTTAAAATATTTACTAACAATAACAATGAATATGTAAGTGTGCATTGACGTTCAAAAACCCTGACTGTTTTACTTGGAGCTACACATTTGATAAATAAATTTTAGCAGGGTAGAAATATGTTTGTGAGCAATTTTTTTTTTGAAATTTTTATTAGAATTTAAATAAAAAAAACCAAGCTGAAGCGTGGCGCTTTTCTGCACTAACTTACGGAAATATTATTTCGCAAAATGAATTTTACGCTCTTTCATCTTCTTAATGATAGCAATTAAATAGTTCAGCAAATTTTTTTACTAAATGTTGGCAATTAAATTTTTTTTTTGTCTAATTTCTAGCAATACATTGTCTTTTTGTTTCGAAGTACAAATCGTTTCATCGTTTCGTTAAATATTTAATTGCGTAATTTTCATCCCTTGTTGAAAGTTAAAGAAGTAAGATTCGGTTTAATATCTGTGTAGTTGACAAGACGTATAATTAGAAGAAATGGTCTTTCCAAAACTTTCTCGCTTACTCTTTAATAAATGTTTTATCTCAGAGAATGCTTTGCATTGTATTGGCATACAATAGTTACGAAATATTAATTTTTGGCTGGGATTTAATATTTTACTAAATCTATCCTGTGAACTTTAGCGATTAATCCCTAGCATGTGATTAATAGTATCTGAAAATCGAATTTATGGTTTAGAATCGTTTTTTTCCCCCACAGATTGAAAAAATTTTTTAACAGAGATCTATATTTGTTGTCAGAAAATCACTTGCCAAATTTTATATATTTAAATCACTGCGTTTTTGAGTAATCGAGTTTACATATTTCTGAGATGGACAGATGGTCAATCCTCTCTTGGATTTGGATCAAAAATTTGACAAGTGCCTACATTATATATATTAAATATGTGTACCGAATATTATCCATCAATCCGTCCTTATTTTGTAGTCATGGCGTTAACTTGTATTCAAGCAGCGGACAGACGGACTTTCTCTGAACGGATTTTGCTCAAAATTTGCACCTTTGCATGCCAAATTTCACTGTCTGGCTCAAAGTGTTTTCAATTTATCTTTGCAGTTAGACAGATGGTCAGACGGACGAACAGATTTTCCAAATATGTAGACCCCCGGGGGGCACCTCGAAATGAGAATGAGATGCTTCCGGTATGGTGGTTGGATCTCGCCACCCTGGTGGGTACATAAATAGGTGGGGGATCCGACTCCTCCCATCGATGACGGGACGTACTTCCTTCGGGAAGGGTTGTACCGTGGCCAGTGATGGTCCTTAGGACTCAACCACAGTTCCCGCCAATGTTGCAGTTGCGGCGGTCCGGTCATTCAGTATTCTTTATTCGTGTGCCTTCGGGGGGGGGGGGTCGGAGAGTCAGTGATATGTCTTTCCAAATATATGCTTTTCGAACTCAGAGAGGTCTAAATCGTAGAGATTCGTCAAAATCTCGGGTTCGAATTTTTTGACGATTATAATACTTTCTCTATACAACATATATGATAAAGTAAACAAGTGGTTAAATACCACGAAATTTGAAAGATAGATGAACTGCATATTGACGTTTATGATGGCACTATGATGTCATAAGATTGGTCTCCATGTGAAAGTATGATGTAAATAATGGACAGAACATATGTAAAATAAATAAAAGAACACGTTTTTAATGTTTTACAACTGACGGAATCATGGACATGCAATTATATCTAAACGATCCAACTATTAATAAATATAACCAGCATCCCCGATGAACCAGCTAATCTCGAAAGAGGATTTTTTAGTTCGTACGCTTGAGCTTGTTTCGGATTTCCGGTTCATTGGTTAAATCTTTAATTAACTACTTTGGCATTTATAGCTCAAGAGGCAATGAAATTTTATATGAGCGCTTATGAAGGCTCTAGGAAGTAATATCAGAAAGGACAGTAAAAATTTTTACGGAGAAAGTTTGAAGACACTAAATTGTATTTATTTTTTATAGTAAGCTGAACAAGTTTTGAAATGATTTCAAGTTATGGGTAAATTTCAGAGAGAAATCAAATGATTTTCAAGAGCAAGCATCATAAAATTCTTTCATTATTTTACTCTAGAAGGTGTCGTTCGACTAACAAGTATTCACTTTCTTCCTATTTTTCTTTCTTTTTTTTTAACAAAAAAGTAATATTTTTAGATTCTGGAAGTAAGACGTAAGACTCGCACAAAATACGACGTAATGAAAAAGTTTTTTCGTGGAAATACGTTATGGAAAGCTCCAAATGGTGCAAGAGCGCCGCAGGGTTTGGTAATTTATGGGAGGAAAAATCAATAAAACTGGAACGTGAATATGTTGAGATTACTTATTTAATGCGATTCCATGTTGCAGATAAAAAAGTGGCGAAAGAGATGTTACTTTGAAATTGATCTTGCTTTTAGGTAATATGTCGTAAAGTATCATAATCCTATAAATGAATGTATATTAGTGAATAAATCTCAAAAAAAATAACAAAGAAGAATTTGTTCCTGTCTGTACGTATTTCGGTGGTCTTTATAGGATAGACTGTCAGACTTAAAACATGATACGTGTGTATGTTAGATGATGTGAATTTTCCCCTCTGGATGATCTCTATGTATCTTTAATTAGAATTTTAATGAGTTAAAATGTAAACGATGCGTTCAACTTTTCTAATATTATAGCACAAATATATTATGGCAGTATTATAGTATGATACTATAATACAATAATATTATAGTTTTCTAATATTATAATACTAAAAACATTGTTTCAAACCTGTAATGTTGCTTCGCAGCACGGTTAGTTCAATCACTAGAAAGACCGTTTTACCGTGATCTCAGAGCTTGGGAACCATTTGACGACTTGGCGACGTATTTGGTAACAAAATAGATATTACTGGAAACTTCGAGAATTTTAGTGATTCAGCCAATAGGAACCGAGATACTCCTGATTGATCCAGAACCTTCTCTGCCCGTTTACCGGGAACTATAAAAGACCGGCAGCTTCAAGCTGTAGTGAGGCGTAGTCGTGTATCCAGTCTTCGAGAGGATAACGAAACAACGGCGGAATAGTCCAGCGAAGAGCAAGGATCGTGTGAAGCTAAAGCGATTGTTGAATTGAGCTCTATGCCGAGTCCTGGTATCTATTGTGGAAGCAGCATCGAATCGTGCTTGTAGTATAGAGTCAGCAGTTCGATACAGCTAAAGCGAGGAAATAGTGGAGAATTGTAGACGTTTGGAGAGATCGTAGAGTGAAGTTATGTATTCCCTCCCCCTGCTGAATTCTGTCTGGCCGCTTTGTGTGCTGTGGTTGTTATTACTACCGATTACTACCTGTGAGCTAATGTTTGTTGTAGTGTGCTGCTGTGTGTTACCTGTGTTCGTTTCGGCTGTATAGTTGTCGTCTATGTATTCGTGCCTTATAAACGTCATTCATTATTAAAGGACTGTTTATTTCATTGACCAACATATTGTCCAAAGAATCCCGACAGAAGAAGTATCCGTAACAATATTATAGTACAAAAATAATTTTTATGCCATCTTAAAAAAAGTTTTAAAAAATCATTTCAAAGATACCAACTAATTTGCAGTATATTTTTTCTTTTGTAATTTGAATTACTTAAAAATAGTTTTAAAAATTATTTTCTACAACAATAGATATCACCTTTGTAATGAAACTGAATCATTTTTATTGTTACTCTTGGAATTTTCTTCCATTTTCGATAGTGAAGACATTTTTATGGAACAATCAAAAATCCATCTCGTAGATATGCAAGGAAAAGTCCAATAAGCTCAGTAAAGCATGTTAGAACTTTATTTTACAGGAAAAAAAAGCGCAGGTAATGAAACACAGATGAAGCTTGTACTAGGAAGCATTTACAGAATTCAATAAGACACAGGGCAGCAAATCACTATTAAACTATCGCAAATAATCAAAGTGTTCACAGAGAACTCGCTGGAGAGATTAAAATCAACTACTCGCTTGAATGCTACTCAGTTGACAACTACTTAATATGGACTGACTTTTCTGATCCATATCTTGCTTTTATAGCTCCCATGACGGAGCGTCAAATGTTTTAGAACAAACGCTGGAATTCAAATGCTAATAGAGCTATCGTCATGCTTCTTAAATATTCTGTATCCGTCATTTTTGTAACCTTTATAAATTTTATCCTTTATTTTAAGTCACTACATTCTTCACCAAATTGCCGAATATTTACCAGTTTTATATACCGGGGATCATCAATTCGTAACAATATGAAAAGTTAGCTTGCTTTTTCAGTGAAAATATTTTTGTTTAAAGATTTAAAAAAATTGAAATTGTTGAACTTACAAATGACTTTAACTTCAGAAGCCAGCAATGATAAAAAAGAATGCAAATATCTTTTATTCAATTCCTACTATTAGCTCACACTCTCTCTATATATATCTTGTTCAAATTTTCAATCATTAATAAAATACTTTTTATTCATCCACTCAAGTTCAAATACAATTTTTAAAACTTGTAGAGGATGACACTTGATGTTAATGCAGTTTTTTAAAAAAAATATTAATTAATTAATTAAATTTGTCCATTAATTTCTATTTGGCCACTAAATACGTCGCCATACCACCAAATGGTCGCCAAGTTTGCCGCCAAACTCTATTTTGCCACTTAATATTGTAATTCTTTCATATGTATATACATATTTATATTAATTGTAATTATTTAATAAAAAGTAACTAAAATAAAAAAAAATTGTTGACCTAAGTAGGAATTGACTTAAATTTTTTTAAATATATTACTTGTTCTTAGATACTATTGCTCTTTATTGTAATACTATTGGATGTATAAAATATTTTTATGAAAATATTCTCAATTCAGTAAGAAGGCTACTGGATTATTTGAAAGACAATGACTTTTCATTTCAAACTTAAATTCAAAAATGAGATGAAGTTATATAAAGATAGGAAAGTTTTTTTTATACAATGAGCAGGACAAGTACCAGATTTATAAAATAATACGAATTACATGTCTATCAAAATTCAATATTTGAAAATACTTTGGTGGATGAACAATAAATATAAAGTTACACATTTTTTCAATCAAAAATTAGGATAAACTAGCTGGTTGCCAAAATTGGCTATTAAATAAGCATTAAATTTAATAAAAAACAGTTTTAATGATGCGTTTTTATTGGTTTATTAAAGATTAAAATATTTATTTTAACAACTTTTTTATTTTTAATCTTTAATTTATAACTATGTATTATGAATTTTAAGGAATATTGAAAATATTTTTTCACCGGTAGATGGCTCTCTAAGTAAGATATCAAAATTTAATTGAATATTCGATATGCTGATAAGTGTGAGTTTGGAAAAATTTAATTGTAACACTATCCAATAGAATGCACACGGGTTTAAAATTTTAAAACTGTCATTTCAGGAAGTTCGGGGAAAAATCTATTAATAAATTCCAAGCACTATAATATAGCTAGACTTTTTTCATATATTTTTTAACATAAAAGGAAGTTAAAATAACATAAACAAGTTACATAATATTATGCAAAAAATGAGTGACAAACACTGATTCAAAAATATTTCAAAAGTAAATGAAGTTCTATTTAAAACCAATTCCTTAAAGTGATAAGGTTTTTTTGAGCTTCAGCAAGCCAAAATTAAGCTCTTTATTGATTTTTTTTCTAAAAGAAATTTTTTGATATGCAATGCAAAAACTGCGATATAGCAAAAATTTTCTTTCTTTGTTCAAATTATCGTCACTTAACTTTTTGATAACTTTTGACTCAGATAATTATTCCATTTTAAGAATAATTTTTTTCAGTTAATTATGATATATATTAACAATTTTCGTTACGCCGGTACTTGATTAAAAAAAATAAAAATAAAACAAGGCGCTATTGTTCTAAGTAGGTTTCGTCACATATCAAATCGATCACATGAAACCCTCATTCAGTGTGAGGACTGGTGGGGGGGGTATGGAAAGAGATGTTCTATCTACTTGAAATTTCATTGACTTCTTGTCGATGTTTTAATAACTGGCAAAGAAGATATGGACTTCAAATTCGGGATTTGAAAATATATAAAAATAATATCCAGAGAAGAAAAATAAAGTAACGTAATAGAAGCCAAAAATGTGTTTAAAATTGTCTCGTATTGGAATGCGGTTGGAATAGTAAAAAAAGTTAAGGACCCTAAAACACAGAAATCTCACAGGGAAAACGGGAAAGATTAGGTTTGTAGGGTCCGTGACATTTTGACGTAATTGTTTACAATTATAAGTATCTTTGATTTTTTTGTCTCATTATTTTTTATTGTAATACAACGAGCACAAAACTTACAGTAATATTGTAACAAAATTACTATCAAGATATTGTAAATCATTCAGAATATCTTACAATATTGTGGTGAAAGAAAAATCTGTTTCGATAACTTATGCAACATCAAAAATACGAAAAAAATTTGGACTTAAAGCGAAGATACTAAATCGTCTAGAATGTTTAACCAGAGTATAAAATATATACATTTATTTTTATATATATTCGAAGTTTACAATAACCTTGATTGATCTGTCTAATTGACCTTGACTGAGTAATTTGAATTTTGAATAATTTTAAATTTTGTTTGTGTTTTCCTGAATATTAATTTGAAAAAAATTCAAATAATCACTAGATTATGAAATATAAGCAGGAAGTTTCTGTCTGCTTATATTATTCACTTTATTATATTAATTAATAGTAGTACTGCATTACTTTAAATTGTGCAAATTTCAATATTCTATTAATTTTAGTGTACTCTTCTATTAAATTTGGTGTTTCTAGAAAAACAGTATTAGATACTTTGAATACTGTTCTGTTAGAAACGAAACTGATCCATTTAGGAATATAATATTAAATAATAATAGTAAAAATAAAGATCTTTAGGATAGACATTAATAAGGCTCATTAATAATAATAATAAAGCCCAATTAATGATAATAATTAAATACATTCCATGTAAACTCTGACTTGGGGTCCATTAAACTTGGCAACCGATTGAGAATAATTGCCCCAATTAGCTAAAAGCAGGCTCTGTGTACTCTATCAGCTGTTGCCAAATTATGAAGTCCGTTGTCGAACTTCCGCGCATTTTGGAATTCTAATCAGCTGGAAACAAGCCAATCAGAATTCAGATTAATAAATTTCGTGTAAAATTATTGATCTGCGTCTACGAAATAATCGAAAAGTAGATTAAGTTATTTCATATATGAAACAAATAAAATAATATTATAAAATATTATTATATGAAAGATTTTAATCGATCCCATTATTTCACTACAATGTTTTAAAATGACGAATTTTATTTATTTTTACTCTTCGTGCATGATGAAAGAGAATATTATAATCATCAAAAACTGCGAATCGAGAAGTCGATGAATCTCTGTGTTTCAGATTTCTATGTGTTCAGAAAAAATATATCTTTGGAACGATGTCTTTCTGTGTGTATGTATGTTGTTTTGTCCGTCTGTCTATGAATATGATAACTGAAAACAGATGGAATGTGGAATGTAAATTTTACATCAAATTTGTCGACTTTTATAAAATTTTGAACTAAATCCATTTTGGCGATGTTTGTCTGTCTGTGTTTTTGAGTGTAAATAAAAAAGATTTCTACCAAGCTCAAAAGAAAATTAATAAAATTTGACATATAATCTTGTATCTAAATTATGAATTTGTATCAAATTTTAAATCAAATTCATCTCCAAGTTGACAGTATCGGCGTCCATATTTTTAGGCATGTAAAGATATAACTCAAACATAACTATAAAAACGTAAACTTTAGTGAAGCGAAATTTGGTAAGTGATCTTGTTATTAAAATTGCAGTTTGTGGCCAAATTTTGGTTTCAATCAGTCGATTAAAAATAATCTAAAATGCTTATTCGTTTTTTCTCACTTCCCGGATTCTGAAAATAAAAATCTAAGTGCTCAATATCCAAGCACATTGTGTAAAAGTCACATTTTTACTGGAATGGAGTGATAATATTTTTATTAAGGAGTATGAAATTTCTGGAACACCATACTTACTAATATTTTTCCAATTTCTGGAAGTAGTGAAAACGAAAAAGAAAGTGAATGATTCATACTATTTTTTAAAAAATCAAATCTGCGCAATAGAACGTCAACTAATGGGAATGAAAATGGCAAAGAAATTAAGGCAAAGATTGCCTTATTTCTGTGATAAACAATGAAATTTTTGGTAAATACTAAGGTTTTAGGAGTACTAAATTTATCGTGATATTTATTATTAATTGATTATCTAATTATCTCAAACTTTACTATTAATAAAGATGAATGTATGCGCTTCTTTCTCTCTCTCCCTGTGTGTGTGTGTGTGTGTGTGTGTGTGTGTGTGTGTGTGTGTGTGTGTGTGTGTGTGTGTGTGTGTGTGTGTGTGTGAGAGTGAGTGAGTGAGTGAGAGCTTCAAAACTTGGCATATACATATTTTGGAGATTGGGAATATACACCACGGAGCGCATTTTAGCATAAATTAATTTTTATATCATCTTATAATTCAAAAATTATTTTTTCAATATTATTCATTTTTTTTATTTACAATTTTTTTTTTAAATTTGAATTAATTTTAACGAATACTTAAGCATATTTTACAAAAATCTAAATGTGCGTTTTTTAATTTCCAAAATTGTGTTTTTTGAACTGAGGAAAGTTTAAAATGTGGAAATTTGTTAAAATCTGAAGTTTGAATTTATTGATGATTGCAGTATCTTCTCTATGTAACTTTCGTACACGAGAAAACAAACACAAAACGGTTTTAAATTAAACGTTGGCATATATATTCCATTAAAAACATAAAAAAAAAATATACGCACAGCCACAGCAACTAATCTTATTAACATAAATTTTTTTTAACTCGTAATTCTTCGTTTTTAAATGCATGCCATAAGAAAATGTTGACCTTCAAAGGAATGATTTCTTACATTTTCATTGGTATATAAATATAATAAAAAGTATCCAGTGTCATTTCTTAACATATCAACATGTTGCACAAATTGTTTTTACACTAGGTTAGTAACTTCCGTGCTGAATTCATACAGGAAGAACGTAGACTATTTATTTGCTGAAAAAGAATTTCTGCAATGTTATGTCATAAATAACTTCAATAAAGTGTAATCCACACCATCTAACTTATGAATGGCAGAATTTAAAAAGTGTCACAGCCTTATGAATGGCCGTTATGAATATCTTCTCTATGAATGGCCGTGTTTACTAACTACATCAGTCACTTCTTTTAAGCGGCATATGGCGAGTAAATATTGTCTCTGTCTTGAGAACTCTGGAAGCTCGACCTTCTTGTTGAAGAGAAAGCTGCATTTTGAATTTGCTATATTCAAAAGTTTGACAAAAAGATTTGACATGGGATTAAGTGCTGTAAATCTTGGATCACTAGATGAAGATGTATTAAGTTTTGCATACAGACGGACGCTTGTTGGATCATAGGGACACCCAATTAAGGGATTATTTTGTAAAATATTTAATTAAAAATTAATAAAAATTATAACGTTTTTCCTCAAGCTATTTTTATGTGGGTTTTTTAAATTCTAAATATATAAGTTTTTCTGTTATCTTAACTTTATTTTCATACAATTCTTTTCTCCGATTTTAATAAACATTTTATTTTTTATTTTGCAATATTATTCAATGTTTTAGTTAGTAGATTTATACTTATGTGTATTGTGGGGATATTGAATATATATCTTTTTGTGAGAATGCTATCGCTAATATACATATATAATTAAGGTAAATGACTATGTTAATGAGACAATTTTTTGCGCAATTATGAAATATTTTAAATTTAAATTATTAATGTGTGAGCAGGTTTCTTTATGAAATTGTTATAATTTTATTTTTAAGTTTATTCTTTGGGAAAGTTACAGTTGTTTTTTTACTTGCATTTACTAAATTTTAATGTTATTTTCCAAATTCTAATCTTTGAGATTGGAAAAACCTCATAAATCAAATTTTTTTGTTCAAATTTGGCATAGTAATTTCTCAATATGATTTTCAATTTCTGAACTGGTGGAATCAATAATCTATTTATTTAGAAAGATTTTATAGATGTTTTAGGGCTTCACAATGTGAAAAAACCCAAAAATTTCGTGTTATTTAACAATCGAACCCCAATATTTAAAGAATGCTTAGAATAACAGTTTATTTTTTTAGTTCAGAAACTAAATAATATATTTTTTAGGATATTTGGAAAATTTTAAGAAAATTATTTAATGAAATTCTAAACAACTTTATACCTTTTTTCCCCGCAATTTTTTAAAACATGCCCTTTAACGTATATTTTGATTTCACAGATGTTTTTTAATAATTTTTTTATGCAGATATTTAAAAATATAACTATTTTCGAACGTTTTTCAAAAAATTTCCCCTCCTTACGTAATCACATACTTTAAAAATAAATTTTAAATGTGATATAAAGATAGAGGGATATTTTCACCATATTTATAGATCGGAGAATGTCAATCAGCAATACAATGTGCATCCAGAGACTAGGTTTTGATTAATTATTCGCTTTAAATCACGTCCTTATTTTAGGTTTCGTTTATTCGTGATATGAAATAAGAAACCCAATTTCCATTTCCTCAAGTTTCACATGTATTTACCCTGGAGAATTTTTCCCTTCTCAGAAAGTAAATTTCAGATTTATTGCCGAAATATTTTATCCATATTCATTAAATACAAACAAATAATGTGAATTCAATCTATTTATTGAATTGTGTAACAGATTGGCTTTATAATAATCATTAAATATAATTTTATTGTTTGGTAAAAACAGTACTGATTTGAGTGTTTTAGGATGAACTTTATTACCAGCGTATTTAATTTTCTTCAAGATTTTGAAAATTTCTTGCTGTTACAATAATCTAATTTTTATATCAGGTATACGAAGGAAAAAAAAATGTCCTGTTATTAAAAATGTTCTGTCCTCTCCCACTTCCATCGAAATTTTCCTTCATCTGCTCATAGTAATTCCCGGAAGTCGGAATTATATAATTTGTATTATGTCTATCTCTCTTTAAACATTATAATTCAAAAACGAAACGAGCTTGATGAATGAAATTTGGTCAGAACAACCTTTGTCTATTCGACTTTATGAAAACGATAACCCCAAAAGAAATAAGCTTTAAAAGGAAAAAAAACCCCGTCTTATTGATTTGTGATTTTGACTCAAAAAATTGCACATTTGTTCCGAATTTTGACTCATTCGGTGGGAAAAAGAATTCCAAAATGTTTACTCGATTTTTTCTTTATATTATGAATTTAAATACAAATCGAACTTTCTGAAGTACCTTTCTGTTGTTTTGAAATATTAATAAATATCAAAATCAATATATTAATATGTATCATACAAATATATTTTTTTACAAGAATATCTCAAGAAAAGAGTTGTTTCTGCTAAAAATCAAGCATATTTTTTCTGATTATTTTTGTAAATATTTAAGGCTTATTTGCTTCAGAAGACAAATGGGAAAATAACACTTAAATAACTTAATTATTTATCAGATGTATATTTTTAATAAAAGATTTCTCAGAACTACTCGACATCATTTGATGACTCCAGCGTTATTTTAAAAAAATTATAAGCCATGACATTGTCCGATTTAAAAATCTAAAGAAAATGATTCTGTAATAATAAATCTGACGTCTATGAGAATTAAAAACATCAACAACATGCAGCAGACTTTGAAAATTAAAACTAAATAAACAAGATGAAGGAGGTCTTTATTGGATAGACTTAAATTGTTCCTTATTATTTTTAGTTTCGCGCAGCTGTGGAGAAATCATTGATACCATGCTGAGAAAAATGAGAGATGATATTCCTGTTAATAATCTCGTAGTTAAAGCAAACACGTGCAACATTTGTTAATATGTAGTTTGAACAGCAGGGAAAGTCACGAATTTTGCTTGTTTGCCGAAGTGAAAGCAAGTCTATTTGGCTCGAAATTTAGTCATATTATTTTCATATTTCAAAGTAATTGAATTTGATCTGTATGATGAATGCGTGTTTCCATGCTTGTTGGCGCTCTAGAAGACACAGAGTTACCAAACTTGGCACACCTTTATTTTGGCGAGTGAAATTTTACACCTCAGCTCTATTAAAAATTAAATTGGTTTTTGGGGTTTTCATTGATATATTCTAAAGATATCATTAGGTAAAAATAATTTTTTCACTGTTTAAAAATTTGAAAAACTTTAGTGGTAACAATTTAATTAATTTTAAACTTTTTCTTAAATTTTGGCAATTTTAAAAGGCATTTCTTTTGTTTAATTTCCAATAATGCATTTCATTGTTTTTATCAGATATTTAATCACGTGCTTTTTTCACAGATAAAAGTTAAGAAAGAAGCCTTCTGTTTAATATATATATAGTTCATTTGAGAAATAAGAAAGTGAAATTACTGTATTGCGATAGATAGAAAGTAGATATAGACTTCTTTGTTTTTAATAAAATTATGAAGTCTTGATATCAGACTCAAATAAAAGGTTCCGTATACACATTAAACATGACAGGTGTCAGATTATTAAAATTTATCTCAATTTTATACTTAAAACTATTTTCTTGGGTTTTCTAATTAATTACTATTTAAAAAATTAATTTCATGAATTTCAACTATAATCTTTTAGAGGTAATATAATAACCTACAGCGGGCATTTAAAAATTGAGGGATTTGATGATAGTATTCTTCCCATGTTCTTAGAAAGGATAAAGGGGAAAAAAATAGTTCTCAGCAATTCTTGGACTTCATTTTATGAAGGCTGGTCATTAGGGTAGAACGAAAATGGCCTTAAAAAATTTTTTTTAGACTGAGCAACAACTCAGTGCCATGCAAGTGCAATAGTAAAACTTTTTAATATTTCTATTCATATGCCAACGCCTATTGAAAGCTTTTTATTTCATAATCAAGGCACGCAAAAATCCTTAAAAAGTTGCAAAAAGTATGTATTTATGAGATTTTAACGTCCTTTCGATACCTCAAGATGTACTCTAATATTTTTTATAATTTTTATTTATCTTATCTTTACCAAAAGGCAACTTTTCCGCTCTATTAGAAATTAAAAATCAGAAATTGGTTTTTTCGTTCCACCCTACTGGTCATAGAGCCTACAGGACACGATCTCCACTGGCTATTGAACCAACCCGAAAGTAGACAGCATTTTGTTACTAGTGCTTTTAGGGGCGTGGATCATTTGGGAGCTACAAGGTCAATCGATTTTATGTCGGTCCTGTCTATTCTTATTCGAATTCAAGCTCAGAAAAGAAAGTTGTTGCAAATCTTTATAATAAATTAATACTAAATCTTAATACTAAAAATAATATTAATAATAAATATTCTTAATATTAAATCAAAACTAGCAATATTTTTTAGATAGTTGAGTAGTTTGTAAAAACTCCCAAACTAAAAGGAATGCGGCAGATAAGATTTAGCATTAAATTGTCATTCACTTAAGTATTTTTGATTTTCCAGCTAATCATGGATCTAAATATGAATTTAAGGTAGACTTCTCCTCATTATTTTCCCACTCATTATACGGATATATATACGAATAATATAATAATGGACGGATATATAATATTGGTTTCATTAAGTTCGTAAACGTTATGTAAATTTCTTCCACCCCCACACCAACTGTATGTTTCAGTAACGAAAATTGGTATTAAACAGCTTACAATTGATTACAATTTCAAATTGTGTCATTATGAGGTAACAGCCTTTGCTGTGATAAATCTTAATCAGTTTGAATTCAAATTATGTAAGCTCTGCAGTGACACAGTGACAGCAGAACAAAATTTAATAGAAATCTACAAATTTGTTGTAAAGACTGTTTACCAAATTTCATCCATCTAGATCAAAGCTTTTTTGACAGAAAACTTTGATCTAGAAGGTGAAGCTTTGATCTACAAAACTTTATCACAGACAGACAAACGGACATTTTCCAAAAATGTGTTTTTCGAACTCAGGGAAGACTAAACCGTGGAGATTCGTCAAAATCTCAAGTTCGAATTTTTTGACCATAATTATATTTTTTCAATAATACTGAATGTGGTTATATGGGAAAGTGAAAAAATGTGTCCAAAACTTTAAATCGGCCAATTTTGACCCAAATAAGGTTACACCACATTCAGTACAATGCACAGCTTATGATTACTTAAGATATTTTTTTTTAATGATCTGTAACCTAATATAGTGCTTCAGTTGTTACCAGACACCACGGAAAAGGGATATAGGATATTAATCTCTTACACTGAATGGAGATTTTCCTTTCTTTCTTTGAGGCGACTCGAGATTCTTCCCTATTTCTTATATCCATTCTTACATTTCATAAATAATAGATAGGAAGAAAGTTTTTTTAATATGTTGTTCATTTCTATTAATAATAAATGAAAATGTGTTTTGCCACTTTGCAGGACATATCGCTTCATTTAAAGCAGCTAAATTTTGCTTTAAGATACTTTGGAAGCTGCTTCTCAGGATCCATTAAAATTTTTTAAATTCAAATTTGAATTTGTTAAAAAAACAAGCAAGGGTTTGGAGTTTTTTCATATTTCTCGTGATAATATTCTTCCACAAAACTGATTTTTACACCATTTTGAAATTTAAAAATTCATATTTTAAAGAAATTCTGCTTAATTTTCATGCAAATGTTTCTGAATTTGGGCAATTAATTTTTTTTGCATTATTCTCATCAATAAGTATCATTGCTGAATCTAAATTAAAACCATTATCTTTGTCAAATAGTTATTTGCGCGCTTTTCTTAAGTTTTGAAAGCAAAGGTAAAAGGATTCTATTAAATAAATATGTAGTTAACATGAAAAATGAGAACGTGAAATGACAGTGTAGTGGAAATTA
Organism: Argiope bruennichi; assembly: GCF_947563725.1. Lineage (NCBI taxonomy): Eukaryota > Metazoa > Arthropoda > Arachnida > Araneae > Araneidae > Argiope > Argiope bruennichi. The sequence goes on from NC_079160.1 coordinate 73,942,472, forward strand.
GAATATTACCTTTATGATAAAGTACTATGATGTGATGGGACTTGATTCGAATAGGATGGTTCATGTATACAATGAACCGAACAGGTGTATGTCCATTAAAACAAAATGGATTTTATTTCTATTACAATTCAATACTTAAAAAATTTCTCTTGAGAGAATAGTGAACATTCAGTTATGCAAAAGATATCTAACTGAAAATCAAAATGACCAACTGTTCGCCAAAAGAGGCTATTATATAGTATTTATTGCCATAAAATGAGTTTTAACCATTTCTATAGACTGGCTAACTCTGACATAGATTTCATTCATAGATTTTACAAATGATTTTACCATTGGTTTAGGAATCAAAATAAGTATATGTATATTTTAAATTATTATCAGCTATAGGGCCTTGTGACATATTGAATCTTCTATAGAAACAACAATGATATAATGAAAAATGATCACTGAATAATATCCGAATATAGAAATCGACAACTCACCATAATGTTACTTTTGGAATTAATTATCAATTATAGTTCCTTCATATTGTGTAAATTAGCACTAATTATTACTTTTTAATATGTAGTATAGACAAAGTAAAGTAATCGTCAAAAAATTCGAACTCGAGATTCTGACCAATCTCTACGTTTTAGACCTTCCTGAGGTCGAAAAACATATTTTTGGAAAATGTCCCTCTGTCTGTTTGTGACAAAGATAATTAAAAAATGCTTTTAACTAGAGGGATAATATTCAGTATACTGTCTTTAGACTAAATTTGCAGCTTTCTGTCAAATTTTGTGTAAAATCTATTCACCTTCTGTCCGGCTGTTCGCATATTGACACAATGACTAGAAGAAGAAGAGAGCTATATGGATAAAATTCGATGCACAGATTTAACATCTATAGTGTATACGCTTTTTAAATTTTGAGCCAAATCCTACAAGGAATGGACTGTCTGTCGATACTGTATTTTCAGAAACACGTAAAAGGGATCATTCAAAGACACAATGACTTAAATAGATCAAATTAAGTATGGGATTTTTGTGACTACAAGTATAGTTTTGAGTCAAAGTTTTGTTTCAATCAGTTGGGAAAAGCGTGTCTAAAACTTAAATTCCATAAATTCGATTTTCGAATACTGTTAACCGCATGCCAAAGATTAATCGCCAAAAGAACTCGCCAAGGATGATGCGATAGATCCAGTAAAAATTCTAAATTCAAATTAAAGGTTAATATTTTGTAGCTATTTTACGCCAATTCCACTGAAGGCATCTTCTGGAATATCACTTTTACTGGATTGCATGCGTTGCATGAACGTTTTGGGGAAATCACGCCCTCTGTTTTATATTTTTAGAAGTAAGATTTATCTAACCTGGAAAATAGAAGAAAGTTTTTTTTTTAAAAAAAGCGTCATATTTGTCTTGATCGTAATTGTTTCTATAAGATTATGATTTCAGAATTTAAATTTATAAATCTCAAATGCTCAATCTATTGAGTATAATTTGAAAATAGCGGGGATTTTCCAAATATTTTTTGTGATAGGCCTACGCTTTATACATTGTTAAATAAAGAGTGACGAATCGGATATTGCACAAAAACATTTTTGAAATGCATTACCATTATACAGATTTTTTTCTTTGGATAATTTTTTTTCTCACAAATACTATAATGAATCTTAAAAAATAAATTTAATCTTTTCTTAGGAAAGATGTATTTATTTGCTCGGTATTTGTAATCACACTGTTCGATGATTTTGATCATCTTATCAATTGTTTATAAGAACATTTTGTAGCTAAATGATTGTTTATTTGAAAGGAAGTTTGTTGCTGATGGATTTCGTTTTTATCGACCTTCACTCGTCATTTAATCAGATTTTATAATCAGCGGGAGCTGTCTCCTCAAAACTTTCTCGGATAATCTTCGATTAATGCCTTATCCTCCCCCCCTCTTCTCTGCATAAAATTGGGAACTTTCCATAATGCCATGAATAATTTACATGGCATTAGTTAACGGTAGATCTTTGAGGTGAACCTGGAGTTTTTACTAAATCTATCGCGAGAATATGTATTTTAGATGCCTTTTTAAAGGCCTACAATGTCTTGATCTAGACTGATCAAATAACGAAGCAGAATTTCCAGACAATTCTTTATTTTACAGCCCTATATATACAAAAGAACAACTTGTTCTAATCTTGGTTAAATAGATAGTTATTTACACCTGTAGTAGGTGACACAACAGTCGAATTCAAAGGTTTATCTTGAAACTCAGTTCTCCATCAATATGGAGAAACAACACCACAGGGAACTAACAGGTTAGTCAACACGACCACTCCAGGGATAGTTCTCGGACTCCGAACTCGTGGGCGTAGTCCAACAGTCTGTCTGAAATTCGTTTCTTCTCCTCTCCCTAAAAAAATAATCTCCGCACTTTATTTCGGTGACAATCTCCGCCTCTTAATTGACATTGGTCATTTTAGCTCTCTTTAAGCCAATCGGGGTTCAGCAATATGCTCCCTCAGCGGCGCCAGTCGGTCGTAGGAAGGTCTTTTTATTGATGCACCTTTCATAACTGACTATTCTGGAACACGAAGTTATCATAGTCCTTTCACAATGAGAAACATTTGGCATCCATATGTTTGGACACCCCTTTCTCTTTGAAGGTACTCTCAATATCTCTTGGACGAGGAATTCCCACATGTGGTCTTTCACTTTAGTCGCTAATGAACAGATGCGAAACCACCCAGGTGAAAAGATCCACCATCTGGCTATCTCGAGGAGTTTAGTAATTAACAGCGACGACATAGCTGGCTGTAAATGTCTTATCAGTACTGGGAAACGGGGAATGTTACAGACCGATTGACACCGCTTTTTTTCACAAAACTATCGCTGTAATCAAAAGCAAACATACTGAATTTCATTGATTGAAATTATTGCATTTATGATTTATAGCTCTTACATGCAAGGAAAAGTGCAGAGCCGCAGACGCTTAACCGTTTAACCAATTTGATTTCAAATTTGATAAGTAACTATATTTTAAATGCTAAACTTGAATACGGAATTTTTTACTGAAATTATTTTTACTGAAGATAACAGATAAAATGTACATCAAGCTCAAATTTATGAAGAATTTTTTTATAGAATCGAAATTAGTACTTATGGACCTCAAATTCCTCAGCAAATAATTCATTTCTAATACCATGACCATTATGTAGTTATTAAGAGTATTTAGTCATGAAGAGAATGTATTTTTTTAAACAATGAAAGCAAAATTGTATAATCAGTGTAAAAGAAAAAATGATAATGACCAAAGTTATCAAGAATATGGCATGGATACTTAGACAAGAGTTATCTACAGGTGGTATACAAAATGGTGATTTTTTTTAAATAAGGGTTAAATAAGTCTTTAAGTCATGTCTACTCAGCCATAAATACCGTAAAGTTGAAGGTCTCAGAAAAATTTGTAATCATACACAAAATGAAATCAATAAACACGTTATAAAAAAAACATTTCCAAATTTCACGAAAAAAAGCATATGCAATAAACCAAGAGAGACAAGAATCTACACTAGACTGGAGAAGTGACAGGCCAAAAGAAGTAATACCAGTACTGAATGAAAGTGTGTTTTTTAACTTAACACTGAAGAATGGCATCCAATGGCCACAACAAAATTTTTCCTGTTGCACAAATTTTACGCAAGTTTAAGTACGATATATTAATTCAAAGAGAAACAACAAGTGTAGAAGAATTGAATATTCTTGCAAAAGTCACTGAAAACACTACGACCATACTCTCAAAAAAGTAATGGATTATTAAAATTTTACAAAACTAGCTTTCAATGTTGCATTAGTTTTTCGGAGAATTGATGTTATACATATTCTAGGGAATATTATTTCTTTTGTCAATATAAGAATCCTGTTATCTCAAATTTTTTCAGTTCTACAATATTAGGAAAAAGAAAATTTTAGACATTTAAATTTGAATGAAAATTACATTATTCATTGACTTAAAATCAAATTCTTCTCTTTTATCATAAATTCTTAGCAAAGTTGCTAATAGATAAATAGATTTCTAATACATTTCAATTAATTTTCTTTTTTTTGGCAGTAATAATTTGTTGCATAAATTTAATTCTTTTCGATAAGAGTTAATAATAAAACCAAAATTATCAAAGTTTAATAAAATTAAATCGTTCATTGCTATGCTTGATTGTTTGCTTTTTGTAGAAATGTAGAAAGATATCGCCTAAAGCATTAGAAATTACCATTAAATTCTCATTATTTCTCAATAGAAAGTGGGTGTGGGATATTCGGGGGGGAGGGGGTGATTTTTGAAAATAATGAATGTAATGAAAAAATCCAAGCATTATAAAGTATTATTAATCCAAGTATTATTTTTAATCCAAGTATTATAAATAAAAAATAAGAATGGGAATGAAGTGTCTATACAAAATGGAAATATTTTAAAGACAAATTAAAATGTTGACATTTATCTAATTTTAGTTTCTTTTATTAGTGTCCTCGTGTGTCATGAAAATAAGAAAGTAACTGAATTGAACTAAATTAATTAAATTCTTTTTGGTTTCGTTGCTCATTAAAATTTTTGTTTAAGTTAGAAAAATATGAAAAAATATATAATAAAATACTATAAAACATATGATTCTCAATTTTTATTATCATTTTCATTAATTTAATCAGTATAAGAAGTAAATAAAAAATAAATAATAACAAAATTTATTCGAAAATTTTTTTTTATGTATTTTTTTTTTGTTTTATTTTTACAAAACTGGTATAAGATTTCCTCATGATTTTGAAAAATTTTCAGATTACTTGTTTTATTTTTATACCTTATTAACCATGAACGATATTATAAAGATTCTATTCTATTATTTATTATCCCATATTTCTTATAACATTTTATTTCATTACTTGTATATTTTAGGCATTTCTACCTTTTTGGCTGGTAACTGGTTTCAACCACCGTTTTCAAAATCTTATAGCTAAAAGATTTCACACTTAAAATGCAACACATGAATTGTTTTGTTTGAAGCTTCTTCTTCTCAGACTTCCATTTTCTAATCATTGTTTATTATCATTATGCATAGTTTGGAAGGAACTTAACTTATCAAGTGAAATGTCGTCAGAAATATCAGATAAAAAAGAGTAATGATTTTGAGATAATTCAAAGGATACGAATTGTATATTTAAGGTCTAAAAAAGCCTTTTTTGTTTAAAATTTCTTCTGTGAATTATGTTTGTTTTTTAAAACTGTTTAACAAAAGTGAAAAGCATATTTCAAGTGAAATATTGAATGCTTAAGTGTTATTTCTGATTTCTAGATAGACAGTAGATACAATTTTTTGCTGTGAATTGGCATTGATTTTTTTTCAAACTGTTCATTTCAAACTTTCAATTATTGTCTATTTGTAAAAACATTTTTAACTGTAAATTGATAATAGGAAATAATCAATTGATAGAATGTTATATTTGTTTTTTTTTCCCATTCAGGAATACTTTGAATACCTTGTTTAAGAACGCTCCTGGAGACCTTAGTATGTTTAAAGGAAAATAAGTATTGCTGTTCGTGATAAAAAAAAATATTTTGGAATCTATAATCTAATCAAAAAGAATTCCAGAAGCTTATTTATAAAAAAGCAAACATCTTCGAATATATCTAAAAGAAAATATTTAAGGCTGCATTAAAAGCTGTCAACTCACAGATAGCTGCAAAGTCATTAAATTCAATATTTTAATAGTAAAGAATTGAGCTGGATCGAAGAAAAAACAGAAAATATATTTTCCCGCGTTTCTTTATCTTAGGCATGTTGCCGAATACGGAGTTCGATACACTATTCTATGTGTCAAACCTTTATTAAACAAAACAAAGCAAAACCAAAAATATTTTCTTTCTAAAACATGATTCAAAATATCTTTTTGTTAGAGATTTAAGTTGCTGCTGATAATGCTTATAATTGCGTATATTACTACATTACATTGCATTATTGCTTGCGTATACTGCTACCATTTTAAGGAATAATGCCATCATTGATTGTAATGGTATATGTTGATTATAAGGACTTCTATTATATATGTAAAATCTATTTATTGTCTTGAAGGAGGAGGAGAAATTTTAATCATGGTTCAGAGAATATAATACACCTTTTTAAAAAAGGCGTTTAGGTTTGAACATAATGGCGTATATTGTTGATATTGCGTAGTCATAAACTCTATTTACTGCCTTGAAAGATAAGAAAAAAACTTATGGTCTAGGTTATAACTATGGTCTACAGAACTAAAATATCTTTTTGTAAGATATTTAACCCTTTAAAGGGCTATTTTTTTCTAGTCATATTATGTTAAAATATTTTTAGGCTTGAAATTAGAATGAGAAAAGGGATTCATTTAACTTATTAGATAAATTTAATTTGATTAATTAATTAATTTGGTTAATTAATAATTAAGTAACAAATCAAAACACATCATTTTGTGTAAGATAAAGAACTGAAGAATCTAAGTTTCTGTCTTTTTAAAAAAAATTGTCAGAACTTATGCCAAACAACATAATTTTATACAAAGATTGATAAATTTTGTGGGAAGCATACTTCCCACGGCTTTAGAAAGCTATATTGATTATTGTGTATGATTGAAGATTAAAATTAAGAAAATCGGAAGAATTATAAAATTGATTTTTTACATTATGACAAATACACTCATTGCTGAAATTTGAGAACGTATACTTTGACTCACACAACTTTAAAACAGAAAAACATTATTAATAGAAAGTTAACAACCACAATCGAATTCCATTATCTAATTTTTGAGAAAAGCAAAGGTAAGAAAATAATGCCACATACATTTAAATTTTAATCCTTTTCTTCACGTGGCTTTTTACGTGATGAACAGGAAATTACTGGAAAGTAAACTGGAGTACCAAACAATAATATATCTAAAAATATCAATAAAGCAATAAAAACATGTGTATAAAGAATGAGTAAAATTATTTTTTTAATTCTAAATTATCATAAAGATTATGATGAAAAAGAGTAAATTCAATCGATGAGAATATTTTACCTCCGGACTTTATGTAAACTGTTTTATATCGTATTTATTAAGTAAGAATTGTAGAAAAATTGTGTAAACAGTCTCTGTTACAATTACAAAATTTTCTGTACAAAATATTATATTGCTGTGATATATTTATTAAGTTGTATTGAATGGATTGAGAGACATCGTTAAAATTTTTGATAATATCTTTGTACTACAAATTTTATGTAGTGAAAAAAAAGGCCTGAACAAGATAAATTCATTTGATTTTAATCAAATTTTTATAAAAATTTTCTAATTATATTTTCTTCTAAAATCAGTTTATTTTACATTTTGATTGAGGTTAAAAGTAAGAATGCCTAATTCAAACAACAACCTACTTAACATAAAATTATAAATATTAAAATAAGATACACATATTTATATTTTCTTATTAAAGTGATTTTTTGTCTATGTATTTTGTCATATAATGATTTTTAAATTCTCATTTATTAATTTCGCGATAAACATAAGATGTACTCCTAAGTATGACGTCTAAGTTCACCAAATTTCATCATGATAGATAGCCAACTACTATAACTTATGATCCCTTTTATTTTTCGAATTCACAATATTTTATATCTGGATAAAATTATTACATTTTTCTTTGTTATTTTTTGAAATTTCCACAAATCCCGAAAGAAACACACATCATCATGTTTAAGTTCGGTTATCGAAAGAAACATCGTAAAAAGTTACTTATGTGTTATGAGTATTTTGTATCTATCTTCACATTTCAATTCATCTTTTATGTAATGTTAATTTACAACAGGCAGACATATCCATTAGAAGAAGCTTTTATTTCACTCTAAACATTGTAACATCATACTAAAAATTCTTAACTGGCCCACATCCAAAAGTTATCTGAAGTCACATATTGGATTTAGGAAACATGATTAGAATTTATGGCATTCTATCCGGAAGAAATAGGAATTTTTCTGATTCTGTAGAAATAGCGCTTCTTAAATATATGGTAGTGTAGAGCAACTTCATAATTTCAGACAAAATCGTATAGTCGAAAATTCTATTTCTTCTTTATAGAATTTTTACTCTATGTGTTCAACTCTAGGGTAAATAAAAGCAATCAAGAAATTTCATGTACAAAATTGCCCCATATTGATATTCATGCCAACTACCGTGATTCAATTCTTTAACCCTTTCTAAGGCCGTGGGAAGTATACTTCCCACCAAATGTATCAATCTTTGTATGAAATTATGTAGGTTGGCATAAGTTCTGACAATTTTTTTTAGTAAGTCAGAAACTTAGATGCTTCGGTTCTTTATCTCAGACAAAATGATGTGTCTTGATTTGTTACTTAATTAATAATGAACTAAATTAATGAATTAATCAAATTAAATTTATCTAATAAGCTAAATGAATCCCTTTTCTTATTCTAATTTCAAGCCTAAAAATATTTAAACATAATATGACTAGAAAAAAATGTCCCTTTAAAGGGTTAAAGCAATCAAGAAGTTTTCCAAAATATTGCAATATTGCCCCATATTGATATTTATGCCAACTACTGTCATTCAATTCTTTAGTAATTGAAATTCATTTCATTCTTATTTTTAGTTCAGCAATTTTGATTTAAATAATTCTCCATCGTGTTCATTAATCGCAGGTAGAAATTAACGAAAACTTTGTATAAATGATAACCACTTTTATAAAAAAAAGTGATTTTATGAATCTATATGCTTTCAGGAGTACACTCAAGTGGAAATTTTAAATTCAACATTCTCTCAAAATGATAGCAATCAAGTCATCTAGAAGAACGCCATTCAGAAAATGAGAGGAGTCAATTTCACGGATGAATGCACATTTTTTTCCTTTCTCGAAGCTTAGAAAGATAAAATATTGCAATTATAAAAAGAAAAAAAAATAACTTTAAGGTTTTGAAGAATTTTCCTAATTTAAAAACACTGAGTAAAAAAAAACAATTTTAGGATTTATGTGTCTATGAAGTAATTTTCTGTCTGTCGATAATTCAAAAGTGGAATTAATCACAGTAAGGATCGACCATATGCAAATCTAGAACTATATACGACTCTTTTAATATATAATTCCTGATTTTTTTTGCATAGAAAAATAACATACGTATAGATAAAAGAGATGAAAATGTTGACAAAAGCATAAATTTCTAAATAAAATTTTTTAGTAAAGGAAAAATTTATAAATAAAATAAAAGAAATAATAACAATTTTTGAATAAAATTTTTAAAAATCAAACGAAAAAATTACCAGCATTTCATAAAAATTATTTTAATTAGCTCTAAATCATATCACTATTCGAATACCTATAAGTTATCTCTTTTAAAGAAATTTATCAATTGATTCTCCAAATCTCAAATGAACAATCAATCTCAGTCACAGAAATGTGGCGCGAAAATGTGTTTAGTTACACATTTCAACTCATTTTAGCTTAATGAAACTGTTCATGATTTATTTGAAGTTAATTTTTATGAAGTAACTTTGTAACATACTTTTATTTATTATGACTGTGCCTAAGTCTACTTTCCATAATTCATTTTGCTGATTTGCAGCTTAGTAAGTATTGTTCAAAAAATTAAACTAACAAAAAGCAGTGTTTTATTTTTACACCACATTTCTGGGTTTGTTCCAGATTCATGTTCTGTCAGCCGGAAATTATATGTAAAGGATAACAGCTTATTTTTCATGTGTGCAATATCTCTTAATGGCATGGAGTTACAATTTGTGTCCTATATTCCACTTGGTGTAACCTTTAACTTGATCATGATGAGAAATATTTTAATAAAATCATGGACATGAAAAAGAGTATTGTCCTTCATAAGTTATTGCAATTTAAAGGATGTCCATTAAAAATCTGTGCAGAATTATATTTAAAGTATTTAAGAATAAAATTTCCACCTCTAATCAAAAGTATGGACCAAGTGTTTATTCACAAATCTGGAAATGGCTATATACTTGTACAATATATTCATCGAGTCAGCCTCAAGGAGAATTCTTTTTCTTCTCATGTATCAGCATTATCAATGTGATAATGATAATGTTATATCATTTGTGCGCTAGAGGGATTCCAAATATGCTAACTTAAATTTTTTTATGTTTGGGTAGTTATAAGGAAGATAAAAGTGTATTGAAGAATGTATAAAAGTAGTAATTAAGACAGATTTTGAGTGTATAGAAACTTGGAGAAACCAAGGATAATATCAACACCCCCCTTGGAACATTCATCTCCATGTTCCATTAGCTTTTGGAGAATTTAGTTCCAAGAGCTTGCTGTTATTAATTATGTATAACGAAATAGCCTTCTATACAAAAAGTAATTAGTAATAAAGACAGATTTTGAGAGTCTAGAAACCTGGAGAAACCAAGGATAATATCAACATCCCCCTTGGAATATTCATCTCCATGTTCCATTAGCTCTTGGAGAATTTAGTTCCAAGAGCTTGCTGTTATTAATTATGTATAACGAAATGGCCTTCTATACAAAAAGTAATTAGTAATAAAGACAGATTTTGAGAGTCTAGAAACCTGGAGAAACCAAGGATAATATCAACATCCCCCTTGGAATATTCATCTCCATGTTCCATTAGCTCTTGGAGAATTTAGTTCCAAGAGCTTGCTGTTATTAATTATGTATAACGAAATGGCCTTATATACAAAAAGTAATTAGTAATAAAGACAGATTTTGAGAGTCTAGAAACTTGGAGAAACCAAGGATAATATCAACACCCCCCTTGGAATATTCATCTCCATGTTCCATTAGCTTTTGGAGAATTTAGTTCCAAGAGCTTGCTGTTATTAATTAGGTATAACGAAATGGCCTTCTATACAAAAAGTAATTAGTAATAAAGACAGATTTTGAGAGTCTAGAAACTTGGAGAAACCAAGGATAATATCAACACCCCCCTTGGAATATTCATCTCCATGTTCCATTAGCTTTTGGAGAATTTAGTTCCAAGAGCTTGCTGTTATTAATAAGGTATAACGAAATGGCCTTCTATACAAAAAGTAATTAGTAATAAAGACAGATTTTGAGAGTCTAGAAACCTGGAGAAACCAAGGATAATATCAACATCCCCCTTGGAATATTCATCTCCATGTTCCATTAGCTCTTGGAGAATTTAGTTCCAAGAGCTTGCTGTTATTAATTAGGTATAACGAAATGGCCTTCTATACAAAAAGTAATTAGTAATAAAGACAGATTTTGAGAGTCTAGAAACTTGGAGAAACCAAGGATAATATCAACACCTCCCTTGGAACATTCATCTCCATGTTCCATTAGCTCTTGGAGAATTTAGTTCCAAGAGCTTGCTGTTATTAATTAGGTATAACGAAATGGCCTTCCATACGAGCACCATATATCCAAGTCACGTGCAATAATGCAATATATCAAGTAATTGGCAATTGAACTGTGTCGTCATGAAAATCATTCACTACTACTCAAATAAATTGACAAAGATTATTAATATTTATAATTACATATATCATACTTTATATGCACGGATATTTCGATCAATTGCGCTGATTACTGTTGGCTATAAATTATTTGTAAGCAACGATGGCCAAAAAAATCTTTGAACACAATTCAGAAAGAAGTCTACAGTTTGTTTACTCACGTAGTAATTAATTTCTATGATTTCTCCTTGTTTTGCATACTACAATCATGCAATAATTCTTTTTATATCAGATATTCTCTGAAGCATATAGCAGTTATTAATATGCATTCTCCACGTTGCTATCTATATCTTGCGACATTGTTTTCTGTATCTCCATGTCATTCGGATAATGAGCTGAAAGTATGCATAAAGAATACTTACATGCTAGTGGAATGAATTATTTACTAGATATAACAAATAATATGTACACAAAATAGTAAGATTCCCTCTGTATTGTGTTATTTTATTTTCATGGAAGTCATAATTATTCATATTGTTGTATACGAAATTTTATTTTATAATCTTGTTCAATATTAGATTTTTAATACCTTATTTGTATTTTATATATTATTTATATTAAATAGGTTATTTTTAGAAAAAAGCGAAAAATCTTTCTTAAGGATACTCCTGGAATAAGATATAATATTTTTTGAAAAGTAATGAAAAATAAACTATTTTCTTCTGTAATTGTATAAAGCAAATATTGAATGTCAGCAAATATTGAATACAATATTAAAATAAATCGTAAATAAATAATAGTGCAGAATTTTATAATCAATCCTGATACCTTCCACTTCAAATATTTCACTTAGAGGTAATGTTAAGCAATATATAATAAAAAAATATATAAACTTTTGTTCTTTCAGATAAATTATTAGAGAAGCATTATTTAAATGATTAAAAAAAATTGTTTAATATTTCAACAATTTTTACTCTCTCTCTTAAACAAAATAGAGAAAGAAAGAAATTCGACCTTTGCAGTTTCATGAATTTCCTCGGTTTAGACCAACTTAAATTCGAAATAAAACAAGTTTGAAGTTTAGTGCGTCTGTGAAAGCTTTTATTAAACAAATGCTATCAATCATATACTTAGGTACTTCACATGAAAAGCAAAATTATAAATATCTATCAATCTTGATTGAAATTCGTCAAGAAGGAGTTTGAACATCTGCTCATATGGATATGAACAGGTTATTTCAAGTCAGTGAAAGCTTTAATTAAACAAATGCTATCAGTCATACTTAGGTATTTCACATGAAAACCAAAATTATAAATATCCATCAATCTTGAATGAAATCCATCAAGAAGGAGTTTGAACATCTGCTCATATGGATATGAACAGGTTATTTCAAATACGAGTACTTTATCTGCTAAATGAACGATACCTATCATATGATATTTTATTTGTTCATAGTTGTAGATGTGCATTGGTTTTGAAGCCAACTGACTCATTGAGTTAAATAGAAACGAGAAAAATAAAGCTTTTGATTTTTTTACAATAAATTTGACAGTCATGAGCAGTTATTAATTTGCGCGAAAGAGGTTTGCTAAATCACCCAGAAGTATAGCCCTGGTGTTGATCATTTATGACTTACACACTATGGTAAAGATATTTTTCAATAAATTAATTTTAAATATACCCATTTGGGACCATTAATTTTTTACAGAATGCTTCCCTTGGGGATGTTCGTCAAGGGACTAAAGAACGAGACTCCTTATCAAGTCCTGGAATACTTGGAGGACATTCTTGCCACTGCTTTCAAATATATCCCTTTCAACCTACTGCCATTTCTCTACACCTTGATCGTCAGGAAGAACCTCAGCCTTTGCCTTTTGCCAGTCTTACTTAAATCTTCGGTACAGTCTTCAGATATGCAAAAGGCTGAAAAGCTATTTCGAATGAACAAAGTTGAATTCCGTTTAAAAGTCAAAATTGAATCAAATATGAATGATTTCTCTGTAGGGAGCCACTTTGATCGGGTCTTTTAACATGCGGAAAGTGATGATTCTAAGACAATATCATGTATTTTTCATGACGCCAAATCATAATCATACGCCAAATCATGACGCCAAATCATGATATCATAAAGATTTGAAACTAGTTCGGTAGCACAACATCAAATAGTAGCTCAAAGCTGTATACACAAATATAGCTGGGGATTCTAACATTAGGAAATCAGTAAATTTATATGAATAGCTCTGCAGCTCGACAAAAGCAGTTCGTGATTGCCATTCGACATGAATGGAAAGTGAAATGAAATTTTAAGTGAAACTTGGCGATTCTGCTAAATAGACATTTCATGACATGATCTTGAGTTGTGCAAGTTGCTTTTGACTAGCAGGTGAGTTTTAAAAGCGACCGAACAATACCGAAATGCGATTAGAAATCCATCTAGGAGACGATCTATGAAAATTGCGAAAAGTACACGACATTTGTGAGGGATTCTGTGGGTACCAACAGAGGTTACAAGATCACTGAAAACATTGCGTTATGATATAAGGTGTATTGATTCATTATCATGCATGTATTATTAAGTATTTAATTCTGAAATTATGTTTGTAAATAGATCGATCTTCAGATGTTGATGAAGATCGTCAAAGACTGGACACACGACAAACGAATTGTCATATGATTAGTAATCCTAATGATTACTAATCATTAGGATTACTTGATTGTGGTATATAACTACGTTAAAAAGTCAATTTTTAGCAAAATTATGATTTTTTTTTTTAAATTTAATATTTTTAAAGTTTGAACCGATTTTTTTATAAAACTGTTAGAATTTTTTTCTAAATCTATATTTTGGGAAGTTATACTGAATTTTATATTTGTGTTTACATACGTTTTAATTGTGTTTTACATCTTTGGATGCTATTTTCACAGATTCTACTCTTTGATAGAGTTTTCATACAATAAAACCTAATAAATTAAAATCTAATACATATTTTCCGTTGAAATTTTATGTGACAACTTTGCAATATGTTTCTGCACTTTCTGAATTAGAGAATAAGTAATAGATTCATTTAGAAATATTCTATAATTGTTTTAATGCTTCATAATGTGAAAAAATGGAAAATTTCACGTTATTTATCAATCGAATGGTTAAAGAATGGATAGAAATACAGCCAATTTTTTAGTTTTCAATCTAGGTTATATATTTCTGATGCTACCTGCAAAAATTTTAAGCAAATAATTTCATAAACTTCGAAATTAAAAGATTTTTGTTTTATATGATATGAAAAGTCCTTTTATCTAATTAAAAAAAAGACAAAAAAACTTGTGTCATTTAACGTGTATATTTTCGCTTTATAGATATTCCCCCCCACCCGGCCTTCCCAATTTTTTAAGTCAAAAATTCAAAAATATAACTATTTTTGAGAGTTTTAAAAAAGTTCATCCCGAACGTAGGCACATACCTTGAATTGTAGCGAAAGGACGAGTTTTTAGTAACAGTGTAAGTTAATAAATGAATAAATACTCCAGCTCTCTTCAGCAATGACTGAGATATTAAGACATGTAACGAAACCTGATGAATTGAAGCTAGTGATATTAAAATTAATCATAGGGGTAGATTAAATGCTGTGTTGAGGTTTATTAAACGCTAAGAAGAAGTATAAGTGCAGACGTGATTTTTTCAATGACTTGGCGAAATATGACAGTAAGGAAACTACGATCTACTGTTTGGCAAGATTCTATTTCAAAGTCTAACAGAAAAGAAAACACGTTTTATTTTTTATCGAATAGTTTTATTGCAGTTTATTTTTTTAAGACAAGACTATCCTATTATACATGGTAATTAATTTCAGCTTTTCTGCTAAAGTAAAGTATATTATTTACGCTTTTGTTCCATAAACTGAGCATACCCTATTTTCAACTACATGAATAGTGTAATAATGAAACAAAATTAAAATAATTAGCAATCCAAAGAGCATAGTGAAATAGCTTTTGAAGCATAAATCATTTGCCCTTGCCTTCCAATTATCGAGATATAAGGTCTAAAAATCTGGCGATATTTCAAGAAAAGTTGCCAATTTTGGAAACTTTTGGCGAGAAAGGGAAAGTTTTGGATGGCTCAGTGCTCAGATTATCAATATCTTGAATATTAACAAAGTTATTAAAGTAATTTCTTACATTCTATAAGCGATATTATACGAGTCAAGGAGTAAAATTTCTAGATTGACATAAGGACAGAAACCATCTTCCACATTTAAAAGTAATGATTAATAATAAAACATTAAGGCAATGCAAAGCATTTCTTTTACTTTGATTTTGCATTTTTGCTGCTGATAAGATTTATATATATATTTTTAATAGTGTGAAGTTATAACAGGTAAATAAAAACAAATGCACATTCACGGAATTAATGAATAAATAAATTTAAAAAAATTGAAATCTGCTATCGCAAATGTCAAGTTATCATGTAAGAATATTTTTTTTCAATGAATTGCTTAGAGCTAGAAAGCGCTATTTGAAACTCAGAATCGAAACGGAGACGTTCTGCGTTGAACGTTGACGGTTGTGATTCAAAATCTAAATGGACACGTTCTGTGTTTGAAGTTGAGTGCTGCGATTGAGAATCTGCAACGCACTGCATACGTTTACGCTTCCTTCTTTCCCGTTGTAAAGCTATTTTACGTTCATGTTTAATTCGATCAGTTTCTAATTTTAAATTTTCATCATTCGTTTTTGTTGATTGAAGGTTTTGTTCCGGCCTCTGTTTATTCTTTCTTCCCTTTTCTTTTTTTCTTTGCAAGGCTTCATCGGAAGAAATCTTAGGACGTCCCATTTATGATTTATTCATTGCCTACGCGATTTCGAGCTTCACCCCCCCCCCTAACCAAAATAACATCATGTTCTTTTACCGTTCGTTCTTGTTTCCGTTTCTCGGCTTCTAATAACGTAAGCGACGTAAATTTTGTATCGTTCGATAGAGGACACCGAATAGAATGTATCAATGCCAGTCGTAAAGAGAGTTTTTGCAAAAACGAGGTCAAAAATTCAATTTTTTAAAACTTTGAGAAAAACCCGTAAAAAAACCCGTAACTCGCGAATCACTCCGAGTAGCAACATGAAATCCATATCGCTACGTGCATTTCTGCCAGTACTATCCAACAATATGAGCAAATGTAATGTAACTCGAATTATTAAATTTCGAGACCCGCTCGTTGACCCTATCGAGACCTGAATTTCGGTAAAAATGTCAATCGACTCTATTAATCGAGACGAGTGTTTAGATCTATGTTGCATAGAAGCCGAGATATAACAACTTTCGGAAGTTGACGTCATCGACATCCCGAGACCCATACGAACTCTATGGTATAGATGATTTGACCAAAATTAAGCAAAATCCATACTGCGCATGTGAACTGGATCCTAAATTGCAGGGACTTAGAGGACACCCGGGAGTACTTCTAAGTGAAAACCCCATGTTTCTAACATATGTAATTTACGAGTTACAACGAAAAAAATCTGCATATGCGCAGTAGAGAACTCCATGATAGAACTCCATAGTAATCCTACAGGAATTTTCTATAGTCCTGTAGGATTACTATGGTGATTATTACTAAAACCCATTTTTTCTAACATATATGTAGTTTACGAGATATAACGAAAACCATCTGCTCATATATATATATATATATAATATATATGTGTGTGTGTGTAGAAACGGTTAGGACAGTCTCCACGAGATGGCGCAGGCGGCGCCAGGGAGAACGCTAACTTTAGTGAATAATGAATGAATGAATGAGACTAGAGAGCGCGTACTGAACTGTTCGGGTTGAATGGTTGTGAACCATGGTAGCACGATGAGGTGCCCACACTGTAATATGTATCAAAACTGTAAAGATATACAATGGAACCTATATTTAACCCTAGACACCGTTTTTAGTGAGTTCTTTCAGAGGATAGGCACACATTAGTTCCCATGTGTGTGTGTGTGTGCATGCGTGTGTGCGTGCATGCGTGCGTGCGTGTGTGTTTTGAATAGCTGTATATAATTTAGGAAAATTATTTATAATTATTTCCTTTCATGAATTAAAAAAATATTAAAATGAGCCAAATGGTTACATTATGAATTAAACGATATCTCAGTGACGGAACAATAACAATTCTATATATTATAACAATTCTACAATAAAAATGAAAGTCCCTTTTTATCAATATATTTCTTATAGTGCAAAAAATATTTTGATAGTATTTTTAATAGTAGAGTTATTCTTACATTATGGTATTTTCCCAAGTCTCCAAATTAAATCTAATCCTAAAGCTTTTATTGTCATATGTAGGTCTATTCTACAAATTAAATCTAATCCTAAAGCTTTTATTGTCATATGTAGGTCTATTCTACAAATTAAATCTAATCCTAAAGCTTTTATTGTCATATGTAGGTCTATTCTTCAAATTAAATCTAATCCTAAAGCTTTTATTGTCATATGTAGGTCTATTCTACAAATTAAATCTAATCCTAAAGCTTTTATTGTCATATGTAGGTCTATTCTACAAATTATCAAAAAGGATTTAAAAAAGGATTTCCAAACACTCATCGTAGTCTTTTGGAACAGTCATATAAAGCTTATAAATGGAAATAAAAACGGTTAGCCAAATGGCTACACGATGCACTGTAGGATTAAGAATATTGTTAAAATAAAGTTCCAAAACTTAAACTATACATAATTTCTATTTGAATATGCTCGAGTGCAAAAAATTTAATAAATTTAAAAAGTTAAATGATTTGAAAATACTAGAAAAAAAATTCTAGACTTCACCTTCCCCCCTCCCCCCGTCGGTCAAATTTGTGTCAGGGTCTGCCAATTATTTAAATCTGCCACTGCTTTGATAACAACATTGTGTCTCACATATGAAAGCAAAAATAGTTTTTGTGCAATAAACCTCCAACAAAATAAAACCTTTTCTTAAGCACTGCTTTTTATAACTTTTAGATATGCTTTTGTAAACCAACGATGTAGCGAAAACATGACTTTCTTTGTTCATATCAACTCCGCTTTCTTATCATCATCTCTTCAAGAGGCTTTAACTCTTTCATAATCACTCCTCTTTAAGATTAGCTCTTCTTCAATTAGTCGCGATGTTTATTAAGAATTTCAGCTACACAATCTCCAGCGATTTAACGAAAAAAAAAAGATTCTATGAAAGCAAAAACGGGACACTATCGCTCTTGGGATGCTTTCGTCACACCGCCGATTGGATCACACCAAATTCCCACTCCGCGTGGAAAAAAAAGTCAAGGCATTAACTCGACTAACTGCGTGGGCTGTTGGTCGAAGCATTAGAATCTGGTAAAGACGATCTGTATCGGTCCTCTTCAAATTAGGGGTGGAAAAAAAATCAAGAACGACAAGAGAAGAAAAATAAAGAAGTGTAAGCGGAGGCCACAAATGCGTTCAGAATCGTTTGGTGTCAGATTGCGGACGGATGTCACATGACCACCCTGGGTCCTCTCTTCGTAGGTCCTTAAATCAGTACCGCTGTATGACATCTAAGTTGTGAGGATTTTCCGATGGCGGTGGAAGAAGTTGAAGACCGGAAAACCGCGAAATCTCGCGAGAAAAAAAAGAGGAAAGATCAGGGTTGTGGAGTAAGTGGCATTCTCTTTTGATAATTTTGGAAATGAATGACGTAATTGTTTTCACTTGTGAATGAAGAGTTTACGAAATGCATTTTTTTATCCTCATTATTGATAGCTTTTTGATGCCTTGATGCTAGCTGTTTCTTTACTTTTCGTTAGAAAGCTCAAGATTTCAAAAATTGAACGATGAAAGGTGTGAATAAAAAATTTATTGGATATAGTTTTTTTGATAATATTATAAAAAAAGTATAATATTATTTTTACTTTATAGTTGATAAATATTCTTCCGATAGACTGTTTAATATATTTAAAAATGTCTCAAATCGACACAATCATAATATTAGATAATCATGAACGTTCAATCATTTAATTCGTTCGTCAGAAACTAATAAAGAAGATTTGGTTTTATTTTGCTTTTAATTTGCAATAAATTTCTTTAAAAAATCTAGTTTATCTATTCTTTAATATAAGTTGTTATTTAGGAATATCTCAAAGTCAGCTCCGGATTATTAAACGGGTGAATTAGGAAATTGCTGATGGGCTTTTTTTGTGATATTTTGAAAATTGCTTGATATTTTTTTTTTTGCTTTCATTTAATTATAATTGTTTTTCAATCGAAATTACTGTTTAAAGTAATTTTGCATAATTGTTCTAACAAAAGTTCTATTTAATTACCAATTACAAGTTTTATATTACTTTATTTTATAATTTTTAAAAATATGATGCTTTATAATTTTTAAAAATATCCCCTCCCGTTATTTAATATTGTTTAAAATTTAAAGTGCTAGGAAAAGTTTTGTCATTTTTGTTTTTACTTTTTTTGTATAAAATTATTTTTCAATTTGAGTTGTATATTTTTTTATACACGATATACCGAAACCAGGTTTTTAGAAACTGATCTGCATTTAAGTGTTTAACTTCTTCAGTTTGCCAACATTTGTCATTTAAAACTTTTTATATAAAAATAAAAGTTTTTAAAAACTTTTTTCTATAAAAGTATTTTTTAATTTCAGTTGTGTATTTTTTTATACACGATATACCGAAACCAGATTTTTAGAAACTGATCTGCAATTAAGTGTTTAAAGTCTTCAGTTTGTCAAAATTTGCCATTTAAAACTTCTTATATAAAGATAAAATTAATCAGTAATAAACAATAACTAAAAATTTGGAGGAAAAATTGTTCCTAGATTTTCATTACCTAACGGAAACAAGAAGACTTAAGTCTGGCCCTACGCAAAAGTATTCTATTGGTATTACAAAAGAATTGATATATTTTTACTGCAAAACGAACTAATATTTCATTTAGAGTTCAGTATTGTTGTAGGAGGTAACCAGTCGTTTCGGATTAACCGGGAAAGCCCCAAATTTTGACAATCCAGGGTTAAAAGACAACATCAGAGTTTTCCTGAATTTAATTTAATTTTGGGGATCTACTAGGAAATCTACTTTTTAGAGAAACGACTTAATGTTAATCCTTTCTAGGGCCGTGGGAAGTATGCTTCCCACCAAATTTATCAATCTTTGTATTAAGTTATGTAAGTTGGCATAAGTTGTGACAAATTTTTTTAGAAAGACAGAAACTTAAATGCTTCAGTTCTTTATCTCACACAAAATGATGTGTCTTGATTTGTTACTTAATTATTAATTAAGCAAATTAATTAATTATTCAAATTAAATTTATCTAATAAGCTAAATGAATCCCTTTTCTCATTCTAATTTCAAGCCTAAAAATATTTTAACAAAATATTATTAGAAAAAATGGCCCTTTAAAGGGTTAAAGAATAGATGAACTAGATTTTTTAAAGAAATTAATTTTAAATTAAAAGTAAAATAAAATTAAATTTTCTTTATCAGCTTTTGTCAAACGAATTAAGTGATTGAACATTCATGATTATCTAATTTTAATTTCAATTTGAATCAGTTGTGAAAATTGTCGAAATTGGAAAAAAATAATTCTGGAATTTCCTTTTTGTGTAAATATTTCGTAGTTTTACTGCCGGCGTCCTGGCATAGGGGTAGCTCGTCTTCCCCGTGATCTGGGCGTCCCGGGTTCGAGTCCCGGTTTGGGCATGGTTGTTCTTCTGTTGTTCTATCTGTGAGATGTGTGAATGTGCCCTCCTGTAAAAAGGGGTTGTGTAAGCGAATGAATGATGCGTGAGTGGCAAAGTCGTACTCTTGGCCCTAGTTGGCGCTGCTATAAAAAATAAGAGACGTTCCCCCTCAGGCTTAAATCGCTGTCTTCGTAACAGCGGGCTTGTCAGTGGCAAGTGCCATAAGAAACAAACAAACAAAACATAGTTTTACTTACTAATCACTAAATATTTTTTAAAGCTATATTCAAAAGAATTCTCTTTCGCAACACTTCTCGAATATAATCAATCTAAGATGACCAGAGTGATTGAATCTGCTGGAAAGAAAAATATTTAAGATCAAATTGTAACAATACTTTTTATTTTTATAATAAATTCAATCAAATTTTATTATTTAATCATATGTTTTTAATATCATCTCAAAATAAATAACACTAGTAAATAAAACTGTAAAATGTATGCTGAAATACCGAAATTTTTTTAAAAATCATTTATTGAAATTAAAGGAAAAATTGAAAAGAAATAAAATTAATGTCATTGAAAAGTTTGTTGTATGAATTTGAACTCTTTACTTATCATGGTTTCTCAAAAACGATGTGTTTTCATTTACTTTTAATATAGTTCCACGCCTCCAAATGCTTTTCAAGTAGGAGTATCGTAAGCCTGTGTTTGTATTCATATTTCTTCGTAATAATTAAAATAAAATTTTTTAAACTAATAATTCAATTAAAGGAATTTTTTAAGAATATGCAACATTTACTACAGTTTTTCTCATTTGCTAATTAAAGGCTTAAACTGGCGCATGTAAAGGTTTTTGTGTGATTCATGTTCTGAAGTTATTACGGAAAAGGAAGTTCACATTTTAATAAATTGTTATTGAAAATCTAAAATTTTGGAAAATTATTTTTTGTGAGTATCTAGTGTAAAAATAACTACGTGGCAAATTTAATACCTCTATGTCTATCAATGTTTCCTCTGGAATTTTAAAATTATTTTTCAACATTCAAGTCACATCATGCCGAAAATATGTGCACCAAAATATAACTATAGGCCAAATTAGGAAGATTTTAGGTTCTAGCAATGTGATTTGTAGAGAGATTTGTATCATCTCTCAGCATTCATGACGCATTACACATCACTTAATGAATAAACATTATTTAGTCTCTACAAAATCATCATTTTAATACACCATAGTCAAGAGATTGAGACGATGGAACATCCACTTAGTACCGTTTGGAACCTCCACGAGCACACAGAAGTTTCTCGAATTGACTTGGCAAAGACTTGAGGCAGTTCACAGTATGATACCGCTGGGGACTCCACAAATCTATATCATGTGGTAGAGAATCAAATCTATGTGGTAGAGATTTTTTTCTGAATAGCACGTTATAAGACATCACAGATATGTTCAATAGTGTTCGTGTGTACTTATTTAGATGACCAATGGAAGTGTCAAAAGACAAAAGAATTTTCTTGGGGTGACTCGGAAGCAATTTTCGACGATTAGCGTGTGTCACTGTCTTAATGGAACTATCGAAATCTTTCTTAATACACAATCGACATGAATGGGTGTATGTGCACGGACAGGATCTTCACATTTCTATCAGTTGTTAGATTCATCACTTGATATATGCAGGGGCCACCAATCGAGCTAACTCTATATGCCCAGTATCATCCCATGAGCCCTATCAGATTGAATGGGCCCTTTTTGACATGTAAAGTCCATAGATTCATGAGGTTGTTTCCATACGGGTTTGAAATGAGATTCATCAGACAGCAGTTTAATATCGGTGTTTGAAGTCTCAGGCAAGGCATAAAACTTTTGCCGTGAAGTCAAAACAATACACAAGGAGGCTTTTAGCTTCAAAAGCCTATATTAAAAATGATTCGTTCAACAGTTTACACTTTCAGATTTATTGATGTCCCAACATTGAAATCCACAAGCAATTTTATAAAGTGTTGCACGTCAATCTCGTTTAAGGATTCTCGTCAGTAGTAGATGATCCCGTTCTTTCAAGATTTCTGCCGCACTGATATCGGAGACTTGATATTTTACTTTATATTCAGTATTCTCGGTGTATTCATGAAATTGTCGTACTCAAAAATTCAAATTTTATCACTGCCTCAAATATGTTTTGTCCCATCTCTAGTGTGTGAACGAGACTTTAACGCCTCGTTCAAAATTACTTAAACCTTGAAAAGGCTATTATAGCAGTAAGAACTACTCTAACAGCTTTGTATGTCACTTATAGTCTTGCATTAATGTTATTTTTTGCTTATTGTTTTCATACTCTTTTATTAGTACATACACTAATAACTAGTACTAGTTTTTAGTGTAATGCACCTGTACTAGTTTCTCCGACTAGATTATTGATGCTTTTTCACTTTCTAATCTCTCTTTAAATATTTTAATCTTTCACTTTTTGCTATGCCTGAAATTCTAAATTCAATTGCTTTGGATTTGGTTAATTTTCTCCTCATCAGCGATACAAATTGTTTTTCGATAGTCTATGGATTGCGCTTCAAAATATTTGATCAATTTAGTGATGTTTCCATTTCGAAAATACACAAAGAGATCCCCCAAAAACATTATTTTTATCCACAAGAAAACGTTTATTTTCATTTTAGTGAAAGGGATCTTACACTTTTTTATGAAAAACCCCCATTGACTATTGATTATTTTGAATATGATCTTAATACTTTCTCCGAAGAGAAAATCATTTAATACTTTTTGGATGCTTATTTTGTTCAATCTCATTACCGTTTTATTTAATTTGATATTTCGGATTTATTTAATAATAGAGGAATGTTACCAAATTTGGGACACTAAATCATTTTAATTTTAATAAAAAAATTCCTGTAGATTATTTATCTTTAAAAATGTCATTAATTGGTAAAGAAATATACTTCAGTCGGCAGAAAATATTATGTCTTAGGTTCTATTAAATAAATTGTTTTCGAAATTGGATCATCAATTTCTAAAAACACAATTAAAACAGAAGTATTTTTTGATTCTTAAGTTTGCATCAGACATAATGTGCAGCAAATTGTTGACTGAATCATTTCTTCTTTCTTCATTTCATTTAATATAATATTCTGTAGTGTCCTGGTAGTCGGCTTACGAGAAGGTTTTCTTAAGTTCGAAACCCGAATTCACTGAGGAATTGCCGCTGAAGTAATTCCAGCATATTCTCAATCCATCAGATGTTTAATATATTCCTAGAATTTGCGCGGGAATTTAGAAAAGTGTGCAACGACTCAGGCGCCATACTAATCAATTGAGTACTTTTTAAAATTTTGAGGTCCGTTCCAAAATTCTTCTAATATTGCTTCAAAATTGGTATGCAAATACGATTAATCTAATATGATATAAAACTGCGTACCGTATCTAAACATTTAGTTTTCACTCTTGTCCAACAACAGTTAACGTCTTGAATGGTTCTTTTTATTTCACTTTTCTTTCTTTCTTTCTTTTTTTTTTTTTTTTTTTTTTGCTTTAATTTTTTTTTCGTGCAGTTTATGAGGATCAATAGCTATTTTAATTACTCTCTAGTTCTTAAATACGAGATTGGGCTATAATTTCACTTTTTTATTCGACACTGATATTAAATAGAAGCTTTCTTTAGCTTTCAACCATGGAAAAGAAATCTACCGATTTAATACTTGATAGAATAATGAAAATATTTAGAATTTCAAGACTACAACGTAATTTATTATTGGAAATTAAACTAACATTTAAATAAAAGAATACTAAAATTCAGAAAAAAAATTTGAATGATTTTAAATTGATATTATTAAAAGGTCAATTTTTTAAATATTTTTGAAAGGTATAAAATTAATTTTTCTCAATAATATTTTATTAAATTAACGAGAAAAGCGCCAAAATTGAGTTCAGTTTTAAATTAAATGAAATTTAAAGTAATATGTAATAATTCAAATTGCTCCAAAAAGTATATTTCCATCATTCCAGATATATATATGTTCCAAATTTGGTAGTTGTAGATCAAACAGACTGATCTGTAGAGTGCCAACACATGCACACAGTCACATACATAATGCATCTTTAATATCAGTAGAGATAAAAATGTGTTTTGAATAACTTTTTATTGCAAGAGAATACGTTTCTTACAATGTCACAAAAATGTCAATATACATATTAGATGAAATATCCCATGTAATAATGCTGACTATTACATTATAGCTGTGCTAAAATCTTGAGATGTTCTTTTAAAATTAGAATTAAAGCTGTGAAAAAATAACAATTTCTTCTTTTTTTCCCCTCGAGCAATTGTATATTTTAGCCCATGAATTTAAAATGCCCCACATCCACTTATTTTTAATCATGCTTATATTTTACAAACAAAAGATTTCTGAGAATATTTTGCATCAAAATAACAACTTGTAAATCGATTAAAAAATTATCAACTGTAACAGTGTCCACCCTTAAGGTCCTAGAAAGTTATTCTGTAATAAATCTATCTGAAATAATAAACTGTCAAAATAAAAAAAAATAATATATAAAAAAAAAACTGAGAACGGATGAAGGATATCTTTATTAGATGGAGTTAAACGGGTTTTACTGTTTTTATTTTCGCACAGCTGTGGAGACGTCATTGATGTCACACCAGGGAAAAAGGGAAGATATTTTTCTTCATATTCTCAGAGTTAAAACAAAGATGTCCAGCGCTTGCTGATATGTGACTTATTTAAAGGTTTGGCAGCTTTCTTTTAAGAAGTTTGCCAATGGCAACGGTTTTCATGACACGATTTCCTGAAAATTTGTCTGGTCATGATCCGAAGAAAAATACAAGGTGTCTGCTCCTATCGTGGCCGCTCAACATCTAATCTCTAAATCGATAGCAATCAAGTTGGAGAAATACTTAGAATGATATCAAGAATTATATTTTATACTAGCCGCTTTTGGCGACCAGCCGGCTCGTCAATCTTTGTTAAAATTTTAATAATTAAATATTTTATGCAATTCTAGCTTTAAAAGCTTTTTCATCAAAATATTTTAAAACTTCAAATTTTGATTGTCATATAATTTACTCATAATATTAAGTGGAAAGGATTAATCTGCAATTAATATAATAATATTTTTTATTGAAACAAAACATTTTTTTTATAATATGATTACTGAAAACAGAGTCACTGAGCGTTTAAACTTTATAGGCACTAAAGAATATCTTTCTTAATTTATGTAATATCTCAAGAATTCATCAACAAAATTTTATCAGATTCATCTTGATCAGATCGATTAATAAACAATGTTTAATTTTAAATACATTAAACACTAAAAAAATAAAAACGAATCGTTTAAAATAATCGGTTAAAACAGGTTTAAAAAAACTACTTAAAAAACGATGTACTTAAAACTATAAACATATACAAAAGATATATAACATAAATACAATTTAATTACAAAAGCATACAACTAACCTACAAATAATTTAAATCCAGTCTGCATCCGTTGATAATAGTTGTCAACAATCAGAACACAATGTGCATGCGTGAATTTTCATCGCCAGTTACAGTAAAGCAAATGCTTGAATTTTTCTACGTCAGTTGGGGTAACTCTATGCAGATTAGAAATTTTTAATTTCCTTTATTCTGTGTTATTTTAATTCAAAAGTACTTCAGAATGAATCTGAAAGATCAATTAATTAACAATGTTTAATTTTAAATGCATCAAATACTAAAAAAAAAAAAAAAAATAGAATCGTTTAAAAAATCAGCCGAAAATATGTTGAGCCTATCCTTGCTAGCCTGAAAAAAACTGAAGCCTTACTCAATTGGAGGTGGATTTTTGACGGGAAAGTTAGTTTTTAATTAATAATTAAAATTCTAATTAAAAATTCAGAAAAAGGGCCCCCAGGCGCGCATTCCCGACCTCCATGTATCAAATTTGGTAGCTGTAGGCCAAACGGTCTGGCCTGTAGAGCGCCAACACACACACACACACACACACACACACACACACACACACACACACACACACACATTGAGCTTTATATAAGTATAGATTATTTGAGTCAGAAATGTATTTCAGAAAAAATGATAAATTCTAAAATCTTTTTAATCTCCTTTTTCTATCAGTCACATTTAAAAGAAAACTGGCGCTCTCAAAAATGTCTGATAAAAAAATTCCCGCAGTTATAAGACTAAAATTGATCTCTTCACAGATCTAAGCTTAGATACAAATTTATTTTAAAAAAGAATTTGAAAAAGAAACACAATAATACAGCAATTTGCAAACGATTCCTTAATATTTCACTAGAGACAGTAAATTAGCAGCGAAATACATCGAAAATAGAGATTTTTAGTTTTTCACAACTCGCCCAGTTTTAATCAGAAAAGAATGAATGGTTTTGTTCAAAATTTAGTAGTTAAATCAACAATACATATAGAAGAATTTTTCGCTATGTATTATTGATAGAATCTTCTGACTGTATAAGAAAAGATTTCACGCCTTTTTGAGGAATATATTTTGAGAAATTTCTTGCCATTAGGCTTTAAACCGAAGAAGAACTTTATTTTCCTTTATTCAAAATCTCTAAACGAGACGAAAAATCATATAAATATGAAGCGTTTTAAAAGCTGAAACTTCAGTCTCATTCAAAATATAATTTTTGATGAATGTTTGAGAATTTTTTTTGTCACTCACATTAGGATGATTTCTTTTTTTCCCGATGCGTTTTTAGCGCCTCATTATGTATTAATATTCTTGTTATAGAATATAGTTATATTCTTGACATAAAAACATTCTTTATGTTTCATAACGATATTAAAAGCATGCGTTTTACTTCTCCAAAAAAAATCAATTTTACAATTGATTGATTTTTTCCTTCATTTCTTGCATTGAACTAAAATGCAGTTAAGCAATGAATTGATAAATAAGATTTAAAGATATTAAAAAATTGTACTGTCATCAGGAATATTCAATTTCACTGAATTTCAGAACTTGCACATTTAAAAGCGAGTGAAAAAAAAAAGATTATAAAATTCTATCTGTATAAACAAGAAACTTCAAATTAAATAAAAACAAGTAATAAAATAAAATCTTTCATGAAATATGTACATCATTTTGCAGTACTCTAGTTCTGCATACAAACAAGCTTCCAAAGTAAATATTTGAATAACAAATGATCTTCTCCTTACAGTGTGGACAATGGATGAAGCGAAATGCCTTTCTGCTCCTGTTGCTTGTTGCAACAGTGTCCGGCTACATCTTAGGCCTGGGTCTGCAATCTTACAAGCTCTCCAATCACACCATTTATCTCATTGGATTTCCGGGACAACTTGTCCTCAGGGCCTTTCTCATGATCATCGTGCCTTTACTCTTTTGCAGTCTTGTCCTAGGTGAGACTTTCTTTAAAAAAGGAATTCTTAAATATTTTTGTTCTATTAATCATTCTTTTTATATAAGTGTGATAATTTTGTGAAAATCATCGGTTTTATTCTGATTCTCTATCAAGAAGAGTGGATTCATGAAATTTCAAAATTTTAGAGGTTTGTTTAGTAATAAACGAAATTTGGAGGGGGGAGACTAAATGCTTTTCGTGTGACTACGTTTTCGGGATGAATTTTTTGAAAACCGTTCGAAAATAGTTATATTTTTTATTATTATCATGAGTTTATAACAATCAAAAACATCTATAAAACCAAAATATACCAGTTAAGTTGCAATAGTTTTTTTAAAAGTGTGAAACAGCCTTTATTTGGACTAAAAAAATAGTATAAAGCAAAAATCTTCTGGTTTAAATGTTTATCAAATGATTTGCTTAAAATTTTGCAGATAGATTAAGAAATATCATATTTACTTCTTGAAATAAAAATAAGCTACATTTCTATCCATTCTTTATGCGACTTATAAATAATACGAAATTTTCCATTTTTTTCATATTGTGGATCATTAAAACAATATAAAATGTTTCTAAACGAATATATTACTTTATTCTCTAGTTCAGTAACTGCAGAAGATATTGAGAAATTATTATACAAAATTTGAACTAAAAATGTGCCTTAAATTTTAATGTATGAGATTTTTCTTAAGAAAATTCAATCAAATATTAGAATTTGAGAAAATAACATCTAAAGAAGTAAAATAACTATAAAACGAATGTAAATGCAAATATAGAAATCAGTG
Source organism: Argiope bruennichi (assembly GCF_947563725.1). Lineage (NCBI taxonomy): Eukaryota > Metazoa > Arthropoda > Arachnida > Araneae > Araneidae > Argiope > Argiope bruennichi. The sequence continues at coordinate 73,971,779 of NC_079160.1, forward strand.
TCACTTCTCAAAAAAATGGACTTATATACAAAATCATAACGGTTTTAGAAAGACACTAGTTCAAACATTCAGAATATTAAATAAAATAAATTTATAATTGCCCCAAAAAATCGACATTTCAACGTAGTCACTTACGTTTAAAAAATTTATTTACTGAATATAATTTAGGAGATTCATAATAACTATAGTTGCATGTTGATTGTTTTGTACTTTCTTATAAGAGATTTGCTTATTATATTTAGTAAGTAATTATAATAAAATATCTAAAATCCAGTAAAGAAAGTATTTCAGTCATATTTACTCCAAATCAGAAGAATTTGCATTTTGCAACATAGAAAACAGAATAACTGAAAGAAATTCCAAGAAAGAACAACAGATGAACATATATTTAGGCTATAATTTTACTTTTAAAATATAGCCAATGGAGATGGGAATGGATGGAGGCGCATGGATGGATCAAAAAAAATTTTTTTTGGGGGGGGGAGGGGAGTAATTGTTCTACTGTGTGATGATCCAGGAGGCATAAATTATGGATGAGGATTTCCATACAAATACCCACTTAATATGAAATCAAAATTTTTAAATGGAAGTATTTGTCTAATAATGCAATATTTAAGGGGAAAAAAGTTTGTTCCACTTTTTTGGGACCCCCTGTACTTTACCACCTTAGCAAAATAATAAAAACTGAGAATAATAATTTAATAATATCCAAATATAGTTCTTTTTTTTTTTTTTTTTTTTTAAAAAAAGAAATTTATTTCATTAAAAATAAAGTGAGAAATTAATTGTTCAAGTGAAAATGTATGATATTTATAGAAATTAAAATTTCAACAAGTAATAGAAATAATGTTTAATAAGTTAATGTTTAATTTTTTTTTTACTATTAAAATGTAAAATTCTTGACATAAAAATATTAAAATTTTCATATTGCAAATTTACTAATTGTAATTGAAATAAATTGTAAATTTATTAATTTTTTTTTCAAAATGAAGATATTTTTGCATTAGTCTAATAGTTTATTTGTTTCATAAAAATAGAATTTGCATGTACTAAGTATTTTTATTGCTATATAAGGATTCACTGAAATTCAGTAGTTCGCAAAGAATCAAAATCATCAAAATATACCGCTATCATAAATGCTTTACTACTGAATTACATAATTTATTTTAGTAATTAATAAAATTTATTTCAATAAGTATTTAATTAGTAAAATTAATATCAAAAATTATAGCTAAAAAGGAATATAGATTTTATTTATTTTTCACTCGCCAGCAGCTTATTGCATCATTCTGGACATCTTATCGTTTGTTTACCAGAATATTTTGGAACTGAGTGATTGTTTATTTAAAACAAATTTCGTTTAGTTTATAGCAAATTTGCTTCTTTTTTTATTGGTATATCCTCGTCAGTCTTTCACCTATCATTTAAAAAAAATCTTAGATACCGACGTATTTATGTACTTCAATAAATAAGTGAAAATGATAATACATGTTTGTCAAAAATTGATGCATGGCAGAATCTTCATTATCTACAGAATCAGATGACGCAAGAGAATTTGATAAATAAATTATCAGATAATTATTTGAAAAAATGGCCATCAAAGAACATAAATCATTTCGAAAATTCTTTTTAACAATTTTTACGTACAGTAGGGCAAGTCCATATGGAATTTTACTTTAAAAATTGTATATTTTTGTATTTGCATGTTGATGGCTTTCTTTATTTACGAACAATAATTTTTTTTTTGTTTCTTGTGTTAATAAAGCTCTATTTTGTTTGTGACCAGTCACCATTTGAGACAAGCTGATTCATTGTGGATATTGGCTCTATTTAATTTTGGTTAAATCGTTTAAAAATAATTCCATATTCTAGATTCTGTCAAGCTGCCAAACATGAAAGTTGATTTATTTTTACTATCTTACATATTTTACTATCTTGTCTATTTAATATGTGCCTTAATATCTCTAATGAAGACTAATTTCTTGACATCGTGACATTATTAAATACATAAATATGTCGTTCATCTATCTTTTAGCTTTTGAAAGATTGCAATTCCAGTTTATTATTCGTTTTGTAAACTACACACATGTATAAACTAAACAACAATAGAAGAAAAGAAAGAAATGCTAAATATTTAGTAAAAATATAAAAATATATTTGAATTTCAAGGTAATAATCTGTTATTGGAAATCAGGTAAAAACATTACTTTTAATGATTGCTGAAATTTGGTGAAAAATTTTATTGCTATTAAATTGATAACGTGAAAAAGACAATTTTTCAAATGGTGATATTTGTATTTGCATTAATTATATATTTTGTACAGTGTATACTTTAATATTTATTTTATTTTTGCTCAATTATGTTTTGTGGAAGTATCTGGAACATTCCAACAGTCAGCTTAATTTTGAATTAATTAAAATTTTAAAACATCCTAGTTGTACATTATTACCTTCCATAGTATAAATCTACCCAAATTCCATAGCTCTAAGTACAACAGTTTGATTTGTACTTATAGCTCCGGACACACACACTTCTTTATTATTAGTAGAGATTTTAGATAAACAACCGTTGATAATCGATAATTTATTGTATTAGAAATTGACACGTTAAAATTAGTTATTGCATTATCTGTTGTACCACAATTTAACTTCATAAGGTTGAAATGATATGACAAAAATGTAACTATACCTTTGACATCAAAGTTTTATTATGAAATTTCGATGGCAAATTTTTTTCAAAACTCTGCTTTACAAACATAAAAATAAAACAAAATGCACAGTTTGATTTTTCTCTTTTGTCGTAGAAACCTTTTAAAACTTTATTACTGTTTATAAAATTCTCGTTAATAAAGTAAAATAAAAACCTTTTATTGGTCATTATTTATTTCATATTTCTATGAAAAGGCCCTCAGGATCAGTTTTTATTTGCCATACTAATGAAATAGAGGCCTAAAAATAATTTTACATTCCCTGATGATTTACTATTTCAGTATTTTTAGAACTTAATTTTAAATTAATCAAGTTTTATGTGGCGCCATCTCTTGGCAATTTTAAGAAACAATAATTTTGAGATTAATAAGAAAATAAATTTAAAAAAAATCAGTTTAATATACAAATGAAAATACATTTTTAAAAACTATTTAAAATTAAATCTAGTGATTTGAAAATTTCTTATGCGGATAAAAAGTATTAGTAATTTCCGATTATTTTTTGTATGTAATATATCTGAAATCTGAAATGCAGTCAGAAAAAAAAATCAGGAAGCCATTTTTTTTAATAGTAAGCTAAAATGTCCAAATAATTTTTTGAGTCAAAAATCCATATCACAAAAATTTCGAAAACGAAACATACTAATAAATTTCCAATTTATTCTAAATATTTAAAATATGCAATATTTATTAATAATTATTAAAAGATTGAATCTTATAATAAATATTTCAGAATTATGTAACTCATATAGTAGAGGTTGTCAGTGATCCGATGATATAAATTGAATAATTGACAAAAAAGGCAGTTTTTAGGGGGATATGAATTTATTTAAATGATATTAATTTAATCATAGCAGAATTAATATTATTTATATTATGTTCCCTTAAATATTATATTAAAATATTATTTAGTGAGCATATAACTCGAAGTTAGTTGCTTCATTGGTTTTACTCATTACATTGTCCAAAAAGATTTTGTTTATGGTAATAGGGAAAATCTGGAAAGGTTTTTTTTTCTCATATTCTTTTGTTTTTCATATTAAATTAAATATAATAAAAAAATCAAGAAAAATATTTAAAAATTAACTTTTTAAAATATTTAATACTTTTTGAATATATCAATCGAAATCAGGTTCTTCACTTGTATTACTTATTTTTGCTCGGAAAAATTTTGCTCATACTTTTCTTATTTTTCCTCCGGTAATTGGGTAATTTGAACCATTGGAATTTTATAACATTTTCATATTCACTAGCAGATATTTTGTATTAAATTAACCTAAGTGTTTAATTTATCTATTTCACGTTCATGAAAGTCATAATTTTGATCTCTAATAGCTGTAAAATTTCCTTCTAAAACTGAATTTCTTAGAAATATCAGTTTAAAAAGAAATTTAAAATCTTTAAAATAAGAGTAGACATTTTTGAGAGCTTCGATTTATTTTGTGGCTTGATTTTGGAAAATCAAATGAAATTTTAAATCTCATTTTTTTTTTGTTTTGTTATTTTAGTTTAAGCAGTCATGATAATAAGGCCTGAAGTAAGATGTAATTATAGTATATATATAGTATTTAAAAAAATACTGAAAGATACTTTTAAACACAGTATCTTTTTTTAAAGTTATATACATAAATAAATTATATAATATATGTTGCTAATACTGCCTCTAATAAGCTGTATAAACTTTATATCCAGTAAACTGAGTAATATTATGTAAATTTTGTTTTTATCACTTAGATTTGTTCTTATCTAAAATCCTTCAAGAAAAATTCCTTTTTTTTATTAGTAATTTGAGAGCTTTCAGACATTCCTAACTTTTTGCTTTGCTACACTTAAAACATTATTTTTAAAAATCTTTCATAGGAAAAATTCAACATAAAAGTTTTTACAAAAGCTCCCATTATATGCTTTTGATTTTCTATCGATGTTTATTATCTTTATGCATAGTCTGCAAATAATCTTTCTTATCAAACGAGGGAAATGTCGTCACAATCATCAGATAAAAAAATGAAAATAAATATCTAAATTTTTTGGAGATAATCCAATAGATATGATATGCTCCTACTAATTCCAAGAATTCTTCTTCCTCAATGAATTGTGTTTTTAGACTTTTAAACTCGTAACGAGAATAAAAAAAAACAGTCTAGACATTCTACTTTCGTCTTAAATGTCATATTTAATGTATAAAACTATATGCATTAGTAATTTTTTTATTAGCAGACGATATCCTTTTAAAAGTATTTCTAATCCAATTTTTATCAAAAACGATTTGAATCCGAATCTAAATTTAGATAATAGGTTAGAAAGTAAATTTTTTTTCAAATAATTAATAAAAAATAATTAAAATATTAATTATTAGTACGATTAATGATATTTTAAACTGATTTTGTTCATTAACGATTTAAAAGTTGGCATAGTAGAAACTTTATATTATATGATAATATAATAATGTATCATATCTATGATAATGTATAATATAATATATGATAATGTAATCAAGACGCAGAGTTTTAAATTTTTTTTATTTATATTAAAGAGAATAATAGCAATTTTCACTGGAATGTTGAAACGATAATTAAAATATTTTAATATGAGAGGCTTAAAATAAAAAAATAAATAAAAAGAATGATTAATTTTATTAAACTAAAAGAATGATTAATTTTATTAAACTAAAAGAATGATTAATTTTATTAAACTAAAAGAATGATTAATTTTATTAAAATAAAAGAATGATTAATTTTATTGGCTGCCGTAGGCAACCAGCTGTTCATCCCTCATATTTATAAATATAAGTAAATTTAATCGCATCATTTCATCTTATTTCAACCAAAGAAAATGCGATTTTATACTATGAAATTAACATTTGTAAGAAATCATTTACAGATGTAGTTGCAAAATACTTTTCATAGTTTTTCAAAATATAAATGATTTTTTCGCTGTCTATAAATTGAAATACTTTAAAATATTTTTAAACTATTATTTTTAACTGCTTAAAAAGCTGTAGTGCAGAGATTTATATAAAGTAACAAAATTGGAAAAGTAATTTTTATAATCTTTTCAGAATAAGCAGTGGGATAGCCTTCGCTAATTTTTGTCATATTGACATAATTAATAATTATTTCTCCTTATATTTAAATAGCACCATTTATAAGACTCCTTTAAAAACTATGTTAAGAATCAAAATGTCAATTTTAGGAAATCATCCACTTAAATAATAATAATAATTTATATATAAAAATATTAATTTATAATCGAAATACAAAATGATCAAATAATGATACAACAAATAAAAACTTTTACTTCTTCAGAAATCACTATACAAGGACTTATTAGTTGGATATTTCAGTTATTATTAAGTAAATATGACAGTTAATAGAGATGTTGATAAATACTATTACATTTAAGAAACACAATAATTATTTTTTTCTCTTCACTCATAAAAAATAATTATTATTTCTACTGCCAATCGGATGTTATACAACAGAGAATTTTTCCATCATTATAAGAGGACTCTTCGATTGCATAAATACAAATGAAATCTTGAGCAGCTTTTTTCAACTACCTTCATACACATTCACAATCAACAGAATTTCTCAAATGGACGACTGAAATAAAAGAAAATAAGTACATTTTGTATGCAAAGATTTAATATGATGATTGTAAGCACTTGCAATAGATTGATGGCTTTTTTCCATGAAACTTTTTCTTTCTTCAGAAAAAATAATCCAGCATTTCGATATCCATATCTGTAATTTTTTGCAATTGAGCGCGTTGCAATTGAGATGCTCTAATTAAATGCCAAAGACTGATTTTCTACAGCAGATGAATAGAGGAATACTATCCAAAAGGAGATGATAGGCATAATACAGTAACTGGTTGTTACATTCCATTTCAGTGATATTAATCTGCAATGTTGTCTCGAATGCATGTGATGTTATTTAGATGCTCTAATTAAATGCCAAAGACTGATTTTCTACAGCAGATGAATAGAGGAATACTATCCAAAAGGAGATGATAGGCATAATTCAGTAACTGGTTGTTACATTCCATTTCAGTGATATTAATCTGCAATGTTGTCTCGAATGCATGTGATGTTATTTAGATGCTCTAATTAAATGCCGAAAGCTGTTTTTCCACAGAAGATGAATAGGTTGTTGAGAAATAGTATCATAAACAATTGATAGGTGTAATACAATAACTGGCTTTTACATTCTGTTTCAGTGATATTAATCTGCAATGTTGTCTCGAATGCATGTGATGTTACTTAGATGCTCTAATTAAATGCCTAAAGCTGTTTTTCCGCAGAAGATGAATAGTTTCTTGAGAAATAGTATCCAAAAGCAATTGATAGACATAATACAATAATCGATAGGATAAAAAGGTATCTTTTGTGTAGAAGAAAAATTGAAGCATATTTGGAAACATCGACATCATTTGGCCTCACAATTGAATTTAGTTGATGGTGAGATATTTGAAAATCGGAAGAATCTTTTTCAATCGATTCTTCTTTGCTTTCATCCTTATTATGCACATTCTGGATGAAATATTTTTTTATTATATTATTTCTTGTCAATATTTCTTTATAATTTTCATTACTAGCTTCGTTCTGCTGAAAGATACAGTCTTTTAATCTGTATTCTTCAGTTTGATATTGTGTGTCAGCTAAATTCTCGATGTTAAAATTCGCGGAATAAATTGGTGCAGTAATAAGAAATTTCGTTAGCATTGATTTTGGATGCTTGAATCCCAAACGTTTAATAAAAGGTTTAAATATGTATCGTTTATTGAATACATCATCTCTTTTCTTTTTTAATGCTTTTTTCAAGCATTTCACAGAAGTTGGATGCACAGAATAATTATTTATGTTGCACGTATTATCATTTACCGAAATAGGAATGTTCCTTTCTGTTGCAGAAGTCTGCACACAAGCATCTTTCAGATCAGAAACTGCTGAAACTAGAATACCATTATTTTTATCACATTCGGAGGATGATGATTGAGAAATTCCATTTTCATAAGAAATATCTGATGTCTGAGTTCCTATATTTGTTTTATAATCAGACATGGGGAATGAAATATGTCCTACTAACAAGTTTTTGAAATCAGCATTTGCAGTGTATACAGAAGTATTATTGTTATTTACAAGATTTGAAGCATAGGTAATATCTGTAGTTTGAGATTCCGCATTTTTTGATTCATTGTGTCGGTGAACATAGGCTTTCAGTTGTCTTGTCACTGTCTCATTAGAAGAATATTCAATGCCAGAGCTTTCAGTTCCTTCGGGAATAAAAAATTCAAACAACAAAGATAAGTCATTTACCTGAATTTCATTGCCTAATTTTCTTTCGGCCGTTTCCTTACTGAAAACAAATGGGAAATCTAATTCATGAACGTTATTTCCAAAAATAACACTGTCATGAACTGAGTAAACAATATCTCTTTTATTATTTCTAACAGAGATCTTGCCAAATAAAAACACTCTTTCGCGCCTCATATTCTTTATTTTGATAGTTATTTCGTTTCTTATCAAAATATTCAACCTCAGAGCAACTCTGAACATGCTTTCTTCAACAGAATTCAATATCAAATTGACTACCAAGTCTTCTGTCAGTTTCTTAGCTGTCCAGGGAAATTTTCTAACTCGTGACAAATTTGTCATCAGGACTCTCGTTCTAGAAGTGCTTCGCATTGCTGAAAAATAAGGTTCATCGACCCATATCGACATTCTGCATCGAATAATCCAAGGTCCTTTTATTAGAAAATCCTTTTCCATCAATTCCATATTATGGAACAGAACTACGCTTTTTTTCGTTCCTCGAGAAAAAATACAAGTGCATGAATTATTCGCCATGCCCATTTGAATTGCAAAATGTATGCACACAATGCTTGGTCCTTCATCTTCAGCAGCTCTTTTAAGAATACAAGAAAGTTTCCGAAAACCATTTTCAACATCAGCAAACAACTGCAATGACCATTTTGTTTCCAATATGTTATTTGCCAGAAATGTTGGACTATCTAAGCAAGCATCAGCATTAAGAAGGGAATTCTCAATGTTCCATGTAAAAATAAATTCTTTCTTAGACACTCTAAGCAGCGACATTTTGAAATGTTCATGTGGAATTCGAAAGAACATATGATATCTTAATACAATTCAATCATTTCCTGCTTATCTGGTACTTTAACCTTTGCTATCTTAATGATAACGGGGTAAGCAGATGAAGTTAGATTCTTTATTATCAAAAATCAGTTTCGATATTTGAATCAAGTTATCAGTTGTTTTAAAGAAGCTCGTCAAATGTTATTGAGGATTTACCAAGAGAATGATGTTAAATATTAAAGAATATAAAAGTTTGCATACGTCGAATATGAACGTTTAAAACGAACACATATATTGGAATATCAAACATATAAACAGTAACTAATTTTGTTTTCAGCAAAAGTATCTAAATTCTGTATTTTTATTTTCTCGTTACAAAAATACCCACCGATTTTCTCACATTCTCTAAAAACAAAGGCAACTTTTCAAAACTTTATTATAAAGAAAGTGAATAATTAAAAGCAGATTTAGTTTTAGGAACATCAATTTCTTTATCTAAAATGAAAATTTACGAAATATTTTTTCTCCATTTGTTAGTTAAAACGGAGCATTTATTAATAACTTCTCCCTATTCATCTCGGCATCTTCAGACAATGCTGATATAAAACAGGATTTGAGATAAAGATTATGTTTGGCGAAATTTCTGATAAAAAAATTTAAAAGCTACCTACTGCTTACAGGCTTGTTACAACTGTCTCCTGGCTCCTCTACAATCAATATCCAGACAAACCAATAGCCGAAAGAGTCAAGTAACCTGAAATAATGTAATTACTGATTGTCCTAAAATAATGGCATACAAAGCTTTATAACCTCGTCAGACTTGATCTCAGGAGATTGAAACTTTAGTGTCAAAATAATTTTACTGAATATGATTTATAAGATTGAAGGCTATATATAATTTATAGTTAATAATTGTTTTCAGAAGTACATTTATTAATTGAAATAAAATAAAATATTATTTACGTATTTAAATTTTTTTTAAGGTAAAACTGCATTTTATGCAGAATCAGAAAATTTTTATTGAATAATTCTTGGAAATATTGCATAAATTATATATATATATATATATATATATATATATATATATATATATATATATATATATATATATATATATATATATATATATATATATATATATATATATATATATATATATATAATATAATATAATATAATATAATAAACAAAAGATTGTAAGGCTTTTATAATAATATAAGTAATATGACTATCTATATTTGAAGTTCAAAATTATTTTGGTAAAGCAGCTCTTTAGAGACCAAGACACATACACATTTAATTGAAAATCTTGGTGAGCATTATTTCTGGCGTACCAGCTGGTTGCCATTGGCGATTATTATATAATAAAGAGCAAGGATCAAGAACAGCGGAATTAATTTAGAAACTGTCTCTTAAATCTTGATTTCTTTTCTTCTGTAGGTGTTTCAAGTCTTCGAAAAGGCGGCGACGCTCGAATGGTGGCCGTCACCATTGCTTTCTTCTTGGGCTTATCCACCATGTCCGCCATAATGGGAGCATCCGCTGGGCATTTGGTCCACCCCGGAAAAAAGATAACATCCGGTAGCATACCAGCGCAATCCACATTGTCTGGTAGAAAAGGTGTGATTCTGGATTCTATGCTGGACCTTTTATGGTAATGATTTTTGCATTAATATTTTTTTTATTGTAGGATCCATAATAAAAACGTTTGGAAAAACGAACTTTTACTTATTTATATACAAAATTTTTTATGGTAATGAATTTTAAATTAATATTTTTATATTACAGGATCTATTATAAAAAAAAAGTTTGCAAAAACGGACTTTTACTTACGTATATACAAAAAATTTTATGGTAATGAATTTTACATTAATATTTTTATATTATAGGATCTATTATAAAAACGTCTGCAAAAATTGACTTTTATTTACGTATATACAAAATTATTTATGATAATGAATTTTGCATTAATATTTTTATATTATAGGATCTATTATAAAAACGTCTGCAAAAATTGACTTTTATTTACCTATATACAAAATTATTTATGATAATGAATTTTGCATTAATATTTTTATATTATAGGATCTATTATAAAAACGTCTGCAAAAATTGACTTTTATTTACGTATATACAAAATTATTTATGATAATGAATTTTGCATTAATATTTTTATATTATAGGATCTATTATAAAAACGTCTGCAAAAATTGACTTTTATTTACCTATATACAAAATTATTTATGATAATGAATTTTGCATTAATATTTTTATATTATAGGATCTATTATAAAAACGTCTGCAAAAATTGACTTTTATTTACGTATATACAAAATTATTTATGATAATGAATTTTGCATTAATATTTTTATATTATAGGATCTATTATAAAAACGTCTGCAAAAATTGACTTTTATTTACGTATATACAAAATTATTTATGGTAATGAATTTTGCATTAATATTTTTATATTATAGGATCTATTATAAAAACGTCTGCAAAAATTGACTTTTATTTACGTATATACAAAATTATTTATGATAATGAATTTTGCATTAATATTTTTATATTATAGGATCTATTATAAAAACGTCTGCAAAAATTGACTTTTATTTACGTATATACAAAATTATTTATGATAATGAATTTTGCATTAATATTTTTATATTATAGGATCTATTATAAAAACGTCTGCAAAAATTGACTTTTATTTACGTATATACAAAATTATTTATGGTAATGAATTTTACATTAATATTTTTATATTATAGGATCTATTATAAAAACGTCTGCAAAAATTGACTTTTATTTACGTATATACAAAATTATTTATGATAATGAATTTTGCATTAATATTTTTATATTATAGGATCTATTATAAAAACGTCTGCAAAAATTGACTTTTATTTACGTATATACAAAATTATTTATGATAATGAATTTTGCATTAATATTTTTATATTATAGGATCTATTATAAAAACGTCTGCAAAAATTGATTTTTATTTACGTATATACAAAATTATTTATGGTAATGAATTTTACATTAATATTTTTATATTATAGGATCTATTATAAAAACGTCTGCAAAAATTGACTTTTATTTACGTATATACAAAATTATTTATGATAATGAATTTTGCATTAATATTTTTATATTATAGGATCTATTATAAAAACGTCTGCAAAAATTGACTTTTATTTACGTATATACAAAATTATTTATGATAATGAATTTTGCATTCATATTTTTATATTATAGGATCTATTATAAAAACGTCTGCAAAAATTGACTTTTATTTACGTATATACAAAATTATTTATGATAATGAATTTTGCATTAATATTTTTATATTATAGGATCTATTATAAAAACGTCTGCAAAAATTGACTTTTATTTACGTATATACAAAATTATTTATGATAATGAATTTTGCATTAATATTTTTATATTATAGGATCTATTATAAAAACGTCTGCAAAAATTGATTTTTATTTACGTATATACAAAATTATTTATGGTAATGAATTTTACATTAATATTTTTATATTATAGGATCTATTATAAAAACGTCTGCAAAAATTGACTTTTATTTACGTATATACAAAATTATTTATGATAATGAATTTTGCATTCATATTTTTATATTATAGGATATATTATAAAAACGTCTGCAAAAATTGACTTTTATTTACGTATATACAAAATTATTTATGATAATGAATTTTGCATTAATATTTTTATATTATAGGATCTATTATAAAAACGTCTGCAAAAATTGACTTTTATTTACGTATATACAAAATTATTTATGATAATGAATTTTGCATTAATATTTTTATATTATAGGATCTATTATAAAAACGTCTGCAAAAATTGATTTTTATTTACGTATATACAAAATTATTTATGGTAATGAATTTTACATTAATATTTTTATATTATAGGATATATTATAAAAACGTCTGCAAAAATTGACTTTTATTTACGTATATACAAAATTATTTATGATAATGAATTTTGCATTAATATTTTTATATTATAGGATCTATTATAAAAACGTCTGCAAAAATTGACTTTTATTTACGTATATACAAAATTATTTATGATAATGAATTTTGCATTAATATTTTTATATTATAGGATCTATTATAAAAACGTCTGCAAAAATTGACTTTTATTTACGTATATACAAAATTATTCATGATAATGAATTTTGCATTAATATTTTTATATTATAGGATCCATTATAAAAACGTTTGCATAAATGGATACTTGCATATATGCAAAGTATATTTTTACTCCCGAAATGTAATTAATTGAATCATATAGGTTACCTCTTTATCTGTCATATTCACTTTTGTTGTAAATAAAAGTAAATGAGTTATTGCATGTTTCCTATTTTGTAACTAATACATTTTCTTGGAACAAACACATGTCAATAAAAAATGCATTTCATATATGATACTTTATACAGTTTATTTGTCATGCTATCTGGTGATTGCAGGCCTGAAGGGGGTTATTACATTTCACTATTGTTTATGAATTTATTTGGAAGACTCAACTAATTATAAATCCCCCATATTCCTTTTTCATTCCTTGGATCATACGGGGGGGGGGAGGCATCTCAGAACTAAGTTTGAAAAGCTTAACGCAAATATGCTCTAACCCAGAACCTCTATCGTAAAAATAGAGGCCGTTGTTATAACGCCATCATTAACAGGCGAGCATCTCCCTCCCCTGACGTCAAGGTAGCAACGTTATGGGGGCCGATTCTTTATGAAGAAATTCAGAGAAATATTCCCACTCTGAATTCGGCTGCAGGATCCGATCGGATGACTCTGTCCCAATTACGTAAACTGCCATGGGAATTTCTATGTAAAATATTAAATCTGTTCCTTTGGTGCCGGAGGGTTCCTGCCTCCCTATTGGCAGCCCGGACTGTTTTTATTCCAAAATGTGTTTCACCCACAAGTCCGGGCCAGCTCAGACCAGTTTCGATTGGTAATGTCTTGGTGAGGCTCTTTCATAAAATATTGGCTAATAGTCTCAGGGCATCCATCAAACTTGACCCTCGCCAAAAGGGATTTGCGCCTCTGGATGGTATGATGGAGAATACGACTGTATTAGACTTCCTCCTCTCCAAATTTTACACGGAGAGGAGAGAATTACATATTGCCTCCATCGACCTCCAGAAGGCGTTCGATTCAATATCCCAAGAGGCCCTCCTGAGGGCTCTAGAGGACCTCCACCTCCCTAAAGTTTTTATCAATTATGTGGAGGACGTGTACAAAAATTCGTACACGACTCTATAGTTCAATGACGGACGGCACACCACTATTCATCCAACAGTGGGGGTCAGACAGGGGGATCCACTTTCCCCCCTGCTATTCAATATTGCCTTGGACGTTTTTCTTCGGAGCCTCCCAGACAACATAGGAGCTCAGGTGGATGGCAATCGGCTAAATGCAGTTGCATTTGCCGACGGCGTTATTTTATTTGCCTCCACAGCTAGGGGATTGCAGGAACTGCTAAACTGTTCGAATATGTCCCTAGGTGCTCTTGGGCTAAGGATCAACTTTTTGAAATCGTTTACTTTCTCCTTAGTCCCCAGTGAGTGTGACAAGAAGACCAAGATCACTTCTGGTTCCTTCCGGGTTGGGAACACCCCAATTCCGCACCTCGGTGTGGATGCGAGTGGACCTACCTGGGGGTTCCCTTCACGCCTACTGGGAAAGCTAAAGTTAAGATCTTAGAGCACCTTCGACCCAAATTGGAGGTTCTGACCAAGGCACCTCTTAAACCGCAACAAAGACTTTTCTTTCTGAGGTGCCATCTCCTACCCTATCTATCATCTACTGGCCTTAGGAAGGGCTGGTCCCTCCTCGCTGAAAAAGGCCGACACTGTGGTTAGGGGATTCATTAGATAATGGTTGGACCTCCCGGTCGACACCCCCGTCCCGTTTTATTATGCTGATGTTGAGGACGGGGGCCTGGGTGTGCCTTGTCTCCGCTGGTCCGGAGTTAGAATACGCCTTGACCACTTGAACTATTTTAAACTGATTTTATCTTTTAGGGAAGTTGTCTGTTCCCATTTTAACCTTTTTAATTCTTCGACGGACCCTGCAGGACAGGTGTCCTCAGATTATATACAACGACAGCGGTCAAAGGTAGAACAAAGTCTGCTCCAGGACGGAAAAATCTATGATACAAAAATTAAACAGTGGCAGATGTGGGCTGAGCGGCTCTATGCCTCAGTAGATGGCAGTGCACTGAGAGCATCAGGTAAGACCGCTGGACAGCACACCTGGATATCTAATGGGACATTCCTTGTCAGCGGGAGAGATTATATTAACATGATTAAGGCCCGCATAAATGCTCTCCCCACTGGGACAAGGACAGCTAGGGGACGCCCCAATAAACCAAGGAACTGTCGGGCCGGGTGCGCTTCCCTAGATACACCCAATCATGTGGTCCAGCAGTGTTTTAGAACACATGGCCTGAGAATAAAGCGGCATAATGCGATATCAAATTATATAAGCCGCTCCCTTCAACAGAAGGGGTTCCAGGTCGCAGAGGAGCCCATCTATCCTCTCCCCACTGGTACCCTTAAGCCCGACTTGGTGGCAAATAAGAACAATACTGCACTAGTCCTCAATGCCCAAATAGTAGGGGAAGGGGTGGAGCTGGACTCCGCCCACACCGCCAAATGTATAAAATACAATATCAAGCCACTTGAACAGGCGGTGAAAGTGCAGACAGGCGCCCAAAAAGTTATATGCTAAACTGCATAATGCTAAACTGGAGGGGCATCTGGTCACCACATCTTTTGCGATTGGGTCTCATTAACAAGAGAGATTATCCGTCCTCGGCACACGCGCCATTATCGGCTCTATGGCGTGTCACCGACGGTTCGGATTTATGAACACCCACACAAGTGGGGTGAAGTGGAGCAGGACGGATGTTGGTTGACTGACTGAATCTTTTAACATATGGGGTGCTGCCTAGCCCCGATTATTTATTATTTTTACTAACATCTTTTGGTTCTCCTTGTTATTATCTAGGCACAATTTTCCTTTTTCCATCCTCTGACTTTATCAGGAAAAAAAATATGGTGGTTGGTATAGAAATGTTAGGGATTGTCTACCTCCTATCGATGACGGGACGGTTTCCCACGGGAAAAATTGTACCGTGGCTGGTGATGGCTCATAGGTTTCGACCATGGTTCCTGCCAGTGTTACTGTCGCGATAGTCCGGTCATTTATATTTTTTCGTGTGCCTTCGGGAGGTTTGGAGTAGCCGGTTAAGTCATACAGATGTCATTGCAGGCTGCCATGAAGCAGATCCTATCCAGTACCAGGACAGAACAATATCCCTTAGGTAATCAGAAAGAACATTTGTAGACCATCAACAAAGACTTCACTTTAAGGCCCCTGCCCCTGAACAATCCATAGCAGATCAATCCCTTCAGAAAGATTTACTTTGACGTATTCTTTCAATAGCAGCTCCATTGACAATATCTTTAAAAGTAAAAGTTTTATTATATGTAGTTGGTAAATAGCCTTTTTCAGATTGAGCTAATGAAAAGATACTAATAGAGCTTTAAGGAGATAACTGCAGAAATGATTTCTTTTACCAAGATAAATGACCCTTATATGCTTCAGTAACGGCTTCAGTGATTGATTTCCAAATTAATTGGACATTTACTTCTTTTGCTTTGACCAAGCTCACATTTTATAATGAGATGACCATTTCCATTATCTTCCCACCCTGGCATTTGACTCCTTTATCAATAAGTTTTGTATAATGAGTTCTAAAAATTCAGTGTCCAATAAAAAACTTGGTTGAGAAAAAAAGTTGCATTTATTCAATTGAATGAAATACAACCTTTTCTGCTTGTGGTGACCGCTTAACCTAAGGTGGTTATCATATTTTACTGTTTGCAATGCATGTGTGTGTCCCGAAAAAAACACAGGCCATAGATTTTTCTTGACATATTTTGGTGTCACGTTTTTGCTGATTGAAGGCTCTAAGTAAATTATCATATTTTACTTTATTTTTATTCCACATCTGGCTATGGAAGAAGTATGCCCATAAGAAATACAGTTTACACACATTATTTGACGATATTGTCACGTAGGTTCTTTAGTGTGGAACTCCTTGGCACACACAAGAAGTAGAACTAAACCAATTTATTTACTCTGAACTGGGAACACAGTGAATGACAGATCTTCTGTTTTTATACTAGCAGAGAAAGTTCCAGAATACTTTTCTGGAGACAGTAAGAAAAGTCCAGAACTCTTGTCTATTAAACTAAAGAAATGTCCAGAATCTTCTGGAACATGAAATAAAGGAAAACATAAAATCAAGGAATTAAATATTTACTTAAACTGTGAATCGCATTTTCTCTAGCAGGATTCGAACTTACGATCTTTTGATTAAGAGACCAGTGCTATGACCATTCGGCCATGGACAGTCGACTGTCTCTTTTCAATGCGGCAATATTATCAGATTTCTTTTCCTCTGAGTAAAAACATCATCTAAGTATACCATAAAGTATATGAAGATACAAAGATAAAAAATTTCTGAAATTACAATTCAGAAATTAGATTCGAATTTTTAAGGACTTATTGCGAGACCATCTGAAATTTTATGTTTATTTATGAACTGTATATTTCAGATATTTTAGAAATATTGCACTATTACCTAATTTCATGCAAATGCTTAAATTTACGGCATTAATATATTATTTGATATTGCGCCTGGTATATTAGTTCGATTTTGCTTTCTCATCTAGAAAACAGCGTAGGATTTAACGATTTAAAAAATCTTTCTACATCACATAAAATGGTGTTTTCCTGATAATTGTATTATAATACAAATTAGAAAATGCTTTTAAGTATTTTGTAGCTGAGATTAAGAATAATTCAGCATTTTCTGACGATTCTATTTTTCAGATAAGTAAATATCTTATAATAAGTAAAATAGATAATTTTTATTAAATACCTGAAACAGAAGATGCTTCATATTATAGATAAAATATCCTTATTATATTGTAAAGCAATCAGGTTATCGAACACTATGTTAAAAATATCTTTTAGTTTTTAAAAAATAAAATAAAAATATAATTCAACTTTTTATATTAATTTAGATAAATGGATTTATTTAGTTATATAAATGCTGCGCTTAACATTTATATGCTGGTATATTGGGACGAACTTTGAAATCCTACAATATGGTCAGACGATAAGAACGAAATTTCCTCCACCATCTCTGGACACATCAACAGAAGAAAACAGGCTCAGAATTTGTGCCTATGATAGCATTTCGATAGAATCAGGTGGCAAGCTTGAAATATAGAAGATACTTATAGACAATACTTTTCGATTAGATCTCTATATTCTTCCTATGATAGACATTTATATTGCTTGGATTTTACTCTTTTTTAAAAGATATAGTGCAATTAAAATTTATTTTATGATCACTCTTTATTGGTGAAATGATATAAAAGACAAAAATTGTGTGTTACAGGAATGCCATTCCAGGTAACATCATTGAAGCAACTTTTCAAAAGGTAATCGCTTGATATTTTATTATTCATACCTGCATCAATTTTGATTTGACATTTGCATTCCTTTTAGTATTTTGATTCTGCGCTATAGAAATGCAAAATAATTCACAGGAATATGAATTCGTTTTGTAAATATAAGCTTTTTCAAAGACTAAAAGTTGAGAAATAAATACAATTTATTATTAACATTAATTTGATATACTGATTGAGAAAAAGCTAAATTATATATATATATATATATATATATATATATATATATATATATATATATACACAAGGGGCGTTCAAATGAAAAGGTACGAAACGACACTGTAGGTATAAATGAAGACTTTATTCAAAGTATACACCACAGGCCTGAGCACGACGATCCCATTGATTAACGAGCCGAAGAATTCCTTGTTCCCAGAATTCTTGTGGCCGTGACGAGACTCTGTGCTGCACAGCGTCCTTGAGTTCGTCATCCGAGTTGAAACGCTTCCCTTCAAGATGTTTTTTCAGAAGACCAAACACACGAAAATCACAGGGTGACATGTCCGGGCTGTGAGGTGGATGGTCGAGCTGCTCCCACTTGAACTTGGCCAGTTCCACGTGTGTGACTTTGAAGACGTGTGGACGCGCGTTATCATGGAGCAGAATCACACCCTCCATGAGTAGCCCCGGTCTTTTGTTCTTGATGGACCTACGTAGTCTTCGGAATGTCTCACAGTACACATCGGAGTGAATGTTTCTTCTGTGCTCGAGGAATTCAACAATTAGCGGACCTGACACGTCAATTGGATGGCGCTCTTTATGAGAGTCTTTGCTCTCCTGCGCATGCGGACGCCCGCGCATGTTCTGATCTACGCCGGAGATTCCAATCACATCCCTAGATATCTCGCTACGTTCTCCCATAGCGGCATAGGCAAATATGTTAAAGGTTAATTTGTTACGACGTTTCGTACCTTTTCATTTGAACACCCCTTGTAAAACTTCGAAATATATGACAATTAATATTTCACCTTTTTTTTGTTATCTAATATATTATGGTTCATGATGTTTGATATATTAATGAATTTTTATTTTGCTGCATAACATGTTTGATACTATTAATTTTTTTAACTCTTTTTGAAATATATTTATGTCAGTTTATTGGCATTTATTTATGATCACGTAGCATACCTTTATTTTTATTTTATAGCTTTTATGCTACCATGAAAGTCCATTATGTCTTTTTGAAAAATTTGTATAGCACTATTAACTATTTGTACAGCACTATTATATTGAAGTTTGTTGCATATATTAGATTAAAATTTCAACAAAATTATCTTATTGCGAATGAGAAATCGCTTCCCCACACTACAATCCTGTTTGTTATTCAGCACTCTGAAATTAACGAAATTTCCCTTTATGAGTGCATAGTCAAATGTTGTTCAAAATAATAATTTCAATTACATATTTGTAGAAGTTTTTGAGATTTTTTATTACAATTGATGAGAATTATTTTTCAGTATCATGAAAAAACATAACTCTTATTCGAGATTTTAGCCCAAACATTGGAGCAAAGCAATGCCTTATATCGGTTAGCTCTTGCAACTATTTTTCTTTTGAGACGTTCTTTGACTGAATATTTGACTAATATTTATCTATTTTAAATGATAAATAAAATTCACATAAAAGCTTATTAAGCCATAGAGAACTACTACAGAATGTTTCAGAAAATATGTAAAATATTGTCGAGTGATTGAAATTTAGTACAATTTATTCATTTTTTGATGTGAAATAATTTTTTGTAATTTATTAAAAAGAAAGCATCAAAGCAGATGGCATGTAATTAACATCTATTACTAAATAATTTAATATGTGCGTGTGTTTTTCAGGAGTATACTCACGTAGAAATTCTCAATGTCACAGACTCTCAAAATATCAACTTATCACAGACTCTCAATCAAGTCATTTATAAAAAAAGCATTCAGAAGAAAGCAGGAGTTAATTTCATGGGTGAGTTGCTCCCTTTTTACTTTCTCTAAAACGATACATACAAAGAAAGTATATAATCAATGAAATAGAATCGGAGATTTTGATGAATCTTTCCCTTTCTTTTCCTAAACACACACACATAAAATGCAGCAACAATTATTTCGTTTTTTTCAAACATGGGTTGCAGTCAATGAAAAGAAAGATGCCCCAATATGTCATTAATTCTCTTTATTATACTATGAAGCAGACACAAAACAATAGAGTCACTGCTGATTCAATTAATACGCATCCTAATAATCCTAATAATCCAATTAATACGCAATACGAAAATTTGTAAACTAAAATATACAATTGAAACTTAATAATCTTTCTTTTATTAAAATATTTTAATGTAGGAAATTATCTACCATTTTAATACTACTGAATGGTCCTCTTAATTCATTATACAAGATACGCCCAGAAAGTAAGCCCTCTTTGATATTAAAAACTGTTCACAGATTCTAATGAATATTCTATAGATGCATTAACACTTTCAACGTTACCAACGAGATATCTCGTCTTTCAGATACTTCCAATTACAGGTTTCTATGGGCTAAAATTTGAACTTTCTTACTTTGAACTTTCTAAATTTTGTCTCTTATGCCAGTTTAGATAAAAGTAAAGGTATTTTTCAGATATGTATTATAAAGTTCAACCATTAAAGTTCAAAGTAAGAAAGTTCAAATTTTAGACAAACCGAAACCTGTAATTGGAAGTATCTGAAAGACGAGATATCTCGTCAGTAGCGTTGAAAGTGTTTAAACGTATATAGTGAACTACTTTTCACACAATTTCCACTTTTTTTAAAGACTATTTTCATTTCTCATAATTATTTCTTTTTTCATTCCTTTCCTTCGAGAATGGCTAAGTGGTAAACATATAGAATTATGGCTTTAATAACGTTAGGAATAATGGCGAAAAATAGTTTAAATTCTGTTTTTTTTTTTGTATCGAGTAAAATTATTCTATTAATGTACGCGCGTCATCCATGACAAAATGATTCTTGCTTTCTGCATTCGCCATGAAAACAATACTCAGCAAGATAAAAAAGGGCAATATGTTTTGATTTGGGGTTTTATCATATCATCTGAGGGGTGATACGAAATAAGAGGAACACTTTTCTGTAGTGCTTTACATGATACGTTATTCATTCAGTTATTCTACAGGTGGTTATCAAAATAATGGAAACACCTTAGATTTATAAAGAATCCTTTATTAGTATGGCGTAGGACAGCCTTTGGCATGTAATACAGCTTGGATTCGCCTAGGAATAGATTCATACAAGTATTAAAAATAGTGCTTACAGGAATACTGTACCATTCTTCTTGGATATATTGTGAAAGTTCTCGGAGAGATTCTGGTGGAGGATATCGATTCTGTATTGAACGCTCTAAAATAGACCATAATAGTTCAATTGTATTGAGGTCCGATGAATGTTCGGGCCAAGGCAGATATTTAACTTCATCCTTGTGTGTTCATCAAACCATGATTGAACAAATCTCGCTGCATGGATAGGTGCATTATCATCCTGGAAAATTCCACCTTCTTCAGGAAACAAAGTTTGCATTATAGGATGAACCTGCTTAGCTAAAATTTCACTATACTTCTCCACAGTGATGTTCCTTTCAGGGTTACGATTGGTTCAGCAGAAAACCACAACATAGCTGCTCATATCATGACAGATCCACCTCCATGCTTGACAGTTGGAAGAAGACAATCACGATCATGCGCTTGTGCGGTTGTCCTCCAAACGTGGACCCGTCATGTTGTTGAGAAAAGTGTGCAACACTATTCGTCAGACCATATTACTTTCTTACACTTATCAATCAACCAGGTTTTGTAAGTGTGACACCATTGTAGAAGACGTTTCCCATTAAAACCTGTGACAAGTGGCTTGGGAATTGCTGCTCTGTCATAAATGTTCTATTTATGAAGTGCCTTCTAACTGCAATCACTGACACTGGAGAACACGAGCTCTGCTGTCACTTTTGCTACAGTTGTTCGCATTTCAGACATTACAATCCGTTTTAATACCCGTCGGTCCATTTCACTGATCTTCTCTTTCTGCCCACTATTTTATTTTGCCGAGCTTGCCTTTTTACGTTGTGTGTATGTTGTCATGACTTTATGCACTGTACCTCTAGAAACGCCTAAAAGTTGGGATATTTCGATAACACTTGATCCAGCTAGACGGGTTCCTACAATTTGGCGTCTTTGAAAATCTGTGAGGTCCGACATCTTACGCTTTTGAAAAAAAATCCACGAATAAAGCTAACAACGTATATATATACTAGCAGAGTATATATATTGCTATTTATAAAAAAACCGGTGGATATTATTATATTTTAATGCTTACGAAGAGCATTCAAAAATGTCACTTTTATTCACAGGTATTTCCGTTATTTTGAGAACCGCCTGTATTTCGATGTTGATAATCATTTTCTCTTTGAATCATACAATTCAGTTGCGAGCTGAAACTATGTGAAGTTCCTATATATTGCAAAGTAAAATATAAACATCTGCTCCATTTTTCATCACCTCTCTGTTTTGATAATACAAAGCCTACTGAAATAAAGAAGTTTTATGTATTTGGAAATAGATTGTGTGATCGTTATACTGTCCCGACTAAGAATTTATTTCCCTCTTAGTTTAATTACTGAAATAAGTTCCAACTTAATTTTGTGCACAGAAAAATATTTCAGGTGATAATTGGGAGTATAATTTTAGTACAACATTTAGTTAGTTACTTCCAAATTTAATCAATAGAAAATGTTGAAAAATTTCAAAATCTCTAAGGTCTCTGGTCTTATATTTCCTATTTACTAAAATATTTTATAAAATGTTATCAAATATAACAATATTTCAATAATATTTCAAATCACTGGTACTTAACCGATTTGACAATATTTGCGGTTAAACAACATCCTGTAGGCGTAAAGGAGAATCTTAAGTGCCAAAAGTTAGTTCACAACGTTTTGTTGAAAAAATCCACAATGAATGTCTTAAGGGCTAACATATGTAATTAAAGCCATCCTTACTTAATAAAACCTACGTATTTGTCACCTACTATTCGGTGACAGAGCACCTATGTGCTCCACATGTCACACTGATTTTCACACACATGTCACACAGATCATCGCATTTTAATCGAGTGTCCTGCTTTTAATGTTTATCGCTACCAGTTTTTTCACTCATCACCTTTAATTCTCATTATTTATTGGAAGAGAACTACAATCCATACATTTTTAAATTTTTATACGCTATTAAATTTTTACTATGCATTTAAATTCTTCAAGTATTTAAACCTTTAATTTTTTTTTCATTTTTAAATATATAATCATTTGCTACTGTTTTCACCGTATTTTAACTATTAATCTCTGTCTTACCACATGGATGGCGCAGTTTAGTCAAAAATGGCACTTGTGCCAAAACATACAAAACAACCAACCAACTATTTGCATAACTTGATGCGCATACAAAGTTTTTCTTACTGTAGGTCAATTACATAGCGTTTGGAAAATCTATTTTTCCAAAAGTTCAACGAGCATTGAAAAGGAGTCGAGCCTACAATGATGTCACAAGGAACACATGTCCCATGATGAATTCATTAACTTTTGAATTAAAAGAAGTTCGGTAAATATTAACATGGGAAAAATTAGAAAAAGTTCAGCGTCCCGTTTCCAGAAAATTCCAGCTGTCTTACCAGACATCAAGGGAACACTTATCAAAATTTTTCTTAAACCATGTTTTAGAGAAATCAATCTCAGACAAAAAAAAAGTTCTACTCGCAAAATTACTTTAGCTGCAAAACTTTGAATTTAATCATTACAGGCCAATCACTTACTGATAGGAAAAATGCCGTGAATTGATTGTCAAATCTTCAGTTCATGCTGGAGTTTGACTAATGTAAAATCGTTTTAAATAGTAATATTCATAGCTTCGAAACTCGGACAGTTTTGATCTCAGAAATAAGGAATTTGTTTAAAATTTTAGTGTGTACAGATAATTTTTCTAGGTATGACTAATAGGATAGGGTCATTTTATGAAAATTTTTGACTATTAGATTTATTAGGGAAAATGTAGACTTTATTTTTTCATCATTACATTTATTTTCCCGAATCACATAAAGATCTATTTCTTTACTTACTTTAAAGCCTTTTTTCCAATAAAAGTATATGCCCACCTCTACCATTTAGAAATTGCGAGCACCATTTTTCTTTTCAAGTTCTGATGGTCAGAAGAATATTAAAGTATGGATAGAAAAAGGAGTTCATTAACAAGAAACAAACAAAATGTTCTCTTTTCAATATAATCGTTATAGAATGTATGCCTTTGTCATATCATTGAATCAGTTTTCGGATCACCTTTTCGAAGAACGTAGTCACTAGGGATGAAAGCAATACTTCGTCCTAACCAGAGGTCATGCTGGAAACTTGATGGGGCCATCAAAGAACATCCTCACCTAGCATGAAGGAACAAACGACATTTGATGACATTGGACATTTACAAACAACAAAGATCTCTCTAGAGAAAACGCATATTGGTACGAAAAAAGAATAGAAAGAAAATTATTTCATTTTACATTACATATTAAATTCTGAAACATTAAAAATGCATAAAATACATTAAATGTACGTTACCATTTTACTTTAGGTGAGAACTAGAGTCAAGAACTATGATAAAATGTCCCGAATAGAAGATTCAATGGCTGATATTTTTTATGAGTTCTTCGATGTCAAGAGAATATCCAATTTCTTGGCCATCTGAGTCCGTGTTCTTGCCATAGTACACAGACTTTGATCACGTGATTTGTAGATCCTTCTTCGGTGCTGCACTGACAAGTCGAACTTTTGTCAAAGAAACGACTTTGATGTACAACAAATACAGCATGTCCAGTGTATATTTGATTGCGATAAAAATAACCCTCAATTCGGTTAACAGAAACGTTTTTAAAATGTTGATAGGTTGTTCATTCCTTGGTGGAATTAGTGTTTTTGAATCTTCTCATCAGTCTTTCTTTATTTTTTTTTATTTTTTTGAATTTGCTTTTCAGGAAAGAGTATGAAACAGCAATGCCTAAACATTCACCCTCCAAATTCTTAATTTTTGTATTCTAATTAACCAGATCATTATATATCATTCCAATATTCTCCGTTTCTTTCGAAAGACTTGATCAACTTACTTACAAGTCTTTCTGCGGTAATTTTGTGACCCAGACCCTTCTGATGGAAAATGCGGAATAAAAAAGCAGTTTCCATGAGAAGAGACAGAGGCAAGAAGAGGACCAAAATGACGAGAATTGATGATGATCCAAGAGATGAACCGTGCTGTTCATCTCTTCCCTTTATTGAAAATTTGGCCAAGCTTCCAGACAAATGATCAGTTTCAAGAGTTCATCACTCATAACTGGTGGCTGTGTTTTGCGAAGAGGATAATATAAATCTAGTCTACCGATAAAAGAAAAGCCTAAATCTTCATGGCGAATGCATTGAGAAAAAACTCTGATTGAGCATACTTTTTTGTAATAAGTTTTTGTTCTCTACTGTTGTCTTTTAAAGGGTATCCCAGACTTAACGGAAGATTTGAATTTCTTACCATTCATGAAGTAAAGTGTTGGCAACCCTATTAAAAACCATTTCACAGCTGATAGTTTAGGGTTACTAAAAATGAAGCGTTGCACGACAGAGCAACATGGTAACGCAAGATTTGAATTAATAAAAAAAGCAGTCTTTTTTCGTTAAGATGTTATATTTTTATTAAACACAGGATAGGGTTATGTATGGAATACCACATAGGGCAAATGACCTCCACAGCTTTGCTGGCACATACGCACTCTTTTGCCGAAATTTTCCATAACTATTTTGTATAAATGTGGCTAAATTTCGTTGATGCAGCACGCTTGCTTGTGGGCTTGTTGGCATAGACCTTTGACTTCAAATAACCTCCTAAAAAGAAGCCCAATGGTGTTAAAACATAGGATCTAGGAGGCAAATTCTCACACTTTTTAACTATGACCGTCATACATTCATTATTTTTGAAATATTCAACAATGAAAACACGGTAGAACAACATGTTTTCATTGTTGAACACTGGAAAAAAATCGAGCGTTAACGTAATGCTCCATTTTTATTAACCCGAAACTATTAGCCATGAAATGATTTTTGAATAGGTTTGCCAACACTTTACAGCACGAATGGTGAAAAATACAAATTTTGCGTTCATTTTAGGACACCCTTTATTATGCTCCACTGGAAACTTGAATACATGCATTGCTATTTTAATACATGCATTGCTATTTTAATACATGCATTGCTATTTTAATACATGCATTGCTATTTTAATACATGCATTGCTATTTTAATACATGCATTGCTATTTTAATACATGCATTGCTATTTTAATACATGCATTGCTATTTTAATACATGCATTGCTATTTTAATACATGCATTGCTATTTTAATACATGCATTGCTATTTTAATACATGCATTGCTATTTTAATACATGCATTGCTATTTTAATACATGCATTGCTATTTTAATACATGCATTGCTATTTTAATACATGCATTGCTATTTTAATACATGCATTGCTATTTTAATACATGCATTGCTATTTTAATACATGCATTGCTATTTTAATACATGCATTGCTATTTTAATACATGCATTGCTATTTTAATACATGCATTGCTATTTTAATACATGCATTGCTATTTTAATACATGCATTGCTATTTCAATACATGCATTGCTATTTCAATACATGCATTGCTATTTTAATACATGCATTGCTATTTCAATACATGCATTGCTATTTCAATACATGCATTGCTATTTCAATACATGCATTGCTATTTCAATACATGCATTGCTATTTCAATACATGCATTGCTATTTTAATACATGCATTGCTATTTTAATACATGCATTGCTATTTCAATACATGCATTGCTATTTTAATACATGCATTGCTATTTTAATACATGCATTGCTATTTCAATACATGCATTGCTATTTTAATACATGCATTGCTATTTTAATACATGCACTGCTATTTCAATACATGCATTGCTATTTTAATACATGCATTGCTATTTCAATACATGCATTGCTATTTCAATACATGCATTGCTATTTTAATACATGCATTGCTATTTTAATACATGCATTGCTATTTTAATACATGCATTGCTATTTTAATACATGCATTGCTATTTTAATACATGCATTGCTATTTTAATACATGCATTGCTATTTTAATACATGCATTGCTATTTTAATACATGCATTGCTATTTTAATACATGCATTGCTATTTTAATACATGCATTGCTATTTTAATACATGCATTGCTATTTTAATACATGCATTGCTATTTTAATACATGCATTGCTATTTTAATACATGCATTGCTATTTTAATACATGCATTGCTATTTTAATACATGCATTGCTATTTCAATACATGCATTGCTATTTCAATACATGCATTGCTATTTCAATACATGCATTGCTATTTCAATACATGCATTGCTATTTCAATACATGCATTGCTATTTCAATACATGCATTGCTATTTTAATACATGCATTGCTATTTTAATACATGCATTGCTATTTCAATACATGCATTGCTATTTTAATACATGCATTGCTATTTTAATACATGCATTGCTATTTTAATACATGCATTGCTATTTCAATACATGCATTGCTATTTCAATACATGCATTGCTATTTCAATACATGCATTGCTATTTCAATACATGCATTGCTATTTCAATACATGCATTGCTATTTTAATACATGCATTGCTATTTTAATACATGCATTGCTATTTTAATACATGCATTGCTATTTTAATACATGCATTGCTATTTTAATACATGCATTGCTATTTTAATACATGCATTGCTATTTTAATACATGCATTGCTATTTTAATACATGCATTGCTATTTTAATACATGCATTGCTATTTTAATACATGCATTGCTATTTTAATACATGCATTGCTATTTTAATACATGCATTGCTATTTTAATACATGCATTGCTATTTTAATACATGCATTGCTATTTTAATACATGCATTGCTATTTTAATACATGCATTGCTATTTTAATACATGCATTGCTATTTTAATACATGCATTGCTATTTTAATACATGCATTGCTATTTTAATACATGCATTGCTATTTTAATACATGCATTGCTATTTTAATACATGCATTGCTATTTCAATACATGCATTGCTATTTCAATACATGCATTGCTATTTCAATACATGCATTGCTATTTCAATACATGCATTGCTATTTCAATACATGCATTGCTATTTCAATACATGCATTGCTATTTTAATACATGCATTGCTATTTTAATACATGCATTGCTATTTCAATACATGCATTGCTATTTCAATACATGCATTGCTATTTCAATACATGCATTGCTATTTTAATACATGCATTGCTATTTCAATACATGCATTGCTATTTCAATACATGCATTGCTATTTCAATACATGCATTGCTATTTCAATACATGCATTGCTATTTTAATACATGCATTGCTATTTCAATACATGCATTGCTATTTTATGTACTAACGAATAATTGATTATCCCTGCTTAGGTCTTCTGTGCTTCAGCATTCTTTTCGGATGCGCTTCAGCAACCCTAGGCGAAAAGGGAGAAGCGCTGCATCAAGTCATCGAGCAGCTGAACTGTGTCGTTATGAAAATCATGAACTATTTTCTCAAGTGAGTTGTTGCCAATCATCTCTGCATGATTTCAGTCAAAAAATATAAATACGAAAAGTTTCCTTCAGTATTTGATCCGTCACCAAATTTCCTTGTTAAATTCGAAGCTTTCAACTTAAGCTTTCTTGCAGCTGAATTTCAAGTTGTAGGAAGCAAAAATATAAGCTTCTGGGATGTTGTACTATGGGATACTTCTATATAGATATATTAACATTTTAACAATATTACAATCTTACATTTGAGGAAGTAAGATTCTAATAATATTGTTAAAGTGTTAGTATTATTGTTATTTAAAAAAAATATTCTTAATAGAGGGTGAATAAAATACATATGCGTGCGAATGTTAAATGCTTAAAAAATTACTTATATAGCACTCTCTAATAATGCCAGCGCGCCAACCTTATAAATAATTATATACCCCGGGGGGCACCTCAAAATGAGGATGAGAGGCTTCCGACATGGTAGTTGAATCTCGCTACTCTGGAGGGTTCATGAAAAGGTAGGGGGTCTGGCTCCTCCCATCCACGACGGGATGTACTTCCTTAGGGAAGGATTGTACCATGGCCGGTGATGGCCCTTAGGATTTAACCACAGTTCTCGCCAGTGTTGCTGTTGTGGCGGAATGATCATTCATTAATTATTATCCGTGGGCCTTCGTGTGGGTTGGAGAGTCAGTGATATGATTTATAAATAATTATATAAAGTTTCGTAAAGATTAATATCGTCTTTCACGATAAATATATCCTTAAATATAAGTTTATGCAACATTCAAATGAAAATATTGGAATGATAAACTTTCTAATTGTTTATTAGATACAAATTTTTTTAGAAATTTAAATTTAATTCTCACTATTGTCAAGAACATTTTTGTTAACTTATAATATAAAGAGATTCCCTCAACTTAGCTTAGAAAATAAAAGTATGGATTGTTATAGAAAAAAATTCAGTATTTTTGTTGTTGTTACTTATGCACTTGTCTGCGCAGTAGCTTCTGAGGGTAAAGACCACCGAGCACCCGAGGGCAGAAGTCTGACTTCTAGCTCATATGAAGATGACACTCACACACTCGCTTGCTTGCACAACTCCATTTTACGGGGGGAGGGTGCTTTTTCACACACCTCACAGATAGAACACGGGGTAAAGAACAACCAAGCACGTACCAGGACTCGAACCCGGGACGCCCAGATCACGGGGAAGACGCGCTACCTCTAGGTCAAGATGCTGGTTTAGTGTTTCTAGTGGTCCAATGCGAATGAAAAGCCTAAAGTTAACATTTATAACTTATTACTTTGTGTGCATCTCTCTCTCTCTCTCTCTCTCTCTCTCTCTCTCTCTATATATATATATATATATATATATATATATATATATATATATATATATATATATATATATATATATATATATATATATATATATATATATATATTCATATCAGCAGTGAAGTTGACAGATTAATGCATGCTTGATCTTTACAGATTTCCAAGAATCATTAACAATGTTATAATTCCTGCTATTAACGAATAACTACTATCAGGACTAAGTTTATTACATAACATATCATCAGGTGATAGATACCACATATATGTTTCTTAAAACACTCTTGTTATTGGGAATATTCTTGCTCCGCATCTTCCGATAATTGGAATTGGAAAATGCAGAACAGCGAAAAGGAATCAAAGATTTAGAGACTCATCAGGACTTTAGGAATCAAGATTTAGAATTAAATATAATAATTTCTGAAGAAGCTCAGAAATTTACAAACTGTTTAAAGAACTAATTAAAGTCATACACAGCAACAGAAAGGATTGAATGGGGAGAACATTTAATAAGAACAGATGGCTATTGAGTCACTGGAAAGATCTTTTTGACTAAATCATTTGGTTCCAGAAAAAGGCAAAGGCCAAAACTTAGGTGGATTGACTGCCCGGCAAAAGACTTGAAAACTATTGGTACCAATTGAAAGACCTTAACCAAAAACAAAATGGCATGGGGTGGAATTCTAAGGAAGACCAGATCTCACCCTTAGCTTTTGAGTCTGCGAAGAAGATTTAAACAAAACACAATTAACACAGAAAGAAATATGTCAATGGTTAAGTCGCTTTTGGGACATTAATTTTCTTACATGGGTAGAAGTAATCATAAGTTTCCAAATAATATGTGTCATCCAATGATATAAAATCATAGATCTGTTAGCTAAAGAATCTGTGCTTTATACCCCATTTAAAATATACCTGTTTCGAACCAAAATTTTTTACAGTATGCTTCCCTTGGGCATGTTTTTCTGGATGTTCGCCGAAGGACTGAAGAGCGAGGCTCCCTACCAACTCTTGGAGTACATGGGGGTCTTCTTGGCCACTGCCTTCGGGTGCATCGCTTTCCACCAGTTCATCCTTTTGCCGCTGCTCTACGTCGTGATCGTGAGGAAGAACCCAATACCATACCACGTCAACCTATTACCAGCCATACTCACAGCATTCGGAACAGCCTCGAGGTAAGTCAACAGGGGGAGAAATAATTTCTTAAATTCATTTGTGTAAAAACTCTTTGTGTCTATTAATAAGAGTCCTCTAGTAATTCCACATTTGAAAGTTGTAATAATTGATTTAGCATTCTGCAGTTTGTGCAAGTAGACAGAGGATAGATGTAATTTCGAGAGAACCATTCTTGGAAGATTTCAAGAGAAATATCCTTATTAGGGAAGAAGTGGTTGAAAATGCAGATAGGTAATGATTGTAAGGGGAAAGGGAAGAATCTCCTAATATATTCCAAAATTAATAATTTCGATATTTTACCCAATTAGATAGAAAATATACAGCCATTCAGAAACCTGCCAACTTAAAATTTCTCATCACTAAAATTGAGTTCATTAAGGATAAACTTTTTGCTAACAAATAACTGTATGTTTGGTAGAACGATATTTTATTATAAGATTCTGAAAGACATATCTTAAAATTGTTCGATGTTTCGCCTTTCATACAGGATCCATTGATTTGTTTGATAATTGTAATGCTTATAAGCTCGAAATTAGGTAGTGACATTATGTAAGGCAAGAAATGACGCTTTTTGATAATAGCAGCATATCTGTTATTGATACTCTATTATAACATCAAATATTGAGTCTACGTTATTGGAATGTAGCATCTACAACAACTTCCAACACCCTATGGGGCTATTCTATTTTGTCGTCCCATATAAGCGAAAAGTTCGAATGCATTAAAAAAAATTCTTTAAAGGTAACTGTTGTTACGTTGGTTGATTATTTGTCTTTCGCTTGTTTCTTTATTTGTATGATGCCAAGATCAGGTGAATACATGAGAACACTCCGTTAATAATACAGTTAGTGTTCCAAGCCGCTTGGGATGGTTTAGTTGACCTTGTTCATAAATAGATATATGTTGAAGAATACTGTAAAAAAATGGACCATAAAGTTGCCCAACATGATAACAGCGACAAATTTGGAGAAACTTTGAGCAAAGTGCTAGTAAGTTAATGTTAAAATGATTCATAAGGATTGATTGAATGTTGTGGAAGCACTCTTGAAGAATAGCGAATGTCAAATGAAGGGCTCTAGCACTGACGAGATGCTTTTCATGAAATGACATGACAAATTTTTCAGAAAATATGCATCTGCAGACAAGTAATGTGTGTATATAAAATTTATTTTTAAAACCACCTAACTGTTTTCGCTTTATAAATTGATAATATTGTGTACTATATTATCAATATAGTGCAGGATATAATACTATTCTTTTTTTTTGTTAATATATGATGAGTTACATATGAATAATTTGTTGATAATGTAATTTCTCTTTTTGTATGTTGAACTTCAATGTTTGATGAAAGGCTTTTTTTTCTTTCTTTTTTTTTAAGTAATTGGTAATGGCAATACCAATTTATACACGATAAGTGAGATAGGTTCATTATTTCAATGCTATCGTTTTTGTCATGATGACTTGCATTAATTGGTAATAAAATAATTTAAATTATATGCCCAATATGTGGTTTATTTCAGCGCTGCCACTTTGCCAGCAACAGTGCGGTGCGCCGAGGAATCTAATCACTTGAACAAATGCGTTACTCGGTTCGTCCTTCCCCTGGGTATGGTAGTGCACATGAATGGCGGCACATTCTACATTCCTCTCTCCGCCATCTTCCTCACGCAGCTTGAAGGAATCAACCTTGGATTAGCGGAGACACTCGTCATATGGTGATTTTCGTTTTTCATTTTGTCTTTCAAAATTACTTTTTAAACTTCTTTTTGTTATAATATTAAGTGTATTAATTTATATTGCAGCAATACCTGAAATAAAAAATTTAAATTCACGAATTTTAAACAAAAATTATTAAAAAATTGGGAGGCAAGGAAATAATCTGATGGTAGATATATGAAACGTTTGAGGAAGAGGTGAAATATAACTGGCTAAATGTCATCCTAGGACTTGTAATTCGATCAAGAAAACTTATTTATTTCATCTGGACCTGGGTCTAAACAAATACATTCATGTCCTTTCTTTGTTTCTTTAATTTGGGTATTCCTACATTCAGTAAGCAGTTTTGAGTATTCCTAAGTATTAAATCTTTGCAAAAGGCTAGAAAATGCCAAGTCTACATAATTAAAATTCACTTTTTCATTGTTGTAATCGTTGCTATTCGTGTAATATAAATGTATTATTATAGAACTAAAAGATTGAGATAAACGCTTAATTCTGTACCACCGAAATATTAGACACGGCAACCGTAGGATATTTAAAGGAAGATGGAGCATAAAAATTTAACAATAGTATGCCGTATAAAGTTAGTGGTCAATAAAAATATGTTAAAAAATAAATATATAAATTCTCCTGAATTTTTGATGGGAATTCAACATCCCACTGCATATATGAAATATCAAATGTTGTAATTTGAACCTACTGATAATATTTCGAAATATAACGAACAGGGGGACTAGAATACTAATAATCATGCAGTTCTCATCCATAAAATTATTTTCTACTTCGTTTCACAAAACAGTTAGAGTGACATTAATAACGTAACTATGTGACAATCAAACATTTACATCAAATATATTCTGGCTTATAGTGCATCATTATATTTCCTCCAATAACTATATCTGAAAATAAGTATCCTTAGTGTCGAAACAGTATCATTGCTTCTGCACATATTGACAACTGAGTGAAAGGGTCCACAAGATATTTTTTTAAATAATTGGTCATCAATATCTGCTTAAATATGACTTACTCGATCCCCAGGGCTGAATCCTAGTGACAATGATTTTCAAGAACATAATTTCGTTCCGTGTCCTAAATAATTTAAGAAATTCGCTTCAAATGTTTGTTAAAAATACCATTTTTCGATTTGAAAGTATCGTTGATAATGGTGGTCATTTTTAGTCCAAACTTATACTCATTATGTTAGAAAAGTTCGTAACTTATTAAAGTGTGGTTAAATCTTTTTTTGAGCTTTCATTAAAATGTTTTCTGGTTATTTCAATTTTCTGATAAATAGTTATTTCTGCAGATAATTCTGAATGGGAAAATTTTACGTATATACAGTTCATAAAATATAAAAAGCTTTAAAGTATCCAAGTTTTGTTAATTGAGCACTGACTATAGATTAATAGAACTTAAAATGATATGTAAAGTTTTGCCAATATCTTCAAAGTCTAAAGTAATTTTTTTCAGAATATTAAACTATCTTCTAAGTTCACTGCTAAAGCTCAAACAAATTACTACTCGAATATGATCTCGGAAGTAACTCTCCACGAAATGTTTTTCTTCTTTTTGTTTAGTCTACGTGATTTCATTTACGCGTTCACTTTATTTCTTAATTGCGATTTTTAATTATGATGTTCCCAACACTTCATTTCTTGTTTCCCTTATATAAAACTGTATAGTGTTGTCACAAAGTGAATACATGAAATTATTGTTAAAACACTATTATAATATGGCATATGATTATTTCAAATATTCTAAAGACGCTTTTAAAGTTTATAATATGTCTGTAAGTTTCATTACAAGCTTCATTGTTATCCCGAAGAATGTCAAGGTAATATTCGAATTTTTGCCATGTATTGTGCATTTTTTCGAATGCCATTTATACAGCATCAGTGATCTTAACTTGGTTATATCAATAATTTTAACTGCAAACACTCTGTCCTTTATCTAAACCCAAAACTGATGATGAACAGTAATGCTCAAAATCAGTTAATGAAGCTAAAGAATATATTAAACTTTTTCCTTCATTGATTCGTATCTTTAAGATATCTTAAATATACAAGGTGTCTCTGAATTAATGGGCTAAACTTTAAAGATACGTAAATATATATAAAAAGAAGCATTTTTGTTGTATAGCAATATGGATTCAGAAATGAAAAGTGTAGACAGAAATTAAAAGAAATTCTGACGACCTTACATAAAATATATGTTTACTTTCTAAGAAGGTTTAAATTGCTCCATCATTCAAA
The DNA here is from genome assembly GCF_947563725.1 of Argiope bruennichi. NCBI lineage: Eukaryota > Metazoa > Arthropoda > Arachnida > Araneae > Araneidae > Argiope > Argiope bruennichi. The sequence continues at coordinate 74,007,373 of NC_079160.1, forward strand.
AATATTTTCTAACAGCAAAGAGTCTTTTAAAGTTTGCTTGATGCCATTCAAACTCAATAAATTGTTTTGCAGACGATTTGATAATACAAACTAAATAAACCAATATTTTTCTTCCCGAAAATTCATCTTCATTTAATCTACGTCACTAAACTTGTATATCGTCTGCTTTACAAATATTTTGTAAATAAAAAGCTTTTTCTTTCATCTCATCTACATTTCTTCATTTTTCCGACTATACTATCAATCTCCGACCCCATATTGTCATACAAAAAAAGCTCCTTAATATATAAATATATGTAATGATATCTCTAATTCTAAATTAAATTCTAATTAATTTCCTAATTTTTATCTTAATTTAGGCCATATTAACTTCATTCTAAAATGTTCTCTTATTTCCTAACCCAATTTCACCTTTTTTATTTAATTAATGCAACAGAAGCTCTGTCAATTTGTTGAAATCGACAAATTCCCATACTCCGAGTGAAGGGATTAAAATTTGTCGATCTAAATAAATTCTTTTAAAAGGCCCCTATAATTCCCTTGCCTAAATCGACACGCGTAAAGAAATCCACAGAATCTCACAGTATATAATCATGGGGATAAATATTTCATTAGCTCTTTTTTCTTTTCGCTCTTGTATTGCAATGTTGATGTGCCTCGTCGCTTCTGCTTGTATATAAATTATGCCTCCCGGTATGGAATAAAAGCGAAGTTTAAAAATTAAGTGTCCTCGCTCTGTTCAGCCACAAAACTGCTTGAAAATATGTGTTTTACAATATATATATATATATATATATATATATATATAACCTACACTTTTGATTCATGAATTCAGGGACACTCTGTATGTAACATTAATTCCACATGAATTGATTATCTGTAGGACTAAAAGAAAATTAAGAACATATCTACTCCCTATTAAAACAGTACTCCCTAATTCTTCCATTGTAATATCTTTATAATCAGAGAAATGTTTTATGATCACTCTTTATTTTATTTTCTTATATTAGTTCATATTCTTATTCTCTAAAAATTCTTATTCTATTATTCTACAAAATTTCATATTCTATGGTTTAACACATTTTTTGCCACACAGTGTGACAGCTGTTCTGCTATTCATCGCATGTCCAGCTACATCAAGCGCTGGAAATCCCGTCTATTTGCTGACCGTGCTCGCAGCTGCAGGCATCAACAAGCCACAGTTCATCTCTCTCTTTTTATCTATGGAATGGCTGATGTAAGTGACTAGTTCCCATGTATAGAGCTGGCTTAATATAAAAAAATTAAGACGATATGAGTATCACTGACTTTATACCAAACAAATTAAGAAGATTTATGTATTATTGACAGTATAAAATGTGAGTATTACTGACTTAATATAAAAAAAATTAAGAAGTTATGAGTATTACTGACTTAATATAAAAAAAATTAAGAAGTTATGAGTATTACTGACTTAATATAAAACAAATTAATTAAGAAGATGTCAGTATTAGTGTCTTAATATAAACATATTAATAAGATATGAGTGTTGCTGAATTAATATAAAAAATTAAGAAGATATATTACAGACTTAATATAAAACAAATTAAGAAGATGTGAGTATTACTGATTTAATATAAAACAAATTAAGAAGGTGAGAACTTCTAGCATGATAATATTTTAGGCTTCATTCGTCTATTTTTATGTTGTTTTTGAAAATGTTTCTAATTATTTCAATTAATATCTAACTTTTTATATAGTTTTACTTTTACTTTTCTTATTACTTTTTTTATTTTTCTTACTGTTGCTCAGAAGCAATGAGTTTTCGTTGACTTTTATGGGAAATCTAAAATTCCAAAGTGTGAGTATTGTAAGCATACCTTCATACAGAGATTTCTGAGTAATAATTAAAATAAATCAATAAAAATGAATTTTTAAGAATTATTTTTTAAAAATCTGAAAACCTGTAAATATATTATTCATATCCAACTCACTTAGTATGTGCAGCCAAGAAAATTTTTTGTTAGATTTTTTCCCCATTTGCGAATTAAATTGTTAATCTAATATTGGGAATTGCACTAATTTATAAATGCAGTGACTAAAACAACGAAAAGTATTGTTGTAAAGTATGGTCGCTGACCTTGTTTTAAAAATTACTGCATTATTATATGCCATTTCTGTAGTACGACTGCGTTGTAAATTACGAAATCGGTCTTCAAATAGATCTAGTGATCCACAGATCCATTATGAATGGCAATCTCGCTAAAGGATGTAAGAAGTAATGATGATAGCTTTCATGGATTTATAATCTTATGAAAAATCCTAAGCTCTATTCCAAAGATTTACATTAACTGGTAGATTTACTGGAGAAGAAATAATAAATAATAAAAATGAAATATTAAATAAAAGCTGTTAAAAACTTTCATTGTTTTCTATTTTGCATAGAATATTTTATTGTTTAGAAATAAATTTATATATTATCATATGCCATTCCCGTCGAGGGACTACGTTGAAAATTATAACATCCGTCATCGAATATCCTCAATGATCCAAAGATCCATAATAAGTGGCAAACCTGCTGAGGCATATAAGAAGTATTGACGATAAATTTCATGGGTTCTAAAACTTATGGAAAGTCCTAAGCTCTATTCCAAAAATTTGTATTAAATAGTAGATATACCAGAGAAAAAAATAATAAAGAATAAAAATAAAGAACTTCCCAAAAAATTTGCCATAAGAACTGTCATTGTGTTCAGTTTTTCGTCAATTATTGTATTTTTTTTAGTAATCAATTTCTCCTTTCTTTTTCAACAGGGAGCGGTTTCGTACAATTATGAATGTTGTAGCTGATAGTTATGTCGCTGCTTTCGTAGAAAAGATCTGTGGAAAACGACTTCCTTTGGATTACGATGACATCGAATATGCCAATCCAGTTCTCGATGGTTACAATCCTTCTCCTGTGGTTGTCAGAGACACTCCTGCACCACAGCCAGATAATGTCAATATATGTCGTTGCTGTGGAAGTCGGATAGAAGTTGCCTGACGAAGCTTCCCATACGTGCTCAATAGGATCGAATAAAAAGCATAGCATCATAACGAGCATCATGTTAAGACATTATCACTACATATATTTTCTTCATGATTCATGTTTCGTATTATGACAATGAAAAAAATTGAAGAGTGATATATATTTTTGCATTAAAAATCTGGAATCTTATATTAGGAGCTGTATAGAATTTTTTTTATAAATATTCATTCATTAGACTCTTTAACATTATAGAACAAGTTAAAAGAAAGATTTCGAAATTATATTATTTTGTTAAAATTTATCTATTAAGGGCAATTTGTTAATTTTTGTCTTTATATCAATAACTGATTCTTGACATAACAATCAGAAATCCTTTGTTTATCGATTCTTCTTTCTCTATAAGTACATATTTGAGATCACTATAAAATTTGTCATGACAAAATGGATTCTTAATTTGTTTTAATATCCAAAATTTGTCGGCAATAGAACATTATAAGATTCCTTGAACTTACAAACTAACTTATATCATATTTTATTATTTGGCATATAATAAAAATGGTATAAGTTAAGCCATTATACAACTACGGAATAAATTCATATCATATTGCAAACTTTATGAATATAATTGTGCATGTCCTTTACATACGTAACTACATACTGCACTATATGGTACTGTAAGCAAGACCCTAACATCCAATGACTGTGTTTTGATATTTTGCGGTAAATTTTTAAATAAAAAAAATGACTTCTTAGTTTTTGGTTGTAAAGATACAAACATGAAAGATGATTTCTGCAGAAAAACACTTTTAAAAATTTTGTTATTGGAAATATTAAGTGAAAATTCTATGAAAAGTATTTATGCGTACATCAAAATTATGCTGTTTTTAAGCCTTTCACCTCATTGACGAATATATAACAAACAACTTACAAAAATAATAAAGTAAAATATTATTTAAATTAATCAAAACTAACTAAATATTTTATGAATTTCAAAAAGTCTATAAAATTTAAATGAAAATATTATTATTAATAATAAATAATTTGATTGATTCTAAAGAAAAAAAAATCGATATTAAATATTCTAGACTAAATTACGGGACTAAAAAATGTTCGATCCTTATCTAAAATTATAAAAAATCTGACATAAAAATATAAATTATTTATAATTACAAATGAATCATTTATTTTTGCTATCCATATTGAAAGTGAGAAGTCAGTTTTGATGCAGTTTTCTCAATTAAAGAATGTAAAAAAATGAGAAAGAATTTATTTTATTGTACAAAATACAATTATCGAACGATATTTTACTTTATAATGTAATAAAATTTCCAGTTGTTTTTCTTTGAAATATTTCATACATTGTGTTTATTTTAAGTGTGTTATGTATTGTGTTTATAATAATAAATTTATTCTTGTAATGTTTCTATCTGAATTGTTGACGAATTTGCAAAATTTAATGAATTGCTCGTGCGTTAAGAAATTTTTCTTTTATCTCACTGTGAATTTCAACTTCTCCATAAAAAATGCTTCGGCATCTATTTTTTTTAGAGAAATAGAGCCTAAAATTTCTCTAAAATTTTGAAAAAAAAATGAAATTTTTCTCGGCAGCAAAGTGGCAACATGAAACAAATTTTATTATAAAAATGGAGATAATGCAAGATTATTGAATTTTTTAGCAGTGCGCAACAAGAACTGATGTGTGAACTTGTGTCATTTTCATTTATTGGATTCATATGTATATATAATTTACTTTTGTCCATTGATTTTCGCCTATATCCTAAATCTTAAATTTAAATGTGAATTACTTCTGAACCATTTAATATTATCTTATTATTTTAAGTTTGATTAAAATTTTTAACTGATGCATCTGAAATTTTAATGTGAACTCAAATTCACAAGAAGTTAAAATCAATAAAATTATTCTTTAAATATTTAAAGTATATTTTATATTTGAATAAATAAATGCAGTAAAGTGAGACAATTTGGTTACTTTTTTCTTTTCTTGCAACTGCTTTGTAAAATAGAAATGCACAATATATATATATATATATTTCAAAATCATCGTAAACATAGTTTTACATTATGTCGAAACATGATAATTTATATTATTTGTGTATTAAAAATAAGTAATAAATAGTTTTGACAAAGTTGTCTTAGGAAAAAGGAACATTTGTCAATTGCGTTAAAGTCAGTCGAAATTTTTTACTATGAAAAGACTTTACATATAAGTATTTACTCTTTATTGTGAAGAAACATAAAGAAAAAAAATTGGAAAGCAAAAATTGGAGAATGTTTAAAAACAGCAAACCTCAAAATTTGAAAAGAATTTCAGAATACCATTAGAGGAGGCAAATTTTTTCAGACTTTCAAAATCAGGAGAATCAATTATGTACATGATATTTTGCACTTTAAGTAAAGAATTACCATGTGTATTTTGGAAATAAAAGATTTTCCCTCTGTCATTCTTAGGAAGATAGGATTCCTCAAAATAAGCATCTCCATACAACTGAGTGAATTTATCAGCAAAATACTGAATACTTTTCTAACTAGCATGAAATTCTTGCTGAACCTATTTGATTTGTCCTATCTATTCTGGCTTTCGCCCGAATATTGTAATTTGCCCTTATATCGCCTTTGGATTGGTTGGGTTTCCCTACCTTGAATACCTTTAATTTTTTGGGTTCTGAAATATTAACATTTTATCATCTTCTTCAGATATGTTATGCAAAGAACATGTGCAATCAAATTCATCTCGATGTTATGGCTATTCCTTTGATTGATCTTTCATTTACTAGCTCCCCTACCCTAGATTTGATTTAATTAGAAGGATCGGTCTTTTGTAATCAACTATAAAAGACTTATGGAGACTGCATTCTCTATAAATTTAAGGAATATTTCATGACGACCATCAAGAAGTATTCCTTGATGTTCAAGAACAAATGAGTCGTTGAAAAGTCTCATCTTCCTCATCTATGTTCAATAAAATCTGACATCTTGGTTTTTTCGAATGAAGCTGTTTGACTTTTATTCACAATGATTCAGTGAGGATTATTATAATTTTGAAATATTTTTCGACTGGTCATTTCCTTATTAAACGCAAGTGAGACGGCGAATTGTAACCTAGTATATCGTCTTAATTTTGATACTGTGGTTTTCCCATTTGGTCCTAAGTGTTTCTTGATACCTGAAATAATTATAGAAACAAAATGGAAAACGCATGAATTGAAAAAAATATATAAAAATTTTGAGAAGAAGATGAAATTCTTCTATGTAAATTTATCTTATTTTTATCCAGATTTCTGGTGCAACTTCTCCAAGTTGTAATATTGAACTGAAAAGTAACAAAAATTTAAATCCAAAGTAATTCTAGAACGAAATTATGAACTTATTTTCGTAAAAGAAATAATTTTTCTACGTTTACTTAAATGGGCTACTTGAATTACTTAAATTGTCTGCCAGAAACCTAATTTGAACAAATTTAAAAAACAGTTCTGATTAAAAATTGCAAAACAAATTGTAAGGTTTTAAACGAGCAAAAACCTTATTAGTAAATATCTTCTCAGTTCTATAAAAAACGATCTCTAGATGCCATCTCATTTCCCGAATACCCACATATTTTGCGTGTGGCCATACTGGTATTTCTTAACAATAAATGAGGGTTTAATTTTTTACAGATTAATCTTTAACAAACATTATTTAGAACTTAAATTTTTAAGGAAATAAGCTTTTTCAGAATATTAGTGCGTATTTAAATTTCTATGCAAGCACATCCTTATTTCAAGTCCATAATGCTATGAATAAATTATTTAATTAGATAAAAAGTTATATGAAAGGAATAATTGGAATCTTAAATATGAATAACACAAGTATACTTCACTTTCTAATTCCAAAATAGACTCGAAATAAGCATTAAGTTAGGTTTTGCGTTTAGCAGGGGAAAAAGTTTTATTATCCTGCTGCCATCTATTGGTTAGAATTGGAAATAAAATATATCTATATACTTCAATAACCTGGTTATTAATTATTCATTTAAAAGGCCATCTAAAATAAAAGTTTTAATTCTCAAATCACTGCAGTATTGTAGAAAAAAATTAATGAGTTTTAAAAATACGTTTCAGGGTCGTTGGTAACATTTTAAATTGGCATTAAAAAACAGCATCTTATATTTATTTGAAAGAAAAGAATTATTTAAGATATAAAATTTCTTAATTAAATATGCCTTTCCTCATTAAAGCGACATGAAAGTTTCATTGCATATAGAAGAAAATAATGTTTAATCTGCTAAAATTATTTGCTTTTAACGAACAATAATATAAACGAATATGTAGATGTGTTGTGTGCTATGTAAGAAAGATTATTACACCTAGAAACCTCACACGTGCCACAAATATATTTCGGAAAATTGGAAATTAATTTTTAATTAATTTGGAAATTAATTAAAAATTAAACAGAAATTTAGCCTTTTCCCTCTGTAACTTTCTAAAATATTATACGATATAGCTAATTTTTAGCCATTTAAATTTTTTTTGTTTAAAATATCCATTTTTCTGAATTTTGGCAATTTTTAAAAATGAATTTTTGGCATAGTTTTCAACAATACATTTGGCTGTTGCATAGAAATTCAAACGGTTTTCATTGCTTTATGAAATATTTCGTTGAAATTGTTAATTGCTCAAGATAAAAAAGAAAGATTTTGTTCAGTATCTGAATTGGTTACATTGGGAATAAACACACAAAGAAGTTCAAGTACAGCGAAGGTTTGATGATAAACGAAATGGATTGTTGCTATTTTAATAGCGTTTTAATATCACGAGACTTGATTAATATACAATGCAATGGACGGAGTATATAAGATCATTAAATTAACCTGGTATTAATGCCAGTGACATTTAAAATTGTTTGTCGACAATATTATGGATATTTGATTCAAATTAAACTCAGCCGATATTTCTGACGAACTAGCTGGTCACCAAAGGGGCTAGTGAGATATGAAATACTTTATCTATACTTATAAATAAAGCTCAATGTGTGTGTGTGTGTTGGCGCTCTACAGGCCAGGTCATTTGACATACAGCTACCAAATTTGGTACATGTATACCTTAGAGGTCGGGAATGTGCACCTGGGGTCCCTTTTTTTGACATTTTAACTAGAATTTTAATTATTAATTAAAAACTAACTTTCCCGCCAAAAAAATCTTCCATTTTCCCCACCGCCAAATGAGTAAGGCTTCAGCTTTTTTTTTCTCCCAACAGTAATGAGGCTAGGGTTAACATTTTTCGGCGGATTATTTCAAACTATTCTGTTTATTTTCTTAATGTTTTATGCATTTAAAATTAAACATTGTTAATTAATCCATGTTTCAGATTCATTCTGAAGTACTTTTGAATTAAAATAACACAGAATAAAGGAAATTAAAAATGTCTAATCTGCATAGCGTTACCCCAACTGGCGTAGAAAAATTCACGCATTTGCGTTACCGTAACTGGCGAAGAAAATTCACTCATGCGCATTGTGTTCTTATTGTTGGCATGACAACCATTATCAACGGATGATTTAAATTATTTTTAGGTTAGTTGCATGCTTTTGTAAGTAAATTGTATTTATGTTAGTTGTATATTTTTTGTATATGCTTATAGTTTTAAGACCATCGTTTTTTAAGTAGTTTTTTTTAACCTGTTTTCAATGATTTAAATTATTTTTAGGTTAGTTGCATGCTTTTGTAATTAAATTGTATTTATGTTAGTTATATATATTTTTTGTATATGCTTATAGTTTTAATTACATCGTTTTTTAAGTAGTTTTTTTAAACCTGTTTTCGACCGATTATTTTAAACGATTCATTTTATTTTCTTTGTGTTTGATGCATTTAAAATTAAACATTGTTAATGAATCGGTCTGTTCATGATGAATCTGAGAAAATTTTGTTGACAAATTCTTGAGATATTACATAAATTAAGAAGGATATTCTTTAGTGCACATAAAGTTTAAACGCTCAGTGACTCTATTATCAGTAATCATATTATTAAAAAAATGCTTTGTTTCAGTAAAAAAATATTATTATATTAATTGCAGATTAATCATTTACACTTAAATTTAATGCATAAATTCTACGAGGGGTAACAGAAAATTAGAGAGATACATATCACGTTATGGGGGCCTTTATAATATTATGAGTGAATTATATGACTATCAAAATTTGAAGTTTTAAAATAAGTTGGAATTGCGTAAAATAATTAATGGTACGACCGGAGTTTAACCCCCTGCTTTTTGCAATTTTTAAAAATCGCCAACAGCGGCCTTGCGAAATGTTCAAAAGCAAAAGAGCAGATCTTCAATTATAGTGCATAATAAAGATTGCCAGCTTTGGCGCGTTATCGCAACTTGGTGAAGAAGGGGGTTAAACTCCGGTTCAACTTATTTAATTATTAAAATTTAAACGAACATTAAGACTGGCGAACCGGCTGGTCGCCAAAGGCGGCTAGTGTATAATATTTTCAATAGATAATTCATTAAATTTTACATGCTGAATCGATTCATTCTGCAGAATATTTTAGCAGCTTTAATATAAAAGGAGTGTAAATGATATAAATCGTTAAATGCATAACATTTGGCACCTTTTCACACTGTTACTATAAAGAAATTCAGATAAAATATTAAAATACATATTTAATGCTCCCTTTATTTTTAATTTTAAAAAATTATTTATTTATTTGCTATCAAAAACAGAATAATTTGTAAGTTTTAAAGTTGGTTAACAATATTTAGTTAATGCTACTAATTGTATAGATTGATCATGTGTATTCTGGAGGCGGTAAATAGAGATAATGTGAGAAACTTATAAAATAAAGAAAACAAATGCGCATGTATGTGGGTGAAGCCGAAATTTTATTTTTTGAGTGAACCGGCTATTGCAAATTTTGACTATTATAAGAACAAATTATATATTTTTTTAAAACAAAGAGTAATTATGCAGAGTCTTTTCTTTGATGTTCTAAGAAGCACGTACCAGAGATGCCGTCGCAATGTCAGAAGATGCAGAGAAGTAAGATTCAGTGTGATATGTTCTTACAGACCACTATATATTTAACCAGAAGCAAGTTTCAGAACTATGTCGCCACAATCCACGATGTCAGTTCATTGAAAAATACAGATGTCAGATGCTGGTCTTGGACATCCATTCCATCTTCAAATTCGATGTCCACCAGAAGTCCTACTAAATAGTCAATGTCCGGGATACCACACAGAGGCAGAAGTCAAAATCGGTTAGGCCTTCAAGTGCAGGCTTAAATGTCATAGTCCGAGGTGCCTTCATAAGGCTTTATACAGTCATAGTTGGAAAAGTATCTTCACAGTATCAGAAGAAATTAATTATCTTCATATAAAAATAAAGTCCGCGGTGATCATATAAGCAAAATAATAAAAATAGTGTCCGCAGTAATAATATATATACAGGCAAAATAATAAAAATAAACACTATATACAATATTTACAGGAGTATTTACAAAACACTCAAAAAACGACGAGGCGATACCAGAGTAGATTGTCTTGAAGATGATTTTCCATTGGCTTCTTTTTTTTTTTTCAGTACTGAAGAGATCTCAATATTCGGATAATTCTGGACATAACTATTGCACGAAGTGAGCAGAAATTGTTACAGTTTGTTCCCTGATATTTTTCGGTGGTATTAATTGTAATTGTCTCTTTATAATGGAGTTTCAAATATAAAATGTTCTAAAAAGTTTATCTTGTTCTTGCCGTTCAACTGAAAGGAGGAAGAAAATGCAGAGGTGTCTGTGCTATTTGTCCAGAAAGCTGTTTTGTTTCAGTTCATTTGGTAGATATAGCGCAAGTATGGCACATGTATTTGCCGGAAAATCATCATAATCATTTCATTATCAATGTTCAGATTGAATAAATATTTTTTTGCAAAATGTTTGGCAAGAAGCAATACAAGTTCAGATACAGGTTTCGTTTCATCAGTCGTTGTAGTCGACACATCCTTCACCTCAATAATCTCAATAAATTCAGTTCCTGTTTGCAAAGCTACATCTTGACTCTTTTTGCGTTCAGAGTCTAAGTTGCTCAAAATCATGAGAAAAGCCACATATGGAAAAAGGTGGAGACAGTACCAAAAGTTAAAAATGCAGAATATTTCAAACATGCTCCACAACCAGGATAGCAAAACACAAACAGTAATTACTATCTCCTTCGTCATTTTGAATTACAGTTTTTTAAACACAAATACTTTGAAAATTCAAACGTCGATTTATAATTGAAATAAAGCTCACCGTATCTCAAGAAACGCAAACAAATAATTAATTCAACATATCGTCATTTGCGTTGTTGTATCTTTGCAGTATTGTTACATTAATAGAATATTATTCAGCTATTGTTGAGTTTTATTGAAATAAGCAACACACAGCATTTAAACATTATTGCTCAAAGCAACAATTAAATTCATCTATTAAATTTGTAAGTATTATTGTAACTCTAATAATATTATGGTAATAGCGTTTTCAATTCAGAAAATTTATTAAATTTTATATATATATATATATATATATATATATATATATATATATATATATATATATATATATATATAGGGTGTTGCCGAATTCGATCGATAAATTCAGAGAGGTGATAGTAGGCATCAAGAGAATAAGGAATCATCATACAACATGGGAGTCCCAAACGACGTTTAGGGGGTGAAGATCACAAAAATATAGGGAGTTGGAGAAGTGTTGGAAACTGCACAAAATTAATTAAAAAATAACAAATGGTGTTTCAACTATGATTTTTTTTAATGAAAGCACATTCTTAAAGGCTATTTTTCATGTAAGTAACATGCCGCTTTGATGAACCAGGGGGTCGTAAATTATTGAAAACGAAAAATTAGTTTAGAACCCTTATCTGCAAAAATATTAAAACTTTAAGAAAAATTAAAGCTTGAAAACATAAGGAATTTTATTCTCTTTAATTTGATATAAGTCTGTAGTGTTAAAACTAAGGAGGTTTTAAGATATTCAAGAAAAACTAAAATGTTTGCCTGGAAACATCACTGAAACAGCGGCACCGATGCTTACAGAAGGTATTGCAAAATTCTACCGAAAAATTCTGAGGACTGGTAGTAGGCATCAAGGCGATAAGAATTTCCAAAGAAATATAAAGTTGCAAAACATATATTACAGATGTTGTTACAGCACAGACATTTTAACATAAGAAAAGAGACGTCTAAAGAACCGCCGAACGCTCTCAAACATGCCAGGTGTGCTTGCGATTTCTCCAGCAGTGATGACGATCCGTGCTACGGGATCTTCGACTTTCTTTCTTTCGCCACAGAATATCCCCGAACTTGGAATCTCTAGGATTCCCTGTCGGTTGAAAGGATATACGTGGGAGTATTTATTGAGATAAAAGAAATACACATAAAAAGACATAAAATATCATCAATACACATAAAAAGTAACTATATACAATATTACAATGATGAAGGTGTTCGGTGGGGAGTATGAGCAGATGAAATCTATTGAAGTTAATATATTCTGGAGAAGAGCTTGGTTGAGAAATGAAACGAAAATTTATACTGGGCTTGGGTCTGGAGAAATCAATTCCTCGTTCTCTTGTAGGAACCGCACAAAATTTCTAATTTTAACCTTGGATATCTTGTAATATTATAAACCAAGTAAGGATTAATGATTACAATGATTGATAATACCTATTTACTTCAAACGACTAATCTTTTACATAGAAAAAAAAATTAACTATTAGTTGCGAAATTTTTTTATCACAATTTTTCAGATATATATATATATATATATATATATATATATATATATATATATATATATATATATATATATATATATATATATATATATATATATATATATGTGTGTGTGTGTGTGCGTGCGTTTGCGTGCTTGCGTGTGTGCGTGTGCGTGCGTGCTTGCGTGTGTGTGTGTGTGTGTGTGTATGTGTGTGTGTGTGTGTGTGTATGTGTGTGTGTGTGTGTGTGTGTGTGTGTGTGTGTGTGTGTGTGAAAACTGTGCAAGGAAGATAATCCTTGAAGTCTGAAATAATAACAGACATAAAATCCAAACCTATTCCCAGACTAAATAGACCCCAAATCGTTGTTGTTGTTTATAATCCTAGGTGGTATAGTCCATGAAACCAAAGATCTCTAAAAAGTCCATATAGCGGGTTCCTTAAAATCTCAAAAATCGTAAAATTTAAACATTTAAGAATATGATTGGGGAAGACTTGATCTACCTCGCGTCAAGGACATTCAGCAAAAATCCTCTGTCCAAAACCGTGACATATTACATTTAAAATACAAAAGTCAGATCATAAAACCACACTATTTGAAATCTATAAGGACACAATGAATATAATAAGAAACAAAAAATTATAAAATATTCATTAAATGAAAATCAAAGTGAACACAAAATTATAAATTCGAATACAGTTCCTCTTAACTTAGTATTTATTTCTGCGTATCACATTTTTGAAATTTTGTTTTGATTTCTAGTTCATTAATATCATTATCATTATTGCTTTAAGATATACGATGTCAAAAAATTCGCAATCGTGACTTTAATGAATCTCCATATCGGAGATACATTTTCAGATATCGGAATACATTTTTGGAATTGTTTCTATTTGTCTCTCTGTTAGCTATGGCCACGATAGTTTTCTGATAGACCAAAGAAATGTGCTGTGTTACCTTTGGATCAATTTTATAAATTTCCATCGAATTTCGGACGAAATCGATTTGAAAAAAGATTATTTTTCTGCCTGTTCGAATACAAATCAATAGAATACACAGTTTATATGTATCAAAGTTTGAATCAAATCTGGTAAAAGTTGGCTATTTGTTAGTCCATTTATTCGTGTAAACGCGATCTTTAAGGATTTATATAAATGAAATTCAGCATATGATATTGTTACAAAAATTGTAGTTCTCAAATAAATCTCTTCTCGAAAACGGGACTTTCAAAATATATACTCGTATATCTTATATATTCCACGAAGAGAAATATCTTCAAGTGCGGGAATCCAATTCTAAGAGGTCAAAAAACTGGAGAAAGGAACGATATTCTGGTTGTGTTCTCACATTCCACCTTGCTTCGAATTCCAATTTCATGGGTAATAAAAATCTACGTACTCATAGAGTCCATGGTCTAACCCAACGTCCATAATTTTCATGCAGGTGGGAGAGGGATAGTACATTTATTAAGGAGTATACGAAAAAGTTACGGTTAATAACTCCCGCTGATTCTTTTTTATCGCATGAATAACTTAGCAAAAAAGGATTTTTTTCTTATGTTTATTATCCACAGATCATGACTTATGAAGAAAGTTTTCAGGGAATCGAGGATTTTAAACTGGGACATAATAAGTCTCTCTTAACCCTTTATAGGGATTTTTTTTCTAGTCACATTATGTTAAAATATTTTTAGACTTGAAATTAGACTAAGAAAAGGGATTCATTTAGCTTTTAGATAAATTTAATTTGATTGATTAATTAATTTGGTTAATTAATAATTAAGAGACAAACCAAGACACATCATTTTGTGTGAGATAAAGAACTGAAGCATCTAAGCTTCTGTCTTTCTAAAAAAAAATTTCAGAACTTATGCCACCCTACATAATTTCATACAAAGATTGATAAATTTGGTGGGAAGCATACTTTCCACGGCCTTAGAAAGGGTTAAATAATGGAATTTAAGATGATTTCTTAAGATATTTTCTAAATTAATGAATATCGAAGGAATATGTAATTAATTATTTATAACGTCGATGTTTCAGTGAACTTTAAATTCATGTACACCGACATATTTATATTATGGGTCAATCTTCTAGCAAGTCTTCAATATTTAGTTCCATTTTTAATTAGAATTTCTTTGAATTTTTTTGAATTTTGTGTCTTTTTTGTGTCAAACTAGATCTATAAAACAAATTGATTTAAGTGGTGAGTGGAAAAAATTTTTTATTAGACAATTTTTGTTAGTACAGTAGTGATCAGTTTTTCAGTTTGACTTCTCAGAAGTTTTGAATGTTGAGACTTTTTAATCAAAAAAGGAATATTCCACCCAAATACGAAAAGAATTATTTAACATTGCATATTAATTAAAAATCCGAGAATGTTTGCTTCGGACATATAAATACATTGCAAACTAAAAATGGTATTTGGAAATCCCCAAAAAGTTTTTTCATTTCTCAGTTTAAAGACACAGCAACAATTCTCCTCAATCTATAAAACAGTTTTTTAAAACTGTTTTTGAGCAGCACTATTTGTTTGCCAACTGCAAATAGGGCAAGCGAACAAAGCTTCGCAATTTCGAATGGAATTTTGGAAAAGAAAAAGGATACATTTTTTTTATTTATTTTTATTTTTATTTTAACATAGAAATATTTGAATACTATCACAGACGTTTTCGATAGTTCATATCCATTAATACAAAGTAAGCTAGATGTTTCAATAAAAAATTACAAATTAATCGAGATCCAGTATTAATAAGAATTATTTATCTTTCTAGACATTTTATTTTAGAGTTCCAAATTATTAACGAATTTGCTATAAAACATGTAAATAAATGAAACAGAAATCATATCTTTCTTATTTGTGAATCAAGTCATATTTTAATATTTTATGACTGAATCATTTTATTAGCATATTTAATATTATTCTTGTTAAGTTAAATTAAATAGAAGTATATATTTTATAAATTAAATAAAATTATTATGTAATATAATTTATTATATAAGTTTAATTTAAAATAATTAAATTAATAAATTGTGTAAATAAATAAATTAAAAAACTAAATTAAATAAATTTATTAAATTTGCATTTAAGTTATTTATAAAATATAAGTATTATTTAATATAAAATTTAAATATTATATTTCATATTAAATTAAATTTTGCAAAAATGAGTTATTTATTTAGTACTCTCATGTGTTCATTATGTCTTTGAGATCATAAACCGCGAAATGAGATCAATTATTATTTATCTCAGAAATTTATTTCAATTACTCGCAAATCAACTTTGTACCAGTTTTGTTTTAGTTTTGGCCTGCTGTGTTGTTTAATATACTGATTTGATAACTACGATTACCAGACGCTGAATATTACTATTTCGCTGTGATTGCCATTATTATCACTATTTTCATATCCAGCGATTTTTACAGATTATATGCAATGCAGATGACCTAATATGGGATCCAATATTGTACAATAATTTTGTGAATTTAGATATCACATGGCGCAGCATTGAAATATCGTTCAGGGAATTATCGTATGTTAATGTTCAGTCTTGAATCATTATATATGATCTCTCGTATACAATTTCAGAATCAAAGATGTATTGGTAAAAATTATATCTGTGATTTTGTTCTCTAATGGATTTACGAATCATTATTTTCCTGGAATTTGGCTCTTTTTACGAATCATTGGGTTTATTTCTTGCGAATGGTTTATTATCTTGAAAATAATTCAGCTAATATAATTAGTTACAAATATATTGATGTCATTATAACCGGTTGCAAATTATTAGAATAATAGTACACTGATGAAACGTAGTTTCAATTGCCGAGATATGTTGATGCACAGTGTCGTAGAATCATTACATATGACATTCCATATACAATTGGGGAAGATAGTATGTATTGAGGAAAATTATGCATATGATTTTGTCCTAAATCAGGCTTGAGAATTATTAGGCTTTCTTGATATCGGGGTGGTTTACGAGTCATTGAGTTATTATATTGCTTACGAATGATTGGTTGCCTTGGAATTTGTTCAACCCCTATAATTAGTTAAAAATTTACTGGTTCTCCAGTAATTGATTGCGAAATATTTGGAATAATACTGGATTAGTGTAGTGATGAAATGTGATTTCAGCTGCCGAGATGCGGTTAATCTAAGTGCTGTAGAATCAATGTATAAATTAAAAGAATGTAGATGTATTAAGATCCTCAACACTAAATCTAATGGTAAATAATTAATTTATATTAAAGATAGGTATAATAGAAAAATGCATTGTTATAAATTTTGCTTAAAATAGTGCTGATAAAATCCGATTAAAATTAAAGAATACTAGCAGACCCGGCCACGCGTTTCTGTGGCTAAGGTTTTTCTTATATTACATAGTAGTAAACTATTCAAGGGAAACGGTAGGAGAACACCAGTCATGGGGACCACCATGCTTTTTTACACAGATGCCATTTGTTAAAAAACATGGGGACCTCCATGATTGATTTTCTACTACCGTTGATATTGAGCAAAAATCAATGCAAAAAAAAATTTTAATTTCTTTATTTTTTGTATTCACGTTTGTAACAAATGAGAACATTACAAAGTTGTTAGTAAAAAACACGTAACACTTAAACTTATAAATGAGGTAGGTAGGGCAGATAGTTTAAAATCTTTGACAATAATGTTTATTATTTTGAATTATAAATACTTTTAATTTCAATTTAATTTAGCACTAATCGGTGCACAATATTTTTGGTTAACCTGTCCTTAGCTAACGCAAATAGATTTGACGGTTTTCCGGTGATCTTTTTGATGACCAAATGCGTACCGTTGCATAATCGAGGTGTATTCAAATTACACAGGAGAATAATAGGAGAACCAATCTTTAATCAAAGGTTATGTGGTGGCATTCCAGGTATATCTAGTGAATTTAAAAATTCAATTGGAAAATTTACACTATCATTTTCATCAACAACAGTATCGATTGATTTAAAAGACATCAGATCGCCTGGTAACAACTGTTATTTGGAAGTTAATTTCGTCAACATCAACATTTTTGGCAGCCAAAATAGCCCGATCACTGAGCCAGTTATGATTCAAGAAAATACTCTGAATATCCGGAAAAATACTCTGAATCAATTCATTTTTTCCCTGAAGAACAGTGCAGAAATTGTCTGGCAGTTTAATGCATTGCGTATTTGGTTGCAGTTCTATTTTACCGTTCCCGGCTATGCTAATACCAAAAATTGAAAAAGTAAGAACAATTGAATTTCATTGTATTGCGTTTACTACGAAATAAATTTAACTTATACTTTAGCCTCAACAACACGTGGTGGTTATGCCATTAAAATGTAGCTTATGTGAAACGTTGGTACTTTTAACACAGCGCCATCTGTTAGAATACTTACTCAATCCAGTCAACAGATACCGCCATCTGTTAGAATTGCTTGGAGCTAACAGATAATTGTGACTGTCAAATAATGAACAAATAATTTGTTCCTTCTTAGTATAAACCCTTTATGATGTATAATAAATCCTCTAACTTCAGTGTTACAGATTCTGGCTTCCTCAACTTAAAGGATAGATTAAAAAAAAAAAAAGTTCTATATTTCACACATGAAGTTGCCATGAGATTTATTCCGCCATTGATACATTTGTCTGTTGCAATAATTCAAAATTCATTTACAAAATGAAATCAGTTTCAGAAACATTTATTAAATAATGATAAGCATTGTAGCTGAAGTGAGTAGATAGCTAAGTTGATGATAGCTGACATAACTTGATACGTACATGCAGTTTATTAGTAAAGAAATGAAAAATTGAAACAATTATTGTAACCATTTTTTATTATCATATCTTCAATAATTTATATAAAAAAGGATTAGATTTCATTTAGCATACAAATGAGTTAATATTTTTTTATTATCCGATTAGAGGAACTTATTATTGGCTCGTTCTCTTACCTTTTTTACGATATCCTTAACAAAAGAAATAAAATCATTTAATTGAAAATTCAATGAAGGTAACAAATGTTATTGCCGTACAACATTTTTCTTAGTAAACAGTCAGATAAAGAATCGGAATTCATTCAAAACGAAAAGTAATAATTATCCATGTGCACCTCCAAGTATTTTTCCAAACTTCTTTATAATTAAAAAAAGTAGAATTTTAGTATGTTATATTAATCAGTGATCCGTAACTTTTGTAATTAATCATTTTCAAATAAAATATCTTATTTCTGAGAATTGCCACCGTGCACAGTAATACAAAATTCAAACATAAGATCGTGATACTTTATCCGTTGCAACGGATAATTTGTCATATTATCCGTTGCATATATCAAATTTATTGCATGCATTAAAAAATAATTGTGGAAAATGATATCTTATTCCTGAGAAACGTTTTCGGATAGAATCATAAATAATTCGAACATTCGGATTCGAAACGTAACGCAAATGCGTGAGTTTTTCTACGCCAGTTGGGGTAACGCTATGCAGATAAGAAATTTTTTATTTCCTTTATTCTGTTTTATTTTAATTCAAAAGTACTTAAGAATGAATCTGAAAGATCGATTCATTAACAATGTTTAATTTCAAATGCATCAAACATTAAAAAAATAAATAGAATCGTTTCAAATAATCAGCCGAAAAATCTTAAACCTAGCCTCATGACTGTTGGGAAAAAAAACTGAAGTCGTACTCATTTGGCGGTGGGAAAATGAAAATTTTTTTTGGCACGAAAGTTAGTTTTTAATTAATAATTAAAATTCTAATTAAAAATTCAAAAAAGGGCTATCCTATCTTTTAAGTTAGATCAAACTGCACACGGTGTGCAAATTTGATTAAAATCGGGTAAGTAGTTTAGGAGTCCATCGCGGACAAACAACGTGACACGTAATTTATATATATTAAGATTAGTATCGGAATGTCGTTTATGTCACTGAAAAGTTAATTGTTTTAAATGTTAAGATGATGCGCTATGGAATGTTCGGAAGTTATGACGAAGAAATGTATAATCATTCTGCTAACATTCTAGTTCCTTTAAGACGGCATAACATTTTCCAATGGCGCATTTATTCTTCGAAAGGTTAAAGAAAATACGTGTCAGTTTTTTTTTCAATTTTATAGATTCGGAAGTTATTCGATTTTATATTTATAGATTTAGATATTTTTTACTTTGCACATTTCAGCGATTCTCCCTCAGTAAGTCTGCTATATATTGTATGATTCACCTATAGTTCAATATTCACGAAAAAATGTTGTAATTTTGATCAGTTAGGTACATAGAAATAAGAATAATTTGCAAAATTATAGCCTGATGAGAATTTATGACGTTCATATGGATTCAGCGGAATGTTCAGCAGGAGCGTGCGTATATGATTTGCGAGATTGTATGGATAATATGCACGTTCTTATATGAATGCATAGCAATGTATTGTTACAAACCTGTAATTTTGCTTCCCGGCACGAATAGTGTCATCGTGGAAAAAAACCGTTGCAAGATCTTTTCTGTGCGTGCTGACCGGGTGCCGCATCAATGACCTCAGAGCTTGGCGACAAAATGGATAATACTGGAAAGTTCGAGAATTTTCCCGATCCATCCAGTAGGAACCGAGATACACCCATATATGCCCTGATTGGTCTGGAAGATTCTAGCCTCGCCTGCCGGAACTATAAAAGACCGGCACTCTCAAGCTACGGAGAAGTCGTGTGTTGAGTAGTCGGAGTCGCCAACAAGTAACAAGTCTTCGAGAGGATAGCGAAGCGACGGCGGATTGCCAGCGTTGTGTGGAGTGAGTACTGAACTGATGTGTGTCAAATCCTGTTGTCTACTGAGTTCGTCTCTGCTGTAAATATTTGTCATCTGTGTACAGTCCTGTCTTCACGTGTAAATAAACATCGTTGTTTTCTATTGAGGCCTGCTGATTGAGCGTTCTCCACACCATATTAATACCATTATCCAAACGAACCCGAAAATCCGTAACAGTATATAGAAATCTGTATTTTTAGGTTAAAATGTTATTTATTAATTTAAAACATTTGTAAAAAAACTAATGGTATGATGTGTTAAAGATATATTTTGCATTTAATGAAACTGTATTTTTACCAAATGAATGATTCTTTTTCTTGGAGCTGTATTTATATTTGTTTAATTACTCACTCTTTTAAGCTGCCAAAAAGTGAATCTTTAATTAGAATTTATTTCATGAATATTATTACAAAAAACAAATAATATTGTAATGAAATCTTTTTCTTTTTTTTTTCTATTTAACATTTGTAAAATACCAGGATTCCTTATCAGTTTTTTATGATAACTTTGTGAATGACAGGATTTAAAACTTTGTTATGTAAATAGCATTTGATTATTAATATAATTTTATTATTAAAATATTACCCAAATTCTAATAAAATAATGCATTTCTTTTATTGATGGATTTTTGCAAGATTACACACCTCTATTACATTGTCAAATCTTTTGGGGGACATTTTTTTTTACTTTAAGATATTAGATTTAAAAATATAGATAAGTAGTTTGTTTGATTAGCTTTTTTCCATTACCTAACACTCATTCTATCCAGGTAACAAAGTGAGTGTTTATAAACCAATACAGTATTTTCAATCGAACGTAAGAAAAATATGCTTATTACTATGTTTTATATATAAAAAAACTAGTGATTCTAAACAAACATTTCTACATATATTAGTAGTACTTATCATCATAAGAGAGAAGATTTAATTGCAATGTGTTTTAAATTGGATGCCGCGAAATGGATTAACTTGTTTCGCTACAATTTTTAAACAAGTTGATTTAACATTTCTGTAATTTTTAACAGCCTGTGAAGAGCACGGGTACTAACTTTCATCAAAATTGCTTGAACCTTCGGAAATGATGTCATGGAAAATTTACAAGCATTCACTTATATATTGTTAAGAAAATCGTCTGCTGGAAGTACGTTGCAAGAAGTCCACAAGTCTGGTTATTTTCTGAAAAATGCAGAACACAGTCATGGCGTGCATTAAAAGCAGCAATTTCAGATATTTAATTGATAAAGAAGAGCTCAGGGCAAACAACTAGAGAGATCACTTTGAAATCAACACTCCAAATAGAGAAGTGAGCTCATGGGGGCGTTTCTGCTTATATAGTCTCTATAAAACTTCCCAGAAAGATCTTTTGTTTTTTGCTACTAACAAAGACATTGACTTAATTCTTGCCTTCTCAGGAACCTTCGTTTTTAACTCCAAATAATCAATTATCACAGCATCAATCCTCGTCAAGTATCGCAGGCATTCAATTTATCATAAGTAGGGATTGCAATACCGGTATACCGGATACCAAATACCTGTATTTTGAGCCATTTGTACAATTTTGTAATACCGGTATTCTCAAGTTTAAATATCTTTTTTTCGGTATTTATTAGAAATTTTTAAAATTGTCTCCACTTTGTTCAGGGATCGCCAACATAGCAAAATAGTATACGTTTTTGTTTTTATGTCTCCCTAACGGGCGAAATGAATTAGACTGTGAATACAAAGTTGCATCGTACAATCAAGAGAAGTGATAAAATACTGTTTCACAACGGATTGTAAAATCTTCCGCGCTTTTGCGCAAGCGTTAGGGTGGGTTTAATTCGACAAAATAGGGGTGAGAGGAAAGATGAAAGGAGGAGAACCAATTAGCGTAGATGCCGAAAGAACGTTTTCGACAGCTGGTAATTTTTGCACAAAATTACGTTCCAGGCTTAATGATAGTACAATGGATGCATTATGTTTTTTAAGATTACATTTCAAAAATTTGTAATAGTACCACAGACTAAATAGTGATATTTACACTTTTTTTTGTGATTTAAATAAATAAGATGTTCCTTTACTTTTTTGTGATTCTTTATATACTGTTGCAATTTATAAGTTGCAAATTATTTTTTGTGATATTTACACTCTCTAATAAAACTGGCAAATAAAGCGAAGAAACACCTGTGTTTTCTTTCTTTTTCTGCAATTTCTACTACCGGTATTAAAACCGATATCCCGGTATTAAGATCTAAAAAATGCCGAATACCGGTATTGAACTTTCGGTCCGATATTGCAATCCCTAATCATAAGTTTGTTTTTGTTGTTTTTCGAGGCCATCAATCGGGTATCTAGTCAGCATCCATTAAGAATATCTGTAAATCTTCTTTCTTTATTATGAAACTAACTCGCAGGGAAACAAAATCATAGATTCGTAAAAATATGTTGAGTCCTTACAAACAACGAAGGAGTGAAAATTTTAGGCTGAATGCAGAAGGGCACGATGTTTTTTGTTTCATTATGCAATAATTTCACCATGTGCCTTTCTTTGGTCACATGCCCAATAAATATGCGGTAATCTATTTCACAACCGACGCTTTGAAACATGTTCATCACCATTAATGAGAGAGAAACAACTATATGTATGTTTTGTATATGAATGTTTAAATCCTTTAAAACTACTTCTTGTTCCTTCATTTCATCCAGATATGTCACAGACTCCACATTAAAGTGTCCTTTGTATGCAGTAGGGAATGAAATGAAGGAACACATAGAGAAAACTTCACATTTTAATAAAATGGACCATCCCACGGATGTTATCTGTGTAACATGAGGCAGTCGTATTAAGCAATTATTACGAAGGCAAACAAAACTTTAAATTTTCTCCTGTATTATGATGAAATTTTTATCCCTGTCATCATTTAATGGCCATTTATAATCAGTGAAACTGCTTTGAAGGACCCTTACACAGACGTAGTTTTACATGTAAGCTATTAATCTCTGCTAATCATAAAGATGAATATGTGCGCTTGTGAGAAAGAAAGCGCGAGAGAGAGAGAGAAACAGAGTGTTAGCGCTGTGCAGGACCGACTGTTTAGCCAATAAGCAGCAAATTTCGCACATGCATACCTTGGAGTGTGGGAATGTACACCTTATAGGGATATTTTAACCTTTTAACTGGATTTTTAAACAATTAAAAATGAAGAATTTTGTCATTTTTTTTAAGTGACAGCTTCAGAAAATGTTATCGCGCAAAAATAAGTTTTAAACCATTTAATAATTTCAAATATTGTCTTTTTAATGATATCAATTTGATAATTATACACATTTTTCCAGAATTTTGATATTAAAAGATTTTTTGCCTAATTTTCAACAATAGATTACATTATTGTCCTAAAATTCGAACCATTTTTATTGTTTCATGAACTCTCTGATAGCCTATGTTTCTTCCATTGCTAAAAATTAAAGAAGAATTTCTTAAATACTGAGTAGTTTACGAGACGGATAAAATAAACTTTCGTAAATCTTAAAGTTTAGCTCCAAATTTTTCTAGTATACTTTAAAATAAAATTCTAATCCAAAGAAAGCTTTGCAGGGTACAGACATGCATATAAAATATTTACTTTTGGCAGGAATCTAGCGTTTTTAATGAATTTATAGTATCATCCTTAGAGAGTGCTTTTTTATGGTTAATCCCTGGCATGGGTTAATAGCATCCAAAACTCGAATTTTTATTTTAGACACGCTTCTCTCAATCGATTGAAACACAGATTTGAATGCATTTATAGCCACAAAATGACTTACCTAATATGATATATTTAAATCATTGAGGTTTTGAACTTTGAACTATCGCGTTTACAAGTTTCTGAAAGTACAGACCGGCAAACAATCAAAGCTTTGTTGGTTTTGGTTCAAAATTTAACACTATAGATATTAAATTTGCTTACCGAATCTTATCTATCTAGCTTTTTTTGTTGTTTAGTTATCGTGTTAGTTTATATTCTAACAGACTGACAGATATATTTCCTCTGAATATATTTTGCTCCAAACTTGATAGAAATGTACAAATTTGGTGTAAATGCCACATGCGAAATTTCATCCATCGAGTTCAAAATATTTCTAAATTATCTTTATCACAGATAAACGGACATTTTCAAAAATGTGTTTTTCGGACTCTTGGAGGTCTAAAACGTGGAAATTCACAAAAATCTCGAGTTCGAATTTTTAACGATTACTATACTGTAATAATACGTATACTACTCTGTACTTACTATTCTGTATAATACGTATACTACTCTGTACTTACTATTCTGTATAATACGTATACTACTCTGTACTTACTATTCTGTATAATACGTATACTACTCTGTACTTAACTATTCTGTATAATACGTATACTACTCTGTACTTACTATTCTGTATAATACGTATACTACTCTGTACTTACTATTCTGTATAATACGTATACTACTCTGTACTTACTATTCTGTATAATACGTATACTACTCTGTACTTACTATTCTGTATAATACGTATACTAGGAAGCAAAAACTGAAAATGCTATACCGTAAAATTTAGAAGACAGATGAATCGAGCATTTACATTTTCAGTAGTTCTATGATTTCATGGATTGATCAGCATTAGAAAGGTTCATGTATACAATCAACAGAAGATATCTACAACAATTTAATTAATAGGGCTTCAATTTCTAATAATTTGACGAAATCATCTATTACATCTATGAGTCTATAAATATATATCTAAAATGTGGTGGAGTCCTGGCCTAGGGGTAGCGCGTCTTCCCCGTGATCTGGGCGTCCTGGGTTCGAGTCCCGGTTCGGGCATGGTTGTTCTTCATATGTTCTATTTGTGATATGTGTGAATGTGCCCCCCTTGTAAAAAGGGCTTGTGCAAGCAAATATGACGCGTGAGTAGCTAAGACGTACTCCTGGCCCTAGTTGGCGTTTCTAAAACAAGAGGCGCTCCCTTGGCTTAAAATCCCTGATTTCGTCAACGAGCTTGTCCATGGCAAGTGCCATTACAAGCAACAACAACAATATCTAAAATGGAATCAAATTACGCGGAGAGCCAACTGATCACCAAAGGTGACTAAAATATTCGATTTATTAGTCAAAATTATGCAAAATACTTATATTAAAAAAAATGATTAAGATTGCAATTTTTTTCTTTGTGTGATTGATAATATGGAGAAAATTCAACTCTTTTTTAAGTGTTTATTTTCTTAATTTTTTTGTACATTTATTTTTTTAAAAATAATACATAGCATACATAAAGATATAATTCATTAAGAAACAAATATTTCCCGATATAGCAATGAAAATATACCACAGAATCATTAAATTTTCATACATATCAAATAATTCAATAATTAAATTTTCACTTTTAAAAATTTAAATATCACAGAATCCGTCTACTGAGAAAATATATAGAATCATTCCAAAGATATGCAATAATCGAAAATGAGAAAAAATATATAATTATCCTATTTTAACCCATAACAGTAAATATTATATCTACGTCTTAGACACAACAGACTAAATATCACATCTGAAAAATATCTAAAAATGTCCACTTATGTGGCATAAGCAATACAGACGACAATATACTGCTACGACAGATATATCATCTAAATAGATATGAGTTATGCAATAAAAATAAATGTACATAATTACATATCACGTTTCTGGAAGTTATTAACATGACAATTTGAACATTGAAACACATAAGTGGTACTGAAATCACCAAAATATGTAAAAAAGAAACATTGTTCACATATTTAGAGCTGGTTTCATATAATCACGGGAAAGTGCTGATTGAAAATCATATGCTAATGTGTAAATGTAGCAGATGAAAATATTCAAATATTATAAAATAATCAAGAAATAATATTCTAGATAGTATTAATATGACAATTTGAACATTCAAACATGTAAGTGGTACTGAAATCTTCCAAATATGTAAAAAACATTGTTCACATATTTGGAGTTGGGGTCATGTTATGACAGGAAAGTGCTGATCGAAAATCATATGCTAATTTGTAAATGAAGCAGATGAAACTATTCAAATATTAGAAAATAACTAAGGAGCAACATTCTAAATCTATAACAAAAATTAATTTTGCACATTTGTTCCTAACCTATTATTTTAAATTTAAAATTAATTGGTCTAACTTTTTAGAGGTGAAACAGATAGGATTATTCTTAGAAATTAATTAAAGTATAAAATTATTCGAATATTTACAAACAATTGAGATTTATGCCGGGTTTACACTCGGCCAGTAGGCAGCGCACACGTAGAAAGGCTGAAAATTGCTATTCAGTCGATGGCAAGTAATTGTCCTGACGGGACTACAACATTTTTTTCTTACCTCCACATGCGTTTGTGGAATTTGAAGATTTTTTGGCGTGAAAAAATTGATCAGTTATCAGAGATTAATTTCGACATTTTTTGCTCTTAGTTCTCCTCTGATCCGAGTTTGTGTTTTTTTCCATTTTAGTTGACCTCTTATTTTCAATAATTTTACAAATATAGATACGTTAACTTTATTTTATTTTACCATGTTTCTTTATGTAAATAACCATCATTTTAATATGATACGCAGTGAAAAAGAAAAATTCAACGACTCCAAAAAGGCAATTTATAGCCAAGCATAGAATACTATCTTAAAAAAACTGTTGCAAACATAAATTAGTCCTTTCTACGCATGCGTTGCCTACTGGCCGAGTGTAAACTTGGCATGAATTTTCTATTCATGTAGCAATTCCTTGTACATAATAAAATAGTTGAAGGTATTCGAAATTCAGGAAATAATTAAGAATTTTAAGAATTCAATCATTTTTAATTTTAGACACATCTTATAAAATAAATTTTGCTATTTTATTTGTAAGATCGTTAATTTAAGTTTTCATGAAAGAAGGCAGTTAAATTATTTAAACGAATAAAATTAGTAAGTAATTTTAATATGCTGTTGAAAATTATCGTCTGACTTTTTATGAATTCTAAAGTTAAAGATAAATCCACACAGTTTAAAGAACTCTTTCCATATGATATTCATTCACTAAAATGTAGATATGAAAAAAGCTGATTATTTACAATACATAAAAATGTTTATTTTATAATATTTATAAACATTTAATACATTTTCTTGATTGTGTGTTTATTAGCTCTTTCCGCTTTTTGTTTTGAGCATTAACATATTTATATTTTTATTAAATATTTGGATCTTATATTGATTGGCTTCTAATGATTTGATTGAATTCTTTAGAGAGACGTGAAACAAAACTGCTTAATGTGTAAAAGTTATTGAATTTTCTTCGTTAAATTGATTTCGTTTATTGTAGAATCCCTGAACAGATAATATGAATGAGACAGAAAAAAAATAAATATGGTGGTAATAAGGGAAAGTTTATGTAACATTTCTGACAGATTTTAGCATATTTAAATTTAAAACAATGTTATAAGTTTGCAGAAATTATTATCTAATTATATTACAGTGTTAAAATATTTAAATTTTGTATATTCTATTTATGCTGCAATTGCTCGATTATACTAAAATAAATTATCTTATTATTTTATATAATAATTTTTTTTTGTCATTTCAAATTAAGTAAAATATCTCATGTTTTGCACTATAAGTAACACTGACATATCTCAACGTAAAAATTGAACCAAAATACCGATTTCAGATCGATTTTAAAAAAGTATTTTACTTCATGTAATTGAATGTAAACAAATTCAACATGTGATATTAAAAACAATAAAAAAACAGGGAATTGATTATCATATTAAAATACACATGCATATGTCTCTAGTAAAACTTTAGAATTTTAATTTGAATTCCATCTAATATGAAATAAAGTCTCTCTGTATGTCAACAAATAAAATTCCGCTCTTTTAATGCGTAATATTTTATTAACCATTTTTAAAAGAAATATAATGCCTTATTTCTTTAGGAAGGCATTTACTACAATAAACCCAATAATTTTTTAATGTTAGTAGGAATTTTATTGCACGTGTATTTTATCTACATCAGTTTATGTATCATAGTTTAGGTTTTATAAGAAGGCTTATGTATATAATGGTTAACAGTTTAGTATTATTAAGGAATAGGGCAAATATATTTCGGATTAAAAATTTAGTTTGCAAAATGTGTTAAATAAAGCGAAATGTGAAATTTTATCGCATTAAGATTATCAGTTGAGTTTGCTTATGAACATTTGAAATTACAACTAAAATGAAAAACATTTAACTTGTGTAAAAAACAACTTATTAAAATGTTTGTTTCATTAAATTGTTTAGTTTTTAATAGTTTATTAAATTGTTAAAAATTTCATTTTATTAGGTCAATTAATAATAATAAAACGTAATTGAAGTTTAAAATCTGTCAAAGATGAATTCGATAAGCATGTTTAGCATGTTTACCAAACATGCTAAATAAGGCCAATTTGAGTAAAATGTAATTTTGACATTTCTCTGAATTAAGTAAATCGTGATTAATGTCTACTGGCTGCTTGTATATGAAGAATGTTGCATTTATAAATCAAAGATTAGGATTGTGTTTCATATAGCTAAACAATATAAATAATATCCACATAATGCAAAAGGAAAAAGAATAGCCATTTTCAACAAATTGCAATTAAAAGAATGTTTCGTATGATTAAACATTATAAATACTAATGTTACGACACAAAGAAAGGGGAAATATTAAAAATTTTCCATACCTTCTAAATGAGGCTAATCTGTGGGAAAACTGGCTAACAATGTATCGAGGAAGCTGCATTCAATAAAAAGACTGCATTTTATCAACTCGTGCATTGTGGTTCTAGGGTTAAGTCGGGTGATATGATTGGGCGAGAAAAGTTGAAATCTCTAACTAGCTATAAATCCTCTTAATCTACTGCTTAACAAATATATTTTAAAGTACATTTATGAACAACTCTTAATCTATGTATTTCAATTCTTACAGTCTAGGAATATAAGCTTATTGCATACAAAAACACATGAAATCAAAAAATCACGTTGTGTTTTGTTTAAATTTTTTTTGCCAGGTATAGTAACAATATATTTCTATCTAGGCATGTTCTCTAATCGATGCGCTTGATCATAGAATGAACTACTAATTTATGAAAATGTTCGATAGTTCGAATTGTAACACAATGAGTGCAGTGGATCAAATGTAAAAAATAATTTCTAATATTCAAATTTCTATTTATATCATCGATAAATTAACTTTCGTAAAGTTATTTATGCACAGTGTTATTTAAAATAATTGCATGGATTTCGAATGCCCATGGCTTTGTTGTAAGCAAGGATAGGAAGAAAAATTTTGAAAGTAAGATAAAACAAAATTTGCAATTTCGTTTGCACAGTGGAAAAAATTATTTATACTTGTAGCGGTTACATAATTATACTACCTTCTCTTTTGATACACCAGATGGCGTTATCTTATTAACATCAAAGTGTACGATCCTTCTTGGAGGTCTTTATTAGATTTATTCTAAGTGAGTGTGTGTATTTTCTTGCTCGTGTTTGTTTTGTCTTGAAATGTGGAACTTAGAAAATAATTAAATAATTGTTTCTGAAACTCGTCTATTATTTTCATTTACCTCATAATGAAATTATAAAGATTTCGTTCCTCTACATAGTTTTATTCAATTCATTCAATTAAGATATGCATGTAACGGACATGTCCCGTATTAAAGCATACATGAACATACTCCAATGAATTAGAGACAAAATGCAGAAGAATTAGTAACCACATTTGCACATGTATGCAGCTATAGAACGCTCAGGAATGAATGCTAGTTGTATCCGGTGCTTTGAGATATCCGAGGTTAAAAGGATTATGTATTGGATGTTGTCTGTTTGATCAACACAAGCCACAAAAAAAGAGATTTTTACATGCGCAAGCGAAATGCTAAGCCTCTTTCTACGTCATATGCATACTTTTTCTTTCTCTTATTGTTTACTACAAGTTATAGCCATTTTTGGATTTTTCTGCAATTTACTCATGCGTTATTTGTAGTATTCAAAGGATAATCATCTGCTTGACAAGAAGACGATCTGACTTAAAATTCCGTTACCATAGAAACCGATTTTATTTAATTTTTCAAAGCATGATATACTTCAAAAGCTCAATTGTCAGTAATTTACTTAATATAATTTGATATCAACGTACATTGTCATAGAAACCGACTTTATTTTATTTTCCAGATATGATAGTTGGAAGAAATTAATTTGTTATTAACGCACTTAATAACGTATGAAATTAAGATTCTGCATTATCTCTTTCATTCAAAATGAAAGCCAATGTTATAGTTAAATGCCTATTTTATAGTCAAAGACAGTTTAAGTAAGAAGTATTAAAAAAGTCACATAGAGAATCAAAATGACTGATATTTTCTATACAATTAAGTAATTAATATGCTGAATGATCAAACTTTTAGTTACAAAGTAGACGTTTCTATTCCGTGGAGCTCTTTCTTAATAGATAAGGTGCAATATGCTGTTAATTGATAATGTGTATTCTTGATGTTAATCTAATAATTCCATTCAATAGTTCTGGATATGTTCGAAATGTGCTTAAAAGTAATTGATATATTCAGCAGAATTTGTTTTTAACGCTAATTATTACATCCTGGATAATGAAACTCTTGGCTAAAACAAATACCCTCGAAGTTTACGGTATTTCCTAGCCCATAAGATGCTCAAAAACATATATTATGGTTTTTTTATTGGTAATGTAAGTTGATTAATGTCAATTTCATTTGTACTTGAAAATAATTAATATATTCAAGAGAATTTCATTTAAAACTCTAATTATTATCATCCTGAATAATGAATCTCTTGGTTGAAACAAAGGCTCTTTTACTTCACAGAGACTTCACTTTCTATCCCATAAGATGCACAAAACATACTTTATGGCTTTTCATTGATAATGTAGTTTGATAAATGTTTGTAATTTCATTTTGCTTAAAAATTTTTGATATATTCAGCAAAAATTAATTTTAAACTCAAGTCATTAATACTCACATTCTAATTCGACAAAATCATTTTTTAAGATCAAGTTCAGGGTAGTAGTGACCTGGCGGTAAGGTGTCGTCTTCGGGATGGGATTCCAGGCTCGAGACTTACTTCCATCGAATAACCATCGTGTTAGCGGGTTTAGTGCACGGTCAATCCGTCTTTACCAAATATCCTCCAGCTGATGTGATGTGGAAGATTGGAGAAGGGGACTCCAGCTCAGGTGCTGCCCTCGTCTTCTGACCGCGGTTGAAAGTTATGAGGTCCGTTCCAAAATAGCTCTAGTTTTGCTTTAAAACGGGACGTTAATATAACTAAACTAAACTTTAATATAAAATTCTATTTAAGACGAAGAACGTTTTATTTTATGAAAATCTTTATATATTCTTAAAGCTCATAGAAGCACGTTATATCATTAATTAGTTGCGGGGGTGACTGCAGACTTCTAATTCTAAAATATTGAGAATTTGTGATGTCATCAATAGTTTTAAACACAAACAGGGCAGATAATTGCATCAAATTTTTGTGTATTTTGTATATGTGTGTATGCTATTAATTTTTTTTCTGGGTTTCTTCTAATACCTTCAGCCATGTAAAATATATTATTGCGCAAAACATCAATGGCGTAGTTTCAAATGAAAGGAACATGTGAACTACTCAACAATTTTGCTACTACTGCACATTCGATCCACTGCAATCAAGCAAGTCACAGAAGAACTAAAAAGATGCGGTCAAAGGCACTGTTCGCAACGGTCTCACAACCGTTGTAGATTGTCGGATGACTTCGACTGGAAGCAGGCTTTCTTCAGGAATTTCTTGATGAGTCCCCGAGCTTTGGAGAGAGAGTAATGGGGGCTGCTCCATCGCGAGGGGGCTGACGATCCTTCGAAAGGCGACTTGCACTTGGCGCGAATCTGAGTAAGAGTGGACACGAGAAGTTCATCTACTTGGTGGTTGATGGCGGCAGAGGTTTCCATGAAAACGCTGTTACGCTCCTTAGCTGCACTTTGGCCATCTGCAAAAGAAAATATTTCATTTTGATCCCATTGCTATTAAATCTTAGTCATGTCCAAAGAAACTTACAGAAAAAATCCTTGTAGCATTTTAGGAGGCAAAATTAGTACTTAAATAAATAAAAAAAATTATGGTAGAATTTTATTTTGTAAACTTAGTTCTTCAATCAAAACCATTCATAGCAGAATTTTAGATTGTAAAATTAAATTAATGCTGGAATCAAAATCCTTCATGTCAGAATTTTAGATTGTAAAATTAAATTAATGCTGGAATCAAAACCATTCATGTCAGAATTTTACGTTGTAAAATTAATGGTTCAATAAAACATTCATTGTAGAATTTTAGTTTGTAAAATTAATGCTTCAATAAAAACAATTCGTGTTAGAATTGAGATTGTAAAACTAATGCTTCAATCAAAACCACCCATGGCAGAATTTTGCGTTGTAGAATTAATGCTTCCATCAAAACCATTCATGGCAAAATTTTAGATTGTAAAATTAATGCTTCAATCAAAAACATCCATGGCAGAATTTTAGGTTGTAAAATAAAAGCTTCAATCAATACCATTCATGGCAGAATTTTAGGTTGTAAAATTAATGCTTCAATCAATACCATTCATGGCAGAATTTTAGGTTGTAAAATAAATGCTTCAATCAAAACCATTCATGGCAGAATTTAACTTTTCAAAATTAATGCTTCAATCAAAAACATCCATGGCAGAATTTTAGGTTGTAAAATAAATGATTCAATCAAAAACATCCATGGCAGAATTTTAGGTTGTAAAATAAATGATTCAATCAAAATCATTTATGGCAGAATTTTACGTTGCAAAATTAAAGCTTTAATCAAAACCTTTCATAACAGAATTTTAGATTGTAAAATCAGTGCTTCAGTCAAAATCCTTCTTGGCAAAATTATAAGTGCCAAAATTAATGCTTCTACCAAAAAAATCATAGTACAACTTTACGTTGTAAAATTAATGTTTTAAAGATACACATCTGATCTCTTGATATGCTATATTGAACGTAGAAAAAAAAACTCACATTTGTTGTATATCTAAATATTTTATATTTAGCTTTCTGTTATAGTTATTAGTAGTATTTAAATCTTTTACTATTTATTGAATGGATATAAAATACAAATTTAGAATCCATGATCACATCCTTGTGTCTTTAGACAATATGGTTACCGAGCGGTTGAATATGTATGAACTTTGATAACTATAATAAGATTAATAATCAACTTTATTAATAACTAAAATAAAGTTAAGAGTCAAGACCTTACACTAAAATTTATTTATTTATCTTATCATGTTTGTGAGCTATGGTATTCACTCTTACGTATAAACAATAGAAAATTTATGACGGATTACGTCGGACATTAAACAATACTGAGAGACAAATAGACATAACCAACAATTTGATATATTTGGAATAATCTAAGATTTTGGAATAATCTACAATTTTGGATAATAAAACGATACCTAATTCCATCAGTCTCTTTTATAATATTTTTGAGTTCATTGTGTTCACAGGAATACAAACAGGCAAACATATTCCAACTTTTTCGGTTTCTGAATAATTATGTTTTAGAATGCAGTCTCATTACCTTGTGTCTTTAACTGTCGCAGTAACTGAATAATTTGTTAAATATAAGATTACGTTTACTATCAGTCAGACATTTCCAAAATGTTCTTTTTAAGTTTTTACTTCCTCGTATACGAAGCATACACAAAGAAAGTACCGTAGTCGTAAAATAATTTGAATATAGAATTTTGACGATTTTCAATGTTACAGAGCTTTTTGAGTTCGAAAATCTCAATTTTAGAGTTGTGCATGTCTGTCTGTAAATGCAATAACTCAATATCACTTTGAGTTAGACAAGTGAAACAAATTTGGTATGGGGTCAATTTAGTGAACTTGTAAATTTCAATCAAATTTTGAACGAAATCTATTCAGAGAAATCTTGTTTGTCAGGTTGTCTAAGTGAACATGATAGCTTTAAAATCTAAAAAAAACTAGATAAATAAAATTTATAATACAAGTTTAAGATTTAAAATATAATTATTATCACGTTTTGAATTTTAAAGCAAGTCTACTAAAAAAACTAACTTTCTGTATTACTCATTCACCTAAACGAGGTTATTCTAAAACACAAAGGACCGCGGTGGCCTGATGGTAAGGTCTCGGCTTGTGAGCCATAGGGTTTTAGGTTCGAGACCCTATTCCACCGAAGAACAGTCGTGTAAGGGGGTCTGTTGCACGTTAAATCCGTCATGCCAAACATCCTCCCGCTGGCGTGGAGAGGGGGTGCCAGCTCAGGTGTTGTCCTTGTCATCTGACCGCGGTTCAAAATTACGAGGTCCGCCCCAAAATAGCCCTAGTGTTGCTTTACAACGGGACGTTAATATAACTAAACTAAACTAAAAATTCGAAAAAACAATGATTTAAATATAGGAAATTTAAACTTCTTGTGATTGTTTGGTTTCAATCGAAAGAAATGACCAAAATCTACATTCGGTTTTCTTTGCTGTATTACAAAGCACAAAAACATATTTTGGGGACTCATCTTCAATTCTCATGTACAGAAAAATAAAACTCTGAGCACAGATGACGTCATAACCTTGACAAAATTCCCTAATTTTATCGGGGAGGGAGAGGATGGAAGACATTTTTGGGTGATCCATTTACTCGAGGAAATTTTAAACTTATTGAGTCATCAAATTTTCTTTTGGAATTTCTGATGATTACAATAGTTTCTTTTTTTACATGCTTTATATAATGTAAAAAATAGCCATTATATTATGTAAGAAATAGTCATTATATTATGTAAACAATAGTCTATACTTTGAAGTACAAAAAGGTAACTAGTTTTGAAAAAGTGCAATTGGACACCTTTTCAATATGAATTTATGTGAGGGATTCACGGGTAACTCTCATGAGTGGGAAAATGAAAATCTGAGGCACAGATGACATTTAATACCTTTTCTTAAATTCAAAATAGCAGATAATTGTGAGAGATGTCTTACGTTGAAGACTTACTCATAGTGGTTTCAAACATATTGATTCATCGAAATTTCATTCGGAATTTTTGACAATTACAGTATTTTTTTTGTTGCTTTCTATTACATAAAAAAAGTGACAAATGCGCGAATTTGTAGTGAAAAATGCAATTAGTTTTGGAAGAGTGAAACTGGATACACTTTAGATATCTGGGGAACTCGTACGCAATTCTCATATACTGGAAAATTCACAATTTGATGAGGGGAAAAGAGAGGGAGAGAATATGGAAGAAAATTTCGGAAGATTTCTTTCATTGACTTACTCAAGAAGGCTTAAATTTTATGATTCATAAAATTTTCTTTCGGAAATTTTGACGATTAAAATATTTTCTTTTTTTTTAGTAGCTTTATATTATGTAAAATAAAGTCATAAATGCGCGATTCTACAGTGTACAATGCAATTAGTTTTGGAAAAAAAAGTGAAATCAGATATTTAATTTTGCATAAATTGATTTTCAGTAGTATTGGTTATAAATTTCAACATATTGCTCAATTTTTAGTCTTGAAATTTTACTTTCGAATTAAAACGGTAATTAGTTTATTGTAAGAACCCGAAAAAAGTGAAAGATTAAATGAAACAACATTACCTGTCAAAATTTTAGCGATTAAATATCTGAATAAGCCTTACTTTCTTCTCTTTATAACAGACTAACCGAATCAACATAAAAACTTATGTATATAAAACTATAACGGTCCATCGGGATATAGTAAATCAAGCATTGCAGAAAGGATAAACACACTGGGAATATGCGGAAATACAACATTCAGGGCAAATGGCAATAATGTAATTGATCCCATAGAGAATAAGAACAAATAAGAATTGATATGCCGCAATTAGATCTGACATGATATTCGCCGGAAGATAAGTGGGTAAAAAAATAATTGTCCAGAAGTCCTAATGCTCTGTTACTGATGGCCTCAAGTAGGTATCAATCAAACCACATTACTCTTATTTGCAAAAGAAAGAAAAAAGTTCCATACTCAAGTTGGCTTTATTGTGAAGATGAATTTTATTTTCTATGTAAAGACCAAATACAACATATAGATAAATATAATCGTTAAAAACTCGTTTACAGAGAATAGATAGATTAATTTATGCATTTTTCCTTAGTAAATATAAAATTATAAATATGTAAAGTGACCAAGTTCGGGAAGAATTTTTTGAAAAACGTTCGAAAATATTTATATTTTTGAATATTTGAATGAAAAATAATGAAAAAAAAATTTCTATGAAGCCAAAATATGCGAGTTAAGTGGGATTTTTTTTTTCAAATTAGAAAAACGGTGCATTTTTTGACCGAAAAGAGATATAAAGCAAACATCTTCTTGTTTCGAGGTTTATCACATGATTTTCTTAAAATTTTGCTGATAGCTTAAAAAATATATTATCTAATTCCTGAATTAAAAAATAAGCAGTATTTCTATCCATTCTTTAAATATTGGAGTTTGACTGATAAATAACGCGATAACTTCAACTTTTTTCGAATTGTGAGGCACTGAAACAATTATAAAATATTTCTAAATGAATAGATTACTTATCCTCTTGTTCAGAAACTGAAGAACATATTGAGAAATTATTATACCAAATTTGAGCATAAAATATGCATTGCATTTTAATTTATGACGCTTTTTTAAGAAAATTCTATCAAAGTTTAGAATTTGAGAAAATAGCATGTTAAGATGCAAATAGTGCTAAAAACTTACGTAAGTGTAAATATAAAAATACAGTGTAACTTCCTGAAATAATAGTCTTAAAAACAAAATTCTAATGTTTTTATAAAGAAACCTGCTTGAAAATTAAATTTATTAAATTTAATTTTTAATAAATTTAAAAATATTAATTTTAATATAATTAAATTTAATATTAAATTAAAAAAATTCCGTGATTTCGCAAAAAAAAAAATCGTCTTTTAAAGGTTGTTACCCTTTGTTGACAAGAAATTCGTTTGTTGCATGTCATATCATCACTAACTTGAAAATGCTACAAAAAAACTGTAGAAGTTTGTCATACGATCATTGAATATACAGAGCAGTTTCACATTTTGGATTTTGCAAAAATGTAAATTTTGTGAATCATAAAAATATTAACAGAAAAAAATTAACATTAAAATAATGCGATCATTTTAGTCAAGTATAATTGGCCAGGTACTATCTATTTTCTTACATTCTTTTAATTAATTCAGCACTTTTAAACATCTAGTGTTTGTTTGAATATAATTTTATTCAAATATAGATACCGTGCAGTCATCAGTCTTAATAAATAAATAAAAACATGTATATTTTTACAAATTTATTAAAATGAAAGATAAACCTAAAATAAATTATTAAATGCTGAATAAATAAAAATTAATTTCAATTGTTACACAAATAGACTAGTGTGCTGAAAAAACGATTTTTTAATATTCATTACTTAGGATCGCAAAAGGCTACTGTTTTTTACAAACGCATTATTTTTATTATTTCTGTTCAATATTATTTAATTCAAATGCGGTTCGCTGCACATGACCGACAGAAGTTGTCAGAAATTTTAAATGATTTCCACCGATTGAGAACAAAGACCACAGAAATCTTACAAATTGCAAAAAGAGATGGGCGGTGAAGGATTTTCTGATATGAAAAAGGAAATGTCAAAGAAGTCACGCGAATGACTATCGAGAAATGTGCAAAATTGGATGACGTCACACCTGCCGATCGTGAAGCAATGGTATTGAAAGCAAAAAAATATAGCCAAGAAAAGAAATACTTTTATCTCACAAGAAATTGAATAAAAGTTATTAAAAAAGGAAGAGGAACAGTTATATATTAAAATGAAGATTTATCCAAAAGATATAAAAGAAGATACTTTTTAGGATGGATTAAAAAAACTTCGTTTCTTATTTTGAATCACCAAAAAATAAATTGCAAATGCCAAAAAAAAAAAAAAAAAAAAAAAAAAATACATCTGAAATTTTTGACTGGTTTTTGACTCTGAATTTGAATTTTTGACTCTGTCCGAAACGCTCGTTTTTGGAATTATTTCGAAACGATAATTTAAAAATATTTTTATCTTGACGGATAAAATTTAGTATGTGTTTACATCGTATTTATAATTTTTAGTAAAAATTTTGAATGAATTGTATTTACAGGTAGCACGTTTATTTTCCCGCCCGAGTACAAGTAATAATAATAATTAAAAATATAAAGTGTAGGAAAAAAATTGGTTTACAGTTTTATTATTTAAACTGTACATTTGTATCAAATTTGGAAAATAATCCTTCAACCATTTGTCGGTTTGTTCGTTTGCATACATATAAATGATATTACTCAAAAAAGTAACAACTTAAATGAAATTTGGTATCGGGTCTAATTAATAAAATTTTAGTTTGTGTTTAATTTAAGTTTATTTTGAAGCGGTTAAAAAAGAAAGAAAGAAGAAATCTTATCCAAAATGCACATCCAATTATTTTGACAGATTACGAAGCATGAAAATCTTACGTTTGAAAATCTGAAAATAAAAATCTAAGCACTCGTGATATTCGTGCTTTTGCTCAATAATAAAATTATAGTTTGTATCTAATTTTAATTTTAATTTGAAGCAGTAAAGAACGAGAAAGTAAACAAACGGCATCCAAATTCACTTTCAGTTATCTTACAAAGCATAAAACGCTTGCATTTGTGACTCTGAAAATAAAAATTTAAATACTGCTTATACTTGCGCCCTTTGTCAATGCCAACAACTTTTATATTAGGGAATAGGAAAATAACAGCTTTATTGGGAAGTGTATGTGAAAATGTCGGGAGACCCTTCCTTTGGTTTTAAAAATTAATTCTAGAATGTACCTGTTGAATAGAAATAAAAATCTTAATATTTGTTCTTTTTTCTTTTTCAAAAATAATAATTATTTGCGTTTGCTTAACTTATGGATGCTTTCTAAATATGAATTATCAATTCTACCTTAGGGGCCGCGGTGGCCTTGTGGTAAGGTCTCGGCTCGTGAGCAGTTAGGTTTCAGGTTCAAGAACCGATTCCGCCGAAGAACCGTCGTGTAAGGGGCGGTCTGTTGCACGCTAAATCCGTCAGGCGAAATGTCCTCCCACTGGTGTGGTGTGGAGAGGGGGGTGCCAGCTCAGATGTCATCCTCGTCATCTGATCGCGGTTGAAAATTACGAGGTCCGTCCCTAAATAGTCCTGGTGTTGCTTTGCAACGGGACGTTAGTATAACTAAAAATCAATTCTACCTTCAATTCAATCTATTAACAAGTCTTCCGTTCATAAGGGTGTATGGTATTTCAAACAGTAGCAAACTGAATATATTCATCAAATACTAAATTAAATATATCGATAACAAGAAAAAAAAGTCTTAAAAATTTAGATTTTTTTTCACTATATTTTGAAGCGAAATATAGAAAGAATGACAATTACAAAGATTTTAAAAATTGTGTTACTATTAAAACCGAATGAAAATATCATGAAAATGTTTCATGATTTTATGCATTTCTTTTCATACGCCTATTCACATGCAAAGATTAGCCCGAATAGTCTCCTTGATACGTTCTCGCATACACTCTAATATAAATATTATATTCCCTCACAAACGAAAAGCATGAATCCCGAGCAAGGCAATGAACATTATGAATGGCATAATTTTATTTTGACCCAGTAAATAGTAATGTGCATTCCATACCGTGTAGAAAAAAGAATACATATTTTGGACTTCTTTTGCTGATCATTTAAATCAATATTTGATACAGAATTACAATTTTAGTAACAAGAGTAAATAACGAAATTCAAATGCATTCAATTCCTTTTTTCTGTTTATATTCAAGAGCATTGCGATGATATTTTTGTGCCCATGTTGTTGTTATACGATGAGAAGTAAATTTAATAAATAAAATAAAAATAAATAATCAAGCCAAAAATATTATCAACTTCACGATGTTTTGGACTTAAGATCTAAACCTGCTTTAAATTTTCTGGATTTAGCAATTTTTAAGATATTTAAGACGAAACTAGAATTGGGGGAAATCAAATTGCATCAGAGGCAAATCATATGTATAGAATGGATTTTTAAATATTTAAAAATAATTTGTATTAATCCACTGTAAAACGTTTTCGTTATATAGCACAGAATTATAATCATTTTTGACAACAAATTACAAGTTATTCTTAAATAGAGCCAAGCGAAGGAACTTTCCTTTTTTTATTTTCTAAAAATTTGTTCCCCTGCAATTATAAAGTAATAGCCAAAATGATAATAAAAATAATAATCTTTTTACCTCTGAATTTGCTTAACATTTTAATTAAATGAAATATAATGTTTGAAACATGTATTTCTATTTTAATTTTTGCAATAATGTATGTAATCTTTCAACACTTGAAAGAGAATGAAACAGGAAAGAATATGAAAAAATGGAAAGGAGATACTATTTTTTAACACTTGAAAGAAAATCAAATGCAATGTAATATTTTTTAGTTAATTCGAAGTTAATTCTGAAAATGAATCTCAAACAAATTTCATTGGTAATTAAAGTTTTAATAAATAGTTTGTATTTTTTTACACCTTAACAATGAATATTACCGGTTTCTATTTATAAAGTGGATTTTAATTTACAAAAAGTGAGTTTTCAAGTTAGTAATCTATACAATGCATAAATCAGTATATGATATTTAAAACTCTTAACATCAAATTTTTTTAATCGATCTTAATTAATCGATGATAATTAAATCTTATACTTAGGAATCTTAATTTTAGATTCCTAAGTATAAGATTTA
Source organism: Argiope bruennichi (assembly GCF_947563725.1). Lineage (NCBI taxonomy): Eukaryota > Metazoa > Arthropoda > Arachnida > Araneae > Araneidae > Argiope > Argiope bruennichi. The sequence continues at coordinate 74,048,797 of NC_079160.1, forward strand.
AATTTTGTAAAAGAAATTACAGTGTACAACAAATTTTGCATTATACTTAAAATGGCTTCAATTTTTTTGAAGATAAACCAGAATTTCACAGTGCTAACCTTTTTAATGATTTTTCGAAATTCTAAATATTTTCTAATTAATATTTTTCTATTTTGAAAGAAAATATTCAGTATTTGGTTACTTTCACTGATAATGTTTAATTCATATGATATAACAATCAAATTACGATTGGAAATCCATTCCAAATTTAAAATGATGCCACCTTCTGGAAGTGTAATAGTTGAATATCTCTTCAAAGATTATCAAATGATTAATTTGAAATATCAGTATTTAATATTTCTTTTAAAAATTAAAACTTTTAATTAAAAAATATGTTTTAAGAACTTTTAGATTTATTAAATCTTCTTTCTGTAAAACAAATTTTTATCGAATCTAGTTCATAAAGACCGATGAAAAAGATTAGTTAAACTTTCACTATATCCCTATTATTATTTCTATTTTATCGAAATGCATTTTGAACTTCATTTGAGAAAAAAAGTTTTCCAATTTATTCACAAAATAAATGCAGATTGATACGAAATTCAATTCTTTGCCATTCTTGTCGTTTTGAAATCAGAACAATTTTAATTTATTTCAGAGAATGAAAATCGTCTGCAAGGAAATAATCTAACAGAACCAAATAGGTTTTGTTGTTGTTGTTGTAGAAGAATCGATGACAATCATCTGGCGGAAATTAAATTTCCCCCATGAATATTTCTGAAAGAGGATTTATAAAAAATATTTTTTGGAAAACTTCCACATCATATATAAATATTTTATGTTCTTCTCTTTTATATTTCTATACCCAATATATTTCAAATCAATTAAGTGAAAAAAAATTAGCAGCTTAAATTTTGTCGGCACATAGTTAATAGACATATTACTAAAATTTTTCAAGTAGTTTTCTTAGAGTACTAGTGCAAATTTTTTGATATAAAATTTAATCTAAAAATGGATAGGTACTATTTGTATTATTCTATAATGTGTGACATAAGGTGATTCTTGATTCAAAATCCAAATCGTTGAACAATGGTATTTATTTATGGTAATGAAATTTGAATTTTAAAAAGAAAGAGATAATGATAGCAAATTATAGTCTTAATAATTCTTACTGTCTTGCCCAATTAAAATTAAAATATTATACTGGGAAACCATAGCTATAAAGAATATTTCAAATGCTGACCATTTCAGAGCATTGTGAAACGAACTTTCAAATAAAGAATAAAAAAGTTCGAATAAAAACAGTTTCCTTGGTGAATATAAAAGAAGAAATTGCTTCATTACTTTTCACCATTTAGCCTAAAACTTGGCAATTCATTTTAAAATAGTATGAATTCCTAGAATCAATTTTTTTTCACATTCGTCACCAGATGATACCACTTTGGTACCGAGACATATTATAATAATAATTAAATCAATCGATTTAAATATCAATTAAGTTCAGAAAATATTAAAATAATATAATCAAGAAGAGGCAAATATACAAAATTTTAAAAATAGTACGGTGTTACATGAGTGAAAAATTAATAAACAGATTTCATTTTTAGAAAAATGAAACATATGAAATTAAGTAAAAGTGTTTAATAATAAACTGCTTTTATTTGTTTCAACGTAAATGAAATATTTATTTAAAATATTCTTCCTCGGAATTTTTTTTTCCATTTGTCAAACAACAAACAGATTCCACGAAGGAATAATTTTGTAAGGATAAAATCATTAAGCTTAACTTATATCCTTGACATTCTTAAGAGAAGCAAATTATATTCTCGCACATGTCTCTGAGCAGTTCTAAACAAAGCCAACAAATTTGTCAAAAAAAATCAAGTTAAATATGTGTGCAAAATTAAGAAGAAAAACATCTAGAAGAAAAAGGTCTGTTTCACAGATTTCTTTATTTTAATAAGTAATACATAATTAAATTAATATTCGGATGTTTTTTGTAAGGGATAATTATTAAGGCATTTTTATATATCTAATGCATTGTTTCTATCTCTTCTAATAATAAAGAAGAATCTGTGCGTATCTGTCTGTGTGTTTTTGCTTTACAGAATCGAAACATTTGACCTCAAGATACCAAAATATGTACTTTGGAAAGTGGGAATAGAAAGAGAATGTTTTGAAATTAGATTACTTATTAATTTAATTTATTAGATTACTAATTAATTAAAAACTATTATTATTATTACTAAAATTAATTAGATTACTAATTAATTAAAAACTATTTCAAATTTTCAAGCTTTCTCATAGTAATTTCCAAAAATATTACGGGAGAAACAGGATGTTATTACATTTTAAGACTCAAGTCATTGTTCAATTTTTTGAATACTACTCATTTTTTTTTTTTACTATTTTCAGTTAATTTTTTAAAAATTCGTTAACTATACATTGTAGAAAAATATTCCATAGTTTATGTGAAATTCGTATCGTTTCCATTGTAGCAATTAATATTTTATAGTGTCATTTTTTCCGTAACATGAACATTCTGTTATTTTTTCATGTTGAGTACGTTTCAGTTGAAAGCATGCCTTTAGCAGAAGTTTTGATAGTTTATTATATTTACAATTAAGGCTCAATTTCACAATCCAATAAAAGTAAAAAAAAATACGTTCCTTTTTAAACACCTTTCTTTGGGATATTGTTGGACACATATAAAATATAGATAGAAAATTAAGGAAATGTAGTGCACAAAAAACAAATCGGTATAAGACTGTAGAAACTTCATGAATTGCAATTAAAGGTTGTTTTTTTTTGTTGTTGTTGTTAAACTGAAATTCAAACCATTTTCATTGATCCTTCAAATATTTAATCACGTGATTTTCTTTCATCTTTGAAAGCTAAGCAAAAAGAATTCTGTTTAACATTTGTATGATTTACTTGAGAAAAAAGGAAGTAAAGTTCCAGTTCCGAGAATGTTAGAAAATAGATTTTCTGATTCATTACATTTTTAACAATACTATGGTTTCATTGGACATATTTTATCAGGATGAACAGAACAGATGGAAGTCCAATAAAATAACACATCTTTGATATCTGTTGCAATTTCATGTTTAAAATATTTCATTGGAGGGATTATGAATACTAAGATATGCATACTTTGAACTAAACATAACCAATATTTCCGATGAACCAGCTGGTTACTAAAAGTGGCAAGTAATTAATGCATATGCATTACGAAAGGGATGGCATTATTCTTCACAATAATTTCAAAAAGCTTATTTAAGCATGTCTTTATCTTCTAAAGCAAACGTTGTTAAACATTTTTCACCGGAAACAAAACACGGCCAATTGTTATTGATTTAATTTGAAAGCCTTTTATATTTAGCAGCTGACCTCAAAATGTAACAAATATCTATCTATCATTTTCGCTCTTTATATATATATATATATATATATATATATATATATATATATATATATCTGAGATCTGAGTGTGTGTGTGCGTGCGTGCGTGTGCGTGTGCGTGTGCGTGTGTGTGTGTGTGTGTGTGTGTGTGTGTGTGTGTGTGTGTGTGTGTGTGTGTGTGTGTGTGTGTGTGTGTGTGTGTTAATGTATAAGAAAAAAATAATCCATTGTATTTCAATTAATAAAAAAAAAAAGAAATGCGTGAAAGTGTTGACATTCTACAGGCAGATAAATCGTCTGATACAGAGCAACAACAAATGGCAAAAATATTTTTGTTGGAGGAAGGGCATCTCAAGCCAACTTTTGTTTTGAAATTTTAATTAATATTTTAATTAGATTTAAGCAATATTTTGGTGTATCTTCACTTTATCCTCTAAGATATTATTACACAAAAAGATGTTCACATCTTTATAAAAATCCAAGTGTTTTCTTTTCAGTAATATTAATTTAATTGCCTTGCATTTTTCCTTGAATTTCCACAATTTGTTTTGTATAATTTTCATAAATATTTTTTTGTTGTTGCAGTTTCTTTCTTTCTTTCTTTTGCTGCAGTAGAATTCAAGCCGTTTTTATTGTTACATCAAATATTTAATTTAGCAATTTTTTTTAAATTTGTTGAAAGTTTGAGGTGAAATTTTCTGTTTATCATCTGCGTCTAGAATTATACCTACATTACATGTATAAAGTAGAACAGTCATATTTTGTAACTTATGCTTTGTATTTTGGTCTTATTGATATAATTTAAAAAAAATCTGTTTGATTATTTTTTTTTATTTTAAATGAGTAGAGTTTATCTACCTCAAGCAAAAATAAAAAAAATCAATATTTAAAGATTTGGGAAGGGGGGGGGTGAAAAAATCAGGATGCATGCTAAAATAATTATTTTGGAAGATGTAAAGAAATTTGAAACCTTAAAAGTGGGCGCTTCAATCTTTGTTTAAATGCTTTTGATAATAAAAATCTAATAAGTTATTGAAAGCAGTCGTTTTCATTTTTTGGGGGGTCTAGAGGAAACCCTTTAAGTGCATTTCAAAAATGGTCACATTGTCGCCTACGCAAATGAGGACAAAGATGTGAGAGAGACAGTACGCCAGTTATATATCAATCCGAATACTGTTTCGAACTTCGCAAGAAATCCAAATAATAGGGATACCTAAAAGAAGATTGGAAAACTTAAGATACTTACTCAAAGAGATAAAAAAAATCATTGAAATTTTTTTAAAAAAGATGAACGGAAGTGTTGCTAAAGCTCAAAATGATGCAGGTATCATACACGTTTCAAGGAAAACTATCTACAACTACATAGAAAGCTCCAAAAATTTATATTCAGAAAAAGGAAACACTAACCTAAATGGACTGAAAGGCACATTGAACATTGATAGCAATGGGCTGAAAACTTAATGTCCTGGAGTTCAGAATGAACCTGCGTTATATTATCTGATAAGAAAATTTTAATCTAGACTGCCCAGGTGGCTACAAATGCTATTAGTATTCTCTTGGTAATGAAGAAAAAACTTATATCTCCCTGATAATGGGAGGCGGGAGTTTAATTGTTTGGTCGAGAGTCGGGCAAATTTAGTGTTCCTGAATGGAAAGTTAGAAACACAAAAGCTATATCTAAGTCCTAAATTCACATTTCCGTATCTACAGCATTGAGTTCGGTGGAAATGATTAGATTTTCCAGCATAACGGAGCATCAATTCACGTAGCTTATGTGATTAAAAGCTTATTTGGAATACGAAATGTTCGCATTTTGCTTTGGGCTTCTAAAATCCAGGACCCCAACATTGTAGAGAACATATGGGCAAGAATTGTTCGTCACGTTTACAGGAGAAAGTAAGCTTTTTGAATCTCGAGCTGAGTTTCAGACAGCTTTGAATTATGTATAGGAAAAATAAGTGTATATTTAATGCATTTCTATTAATAAAAAAAGAAAATGTGTATGCGAGTTGACACTCTACAGGCATATCGTTTGATGTAAAGTAACAGCAGATGGTACTAATATATTTTGAAGGGTGGGAACACCTCGGTCGACTTTTGTTTTAAAATTTTAATCAGAATTTTATGTTAAAAATTAAACAATATTTAAAAAAAATTTGTTTGACTATTTTTTTCTTTTATTTTAAATAAGAAGATTTTATCTACCACTAATTAAAATAAAAAAATCATTACTTAATGATTATGTGGGCGTGAAAAACAACAGGACACATGATGAAATAGATGATATGGTAACGGTATTGAAAAACTTAAAAAAGTGGGCGGCGTTTCAAGTTTTTTTAACAGTTTTTGTCAAGAAAAGCGTACTATTTGATTGAAAGTCTTCATTTTCATCTTTTAAAGTGTCCAGAGGAAACTCTTTAAGTGAGTATCATAAAGATCATATTGTCGCCTACACAAATGATGACATATTAAGCGCCATCGACTGATCAATCCGAATATTGTTTCGAACTTCATAAGAAATCCAAATAATCTGGGAACCAAAAAGAAGATTGGCAGACCTAAAAAAACCGACACAATGCGGTCAGAGAAGAATCATTGAAGAATTAAAAAAAAGGAATTGAATTGTTGCCAAAGATCAAAATAATGCAGAAGAACTAACTAAAACTATATAAAAATTTCCAAAATATTTGTGTTTAGAAAAACGAAGAACGAACTTAAATAGACTGAAATGCATATTCAACACAGATGGTAGTGGGCTAAACCTTCGAAGTTCTGGATTTCAGAATGAATCTCTGTTACATTTCATGATGAGAAAAATTTAATCTAGAGGGCCCAGATGGCTACCAATGCTATTGATATTGTCTCAGTAATGAAACCAGTGGAAATGGTCTCCCTAAAAATATCTCGCATGCTCTTTTATAAACTTATCTTACCAGAGAACGCCCTACATGGCATTAGTGTTCTATAGTTAACGAAATATTAACTTTTGGCGTAAATATAGCATTTTTACTGAATCTGTCGTGTCATCCTTGGCGAGTTATTTGGCGATTAATCATTAATTATTGGCATGCGTTAAAAATAGCCAAGCCGGCATATTGGCATAGGGGTAGCGCGTCTTCCCCGTGACCTGGGCGTCCTGGGTTCGAGTCCCGGTTCGGGCATGGTTGTTCTTCAGCTGTTCTATCTGTGAGATTTGTGAATGTGCCCCCCTGTAAAAAGGGGTTGTGCAAGCGAATGTGATGCGTGGCTAGATAAGACGTACTCTTGGCCCTAGTTGGCGCTACTAAAACAAGAGATGCTCCCTTGGCTTAAAATCACTGACTTCGTCAGCTAGCTTGTCTATGGCAAGTGCCATCATAAACAACAGCAACAATAATAGCCAAAAATCAAATTTGTGTTTTAGATAAGTTTTTATCAATCGAGTGAAATGAAAATTCTTTACGAAACTGCACTTGTATTTACAAAATCCCTTACTAAATTTCGAATATTTAAAATATTTCGTTTTTCAATTATTGCATTTACACGTTTCTGAAAGTACAGACCTACAAACAATCACCCCGTAGTTAAATTTGGCTCAAAATTTGATATGTATATACACTATAGATATTAAATCTGTATATTGAATTTTGTCTATCCAGAATTCTTCGTTTTGTAATTATAGTGTTAATTTATATTCTGACAATCGGACAGACGGACTTTCTCTGAACAGATTTTATTCAAAATTTGATAAAATTCAGTTTTCTTATAAAGACCGTATACCACTTTTATTGTGCCGTAGTCATTTGCACTTGTAGTCACAAAATCCCATACCAAATTTGGTATATTTAAGTCATTGCGTTTTTGCGTTATTAGATGTACACGTTTCTGAAAGTACAGAAAGACAGATAATCAACCCACTGTTGAATTTGGTTCAAACTTTGATAGTTGTCTACTCTGTAGGTGTTAACATTGTGAATCGAATTTTATATAATTCTATCTTTCGACATTTTATAGTTATTGTGTTAACTTATATTCGAACAGCCGGACTTACTTCTATATAGAATGCATACCAAATTTCAACCATCTACCTCAAAGCGTTTTTGTATTATCTTTTTCACCAAACCCCAGGGGGAGCACCTCGAAATGAGGATGAGATGCTTCCGGTATGGTGGGTGGATCTGAAAACCCTGGAGAGTACTCAAAGAGGTAGGGGATCTGACTCCTCCCATCGATGACGGGACGTACTTCCTTCGGGGAGGGTTGTACCATGGCCGGTGATGGCCCTTAGGACTCAACCACAGTTCCCGCCAGTGTTGCTGTTGCGGCGGTCCGGTCATACAGTTTTTTGGTTTAAATCCGTGTGCCTTCGGGGCGGGTCGGAGAGTCAGATGGCTGACTTATCTTTTTTACCGACAGACAGATGGTCATTTTCCAAAGATGTGATTTTCGAACTCGAACAGGTCTAAAACGTAGAGATGCGTCAAAATCTCGAGTTTGAATTTTTTGACGATTACTATACTGTATCTATACTATGTATACGATAAAGTCAGAAAGACTTACTCTATCTGCTATATAGGTGCATGAAGTTCAATCCTTTGGTTGGCAATCGGATAAATGTTCCTAAGTGGGAACACTAATTCTAATTCTTCATCATTTAGGAACACTAATCTAAGTGTTCCTAAGTGACAAGCGGAAGCACACAGATTATATCTAAGTCTATATGTCTTTTCTTATGGCGTTGAGCTAAGCGGAAATAACTAGATTTTTTAAGCATAATGGAGCATCAGTTTATGGAGTTAAATATTTATTTGCAGTAAAAAATTCCGGATCCCCTTGAAATCCAGGAGAACATATAGATATGAATTGTTCGTCGCGTTTACGGAGAAACAAGCAGTTTGTATCTTTAGATAAGCTTCGGAGAGCTTTGCATTATGTATGGGAAAATGTTTATCAAACGTAGATTCAAACTTTATATAATTTGATGACAAACCGAATTTTTGAAGGAATCGAAGCCTAAAATGAAAGAATTTCCTATTAATAAGTCTTTTGAAGTGCTATTTATAATTGTCCTACATTTTCACAAAGTTTGATGAAGTCCAAACTGAATTTTTGCTGTAATTGATTTGCACTTTTTTGTTTCAAGTTTCAAGTACGGTTATCCTTTTGTAAGGAGGCTTTAAAGTATGCTCATTAAATTCTTCTGAGATATTTAAATGTTCTTTATTTATCTAAAAACATCTATCTTCTTTCTACTTTTTTTTCACCCTAGTGTAATTATTGGTAGAGTTCTGGAGCTTTATCAGTAATTCTAATTCTTTATCATTTAAACGCATTCTATTAGACGTAAAATAAAGTAACATCAGTGTAAGTAATCAAGTATCTACCATCATTGTATTTAGATTTTCTATTCTCATTCTATTTAGAAGTTTCTTGATTCTTTATTAATTAAACGCATTATATGAGGCATAAAATAACATAGCATCAGTAAATGTAGAATTTCTATCCTGCCTGTATTCAAAATCTTCCTGTTTCTTTAACAGTTAAACGCATTATATGAGACGTAAAAAAACGTAAAAGCATTCTAAGTAATCAATTTCTACACTCAATGTATTCAGAATTTTTCTGACTTTCTATCAGTTAAAAGCATTATATGGCCCATCATATAATATAACTCTACTTTATGGTGGTCTGAATTACTTCTTTCTTATAATCAGAAATTTTCTGGTTCTTTATCAGATAAACGCATTAAATGAGATACAAAATATCTTGACACCAGTCAGCGTCTTTTCTCTCATTGATTCCAATCTTTCTTTTCTCATTGCATTCAGACATTTTTTGATCTAGTATCCGTTAAACGCATTTTATGAAGTATAAAATACCATCACTCCAAATATTCAGAAATATTAATCGCCTGGTACTCAGAGGTTTTCTGATTTTCATTCAGTTGAGCACGTTATAGAAATATATACAAGTGGCGGATGTTATGAGCGAGGGTAGAACCTAGGACCTTGTGGTTCGCAGCCCAGTAACATGACCACGATACAAAAGCAATTGCTCGGGTAACGTAGTTGTTAACTGGCTTATAAGCTTTCACCACAGACTCTCCCTCCAGTGAGTCGGAGGTGAGACGAACGATATGGCTGTTGAGTGGTGATGTATTAGCTGTTGATTCTAATGCTCCTGTACCCATTTGAGTAGAGCCAAGCGTTATGGTGAGCGTTTGTAGGTGACTGGTTGCTGATGCTGTTACGCCAAGTGAGTCTGACGACTTTTGCGTTGCTGCGTCTAGTGAGTCTGACGACTTTTGTGTTGCTGTGGGTAGATGGCGCCGCAACAGCTGTACGAAGGTTGAAGTATCACGTCCGGGTCACCAATGTGGCGGATGTTATGAGCGAGGATAGAGCCTGGGACCTTGTGGTTCGCAGCTCAGTAACATGACCTCTGTACAAAAGCAATTGCTTGGGTAGCGTAGTTGTTAACTGGTTTATTAGCTTTCACCACATACATTTAGAATATACTTTTATAGATAAAAGAAATCATTTGAATCTCACCATCTGTGGTGATAGCTCGGACTCTCACTAGGTCCGATTTATTGCCAACAAGCAGGACGGCACTTCTCCTGAATAGCCGCTGGACCTTGGTCAGTGCGTCCAAGGCGCGCTGGAAGCTCCTCCTGCTGGTCACTGAGTACACGACCACGTGGGCATCCGCGAAAGGAGGACTCCATCCTTCGGCTCCTTCATCCCCCCCTTCTTCACTCTGCAACAAAAAAGTGATGAAATCCCATGAACATTTTATATGATATAATTTTAGTAAATTTTTAAAAAAAAAGACACTATAAGGAATGCACTGAAAAGTAACTTTCTTTTTTATATATTGATTATTTACAATTTTTTAGTAATTAATTTGTAATTCATTGTTATAAATATTAAGGATTTTTGAAATCAATCTTTTAAAAATGAAATACCAGATGGCGCCATATGTTTGGAATGAAAATCTAATTAAGGATCTAATTTGGAGTGAATATTTAATATTAAGGATTTTTGAAATCAATCTTTTAAAAATGAAATACTAGATGGCGCCACATGTTTGGAATGAAAATCTAATTAAATTAACAGACAGATTTTAGCACCGCTTTTTGAAAGTATCAAAAGAGGGTATTGTCATCTTGAATATAAAAGTATTCAAAATTACAGAGCTGTAATAAATTCGAAAGCGAGAAAAATAAAGTGAAAAAATCTATCTTGACAAGCATCATTCAAATCATGATAAATAAAAATATCTGAAATTAGGAAAAGAATTCTATGCAGAATTATTGGATAATATTGTTCTAAAATGAATCTGAAAATGATAGAGAAATAATAAATTAAATATTCTCTCTGGCACGGAATTTCAACCTAAAATATCTTCTTTAACTTTTGATTACTAAAACATATTTGAGAGTTAAAATATATTTGAGAAAACATATTTGAAAGTTAGGCAAAAAAAAAAAAAAAAATTAACAAACCCTTCCGTGAATTTCATTTCATACACATTTATTCAATATATTTTATTTCAAGTTTATAAAAACGAGCTATGATAATTGATTTTTTTCAGTTGATCCTGATATGCTTAGAAATTTTGAACACTTTTGTCTTCTCGTTTAGAATATATAAATTTAATATCTACATAATTTAATTATGAATTAATCGATTAGTTTACTTAAATTTTAATTCAAAGCAAAGCCACCACCTAGTACTGAATTTAACAAAATTAAGACACAAATTTCATAATATTAAAATAATAAATTATATATTGAAGACTATAAAGTAGAAAAGGCAAAAATTTAAAAGATTTCTATTTTTTAGAACTATTTTTGTTACATTTTATGAGTTTGATTCAATTGTGCGCTTTGAAAATTGTATTTATTAAAGTTATTATAAAGTATAATTGCAATGAAAAATACAAGTGATGCCACCGTATTTAAGCCTACCAATTATATTCTTATTATAGAAGTGACGGATTTTGGAACATCAAAACACTTTTAGCTAAATATATGTATGTTTATTACATAGCAAGTAAAATGTTGTTTGCTAGTTATTATTAATAGCATTAATGTGATAGTAATTTTATAGGCAAATTACGAAAATTTTATTTTTAGTGTTTTTAACTCTTTATTCGAATTCATATTTTGAAAAAATAGTAGTTAATTTAACCATATTTTTAACGGTTAAATTGCATAATTTTTTATTAATTGTCTTTTAAATTTATGCAAATATTTAAAAAAAAGACATTTATTAATGATTCTTCTTTGCTTGTTACTTTGATTCTAAAAAAATTATAAGCTCAGAAAGGAATTTCTACCATGAAAATAAAATTAATCTTCATACATATTTTTTATATTTATTTTTAAAATTATTTTAAATTTTTAATGACTTTCAGTTAATAACTTCAGTTTCACTCATAATCATGTTTTAAAAAAATATAATGAAATATGTTCATATTTTTAGTAGAAAAATTGTTAATAAAATTGAAACAAATGAAAGCATTTTAATGTTTTTGTGGACTTCCGAGTATTAAAAGTTTACACGAGAAGAAAATGAAAGTATAATGTATGTAAATATAATGCTAGAAAAAGAGACACACTGTGGAAGAAAATTCCCACCTCTTCATCAGGTAAGCGGTATTCTATGAATTCTAATTCGGATTCTTCTTTATTTAATATCACAGTTATGGCGTATTCTTTGTAGATGTCTGAAAAATGAAAGAATTTAGATAAAATTCTGAGTGAGAAAAACTGGAAAAATGCATAGAAAAAAAAGTACCACAAATAAAAAAATATTACTAATTACTAAATAAAAGCAAAATTTAGAAAAAATCGGTTTCTTCAAAAAGCACTATTTTTATGGTTTAATTAATAATGTTCCTCATAAAGGTTCTAGGTATTTTTTTTAATTTATTTACTTAGAAGAATGGTTAGTTTAGTTTAGTTATATTAATCTCCCGTTGTCAAGCAACACTAGGGCTATTTTGGGACGGACCTCGTAATTTTGAATTGCGGTCCGATGACGACAACGACACCTGAGCTGGCACCCCCATCTCTACGTCACACCACACCATCGGGAAGACGTTTGGCATGACGGATTTAGCATGCAGCAGACCCCCTTACACGACGGTTCTTCGGTGGAATTGGGTCTCGAACTTAAAGCCCTACGCCTCACAAGCCGATACCTTACGACCAGGCCACCGCGGCCCCCTTAGAGGAATGAAGAATCGAAACAAAATGGTATATAAAATGTTTCTTTATTAGATAATTTAAATCAAATGGTGAAACTCATAGACAAATACTGATCACTTTAGAGCCCATCATAGTCGAATATTAAATGAATAAAATTCAGACAACTGATTGTTTTTCTCTTCAAATAAATAATTTTGTCCAGATTTAAATTTTCAGTTTGTATCTACAAAATAAATAGAATTTTAATACATTTAGTAAGAAGTTTAAAAAATCTTTTATTATTTAATGATTAAAATACGAATGTTTAAAAATAAAAGTTTTAATTTTTAAATATTTAATTTTAAAAAAAATATTTTTTGTTTAAAGAAAATAATTAAACAAAACAGTTGCTCTTCATTGTAAGAGTTCTTTTGATTTGATGAGTGTTCTCTTCTTTGAATATATACTATTAAAATATAAACTAATCTCGTTGATACATATATATTAATTTAGAATCTTTAATACATCTAGCTGTCTTTGGTGACCAACTTATTTGCCCAAATCATTTACTTATTAGGCTGTTAAATAATTAATATTAACTAAATTATTTTTTAATTTCTTTTCATTACGCGAAATGTTTTCGTTATTATGACATAAAATCCAAATTGAAAATCTTACTATGGAGTTAAAAGCCCATTGATGAATAAATTTGTTTCCTATCATATATATTTGTTTATATTTGTATCATATATATTTGTTTATATTTGTATCATATATATTTGTTTATATTTGTATCATATATATTTGTTTATAAAAAGCACAATGTTTAGATGGATAAATTTGAATTCCATCATAATATTTATAAACATTGTTTAGAACGATTAATAAATTAAATCAAAACGTATTATTAAATTTTTTTAAAATGTACGTTAAAATACAATTTATTTAGTTTAGGGTCAATACCAGAACTATTTTTGTATGATAATCGTTTTAGAAGATACGAACAACAGTTTTCATAGGCAAATCATAAGGATTATCCATTGAGCGATAGTTAAGCCTATTTTCGGGCAAGACTAAGCTTTCTGTTTGAAGCCTATTATTTTCTTTTATATCTTCTTCCCTTTGACTTAACAGAATTATGAGCAAATACTCTCGAACGCGCTCAATTCAGTTTAGCAGTAAAAGCGTTAAATGAAGCAGTCTGAAGCGTTTATACATTGAGTTGTTTACATTTAGATTAATTAGATTTTTACATTAGATTTACATTTAGATTAATTAGATTATTACATTAGATTTACATTTAGATTAATTAGATTATTACATTAGATTTGCATTTATATTAATTAGATTTTTACATTAGATTTACATTTAGATTAATTAGATTATTACATTAGATTTACATTTAGATTAATTAGATTATTACATTAGATTTGCATTTATATTAATTAGATTTTACTTCATTATATTAATTCCTTTATCAGGTACGTTAGTGCTTTATATATATATATATAAAGATGGTCCTTTTCATCAACAAGTATGGAATTACAATTATTTCAGATTCTTTTAAATCCTCAGTGTAGACAAAATAAAACTGTCTGTCAACATAAACAAATGCAATTGCACGTTATATCATCAAATACTTTAATTGCTAAAAAATAATTTAGATTTATTAGTAACTTTAATATAAAATTTCACTTCAATTAATGAAGATCCAGAAAAAATGGTTATTTTTTTTGTCACCGAGATTGTGACATATTAAAGTATTCGTCAGAATCCTCATATGTAAGAAAATAAAATTTTCCATGATAACCAACAAATAAAATTGGGCTTTTAGACTATCAACAAAATGGAAAAATATTAAAAATGCTTTAGAATACTCTATAGTAGCAAAATATAAATGAAATGCCAATCAAAATACATTTGTCCTTTTATATCATATAGGAACGCAGCTTTATTTTCCTTTATACAATATATCGAAATGCAATTCTCTTTTATGAACATGTTTTAGAGTCTGTCAAAATAAAATTTCTGTTTGTATCGTAATGTAAAAAAATTTATAAGCTCTTGAAAACGATTTAAAAATCTTTAGAAGTAACATAAATCTATAAATTCTAAAGATAGAAGATAAGATTATAAACTTCCATTCAGCATTTCTGATCCTCATAAAAATGTAGCAAATGAACACGAAAGAATAACAAACGATAAAAGAATACAAACCACGGAGATTTGAACGACCTAAAATAACTCCTCTCTTTTTCTAAATAGGGAAAAGAATGCCGCCGAAAATCAAAAAATAACCCGCGTTTAAATAAAAGATTAACAAATGCATAAGCCCCCTATATTATCTTTGGTATCCATGGCAACCTTTTAGCAACACTCGCTTGCTTAGAAATACAAAACGCTTGAGCTACTGGCCTTTGTGAGTCGCTCAGATCAATATTCAAGCAGATTTTTCCTTTCATTTTTTTAAACAAGATAAAAAGTAACCTGAGATTAAAAAAACAAATACCAGCCATGGAATTATGGAGTTATTAACATCGTCAACAAAAGAGAGAAGATATTTTTTTTTTAAAGTATCAAATGCTAATGACATTCCAGCAGGATTGGGATCATAATTAACTGAGCGGTAGTTTTATAGAATATATAAAGGCTGTTAAAAGAAAAAAAAATTTAAAGGGATGGAATTCGGGGTATGTTTATTTTAAATTTTTGCATGCTAATGCACGAACTATAAAAAAGAACAACTGCGTGATTGTTGAAGAATTTGATTTTGAGGTTTCGATAAATCTTTACTTTTTTTTTTTTTTTTTTTTTTTTTTAGATCTCAGAAAAAAAACACTTTTGGAACTATATTTGTTTAACGGTGAATTTGAAACTCAAAAACGAAATGAACTAGAAAGATGAAATTTGGTATCTAGTCTTTACACTATAATTGTCGATTTTTGTCATGTTTTAGACGAAATTTTTGAAAAAGAAATCTGTCTGTCCATAGTAACGAAATTACATATTTTATGGTCTTAAGCAATACTACTATGTGGTATTTCCTTTATTAAAATGGCCAATTTAATTTAATATTTCAATACATTTTTAACTTAATAAACATTTTGATGTATAATTTTTAACAATTTTTTAAAAATTCATAATTTTTAGTTTACTTATTATGAGTCAACTTCGGCTACCAGTTGGTTCGTCAAGATTAATAGCTAAAATTTATGCTGAAAACATACCAAATTGATGTATAATATATATGGTAAAAGACACGAAATAGAAAAAGGAAAATTTTTAGAAAGTTTTGAAAAAAAAACAAACAGAACTTATTCTTTGCTTATTACTTATATTTATTTTTAGCTGTAAAATTCTATTAAAATACTAATAATTTACTTTTTATTTATAGTAGAGATGAAGTAAAAACAGTTTTGGAAAAATTAAGGTTCAGACTTTTCAATAATTTACAAAAAATCTGTGATTTTTGAGTCATAAGTGGAGTTTTAATGCACGTGTATATCTTAAGAGGTCATAATCTGTTAAGGAACACAAAATTGGAATGGACTGATTTAATTATTTAATAAAAGTGATCGCTAGTGCATTTTGTATTTCCTGTAGAATACAATTTGAAGCACAGTTATAGCATCACTAAAATTAGGGTGATCAGGTGTTCTATGCTCCTTCAAATTCATGACAAGGCAGTTGTGGTTAGGAGTTCTAAGGAATGAATGATTACCATTTCTGGAAATGGCACCACGTCTTTAGTGACATTAGACTGTAAAAAAAACAATAACGTTTGCAAATAAAATTATATTTTTATGATTGCAGTTTGACTAATTAGATAAGATTGTTTCATCATCACAATTAAGGTGATTTGTTTGTTGATTTATTGAATGGACAAAATTTCAAAGATAAAATTAATTTGAATATCATTTTGAAGTGACGCGAGAGCTATATTAGGCCGTGTGCTGTAATTGTGAACTACGTCCAGAAAAAATTTAAAATGGGTAGAAGAAAATTCAATTGAAAATTGATTCTGAACCAGTGAATTAGAATCCAGCTTATGCCCAGTATCATTAGCACAAAGCTACAGCTCAAAACACGTTCTATTTTGTTGAAGTTTGATTAATATCATTCTATTATGGAAATGTAGAAACAAAATTTAATCAGCCATGACAACCATGTTACGTCAGATAACAAAAAATAGGATATTTGTACAAAAAAATCCCTGCAGATTGGCAAAATGTACCTACAATAAACATTAAGAGAACTGACCATTCTTTTTTTATCATTATTATTTTTTAACACTACAGGAAAAATGCAAACATCATCAACAATAATTATTTTATTCTAAGAGCAGGAACAGAAGTTGAAATATTACACGTTCGAATTATGTTATGACAATATTAGAAACCTAGGTGCTCCAAACTTCGACTTTTTTAAAACTTCTTTGCATAAATATTATCAATATTCATTAAATAGTTTCAATAATTTTCTATAATTATAGAACATACCGGGTGTTCCAAAAATGACCGGTATATTTCAAAAATCAATAAAGACTAAACGAGCAGCGATAGAAATATACCGTTTGTTGCAATATGCTTGGGACAACAGTAAATTTTCAGGCAGACAAACTTGCGAAATTAGTTACAATTTACAACAACAGATCGCGCTGCAGGCGATTTGAAAGATATAGAAGAAAACGCAGTCTGTGTTCGCTATTCTGTAAGTCGTCTTTCTGCTTTCAGCGTGTGCTGTTCACAGATTGTAAGTTTGTTGTAAGAAAATGGTTTATTCCTTAGAACAAAGAATTTTTCTGGTGTTGGAATTCCACCGCGTAGAACACAGTGTTGTTGCAACAAGACGAAGTTTTCAACGAAAGTTTAATGTAACCAAAGAGCCGAAAGCGATACAATAAAGGATCTGTTTGAAAAATTTTGAAATCGCTACATATGAACCCCTGTGACTTTTTTCTGCGGGGACACTTGAAAGATCAGGTGAACCGCCACAATCCAGAAACAATTGAACTGAAGCAATACGTCTGTTCTGCATGTGAAGCCATCCTGCCTGAGACGTTTACACGGGTTTCTGCTCATTTCATTCCGAGACTACGCCATGTCATTGCTGCGCATGGTGGATATTTGGAAAATATCGTAGTTTAGATTTTTTTCCAGACTGCAGCGCCATCTGTTGTTGAAAATTGTAACTAATTTCGCAAGTTTGTCTGCCTGAAAATCTACTGTTCTCCCAAGCATATTGCAACAAACGGTGTATTTTTATTGCTGCCCGTTTAGTTTTTATTGATTTTTGAAATATACCGGTCATTTTTGAAACACCCGGTATCTAAGACTATTAAAATAACATGATTTTATAGTCTAATATTTTGATGGAATCTTTGTCAAAAAAAGTACATTAAAGCGAATGAATTGAAATTATTTATATCCAGTAAACAACCTATATTATTATTTATCATACCCGGCAAATCTCCTGGCCGCAGATGATAATTAGATAACAATGTTTAAAATTGTTTGAATACGCTAAAATATAACTACTGATATATTTACTGTTTAAAATTAATTAGTAATTAAACAGAAAATTCTGTTTAAAATTACTTTTTAAAATTACTCACCGTAACTGGTATCAAAGGCGCAGATGTACTCAGATGTTTGAAACTGTCGAATGAGGGAGGTTTTGCCCACTTCATCGGCTCCCATGATAGCTACCCTATACCTACAATGATGAAAAGGCATATCTGTAATATTGCACTTGTAATATTCCAAATATATACGTCTGTAAACAAAATAGAAAACGAAAAGATGTAATGCCACATGCGATGCAATTTGTATCAACGAACAGAAATAAAAAAAATGCTACTGTGCTATGACAAATAAACAGAAACAGTATTACAAAAGCTGAAAGAATTCTTCATTTTTTTCAATCACGCATTCTGATTTGTAAACTACACATTACAAAAAGACCTGCCTGATTGAGCCCATGGGAATCGCAATATTGTCCTTCTGATCAGACTGTCAGATTCGCCTGCCATCTGGCTTCAACAAAGAGTCTTTCAAAAACATACAAGGTCAAAAGTTGCATGGTGTTAGTTCAGGCGATCGTGGTGGCATTGTTTTTCGAAAATAACGATGTATTTATTATACGGTATTGTGTGAAACGGCGCTCCAAATAAGTTTGAATTGAATGATTAATGTTAGGTGATGCATCGCATTTCATAAAAATTATATTTTGAAAGCGGTTTTGTTATTGCATTTTTGGAATAAAAAAGTTCGGCACTATACTCTGACAATTATTCAGTTTTACTTAATAATAAAAACAATCTGGAAAGATCTCCTGAGTTATTAGAGTACTGCCATCTACTGACGAAAAATGGTACATTTTTGTTGTTCGTTTTCACAAAAAGCATCTCATTATTACATGCTAAGAAATTATGTTTCGTTAAACATAATCTTAACCTGATCTAGAACCATTGTACTTTAATTAGTAACATGTTTTTAATTTATGAGCTGTGAGATTTCTAAAACAAAACTCCTCATATTGTGGATGCATATGAAATAGAGCGCTGTTTCATAATTTTGAAATTACATTCATGATTTTGAGCATAGAACATTCAGAAATAAATTTAAAGTTTTAAATCGCTGTACCCAATGATGCCAACATATTCTAAAACTTCTTTAGCTGTTATAATGAACATTTATTGTCCTAATGTTTCACACAGCTTGGTAAAACTAAAGATCATGATACACATTTTACCAATATCTGCCGAATATTTGTCAAATATTAACTAAACAATACCGTTAGAGTTGCAATCTGTTATTACTTATCGCCTTTGAAAAATTACTATTTGGTATTTATACCGTGAATTTTTGTATACCTCACGTCTTTATTATGATCCTTTTATATTATTTCAAAAATTCATGTTTATTTAAATTACAATATATAAAATTATTCGAATAGTTACAATAGATAGTGATTCTGTGCTACAATATAAGTTTCTAGCTTAGCAAAACCCCAAACACTGTGAAAGCCAACGAACCCAGAAAAAGAACAGACGAGTGAGCAGAGCGATATTTAATGTAGCAATATTTCATTCACTAATGGCACTCCAACAGAGCAGTGCGTAATGACATTTTAACGCATGAGACAAGAATTGCTAGAGAATGACAAGGTAAAACTGAAATACGTATAATTCTTCCTTTCTTTTTCTGTTTATATCTGAAAGAAAGATTGAGAAAGTTTCAGTGCATACGATGTCCGACAAATGTCTTTAAACTTAATAAAAACAAACATCGAAAATAAATTCGTGATAAAAAAAATATCGAAGTTTTCTATATTATGAATAGTGAATGGAAACAGATAATTCTAGTAACAATATTGTTAATATAATATTTTTATATAGTATGGATAAAATTTTTATATAATTCACACATATCTATATCTATATCTATACTTATAATAAAGCTCAATGTGTGTGTGTGTGTGTGTGTTGGCGCTCTACAGGCCAGACCGTTTGACATACAGCTACCAAATTTGGTACATGTATACCTTGGAGGTTGGGAATTTGCACCTGGGGTTTCTTTTTCCGAATTTTTAATTAGAATTTTAATTATTAATTAAAAACTAACTTTCCCGCCAAAAAAATCTTCCATTTTCCCCACCGCCAACTTTTCCGCCAAAAAAATCTTCCATTATCCCCAGCGCCAAACGAAAAAGGCTTCAGTTTTTTTTTCTCCCAACAGTAATGAGGCTAGGGTTAAAATTTTTCGGCGGATTATTTCAATCGGTTCTGTTTATTTTCTTAATGTTTGATGCATTTAAAATTAAACATTGTTAATGAATCAATCTTTCAGATTCATTCTGAAGTACTTTTGAATTAAAATAAAACAGAATAAAGGAAATTAAAAATTTCTAATCCGCATAGCGTTACCCCAACTGGAGTAGAAAAAATCACGTATTTGCGTTACGTAACCGGCGAAGAAAATTCACGCATGCGCATTCTGTTCTGATTGTTGTCATGACAACGTTATCAATGGATGATTTAAATTATTTTTGGGTTAGTTGCATGCTTTTGTAAGTAAATTGTATTTATGTTAGTTATATATTTTTTGTATATGCTTATAGTTTTAAGTACATCGTTTTTTAAGTAGTTTTTTTAAAACCTGTTTTCAACCGTTTATTTTAAACGATTCGTTTTATTTTCTTAGTGTTTGATGCAATTAAATTTAAACATTGTTAATTAATCGATCTGCTCATAATGTATCTAAGAAAATTTTGTTGACAAATTCTTGAGATATTACATATATTAAGAAAGATATTCTTTAGTGCCCATAAAGTTTAAACGCTCAGTGACTCTATTATCAGTAATCATAGTATTAAAAAAATGCTTTGTTTTAGGAAAAAATATTATTATATTAATTGCAGATTAATCATTTACACTCAGGATATCTGGAAAGATATCCTGAGTTATTAGAGCACTGCCATCTACTGACGAAAAATGTTGCATTTTTGTTGTTCGTTTTCACAAAAAGCATCTCATTATTACATGCTAAGAAATTATGTTTCGTTAAACATAATCTTAACCTGATCTAGAACCATTGTACTTTAATTAGTAACATGTTTTTAATTTATGAGCTGTGAAATTTCTAAAACAAAACTTCTCATATTGTGGATACATACGAAATAGAGCGCTGTTTCATAATTTTGAAATTACATTCATGATTTTGAGCATAGTACATTCAGAAATAAATTTAAAGTTTTAAATCGCTGTACCCAATGATGCCAACATATTCTAAAACTTCTTTAGCTGTTGTAATGAACATTTATTGTCCTAATGCTTCACACAACTTGGTAAAACTAAAGATCATGGTACACATTTTACCAATATCTGCCGAATATTTGTCAAATATTAACTAAACAATACCGTTAGAGTTGCAATCTGTTATTACTTATCGCCTTTGAAAAATTACTATTTGGTGTTTATACCGTAATTTTTTGTCTACCTCACGTCTTTATTATGATCCTTTTATATTATTTCAAAAATTCATGTTTATTTAAATTTCAATATATAAAATTATTCGAATAGTTACAATAGATAGTGATTCTGTGCTACAATATAAGTTTCTAGCTTAGCAAAACCCCAAACACTGTGAAAGCCAACGAACCCAGAAAAAGAACAGACGAGTGAGCAGAGCGATATTTAATGTAGCAATATTTCATTCACTAATGGCACTCCAACAGAGCAGTGCGTAATGACATTTTAACGCATGAGACAAGAATTGCTAGAGAATGACAAGGTAAAACTGAAATACGTATAATTCTTCCTTTCTTTTTCTGTTTATATCTGAAAGAAAGATTGAGAAAGTTTCAGTGCATACGATGTCCGACAAATGTCTTTAAACTTAATAAAAACAAACATCGAAAATAAATTCGTGATAAAAAAAATATCGAAGTTTTCTATATTATGAATAGTGAATGGAAACAGATAATTCTAGTAACAATATTGTTAATATAATATTTTTATATAGTATGGATAAAATTTTTATATAATTCACACATATCTATATCCATATCTATACTTATAATAAAGCTCAATGTGTGTGTGTGTGTGTGTGTGTTGGCGCTCTACAGGCCAGACCGTTTGACATACAGCTACCAAATTTGGTACATGTATACCTTGGAGGTTGGGAATGTGCACCTGGGGTTTCTTTTTCCGAATTTTTAATTAAAATTTTAATTATTAATTAAAAACTAACTTTCCCGCCAAAAAAATCTTCCATTTTCCCCACCGCCAACTTTTCCGCCAAAAAAATCTTCCATTATCCCCAGCGCCAAACGAAAAAGGCTTCAGTTTTTTTTTTCTCCCAACAGTAATGAGACTAGGGTTAAAATTTTTCGGCGGATTATTTCAATCGGTTCTGTTTATTTTCTTAATGTTTGATGCATTTAAAATTAAACATTGTTAATGAATCAATCTTTCAGATTCATTCTGAAGTACTTTTGAATTAAAATAAAACAGAATAAAGGAAATTAAAAATTTCTAATCCGCATAGCGTTACCCCAACTGGAGTAGAAAAAATCACGTATTTGCGTTACGTAACCGGCGAAAAAAATTCACGCATGCGCATTCTGTTCTGATTGTTGCCATGACAACGTTATCAATGGATGATTTAAATTATTTTTGGGTTAGTTGCATGCTTTTGTAAGTAAATTGTATTTATGTTAGTTATATATTTTTTGTATATGCTTATAGTTTTAAGTACATCGTTTTTTAAGTAGTTTTTTTAAAACCTGTTTTCAACCGTTTATTTTAAACGATTCGTTTTATTTTCTTAGTGTTTGATGCATTTAAATTTAAACATTGTTAATTAATCGATCTGCTCATAATGAATCTAAGAAAATTTTGTTGACCAACTCTTAAGATATTACATAAATTAAAAAATATATTCTTTAGTGCCCATAAAGGTTAAACGCTGAGTGACTCTATTTTCAGTAATCAGATTATAAAAAAATGCTTTGTTTCAGTAAAAAATATTATTATATTAATTGAAGATAAATTCTTTCCACTTTAATTTAAAGCATAAATTCTACGGGTGCTAACAGAAAATGAGAGATATACATATTACGTTATGACTGAAGGCCTTTATAATATTATGAATGAATTATATGATAATCAAAATTTGAAGTTTTAAAATATTTTGATGAAGAAGCTATTAAAGTAGAAATTGCATAAAATATTTAATTATTAAAATTTTAACGAACATTAAGATTGGCGAACCGGCTGGTCGCCAAAGGCGGCTAGTATTTTATAAATGTGTGAATGTTTTTATTGGTAGATTTCTAGTATGTTTTTATTATGGCTAAACATTTTTCTGTAAATAATTCTTCATAGAATCCCCATTTTTAGAAACCTATCTTTCAAAATTGGTGTATGATGTTTCCAAGCTTGTTTCTTTTTAAATCAGAAAGGACTAGATATTGTTTATATATAGAATACCCCATAAGAATTTTATATTTTAAAAATTATCAAAAAATAAACTAGTAATATATATAAAGTATCAAAATATTGTTTAATATTAAATGAATCCTGAATGGAATCAGCCAACTCAAATTTCTATATTTTTATGCATATTTTTATACGAAGTTATATACAAGCTTTTGTAAGCATATCTTCATTATGAATTCACTATGGCAAAAACATTCATAAATGCATTGTTACAAAGTAAAAAAGTATAAAAAAAAACTCTTTTTTATTGTTAATGGCATATCTACTTCGAAAAAAAAAGACCGAGAATGTTTCGACATATAGAATATTCCATAAGTATCTTTATATGTTAAAAAATAACCAAAAATAAACTTGGTAATATATAAAGTATCAAACTGCGCTTAAATACAAAATATTCGATGGCAACAACTAATTATAATTTCATTATTGATTATATGTATGCGTTTAGATAAGATTGTATACATTTTGTAATCAGATTCCTGTTGTGATTTTATTATGATAAACATTCACCAATCATGCTTCATTGCAGGATTACATCTTTTGGAAGCCTTCCTTCTATTATTGTCGTTTTCTGCTTTTTCCATAAAAGCAACAATTTAATTTAGCTGTATTAAATTGAAACTTCGATTCAACTATGAACCATTCAGGTAGAATTGCAACGGTATAAAGTTCCAAAGAATTTATTTCAACCAAACTTTAATGGGAATCGCCAGTTTTAGTACAATATCGAGGACCAAATTTCAGTCCCCAAGATTTATGTTATTATGAGTTATTTTATTAGCAGACAGGACAAATTTTAGACTCAGACATTTAAACTTAAAGTTTCGTCAACATCTTCAGATCAAATATTTAGTCTATTATACTATAAGGTAGGAAAGTTTTCAATTTATAAAAATCATGAAAAATAAACTAACAAAGATACGCAAATGTTTTTTCTCTCAAGGTTATATTTTGAAAGTTCCCTTTTAAATGAACAGAACATTAAATGGCGTCACATTAATGAAGTTATGTGTCTATCTCTAGTATTACTTCCTCGCAGAAAATGGCAAAGATTGTTGCGTGGTTTATTGAATTTAAATCTGTAACTCAGCAAAAAAATAAATTTCGGACTACATATAATTTAAAACTAGTTTTAAGATCGGAAAATGACCCAGTTTCTGAGCTTCAGAGCTCTGACAAAGTGTATAATGGATTTTGAAATGGAGATGAGGATGGGCAGACGACTACTGTTGCCATTCCTAGTGATCATGAACATTCATATTAAACAAAACTTTTCAAAATCCGTACCACGACGAAAAAATGGCGGCTATATTTTTGTTTGTTCTAATCAAGAATTCATAGTTGGCTAAAATTCAAAATTATAGTATATCTACAATTGAGCGAAATCTTTATTTCGAACTTCAATCATAGCACCCATAAAACAACTTGATCAGAAGCTTCGATCTTAAAAACTTGAAACAATATGTTTACAACTTCTATATTAATAAACATGAAACAACTTAACTTACGCAGATTTTGTTATGAAAATTAGGTTCGATTATTTTTCTATAACGGAAAAATAAATTTAATAACTTTCTACATTATAAGAGTATACGTTAAGTTGAGCACTGTTATTTTGGTTTGCTCTTATTTTGTTAGTCAAAAATTTAGAAAATTAAAAAAAAAATTATGAAAATAATATGGCTACGAATTTGTAATATTCTTTATAAGCTCATTACGTCTCTTGATAAGGAAGATAATTTTACAGATATCTCTGATTGATTCTGAATAAATGCTGAGGCAATGACACCCAGCCGTGGCAACTGATTTAGCGACAAAATCAAATGTTCCAGAAACTGCAAGAATTTTTATAACTCCATTAGGACTCGAGTTCTAGAAACATTTCTACAATGTCTCTGAAACACAAAAGTCCTAGAGATAGAGCTAAAGACTCAATCAATAGTGAGTCGGCAAATGAGCTGAGCTCAAGTAAAGTCAGTTGAAAGTAGCAGACAAATCGAGAGATGCAAGTAGTTTAGCGAATTCTCTGTCCTACGAAATCTCTCTGAGTGTCTTGCACTATTTCTCTCTTTCATTACCTATTTAAGATTGCATAATGCTGATTATTATAAGTGCTGCTTTTTTGTACACTTCATCTGCGTTTTGGTAGTTGAATTCATATTTTCGTTTAGAGAAAGCATCATCACTTATTATTAAGCCTGGTGCTGTTTCACTATATAACTTACACACGGATTCCTCAGAAACTTTCCTGTAAGAATATTTTCAGCTGTTTTAAATAAATTTGCAATTTAAATCAAAATAGTAACTACACAAATCAAGGTTTCTTTTTATCTAATAGATGAATCACCGCTCAAAAAATTTTGAAATAATTAAAAACTCATCAGTTGCTGTCTCCTTAGTAGATAAAACTAAAATTCTCAAGGGGAATTAATAGAACAATTTTTTAAAAACTGAACAAACTAAAAATTTACTGATGTAGTAATTAATATATATTCTCTTTATAAAATTTTAAACTGAATACTGACACACTTGAAATTAACAATACTGCACCTACATTTAATTACATCGAACAATTGTCCTTCATAATTACTAACTGAAACACAATCTTCTCTTTCAGAAATCTCATTCAAGCCCTAACGTATGTAGGAGGAAAATTCACTGCACAGCCGATACAACTCTGCTATCTTCCAATTCAGCGTTCTATCCTTTTGTCATCAACATCATTGAATGGAAATGGCGGCAAATTACGGAAAATGTTAATGGTTCCGAATTCCACCAGCAGATGCCTAATCGAGTGTTAATGCGACTTAACGACCTATAGCACATTAAACGTATGATTGGTTACCAGTGGAAACGCTTATTGGTTGCTGGCGTATAGCATTCTCGTTACAAAGCTAAGAAGCATTTTATTGGATAAACAGAGAAGAGATAGTGCAGCTCTTAGATGTAAATCATTCATGATTGCTGCCAGTTAATTTCTGAAGTCATAAAACAATATTTTATCCTTCAGTTAAACTGCAACATAGGTTCTAATGAAATGGATATAAAACAAAGGAATATAAATTAAGTGAGATTCAATAAATGAATGAGCTATTATTTTATATAGCATTGGACGTTTTCATTATCATCCAGGTAGTACAAAGAATGTTCGTTCAAGGAAGTTAACAACAAAAAATCGTTAAAAATTATCGATCAGACAGTTGAAACAAATATGTTATTTTGTGAAACCATTTGTTAATTTATATTTACAATTATGCGTGCATTTATGGTTTTTTGTTATTATTTATTAAATTTTATTTCCAGGTGGGCGTGCCCTTTATTTGATTATGACAGGTCGTGATTGACAAAATTTTTTATGATGAAATATAAATTTTTAAGAAATTATTTGTAAAAATTAGATTATTATTATGCAAAGTAAATAAATACAATTATTTTAGACCATTTTCATTTAGAAAAAAAATTGAAGCAACGTAGTTATAAAATACAAAAATTATATAAAATGAACAAAGAATTAGCTGAATGACATAAAAGTAAAATAAATGAAATTGCCAAAATTCCAAATGAAATCTTTACATTTGGCATATGAGGCTATAATAACAATACAGAAATGAAATTTAGATATAAAAAACAAGAAGTTAGTATCATATTAGATTTACTGCATCGTTGCAGGCAGAAAAAAATATTTTTGGAATACAAAAATTTCTGAGAAATTTCACAGCTATAGCTAGTAATTCTAGCGTTTTGTCATTTTAGTAAGTTTGCAGCCTTTTATATTTTATTTGATGACATATTACTCGTTTCCTTAAAATAAAGTTCTTCTTATCTTTTTATCACTTTTAGTTTAACTCGTTTTGTAAAAAAGTTGGCGCTCTTCGTTCAAAGCAGTTTTTTACTTTCCTGTATTTATATAAATACTTTCCTGTATTTAATAAATAAAGCAGTTTTTTACTTTCCTGTAGTATACAAAAAGTATAGTAAACATCAAAAAATTCTAACTCGAGATTTGGACGAACTTTACGTTTTAGATCTTCTCGAATTCGAAAAATACGTTATAAAAAAATGTGTGTCTATCTGTTACAAAGATTACTCAAAAACGCTTTGAGCTTGACAGTTGAAATTTGGTATACTGTATATACCAAATTTCAACTGTCTGTATTTGAATTTGCATATTTCTATTTTAAGCAAAATCTGTTCAGAGGAAGTCCACCTGTCCGCCTGTTTGAATATGAGTTAACACGATAATTACAAAACCAAGAGAGCTAGATAGATAAGATTTGGCATTCAGATTTAACATCTATTGTGTTGACACCTATCAAGAATTGAGTCAAATGAAACAGGCGGTTGGCTGTCGGTTTATATTTTCAGATACATATACAAGCGATAATTCTATTCCGAAATGATTTAAATATATGAAATTTGGTAGAGGATTTTGTGACTACGATTACATTTTTGTGTCAAATTTCTGTGCCATTCGGTTAAGAAAACCATGTATAAAACAAACATTCGGTTTTTGGATACTGTTAAAGTATTCCAGGGATTAATCACCAAATAACTCGCCAAGAAAAGACTATGATAAATTCAGTCAAATTGCTAAATTCACGCCAAAAAATATATCGTACGCCAATGCCATGTAAGGCATTCTCCGGCATGACAAGTTTATTAGAGAGTAGGGCTAAAAGTGTTGGGAAGAATACTCCCGCTGTTCATAAAAACGTTTACCAACAGTCGTATGTATATTTTTTTAAGTAGTTTTTCTTTATAGATGTAGAATTAATAAGGTAGATGTTGATTACAACTACATTATTCTTAAAACAACAACAAAAAAGAGAACACAGTAAAAAAATTACTTCAACAGTTGCGTATATCTTTAAAATAAGAATAGCAAATTCGCAGCAATCCATTAAAACTTCGAATTTCAAACATTTACCAATAGCTCTTCAGGAAAAAATGTAAGAAAACCAAAGGCCTGTTTCCATAACGTCTTGTATTACAAAGAAATGAAACGAAATTCTTCACTAGTCTGCCTTTCACATAGGCGCTCATTGGAAAGTTAACTCTTTTTTTATTCCATGTTTGCAACGATGTGAACTTTTAATATCCTCTTAATATAGTAAAATTGAAAAGATCTGTACAGTTCTATGTACAAGATGACGATCATACATTTTAATACTATCCTAATTTAATAGGCAATAGTTTTATTAGCTTTGATTCAATACGATAGTTAACCCTTTCTAGGGCCGTGGGAAGTATGCTCCCAAATTTATCAATCTTTGTATGAATTTATGTAGGTTGGCATAAGTTCTGACTAGGGATTGCAATACCGGACCAAAATTTCAATACCGGTATTCGGTATTTTTTAAATCTTAATACCAGGATACCGGTTTTAATACCGGTATTAGAAATTTTAGAAAAAGAAAGAAAACACAGGTGTTTCTTTGTTTTATTTGCCAGTTTTGTTAGAGAGTGTAAATGTCACAAAAAATAATTTATAACTTATAAATTATAACAGTATATAATCACAAAAAAGTAAAGGAACATCTTATTTATTTAAATAAAAAAAAGTGTAAATATCACTATTCAGTCTGTGGTACTATTCCAAATTTTTCAAATGTGATCTTAAAAAAACATAATGCATCAATTGTACTGTCATGAAGCCTGAAAACTAATTTTGAGTAAAAATTACCAGCTGTCGAAAACGCTCTTTCGGCATCTACGCTAGTTTGTGGTACTGTTAGCAAGGCGCGATATATTTCCAAGTATTTATCTCTAAATCCCTTATCTTCAAATAAAATAAATCGATTTCTCGTCGGATGATTTTGGATATAGCTGATTTCTGTATTGTATTTTGGTTCGTTTAAATTTTTTTATTTATCGCTAATTCTAATTTTTGTTCAAGAGACAATTCCTTTTCACTATCGACAGTAGTGACATCATAATCTTCGATAATTGAACCGAATTCTTCTGAATGTGGATAGGTTTGTGGGTAAAAAATTTTAAGAAAATTTACTCTAAACTTAATCAGATTTGAATTGGTTATTTTCTTTTCTTCATTTTCATTTTTAACATCATTATAATTATGTAAATACCATAAGACATTTTCTATTTCGGTATGCCTATCTTCTGTGCGATTTTTCAATGTAATATATAATTCTTCAGATAGTGATGTGTGCTGTTCTTTCAATGACTGCAACATGAAATTTATTGTTGCATTATCTGTTAATAAATTAGAATCTCTCAGACATAATGTCTCAATAGTCAGTTTTATTGGAAGTAGAGCTGATATAGTTTTGGATATTAAGTCGAATTCACTATCTGAAAAATTAATTTACAGGTTTAAGTCGATTATTGGATATTTGGATTGGATTTCTCAGTTTCAAAAATCGTTCCATCATTAGAGTAAACTGTTCCAACGTGTTTTAGAATCTAATATTAACATATATTCTGTTTTATTTTCAGTTAGTATATATTTTAGTAATATATCTTTTTTATAGGGGAACGTTTAAATATCTTAACAATTTTTCGAACTTTATAAATTATAGGAAGCATTTCTTGATAGGTTAAAATTTCATCCTCATTAGCAATATCTTCTTCAACAATTACATTGTCATTATCTTCATTGTCAATATCACTCTCACTCTTACTATTTTCAAAGTTGGAATCCGAAATTTCTATATCCACAGTATTTGGATTCTTCTGTTCTTTATTTTTTTGATATAATACATCTATTACTCCTAAACTTTTTTCATAATTGTTGCACCATCAGTCGTTATGGTTACAATATTTTCTTTCAGGGATAATCAATGTTTCACTAATTTAGATTTAAGCAATTAATTAAGCCATTAATTAGCTAATTAATTTCGCCCGTTAGGGAGACATAAAAACAAAAACGTATACTATTTTGCTATGTTTCGCGATACCTGAACATATAGTGGAGACAATTTTAAAAATTTCTAGTAAATACCGAAAAACCGGTATTTAAACTTGTGAATACCGGTATCACGAAATTGTACAAATGGCTCGAAATACCGGTATTCGGTATCCCGGTATACCGGTATTGCAATCCCTAGTTCTGACAAATTTTTTTAGAAAGACAGAAACTTAGATGCTTTAGTTCTTTATTTTACACAAACTGATGTGTCTTGATTTGATACTTAATTAATGATTAACCAAATTAATTAATGAATCAAATTAAATTTATCTAATAAGCTAAATGAATCCCTTTTCTTATTCTAATATCAAGCCTAAAAATATTTTAAAAATAATATGATTAGAAAAAAATGACATTTTAAAGGGTTGAGGAACGAGAGAAAAATTGATTAAAAAATTACACGATAATTACAAGAAAAATTATATTATATATTGAAGAATAAAAACATTATTAAAACTAGAAGAATATTTTAAATAATTTTTTCCAGAGATTCGAAGCACAAGTTAGACGTTGTTTTGCTAGATACCTAGAATGATAATGTTTCAGGATTGATTTGATCTGTATTCATTTTATTTTTGAAACTTACTCTTAATTATAACAACGATAACATGTACAAACCTAATGTATTTGATACCTAAGAGGAGTTTCGGTATAAATTCAGAAACTAAAACAATAAAAAGTATTGTTGTAGAAAATACTTAAAGATATATTTTTTAATTTATTAAAATTAGAAAAAAATGAAATATCTTTAAATTTTATTTTTTAGTTTTCAAAGTGAAGGAAAACTAGCTATTGTGCAATTATATATTCTGAAATTCTTGAAGAAAATCGTTAAAATTCCAAATTTAAATAAAACCATAAAAACACTTTTTAGTGAGCGCTTACTACTAAAGAAATAACTATGTGCCAAATTTGGTGACTGAAGATTTAATAGTGCTGAGCTGCAGAGATTATTGTTTCATATATTTTCATATCGCATCATGCAATGTACAGATAGTCTACCAACTTATATACAGTATATTTCGAAAAAATACAAGTTAATTAATATACAAAAATATTAAAATATTTCTTTGTGAAAAATATAGAATTGAATGCAAAAAAGAGCAAATAAATTACACTGGCACTAATAACAATATGGTATGAATATTCAGCCATTTTTTTTTATAAAACGAGTTATTATGTAAATCAATGTAAATTAATTAATGTAATGAGTCTAACGTAAATTAAGAATGTTAATAGAATTCTAGTCTTCTTCAGAGATTTTATTTTAGCCACAGACACTTTTATGTTTCCTTTATTTTCAGATTTTTGAATAAATAAATAGTTTTTTTGGCATTTTTAGAGCATTAAAAAGCAAGCTTTTAAAAGAATTGTTTTTCTTTTTTATTTATAATATCAGTTGTTAAGTAGTGGGTCGAAAATATATAGTGTGATATATCACATTTCTTTCCAAAACAGAATTTGACTGATTCTTCAGAGCAATTTATTGGTTTTAGAAAAAGGATTTGTCAGTTTTTCTGACTAAGTGCCATTTCTATTAGCTGGGCATTTCTAACCTAAGATTTATTCCGTATTTTTTTAAACTTTTTTTTAAAGAAATTTCGTTAGCGAATAATTTAGTTATATGAACGACCTGTCTAAAAGCAAACACTAGGGCTATTTGGGACAGATCTCGTAATTTTTAATCGTGGTCAGATGACGAGGACGACACCTGCGCTGGCACCCCCCCCCCTCCAAACTTTTCTTTAGCGATGAATCATTTCATCTTTGTTTAAAAACACATTACGTTTCAGAATAAATTTCATTGTTATACATTTAAAGAATTTTTTGAAGATCTTTAAAACAAAAAAATTTATATCAATTACAACAAAATACTACTTCCTTTTTTAAATAATATACATTTCTCAAATATATTATGTCAGAAAATAAATTAACTAGAGAATAAGAATATAGCACTTCATCTTTGTTTAAAAACACATTTTGTTTCAGAGTGAATTTTGTTATAATACATTTAAAGAATATTTTTAAATAAAATAAAAAATTATACCAATTATAGCAAAATACTACTTCATGTTTTTATAATATAAATTTATCAGATATATTTCGTGAGAAAATAAATTAAATCTGTAAAAAATAATATTCTAAAAGCACATTATGAGAAATAAACTCTTCCTGATGAATTAGATGAATCTTTTCATTGAATAAAATATTCCAGACAGAAATCAAGGGGCAAAGATTTTGTTCATTTTTTTTAGAAAATCAAATATGAAATATATATCTTCACTAGCAGCTTACGAAACTTTATTCACCATCTTCCACAATTATTAACCTAAGAAAAAAATACAGTAAAATAAATGAAAATAAAAAAAAAAAATACTGTAAAAAGAGCTAGCCTACAATTGTAAAGAAAATTGCCGATTTGTCTCAACCTGAACATGATGTACTGAAAAAAAATTTCCACCTCACGATAAAGCTTTACACCTTTCACTTATAACATAAAATGTATCTATAAATTCTAGATTTTCTTTGCAGATAGTAATTTAAGGCAACAGGTAGCAAGCAGTACAGGTAGTTCTTTACGGAAAAAAATCCCACCTCATGCTAAAGCTTTCCACCTCCTCGCTTATAATATTATAATAAAGTGTAAATGAAAATAAAGTGTATAATATATAATAAAGTGTATCTAGAAGTTCTAGACTTTTCTTATAGGTAGTAATTTAAGATAACATATAGCAGGTAATTCTTTAGAAGTAAAAATTCCCACCTCGTTTTAAAGCATTATGTCTTTTCGTTTATAATCTAAAGACAAAATGTAACTAGAAGCTTTAGACTTTCCTTACAGTAGTAATTTAAGGTAACAGATATTATTATTTCTTTTCTTCTTAAAATTACCACATCATACTAAAGCATTCCACCTCCTCGCTTATAATATAAAAATAAAGTGTATCTAGAAGTTATGGACTTTCCTTATAGGTAGTAATTTAAGATAACATATAGCAGTACAGGTAGTTCTTTACAAGTAAAAATTCCCACCTCGTTTTAAAGCATTATATTTTTTCGCTTATAATCTAAAGACAAAATGTAACTAGAAGCTTTAGACTTTCCTTACAGGTAGTAATTTAAGGTAACAGGTATTAGTATTTCTTTTTTTTTCTAAAAATTACCACATCATACTAAAGCATTCCACCTCCTCGCTTATAATATAAAAATAAAGTGTATCTAGAAGTTATGGACTTTCCTTATAGGTAGTAATTTAAGATAACATATAGCAGTACAGGTAGTTCTTTACAAGTAAAAATTCCCACCTCGTTTTAAAGCATTATATTTTTTCGCTTATAATCTAAAGACAAAATGTAACCAGAAACTTTAGACTTTCCTTACAGATAGTAATTTAAGGTAACAGGTATTAGTATTTCTTTTTTTTTTTCTAAAAATTACCACATCATACTAAAGCATTCCACCTCCTCGCTTATAATATAAAAATAAAGTGTATCTAGAAGTTATGGACTTTCCTTATAGGTAGTAATTTAAGATAACATATAGCAGTACAGGTAGTTCTTTACAAGTAAAAATTCCCACCTCATTTTAAAGCATTATATTTTTTCGCTTATAATCTAAAGACAAAATGTAACTAGAAACTTTAGACTTTCCTTACAGATAGTAATTTAAGGTATTAGTATTTCTTTTTTTTTTCTAAAAATTACCACATCATACTAAAGCATTCCACCTCCTCGCTTATAATATAAAAATAAAGTGTATCTAGAAGTTATGGACTTTCCTTATAGGTAGTAATTTAAGATAACATATAGCAGTACAGGTAGTTCTTTACAAGTAAAAATTCCCACCTCGTTTTAAAGCATTGTATTTTTTCGCTTATAATTAATGTAACAAAACTAGATGTAACAAAACAATGTAACAAACCTAAAGACAAAATGTAACTAGAAGCTTTAGACTTTCCGTACAGGTAGTAATTTAAGGTAACAGGTATTAGTATTTCTTTTCTTCTAAAAATTACCATATCATACAAAATCATTCCACCTCCTCGCTTATAATATAAAAATAAAGTGTATCTAGATGTTCTAGACATTCTTTACAGGTAGTAATTTAAGGAAACAGGTAGCAATATAGGTAATTCTTTACAGGCAAAAATACCCACCTCATATGAAAGCATTCTACCTCTTAGATTATATTATAAAAATAAAATCTATCTAGAAGTTCTAGATATTCTTTACAGATTGTTTTACTTAAGTCATTACTAAAAAATGTGTATCTCTGTTTACTACATTTATATTGAAAAAAATCCTACTCAAAATAACTTTTAAATGATGTTTGCATGTAGAGAAGATACTGATAATATTCCGGTATTTCAGAGGACTAAATGCTAAAAAATATTTTCATATAAAAAATTTAAAGTAACAAAATTTTGTATAGTAATAAAATTATTATGTATATCTTTCGGCAATCTGCAGTACAGATTTTTTGACCTAGTACTATCAAATTTGGCAGAAATGAACTTTAGAGGATGGAAATGCCTATCTCAGTGTGGAATTTTTTTCCGAATTTTAATTGATTAAACAGTAAGCAAGATATTGAAACTTTTTCTTTTTAAATTCCACAAATTTTACTGCACAAAAAAGATTCTTATACCTTTTAAAAGTTTTAAAATTATTTTTAATGATACCATTTAGTTTGTAACGCAATTATTTTGCTGATATTTTAAAATTAAAAAAACTGCAAACTTTTCAGTAATACATTTCATTGCTGGAACGAAACTCATACCGTTTTCTTTGTCTTTTCAAATATATGATATACTCGGGATTTTCTTTAGTTGCTGAAAGTTAAAGTAGAAAGACTCTGGTTTTTGTCAGCAAAGTTTAGAATTGAATGCGATGCTAAAATATTGCGAAAGCCTAAGCCAATCAGAAGATGTATTACCCAGACAGTTATGTAATCATTAATACTATGATGTCATGGGACGCGGCGCTATCAGAAAGAATCAAATACAAGATAAGCAGAACAGATGTACAATCTATAATAGTAGGACTTTAATGCCTATCACAATCTAATTCATAAAAATATTTTGTTGAGAAAATCATGAACATCATCATGATTCAATGTTATAATTAAAATTAATCACAACCAATATTCTAAGCGAACCAACTGGTCAGCAAAGGCTGCTATATAAAATCAAATAATGTTAAAAATTGAAAGACAAAAGAAAGACTTCATCTCCTGGACTACATAGCAGAGAGGTTTCATATTCTTTTTTTATCTTTCAATTTAAAAAAATGCTTTATATTCTATTACTTATACCAATACAGTTATTCCAAATACTTTAATTCTCTGAATTAAGTGGGAAAAAAAGTGTAGGTTTTTTCAATATTTAAAAATAAATACCATTTTGAAAATAAAATTCTAAAGAAAAAAACTGATCAAGAAAAGAAAAGACGATTGCGAATTTTTATTATTTTTCAAATGATGTTGCTTCGCTTCATAAAAGAATACACTGGCCAAAATATTAACCGACGAAAAATATTGACAAGCTTTTGAAACGGAGCCAAGATTTAAGAATTATGGTTATTTCTTTTTAAAAGTGGCTATAAAAATATTTATGGGAACTTATTTCTTTCAAATTGAGGTAATATTCGTTCTCATGAAATAGCGTCGACTTTTTCTCTATCATGTAATTAGAGTTTTTAAAGTTAAGGTGGAGCATTTTGTTAAAAGCCACCAATTAGAAAGAATGTCATTTAAAGAATCACTTATTACTTTTGTAGCATTTATGGATGGAATTGTATATATGTTACTTTAGCATTGTTTTTTCTTTGTTGTGTTTTTTAAAATCAGTATTAAAATGCTTTAAAAAGTAGCAGTATTATCTGCATTGCTTATGTTAAAATATGTTGAATAATTATATTTCAATTCTCTCGCGGGATGGAAGTGGACATTATGAAATCTCAGCGTGGATGAAAAACTACCGAATAAGCAAGTGGATTCTCTCTTTTCCTGACAGCATAGTAATCTTTTGGTTGTCGAGTAACCTCTATTCCCATGAAAAGACATATTTCCTATGAAGAGATTGAATCATGGCATTGATAGCTCTTAGAATTCCATCTTCAAATCCCATATTATTGTAGAAATGATTTTCATTCACTTTGTCCGGATATCGAGCCAAGGTGAAGCATGATTCTTTACTAGTAATGATACTTTAACCCTTTCATTACTGAACCAGGCATACCGTTCATGCAAATTATTCTGTATTGGTGGATCAATTCCTATTTCAAAGGAGAAACAGAAAACGTAAAATAAATTATCACTAAGGATGCCCTCGATTTATATCCTGCACCCATCGTTTGAAGCAGAAACTGGCAAGTCAGTATACAATTTGCATGGTTGGTTGGGCTGAGTGAGTAATAAAAAAGTTATACTTAAAATAATTTAAGTTTTAAACTTATTTCATCTCTTTAAATTGAATTCTTACATTATTTTATTAAATTTCAACTTTTTTTATTGTTAACACAGTATAAGAAGTTATTAATTTTGATAAAACAAATAAGAAATATATTGTTATGAATTTATTACTTCCCTGCCTCGTCAAATTCATCGCTGGATAAGGAAATTTGCGTAAATTCTTTATAGTCTCTAAGCGGATGTCAGGTCAATGACTTCCTTCTTCGGCGATGCCTTTAGAGAAAAGACTGAGAATTCTTTCTCGTATGCGAAGTATAAAAAAAGCACAGTAATTGTCATAAAATTCGAACTCGAGAATTTGATGAAAATCCTCGTTTTAACCTTCTCTGAGCTCGAAAAACACATTTTTGGAAAATGTCCGTCGATCTGTCTATGGCAAAAATTATTTTAAAAAAAATGCTTAAAGCCAGAAGGATGAAATTTGGTATAAAGGTTTAATACACAATTTGAACATTTCTATAAAATTTTGAGCAAACTCCTTTCTGAGGAAGTCTGTCTGTCCGGCTTTTTGAACTACAAAAAGAAGAGATCTAGAAAGGTTTAACATATTTATTTTAGACTCTTACTAAATTTTGAGGGAAGCCTGTACTTTCGGAAATAAGTGAAATCGGCAACTCAAAAACTCAATGACTTAAATATATCAAATTTGGTACTTGGTTTTCAGATTTTAAGTGTAATATAATGACAAATTTTTATTTTAATCGGAAGGGAAGAACACTTCTGAGGCCCAATATCGATTTTTGGATACTTTTGATAGCATGCCAGAGATTAATTGCCAAATAGAACACTATAAATTCAGTAAGGTACTAAATTTAAGCCACAGGAAAATATTTCCTAAGTATTGTATGCAAATGTCATGCAAGCTGTTCATTGGGGCAACAACTTTATTAGAGAATATGCAAGAAAGCTTTGGGTAAACAACTCCCGCTGGTTTTTCTATATAACTGAACATATAATGCACTCTATAGAGTTAGTCTACAAAAAGGTTATGGAGCAAAATATGGTTCCTTTCTTCTATTAAAAGCACTCTTTTCTAAAGGTCCAGTCATCTAAGGTGTAACCACAAAGTGAATGTTGGCGTGCCAAGAGTGATTGGATAAAACGAATTTCAAGTCTTTATTGAGAATATCACTGAATGGTGGGATTGTTACAGCTTTGCTGCACGAGATTTCTAGATTAAAACTAGTGGAAAGATTGGCTCCATTGTCAAATTCTGAGTTATTAGGTGCTTATTACGAAAGGGTTGTAATAAGAGATTATTTAAATTTCGAGTGAAATAACTGGCTTGGAATCAAAATTATTTTGTATTATAACATTTTTTATAAAATGGCAAAGGAATCTTCTGGAAATAGAAAGCATGAATACAGAATGCAATGAATACAGAATTTGTTGATAAATACGCAAAATACAAGGAAAGTACATCCTATAAAAATGCAACGAAAATGAGGTACTACATTATAATAATCTTCGCATGTAATCGAATAAAACGAATTTTATGCCTTTACTAAAAATGTCACAGAATGTTATGATTATTACAGTTTTTGCTGCACGAGTTTCCTTGATTGAAAATAGTGAAAACATTGAGTAGCTAGTAGCTTATTGTGAAACATTTGTAATTTGAGATTATTTAGCTTTCGTTACAAAAATAGCATAGAGTCGAGAAGAATAATTCGATACAATATTCTTTTGTAATTAATTATTTTCTTAACAAAAAAGGTAAAAAGGAACTTTATGGAAATAGTAAGAACATGCATTGAATATAGAATGTTTTGATAAAAATATCGAATTCAAGGAAAGAAAATCTCATGAAATGTTTCGAAAATGAGATATAACATGTAACAATAATCCACAATTGTTCCAAGGGTCACGGTGGCCTGATGGTAAGTTCTCGTCTTCGGAAGCGGAGGGTTTGAGGTTAGAGACTTTACCGACGAACCGGCGTGTAAGTGAGTCAACAGCACGCCAAATATTCGGGCCCAAACGTCCGCCCACTGGTATAGTGTGGAAGTTTGGAGAGTGGATTGCCAGCTCATGTGTCATTCTCGTCATCTGACCGCGATTCAAAATCACGAGGTCCGCACCATAATAGCCCTAGTGTCGCTTTAAAATCGGGACATTAATAAAACTAAACTTAACCGAAGCTGTTCTATTATTAGTATGAGGAACTGATAATCAGTTTGAAGTAATGAGAAATATCATTATAATAAGCTCCAACAAAGATTGCAAAAAATTACCATTGTTATTTGCTAAGGGTAATTCACGTTGGAACCATTTTATTATTCGCATAGGAATCATTTTATACTCTATGAGTATATAATGTCTCCTCTATTCGCTCGTACTATTTCGTTATTATCCCTTGAAATTGAATAAGTGGAATCAGCTTTTATTCATTCAATTTGCTTAACTCATTCTTTTTTTTAATATTATTTTTACCTTTGTCTTAATTTTTTTAATTTCCGTTTTTCTCATTTTTCCAAGGGTTTCATAGTACAAGAAAGCGGTTATATTTCATACCATTTACGGCATATTTAAACTGACTTCAGAAATAGTTTTCTTCTTATAATAGAGACGATTTCTTTTATTGATATTTACTTTCACAATTTCATTGTGAAATATAAGGAATCAGCTGTTAAATATATTACTTATTCTTAAGGCAGTTAAAATAGGGTATAAAGGATAAAATAGAAAAGGTAGAAAAAAATTAAAAAAAAAAAAGAGTGAGGAATGGAGATGAAATGAATAAAGGCAGATGCCACTTATTTAATTTCTAGGCTTAATAATAAAAACGTTTGAGCAAGTAAAGGAGTCCTTTTATACTCATACGATATAAAATGACTTCTATACGAATTATAAAATGGCTCCTATGTAAGTTTAATGAGTCCTACGAATGTTTAATGATCCATACAATTTCAAATTTCATATCTACCGCACAAATGCAATTATTGCACGTGACAGCCAGAAGAAATCTTTTACTGTGCGAAATATCAATTGCGTCAAATTTTTGTGATATCATGAACTTACTTTGAGCATTAAAGACTAAATTATGCTTTTAAAAATGCATCAGATTTTTGATTTCTATAACATATTTAATATCCATTTGTCTTACTTAGAAATTACTTATTTAACATTACTTAAGTAAGTTGTTGGATAATTTTTAACTTTTTGACAAATTATGAATAAATACGTATACCAGTGTGTTGCTTAGCAGTATTAGAGTCAATTTTTAATGACCAGAATACATCAGCTGTTAATGAAATGTTACCAAATTCCCTTCAAATTCCGGTTGATGAAATGTTGTCTAATTCTGTTCAAATTTTGACTGATGAAAGGTTCCCTGGTTCCCTTCAAATTCCCGTTGATGAAAAGTTTCCAGGTTCCCTTCAAATTCCCGTTGATGAAAAGTTACCAAATTCTCTTTAAATTTCGACTGATGAAAAGTTTCCAGGTTCCCTTCAAATTCCCGTTGATGAAAAGTTACCAAATTCTCTTTAAATTTCGACTGATGAAAAGTTTCCAGGTTCCCTTCAAATTCCGGTTGATGAAAAGTTTCCAAATTCTCTTCAAATTTCGACTAATAAAAAGTTACCTAATTCCTTTCAAATTCCGGTTGATAAAAATTTTAAAAATTCTCTTCAAATTTCGACTGATGAAAAGTTCCTAGGTTTCCTTCAAATTCCCGTTGATGAAAAGTTACCAAATTCTCTTCAAATTTCGACTGATGAAAATTTCCCAGGTTCCCTTCAAATTCCGATTGAAGAAAAGTTACCAAATTCTCTTCAAATTTCGACTGACGAAAAGTTTTCGGATTCCATTCAAATTTTGGTTGATGAAAAGTTACCAAATTCTCTTCAAATTTCGACTGACGAATTTTTTCAGATTCCATTCAAATTTTGGTTGATGAAAAGTTACCAAATTCTCTTCAAATTTCGATTGATGAAAAAATCCCAGATTCTTTTCAAATTTCGGTTGGTTGAAAGTTACCAAATTCTTTTCAAATTTCTACTGATGAAAAGTTCCCAGATTCCCTTCAAATTCCGATTGAAGAAAAGTTAACAAATTCTCTTCAAATTTCGACTGACGAAAAGTTTTCAGATTCCATTCAAATTTTGGTTGATGAAAAGTTACCAAATTCTCTTCAAATTTCGATTGATGAAAGGTTTTCAGATTCCATTCAAATTTTGATTGATGAAAAGTTACCAAATTCTCTTCAAATTTCGAATGATGAAAAAATCCCAGATTCTTTTCAAATTTCGGTTGATTGAAAGTTACCAAATTCTTTTCAAATTTCTACTGATGAAAAGTTCCCAGATTCCCTTCAAATTCCGATTGAAGAAAAGTTAACAAATTCTCATCAAATTTCGACTGACGAAAAGTTTTCAGATTCCATTCAAATTTTGATTGATGAAAAGTTACCAAATTCTCTTCAAATTTCGACTGACGAAATTTTTCAGATTCCATTCAAATTTTGGTTGATGAAAAGTTACCAAATTCTCTTCAAATTTCGAATGATGAAAAAATCCCAGATTCTTTTCAAATTTCGGTTGATTGAAAGTTACCAAATTCTTTTCAAATTTCTACTGATGAAAAGTTCCCAGATTCCCTTCAAATTCCGATTGAAGAAAAGTTACCAAATTCTCTTCAAATTTCGACTGATGAAAGGTTCCCAGATTCCCTTCAAATTTCGGTTGATGAAAAGTAACCAAATTCTCTTCAAATTTCGACTGACGAAAAGTTTTCAGATTCCATTCAAATTTCGGTTGATGAAAAGTTACCAAATTCTCTTCAAATTTCGATTGATGAAAAAATCCCAGATTCTTTTCAAATTTCGATTGATTGAAAGTTACCAAATTCTTTTCAAATTTCTACTGATGAAATGTTCCCAGATTCCCTTCAATGTTCCTGTTTTTGATGACTCAAGATTATTTAGTGGAAAAAAGGTTTTCGTATAGCATATATAAGTGTTTCGTGTTATAATATTCAAACAATGTATTATATTTGATTTTTTAACTCATTAAAATACAATAAGATGTAAATATAAGACCAAAAAATAAGGTAATTATAAGGCCAAAGATAAACACATTCATTCTAAATAATTCAAATGCATCTTTAAATAACATATGCAATGATGTTTGTCACTTGATTATGATATCATTACTAATGGGAATCTTTGTTATGCAAGTTTGATTATACCAATAAAACGTTTAGAAATATCTCATAAGTTGCAACCATTAGTGCGCATAGTATAATTAAATATGCCGAAATCTGTCCAATAATTTCTGATCTTGCACAATATTTACAAAATCCTTTTCTTCCATTTAACAATAATTTTCTTACCTTTGCGGAGTTCTGGCGCAGTTCCAGTGTGAATTGGAGGCTGTCATCGGGTAGGATTTGGTGGATGCGGCGTCCCACTGGCTGCTGCTGGATGGGAAGAGGTCAAGCCCTGGAACGGAGGTGAGGGAGTGGGAGCGGAATGAGTCGCCCCAGTTGATCACCCCTTTGGGAGTGAGGCTGAAATTCCGCAGACGATGCACATCCTCTTCGTTTGTTCCCACCACAGAAGAGTGCCTGAAGGAAGAGTCAGTTAGAAATGCTGTATTTCATTAAGCAAATAAAATTTTTACATTAAAACTAAGTATGTGAATTATTCTAATTCATATGTACAAGCGGCCTTTGGCGACCAGCTTGTTCCTCCAGATTTTTCATTTTTTTAGTCTTTTAAATGAATAATATGGAAGGTATATTTATTAAATATCACTTTGGTTTTTGATATAATTGAAAGACATAGCTTTCATTGAATCAGTCTACTATAAATTTCTGTCTGGGCAAATTAAAAACTGTATATGCAACGAAATGAAAATGGAAGCAAAAATCCTACTTCGTAGTTAGAGTTAAAAGAAAATATTTTTTTTAAATATTCACTTTAACATTGGCAAAAGTATGCGATTGTGTGTTTTCATGGATGAATTTGAATTTCATTATGACATTAAAAGCAGACTGTTTAGAAAATTTTAATTAAACTAAGAGGCATGGTCTTCCTAAACTTTCTCGCATTCTCTCGAATAAAGTTGTTATACAAAAAATACTTTATATGGCATTGGCATACAATAGTTA
The DNA here is from genome assembly GCF_947563725.1 of Argiope bruennichi. Taxonomy (NCBI): domain Eukaryota; kingdom Metazoa; phylum Arthropoda; class Arachnida; order Araneae; family Araneidae; genus Argiope; species Argiope bruennichi. The sequence continues at coordinate 74,091,868 of NC_079160.1, forward strand.
CGAAATATTAACCTTTGGCGTGAATTTAACATTTTTATTGAATCTATTATATCATCCTTGGCGAGTTATTTGGTAATTAAACCTTGGCATGCGGTTAATAACATCCGAAAATTGAATCTATATTTTAAATGTGTTTTTACCAATTGATTGAAACAAAAAAATATATAAAAGCTATAGTTGTAGTTACGAAATCCCATCCCAACTTCATATATTTAACTCACTGCATTTTTTAATTATCGCGCTTGTAGGTTTCAGAAAGTACAAACCGACAGATAGTCAACCACACAACGGATTTGGCTCAATTTGAAAAGTGTCTAGAATATAAATGTTAATTCCCTGCATCTAATTCTCTTCATTTTGTAGTTATCGTGTTAATCTATATTCGAAGAGCCGGACAGACAAATTTCCTCTGAACAGGTTTTACTCAAAATTTGATAGAAATCTACAAATTTGGCATAAGAATTGTATACCAAATTTCACTCATCTAGTTCAAAGAGTTGTTGAGTTATCTTCGTGACAGAGACAAGGACATTTTTCAAAAATGTGTTTTTCGAACTCAGAGAAGCCTAAAAAGTGGAGATTCATCAAAATTTCGAGTTCGAATTTTTTGACGGTTACTGTACTTTCTCTACACTACTTATACAATAAAGTAAAAACTGTACAGAGATGAAATTGATATCATTAAAAAGGTAATTTTATAGATGATACAGAAATCATGCTTGGGAGATAATAATTTGGCTAAATCCTAGGGATGGTTACCGCCAAATTTTAGCACCAAACTTTAAAGATAAAGTCGCCAGTGTCTCTTGAAAATAGTCATAATATTGAAAAATAAAATTCTGAAGATTACAGCTTCCGCGGGGCTTGGCAAGAAAATTTTGGCGGAAAATCGCCAAATGTTACCCGTCTCTAGAACTGTACCAATAATTTTGCAAGACGTGAATATGAATTTCCACTGGAAAACCATATCAATCATTCATCTGCTGACAGTTAAGGCTATTTTAAAGCTCGATTAAACTTTGTTTAGCGCCTATTTCTATAATTTTGATTTCCTCTACATTTTTTCCTCTGACTGAATAAAGCTTTCGGTCTTAAAGCGAGTCATTGAAACAATTAAGAAAATATTTTATAGCTCTATTAATTAGCTAAGCGAAGCATGATTTAAATGCAGTTGTAAAAATGTTCATTAGAGAGTTTGTCAGGATAATCTCTTGTGACTGTTTATTTATATATTTAAATATTGCCATTCAATAGTAAATAATAAGAGTGATTTCTGGCCGCGTACGTTAGCTTTTTATGTATATAGAAGTTTTAGATAAAATCAATTGTTGTTGTTATTATTGTCGTGTCTATGCATACAGTTCTAGTGCAAAAGATTAGAGTCCTCCAAAAGTCTTGGTGACAAGATCTGCAAGTTCTGGAGCCCGATGGCTATGGAGGATTTCGATTGGGGGTGCTCCAAGTTGAAAGAGGGAACCGATAATGGCCTGGCAGTCAAAAACATGATCTGGAGTTAGTTGCGAATGGGGACAATAATTGCAGATGGGATAGGATTTTATATTTGTTCGTGAGATCTTCATGTCTTTGAAATGTCCAGTACGTAGCCTAGCTAATGTAGAGGAAAGGTTTCTTGGGCAGTTTAGATCGGGGATTGTTGCCTTGCTAAGATGCTGGTTGTAGATCCTTCACTTGGCGGCAGCATTCGCATCTGCACAGATGACCACTCGAGGTTGGTCTTCGTCGCTTGCTTCTTTTGCAAGGGCATCTGTACATTCGTTCCCCTCAATTCCAACATGAGCTGGGATCCACTGGAGAGTGCAAAGTATATTTAGTAAATGGAGAAGGGTATTAATTTCTTGCGCTATTGTTGTTTTACCGTTATGTATGGCTTCGAGCGCTGATTTTGAGTCTGAGAAAATCACAATACCTTTTATTGAGTCGTTTAGAGAATGAGAGTGAAAATGGGTAAGAGCCTCTTATAAAATCAATTATTCATTATATTTCGCCCTAAGACTAGTGATTCACTAGAAACATTATAAGATTTCCAATTAAATCTCTCATGCATAATTTAATGTTGATGACTTCCCAACCCCGGTAAAGTACTTTTAGCATCAAATGATGCCAGACATCAAAACCGAAATATTCTAATAGCCTTACATGAATTCTCTTCATAGTATATGTTATCTATTTTAATGACATCAAATCCACAATATCACAGTGCTATTAAAAATGTAGTATTCAGATTAATCTATCTTCCAACATTCACAACATTATGCCTTTACATTTTTATTTCTCCTGTAAACAACACAGACATTAAATAGAATTTCTCTTTCTTAGCTAACCACAAGGGAAGAAAATCAAGCTTTTAAGTATTTGAATAAATAATGAAAATCGTTTGAACTTGTTCTAAATTCTTTAGTTAAAGAGTTTCAAGTAGATACATTTTTCGAGTAAATAGATACATTCTTTAGTTTAGAGTAAATACGTTTTAAAATTATGAAAATACACCAATCAACTTTTATTCATTTAAATCTTTCTTGATATGCTAACTTTAAAACACATTTTAAGAAATTACAGCTTCAAAATTATCATATTGCTTCATATTAAACTAAACGCTTTAGTCTTTACAATCTGTGCTAAATTTAAACCAATCAACTTTAATTCATTTAAAGTCATTCCTGATAGGCTACATTTAAAACATATTTTAAGAAATTAAAACATCAAAATTATCATATTGTTTCATATTAAGCAAAATCCTTTAGTCTTTACCATCTTTTGACTTTACCCTTAACCTTCGTTCCTTAAAAAAATATAATGAGAAAATACTTTTGAAACAGTTTTATAATTCTCAACCAGAAATACGGTTATTTATGACGGTTAAGACACAAATTCATACTTTTATATTTCAATCATATATATTTAATACTAAAACTTTTTAAAATAAACTGTTAACGATGCAGTGTCGCCATCATTTTAATGGGCTTATATTAGGAAAATTGCATTAAAACTCGAAACTTCGACACATCTTGTTAAGTAGAATCAAGACAAATTACTTCCTAGCAAACAAAAGGAATTTTATATTTTATAATCGATGTATTTCATTATAAAAATCAATTCGGAAATCCTATTTTAATCCTCTAATAATGCGATAATTTCATCTGAAAGTAATGAGTTTTTAAGTGGATTTACTGTTCTTTAAGAGGAACTCATGTAACTTTGTTATCTGAAGAATTTTTAAGATAGAATTTTCAAGAAGGTTAACTCTCTGGGTCTAGATACTCTAAGAGGTCCAGTGCCTTAAAATCCGAAATAATTTTTCGTGCACCAAAACAGAAGAGAATCGTTGTTTCCATATACGTGGTTGATCGGGAATTAACCTTGACTTCTTAATTTCAGCTATACGCCCAAGTGAGGGCTTGGTCGAATTGGGCGATTTGGGACTAGTCCGGGTTCATGGGGTTAATGAATAAATATAAGCTAGCTCTTATGGAATATACCATGAAGACTACAAAAGTTCGTTGGCCAAAATAATCTTTTAAGAATTAATGCAGGTGTGGAGGCATTTATACAAGGCTATAATGGTATCATTAATTAATGTCTCTGTAACTAAACATCTTGTATAACCATTTGAAAGCCATTAAAAAATCATAAACTACATATCACAAAACCGAAAGTGATATTCTGCATTTTCCAGAAGAATGGGCATCTACCAAATGTCATTTCATTTTTTACGGATATTGAGTGGAAATCAATACAATACTAATCTGGTATTAAATGCAAATCTACAATACTAATCTAGTATTGGATGGAAATCTACAATACTAATCTAGTATTGAATGGAAATCTACAATACAAATATGGCATTCTCAATACTAATCTAGTATTGAATGGAAATCTACAATACTAATCTGACATTCTCAATACTAATCTAGTATTGAATGGAAATCTACAATACTAATCTGGCATACTCAATACTAATCTAGTATTGAATGGAAAGTTACAATACTAGTCTAATACTGAATGCAAATCTACAATACTAATCTGGTATTGAATGGAAAGCTACAATACTAATCTAGTATTGAATGGAAATCTACAATACTAATCTAGTATTGAATGGACATCTACAATACTAGTCTAGTATTGAATGGAAATCTACAATACTAATCTAGTATTGAATGGAAATCTACAATACTAATCTAGTATTGAATGGAAATCTACAATACTAATCTGGTATTGAATGGAAATCTACAATACTAATCTAGTATCGAATGGAAATTTACAATACTAATCTAGCATTCTCAATACTAATCTGGTATTGAATGGAAATCTACAATACTAGTCTAGTATTGAATGGAAATCTACAATATTAATCTAGTATTGAATGGAAATCTACAATACTAGTCTAGTATTGAATGGAAATCTACAATATTAATCTAGTATTGAATGGAAATCTACAATACTAATCTAGCATTCTCAATACTAATCTAGTATTGAATGGAAATCTACAATACTAATCTAGCATTCTCAATACTAATCTAGTATTGAATGGAAATCTACAATACTAATCTAGCATTCTCAATACTAATCTAGTATTGAATGGAAATCTACAATATTTATCTAATAATCTTAATACCAATCTAATAGTGAATGAAAATCTAGAATGCTAATCCTGACAACGACAATGTCTCTTAGAAGCTTTCATCTAACCTTAAATTTTTATTAGTGAATTACAAACAATATTTAGTGGTTTTTACCATCAATGCTTACAAACTGTGCTAAATTCAAAGCGAGACTAACTACAATTATCCAAATCTCTCGATTGGACAAGGTTGCCACATGATTTTCTGATATTGAATAAATATCTTATCTATTTATTTTGGCTGTCATATTGAACTTAATGGAATTTGCACTTAACAATTTAATTTTTCGATAAACAGTTAATCATCACTGCAAAAGTATTCGCTCTATAAACGTTTCTTTGAGAAATCTGAATGTTCAACTGTATTACTCTAATACATTTCTTTTGACAATTTACTAGCAGGAAATTGCCAGTATTATATATTTTACAGCAAAAATTGTCTATAAGGCAAAAACGTTATTTTCAAAAACCTAGAGGGGTAAAATAAACAAATTTAAGTTTATGGGGAACAAAAAATAAATAAAATACATATTTCTTTATTTAATTTTAAGGGAGTAGTCAGGTTAATGTCAATTTAAAAGTACACTTAAGTGCATTTTTGTATAGCTACATGATATATATCCCATATTAAATGGGAAGGCGGAAATTAAATCCCTCTGCTCCGCTCCAATCTTCCTCGCCACTTCAAACGATTCCACTTGACTGATTTAACCGACGTCAGTCCCAGCTGTATTATTAAAAATGCTCAAACTTAAAACTAAGTATTTAGCCATTTTTTTCTTACTTGCCTATTTCCAATTTCTTAGTAAATCTAGATTACAGAAGCGCTTTCCTAACTGTATTAAATGAATTTCAGTTATACTTAATATTAATACAATTCACACATTTTGCTTTCTGAGGCAAGAAGTGTTCAAAAAAGAAAGTATTGTAATCGTCAACACAATTCAAGGTTTTGACGAATTTCCACATTTTAAAATTCCCTGAGCCTGAAAAACACATTTTTGGAATTATGTCTGTCTGTTAATTATCTGTTATTAATTACATCTATCTGTTTGTGAATGAGATAGCTTAAAACCGCTTTGAGATAGACCAATAGAACAAACTTGCTCTGCCATTACGCTAAATTCTAGATTTCTATCAAATTTTAAGTAAACTCCATTCAGGTGAAGTGTTTCTATCCTTCTGCCCAAGTTCAAGTGAACACAATAGCGTAAACCCAAAGGCCTAGATAGATAGAATTTGGCTGAAAAGTTTAACAACTACATAGAAGACAGGTATCGATTTTGGAGCCAAATGCGTCATGGGATTGAACATTTATTAGTCTGTTCTTGCACATCACCTAATGCAATGACACATTAATGGCTTAAATCAATAATATTTGGCTTGTAATCTTGCGTTTATAATTGCAATCATTTGCCAAATAAAAGAAGGTGGTCAAAATACGTACTTGATTTTCTTGTTCTGTTATATTGAAAAGATGCAGTCGACTCTTCATGGCCGAATGGTCATAGCACTGGTCTCATAATCAAGAGATTGTGAGTTCGAATCCCGCTAGAGACGATGCGATTAGCAGTCTGTGTAAATATTTAATTCCTTGATTTTATGTTTCCCTTTATTTCATGTTCCAGAAGACTCTGGACATTTCTTTAGTTTACCAGACAAGTGTTCTGGATTTTTCTTACTGTCTCCAGAAAAGTATTCTTAAACTTTTTCTGCTAGCATAAAAGCAGAAGATTTTTCAGTCACTGTGTTCTCTGTTCTGAGTTCAGTTAATAAATTGGTTTAGCTCTACCTCTTGTGTGTGTCGTTGAGTTCTATACTATAGTATCTACGTGACAATATTAATCGCATGCCAGTGATCAATTGCTGGAATCAATAAGAAAGCTCTAATCACGCCGAAGAACGATTTCTCTCAGTTGTTGTTTGTTAATGCCGCGCATTTAATACACGAGTATTAGTTTTCAGCATTCAGCTAACGAAATAACATCTATTGCTTCGAAACATGAAACTCTAATTTGTGGAATTCTAAAAAGAAATATCTGAGCGCCTGTGGTATTCCCGATCTTGCCCCTAAGAACAGAATATTTTTATTAGAGAACATACAAGAACGTTTTGGGAAGACCATTCTTGCGGATTCTTTTGTAGTTGTAAAGAAAATTCACTCCCCGACGATTGCTCCAAACATGGAAGAGATACCAAATGTCAGTCTCGAAAAATTACTAATGATACTAGTAAAAATTTTCTAGGATCAAGTAGCTCATTTTTACAGAAATTTATTATCATTTAAAATTGCACATATCTAAAGCCTCTCCATTTTTATATGATGAGTTCAGAACTTATATTTAGTAGAAAAGTCGTTAAATAAAAAATAATCTTGCATTTAGATAGTTTAATTAACCACTTCTGGAAAAATTTCAAATGCATTACAAAAAGCAATGAGCCTTTAATCTGACTAACCATAACCAGAAAAGAGACACAGATCTTTCGTCTTTTGCTTTCCTTTGATTCCTTCTATAAAGTTCAAAATAAGTAAATTCGTTTATTTTTTGAATTTAAATGTTTATTTACCTCAATAATAATGAATAGTAATGTAAATAGAAAAATGATACTGATGTGTTCATTTATATGAACTATTGAGGCTACAATGAACATGTGGTTTGGTGATAAGGTTTCGACCAGAGGCTTGACCAGCGGTTCTAGGTTCTATGAGCATTACAGTGTACATTATTTACGTTCAAAGGAATTACATAATAGTATACATAATAGTATAAATTTTTTTTATTAAATTGAGAATTAGCAATGTTAAGAAAAAACTCCACAAAATCATAAAAAAAGTAGAGAAAAAAACTCCCATAGAAAAAAAAAATTAATTTGATTACGGATTACTTGAAATCGATTATAAATAAATTCTTATAAATAAAACGGGTTATAAATTTTCCTAGAAACGGATTAAAAATAAATTCTTATAAATGAAATGGATTACAAATTTTCATAGAAACGGATTATAAATAAATTCTTATAAATAAAATGGATTACAAGTTTTCATAGAAACGGATTATAAATAAAATGGATTATAAATTCTTATTATCCATAAATAAAAACTCTTATAAATTATATGGATTATAAATTTTCATAGAAACGGATTATAAATAAACTTTTATAAATTAGATGGATTATAAATTTTCATAGAAACGGATTATGAATGAACTCTTATAAATTAAATGGATTATAAATTTTCATAGAAACGGATTATAAATAAACTCCTATAAATTAAATGGATTATAAATTTTCATAGAAACAGATTATAAATAAATTCTTATAAATAAAATGGATTATAAATTTTCATAGAAACGGATTATAAATAAACTCTTATAAATTAAATGGATAATAAATTTTCATAAAAACGGATTACAAAAAAAAATTCTTATAAATTAAATGGATTATAAATTTTCATGGAAGCGGATTATAAATAAATTCTGACTAAAAGAATAAAAAAATCACAGCTAGAAACTATAAAAAACAATATTTTCCTATTAGGGAAAAAAAGTAGAAAAAAATCTCACAGTAGAAAACCATTACTATTACTACCGTTTACTACTGATTGCTGAAAAAAGTCAATTCAAAAATTTAAACAAATTTTCATAGAAATTAATTATTTAAATATCACTGCTACAAGGTAATAGCGTTAAAAACATTGCTTACAATGTACTAAATGAGTTTGAAATATTGATGATATTTTTAGCTTTAAAGCCTGAAGAATAAATAATAAAACAAGAAAATCCAGATTAAGCATAAACTATATATGAATATTTATGCAAATTTTTTGGCACGTTCACTCTTTAAAAATGTACTAATACTTTAATATTCCTTTTCTACATTTTATGTAATGCTTAAACTCTATTATCTCGTAGCAGTGATATCTAAATGTTCATAATTATTTCTTTAGAAATTCACAATTTCGTCTTCTGTTTGAAAACTACGACTAAGATTTTATAAAAGCACAAATGGATTCCAATATGCTTTCATAAATGTGAATTTCATAATTTTCTGAAAGCAAAATATTTAATTAGTAAATTTTATGTTTGGTGTTCTAATTATTTAGTTTATTAATATTATATGAAAAAATAAATATTCTTCCTTTGTTTTCGAGTAGAATAATTTTTTTCAGAGTACTTCAAAACTGCTGATACCAGCGGCTAAATAACAAAAGACTGCGATGACTGAAGAGGTTCCGGCATGAATTAGCTTTTTGTGATTATGGCAAGAAAAAAGATCTTAAATAAAAAATATCGTATCCATGTGTGCTTGGAATGGTTTTGTTCTGAAGCACTTCAAAATGTCTTTTATACCGGGTTTGCACTCGGTCATTTATAAGATGACCAGCAGGCAGCGCATGCTGAATGCAGCGAAGGCTGAAAAATGCTGTTCTCTCGATGGCGAGTGATTGTCCAGACCGGACAACAACTTGCATTGTTTTTTTTTTTTTTTTTTTTTTTGTTACTGCGCATGCGCTTGAAAAATTTGGCGGTTTTTGAGGCTTGAAAAAATGGATAACTTATCATCGATTTATTCTGACATTTTTTGCTCTTTGTTCTTTTTGATGCGAAGTTGTGTTTTTTTTTATTTCATTTGTCATTTCTTTTCTATAGTTTTCCAAATTCTGGTATGTTAACCCTTTTTTATTTTTTATTCTCTTTGTGTAAATATCTTTCATTTTAATACGATACGCAGTGAAAAAAGAAAAATTCAGGGACACCAAAATGTAATTTACAGCCAAGCATGGAATGCTGGAATCTATCGTATGAAATTGTGGCAAACATATATCAGTCCCTTTCCTTTCTGCGCAGGCGCTGCCAACTAGCCGTATTATAACTGGCCGAGTGTAAACCCAGAATTACAGCAGTGTATTTCTGGCATAAATAGTTAATAGATTCCGAACATTTTTCTTATTACTCAAAATTTGCAAAATATATGTGCGATTTTGATTTTCAGAGTTCAGTCAATTAAGAGTGTGATTACAAATATAATAGAATCTGGGTATGATATAGATATAGATAAATAAAGTCTAGATATGATATAGATATAAATAGTAGAGTCTGGATATGATATAGATAGATAGAGTCTAGATATGATATAGATATAGATATAGATAGATAGAGTCTAGATATGATATAAATATAGATAATAGGGTCTAGATATGATATAGATATAGATAGATAGAGTCTAGATATGATATAAATATAGATAATAGGGTCTAGATATGATATAGATATAGATAGATAGAGTCTAGATATGATATAAATATATAGAGTCTAGATATGATATAGATAGATATAGTTTAGATATGATATAAATAGATAGAGTCTAGATATGATATAGATAGATAGAGTCTGGATAGGATATAAATAGTCTATATATGATATAAATAGTGTCTATATATGATATAAATAGTGTCTAGCCAAATTTAGCCAATGGAAAAAAAGTATTAGGAAATTAACATGGAATATTTTAGCGGAGAATTTCTTTAACTGAGGGAGGTTTAAAACGCGAAGATTCGTCAAAATCTTGAGTTCGAATTTTTTGACGATTAAAATAATTAGTGTATTAGAAAGTAAAAATTATTAGCATAAAAAATTCTAGAGAAATACTTAGCAAACGAGGATAGGACACCATTAAAAAATCTTTGTCGTTAGTAAACAAAACAGGTCACTAATAATTTGAAAATTAAACGAATAATATGGTACACTAAGAAAATATCAAGTTAGGGATGAATTCTATAAAAGAAATACTGACATACACTTAAAAACAAAGCGAAGTCTTAGACACGAATATGATATTTTCATTCGGTGATTTTATTTAACTTCTAAAAAATATTATTCTGTGAAAAAAAATGGGCATTCTAGCAGGGTAGGAAACTTCAGATGACAGTGTTGTTACCCTAACAAATCATAATTACTTATATAGACTGCTCAATTACGAACTTAAGTAAATCATTTCTCATTCTAAATTAAAAATAACTTTTTTTAAAAAAACTATTTTGTATACAAATTATAGAGAAAGTATTGTAATTGTCAAACTTCTTTTCACGAATATCCACATTTTAGATCACCCTGACTTCAAAAAACACATTTTTGGCTTTATATTTGTCTGTCTGTCTATGACAAAGATAACTCAAAACCGCTTTGAACTAGAAAAATCAAATTTGGTATAATGTTTTTACACCAAATTTTTAGTATTTTATCAGATTTTGAGTAAACTCCGCTCAATGGAAGTTTGTATGTCCGGCTGTTCGAATATAATTTAACACTTTAACTACAAAACGAAGAGAGCTAGATGGATAAAATTCGGTAAGCTGAATAAACATCTGTAGTAACACTTCTCTAATTATGAGTCAAATCCTAGAATGGTGTTGGCTGTCTGTCGATCTGTACTTTAAGAAACTTTTAAACTCAATAACTAAAATAGCCAAAATTATTTTATTTAAATACATCAAACTTGGTATGGTATTTTGTGACTGCAACTATAATTTTGGGTCAAATTTTTGTTTCAATCGAATGGGAAAAATGCATCTAAAACATAAATTCGATTTTCGGATACTATTAACTGCGCGCCAGGGATTTATAGCCAAATAATTTGCCAAGGAAGGCTCGATAGATTTGGCGAAAATGTTAAATTCAAGCCAAAAGTTAATATATAGTAACTATTGTACGCCAATGCTATGCAAGGTATTCTCGGAAAACACTTTTATTGCAAGAAAGTCTTGGGGACATCATTCCGGCTGGCTGGAATTATATTTGTCTGTTTGTGACTGCGATAGCTCAAAAAAAACTTTGAGATAGATTAATAGAACAAATTTACTATGAAATCATTATACTTAATTGCAAATTTCTATCAAATTTTAAGAACCCCATTCAGGAGACATTTGTTTATCTATTTGTCAAAGCACAAATGAGCGGATATGACAGCGCAAAACTTAAAGGCCTAGACAGATAGAATTCGGCTGAATGCATCTGCATTCAAGAGAGATATCGAATCTGGGGCCATCATTGAACATCTAGTAGTCTGTACTTGCACATTATGTAAAAGTAGTGACTCATGAACACAAACACAGTGATTACAGATATGAAGATAAATAATTAAATACGGATATGTGCTGTATTTTCACAGAATTTTGTGTAAAAATTAGTGCTTTAAAGAAGTGAATATAGCTCAACATAGATATTCACCACAATTCATTTCAGAATTTAAAATATGCTTGCACAACAACATTGATACAATTTTTTGTAGAACTGAACGTAATTCAACAAATGTACACGCATATAAAAATACATCCAATCATTTCATTTTGACCGCAGTTATCAATTTATTTTCTACACACTTAGTCCAAGCTGAAAAAATACTTTAACTTCTGAGTTGGAATGGTTTCATATGTGCTCATGGGATGCAATAATAATAATTTTGGTTTTCATAAACTGGTGCTCAACATTTCTTTCATTTCGATTTCAACTTCTCTTTTCAGCAAATGGGGAACCCTTTTATGGACCGTTAAAATGCTGCGAATTTGGTTTCACGTTCACTTTTTATTTCATATTCATAGCGGGATAGCTTCGCTGCATTTCGTTCCAGTGACCTTGCTTGGACTCGCTGAAATAATATCGAAGATAATGCATACATTTCTTCTTTAATCACTCAGATTATCAACAAACGAGGTGAAAGCTATTTTCAAATGACTGCAAATTATATCAAGAAAATTTCCATTGTACAGAAATGATTTAGCGCTATATGTGCGTGCGTTTGCGTGCTTGCGTGTGTGCGTGTGCGTGCGTGCTTGCGCGTGTGTGTGTGTGTGTGTGTGTGTGTGTATGTGTGTGTGTGTGTGTGTGTGTGTGTGTGTGCATTGCATTTCTCAGAATTTAAAGTATGAAGCAATGCTTATAATTCTAAATATATGCATGCCAATTCTAAGACTTTAAAGTATGCATTCTCAGTAGTTGTGTTATACATATTTATTACAATGCACTGAAACAGCGAATAGAAAAGAACATAGTGAATTGCTCTTCTTTACACAGATAAAAATCCTCTACCCCCCACACGCCGCAAATGTGCTAATGTCAACTATTTAAAATCAGTATACCTTGATTCAAAGATTTTTAACAAAAAAATTAAAAAAAAAAATCTACTTCATAATATTGAAGCCTGAGCTGCCAGTCTTAAATGTCTGCAAAGAAACATCTGTCATGACAAGATGCTCCACCAGAAATTAATTAGGTTCCCAACATTATTCTTTGGTATCAGTCTGAAGGGAATAATTAGTTTGACTGAAGCTCTGAAATTGTGAACAAAATCGGACGCAAATACACAACCATAATTAGTTTTTCGATAATTCAATCTGGAAAAGACTTGATGGGGGGGGGGGGATCCCCGAGTTGGCCCTTCGCCAGCGGCAACGTCTCCAAGGCCAAAGAGTTCTTAGGACTAACTCATTACGGATTCACAAAATGGCCGAAGGCGAAGAAATTGCTGTAATAATCTTAAGATTCTACGTCGATACACGGTTTTCCCCATAAATTTTACCCATAAATATTTCAGGGAACTTCGAGGAATATTGAACCTCCATCTAGGCAAATGAAAATTTGAAAAGCTTTCATTCTATGTGAAGAGGTCAATAAAGATCTTCATGAAATTTTGATACATTGTTTAAGGAGCGACGATGGAAATGTCAGGGGTCGGAGCTGAAATATAACCCTTCTGTTTTATTTTGGAATGAATAAAAGGCTGTCCATTAAGTTAAGAAGTAAATATCCTTGCTTTTAATATAAAATCGGTTACTGTATTCTTGCAATCAACTTTAATGTAGTAAATTTATGTAATGCCTGGCACATTAATCCCATTATTGTGACAGACATTACATAATCTATTAGATGTAATTGGTGAATGGAATGCAATAATAGGATTTATATCTTTAAAGAAATTGCATATCATTTTTTGCACTAAATTTATTTCTTAAGTGATCAAACATTTCAATTAAATAAGGTAACAGGCAGGATAGTTTTTCGTCCAGAAATGAAGGAAAAAAATCTGCATGGTCCTGATATGTCTTTAATAAATAGTTGACATTTAAAATATTAACAACATAAAAAAAATTAACCGTTCTTTAAGCGAAAATGTTATTGAAATATAATATTCTGTCAATAAACTGGAGGAAAGTCAGATCTAAAGAATGCTGAATTTACAAAAGTGTTAGGATAGCGAAAGTTAGTAAAAAGATCCATTTTAATAACAGAATCTATGTTGATTACACAAAATATGGAAACCAAGTTTAGCCCTGCAGGGGGTTTTTTTATATATACGAATCACACAATTTTATTTTATACGAATCACAATCTGAAAGATACGAATCACATACCGATTACATATGAATATGTTTCAAATTTACCTCATCTCACATTAATGGCATCTCACAAAATTTTCAGGTGCCAGTAGGTTATCATCCTATGGCAATAATGCAAGTACCACAAAAATGTACGAGATGGCGCTATATGACATTGTCAGCAGGAAAGTCACATATTTGCAGGAAAAGCAACAATATAGATAAATTTAAAAATCAAACCCCCATATAAATATAAAATTTGATCCAAATCAACCGTTTCCGAGGTGCACGAAATAAATACATTAGAATTGCTTTTCTAAAGTTATAAAAAATTACTATACACAATAAAAACTGTAAACATTATTTCAGAATTTAAATAAGTAACCTAATTACGTCGCTGAAAAGTAACTAATATTTTATGAAATAATTTTCTTCTTTCTCGTTCTTCTAATGAAAGCATGACATATTGACAAAAGATTGATGTAGAAAAGGCACATCAATATCAAAATTTATTGTAACAACATTTCTTTCATGCCTCGCTCATATGTAATAAATACCGAAAAATAGAATTCGAAATCTGAACAAGAGACCTATTATTTTATCTGGTCTCAAGATTACTGACATCACCGCACGCGGACCTGCTTTGTCTTTCCCACTGTCTATTCCTTTTTCTGAAGATGATGAACAACTTCATCAACCCTTTTGAATTTTGATTGGACTATAGAGAAAACACAGAAATTGTATAATATATTGCATTGCAACTTGATTTCTATGTCTCACATATGCAATGAAAAGTGCAAAATGTAATTTGAAATCTTATAAGTAATAAATAATTTTATCAAACTGTGAGAAAAAATTCCATTCAGAGGAAATCTGTCTGTAGGACTATCCGTTTATTAGTTAGCAATTACATAACGAAAAGAACTTGATGAAAAAAAATTGTTATCCAAGTCAATCCTTTAAGTATAAACATGCATCAAATTTGGAATCTCATTCCTCAACAGACTGACATTCTTTCAATCTGTTACTGCAGTACGCAAAAACTCAATGATTTAAAAATATCGATATGTGATTTTGTGATTATATTTACAGGTCTGTGTCGAAATTTGGATTTTAACCTTCGGATAAATGGTGTCTCAAATACGTATTTACTTTTCTGGTATTTCTGCATTAACTGCATCCCATCGATTAATTGCCAAATATCTTTCTTAGATTCTATAGTAACTATTGCTATCTAATTACATTTAGTTAATAATGTATGAAGTATGTAAGGAAGCTTCAGAGTGGCCCCTCTCTCTGATTCTTTCTCTTTCTGCACTGGTTCTTCATAAAAAATATAGGCCGGTTCTTCATAAAAAATTAGCCGAAAAGACGAATCTTAGAATATTAGAGTAATAACAGTAATGATAAATATTGTTGTAATACTTCTTCTATTTATCCTTCAAGATAGCATGAAAGAATGCAATGTCGAATCTTGGTTCAAATTATAGTAAACATTGTTTTAGCAGTAATGTATCTAATAAAATAGTCTTCGTTGCAACAGATTTTCATCATAATTTCAATATATTATCGTGCCGGCGCTCTGGCATAGGGTTTGGAAGTCTTCCCCGTGATCTGAGCGTCCTGGGTTCGAGTCCCAGTTCGGGCATGGTGGTTCTTCATCTGTGCTATCTGTGAGTTGTGTGAATGTGCTCCCCCCCCCCCCCGTGAAAAGGGGATATGCAAGCGAATGAGTGATACGTGCGTAGCAAAATCGTACTCTTGGCTCTACTAAAACGAGAGACGCTCTCGATCGGCTAAATCGCTAACGTCGAAACAGCGGGCTTGTCCATTGCAAGTGCCATCAGAAGCAACAACATACATTATAATGTCTGATAATGTTGATGAATTTCAATATTCACATCAGGTATGGATACGCGAAAAAAGTCAAAACCATTCGTAATTAGTTGCGAAAAATTCAAGCATTGCTTTTTCAGCAACGAAATATTCTACACAACCAACAAGAGCGGTCTTCCCAAAACCTACTTGCATACACTCTGTAAAAGTATTACCCCAAAGAATACTTTGGATGGCATTAAATACAATAATTAAGAAATATTTCCCTTTGATGCGAATTTAGCATTTTTTCTGAACTTACCGTGTGATACTTGGCGAGACTTTCGGTGATTATTCCTTGGCATGCAGTTAATATTATCCGAAAATTGAATTAGTGTTTTAGGCACATTCCTCCCAATCAGTTGGAACAAAGTTTTGACACAAAACTGCACTTGTAGTCACAAAATCCCATACCAAATTTGATATATTTGAGTCATTGTATTTCTGATTTGTGGTTTTAAATATTTCTGAAAGTAGAGTTCGACAATTTGGATTTGTTTCAAAATTTGATAAGTATCTACACTATATATGTTGACCGAATGTTTAGTGCCGAATGTTATTCAACAAATTCTATTGGTATTGCAGTTATCGTGTGAACTTATATTCGAATGGCCGAACAGAAAGATTTTCTTTGAATGGATTTTGCTCAAAATTTAATAGAAATATGCAAATTTGATTGAAAAACTGTACACAAAATTCCAAGTATTTTTGAGTTATCTTTATCTAAAACAGACGGATGGACATTTTCCAGAAATGTGTCTTTGAGCGTAAGGAAGACTAAATCGCGGAGATTCGTCAAAATCTCAAGTTCGAATTTTTGGATGATTACAATACATTCTCTTTACTTCATATACGAGAAAATAAAAATGAAGCAATCTCAAAGCACTTAATATGATATCCTGTCTTTTCACCTAACTCTGTTACACCTGAACACTAAATAGGAATGTATTAATGAATGTCAGAGTTTCTGTTTTTGGAGCACTTTTTTTATAAATGAACAATATTTTAATAAAACAATAATATTTTAACAGGGAATTAACCGAAGTATTTCACCGAAATTTCAGAGGAAATTTTATTAAATTTCTAATTATTATTATTTTTGAATCATACATAACAAATATAATCATCTCTGTTTCGAAATAAAAGATTTACAGTAACTTAAAAAGTTGTGGAAATATTCCACCTTTTTAAGAAAATTCTAAACTTTTCTAAAAAATAATCGAATAATTTCACTGAAAGTCCGGTAAATTAAATAAATATGAACCGAAAGATTGGATTCAAATTCATGGAACGGCTAGAAGCAAGTAAAATATTTTGACGAAATTTAATTTCAATATGTTAGAAATGTTTTTCAAAAGAATGTTTACAGTAAAGGAAAAACACGAAAAAAACAACAACGCTTTCTCAGAAAATGCATTTAAAGATTTTGATGCAGTACAAAAATTTTTGTAATTACTTTAGAAACCTAAAACTCTCCACATTTGCATCAAAATTCTCTTGTTCTAGATTTTAAACTAATTTCATTTCCTTTTAGCTTTTTAGATTATTTTTGAATAATGCTGTAATAGGCAATAATTGACTTCTTTATGCAAATTTCTTCTTTGAAATTCCCATGTAGTTTTCAAGTATCAGTGGATATTTTTAAATATTTGGGAATGGGTTATAGATCTAAACAGCTATTAAATATTAGCACTAAAATATGTGCTCCTTATTGTTTTATTTCTTAGTTACTTAATTTTTAAAGTTTAGTGGCAAATAACTTATTTATTCTAAACTCGAATTGAAATTTCAAAACATATTTCTTTATTTTTAAGATTATACTGCTTGAAAAAAGAAAATAGAAGTTAAGTTGTATGTACACACTTAAAACTTCAAAAATCGTCCAAAATATCGAATATTTTTTATTGTTTAGTAATATTCTCTGATCCTTTAGCTTTCAAACGATACCAAATTGTTGTCAATATTTGGAATATTTCTCGAGTTATAATTATTTTCCTTGAGGTGCTTTCTTTAAAAACCCTAGTTACGGTGTTTCTAAAACTCATTTTATGAAGAATCATATTTTCCCACTATGCAGCTTCATTCAAACAATCATAACTCAACAAGAAATGAACCAAATACAGTTATTTATATATCAAAATAATCTGTATGAAATAGGGGATGTTTTATGCCTCAATCAAAGTTATATTTAAAGAAATAAATTTTTAATAGCTGTTTAAAAGTTAAAATTACAGAAAAAATCTCGCTTTTTCTATTCATCGTTGATGAAAAATTGTTTTAAAAAAAACTATACATTTTTATAACTTGTTTGAGGCAGACAACATCAAGACTAATATTAGGCATCATTTCCAACTAGAATTGTGTGTCTGTACAAATTAGAATTTAAGATATCATGTCTCAAAAATAGGCTAATTAGCTCATTAAATATTATTTTAATGAATTAATAATTAGTGCAATAAAGTTTTTTCTCACTGAAATGAGTTTAAACATATATTAATGACTTACTGTGAAAAAACTGGATTTTTAAAGTTAAAATTTAAAAAAAATCTTCAAGTGTGTACCTACACCTTAAAATTAATTGCACTTGTATAGCTCTTTAAATGCTCATTTCCGATTTCAAAAGTCTCACTTCCGGTATATTATTTCTAATTTAACTGTGCTTTTAGAAATCATAGAAATAAAAATAAAACAATTTCGGATACCTATAAAGAATATAATAAGATAAGTTTCAAAAATTTTGAGCTAAGCGAAGAGATTTTGGGGTAAAACACACCTGACACATACACACCATAATTTTTTTTTATAGTTGATTTGCCTCATATTAATTTATATTTTATAATCAGACTTTTCTGAACACGATGGATTGTTTATTACAAAATTTCGAAGATTATATAAAAATAACTAAGAGGAAGCCCTCGTATGTAAGTGCGATTTATGTGCAAGTTAAATCACATAACACACAGATTTTGCTCGA
The DNA here is from genome assembly GCF_947563725.1 of Argiope bruennichi. Taxonomy (NCBI): domain Eukaryota; kingdom Metazoa; phylum Arthropoda; class Arachnida; order Araneae; family Araneidae; genus Argiope; species Argiope bruennichi. The sequence continues at coordinate 74,110,726 of NC_079160.1, forward strand.
TTTTAGTGTTTGCAGATTCGGAAAAACATTCGGATATTTTTTTTTTGACGGAGTGTATGTATATTTTAGATATCCTGTATATCACTGAAAATACACACTGATAACTTTTTTCATGAATGGCTAGTTTTACTGCATGGGAGAAAGATCATACAACCATTTTGATTAATGTCATTGTATTTGTGGAAATACTGATGTGCTAAAAATTTTCAGAAAGTGATGCACTTTAATAGTCCGTAGCACTCATATGCTACAAAGAGTTTTAATAAGGGTATTTATATTAAGCCTAAATGGACCGCACGTTAAAGTGAAGTGCTAAAGAAATGACATTAGATTTAATGTACCTGACTAGGTTGCATAGGTATTTCAAAATTCGAATTTATTTTATTATTTTTAAATAATGCACTATTTATGCTTAAACAAGATATATTGAAGTGCTGAAAATTTTCGGAAAGTTATGTACCTCAATAGTCTGTAGCACTGATATGCTTCACAAAGTTTTGGCAAGGATGTTTTTTAAGGCTGAATAGATAACATGTTAAAGCTCAAACCACCCTCACTCGCTTTCTCAGTCTTAGATCATTAAAATATCCTGGTGGCTCCAAGTGCTTTGATGTTTGAACCGTTTGCTCTAAGGTGTAGGCTTCACCTGAACACATCCTTGCCTGCCTGGGGCTTACCAGACGGGATATGCAAACAGTCCACAGATGCTGTTGGACGTCTTTAAGGTGTACAATATCATGGACCTGATCTAGCCCTGCTGATCTTGGGGATAGGCAACAACAACAACATGTTAAAGCGAAGCACTAAAGAAATTACATTATATTTAATGTAACTAACTAGATTGCATAGGTAATTCAAAATTCGAATTTATTTTATAATTTTTAAATAATGCACTATTTATGCTTAAACAAGATATACTGAAGTGCTGAAAATTTTCGGAAAGTGATGCACTTCAATAGTTTGTAGCACTGATATGCTTCACAAAGTTTTGGCAAGGATATTTTTTAAGACTGAATAGATAACATGTTAAAGCTAAGCACTAAAGAAATTCATTATATTTAATGTATCTGATTAGGTTGCATAAGTGTTTTTTTCTCAAAAATTCGAATTTTATTTTTATTATCTTTAAATAATGCACTAACCTTGTAAATTCAAAAGCCATCATCATTTTTATTTTATATAAGATATAACTATATATACAGCAATTTTAATAACACGTAACAGATAAAAAGGAAACCGTAAATCGTGATATTTAAAATAAGAATAGATTTATTAATTTTATTTTTATCGCAAAATTCTCCAAAAATAATATTGAAATGTGTTATATTAACTGTCTATCTATCCATCGACAGGTCACTTATTTCTATTAAAATCTATATATTCAAAATGCTATCATTATGATTGATTTCAGGAAAACGCGATATTTCAAAAGAAAATCTATAAAATTTGATAAATTTGGTATGCATTTGCCAAACTTTTTGAAAGTGTAATAAACTGCAGATTTTTAAGATAAATTCATTCACTCATGTTTTAGTCATTTGCAGTTTAAAATATAAAGGAATTTTGAAAAAAAAAACATTAATTAAAAAAATCATTAATTATTCATAAAATATTTATTAATTAAAATAATTTTTATTTTGCTAATCATTTTTAACTTTAAGATAGCTTGAATAATTTATATGTAAAATAAAAATCAAATATTTTTATATTTTTTTTACTTATGCCGCGTTTCTTCATATTGAATATTTTACTAAAATTTCATTATATAGTCTTCAAATCTCACTTTTTATGATTATTTAAGTTATTTTGAATTGCATGATTAGATTGCATAAATTAGTAATAAATTTTATTAATTAAATTCTAAATATTAGATTGCATAAATATTTTATAACATTATTTAATTCATCACTTAACCTTAAATTTGATTCTAATTCCCTTTAACTTTAATTTTAAATTTAAATTTAAATTCCCGTGGGGGGCACTTCGAAATGAGGATGAGATGCTTCCGGCATGGTGGTTGGATCTCGCCACCCTGGATGGTACACAAATAGGTGGGGGATCTGAATCCTCTCAACGATGACAGGACGTACTTCCTTAGGGGAGGGTTCTACCGTGGCCGGTGATGGCCCTTAGGACTCAACCACAGTTCCCTCCAAGGTTGCTGTTGCGGCGGTCCGTTCATTCAGTTTTATGGTTTAAATCCGTGTGCCTTCGTGACGGGTTGGAGTCAGATGGTTGACTTAACTTTAAATTTAATAACCTTTGATTCTCATTCCCAGCCCTCCATTTCTAAGTGATCATTAATTATCAAATTCAAACAATTTAACTTTTAATTAATTTATTTTTAGATTTGAAGTTTAACCAATATGCACTATTTCTTACCCCCCCCCCTTCCCGATCCATCCTAAAGCTTCTGAATGTTCGCAAAGATTTCAGACCTTTCTGGAATGAGATCCAGAAAATCATTCCACTATTCATCATTAACATTAGTTAAAAACCAATCGAAATTCTACGAATTATAATTAACACAGTTCAGTTGATTAGTACGAGACAACCGTTGAAACGGTTTAAAACGGTCTGAATTCAAAGAATCAAAACTCGGTAAGCTCTGGCATAAAGAATTGAAATTTATATGAAATAGTTATTAAAGCAATGTTGTTTTAAATAGGGATAGTAAGTGAAGTGGCTAAGGACCCCTGTTAGGCATATTCTATTTAGATTCAAAAAGATCATAATCTTTATATAAGACATGGTCACTTAACTTATAGATCTATTTATGGAAGACCTCTTCTGGATGCTAGATAAAAAATTGTGCCCTTTGTGTGGAATTTCAAAGAATGATAGAATTATTCAGTGGCAACACGAATGAAGAAAGAATACATAAAAAAAAACATTTATTAGGTCAAACAAATTTTCAGAACATATGTACAGTTACAGAATTTCCAGGTTCGTCCTACTACGCTTATAGTAAAAGCAATATCTACAGCTGCAACACCAAAGGCAGCCCGAAAGACACATCGTAAAAACAAGCAAATATGTTCACTTTATTATCACTTATTAGATCTACATTATCGTATAGACAAAGTCATACGATTCCGATTAAATACATGTATATTTAGATGTCAAATGAAGTGATTAGCTTAAAGTAATGACGCAAAACTTTAGAGATAGAGTGCGTCGATTTTTGTGGAGTAAAATATATAAGACAGTATGAATTTAAATACAAATACAAGCTATTTCAGAAGTTAAATACTTAATTTCCTAACATTTTACTAAATATGACTAATGAGATCGAAAAGTTGTGTAAAAATATAGGCAATATAATTTTTTGAGCAATGCTTTTACTAACTTAAACAATATCAAAATAATCTTTAACCCCTTTAAAGCTTTTTATTTAATTGAAAGTTTATGCCTATCGCCAACATAATTAGAATTTGCCAAGCGTGGAGATGCTGAATGTTTATACAATAAAAAATAGAATAAATAATGGTTTTTGAAGTCGGATACAAATGAAATTTAAAAACAACAGGCTAAGAAAAAAAATTCATGAAAGATTTCACAAAGAAAGAAGCAAGATTTCGTTTTCATGCATTAGAGCATTTAAAAAGCATTTTGCACGTGGGGTAACAATTTGCATTTGGCTTAATTATTATAATAGCGACTCATTTGTATTTTTCTTTAATTCCCTACATTTTTTTCAAGAAAAAAAAATTATGAGAAATGAAAATTATGCTTTAAAGCTCCAACTCGCATGAAATTAGGATACTTAAAAGAAAAACAGAGGATTTTTTTTTCTTTTTACATTTGCTTGTATTCATTGTTATTTCATTATAGTAAAAGAAATTATGCAAATTTGTATATTTTATCGTTATCACAGTGAAAAACGTTTTTAAATGCATTATTCCCATCAGAAATCTTTAAATTATCAGCTATTTAATCTAATAGTATTTTGAAGCTCAGAACCAATTTTATGTTATCTTTAAATGATTCTAAATTCAGAATTAAAAAATTAAAATAGATATGAAATTGTCTCATTTATGTGTCTTAACACATAAATGAGACACCAATTTATTTCTAGAACACCGATTTAACACCGATGATAACACCGATTTATTTTTAGAATTAAAAAAATTATAAAACTATTACAGTTTCGTATTTTACAAGACTTTCGTTTAGCATATCTTTAAAAAATGCGTCTGTCAACTGCCCCTTCTTCAATATTTACAGAAGTATTATAAAGATTTTTTCAAGTAGAAAAGAGCAATACAAGATTTTTGCCAACAACAATGCAAAAATCCTTTCACAATGATAAGTACAGACTTTTATTTCTGTCAATGTTTGTAATATTGGGAAACGGAAGACTTGTCCACTTTCAGTAGCATAAATCTTTCCTTTTTCGAATATCTTGGAGATAAAAGAGATATTTTAAAATTCAAGTGAAACGAAAGAAAGCGACAGGAAAAGTTATATTTAAAGGAAATCTTTCAACTCTTTATTTCTTAAAGTACAATAAACTTCTATTGACATATGATGTTAATCTTTTACTAGTATAAAAGATTTTTAAAACTTTTGTAACATACTTGTCATGAAGCAAAGTAACTATATTTATTCCAAAATAACTATTATATATATATATATATATATATAATAATGCATACGCTGACACTTATATATATATATATAAGTGTCAGCGTATGCACCGTGCAACGTACCCTAATTGATATTAGCTTTCGAAACTGTAGACCATCTCGTGTACCATTGTTGACTCTGCGGTACAAAGCTCTGCGACTTGCCTGGACTCATCAACACCGTCATTGGACTCTTAACCCTTAACTGGGGAGGTGATATTTTAGAACTTAACTGGGGAGGTGCGGTCTACTAGACCGCATTTCATTTACACTCAAATTAAATTTTCTAATGAATTTATTAGTATGAAAAACTGCCAATGTATTTTGCAGATATTTTTCTTGATATATAAATATGTTTTAGAAATTTTTCAAAACATATTCCCATTGAAAATAATAAATTCGTTGAACATACATTTTCTTCTCAAATTACATGTTACAATAAATAATTTTCTTGAAAAAACATATATATATATATATATATATATATATATATATATATATATATATATAATAGTAATTTGAGATATTATATATATATATATATATATATATTACTTTTTGAATCATATTTATTTTTACAGTATATGAAGGTATATCGAAGACAATATAATGTAAAATTCAACAATTATAAGAAAAATAAAAAAAATTGACAATGAGTAAAATCTGCACTTATTTTATCCGCTTGTGTGACTTTCATAGCACGGTTTTCTAGGGCATTTTAAACATACAGGTTTAGAACTAGTATAAAAATCACCCTATATAATGTGTATATATATCTCTTGGTATATTGATATTTTTTATAATTTTTTTCAAAATACATTATTATCACTAGACAAATTAATTATGTTTGAACACACATATCAGAATCAGTTGAACGTGAGCTTACATCGAAAAACTTTTCTGCACGATTAGCCTTATCACTAAAATCACCTTCTGCTTTATTTAAAAGTGTCTGGAGCCCTGCTTCATAATAGGATCAGTAAATTGGATGATATTTCGGCGCCCAAGTTTTAGCGTCATCTGCTAAGCCTTGTTTATGACTGGAACGCTAACAGGGAGGTGCGGTCTTAGAGACCACGCACAAAGAAATAACTGAATTATTTTAAAAAGCATCCGCTGAAATCGGTTGAAAATGTACACGTGCATTGAAGGTCATAAAACAGGTAGCTACAGAGTCAATCCATTCAATTGAGCTAAAAATAGAATAGAGGGGACTGAAAATCCATCGCTAGTGGTCTCATAGACCACAAGTCCCCAGTTAAGGGTTAATGATTGTAAAAACATTGTCTGGTCTAACGAATCACGTTTCCAATTGTATCGGGCAGGTGGCCGTGTAACGGTGTGGAGAAAATCCCATGAATCCATGAATACCTCATGCCGACAAGGAACTGTTCAAGCTGGTGGAGGCTCTGTGATGATATGGGGCGGGTACAGTTGGCATAAAATGGGATAGTTGATACGTCTAGACTCGACCATGACAGGTCAGCTGTACGTTAATATCCTTTCTGATCACCTGCATCCATTCATGCCCTGTGTGCATTCCAACGAACGTGGACCATTTCAGCATGGCAATGCGCCACCCCACAGGTCTACAGTAGCTATTGAGTGTCTTGAGGAGCAGTCTTCTGAATCTGATTCCCCTGACATGAACATTATCGAGCAAATCTGGGATGTTTTGCAACGCGATGTCCTTATCAGATCTCCACCAACTCGCACTCCCATGGCATTGTGAAATCATGGTGTAAACAGTCTACAGAATATCTTCACAAATTAGTTGACTCCATGCTACGCCATGTTGCGGCATTTCAGCATGCTTGTAGGGGCTCTACACAATATTAGATTGGTGTACCAGTTTTTATGGCACTTCAGTGTAAATATTTGCAAAGTGCTACATTCAAAAAGAAGGGATTCACAAATAAATATTCCAACTTTTCAGATGGTTAACCCATTAATCGGCCATTTTTTTCTAGTCGCAGTATATTAAAATAATTTTTGTATTGAGAGAAAATTATCCATTTAGCTTATTAAATAAATTTAATTTGATTAATTAATTCGATTAATTAAAAGTTAGTTAACAAATCAAGACACATAATTTTGTGTGAAATAAAGAAACTTAAATATCTATGATTCTCTCTTCTTAAAAAATTTGAGAGAACTTATGTTACCTTACATCAATTTATTAAAAAAAAGGATGAATTTGGTGAGAAGTATACTTTTAATGATTTTAGAAAAGGTTAAAAGGAAATAAAACTAGATGCAACCTTTTTATTCTCGGAAATCAAAAATAATATAAATATTCAATATGAGTTTTTCAGAAAAGAAAAGAAAAGAAAATCGAGATACAGTTGCTTATCCCACATTTTTTCCTGTATGACTAGCATAAAACTTTAAAACGCCTGCAGATATGCATGTATGACACATAATAGATCTTTCTTTCTGTTACTATACTAACCGCGGGTGTTAACTCCATTTCTGCCAACTGATGCTGACAAATTTAAGGCACGTATATATATTATTTTTCAAAGCGTCGCACTAGACATGCTGAAAAAAATGTAAGATGAGTCAACCCCCACCCCTCTGGATTCCATTTTTCTTTCTGTCGACTACATTCACCTGTTTATATTGACAGAGACTCATATTTGACAGTTATAACTGTGGTAAATTTAAGCTTTCAACTATTATTTTTTTATTTCCGATGAATAAAATTATTTTCGTTTTCTTTTCTTTTAATTACCCTACCTATTAATTTATGAACATCCTATATTGTTAAATATGTCTTGTTATAATATTTTCATTCTTTTATTTCGGCGTATTGTTAATTTGAGATAAGGAAAAAAGGAGAATAAAAGATTCTTACTTGTGTATGGAACATGAGACATCAGTTTGTGCACTCTCCGATGTCCTCATCTTTGACGGGCTTCTGTCCATGCCTTTTCGAAGCGATCTTAGAGACTGAGATCTCACAACTTCAGGCGATAATCCTCTGGAAACTAACGAACCTCTAGAACCCACTGGGCCATTAGTAACAGTCGCATGACAACACCGAGGACTTCTGTTCAAGACACTGGGATCCAAAGTGGGACTTCTGCTGATTATTTGCTGATTCAGCAAAGGGCTGTAACGAAGAGTCTTACTGTCCATCGTTGGACTCTTCCGAATGGACGACAAATGTCGACTACATTCACCTGCAGAAGGGTTGGTTAGAGGACTCAATCTGTGGGCAGTCTTTGGACAACCTATAGGACTTAATTCCATTTTCGGATACAAAGTTTTCGACTCACTGGGAGTCTTGGAGCAAGAAGAACTGCACTTGGGAAGATGATTCACCAAATTTGTATTTCTACTTAAAGTTTTGGAGGCAATGGAGCGCTTACTTTCGTTTGAACTTATCGAAGTGCAATTGGTCGCGTAAGGCTCTAAAGTTGGACTTCGGCTCATGGTCTTACAATATATAGTACGCTTGCTTTCGTTGCTATTGTTTGATGAGATACCGCCATTGGCGATGTAAGGCTCCATTGTTTGGCTTCGCCCAATAGGTTTAGAGTCTTTGAAGGTCTTATAGTTGCCATCGTTTGAACTAGTTCTGGAAGTACCAGGTTCTGAGGTAGGACTTTTACCAGAAGATTTGGTTTCGCTGGATTTTTCAGACTGGATCACACTCGGGTCGAGAGTCGGGCTCTTGCTCAATTTCACCACCGCCTGGTTCCTAGGTTTCGGTTGCAATGTCACAGGGGATTCTGCTAAGCGAGAATAACCAGATGTATCTCTTGTAAATGGAGGAAGAAGCAGCGAGAAATCAGTTGTCCACCTTTTCTCCTTGGGAGTCAGTCCTACATAACTGAAGTCGGACCGACTTCTGGGGATGGGTGATTTCGGTGCTGGCTTCATTGGTTCTTGCTGAGGGATTGAAGACATATTTTCTGAAGCAGGTTGTTATCGGTTTGAAAGTAATTTATGTAATATTTTATTGCATCACAGACAATTAATGACGAATCTTAATAAAATGAATTTCAAAATATTGTAAAATGAATGCTGGTCTTTGATGATTCTTTGTTAATGTTTTCATATGCATTCATGGAAATGTTTAAAAAATAAATTACTTTCGTGTGTGTGACTGTTTGAAGATGTTATAATATTCAGTTATTTCGAAAAAATAGTTGTTATTATGATTTTATTTTGTGTAGAAAACCATTATTTGCTATTGCTTTATTGCTGATGTTGTCCTTAAGGCTGTGTTGCTTTTGCTTACATAGTTGTTATCGTTGATACAGGACCATGTTGCTTATAGCTAACTTGGAGATATGAAAAGTTTTGTAAGCATAGCAGTATAAAGCATTGAGTTCACAGCAAATCATTTGGATACAAAGCTCGAGTAGCAGCAGTTATTTTGGCGCACAGTTCACAGCAATGCGAAGTGCAAGATGTTATTGTGGAGGTCTTGCGCTTAGAATATGCGGTGAAGACGAAACGGATTGCAACCATGCTGACTTCTAGAAATGCACTGAAAAAAAAAAGATAATTTCATTTAATGTCAAATTTATAATACGTGCTTAAAATCACAATAAAACTTTTATTAATTTATAAAGAGCAGATTTTTTTTTAAAAAAAAGGGCGTTAAATTTTCTCAATATTGCTTTTTTATCTCATAAATTATTAAAAAAAAATTTTTTTGATAGTTTTGACGCTGGATATTTAAAAAAAAAAAATCTTCTTTAAAACCAAATATATTTCAACTGACATTAAAATTCTTTAAATTATATGTTATATTAGAAAAATATGAATATTTTTTATCTGAAATATCATTTCCGGATTTTTTGAGATACATTATCCGGAAAGTTCGTATGTTTTTTCCATATATATTTAATACTAATTTGAACAATATTTTTTAATAATGAAAAAATGTGGAAGTTTAGCAACTTCTCATTTTCATTTTATGCTAAAAAAATAATTAATTTGTCGCTCATTTCATGTACAGTTTCCTCATTTATATATATATAAATATATATATATATATATATATATATATATATATATATATATATATATATATATATATATATATATATATATATAAACATATGTAACGTCATAGACTTATCATGACGAATATGTGTGAATATATATATATATATATATATATATATATATTTGCAATTGCAAATAAAAATCTAAAAAAGTTCTGAAATAATAAATGGACAAATATATTTTATTTTACCATTTGAAGTCAATGAAAAGCAACAAAACCGAACAAAATAAAAATAAAAATATTGACTTTTTTTTTTGTTGAGATAGTGTGTGCCCTTTTTTTCTACTTTTTGCTATATAATCCATTTATATCAATAGCATGAAATCCTTGGAAATATTTTTCTCAATTCAAAAATAGATGGCGCCACGCGTATACATTCCAAATTTAATAATAATTCCTGATAAAATCTTAATTAAATCCTAGGAGTACATATTTTTTGTATTTTCAGAATTAATCAGTGTGTTTCCGCACGGAACAACAAATGTTTTCAAAATTTCAGCACTGCAGCTCATCAGGAAATTAATGAGAGTCAATTATAAATTTCGATTTTTTTAAAAAAAGGAATGGAGCATTACTCCAAACTATTAATCTAGAATCAAAATAGCTAATTTTCTATGCAATTAGGCAAAAGTGTAGCATTTTTTTATTTTTATGTACATAATAAAAGCATCCCTTATTCTAAATAAAAAATGATAAAAAAAATTCAAATTTCAAAAATCTAAATTTTAAAATAAATACTTCAAAACAATTCTACCTACCACACTTGCTTACACGCATCTCAATATTACAAAAAATATATTTTTTTTTTAAGAGATAGATAAAAATAAGAATAAGGTTAAAAATACTCATAAACATTTTTGTGTGTGTATAAAACAAAAAGTGTTTAAAAAAAACATTATTTTTTTGTTATGAAGACAAAAAAAAGCTCATTTTTAAGGCACCATTAGTAGAATTTGGATGATGTGGAAATTGATAACGATATGAAATAACTAAAGTTAAATGAAAGTAATCAAATGGAGAGCTCATTCGAAAATATGATGCAGAAACAGTTTTTCAATCTTATAAGGTCGCTTCGCATAAGGCTTATTCGCATCATTATTAGGATGATAATGCCATCAATGTGGGAACAAATTTTACTTATAAACTGACGCATATGCTTTTTTGCTTCGTTATCAAAAAAAAATTCCATTTTACCCTAATAACATTTTAAAATATATATTATTTTCTGTTTCTTAATCACTAATACATTTCATAATTCATATTTATAGTATTTATAGAATCTAATTTTTTTTACTGAAAATTGAATTCCAGAGATGTTTGATATGAAATATCAAATTAAAATTTATCGATTAACTGATAACTAAGTCTTAGAAATGTTTAAATAATGCTTTCTCTGTAGGAACACACAAGTGAGCAGAGTATTTATTTATTTATTTTTGAAAACCTACCTTATCATGAGTGAAATGATGAAATGAAATTATTTATAAAGCGGAAAATTGAACAAATCAATTTAAATGGATGGACACATAAAATTTTATTTTTCCTTGTGTTAATACAGAGATGTTTTTCTTTTATTTATTTTTATTTTTATTTTTCTTTATTTTTTTTCTTTTTCTTTTTTCTTATTTTTCTACTTAATAGATAATTTTTGCTTAATATTTTATTATTGGTTATTGCTCTACTTTTTAAGCTCAGGCATTCAAAAATTATAAGATCCAAATCAGAATAAATCAAGTTAATACTGTTCACATGCAGGCGATAGGACAAATAACGTTTGGCAGATTTTGTAAAGAATTTGGTTTTTATATCTTCATTTTTCTAGTAAAATCAATATATTGTTTAGACCTTTAGAAGGATACAGAAACCATCTGTGCCATGCTGGCTCCCGGTCGATCAGAACATTCTTCAGAAAAAAATCGAACTAGATAGATGAAATTTAGAATGCGTTTAAACGAAAATTTGGAACTGTATCAAATTGTGGGTCAAATCTATTATTCGAAGTTTGGTCATTCTATCAGTCTGTCTGTCTGGCCCTATATACACTAATTTAATAAATCAATACTGCCACTAGAAAAATGACACTTTTCGAAGCGTCAAAATTTGTGCGAAATCCATCAGCGTATATTCCTACAAATGCGAATGTGGTAACTGAAAGCCTCAACTATCTAGATTTAAATTTTAAGAGCATTAGTACAAATATATATCTTATTTTATTCTAATTATTTCATTGGTATACCACCTGTTTGCTATGCATTTTTGCACCTATGAACAAGGTAATGTTATGGAAATTTTGTACCGAAATTCAAAGCACAACAGAGTCTATTAGGAGTAATAATAAATAATGACACTTTATTTTACGCAAAAGCAAGAATAAGCATACAAAAAAACACAACCGAAGTATACACAAGAAGAGAACTTGCAATAAACAGCAGAATACAAGCAACAAATCGGTAGTAAACAATCATAACAGCAACAGGGACTCACAGAGAATTCGCAAGAGACAGACTTAGCTCAATTGCTCATGTCTCCCGAATCAACTACTACTCTCAACTGATTGCTCACTTGAGAAGAATTCATTTGCCGACTCACTATTGATTGACTACATCAAAGAAACTTCTAGAAAAATCACGTAATCTTGTGTTCTAAAAGAGCAATCGCCAAATTCTTATTGTTTCTGAAATTTTCGATTCGATCGCCAAAATCGCCAAATGATCACCACGACCAGGAGTCATTGATCCTACATCCATCAGAAGAATAAGTAAAACTATTTTTTCTGCCTTAAAGCTAAAAGCTCTTGGAAGTAATGTTACAGATTCGTAAAAGTAATGAAAATTTATTAGATCTGTGATATATGAAATTTTGGGCTAAAGAATTTTGGATGCGGCCTTTGTTTGCAGACCTAAGCTTAAATTACAGATTTTCATCAAATTTTGATTTCAATAAGTTTGAAAGGTAATTTTTCAAAATGTGTTTCAGATTCACTTCTGTATTAAGAAATTAATTCGTAACATACCATGTCTTATAAGTATATGAAAGAAGACGGCATGGTCCCTCCAAAACTTTCTTGCTCCCTCTCAAATAAAGCTGTTTTATCCCAGATAGCAATGGTGTATAATAATTGTTCAACTTTAATAAAATATTAACCTTTGACGGAATTTAACCTTTTTACTAAATCTATCAGGTTCTCCTTGGCGAGTTATTTGGCGATGAATCCCTGGTATGTTGTTAATAGTATCCGAAAATCGAATCCATGTTTTTGATTAGTTTCTCATAACCGAATGAAATCAAAATTTGACAAAGAAATATATTTGTAAATACAAAATCAGTCATTACGACTTTGAGTTACCGTGTTTAGGTTTCTAAAATTACCGAACGACAAATAATTATAGTTCTATAATTTTAGAAACATAAAGTTATAGTTCTATAATTTTAGAAACATAAAGTTATAGTTCTATAATTTTAGAAACATGTAAACACGATAGGATAGGATTGTTAGATATGGCTTATTTTTTATAGGTTTCTAGACTATAGATGTTAATTCTGTGTATAGAATTTTATCTCTCTGCCTGAGTTATTTTGTAGTATCGTGTTAAATCATATTCGAGCAGCCGGACAGACAGATTTCCCCTAAGGGGATTTTGCTCAAAATTTGATGGAAAATTTACAAATTTGGCATGAAGACCGTATACTAAATTTCATCTGTCTAGATCAAAGCTTTTTTGTAGCTATCTTAGTCACAGAAGGACATTTTCCAAAAATGCGTTTTTCGAGATCATGGAGGATTAAAACTTAAAAATTCATCAAAAATATCGATTTCGAATTTTTTGACGATTGCTATACTTTCTTATTATGTAAATTATGTATTAATTTTGTATTAATTATGTATTATGTATATTATGTAAACGAGAGAAAAGTCGAGAATAGAACAGTTATACCAGTTTTCTATGACATGCATGAAACGAAGTTAACGGTATTCTCTACATCATTTGGGTAAAAGCATTACACTTAAGAAAAGGATTTTTATTTACCATTTATTTTTAGTAGCTTCTCTTACGAAATGATTTGAATAGTTATCCATTCAGTTTAACTTTAACTAAACTGATTATATTACTTTGCATCGTTGCGTGCAGTTGCTATTTATTTAAAAAAAGATATCCTCTATTCATTTCTAGATTTGCATGATCTTTTAGTAGACTGTGTAAAGAAAGAGATTTTTCGTTTTCAATTTGCAGAATGAATTTAAAGTAATATTTTCATTTCATTTCTCAGAAATAAGTTGTAGTCAGTAGTTATCAAAAAAAATTGAATTAAAATAACCGTAAATATCTATGTTAAGGTATATTTAACATTTAACCAGGATTTTTCTATATTAATACAGTTTTTATATAAAAAAAACATGCCATCCTTTGTCATGCACTAATAATTATTTTAACACTGATTAATTACAGTTTGACGAGGGTTGAGATTTCCGCTTCCTTGACCTTACATTTGTGGAAATGTCAAACAGATACGCACTTCATTATGTGACCCAAATATTATCACTTTTCAAAAGATAAACAAATAAGAGTAGTAATTGCAAATATGGAATTTAATGCTCTAAATGTCAAATTTCTTTTTTTCTCGTTAGCCAATACGATACTCATGTGGTGAATATTTTAAGGATTAGCGAATATTTTTTTTTTTTTTACTTTCTCATATATGTAATATAGAGAAAATATAAAATTCTTCAAAAAATTCAAACTCGAGATTTTTTTCGATTCTCCAAGCCTTAGACCTCTCCGAGTTCGACAAACACATTTTTGAAAAAGGTCTGTGTGTCTATCTGTTCATAGTAAGTCCGGCCATTCGAATATAAATTAGAATGATAACTACAAAACGAAGAAAGATAGATGGATAAGATTCAGTACACAAAATTATCATCTGTAATATAGACTCCTGCCAAACTTTGAACCGAAACTAACAATGGGTTGATTGTATTTTGATCTATACTTCCAGAAACATGTAAATACGATAATACAAAAGTGCAGTGACTTAAATATATAGAATTTAGCATGGGATTTTGTGACTACAAATGTATTTTTGTCTCACTCTTTGAGAAAAATGCGTCTAAAGCGCAAATTTGATTTTCGGTCACCATTAACGCAAAATAATAGCCAAACGAATTCGCCAAGGCTGATATGATAGATTTAGTAAAAGTGCAAAATTCTCGCCAAATATGTATATTTCGCAACTGTTGTACGCCAGTGTTATGCAGGACCTTCTCTGGCATGACAAGCGTATTAGCGTGTGTGCAACAAAGTTTTGGAAAGATTTTCCCTGTGGTTGAACTTGAGAAGAAATTGTTCGCCAATTTTAAGTGAAAATCTATGACAGTGACTAACAAAAAGTTGAAAGATCTTAATTTGAAAATATAATTGGAAGAGAAGAATTCTCTCTATAATATATAATAATATAATAAAATAATATATAAAATATAATATATATTTATGTATATATATTATATATAATATAAAATATAATATATAAAATAATATAATAAAATAATAAATCTAAAATAAAGGTGTTTTCCCATTCTCTCCCGATAAAATCGGGCATCTTGGCTAAATCTGTGAAAGCCACGTTTTTATTTTCTTTCATCAGAGTTGTATTCTTCGCAACATAGTAGAAAAGAATCAAAATTTTCTTATTAAGGGCGCATTTTTTTTTTCATTTTATAGAGGAAAAATAATTACTTACTCGATCATTGACGTGATTCTAAGATACGATCTTTGAGGATTAATTAGATATTTATTGAAATTTCTCACAGAGTTCAGTTCCCTTAACATTTTAGTAAGATCAGAAAACAGAAAATAAAAAGTACAAGCCTTCTAGGCAGATATGCAAATGTTAAAATTCAGAAATGAAAATATTAAAATACATAAATGCATTCAAATTCAAATCACATTTTCAATCTAAGTTTACAATTTTTTAAAACATGTTTCCTGAAAAATATTAACATTTACTAGATTCACTAAAAAGCAAAAGACGGAAACAACATTCCAAAATGTCTTTCTAAAAATACATGCACATTTATGTACTGTATGTATTTGATAGGCAAGCTGCACTATTATTTCATTGAAAACAACGAAATGCTTTCACACTGAGATTATTATATAAATATCATTCGACATGAACATAAATGGAACCCCTTTTAAAAACCCATGGAAATAGAATTTACTTACAAAATATGTAACAAAATTTATTTTATTAGCAACCGTATTATTTATTACATATTTATTTCCTATTTTGATGGAAGCGAAACCTAAATTTAAAATTCATAACATAAATTAAACAGAAATTCCATTTTCGTAGAGACGAAAAAATATCGTCTGTTTACCAAAAAGCTATTAATGGAGTATAATTTCTAAATATCTTTTGAGAATTTTTTTTAAATATTTCACGATATTCAAAATATACTTTAAAACATGTTTTGAATATCGCATGAAACAGTTACCATTTTTATGACTGCATTCATCCAGAATTATTATTTTCCTAAAACCTTGTATTCCCTTTCCTTTTGAATGCCATATGAAATATTTTCTCCTTCTGGTGGGCGTATTTATCCAATGTTACCATTTTTGCAAAATCTTTTATTTCCTTTTAAGTTTCCTTATTTCAGTGAACTTTCACTTTCATTGCATTATTTGTATTTAATTATTTACTGTTATATCTTTTGTATTTACCTTTACCTTTTTATTTCCATTTTCTCTTTTTTACTTCTAACAACCTATAAAACTTATTAACTGATTTTTTTTATGGATTTAACTATATTTTTAATTTATTTTAGAAGCACATTTAGCTATATACACCGATGATTTTTTTCTTGGTTTCTCATATACGAAGTATAGAAAAACGTTAGTAAAAAAAATTCTCAAATAATTCGAACTCGAGATTTTGACGAATCTTTACGTTTTAAACCTCCCTGTGTTCAATAATCACATTTTTGGAATATGCCGGTATAGTTTGTCTGTCTGTGACAAAGATAACTCAAAAACGCTTTCAGCTAGACGGATGAAATTTGGTATACAAGCTTAAAATTTAATTTCTAGGTTTCTATCAAATTCTGAGATAAATACGCTTAGAGGAAATCTGTCTGTCCACCTGTTCGAATATAAGTTTGCACTATAATTACAAAACGAAGACAGATAGAGAGATCAAATTCTTTATACAAATTTAACAGCTTTGGTATAAACGCCTACCAAATTTTGAGCGAAATCTATCCAGGGGGTTGACTGTCTATCCGTCTATACTTTCAGAAACACGTAAACGCAATAATTCCAAAACGCAGTGACTTAAATATATCAAATTTGGTACGTGATTTCGCGACTTTAAATGCAATTTTATGTCAAATATTTGTCGATTTCTGTCCAATTTTGAGTAAAATCTATACAGTCGAAGTCTGCCTGTCCTGCTGTTTGAATATAAGTTAACACGATACTTACAAAATGCGAAAAACTAGATAGATAAAATTTGGCACACAGATTTAACTTTTATAATGTTGACACCTTTCAGATTTTGAGCCAAATCCTGTGACTATCTGTCTGTTCTGTCTGTGCTTTTAGAAACAAGTAAATGCTATAATTCGAAAATGCTAAATTTATACGAATATTTAACGTTTCTTAACTCTTGAACGTCAATGTCATCAAAGGCTTTCACTGGGATAATTTCCTAATTAAAGTTTCTACTAGAAAGTTTTAGGAAGACTACTCGTTCTAGCTTTATTAATAAATTATTTCAGAGAGGCTCAATTTTGCCTTCATCCTTTACGCTTTGATAATTTTTATTTTTTATTTTTTTTAATACCTCTCGGTGTCAAGTTCTTCCAATCATCCTTAACTCAAAGAATACTTTTTTAATATGGTTATATTCTAAGGTTAGCTTCAATCAAACGATTAAAATAAAATTAACATTATGTTAAACACAATATGTATTTTTCTTACAGACGTTGATTACGGAGTTTGATTTCTTTTTACAGAATTTTCATTTAACTTGTCATAAAAATTGTATAGTAGCAATGGAAAAATCGGATGAAAATATCATAGCATAAATTTTATATCCAAGTTATACTGAAACCATTTCGAAATGGAAAAAAATAATGAAGTAAAAATTTCCTTTTGAATGTTATAAAGATTAAAAGCATTCATAAAATAAATTTCTGATTTCACCTTTTATTTCTTTTTATAATAACAACCGCCAACTAAAAAAAAATGATATAAATTCGAATTACTTTAAGGTGAAAAATAACAATTACTCATTGCGATAATCCATAGTTTAAATGAAGATGACTTCAATACTAACATTCAGTTTGTTTTAAAGCAAACAAAGGTCATAAAAACTTATATCAAATGAAAACAAATAATATCTTATGCCTGGAGCTAACATAGAGAGTTCCTGGCTTTAAAAATTCGGAATGATTTTTTAATAAAATAGTTATAAACTTCTGAATTCTGAATTTATTCATTAAAAGATTAAGCAAAACTTTCAGCCAATTCCCAGGGGAAAATACACGAAACCTTTAGCATAACTTATATACCAGTAATTTGTCTCCGACTTAGTAATTTGCCTTTAGTACTAATATATAGTACTAATTTGCCACCGTCGTTCAATAGCTCAATGATGTGGTTATCAATCTTTTTGTGCGTGGAATGTCATAGGTATACTAGCATTATATTAAATCTCAACCCAAATTAAATATTCTAACACGGGCTCTCTCCTCGTACATCGAGGTCGTATACAATATTACGTATTAAATTTAATGTATTACGTGCAATCGTCTAGCGTGTTTTATTACAGGTAATGCGAAGGCCGCAGTTGCCTGGTGGGTGTCGGCTTCTAAACCGAAGGGCCTCCAGTTCGAGACACGATTCCCTCGAAGAACCGTCGGGCAAGCAGGTCTGGTGGATGCTAAATCCGTCGGGCCAAACACCCTCCCACTGGTGCGAGCAGAAAATTTCAAGAGAGTAATGCCAGCCCAGATGTCGCATCTTGCAATTCTGACACAATTTCAGAATTCCGTTATTCCTGAATTGCAGCAACGAAATGTCATTAGGGACATTGTATGGATGCAAGATATGGCTCCTCCACACGTCTTCCAATGTGTTCGACCAGTGCTGCAACAACACTTTGATGATAGTGTCATCTCTAGTAACTTTGCAGTTTCGTGGCCACCGCGATCCCCCGACTCACTCCTATGGATTTCTGGTTCTGGGGTTATCTGAAATCTAAGGTGTATACGCCTGGTCTACGAGATGTGTCAGAATTGCAAGATGTCATAACACGTGGAGTTATGCAGATTCATCCTTTCATGTTACGTTCGGCATTGTTGTCCACAATTTCCCGAATGCAATGCGTTGTCGCCCGCGAAGATGAACACGTTGAAAACCTGAAATTATAACTTTCCATTCCAATAAAAACTTTTTTTCTCTTTCCTTTCTGTGTTGTCATTAATCCTTTATAATGCTCTTCTTTGCATATGCTTTACGGCGGCAATTTTCGTCACACGCTAATCGTTCCAACGCCATTTGTGGTTTTTCAACACGCTGATCAATTTGTGCAAGGAAAAAGTGGGTGTTGCCATTCAAAAATTTCAAAATTCTCTCACTGTAACCGTAACCGTGAGTTCTGCGTTGTTTAGAATCATCAAAATCTCCAGCGCATACCTTGAAACAGCCATGTCTGAAATTTTTGTTCGATTGGTTGAGCGGATAGGCCGCTAGGGTTTCATATATAGAGGAAGTTTTTTTGGACCACCCTGTATATACATATATAATGAACTACAAAACACGCATCTTCTGGAAATTTTTAAGCTGGAAGTTTTTACATAATATTGTCATTAAATCTTTGTCCTCCTTTATTTTTTATTTAGTTGGTTTTATTCAAGCTTTTAATCTTTACTGCATTAAAAATTTTTTCACATTATGGGAAAAAAAGAAAAGTCGAAAACTGGTAACATAAATTGTTGATGTTAGAAGCAATCAAAATTACGTTTAGCCCGTAACTTCGAAGCAATTGCAGCTGTTGAGAAACTTTAAATACAAAAGTTATTTGTCTTAATGAGGCACTAATTATCGTAACTTAATTTATTTTTCTATCTTCAATATGAAAGAAATCATAGCAAAATTATGATTACAGTTTCCATCATTTCCAACCCTTAGATGGCTCATTTACGAACTCCCATTTTTTTACGAACTTTTTACATATCTTACAACTATATATATATATATATATATATATATATATATATATATATATATATATATATATATATATATATATATATATATATATATATATATATATATATATATATATATATATATATATATATATATATATATACATATATATATACATATATATATACATATATATATACATATATATATATATATGTATATATATATATATACATATATATATACATATATATATATATATATATATATATATATATATATATATATATATATATATATATATATATATATATATATATATATATATATATATATATATATATACATAGATAGATAGAGATAGAGATATATGAACGTTTAGACGAAGGTTGGTTTTGGGTTCTAGGGACCATGATGTTAGGAGAACTGTAAGAATTTTCTTGTTTTGCCGTGAGAACCATTGAAATAGGTAGGCATCCTTTAAGAAATCTACCTAACCACTGGATTCAAGTTTTCAAGATAAAAAAAAGAGAGGAAATAAAGGAAAAAAGAAAGAAAGATATTTTTTAATTTTGTTTTACAAGAGAGGTGTCACCCGAATAATAATTCTGAAAAAGATTGAAGATTTACACCAATATTCGAATTACACGTCACAACAGAATTATGTTTTAGAATGAAATTCCTTGTCCTTACATTAGTTTAAATCTTCTCGTTATTGCAATAATGAAAAGTCGTATTCATAAATTTCTTAAATTATAAAAATATTGAATGGAAATAAAATTGACATCATCGTAAAATTGGCTTTCTCTTTGATTTAAAGTAGTTTAAGAAACTATTTTTGTACGATGATATGCACCAAAGAATTGTGAAAAAATATGCTAGAATTTCAATTATGTTTTGATTTTATAGTATTATTTTTGAAAAAAAATTGGGAAAAAAGCATTTCTTAATGAATATTTACACTCTTCGGATTTCGTGATATGCGAAGTTTGATAGTTATAGATCAAAAAGTTCTTCCCTGTAGAGAGTTTTAAACGCTTTTCGCACTAGGGATGCAGCGAGGGGTACAATAGATTTTACTAATTAAAACCAACTTATATGCAGTACCATATTTAAAAAAAGAAAAATATTAATATTAAAATCGACTTTTATGCCATGATTTCTATCACTTCTTAATTTTCAAAACAATTTGAGAATTATCCAGTATTTCGTTATTTTTTTATTTACATTACTTATTTATTCATTTCTATAATTATGGATTTTGCCAAAACTATTTTCCCTCTCCAACTCATTTTCATGGATTCTGAAGCTTACAGGATTAAAATTCAGAAATCCTTACCATTCTATTTAAAACTATCTGCGAATAATAGCAAATGATTTTTTAAATACTATACTTACCATTCTATTAAAAATTATTGGATAATTATAGCAAACGACTTTTTAAATATTAAACTTACCATTCTATTTAAATTATCTGAGACTTATAGCAAACGATTTTTTAAATATCATTACAATTCTATTTCTATTTCTAATTCTTTCTAATTTCTATTTCTGAGAATTATAGCAAACGATTTTATATATTTTATCCTTACCATTCTATTAAAAACTATCTCAGAATAATTACAAACGATTTTCTAAATATTCGCTTATATAATCTTAAAACACTTCCAGATATTCTTTTGCGTAATTTATTTTTGTTTTCTAACAATCTCACTACTCTATTTCAAGTAATTGTCTTCCCTTAGGGACTTTCAGAAACACTCCATATTTTTTCTGAGAATTTTCACTCCGCACCGCCAAAGCACGGCTAAGTAGTCTTCTGTACCGAAAAACCACTCAGGCAATTCCGATTCGAAAAGGCAGAATCGCCCATTCCATTAAAGAGTGGGAATGAGAAAGCGAAGAGCTCGTCTTCCTGCGTCCATCACAGAAATTGTAGGATGATAAAACTTCCCCGCTGGGCTTCTTATCTCTCATGATAACAACCCACTCTTAACGGAACGCACGTATATTTAGAGAGGTCCTTTTTTTCCCGGGGGATTTTACGACCTCGTAAAAAAAAGAGGACAGCAACAGCAACAACAACAACAACAAAAATGCGGAAGGGTTTTGCCGGAGAGCTCTCTCTAAGGGAATGAATGGGCCAATCTGTTCAAACTGAAAGGATTGGCACTGACAGAAAAAAAATAATAAGGGAAGAAATAAAAGCAGGAGTTGTTTCGTGAACTTTGATGACTGTCCTCTAAACGGTGCTTGGTCTCTTTTTTTTGTTGAGGCGGATTTTTCCTGTTTTTGGCGAAATCTCTACTCTGGAGAATGGTTTTTTTTGGGGAAAGGATAGTTTTTGTTGCATCTGGTAATGCTGGTACAGGCATCACGCAAGATATTGAACAGTAAAGTGTTATGGTTCGGAAAGATGTTACTCTTTTTCGATATGAAGTGTAACGTTTGTTGAAAACAACAATTTCCCAGCTCTTTGAATGATTGTTTCTAATATTGTGGGAATAGCAAAATACTGCAAGAAAGAATTTTTGGGGAGAAATAACTTTTATTGAGAATCTAGTGGACGTTATTCCTTTTCATGGAATAAATATAAAAAGAAATTGTACTAAACTTTTTGGAACATTTATTAATCTTTTTATCCAGTTGCCATTATTCTCTGACAATGAAATGAACAATCTAAACAAATCTAAAAAGAACAAAAAAGGAAAACGACAGTTTTTTTTGACGAACAATAACGACTGTCCTCTATATGGTACTTAATTTTATTTTTAAAACGGTATTTCCAAGATTTTTGTTAGAAGATTTTTCTATTTTCTAAACACGTTCTGGGGAAGAAAGCTTGTTACATTCAAAAAATATCTGTTTAAATATTTCAATACAGACATTCATTTTTATATAATGAGCAGTAAAGTGGAAAGATGTTATTCTTTTTCCAATATGAGTTGTGCCCTTGGGTAAAGATGACGATGCTTGTGTGCTCTGATTTATTTATTTATTTAGTATTTTAACCATGACTATGTTCCCATTACATCTTATAATATTTCTAAACAATATTTCTTGTTGGAATATGTATGAAAAATAATACTTCAAATTGTTGTGCAGTTATTGATATTTTCCTCTGCAGTCATTATTCTTCAAAGATGGATTGCCGAAGCTGCCTAACTGGGAGAAACTTCATTTATAATAAAGAAAGAGAATAAATGGAAACTGACGTTATTTTGTGAACTCAGATGAATATGCTCTAAATAGCACCTGGTCTATTTTTTCTAAAGTAGTCTTTGTCTTGTTATGGTTGAAATCTCTACTAAGCATAAAGCGATTTTAGAGGAATGATGGTTTTTGCAACATTCCATTAATTCCTTAATCTGTCTTAGTGAAGGTATCACGTAAACACAAATTATAGATTAATTTTGGTTATAATGGCATCATGATGTTATGGGGCTTTATTTTCATTTGAGAGTCCATTTAAACAATAAAGAGAATTACCGTAGACTATAAAAATAACATTAATAGGTTTCCCAATTTGAGGTTTCAAAATACGTTGTCATAGATGTTATAAGGTATTTGACTGAAATTAAACATAACCAATAATGTCAGAGATACAGATAGTTCCAAAGGTGGCTAGTTTGTAATATTCTTATGAATACAAAATATTAAAAAATTTATATTTCCACCAAAATAAATCTTTTTTATTTAGTTAACATAAAACGGCTGCAAACAAACGATTCTATAAGAAAGACTTTATGTTATATCTCAATGATGGTTTCTAAAATATTAAACAATTTTATCTACAATATTGCAAATTAAAATTGTAAAGCCTTAAATTCTGCACTTTTTTTTATTGTATCATAATGCCGCCTATGATAATCAGTTGACTAATGCTCGAAATATTATCCGTGTTTGATTTCAATTTAATATCTTGTGTATAGTTTATTAAAAGTTTATAATTCTATCAAAATATTAATTTTAGCATCAAAATAGGACTCAAGTGTATGATACACAAAATAAGATGGAATCGTGTCATTTTAACAGTATTACACTTTTCTTTTTACTGCAAAATAAAACTTCTTAATAGTATCAAGACCCATGGTATTATATTCTTTTTCAAATTGTATGTTTTTTTTATGTAAAAAAAGGAAGCAGGTTTTTTTCAGGAATGGAATTTTACTTTTTGACTTTTAATGGAGAAGTATTTTTTTAATTATAAATTTGGAGAAAAGTATCATGGTAATAATGTTTACTTATTTGAAAGATAAATTTATTTTGGAAGTTGGACTGTAAGACATGAAAATAAATACTGAATGATCAAATTATTAGACCACCCCCTTAATGCAATGTTGGACCATCTTTTTGTCTTTCATACTGCATGAACTCTATGAGATTTTGGTAAGAGTTATTAGGAAATTGGGTCCAAATTTGACTAAGTGAAATTCCCAATTCCTTAAGCTTTGATGACACTGGATTTAGAACCCTGGTATCTCGTTTCATCTCGCCCCGCGGATTTTCAATTGGATTAAGATCTAGTGATCAGGCAGGCCAACTAAGCCAAAGTCTATGCCATGCTCTTCGAACTATGGACAATGTCAGCTTTATGACAGGAAGCATTATCCTGCTAGAAATATCCATTCCTAGTAGGGTTCAGTTGATACCTCACAAGTCAAGTAGACCCATTTTGTAGCTATCTCGCCCTATACTGGCAACAACATGAAGTTATGGGCGATCTGCGTATAAGTGTCAAGCGGTCACTCAGCATATAATACAGTATTTTAAAGAGAAAAAAAAATACGAATTTTAAAGTTTTAGTGAAATATTGAAATAAAATAGACTTTCATTTCAATAATGTGAAATATTGTTCCAATTAATACACACACACACACACACACACACACACACACACACACACACACACACACACACACACGCACACACACACACACATATATATATATATATATATATATATATATATATATATATATATATATATATATATATATATATATATATATATATATATATATATATATATATATATATATATATTCATAAGATTGTTAAAGTTTCGGTAATACTTCAAGACAAACAAATTGATATCATTGAAAAAAATAAAATTTAAAATTTAAAATCGTATAAAAATTATTCTTTTAAGATGATCTCTAAGAATAAATGCAGAAATCTTGCATTAATTTTTGCTGACATTAAATCAAAAAAAAAAATTCCCATCCTCCAAATTTCTTTACGTAAAATTTTAAAAACTTATTCACAATGCTCTAAAAAAAAACGAGAAATTATGTTATATCCCTGTATTAAAATCTCTTATTCTGAATTAGCTACATTTACCATGTGTTCAAATATTGGCCATGAAAATCAACAGTAATTAAATTCCTCATTTTCATGACTTTAAATATGTTTATGCACATAAAATTTAAAAATAGCTGACTTTAAAAATTCTCTTATTTTAATCGATCCAAAATTCATTGTTCCCTTGTAAGAATTGTTCATTTTCTCTGACATTTTAATTAACATCAAAACCTATGATCTTGTCAAGTTATTCTAATACTCACTGGTCATAATTTATTACCTTACAGACGAAAAATCTCAAGCCAGAGATTTAATCAAAGCCTTGAAGCTCAGACTTTATGGCGTTCTTAGAATTTTCCCGTGTATCTTTCAGATAATTAGTGAGAAACATGTTCTTTGTAAATTGTCTTCAGCGTAAATATCACATTTTATGTTGCAAATTACACTCCTCTAACACTTAATTACTACGCTGAATCATAATTACTCTCATTGAGCCGTCATTATAATAATTGCATTACTCCGGTTTTCTGTCATTAATAATAAGTGATATTAATTTAACGTTGGATGACATTATAACTTCTCCTGGAGCATTTAGATAAAGAGCTTCACGTTGAATGGTTCTTTCAGAAACTGCTTATCGTACACAGAATAAAGCTAAGTTCACAAAAATTTAACAGATAATTTTCCAAGCTAAATGTTTCCAGTGCTTTCAAAGGCAGGTAAAAAATGTCTCCATGGACTCTTTCATACACAAATTACTTTGTTTTTCTGGATTTTTCTATAAACATTGTCTCCATTTATTACTTTCTCGTGTACGTAGCATAGAGAAAGTATAGTAATCGTCAAAAAATTTGAACTCAAGATTTGGCGAATCTCCACGTTTTAGACTTTCCTGAGTTCAAAAAATACATTCTTGGAAAATGTTCGTCTGTCTGTCTGTGAAACAGATAACTCAAAATCTCTTTGAGTTAAGCAGTTGAAATTTGGTATACGGTCTTTATACAGATTTGCAGATATCTATCAAATTTTGAGCAAAATATGTTCATAGGAAGTCCGTCTGTCTGACTGTTCGAATATAAGTTAGCACGATAACTATAAAAGGAAGAATTCTAAATAGATACAATTCGGTATACAAATTTAACATCTAGAGTGAAGACATCTGTCAAATTTCTATCAAATTTTGAGCAAAATATGTTCATAGGAAGTCCGTCTGTCTGGCTGTTCGAATATAAGTTAGGACGATAACTATAAAACGAAGAATTCTAAATAGATACAATTCGGTATACAAATTTAACATCTAGAGTGTAAACATCTGTCAAATTTCTATCAAATTTTGAGCAAAATATGTTCATAGGAAGTCCGTCTGTCTGGCTGTTCGAATATAAGTTAGCACGATAACTATAAAACGAAGAATTCTAAATAGATACAATTCGGTATACAGATTTAACATCTAGAGTGTAGACATCTGTCAAATTTCTATCAAATTTTGAGCAAAATATGTTCATAGGAAGTCCGTCTGTCTGGCTGTTCGAATATAAGTTAGCACGATAACTATAAAACGAAGAATTCTAAATAGATACAATTCGGTATAAAAATTTAACATCTAGAGTGTAAACATCTGTCAAATTTCTATCAAATTTTGAGCAAAATATGTTCATAGGAAGTCCGTTTGTCTGGCTGTTCGAATATAAGTTAGCACGATAACTATAAAACGAAGAATTCTAAATAGATACAATTCGGTATACAAATTTAACATCTAGAGTGTAGACATCTGTCAAATTTTGAACCAAAACCAACTGTCTGTCGGTCTGTACTTTTAGAAATAAATAAAAGCGATAATTCAAAAACGCAATGCCTCAAATATATAAAATTTGGCATAAGAATTTGTGACTATAAGTGAAGTCATGTAAAATTTTTGTTTCAATTGGTTGAGGAAAACATGCCTAAAACACAAATTCAATTTTCAAATACTATTTACCCGATGCCAGAGATTAATCGCCAAATAACTCGCCAAGGATGACAGGACAAATTCAGTAAACATACTAAATTCACGCCAAAAATCAATATTTCATAACTATTGTACGCCAGTGCCATGTAAGGCGTTCTCTGACATAATAAATTTATTATAGAGTATGCGAGAAAGTTTTGGGGAAACCCAAACTAACTCCTGATAGTTATTTATTGGCACCATGGGCAATTAGTTGAAATTGCGTGCATTTTTTATGCACTGGCAAAATATTATTAAATGTCAGTCTTTTGATAAACAAGTAATTATTCACTATCCTGATGCAGAAAATTATAAATATCAGAAATTTTCATTTCATTTCATTTACAATTTGATTTAGGCTGATTTCGCTTTAATAAAATAATGCTGAAAAATATTTTAAATTTAACACGGCTTTCAAATAAATTTTTAAAAAATCACTGTTTATATGAATTTAAAGTATTAACTATTGCATGAAATCAGGATAAAATTATAAAAACAAATATATAAGGCTGTGTATTGCGTTTTTTTTCATTCGAATAAGAACAAACATTCTTACTCAATAAGTTCATTTTTCAATTAAAAAATGCAATGTTGCCATTAGCAATTGCAATTTTTTTTACTTTTTAAAATGAGTCAAACGATAAAATACAAACACAAAATGGATACTCTAAGATATTAAACTTTAGATAGTGATATATTTTATTTGCATAAATGCATTTTATGATGCAAAAATTTAATCAATAATGATAATATTTTTTTTTCTCAATAAAACTGTCACATTTTGAATTAAAAATAAAAATTAAATTATCAAATTTCTTTCAATAATATTTATTTAAAATGTTATTCTTCCTCATTTTCTTTCGATTTTTAACTAAAAAAACTTTTATCATATAACTTATAAACTTCATTTAGAATAGTTTGAAATTTTTAATATGTATGTTATTAAATTTGTCAAGACATTACAAAATGTTTCTTAGTTCAAATCCAAAAAACAGAGAGCCTCGAGGAGTGAATCTCACTTTACAGCAGGTTCGTAAAATTTTACCCTTCAGAATTACACAAGAAAACTCAGCATAAAATTGTTATACAAGTGATATGTTCACAAAAAACAGTAAAAAAATTCTAAAGAATCTTCAAACTTAAAGAAAATATAAAAGGAATGGTTTTGATTCGAAAATAATAGAGAATTCGAAAATCCAAAATGTTAAAACCGCCATACATTATTGTGATTCTTTAAGTTGAATGGTAGATACCATACAGCGAAATGTGAACTCTCGAACTATAAGACGAGTTTTTCAAAGATTCCTGGGGCTGAAATGAAAGAAAATGAAAACTCAGCCAAAATTGAAACCCCGCCACCTGAACCTCAGATTTCAATATGCACAAAAGCACATGACATGGACAGTGAAGTGGAATTCAATCTTTTAGTCTGATAAAAAAAAAAAAAGAATTCAATATAGATAGCCCAGGAGGCTTAAGAACTACTGGTGGAATATTAGACGAAAAGAATAGAAAATGTTGAGTTGAAATGTTAGTAGAATTTCTGTGGTGGACTACTGATAGTTTTAGAGATAAGAAACCAACTTTAGTCTTTCTTAGTAGAAAACAAAAGGAAGGGTTACTACTTTATACTGGATGATAATCTTTTGTTCCATTCCCTGTTACAGACTAACATTTAGCTTTATTATTATTACTAGCCGCCTTTGGCGCCCAGCCGGTCCGCCAATCTTAAATTTCGTTAAAATTTTAATAATTAACTATTTTATGTAATTCCTACTTTAATAGCTTCTTCATTAAAATATTTTAAAACTTCAAATTTCAATTCACGCAGAATATTATAAAGGCCTGCAGTCGTAGAGTAATCTGTATCTCTCCAATTTTCTGTTAGCTCCCGTAGAATTTATGCTTTAAATTAAAGTGGAAAGGATTAATCTGTAATTAATATAATAATATTTTTTACTGAAACAAAGCATTTTTTTGTAATATGATTACTGAAAACAGAGTCACTGAGCATTTAAACCTTATGGGCACTAAAAAGAATATCTTTCTTAATTTATGTCATATCTCAAGAATTTGTCAACAAAATTTTTTCAGATTCATCTTCAGCAGGTATATTAATTAACAATGTTTAATTTTAAATGCATCAAACACTAAGAAAATAAACAGAATCGTTTGAAAGAATCGGTCGAAAACAGGTTAAAAAAATTACTTAAAAAACGATGAACTTAAAATAACATAAATACAATTTAATTACAAAAGCATACAACTAACCTAAAAATAATTTAAATCGAGTCCGCTTCCGTTCAAATGTAAACAATCAGAACACAATGCGCGTGCATGAATTTTCAACGCCAGTTACAGTAACGCAAATGCGTGAATTTATCTATGCCAGTTGGGGTAACGCTATGTAGATTACAAATTTTTAATTTCCTTTAATCTGTTTTATTTTAATTCAAAAGCACTTCAGAATGAATCTGAAAGATCGATTCATTAACAATGTTTAATTTTAAATGCATCAAACATTAAGAAAATAAACAGAATCGTTTGAAATAATCGGCCGAAAAATGTTAGCCCTAGCCTCATTGCTGTTGGGGAAAAAAACTGAAGCCCTACTCATTTGGCGGTGGGGAAAATGAAAAGATTTTTTTGGTGGGAAAGTAAGTTTTTAATTAATAATTAAAATTCTAATTAAAATTTCAAAAAAGGGACCCCAGGTGCACATTCCCTACCTCTAAGGTATACACGTACCAAATTTGGTAGCTGTAGGTCAAATGGTCTTTTCTGTAGAGAGCCAACACACACACACTGAGCTTTATATATAAGTGTACTTAATAAAACTCTTATTGTATAATAGTTGCTTATGGCGATGAGCGATATGTGGCCATCAACTGCTTATGACAAACAATTCGTCAGCAATACTCGTAACGTTTAATTTCAATTAAATTTCTTATAAAAAAATTTTGATATTTATGATGTCCTTAACAAAACATTTTTAATTCCAAATTATGATAACATAAATGCTATAAATACCTTACACATATTTTTTACTTTCTCCTATACGGAGTATAGAGGAAGCATTGTAAACGTCAAAACATTTGAACTCGAGATTTTGATGAATCTTCTTGTTTTAAATCACCTTAAGTTCTAAAAACACATTTTTTGAAAATGCACATCCATCTGTCTGTCTGTCTCTCTGTGACAAAGATAACTTATAAATGTTTTGAGCTTGAAAGATGAAATTTAATAATACACCAAATTTGTAGATTTCTATCAAATGTTAATCAAAATCCATTTTGAGAAATTCTGTCCGGCTGACCGAATATAAGTTAACACTGTAACTGCAAAACGAAAAGAGTTAGATAGTTGAAACTTGGTACGTTGATTTAACATCTGTATATTTTACATCTATCTATCAAATTTTAAGCCAAGTCCAACAATGGGTTGACCGTCTGTTAGTCCGTACTTTTAGAAACATTTAAAAGCACTAACTCAAAAGCGCTATGCCTTAAACATAGGGAATTTGGTATGCGATTTTGTATCCTCAAGTGTAAACCCGGGTAACATTTTTACGACAAGCAGTAGAAAGAAACTCGCCTAAAACACAAATTCGATTTTCGAATATTACTAACCGAATGTTGGGGATTAATCGCCAAATAACTCGCCAATGATAACACGAAAGATTCAGCACAAATTTTGAATTCATAGCAGAATTTAATATTTCATAATCACTGTACGGCAATGCCAAGCAAGGCGTTCTAAATGATAACACCTTTATTCGAGAGTTTACGAGAAAGTTTTAGGGTGATCACTCCCGCTGGTTTAATTCGATAAATGAATCTCTCTAAATCAAGAATCAAACTTCGTGGCCTCGTTTATATTCTAATCTGCGTTGCATTTCATAGTTTCATAACTTCACTTTTTTATTCCCCATATAAATTGCGCAGATAATTAATAGAATCTTCCATACATAGCTTTTAACAATCTGGGAAAATCAGGTGATTAAATATTTGATAAAAGAAAATTTAATAAAAGATTTGAATTTTATTACAATAATGAAATCTGTTTTAGAAAATTGCTAAAAGAATATATTTTTCAAGGTTGCCAAAATTTTGAGGGAAAATTCTTCTCACTTATATTCATATCATAAAAAAAGACAATTTATTTATAAAATGATGTAAAATTCGTTTAAACATATATAAAGAAAAAAAAGACACATTTTCTGAGGGCCAACTATTATAACGATTTTTCTCATTTTAAATTCGTATAAAACTCATGACTTCTAGTTAGACTATCATTAGTCTCCCGTCACCCGCCGTTCCCCTCTTTTGTTAGAAATCTTGCAAACAGTATTTCACTTTACATTCTCTAAAGTGAAAGAATAAGTATAAAAAATTCCAAATCTTCAATCACTACAAATTTTACTGATTTTTATTTCACTTGAAGATATATAACTTCTAAAATCATCTACCAAAGCTCCTGCCCTTCATCGTATTTTTTTCAAAGATGCTTCAAAATAAAGCCTTGACAAATTACCCAGCCTCAACAGGTGGGCCGATTTCGCCATTTGCATCCCTAGCTAACTATTCAAAATGCTCTATATTTATTGTACAAGTACGGTTTTAAAAAATTCTTTCATTTGGTGAGATATGAAGCATGTCATTAAAGTTGGTTGACAATTCTAAACAAATGCTGTTAAAATGGTAGGTGAAAATTTGTTTGCGGAAGGTTTTTAGTTTTATTTTAATTTATACCTATTGTGAATTTTTATCATCATTTATCACGTCATAGGCAGTGCTGTACGAGCCTTTTTAATATAAAAATTGAGTTATGGTGTACTCACACTAACATATAAATGGATATTGAAAGAGATCAAACTGCTGACAAATTTTAATCAGTTATCCGCAATTTTAGTATTAAAACCATTTACCGTTTTTCATATATTTAACATATTGCAGTAGATATAATCAAAATTTTTAGTGATATTCTATAATTTTGAGCAAATACTACATATTATGCTTCTTTCGTTCAGCTTGTTCCATATTTGTGTTTCACAAGCATAATTCTGAGATTCTGAGAGTTAATATTTTCGACACATCGAAGAGCAATATATGGAGATTCATAAAAAAAAAGAAGTTACACAACCATGATCCTAAAAAATAAAATTTTGATATTTGGAAGTGCAACATATTGAAATTCATCAAAATGTTGTCAGGGAGAAGCAGAATTCCGATACTTTGATACACGGAAGAGAAGCATGTGGATATACATCAAATTGTCGAATTAGACAAGCTTATTTCTAAGAATCAATATTATGGATATATGGAAGTGTAATACATGAAGATTCATCAAAATTTGTAATTAGTTAAATATTAGTTAAATAATATTCAAAATTTGTAATTAGTTAAATATTAGTTAAATAATATTCAAAATTTGTAATTAGTTAAATATTAGTTAAATTATATTCAAAATTTGTAATTAGTTAAATTATATTCAGAATTTGTAATTAGTTAAATATTAGTTAAATTATATTCAGAATTTGTAATTAGTTAAATTATATTCAAAATTTGTAATTAGTTAAATTATATTCAGAATTTGTAATTAGTTAAATATTAGTTAAATTATATTCAAAATTTGTAATTAGTTAAATATTAGTTAAATAATATTCAGAATTTGTAATTAGTTAAATATTAGTTAAATAATATTCAAAATTTGAAATTAGTTAAATTTCTAATAATTGATATTTTAGAAACATGAACCAATCAACATATAGATTCATCAAAATTTTGAAATAGAAAAGCTTAACTCTAAGATTTGAAATTTTGGATACATGTAAGAGCAAAATAGTGGAATTCATCAAAATGTCGTTCGGCAAACCTAATTCTAAGAATCATTATTTTAGATATATAGAAAGGTAACAAATGAAGATTCATTAAAATGTTGATTTAGACAAGAATAATTTTAAGAATTAATATTTTGGATAAATGGAAGTGAAATGTGTGGAGATAAAACAAAATACAGTTATATAAGTTTAATTTTAGGAGTTGTTATTTCGGATACATGAAATTGATTTATCAAACTTGGAAATTCTCTTCCATTCACTTGAAGTTCATCAAAATGTCTAGGTTTTAATTTATGACTATAACAAACCTTTAATTTTTGTATACTTTGTATTCGAAAATCTCAAAATAATATTAAGTTAACAATTTAGATTATCAGTACATCAAAAGCTACTATCGACCTAATCATAAGTGGAAAACAAGTTACGTGTTTCTAGACTTTTCAAGAATATATAAAGATTTCTAGAAAATTAAACAGTTTGCATAATCTCTTTGTGTTGTAACCTGAATTTTATCACAAAGGATATCAGCAACTATTTTTTAAAATATAATTCTTTTCAAGTATGACAGTTTATCTTAATTTCGGCTGAATTCACTTAAACTGACTGTCATTGTTTAGAGCTGATTAAAAGTTTTGTTTTTCAATTTATGGCAAAAGGATGACTCATTACTGAGTAGTCCCTTGACAGGTTTCTATTGGGCCTCTGCGAGAGCTCTTATCTGGTCGATTTCTTTTATCAGATAATCCCTCCACAGACATAGAGGATTTAGTATTAATACCCAGATATCTTTACGGGCTTCTTACGATGGGTTTTTTTTCGAAGTCCATTAAAAAAATTGCATTATTAAGCTATTTTTTGCTTCTTTTAACCATGGAAATTTCACGAAATTCTACTTTTTTACTACTTTACTAGTCATTTTTTAAAACATTTTGGCTGGAGAAGTTATATATATGCACAAAAAGTTATGGCACAATGTAATTATATTCAAATTATGTTTTGTTTTGAAAATATTTGACATTTTTGAAAGAGGATATCGTTATAAAATAATCAATAAAATCATTTCAATAAAAAACAGACGATTGTGTCAGTAAGAGATCGCTTATATAAACTCTAAATTACATATTTATGCATGACATTTCATTATAATATAAAAAACAAACAGAAAATATAATACTTTAAATATCACAATTCTTTTCTTTTCAACTTCCAGACGAATTTCAAATTTGTTCGATTGTTGCTAAGAAACGAAGCACAGAATACGCTCTGTCTGCTGCACACAGTATTGACTGGCGCCCGCGCTCGCGTATGAGTGTATACATAGAATAAAACTGAACTGTCATGCGTACCAAATATATTTTTGGCTCCGAGTGGTGTGCGTAAAATTCCAAATAGGGATTGTGACAGCTAATGGGTAAATATGATTTAATTAGATTAACGCCATACGCTTGAAACATTTTGAGACGCATCTCGTAATTTTGCACCGTGGGCTAGTTGAACTGACACTCTATTTTCAAATTTCCATGCTATATCTAAAAAAACATTTTGCCTAAATAATTCCTGTCTATATGGAGTCTATTAAAGTCAATATACTCCACATAAACTTGAGAAAAGCGATAACTATTGACAGAAACTTGATGTCTAAGCACAGTAAAGTGACAGTGCTCTATGCGGTGAGATCAATTACAACGCTTCCTCACGTAAGTCAACGGATTTAATATTTCTAACTCGTAAATGGTACAAGATGCGGAAATAAGTAAAAATTGAGCGCTTATAAAGAGTAAGAAAGGTTAATTATCAAATTCAGCTTAATAAGAACAAAACATATAAAAGCACATGCATGGTAATTATTTTCAAAATCTGTAATGTATCCACTGGCGACAACAGGAAGAAAGATCACCTTTTGAAACACAAACTTCAACCCAATAGTGCAGAGCTTTTCTAACATAGAAAATAAAAGCATTGGTTGATTCATTCATCTGTTTCATTTCAAACACTTTTCTACCTTAAGAGTACTAGAAATCGCAACCAAACAAATGCCCATTCTAAACATTTCGTTCTAAGCATTATTGAGCTTCAGAATCTTTTTACACTAAGCTGAAGACACTACAATTTTGTAATTAATTTTCTCCCTATCTTTTACCAATTTCGATATAAGAACATTAAATCCGCCATTTGCCGTTAAGTAGCGCTGCAATCAATCATACCGTATAACCATCGTCACTTTACTATAACTAGACACCAAGTTTGGGACAGTGGCTATCGCTGTTCTCTAGTTAATGTCTATTAGAAGGACTTTAAAGGAAATTTGTATATATGTGTGTGTAGGTATTAAAACTATAAAATAGAAAGATGCCAAATTATGAAATTTGGCACGCGATAATTACTAAATGGTGCATAGACATAATACATTTCACATGCAGAATTCCATCAAGACAATTTTGTATGAAATGGCAATAGCCGATTTCTAAAGATATCCAAAGACTTTTAATAATTTCGGATATAAACAAAGATATTTAATATGAAATAAATAGATAAAATTTGGAAAATATAATTATCTAGATGAAGGAGATATGAACTTTATAACAATTTAAAATGATAAAGTAATTTGTTTCTTGCAACAAAGCAGTTGTGAACTATGAGTTTTTTTGATAAAATGTTCAAATGGTAAATCTAAATTCAATTATATGTTTCTCTAACTACAGTGAAGTTACTCTTTCTCCAAAAAAACAATTAAATCCATACACATCACTGCATTTATATCGTTTGAAATCAAATTGTACTTTTAACGGTCCAAATATTATTAATGATGTCTAATTTTAAACACTTGTTCTCTAACTGCAACCATTTACTCCAAAAAAATGATGCAACATTTACTTACCTTCAACATCTACTTCATTATAACATAATTTGCTTATTTTGTGGCCCAAATAATTAATTGATTACGCTTAAATTTAAGCACATGGTCATGCATTTTTTTAAAAAAATAATTCAATTTTTGCACGCTTATATCGCTGCAATATAAATACTGATTTTGCGACTAAAGGATTTAATTTTTAATATCTAAAGGTAAACAACTGTTCGCTAACTTTCACTTTCATGATTTCCCATAGTAAAAATTTTTAAGCTTTGAATTATGGTAAGTATTAAAATATAGTTATTTTAATAGTTTCGAAATGTTTTATTGACTCTGCATATAAACTAAATGAATGGAATCAATTCCCATAACATAACATTATAAAAACAGAATTATGCGGGCCGTCTAATTTCATGGAACTGTTTCCACTTTCTTACTCCATACTAGCCGCCTCAAGCAACAAGTTGATGTGCCAGAAATATTGGTTACATTGGTTTCAGATAAATCGTTTAAATATAATTTCATATCCATGATGACGCTAATCGTCGTATATTAGAATTGTGTTATTTTAATTTTCTGACTTAAATTCTATTTATTACGTACATGAGCATTTCTACTGGAAACCAGTCCCATGACGTCATAAGGTTATTAAAAAGGTAAATTTCTTATTCAACTTTCTTCTAGCATTCGCGGTTCTTTAACTTCAATTTAATTTATGTCTTGAAAACTACATAGATATTAAACATATTTTTTTTTCTAATTTTAAATAGATTTCTTTTTAATCTGTGATTTTGTCAAAGGAACAAAATCTCAGATTAAATATTTGATGAAACAATAAAAAGCAAATTAAATTTCAAGACAACAATGCAAAATATTTTTGAATATTAGGAAAACAAATATTTTTTTTAAATAATTGCCGAAATTCAGAAAATAAAATTTAATTGGAATTAATAAAAAAGATAATTTTTTTAATATTAAAACGGTCAAAACATTCATTTTTGTACAATACTATTTTTAGAAGTTTTCGAGGTAAAATTTCAAAATTAAATAAAATCTTGGTTTTAATTAAATAAAATCTTAATTAAAATTTCAAAAATAATTCTTCGGTTTACATTTTCTCCTGTTATGGTATATATGTGCTAAATTTGGTAGTAGGGTTGAAAAATATGGTCGGTAGAGCGCCAACACAAATACATTCATCTTTATTATTAGTCGAGAAGTAAATCATACAAAGTTTACAACAATGGGGAAAAAACCACATGATTAAGTATTGAGCAGAACAATGAAATAAGGAATTGGTTTCTTATTAAATAGGGAATAAGAAACTGATTTGAATTTCAGGTTAACAATGAAATCTTCTTTTAAAAATTAAATAAAATAAAATATTTTTAAAAATTGTCAACATTTTGAACAATTTTGTATAACAATTAAATTCGCATCTCTTTAAAAGGGATCTTTTGAATTTTAAATGGCGTTGAGCTATTTTAAGTAATGGAAAAAAAACACTAGAATCTCGCTAAATTTTTCAAATTCTTATTAAAGTATTTTTTAAAGAATCTCTAAGGGGTACATTTTCATACTGCAAAGCATATCTGGATAAAATTTGGCTTCTTTAGATCAAAGAATCTGTCTTGAAGAATGCCAACACACAGACATTCTTCCTTCTTATTTACAGAGATAATTTAATTTATGTTGTCGATACAGACGATTGTCTAAATTTAGCAAATATACCAGAAAGGCAAGGTGACTGACAATCTGCCTTTTGACATATTTATTCAGAACTTAAAAGAAAATTTCAGATTGTAGTTTAAAGATCATGTTAGTAAATTTATTCATGATGTTTAAAATTTTTATATTGCCTTTATCACATCCGGGAAAATATCCAAATTTTAAACTGCAAATTTTTTGCAAAAGAAAAATATTGTAATTGATTGTCACAAAAGATCGAATTCGAGTTTTTGAGGAATCTCTTCATTTTAAATATTCCTGGATCAGAAAAAACAAGTTTATAAGATTACATCTATATGTCTGTCTGGCTGATTGTGTACCAGATGACTGAAAAATGCTTTGAGCTAGACAAATGAATAGCATAAAAAAAATATTCTTACCAAATTATGAATATAATCTGTAAAAGCATTCACCGTCTGTCTATTTTCTCACGCATGTGAGACATAAATCGTTGCAATAACTCAAAAATGCAATGACTTGTATAAATGAAATTTGATATGTATACTTGGGATTACATTTGTAGTTAAACGCCAAATTTTTATTTCAATTGGAGTCTAAAAGGGTAATTAGGTTTTAGGGTACTGTATTAACTGCATGTCAGAGATTAATCGCCAAAAATGCTGCCAAATATTATATAATTGATTAAGTCTAAATACTAGATTCATGTCAGTATTTCATATCTATTGTCCGCCAATGCTATGCTGTACATTCGTTACATTATATAAAGTTCATAATTTTATGGGGGGAGGGAAGGGAGAAAAGAAATAACACCTCTATTAAAGAAAGCTTAAGAAATCTTCGGCTTTTCTTACACGTTTGCACCTACTCGAACGGGGGAGTTGATGGAAGAAACTCTTTAATTTAAGCGAAGAGACTATTTACGAAATCTTAACCGCCGAGATCGTTCTTGTCTTCATTTATCGTTTTAACTGATAGATGGAAACATAAATATTTCTAAAGAAAATAGACTATCTCAGGAAAATCCAAAAAGCAGAAATTCTTGCAAATCTACTTATTTTTCCCAAGTTTATTATCTAGTTATTCTTGGCATTTTCAGTGTATTCTAACTGTATACTACGGAAAGTTAAAAAACACAGGAATGAAACAACAACAAGTTGATGATAGCGTGGAAGAAGAGAACATCTTGTTAACTATTCTATTAATGGTTATTATTTGCTATGTTGAAGAAAACATCGTAGAATATAAAGAATAAAAATCATCATAAATGGATTAAATGTGCCTTGTTTTCAGCTAAAACTTTTCGCACAACAATATTTTCATATATATATATATATATATATATATATATCCTCACCTGGAATATAACCTCATATATATATATAGCTTGCATTGAGGTTTATGGCTTATAAAAATTAACCTATACCTATAAAAA
Source organism: Argiope bruennichi (assembly GCF_947563725.1). Taxonomy (NCBI): domain Eukaryota; kingdom Metazoa; phylum Arthropoda; class Arachnida; order Araneae; family Araneidae; genus Argiope; species Argiope bruennichi. Next base: position 74,149,699 of record NC_079160.1, read on the forward strand.
TTAATAACTTTATGCCAAAATAAGCTGTAATTACTGAATTTATTAATCCATATAATAGAAATAGATGAATATTTGGGAAATGAGTGGAAATTATTTGAAAGACAACAAATGCATATCGAAAGTGAAACGAAACAATTATTATTATTTTAAATAAATAAGTGTGAAATTCTATGTTGGTTAAAATAAGCGAACTGTATAGTTACGGTTCTGCTTTTCATTTTAGAATTAGTGGAAGATAATAGTAATTTAGTAATTTTCACAATTATTGTTCAACTTCAATAACGGTAGATAACCACAAAGCGGCTGTTGAAATCTGAGGTATTGCAACTTCTTATTTTAAAAAGAAGAAGAAAGAAGAAAATGAATTTCCTGCAGTACTGCATTTAAATTGGGCAGATTTTAAAAAGAAAAATACAAAACATACATATATCCTATTAAAATATCCCCAATGTGTTGCATTTCATAAAAGCGGAGCAGATGACAAGATATCTCTTTAATTACAGAAAGTAAATGTCCATAGACTCATCGTCACATGTATCTCATTCCAACTAAGTTATAAATTCTTAATCCCACAAAGTTTGTTTTGTCACAGGTCTACTGAAAACAAGGTGAAACAACATTTACAGATATTGGCTCCGATTTAAATTATATTACGTACTTGACTTTTGGTGTTATTTCTATTTATTGGTTTTAAAAAAAATAACAAAATTTTGAAATTTAATCATTATAACATTTTTATTAAATATTTTTTGGAAAAATAACCCAGACAGAATATAAACCATTTTTAAACATTTTTGATATGATGCATTTCATTAAACCTTCATCGACTTTATGTTTTTAAATAGAGGCGCAATATTTCGAATAAAAGTTGATCTAAAACGATTTTTTTTCCTTCATGCTTTCTCCTTTAGTTTAAGCTGTGAAAATTATTTAAAAGATTTTTTAAAGGCTATAGCTAAAGGAATTGTAAAAATTGGAGAGTAGATATGAATTTCAGATAATTCGGATTTTGGATCTTTTTTGTTCAATAGCATTTCGATTAATTTAATCTATTAAATATGCAGTCTCATTTTCATTATATGCTAGAGCTTTATATAATTATTCTGAATTCAATCATAAATAAATATTTAGCACCTTTCTAAGATGACTCATTTATAATTCATTAGTAAATGGTGAACTTAAAAATATATATATGTAGAATTAAAAATGAGCCAATTTATCGCTTTATTCTTTTATTTAAACCAAAGTCAACTTAGATTTATCATTTTATTTGAAGAAAATAACCCTTCAGCGATTCTCAATCCGACAAATATGTAACTTAATTTTCATTTCTCTATAAACTAAAGCTTTAAAAGAGCAATTCATCAATAAGCATTATCAATTAGCACCATTATAAACACATATAAATTGCACACATAAAAATTAAAACTATGCCAATTTATATCTTTATACATTTCATAAGAACTAACCGATTTCAACCTATCACTTTATTTTAAAAGTGTAATTATACATAGATTCATCGTCAGAATTATTTCACAGAAACTACGTCACATTTTCTATAGTACTAAATATCTGTTTCACCAAATTCATTTTTTAGAAAGATGTAACAGCATTTACAGATATTAAATTCAGTATACATACAGGGTGCTATATACTGAATTACTCAGTCAGAACTGATCAGTGAAGTATTTTGAATTCGAACGGCTTTTCGTATAGTTAGGGTAGGAGAGTGTACCTATAGTTATGCTGAAATAATTATAATTGATAACAAGTTGCAGTTCCCCCTAGCCGCAAAATAGAGAAGTAAAAAAAAATAACTCAGCAAATAAAGGACATCGGCCAAAAAGAAATCCTAATTAGAAAATTTCCAGTCCACTTCCAATTGGAAAAATGCATGCTGTATATCAATAAAAACACAGGAAAAAAATTTCATGGAGTTGTCTGTAAAACTGGAGGAGATACTTGAGATTAAAGTTATGAATTTTCCGTGATTTGAAAAATGATTTGTCTAAAAAAATGTATTCTTCGGTATTATCATGCAATTATTTCGAGTTACTAAAAGGCAAAGTGAAATTCAAGCAACAAAGAAAGTAAACAAAAAAAATCTGAAAAACGCAATCGAGTAAAAAGTAGAGTCTCAGGATACTTTACAGAAAATATAAGTAACCACATAAATACACACTGAATATGCACCATTGGCTATGAACATGTTTCACAGGATCCGGCATAAAAGGGACTAACACATATTTGTTATCAATGCCACCAGGGGAAGTTACATTGAGTAATTATTGAATACACAAGCGAAATTTTAAATTTTTTTTTGTAACAGCTCCAAATGTTTTTGTTTACAAACTGTGTCCTTTTGCAATTGGATCCAATAACCATGCATATTTCAATTATTGAATCTGAAATATTTGATCTAAATTAATACTATTAATGAATTAATTGAAAGTTTACTACAGACATATTTTTAAAGATTTCATGAAACCAATTTCTACAAGGTACATGTATTTATACTTTAAAACAGCATTTATTAATCAATAAAAATTTTTGAGTTCCTCATTGGTAAATTTTAAGTTATTTCATTAAAGGGAATATCAAGGTTAAAGCATTAAGCCTCAAAGCATTTAAATTTGATTAAAAGCACATCCATAATAATCGCAGCTTTGAAGATGTGAAATTTTGAAAATTTCAGAATAATAATAAAAACATAATAAACATAATCATGATTTTTTTTCGGAGAACAGAAACAATCACATTAAAAAAAAATAGGATATAAGAAATAATTTGAAAAAAAATGCTCATTTGACGCGCATGGTTACAGATCAAAACTAATTTTCAATACTATTAATCATAGATTGAAGGAATTTATATTATATTTTGCACATTAAAAACAAGAATTGAAAATAATTATCTGCCAGTCTATAAATATAAAGGAGGAAATATTGACTTCAAGCAACAAATATTTTGTTAATTAACGGTATTGCCACCAAACAAATCTAAAATAAAAGATTGGAACTATACTTTTTTTTAATTTATCGATAAAAATTTTATACTATTTTATTTATAAGGGTTTTTTAGTACATTTATTGTATTTTTCTTCAAATTGAAAAATGCAGAATAAAAACATTTCTTTTCATCAAAATATTTCATCTACTGAAGCTATTCAAATAATTGTCATATATAAAGAAACACTAGGAAATATTTTATTAGAATCAACACGTTGGTGGAAATTTTTATATTATAAGAATTCCAATGTGAATGACATCCAAAACTATTTAAGAATTTATAAAATTTATCAAAACTGATATATTCTTAAGTCCACACAGTATTAGAAACACCTTAAAATAAAAGTGAATGCTTGTGATGAAAATATTAATAAATATATTTTCTTATGTAAACCACTCGAATAAATGCCATTTGCTTCACAAAAATACTCAATAAAACAAACGTACAATTTTATAAAAAAAAGCAATAAAAATAATATTGGAAAAATATTTATAAATGAGAAAATGTTAATGTCAGAGCATTTTTGTAAAATCGGACGTAAAAAAACTATATATCTTAATAAATTTTCTATATAATTATTATTTTAAATAACTATTATTTATCACGATTAAAATAAATGAAACATACAAAATGTATTTCTATTTATGTTATATTTAAAAAAAAATTTTATCTCAAAGAAGTTTTTTTTGTGTTAAGTACTTCACATGCTTTCTTTGAAAAGGACATGTTAAAAAAGGTATAATTTATTTTATTTAATTAACATTAAATTCTTCGAAAAGATACACCATTAAAAGGATTTAAATACATCTAAAATCCAAGAGAAAATAAGTATATATGAAATTATTCAATACCTCGTCCTAAGAAAAATTATTACTATGTCCTAAAATATATCTACCTATGAGCGTTATTCTGCAACAGCAAACGGTAATTTAAAATTATTTTTTGATTTGAGTGATGAAATCACTCTAAAGAATATAACAATTCCTACTGTCTAATTTCAAACGATTGATTGATCAAATCACCAATTTGAATTTGATTCAAATGGCTTAAATTTACTTATTTCATTGATTACATCACAAATAAATGTGAAACCATGTTCAAAACAATCATTAATTTCTAATCAGAGGCAAATATTCGTTTTCCTGGCTCTGAGTCTTATTTGTTTCTTTAGCGAATTTTTCATAAGTATTACAAATATATTAGCCACACTAAACAAACGCTTGAACATTTAACGATAATTAGATGACTTACAAGAAAAAAAAATGGCATTGATACTTAATGGTCTTGCCATAATACTTTTAAATTTGTATGCAGTATCACAATTCTCATAAGAAAAATCTATAAAATATCTATCGAGCATACTCGTAAAATAAATAACCCAAGATAATCCACAAAAATAATATTCATTCTTTTCATAAATATTTCAGATCAGATCATAAATCTCTGCTTCTAAAAAACTTTGTAAATAAATCTTCTCTTGAATAAAAGCAATCAAAGCTTTGCGCAAAAAAAATATCAAATTCCACACCCAGCTAGTAACCATGCACAAACTCATTATACCACAATTAACAAATTGACAATCATTTCATCCTTTTAATACTTTTTCCAGCCATACTGGTCTCACCTGTAAGTTCTGCTTTTCCTGTGGGTCTTGTTCAGCGATTTCCTGACAAGACTTATCGCTGTTCTCACGCACTAAAGTGGTTCTAGCTCTGTGTCACGTGTGAACCAGACGGACAAAAGCAACAAATATCAGGCGCTCTGTAGTAAGACGCTGGCTGAATCTGTGCCCGGCCACGCCTATTTCGGCACGTGACACCGTGACGTCACCGATCGATACACCTACACAATGTTTTATTCGGGAAAACGGCGACAATCTCTGGTTTTGAAGTCAAAGAACACCTCAATTGGAGATTCGACGCATAAGTGTGAGTCAGCCATTGAACTCGGAATTTTTTCCCCTCCTCTTGAGACTGTAAAAGAAGGAGATAGAATAAATTAGAGATTTATAAGTGAAAAACAATATATATATTTTAAAAAATGCCCTCATATTAATCATACGTAAGGTTCAGAAGGCTGTGAGATGAAAAAAATGTTAAGAGAAATGAATAGAAGTAAACGGTCATCCATAAAAGCAGACCTCTAAGAAAGTGACACAAAATATACATTTTAGGAGCAAAATAAATTTTAGGAAGGTAGAACCAAGAATGGCGAATAAATTTTTTACTGTCATCTTTCGGTTGTCATTTCATCAGAAACTAGGAGAGCATTTAGAAATACCTATCTTTATTTTATTAAAATTTAATGGAAAATACGTAATTCAAATTGTTTTTATTCGAATACAGAATCAAAACATTTTTGATAATTCTTAATTAAACTTAATTCCTGAATATAAAGGGTAACTTTATATTTCAAGAGTACTTTATACTTATTATTATCCAAAAGGGGATGGTCTATACTTAATAGAATGACATATAATATAATGCCACTTTGTACTTCTGTGCTTATAACATTCATGGTACAAGAGATGTTCAAATGAAAAGGTAAGAAATGACACTGTGGGTATAAATGAAGACTTTATTCAAAGCATACACCATACGCCTGAGCACAACAATCCCATTGATTAACGAGCCGAAGGATTCTTTGTTCCCAGAATTCCTGGGTCATGACGAGACCCAGTCCTTCACAGCGTGCTTGAGTTCGCCGTCCGAGTTGAAGCACTTCCCTTTCAGATGTTTTTTCAGGGGACCAAAGACATGAAAATTACAGGGTGACATGTCCGGGTTGTAGGGCGGATGGTCACGCTGCTCCCACTTGAACTTGGCCAGCTCCGCATGTGTGACTTTGGAGACGTGTGGACGCGCGTTATCATGGAGCAGAACCCCACCCTCCATTGAATAGCCACGGTCTTTTGTTCTTGATGGACCTGGATAGTCTTCAAAGTGTCTCGCAGTACACATCGGAGTTAATAGTTCTGTGCTCGAGGGATTCAACAAGCATCGGACCTTGGACGGCGATTTCAAAGACGCTGTGAAGGACTGGGTCTCGTCCCTTTCAGCAGTATAGAACTAAATTTTCCGTATAAATCTAAATATTAATTTTTAGCTATAGAATACTATAAAATAGTAAACGTACTACTTTCTCGTAAGTAAAGGAAAATAGTTGTGGTTTTCAACATATATACCACGCTCCATTTCTAACTCAAATAAACAATTTATGAATATGAAAATGAATGTGAAAATGATAACTTAAGAACACACCTACTTATATACATAGAATTTTTATGCGGTCATGTTACTAAAATTGGAATATGTTTCGAATTTTCAACCAATAGGTATAAAAATAAGGATCCAACATACATACTCACCGTACTTAGAAACCTCAAAAATAATAATAAGAAAATACTATTATGAATCTATAATATCGTTTACTTCTGAAGTTAAGTTCGTTATAATTAACACATTTTTTCCAAGATATTTCAATGCTATGAAGGGATGCCAAATCAACAACTTCCCCGGCTTAGAATGCTTATTTTGAGTTATTAAAATTCAAATGGGCAATCTGTTGTTTTTATGATCGTCCTTTACTTCGATTAATTCATTGTGCATAGTATACAGCGTTTATAAGTAACGATGTATGGTTTCGTAAGAATAAACTACTATTATTAAACCTAAACATTACGTCCTTTCACAAATTGATTGTTCCTTCAGCATTAGACCAATATTTTAATAGCAAAGTTTTAAGTCCTCAAAAACCGCACATCTTCAGGGGAAACAAATAATGGAATTTATGCTCTAAATGCAATCCGTAATATCTTCTGACATAAAATAAATGAATTTCGGTCATTCCGAAAACCGCCGGCAAAAAGTAGATGAGCTGTCAAAATATATTTCGTTTAAATCGTCACTGTTTACTTGTTTGTTGAGCTTTTGGATACGTTCCAAGTTTATTTTCTGTCAATTGTTTCCCACCTTTAAGTTTCGTTTATTTGTTTGTTTTGTATACGTCTTAATATTTTAAATAATTCCATGAAAAAGGATAAAATACTTTACTCACTATTATTTTGCATGTTATTGTAATGAAATTTATAAATATGTATAAAATCATCTGCATTTAACGATGTAATGAGTTTTCTTTACTTCTTTTAATAGACTATTAATTATATAGCTTAAAAGATCAATTTCCATTTTGGTCCATTTTTCATCTCAGTGATACACCAAGCAAAAATCTGATATTCGGCAATGACGCTACGAGATTCTTTTTTCACAGAGGATTTTAGTCAGCAATAAAAATTGCTTTAAGCTTTTGACTGCGTAATTTTTTAGTTCAAATATTTTTCAAACAAATTGAACTGATACTATATATTACATAATAATAATATGATATAGTAAAAATCTGTAATCGTAAAAATAAACACTCTAAACTATGAAAAACCCTGGATGCAACAGAAAATGAACTAAATGCCAACCCACGGAAATCGCGGGATACGCAGCTGGAGGATCAAAACATTTTGGCTTCAGTTTTAGCTGCCTTTTGCGATTTATTTATAAATTAATATTCTGAATTTCTCCCACAATTAATAATAATGTTTGAATGCTAATAAATGCATTGCATATTCGAGATTTTTGAAGATCACAAAACATATTTTCTCAGAGAGTTACAACAATGCTAAAAATAATTAAAATCTTTTATTTATAATGTTTTACTTGTTATTGTAAGACAATTTTTAAATTTTTGTAAAATAATCTGCTTTAATTTATTTGCAAATTGATCCAAAGCGCTTAAAGGTCAGCTTTTAGTTTAACTTATTGTATTTATATCAATGAATGGTCCAAGTTGAAGCTGACATGTATTCTATGATAAATCCCCGATATTTTTAATGGGCACAAAGAATAATTTATATTAACATTTAAAATAAAATAAAATTTGTCATTGCTTAGTTGTGCTTTAACTTTTTATGACGGTGTAAAATTTAAAAGTGATTTTGAATTTCTCATATGTCAAACAATGAAATTAGAATGTTATGAATTCATTGAAATTTAGAGTTCTCACAAAAATATGTTATTTTTTTAATTTAGAATCTTTTGCCTTAAAAGAATGATTTCAAGAGGGCTTGTCTCAATTGCAAATGTATATAAAACTTTTTGAAACACTGTGTCTCCAGAGTTCTTCATTATTTTATAATTGTTTCAAAAAATGCTTTTTATGTCAAAAAAGAAAGAAAATGCAGTAGATTGTTGGGCTAAATGTAAGTTTACAGCGAAAATTTGATATTTAATACGCGAAACATTTCTGTTGACGTTGTATAGTGCTTACAATCTCTTTCTCTTACACTTTTTTAGCAGTCTTATTTCTTGTACTTTTTTAGCTGTCTTATCTCTTATACTGTTTTAGCAGCCTTATTCTTATACTTTTTAGCAGTCATATGTCTTACAAATTTGAAAAGTCTTATCTCTTGTACTTTTTCAGCAGTCTTAACTCTTATACTCTTTAGAAGTCTTATCTCTTACACTTTTAGCAGTCTTATTTCATAATTTTTAGCAGTCGTATTCTTATACTTTTTAGCAATCTTATCTCTTATACTTTTTTGCAATCTTATTCTTAAACTTTTTAGCAGTCTTACTCTTATTCTCTTTTAGCAGTCATATCTCTTACACTTTTTTAGTAGTCTTATCGCTTATATTTTTAAATTTTCAATCAGTATTAATGTTTAGAATACCATAAAAAACTATCTGGTTCGTCCCAACTATACATTCTTATAGAGAACCTGGCCTTAAACATTTGGATAGTAAAATAAATACCAGTTTATTTTAGAACTTTATTCGGAAAGGGCTGAAGAGTTCAATTTTTAGAGCAAGTACAAACGCAAGAATCTTTTTTATGGCTTTGAAGCAATACACTTGACGAATAAAAAACGCCATCTAGCGCTTATAAAAGCATCTGAAACTGGAAAAACTAAGAAACGGAAAAAAATCAGATTATGTTATTGGAAACATTTGCATTCGTTGCCCGAAAAATCATTCTTTCAAATATTTCTTTTCCAAGTGGTTTCGTTTTTGTGACGTAGATATTGTAAGATAGGAGGAAATAGAATCTGTCTGTGGATAAGAACTTGATCTAAAAACCATAATACGCGTCTTGTTTTTATGTATAGTTTTGCTCATCCAATTCAAAAAGAGACCACAACTCCCAATTCTCAATGTCCCATATGTTCTTTTATATTCGAATGTTATGTACATTATTTGTATGCAAATTTTTGAATGTTTTTATTAAGATGTAAAAACGATCAAACTAGTTAATTCTTCGTTATACATTACATCACTTAGAATTTCTTTTTTATTTTGTCTATGTTGCTTCTAAAGTTAGGTATGCGAATACGTTAAGGATGTATGTTTGGAGAAATGTTAAAATACTAACATTTTTGAATTTTTGCGTAAAATATATTAAAGGAAACCAACGAATCAACCTGTTGAAGTGGTCTCCCAAAACCTTTCTCGTATACTCTCTAATAAACTTGGCATGCCAGAAAACACCTTACATGGTAATGGCGTACAATAGTTACAAAATATTAACTTTTGGATTGAATTTAACCGTTATACTGAATCTATTGTGTCATCATTGGAGAGTTTTTAGGAATTAATCTCTTGCATCGGGTTAATAGTATCAAAACATTGAATTGGTGTTCTAAACAAGTTTTTTCAACCGATTAAAACCAAAATTGGATACAAAACTGCACTTGCAGTCACAAATTCCCATACCAAATTTGATAGATTTAAGTATCTGAGTTTTTGAATTATTTCCTTTACTTATTTATAAAAACACAAACCGACAGACAGTCAACCCGCAGTTCGTTTTGTCTCAAAGTTATACAGGTCTCTACACTATAGACGTTAAATCTGTGTACCGAATTTTATCTATCTAGCTCTCTTCGTATTGGAATTATCATGCTAACTCATATTCGAATAACCGTACAGACGGACTCTTTCTCTGCGCAAATGTTACTCAAAATTTGAGAGAAATCTGCAAATTTGGTATTAAATCCATATACCGAATTTCAGCCGTCTAGATCAAACTATTTTTCAGTTATCTTTGTCACAGACAGACAGACGGACATTTTCCAAAAATGTGTTTTCGAGCTCAGGAAGGTCTGAAACTCGAGTTCGAATTTTTTGACGATTTCTATGCTTTCTCTAAATTACGTATACGGGAAAGTAAAAATATATTAATTGGCAACCGAAAGTATTTTTTGGTTAAAAAGAAGTTTAAAGCAAAGTTTTTTAATTTATAATTTCATGTCATTATTGGTTCAAAACTGTTCAAATAATTTAAAAAATATATTACCTAATTTTTGAACAAACATAAGTAGTTTTTCTAGTCAGTTAATTTTTTATTGAAAAAAATGAAATAAAATTTAAATTTTTTTTCATTATAAAAAATTAAAACAATTCTAAAGGCGTTTTAAATGATCGGAGGGGGGTCTTATTCCTTAGTCCAGGAATTTCGAAACATATTAAGAAATTATTATATCAAGTTTGAGGGAATAATATACTTAAAATTTAAGCTTATGAGGTTTTTATAAAGTTAACTTATGAGAATTTTAAACCATGCATTTTTGAGAAAAAAGCCACATCCTTAATTTCATCTATCCAGCTTCTAATGTTTCATAATTTGTTTTTTTAAGTATTCAAATGCTCAAAAAAAGTAGAGATAGAAAAACTTCTCGTAGACAAATTTCATAGTAACTGACAGAATTCTGCAATTAAAGTATTCATATCAGAAAATTTTTAATGTATGCCTGGTATTAGTCAATTTGTTTGAATAGCAAATTTATGATTCTGCTAATAAAGCCATATTTTTAATTTAGTTCATGCAACTCTTTGAGGTTTTATTTTTTCTTTCGTATTCTACTACTCAAGAGCTTTAAAGCAGACTGGCTTCCAATATCTAGATTTTGTCAATAATTGGGTAGAATTCTGGAAATAAAAAATTTATGTAGCAAATAAATTATATCTTATATGGGTTTATAAATAAAACGTTAAACTTTATTAATAAAACCGCATTCTTTTAACTCTATGTGCCTTTATTTTTCTTTCTTTCATTCTTAGTATTCCAATGCTTAGAAACATAGAGGCAGATAGACTTTCCATAATTGATTATCGTTCATAATATGATAAATATCTGCAATTTAAAAACCACAATGAATGTTATTATCCTTTATTCTTTTCACAAACTGACTGTTAAATAGCTCCAAAGCATTGCATGTCAAATGCATGGTGATCTAAAATGTTCAGATTCATCAAAATCTTGAAATCTGATTTTTTTTATACTAAAAAGAAAATATTTTCTTTTTTATATATAAACATATTTCTTAAATATTTTTATATAAACATTAATTGTGTCTATCTTTAAAAATGTCCACTGCTCAAAAATATAGAGGCAGATAGACTTTTTGTAGATGGTTATTGTTCATAATTTGATAGATATCGGCAATTTAAAAACCACAATGAATGTTATTATCATTTTCTTTATTCTTTTCACAAACTGACTGCCAAATAACTCCAAAGCATTGCATGTCAAATGCAGGGTGATCTAAAATGTTCAGATTCATCAAAATCCTGAAATCTGATTTTTTTTATACTAAAAAGAAAATATTTTCTTTTTTATATATAAACATATTTCTTAAATATTTTATATAAACATTAATTGTATTTATTTTAAAAAATTTCCATTGCTCAAAAACATAGAGGCAGATAGACTTTCTGTAGCTGGTTATCGTTTATAATTTGATAGATATCTGCAATTTAAAGACCACAATAAATTTTGTTATCATTTTCTCTATTCTTTTCACAAACTGGAGATTAAATCGTTCCGAAGTATGACGTTGTAAATACAGGGTGATCTAAAACAATCAGATTCATCAAAATCTCGAAATTTAATTTTGTTGACAATAACACCTTTTTTTTCTTATACTTCAAATACGATATAGAAAACATTAATTGTAAATACTGCTACCATTTTATTTTTTTCAACCCACGGTTCTGAATACATACCTACATCTAGTGGCGTTTTTTATAAACCCTCCTACCACTGCACCTCCTTACATTTCTAAAGCCTCCCCGACTGGCTGAAAGCGAGAGTTAGTTGAATCGTTCTTCCTCTCATTCTAATGAGACGAGCCGTCTTTCAAATCTTGCACTCGTCTTTATTCCGAGAGTCCAATCAAGAGAGCGAATAAAAGTCTCATTCATTAAAAAGAGAGTGAAAGCGGGAGTACATGGAAAGGATTTCGGAAGGATTATCGATTTTTCCCCCAGCGATTTTAATTACTCGATCCTCTTCTTCCCGCCGAGAGTCGGTGCTGGGATATTTTTATTGCAAAATCATGTTTCGCATTTAGACTGCTTAAAACGAAAGAGAGATAAAGCAGCGATTTAAATATCTGAAGTTTTAAAAGGATTATATATTATGGCATCGCGTTTTAACGAAATTGTCATGGGCTTTCAAAATAATTCTCTGAACTGGAAGTTCGTAAACTGCTGAGATTGAGGTTCTTTACCGTTTAGCCAAAATCTGATGAAGTATGATGTAAATATTTTTGTTTAAGACCCATACGAGTTGATTTTTCGTTTCAATCAGGATTTTATGAGTCATTAAATGATTCGCAATGTCAATTGTTCAGAAATTTTAAAATCTACATTTTCAACAATATATTTACATATATTTAAATAAATATTTGACAATTTATATTTTAAATATATAATGATTAATATAAATTTTACGGTAACTCCGAATTTAAAAAAAAATATAGATTATAAAAAATTTAGAAATAATGGAAGTGCATTAATTGTAGAAAGAAATATTCTCAACTTTCCGGTATATATCTGCTATATTATCCAGGGTTTCAATATTACTGATTTAAGAACACCAAATTGTGACTTAGAACATTAACTCCTTTTTCTTATCAATCAATTTAGAAAATCAAAAGATCTTAAATTATAAAATGAAACTTTTTTCTGCCTTGTAATAAATATCTGTTATACTTGCTATTATTGAAATAGTTCCTGATTTTAGAGGGTAATATGATGGCTTGCATTTTGAGAAAATTTTCATTGGTAATCAATTCGCAGAATTCGAAATTCATAAAATGTTACAATCTACATTTTTTAAAAAATTTATGTAAATATATGATACTTAAAGAACTTAAAATTTTTAAACTGCAAATTATAACCTCATTAAAAAATTTGGCACATCCCAACCACCCACCCACCCACCCACCCCCCCCAAATTTTTTTTCTTTAAAATTCTTAAAATTTGTGACGAAAAATGGTAAGGAAAATCATTACGTCCTAAAGTATTTTATTTAAATTTGCAAAATATCCTTGAGTAATATAGTAAAAACTTATTAATAATTACATTTTTCTACTGGATGTTCTTAATTTTGTATCCAAGAAAAAATATTCCCGCAAAAAAAAAAAATATTTAATAATCCTGATGCGATAAAATTACATTTTTAAATATTAATTTTGCGGACTTTTATTGGCCATCAAAATAATTTAACATGTAAGTTTCAAATGAATATATAACCCTTAGTTATTAATCTCTTATGAAATTTTAGCCTTTAAAAGTTAGTTGTCTTTTGAAACCTCTTTTTACAAATTTGAACCTACACAAAGGATTTCCAAAAATTCTAGATTTATTCAATTTGATACTCAGTTCTTGGATTTCTGTTTTCAAGACAAACTTTTTGAAGCTAGGTAGCAATAAACTTGGTATATTAACATCAACTGATTAATAAATATTACAGAATACGGCAGAATACCGCAGATAACTGAAAGGTCAACTCTCACTACTCAAAGATCTACGGAAGAAAATTGCTGATTAATCACGCATATCATCTACTTAGAGATAAGTCTACCGAGCATCCAGCTGCCTCACCCCCTGGAAAAAAACCAGCCCCGCGACAACTAACCCCTCCCTAAACACCACAACATACTCCCGGGCATCCCGCAATTTACTGTATGCGATCATTTGCAAACAATAAGCTGCACTTATCCAGGTATTCTAAGAAATTTATAACAAATCTAGATATATAAGATGGATATTATAATATAAATAAACTAATTAGTTAATCGAAAAAATTTTTTTAGTTACTGTTGATCAGGAGCTTGTCCCCGCCCTTCGGCAAGGCATAGGCCCTGAGTCTTTATTTAAACTAAAAATTACTTATATAATAAATAATAATGTTGTTGGATTTCTGCTTTCAAGACAAACTTTTTGAAGCCAGATATTTAAAACCACAGGTTTATAAAACAGATATAGAATTATTAACAAAATATTGGAGTTGGGTCTAAAATGTTTTTATGTACTCAATTTTACAAAATTTATACTCCAGCAATTGCAAATAATTTAACTAAGTGTAGTTATAAGCAAATATTATTATATTATCATCCTATAATGCCCACATTCGGAAATCGAAAGAAAGATCGTTGCTTTTTTTTTCTCCTCAAAAGCAAGTGCCTTTTTTATCTAAGAATCTCTTTTGGATGTCAAGAAATCACACAAGTTCAGGTAATAACTTATTAACACATAAATGCCCACATTCAGAAATCGAGAGAAAGATCGTTGCTTTTTTTTTCTCCTCAAAAGCAAGTGTCTTTTCTATCTAAGAATCTCTTTTGGATGTCAAGAAATCACACAAGTTCAGATAATAACTTATTAACACATAAATGTCCATAGCAGACATTAATATTAACTTTGGATAGTATTTGATAAAGAGTTTAGTTTAGTTTAGTTTTAGTTACATTAACGTCCTGCTTTAAAGCAACACTAATGCTATTTTGGGACGGACCTTGTAATTTTGAACCGCGATCAGATGACGAGGACGACACCTAAGCTGGCACCCCCCTCTCCACACCATGCCACACCAGCGGGAGGACGTTTGACCGGAACATTTAGTGTGCACCAGACCCGCTTACACGACGGTTCTTCGGTGGAAGCGGGTCTTGAACCTGAAACCCTCCAGTTCCGAAGCCGAGACCTTACCACCAGGCCACCGCGGCCCCTTGATAAAAAGGTATCACTTTTACACTATTGTCCATCTATTCTATCATTTCTACACAATTTCTGACTTTAATTGGAGACGAATCAGTTCTTAGAATACAGCAGACAATCATAGCCGACAACTCCGGTCTGCCATGGCAAATGGAAAAATTTAGCTATCGGACGCCGAAATAGCATAGACGGGAACTATGTTTGAGTCCAATAGACATCACCGACCTACAACCTCTCCCGTAGGAGGTACGTACCGTCATCGGTAGGAAGTAGTCACCCCATATAATTTTTGTAACACCAAGGCGTCGAGAATCAACCACCATACTTGAAACTTCTCATCCTCTTATCTGCGGTACTCTCGGGGGTAGAATACAGCAGATAAAACGAATGTTTGTAAAATAGCATGTTCGAAATGAAGAATGGGGCAAGTGTTTTAGTGTTGGCATTCCATTCCATTATTTATAGCATATTATTTGTATTCAATCGGCTTCATACCATTGCGGACTTTAACAACAATTTTGGACTTATAAATCTTGCTTATCAATCGATTGCCGCATTTCAGCATGAATTTTGCTTGAAATTCAAAACTCCAAAATCTCCTAACACGATTCTAAGTTGGTTAATCTCTGCCTCGGGAGTTTCATTAATGATAACAAACCCGCTCGGGGATCTACGAAAAGTCCGAAATCCAGAAAATGTGGAAAGGGTTTGATAGCATTATGTAGGAATCCCCTTCACTATACTCGGAGACATTCTGTGGAATATAACCGATAGGTGAAAATGGACTGTCCCTACAAGATATTAGTTTCCTTTCAAGGCTCTCATAAAATATAACGCAATTATGAATGTTTTTGTGATTATTTTTAAAAACTCCTATTATTCTGGCGTAGTCTGCATGCATATATGTACTGTTCTTTTTTCAGATATGGAAGATTTGTGCTCGTACCAATATTCTGTGATGTCATCAGTATATGAGTAAAGTAACAAATAACAGTGAGGACTTAAGAAACCGGTGGGATAATATGTAGAAAATTACATGTTCCGATTTTAAACAAAATAGTACGATTTGAAATGATAATAAATACTAATATGAAAAGAATACATAAAACTTGCCTAATAAAAAGAGTATCGCAAAAGTGCCCTCTTAAGTATCTCTCTTAAGAAATGAAATAATCCGAAAGTGATTGCATTTCTGAAATGTATGTTTCTGATAAATTATTATTAGTTTACAATTAATCACTTAATTTAAATTTAATTTTGATTTTATGTGCGTGGCGGAAAGGAAATTGATTCTTTAAGGAAATTGATTCTAAGATCCGATAATATTTAAAATAATGAATTCTGAAATTCATTAAAGAATAATATTGCAAAAGCAAAAAGTAACAAAAAAATAAAAATACACTTTATTAGTGTGCTAAAAAGTAAAAGTTTTTAATAAAAATAGAACGTTCAGAAGAAAATTGTAAAGGTAAAAATGCTGGAAATGCTTTTAGAAAATTTCGCAACGATGAATGTCACAGGAAATTTAGCTTCTTATCATTTAGTAAAAATTAAAGTATTTAATAAATTTAAATAAACTACTCATCTTCTTTTCATTATTTCATTTATATTTCACGATTTTATTTTTATGTCTAGAGTTTTGTTAAATTATAATTTAATGCACTAATAAAAGTGCGCTTATGTTAATATAACATTTTTTAATTCTATTATTTTATTTATTATATATAATTTGAATAAGATTCAGGTTTATAAAACTCTCTACAGATAAATTCAATATTTTTAAGATTTGTTCTTTTTTACCAAGTGACATATTCGAAATCAATGATGTATATCTACAACCTTTTAAATCTTATCCATCTTCAAAAAATTTAATATCTCCTTTCGATTAAATTTTAAGCTCCGATTTTAGAGATGTTGCCATCCGATTCAGAGTAAATTTACTCATCCGATAAGTT
This sequence comes from Argiope bruennichi, assembly GCF_947563725.1. NCBI lineage: Eukaryota > Metazoa > Arthropoda > Arachnida > Araneae > Araneidae > Argiope > Argiope bruennichi. Next base: position 74,166,714 of record NC_079160.1, read on the forward strand.
CCGAAGTTTCGAAGTCGCCTGGGAAAACAGGTGAAAAGAAAAACTTCTGCTTGAATATTTTAATATTTTTGCAAGTTCCGAACGATATTACATTTTTTTTTCACGATGTTATTTTTTATTGCGCAGTTCGAAATTGCATTTTTCTAGCAAAATATTTTTTTTTTTTTTTATCGCTTGAAAAAAAAATGTTATTGAAATGCTGGAAGATGGATTGCTTTTAATAAATACGACAGCTTTGAGTAAAAAAAATCTTTGCGATTTTAATTCAGTAAAACGAATCTTAGATTTGATATGACAATATTGACCTATCAACTACAAATCACCATACATATTAGTATTTTCTCATCAATGTTAGAGACAGAAAGGAAAAGTATTGTAATCGTTAAAAAATAAAATAAATAAAATCGTTTGGATTCTGAAGAATCAATACGATATTAACAAATCTCCGCAATGAAAGCATTTTTTTTTTTTGTTTTTTTGTTTTTTTTTTTTTTTTTGCAAATGTAGTATAGAGAATAGTAATCGTCGAAAAATTCAAACTTGTGATATTTTAAGAATCTTAGTGTTTTAGACCACCTTGAATTCGAAAAACACAATTTCGAAAAATACCCATCTGTCTGCCTGACTCTGAGAAAGATAACTCAAAATGATTTGAGCTGAACGATTGAAATTTGTTTTCGATCTTTACACCAAATTTGCAGATTTCTGTCCAATTTTGAGCAAAATCTGTTCAGAGCAAGTCGGTCTGTCGGGCAATCCGAATATGAGTTAACCCTTTCTAGGGCCGAGGGAAGTATGCTTCCCACCAAATTTATCAATCTCTGTATGAAATTATGTAGGTTGACATCAGTTCCGACAAATTTTTTTTAGAAAGACAGAAACTTAGATGATTCAGCTCTTTGATATGTCATGATTTGTTACTTAATTATTAATTAATCAAATTAATTAATTAATCAAATAAAATTCATCTAATAAGTTAAATGAATCCCTTTTCTTATTCTAATTTCAAGCCTAAAAATATTTTAACATAATATGAATAGAAAAAAAATGACCCTTTAAAGAGTTAACACAATAACTAAAAATCGAAGAAAGCTAGATAGATAAAATTCTGTACTGAGATTTAACATCTATATTGTAGACACCTGTCGAAATTTGAGCCAACTACAACTATGGGTTGATTGTCTGTCGGTCTGCATTATCAGAAACATGTAAACGCGATAACTCAAAAACAGAAAGACTTAAATGTATCAAATTACGTATGGGATTTTGTGACTACAAGAGCAATTTTGTATCAAATCTTTGCTTCAATCGGCCGAGGAAAACTGATCTAAAACACAAATTTGATTTTTGGATACTATTAACGCATTCCAGGGATAACTTGCCAAGGATAACTCGATAAATTCAATAAAAATGCTAAATTTAAGCTAAATTTAATATTTCTTAACTATTATACGCCAGGATCATATAAGGTGTTCTCTGTAGTAACAAGCTTATTAGAGAATATGAGCGAAAGTGTCGAGGCGAACATTCCCGCCGATTGTAATTATGACTTTTTGTCTTCAGACACAATAAATCAAAAATGGATTGACATATATCATGATTTAAATTCCTCCATGCGCAAGCCGAATTGATATTACACAGGATTATATGAGACGGGTAAAAAAGAAACATCAATTTTTCAAAAAAAAACATTGGTGTATTTCGAAAATGTAAGACAACGGTTAAGTTAATGTTTTTTCTAGCACATGAGATCTTTTCATTGCTGTCCTCTTTCCTATTTCAAAGGATATCTTTCTTGCGGTTAATGCTTCCAAAATTGATTTGAAATGAATGTCGATACTCCTAGATGCATTTTTATATGTGAAAATAATTGACTACAACAATGGATAGTACAACTGAAAATAACGCAAAAAATATTTTAAGAAACTATCAGAATTTAGGATAATGTTTACCAACAATTAAATTGATATCCTTAAAATGATAATTTCTGATATTCTAAAATGGTGTGAAAGCCATCTTTGTGAAATAATATCTTCTGAAATTATCATGGAAGAATATCGAAATATTGCACAATTTTTTGATTAATTAAACTCTAATTAAATTTTTGAAAACCTCTTTCCATGAGCACATATTCTTCGACATGTATTTATACCAAAACTTTTAGCTCTAGAATAAATTATCTGGCTTACAGAACATTAAAATACATTATACTTTCTATTTTTTACAAACAAAAATATTTTTAAAGTTCAAAAATTAATTATTACATCCAGAAAAAACAAATGGAAAGAAGTTTATTTGAATGATTGTATTGATGCCATTGAATATGTTGAAGCAAAAAAAGTACTTAAACTTGAGAAAACTTGAGAATAAGAAGTACTTAAACTTTTTGCTACTCATGGCACTTGCCATAGACAAGCCCGTTGACAAAGTCAGCGATTTTTTCCAGGGCAGATCAATAAATAGAACACAGGGTAAAGAACAACCATGCCCAAACCAGAAGTCGAACCCGGGACGCCCAGATCACAGGGAAGACGAGCTACCCTATGCCAGGACGCCGGGTGGAGAAAGTATAAAATGAATATAAATAAGCGGCGATAGCTTTGAAAAGCATGGAGCAATTAACTGGAATTTTCACTTGAAGTAAACTTAAAAAATAAGGTGGGAAACCAAACTTTAAAAAGTAACTTACACATATATTGGATGATCTGAAAATTATCGGGCATATGATTCACATATTTACATAACTTACAAAAAAAGGTAAATGGGTGCAATAGCATTGTTCCAGTCATAATAACCCAGAAAATCATACGAGAGTTAATCCTGATCCCCTGAAGAGTGCGAAATGCCTAAATGACTATCGTTGCGAGAGCACAGAGGGCGAGAACTAAAGTTGAATCCAAATACTCAACACTGACTATAATACAATATCCTAGAAGATGTACGTTCCATCAAGGCATTCGAAGTAACTCGGCCCCAGTCTTAATGCATCATTCCAGGAAGTGAGAACCAACATCAATACCTGAAATTTCTGATTCCCATATTTTAGATGCCCAAAGCAAGTCGGAAGAATGCATCTAACTTTCAACACCATTTTATATTAAATTTTTTTTTTTTCCTAATTTCTTTGCTTCGATTTTCGAACTAATGATAACTGTCTCTGCAGAGAAAGGAATGATCGGAGGCATTATATTACAAAATGTCCATAGAAAGTCTCGGAACTCCTATAATAGAAAATAAACTACTATAGTTTAAAAATACCATCACAAATAATTTATTTGTTAAAGAAAAAATCAAAATATACTCGTGGATTGTACTCTAAAATGTTTAACAGGATAAAATAACGGATAAAGACACTTAATTCTTTACGAAAAGTCGAATGCACAGCTAGTAAACCATATCCACCAGAACAGAACTTGCAGAAAACAGCCAGCGCCAAATCAGCAAATATGTCGAAAATTGTCAAAGAGAAATGGCTAGAAATCAACACTTCAAAGAGAATCTTCACTCAACTACTCACTTGAGCTCAACTTCGACTACTCATTACGGACCTCATCTCTCAAGTTTTCATATACTCAGTGACGGGTACTGAATATTCTAGAGCAAACGCCAGAACTCGAACCACGGGAATTATTATAGAGATTCACGATTATTTTGGGTCCTTCATTTCTATAGCCAATCCCGGAAATGATTGACTCAGCATCCTTTTCGCAGACTTTTTATTATCTGAAAGACTATCTTCCTTACTAGGTGAATTACTGCGCAACGGAGCAATATTGTAAATTCGCTATATTATCCAGATTGGATGATATTTTGTAACATTATCCAGACTTCGACTTTCAATACGCTTCATGAGCGTAAAGATAGCGTTCATGTTGATGAATGCTATTGAGTACGAATCCTTTTGAAATAATCCAGTAGTCGACGTCTCTCACATTTCATTTATGACTCATTATGTATTTTTATTTTTCAACTATTTCCCATCATTGTTGAGCTTTATGTGTCATTTCAATTCTTTGTCCCTGTTTTGTGTGTTAATATCTTTTATTTTGAACTAGTTGTTCTTGTTTTTCAATTCCTATATATATATATATATATATATATATATATATATATATATATATATATATATATATATATATATATATATATATATATATATATATATCTTGTTCAAATTTTCAACCGTTAATAAAATATTTTTTATTCATCCACTTAAGTTCAAATACATTTTTTTAAACTTGTAGTTGATGACACTTGATGTTAGTACAGTTTTTCTTTCGGATATAAAATAATTAATTAAATTTGTCCAGCAATTTCTATTTGGTCGCCAAAGTCTAAAAATCCGTCGCCATGTCGTCAAACGATCGCCAAGTTTATCACCAATTTTGTAACTATTTAATAAAAAGTAATTAAAATAAAAAATATATATTTGTAGATCGAAGTAGGAATCGACTTTAAAAATTTTGTTTTATATATTACTTGTTTATTTTTATCTTTAAAAAAATAATCAATTCACTTGCACTTACTTAAAACAGAAAAGAGTTATTTGGCTCTAAAAATGGAGAAATAAGTGGGAAAATATAATGCAAAGTAAAAACAATTTTCATTAAGAAAATATGCGGCCGTTAAGGAAGCAGCAAAATTCCATAAACTCATCTTTCACTTGAAGTAATGATAAAAGAAAGTTTTCAGCTAATATATTATCATATAAGGGTATAAAATAAGTAGCTTCCTGTCTTTAAATTTCATAGCTATCCATTATTTTTTTCTGACTGACTTTAGTGAGCAGCATCCAACCATTGTATATATAACTTTCCATTCACACTAAAACAACCCTTATTCGCTGAACACCAATAACTTAATAAATGTCCTCGACTCCCCTTTCGCTCAGCCCACGTATCTGCCATTCCTTATGAAAAACTGCTTTAACTCACTTATCTTAGCCCACGTAAACGACGAAAGGGAGTTGTTAGCTTTACCAAGCAGCGGATACGAATTTTCAGAGAGCTAAAGAAAAATGGGAAATAAAAAAAAAATCTAATTTTGTTTGCTTTTGGAGAACGCGACGAAGAAAAATTCTATGAAAGTTTTGGTTTGCTTACATTAACATATTTCTATCTTGGTCTGTGATTATTAAAACTCACATGAAAGTGGGTGGAATTTTTTTGAGTTCATTAAAACTGACATTATCGTGGAAAAACATCCATTTTTCCCATTTGAAATAAGTTAAGCGAAAAATTATGAAATAAAAATTGGGCTTTAAATAAATCTCATAAAGAAGAAGATGTTGGTTAAAACATTATTCACATTCTTTTATTAATACCAAAAGGAGTAGTCTCCCCGAAACTGTCTCGTGGGAGAAATTTGTGAGTTAATTAGAACTGACAGTATCGTGCAAAACTTCAATTATTTTCCGTTTGAAATAAGTTAATCGAAAAATTATGATATAAAATCTGATCTTTAAATAAATCTCATAAAGAAGCAGATGGTTGGTTAAAACATTATTCACATTCTTTTATTAATACCAAAAGGAGTAGTCTCCCCGAAACTGTCTCGTGGGAGAAATTTGTGAGTTAATTAGAACTGACAGTATCGTGCAAAACTTCAATTATTTTCCGTTTGAAATATAATCGAAAAATTATGATATAAAATCTGATCTTTAAATAAATCTCATAAAGAAGCAGATGGTTGGTTAAAACATTATTCACAATCTTTTATTAATACCAAAGGGTGTAGTCTCCCCGAAACTTTCTCGTGGGCGAAACTTTTTGAGTTCATTAGAACGGACATTATCGTGCAAAAACATCCATTTTTTCCCATTTGAAATAAGTTAAGCGAAAAATTATGAAAGAAAATTTGGTCTTTAAATAAAACTTCTAAAGAAGCAGACGGTTGGTTAAAACATTATTCAAAATCTTTTATTAATACCAAAGGGTGTAGTCTCCCCGAAACTTTCTCGTGGGCGAAATTTTTTGAGTTCATTAGAACTGACATTATCGTGCAAAAACATTCATTTTTTCCCATTTGAAATAAGTTAAGCGAAAAATTATGAAATAAAAATTGGGCTTTAAATAAATTTCATAAAAAAGAAGATGTTGGTTAAAACATTCTTCACAATCTTTTATTAATACCAAAGGGTGTAGTCTCCCCGAAACTTTCTCGTGGGCGAAATTTTTTGAGTTCATTAGAACTGACATTATCGTACAAAAACATCCATTTTCTGACCACTTGAAATAAGTTAAGCGAAAAATTATGAAATAAAATTTGGTATTTAAATAAATCTCATAAAGAAGCAGATGGTTGGTTAAAATCATTATTCCTGATCTTTTATTAATACCAAAGGGTGTAGTCACCCCGAAACTTTCTCGTGGGCGAGATTTTTTGAGTTCATTAGAACTGACATTATCGTGCAAGAACATCCTTTTTTTTTTAATTTGAAATAACTTAAGCGAAAAAATTATGAAATAAAATCTGATCTTTAAATAAATCTCATAAAGAAGCAGATGGTTGGTTAAAATCATTATTCCTGATCTTTTATTAATATCAAAGGGTGTATTCTTTCCGAAACTGTCTCGTGGGCGAAATTTGTGAGTTAATTAGAACTGACAGTATCGTGCAAAACTTCAATTATTTTCCGTTTGAAATAAGTTAATCGAAAAATTATGATATAAAATCTGATCTTTAAATAAATCTCATAAAGAAGCAGATGGTTGGTTAAAATCATTATTCCTGATCTTTTATTAATATCAAAGGGTGTATTCTTTCCGAAACTGTCTCGTGGGCGAAATTTGTGAGTTAATTAGAACTGACAGTATCGTGCAAAACTTCAATTATTTTCCGTTTGAAATAAGTTAATCGAAAAATTATGATATAAAATCTGATCTTTAAATAAATCTCATAAAGAAGCAGATGGTTGGTTAAAATCATTATTCCTGATCTTTTATTTATACCAAAGGGAGTAGTCTCCCCGAAACTTTCTCGTGGGCGAAATTTTTTTGAGTTAATTAAAACTGACATTATCGTGCTAAAACATCCATTTTTTTTTTAAGAAGTCAAGAGAAAAATTATGAAATAAAATTTGGTCTTTAAATGAAACTTATAAAATAGTTGGTTGGCAAAAACATTATTCATGATATTTTATTAATACCAAAGGGAGTGATCTCGCCGGAACTTTCTCATACACTACATTATTAAACGCATGCTATTGGTGAACAATAATAACGAAAGAACCTATTGGCATGCAATTTTCGGCGGTTACTCGTTGTGAAATCACTATTATACAAGCACTAGAACATCTTTTATATATTTTAGACTTTTCTTTACGATCGATTGAATACAAAATTTGTTACAGAACTAGAATTGAAGTCACAAGATCATGTACCTATTTTCATCTGTTTATAGTCAATGCTTGTATGAGTTATCGCGCTTACATGTTTGTGAAAGTACAGACCGACAGAGGATCAACCCTTTCAAGAATATGGTTACAAATTTGATACATTTATACAATCAACATATTAACTCTTTCTATCAAATTAAACTCTGATTCTATTTGATCCATCTAGCTCTAATCGTTTACTAGTTGTCCCGTTAACTTAAACTCAAACTGGCGCACAGACAGACTTCTTCTTAATGGATTTCTTTCAAAGTTTGATGACAAATTACACATTTAGACAAGAAACTATATACCAAAATCCATCCGTCTAACTCAAAGCATTTTTTTATTTGATGTGTTCACAAATAGAGAGACATAATTCCAAATTGAGTTTTGGACTTTCAAAAGCGATACTTTCAAGTATAATACTTTCTTTGTGTATACCTCGTCTACAAGAAAGTAAAGGTAAAAATTTGTAAAAAAAAAAAATCCCATTTCTAACAGATTTTTTATAAATCTCCCAATAGGATTCTAAAATTTTTTTTAGTGTCTTCGCTATTCTCTTTAATATCCCTGTCCTAAAATTGATATTTTAATCGCCACAACACAAAATATTGTTTGAAGCCTGGTGGGCCACGGAAATCGTTGGCACAATACACATACAAAATCATAAAAATATTTAAAAAATAATGAATTATTAACATAATTATTTTGACAAAAGCTGTCAAAAATAATGTTGTTTGTCTTGAAGTAAATGCGTTTGTCCGAGGTCTCTATTAATGACACTTAAAGAAAAAATTAATTATACATGCCACAAATCTTAATTTAATATATAATATTATATTTATTCTAAAAATTAAATATTAAAAGACAGAGCAAATGTTCTTGCAAATAGGAACAAAATATCCAAAATAGTAATGATAATTGTTAATATAACGATAAGAAGCAGACATGATTGATTGATTGAATTGGAAAAATCTGTGATTTTTAGCAGCAAAGGCTGTTATCTCCTAACTAAGCAAACATAATATGGATAAAAAAAAGAACAGAAAACAATACCTACATTCAGAGTGTTGCTATTTAACATTTGACACTTCTATTAACCCAAAGCTCATTCAGGGTTCACCTTCAGTTACATATTAACGTCATTATATCAAAATCATGCCAAAATACGTGTTAATTCGTCTGTCAAAAAAAGAAATTACTTCATTTTTACTTTAAAAAATTTATATAAATTTTTAATTTTATTCGGTTTGTGATTGATAGATAGCAAGTCAAATGATCCATGCATAATTTGAAATATATAATGAAAATTATCATTATGTCGAAGTAAGTATTTATGTTGCACTTGCCGATGAAATGAGAACAAAAAAGGAAAAGTAAAGATTTAATTAACATCAAATGAGTTTAAAACAATATTATTTGTTAATTCAACTTTTAGACACCGTTTGTGGCACTATTAATGAATATCCTTTCAGTTTGTTTATCTTATTCGAGTGATGGAAATTTTTTGTTGTTGTTTCTTATGGCACTTGCCATGGACAAGCCCGCTGTTACGAAGACAGCGATTTTAAGCCGGTGGGGGAGCGTCTTTTGTTTTTTAGTAGCGCCGACTAGGGCCAAGAGTACTACTTAGCTACTCACGCATCACTCATTCGCTTACACAACCAATTTTTACAGGAGGGCCCATTCACACATCTCACAGATAGAACAACGGAAGAACAACCATGCCCAACCGGGACTCGAACCCAGGACGCCCAGATCACGCTGGAGAATTTTTGTTTATCGGCTAGTAATCGTCTTAATACCTAAGCAATACACGTGTTAATCCTGCATTGTTTTATAAAATAGTAATACAGATCCAGCTATTATTATATGAAGAAAAAATGTAAAGAAAAACGCAGCTTAAATTTGATAATTTGAAAAGAAACACTGATCGTGAAGTTGCTAAGTCGTAGTCAAAATGTGAAAAATTTACTTAATATCTATATATTAAAGATATAAACAAATAAATTTCTCATTGCGGGGCTTAAGTTTTGAATCAAAAGTAGACCAATCAGAAAATATATGCATCATGAAAAGAATAAGCATACTTGCTAAATGGAACTGACGAACATCGTATACAGTATCGGACAACATCGGGATTGACAAGCGAAAGAGAGCAAGGTATCAAGACCCCCAAGTTTCGTAAAAAGAAAATCTTATTGCCACCAAATACAAGACTGAAGTTCATTTAACATATGCTTTGACTCAGTAAAACTGTGCAAAAACTCTTTTTAAAGATATGGTTTCAAAGTAAACACATTTTAATAATGATTGTGTCAGTATTTTAATAAATAAATTTGTTACAAATGGCATCACTAAAAATTTTCTAAAAGCATTCAAAATAAGACTATAAAGTAATTTAACCGTTTTCATTTAATTCTATTAAAAAAATATAATATTTTTTATTTAAACTATACTAAGTAAAATATATTTTGGATTTGGAACAATTATAACAATAAAATAAATATTAAAAATATTTGAAATACTTTCTGTTTATATTTTTGCAATGAGATGATAAGCAAAAGCAATAAAAATATAAAATGTTCACGAATACTTTGAACACTTCACCACATCAACTTCCGAACGGCGACAGCTAAAGTTATAAAAATAGTGTTTAGATATAGCAAAAAATACTTTACACAGTGATCTAAGACCTTTTATAGAGTCATATATGACTAATGCCCAGAACACTACACCATGTTATATTCATAATGGCAATAGCTAAAGTCATGAACATGATGCCTTTCTATGCCAAAATAAGCTTTGTGCAATGAGATACAATTCTTTATTAAGCCATGCAGAGAAGGATTTCGAAGTTAGCATTTTTAACTAGCCACAAGAAAAAGAGCTGATTATAAAGTTATAGGACTCCATTGATTAAGTAAAACGAATATCAGATTATTGGTAAGATGCAACTGACTTTATAAAAGATTTTATAGCATGACGTATAGTCATTTTAATGCATCTAGACACCTCTTTTTTAACCATAGCTGTCGATATTCTGAATTTGAAGAAAAAATATAAGACTTTAGTGGGTATTCTAAATCATATTTTTTTCATATTTAGATGCAGATAAACACAATTTCTTCAGATAGCCAGTATATATGTTACACAATGCTTTGAAAACTTTTTAAATATTATATGGAGCCTTATGTTTGAATAAGAACCACAAACATGTTCCATAATGTCTCTTGCCATTATTGAATTAAATCAAAAATTTGTACATATTTAAAATTCTGAGGCAATAAATCATACCTCAACCTCATTTATTTAACATTTTGCGCTTGAATTATTGAATCCATTTACATATGTTCCAAAAAGGACAGATAAACCTATATAATTTCAAAAACATATTTTCTGCTTTTGAAAATCTAAAATATCGATAGTTATCAAAACATCTAACGTCAAAGTTTTCTGGGTTACATTATTTTTCCTATGAGATAGTAAAAATCTTGTTTTTTTTCCAAAATTTAAAAACTGTTCATCAGATATAGCAATCAGAAACAAAAAAAACTAATAACGTTGTTTTAAAGAAGCATAAAAACATAATTTTTCTTACGTTTCGTTGACCCACTTTTCAATAAATATATACAAAGCTTTTCTTTTTTACCACTTCATACAATAAATTATCATTCAATAAGCAACACCATTCAATAATTTTAATTAATATTTATTAACTTGTTGATCATTTTTTTATTTTGAAATAAAATGAAATTGCTTAAATAGATTCACTAATTCTAATATTATTAAAATATCAATTATATATCCGCATGTCTCTTTATCAACAATTCAACATTCAGATCATTAAGACATAATAAAAGCATATTTTTCAAAAATTTACATTTCTTGATCATTAAGTGAATACAAAAAAAAGTGTTGAAAATAATTTGGGGAATTTTCACTAGCATTAAATGCATTTTGCAATTAAAGCACGTCGCTAATTAGTTATCCTAATGGCTTTCGAATTCTAAATATAGCATTTACTCATCGTAAAAAATTGAAATGTTTTTGAAATCAATAAATGCTCCATAATTAAGCTTATTAAGTATTCCTCTCAAAACGATATTTTCATTGAAAATGAAAATGGTCTGCTTTTTGTTATCTCAGATAAAAATTCAAGTATTTTTCTTTTTTTTTTTTATTTTATTTTTTTATTTTTTTTTTTTTTTGTAAGAGTGTAAAGTTTATTTTGTTATTATGTTAAAAAAAACTAAACTACAAAATTTCAACAAAGATTGATAAATTTGGTGGGAAGCCTACTTCCCACGGCCCTAGAAAGGCTTTAAATAATTATTTTCATTATTTCAACTGATATTTTTTGTTTACCCCCCCCTCTTATGAAAATATTAAATGCGTTATTACTGCACCCTCCGTATATAATTATCACTCCTTATAATTAAGTATACATTTTAAAAATAAATTAATACTAGACAAATCAAATCTAAAATAAAATGATTCTGCTACGTTTCGGCTATAAATTCAAGTTTCTAACTTCTTTTGTTCAAATAATTAATGCATTGAATATTCTTCATTTCACGTATTAGCATATCAATGAAAATGAACATCCAAACGTTTTCGTCGCAAGAACCATTTCTTAATGTCACTTCTGGCATCTTAATAACGAAACTTTCAAAGTGTACACCTTTCTGACCTTTACATCTTGGCAAAATGCCCTGAACTTAATATCGGGCATTGATGAAAATGCTTTTTAGCCGCCGGCAGATACGAACTCGAAAAAGAATTAATTTTACGGGGTTTTGAGCCTTCAGAAAATTACAGAGCATTTTATTTGTTAAAAATAAATTATATTCGCCTCGCATGAGAGGATGACAGCTAGTTAACATAATAAGATGTTTATTCTTAACTATTATATCGACCTTCAAAGCTAAACAATATTTTTAAAAATAATACTTTTATGAATTGAAAACTTAATTCACACAAGTTTATTTTTGTTAACACCTGAGGGCTTACAAACATTCGCAGAACTACTGATTGTTACTTTCTCGTATCTCGTATTGAGAAAGAATTGTCTTTTTTAAAAATTTGAATTCGAGGTTTTGACGCTTCACATTTCAGATCTACTTACACGAAAAACACATTTCTGTCATAATATCTGACTGCCTGCCTTTGAAAAAGATACTCAAAAACGCTTTGAACTAGATAGATGAAATTTGGTATATGTTCTTTAAACAAACTTTGTGATGTTTAATATTCAGGAGAAATTTTGGGGAAATTCCATTCATAAAATGTTTCTTTATGTGCCCGAGTAAAAGGAAATCCGCTCACTCCTAAATGTAAAGAGCTAAATAACCAAACAAAACTATTTCACCCTGCCTAATTTAAGGTATACAGATTAAATTTAAATGACCTAACAGCCGCTTCAGCATTGATGGGAACTAAAGTTGAGTGCTGCGAATCATCACCGGCCACGGTACAACCCTTCCCTTAGGAAACCCGTTCCGTTATTGATAGGACTTAGCCGAACCCCATCATGTGGGAAGCTTCTTTCTCATATCCGAGGAGCCACCCCATCCACCCTTTGGGAGTAAAGAGCTAAATAAATAAAACGTGATTCGCATGTTTAACATTTAATGTTTAAATAATTATCAAATTTGTAACCGAATTTGTCAAGGTTGCCGTCAATAAATTTGCCAAATTTGTTGACAGTTTGTGCTTACACAAGTCAAGTTGCTCAAAAATGCAGTGACTTAAAATATATGAAATTTGGTACGTTATTTTGTGACTATAATTGTAGTTTATGGCACAATTTTGATTTCCATCGATTTAGAAAAAATTCATCTAAAACACGAATTTAGCATTCATAACAAATTATTTCCAATTTTCAAATTGTGATAGACATATATACCTCATAAAATTTTAGAAACTTATACGATTATTCTATGATTTTCCGGATTTTCTGTCTACATTTTTATTCATTTATATTACAGGGAAAAACAATGTTTAGAAACGGATGTTCATTAAAATATTTCGCGTTTGTTTGGCTCTTAAGTTAAATCTTAATTCTAAATACAACAAGATTTCAAAGTTTTTAGTAAAAACCAACCTTGCACAGAAACCTACTCAACATGAAAAAATAAATCCTTAGCAATGGAAAAAAAGCAGAATAAAATAGTTTTAATTTCAAAAACAAACAAAATATGTTCAAAATAATTTTTCAATAGATTTACAATAGATAAAATAAAAGACTACTGCAATTAAACTGACATCATTGAAAAGATAATTTTTTTACCCTTAACTGGGGACGTTAGCTATAGATTTTCTGCCACCCCTATTCTATTTTCAGCTCAATTGAATGGATTGGCCCTGTAGCTTCCTGTTTTGTGACCATCAATATACGTGCACTTTTTCAACTGATTTCAGCAGAGGCTTTTTAAAATAATTCAGTTATTTCTTCGGGCGCGGTCTCTAAGACCGCACCTCCCTGTTAGTGTCCCAGTGATAAACAAGGCTTAGCAGATTTCTCTAAAACTTGAGCCCCGAAATATCATCCAATTTACTGATCCTATTATGAAGCAGTGCTCCAGACACTTTTATATGAAGCAGAAAGGGATTTTAGTGATAAGGATAATTGTACAGAAGAGTTTTTCAATGAAAGTTCGCATTCAACTGTTTTTGATATGTATGTTCAAACATAATTATTTTTTCTAATGATAATGTATTTTGAAAAATTTATAAAATATATTAATATACCAAGAGATACATATACAGAATTTATAGATTGATTTTTATACTAGTTCTTAACCTGTATGTTTAAAATGCCCTAGAAAACCGTGCTATGAAAATCACACAAGCAGATAAAAAAAGGGCCAATTTTACCCATTGTCATTCTTTTTTTTTATTTTTCATATAATTGTTTAATTTTACATTATATTGTCTTCTATATATCTTCATATGCTGTAAAAATAAATATGATTTAAAAAGTAAAAAGTAGTATGCTTTTTCAAGAATATTATTTTTGGTAACATGTAATTTGAGAAGAAAATGTATCTTCCAACGCATTTACTTTTTTCAATGACAATATATTTTGAAAAATTTCTAAAAGATATCTATATATCAAAAAAAAAAATCTGCAAAATATATTGGCAGATTTTTATGCTAATACAGTCATTAGAAAATTTAATTTGAGTGTAAATGAAATTCGGTCTGGTAGACCTCGCCTCCCCAGTTAAGTCCTAAAATTTTACCTTCCCAGGTAAGGGTTAAATATGAAGACGATATAAATCTAATTTATGTAATAATTTCAAAAGATTATTTTCCAGAAGGCAACAAAATTTCACTTCATATTCAATTCATCAAAAAAAAAAAAAAAATTCTTAACCATCAGTAGGTTCACATTCTCACTTTTCTAATTATGTCTGTATAAATTTGGTATTTCTATAATCCAGTAGTCTGTCCAATAAAGTGTAAACACGTAGACATATATGCAATCCTTTTTATTATTAGTAGAGATAGACAATTTGCTTACGGTGGCGAAAGTCGTCAGAAAATGAAAATTATTTGAAATGCACAAACCGCCATTCTTTTATATCGGCAATTTCGTCAACACAAAAAAAAGACGGTATTGACGACTTAGGCCACTTACTGGATTTCAATCAAATTTAATTTCTGATAAACGACCTTTGGCAATATGAGCGATATATGTTGAGTCTTTTTTTTCAAACAGAGCAGCGTTTAAAGCGCAGATGTGCTGACTCCGCTTTAGGCCAACCCTTCGAGGGGCGCCGGAATTTATTCTCGACTCGTTATCAGGCGGTACCTGATAAAATATTTGTCTCTTTATCTGATTACGGAGGCAGAACGAAGCCCTAAAGGGGCATCTCCACTAACAAGATCAGCTTTTCATTCGTTGCATTTCTGACGAAAAGGTTAAGTAAGTCTCTTACAGTTATTTATAGTTCGCTAACCTGAAAATGATTTTAACTTCACGACGATTCTAAATAACATTGTATTCCAAATTAAAAATAACTTTTTTTTTGGAAATTTATATATATTAGGTTACAACATAATTCATCTCCGAATCGGTGTGTGCGTGTGTGTCTCTCTGTACGTGTACGTGTGTGCGTACGTGCGCGCGCGTGTGTGTGTGTGTGTGCTTGCGTACGTGCGTGCGCGTGTATGTGCGTGCGTGTGTGTGTGTGCGTGTGTTTAATTTAAAATATAATAAAACAGGAAGCTATTAAGACCAAGTTACACAAAATATTTAATTTAATTCATTTTTAGCATCAATTAATTTCGGTGAACTAATTAATTTCCAAAAGCGATTAATTTCCAAAGTATCGATATAAAATAAGCATATTAATGAATCGATTTCTACTCATTATACAAGACAATGTGCGTATTTTTATATGTAGCTTTGCTTCTGTTTACGTTATTGTTCAACAAACCACAGAGCTTGATTTAAGGCTGATAAATTTGTTTCGGATTTAGTTTGAGAAATGGTAATATGCATCTCTTTGTTCTTTCAATAAAATTAAATATTTATAATTAGTTTTTTTAAAATTAATTATATATTAATTAAATATTTATTTAATTAATTCTTGTTTAATATTTGATTGCTTAAATATTAAACGAGATTTTGACAGCTTTTCATCATAACTTCCGTAAATATTAATGCCACAAAATATATTCACGCCATTTACTTTATTACATTATCTTTTCTAACTATATTAGTTTGTCATATAAATTTTTGCCAGAATTTTATCAACTTTTAAAAAATATTCTTTTGCATAATTTTCAAGAAAAGATTTCATTTGTATAAGAGTTTCATCAAATGTACAGTTTATGATTTTCTTCCGATGTTATAAACTGAAGAAGATTCTCTTCAATATCTTAATAGTTTATATGCTGAATAAGAAATAAATTTACTGTACCTCGGAACAGATTAATTACATTTTTAAGCACAACACATTAACAGCACAATTACATTTTTAATAGCACTATGATGTCATGGGACTGTTTTCCAGTAGAAAGGTCAATGCCCATAATTAAAAGAACAAATGTAAGATTTTTAAATAATAAGACATTAATATTTCTCAAATCTGAATGTTGAAAAATGCATTGTTGAAAAAATCATGAAGAAAACTAATATTCCCAGTGAGCAGCCAGTCGCCAAAGGAGGCTAATAAATAATAAATTAATTCATGATAAAAATTATTAAAATTGTTCAAAACATTTGGGCCAATTACAAATAGTTATAAAACATAACTAAAAGAAAAAAATTCAACACAATAGAGAAGTTTCAAATTTGGTTCATATACCCAAGAATTTCTCATTATGTTTATATGCATAGCCTTGTAGACAACATCAAAAGATAGTTCATTCCATTATAATGTGAAGCAATTTTTGTGTTCATCTGCAGTTTGTTCAATGTTGCACGTATAAGAGGCATTATATCTCCGACACACTCCAGTGGAATGAAGACTAAAGAAGTATTTCCAAATTATTTGGATATTCACAAACAGTACATGCACATGATTGTTAAGTGCAAATTAATGATTGAGAATATATTTAACAGTATCCATATCATTAAATTCATCCATATGTTTAAGAACAATATAGGCCGGGATAGCCTGGTCGGTAGGACGTTGGATTCGCATCCCTTGGGTTGTGAGCTAGAACCCGCCGGCCGAAGACTCTCCGTGTGTGTGGTGGCTGTCACACGTATAAATCTATCGTGGTCACAAAGTCCTCTATGTCGAGAGTAATACCACTGGGGATGCTGCTTCAGAAGTGATCGTTCTCTGATTCAGGTCTAAATTACGATCTGTGGATGAGTGAATGAAATGCATGAATGAAGGCAGCCTCGTAAAAAGGTTGTGATGCGTGAGTATCTAAGACGTATTCTTGACCCTAGATGGCGCTGCTGAAAAAACAAAAGATGCTTTCTCGGCTTAAAATCGCTGATTCTGTCAGCGGGCTTGTCTATGACATGTGCCATTAGAAACAACAACAAGGATAATATCCTAATTAATAATAATGAGATTTATAAAATAAAGGTTTAAGTTTCCTTCTGTGTCATACTACGAATGAGAAGGAAAACATTCAGTTTTACAAACGCTTTGTTTATGTCTATGGCAGAAAACTGATATGTCACATATTGCTCTTTCCTATCATTAACGCATAATATAAACTTTTTATCATATAGTCTGCTGTACTTTTATAGCGGAAAATATTTAATCCTTTGCATTTAGAAAAATAATTCGATGCGAAATTATTCAGCTAACACAAGGACTTGCTTATTGCTATGAAAAGAATATTTATTACAGTTTTAAGTTGAATTTTACCGAAAAAGGAATCTACATCTACTTACTATTCATTAGGTATTTTTTAAAAATCAAAATTTAAAAAATAAATAAATAAATAAAACGTTAAAATGATGCGTCGTCTTAAATGGTGAGTGAGAGGCACCATCGGAGTGCAAAGGGTTAATACTGGTAAAGGTTTAATGGCAGAGGTTTAAAATAAGGGTGGATCCTAGCACAGCCCACCTCTTGGCGTCTTTTTGAGTTCTGGCCAAACGAGTGGCGATAACGTCGCCAATGTGGCAACCTAGTCGGATTTTTTTTAATATTTATTTTTAATTAATTTATTTTTTATTCTTATTTTCATTTATTTATTATTTTATTTTATAATTATTTATTTATTTATTATTCTTATTTTCATTTATTTATTATTTTATTTTATTATTATTTATTTATTTTTTATTCTTATTTTCATTTATTTATTATTTTATTTTATTATTATTTATTTATTTATTATTCTTATTTTCATTTATTTATTATTTTATTTTATTATTATTTATTTATTTATTATTCTTATTTTCATTTATTTATTATTTTATTTTATTATTATTTATTTATTTATTATTCTTATTTTCGTTTATTTATTATTTTATTTTATTATTATTTATTTATTATTTTATTTTATTAATAAATAATCAACCTAGAAGGAATTTTAATTTTATTTTTTAGTATATTTGTTTTATTTATTTTTTTAATTTTTATTAATTTATTTTTTAATTTTTATTTATTTATTCATTTATTTTATTTATTATATTTATTATTATTTCTGGCCTTCAAGTATCGTTTTTTAATTGAAAAATAATAATAACAAATATTTAATTAGTAGTAAACTTGGCGAGATTTCAAATAAGTCGCCAAGAGGTGGGCCCGTCTAGGATTTTACCTAAAATAATGTTCAATATTCAATACAGACAGTTGAAGGACCGATTAACAGCCACTCCAAGTCTAGCAAGACTTAAAATATTTCAACACAATGTACATCGAGTATTGCATCTTGGATAAGATTAACATTTGATACAGAATAAGACTATTTTGATTAAGATGCGATACAAACAATTGAATGACCGATAAATAGTGTTTATCCAGCAGTGTTTCAAGTAGTATAGCATATGGTCCACCAAGTATTACATCTTCGCTAAATCCTATAAATCTCTGGAATCTGAGAGTATAGAACTGCTTAAATGAAGAAGAGAGGTCCATTTACAGTAAAACCTTAATATCCTTCATCCTTCTTGCAATATATATCCTTGAGGAATAAAAGAATCCTCACATTCGAAGGATAAGAGAAAATCTGAGAAGATCTCTTCACAGAAAGCGAAATTAATTTCGCCAAAAGCTGATGTGAGGTATTAGGGTTCGTTCTGGAGATCTAAATGGACATGGGATGATCCTGCTTGTGAGTTCGCTCATTTATAACATAGTCTAGCAAAGCTTCATATTTATTTTTTTTAAATATGGAGATTCAGGAAAAATATTTCCATTATCAAAAAGTATGACCTCCATATTTCCTACGTATTATGCATCTCTTAAGACAAAAAGAAGAAAAAAAATAATAAATATCTGTGTGTCCTCCTATTTCTATACGCTTATGTATATATTAATAATTTTTACATATTGAAACCATACAATTGTAGCCAGACTTTTTCTTCAGTTCATAATATTGATATTTTTGAGTTACTGCAAACAGGTCGGTTTTAAGTTGAATATAAATAAGACTATAGAAATCTCGTCATTTAATAGACTCCGTCAAAATGTAATATTTATCTATAATTCTCTAGATGAAATTTTATTTGATATAAAATTTGAAATAGAACTCACAT
This sequence comes from Argiope bruennichi, assembly GCF_947563725.1. Lineage (NCBI taxonomy): Eukaryota > Metazoa > Arthropoda > Arachnida > Araneae > Araneidae > Argiope > Argiope bruennichi. Next base: position 74,186,273 of record NC_079160.1, read on the forward strand.
GCAATTAAATTAATCAATCTAGCACATGTTTTGGGTTATTAAGCTCTCATATGCACAAATTGCAATACTGATATACATGGAACAGGTTGACAGATGTTGCCAGATTCAAAATTTTTATTATAAAATTATACGATAAGTTTTTTTTTTTCTGTAAGTTAAACGGATTTTGATTTGTAGTCTCTTATGCACATACTGACATCCGGTTACGATTTTCATTTAAATTGTTACTAGCTACCTTTAGTGTCCAATTATTCTGTCTCAATATTAATAGCGTTAATTTAGTATCTCTTAAGTGCATTTTTTCGCAAAGTTTTATATTGAGTTAAAACAAGTTACAAATTTATTTACAAATTACAAGTTTACAAATTTATTTACACAAAGTTTTATTTATTCTCTCAAAAATGGTGGGTAGACAACCAGTGATTACATGCCTAAACGTCATAAGCTTTCAAATGAAATGAAAATAAACGAAATCGGTCAAATATTTTGTCATGATTTGCAACTATTGAGAATCTGATAAATTCTTTGTTTCTCAAAAAATGGAGGAAAGAGGAGGATATGACTAGTAATGACATATTTAGGTGTAATAAGCCTTCATAAAAAATAAAAAATTGCGAAATCTTACTAGTATTTGAGACTGGAGGGTAGGATTTTTTTTTAAATTTTTCTAATTATTTTAAATATATAAATAAAATTATGTATTTTGATGTCAAAATCATCAACCAAACTCCATTCTTCTAGCTTGATCTGTCTTCAAGTCATTGTGCTTATCGAGAGACAAAATGTATTTATCGAATTTAATGAAGTCTAAAATGTAGAGAATAATCAAAATCATGAAACTGAATTTTTTTTTCATCGATTAAAGTACTCTCGTTTTATATATTTTGTATAAGTATGCGAAAAGTTGTATATGTTCCGATTATTTATGTTTAAAATTGCAAACGGCAATTAAAAAAGTCAGACAACTCCAACCAGAGGTTGGATAAGCCAACATTTTTATATTTTCATACTATATGGTTTTATTTCGTCCTTTGACTTCCATTTATTACTTTTTCGTATGTGAAATATAGAGAAAGTACAATCATCGCCAAAATTTTCAAACTTGAGATTTTGACGAATCGCCGCGTTTTGGACCTCTTTCAGTTCGAAAAACACATTTTTTGGAAAATGTCTGTCTCTCTGTCACAAAGATAATTCAAAAACGCTTTGAATTAATCGGGTGAAATTTGATATACAAGCTTAAAACCACATAGGTAGAATTCAATCAAATTTTAAGCAAATTCCGCTCAGAGGAAGTCTGTCTGTCCGTCTGTTCTAATTTAGAGTAGCATGATAATTATAAAACAAATAGAGCTATGTAGATAAAATTCAGTACACAGATTGAAGTTCGAAAAACACATTTTTTGAAAAATGTCTGTCTCTCTGTCACAAAGATAATTCAAAAACGCTTTGAATTAATCGGGTGAAATTTGGTATACAAGCTTAAAACCACATAGGTAGAATTCAATCAAATTTTAAGCAAATTCCGCTCAGAGGAAGTCTGTCTGTCCGTCTGTTCTAATTTAGGGTAGCACGATAATTATAAAACAAAGAGAGCTATGAAGATAAAATTCAGTACACAGATTGAACCCTTTCTAGAGCCGTGGGAAGTATGCTTCCCACCAAATTTATCAATCTTTGTTTGAAATTATGCAGTTTGGCAAAGTTTATTATGTTGTTCTGACAAATTTTTTTAGTGAAACAGGAACTAAGATATTTCAGTTCTTTTTCTCACACAAAATGATGTGTCTTGATTTGTTACTTAATTATTAATTAAACAAATTAATTAATTAATCACATTAAGTTTATCTAATAAGCTAAATGAATCCCTTTCCTTATTCTAATTTCAAGCATCAAAATATTTTAACATAATATGACTAGAAAAAAATGGCCCCCTAAAGGGTTAACATCTTTAGTATAGATGCTTACCAAATTTTGTGCGAAATCCATCAAGGAGTTCACCGTCTGTCGGTCCGTACTTTTAGAAACATGTAAACACGTTAACTCAAAATAAAAATCTATCAAATTTCCTGCATGCTTTTGGGACTTTAAGTGTAGTTTTGCTTCAAATTTTTGTTCCAATTGGTTGAGAAAAATGTTTATGAAACCTAAATTCTATATTTGGATACTTTTGACCTCCTGCCACGAATTTATCGCCAAAATAGTCGCCAAGGATCACACGATAGATTCAGTAAAAAGTCTAATTAAAGCCTAAGTTCATAAATATTGCACGTCAATGCCATGCAAGGCGTTCACTGGTATAACATCTTTATTAAAGACCGTGCGATAAAGTTTTGAAGAATCCACTCCTTCTGATTGTATTGATTATTCGAGTCAAGTCTCATTAAAAATGGGCTTTCCCATGTTCAAAATAGGAAATTCCTGCAGCAATATCTAAAGGGCAAAGGTCAATTTAACCAAACATTGTACAAATATACGTCAAAGTGCTCTTGTTCGTATTGTAAGATTATATTTATTCTTTTTTGCTGTATTTTGCTATGATTATTGAAAGAATCAAGTCTGATAAAACTTTGGGGTTTTCCTGTAATTGAAAAGGATTAATTCAGAGAAAAATCCTGGTTCATCTAAAGAGCAAAGTTCATTGCTTGGGAATTTCCAGATTTCAGTAGCAAAAGAGTTAAAAATCGAAAAGATCTTTCAACCTCACTTTAACTGAAACTTCCGACCAGTTTTCATTATTGTGTCGAAAAAACATTAGAGAAATTGGTTTCGAGTGCAAGTTCGATTTGACCTACTGACATTCAGTGTACATTGATCAATGCTTTGTCTTTCTTTTTCCCCCTTTCTTTTTGTATTTTGTTTTCAAATACTATGAAAGTCTACTAACTTTAAGGCTAGATGTTTCTACTATTTTTCAAATAAGGTGTTTCTGAATGGTTGACCATTATTAAACAAATATGAGTTTGTATAATGGAAAATAATCCAATTAGAATTTAGTCTTATTTAATCTTTTAGATCAATCTAGAAATTTATAAATATTATATGCAACATTAGTTTTTATAAGATTTGACCTACTGACATTCAGAGTACACTGATCAATGCTTTTTTTTCTGTTTTCAGTGACTTAAGATCTGCTAACTTTATGGACAGATATTTCCATATTTGTCAAATAAAGTGTTTGTAAACGATTGTCCATTATTAAAGAAATATGAGTTTGCATAATGGAAAATAATCCAAATGGAATTTAGTCTTATTTAAATTTTAGAACAATCTAGACATTTATAAATATCCTATGCAACATTAGTTTTTATAAGATTTGACCTACTGATATTCAGAGTACACTGCTCAATGCTTTTTCTCTCTCTTTTTTTTTCTTTCTTTTTGTATTTGTTTCCCAACACTGTTAAGCTCTGCTAACTTTAAGGCTAGATGTTTCTATATTTGTCAAATAAAGTGTTTGTATAATGATTGACTATTATTAAAGAATTATAAGTTTGTATAATGGAAAATAATCTAATTTGGATTCAGTATTATTTAAATTTTCGAACAATCAAGAAATTTATAAATACTACATTAGTTTCTGTGAGCAAATTGAAGATTTAAATGGTCCGAGGACAGCATATTTTAGTTTCCAATTTATTAATTTGAAATTTTTAAATGACAAACTATGAAAGATAGCACAAAATATTCATTTAAATGCATTGATTTATCTCTAAATTTAAGTGTAAGTAAAATATTTTATAAATAATTAATAGCCTTTAATACCCTGTATAAGATTTGACCTACTCACTTTCAGTGTACATTGATCACTACTTTTTCTTTCTTTTTTCCTTTCTTCTTGCATTTTGTTTTCAAACACTTCTAAGGTCTGCCAACTTTATAGCCAGAAGTTTCCATATTTTTCAAATAAAGTGTTTGTAAATGATTGACTATTATTAAACAAATATAAGTTTGTATAATCGAAAATAATGCAATTAAAATTTAGTTATTTAAATTCTAGAACAATCTAGTAATTCATAAATATTCTATACAATATTAGTTTTTATAAGATTTGACCTACTGACATTCACTGATCAATGTCTTTTCTTTGTTTGTTTCCTTTCTTTTTGTATTTTGCTTTCAATGACTACTAAGCTCTGTTAATTTATGGTTAGATGTTTCCATATTTTTCAAACAAATTGTTTGTAAATTATTGACCGTTATTAAATAAATATTAGTTTGTATAATGAAACGAAATCTAATTAGAGTTTAATCTTATTTAAATTTTAGAACAATCTAGAAATTTGTCAATATTATATGCAGTGTAAGTTTCTGTGAGTAAACAGAAGATTTAAACAGTCCAAGGACAGCAATTTTTTTTTTTTTTTTTTAGTTTCTTATTTATTAATTTGAAATTACAATAATTTATTTCTAAATTTAAGTTTAAATATAATATTTTATAATAATTAGTATCTTTTATTACCCTGTATAAGAATTGACCTACCTACATTCAGTGTACACTGATCAATGCTTTTTCTCTCTTTTCCTCCTTTCTTTTTGTATTTTGTTTTCGAACACTATTAAGCTCTGCTAACTTTATGGCTAGACGTTTCAACATTTATCAAATAAAGCTTTTGTAAATGATTGCATATTATTAAAAAAATATGAGTTTGTATAATGGAAAATAATCCAATTAGTATTTAGTCTTATCTAAATTTTAGAACAATCAAGAAATTTATAATGATTATATAAAGCATTCAAAAATATGTTTTTTAGTTTCCAATTTATTAATTTGAAATTTTTAATAGAAAAACTATGAAAGATGTATAAAATATTCATTCAAATATGTTGATTTATTTCTGAATTATAGGTATATATATATATATATGTTATGGATTTCGAATCCTGTCGGCTAAATAATATGTAACATTATTTTGGTTGAAGCAGAGTGCATGTTTAAAGACATAGACGAGACGTTGTATTTTTAATTCTCTTTCATATCCATCTCGGGAAAGCAATTTATTTACAAACAGAAGCAGCTCGGCACAAAAGTAGAAGTAAGAAAGAAATAAAAAAGGGTCGAAACAAATGATCACTAGTCTTATATAACATTGGATTTCTGGCTATGCGCCAATTCATTACACGTGGTGACCTTTGACACCTTTTGAAGGGTATCAAAGTGATTACTTTCTCTTGAGACGTAGATTGATTGCGCATTAATTTTACACAGCTCCATACGTGGAATGAAATCAGAAAATAAGAGAATATTTTAATATGGGTTAAATTAAGATAAAGTTTTGGAAATTAATTTGGATTAAATTAAGAGTTTAAAATATCATTACATATATATATAATATTTATTAGACTATTAATAGCCTTTATAAGAATATTCTAAGCGCTCTAAATTTATTTAAAAGCGGCAAAAGTTCTGCTTTTTCGTATAAATTATATCAAGATAAAATATTATAAACGCTACAAAAATTTGATTTTGAGATTTTGAAATATTTCCACGTTTCAGACCGCCCTGAATCCCAAAAGACTATTTTTGGATTATTTCCACTTCGTTTACTTCTCTGAGAACAAACACTCAAAAGCATTTTGAACTAGCAGAAAAAATGTAGTATGCATTCCTTGCACTAAATTTATAGAATTCTGTCATGTTTTAAACGAAATCCATCCAGCTGTTGAATATAAATTTACACAATAACAACAAAACAAGTAAAGCGAGATGGACAAAATTTGGTGGACATATTTATCATCTAAAATGTAATTCTTTTTCATATTTGGAACTAGATCTATAAAAGAGTTGATTGTCTGTCCGTCGCTACTTTAGCATGCATGCACACTCCATAGTTCAAAACCGAATGTTTTAGATAAACGAAATTTGGTATAGAGTTTTAACATCTATAGGAGAGATTTATCTTAAATTTTGAATTTAATCTGTCCAAAGTTTGTCCGTATGTCGATCTATAATTCCGTTTGCATATAAACGCAAAAACTCAAAAACTCATTACCTTAAATAAATGAAATTTGGAATGTGATTGAGACCACAATTGTCAAAATTTAGTCCACAGTTGTCAAAATTATTAATATGTGTCAAATTTTGACTTCAATACGTCTGAAATAATGCATCCAATCAATATATAATTATTGATTTTCTGATTTTTCTCTATTAACTGCATACTAGCAATTAATCGCAAACATGAAAGACAGAAAAATTGAGGTGATTACTAATAACGTATCTAAACCTCATAAGATATAGCATGAAATAAAAATGGGTGTAATAGGTGATGTTGTCAGTACTGTGCTGTTCTGCCGTGATTTATTCTTATAGAGAATGCAATGCGAAATAGTATTTTTGAAATTTAGCTCAAAAAGGCTGTGAACTTTGGATACTAATATAGAGGTCATGAGTTTTCATATGAAATAAAAATTGGCAAAATCGGACAATTTATTTGAGCTGTGAGATTGGTTCTTTAGATTGTCCTAGCTATGTTAAATCTATAAATATCAGATAACCATTAATTGAAATATTTTATAAATATTTATTTCAGTTCAAGTTCATCAATTTTTAAGCGCCCATGATAAACTATTTTATCACTTGTAATTATAGGTGCAATTTTACAATCACTTCAAAAACGAATGAAGACATTTATAAACACTTTGACTACTTGGACTTATAATTTTTTTTAATTATCGAAATAATTCACAGTTAATTAATATTAATATGAAAAAATAATGTGCAAAAAATTAAAGCTGAAAGGAAAATGAAAGCTTGCGAACTCTCCTCAAACTTAAAGTAAAAATTTAACTTCTTTTTCTTATGCTTCTTTCTTATATTATGGTCGTTTCTTCTGTTATTACGAACACAGCCAAGATTTTTACAACAGTATTATCCTTAGGTTATTTCCTAAAGGGTGACCCAAAATTAACGCAAAATTTGAAATTGCCACAAATCGTGCAGTAAAGTGATGGAAATCCTATTAAAAAAACTATTTGACAGCTGATAGTATAGGGTTAGTAAAAATGGAGCGAAACACAATGGAACAACGTGTTTTCATTGTTGAACGATATTTGAAAAATAATGAAAGTCTGGCAACCACAGTTCTAAAATTTGATAACTGGACTCCTAGACTGCTAGAATTTTAAAAATAAAGAAGACTTTTACACAACATAATAGAATCTCCTTTACAGGATAAAGTAAGAAAAATAAGAATAATGATTTAAAACATTGGATTTTTTATGGGGTTCTTTGAAATCAAAGATCTATGCCAACAAGACCACATGCACGGGTGCATTGGAGGAAGAAATTCAACGCTGCATCGACGAAATTCGGCCACATTTATGCAAAATGGTCATGTAAAATTTCGGCAAACGAATGCGTATGTGCCAACAAAGCAATGGAGGCTGTTTGCCTTATATGTTAATCCATAAATAACCCTATCCTATGTTCCAGAGTTTTTTCCTTTAAATATAACAATTTAAAAAATAACTGTGCTTTTTTTATTTAATTCAAATCTTGCGATAACACGTTGTTCTATCGTATAAAGCATTAAAGCATCATTTCTAGTAAGCCTAAACTATCAGCCGTCAAATGGTCTTTTTCATAGATTTACCAACAATTTACTGCACGAATGATGACAAATTCAAATCTTGCATTAATTTTTACGCTTTAATTCTTCTGCATTGTTTGCGTTGAAATTGCAATTCATTGAATACAAAAGATTAAAATAAATTTCTATCGAATGAAAAATAATTAAGTAAAAAAATAAATTTTAAAAATAAAGAAAACTTTCACACAAAATAATAGAATCTCCTTGACAGGATAAAGTAAGAAAAATAAGAGTAATGAAAAGTGCAATTTGTGCAGAAACTAATACTGATTGCCAAACAGTGAAAATTAGAAATAAATGCTACAGAAGGTAGTTAACCATTTTACATCAATTACAAGTGACAAAACATCGTTAAAAGAAATAAACAAGTTGTTAAAATAATTACTAAAAATGCCCCCAGGTCCTTTCATCAACGATTTTCTTTCTTGAATTAATCAAAATAATTGTTCACTTTCCAAAGTTTTCGCAACATAATTAACTTCTTTTGTGAGAAAAGTTTTTTTTTTTAATTCCTTTCGCTATTTCGACAAGAATATCTAATTAACTGTTTGTTCACTTTTCACTTTATTTCCTTTCACTTGATTATTCTTTTCACATGATTTTTCCTTTCGTTTTCGTTCATTTATTTCAGATGAAAGCCTGTATTTCTTCTCTGAATCGAACTGTAATTAGCCTTCTTGTTTTTGTTTTTTTCATTCAAGACGAGGAGGTTACAAACATGATGTTTTAAAACATTAATTGTTGGATGGAAAAAAAAGTATGAGATAAAAAAAAGACAGCGAGTCTGGTCTCCTCGAAATTTTCTCGAATACTCTAATGAAAGAGATATCCTTCACTTTTAACCCCGTAGGAAATTGTGGTCCTGAAGCAATGCCGAGAGTGCCTCGAGTACTAAGGTTTTTGCTTTTAGATTTACGCATATGAGAGTTTTGTTCGTTTAAAGAAAACGGAGAATGCATTTTGTATACTTATTTTTTCGGCCGAATGAAACTAAAATATGACACAGAACTACAGTTCTAGCAATAAGATTACACAACAAATTTTATTTATTGTCTTTTAGGTAGATTCCTATAGGAAGACTACTCATTGCAGTGGTTCTCATGACAAGACTTCGGGAAAATTTCTTCAATTCTTTATCGATCATGGTACCTAGATTCACCCTTGGTTCAAAAGTTTATATATGTGGGGGGGGGGGGGGGTAAAAATCTCGGAAGAGTTCGTAAATGGCCCATCTAGCTTATGGGGAGTAAAAAAGTTGGTGATTGAAATTTCGCTATAACTTTCTTTAGATTGAAGATAGAAAAATCATCGAATTAGCCAAATTAAGATGAACAACTTTTGAACTTAAAGTTTTTCAATAACTACAATATCTTAGAAGTTAGGGCTGAAAAGTGATTTTCAAGCACTAATATTGACTTTCTAACATCAACAATTTATGTTGCCAAATAGTAACTTAGATGTAAAGGAATCTACTTTTGCCTTTTAGCTTGCCGTGAGGAATTTATTTAGTTATTATGTTTACATGCATGCGAAAGTATAGACCACCAGATGGTTAACCCCTTGACAGAGGCAAAGTCAGACTTCAGCCTTTGGTGCCTCTGGGTCCTTGACCTCTTGAAGCTTCATTTTAAGCTCTTTTATCATGACTCGTTGATTAGGTGACAATGAGCACACTGCAAGGCTGTGCTACATAGTTTGATTGCGTTCGAGCTCATGGCATGGAAGGCGTTCGAGCTCATGGCATGGAAGGCGTTCGAGCTAGTTTGATGTTACTGTCAACCAGGTGGGGTAAGCTACAACAACAACACAGATTTAGTGTAAATCTTAATGCAGATGTAATGTTCAAATTGAAAAATCGCGTAACAAATTTTACATATATAGTCTCTAGGTGTTTTTTTATTTATTTGTTTACTTTTACATGCATACAAATTTACATAAACGAACAATCAAGCTCTTGTCGGATTCAATACAAAATTCGATAAACCGATACATTTAAAATGTCAAAACTGTGTACAAAATTTCTTTCAATTTCTTCTTCCGCTTTGTTGTTATCATAGTCACTTATATTTGGATAGACAAATTTCCTCTGAATATATTTATCTTAAAATCGGATAGAAATCTACAAATTTAGTGTGAAGATGATATATTGAACTATCATCTATATTACTCAAATCGCTTCTTTATCATCATGCTCAAAATAAATATAATTCCAAAAATATGTTTTTCGGAGTTAAAGAGTTCTGAAATGTAGAGATTCATTAAAATCAATCTCTCGAAATTCGAATTTTTTTTTATAGCTGAAACGATTTTTCTTTCACTATTTCCGACATTAGAAAAAGAAAATTCTCATGTTATTGAATCAGAGAGAATATTTGGCATGAGAAAATTCTCATGACAAATATTGTTTTGAAATCATATAAAATCGACCATCCTACAAAACAAAGATTTTGAAACGTGGCATTGACACATATTAAAGCTTTATTGGTTGTTTGGATTTTTATAGAAAAAAAACCATGTCTATACCAAGCAAAAAGTTTTTGCTTTGGTAAAAATATTTATGTTATCTATACTTTTAAAAAGTTCAATGTGTGTGTGTGTGTGTGTGTGTGTGTGTGTGTGTGTGTGTGTGTGTGTGTGTGTGTGTGTGTGTGTGTGTGTGTGTGTGTGTGTGTGTGTGTGTGTGTGTGTGTGTGTGTGTGTGTGTGTGTGTGTGTATGTGTTGGCGCTCTAACAGGCCAGACCGTTTGACCTACAATTACCAAATTTGGTACATGCATACCTTGGAAGTCGGGAATGTACACCTAGGGTCCCTTTCTTTGAATTTTTAATTAGAATTTTAATTATTAATTAAAAACTAATTTTCCCGCCAAAAAAAAACTTCATTTCCCCACCGCCAAATGAGTAATGCTTCAGTTTTTTTCCCCCATACTAATAAGATTAGGCTTAATATTTTTCGACCGATTATTTCAAACGATTCTGTTTATTTTCTTAATGTTTGAAGCATTTAAAATTAAACATTGTTAATTAATCGATCTTTTAGATTCATTCTGAAGTACTTTTGAATTAAAATAAAACAGAATAATGGAAATTAAAATTTCTAATCAACATAGCGTTACTCCAACTGGCGTAGAAAAATTCACGCATTTACTTTACCAACTGGCGTTGAAAATTCACGCATGCGCATTATGTTCTGATTGTTGACAACTATTTTAAACGGATGCGGACTTGATTTAAATTATTTTTAGGTTAGTTGTATGCTTTGTATTATATTAATTGCAGATTAATCCTTTCCACTTTAATTTAAAGCATAAACTCTACTGGAGCTAACAAAATAATTAAAGAGATACATATTACGTTATGACTGAAAACCTTTATAATATTATGAGTGAATTCTATGACTATCAATATTTTGATGAAGAAGCTATTAAAGTAGGAATTACATAAAATATTTAATTATTAAAATTTTAACGAGCATTAAAATTGGCAAACCCGCTGGTCGCCAAAGGCGGCTAGTTATTTATAAAGCTTAAGAAAGTAAAATTTTTAAGAAAATCATGATAAAGATGTTGAAAAGTTTAAATCAAATGAGATCACTGGAACAATTTTGAAAAAAAAAAAAATTTAATTCTGAACATTTCCCAGAACGTTTGCAAGGATTATTGACACATTTCATTCTAAAATTCTTATAATTTGTATATTCAATAACCAATGAGAGTGGTCTCCCTAAATCATTCTCGCATACTCTCTAATGAAAGTGTTATACCACAGAATGCCATGCATGACATTGGTGTACAACAGTTACGAAATATTAAGCTTTGGCGTAAATGTAGCATTCTTACTGGATATATCACGTCAATTTTGGCGACTTATTTGGCGATTATATCCTACCTTGTGGTTAATAACATCCAAATATCGAATTTGTGCTTTAGACGTATTTTCTCAACCGATTTCAATTTGCAAGGATTATTGACACATTTCATTCTAAAATTCTTATAATTTGTATATTCAATAACCAATGTGAGTAGTCTCCCTAAATCTTTCTCGCATACTCTCTAATGAAAGTGTTATACCAGAGAATGCCATGCATGACATTGGTTTACAATAGTTACGAAATATTAAGCTTTAGGGTGAATGTAGCATTTTTACTGGATATATCACGTCAATTTTGGTGACTTATTTGGCGATTACATCCTGCCTTGCGGTTAATAACATCCCAAAATCGAATTTGTGCTTTAGACGTCTTTTCTCATTCGATTGAAATCAAAATTTGACCCCCCAAAAAACTACACATAAAGTTACAAAATCCCATACCAAATTTAATGTATTTAACTCATTGCGTTTTTGAGTTATAGCGTTTATATGCTTCTGGAAGTACAGACAATCAACCTTTCATTGGATATGGTTTAAAATGGATTTACACTGGGCACCTCGAAATGAGGATGAGATGCTTCCGGCATGGTGGTTGGATCTCGCCACCCTGGAGGGTACACTAATAGGTGGGGGATCTGGCTCCTCCCATCGATGACGGGACGTACTTCCTTCGGGGAGGGTTGTACCGTGGCCGGTGACGGCCCTTAGGACTCAACCACAGTTCCCACCAATGTTGTTGATGCGGCGGTCCGGTCATTCAGTTTCTATTGTTTAAATCCGTGTGCCTTAGGGCGGGTCGGAAAGTTAGATGGTTGACTTACACTATAGATATGACCTCCCGGGGGGGGCACCTCGAAATGAGGATGAGATGTTTCCGGCATGGTGGTTGGATCTCGCCACCCAACCACCATGCGGATTAGACAGGTGCTGGTGGGTACACTAATAGATGGGGGATCTGACTCCTCCCATCGATGACGGCACGTACTTCCTTCGGGGAGGGTTGTACCGTGGCCGGTGACAGCCCTTAGGACTCAACCCCAGTTCCCACCAATGTTGTTGATGCGGCGGTCCGGTCATTCAGTTTCTATGGTTTAAATCCGTGTGCCTTCGTGGCGGGTCGGAGAGTCAGATGGCTGACTTACACTATAGATATTAAATCTGTACAGAATCTTATCTGTCTAGTTCTCTTCGTTTTGTACTTATCTTGTTAAATTGCAAACGTACAACCGGACAGACAGGTTTCATCTGTACAGATTCTGCTCAAAATTTGATAGAATTCAAATTCGGTGTAAAGATCGAATACCAAATTTCATCCTTCCAGCTCAAAACATTTTTGAGTAATCATTGTCACATACAAACTGACGACATTTTGAAAAATGTGTTTTCCTAACAGGGAGGTCTAAAACGTGGAGATTCATCAAAATCTAGAGTTCGAATTTTTTGACGATTACGTATACGTAGGGATTGCAATACCGGACCAAAATTTCAATACCGGTATTCGGTATTTTTTAGATCTTAATACCGGGATACCGGTTTTAATACCGGTATTAGAAATTTTAGAAAATGAATGAAAATGCAGGTGTTTCTTTGTTTTATTTGCCAGTTTTATTAGAGAGTGTAAATATCACAAAAAACAATACGTAACTTATAAATTATAACAGTATATAAAGAATTACAAAAAAGTAAAAGAACAACTTATTTATTTAAATCACAAAAAAAGTTTAAATATCCCTATTCAGTCTGTGGTACTATTACAAATTTTTGAAATGTGATCTTAAAAAACATAATGCATCCATTCTGCTGTCATTAAGCCTGAAAAGTAATTTTGTGTAAACATTACCAGCTGTCGAAAACACTCTTTCGGCAATTACGCTGGTTGGTGATACTGTTAGCAATACGCGATATACTTTTTCCAAGTATTTACCTCTAAATCCCTCATCTTCAAACAAATCAATTTATCGTCGGATGGTTTTGGATATAGCTGATGTATTGTATTTTGGTTCGTTGAATTTTTTTTTATTTGTCGCTAATTCTAATTTTTGTTCAAGAGACAATTCATTTTCATTATCGACATTAGTGTCATCATAATCTTCGATAACTGAACGAATTCTTCTGAATATGGATAGGTTTGTGAGTAAAAAATTGTAAGAAAATTTACTATAAACTTAATCAGATTTGAAATGATTATTTTCTTTTCTTCTTTTTCATTTTCATTTTTAAAATCATTTCATTTTCATCATAAAATCATGTCAATACCATAAGACATATTCTATTTCGGTATGCCTTTCTTCTGTGCGATTTTTTAATGTAATATATAATTCTTCACATAGTGATGCGTGCTGTTCTTTCAGTGACTGCAACATTAAATTTATTGTTGCATTAGCTACTAATAAATTAGAATCTCTCCGACATAATGCCTCAATAGTCAGTTTTATTGGATGTAGAGCTGATATAGTTCTGGATATTAAGTCGAATTCACTATCTGAAAAATTAATTTACAGGTTTAAGTCGATTATTGCTTTTTGGATTAAATTTCTCAGTTTGAAAAATCGTTCCATCAGTAGGAGTAAACTGTTCCGACGTGTTTTAGAATCCAATATTAACATATATTCTGTTTTATTTTCAGTTAGTATATATTTTAGTAATATATATTTTAGTAATATATCCTTTTTATAGGGGAACGTTTAAATATCTTAACAATTTTTTGAACTTTATAAATTATAGGAAGCAATTCTTGATAGATTAATATTTCATCCTCATTAGCAATATCTTCTTCAACAATTACATTGTCATTATCTTCATTGTCAATATCACTCTCACTCTTACTCTTTTAAAAGTTGGAATCCGAAATTTCTATATCCACAGTATTTGGATTCTTCTGTTCTTTAATTTTTTGGTATAATACATCTATTACTCCTAATTGAATTCCATGTGCATAGCACAATCGCTGATTTGCACCAATCAACTTTCCAACTTTTTTCATAATTGTTGCTCCATCAGTCGCTATGGATACAATATTTTCTTTCAGGGATAATCCATGTTTCACTAATTTAGATTTAAGCAATTAATTAAGCCATTAATTAGCTAATTAATTTCTCCCGTTAGGGAGACTTAAAAACAAATGTATACTATTTTGCTATGTTCGCGATCTCTGAACATAAAATGGAGACAATTTTAAAAATGTCTTGTAAATACCGAAAAACCGGTATTTAAACTTGTGAATACCGGTATTACAAAATTGTAAAATGGCTCAAAATACCGGTATTCGGTATTCCGGTATACCGGTATTGCAATCCCTACGTATACGTATAAATATGCGATCTATACGTATACGCATACGAGTAACTAAAAATTTGTCAAATAGGTAAATTTATGCTACATGGTACACACAATGGTAGCGATGTGACTTTTAGTAATTGATTGTAAATGACTAATTCTTAATCTTGTGAATTTTACTATCGTTTTGCGTTTAAAATTTATTTACTGGAAATTTACAATTGATGGCTGCATAAAATGTAGTTGTTGCATAAGTTGGATGATATTGTATATGTATATAGCAACATATATGTATATAGTAGATCGAATTCTATATCCATATAACATAATCAAATTGCATAGCAACATGCATATGTTTCATAAATTTCACTTTATCCTAAGCATAAGGTTTCATTTCTTTACCCTAAAAAACAATATGAATTCTTTTTATGATATAGCTTGGCATTTACAATGAAGCATGGATGTTGCAATTCATAAACGATAAATATATCTTCCATTATTTCATTTGTTTTGATATGTATATAATACATTTTAGTTAAAATAGTATATCATTATTTATGTACATTTTCTCGCAAGGAAATATGCATACACAAAGTATTCTAGTCATTCATTTTTCCATGGATAGAATAAGTAAGCTGAAAGATAGATTTTGAGAAAAGGAGCTTTTAATCTTCTATATGCCAATCCAATGGCATGGATAAAAAATTGTAATGTTTTTATTCCCTTTATTTTTACTTATTTTATTTCAAACATTAGAAATGCATATGTTTTCAAATCATCTAAAAGTCGTAAATTTCTTTTAAATTGCTTTACCAGCTTCGTACAAGATTGTTTATTTGTAAACGCAGAACACATGCTCACTGAAAATAATCAGGAATTTTAAGATTCTCTTCAATACACTGAGGAAAAAGCAATTTTAACCATTTATCTTTTAAAATTAATGAATCAATTTGCCGATATTCTTTAGCTTTTTTTTTTTTTGCCGATATTTTAATGACAAACGAAAAAAAGATTGAACCAGTTTTTAATCCGCCTGTTTTTCAGTTTCTCCTCTTCAAAGCATATTGTTACAAAAAAATTTTTCTACAAATACCGCCAATCAATCGTAATAACGCAGCGCATTTAATCGCTAGTTCAGCAGCTTGCTTGCTGTCTAATCCTCTAGTTCTGTTACTTGTCAGTGAATCCGACTACTCTCTCACACGACTTCCCTGCAGCTTCAGAGTGCCTGTCTTTTGTAGTTCCGGGAGGCGGGGCAAGGATCTTCCAGACCAATCAGGGCGTATCTGAGTGTATCTTGGTTCCTACTGGATGGATCATGAAACTTCTTGAACTTTCCAGTATGATCCATTTTGTCGCCAAAGTCGCCAAATTCATCGCCAAGCCACCAAATGCTCGCTAAGTTTGTCGTCAAGCTCTGAGGTCATTGACGCGGCACCCGCTCAGCATGCACAGGGCAGACCGTACAACGGTCTTTCTTACGATGACACTATTCGTGACAGGTAGCAAAATTACAGATTTGTAATAATATGAAGACAGAATATTGTGATCATCAAAAGTTCCAATTTTCGAGATTTTGATAAAACTGTGCTTCATACTTTCCTGAATATGAAAAAAAACGTACTAGAATGATCTCTCACAAATTTTCTCGTGTAACCTCTCATAAAGATATAAGCCCATATCTCCCACATAAAGTTGCCGAACAAAGGTAAAGCCATGAATGTTACCAGTGCTCAGGTTTTTATTTTCAGAGACCTGCACTTGAACATGCTGTATCCCAAGGAATTTGGATGCTTTTATGATGAGCCGGAGTTATAATTGCATTTTCCTAAGCCGTTTGCACTTTTGAATTGTTGTGTTTATATGTATGCAAACGTACAAAATCCACAAATAGTCAGTGGATTGACAAATTTTGTTTAAAATTTGATATTTATTTGCGGTTTAAATGTTATAATGGTGTACGAAATTTCATTCGTTCTAGTATTTTAAGTTTTGCAGTTACTGTTTGCGCTTCCACTCGAATCGATAGAAAATCTTCTTAATTAATTTCGATAAAATGCGATGGAAATATACAAAATTTGGTGCATATAACACACAACATATTTCGTCAGTCTAGCTTGAAGCATTTTTGAATTATCTTGTTCACAGACATTGTTACAGAACTATGTTACAGAACCCTTCTCTGGCAAGTCAGAAATATTGAGAAAGTCAAAATCCCGAGATCGTATTTCTTGACGATTACACTACTTTGTCTTTCTCTACTTCGTGTACAATAAAGTAAAAATTCATATAATAAGCAAATCAAATCAAATCAAGAGCCAACTTTACTTCTGTTTTCATGATCAATTTCGATCAAATTCCACAGAAATCTAGAAAATTTAGTGCATTATACCACACCCCATATTTCGTCTGTCTAACTTCAATAATTTTGGTGTTATATTATTTACAGACATACATACAGACATTATTTCAAAACTATGTATTCCCGTTCAGGTAAATCAGAAATACAGAGAGCATCAAAATCTCGAGATTGCATTTTTTGACGGTTATACTATTTAATCATTCCATACTTAGTGTGCAAGAAAGTAAAAATTCATGCAATAAGCAAATCAAATCCAGAGCCAACTTTACTACTATTTCTACTGTCTCATTTGACAAATAGGCGCTCTAGTTTCCGTCCTAGTTTTTTATATTCCAGTGATCCACAACACATTTCTCAATCTTTAATGGAGCACTGGGCTTTTTTTATGAATGGGTCACCTACATGAGTCCGTTACACTTTTCCTCTACGAAATGTCACAAGTTCACGGGGGGACAGTCCGTTCCAATGACTCAAAGTAATAATAAAAGGTGAAATTGATCACAACCTTTGTGACGTCTGAAGTCACCTTAGTCCGGGCGCACGTACGATAAATGGATTTTGGATCGCGTGACTAGGATTCTGTGATTCGACAGCAAATTTAAAGGTTACGCGTGCTTAATAATCTTTGTCACGGAAACGGCGCTTTCTCTCTCGAGATTTTTGAGTGGTATTGGTGTTGTGCGTGCTCTTGCCAATGCTGCCTGGGTAGATTTATAGTGGAAGTAAATAAACGCTTTTGGAATATAATATGCGAATGTACAAAGGATTATGTGTTCTGGTATTTATTTTAAAAAATGGTACTGAATGGGATAGATCCTTATCCTATATGAAATTATTTAGCAGAAATAAAATGTATTTTTGCCTATAGTATTACTCGTGCTGTTTCAGTTTTTTTTTTCTTCAATTTTATTCAATTTGATTCGATTTATATTTCTAAAAAGGAAATTTTGTAATCTTAACGCACTTTCTGCTGCTTTAGTGGTCTGAATTTTTTTTTTTTAAAAGTTATGTGTTTCCGATGATAGTAAAATATTCTAATATTTTCATGAATCGATCATCATTTAATCGATTTATCTTTAATTAATTTAATCTTTCGTAACAACTGGGAAATTAAGTGGTGAATTTCAGGAACAAAATCAATAATAATAATAATGAATATTACAGAAATTATGAAGCAAGGAACAATGAAAATAAAAAATCGCGCTTTGTCTTATTACTCGAAAATTAGATATAATGTTTTGATAAAAATATGAAAATTAAAACGGAATAATAAAAACTTATGTCGTTAAAGACCATAAAAAAGGAAATGAGATTTCTATTAATATTATTAAAAAAATCACAAAATCTCTTAAATATTAAAAAAATATTATAAATATGATTAAAATTGAAATTAAATAATTTTATTTTTTCTGTTTTCTATCTTTTACAATTTTGTTTTGGCCGCCATAAATTTAGAAGCCTGTCTTTAAATGAATGATGAATATGAATTCTTTAATAATATATGAATTCTTAATAATAATATGAATTTTTTTATTAAAAAATGTAAAATTTCAAGAGATTTTGCCAATCGTTTTTATTAGCGTTATACTCAGAGCTTAGAGAGTTGAAAGCGTTATGTTTACACCTTTTATTATAATTTTAGATAATACCATCAAAATATTTAAAAAAACGAATGTACGCAAACAATAATTCCTCCTTGCATTTTATTTTCAGTAAAGAGAGATTCTGTTCTATATTACTTCGAAATATATAGATTAGTTGAATAACACCTCTTTTTGTTTTTTCGTATACGAAATATATAAAAACAAAGTATTAAGAATCGTGAAAAAAATTCGAATTCTAGATTATGATGAATCTTTACTTTTCAGACCTCACTGAGTCTGAAAAATATGTATTTTTAGATTATGTCTGCCTATTTATTGCTCTGTATATTTTTAACCAAAAGAATTTGATCTAGATATTTTATTTTGCAGTCTTACAACAAACATTTGCTCTGTAGTCATTGTATAAAATTTATATATTTTTAAAAAATCATCAACGGAATTCATTCACACGACTGTCTATTTATCTAGAAATAAGTAAGCTACAGTCTATAACTACAGAATATACTAAGATAAATGGATAAAATTTGATATGCAGTTTTAACATTTAAAGTGCAAATGAATGAATTTTCGAATGAAGTCTGTCATTGAATTAATCATCTGTTGGCCTGTGTATTCGCATGAATGTAAAAACGATAACTCAATGTTACAACTTAAACAAACAAAATTTACATAATCTCATTACTGAAATTTTAATTTTGTCTTAAATTTTTTTTTGAATCGGTTGACAAAAAAGACATCTAGAATGGATATTTCGCCTATTCTCATTTACTAAAAAGCATAAAATGCTCATTTGCGGCAGAATGAAAATAAAAATTTAAGCACTCCTGGCGTCCATGTCTTTGCTCAAGGTTCATAATTTTTATGAAAGAAGGATTGGAATAACATCTTTAATAAGAAAGAATTAATATTGAGTTTTCGGCAAATCGCTCCATATCTTTGGAAATTGCAAGAGAGCTGTAGGGAATGGATCTTATGATTTAAATTTCGATACGAATATGAGAAAGACGTTGATCTAATATTTCAGTCTCCGCATCTCCACATCACAATGTAAAGCTCTTTTTGACATATTTATCCAGACCCTGGTCCACATATATATCAATTTACAAACTCGGGGAAACCCTAGCACCAAATAAATTGTATACTTTGGGTTAAAAGTTTTAATGTGACTTAAGTTATGAACAATATATCTTTTACTTAATTTTATTACATATTACCTTTATTACCTGACTCCACTCAGGATAGATTCAAATTAATTCTTTACTCTTTCTTCGAATTAATTCTCCATTTTTCCTTTCTCCCTAATCGGTCGTCAGGACGTTTCAGCAATTTCTTCGGCAGTCTTGTTATTTCGTATCCAGGTTGCCCATAAACGGTTAACATCATTATTTAGTTTCTTTTTAGCAACTTCATACGCTTGTCCCTTAGTTCGTTAAATTCTATCCAATTCAGGAATTTTGTTCTTTATCTTGATTGTCCTGCGACTACTTTTACCAACCGAAATCTTTTTTCCGTCGAGACAAGCAGGGTTAAATGCCTATGACTTTCTTTCGTCTGTTTACAGAGTAAATATTTTCAGATGCTAAGGAAAAATTTTTAATTGGTTAAGATTTTTCTATAAATAAAATGACATAATTTTTCATCTCCAGTTTTTCTCCTTGTTCAGTAGGGATCAGAAAAGTTGAACGATCCTCCATTTACTAAGATCATTTAAAAATTCATAAACATTAGGCTCAAACCGTTGTATGCAATTACATTAATGTTATGCATTGGTTAGCATGCAAACTAGAAAGTGCGAATATAATGGAATAAAAAATACAATGAATAAAAATAATCTTATCATAACTTTCTTTGATAACTTTCCAATAAAGGTGTTATCCACCACATTAGCGTCATTGATTGATTCAAATGTGTAGTAAAATGTCCAAATGCTGCGAAATAAAAAGTAGAATTAGTCTTCCCAAATCTTACTCGCATACTTTATGATGAAGATGTTATCTCCTCAATGGGTATTCTCCAAAAGGCGTTATCCCATACATTAACGTCATTGATTGATTCAAATGCGTAGTAAAATGTCCAAATGCTGCGAAATAAAAAGTAGAATTAGTCTTCCCAAATCTTACTCGCATACTTTATGATGAAGATGTTATCTCCTCAATGGGTATTCTCCAAAAGGCGTTATCCCATACATTAACGTCATTGATTGATTCAAATGCGTAGTAAAATGTCCAAATGCTGCGAAATAAAAAGTAGAATTAGTCTTCCCAAATCTTACTCGCATACTTTATGATGAAGGTGTTATCTCCTCAATGGG
Source organism: Argiope bruennichi (assembly GCF_947563725.1). Lineage (NCBI taxonomy): Eukaryota > Metazoa > Arthropoda > Arachnida > Araneae > Araneidae > Argiope > Argiope bruennichi. The sequence goes on from NC_079160.1 coordinate 74,207,288, forward strand.
TATTCTCCAAAAGGCGTTATCCCATACATTAACGTCATTGATTGATTCAAATGCGTAGTAAAATGTCCAAATGCTGCGAAATAAAAAGTAGAATTAGTCTTCCCAAATCTTACTCGCATACTTTATGATGAAGATGTTATCTCCTCAATGGGTATTCTCCAAAAGGCGTTATCCCATACATTAACGTCATTGATTGATTCAAATGCGTAGTAAAATGTCCAAATGCTGCGAAATAAAAAGTAGAATTAGTCTTCCCAAATCTTACTCGCATACTTTATGATGAAGGTGTTATCTCCTCAATGGGTATTCTTCAAAAGGCGTTATCCACCACATTAACGTTATTGATTGATTCAAATGCGTAGTAAAAAGTCCAAATGCTGCGAAATAAAAAGTAGAATCAGTCGTCCCAAATCTTATTCGCATATTTTATAATAAAGGTGTTATCCTCCATTAGGTATAATCCAAAAGGAATTTTCCACTTCATTAACGTCATTGATTGATCCACACGCATAGAAAAAGTCCAAATGCTACGAATTCAAAAGTGGAAGTAGTCTTCCTAAATCTTTCTAGCATACTTCCTAATAAAGACTTTATCTCCTACAATAGGTATCCCCCCCAAAGGTGTTATCCAACGCATTATCGTCATTGGAGTGATTCACAAGCATAGTAAAAAGTCCAAATGCTACGAAATAAAAAGTGGCAATAGTCTTCACGAAACTTTCTCGCGTACTTTCCAATATATGCGTTATACCCCACATAACTGCTCGACATTGAGAACCATAAGCAATCCCATTTATGCCTTGCATATCCGTGAATACCAGTTATTTCTCAGTTATTTTCCAGTTATTTTTCCGGAGATCTAACAGTGATCTGGGGTCGAATTAACTCCATTCTGTTAGAGAGGTATACCTTCTGTGGTGGGAGCCGTAGTCAATGATTACATTTAAGACTGAATCTTCAGTCCCTAAATGATGATGTGAGGACTTGCATTGTGATTATCAGGGGTGCCTAGGCATAGAGTAGGTTGATATATCCTTCTTATCTAATTACTTAGGGACTGGGAATTCACATAATAAAGAAATAAGAAATCTGAACAAATATGGAGGTACTCGTTGCCTCTGAAGGATTTAGCAGATGCTTTGTTGAATTGACTAAACTTCAACTGTGGGGAAATATCTATTATTGGAGGGGGTTGATTTCCATTAAATTACTGACCACGGTCCCATACCATGGTCATAGTGAATCGGTCTTTCAGTAATCTTGATATTTAAGCTAGGTGGTGTAGAGCATTTATGGCTAGCTCATTTATTTTTCTAATTTTGCTTGTGTAAAAGGCAAAAGTCAACATAAGTAGAAAGCTATTTAAAGTTTGGAAGCAGATAACAATGGACGAAAGCTGTGTATTATTCTCATTTTGTAAGTAAATGACATTGGTGTGAGTAAACCATCATTTCCATTTTAATATTACATTGTTCATGAGTTACATCTCAATTTAACTTAAAAATTAACTTGTATCAGATAACTAAAGTGGCGAATTTCCAATCTGCAACCTTTTAGTCTAGTGAACCAAACTCCGCTGCCAGGCCGCAGTGCCATTGTGTTTGATTAATGTTGTATATTTTAGTAATAATAATGTATTCAGGAAAATTATAAAATGAAATTTACACAATAAAATTCATATTGAAATTTCTTTAAATGCTGTTATTTAACTAATACATGTTATGATAAGCAAGGCTGATAATTTTGCTGCAGCAGAAGCCAAAGAAGTTTCTTAACTTCTTTTCTTTAACTCTTTAACAAAACGAAAAGGATAATTTTCTTGTTACGTGCTCTTAAGCAAGTGTTGAGGACGCTCATTAAGCCTGAGAAAAATGAAGTCTATTCTTGTGCTTTGAGTATTAAGATAGTAAAAAAAAAGGTTAGAGGTCTTTTGGGTCTTTTCCAATGATTGGTTGAGTATCAATGTCCTGGAAACTAGCCAACTGCTGGTTGGATCGATACAAGCTTTTCATCGATAGGGCCATCGCCTATTTCCTTGTCTTTATCCATCAGAATTCCAGGAACTTTTGTCGGCTTCAGTTTAGTTAGGTTTCTATTTCTTTGAATATTGAATATGCTTTATATAGGACTATCAAAATGAAAAAGTTACAGTCAAAATGTGACACAATTATACTTAGAGCCACAGTTAAGATTTTGAAGTTTATTGTTCTTATTTTGAAAATAAATTGTTCTTAATTTAGACATATAAAATTGAATCAATAAGTGACCTATATATTTTTTTAACAATTTTGTTGAGAAATGTGCTATAATACTGTAATAATAAAGATTTCAAGCTTAAAAAATGTATTGTAACAATATTAAAGCAGTTATAAAAGTAAATATAGATAATGTATAAAAGTAATTATAGTAAATGTATAAAAGTAATTATAGTAAATGTTTAACATCAAAAATAAATTATTTGGTTTTTACTGCCTCGTTCACAAAGCATACAAAAACGAAGTTATTGTTATTTATGGTACTTTACAAGCCCACTGACAGTTATCTGTTAACGATTTAATTTCTGAGCATTTTGAATCCCTCTGAATTATTAAAATACTTTTTTTGACAAACTTCATGTTTTTAGTCTTAGATGTAGCCCCAAAATTACAAATGAATTTTTGGGCCAAATTTTTGTTTCAATCGTGGGGGAGGGGGGGACGCATCTAAAAAAACAACTTCGATTTTTGGATACTATTGACTAAACGCCATAGATTAATCGCCAAATAACTCACCATAGATGACACAATAGATTCAGTGAAAATGTTTAATTCATGTCTAAAATTAATATTGTGCAACTATAATATACGAATGCTATGCAAAGCGCCTCGAGATAACACCTTTATTACAAGAACATTTTGAGGGGACCCCTACCACTCGTTCCACATAGTTTCGCAGTTTTTCCTTGACTTCTCAAACCAGTTGGACAAGGACATTAAAAAATTTTCACGTTGACTTTATCTTTTTAATTGAAAATATATAGATCCAAACGTTCCACAATTTTTGTTCCTAAAAAAATATTTGTCGATAGAACAAATCTTATGCAACTTTATTTCTGTTTTTCAAGGGCATTAAAGGTCAAAACAAATACGATTTTTCGAATATTGCTCTGAATATCTTTTTCGAATATTTCCACCCATTCTTTCCTCACCCCCGCACGAATGTTTCAATGTTTCCAGCAAGATTTTGGTTACATATTCAAAAAAACAAAAACAAAAAAAAGAACATTTCTATTCAGTTCATTCACTTTCGTACTCCAAATGTGGAAAACACATCACAAAAAAAAGTCCCATGCGATGTTCTAGCCCAAAGATATTTCGTGAACTGACATAAATTAAGCCACCTTAGCAGCGGAGCGGAAAGCAAATGGACGCTCCGAATACTAATATCGTAGTTTGACGAAAAGGTCACGGAATTTAAATTGCATATCATTTCCATCTCCATTCCAAAATGTTCGGAAAAAATAAAAGTAAAAACCAAAATGAAAATGATATTGGTGGAACTGGTCAACTGATATTTAAAAAAGTGAAGTTATTTAAATTCTATAAATATTTTTTTCTTACGATTAAAGAACGCCTTCTTAAATTACGGATCGCAGCTCTGAATGGAGTTGCAAAAATCTTAACTAATTCTTGACGTCACTTCAAAAAAAGCTGTTTATTCACACACTTCTTTTTATTTTTGTGAATTTTGCATATATCTGTTCAGAACAAATATTTAAATAGGTGAATTAGTTTTTTTTTTTTTTAATTTCATGACAGAACTTGTAAATGTAAATTATATACCGAATTTACATTAATCCCGCTTATTTTAAATTAGCCGTCTTTGGTGACTATTTAGATCACCGGGGTTAATAGCTATAAAACATATTAATTAAATATTGTGCTCTGTTAATGGTTACTAAAAATATTAATTAAATATTTTGTGTAATTTTTTTAATGGTTACCAAAAATATTAATTAATTATTTTGTGTAACTATGTTTCATCAAAATATTTTCACTTTCCATGACAGTCCTTGTAAATGTAAATTATATACCGAATTCAGATTAATCCCGCTTATTTTAAATTAGCCGAATTTGGTGACTATTTAGATCACCGGGGTTAATAGCTATAAAACATATTAATTAAATATTGTGCTCTGTTAATGGTTACTAAAAATATTAATTAAATATTTTGTGTAATTTTTTTAATGGTTACCAAAAATATTAATTAATTATTTTGTGTAACTTTGTTTCATCAAAATATTTTCACTTTCCATGACAGTCCTTGTAAATGTAAATTATTTACCGAATTCAGATTAATTTCACTTATTTTAAACTTATCGTCTTTGGCAACCGTTTGATTTGACAGAATTAATGGCTACTGAAAATATTAATTAAATATTCTGTGTAAATTTATTAATGTTTACTAAAAATATTAATTAAATATTCTGTGTAAATTTATTAATGTTTACTAAAAATATTAATTAAATATTTTGTCAATGGTTACTAAAAATATAAATTAAATATTTTGTTAATGGTTGTTAAAAATATAAATTAAATATTTTGTTAATGATTACTAAAAATATAAATTAAATATTTTATGTAATTTCGCTCCATCAAAATACCGGGTGTCCCATAAATTTGTAAATACTTTAAAAACTCATAAAAATTGAAGGAATGAGTATATTTTAATGCGGTTTGCGAAACTGTTATTCTCATAAAGGGGGGAAGTCATACAAAAAAAAGAAATAGTTCAAAATTTTGTCGATAGAGGGCGCTAAAAACAAGCAAAACATACAATTCTATGAGAAAAATACTTTTATTTGCATGTAAGCAATTGTTTACATGCGTATCACACCAGTACTACAGTACTTGTTCTATATGTCCGCCATCACCACAAATAACAGTTTGGAAGCGGGAGACAGCACTGGTAACTGCATCATACAGCATATCCGGATGAATGCATGAGATTTCGTGGCGAATGGCTTCCTTTAGCTGCACTAACGAAGTTAGCCTATGGCGGTACACCCGAAACTTAAGGTAACCCCATAGCCAAAAATCAAGGGGGGTGTTAAATATGGTGAGCGTGGGGGCCATTCATGTGTAAAGTGAGGCTGATTATCCGTTCTTCAGTAAAAGTTCTCAAAAATGCCTTCACTTCGGTGTCGATGTGAGGAGGTGCTCCGTCTTGCATGAATGTCACTGTGTCAAGGACATCGTGTACCAATAAGGACGGTATCACTTCCTTCTGTAACATTTCCAAGTAACTTGTTCCATTAACTGAACATGTCTTCCATCCTGCTTTTTTACAGGGCTTTTCAAAGAAAAAAGGGCCTACAATAATGGATGCAGTGAAACCACACCAAACAGTAGCCCGTGGTGAATGCAGGGGCTTCTCAGTGTAAGCATGTGGATTCTCATGTGCCCATATTCTACAGTTATGGGTATTAACTGCTCCATGCAAAGCAAAATGAGCCTCATCTGTCCACAATATTTTCAGTAGCCATCGCGGATCATCTTCAATTTTCGCCAAAGCCCAATTTGAGAATTCCAATCTCTTAGCTGTATCATTTGGTAAGAGTAGCGATTGCAATTTGTATGGGTACAATTGCAATACACCATGAAGGATACGGTACACCGAAGTCTTTGGTATACCAGTTATTCGTGCCACTTCTCGTGCGCTACTGACTGCACTTGTAGACTGTTCCCTTAGCGTGTCCATTTGCGAAGAGACATCGGGGGTATGGACTGTTGCTAAACGAGGTGCACCACTGCGTGTCCGATGACACAAACTTCCAGTTTCTTCGAAACGGCGTACTAGGGAAACAAGTCCAGCAAGAGTGTTCGGACCTGAACCTTTCTTCAATCTTTTCTGGGTCCTAAACTTTCGTAAGGCTTTAGCCGCCGATTCTTTGCTGACTTAAAACAACTTTACCAATAGTGCTTTATCCACCAGTGTCAACATCTATAATGACTTAAGTACAGTACTGATGGTACCAGGTAATCTTAAAACTCTAAGGGACATGATGTCAAAAATTGTCAGTGTTTTACCAACTATTTGAGAGTTTGTAGATAAGGAAGAAGGACAGTAATTGACCACTTTGTGGCCAATTACCTCGAGGAGAATGTCAGTTTGACAAATCGGTCAATGCAAGGATGGCCAATGCTCAAGATAGCAGACTGCCTCAACAAATCCTATCGATACTGCTACGTTCAGTGGTGGCGGGGTGGTCGGCTGTACGCAAGAAGAAGAAGTATCAACATCTTAATACAAACCTTATGCAAACCTTTAGAAATGATGTGTCAATCGCTCACTCTGCCTTTCATAAGACTTTAATTTGCATATTTCCATTGATTTGCTTGTGTGCAGCGCCCTCTATTGACAAATTTTTGATTATTTTTTTTTTTCTGTATCAAAAAAAATCCGCCTTCATGAGAATAATAGTTTCGCAAACCGCATTCAAGTATACCCAGTCCAATTTTTATGAATTTTTAAAGTATTTACAAATTTATGGGACATCCGGTATTTTAGTTTCAAATTTTGATAGGTATATAATTCATATTACTTTTATTTCAAAAATTATTAGTGAATCAATCATGAAAAAATTAATAACGGCGAAACGGAATAATTTTAATAAACACAATTTTTTAAATCACATTTTTAATAATATACTAAAAAAAATATTTTAAAAATTTGTATTTTAATTATTTTTATCTTTTAGGCTTTAATTTTGTTATAACCACATACTAAGTAATCTCATTGGCACGCCATTACTCTATTCACCTTTATATCCAGAGGTTAAGAACCTTCAATTCAAAAACCTCTGTGACACTCCCCTCAAATTGGCAAAATGACAACGAATTGTTATGCATATTATGGAGCTCCGTAGACAGTTTTCCTCAAATCGTGTACTAGATGGCACCACACTCATGGAATTAAAATTTATTTCAATTAATCATAAAGTGTTAATTAATATCTGAAAATATTAAAAATGCATATTCCATTAAGAACACAGAAATATCCAAAATTTGAAAACTCAGATGCATAATAAAGTGAGAGATAAAACAGATTATAAATTCCCTCTTTACAAGCATTAAATAAAATTGTATAAATATGTAAGTAATATTAAAAGAATTGAAATTATTTTAATGCATTTTTTTATCTTCATTAAACTCACTCATATCTTCATTAAAGTATGGCGATATGTTTTTAGAACTTTTTCAACTTATTTAATAATTTTTTCAATTAAACGGATTTAAGATCAACAAACTTCGAGAGTTTCTGAAATATTCTTCAGCTGTTTATATGTTTCTAGTTAAAAATTTGTGAGAAATTGTAAGTTATTTCAAAGAAAACTGGAATTTACTTCGCATATTTTGTACCTATTCTACTCAATCTTATACATAACTTAATTTAAATATTGTCATAACATTTTAAGTTTTGTCATAATATTTTAAGTATTGTCATAACATTTTAAGTATTGTCATAACATTTTAAGTATTGTCATAATATTTTAATATTGTCATAACATTTTAAATATTGTCATAACATTTTAAGTATTGTCATAATATTTTAAGTATTGTCATAACATTTTAAGTATTGTCGTAATATTTTAAATATTGTCATAACATTTTAAGTATTGTCATAATATTTTAAGTATTGTCATAATATTTTAAATATTGTCATAACATTTTAAGTATTGTCATAATATTTTAAGTATTGTCATAATATTTTAAATATTGTCATAACATTTTAAGTATTGTCATAACATTTTAAGTATTGTCATAATATTTTAAATATTGTCATAACATTTTAAGTATTGTCATAACATTTTAAGTATTGTCGTAATATTTTAAATATTGTCATAACATTTTAAGTATTGTCATAATATTTTAAGTATTGTCATAATATTTTAAATATTGTCATAACATTTTAAGTATTGTCATAATATTTTAAGTATTGTCATAATATTTTAAATATTGTCATAACATTTTAAGTATTGTCATAATATTTTAATATTGTCATAACATTTTAAATATTGTCATAACATTTTAAGTATTGTCATAATATTTTAAGTATTGTCATAACATTTTAAGTATTGTCATAACATTTTAAGTATTGTCATAATATTTTAAATATTGTCATAACATTTTAAATATTGTCATAACATTTTAAGTATTGTCATAATATTTTAAATATTGTCATAATATTTTAAGTATTATCATAACATTTTAAGTATTGCCATAACATTTTAAGTATTGTCATAATATTTTAAATATTGTCATAACATTTTAAGTATTGTCATAATATTTTATATATTGTCATAATATTTTAAGTATTGTCATAATATTTTAAATATTGTCATAACATTTTAAATATTGTCATAACATTTTAAGTATTGTCATAACATTTTAAGTATTGTCATAATATTTTAAATATTGTCATAACATTTTAAGTATTGTCATAATATTTTAAATATTGTCATAACATTTTAAGTATTGTCATAATATTTTAAATATTGTCATAATATTTAAAATAAGCTGTAGACTATAAGTTCACGGTTAAATTGACTTTGGTTTATAAGGACAACTATGCGTCCAAATAGTTTGTTAAGCCGAAGGTTTATTGCAGATGCTATTTTTAGTCAGATATCTTTTAGGTAGACTCCTAGGGATTGCAATATCGGACCAACAATTTAATACCGGTATTCGGTATTTTTTAGATCTTAATACCGGGATACCGGTTTTAATACTGGTAGTAGAAATTTTAGAAAAAGAAAGAAAACACAGGTGTTTCTTTGTTTTATTTGCCAGTTTTGTTAGAGAGTGTAAATATCACAAAAAAACAGTTTGTGACTTATAAATTATAACAGTATATAAAGAATCACAAAAAGTAAAGCAACATCTTTTTTTATTTAAATCACAAAAAAGTGTAAATATCACTATTCAGTCTGTGGTACTATTACAAATTTTTGAAATGTGATCTTAAAAAACATAATGCGTCAATTGTACTGTCATTAAGCCTGGAACGTAGTTTTGTGCAAAAATGACCAGTTGTTGAAAACGCTCTTTCGGCATCTATGCTAGTTGGTGGTACTGTTAGCAATGCGCGATATACTTTTTCCAAGTATTTATCTCTAAATCCCTCATCTTCAAATAAATCGATTTCTCGTCGGATAATTTTGGATATAGCTGATTTTGGTATTGTATTTTGGTTTGTTGAAGTTTTTTTATTTATCGCTAATTCTAATTTTTGTTAGAGAAACAATTCCTTTTCACTATCGACATTAGTGTCATCATAATCTTTGACAACTGTACCGAATTCCTCTGAATGTGGATAGGTTTGCGAGCAAAAAATTTTAAGAAAATTTACTGTAAACTTTATCAGATTTGAATTGATTATTTTCTTTTCTTCTTTTTTATTTTCATTTTTAAGATAATTATAATTATGTAAATACCATAAGACATTTTTTATTTAGGTATGTCTTTCTTCTGTGCGATTTTTCAATGTAATATATAATTCTTCAGATAGTGATGTGTGCTGTTCTTTCAATGACTGCAACATGAAATTTATTGTTGCATTAGCTGTTAATAAATAAGAATCTCTCCGACATAATGCCTCAACAGCCAGTTTCATTGGAAGTTGAGCTGATACAATTTTGGATGTTAAGTCGAATTCACTATTTAATATAAAATTAACATTTTAATATAGTAAAGATCATTATTATTTTGTAAAAGAATAACAGAAGAAACAGAAGAATAACAGAAGTTAAGAACAGAAATTTTTCATTTATTCTTCATAATTTAATGTTTATATCCCTTATATTAAATAAAAATTGCATTATTATCTTTTTCTTTCTGCATTACTAATGATCTGTAATGTTTACGTCTCACAAAACCGCGTTTTTTCATTGTTAAATGTAAACATCTCCTCCTTTCACCCCTATTTTGTCGAATTAAACCCATCCTAACGCCTGCTCAAAAGCGCGGAGGGTTTTACAATCCGTTATCAAACAGTATTTTATCACTTTTCTTGATTGTACGATGCAACTTTGTATTCACAGTCTCATTAATTTCGCCCGTTAGGGAGACATAAAAATAAAAACGTATACTATTTTGCTATATTGGTGATCCCTGAACATACAATGGAAGCAATTTAGAAAATTTCTAGTAAATACCAAAAAAACGGTATTTAAACTTGTGAATACTGGTATTACAAAATTATACAAATGACTCAAAATACCTGTATTCGGTATCCCGGTATACCGGTATTGCAATCCCTTTAGACTCCTATAGGAAGACTGCCTGCTGCAATGGTTATCATGAAGGCTTCTGGAAAATTTCTTCAGTTTTTAACCAATCATACTCTTTAGAATCCAAAACCATCCTTCGCTCAAATTTTGTTTTAATTTTCACTGTTATATGTTGAATATGTTGTAAGAAATGTAAAAGTCTCGGACGAGTTCGTAAATGGCCCATATAACTCAAAGGGGGTAAAAATGGTAGGAGGTTTAAATTTTCAATTCGCTATAACTTTCTTGAAGATAGAAAAATATATCTAATTATCCAAATTAGCGCCTCATTAATACGAACAACTTTTATATTTAAAGTTTTTCGATAATTGCGATGTCTTAGAAGTTAGGGGCTTAAAAGTGATTTTCTAGCCATAATTTTGACCGTTTCTAACATCAACAATTTATGAGGCCAGATAGTAACTAAGATGTAAAGGAATTTGCTTTTATTTTCCCAACTTGCCCAGAGAAAAAAATTTTTAATTATATATGAATAAAATATATTTTAAGCAATGAAGAAGAAAAAATATTTAATCCAATTCCATAAAATTAATGCATGCAAAACTGAATGGACAATTTCTGTAGAAAATAGGTCAGAGGGGGGAAACACATTTTATCATCGATATATATGCTCTGCATTTATCCCTTTTCATAAATTTGATGAATGCGTTTCAGTTAATAAAAACTGACATATTTATCAATTGTACATCAATTTTCTTCATTTTTAATATGAAAAATGAGCAGCGTTCTTTTTCTAACATTCTCAAGTACTTCCTTATAAAAATTCCACTTAAAAGCTAAAGTTAAAATTATTGGTGACATTGTTTTATACAACCAATATAAGAAGTACAATTGGTATTCATATAAATAATTTAACAGTAATCAAAACCAATATTAGAAGAGATTCGAATTCGATACTGGAAAATCTAATTTCATAATGATTTGTTCACTTTTTTTTTATATTATCTTAATCTGTGAGTAAGTTTATTGATAGTTACGTTTTATGTATATGTTGTATTCATGTTTTATATATATATAAATGATATAACAATATTAAAGATTTTGAAGAACTGCATTTGATAGTTTTATTTGTTCGCTGTGCTTGCCATATTTAAAAATTTACTGTTAATTACAGCAACAATTAACTATGCAGAAACAGTGCGTTTAATATCATCACAAAGCACGTAATTATAAATCTAGTAATCAAAATTATAAAAAGTATTGTGTTTAAATATATCTAAAAACATTTCATAAAATGTATTTAATTTAGTGAAAATATTGTAAGAAGAATTATTATCACTGAAAAGCTTTTTTTTTTGTATTATTTTAAAATGGTGTAAAAATAGTTTTTTTTACAATGATCTACTCTAAGTTATAGGGAGAAAATGTTATCATTTCGATTAATTTTAAACTGAAAATATAATTAAAATTTTGACCCCCCCCCCTTCTCTTTATGAATTTGCACCACTCAAGAAATAACTCCGCGACAAATTTGATGGTTCTAAGTCCAACAGTAGGTTTATAAATCTTTCAGATTGATATTGCATCATGTATATCGCCAACAATTTTGATATAATGTCCAACCATTTAACATAATCGTATTGAAATATCTTTAGCTTATATATATACTAGCCGCCTTTTGGCGACCAGCCGGTTCGCCAATCTTAATGCTCGTTAAAATTTTAATAATTAACTATTTTATGTAATTCCTACTTTAATAGCTTCTTCATCAAATATTTTAAAGCTTCAAATTTTGATAGTCATGTAACTCACTCATAATAATACAAAGTCCTTCAGCCATAACATAACATGTATCTCTCTAATTTTCTGTTAGTTCCGGTAGAATTTATGCTTAAAATTAAAATGGAAATGACTAAACTGCAATTAATATAATAATATTTTTTACTGAAACAAAGCATTTTTTTTAATAATATGATTACTGATAATAGAGTCACTGAGCGTTTAAACTTGGGCACTAAAGAATATCTTTCTTAAGTTATGTAATATCTCAAGAATTTGCCAACAAAATTTTCTCAGATTCATCATGAACAGATCGATTCATTAATACTGTTTAATTTTAAATGCATCAAACTTTAAGAAAATAAAATGAATCGTTTAAAATAATCGGTCGAAAACAGGTTTAAAAAACTACTTAAAAAACGATGTACTTAAAACTATAAGCATATACAAAAAAATATATAACTAACATAAATACAATTTAATTACAAAAGCATGCAACTAACCTAAAAATAATTGAAATAATTGAAAACAGGTTAAAAAAATCTACTTAAAAAACGATGTACTTAAAACTATAAGCATATACAAAAAATATATAACTAACATAAATACAATTTACTTACAAAAGCATACAACTAACCTAAAAATAATTTAAATCATCCGTTGGTAACGGTTGTCATGGCAACAATCAGAATGCGCATGCGTGAATTTTCTTCGCCAGCTCCGGTAACGCAAATGCGTGAATTTTTCTACTCCAGTTGGGGTAACGCTATGCAGATTATACATTTTTTATTTCCTTTATTCTGTGTTATTTTAATTCAAAAGTACTTCAGAATGAATCTGAAACATGGATTAATTAACAATGTTTAATTTTAAATGCATAAAACATTAAGAAAATAAACAGAATCGTTTGAAATAATCCGCCGTAAAATCTTAACCCTAGCCTCATTACTGTTGGGAGAAAAAAACATTGAAGCCTTACTCATTTGGGAAAATGGAAGATTTTTTTGGCGGAAAAGTTGGCGGTGGGGAAAATGGAAGATTTTTTTGGCGGGAAAGTTAGTTTTTAATTAATAATTAAAATTCTAATTAAAATTTCAAAAAAAGGGACCCCAGGTGCACATTCCCGACCTCTAAGGTATACATGTACCAAATTTGATAGCTGTATGTCAAATGACCTGGCCTGTAGAGCGCCAACACACACACATTGAGCTTTATTATAAGTATAGATATTTTTTGAAGCAGAAGGCAGGTTAGAAGACATAGATGAGATTTAGTATTTTTAATTCCGTTTTATTCTCTGTAGGGAGGCAAGCATGATTATTTACAAGCAGGTGCAGTGCGGCACAAAAACAGAAGTAAGAAAGAAGCGTGAAACACAGGATCACTAGTCTTATATAACATAGGATTCCTGGCCACGCGCCAATTCAATACACGTGGTGACTTTTGACACCTTTTCAAGAGCATCGAAGGGATCACTTTCATTTGAGCGTAGTACTGATGGAACATTAATTTTACTGAGGAATTAATTAATCCGAAAGTGGAATTGGATGACGAAATAAGAGAATATTTTAGAATGAAGTGACTATAGGCTAAATTAAGATAAAATCTTGGAAATTAATTAAATTGAAATTAGAGTTAAAATAACATTACACACACACACACACACACACACACATATATATATATATATATATATATATATACATACATATACATATATCCTGCACTGCCATGCCACTACATTCTTTTCATTGAAACATCTTTTATATACAAGGTTTGTTTATATACAAGGCAATAATTTGATTTATCATACAATAAATTATAATACTAAACATTTTAATATCAGGTATATGTACTTTACATTTTGTTGCTTGATTGTTTTTTTTAGATTATTGTTAAAAATAAAATCAGTGGGCGCTTTCTCCCTAAAACTTTCCCAAATACTCTATTAATAGGTGTTATCTCATTCGTTCAAAAAACGCCTTGTAAAGAACTGGCGTACAATAACTAGGAAATATTAATCATTGCAGAATTAAGCATTTTTATTGAATCCAATATGTGATACTTGCTGAGTTTTTTAAGAATTATTCCTTGGCAGCATTTAATAGTATCCACAAGTCGAATTTATGTTTTAGACGCATTTTTCTTGACAGACAAAATCAAAATCTGACTCAGGATTACTATTGTAGTCACAAAATCATATACCAAATTTGACAGCGTTTTAGAGTTTTATCATGTTTACATGCTTCTGAAAGTATAGATTGAAAGACAATCAATCCCTTGTTCGATATTGCTCAAAATTTGACAGATGTGCACACTATAGATGTTAAATTTGTGTACTGAATTTTATCCAATCAGTTCTCTTCATTTAGTAGTTACCGTGGTAATTTGTATTCAATTAGCCGAACATACAGACTTTCTCTGAACAGATTTTGATCAAAATTTGATAAAAAAATATACAGATTTAGTGAAAAGATCGTATACCATATTTCATCAAACTAATTCAAATCACTTTTGAGTTATCTTTGTCACAGATAGATAGACATTTTCCAAAAAAGTGCTTTTCGTACACAGGACGATCTAAAACATGGAAATTCGTCCAAATCCAGAGATCGAATATTTTAACGTACAATACTTTTTCTATACCAGAAAGTAAAAAGAAGATGGAAATTTTATGTTAAAAATATTTTGCAATTGATTTGGAAAAATTTTTTATTGTTTTTACTTCATTAACCTGGAATGATTTCAAGACAAAATGTATCGGAATTCTAAATCTGAATTTATGGAAGTTATGGCGCCATCTAGAGACATAATCAATCACTAGGCTAAAACTTTATTCATTAGTGATATATTATGTCTCTAGATGGCGCCATAGTCTCATTGCTTAATGTAACAGTGACTGTTAGACGTGATTACAAATTTTAATCTATTTCAGGAATTTACTGAACTTTAAAATTGCTTATAATCATTTCAGAAAATGTTAAGCTGATTATAAATTGTCTTAATATAAAAAAGAATAAATTAATTCATATTTATTTTCTGGGAGGACGTTTAATTCATCATAATTTAAACATTTCATAAAACTATGTATTGTAAATAAAATTTTAATCATAACTTAAAATAAGATTATTATCAATAAGCTGAATCATGCTCAAAGCATATTGTAAGCATCCTTTTAACATTTTCTGGGGATCAAATCCATGGACCTCGTCTGCCAAATTCGGCTCATATCCACTTCTGGGGAAGTAGTTGCTTGCTAAAAAAAAAAGATTTTTCAACATTTTTATTTAAATTTTCAATTAAAAAAATTAATCTTTTTTTTTTTTTTTTTTTTGCAATTTCCGCAACTGGAACAAAACATTTTATTTCTTGAAATCCATTTTTTTAAAATCACTTTAATAATATTCGAAAAAAATTTCTCCAATTTAAATACATTTTAATAAAAATAAAGATTTATTCCAAGAATGGAGAATGGGAGACAAGCGCCAATGAGCATGAGCTTTCATATGAGCAAGAAATTTCATATAAATTTTCAATTTTGGATTGGCTTCTAAGAAATAAAATATCGTTCTAAGTTCCTTGACTGTTATCATTATAGAATAATTAGGAGCAGATTTTTATAATAGCAAAATCTCGCATTTTTCTTGCCTTACGAATAATATATAATAAGATAAGAAATTATATTAAATATAGGAGCGTTTCAACATATCGCCAATAATACTCATTAATTTATACCATGTCAACAACTGGAATTTTTGAAGAACCTACCTAGAATCTTCATATTCATGTTTCCATAATTAAACGATCCTATTTTAAAGTTTCCTGCAGACGAAAGTATTGTTGACATAGTTATAAATCTTCGTGTAGGAAATAGCAAAGGGATGAGAATTGAGATGAGGAAATAAAAAAGATTGTTCTGACATTCTTTTTTTCAGATCTTAGAATTCCAAAACATCCATAGTTGATTTTTCAATTAATATGTATATTGTAATCGATTATATTGGTGTACCAAAATGAAGGCCTGTTATAGATAAATCTGAGGAATTAATGGAGAGGATAGTGGACAGTTAAGCGTGTCAAGTTTGAGGAGCCTCAATTTGATTAAATCAAAAAATTTTGTAGTCTGTGATAGTTCAAATTTTGTGTAAAATCTGTTCAAAGGAAGTCTGGATTCCGGCTGACCTAATTTTTAAATTTCTATCAAATTTTGAGTACAATACATTCCGAAGATGTCTTTATGTCTGATAGCGAACGGATAAAACGAAGAGAGTTAGATGGTTAAAATTCGCCACACAGATTTAACATCTATAGTGCAGATACCTGTCAAACTTTGAGCCGAATCCAGCTATAGATTGGCTCTCTGTCGGTCGGTACTTTCAGAAACACGTAAACGGGATAATTCGGAAACAAATTTGACTTAAATAATGGCTCAAATTTTATATGGACTACAAGTGCAATTTTGTATCAAATTTTTGTTTCAATCTGTTGAGAAAAACGCATCTAAAACACAAATTCGAGTTTTGAATACTATCTACGCATGCCAGAAATTACTTGCCAAATAACTCGCCAAGGATGGCACGACAGATTCAGTAAAAAGGCTAAATTCACGCCAAAAGTTATTATTTCATAACTTTTGCACGCCAGTGCCATGTAGGGCATTTTCTGGCTTGTCACGTTTATTAGAGAGTATGCGAGAACGTTTTGAGATCAACAAATTAGACAATTGAGACAAATTAGACAAATTTCGCTTGTTAGACAAAGCGAAAAAGAAACAATGGAATGCTTTTGATTTAGTCACGGAAGGGAAAGGTAAATGTGCTATAAACAGGAAACTGGGCGTTTTCATACATATTGATAAACACAACAAATAAATTATGAGATTAAATTTCATAATATTTTGAGAACAAGAGTAAAACTATCAGTCTTCTTTTTTACGTTATCAGTTACTGCTGATAACGCTTCGCATAAAAAGGATTGCTAATGTTTCCTTTTTTTTTTAACTTATTTATCGATTGATATGGTGCACGGTAAGATGAGTATTAATTATCTTATCAGCAAGAGGATTTCACGGTATTTGCTCATTTCTTTTCTTCTGTTACAAAATCAATTCAGTTCTTTCATTCGGGAGTTTGACATCATCGTTGTCTGCAATGGAGATGAATGCCCAGACGAGAAGTTTCACTATGATATCGCAAATAGAAAATAGTCGTTTCTATTCTTCAAAATATGATCGTAGTATCTATAATCCATGTGAACAGAGATGGGTGACTGAGTCCATGACAGCTGTTGTAGTTAAAAACAGGAAACAATCTGTACTAAATGATTGATAAAAACTTTAATTGATGCCCATAATCTTTGCTGTGATAAGAAACAGGAAACAATCTTGATTGATGATGGGCCATATGATTGTTAATGGCACATTGATGATTCGTTAAATCCATAGTCTTCATTGTAGCTAGAAACAGAAAGCAGGCTAGACCAGATGATGGACAAAAGCCTTCGTTGAGCCCATAGTCTTCATTGCAATTCGAAACAGAAAGCATGCTAGACCGGATGATGGGTAAAAGCCTTCGTTGAGCCCATAGTCTTCATTGTAGTTAGAAACAGGAAGCTGGCTAGACCAGATGATTAACAAAGGCCTTCGTTGAGCCTTTAGCCTTCATTGTAGTTAGAAAAAAACAGGATGCAGGCTAGACGAGATGATGGGCAAAAGCCTTCGTTGAACCTATAGCCTTCATTGTAGTTAGAAACAGGAAGCAGACTAGACCAGATGATGGGCAAAAGCTTTTGTTGAGCCCATAACTGCGCTGTAATTAGGAGCAGGAAGTAAACTGGATTAGACTATAGGTTAAAAAAATTTTACCAATGCGTGGAACTTCGATGAGAGATCGAGTAATATAACTACATGAAGAAGAACGAAAGAAAAAAAAATAACATTTACTAAGACGAATACACTTTCAGAATACATTTATATACAATGAACAACCTTAACCTTAACCTTAATCAGCCTTAATCAGCCTTAGTACTGATAGAACCTTAAATCAGCACATAGTAAAGACAAATATATAATAATTACTGTGCCAACATTTAGTAGAGCTACATATTAGCAACGGTTACTGTATAGGCAAAGTCGTATGATTTCAATTAAATAGATGTGAATACATACATTTCTGGGAAGTTTTGTAGCCAAACTTGTAATTCTAATGTGCTTGTCACTTTGGCAGGTTTGCAATTTTTTTTAACCTGATGGCACATCATTTACTTCTTCAAAACTTAGTTTTGTTTTTTCCTTTCTACATTTTTAGTTTAGCTTCGCTTTGTAAAGAATTTGGCTCTCTTTGCTCAATATATTCTATCATTAAAGCGTTTGTCAGCTGTCGTAAATATTTCATTTTAAATAACATTTCTTTATTGTTTTTCGAATAAATAAGATGGCTGTCCATCGACTGCTGGTACATTATTTTTTAAAACAACAAAGAAATGAAGATTTATCAAAAACTTACTAAATAGTGGCGCGTACCACTGAAATACAAATAGTAGATTAGCAGAACTCAATTAAACTTTTAAATCCAAATTTAGATTAGAAATTTCTTGAAAAAAGCTACAGAAATAGCCAAAATGATAATCTCAATTTCATCTAATGTCAGATATCGCTGAAAAAAAACAATAAAGAAATGCGTCTAGAATTTTATCAGAATCGGTGAAAAAAACAATATATTTGTGTAAATATATATATATATATATATATATATATAATCATATTTTCTCCTTTATATATAGAGATACCGAGAGTCTCAATTTCCTCTAATGTCAGAAATCGCTAAAAAATACAAGACTTTAAATCATATTTAATTTTTTTTCTATTTATTTCTAAACAGTTCTCTTAAAATACAATGAATTAAAAATTAAATATTATTTATTGGATAAGTAGCATTGTTACACAAATGAATCAAATCGAACTTTGTTCATACAATCCTTCACATCAAGATTTAGTGGTAAAATTTGATCATAAAGCAAAGAAATATGAAAATAAATGTTATTAGAAGTATGAAAAAGAATAAAATTTAGGATACTTATCCATAACAAATTCTACAATAAATATATATAGATCCTCATTCAAAAAAAATTCCTCGTGTTTAAAACAAAAATTTATGCAAAGGAAAACTAGAATAAAATTTTCATATCATATCATCTAAATATAATTGAAAATTTTTAAGTTTCTAAAATGAGGCTCATAAAAAAATCAATTCATATCTTGTTATGAACATTAAGAAAATTTATAAATAAGAAAAAACAATTCCATTCCAAGAATATTTTCGATTTATTTTATACATGATGCTTAATGTTTCAAATGCCAGATTAGTATTCGTTTCTTCTAAAAGTTTCCACTGATCAGATTGAATAATCTCTCTGTCATTCGCTGCAATGAATTCTTGCACAGCTTTCTTCAGATCGGAATCGCTGTAATTATTTGCCAGCATCAAAATATCACAGCAATCAGAGAGACATATATTTTTCTGCAAAAAATTAGAGCACTTGCACTTCAATTCAAGGACTTCATATTTTTCTCCAGCAAAATAGAGTTTCTTAGCAATCTCCATGTTCAGATTTGTTAGGTTGTCGGAGTACAGGAACAATAAAAAACGACGCATTGTTTCTGCATCTAAATCCTTGATTTGGACACAGTCATTAATCTTGTGTTCCATGTTCGCAAACAAGTCATTAAACACAGGAGACCACAAACTTAGAATCAGTTTGTGAGCACGAAATGTCTCTGTAGCGGTTTGCAATTTTATATCCGAGAGTATGCCACTGGAAAATAAGGACATCATGTCTTCCTGCATTGTTGATGGAACTTGATTCTCTTCTTTAAGAACCTCATTGCCACTTTGTACTCCAGAAATCGGTTGTTCAATGATATTAGACAAATTAGATGCATATTTCGTTTTTATGATTTTGCTTTTGTATTTACCTGTGTAAATTGCTATATCACATTGAAGGGATAGACAATTATTTTGCAGGTATTGTTTGTGAGATTCCATAAGATTTTTCTTTGAAAATTGCAATGGAATTTTCAAAGAACATTGTTGTTTTGTATTAAAAAATGAAAACTCGTCATATCCACATTCCGTCTCATTTCCGGAATCGTCCAAAAGATTTAACGCACATTTGCAGCATTCTATCTTTTCATAATCCCAAGGTATAATCTCAATAAAAATTATTTCACCATTGGTCAAATTAATATTCATAGAGGTCACGGGCTTTACGACTGATGCGGATCGAATGCGCACATCTGTCTTCCTATAGGAAGCTAAATCACTGAAATTTTCCACTGCACATCCGAAAGATAGTTGTTCCACTTGTGCAATTGTAATTATCATGCACTTACCATCTTCAGAAACAGTTCCTTCTCTTTTCCATACTTTGCTCTTGATGATTATAGTGTCAGATGGAATGAATATTCCAGCCTTCAGTTTGAAAATTCTATCTTTGGGAACATATAAACATGGACGGCCTAAGTAATCAAAAAATTCTTGAGAAGATGATACCTCAAAAGGCGGTAAAGAAGGATGGTCTGAAGACACGGAAAAGCAGTAATCTAAATTATTATTTTTCAAAACATTGCTTGTTTTTTCATGAGTGATGGCGAGACAAATAAATTCATTTTGTAATCCTTCTGCTGGTGATAAGCATAATCTCCATTTGCTGTTCTCTAAATTGTCCATGAAGAACCATGGACTACATATCCAATAACTACAATCTTGTGAAAAGAATTTATAATTCAATATCCGCCAGGTGATGGTGAAACTGGTTCTTTGCAATTGCGCCGCCATTTAAATGATTGTTGATTCTGTGTTTGCAATAGACATGCAAAAGGAAACTGAATTCTGAAATAACCTTGTTTGATATATGAAGACAATTTTGCACCAGAAAGTTCCTGTACTAATCTGAAATGATTCAAGAACATTATTAAAAGCTATGATGTTAGACTGAACACATACGAAACAAAGCATTTTTTATCTCTTTAGGAGCATTGTTATTAGGAGCCTGATAATGCGAGTCAAACAATAGACTTTATTCCGTAATCTCTCTAGATTTAAATCCGATATTTTTTTCTTTTGCTTTGGTTTCGTTTTTGTACAAAATAAGAATTACTATATAATAAAGTTGAGGAAATACGAATCGCTTGTTGTATGAAAGTATAATCATTTGCATATGCTGTCCAATTCAATATTTTTTCCGTAGGAATCTTATCCTTATAATTTTTTGTTTTATTTATATATATATATATATATATATATATATATATATTCAGGGACTAATTTCAGGGGACTTTCGGGTCACGAGGAATCATTATTAGACTATTGTCTGCATTTTCTTCACAGAAAAAATCCCTTTCTTTGAATCCCTACCTGAGAGTGACCCTTGAAAAAGTCTTCAGGCTGGATTCTTATTTATATTTTTTTATTTGGTTTAATTTTTATTTGGTTTTTTTTATTTTCCTTTTAACTTGAGTTTAATACTTTTGTATATATATATATATATATATAATTTCCATATACCAAATATACAAAGAAAGAATTGTAATCTTTGAAAACTTCCAGTTCCAGAATTTGACTAATTTCCATGTTTCATACACTCGTAAGCTACATTTTTTGGAAATGTGCCCTTTCTTTTTTTTTGGGGGGGGGGGCTCTTACTGTCTTTCTGTGAACATAATAACTCATAAACGTTTTGAGATGGATAGATTTAATTTGATATGCACAGTTTTTGCAACCTGCGAATGAATTCACTTCAATTCCCAATGTCCTGATGTAATAAATCAAGACTGCCTCTTTGCTTCAACTCTCTAAGTACTTCTAAATGTTGATTGCCCCATCACGAATAACAGAAAATCCAGCATCCCTCGAAATCTGCGAAGACATTCCTTTCTTCAACCTACAACCCTGAATGCAGCTCTGTTGTTGGTTGATAAAACTCCCCATTCCACCCTCAAGCACTTTGACTGATTTCAGCCTATCGTTTCCACGTGTAAAGTCTTTCTCACATTGTATACAATCTTACCAAAAGTCACGCATTATTCAATCTTCATTTCATTAAGGAGATAGTTCCCTGACAGGATCGGGTGCTCCAAAAAGTTTAACTTGAACCTGAAACGCTCACTTACCCTTTGTTATGCATCATGCCTAGCCCATGGTCATTTGCTGTCTTAATATAATTTATATTTTTTAACTTAATTGTTGTTATATTAAATATGTCAATGTTTAAAACTTGCATCTTTATCCTCATGCTTCTGCATCTCGTCACCATACAAATATCTTTCTGCATAAATGGTGTTTTGTGCTTATATAGTTATATGAAAGGTGATGTTGGACGGTAGTTTAGACCCTTGTCATCGCAAACACTCAACATGCATTGCTCCTATCCACATTAATAATAAAAATGCTATCACCGCCTCCTTCCAAAATAAAAATTTGGTGTCCTTGAACAACGCCGTGAGCGCCAAGAGTGCTTAGATTTTTATTTTGAAAAAATGAGCAATTTATGTTCTGTGGTGCAGTGTAGAAAATCGAATATGCAACATTTGACACAGAACTACAATTTTAGGAACAAGATCCAATGAAGATTTTCTTTCATCTAAGCCATTGCTCACTCAGTGACAATAGACAGACAGACGGTTAACACTTTGATAGATTTTATTCAAAATTTTAATGCATTCTAGATGCTGGAATTGTATATTAAATTTTATTAATTTAGATCTTAAAATTTTGTAATAATCATGTTCACTTGCAGACGGATAGACAGACAAACTTCTTGCGATTGTACAAATCTACGTATATATTTTTTGTAGCATAGTAAAGAAATTTTGCATCTTCGTTTTACAATTGGCGAACAATAATTACCAAATATGGAACTTT
This sequence comes from Argiope bruennichi, assembly GCF_947563725.1. Taxonomy (NCBI): domain Eukaryota; kingdom Metazoa; phylum Arthropoda; class Arachnida; order Araneae; family Araneidae; genus Argiope; species Argiope bruennichi. The sequence goes on from NC_079160.1 coordinate 74,230,256, forward strand.
GGAGTGAGTCTGGCATTTTTATGGAATCTAAGATTGGCGATTAATCGCTGACGAAGGGATTAATTTCCTAAAATGTATTTTTGATGCCTTCTATACAACTTACTGAAACCAAAATTGGCATAGAAGTAGAACTGAATCACAAGATTACATATAAAATTACAATTATTTTATTCATTACATATCTTGTTCTCTACATGAGAAAATACAGACCGACAGACATTGATCTCTAGACAGATTTAGTTCCTAAGAGCATCTAACTCTTTTCGTTTTGTAGTTAATGTGTTAACTTAATTTCATAACAATTTACAAGTTTGGTATAAACGTACCAAATTTCGTCCGTCAAGCTCAAAGCGATTTTGAGTCATCGTGTTCACAGATAAACATTTTTTTTTTTTTTTTTTTTTTTTTTTTTTTGTACTTGAGTAAATCTGAAGCATGGAGATTTTTTTTAAATCTCAAATTGGAATTTTTTAACAATTACATTAACTCTTTATATAATTCACATACGAAGAAGTAATTACATTCTTTAAAATTTTTTTGTTTATTATCCATAGAAAAGGTAAATTTTAAATATACGCTTTTATTGCTCAATTAATTTTAATATTATAATTTATTTTAATATATGACTTACTTTTTTAAATTTTTTTGCCTTTGGCTTTTATATTATATTATTTTTTAAATTGTCCTCTGATTTTTTAAACCCGTTTTAATCTTTCTCATAGACATTTTTAATAAACTCCTAAGAATTTCCCTTTTCTTCCACTTGATAGAGATTTAATACCTACATAGAAAAGCTGATGCCTCGTGAAATCGTACTTTGCTATGATAGTTTATGGAAAATTAAACACTCTGTAAAATTAAAAGATTGAAAATTTAATAGAGGGTTGGGGGTGTAAATACTTTCTTTCCTTCTTTCTTTCTGTCTTTTTTTTTATTTTTTAACTTTTCACATTATTTCGTTTTGTAAATAGCATTTATCTCATCGTTCAGCTTCTCCTTTTTCTAATTTTTTTATTGTTTATTTTTATTGCCTGATTGTTTTTGTCATGAGCATTTGTCCAATTTTATCATGTGAGAACATATGTTATTTTGGTTTGAGATTTTTGAAGCCTCAAAACGCGTAGGCAACAAATTGGCGATTTATGGCTTTTTAGGCATCAATTTTTCGCTTTTAGGGTTATAAGTAAATAAAACAGAAGGTTACCACATTTGACGATCTACGGCCAATTAAACTTTCAACTTGATTTCCAAATTATTCATTCTCTGAATTCTTACGAATTGTCTTAATTAATTTAAGTCATTAATCAATTTATACCGGTTTGAAACAATCAAACTATCAGATTACGCATGCGTCTATATTTAGAAAACGACGGGTTTTTTTCATATCAAAATCGGTCGAGCTCCAAAATTTTATTTGCCAGCTAGAAAAATTGAAAATGAAAGTTTAAAAAAGTTATCATTTTAAATATATACAGTGGCTCCCAAAATTGAGTATACACTATACTCTTTCTTCTTTAATTTTCTTCTTTTTGATCTTAACATTCCTATTTATGGCTAATATTTATAAGAACGACAAAATATACATTATCAAAGGTATTAGGCTAAAAAACAAAACGGAGGAATCAATAATATTTTTATTACAGTCATTTTTATGCCAAAGTTACAAATTTCAAAGTCCCAAAATTGAGTATACACCTTATAAAATATGTGACTTGACTACTATTATTTATTTTCAAATGAATAAGTAAAACAGTTTTGTTACTTTAGTTGGCAATCATTGATTTCCAAGCGAAAACAAATGTTTTGGTTATCATAATCAGCTCCAGAAATGAAACAAATGTTGAAATTCGGAAACTTGTTATTCGATTGTCTGAAGATGGTAAATCTCTACGAGAAATTGCAAGGGAAATTAAACGCAGTCAAAGAGGCGTTCAAAAAATTATTCAGAAGTATAAAATGTATAGCCAAATTGTTAATAAACTTGGAAGAGGAAGAAAAGAAATTCTCAGTGTCACGACCAAGAGAAGAGTTATTCGAGAAGTAGCAAACAATCCTAAGGTGAATGCTACAAAAATTGCTACATTTACTTCAAGAACAATTGGAAAGTGTGTTTCTGCAGCCAGAACAAAACCATTCATTTCCAAAGTAAATGGAGAGAAAAGAATTTCATTTACTAAAAGTCATATTTCAAAACCTCCGGACTTCTGGAATCAAGTAATATTCAGTGACGAAGTAATTTCAATGTTTTTGGTAGTGATGGTCGATGTTATGTTTGGAGAAAGCCCAATTCTGAGCTTCTTCCTAAAAACACCAATGCTTCTGTCAAGTATGGAAGTGGTTCACTTCTTGTATGGGGCTGTGTGTCAGCAAAAGCAGTGGGAAATTTAGTTTTCATTGATGGAATCATGGACAAAATCAAATATTTGGATATATGAAAGAACAATTTAAAACAAAGTGCCCAGCATTTGGGTTTAGGGTCAAGTTTTCTGTTTCAACAAGATAATGACCCGAAGCATATAGCTAAAATAGTTAAGTTATGATTGTTGTATAATTGTAAATTGCAATTGCACACCCCTCCTCAATCTCCAGGTCTCAATGTGATTGAAAATTTGTGGCACAATTAGGAAAATCAGTTCAAAAACACAATACTAGGGGCAAGGAACACTTAAAAATAGTATTACAAGAAGATTGGTCGTAAATTGGTCGAAACAACTCAAATTCTTGTCACCTCAATGCCACACCGTTTACAAGCTGTTCTAAATGCAAAAGGATATGCAACAAAATATTAATTTAAGTTTTTCTCTTTTTCTTTATAGATTTTGCTAAATGTATACTCAATTTTGTGACTTTGGAATTTGTAACTTTGACATAAAAACTACTGTAATAAAAATATTATTGATTCCTCCGTTTTGTTTCTTAGCCTAATATTTTTGTTAATGTATATTTTGTCGTTCTTATAAATATTAGCCATAAATAGGAATGTTAAGATCAAAAAGAATAAAATTAAAGAAGAATGAGTATAGTGTATACTCATTTTTGGGAGCCACTGTATATATATATATATATATAGAGAGAGAGAGAGAGAGAGAGAAAGAGAGAGAGTGACCGATAGAGAAGTCTTGTGATTGCTTCAAACCGTGTTAAAGTTGTTAATGACTTCAATTAATTAAGACAAATAATGACTCAAAAATAATAATGTTCTCACGTGATAACTTGAAAGTTGCGATCGTAGATTTCATTTTTTATATTACTTATAATTGTTTTTTATTATCAACATATTTCTGTCAAATTTTTTAACACAGACGTGAGTCCATCATCATGATACTGATCAATATTCATTAAACTTTTATTTTAAGCAATTAAACTTTGGCGTAAACTTTGACGCTTGCGAGAATTAAGAAGAATCATTATTCTCAGGGATTGTGATTTATATTCCATGTTCATGAAATTATTTAAATAATCAACTGTTACTGGAGTACTGTTACGTTATATATCATGCCGAAGCACTTACCATGTTTGAAAATAGTTGAGTCATCATGTTTAAATGAATGTAAATATTCAGACCAACAGAAGGACGGAGCCTTTCCGGATTTAACTCGAAATCTGATGAAGTTTTGAAATTAAGATGATAAAATTGTATAACAAATTTTTATTTTTATTTATTGCACTCAATTGCATTTGAATGGACAGACAGATTAGCTTCCTCTGAAAGGATTTTCGTCAAACTTTGATAGAAATCTACGAATTGGGTAAAGCATACCCTATTTGTTGATCCTACCATATTCCCTATAGCTCAAAGTTCTCATACTCAGGTAAACAATCACAATTCTAATAAACTATTCTTTTCGCCATAGTTATGTCTAAAACATAATTATGGTGATTAGTCAAAAATTCTCGTGTTCGAATGTTTTGCAATTATATTATTTTCTCATAGCATACTTCGCATGTGAGAAAATAAAAATTTGAAACTTTTTATCAGGCCGACAAATTTTTTCCACTAATATAATTTAATAACTAATATTTATCGAAATTAATATAAATATTTGAGCAGTAAAGAGCATCTAATATTTAATAGATAATCGAAGATCAATTATGTAATATCAATAAATCATAAAGAAAAAAAATTTGAAAAAAAATATGTATTATGTTTTTGAATTTTAAATCGTTGGTACAATAACTCAATAAAAAAAATTCTTTCAGCAAATTCTTATCTTCTCCAATTATTTTTCTAAAGAATTTCTGATATAAATAAATTCAGAGCAAGTATCCAATTAATGAATAATAAGATAAACATAAGCAGAATCGTAGCAAAAAGCAGCCAGATTTTAAACTTGCTCAATCATTTTGAAAATAATTCGAGCAAAATATGTAATTTATTCAGACAATACGTTAGGATACATTGCTAAGTAGATAAGAAAAAAATAACAAGAAATTCCCAATCATTTCGAACCATTGCGAATGTACATTCAAAATATTTTTTAAAATACAAAACTTATAAATCATCATCAGAATCATTGATTAAAAAATTCATTTAATAAAGATATTTTTCCTCCACTTATTTATTCATAGATTACAATAATATGTTCAAAGTCTGAGAAATACAAAATAACTGACAAACAAATAAACCGATGAAGAAAATCATTAAATGAATCAGAGAGATTACAAATATTTTTGTCTATAGTTTCGGAACTATTTTATATGCAATAATTATATGATTTAAAATCATGGAAATCAATAACTTAAATTAAATATTAAAGTACGTCAAATATCATTATATAATAAAAATAAATATCATCATCAAGTTCCGCTTCAAACAAAACACTCCATTGATAACATTTATAAACATTCTTTCATGATATGCTGAATGTTGCCGAATTCATAAGGCAAATTCAGAAAAGGTGTAGTAGGCATCAAGAGAATGAAAACTGCCACTGAGCATAGAATAACAAACCATATTTATTCGGCAAGTGGCTAAATTAATGCACGGATTCCCAATAACCATTAGCCTATCAGTGATGACCCTTGTATCATGGTCTTTTCAACCGCAGCTGGTAACAATTCCTATAAAAAAGTCTCGCAATCGCATTTCTAACGTTGGATTTGATGCATTTAACCTGCATTATATTCCTGCTTTACATGAAAAAAGTATTTTTCTAACTATTATTGCCCTCTTTTGCCTCACTCGACATCATACCCTTCAGAATTATCATTACGATTTTCTTGCACTAAACGAGGTTTGCGAGCCCATGGCCTATGGTCATTTTTCATCCTCTTGAGGCCTACTATCAGCGCTCTGAACTTCACCGCCGAATTTTGCAATAGCCTGAACAAAACAAAAGAGTTTAAGAAAAAACGAAATTTTAAAATTACTGTATCATAAAATAAAAGTAATTTCATAGTTTCTTTTACTTATAAATGGATATTAATAAATTTTTATCCCTACCTTTTTTGCCACAAGGATAAAGTATTCAAGAAATTTCAAACGAAGAATGCATAAAGCCTCATTGAAATTATGTAAATTTCCTACTTTTTTCATACATGACACGAAGTGTTTCAAAAGTCAAAACTGGATTTGTTTGTTCCAGTTGTTTCCACTGATCCGTTTGATAAACTTCCTTATCATGGTGTGAGATGTACTCCTGCACAACTTTCTTCAAACAGGAATCGCTATGTCTATCTGCTAGCACCAAGACATCACAGCAACTGGATGGGCAAAGATTTTTCTCTAAAAAATGGGCACATTTGTGTCTTAAACTAAGGACTTCGTATTTGTCTCCAGCAAAATATAGTTTCTTCGCGCTCTCTAAATCTAGATCCTTAAGACTATCTGAATACAAAAATAAAAGTAAACGGCGCACCGTATCTGCATCAAGATCTTCGATACGTACACACTCTTTAATATTTTCTTTCATGTTATTGGTAAACATAGCTCTGAATACAGGAGATCTTGCACTCAGAATAAGTTTGTGGGCAGGAAATGTTTCTGTTGGTGTTTGCAGCGTCGTGTCGGAGAAGTTACCACTGGAGAGCAAAGACATTAGATCATCTTGCACTGTGAATATGAGACGATTCTCTTCTTCAATATTTTCAGTGACATTCTGCTTACTAGAGAGCACTTGATGGATGCTGTTACACAAATTAGTTTCACATTTCATTTTTAAGATTTTATTCGTGTAGTTTCCAGTACAAAATGCTATTTCCCCATCCAGACATTCTTTCTGAAAATATTGATTCCCAAAATACATCAGATGTCTTTCTGGGAATTTCAGCGGTATTTTCCATCCACTGCCTTGTTCTCCGCGTTTCTTCGGATCATACCTAAACCAGCCTTCTCCGGCTATTTTAGTTCTTGTGCTATCAAGCAAGTTCAACAGACATCTGCACACACCTGTCTTTTCGCAATTCAAAGGTTTAACTTCCAGAAAAATTGTTTGATCACGAGTTAGGCCGATATTCATTGAAAACTGCAAACTTTCGCCAGATGTGGATATAATACGAATAGGTTTCGTTCCGTCGGAAGTTAAATCGCCAAAAGCTTCAACCACACCTACGAAAGACACCCGTTCCACTTCTGCTTCTGTTTCGATCATATATTCCGCACCTTCAGACAAAGATCCTCCTTCTTTCCATAACTTGCATAGCACAGTGAAGGTGTTGGGGGGAATAAGCACACCTGACTCCTCTTTAAAAATTTTATTCTGTGATACTAGCAGCAACAGTTTCCGTGAACCGGGCTAAAATGCGTCAATATCCTCTGCTTCAAATGGAGGTGATGACGAATGATCTGAAGACAAGGAACAAAGAAAACGGAATTTAAATTTCTCAGTGGATGCACTATTTTCACTTTCGATATTAAGTTTTACATAGCCACATAAACTTGGTTCTCGGCCCAAGGATAATCTACATATCAAAGCATCCACGCTGAGCCAGGGACTGTAACATATATTGCCTTGTAAGAATTTGTAGCTCTCTAACCGCCATTTGATAGTGAAACATTTTTCCTCTAATTCCATCGTCGTATAAGAATTCAAAGTAATAATTATCTGCAGGAAAATATCGCGATACAACACTGAGACGCAAATCTATCAAAATCGGTTTAGAAAAAAGTGAAACCAGCTTTAACACAGATGAATTTCCTTTATGTAATGAGTTTTGACATAAAGTGCGATAAGCAGTATCTTTTAAATGACGTAGAAAAGCGGGGGAAGAAAAGCAATTCTCGTTATCACTGAAAACGATAATATAGAGAAATTCGGAAACTTTATTTCAAGATTGAATATTTTTTTGTTCTTTCTCGTATAAGAAGAAGCGTTGTAATAGTAAATTGTTTCTGAAAAGGAAGTTGTAGGAAGAATTATTGACCTATTTTAGGTATTGACAGCTATTGTTGTCTTATAAGACATCCATCTAAAAGCCAAGTTACAGTATTGTTAAAAACAAAAAAGAGATTTCTCAGACAATCATCTTTTAAGCACTATGATGCCTTAGGATTAAACTCCATTTGGAAGGTCCATGTGCATAATGAACAGAACTTAAAATTATCAAAATATCAGGGTTTTAATATCAGTGACAAACATGCGATTAAAAACTTTTTGTCATAGGCATAAATCATGAATATAATGTCTAAGAGATATAATTGAAATTAAGTACAACCAATTATTCTGACAAACCAGCTGGTCGTAAAAATCAAAAATGGCTCTTGAATAATAAAGCTGACAATTTTTAAATTGTAACACTTATTTTTTTTTATTATTATTATTATTGGCTATATTCCTATACAAAACTGATGAACGAAACTGCTTTTTCTAGCATTTATATCTTATCTTTAAATCTTTTTCTTTATCTTATTTTATGATCAAATTCTTATCAATATTATAGAATTCTAAATTAACATTTTATAAATAATTTTGTCTCCAAATAATTAAATATCATTTGCACCAAATTAAAAATTAACATTCGCATATACATAGGCAATGATATTTTAATATTTAATTAAAACTTAATTAATTTCTTAATATTTAGTTCAATTTAGCCTATATTAACTCCATTATAGAACATTCTCTTATTTCCTGATCCCATTCCACTTTTTCTATCTAATTAATTCAACAGAAGCTTTGTAAAATTGCTGAATCGGCTAAAAGTCTAAACGTTCCCACACTCCGAGTGAAGGGACAAAATACAGCTGACTTGACAAATTCTTCTAAAAGATCCCTCTGTTTCCCTTGCTTTTTGATTGACATGCCATGGAAATCCCTATTTAAACATCAAAGTATATAAAACAAGGATAAATTATTTCTCCCTCTTTTTACGCCACTTCTTGACTAATCTGTTGTGTGTTTGTTTGTGTGTGTGTGTGTGTGTGTGTGTGTGTAGGCATATTTATAGGGAGCCCGTGAACTGTTGGAAACTAAAAAATTATTTAAAAATAATATATGAATTTTCAACCATGATTTTTTTAAGGAAAAACACATTTTAAAAGTTTTATTTTCATCTAGGTGACATGCGGATTTGATGATTTAGGGGGTCGTAAAATATTAAAAACAAACAATAGTTTAGAACCCATATTTGCAAAAATATTAAAACTTGAAGAAAAATAGAAGCTTGAAAATGTAAGGAATTTTATATTCTATAAGCGTGTAGTGTGAAAACTGCGGAGTTTTAATGATATTGAAGAAAAACTAAAATGGGAATCAGAAAACATCGCTGCACCATCAGTATCGATGTTCGCAGAAAGCGTTGTCAAATTCGAAAGACAAATTCAGAGCAAAGATAATAGGCGTTAAGTAGATGAAAAATTAACAGAAAACATAGGGTCACAGGTAACGTTTTCAATGAAAATCTCAAAAACAGACGGCGAATAGACAATGAGCCTGACGAAGAGACTGGCCCTATAAATGCGAGGATTAGGAAAAATTTTAAAACGAAAATCCTTATCGTATGTAATATTTTGATGCTTTCCAGAAAAATAAAAGCAGAGAGCAAGTATTCATTAATGAGCATTGCAGAATTGATGGTCGTTAAACTCCATTCGTTAACGTAAGATTTCACGAATGCAACTAAAATGTGCTGTAGCACCATCATGCATTAACCAAATGTTCTGACGTACAATTGTCGGTGTTCTCTACAGAAAATCCTGAGGGACGTGCTAGAAAAAAACAAAGTGCTTTGTGCCTCTGAGGCGTTTGGTCAAAAAATAGGTCCCAATAGATGAGCCTCCCAGATGATAATATCGAACTTAGGTTGTACGTTCGACGAGATAGTGAAGTGAGAATTTTCAAATGACCAAATATGTGAATTGTTCGTGTTAAATACCTCTTCTCTCGTAAAGCAGGCTTCCTCTGAGAATAAAAATAGCAGAAAAGTGTGCATATTCCTGTGTGGCATCAAGCATCTAGGGTGCGAACTCCACCCGATTTGCGATTTTCACTAAATAAACGTTACCTGCGACCCTATGTTTTCTGCTAATTTTTCATCTACTTAATGCCTGCTATCGCCTTTTTGAATTAATCTTTCGAATTTGATAACAACCTCTGCAAACATCGGTACCGATGCTACAACAATGCTTTCTGGTGCGTATTTTAGTTTTTCTTGCATATCTTAAAAACTCTTCAATTTTTACACTACACTAAATCAAATTAAAGAATATAAAATTCTTTACATTTTCAAGTTTTTATTTTTATTTTCAAATTTTAATATTTTTGCATATAAGGATTCTAAACTGCTTTTTCGTTTTCAATATTTTACGACCCCCTGGATCATCAAATAACATGTTGCCTACTTGAAAAAAAAAACTTTTAAGAATGTGTTTGCATGTTAAAAAATATTTATAATTGAAATATCATTTGTTATTGTTTTATTGAATTTTTACATTTTCCAACAATTCTTAGACTTTCTACAATTTTGAGAGTTTCACCTACTAATCATCGTTTGGGACCCTATGTTGTATGGTGATTCTTTATCCTCTTGATGCCTACTATCACCCCTCTGAATTTGTCGGTCGAATTCGGCAACTACCTATATATATATATATATATATATATATATATATATATATATATATATATATATATATATATATATATATATATATATACTTCCCCTATATAAAAACTTCCCCTATATATGAAACCCTAGCGGCCTATCCGCTCAACCAATCGAACTAAAATTTCAGACATGGTTGTTTGAAGGTATGCGCTAGAAATTGTGATGATTCTAAACAACGCAGAACTCACATAACTTCACATATACATAACTTCACGTGTTATCGCATATTGCAATTCTGACACAGTTGCAGAATTCCGTTATTGCTGAATTGCAGCAACGAAATGTTATTAGGGACATTGTATGGATGCAAGATGGGGCTCCTCCACACGTCGCCCAATGTGTTCGACCAGTGCTGCAACAACACTTTGGTGATAAAGTCATCTCTAGTAACTTTGCAGTTTCGTGGCCACCACGATCCCCCGACTCACTCCTATGGATTTCAGGTTCTGGGGTTATCTGAAATCTAAGGTGTACACGCCTGGTCCACGAGATGTGTCAGAATTGCAAGATGCGATAACACGTGAAGTTATGCAGATTCCTCCTTGCATGTTACGTTCGGCATTGTTGTCCACAATCTCCCGAATGCAATGCGTTGTCGCCTGCGAAGACGAACACGTTGAAAACCTGTAATTATAACTTTCCATTCCAATAAAAACTTTTTTTCTCTTTCCTCTCTGTGTTGTCATTTGTCCTTTATAATGCTCTTCTTTGCATATGCTTTAAGGCGGCAATTTTCGTCACACGCTAATCGTTCCAACGCCATTTGTGGTTTTTCAATACGCTGATCAATTTGCAAAAGGGAAAAGCGTGTGTTGCAATTCGAAAATTTCAAAATTCTCTCACTGTAACCGTAACCGTGAGTTCTGCGTCGTTTAGAAACATCACAATCTCCAGCGCATACCTTCAAACAACCTTGTCTGAAATTTTAGTTCGATTGGTTGAGCGGATAGGCTGCTAGGGTTTCATATATAGGGGAAGTTTTTTTTGGACCACCCTGTATATATATATATATATATATATATATATATATGTGTGTGTGTGTGTGTGTGTGTGTGTGTGTGTGTGTGTGTGTGTGTGTGTGTGTGTGTGTGTGTGTGTGTGTGTGTGTGTGTGTGTAATGATATTTTAAACTCTTAATTTAGACCATAGTAAAATATTCTCTTATTTCATAATCCAATTTCACTTTCGGTTTAATAATTCCTCTGTAAAAAATAATGTGCCATCAGAACTACGTTTCAAATGAAAGTGATACTACGGTACCCTTGAAAAAGTGTCAAAGGTCACCACGTATATAGAATTGGCACATGGCCAGCATTGCACCTTCTTATAAATAATCATAATTGCCTCCCGAGAGAGAATAAAAAGAAATTAAAAATACAATGTCTCGTCTCGTTTTATGTAATTAAAAAAAACTGAATTCAAAACTCAAAATTAAAAGAAAAGATAAAGGAGACCATCAAATTATGCTTCAATTAAAAATTGTTCATATTAAAGGATAAGCAAAGTTATGTGAATGCTACATAAACAAAATTTAATAATAACTGATTTAACACTAATATGATTCTGTTGCTAAATCAAATTAAATATGAAATAATTCAATGTTATAGATGTTACATATGCATGTATTCAAAAATTTTTAATACTGTTTTACGGTTTTCTGCAAATTAATAATAATATAAATGACTTTCAAAAAATTGAAATGTATTTCAATGTAGCTGAGTAAAATTAATTTGCATTTTGCAATTGTGAATATGTATTTTAGCACAAAAATTTATTTCTTATTTATGAAGATCAGAATTTCAGACTTTAAGCAACTATATTTCCTCCTAATTTAATTGTCGAATCCATGCATTAATTTGATGTTGTTGAGAATGAGAGTTGAAGCTATGTATAATAGATGACTAATTCTGAACTATTTCAAAAAAAAATGATAAGGATGATGTTAATGCTTTATCAGAATCAAATTTTGAAGAAGCTTTAATCCTTGTATGTCTAAAACTGGAGGAGGGAATTCAAAATTTGTATTGGTGTCATAATGTTTGTATATACTAAGAAGAAAAGAAATGGGATGCTCAGAAGATAAGTTAAGGATTAAGTTTTATTGGCTTGAATGATTGAAAAAGTGAATGTATAGCAACCAAGGTTGTTATACTCTGAAAATCATAATATCAAATTTTATTTCTCACCAGAGACACAATCCAAAAATGTATAGAACAAAATAGGGAACATAGAGACAAAATTATGCACTTGTGAAACGCAATAGCATATTCCTTCAATCCAGTGCTGCAAGAAGATTGGATAAAAATAACATAACATAAAATAACCTATGAAATAACATAAGATTTTTTTAAAAATAAAATACCATATTATTTATAAATTGTACTGAAAGCAGAAGGAAATGCAACAAAATATCTAAACTAAATATATACTCAATTTTTTACAAAAATATTTTTAAGTGTGAGCTTTGAGCACAGGTGTGAATTTATTTTTGTATTTAACATTTTATGTATTTAAGGAAAGAATAAAGTAGTATCTATTCAATTTTGAAAGACACTAAGTCAAAAATAAAAATCCAAAAGAAAGGAATGTTTATTTTCATTCCTTTCTGAGTGGAGAAATATAATATAAACACTGTTTTCCAGTTTATATTATGTAACTAAAAATTTAAGGAACAGAAGAGTGAGTATACATCTCAAGTATTCTAATCACCAACAATAAATTTAAATAAAACGAAAGAATCGTGGTTCCACAAGAACAATAAAAAAGTAGATAATTTTTAGATATTTATAAATTCAAATGAGCTGATATATTTATTTATGAAATAAGGTTTTAAAATAATAATTTAGGTATTTATGTATAATTTTTTCATAATCCTCATATGAAAAAATATTTCTATAAACTATATTATTCTTTATAATGTTTAGAAAAATTAAGTTTTCATTATATTTTCGAAGCGTAATGAATACTTTGAAACTGGGCACTAAAGAAAAATATTAAAATATTACAGAATAATTATTTGATAAATTATTCAGTACAATAATTATACTGAATACAATATTATACTGAAGCACTAATGTAAAAATATTTTCTTAGAAGTGAGAAATATCTAATTACACAATAATTTTAAATAGAAAGTCAACATATTCGATTTTTTTTATTTACTTACAAAAATATAATTCTATTCTTACATTGATTTTAAAAGTTAAATTTATTTGCTTCCCTTTCTTTTCACATTCTCCTTCTTTCTTATTGTAAAGTTTAAGCCGATAATAATAATAATTTATTGTTTGCCAGTTGCAAAATAAATCTAAGTCTTTGTCTTTAATTTCAAAGTGAGTTTTTTTCTTTGAATTTTTAAAATCTCCACCCATCTGGTAAATGATAGACTATGCCAAAGTTACTAAGCCCTTACAGGTTGCTGCTTGGGTATAGTTTAGGGCCTTGTGGCATAGTTTTTACCTATGGTTTGCATTTCTCTGCTCATTGCCTTGTTTCGCTTTATTATAGCATGGCAGACAGATTTGTGATGAAAATTTGTGAAAAAATGGTGTTACCACGAAAAGGAGGTCAAGTAGCTTCTGAGGGTAAAGACTCCTGACTTTAGAAGGGTAAAGACCCCTGACAGACTTCGTTGAGGGCAGAAGTCTGACTTCTAGCTCAAATGAAGATGACACACACATACACATTCGCTTGCATAAGCACATTTTACAGGGAGGGGGGCTCATCCACACACCTCACAGATAGAACACAGGGTAAAAACAACCATGCCCGAACCTGGAACGGGGAAGACACGCTACTCCAAAGCCATGACGCCGGCGACAGAAGTTGTGATTGTATTTATAAATTTATTTAAAGCTTGACTATGCTCTTTGCTTTATCTTGAATTAAAATGATCATAAAATAGAAATATTGCTTTAAATTAATTAAAACAACTTTTGTTTTGATTAATTAATTGCAAATATATTTGTGACTTCGAATCATGATTTTCTATTTAATTAAGCCTGATCTTTGTACGTGGATATTCTTGACTGCTGGAAATGTTTCAATAGAATATAATTTTTTTTTTATTCAAACAAATAATAATGGATAATTTATTCCAGTTTTTCACCCTACTATTTTTAATCACCCTGACATTTAGACGGTAAGCAAAATAGAATTGAGAACATGTTTCCGAAAAATGGCAACGCTCAAGCTCAAATATAAATAAAAAAAAATAAGCCGCGCCGAACTTTAAATATAAACATTGTAACAACAAATTATAATCATTAATTTAAATTGGAAATTAATTTATTCTATGGAAATTTAAGATTTCGATTCTGCAATCAGAATTTTAAACGACTTAATTTGTGTATGGTTGAAAATCTTTTAAGAATTCGAGAATATCATGAATTATTTTTCCCCGGGAAAGCACTTTCCGTTTTGAAGTTTTAAATTACAAGACGATAAATGAATCCTGTTTCTTTTGATAATAGGATGCTGCACATTTATATGATTGTTAATTTGTTTGTTTGATGGAGGTAAGTACGTTTGAATGTATATTCTGAAAACGGTTCATTGGATGTTTTATTACATGTGTCAAATTACATATATGAATTAATTGAGTAAATTCAAATTTTTATCTATAATCGTGTATTAATTTGATGTGAATTTTCCTTCTATTCTATTTGTTACAATTTGGAGATATACTAAGATATCGAAATATGGAAAGCAGAACGACATGAATTCTTTATAATTATTCTAAAATCTTGCAATATACAAAAATGATATTCGAATCTTTAGATCAAATCATCATATCATAGTAAGATGTTAGACATGACTCGTCTGTCTTTGCTATAATTAAAAAAATTTCTCCTAATTATGTAGCAGTGGTAATGAAAAAAGAGAAGTTATTATGTATTAATTTGTTTTTGTTTCAATTATTATTTTTCTCTTTTCTTCTTGTGATTCATTTATTTGCAAAACAGATCTCATGTAAGAAATAGTTTTTACTTCTGTATATTTCCTATAATTCAATAATCTCTGACTTTATTTCTGCCTTGAAGATAGTGAATAGGATATAAGTGCCTAATCAAATAAGTATATTTTCATGTAATTATTATGGTGAACAAATGCTGCCCTGATCTGATTATTGATATTTGATTTCATTGAAAATCCCTTAACTTGATTCTGATTCTTTGATAAACTATTACTATTTCAAAAAAATTCGATTATTTTATCGATTACTTTTAACAATTACTTTTACTTAACTTTTACTTAATTTAACAATTACTTAATTTTGATTACTTTTTAACAAACAATCCAGTGTTTAAAAAGCTCTTCAAAGTTGAAGTTTTGATAAATCCAGTGACCAGTGAAATCTCAGTTTGTTGACCAGTGAAAATCTCATAACATAGTTCTGATTCTGGGATAAATTATTACTATTTCAAAAAATTTTATAATCTATTACTATTGAATCCAATCCAAAAAATCCAAAGTTTAAAAAGCTCTTTAAAGATGAAGTTTGATATCCATTTTCCAGATAAATAACTTTGAGTTTATTATCTCTAGAACATTTTCAATGTTTATTTTTAAAATGAAAAGGGCACAATCATATACTACTTCATTTGAAATTCTTTTACCACATTTTGTAATAGCAACGCAACTAGAGGAAGGTTCTGTATTTGTAAAATAAAACTGTACAGAATTTTAAAACTATTACCACTGCCATGCATAATAATTTTTGAATTTCCATGTGATTGATAGTTTAGCACTGCAGCCTGATATATATATATATTAAATTCTTTTATATATAATTTTGACATGTCATTATTTCAATGATTTTAAATTATGCTGAGAATTTATTCCATGATAACCTATCTAAGTATGATTTTGCAGAATAATTTAAATTTTTTTAAAAAACAATTAAACTGCAATTTTAGAAATGTAATTTTTTTTTTCTAAAACTGTATTGACATCTTTATAAAGAAATTATATGTTAAAAATTTTTAAAAAAAATAAAAACTGCAAAAAAAGCTTCCACCCAATTGAATTAGTCATCATTAATTCCAAAGATTGTATTTTTTGGTTTCTATTTATTTTTATTTAAAATCTGGAGTAAAATTATAAAGATCAGGTTCTGCAAAATCACCAATATGTTCTAATTCTGTAAAATATTAAATTTTGTATTTTTACAAGTAAATTAAATCATAATACAGGTTTGACTCTTAACAATACCATTAAATTAAGAATCAAACTTTTTTTGATTTAATAATAATATGTATATGAAATACAAAAAAAAAAAAGAAGTCATTTTTAAAAATTGTTTTCTTCTTTAATTATAGTGAACATTTAGATGCAATTCTTGAGAATTAATTCTATTAAGTGTAACATTAAATTTTGTGTCTTTGCAAGTAAATTAAATCATAATATATTTTTGATTCTTAGCATATCCACTAAATTAAAAATAAAACCTATATATTTTTTATATTTTTATGCATATGAAATAAAAAAAAATCACTTTTAAGGATTGTTTCCGTCTATTATAATTATTGCAAGCACTTACTTGCATTCCTCAGAATTAACTGTATTTAATGTAAGATAATTAAATTAGAATTGATAATCATAGCAATATAATACAGCATTTACCATTCCTTTCAGAATTTTAAGAAAATCAAAAAAATTGGTGAAGGTGGCTTTGCTGATGTTTATGAAGCAAAATATCTTGGTGAAGAAAGATGTTTTAAAGATCATGTAGCTATAAAAATAGTAAGTTAATAAAGTTTATTGCCATAAATGAAATAATCTGTTGATCATGTTTGCAAAAAAAAATATATTGTTAGCAAAATTATCTGATTCAATCTTTATTTAAAAATTATTTGCATTTAGAATTAATTGCTTTTAAGTAAAGTAGATTGCATTATTTAATTTGATTTTGATATTCTCGTGCCCTTGTTAATTGCATTATATATTTCTTTATTTGAAAGTTATATATATGTATACACACACACTAATACAACTGAAATAATTTGAAATCGATGATCACAAAAATTGGTATATATTAAAACTGGTGGTATTTTTGCACCATTAATATGTATATTTCTTTTTCTCCTTAAGTATTTCTATTTTATTTTAACAAATTTTAAGTTTACTCAATTTTGAAGACAAAGACTTGAATGAATTTTATGATCAAAGGCTTGAAATGTTCCTTTTACATATACACTTATTATCTTATTAAAATGTGTGTTTGAAAGCCGAAATTTTTTTTCCCTTCTTTTTCTTATGGAAAATTCTTCTCAATATTTCAAATATTTAAATTCAAAATTATGATATTGTATATTACACTTCATAAATGTCAGTATTATTTCTGTGACTCCGTCCTTTTATTCTGTTATTACTTACTTTATATGTAAATTCCAAGCTTTTTTGTTATTAAAAATTAATCTCACTCTGCTTGAATTTGTATTTTGAACTTAGATAAACAAAAATAGTGCTACTTGGAGACAGCATGAAAAGTTTGTGAGACAAGAAATCGAAATCCATAAAGGTCTTCAGCATGACAACATTGTCAAGGTAATATATAATTTTTTTCTAAAAAAATATTGCCATTTTAAATTTTTTTCATTTTTAAATGTCCAATAATGTAATTACATCAGCATTCGGTATCAACAAAATGCTATAAATAAAACTTCTCTAGTTACCAAAACACTGGAACATTAGATTCTTTTAATCTTTAAAATTGATATGGAACTAGGCAAATTTGCTTGTGTGACAAAATAATACCCACAGTTTTAAGAAAAATTGTTTAATGAAACTAAGATTTATTAAAGCCCGCTTCCTTAAATTATAGTTTATGTTGTTTCCACATGTCATTGAGTTTAGTTGTCTAAATAACATGTATGAAAAAGTCTGAAAAGAAAATAATTCAATTTGGTCTTGATTAAAAGGGCTGAAGGTTTATAGTTTCACTAAAAACTTTTGGAAATCAAGAATCAAGCTATATAAAAATTCAGAGTTGTTAACAGATTGTTAGCAATCTTACTGAATTAATAAATTAATTAATTTAATATTAATGGATGAATCATTAATATCATGACTGTACGAAAGCGAGATTATTTCAAATTTCCATTTTAGAGAGTATGCTTATAACTAGTTTTGTGAAATCTTTTCTAACATCTCTTAATGAAAATAGAAACTAAATAGTATTCATTGTTTCTCCTATCTAAAATTTAATCTAATTATGTCTACTCTCTGGCCTATATGAATGATTGAATTGCAATGACCTAAATAGGTAAAAAGAATAAATGTTTGTTTTTATTTTGCAGAATAAGATGATAAGAATAATCAATCATAATTATTGACATTTGTTTTTTATGAAAATCTTCTAACTGTAGCTCTGGCATTTTTGTATTTGTTTTCTTTAGCTTCATCAATATTTTGAGGATCGGAACACAATTTCACTGGTCCTGGAACTATGCAGTAATGGTTCATTACACGATTTTATGAAAAAAAGAAAGCACCCTTTTGATGAATATGATGGTAAGATAATTTGGTTGCTATGTCAAAATGTTTATTATTACTAATTTTTGATATCTAAAATTAAACACAAAGGTGATTGGTAATTTTTAATACTGTTACTTTATGATCAACTGTTTTGCTTTTACTTAAAAATTGCTTTTGAAAGTTATTAATACTATATTTATTTTTGCATCCTGGTTTTACAGTTTACTTATTCCTTAACATTTATTGTTATAAAAAAGAAAATCTCACTTTAAAAATTTTAATAAGACATGGAGATCTAATTGAGGATTTTGCATTTTTATACTGAAGTTTAAAATGCCAATAAAAATTTGAGATTAGAAATGAAGATAACAAATTAAAAATAAGTATAAGTAAGTATATGTATGAAGATAATAGATTAAAAATAAGCATAATATAAGTATAAGTATAAAAATCTTAAAAATAAATATTTTCAAGTTTTAAAATATATTAGTGAATAAATAATAAGTGATGAATTATTATTTTAAATTTCTGTGAAATAATTCAAAACTTGTGAAGAATAATGGCCACTAGGGCTTTATTTAAAATTTTACTTTTTTTTTTTTTTTTTTTTGGAAGCCTATGAAAATAAATGTAGGAGATATTAAGAACATATAATGCATAATCATAATTTTTTCATTTTTTTACTTATTCATACTTTTTTTTATTTTATTTTTATAAAATGTTATAATGTAAATTTATTATTAAGAATTAATTTAATTACAAATAATTTTATTCTTCTTTTACTATATGAAATAAATGTAGTGGAAGAAATTGAAGTTTATATTAAAGTAAGGAATTTTAAATGAATAATAATTATTGTTGTTTAAGCAATATAATGGGACATGTATTTGTATGCTTAATAGAATGTATATTATGTGTAGAAATGCTTAAATATTGTATAATTTTAAAATAACATTCTTTGTTAAGAGGTATTTATAGCCATATATAATTCACAGAATGAGGTCTTTTGAATTTTGAAAGACAAATAGATGAATTCTGCAAGGAATTGAAATAAATTCCTAAGACCCTGATGGATAAATTTGAAATATTATACATAAGACAATACGAAACATATGTATCACTTTTTTTATAATTCTAAGAGAGCCTATAATTTTCCCCAAATGGCAATATTTTCTTGTGTTCATCTAACTGCTCTTTCAAAAATGTAGATGTAAATTTTGCTGTTATTTCATAGCCACTCAATGTGCATGTTACTAAGAATCCAGTATAGTGTATATATTTTTTTTCTGTACTTATATAGAAGATTTATTAATTTTCTAATTCATGAAATTCATTTTAAATTTTAATGTATTATTTATAAAATTTTATTGTTCATAATATGTTGTCTGTCCTTATTGTTGTTTGTGAAATAGGTGATTAATTTATTTTTTAATATTTTATACCTTTCAGAGTTAAAATGCTTTGACTGTAACTAAAAATATTAGAATAATTTTATTTTTTACTTTGAAGAATGGTATTAAATTTAAATTATTTGTAAATAATTATTATATATTTATTTTTTTCAGCATATAAAACTTTTAAGCAAATTGTTGATGGAGTTATGTATTTGCATAGTAAGTGTATCATTCATCGAGATCTGACATTGAGAAATATATTATTAACCAAAGATATGAAAGTGGTAAGATTTTTTTTTTTAAATTTTTAAAATGTTTAGATTTAATTTTTAGATGCTCTTAGGCTTATTTATTTACCATTTAAAATATCTCTTTTGCAACAAAGTTTTTTTTCACTTTTAATTCATTTAAATAATTTAATTAATGAGGATTCCTTGTTAAAGGCAAAAGTGATAGGTAATATTTATATATATATATTTTTTTTTTTTTTCTTGAACTACAAACCATAAACCAAAGAACAAGTACCATATATTTTTAAATGCAAACCAAGAGTAAAGGTATTTTTCTCCTCTTCAAAAACTTATCCAAAATTCAAAACCTACTTTTAAACTGGATGAAATTTTTTTAAAAAAATCCTGTTACATTCAGATATGTTGCCATGAGAGGAAAATATTACCAAGCATGTAAAACAGGTGGAATATTTTCCAATCAAGTCACTGTAATATAAAATGCCAATTGCCAACAACTGCTATTTTAATTCTGGTAACTCAATCTGAAAAAAAGAACATTTTCTCCCATTCATTTGCTTCTTGTATATAATCTATTATATTTGTGTTAGTTATATTTTCTGTGCCATTTTATTTATTTTAATTTATTTATTTTTGAAAAATGAAAGACAAATTCCTTTATGATGAATTTTAAACGGTATTTGCGTAAAAATTGTAGCATCATATTTGCTCAGTAAAGGGAAAATAGGGAAGTTACTGAATTCCACATACTTCAAAAATAAAACAATTCATTTTCACATTTAAAAAAAAAAAAAAAACTCGATGAAACAACAAGAAAACCCACTTTATTTAAAATTAATTTTTTCTAAGACTTATGAAATTCAGAGGATGTCTGCACAATTTCAGAATCATTTCAAGGCCATTCAATTAAGATTTAAAAATATAAAGACCTTTTTTTTAAAAAAATAATTCATCTGATAGTCCTTTTTCTAGATTATGAGTCGAGATCATGATTTCCATGATAAAAAAACTTTTCATAAATTTCCAGAGTGTTACTTTATTTTTCATTCTTCTTCTACTACTTTCTTATCATGGTGAGTTTGCACTAAGAAAGAATTCTTCTACACCAAAAGCGCAATAGTCCGTAGGTGAAATATCAGTTGCATGAACATGTTGAAAAAGCAAGTATGCAATACTTGTATCATGCTTTTTTTTTTCTCCTCCTCCCCCTTCTCCTCCTTTCAAGGAATGCAATAGTATTTTTTCAAGCTATATGTAGCTATGTCTTGATAAAGTTTCACTCTTTGAAAATCACTAATATAAAGAATTGTCAGTTTTTCTTAAATAATGGGCATAAAAAATTTTCTTGATAGTATGGTGTGTTAGTTTTTCCATTTTTAATTTCCCATTGTTGAAGAATCTTGTAACAATCATATATCCTTTATTTGAAATTTCTTTGTGTTGATGAAATCAGATTTATACATATTTCCCCTCTTTATTTTCAGTAGTAAATAAACATATATGTATATTATTTTCTTATCATTTAAGTAAACCCTTGTTTCATCAATTGTCACAGTGTTTCTCTATTCATCTCCAATTAAATTGTGTTATGTAAGCCACACACCCTAGCAAGAGCTACTGAATATTATTTCTTTTAGCTTTTTTAAATAGTAAATCTCAATTTATTTCTCTATTTATTCTTGTGAATGTGTATTTAAACCTTACAATTCATGTCTGGGTCAGCAGAAATATAAAGTGCTGTATTTAGTAATTTTTTTATTTATTTCCCAACTGATGTATCTGACTATGTTTTTTTTTTTTTTTTTTTTTTTTTTTGTGAAAGTAGTGGATTTATATATAAACTAACTCCCAATATTGTAGCATGGTGAGAGACAACAAAATTTCACAATAAATAATACCTTACAATATGAATGGAAAATTTTAACCATTTCTTTTAATACTTTTGGTTATACCTCCAATTCAAACCAATTAAAATAAACACTTTTTTGTTGTTGCTGTTATTGTTGCTATTTTATCTTGGACAAAAGAATCTCAAAGTTGTAAAATGAGAAGACATATTTTTGATGGCACATGTAGGAATGCAAACTTGTCCCATGAAAGTGTTGACACTGAATGTGTTTTCTTCATTACTTTGAAAAATTGTAGAAATTCATCTGAAATTTACGGAATTTGGTTGAAAAGTTTACTTATCTAATGTTTGCTATAATATTAGATTCAAATGGCACTGAATATAATCTTGACTGCACATCTGCCACAATTGACTAATAGGACTTCAATTTTGAAAAAGTTTAACTATATGCTTTCATAGTTGCTACAGGCCACAAAAATAAATTAATTAATGTAAATCCGCTTGAATTAATGCAATTTATTGCGAAATTCAAGGTGGAAAATGCTCTGCAAATTATTTTTAAAATAATACTGTAAGTATTCTCTCTCAATTGCCCTAAGCAATGCTAACAATGAAAAAAGCTTTTCAGAATCGAAGTTGATAAAAAAAATTTATTTAAGATTAACCATAAGCACTTTAAAGCTAATCAATCTGGTTATCTTGTCTTCTTTGTGTTACTATAGACATTGACTATAGTAACATAAACAATAAATAAATAACTATGAAGACTTTGCTCTTTAAAAAAAAAATAAACAAAATTTTGGTGAAAGATGAAAGATTTATTTTTAATTCTATTAACTTTTTAATAAAAATATATTTTGTATCATTCTAGTTCTAATTTTGAGTTAAATTGAGATTAGTTTTAAGTTAAGTGTTTTATATTATATTTGCTGTAGTTCGTTATGTATTCTTAATTTTATGTAATAATTATTTTATCCTATTGATGCATACCATAAATGTTATGTGTATTTATATATCAATAAGTGGCATGCATGTGAGAACTTATGTAACAAAAATTTATTATGCCATAAAATATATATATGACTTTGTTATTTGTACACTGAACAATATACAATAACAAATGTTTCCTTGCTGAAAAGTTCTTTAGAATTTCTGTCCTAAAACAGAGAGCAGTGAATTTTGTCTACGACCCGAGCAGCTGATACCCGTGATATGCCATTTCTGTCTCTTGTAATTTATCTCTTTAAGAAGTTCAAAAAATTTTCAGCTTATTGATAAAAATATGCAATGTAGCTTAAGGTTTCATCTAGAAAATGAACAAATTTCTGTAAAAATTTATCTATTTTCAGACATGGCAATTTTTTAAAAAATGAAGTACGACCATGTAAGAAAAGAAGTTAAAAATGCTTATCATTTATGAGAGTATTTTGGTGTCACTGTTTACATTGAAAATATTAGGACACCGTGTTAAAATATCTTATAGTATTTCATACATTATAGTATAGTAATTTGATAACTATTTAAATTTTGTTGTTATTGCTTTTCTTGCTGTTGCATTCATTTGAATAAAATTAGATTTTTCATATTTAATATATAAAACAGCATTAAATTAATGTGAGTTGTTTATTCTTGTTTGCAATGAAAAAAAATTAAAGGTAACCAAATTTGGCCTACTATTTCAAACAGAAGATTTTAATTTGTACAAAAAAAGAAGGTAACAAATAATTTGTTATGCTGTACTCTGCTAAATTATTCTCTAGAATTAATGAACTGAACAATTATTATTCAGATGATGAGTATTTTGTAGGCTTGTATATGGAAAATTGCTACACGACATATGTTTTTTAAATTATTACTAAATATTTGTATCATTTTATATATAACTGTGATAAAATGCATTATCAGTAAATCATAATTTAAACATTCAAACTTAATTCATAATTTTTTCTGTTTTTCCCTTTATAATCCATAAATATAACATTTAGAACTGAAATAAATAAATGTATTTTTAAAATTAACTTGACATTTTAAAGCAATTTTGCAGTTACAAGACTAACAGGAAGGAATATTTCCATGCATTTTTTTTAATTTCCTTTTTTCAGTTACAATGTTTTCATAATATTTAGAATTGTTTAACTTTTTTTTTATAGAAAATTGCTGATTTTGGTCTCTCAACAGATTCAATTCAACCAGACATAAAGAAATATACTGTAGTTGGGACACCTAATTACATGCCTCCGTAAGCATGATTTATATATATAATTTAATCGTTGCATGTAACTTTTTACACATATATTAGATATGACAGGTTCCTGTGGAAATGCAAGTTTCTACTTTCTAAAAATATGAATTTCTGCATTGCACAATTTTTTCGAGTCCAATTTATAATTTTTGAGATTGATTAATTTTCTTTTATGTTATGAATTTGCTATATTTTTAATATCCAGATCACTTTTTGTACACATTTATTCACTTTATGTCCAAATAATCATATTCATTTTATTTCTTGGTGTTTATGTTCACATGATTCATTATTTTAAGAAATTCAGCTTTTCTTTTTTCCCATACTTGTGTCATGTCTTGATATCTGTTAGATATAGATTATTAATTTATATACATAACAAGAATGCATGGGTTTTTTTTTAGTATATCACTTTAATGAATCATTACACAATTACATTCAACACTAAAAACAATCAACATTGTTCTCTAAAATGGCATTATTTTTTCAATCTGTTAAGTTTCATCAAGAAGTGGTTACATATGTCACTATTATATCCAACTTAATAACAAGTGTAAAAAGAGTAATCTTTGTAAAAAATGTTGCAATTTTTTTTTCATTAATTTTCAATGTTTAATTAAGTTTTCTTAAATTGCAAATGGTAACTTTTTAAGCATGTTATATCATTGAATTCCAATGTGCAGAGAAAAATTCAAAACTACAATAAATCTTTACATTTTTATACAATATTTATATTAAACAACCATCCATTCATTGAAATACATCTCCATGGGTAGATGATAAAGTACTTCATTTTCAACTACAATAGTTTTGAGATTGTTAAGAATTCCATCTAACCTGTACTGCTCCTTTCCATCACAACTTTCTTTGAAGTATCAATCCTTATTTTGATTTATTGCTTCTTTTTTTCTTAATATATTCTGGATAACTTATAGACCCTCAGTGCTAAAACTTTGCTGAGTACTGTTCTTTCTAAAACAGATTTTGGCTGCAGCAATTAATTGCTCAATCAAAAAAGAAATGATCAATTAGGACCTTGTTCCCCATGCTGCTCTTAAAATATGTTCTGGAGCTTTTTACTCTTCTCCAGTTATAAATGTGTATGTTATCATGGGCCAGACTTAAATCTTAGGTAGAAAAAGGCCCTCTTTAGATTATTAATTTAGAATAGATAGATAAAATTTACTACACAGATTTAACATCCAATTTGTGTGCATACCTCTCAAAGTTTGAGCCAAATCCAAAAAGTGATTGACCATCTATCAATCTGTAGTTTCAGAAACATGTAAACGTGATAACTCAAAAATGCAATAATTTAAATATATCAAATTCAATAGGGGATTTTCTGACTGCAAGTGTAGTTTTGTGTCAAATTTTTGTTTCAATCAATTCGTGAAAGCACATCTAAAGCACAAAATTGAGTTTTGGGTAGTATTAACTGCATGCTGAGGATTGATCACCAAAAACTTACCAAAGATCAAACAATACATTTGGTAAAAAGTATTAAAATTATGTCAAAAGTTAATATTTCCTAATTATTGTATGCCAGTGCAAAGCAAAGTATTCTCTGGGACAACATCTTTATTAGAGCATGTGCAAGAAAGTTTTGAAGAGACCGCTCTCACTCTATCTGTTTTAATTTTTTTATTTATTTATACTTACAATTCCAAGGAATCAGTTCAAAAATATCAACATGCATGTTGTGCAATAAATTTTTTTACTATTCTGTTTTACAAATGCATCTTGTTTAAGAAACGATAAAATTGAATTTTTGTTGAATTAATCGAGTGCATCAATTCTTTGTGATTTTTTTGGACATTTTTTGGGGAGAGAGGATCAAATTATATAATTAAGATTGATTATACATAATAGAATTTCCACTCAAATATTTTTTTTTTCATAGAGAAATAAGGAAAAATAAAGGTTATGGTGATAAAGTTGATTGTTGGTACTTGGGTTGCATCTTGTATGCTCTTCTTGTTGGAAAACCACCTAAGGATTTGAATAAAATTGATTATCCTGAAGATATAAAACGAGATGCTAGGGAGCTATTGAAGGCTCTGCTGACAAAGAATCCTACCAATAGAATCTGCATTGAAGGTATTTCTTAATTTTTTTACCATAATTTTTATTGTTTTAAGGAACTGTAAAATAATGATATTATATAAGAATCATAGAGAAGCTTTAGAAACAAAACATTCATAACTCTTTTAAGATTTTATTTTATGTTTTTTTAAAACTTTCATATTTTCTATTCTAATTCCTTAACAAAACATTTAATTTATTCATGCTTATGATTAGAAAACTTTTAATATATGATGGAGGAGTTTATTAATTAAAAATTTTGGAGGAGAAAATTTTGATCATTAAATTGCAGCTGTATTAGCAAGAATATTGCTTCCTATCTTTGTATACTTAATTCAGTTATTTTATTTGAAGTATGTATTATAAATAATCTAGTACATAAGCTTTTAATGTATGTATTGTGACTACATTACATATATTTTTTCTGACTCTTCCATTGCTTCCAAAACACAAAAGCTGTTCAATAAAAATGATTATTAATAAAAAGCCATTGTCAACATTAATTTTCCAAATTTTTATAGTTTCACTCAGTAAACTCCTCATTAGGTGCAATTTATTTATCCCAGTTTTTTTCCAGTCTTCAAACTTATATTGGAATATTTTTTTTTATTTTTTTTTACATGTTTTCAAATAATCTGCACAATCCTTGTGACTACCTCTGATCATGAAAAATGCTTCCTCCAGAAGTGTTCTTTCAAATTTGAGAAAAGAAAATAATTGCATATTGCTGTATCAGTGAAATAAGACGGATAAAGAACACACATGAAAGATCTGTAGAATTAACATTGGCAACACGGGATTTTATCATGATGTAACATTCATAATTTTGTTAGCAAATGTGGTCTTTTCCAATAGATGCCTGCTTGGTGGATTTTCTGTTTATCTTTGGAGCATGTTCTAATAACAGTTGTACAAATCCTTGAATATCAAAAGGTGATAAAGCCAGTATTTTTCCAACAGAAGCAATTATTCTCGCTTTCTTCTATTTGGTGATGAAAAAGTTTTCTGCATAGAGCTTTGCTGCTTGAATTTAGGATCATAATGATGAAACCAACTTTCACTTGTGATCATTTTCGAAAGAAACATGATATTATTTTCTGTTCTTGATTTCAATTTTGGAAAGAAAGGGGGGGAAAAAAAAAAAGAAGAAAAAAACAGCTAGCTGTTCAGCCTCAAAGCCATTGCTCCTGAAATGCTTATCATGCTTAATCTTGCTGTGTAGAATATGATAGTGGCATTCAGTGAAATGTTCAATCATTCCAATAGATTTCTTGCTTGATTTAGTTAAATATAGCATCCTTTTCTATCCTTGATTTCAGTTTGGAAGAAGCTTATCTGTTCAGCCTTAGAACCATTGCTCACAAAATGCTTACCACTCACAATTTTGCTGTTAAGAACATGTGAGTGGCACTGAGTGAAATGTTCAATCACTCAAATAGCTTTCTTAATATGATTCAACATTTTCCCCTCACTATCACAGCAGCAATGTTGATTTCCATTAAAGTTATCACTTTAGCTCCATGTTCACCTTTTTTCATAATCAATCTTTCTTCCTCTTTAAACATTTAAAACCATTTTCTAGCTCTGCTGCACAAAAGAGCAGACTCTCCTAAATTTCCTATAACCAGTTACTGATTTTTTTAAAAAAAATCATCATATGTTACATCCATTTTTGGCACAAGTGAAAATAGAAGCAGCATGCATTTGGCCTGTTGATTTGATCACTCGACAAGAATGATAGCCCTTAAGAAAGATATAATCATGTACCATCTATTCTTCACTTAACCTGCTACATACAATAATAATTTCTTTTTTTCTTGCATTTTTGTAATCATTTTTTTTTTAAATTATGATCATTCTTTTTTGGACAGTCATTACAGTTACAAAAAAAAAAAAAAAAAATTACGTTTAAATTTTTTTTATATAAATAATTACTTTTAAATAATAATTACTTTGCATATAAATAATTACTTTTAAATGATTTTTTTTATTTATCATTAATTAATATTTTATTTTCTGAGTGTGAAAATGTTTTCTAATAGTTGGTGAATTTCAAGAAACCGAAATCAACGGAAGTAATATAATTATTATTTGTTAAAGTGATAATATATCGGTTTCTCTGAAGAATATAATTTATTGTATAGAAGGGATTTTAGAAAATTTTTCTTTCCATGTCGCTAATATTTGACTTAAAATTTCATTTTCTATGAGTGTATAAATTCTGAGACTCATTTATATATTATTTAAATTTCTTATTGATAAGTATTGAAAATATATTTTATCTTCATAAATTTGTTAATTTTATCTTGGAAAATAATACAGAATTTTATTTCAATGCTAAAAGAATGGCCAGTTAAGATTTCCAAAAGTTTTTTATAATTAAAATTTCTAAAATGTTTTTTTTTTTTTTTTTTTTCAGAAATTTAGAATTTGTGTACTGATTTTGATTAAAAAAGAAATAGAATAGCTGAAATGAAATTTTGATAGCGTAATGCCTTTGGGGGGGGGCAATATAAGAAATCAATGTGTTCTCTTATGGATTTCATTTGTTTTATGCATTTTCCATTGTAAAAATGTCTCATCTATTGAATTTATATGTATAAACTATTGTATAATTTTAATGAAATATCTATTATGTGTTTTCAAGTTTCAATACAATTAATTCTTAATACAGAAGAGCTTGAATTATCTTTTATAAAGATTCATTTGGTCATTTTGTGTATGCAAAAATTTCAATGATTGAATTGAATAAAAAAGATGTGTGACTTAGAAAACTTAACTTTTCCTTGTGAGATTAAGTTTAACAAACATAAGCTACCAAAAATTATTTAGTTGTGCTATAAGTATTATATAAAAAAAGGGCCACATGTAAATTAATAATATGCATACCAATGCTGTAAGATTGCATATGAACAATACAAAATCAGTGCCCTCTATTTTATTTGCTTCACAGGCCTCCTTTATTGAAAAATAGCATGCCAAGGCCACTGACGTTGCTCCGATTATTATTCCCAATCTCAGTCTCCCCTCCCCTCAAATGAATATGAATAATAGGAGTTCAACTGTTAGTTAATTTTAGTTTAATCAGTTATCTCAAAATTGTCATAATTGTTAAATGGGTTCTCTTAGATATGCATCATTAATAAAGTCAAAAATTGAATTATTGTATAGATTGATTTATTTATATTTAAATCCCATTTTAAAGTTATATGAAAACTATTTTGGGACAGAACTTCTCATTTTGAACTAAGATCGGATATATGACATTACCTGAATCCAGATTCCCTTTTAAGACTTTCATACTGTACTAGCAATAAAAGGGAAGGGCGATATTGTTGTATCATTATTTTCTTACAATATTTTCTATAATTTTTTTTCATATGAATTGCAAGATGCATATTTACACAAATTTAATGTCATCAGTTAAAAAAAATAAGCCAGCTGATAATTGCAGAATTTAACTGAACTATGTTTTACTTATAGTTAAGATGTGAAGATTAAATAGTTTAAGAATATTTCTTATTGATAATTTGATGTTATATATTTTTTTATTAAAAAATATTTATTTGCATCATTAAACTTTCCAGCTGTACCTGAATCCCAATTTTTCAAGAAGTATGAAAGAAACAAATCAGAGGTAGATTATTATCATTATATTAATTGCTGTTTTATCTAATTGATAAATTAAGTAATCAAAAATTGTAACAAAAAGTTATAATTTTTGGAATTATTTTTGACAGAGTTTTAAAAACAATGAGATGTATTGCCCTAATCTTTTGCTCAAAATTACTTTAGAAATAAAAATGGTTTGATTATTACTTGCAAAAATCACTTTGGAAAAAAAAAAAATCTCTGACCAAAAATTAACATTTTATAAAACAACTAAAGGAATGATTTCAAAAAAATTGGTTTCTAATTTTCATTTTGATAAGTGTTTTCAAAATTGTGAATGGCAATTAAATCTATGAATTTGTTTAATTGCCTTTCATTATTTTTATTTGTCCTTAATAACTTAATTAATATCCTTATTTAAAAAAATGAAAAAATCTTTTTTTTTTTTTTTTTGCATTTGTTTATTTTTTTTTAAGTATTCATAATTGATATTTCATAAGTATCATATAATAAATTCTTTTAAATCAATTCCTTTGACTTTAGTAAAAGTCATATTGTAAAATTGTTTTTCACTGATTTCTAAACGTTTAGAACCATAGATTTTAAAAATATATTTTATAAATTATTCACTTTAATTACCTCTCATAATACTTACTTTTTAAAATTACCAATTGTAATTTTGGAATTCAATTTTTAAATGTAGATATATTTTTTTTAAATATACAGAAGAATCAAGCATGTTTTATATCTTAAAAATATCTTATTTGTTGATATAATGAATATTTTCATTTTCCCTGGCATTCTTTTTTAGACTGAAGATAGTGGCAATGGATCTAGAAACTATATTTCATCTCCAACAGAAAGGGAGAGTCATTTGAGATCTCATGATAGTGGTTTCAACTCCAGAAATTCTGCACAGGCTTGGAGCAGGAAAAAGTCTTATTCAGCAGAAAAATTGTAATTTTTTTTTATTATTATTATCATAAAGAAAGAAAATCCCTTTCCTTTTTATGTTATTTTATAATTAGGCATAAATAATAAATTGAAAAAGACATAAATAATAAACTAAAATGAGTGAATAATAACTAGATGTGAATATTAAATTAAATAAGTAATAAACTTTTTAATTTGTTTAAGAATTTCAAAATACAGCACACTGAGTTTTTGTTGCAAAATATTTGTAGTATTAAAATACTGTGTAATGTTACAATAAGAACAATTTATAAATTGTAGTGATCTGCTAGGTACAGGAGATGACTTATTTTAGCATACCTTATCTAAATGAGAAACCTTTAGGAAATACTAATCCTCTATAATATTAGAATAATATACAAATTTTAATGGCACATGTCACAGGAGTTGTTTTCATTCAATATATATTTTGCATAAATAAGAAACACTTCAGAAATAGAATCAATATCCTTTAATATTCACAGGGGTGTTTGTGCTCCGGGGAAACCCCGGAATTCCGGGGATTTTGAACTTCGATCCCCGGAATTTCCGGGGATCGTCGTTCAAAAGGAAGTAGGAATAATAATGATTGATCTGGGTAATTTTGTTTGCTTTTAAAGCAGAAAACGCAAGGTCAGTGTGTGTGGTGAAAACTTTTCCTTTCTTTCTCCAAAGGCAGTGATAATGCGTGAAAAGGGGGAAAAAACTTCTTTTTTGTTCTTTCCTTATTGCGAGTTAGGACTCATTCCCCCGGTTCTCGGACATTCTCTTCTGGATTCTTTTCGGCAAGTAGGCGCGGCAGAAAAAAAAGGGGGAGACTTCGTTCGATTAGATGTGCGATCACGTGACTCTGGGTTCAAAGGTCTTATCTCTCCTGGCGTGGCGCCAATAAGTAGAGAAGGGGGATTTTTCGCCGTATTAGCTATTTGTCATTGATCGCTTCGCAACTTTTTTTTCTCCGCTGTGTAAAATTTTCGTTTCATTTATTGATGCACGTGTAAATTTTTCGTTTCGCTTATTGAAATATTTTTTTATTTATGTACGCAAGAGAATTTCATTTAGAAATTTCAGCATATGAAACAGAAATTAACCCTTAAAAATTCATATCTAATTAGTTTTACAGCATTAGATCCAGAGCTAAGAGGTAAAACCAGTACAATATTAGCTTTTGAAAAATTATCATCTTTTATGTCCCATATTTTTAGTGATAATGAAAAGTCAAAAGTAGAAGCTGAAATAAGGTTATACCAGAGTGATATTGATATCACCAAAGAAATGCTCTACACATCTGATGAAAGTGGAAATCAAGTCAAGTGTACAATTGATAAATATTGGTCTAAAGTTTTTAATTTAAAAGATGATTTCACAAATGATTATAAGTATCCTACATTGGCTAAATTGGTCAAAGCCTGCCTTAGCTGCTTCCATGGCCCATTAGTGGAAAGTGCATTCAACTTAATGGATACACTTGTCACTGACTATAGAACCTCTCTTAAGATTGATTCCCTAGATGCAGTGCAGACTATTAAATATGATTTAATGGCTTCTAAAAAAACCTCATGTGAAAAATATGGCTCAAAAAAATCCAATGACTGATCCAATTCACAAAGATCTCTTACTGAATATGAACAGAAGTTGGCAAACATATCAAGAGGACTTAAAAACATGTATTTCAGATGAGTCACCTATAAAAGTCTCTGAAAAACCTTCTACATTAGCAGAAAAGCAAACTGCTTCTACCTCTGCATGTGCAGTTCTCGAGGAAATTTCTTCAACTGTAAATGAGGAAAATAAAAGTCAACCTTCCTGCAATTATGAAGTTCGCCACAAAAGAAAGACAAACCCACAAACATCAGAAAATAAAAAAAAAAAGCAGCAGAAATTAGATAATTTTTTTTAAAAGAATTAATTCAGGTAATTTAAAATATTTGCATAAAATGTAGTAGTTTATATGTTTGAAAATTTATGGTTATTAATTTTGCAAAAAAAGTAATTCATTGAACTTTTATAATTAGGTCATTCAATACTTCATAATTGTAATTTTTCATTTCTCCCCCCCCCCCCTTCTCGAAACTCCAAAATGCCGGTAGTAAGTCCGTAAAAGTTTCAGGGGATTTTTTGGGGTCCCACAAACACCCCTGTATTCAAATAGTTTGCAAATAATTAT
Source organism: Argiope bruennichi (assembly GCF_947563725.1). NCBI lineage: Eukaryota > Metazoa > Arthropoda > Arachnida > Araneae > Araneidae > Argiope > Argiope bruennichi. The sequence continues at coordinate 74,263,326 of NC_079160.1, forward strand.
AATACACAGGATCAGAGTTGACGGTTTATTTTTGCATTATTATCTAAAGGAGAAATGTCTGGGAAGTAGATCCAATGTTTCCTTCTTTTAGGATGATCTGTAAACACTAATAATACACATGAAAAGAAGATGGTTATATATTTGCATAATTATCTAAATATGAAACATATGAGAAATAAATCCTGGGTGGAAAGTAAATAGACTAACTTTTATCAGTGGAACCTTAATTGGATAAGAACCAGCATTACAATTTTTTTAATCCTTATTTATGATTGATGTTCTGTCCTAAGAATAATATATTGTAAACAAACTTTTTACCTCTGAAAATATCAATTTTTAAATGTAATTATACAATTAAATTTTATGTTTTAACTTTTTGTTAATAAAATAGATGCTTTTGCTATTGTATTACTTTGCGGTAGTAAAAAATAAATATAATTGCTATTTTTTAATATAGAGCTTTTGAAAGATGCTTTGCAGAATTTTAAAAATTTATTTTTGTTATTTACCAATATTACTTATAAAATCTATCATTTTCTTTAAATTTTCCTTATCGTAGAAAAAAATGCTAGATATGTGATAACATTTAATCATAATTTTTTAGAAACATTAAAAATATATATAATAAATTTTAAAATCTGAAAACCATTTAAGTATGACATAAATTTTGAAATTAATTGCTATAATTAGTTCTTAAATAAATTTCTGTTAGCATGATTTAAAACGTTATAGAAACTTAACACTAACAGTATAATTAGCTATTCCAAAACAAACTATTATTAATATTTTGCATATGGGTTGTAGCTTATGGTAATAAAAATTTATATGATTTCTCAGTATTGGTAAAAATTTTATACATTAAAAGATATAAAATCCTTATTGGTTTGCTTGTATAAATTATTTCTCAAGAAGAAATTTTTAATTCAAGCTTGCTGATTCATTCTTAAAGCTTTGATAATTAAGCTGTCCATTGAACAATATGATTTAAAATTGTATTTCCTCAAATATTACATATTTACTAGTTTTGTGTTCATATTCTTTATAGTTATTTTAAATTCTTCATTCCTATTTTTAATTTCAGAACAGAAAGACCAAATTTTGATTTACTCAAAGATAAATTAAAGCCATTACCTTCACGAAGGAAAGATTTTTTGAGTTATGATAACCATGCTCATTACCGAGAACGTAGTGCTTCTGAAGATAGGAAATCTTACAAGCCATTGAGCTACAATAATGCACTGCAGCCAGCATATAGCAATAGTCGTGAACGGAGTGCATCAGCAGAAAGAGAACGGCTTGAGAATTTAAAAATATGCTACCATCATGATTATGAAAATACTTATCATATTAATTCTAGGTATATCATGTTTTTTACATATTTTAATCTATGAAAAAAATGTGATCATTGTATTTTTTAAATTCAGAATTGAGTGTGATTAATCTTTATTTAGCAGATATAACAATATTATCAGATAAAAGTTTATAAATCTCTTTTAGACTTAATTGTTTTTTTTTATTATTATTTAATGAAATAGGGCATGAATGAATTACACCTAAAAGTACACTTATTTTGTTGGCTTATTATCAGCAATAGATTAAATTGGCATAGTTAGTAAGTTAAGAAAGAAAATTACATTAAATGTAACTTCCCCATCTTATTTGTGGGAAAGTTACATTTAATTTTTGCCTTAAGCTAAAGGTATGCCTTTGTAATTCATTTAGTTTGCCTAACAAGTTGTGTATTCTCGAATTCAAACAATTTTTATCAAGGATATATTGCCAATTTGCCAGATTTTAAAATGTAACTGTTATAATTTTGATTTTGCTTTTTCTCTTTCATTTATTTTCGAGATATGTGCAACAAATGTTAAAGCAATCTTTATTTATTGATATTTTGCTATAGTTAAAAAACATTTTAATATATATTTGTTAATATGTATTCAACAAAAAAACATCCATTGACGATTTCTTTCGCACCATTCTCCTTCCCCAGAAGAGACCAATGAATCCAGATTTGATTTAAGACATTATTATAGTTATTCTCATTGGGAAATAAAAGGCATCAATTTGAATGTGACATCTTGCACTTTGACTTCATCATCAAGTCACTTTCAATGAAACAATATTATGAAAAGTTTTTTTACTTAAATCATCAAAATGTCATAAAATTATTTTATTTCTATAATAGGAATTATTAGTTATAATGATACAATACAATTCATGCTTTGAGAAAGCTGCATTTTCTCTGTCCATCTTCAAAAAAATTCTATTATTGATATTACAAAGTATATTACTTTCATACTCACGGAAGTAAAAGTTTAGTTTGTTGAGATAATTTTAAATTAATTTTCTAATTATGTTTTTGACATTTTTATATAAAAGAAAAGTTAATGTTTTGACATAAATGAATTATATTTTACATAGGAAATTAGAAACTAATTTACATTTTATGCAATTCTGATTCATTATTTGAAAATGAATCTAAACGTGTGTAGTTGTATTTCTAAACTGAAATTTTTTTTCAAATTTTTAATTTCTAATCCATTATATAAAGTGATGCTCATTTTATAAAATATATTTTTTATAGACCCCTGACCACCCAATATCGCTCTGTTCGACAGGAGTCGGACTCACGCACTTTGGAACAGTTAAATGAGCACTTGTCCTGAAATTCCCTTCATCCCTTAAACTCATTTAACTGCCCCAACTGCCTGTGTACGGTCTTTTTTTTTTTTTTTTTTTTTTTTTTTTTCCTGTGATATTTGACAAAAACAACTGTATCGTATCTCAAAATTTTGATTTTAATCAGGTTTTCTTTTACATCACTGCAACTAATTGTTGATTTATTGTAACATTTTTTTATATTAGACTTTTTCTTATATTTAAAATGATCAGTTTCTTTTATATATAATTTTTTTAACTCTTTCAAAAGAAAATGACATTAGGAAAAAAAAGTAATAATAAATCATTTTCTCATAAAATTATTTTTAAATTGTATAGTTCTGAGCTTTGATAGCATATGTATTACATGTAGTTTATTTCTTCTTAATTATGTTATTTTTTCTTCGTAAAATGGCTATTATAGAAGTCAAGAAAGGTGTAAAAGCAATGATTGTGTCAACAATTCTTCTTGGAAAACTCACCAGAATTGTAATCCTGAACCAACACAGCATTGTAATGATCCCAGCTGTAGATTCAGCAAGTATGTCTTTTATGCATATATACAAGATCTTAATTATTTTCTCTCTATATTTTATTTATTTAATTTTTATTTTCTAGGTGGAAACTTGATATTAATAACAAAATCTTTAGCTTTGGTTCGAAAAGTAAAAATTTGTGATTGCAAGCCATTTAATGATATTCAATAATATAAAACAACATCTTGAAAATGATAACAATTTTGCACATGCTATCTCTTAACATAGTGGTGTAGATATTATAACTTTGTTGCTTTAACTCTTTCTACACTTTCTGCACTAAAATAGGCTTTTTACATGGATTAAAAAGAGGTTTTATTTTCTGTTTTGAACGACCTAAGCAATGATCATCCTAGTGTGAAACTGTGTTAGGTGAAGAAATTGTCATTTTAATAAATTTAAATGAAATTTATGGTGAAAATGTGGTAATCAATTCACAACCCCTTGCAAATAATCATAAAAACAATAAAACTAAAGATATCCTTTTTAATGCTCACAACAGCAGGCCGGAATCGCTAATGCTAAGAATAGTGGAATAGACTGTCTCCACTCATACACTTGTCCTTTACTCCTAAGCCAAGTGTGCAATATTTTAATAAAATCCAGTTTATCTACTTCACCCTGTATATTGAAGTCTTTAACTTCTACAACCAATTGGTTGATTGAAGAATAGTCAATGTTTATGTTCAAATAAATCTTTTTTGCTAAACTTGATATTTATGATTTTCTCAATAAAGTACTTTTGGTGCTTGTTTCCCTCTCCCCCCTTAGATTTTACCTTGAAGATGGCTGTGATCTTTATGCTAAACTTCGCCTTTTCTTAGAATTGCACAAAGAACAATATTTCATAGCTATGTTTTTTTCATTTTTAAAGTCTAATAAATGATAATAATAATATTAACATATTTCTTTAGTGGATTTTTTTTTTTTTTTTTTTTTTTTTTTGCCATTATTGGTATTTTATTTTTTTACTGACACATTTTCGAAATTGTTCTAAAATCTTCAGAAACATTATTTTCATTGACCTTGAAAAAATGCTTTCAGTAATTCATAGAAAATATACTTTTTCCTTATGTACTTCCACATAAACCCTAAAAGATATGATTCAAGATGATGCCAGACCATGTTCTGATGTTTCTTTTTAAGCCACTTGGCTTATCTTGCATCCTTTTGTTAGAGCAAAAGGGTATATACATATTTGGACTAAGTCTAATTGTGAACACAATAATTTAAAAGCAGAATGTATTAGGGAAATGAAATTTGATATTTTGGTTGCACTAAAATTATGAATTACTGTCAAATTTAAGATAAAATTTGTCCACAGGAAGTCTATTTCCCTCTATATAATATAAAAGGAAGTAAAACAAAGGATTTGCTTGAGAACACTTAAGATATAGTTTTATCATTAAAGCTTTCTCTGCTTATCCAACTATGTACCAAATCCCTACCAGTCTATTCAGAGCATCTGCATAAAATAGCAATCAGTACAAAAATCAAAACATCCTTCCCCTCTCCCCCTTTTTTTTTTTTTTTTCTGGATAGGGAGGAAAGTTACAATTTATATAAACCCTCTCTCTTTCAAATTTTATGCCTGAAGATATTTAAATTTGAAATTACAGTGAAACTTAGACAACAATATATGAAATATTTCTGAACTTATAATATTTACATTTTACAGACTACTGTTAACTTCTTAATGTTCTTAAATTTCAATTTAGTTATAAAGATTATTAAATTTTGAATACTCTAAAACATTAATTGCTCCACAAAAAAAAAAAAAAAAAAAAATATGAATTTGAGGAACAAGGAACACTAAAAAAATGAAAGTACACAAATATTTCTATTTAAACTAAACTTTGATCTGTGATGAAAATGAAAGTGCACTGTATATTTTGCAGCTGATTAAGTTAAGCAATTAGACCCCTACATTAATTGTCTCTTATATTTAACTGTCAATAAAAAAAATACAGAATGATGGTCTAAAACTATGAGAATTTATGAAGTTTCTTTATCATTTTAGTCAAGTATGAAATTAATTTAAATGACAATAATTTCATATTATATAGCTAATTATAATGTACATATTTAAGGAGCAATCACAATTGAATAATAAATTCATTTCTTCAGAGGCTGTTACCTTAAAACTTAACAAAATTATCATCTTAAGAAATGCACAACTACATATATCTAAAAAATGAATTTAAAAAAAAGCCATAGCAATCATCAAAAACATTCATTTACATAAAAAATTACATTAAATGCTAAATATAATTCCTAAGTATGCTCATAATAACATGTACAAAAAAGCCTAACATAATCTGAAAAATGTTTTAAAAATTAAATCCATGACAAAAAAATGCCTGTTTTATTATAAACTAGTGACCAGCTTGTTCACCAGGTTTAATAGTTGTAAAAAATTTTGATTAAGTATTTTATATAACTTAATCTTAATGGTTTCTTCAGTAAAATGTTCTTAAGCTTTACATTTGAATAGAGTTATAATCCATATTATTTTAAAGGATTTCTGCTGTTCTGTCTATTTTACTCTGCATTTCCCTTAATTTCTGTTAGCTCCATTAAAATTAGAAAAAAATGAATACACTTTGCTATTTTAAGCCATTTAACCATATAAGCTAATTTCTAACTTAAAACAATGTGAAATTTGGCATTTTTCTTCATATTAACAATATTTTAAATATAAATTTTTTTTTCAGATTCTAACTAGAAGTAACTAAATTTTTTACTTGTTTTCATGAAATCTGCTTTGCTAGTAATGATTTGTGTAAAAGACAGATAGTAATTCACATTGTAAAACAGCGATAAAATATTTATATGTTTAATAAAAACTTTATTAATAACTTTGGTATTCATCGAGAATTTTTAAATTTTTGTATTATCGCTCGTAATGTGATGTTTAATATGTACTCAGAATTCTTGTTAGAAAATGTGCTTAAATATGCTTTTTAAAAAATCGATCAAATATAGAAAAGAAAACATTTATATAGCAAGAAAATTGCTATAATTGAAAATATAATTATTTGAATATAATTATATAATTATAATATAATTTTAGAACTATAATATTTTCAGAGGTTAGCACAGGAAAACTCCAGGAATTTGATTATTTTTAATTAATTAATATTTTCAATAAAATTTAAAAAATTGTTCCTAAATGCAAATGTTTATCTTCCGAAATATGTATGTGCCAAGTTTGGTTAATCTATGTCAAATAGTTTGACTTCTACAGCATCAATATGCAGATATTCGTTTTTTATTCAAAAGAGCTTTGTATTTAAACTTGAGCAATTATTATTCCCCCCCCCCCATGATTGATTTCAGACTTGGAGAGGTCAGATGGGGGGGGGGTTAACAGGTATTTTGTTGTTTGCTTTAAGCAGCCATTAAAGGGAGGTTCTATAAGTGATAAATATAATATACAAAAAAAGAAGAGTTTAAAATTAATTTTTGTCTTACAGTATGAATTTTTCTTATGATGCTATAATTATTTATTTAATGTCTTAATATGAAAAAAAATCTTTTGGCATCTATTAATCTTGCATGCTTGAATGACATACTATTCATGTTTATTGTTATTAATTCCTAAAACATGCTATACCTGTTGATAAATTTTAATATCTAATATAAACAAATAATGCAGTGTTGTATATAAAGTAAGTTTACTATAAAATTTTATTTTATTATATAAATAAAGTTTGTTGAAAATGTAATCAAAGTGATTTATTCATTGATTATTTATTTCAATAATTTGGTTATTTCCATGCAATCCTTTAAAAAATTTTATAGATGTAAGTATTCATATAACAACTAGCTTGAAATTCCTCTGGGTAAGTTTTACTAATTAATTTCCAACACAATAGTTTAATTCTTTTCAATATTTATATGATACATTATAATTATTGTATGTGAATTTTTTTTTTATTTAATAATTAACTGTCATCGATCAAATCATTTTTAAATAGAGGTTATCAATATTAATTTATTTTTTCTGGAGAGTTTTAGAATTTTTTTGTTTATTTATTATTTTTTATATTGCAGTACTTTACTTGAAAGCCATCCTAAAGTTTACCCTTCCACTTGTAGTCATGTTGGTTTATGTGATACCAAGTGCTCTCACATTGGATCTTGTTGCTGCCATTCTCATTCCTACCAGAAACACCCCATTTCAAATGGTAATAACACAGAAAACCCTGAAAAATTTAGTGAACACACTCTGGAGCGACAAACTTCTCCACTAAATGCTGCTAGGCTTAGGCCTAAAAGACATATGATAAAAGAACTAAATACTGTAAGTATTATTCATATGACTATGAAAATATGGGATATTTAGTTCCATTAGTTAATTTTTGCAAGCTGAATTTTAATTTACTGGTTTATTAGTTTTTAAATTTATTGAAGAGTTACTTTTTTATTATTTTTATTCGAATAATTAATTTTGTTTCTTATTTCATTTGTTTTAAGCAAAACAGTGATAAACCACTTGACTTATCATTAATACTACTTTTTGTGTTATTTTAATCATATTTGATGATCAGTTAGTTTGTTTGACATATCAACAACTTTTAATTTGAATGTTTCAAATTTCAACTGTGGGGAAAATGGGATGGTGAGAAGATATATGTCTAAAAGTAATTTTAAAGTATCTGATTTGTTATTTTCAACACAAGTTTGTTTTGAAACTGGACAATTTCAGTGCAAAATTTATAAATTGTAAAGATTATTTGAGATATTCTATTCTAATACAAAAATGAACAATGGTATTTGAATGAAGTTTGCATTTCTGTTTGAAGTTTAGTAATGTAGAAAAGTATGTGGGAATCAAAATTTAAAAGGGAAGTATAATATTTTTTATAATAATTTTAAATGGATATCTTTGTAAAAACTTTTAGATTGCATTTTTGAAAAAATTATATTAATAAGCGAGATTAATCTGAGTTTTAATCTTATATGAATCTGAAATATTTAAGACCATTGTAAATTTTCTCACAATTAAAAATGTAATACTTTATAAATTAATAGTTCTGATTGAATGTAAAGTGATATTGCAATTTATTGTCTTAAAAATGTTTGTTACTCTCATTAAAATGTCTGTAGTCCAAGTAGCAATATTGCTAAGCCAAATTAATTCAGAATACATCTATAATTGTAGCATTCCATTCAAAATTTCCAAGTAAATGTATGTAACTAAATATGTTTTTCTTTATCTCTGAGTAATGTTTAATTGGTCTGTTTTCTTATTAATGTTATTGGCCATGATGATTTGATGACAAGATCTGGGCTTGGGGGCCACAAAGTTCTCAATTTGTAACCCAATTTTACTGATGAACCATCATGTAAACAAGTATAATGCACATTAAATCTGTTGGAGTCAAATATCATCCAAGTAATGCGATATGGAAGTTTTGGGAGAGGGAAAGTACAGCTCAGGTGTTGTCCTTACCATCTGACCACTGTTCAAAATTATTTGGTCAATCCCAAAATAGTCCTAGTGTTACTTTAATAAAATGTGATATTAATAACTAAACTTCATATTTATTTTGTTGCTATTTTGATTGCTATCAAATTGTGTTATAAGAGAAGAAAGCCTAATTAATTTTGCTGACACTTCAAAATTATTATTTTGATAATATCCTTAAATTTTACACTTATAAAATTTACTGTTTCATTAGGTATTGCATATTTCTACTGACCAACAAGTCATTGTGGAGGTTCTAAAAACTAAAAAAGAAAAGATGTTTGTAACTGAAGTTTTCATTATTTCCACAGATGGAATGAAAGTAAGTATTCTTTTTCATTATAAATATTAAACTAAATTCCTTGACTGCATTTAATGTTTTCAATTCATTCATTTGCTTTAAACCTTCCTAATTTTACTTCCATCGTTCTTTCAAAATGCTTGACTATTTCGTTTTTGTAGATCCACGCATTCAAGCTCAAAGGCTAATCAAGCCAAACATTGAAGATCTATACTTATGTGATTGTATATCTGAATTATAGAAACTGAATATTGTACAATATGGGAGGGAAAAAAAGCAGATAAATCAATAACCTCCAACTTTTTAATGAGGTGAGAATAGAATGAATTGTGAAATAATGTTGCTACCTGATAACATTCTTAACAAATGGAAATCTTTAAGGAACTGGAAAATTTTAAATTTTTGTCAAGCATTTTACTGTGCTTAGTAAAATTGTTAAATATACTTCTGGGTTTTGTCTGGATAAAATGCAAACTTAAAAAATTAAATTTTTCGATATCAGCTCATTCATCTTTACTGCATATTTTTTTAAATGTAAATAAAACATGAAGTTTACGATCACAGAACTAATTTTCATAATGCTGTTTTATTTACACACATTAAAAAAAAGGTGTCTAAGTCATTAAAAAAAAGTTGGTGAGACACTGAAGCATTTCGTTGGACATTATATATGCTGATCGTCGTTTGCAATCAATCAACCTATCAGATATGAGTGACTAGATGTAACAACAAAATGAAAAATATCTATGTGATTCTTAGTTGAAAAAATAGGTTTGCTGATCACAAGAGTTTAGTCCATTTGTGTTATGATATACCTGTTAGGCCAGTCTATAAGCAAAAAGAAAAAATCTACTGTTATATGATTTGTATTGCATACTAATGACTCTTATTTTGGCTATTTATTTTAATTTTTACCATATGTTTGAAATTGTAAGATCAAATCAGGACTCAGATCTCATTCTTATTCTACTGTAATTTTTTCAGATAAAAATGTTTAAGCCACCAAAGAATACCCCCTTGGATGATAATCATCCTCCTCCTCTTCCTGATGATCCTAAAGAAATTAAACATTATAATTATCAGAATTTTCTTAAGACTTACTGGAGGAGATATTTGCTAGCAAAGAAGTTTGTGGACACTTTAAGAGCTAAGACACCAAAACTTATTAATAATGGGGAGAATGCCAAATTTTATGTAATGGAAAACTCTCCTGATCCTGTTTTTAGGATGGACTTTTATGATGGTGAGTGTATTGAAAACTTTTGTAATGTTTATGTAATTCTTAATCTTGGAATTATCAAGCTCTGGATTTCTAAACTTGAAAAAATAATTTTGGGGCTAAAATCAAAAATTCTTTGGATGTTTTATCTGCATATTATGAATGAATAATTAAACTATAAAAAAAAGATTACTATAATTAAAGAATCGCTTATACAATTTAAAATATAAACATTTTTCCAAAAATTGTTACAATTACCTCCTAAAACTTTTTATTTGTTGTTCACACATTTTTTTATCATCTGTCTTTAGCTGAAACAACATCATATTGGTATGGAATGATAAATAATTAAAGATGTTTTATATGAATTGTATTTTTATTCTGATATAAATTTTAATTACAAGTGCTAAAAACAAATGGAAACTCATTTATTGCATCAGCTTACCTTTATTGTCTCATGTATCTATTCTTCATATAGTGTCTTAACAGTTTTCAGAAGCAAATACTTGATAAATTTATTCAATTTTTATGTTTTGTAATTTATTTTAAATTACAAAATTTAAAACATTTTATTTAAATTTTAAATAAAATACTTTAATTATAAAAATTATAAATTTATTTTAAATTATAAAATTTAAAATAAAATTATTACTTTTTCAATTTTTTTCCATGTAATTAATTTTAAAAGAGGTTATTATTATGCTATCTTTTTTTTTTCCCCTCCTTACCTTTTATGTATTGTTCGTCCACGAGGAAAAAGTATAGTAATAATATAGAATTTTTTGTTATCTGTCATTTAAAAATTTCAGAGATTTAGAGAAAAATTTTAGCAGAGAGATTTATTATGATTATCTACAATGTATTTTTACAAATTTTTGCAATTACTAAAGATGTCAAAATTATTTATTAAATAATAAATAAAAGATAATAAAATTGATTAAAATTGTTTATTTAGTATATTGAATACATTTTTAACTTTAGCTTTGTAATATTTATTGCTTTGATTATAATAATGTATTTTGTTGACTATTTCATACTTCGATTTTAAATACATCATTTTTTATAATTTTCTTTAAAAAATTTTTTTTTCTAATTTAAATATTGTAGATTATAGGAAGAACAGTTAAAAAAAAATGTACCTCTATTTTAGGATTTAAAGAAAAATAAATACATGGATTTAAAAAATAGATATTTGATGAATGTAGTAGAGGGCATTGTAAACTAAAATTTTTGAAGGGATGTTTTTTTTTTATTATTTATTTATTACATTTGAAGAGACACTTGACAGACTTCTGATCTTTTTGAAGTAAATTTAAGTCATAATAGCTTCATTTCATGACTATGGTTTCTGAACCAGAGAGTTATGTGTTTGAAACTTCGTAAAGATCCAACATGTAGATGGTTTTCTTATTATTCAATTCATTTGGTCGAAGTATCTTCAGCTACAGATATTAGTATAACTTCACTGAAATGAACTCTAAAAGGGAATACTAGTTTTATGATTTAAAGTCATGATTCATTATTATTTTATCTTGAATTTGTGTTTAGAGTAAAATACATAGAATGGATTAACTTAACTTTAAATTGTTTTATAAGAATGTCACATGTAGGTCAACTACAATTAGTAATTTTTAGTAGTTTTTTCCAAAAAGTCAATTTAATAATTGATTATTTCAAAATATATATGCATGATTTATACTATCAGCTATCTTATAAATTTCATCTGATTCTTCTTTCTTGTAGGTGGCAGTGTTGTGAAAAAAGGCAATAAGATATATATAACTAAGTTTGAGAAAAAATGTGTTATATCAGATCCTGAATATTTGGACAAGAATTTCAATGATAAGTTTGATAGAAAATGTGTTGTATCAGACCCTAAATATCTAGACAAGGATTTCAATTCAATGCTGGAAGAGTTCCAAATTGTAAGAAGATTAACTTATTTACTAGAATTGGTTATGTTTAATTTTAAGTACATCTCCAGTTATTATTTGATAATATTTTTCTTTCAATCAAATATTTTTAAACATTACATTGTGACATTAATTAAAACACAATATTATTTTAACTTAAAACTTTTTCTATATATAGTTTACATGAACCTCTCTTTCCCAAAAAAATTAAAATCACTTTTTTTTTTTTTTTTTTTTTTTTTTTTTTGCATGAAAAGCATAACTATTTGCATTATATAACTGCATGTAGTTTAAATACTTTTCTGATTCCTCATTTAAATGAACACTATATTAAAGAAATAGGTATTATTGCTCTAAGTATATTGATATAATACTTAATATCTTAAAAAGCTGTATTAAGGGATTTCACAAAAGATTTATAAAAAATAAGAAAATAAAAATTAATTATATTATTATTATTGATATATATATATTCTTTATTTCTTAACTGATGAATGGAAGAAAAATTCGCTTATGAGTAACTGCAAAAAAAATAAAAGCAGTTTGAATTTCATTAGAACAATGACAAGTATTGTTCCAAATTTTAAAAAGAAATGTAGTTAAAAAATGAAATTGTTGTATTAAAAAATGTAAATTCTAAGAATAAAAATTCTATGACTATTAAATTGGCATCATTAAAAGGATAACTTTATGCAATTTAAATATATTTTGTTTATCTATGACTATAGTATATAAGAGAAAATACTTTTGTTGGTCTATCAAAGCAAACCCCACCAGCAGTAGATAAATGAAACTTTCACATCATGGGGGATATATTTATAGATTGACTGTGATATTTCAAATCCATTAATCTATATTCCCTTAAATATATAATTAAGTGAAAGATTATCACAAATTCTTAAGTAAAAATAATCACTGAAATAAGCTGAAAAGTAATTCTGAATCTAGCCAGTTGTTACAAATAGAGATATAAAGCAACTGCTTATATTTTTTGTGCATTAATGAATATATTTTGTATTGCTATAGAGATAAAATACAGTATCAGAATTAATAAATGCAATTATAATGAATAAAAAATGAGTTGAATGTACTTTAGATAATGATTGAAAACAGAACTTATACAAGGCGTACACTTTACATAAGTTCCATTTGGTATTATCCACACTGTTAGAGATAGGCATGAAAAATTTTATTACAGGGAAGTATACATAAAGATGCTTTATTCTGCATGATCACTTAGACCACAAGGCACAACTGAAATATACTTAGAAATTGACTTACAATAAACAGAAATATACTATCAGCAAATTGGTAATAAATAACCGTAACAGCAGAAAGCATTCAGAAAAACCTTGCAGGAGAGAGAAATCAAAAAACTATTCATGCCTTTGGTAGCTGCTTGATCATCCTCTGATAGCTCTGTCTCTCCCAAAACAAGGCACAAAAATTCCTAAAACAAATAACATAGCTCAAGTCCTTTTGGAGCCGTTGCCAATATTTTTTGTAATTTCTGGAATCATTGATTTCACCAAATTGCTAAATTATTTGTCACCAAGGTCAAAGAGTCACTGATTTTGCATTCATCTAAATTATCTGTTAAATTACCTTCCTTACCAGGAGACTTATTTTGCAGAAAAGCAATATTACAAATTCCTTAATATATATATATAATATGCTTCAAATTAATATGTTCTAAAAATAATTTTATAATCACTCAAACTTTGCTCATGTTCTTATGAGGGTTTGGATAAAGAAATCCTCACAAAATATCAAATTTAGCTTATTTCATTCAAATTATGAAAAATGAAAATATTTAAAGAACTTTTATGCTTGCTTCAAATCATGCTTTGGAAATATGTATATATATTAATGTTAGACAAAAATGTTTCACTGAATATGGATAATAAAACCAAGGAATTATATATATATACATATATATAATATATATGCTTTGTACAATGTTTTGATGAACCTTTATTCATTCTTCCCATAGGAGAAAGAAAACTGTGAAAAGATAGTGGCATTTCATGAATCACTTAAAATACCCAATTTCCCGATAGTAATTGGCATGTATGTTTTACTTTATATTATTTATTTCATATGAAATTATTTTTAATTAATTGTATGTTTCCTGTGAGTATATCTTCTGCTAGTAGAAGTTACAGATAAAATTTTCTTTTTATTTTTGTATTTAAAAATTTTTCAAATCAAAATTGCTTCTTTGTTTAATATGCATTACATTTAATCTTTTAATTTTTAGTTATTTCTTTGACATTTTAACACATTTAGTATACATACTGCTTTTTCAAAAATTTAAATTCTTAAATTATATTGATGTTGCATTTTTGAAAATGTGTATTCTCTACTAATTAACGTATAAATATGTAAGAATTTGTAAATAAGCTAATTTTTTAAAGGTCTGTATGACAAGATCCTAAAATAAAATTGATAGAACATGTATAATATGAAGAAACCAAAATAGTTAGTATATAAAATGAAAACTATATTTAGTTGTGAGAATAATTTATAGTTCATGTGCATTAAATTATAAATATGTGGATTTTATTTAATTTTTAGTTAAGACATTGAGAACTTCTTGCCTTCCTTATAGAGAGGAAAGTAATTAAGATTAAAAAATGTTTTAGAAAGGCAACGATGATTTGAGAAATTTTGCAAGAACATAGTCTAAATTGTCATTTATTTAATTCATAGGAATTCAATTTATGTAAAAATTAAATTGATTGAACCTTAAACTAAAAAAGTATAAATCTCTTGACAAGTGCCCTTTCTTATACTAAATTATTAGGCATGCCTATATATATTCGACAATCAGCTGGGTTGCTGGAAATATTGATTGTGGTTAATCTTTATTTTTACTGATAATAAATTTAAATGAAATTAAAAAATAAAATGTGTGTGTAAATTTTAATTAATTAAATGTGAAATGAAATTTTGTCATTTTTCGGTCATAAATTGCAAAAATGATTTTTACATTATCAAATTTTTTGTCATATTAATAATTTTCTTTTCTATATTTAGTAATTTTTTTTTTTAATATTTTAAGTGCATTTTTCAACAAAAATCATGAGAAATCTGAACCAATATTAAATGCACCATGAATTATAATGCAAAAACATAAAAATTCTGGAAGAAACCATAGTTATTGATAAAAATCACTGTTCAAGTTGCAGATATTTTTCCATTTTTGTTATACAGGGTGTTTATAAAGTCCCGGACCCATTTTGATGTTTAATAACTCATAAAATAATAAAGATAGATTTAAATTAATAACATAAATGGTTAAATAGACTCAAAAAGTTTCATGACCCTTGTCAATGAACTTCCACGTGTGCCCCCTTCGTCGCACGGAGAATATCAAGTCGATAGTCAATTTCACGCCAGGTAGCGACGAGCATGTCGGCATCCACAGAGCCATTTGCGCACTTTATGGCGATTAACAATGCCAGAAACATGAAAGTATGCTTCATCGGAGAACATTATGCTCTTCAGAAAATCAGCAGCATCTTCTGTCCTCCTTAGCATATCTGTTGCAAAGGCCATCCTCCTAGGTCTATCGTTCGGTTCCAAAACTTGAACAATTTGAACTTTGTATGCATGCAGTCTTAATTTTTTCTTAATAACCTTGTACACCGTCGAAATTGGCATATCCAATTCTGTTGCCGCTGATCTCACAGATATTCTAGGATTGTGTAAAAATGTCTCTCTGACACGCTCAACATCAAAATCACTTGTGCAAGAACGTCTGGAACGTTTCTTATCTTCGATACTTCCAATTTCTAGAAAATTCTTTTTCCACTGCAAGGTGCTGTTTTTGGATGGAGGATCTTTTTGGTAAATTCTTCTGAAATTTCTCTGTGCTTGCACTATCGATTTCATTTCTATGAACCACCATAACATCTGTGCTTTCTCTTGTGGTGTATGCATTCTCCTTAATATCCGCTCGAATAAAACATCACATACAAAAGTACTACATAGAACAAACACATCAAAAGTAAACATAACATTGCAATAGTTGACAAAAATAAAAGAGAGAAAAATGCAATTAATAAGCAGACAATATTTAGAAAAGTACAGATATTTAGACTGGAAAATGAAATTATCTGAAATTAATCACACACGCAGACGATATTTACAAAAGTAAAAATATTCAAACCTGAAAAGGAAAATATATGAGTTATTCCATCAATAAATGTCATAAGTGTGTTTATATCTTTATTATTTTATGAGTTATTAAATATCAAAATGGGTCCGGGACTTTATAAACACCCTGTACATTCAGAATTAATGTCATCGTTTATACGTATATAGCATTGGTGGCATAACAGATTTTAGGAAAACGAGTATATTCACTAATTTCTAGAAATGTTTGCTGAATTCTGGAATGAATCTGTAAAAGATTTAAATTTTTATTTAAAATCCTATTAATATGAAAAAAAAAATGCCAAATTTTGCATACAATATCAACTTAAATAAAATATCTAATAATGTTAGTAATAATAATAAATAAATAATTTTAGTGACTATTAATCTCTGCAAATTAGCTGTTTGTTAAAGGTGACTCATTTCAAATGAATTTCTAATGCGCTTCTTGATGTTCATGATTCTCCCAACAACGTATTTTCAAACATTAATTTGTGATAGATATTAAAATATGTCATTATACCTTTAAACCTGTTCTGTTTATTGTGATCATGAACTTTCCTAATAGAGTCGAGTTTCATAACATAATAGTGCCATTAAAAACCCAAATCATGGGCAAACCATTACAAATTCTATATTGTCTTTTGCTAAAATGCACTTTCCCTTCCTGTTTAAATGTAAATTCTGCAGTTAGTTTGTAGAATCATTCTTACTTTATTCTCAACAATTGAATGAAGTCTTGCAATTAAATATTTGATGAAAAAATGAAAATGATTGAAATTTTATTACCATTATTGAAATATATTTTATAAAATTATACAAAAAAAATTTTTTTAATGCTGAAATTAAAGGGAAAATAAAGCATGGCAGTTAAATTCATAGCATTAAAAAAAATTTAATGATGTAAAAATTAGTTTCATGCCCTAATAATTTTGAGTTATCATGAGAAAATGCAAAATTCTTATCTAATCCTTTTCTAATTAATTTTTTTTTAATTGCTCCCAGTTGTACATTTTTACTTTTCAAAGTATACCTGTGTCAAATTTTGATAGTTTTAAGTTAAATGTTTTTTCCTACAGAGAACCAATACATACTTTTTCCTTTATTATAATTTTTCAATAATTGGATGTATGAAGATAGACAGAAAATTAGGGACATGCATAACACAATTGTGAAAATCTTCTAAAATAGTATGAGTTATTTATCCATCAAAATTTGAAGTTTAAAAAGTTTTGCTGATGAAAGCCATTAAGACCAAGTTATAAAAAAATATTTTATTGAATGTTTACATACTATTAATTCTAACTGGTCATTAAAAGTTGCTGGTAAAAAAATAAATCGCAGTTTCTAAAACTTGTATTCCCATCGCTCCAAGAAAACAAACTAAACTTGAAAGATGTTGAGAAAGCAGTAAGTTAAAAAAATAAAATGATGCCACAAAACATAAATTAATTTATTTCCTAAAATTTATTGTTTATTTTATTAATTAAATTGTTTAAAAATATTTTTTTATATATTTATCTTAATTAAATCCTGTATTGTTTGGAGCTATTTCTGTCTGCATTTAATTATTATTTTGCTACTGCTGAGTATTCTCTTTTACTGTACTCTCTTCTCTACTCTCTAATTCTGTACTCTCTTCTTTACTTTACTCTCTTCTTTATATTCATATAATTATAAATGCATTTTTAGGGTAAAGAATGACTTAATTTGTTCAGAACAAAAAGCTAGGAAAGAAAATATTGCACCACCTGCTTCTGGAAACAATAAAAGAAATTGGAGATAAAGTGAGTAATTCTAATTAAAGTAATGTAGATTTCATTATAAAATTTTTCTAAATTTGGAGCAGAATTTTTATTCGGCTGCTATCAAAATTATATATGCTGTGCATTTATGCTTTACGATCCATTTAGCTTGGTGAAGAAATTTCTCAACAGGTTGACTATCTATTGTTTTCATGTAATTATGATTACACAATACAGAAATAAACTAGTTAGATGAAATATGGTTTATTGTTTTACTTGTAGAAATACAGAATCAAATTTTTTGTTATCTATCTTATCTACTATTGGTAACCATTTATTTATTTGAGCACTTATAAATGTGACAACTCCACCAGCCAGAGTAGTCTCCCTAAAAGTTTCTCATTTAGTTTAAAGAATTTGGATCTAAATTTGATTTCTGTGCATTATTATATGCCATTAATGTGTAATAATTATGAAAGAACATATTGCAATACAATCTTTAGACATTAGTCATTGGGATGTGGTAAATATAAAAGTAGCAGTGCATTTTAGTCTTTTTTTCTGTCAGACAAAAGCCAAAATTTGATCACAAATCACTTATCTTCATTTATTTAAGTAACTGTGTCTTTGTGTTACCATGTTAATTACACACAGACAGATAATAAATCCTTTAATGGATTTTGTTCTAAATTTTATACCAATCTACATTTTAGAGCTTAAATAATGGGCAGGGATAGCCTGGTTGGTAAGGTGTTGGATTCGTATCCTTGGGTTGCGAGTTCGAACCCCGCCGACCGAAGACTTCCCGTGTGTGTGGTGGCTAGTGCCCGTATAAATCTGTCGTGGTCACAAACTCCTCCATGTCGAGAGTAATACCACTGGGGGTACTGGATCATGTGTGATCGTTCTCTGATTCAGATCTAAATTACAATCTGTGGATGAGTGAATGAAATGCATGAATGAAGTTCACCCCATAAAAAGGGTTGTGACGTGTGTAGCTAAGTCATATTCTTGGCGCTACTGAAAAATAGGAGACACACCCTTGCCTTAAAATCACTGACTTCTAAAGTCAGTGGGCTTGTCTATGACAAGTGCCATTAGAAACAACAACAGCAGAGCTTAAATATGTATATCAAATTTTATCCATTGAACTCTGTTTATTTTGTAATTATCATGTTAACATATATTTAAAAAAAAAAAATAGACTTCCTCTGAATGGATTTTGTTCCAAATTTGATGAAAATCTTCTAATTTGGAGTAGAGGTCATATTCCAAATTTCATTCATCTAGCTCAAAGGGTTTTTGTGTTCACAGACAGACTTTCTTTGAATGGAAGTTTGCAATTAAAAAAATGTCTTATTCTGACTATGGGAAGTCTAAAATCTCGTTTTGAATATTTTAACTATTGCAATACTTTCTCACTGTATACTTGATATACAAGAAAGTAAAAAATTCAACAAGTAATTTCTAGAATATTATTTTTGCATCAAAACTGTGGATCTGTATATAATTTTATGTTTAAATTCATTCATGAGTAGATTGGTTTTTGTTGTTGCATTATATATATATACGAGGGCAATTCAGAAACTAACCTCCGATTGGTCACAGTGAGGGTAGTGGGGGGAGTAGCGCGCCATCTGTGCATTCACACGCTCAGCAGGTCAGTCGGCATCAAGCCGTAGTCGAGTGAACATCGTACCTGCGCTAGTTTAGTTTTTGTGGCAGTTTGAAATGTGTGCTGCAATAGAAAATCCCGCCAAATGTGAAGTGCGTGCTGTTATAAGGTTTTTTACAGCCAAAGGATACTCTGCAACAGCTATTCATCGTGAGCTTTGTGCCGTGTACGGACCAAAAGTTATGAGTGAAGGAGTTGTCCGTGAATGGGTACGTTTATTTAAAAGTGGACGAGAAAACGTTCATGATGAAGAGAGGAGTGGTAGACCATCCTTGGTGACTGACGAACTCGTTCAGACAGTTGATGCAAAAGTTCGTGAAAATCGACGTTTCACAATGGCGGAGTTGTCTACTGATTTTCCACAGATTTCTAAGACTCTTTTGTACGAGATAGTGACAGCAAGATTGGGTTACCGTAAGTTCTGTGCACGATGGATGCCAAAAATTCTTACCGACCACCACAAAAGTCAAAGAATGGCCTCTGCATTAGACTTTCTGTCACGTTATGAGGACGAAGGAGAACCATTGTTAAACAGAATCGTGACCGGTGACGAAACCTGGATTAAGTACGTGAACCCTGAGACAAAAGAACAATCAAAGATGTGGGCACATTCAGATTCGCCTACCAAACCAAAAAAAGCCCGGCAAGATTTTTCTGCCAGAAAACTGATGGCAACGGTGTTTTGGGATGCCAAAGGGGTGTTGTTGGTTGAATTCATGGAACGTGGGACGACCATTAATCAAGACGTGTACTGTGAAACACTAAAAACATTACGACGGGCTATACAGAACAAACGCCGTGGTATGCTGACTTCCGGTATCGTTTTTTTGCACGATAACGCCCGTCCTCACTCTGCTAGCAGAACAACAGCCCTTCTTGAGTCCTTCAAGTGGGACGTTTTCAACCATCCACCTTACAACCCAGATCTGGCGCCAAGCGATTATCACCTCTTCATGCGTATGAAGAAATGGCTCGGGTCCCAGCGGTTTGATGACGACGAAGAGCTCAAAGATGCGGTCACAGGCTGGCTCAAGGCACAAGCGGGTGATTTTTATGCAGAAGGAATTTCAAAGCTTGTGAAGAGATACGATAAGTGCCTCAATCGTTATGGAGACTATGTCGAAAAATAGTGCAAAGATGTAGTTGTAAGATGTATATATTAAAATATTTTTACTTAACTTGGTGTATTTTTTTCAATCAACCGGAGGTTAGTTTCTGAATTGCCCTCGTATATATACACAGGGTGTCCCAAAAAAATGTATACACAATTTAGCAGCTGATAACTAAGTTATTTCTTCTTTCTTTACATACTGAATCCATTGAAACGAGTGGTGGCAGACAGACTTAAATTTGAAGAAAGGAAATTTATTCTAAAATGCTACTGGAAGTGTGAAAATGCAGTAGAAGTGCAAAGACAATTTAAGAGGGAGTTTAACAAAGAACCACCTACACGAGTTACCATCACTCGAATTAGAGATAAGTTTGAAGCTGATGGAACTGTTCAGGACGTCCATAAACCTGCAACAGTTGTTCAATTGAGGGAAAACATTGAACATGAATGTACGAATATCCCAAGGGAATTGTTCCATCATGTGTGCTATTCCATCGCTTTGCGTTGTCAGCAGTGTCTGGAGCAGAACGGACGTCAGTTTGAGAACATGCGATAACAAGACAATAGAATGATATTTGTAGAATCTTTTACATGTTGAAAATTATTCGAATTATAAAAAAAACCCAAATTTACAATTATTTAAAGTGTGTATACATTTTTTGGGACACCCTGTATATATATATATATATATTGTAAGCATGATAATTCAGAAATGCAAAAAGGAAAAATAAATAAATAACAATTTTCGTGTTATCTTGACATAAAAATTGCATAATATCCAAAGTTGTTGATCTTTATAAAATTATATTCTCAATACAGCAAAAAGAAAAAATCCAAGATTCATACCCAGTTATCTTGTCTATACAAAGAAACTAAAAATATAATTGTTCGCATTGTATAAAAATGTGAAAAAGCAGCATCTTCAACAATCTGCACAAAGAAAAAATTTGACAATTGCTTTGTAATACGTATTGTATTTTAATCTCATATTACTGCATATAAGTAAATTGGAAAAAACTCATCCGTTGCTATTTAATATTCTTGTATTTTATTGTTTTTCTATTTTACTCTTAATTTGAAATTTCAAATATGAGAACAGATTTTTATATATTTCTAGTACTCTTGATGGAAACTCCTGTTTGTCTGAAGAAAAATACCTGAAAAAATATATGTCTGGACTCTTCTACAACTGAAGAAAGAACAAGACATATGAGTTTGACAGATATCAAAACATGTTTCAAAAGTCGTCTAATACTCTGAAATAGTAATATACTATGGGTGAGATGAACTTTGGGGAGAAAAATGAGTTTGTTTGTGGAAAGCATAAGCAAGAAGTTTTTACTTAGAGAGTTGTAAATTTGTATTAAAGAAAATATGGTACCTTTCAACTCATTTTGTTGTACATATTCCTTTCATGTTGTTTTTATGGGCTACGAGACTGAGATTTTCTTAGAAGTGCTCCAAGAAGAAAAGCAAAACATTCTACTCTAATTTTTTACATCTGTATATATATGCATTGATTTATTTGAGTAATTTTTTTTATAAATCTTAGATGTTTGTATTAAATGTTTTTGTATTGTACTCAAATATATTTATTGGTTTATTTTGTAAATATATTCATACATTTATGTGTGTAACAGTTTAGCAGATTAGTGACTGATAAAAAGACACTTATGGAATTAACTTTCAATTTATTTTTCCTCAGGAGGGCATGATTTACATGACAAAAAAAAATTCCCGTAATGCTTTCACTAAGGGACTCTTATAAAGATTTTTTTTACATGTGTTGATTTAGAAAAGAGAATCTTAGGTATTTTTGAAAGGTATGCCATGGATGTTAGGGATTTTTATCTTTTTGCATGCCGCATGAGAATTACAATGATCTGAATCTTTTTAGACTTAGCGTTAAGAAAAATGAAATGAAAAAAAGTAGGATTTTGATCAAGAAGTAAGAGAAAATTTTAGAATAATTTAAAATAAAAAATTAAAGGAAATTAATATATATATATATACACACAGTAGACCAGGGATGAAGAACCTTTACGGGTCAGCGTGCCATTTTTTCTAAAGAAATGTTCAATAAGGTATAGACGTGTCGTCAAATAATTTTGATTTGTGATTATTAAGAAAATAATATACTAAAAACTCAAAACTCTTTTTTTACTATGAAAAAAATACAATTTGCATTATATAGTAGTAAAGTTTTTAGTTATACATGTAATTCAAACTAAAGTAACATTAGTGTGACTTCTGTTGTTGCAGATTTGATGACAAATAACTTATATTAGGATTGTAAGATGTTACGTTTAGCAGAATGCATACTGAATTGGAGTCATCTGCGAGTCTTTAATGTTATTCATCTCTGAAAATAATGACTCGCAGGCATAGGTAGATGAAAATATGGTTAAAATAACATAAGACAGCTTCTTCAAACAGTTAAATGTGTCTGGAATCGAATTCCATGTTTCCAAAATTTCATTATTGGTATTTTTACATACATTGCTTGTTAATCTTTCTGCTTCAATCAATTCCAACTTTTTCCTTGTTTCAATAATTTTTTGAATCTATATTGAACTAGACTGGAAATCAATCAGTCACATTTCAAATTCTTCAATTTCCAACTAATCGAATTGGGTTAAGTTCAGTTTATGAAATGAAATCACATCAGGGTACATAATAAACTTGAACGTTTTCGATAATTCTTTGAACTGTGAAAATCTCACTGAAAATTCCTTGATTGAAGAATCAGTTACGGAAATAAATTCTACAATAACTTTTTCTTCGCATGGTTTCTTAAATCTTTGATATTTTTTTTCAAGTTTGGGAAGTACTTGTAGTTTCTTGTAATAATATTGTTTCTGAAAGCATGCAGTTTAGTGTCAAAAGCGCGAATGAGATTCATCATGACGATAATTGTTTTATATGTGTCTTGAAGTTTTATGTTCAATTCATTGAAATGTTGGCATATGTATGTAAAAAACATCAATTTTGAAAGCCACATAACATCCAATAACTGTGGATATTTTCCCCTCGTTAAACAGAAAGAGTCTTGATTTCTTCTAAGCAGTCAACAAAACTTTGAAGTACGTTCCCGTGGCTCAACCAGTGAACATTATTATACGATTAATCTATTGCACACCGAATTGACTTCATCCAACAAAGCATCAAACCTGCGACGATATGAGGTTGACTATTTTTGTGACTAACACCATTACATTATCAAGGGATGTTAAACCACTCTTAGTACACAATGGTAGGGAATAGGAATATGCATACTGCGACAGATCACTCGCGTTTGTTCGTAATACTTCATAGTGAACTTTGTTATTTTGAAATAAAATGCAAATCGTGTCCAAAATATTGTGTCACGTGCCATCCCTGTGCTAGAATGTAAGAGCATCCGACTTATTATTATTCTACTGTATATTTATGAACGTATTTCTTTCATTGTTGATGGGAGAGGGGGGGAATAAATGGCTTTTATTTAATGCTTAGTTATTAGAAATTTCAAAAAAGCATTTTAAAAGTAATATTTTGAAATATTTCTTTTTGTATTATATATTCCATTGATTCCCGTGAATTTTTCTTTCATTTTTTTACTTTTTTGTACATGTGTATTTTATTTATATTGTTATAATGTGCTGTTGAAGCAATTTTGATTTAGTAACATTTTTGGCAACATAACTTGATGCTAAATGTTTGTTTGGAAAATGCAAGATCTCCAGCCTCAGAGAAGTCTGGTTCATAAGATACAATCTTTGATTCCTGTTATTATATATTTATTTTGTTCTCAATTGCAGTTAAGTTTTGAGCTATATAAATATACTTCTGCATGTATTTGAATTTCTGCCTTTCTATTGTAATTTTGTTCTAAGGAACCTACATCATCATTTGTGCCCTCTTTCATAAATGAAAGACAATACATGATGCAACAATGCTAATCGATTTAGTTTCTATAAGTATTATGATAATTTATATATGTAAAATAATGCAGAGGCATTTATCTGCTTTTGCTTAACATGATTCAAGTAATTCTATATAAATGTCATGGAAGTTATTGATCAATTCATAGCAACAATAACAGATGGAAAAGGAAAGAATTTATTGTTCTGATTGTATTGCATGTGGCAAATTTGTGACTGCTTCAAGCATGACAAATACTTTCTAAATCTCGGATTTTGAGAATTTAATAACTGTGTGATTACAGAAGAAATCAAAACACTAA
Source organism: Argiope bruennichi (assembly GCF_947563725.1). Classification (NCBI taxonomy): domain Eukaryota; kingdom Metazoa; phylum Arthropoda; class Arachnida; order Araneae; family Araneidae; genus Argiope; species Argiope bruennichi. The sequence continues at coordinate 74,288,346 of NC_079160.1, forward strand.
AAAAAGTATGGGGATATCATTTATGCTGCCTTCTGGAGGTTAAATCTATTGTGACAGAAAGGATCAGATTATTAATTTATGATTGGATCATTATTGCATGATATACTTTTTAGAGATATTATTTACAGCTCTAATTCAGATAACCAGATTGCCAAAGGAAATAAAATATATCAAATATTTTTCAAAACTAAATTTTATAGACCAGTTTTAGTAAAATATTATTTATTGTTTTTGAACAAGGGTTTATATGAAAATCTGTTACTAAAATACTATTTACTGAATTCTGGAAAAACACTAAAAGAAAAATTTAAAAGCAGATGATAAATTAATATATATTTTCTAATATAAATTATTAGCTTTATTTTCATGTTTTTTTTTTTTTTTTTTTTTTTTGTAGAAGAAAAATATATATATTATATTAAGTAATATATAGTAATATGGAAATATATCTCTATCTCTAACAGTTCAGAAACTAATTAATAGGCCAATAATAGAATGGGTATGTTGTATATTCGATTTTTATTAAATATAAGTTCAAGAGAATTTTATTCTATTTATTTAAGAAAATTATCTCCTTTTAATCATATTTGACAGTAATTTCTTTCCTTATTATCTCGAATTAATAGAATTGAAAAGACTGCGTCTTTATTATCGGATAAATACCTCAAAGTTATACCTTACCTTACCTTACAATACCTTAGAAAAAATTTGATGCACCTAAGAGTCTGATCAAATTGTCATGCAATAAAAAAGCAATTTCGTTTGTTTGAATTTTTCAGTTGGGTATCGAAACCTGCCTCTGTCACACCCAGTTATTGGATAAAAGGTGGAAACTGAATTGCCTAGTTTTCGCCTTTGTGTATAAAATCTATTAATTCCAGTCAAAAAATTTAATATAACAATTTGTGGGTATAAAAAAAAACTCTAAAATGAACTATCGAATGTTATAATAGCTTAATTATGTTAGGAATGCATTTTAGTAAAGGGTAAATTTGGAAAAATAGTCTTCACCTTTTTAATTGAGAAAATTTTTAGAAATTACATTTAAGTTCGTATTATATAGAAAGAGTTTGGGCACATAGTCCTAGTATCAAGAGTAACCCTCGCTATCTGTCCAAAATTCAAAACTGTATGGTCCTTTGCAAAGTAACCGTAGTGCTGCTTGCAAAAAGAACATTAATATAACTAATTAACCTAAATTTACTCCAATATTCCCGATTAAAATTCAAAAAATGTTATCACTTCCTTGTTTTTTAACTGACTGCACAGCGTTATTATTCGGCAAATGGGAAGAGGAGATTTTTCAATTAATTTGAAATGATAGCATTAATTTTAATATTTTTACCAATGAGAATTAGATACTAAGTGACTAATTATAAAAAAGATGCAATATGAATGGATGTTTCATAATCTTTGCTATTTTAGTTATTTTTTATTTTATTTGTTATTATTTATTTTTTTATACTACACAAACGATTTTTTCTTTTTACATTTCGGAGCAGAAATTTTAAAATCCTGAAGACTTTCAAGCAAAAATTTTTGATATTCTTCAAATTTCTAAAAGAACACCGACTACTTTGCCTCCATATTAAAAGGAAGAAGAAAACGACATTTATAAATATACTTATTTTAGTTCAAAAGATTTTTCTACACAAAAAAAACTGAGATAAATTCAGTACAAAATTGTATTTAAAATTTAACTGTACATAAAAAATCGCATGTTAATGAGAATTTTATACGATTCATAGCAATATCTCATATTTGAGTGATATGAGATTTTTTATTTTTATTTATTTATTTATTTTTACTTTAACTGTGGAATTTAGTTCACTTTTATTTCGAATTCGTAGAGGATTCAATTTTTTCTCTCTTTTTCCGTGAAATTCTTATTAATGTAGAGTTAAAATACATATAATAATAATAATAATAATGTAGAGTTTGCAATTCAATTTTGTGCTAATCAGTGTAAATTAATTTTGTTTTCTTCTAAATTTATTCATTAGTTAACCCTTTAAAGGGCTATTTTTTTTCTAGTCATATTATGTTAAAATATTTTTAGGCTTGAAATTAGAATAAGAAACGGGATTCATTTAGCTTATTAGATAAATTTAATTTGATTAATTAATTAATTTGGTTAATTAATAATTAAGTGACAAACTAGGGCACGTCATTTTGTGTGAGATAAAGAACTGAAGCATCTAAGTTTCTGTCTTTCTAAAAAATTTGTCAGAACTTATGCCAACTTACATAATTACATACAAAGATTGATAAATTTGGTGGGAAGCATACTTCCTACGGCCTTAGAAAGGGTTAAATACATTTATGCCTTATGTTGTCAATAATGGTAAATGAATTATTTTTAGAACTATTAATTCACTAATTGTTTAAAAATAATAATTCCTTAAGATTACTGAAGGCACAATTCAGGGATTATTTAACTGATAATAAAATGTAGAAGTAAAAAATTATTTACAGATATAACTTTGCAATCAAAAGGGTATAAAAATTTCCCAACTTTAAAAAATTTTCTAACACGTTATATATAAATGTTTCTGCTTATTTTGATATTTATTCATCGTCGTAGTTGAAGTGTTGAATATTGTTTGTTCATTAAATTACTTATTTATCTAATGAAAACATTACTTTTTAAATTAATAAAACTGCTACAATAATAATTGTCATTGCTTTACTTAATAAAATTATTTACTGCTTACTAATTAATTATGCATTACTTATTAAAACTGTTAAAATATTTAATGTCATTTTTATGTAAATCTTTAGTATCAATTTTTATATATATATATATATATATATTGCAAACTCTTTATTGTATAAATAGAAATTTTATATGATTCCGAAATATATCATGAATTTTATATGAATTCAGTTTCGAGCTAACCAAGTTATATAGTAACATAAATTTGCTATAAAGCTGTCTTTGGGAAGCGTGGCCTTTATGGAAAATTCTCGGCTTTGGCGTTGAAGGGTTCAAACTTCGAAACATGACGAAGACAAACCAAATGTCTTCTTGCTGGTATGTAATGAAAATCTGGAAAGTGGTTGCTGTCTTAGGTGTCATCCTCGCCATACGACCAATGTTTAAAATTACAAGATATTCAGATATAGTTCTATGCTCTTATTGGAAGTTAATATAACTTTACATACCAGTCGCAGGATCTTGAAAACATTTGTATTAGACTTGCATATTTTGTACTTGAATAAAATAAAAAAGGCATAGGAAGATACATTTAACTTTCAGTTATACTTAGTAAGCCAAAAAAGTAAATAAAGAAAGAAAATTATCAAAAGAAATTTAAACCTTGGCTCGTTGGTTCATTTGCTGCCAAATTAGAAAGAGATCTTCAATTTTGTTGTTAAGCTCATATACTGAAATCCATCTACCTAGCTTGATACGGTTTTTGATCATAGATGGTAAAATCGACTCACTATAAAATTGGCGGCAGATTTGGTCCAAAATTTGATATATATCTGCAACTCTTGTAAGAAACCAATACTTCAAATTTCGATTACCTGGTTCGATGGTTTTAGAATAATAACTAATTAAATAGTTGCGGAAATTTTTTATGAAGTTAAAAAATTCTTATAAAAATGTTTTTTGCCTAATATTTAATAATGTATTACATTGTTATCTGAAATTCAAAACGTTTTTATTATTTCAACAAATATATGATCGCGTGAATTTGTTCCATAGTTGAAAGTTAAAGAAGAAAGATTCTGCTTAGTATCTGCATGATTCACTAGACGATGAAAAAGTGAAGTTACCAGGGGTGTTTGTGCTCCGGGGAAACCCCGGAATTCCGGGGATTTTGAACTTGGATACCCGGAAATTCCGGGGATCGTCGTTCAAAAGGAAGTAGGAATAATAATGAATTATTTATTTTGATCTGGGTAATTTTGTTTGCTTTGAAAGCAGAAAACGCAAGGTCAGTGTGTGGGGTGAAAACTTTTCCTTTCTTTCTCCAAAGGCAGTGATAATGCGTGAAAAGGGGGAAAAAACTTCTTTTTTGTTCTTTCCTTATTGCGAGTTATGACTCATTCCCCCGGTTCTCGGACATTCTCTTCTGGATTCTTTTCGGCAAGTAGGCGCGGCAGAAAAAAAAGGGAGAGACTTCGTTCGACCAGATGTGCGATCACGTGACCTGGGTTCAAAGGTCTTAATTTTGCAAAAAAAGTAATTCATTGAACTTTTATAATTAGGTCATTCAATACTTCATAATCGTAATTTTTCATTTCTCCCCCCCCCCTTCTCGAAACTCCAAAATGTCGGTAGTAAGTCCATAAAAGTTTCCGGGGATTTTTTGGGGTCCCACAAACACCCCTGAGTTACAATATAATGCATTTCTAATATTATTAGAAAGGCTTATGTAAACAATAAACAGAACGCAAGTAAAATAATTAAAATAACACGACTATAATGTCGGGCAATTTGGCGGATGAATGAGCTTGAAATTATATCTAAACAATTTATCTGAAAATAAATATGACCAATATTCCTGGCTAACCAGTTGGTTGTCTAAAGAGATGAACAGAAAATAAGTAAGCTGCTGCGATTCTTTCTAGTTTTCGCAAAACATCTAATCCTCTTTTATCTGCCTAGTTATTTTATTCTTTTGCCTAGTATTTTATTTATTTTTTAATTAAATTTGTATTTTTACTTTCTTGTATATAAAGTACATAAAAAAATATTGTAATCACCGTAAAAAAATTCGAATTCGAAATTTTGACGAATCTCCGCGTCTCACAACCCCGTGCATCTGGAAAATACATTTTTCGAATTATATCTGTCTCTTGGTAATTATTATAACTCAAAAATGCTTTTAGATAGATGAAATTTGGCCTCTTCAGAAACTGATTCTGAACATTGTATAGCCATTGAGAAAGACGAATAATTGCCGGAATAGACTATATAGATCGAAAATGGAATGAGATTGTTATGTGTTGAAAATGCCCCTAAAACGTGAGACGAAGCAACAGTGCTCTATTTCATTTCAAAAGAGTCGTTCCTTGCTGATTTTGACAGTAACAGAGCCAGACAGTGTGAGAGACGAGTATAAACAGAAAGCAACCAAAGAAACATCCCAGTCGTTCCTGTGCTGATTCCGTCAATGACAGAACCAGACAGTGGCAGAGAAAGGAACTAAATTAGAATAAGAGCATTATATCTTAAAACAAGTGTTTTTAAGAATAAAGGTCGAATATCTTTAAACAAACCTCATATTATATATTGCCAATATCTGATGCATCATGATGTTTTGGACCTTGTATAGGGATCAAATGATTAATTCTTCGTCCAAGAAAATACTGTGTTTTACAGAGCACCACACTATTTGAGCATGTTAAGATCTTTTATTAATGCAGATATCATTATCAAAGAGTTTGAACCCGAAAAAAAAAAAAAAAAAGATTTTGTTTCCTACAAGAAAGTTTCAAGTACTAGATATCAGTTTTATCGCTCTGGCGGCTCTTTTAAATTTCTATTTTTTTTTTTTTTAAGTGAAGGTAGAGAGTATAGATAAGATAAATTACATATATAGAACCAAAATCTGCTTCCATATTATTACGTAATATAGTAAATATCATTCATTTCGCTGGTTAGCGTTTTTCATAGGAACCAAGGACAGTCCTGAACGGTAAGTTCCTCAAAACTTACAAGAATTGTACAGCGCTTTTAAAATGTTTTTTCCATATTATATCTCATTGAACAGTATTTATTTGATAATATGAAATATCAGATAATTTTTGTATGCATGCTTATAATAACGTTTTGCTGAAAAAGCTATTAAGAGTCCAGGTTACATAAATATATTGAATTAAAAATCTTCTTGAGCATCCATCTCAGCGAACTAGCTGATCGACAAAGGCGGCTAGTACGAAATAAAACTGATATAAGTCAATAGTTATTTTAAAAAAATATTTAATAGTGATTTAAAATGATTTTAGTGCAATAATATTCTCCGAGATAATATTCCGTTTAGGAAAAAAAAATATCAAAATTTCAATTATTTTTTTAATTAAAGATGTAATTGAAATTTTAGTGCACCCTTACCTGGAAAGTATTTATACGCCGAACGTGGTACTTCTATAGATAGCTGTTTTGAATAATCTTTTCTTCATACATGTCGTAATCCATAGGTAGTTAGCCAATCCCTAAACATCATTTCTTCTCGCAATAACATGAATGTGATTATTTGTATTGGTGCTCAGCATATATAGATTGGCACATAGATACTTTGGTGGGTGCGAATGTGCACTTTGGACGATTTTTAATAGAGAAATTAAGCAAAATGGAGGCGTTTCTTGCTGTGACTTCTAAAAATATTGCAGCATACAATTTATCTTTTCATGAACTATTTTGCTTACCATTTCTATTTTTCTTACCATAATTGCATACAGCGTCATTGGTGTCAGCCCTGATGGTGAGTTTATTATTATTATTATTTAATTTTTTTGGCGGAAAAGAAATTCCTTCCCATTTCCTTCTTTAAACTATTACCAAGTTTGATAATATTTGGTCCAGTAGTTTTCCTTTTATGATCATTTCAAAGGGGAACTTTAATTATAACCACCCTGTATATTCTGTAAAGGACAAAGTTGCTAAAGAAAATAAACTAAGAGGAATGGTTTCCCCAAAAATTTCTCGCTTACTCTCTAATAAAATTATCCTCGTCTCTTTTCCACATAAAAATTTGTGGATTAGGAGCAAGGCCATGAAAGCCACGAGGGCTCAGATTTTTGCTTTCAGAGTTCTACAGATGGCCGTTTTGTTCTACGCAGAAGCCATGCATTTTAAAAGCTTTTTTTCTTGACTGACTGAAACCAAAATATGGCACAGAATTATTATTTTATGACAGATCAGTCGTGAAATTTCATTTATCTAAGGTACAGCGTTTTTGAATTTTTATGTTTATATATATGCGAATGTACAATCGTCAGACAATCAATCCAAAGACAGATTGATTGACAATTTGATGTGAACCTACACTTTAAATTTTGAAATACCACGCCAAATTGTATCCTAGTATTTTACAATGGAACCAAATAACATGGTAGAACAAACATTAGCTAAGAATCTTTTATGGTAGATATGTGACGTCGTACAACAGTTGTTACTATGAGTTCAAATTTGCCAATAATGAACATAAACATAACATACAAATGTAAGTATGTGACCTTTACATTCTGATGTTAAAACCTGGTGTTTTCGAACTCAAATTCCATCAGAAAATAAAAATTGTTCATATATTTTCGGAATTTATTAATTACTTAATCTAAAGTACAAAATGTAACTTCATCAATGATGGTTTTGTGGAGAATAGCATAAAAGCCAGTTAACAACTACGTTGCACGGGCAATTGCTTTTGTATTGTGATCATGTTAATGGGCTGCGAACCACAAGATCCTATGTTCTATCCTTCGGGCATCACGAACTCCTAAATTGGTGACCTCGGACGATGAACCTTCAACCTTCGTACAGTTGTTGTGGCGCCATCTACCCGCAACCAAAGTCGTCAGACTCACTTGACGCAGCAACCACTCACCCACACACACTCGCTACTCAACTGGGAACAGGCCCATTAGACAACAGCTAAATACATCACCACTCAACAGCCATATCGTTCGTCTCACTGGAGGGAGAGTCTGTGGTGAATAGCATATAAGCCAGTTAACAAATACTCTGCAAGAGCAATTGCTTTTGCATTATGGTTATGTTACTGGACTGCGAACCACAAGGTCCCAGGTTCTATTCTCATATCACTAAAGTTTCATCATTATCTTCTATCACATCAGCATGCCATTTTCGATCACACATCTTATCAAAGTTCGTATCAAAGCTATGAATTTAAAAATTTGTATGTTTAAGCTTTTTTTTTTTTTCAAAAAAATTTCAAATGTAAACTATATGTAAAACACAGATTTTCTTATTCTTCCAATATTTTTATACAGGAAAAAACTATTAACATTAAAAATATTAAGTTTAATCGGAATAAAATAGGGGAAAAAGGAAATGGATACAGAAAAGTTATGAAAAAAAGGTGCCGAGTTTAGTTTCGGTTTTTCTTATAAAGAGTCGCATTTGCGTTTTAAATAAGAATATACTTACATGAAAAAACATTTATTTACTCTGACCATATTTTATTTTTATACAAATAGCCAATAAAATAAGGGGTTGAGTTGACCAAACAAAAGAGTTAAGAGGTGCGTGGTCCTCTTAACACCAAATTTGGGGTTAAGAGGACCAGGCACGTATGTCAATGTTAAAAAAAGTGTGTGTTGAAGGATTAAATATCTTAAAATCTTTTTGTAATTTTAATGCCTACACGTATACGTATTTCTTAAGCAATCAAAGTAAGAGTACTGAACACACACGCACTAAATTTATGTCGATTGCTCTCACATTATTAAAAAATCACCACACAAGAATAATTTTGGACTCTTTTTCCTTTTATTCTGGCAATCATTGCTTAGCAGCACGCTGCCTTGCTAGCGCACACACACTCGCTCACGATACACTGAAATGTTTTGCCCTTTGCCGCAAGAGGGCAGCACAGTGACAGGTCGGAACAAGTACCTTTGAAAACGTAGCTATACAAGATTTAAATGGGAAATTTTGAAAAAAGAAATGTGGTGGTAACATTATAAGCCAGTTAACAACTTCCGGAGAAGAGTGCACACTTTTGTCTAGTGGCTTTGTTACTCGGCTATCAACCCTAACGTTGCGAGTTCGAACCTCAACCTGCACATTGGTGACCCTGGTTCTAGAGCCGCATCCTTCGTTCTACTGACGTGGCTCCATCTACCGGCAGCAACCACTCACACACGCTCGCTGTCGCCCGCCATAACACTTGGCGCGATATCAACGTTCGTCGCTCGCCATAACTGGCGCGATAAACTCTACCGACTCACCACCACAATAGTCTCCCACCAGTAACATTATAAGCCAGTTAACAACTTCCGGAGAAGAGTGTACACTTTTGTCTAGTGGCTTTGTTACTCGGCTATCAACCCTAACGTTGCGAGTTCGAACCTCAACCTGCACAGAAACAACGCTAGATGCTACAGAAAGGATACCAAATAATTTTTTAAATACTTTATCATTTTGTCTATTTCCGCTGTGAAGAACATTTCATCTCTAGCTATTTCTTATATTAAAGGGATATAATGAGTAAGAATGAATCAGATTCATCATGTCAATACACACATTTCGATGCAAGGAAGCCAAGTTCGTCAGCTCTTGAGGAGATCCTGAAAGAAATTGGTGAGACTGAAGAGTCCAGAATCCATGGTTTAAAAGAAGTTAGAAAGAAATTAAAAGGTAAAAATTCAAAAATTATTTTTAGCTGCTTTTATTTTTCTTCCGCAGTAAAGTCCCAATATTATATAATGAGGAAATGCCCTTCAATCGGAGCGTGAGAAAATGTTTAAAATGGGATTTAAATAAGATTTAGAGATATCATTACACACACACATATTTGGGCAGTTTCGTGGCCGAAGAGAGAGAATACACTTTGAATTTTTAAACTTCGCTTTTATTCCATTCCGGGAGGCATAATTTATGTGTAAGCAAAAAGCGATGTGATACGTCAATCTACATCACAACATAAGAGAAAAAGCGGCAAAAATATTTATCCCCGGTGTTTATATACTATGAGATTCTGATAGGGATTTCTTTACACGTGTCGATTTAGGTAAGAGGAAATATGTATCTTTTAAAGGTATTTGCTTAGATCGACAGATTTTTATTTTTTCATTCGGAGAATGGGAACTGGTGAACTTCAGCAATTTTAGCGCTCGTGTAGCATTAATGAAATAAAAAAGATGGAAATAGATCAGGAAATAAGAAAAAATTTTGGAATTAATATAGGTAAAATTAAGATAAAAATTAGGAAATTAATTAGGATTTAATTTATATATATATATATATATATATATATATATATATATAAATATAAACTGGGAATGAACTATAATATATACTGGAACGAAGGGGCATTTGGGGTTCTAGGGACCATAATTGGTGAAGAGCTGAAGAAATTTTCCCGAAGTCTTGTCATGAATAGGTAAACCATTGCAATAAGTCTAGAATAAAAATCTACTCAATAACGAAAAATGAAGTATTTTCTTAAATACCCCTAAATCGAATGACATTCAATTCCAAAAAATTCGAAACACAATTCACGGTTGTTCTATTAAAAATCTTTTTCACATTTCGTTTCAGAACTGGAAGGTATAGAAGCCTGTCTGGATGAAGATTTCCTCCTTCGGTTTTTAAGAGTTGAATCGTTCGATTCTGCGAGAGCTTTGGAACGATTAAAAAATTTCTACGACATGCAAGAAGAGATGCTAGAAATGTTCAAACACTGCTCCATTGATGCCACTGTAGTCGAAAGTATGTCTTACTTTTGGGCACTACCTTATCGACCGAAAAACAACTCAGTTTTACTTGCTGTCACAATGGGTAGTAAATTTCTTATTATTTATAAAATCTTTGTTCATTTTAAAATTAGTTCAGAGTTCATAATTTTAAAATATCCGACTAGAGGAGATTTTCCAAATAAAATATTTTTATATTTATATGCTGTTTTTTATTAACAATTAAATGGGGAGGTGAAAATTTAGGACTTAACTGGGGAGGTGCGGTCTACGAGACTGCATTTTATTTACCCTCAAATTTAATTTTCTAGTAAAAGTATGAGTATGAAAATCCAATCTGCCAATATATTTTGCAGATATTTTTCTTGATATATAGATATGTTTTAGAATTTTTTCAAAATATATTATCATTGAAAAAAGTAAATGCGTTGGAGCATACATTTGCTTCTCAAATTACATGTTACAATAAATAATATTCTAGAAAATACATATTACTTTTTACTTTTAAAATCATATTTATTTTTACAGTATATGAAGGTATATAGAAGACAATATTACGCAAAATTCAACAATTATATAAAAAATAAAAAAAATTGACAATGGGTAAAATTGGCCCTTATTTATCGGCTTGTGTGACTTTCATAGCACGGTTTTCTAGGGTATTTTAAACAAACAGGTTAAGAACTAGTATAAAAATCAACATATAAACTATGTATATATATCTCATGATATTTTAGTATATTTTATAAATTTTTCATAATTAATTTTTCTAGTGATATTGTATTATGTTTGAACATACATATCAGAATCAGTTGAATGTGAACTTTCATCGAAAAACTCTTTTGTACAATTATCCTTATAATTAAAATCACTCTCTGCTTCATTTAAAAGTGTCTGGAGTACTGCTTCATAATAGGATCAGTAATTTGGATGATATTTCGAGGCCCAAGTTTTAGCGCCAATTGCTAAGCCTTGTTTATCACAGGGACACTAAAAGGGAGGTGCGGTCTTAGAGACCGCGCTCAAAGAAATAACTGAATTATTTAAAAAAGCATCAGCTGAAATCGGTTGAAAAAGTGCACGTGTATTGAAGGTCACAAAACAGGAAGCTACAGGGTCAATCCATTCAATTGAGCTAAAAATAAAATAGGAGTAACTGAAATTCCATCGCTAGCGGTCCCACAGACCGCACGTCCCCAGTTAAGGGTTAATATAAGAATAAAATGGTGAATAAAAGGGAAGTTATTTAAATATAAGTTGCTTTTGAAGAAAAAGCATATTTTGATGTAAAATTTAGCATTTATTTTTAAAAACTAGGATTATTCTAGAGAAAAAAATTAAATAATAAAAATAAATTAAAAAACAGCTTATCATATCTCAAAATGTAATTAACTAACTATTATCTAAGAATTATATTCAAAAATTTTATTTTTGTGTGCAATATATGAAATTATCTATGAAAGTTTGGAATTTTTTTTCAACAATCATTACATTAAACAATCATAAATCCACTTCCAGAGCATTCAGCATTAAATACATAATTCATTACATTCTGCATAACACAACGACCTCTAATTATAAATTTCATTAAGATATCTTGAGTATTTTTTAAGATATGGCGATACTTGTACAGCAGAATTATGAAAAAAATTCGTTCTTTAGAAAATGCATTTAAAGTTTTTAAATGTTTATAAATAAGCATTACTTAAATGTCAATAGTTTGCTATAACTAGGTTTCTAATTGACATAGAGGCAAAATAAAGGTATCATTGTAAACAGAAACATACCTATTTGTTAAAACGGCAAAAAAAAGTGAATTTTTTAAATCCAAATTTATGTTTTTAACCTAATCGGATAACTTAAACAATTATAATCAAACAAAAATTATTATTATTAAAAATGAATGTCGTAATATAAATCATATTTGAAGTAGATTTAGAAAGTAAGTAATTGAATTTGACCAAGTTCAGCATTTTTTATTCAATTTTTTTCTCTGATCACTTTAATAACTTTTTAATATAATTTTAAATTATCGTCCAGTAGCAACTAATTTAATATAATTAATATATTTTAAATTATCCGGTAGCAAAATCAATTTTTTTAAATTTCTAAATTGTTTTCATTCATATCTTTCCCGTGGCCACTTTTTCTATTACATCCTGTAAAATAATATAGTTTTTATAAAAGATGCCTTCTCTGGATAAGGTTGCAGTTTTACATCCTTCTTTTTTATTACACTCGTTTAATGCCTTTTTCCGTAACACTCTGTATATTTATGTAATTCTTATAAAATATTCAGGGCCGCAGTGGCCTGGTGGAACCGGAGGGTTTCAGGTTCGTGACCCGAATCCACCGAAGAACGTTGTGTAAAGCGGATCTGGTGAACACGAATTCCGTTGGCGCTAAACGTCTTATCGCTAGTGTGATGCGGGAATTTGGAGAGGGGGTGCCAGCTCAGGTGTCATCCTCGTTTTCTGACCGCATTAAAATTAAAATGTCCATCCCAAAATAACCCTAGTTTTGTTTTAAAACAGGACGTTAATATAACTAAAATATTACCGTAGTTCCTGTTGACACTTTTTATATTACATCCTTTAAAATCATATAGCTTTTATAAAAAATGCCCTCTCTGAGTTAGGTTGCAATTTTACATCCTTTATCTCTATTACACTCCTTCATTGCCTTTCTCCATTACACTCTGTATATTCATGTAACTAAAAAAATATTCTATAATTTGAATTAAATATCGGTTAACAACACGTTTCCTGTCTTGCTATTATTAATTTTTCTGCTAACCGGCTTCTTAAGGAAAGTCATTAGTTTTTAAGGGACTGTTACCGGCTTCTTAATTGTATCAAAAGTACATTTGATTATAGAGTAAATAAATATTTTACTCATACGCTTATTTGTTTAAAGGAACTCTTCAAAAAATATGTTTTATATCTAATGGCAAATATCATTTAGCTATATATCTTACTATAATTTAAAACATTTACTGTATTCTTGCATTGTTAATTTCAATAAACCATTGTGTTCATTGTATTTTTAGGAGTACCTGATTTTTCGAAGATGACATTTGACGAGAAATCTTATTTAGATTTAATAGCAATAAACTCTCTGCTAATGAATCCTCTGACTCAAATGTCCGGAATTAGTTTGATATTTGACTGGTCTGGATTTCACATGAGTTCATTCCTAGCTTTCAAGCCCGTCAGCGTCATACGACTGATGAATCATATGCTGGTAATACATTCATGAAAGATTTACTACAGTTTCAATGAAACAGATATAGCTAATTATCAAATGTAAATGCATTTGGTTTAAAGAAAGCACTCTTGTCAAAAGATGGGGATGTTCTATTTTTACTAAACATTTTTAATAATTTTATGTGTTTCGTGCTATATATAGATCAACTGACGATAAATCTTTGAAAGTATTTAGCCCTGTATATTAAACAAATCTGATTATAAAACACTAAGCTAAATTTCATTAATAAAAGTTATTATAAAGTTATTGTGTTAATATGTAATATACAATTTGATTTCTTGCGAAATTAAAAAAAAATCTTGTGATAATGAATTGTTATGTAATCTTTATAATTTCTACTTGCTATTTTTATACTTATGAATTACTTTAAATATCTTTTTAAATAATAAATTTATTAATTCCTGCAAGAAAGAAACATTAAAATTTTTCTGATAATGAATGGTAATATAACCTGCATAAGTTCATTTTTCTAATTTTTATATTCACAAATGATACACCAATTTGTATGTCTAATTTAATTCATTAAAATACTGGTGCTTTTGTAATATAATAAATTAACCATTAAAGGTTTTTTTTTTTTTTTTTTTTTTGTCGCTACAAAAGAAAAAATTCTTTTGTTTGTCTTTAACCTCACTTATAGTGATTGTGTTTTTTATGTTTTTTATATTTATATTTTTATTATATGTCATTACTGTATTATATTTCGAAAATTTAACTCATAGGAGCGAAACATTACTGAATGAATCTTTTCGTAACCTGCATAGTTTCTATTTCTTATTATCATGAAAAATTGGTTAATTCTTATATTTTTCGGTAAACTAATTTAAATATTTTTTTGTTCATTTTAGAAATCATTACCAGTGCGCATCAAAGAAATTCATGTCGTCAACATTCACGCAATATTTCGCGTAGTTTGCAACTTTTTCTATTTTGTACTGCCGAAAGAATTAAGAAGTTGTGTAAGTACTTGAACAAAATTTATTTTGAAAATGCTCTTTTAAATATGAATAAAATTTGAATGATTTGCAGCGGCCAAACAGGCGATAAATGACTGTTTGTTTCGCCAACTGGCGATAAGCATCAATCATACCTATGGAGATGAACTTTGCTCTCCAACGAATACGAGTGACTCACTTCCTGCCTTCGCCGGCTTGCTCCGAACTTCTGCCTCGTGCTGGTCGATGGAATTACGGCCAATGTATCATGTTCTATATTTGTTAATTTAATTTGTAATTAAAATTTATTTTTGTTATTTACATGGCTGGCAGTTTTCATTAATTAGAAATGTTTTAATACTTTAATTTAAAGTAAATTTGGTAATGCGTGTTAAACCACGCACCAAAGATTTATTTGTAATTGTAGAAGAATTCAAACGATTCTATAAAGGTCTGGTAAAGAGAGAATAGAATAAAATTTCCTTTATTTTAACTTTCTCATATAAAAAATGAGGCCGTGGTGGCCCCACTTTGTAGGGGCTTTCAAGTTCGGGGCCCGAATCCATAGAAGAACCGTCGTGTAAGCGGATCTGGTGCACGCTAAATCAGTCGGGGCTAAACGTCATCTCGCTGGTGTGGTGTGGAAGTTTGGAGAGGGAGTGACAGTTCAGGTGTCATCCTTGTCATCTGACCGCGGTTCAAAATTGCGAGATACGTCTCAAAATAGCCCTGGTTTAACTAATTAATTAAACTATACTCATATACAAAGTAAAGTAACTATAAAAAAAAATTGTGAATTCGAAATGCTGATGAATTTCTTCATTTCAGATCTCCGCAAGTTCGAAAAACTCATTTTTGAAATTATATCTCTCTGTAAAAACCATTACAAAAAAAATTGAACTAGATAGATGAAAACTAGCATGCGATTTTTTTTACATCAAATTAGTAGATTTTCTATCAAATTTTGTCCAAATTTTATTCTCAGAAAGTTTGGCTATCTGCCTACTCAAGTATAAGGAAATACGATAATTCCAAATCGTAAAATGATTGATAAATGACATTTAATAAAGTTTTAGCATTGAAATTTCAGATCCGTTCCAAATTTTGAACTACATCCGTCCATGTGGTGACAATCTACCTGCCCGTGTATTCGCGTGCATTCAAATGCTGTAGCTCAGTAACACAACGGCTTTAATAAATGAAATTTTGTGAATCCTGAAGGTAAATTTAATTGAGGAGCATTGACTAACAACAGAGTCATGATTATCTTTGATCGGAATCACCTCGGATAATCGAAAAATCATATAACAGAGATAAAATTTTAAATCGTGAATTCTCTTAATTTCGATAAGGCTTTCTAAAATTGTTTATTTCAAATTTCAAAAGTAAATTTCTAAATGTTAGTATTTTGAAGAATTAAAACATCTAATACTAGAAAGAAGATTCGCGAATGTTACTCACTTTCGCGGTTTTTTCAATGATTTTTCAAGAACGTTCTCCTAAAGAGCATTGTTCCAATTCAACCACGTAAACTTTCTGACACACTTACCTTGTTACTATTTTTTTTTTTCTTGAAAATTCGTAGAATTTGCTTTTACTATAAAAATGCTCAAGACAAAACAGTTTTTTATCTTTTTTCTCATCTACGTTTGAAATTATAAACGACATCTTACAGTAACCTCCTGTTACGGCACTATTAGGTTGTTCAACCACGTTCAAACAGTGTTATTATTTTTTTCTCATCTAAATAATGTCTGAAATTATAAACGACATTTTACAGTAACCTCCAGTTACGGCACTATTAGGATGTTCAAGACTAAATAGTGTTATTATCTTTTCTTCTCATCTAAATAACGTCTGAAATTATAAACGACCTTTTACAGTAACCTCCTATACGATACTATTTGGATGCTCAAGACGAAATAATATTCTTATCTTTTTTTCTCATCTAAATAACGTCTGAAATTATAAACAACATTTTACAGTAACCTCCTATACGATACTATTTGGATGCTCAAGACGAAATAATATTCTTATCTTTTTTCTCATCTAAATAACGTCTGAAATTATAAACAACATTTTACAGTAACCTCCTATACGATACTATTTGGATGCTCAAGACGAAATAATATTCTTATCTTTTTTTCTCATCTAAATAATGTCTTAACTTATAAACGACATTTTACAGCAACCTTCTGTAATGACTCTATTAGGATGTTCAAAACGAAAATGTGTTCTTATCTTTTTTCTCATCTAAATAAGGTCTGAAGTTATAAACGACATTTTACAGTAACTATTAGGATGTTTGTGATATTTTACAGTAATGACACGATTAGGATGTTCGAAACGAAACAGTGTTCTCATCTTTTTTCTCATCTAAATAACTTCTGAAGTTATAAACGACATTTTCAATAACATATTACTATTAGGATATTTAGGACATTTTACAGTAATGACACGATTAGCATGTTCAAAACGAAAGACTATTCTGAAGTTACAAATGACATTTTACTGCAACTTCCTATAATTACACAATTCGGATATTCAAGACGAAACAGTGCTCTTATCTTTTTTTTTTTTCTCATCTAAATATGTCTTAAGTTATAAACGATATTTTACAGTAATCTCCTGTAATAACATTTTACAAGTCTTCTCATTGAGAAAATCCTCTCCAATGCTAACTTTAAAATGGTTTCAGAAAATTTCTTTGACTTCATTAACAGAAAATAACTTAAAATCTCACTCAATTTTCTAATACCTGCATTTTTATCAGAAACCTCAACTGATAAAGGCCTATATAATCGATGTATATAATTTCAGGTATTTTTCCACCCGAATGATGATTGGAAAAGTCTCCACCAATTTATCCCTCCAGAAATTCTTCCTGAAGAATACGGAGGACATTTAAAGCAGTCCAGTATGATAAACCTTCTAGAAGATGTGAAAAAGTTGGAAATGCAATTTGGCGAGTTATTCACATTTGGCTACGTGAAAACGAAAAACATTCGCCAATCTCTTAAACTAATAAAATGAGGGAAAGACTCAAGATTATCTTAATCCATCCCATGAGAAGTTGGTAACTATGAAGACGAACATTTGTATTCAAACAATCTAATATTGTAGATGGTCGAGACCTTTTATAACTTCATTATGAGATAGATGAAAATAATAGATGAGTTTCAGGAATTATTTTCTAAGTTCCACATTTCAGAAGATAAAACAAACACAAAGACGAAAAATAATAGATGAGTTTCAGGAACAGTTATTTCATTATTTTCTAAGTTCCACATTTCACAAGATAAAACAAACACAAACACGAAAATAATAGATGAGTTTCAGGAACAGTTATTTAATTATTTTCTAAGTTCCACATTTCACAGGATAAAACAAACACGAACACGAAAATACACGACATTCATGAGAATACAATCTAATAAGACCCCAAGAAAAATCACGGGAAATATCTTAATGTTAATAAGGTAACGCCATCTGTTGTATCAAAAGAGAAGGTAGTAGAGTTGTGTAACCACTGCAATATATGATTGAGCTGGCAACGTGCTAACCTAATTTAGTTATTGAAATAATAGTGTAAGAAATAAATGAAATGAAAAAAGTATATTAAAAATATTAATGATTTTTATTTGAATTTTTCATGTTCAATGTTTATTAAATTTTAATAAGAGACAAAAAATCTTGGTTTTTTTTCAACATTATACTATGTAATGGAGGTTTAATATCATATATTATATAATATTATACATAAAAACTTTGTCCAAAAGGCTTCGGAAAAGACGGATAAAACTGGGGTTAAAACTCTAGGTCTGAATTTTTAAAAAAGTAAGTATTATCAACGAGGTACATTTATTAAATAAATTCATAGTAAGTCCAACCTGCATTTTCTCCTGTTTTCAAATATTGCACAGACAACAAAATTAATAAAATATGTAAGTAATATAATCTATAATGTGCCCTAAAAAGTGGAGCAATCATTTATTTTCTTAAATATTGCACCTAGGCATATACCTCCGATTACAAAATCTCATTACATAACACAAATAATTGTATGATTACTCTTTGAATCATAAGTAATTGTATGATTACTCTTTGAATCATAAGTAATTGTATGATTACTCTTTGAATCATAAGTAATTGTATGATTACTCTTCGAATCATAAGTAATTGTATGATTACTCTTTGAATCATAAGTAATTGTGTGATTACTCTTTGAATCATAAGTAATTGTATGATTACTCTTTGAATCATAAGTAATTGTATGATTACTCTTCAGATGTCGATAACAAAAAAGTCTTTTAAAAGATAATTTTTTATTTAATCAGTATGTAAAAGTATCGATTTGTCAAATATTTATCGTACATTCATCAATGCATACATAAAGTTTTACGCTTCTGTCTATAAAAGTTGTAAAAATATTAAAAGAAAAGTTGATTCACTTAGGCCAAATTAAACTGAACGTGGAAGTGTATTGGTGTTTGAGGAGAAAGTTATTTAAATGAAAAATTATGTTATGGTAAATGAGGTCTCATAAAAATGTGAACTTAATTTTAAAAGTAAGGTACAGAACAAACAAACAAAAAGAAGCTTTTTTGTTCATCTTGTTTTAATGGTCAATTTTTAATAAATGAAATTTTTAACTTTTAATAATTATTTTATAATAAATAAAAATTAATCATTTAGTATCAATTCTACTTAAGATAAATTAAACGGAAAAAGCACAAATTTTCTCGTCAAACACATCAAAAAATTGGAGACACAATTTTATCTTTCAAAATTTCAAAGGATTTCAACAATAATTTGTTTTATTTAAATATATTTAGAATTTCTGAATATATTGACAATGCATTTAGGGGATGAAATCTCTACTAATAATAAAGATGTGTGTGTGTGTGTGTGTGTGTGTGTGTGTGTGTGTGTGTGTGTGTGTGTGTGTGTGTGTGTGTGTGTGTGTGTGTGTGTGTGTGTGTGTGTGTGTGTATGTGTGTGTGTGTGCGCGTGCTGGAACTCTATAGGCTTGACTGTTGATCTAAAACTCCAAATTTACGCACATATATACTTTGGAGGATTTTTTTTAAATTTTAATAAATTAAAAATTAAATTAAATGCTTACATTTTTCGTGATAACTTTTTTAAATATTATCACACAAAAATAAATTTTACGCCATTTTAAAATTCAAAAAAAATTTAATTGATATCAATTTAAAAGTTATATAGATTTTTCCTTAATTTTAGCAATTTTTTTTTTTAAATATACTTTCATCTAATTTCCAGCAATGATTTGCATTGTTGCCCTAAACATTCAATATATTTTTATAATTTCATCAAATACTTAATAGGATAATTTTCTTTCATTGTTTAAAGAAAAATTGTTCTGTGAATTATCTGTGTTCACAAGGCGAATTAAAATGGGAAGTTCCAAGTGAATGAAGATTTGCTGGACCACTACTTTTTTTTAGAGCTATGACGTCATAGAACTAGTGTCTATTAGATAAATTCATGGATTCTATGAATAGAGTATATGCAGGGCAATCAACATGGTTTTAATGCCGGACAGTTTGAAAGAATCATGGGCATGAAATTATTATTTAAGAGAATTAACAATTAAATATAAAATATATTTCTACCGAACAGCTGGTGGCCAAAGACTGACTAGTATAAAATAATAAAAAATTGTAAATGAAATAAAAAATTGATATTTTTTATTCATTAATAAAAAAATTTCTTTAATATTATTAAGCTAATACACACAATATCGTATGGATATTAAATATAACATAAACACTAAACATAACCAATACAACAATTCAAAACGAATGTAAAATAGTATTAACACAGGATAAATAAATACTCTGATAGAATCAATACAAAATAATTTTTAATTCTTTAATCTTAATTTTAATAGTGGCAAAAGTACGCGAACTAATGGCTTGGCAAAATAATGAAATCAGTTTGAATTTTTTCACAACAATAAAAGTATTGTTGCAGATTGTATATCAAATTAAATTTTTTAAAATTTAATATAATTAGAGAAGAAAAATTGTTTAGAAATTAATTTTGTGTCATAAAAAGACAATTTTTGAGCTTTGAAATATTGTAGAAATTACTTTTGTGAGATAATAATATTTGAAAGTTCTAGTTGAAAAAGAAATTATATTTTTGTTGAAAAAAAAATCTTATATCTACTTGTAGCTTATATTTTTAAGTTTCAAACTTTGAAAAAAGCTAATAGTGACATTCCTCGTGTTTTAAATTGCGCTTGTGCTTGATTTCATCAAAATAGGACAAGGCACACACCCACCCACCCCCACGCACAAACAAACACACATTATATATATAACTTTAAAAAAATCTTGCTTGCTATGAAAAACATTAGCAATTTTTTTTATTATTATTGTTATGGATCATAAACATCGTGTTTAGGTTTAAAACATCCAAATAAGTAAATAATCCACAATAAAACACAAATCCATTAGGAAAATTTTTAAATTATGGAGAAATTTATAATATTTCATATATTTATACAACATAACTATTAATGTACATTTTTACGAAAAAAATAATTACCTTTAAAAATACTAAAATCAATAAAATTATTTCAGGATTACTTAACCAAGATGTTTCTGGAATTTTCGTTTTAAATATTTTTCCCATTCACCAGTCAGAAATATAGTAACATGATAATGTTTTTAGTCTTGGTTAATCTATCTTTCAATCTTAATTAAGTCCCCGGTGGCCTGGTGGTTCATAGGGTTCATGAGGCATAGGGTTCCAGGTTCGAGACCAGATTCCACCGAAGATCCATCGTGTAGGGGGGTCTGTTGCACATTAAATCCGTCCGAGCCAAACGTCCTCCCGCTGGTGTGGTGTGGAGAGGAGGGTGCCAGTTCATGTGCCGTCCTTGCCGTCTGACCGTAGTTCAAAACTACGAAGTCCGTCCCAAAATAGTTGTTTTCTAGTGTTGCTTTACAAATATAACTAATATTACGTTAATATAACTAAATTTCAATCTTGATTAATCTTTTTAGTCTTGATTAATCTGATTAAAAAAATTCTTTTAATTACAAAGCAGCAATAAAATGCAGACAAAAAAAAATCCATTTATTATTGTAACAATGCACTTAAATATAAAGCCAGTAACTAAAACACAAAAAATGTTACAAGTAAAATATTTTGAAAATCATTTTTTGAACCAATGATCATTTTTTAACTAAGCAATTTTTTAATTAAAATAGAGAAGTAATTAAAAAAGAAATAAATCATTTTACTGAAGATCTTATTATATAAGCGATGGAAAAATGAATTCTCTTCAACAGCATGAACTGAAGTTATTGAAGGAAATAATTAATTACTTAATAGTAATTAATTTCTGATGAGAGAAATTTTTAAATTTTAATACTAATTAATTTTTAATGAGGAAAATTTTAAATTTTAAAACTAATACATTTTTAATGAGGACAAATTTTTAATATTAATACTAATTCATTTTTAATGAGGGAAATTTTAAATTTTAATACCAATTCATTTTTAGTGGGGGAAATTTTAAATTTTAATATCGATTAATTTTTAAAGAGGAAAATTTTTTAATTTTAATGCTAATTCATTTTTAATTAAAATTTTGAGAAATAATTATTTCTCAAATTTCTTAGTAATTATCTATTGATCAAAAATGAATTCTGATATATAATTATAAAAAGCAAACTTAGCATCTATAGAAATCTGCTCTTTTGAATGCCATGAAAGAATTTCTTTTATTATAAATGCCACAATTTATAATAAAAAGGTTTACTTAACTCAGACAATTGATCCATTGAATATTAACAATTTCACCTCAAGCTAGTCTAGAAATTTTATCAGCTATTGGCGTTTTACATTTAACTTAAAGAGCCATTTTAACTTTAAGAGAAAAAAGTCAATTTTTTTTATGCTCAATTTTTCGCAGTAAGTCCATGTACATGATTTCTGACGCCAAATGAAGATAATCTTTCATTAAATCTTTCCATTCGTCGCTGAGGAGTAAAACCTTATCGTGGTCCAAAATAAAATTCTGTGTATGGTTCTTCAAATCTGCATCATTAAGCATATCTGCTAAGACCAGAATTTCACAAGCATTACTGGGACAGAGATTTTTTTTCAAGATATATGAGCATTTATTTCTTAAAGACATAACAGCATATTTGTCTGCTGCTATAAATAACTTGGAAGCATGTTGCCACTGTAAGTTTTCCAGAGTATCCGTGTATAAATATAACAGAAGACGTCGAATAGTTTCAGAGTCAATATCTGGAATGTCGATGCATTCCTTTGTCTTTTCTTTCATGTCATTCGAGAACATAGCTTTAAAAACAGGAGATCTTGCGCTCAGTATCAGTTTGTGCACGCTAAATGTTTCTGTATCGCTCCTTAGTTTCACATCGGAGGAGAAACCATCGTTATACAAGCACTGCAAATCATTCTTCAAATCATCAATATTGTGCAAATATTCTGTATTTGCCACAAGCATTTCATTACTGATAATATGATTCGTGCTTGGAAAAACGTCCTGTCCACTGTCATCAGTCTGCACTTGATGGGATATCTCGCCTGTGAAAAAAATGCACTCACATCCCAAATTTAGAACATCATTCGATAAATATCGATGATTCCTGGACATCAATTGACTCTTGGTGAAAAACAGTACAAACTTTGTAGGAGATCCAAAAGATTCTTCGTCTTGACCACAATCAATTTCTTTTCCAGTAGCATCTAAGATATAGAATCTGCAGGTTGCCATTTTAATTTTGAAGTCATAAACAGGATTTATTTCGATTGTAATACATTCACCACTATGTTTATCCGATACTGTTATGTTCATAGAAATCAAATACTTGTTGGATTCGGATTTCATCACAATGGGTATTTTCTGATTGGCTTGTAGAGTACTGAACTCCTTCACTGTTCCAACAAAATTTTTATGCTCAGTATTCACTCGTGTCCGAATAACGCAATTTTCAGATTCTGACTGTCGCTTATCATTATTCCAAAGTTGACACTGAACTATGAGAGTCTGATTAGGAGAAAACTCGGCTGATTTTTTCAGAATTTCATCTACTTCAATAAATTGCGACACTTCTATGCCTACGCCAAAACACACAGATTTCTGTGTCACATCATAAGTTTTAAGAGATGTCCCGTCAGAGGTTAATACGGAAAGTTGGAAATTCACGTCAAAGCTATCTTGGAATGCATCTGTTGACTGAAGAAAAATTCCAATGTAATTCCCAACTTCATTTTTATATAGGCATAAATTCCACTTAGTATTGTCTAAACAGCCCACAATAAACTCGGAACTAACCAGAGCTTCTTTCTTGTTTTTCCAGTACAGAAAAAAATTTTCTATGTACCATTTTACTGTGAATGACATCATTTAATGCCTGCTGACACTCGAATAGATTACTTATAATGTGCGAATGTGATAGCAGAATAGAAAAATTTGTTTGCTTCGCAAATTATCTAATCTCGAACGAAAGAAAAATAGATAATTAATTACCTTTAACAATATACAGCTTGCATAAGTATGTGAAATGAAGATAAAACACTTCCTCCGATATGAGCAGAAAACTGATGTTTTTTTAATAAACAAAGAGCCGCTGTCCGCAATGTATCGCCTGTAATAAACTAAGAGGAAGCGTGACCAACTAGTTCTATTATTTTCTCTCTTTAGTTCACTTCCGTTCTCTCAAATCCCCCCCCCCTTCTCTCTCTCACATTGGTTGTTTACGAGTTTCGGTTTCGATTCTGGTTACACAGACAGAAGCAAGTCTGGTTTATTGAATATTCATTTTCTGTCATCAGATGGCAATTATGACAGAGATGAAAGCTCTAATAGTTTTAACTGTTGAATCATCACTTCAATATTCGCATTATTTTCTACTGACAAAACTGCATGGAATTAATATCATTTACTAGCCTCTTAATTTTGGGATGCAAGAAATATCATACCTAGCTTTAAAATTAAAAATTTTAAGTCGCTTAAAGGTAAAGTAGTATCTTTTGTATAAAAAAATTTATTAATAAATTGCAATTGTTAATTCCAGTTCTTATGAACCGCCACTATATGTTAGAACAAAAACTTGGCATTAGAAAAAATTAGATGGCATTTTTTGTAATGGAAACTCATTTATCTTTGTTAATGTAAACATAAGATTGAATCCAAATGAAAAATTAAGCCTCATGAAGTAAGTTCAGGAAATATTGCTGTTAATAATAAAGAAAAATTTGTATTGTTTGCCAACGGATTCTAAAACCTTCCGCGTTAGGATGAGTTTAATTCCTTAAAACAGGGATGAGAGGAAGTATGAAAGGAGGAGATGTTTACATTTAACAACTAGCCGCCTTTGGCGACCAGCCGGTTCGCCAATCTTAATGTTCGTTAAAATTTTAATAATTGAATATTTTATGCAATTCCTACTTTAATAGATTCTTCAGCAAAATATTTTAAAACTTCAAATTTTGATTATCATATAATTCATTCATAATATTATAAAGGCCTTCAGTCATAACGTAATATGTATCTCTTATTTTCTGTTAGCACCCGTAGAATTTATGCTTTAAATTAAAGTGGAAAGAATTTATCTTCAATTAATATAATAATATTTTTTACTGAAACAAAGCATTTTTTTATAATCTGATTACTGAAAATAGAGTCACTCAGCGTTTAAACTTTATGGGCACTAAAGAATATCTTTTTTAATTTATGTAATATCTCAAGAGTTGGTCAACAAAATTTTCTTAGATTCATTAGGAGCAGATCGATTCATTAACAATGTTTAAATTTAAAAGCATCAAACACTAAGAAAATAAAATGAATCGTTTAAAATAAACGGTTGAAAACAGGTTTTAAAAAAACTACTTAAAAAACGATGTACTTAAAACTATAAGCATATACAAAAAATATATAACTAACATAAATACAATTTACTTACAAAAGCATGCAACTAACCCAAACATAATTTAAATCATCCATTAATAACGTTGTCATGGCAACAATCAGAACAGAATGCGCATGCGTGAATTTTCTTCGCCGGTTACGTAACGCAAATACGTGATTTTTTCTACGCCAGTTGGGGTAACGCTATGCGGATTAGAAATTTTTAATTTCCTTTATTCTGTTTTATTTTAATTCAAAAGTACTTCAGAATGAATCTGAAAGATCGATTCATTAACAATGTTTAATTTTAAATGCATCAAACCTTAAGAAAATAAACAGAACCGATTGAAATAATCCGCCGAAAAATTTTAACCCTAGCCTCATTACTGTTGGGAGAAAAAAAACTGAAGCCTTTCTCGTTTGGCGCTGGGGATAATGGAAGATTTTTTTTGGCGGAAAAGTTGGCGGTGGGGAAAATGGAAGATTTTTTTGGCGGGAAAGTTAGTTTTTAATTAATAATTAAAATTCTAATTAAAAATTCGAAAAAAGAAACCCCAGGTGCACATTCCCAACCTCCAAGGTATACATGTACCAAATTTGGTAGCTGTATGTCAAACGGTCTGGCCTGTAGAGCGCCAACACACACACACACACACACACACATTGAGCTTTATTATAAGTATAGATAAAGTAAATTCGGATTACACGCGAACTTATGAGGTGTGAGCATTGCAGAAAATTCTCAAGACTGTCTGAAAAAGGTACTAATTCACAATAAAATATTTCAGAACAATTTTTATTTACTGTAAAGGACATAAACATTAAATTATGGTGAATAAATGGAAGATTTCTGTACTTAAAATTTGGTAACTTACTTTTTTCAAAATGATAATGATTTTCTTAATGTTGAAATGCTTCTTTTTTTATGTTATTGAATTTTTTGAGAATATTTTAAGATTAACATGGGTGGGTAATCGAGAGTTTACTCTATGTAAAACATTTTTTTTTTCATTTAAAGAATTGCTGTAAATATGGAACGTCTTAAAAATATATTATTTTTTAAATAATGGTAATTTTAATATATAATTTAATATTTAAAATTTATTAATAAATTGCAATTGTTAATTCCAGTTCTTATGAACCGCCACTATATGTTAGAACAAAAACTTGGCATTAGAAAAAATTAGATGGCATTTTTTGTAATGGAAACTCATTTATCTTTGTTAATGTAAACATAAGATTGAATCCAAATGAAAAATTAAGCCTCATGAAGTAAGTTCAGGAAATATTGCTGTTAATAATAAAGAAAAATTTGTATTGTTTGCCAACGGATTCTAAAACCTTCCGCGTTAGGATGAGTTTAATTCCTTAAAACAGGGATGAGAGGAAGTATGAAAGGAGGAGATGTTTACATTTAACAACTAGCCGCCTTTGGCGACCAGCCGGTTCGCCAATCTTAATGTTCGTTAAAATTTTAATAATTGAATATTTTATGCAATTCCTACTTTAATAGATTCTTCAGCAAAATATTTTAAAACTTCAAATTTTGATTATCATATAATTCATTCATAATATTATAAAGGCCTTCAGTCATAACGTAATATGTATCTCTTATTTTCTGTTAGCACCCGTAGAATTTATGCTTTAAATTAAAGTGGAAAGAATTTATCTTCAATTAATATAATAATATTTTTTACTGAAACAAAGCATTTTTTTATAATCTGATTACTGAAAATAGAGTCACTCAGCGTTTAAACTTTATGGGCACTAAAGAATATCTTTTTTAATTTATGTAATATCTCAAGAGTTGGTCAACAAAATTTTCTTAGATTCATTAGGAGCAGATCGATTCATTAACAATGTTTAAATTTAAAAGCATCAAACACTAAGAAAATAAAATGAATCGTTTAAAATAAACGGTTGAAAACAGGTTTTAAAAAAACTACTTAAAAAACGATGTACTTAAAACTATAAGCATATACAAAAAATATATAACTAACATAAATACAATTTACTTACAAAAGCATGCAACTAACCCAAACATAATTTAAATCATCCATTAATAACGTTGTCATGGCAACAATCAGAACAGAATGCGCATGCGTGAATTTTCTTCGCCGGTTACGTAACGCAAATACGTGATTTTTTCTACGCCAGTTGGGGTAACGCTATGCGGATTAGAAATTTTTAATTTCCTTTATTCTGTTTTATTTTAATTCAAAAGTACTTCAGAATGAATCTGAAAGATCGATTCATTAACAATGTTTAATTTTAAATGCATCAAACCTTAAGAAAATAAACAGAACCGATTGAAATAATCCGCCGAAAAATTTTAACCCTAGCCTCATTACTGTTGGGAGAAAAAAAACTGAAGCCTTTCTCGTTTGGCGCTGGGGATAATGGAAGATTTTTTTTGGCGGAAAAGTTGGCGGTGGGGAAAATGGAAGATTTTTTTGGCGGGAAAGTTAGTTTTTAATTAATAATTAAAATTCTAATTAAAAATTCGAAAAAAGAAACCCCAGGTGCACATTCCCAACCTCCAAGGTATACATGTACCAAATTTGGTAGCTGTATGTCAAACGGTCTGGCCTGTAGAGCGCCAACACACACACACACACACACACACACACATTGAGCTTTATTATAAGTATAGATAAAGTAAATTCGGATTACACGCGAACTTATGAGGTGTGAGCATTGCAGAAAATTCTCAAGACTGTCTGAAAAAGGTACTAATTCACAATAAAATATTTCAGAACAATTTTTATTTACTGTAAAGGACATAAACATTAAATTACGGTGAATAAATGGAAGATTTCTGTACTTAAAATTTGGTAACTTACTTTTTTCAAAATGATAATGATTTTCTTAATGTTGAAATGCTTCTTTTTTTATGTTATTGAATTTTTTGACAATATTTTAAGATTAACATGGGTGGGTAATCGAGAGTTTACTCTATGTAAAACATTTTTTTTTTCATTTAAAGAATTGCTGTAAATATGGAACGTCTTAAAAATATATTATTTTTTAAATAATGGTAATTTTAATATATAATTTAATATTTAAAAATTATTATTTATAATGATTTTTTTACTTAAAAATATTACATGAAATTATTTATTTTATTATTAATTATATTTAATTATTATTATTATTTTAAAAATATATAAAATGAAATAATTAGGAAAATTTGAAGCAGCACTGGAATTAGCCATATAAACAATCAATACGCAATTCGGAATTAAAATAATGAGGTCAGAAACGACACATGAAAAAAAAAGGACGAAAAATTATCTAATAGGGCAGAAATTAAGATTAATGAATTGCGAAGAATTCTGGAAATGCGCTCATCCTTCCGCGTCTCACCCCTAAGTAAGATAGAATCGTTGAAATGTGGTAGTCTCAGAATACTGAAGCGAACAGTTGTTATCTAACATGTTTGATATTTTTTAATTGAAATAAATTCTGACTGAATAAAGTGTATACTAGTAAGGTCTCATCTAAACGCTAAAGATATATTTAATTAGAAAAAATAAATACAGAAATAAACACAGTTGTTTTTTTATCATGGTTTGGAATTTATCAAAATATTTCGAATTTCATATGATATTTTAACCCTTTAAAGGGCCATTTTTTTCTAGTCATATTATGTTAAACTATTTTTAGGCTTGGAATTAGAATAAGGAAAGAGATTCATTTAGCTTATTAGATAAATTTAATTAATTAATTAATTTGGTTCATTAATAATTAAGTAACAAACCAAGACGCATCATCTTGTGTGAGATAAAGAACTGAAGCATCTAAGTTTCTATCTTTCTAAAAAAAATGTGTCAGAACTTATGCCAACCTACATAATTTCATACAAAGATTGATAAATTTGGTGGGAAGCATACTTCCCACGGCCCTAGAAAGGGTTAATATTATATTGATAATTAATTCAAGAGACCAAATAAACAATTTGAATCAGAAGCAGCTAAGTTGCATCATTTAGCTGTTAGCTTGTCTAATATAATTTGGCGGATAATTGTTGATAGAAACGAACGTGAAATTTCTAATATTTTTGTCAGGGTATGGATTTCTTTTGGTCATCACAGATTCGTGATTCTCCATGAAAAATTCTATCAATAAAAAAAATTAGATTTAGAAGTCTTTTTTTTAATTTATAATTTTTTAAATAATTCCTTAAAAGTCAGCACTATTCCCATAACACATTCTGCCACAAAATCCATTTAATTCAGTTCCTTCATTATTTTAATTGATATTCTAATCTAGAATCTGCTTAACAATCAAAATAGTATTTTGGAATTATCCCGTCAACCATTTTCGCCAAACAAAATATTATCGCCAAAAGGCGGGAATTCGCCACAAATTGCGTGAAAAAAATCAAAATAGTACTTCATTATGATAGCGCCAAAGAATTGGCGCATTTTCGCGAGCGCTGACAGCGTTTGAGATAATCCCAAAGTACCATCAAAACATATAGTATTGTATTAAAATTAAGTACTATTACAAAACTTAAAAATATATTTATTTAGCTAAACATCGAATTTATAAAATTAATGATTGCAATTTTGGAAATACTATTATATTGCATACTAATTTAATAAAATAATTAAATTGTACATCCATTGGCAATGAAATTTACAATTCAATTTTTCAAACACTTCAAATACATCACCTGTGCAGCTAGATAGCTGTTGCTTTCCATAAATGATTTCCACTCATCTGATGTAAATATTTGTTGGTCGTGTTCTAGAATATATTCTTGAGCAACAGACTTCAGTTCTTCATCGCGATGCATGTCCGCAAGAATTAAAATTTCACACACATTTGATGGCTGCATATTCTGTGCCATAAAATTTGAACATCTCTGCTTCAAAGAGGATATATCATACTTGTCAGATGCAAAATACAATTCTTTGGCACTCTGAAAATCAAGTTCTCCAGTGGTGTCTGTGTAGATAAAAAGTAGCATCCGCTTCAATGTATCCAAATTCAAATCTGTAATGTTAATACATTCACTCACTTTCTCTTTCATGTCTGTATCAAACATTGTTTTGAACACAGGAGATCTGGCCCTAAGTATATCCTTGTGAGCTGGGACTGTTTCTGTACCAATCTGAAACTTAACGTCATGGAAGATACTGCCATTGTAAAAAAATTTCAAATCATCGAGAAAAGTGGTTGGCAAGATATTCTCTTCGTATTTCCCATCAGTTGTTACTTCATTTGTATTAGTCGGTTTCTCTTCATTTTTGGAAATATCTACTTTTTTCAGATTCGGATTTGGTGAAAAGAAGGAAACGATAATTTTTTTATTTAATCGTTCTCTATCAAAGGCAGCCATTATGAAAAGGGTTACAGAACAACTCTCATCAAAATCTAACACGACAATGAATCAGTTTCGTTTTAATGCAATATAAATAACTCTTGATTACTTCTACATTTTTTTATCGAAAAGTATGAATACGCTCTTTGAACTTACACTGAGACGATAAGATATGAAATTTTTTATTATCAAACTTCCTGTTTCATTGTGAAACAAATCTTCTTTCGAAAAGCTTTGTATAATAAACTCTTTTTTAATTGTTCCATTATTTGCTAACAAGTAATTGATAAGTCATTAATTTATTTAATGCCTTAAATGGAGACTCCGTTGGTATTTTTCTTTTTGTTTTTTGTAAACAGCTTTGGAATTGATTTTGGAAACACAATACATTCAGGAAATCGTGTAGTTACCAAAAATATTATTATTAGAAATGTTAAATGTTATAATATTAAATGTTAGAAAGATGTTATAAGAAAAACCCTAAGCAATCTTTTAATAAGTAAACGCTAAGCAATCTTTTAATAATTTGTTTAAATATTATGGAATTGCACTAATGTTAATGACTGTTAGAATTTAATAAACAAAAAGGAAATTAGAAATAGTAAACAAACAAACGAAGGAGATTCTTTTTTTATATATCATTCTTATATGTGATTGAGATTATCTACCGTTGCTAATTTCAATCTTTTATCAAAAAAAAATTCGATAACAAATAAAAAAAAAAGAGTTTTAACATTAAAAAAAACATTATTATTATTTTTCAAAAAAGTGAATTATCAATTTTAGGAATAGAAATCTTCCATTTATTCATCAGAGTTTAATTTTTAGGCTTCATACATTAAAAAAAAATTGTTCTAAAGTATTTTATTGTGAATTAGAATCTTTTTCCCACATTATTAAGAGTTATTCTCTTTTTTTTCATTTCTAAATCTGCAAATAATCCGAGTCCACTTTAAGTTAAATGTAAACATCTATTCTTTTTAACTTACCTCTAGCCCCTATTTTGACTAAACAAATGCTTGCTGACGCTTGCGCAAAAGCGCAAATTGTTTTTGAATCCATAAATGAACAGCACGTCTATGTTTCTGTCTATTTAGAAACCGAAGGGCCGCGGCGGCCTGGTGGTAAGGTCTCGACTTGCGAGGCGTAGGGTTTCAGGTTCGAGACCCGACTCCACCGAAGAACCGTCGTTTAAGGGGATCTGTTGCACGTTAAAACCGTCAGGGCCAAACGTCACCCCGCTAGTGTGGCTTGATATGGAGAAGGGGGTGCCAGCTCAGAAGGCGTCCTTGTTATTTGATCGCGGTTCAAAATTGCGAGGTAGTCCCAAAATAGCCCTAGTGCTGCTTTACGAGACGTTAATACAGCGGTTCTTAACCTATGGGTAGCGACCCAAAATTGGGTCGCGAAGCATATTTCTTGGGTCGCTCTGAGTCGAACCAAAAAAGTTAGTAATATACCAAATTTCAGACATTTTAGAAATGACGACTTGAATAAATATCAACAATCGAAAATGAATGTTATTAACAAGATCAAAAAATATCAGCTGATTAAAAAGCGAGAGCAAAAAAAGTACGTGTGATGATAATAACGGTGAGAACTAAATGGAGCAAAGCTGGCGAGGGCCTACAAGAGAAGCGCGCCAAATATTTCATTATGTCAATCTTTTGGTTTTATTCGTTCGCTTTATTTACAAAATATTTAACAGGTAAGCACTTCTAACTTGAGAATAATTTTAAATACATGCTGATTAAAAAAAACGATATCTGTAATTTATGATATAATTTGATAAATGTCAGCGCATTTTAGTTGTTTTAAAGTCAAAATGGATGGGGAACTCTTTCCCAGCGCGGAGCGTCACATTTTCTGCCTTTTACAATACTGCCAAGTTGGGGTGAAACAACCCTATAAGTATTATTGCCCTTTGCAACAACATATATGTGTGAGGCTGGTTTTTCGGCCCTGTGTGTAATCAAAAACAATTACCTTAACAAGTTAAATCCTGAAATAGATATAAGGTGCTACTTGACAAGCATTCAACTGAGGTTTGAAGATCTTTCAAAATGTATTCAAAGCACAAGGTTCTCATTAACCCTTCAACCGGCTGGAACGTAGAAAGTCGCTCCAACGTGTCTCTTGAATACCGGCTGGAACGTAGGAAGTTGCTTTCCGAAAACTGTTTTGAACCCGGCTGGAACGTAGGAAGTTGCTTTCCGCAAACTGCTATTAACCCGGCTCCAACGTAGAAAGTCGTCAATGCTTTCCCCCTTAAATGCAATAAACGGGGTGGGTCATCTGCTTGTTAAGGTCATTTTGTGGTTTTCGCTGACAGTTAGAATTTGGGTGGTCCCTCCAATTAGGGGAACGAACTCCCGAAAAGGGGAAATAACGCTTTTCGTAAGAATTCGCGATTGCAGGATCGATTGGTGATATGAGCTGTATACTTCATTTCTGATTTGGATATTTCATTATTTCGCCACAAATTTAATATCCAAATGAAAACTATTATACTTATTAAAGGTAGGGAATCCCTCATATTTACATGTCATAATCATGTATAACAGTTAATGATTGTGATTAGTTCGCAAAAAAGTACGTTTGAACTTTTAATAATACTTTTATTAAAATGCTGTAAAATATAAAAAAACAAATCCTTATATAAAATTTTTAAATTTATTTTCATCCCAATTATTAAGAGAGACAAATATTTATTTATAAATGTAATTTTAACTATTGTTTAAGCTTTGTATATAGATTTTGGCCAAGCATTTAATACGTAATAAAAGGCAAATTTGAAAATTTTTGGATCTAATTATTTATTTTTTACTGTTTAGAATGAGTTTTTAGTAAAAGCGTTTTTAATTTTTTTTATAGACGTTTTTATTTAAAGTATCTTGATAAATGTAGTTACTATTATTCTCTTATACTGCTTAATATTATTTTTTATTTCACTATTTAAATACAAGCGTTGTTCACTGGTTTTTGCAAATCATATTTGTCTTTCGTTTTTTTTTTTTTTGGGGGGGGGGGAGAGGGCTCAGGTTATAAAAAAAACCGCTTTTTTTATAAATATAAAAAATATTTTTTTAGAAATTATATCTTTAAAATATATAATTATATTATAAATATATATTTAAAATCTCTATAAAAAAATCAAAGCACATTCAAATGGGAGGAAGAGTTGTGTCTTGTGACGGGCTGCGAAAAGCGTAAATGAAAAAAATTACTTGGTAATAATAAGGACTATTAAAAAAAGTTTGGCATATGAAAGAAAGAAAATATATTTAATAAATGGAAAACATTTATTTATATTCTTCAAAATTGGATGATGTGTATGATATTGCTTTGAAGAATAGAATTAATGAATGTATCTGTGCAATTATAATTATTGCTTTGCAATAAAACAGCATTAACTATTTAATGAAATTAAATAAATGCATTAAAGGCTGATACGATTTCTAACTGTTTGAACGTATCACAAGGCTGTGGATTCAGAACTTTTTTTATCTATGGATCTCGGTTCCTTTCAATTGCTAGTATTCGGTAAGAAAATCCATGTGTTTCTCTATGTGAAAGTAGTTTTTCGGCTTGTTCGCATTGTTAAAAGAAGTTTTACGATCAAATCAAGCAGTAAAATGTCGGTAGGTTTAGTGCTTAAAGTTGCCCAAGTTACATTACAAAGAGAAGTGTTACATCTGGTGAACAACAGCCTATTCAAGGAAAATTAGTGTCTCAAAATGGGTTATATAGAACATGCGCCAGGCAGATTGTACAATAGAAGTACTTTTAATACGAATCTTGCATTGAAAGGGAGGATATTTTCCCTTGCTAGGCATTCAGCAAGACAAGAATTAATTCTTGAAAGAGGTTTTGAGTAGTTCTTTTAATCTTTACCATTCTTGAAATTTATGAGTCTTGGATTCAAAAGATTAATTCATCACTCCTGAAAGCGGTGTTCTTTTTATTAAGTTAACGTGGGTATTATGGCAATAATCTATGAAAAAAAGTTTTTAAGCTTTGCTCTTTAATCAGTTTTAGATTTTATGTCAAACAAAGTGTGTGCTCTACTATTTTTGATTTTCATATCCATTAAAGTTTTTTTTTCATAGAAGATTTAAAGACGTATTTCTTAATATATTCAATAATAAGTAATGACTAAAAAATAAAATAAAAAATTCGATTTCTCTGTTCACTAATACAATGCAAGTGGGTTTTCTTACTAAATTTGTTTATATTCTGGTTGAAATTCGGCTATTGATCAGATACTACTGAAGATTGTTTCCAATAGAAAAATTGCTTCCTTTAGGAAATTTATTTCTAATGCACTTCCTAAGGGCAATCCTAATAGCAATTTTCAAAAATGAGCTAAAAATGTTTCACCAATGCTTGATTCTGCACTTGAACTTTATCTAAAGTATAACAGAATTTTTAACAAAAGCATACCACTGAAAGATACTCAGCATTAAATAATTAGTTGGATCATATCTTGATATCAACAATGGAAAAAAATTAGGTTGAAATGATAGAAGCAACAATGAAGACAATTTAATTTCACTTCCATAATGAAATATATTGATGTAAAATATGCTTAAATTCGATAAATTAATATACAAATGTCAAATTAGTTAATTTACTTTTCTTCGAATTACCACGGAAAAATTTTAATTAAAATTTTTACTATGCTTTAAAAATTCATAATTTACGAAAATAGTAGCGTTTGAATTTTTAAAAAGCTATTTGTGAATATTATTTTTGCTTTGATAAAAAGTAGTTACAGATGATAAGAACATCATGAGACATTTAACATTATGAGAACATTTTAACATCATGAGACCACGATGAGTCATCTGTGACTAGACCACCAATAACTTGCTGCTTTATCACACCAACATGATTCTCCGACCTGTCTTTGCTAATTAATTCTATGATGTAACAATTCACGCTTATCTCTATTTTTCTTAAAAATATAAAATAACTTATATATATATATATATTATTTCTGATTTAGCACAACCTTCTTAATATGTAATGTCATTGTTAAGCAAATTTTCTCCCATCCAATTTTTGTGACCGGAGGATAAGATCATTTAAATGAAGAATTTCTGCCCTTCTTGCACAAACTGGAAAAATAAGGAACTGGTAAAATAATAAAATAATTACAGATTCATTAATATCTATAATTTGTTTTATTTTAATGAGTGTGCCAAAATTTGTAAAAAATATTTTTATTGTTGCAATGAAATAAAAACCTTAATTTTCACTCACTGGTTTTAAACGTTATTGAAGTTATGATTACTTACTCTAGATTGTTTTTCATTTATTTTATTGTGCATCTACCTTTTGAAATTCACATGCAGCGAAATACCTTATAAATATTGCCAGTGAAATTCGTTTGAATTGTTCAGAAATGAAGAGCATGGAAGCAAGAGTCTGAAAGGGTAATTCTTAACTGTTGGACACATGCAGCTAAGTCTCATTTTTCGTAAATTATCTACGAGATAATTTACGAATTTTCATAAAAAATCATAATGTTGTAACTTAATAAAATGGGTACAGTTGAAATTTTGATTTCATTGATGGAGTTAGATGAAAGAAAGATTCTTCGCAATATTTAACGCCAGAGAAATGCTTGGATTTATGAAAATATTTCTGCACTGACTATAAGTCATTTTTACCAAGATTTGTGACAAAATTAGGAATGATATAAGAAATTGACATTCAAAATATTCACTTATTAAAAATATGAATGAAATGATGATTTTTATCAGATATAAGCCTCGTGAGTAAATGGATACACTATGTTTTCTTATTTTAGCATTAAAATTAACTTTAAAAATTTATTATTTCAACTTATTTTTTAATTATTTCAAAATAAGATAATTAGTCAAAAATATTCAAGTTAATAATATTTTCATCAACATATTATCATTAAAATATTCACCTACTATATATTGACAAAAGATTGTTTTATTATTTTTCAAAACTTAAAAAAATGAAATGAAAAACAAAAATCAAAAAATAAACAAAAAAATTTTATAAATTTTTATTTATAATTTTCAATAACAGATTATAACAGATTTATATCCGAAATGAATGTAGTATTTTTAAATTAATAATAATTTTTTATAATTTATTTCAATCAGGGAGCTATAAATCATGCTATTTTCATTTCGAATACCAAATATGCGAGTAAAAGGCTTACAACTAAAAATTAGAAAAAACTTAAGTAAAATTCACTGAATGTCAGTAAAAAGAATGTATTATATTCGTAATGCAATTTGATGAATGATAATTCCTTTTAAATAATTTATTAAACAAATTTTTCTATTACTAATAAAAATTTATAAAATCATACTGCGGATTTTTTTTTAAATTTATTTTTGAACAAATTCTATTTTCTGCAAACATTGCAGATTAAAAGAGAAGTTCTTAGTTCTCAGAGCGAAAACCAACTTCTTAGTTGAAAAACCGCATGGCAATTGCCCTGCGTCGACAGATTTATTACTTGATTGATCAGTCAGTCCTATTCAAAATCCCCGGTGTTTAGGGGGTGGCGATGGTCGAGACGCGGGAAAGTTTACCCCCTGTTGTTAATGGTCAGGGGAACATTCTTAAGCTGGACAGCCGACGCTCGATGGGTTAAAACTGTATGACTTGCATTTAAAATTTAAAAGACTTAACATATGTATTGATATTTCTTTTTTTTAGGAATAAGTTTAAATGTCAGTTATTTTCAAAAAGTTATAAATATATTTTAATTTGGTCAATAAAAATTATTAAAAACATTGATTATTAATTAAATTTTCCTTGGATCGAAAAGTACTTTTGTTTATCTTTATTATTAAAAAAATAAAAAATTTGTAAGTTAAAAAAAAATCATCATCGTAGGATTGAAGATTTTTTAAAAATACGATCTAAAATAAAGCAATGAAAAAATTTTGACTTTTTTTGGGTGGAGCTGCGCACTTTCGAACGACTTTTAGTTCCTCGTATACGTAGTATAGAAGAAATATAGTAATCGTCAAAAAATTCGAACTCGAGATTTTGATTTCCTTTTTAGATCTCCCTGAATTCGAAACTTTTTCGGAAAATGTCCGTCAGTCTGGCTGTCTATCTATGACAAACTTAACTCAAAAATGCTTTTGGCTAGATGAATGAAATTTGGTATACCGTCTTTGCAACAACTTTTCAGATTTATGTCAAATTTTGAGCAAAATCCGTTCAGAGGAAGTCAGGCTGTTCGAATATAAGATAAAACGATAATTGCAGATTGATAAGTTAGATTTATAATATTCGTTACACAGATTCAACACACCTTTCAAATTTTGAATCGGATTCAACTACGGGTTGACTGTCTGTCGGTCTGTATTTTCAGAAATAAGTAAACGCATTGAATTATATCAAATTTGGTATGGAAATTTGTGACTATAAGTATAGTTTTCTGTCAAATTTTTGTTTCTGTCGGTTAAGAAAAATGTGTTTAAAGCATAAATTCGATTTTTGGATGCTATTAAACGCATGCTAGGAATTAATCGCCAAATAACTCGCCAAAAATGACACGATAGATTCAATAAAAAGGCTAAATCCACGCCAAAAGTTACTATTTCGTAACTATTGCACGCCAATGCCATGTATGGCGTTCTCTGGCATGACAAGTTTATTAGAGAATATGCGAGAAAGTTTTGAGGAAACCACTCCCGCGGGATTGTTTTGCAATTTTTATTAGAATTTTAATTAATAAAAAATTAATTTGAGTTCTAGCGATCACTTTGGAGAATATTTTTACACAAAAATAAATTTTATACCCTTTCAAAATTTAAAAAATATATTTTTAGAGATACTAATTTACTAATCGCGCGAGTTTTTCCTAAGATTAGGATTTTCTTTTAATAATTTTTTTTTTGCCTTAACTTCATTATTATGTTACATTGTTGCCCTGTAATTCAAGCTATCTTTATTATTTCTTCAAAATTTTATAATATAGTTTTCTTCCATTGTTGAAAGCTAAAGAAGAATTATTTTGCTTAATATCTGTGTAGTTTACAAGACGACCAGAAAACTGTATGTAATTTATATATGAAGTTGTAATTCCGAGAAATTTAGTAGATAAATGAACCGGAAATTTGCGTTAGTAACCTCGTTATGATGCTATGGGCCTAGTCACCACTAGAAAAGAGCATTCACAAAATAAGCAGATCTTAATTACGACCATTAAAATAGCACGGTTGTAATGTTCAGATAATTTGGCGAAATGGCGGGCATTAAATAATATTTTTACACTTTATCTAGAATTAAATATAATCGATATATCCGGTGAGCGTATAAAGCAATTAGAAATAACGCGCCGGCTTCCTGGTATAGGGAAAACACATCTTCCCTGTGATATGGGTGTCCTGAGTTCGAGTCCCGGTTCGGGAATGGCTGTTCTTCATCTGTTCTATCTGCGAGATGTCTGAATGTGCCCCCCTATAAACAGGGGCTGTGCAAGCGAATGTGATGCGTAAGTAGTAAAATCGTACTCTTGGCCCTAGTTGGCACTACTAAAAACAAGAGACGCTCCCTCTCGGCTAAAAACCATTGAATTAGAAATCAGCGAGCTTGTCCATGGCAAGTGCCATCAGAAACAGAAATAACGCAAACAATATCACGCTACCACCTTGTCCCTAAAAAATTCTACTGAACCTTTCAGTATTCCCAGAATTCCACTTTTCGATGATTCTACTTCGCTAAGGGGCGAGACGTGTAATGATGAGCGGTTTTCTTTGGCTTTGATTTCCACCTCATTAGATACTTTTTCGTTAATATTTTTTTTAAGTATATGTGAGTGTCATGTTGTTTCTGACTGCACTATTTTATTTTAACTCAAACTGCATATTAATTGCCACTTAATGTGGCAAAAAAAAAAAAAAAAAAAAAAAAAATGAAATTCTTATAAATGACAAAATAAAAAGCTTTCAAGAATTCACAAAGAATATTTTATTTAATATTATTAAATGCCACTGAGATTAACTACCGTTGTTAATTTCAAAACGTTAACAAAGAAATTCAATAACAAATAAAGAAAAGAAGAAATTTAACATAAAAATTATTATTGTTTTGTAAAAAAAATCAATGATCAAATTTTAAGAACAGAAATCTTCTATTTATTCATCATAATTTAATGTGTGGGCTCCTACATCAAATAAAAATTGTTCTAAAATATTTTATTATGAGCTATTACCTTTTCCCTCATAATATCACGAGTCATCCACAGATCTTACGGTTTTTAATTCCGTGAGTAATTCGAGTTCACTTTATTGTTAAACGTAAACATCTCCTCTTTTAATTTTTACTCCCATCCCTATTTTGGCTAAATAAACGCCTCCTGACTCATGCGGAAAAGTGGGGTGGGTTTTCGAATCCGTGAATAAACAATACTTATTTACATATGAAATGCAAATACAAAATGTCCTCAACTATGCAGTTTAATTTCATGGATGGCAGACCAAATGACATAAAATAAATAAATAAAATAAAATAAACCCTGGTAGTTGGAATTCTACAAATGCTCTTATTCTCAAAAAATATATTCTTACAAGCCGGTAAAGCTGTTTCCTAGACGGTTAATTGAATCACTGGAAAGACCGTTTTACGAGCCGCCCTGTGGATGCTGATCGAGTGCCGCGTCAGTGATCTCAAAGCGTGCGACCATTTGGTGATTTTGGCAACAAAATAGATATTGCTGCAAACTTCGAGAATTTTAGTGATCCATCCAATAGGAACCAACATACTCTTAATTGGTACGAACTTTCTCGACCCGCCTACGGGAATTATAAAAGGCCGGCAGTCTCAAGCTGCAATGAAGCGGAGTTGGAATCATAGAGAAGTAATGAGTCGTTGAGAGTATAACGAAGCAACGGCGGTATAATCCTGCGTTGTGTGCAGGACTATCAGAATTGATTCATGCGAGGAGTAGCCAGTCGTGTAGTAGTCGACTACACGAGAGTTGGATACAGCTAAAGAGTCGGCAGATGGATACAGCTAAAGCAAGGAGACAGTGGAGAATTTCAACCGTTTGGAGAGACCGACGGCTTGACGAAGTCAGTGATTTAAGCCGAGACGAGCGTCTCTTGTTCTTCTGTAGCGCCATTTAGGACCAAGAGTACGACTTAGTTACTCATGCGTCACATTCGCTTGCACAACTCCTTTTACAAGAGGACACATTAACACACCTCACAGATAGAACAAAGACGAACAACAACCATGCCAGAACCGGGACTCGAACCCGGGACGCCTAGATCACGGGGAAGACTCGCTGCCCCTATGTCTAACTGATTATTAATGCTCCTTAATGCAATAGTGTAGCAAGATGAAACAGTCAAAGCGAAAGTATTCATTTTTTGAAAATCCCTTTCACAGATAATTTATTCTTTATTTTATTACAGAAAATTATTTTGTAACTTATCCGGATAGAGCTAAGGCCAAACAAGCTGAAGCTGGATAGGCGAGAATCTGCTGTTATTTCAAATTACGGTTGAACAGCTTTCATCTTTAATGCTATTCTTCGATAACTCCTCATAAAGATTTATCACCCACTTATGTTTATATGTTACTGGCAAAGTATGAAATCCGGTATTCTATAGAATGCCTAGGCATTGTATATAATGACTAAAACTAGCCTGCAGTGTATGAACGATTCCTATTTTACACATTTCCTAGACATTTTATAAAATGCCAAATGAGAAAATGGCAAAGTATGGAATATATCTCCGATTTGTTTCGAATGTCTCGTGGCATAAAAACTTCCCTCTGGTTCTTTGGGAATTACTGTGTGATATCCTATTCCTGACGTCGACAAGGTGAAAAGTGATGCGTGCACATTTGCAATGAGTGTGGCAGAAAATGATTTCTACCGACTTGGAACTTCTGAAGGAATTTTAAAACAAGTACATACGAGATGACAATTCACTTTATGTCCTAAAAATTTGCTTAGAATTGAAAATATTCCTAACCATTGAATTCCTCTCTGGTCAATCGCAATTGCACAGTCTAGGGGAAGCGGCTAAGGATTCATCAAATGTATGCGTAAAACTAAGTTCCAAAATATGAACTGTGTGTACTTGAAAAATGTAATGAAACTTTATTCAAAATGTCATTCAAGCCTACTATGTTGCAACAAGTAGGTTAATTTTAATTTCTTATTTTTTATATGAAAATTTATATAATAGCCTTATCAGGACTTTTTTTTTCAAAATTTTCCTAAATAGCATTTGTTATTATATAAAATACCTAGATATTATATACAGTGTCTACGGAAAGTATGTAATAATTCTCATATTTCATTCTTTGTCTAAAATCGCCCGGCATTATATATAATGCCCAAGGAAAGAATGTAATAATTCTCGTATTTCATACTTTGCTTAGAAACGTCCGACATTATATACAATGCCTAGAAACGTCCGACATTATATACAATGCCTAGAAACGTTCGGCATTATATACAATGCCTAGAAACGTCCGGTATTATATACGATGCCTAGAGAAAGTATGTAATAATTCTCATACTTCATTCTTTTCCTAAAAACATCCGGCATTATATACAATGCCTAAAGAAAGTATGTAATAATTCTCTTCTCATATTTCATACTCAGGCTAAAATCATCGTTTCATACTTTGCCGATAACATGTATACTAAAAGAATTTTTTTCCCCCCTCTGCAGTCACTTTATTTTGAGGCGAGAATAGTTCAGAATGGAATAATGAGAAAACGATGACGAATCGTCTGACCAGTAGTCGAGTTTTTCTCCTTTTTCCCTCTCCTGGCAAACTGCCAAAAGAGCATTGCTTAGTTGGTTGAAATTCAAAACGGAAATTATTGGCTGTTGTTTATCTTAAACACAGATGGATTTCGGAGCACGTACCAGATCACGTTCAAACAGAACGCAATGGCTGGCGCGGAAGGCAGTGCAGACAAGAGGAGAACGCATTTCACTTTTATATGGAAAATTAAATATGCTGCGGGAAAAGAGTTCATTAAAAGTCCAACATTTAAGATTCAGTCAATGGAGATGACTAGTTGGAAGATATGTTTAGCATTCAGTTCACGTTGTAATACTACATACTGCTGGCTTAAAAGAGAGGAAAAAGATGACGGACCAGAAAGCATAGAAATAGAGTATGAATTCTTTTTCCCAGATGTCGTTCAATTTTCTTTATACAACAGAGCGGGTACGGAACATTTTCGGAACAATGAATCATCAGAAGAGTTAGAATTTCCCTTATTGTATGCAATATCTGATGAAGATACATACGAATCCTATTCGAGTGATTTATTAACTGTTGGATGCCGCATTTGGAGAACAAATACTGAAATATCAAAATCTGAATTGTGCTTCGCTAGTAGTGAATTCGGTGTACAAAAGCATACATGCATTTGGGCTGTAAAAAAGTTCAGTTCCCTGTAGCAGGGAGAACAGAGGACCCGCATCTTGAATTCAACTGCAAAAAAATTACATACAATAAGGGAATTGATCCTGACTCTTTCCTTAGACGAAGTGTGTGGCGAGGTGAGTGTATTCATTAATTTGGAAGCACTTAATT
Source organism: Argiope bruennichi (assembly GCF_947563725.1). NCBI lineage: Eukaryota > Metazoa > Arthropoda > Arachnida > Araneae > Araneidae > Argiope > Argiope bruennichi. Next base: position 74,331,769 of record NC_079160.1, read on the forward strand.
TAACGAATAGTGTTATGTTAGAGGCCTATATTGATGTGTTAGATGCCAAAGGAATGGTTGTTCGAAGCAATTGTTTCGATGGAGAATTCAATATTCAGAAGTCGAAACGACAAATTTGTGTTATTGAAAAGAGCGATTTGATGTCAAATGCCGCTGTTTTGCTCTCCGACGATGTGTTACTCTTGGAATGTCATCTCAAATTTATTCATTCCTTTCTCGTCAGAAACGAAATAGAAGCTTACAAATTGATGGATTATTCAGAATCGAAAGCAGTTCAGTTAGGGGAAAGTGAGGCCAATTTTGATAAACTGAATGTGATATCTGGCTGTCCTTTTAAAGAGATTGTCAATGAGTTTAAGAATGATGGAATCTTGAGTGACGTCTGCCTCCGGGCTGACAATACTTCCTTTCCTGTCCACAAGCTCATCTTGAGCAGCCGTTCTCCCGTTTTCAAAGCGATGTTTACCAAAGACATGAAGGAAAAGACGAGCAAATGCATCGATATTCCCGACATGGATGCCGACACACTGCATCAACTGTTGTTTTATATCTACGAGAATAAATTGCAAAAACTCACGTGGGAGATGGCGGCAAATTTGTTCGAAGCTGCGGATAAGTACGAAATATTGGATTTGAAAGAAAAATGCTCTACTTTTTTAATGGATTTTCTCTCCGTATCGAATGTTTGTCAAACTCTAGTTCTTGCAGACATGCATCATGACGAAAGTTTACAAAAATCAGCACAAGATTTTATATTGAATAACTCAGAAATCATTTATTCTGATCGTTGGAAAGATTTTAGACAGAATTATCCCAAATTAGCTTTGGAAACAACAGAACAAATTATTTATAATATGAAGCATCCCAGTTGTTGAATGCAGTGTACTTTGATAAGCAACACGTTGAAACTTTTAATGGTTTGTTTTTCTATTATATCCAAATACATACGTTTTTATTTCCCTTCTATATTTTATTGATGTTTAAGAAATGTTTAAAAATAGTAGATGTGATATGATGATATTTTAAGATTAAGATTGATTTATTGCAAATTTCGAATAGTTTTTCGTTTTTGACTTAAAGTTGCAATTATATCCCAATTAGATTTTAATTATATGAATTTTATTTCATTCAAGAAGTTATTGTATGGTAAAATAAATATTCATCAAAATTTTTGATGCATATATAAACATCATAAACATAATGTTGAAAAGCAGTTTTATGGCCGAAGAGAGAGAGGAAATTTTTAACTTCGTTTTATTCCATCCCAGGAGGCATGATTTATGTACAAGTAGAAGCGCCGAGCACATCAACACAGAAGATACAAAAACGAAATGAGGAAAGGTTAATGAAAAGTTAATTCCTGTGGTTATATACTGTGAGATTTTGATAGGGATTTCTCTATATGTCGACCCAGTTAAGGTAATTATAGGGATTTTTAAAAGAATTCGTTTAGGTCAGCAATTTTTTATCCCTTCACTTGGAGCGTGTGATCAGCCGACTTAAGCATTTTTACAAAGCTTATGTTGAATTAATTAAAGAGAATAAGTGGAATGAGATCAGTAAATAAGAGAATATTTTAGAATGAATTTGATATGGACTAAATTAAACTGAAAGTTAGGAAATTAATTAAGTTTCAATTAGATTTTAAAATATCATTACATATAAGTAGTGAGTTACTTATGAATAGATGTGATTTACGTAAGAATTTATTTATCTCTGTATTGTAAAACATATTGTCTGTATTGTAAACATTAGAATCCACTTTTATTCAATAAAAGTTTAATTCTGTTAAAGCCGAAAATTTTTTAAAGTTCTATATACATTTCATATATATATATTTTGAAAAAATTCTAAACCAATTTTTATACAATGCAACTTCGATTCGAAAGCCGAATCGAATTTTTCGAATTCGAAACTTTTTAATTGAAATTCATCAATACTTTGGATTGCTTTCTTTCATCCTTTAAATTTTTTTCTAACTAATAACTTTTTCTTTGGTTTGCGAGAATAAGGATTGTCTTAAAATGACAGAAATTCATTTATTCAATTCCGTTATGAATATTTATTTTAATATAAATTTAATAAAAAATACTCAATTGGATCCTGGCTGTTGTAATACAAACCTGTAGCATCACAAAGCGGATTTTTGTATTTTTTTCATATATGAAATATACAATGAAAAAAGGTATTGTAATCGTAAAATAATAATAATAAAAAGAAAATGAAATTTTCGATCGCAAATTTCAAGTTATGTGAGTAATTGAAGTAAGTAAACCAGTTTGAAACAATCACGAGCTCTCTCTCTCTCTCTCTCTCTCTCTCTCTCTATATATATATATATATATATATATATATATATATATATATATATATATATATAATATCTCTAATTTCAATTTAATTAATTTAAGAATAATATAAGCAAGCTTGTCAGATTATTTCCACCAAATTAAGTGAACTACAGAATAATAAAAAGTAAGTACATTTGTGCACTAAATCATTTAAAATTTAAATATTTTGTTTTACTGTTTATTAATAAGGTTTATTAATAAATTACTGTTTATTAATAAGGTTTTTATATAATATTTTCATAATTATAATTCTTGTTCTTTTTTATATTTCTAATATAAAATGATGAATGGGATTTCTGCATTAATGTTTATATAATGTGAAGGTAAGGTAAACTTGGGTATCACTTTCAATATACTTTTAAATTTTAATTTTTCTTACTTGAACACCTATGTAAGGTATGGTTGTGTGCAAAGGGTCCTGATGCGCTTCCACGTATTGCGGTGTGTGGGGGGGGGGGAGGAATTGTAATGATATTTTAACTCTAATTTCAATTTAATTAATTTCCAAAGTTTTATCTTAATTTAGCCCATAGTAAGTTCATTCTCTTATTTCGTGATCCAATTCCACTTTCTCTATTTAATTAATTCCAGAGAAGCTTTATAAAATTGCTGAATCGGCTAAACGCCAAAACATTCTCAAGCTCCGCTTGTAGGGGTAGGAAAATGACCAGTAAGCACATTCTTTTTAAAAGATCCCTGTGTTTCCCTTACTTGTGATTGACAAGCTACAGAAATCCTCCATCAGAATCTTATTAATATATTAGCACTATGAAGAAATATTTTCCCTATCAAAACCTCAGGTTATATAAGACGAGGGATAATTTATTTCGTTCTTTTTCGACTTCCGCTTTTGTGTCGCGCTGTGGCGGACGTGTCTTGTCCACGTCTCTGCTTGTAAATAATTGTACTTTCCCGGAATGGATATTAAAATTAATTTAAAAATGTAAAATGCCTCATCTATGTCTTCAAACCTACCTTCTCTTCAAACAAAAGGCTTACACACACACACACACACACACATATATATATATATATATATAATTTTTAATATAATGATTTTTAACATATGATAATATAATGATAATTTTTTAAAACTTTCATTTTCAATTTTTCTTGCCTGGCAATCAAAGTTTTGGAGCTCGATCAATTTTGAGATGAAAAAAAAAAACCATAATTTTTATAAATATTGACGCATGCGTAATCTGATAGTCTCGTGATTGTTTCAAACCGGTTTAAACTGGTTAATGTCTTAAATTAGCTAAGACTATACATAATAATTCAGAAAATAAATAATTTGGAAATCAGGTTGTAACTTTAGTTGGCGATAAATCGCCAAATGTGACAACCTTCTGCGTTATTTTCTAATAACGCTAAAAGCAAAAAATTGATGCCTCAAAAGCGATAAATTGCCTACGCATTTTGAAGTTTCAAAAACCTCAAACCAAAAAAATATCAAGTTCTCACATGATAGATATATAAAAAAAATAAAAATAAACTACGACCTCGAGATTTTATTAAATATTTCCATATAATTATGATTTTATAATTATTTCCATATTTCAGTTCTGAAATCTAAAAATTCATTTTGTGTCTGTTTTGTGAAAAAAAATTATTTAAAAATATTAGACGGATTTAAATTTGTTATACGATCTTTACTCCAGATTTGCATCAAAAACGAACGAAACGAAATCCATTCAGAAGAGAGGAATTCTATTTGTCTGAAAGCAAATGAATACGATAGCTACAAAATGTAAAGAGCTAGATAGATGAAATTTGTTTAGTAGTTTTAACATCTAGACTGTAGATCCGTAAGAACTTTAGAATCAAATTCGCTAAAGGGTACATTTATTGCCATTTATTGGTCAGAAGGGAGAATTTTGTAACTGGCGGACATTCGCATTAAGTTGTAACATGTTGTTGACGAGAAGTCGACAAATGTGACAACTTTCTCTATCATTTCCTAATATCCCTAAAAGCGATAAATCGACAGTTTTCTGTCCGTGCATTTTGAAGTTTCAAAAATCCCAAACCAAAACAACATCATGTTCTCACATGATAATAATTATAACATAAAAATAATTACGCTAAAAATAATATTTACAAACAAAGAACAGGCAACTTTGAATACAATAATATCTACTTATAATAATGATAACTAAATGTGTTACGAGCGCCTTTGGCTAAAAACTAATTTTAACTTTAATCATACTAGAGCTATAACTTGCTTTTACAACTCTAAAATCAGAATTAACTGCACGCGAAACCAATGTATGTTTTTGTATATGGCAACTATGGAAAAGCAAGCAACTATATATATATATTGCATTTAAATAGAATTGTAATATAGATAGAGAGAGAGAGAGAGAATAAAATGGAGTCCGATTAATAACGAGTGGATTATTTCACATTACGATCCCACATCTTTGAATCTTATTAGCGGAGAAACGACTGAATGAAATGAAATTCATTCAGTCGTTTCTCCGCTAATGCCAAGAAACACATATATACTTTGGAGAATGGGATGTGTATTTCGGAGCGATTTTATAAGTTTTATTTAAAAAAAAAATATCTAATGAGGGTTTTTTTTTTCATATGAAAAATATTATTGCATAAAATTTATTTTTACGTCGTCTTGAAATTCAAAAAATTATCCTTTCAATAAATTTTTGTTGTTGTTTTTTTCTATTTTTATTTAATTAAAAAGTCTTTTAAACTTATTTTACAGAAATATATTTCATTGCTGAAGGTTCTATTTTTGCCACAAATATTTCATTTTGGCTATAAACTATACAATTTCAAATCTAAAATGTTCATTTTTTTTTTTTAATTTTGAAATTCTTTTTATTGCTTTTTTTTTAATTGAGTGCATTTATGGCAGTAAGATCCGAAATGAATATTCTTATTTGAATGAATGAATAATATTTGTTCTTAACTTACTATCCTTGATGTACGAAAAAAGAATTCAGAAATACAATTTTTAACGTAGTATACTGTAATGAAATGACACGAGCGTGTTATACTTCTTAAAGCATACACATAACTCAAAATAACGCAGCACTCAGACTTTTCTTTAGAAATATCTATTTAAATTCAAATCAAAAGCATAACCATGATTTTCCCTCCGCTACACAAGCTCTTCTGATCATATCATATTTAAAAAAAAAAAAAAAAAAAAACCTCAAAGGCGGCGGCGAATCTTGCCAATCTTTTCCACAGACATCGCTAATGGCAGCCAAACATCACAGATACTTTAATTAAAATAAATTTAAATTAAGGAAGATAAATATTATAACGTATATTGATTGATAGAAATTTCAAAGAATCAGAGAAACATCCGAATGTTGGCGAATAAGAATTGAAAGTTCCGAATCAATCAATTTCCACTGTATTAAAAGTTAAAACTGTTTTCCAGATTAAAAGTTAAAACTGATTGTAGTTCATATTTAATTTGACAGAAATAAACATTTATATGCTGACTTAAATGAAATACATATATTACCAATCATTACAATAAAAAAAATCATTAAAAGCTTATTAAAAAACTTGTTTCGTCTTAGAAGAGCCTTTTCCCTTTCCAGCTGCGATTCCCATGCAAACCGGAGCATGCGCAGTTTTTCTAGAACTTTGATTTGGAATTTTTTTTTAATTCTTAACTATTCAGATTTTTAATATCTAATTAGAGATGTAACCGTGAATATCTTCATGTTCGTGTTTGTTTTCGTGTTCGTCAATAAATATAATTCTGTGTTTAATGATTTACTAGATTATTAAAAATTAGAAAATAAATTTTAGATGTTAGATCATTGATAATTAAAACCGCTGAACCACATACTAGATTTGGAATGGTGCGATTGCTCTTAGAATTATTTGTCGAAAGCTTTGGCGCCATAGACATAAATCTTTTAATTATGAATTTAATTTTAAACTTTAGAAAGTAATTTCGAGAAAAAGATAAAACAATTTTTAACACTGCAAAGAAAAAAAAAATCTACATTTGAGCAAGAAAACAAACAATAACACTCCAAGGCATATATTTTTAAAATTTACATTGATTTAAATATAAAAATTTGAATCTATACTACTATTATAAATGTGAAAGTTTGGATAGATGGATGGATGTTTGTTAGTCAATTACGCCAGAACGGCTGAACAGAATTGGATGAAATTTAGCAGAGAGATAGATTATAGTTTGGAATGGAACATAGGCTACTATTTATTCCGTTTAATTGAGTAGTTAATTGTTTATTAATTAAAAACTAACTTTCCCCCCAAATGAGTAAAGCTTCAGGGATTTTTTTCCCCACGCCAATGATATGAGGCTTAACATGATTTTGACTATTATTTCAAACGATTCTGTTTATTTTCTTAGTGTTCGATACATTTAAAATTAAACATTGTTAATTAATCGATCTTTCGGATTCATTCTGAAGTACTTTTGAATAAAAATAAAACAGAATAAAGGAAATTAAAAATTTACAATCTATATTGCGTTACCCCAATTGGCGTAGAAAATTCATACATTTGTGTTGCCCCAATTGGCGTTGAAAATTCACGCATGCGCAGGAATAACAAAAGATAAATTCCAATCTATTTCCACGTGTACGAAGTCGCGGGTAAAAGCTAGTATTATTACATGATCAATGGGCTATAGAGGACCTGGTGATTTTCTACCATGCAGATTTCTTTCATTCACACTAGAGGAAAAATAAGTTTTCTCTGATATTATGCAAGATAAATGTCTTAAAATTAGGAATATTAACTTTTTACAGTGAATTTTAAAAATATATCAATATGAAGAAGGAAGAAAATTGAATTCTGCCGTGATTCGGCTCATGGCAACCAATCGTCCACCGTATGTGACGTCACAAGCAAGTTGTGAAGCCTTTTTTTACGAAAGTCGCGCAGGTATCTTCTGAAACCATGACAACAAAAAGTCACTGCTGTTTTCTTTCTCATTGGGTAAGCGTTTCAGAATGTTAAAAATTTCGAAATGTTACTAGGGAGAAACTTTTATCATTTCTAAATGCTAGAATCAATATTTTTAATATTTCGTCAAGGATTATTAATTATTTGATTTAAAATTTATCTGGCATGATATTAGTATACTAAAATCGGATAATTAATATCGCTGTTCTTAATATCGTTGAAACAATTTCCGCAAATAACTTGAAATAAAATATAACAGAATGACGATATTCAAAGTTAATCCAATATATTGTGGCATGACAATGTTTTAGTCTTAATTTAATATTTTAAAATTACCTTAATTTTATAGCAGTAATAATGTTCACATAAAAAGTATAGTTCATATTGTGGTTGAGAATTCAGTTAACCACGTGGTCTTCTTGGGTGGAACCAGCTGTCAATCATATAAATACCACGTGGTCTCAGCGTTCATGTTATATTATTTTCTTTTAAAGCAGAAGTGAACTTGAATATCATGTACTTTGTTGAGTGTGATCTCGGCTCTTTGTCGAATATTATGCACAGTAGTGACCAAAATTTTGGACACCGAAATTCTTTATATATCCTAACTTTGTATGCTTATAGGAAATGTTACGTTTTACAAAATGCAAACTCTTGCATGTAATTTTAAAATGAATTTGATGCTGATTTCAATACAAAAACCAAAATTCAAATATTTGCAATACAAAAAAAAAAAAAAAAAAAAAATGTTGTGCTTACTTTAATCCGAAAAACAAACAGTGATGACGCTTCTAATTTTTTTGACCAATCATTGTTCTTGTTATGAGAACCAAACAAATGTTAATATCTGCCAGCATAAGCTAACATCATGTTTAAAGTTGGAACAAGTTAGTATTGCGATTTGTTCTGTAGAAGGAAAATTGATTTGTATGTAATCAAATTACAAGTAAGAAATTTTGTTAAACTTTTTAATATTTAATAGAAATTTTTCTAAATATTTCTAATACTTTATCAAGAAGTTATGATATCAAATAAAAGACTAGATTGCACACCTAGAAAGAGAACTAAAATTATTGTGTTACAAGGATGTGGTCTTTGCTATGCTGAAATTGCAAGACAAGTGGGTGACTTGTCTTGCGAATGACTACATATGGAGTCCTAAATTTTTGTTTACGATGTCAGGAGACAAATTCAATAAAAAAAAAAAAAAAAAAAAAAGGAAATGGCCGAAAAAGTTGTATCACATGTGTTGATGACAGAAGAATAAAAAAACTACGTCTCAAAGATAGGGATGACGAATATTTTACGAGCGGTTATTACGTAACCAATATCAAAAAGTCACAAATACAAGTGATCAATACTTTTCAAAGAGGGGTGTGATTCAAATCCTTGATACGATCTTACTGGTGATATTTCGATTACAAGTTTTGGATCACGATAGAAAGTAACAATCGATACGATATCTCTGAAATTTACCGGAGCTATGACTTCACTGGAAAGTAATAATCGATACGATCTGTCCAATGGAAGCTCTAAAACATAACAGAAAAGGAGAAATCTGTGAACGGGTTGAAAAGTGAACGGACCGGTTATTGGAATCATCGTATCACTGAATTGCATATTACTGAAATTTATCGGAGTGGTGACTTCACTGGAAAGTGGGAAGTCGCCGCTCCACTTCATGAGAGTAACCGGTCTTATTGGTATTCGTATGTGTTGATGCACTGTTCCATACAAATCGTTCTTAATTGCTTGTGATTTGACTTTGCATATGTTCCATTTACTGCTGGCGCCATCTATTGGTAGAATATAGAACTAAAGTAAACAATTTTAAGAAATGACATTTATATTTAACCCATCGAGCGCCGGCTGTCTAGCTTAAGAATGTTCTTAAAACGGCGGCAGTCAAAATAATGGTTGAACACAATTTACTAGAAAAGAAATTGGCAGAACGTTCGTAAACCGGCCTGGTATGTTTTTACTTTCCCCCGACCATTAACAGCAGGGTGTAAACTTTCTCGCGTCTCGACTATAACGTCCCCCTAAACACCGGGAATTTTGAATAGTACTGACCGATTAATCAAGTAATAAATCTGTCAACGCAGGGCAATTGCCATGCGGTTTTTCAATTGAGAATTTGGTTTTCGCTCTGAAGACTAAGAACTTCTCTTTTAATCTGCAATATTTGCAAAAAATAGAAATTGTTCAAAAATAAATTCCGCATAAATTCAAAAATAAATAAAAAATTCCGCAATATGATTTTATAATTTTTTTTAAGTAATAGAAAAATTTGTTTAATAAATGATTTAGAGGAATTATCATTTATCAAATTGCATTACGAATATAATATATTCTTTTTACTGACGTTCAGAGAATTTTACTTAAGTTTCACCTAATTTTTAGTTTTAAGCATTTTACTCGTATATTTGGTATACGAAATGAAAATAGCATTGCATATTACATATAATATTGTTTTCTGATTAAAACAGATTGTAAAAAATTTATTTTTAATGATTTAATAATACGTAATAGTAAAAATACTACGTTCATTTCGGAAAATATAATCTGTTATTAAAAATTTTTAAATAAAAATTTGCATGATTTTTTTTGTTGTTGTTTTAGATTTTTGTTTTCTATTCCATTTTTTTAAGTTCTGAAAATAATAAAACAATCTTTGGTCAATATATATTGTAGGTGAATATTTTATTGATAATATGTTTATGAAAATATCATTAACTTGAATATTTTTGACATATTATCTTATTTTGAAATAATTGAAGCAATAAGGTGAGATAATAAGTTTTTAAAGATAATTTTAATGCTGAAATATGAAAACTTATTAATGCATCCATTTACTTACGAGGTTTATATCTGATAAAAATTATCATTTCATTCATATTTTTAGTAGGTGAATATTTTGAATGGCAATTTCTTATATCATTCCTAATCTTGTCACAAATCTTGATAAAAAGGACTCAAAGTCAGGGCAAAAATAATTTCCTAAATCCATGCATTTCTCTGCCGACAAATATTGGAAAGAAACCTTTCCTTCATTTAACTCCATCAATGAACTCAAAATTTAAATTGTACCCATTTTATTAGGTTACAACATTATGATTTTTTGTGAAAATTCGTAAATTATGAAATCTCGCAGATAAAAATGAGACTTAGCTGCATATATCGAATAATTAAGAATTACCCCTTTCAGACTGATACTTCCATGCTCTTCATGTCTGAACAATTCAAACGAATTTCATTGGCAACATTTATAATATATTTCACTTCATGTGAATTTCAAAAAACGGATGCACAATAAAATAAAAGAAAAACAATCTAGAGTAGGTAATCATAACTTCAGCGAAGTTTAAAACCCGTGAGTGAAAAATAAGGTTTTTATTTCATTTCAACAATAAAAGTACTTGCTATAAATTTTGGCACATTAATTAAAATAAAACAATTTATAGATATTAATGAATCTGTAATAGTTTTGCCAGTTTCTGGAGGAAGGAAAGAGTTCTTCATTTAAAGGATCTTATCCTCCGGTTACAAAAATTGGATGGAAGAAAAGTGGCTTAACAATGACATTACATATTAAGAATATTGCGCTAAATCAGAAATAGTATATATAAGTTATTTTATATATATAAGAAAAATAGAGAGAAGCGTGAATTTTAACGTCATAGAATTAATTAGCAAAGACTGGGTCGGAGAATCATGTTTGTGTGGTAAAGCAACAAGTAATTGGTGGTCTAGTCACAGATGACTCATTGTTGTCACATGATGTTAAAATCTTCTTATCATCTGTAACTATTTTTTATCAAAGCAAAAGGTAATATTCACACATAGCTTTTAAAAAATTCAAAAGCTAATATTTTTGTAAATTATTAATTTTTAAAGCATGACAAAAATTTTAATTAAAATTTTCCCGGGGTAATTCAAAGAAAAGAAAATTAATTATTTTGAAATTTGTATATCAATTTATCAAATTTATGTATATTTTACATCAATATATTTCATTATGAAAGGAAAGAAATTATGGAAGTGAAATTAAATTGTCTTTATTGTTGCTTCTATTGTGGATATCAAGATATGATTCAACTTATTCTTTAATGTTGAGTATGTTTCAGTGGTATGCTTTTGTTAAAAAAATTGTTATACTTTAGATAAAGTTCAAGTGCAAAATCAAGCATTGGTGAAAAAATTTTTAGCTCATTTTTAAAAATTGCTATTAGGATCGGCATTAGGAGGTGCATTAGAAATAAATTTCCTAAAGGAAGCAATTTTTCTATTGGAAACAATCTTTACTAGTGTCTGATCAATAGCCGAATTTCAACCAAAATATAAACCAATTTAGTAAGAAAATCCATTTGCATTCTATTAGTGAACAGAGAAATCGATTTTTTTTTATTTTACTTGTTAGTTATTAATCATTATTACATATATTAAGAAGTACGTCTTTAAATGTTCTATGAAAAAAACTTTAATAAATATAAAAATCAAAAATGATAGAGCACACAATTTTTTTGAACCAAAATTTGAACTTGAATAAAGAGCAAAACTTTAAAACTTTTTTCATAGATTATTGCCATAATACCGACGTTAATTTTATAAAAAGAACAGTGCTTTCAAGAGTGATGAATAAATCTTTTGAATCCAAGACTCATAAATTTCAAGAATGGTAAAGATTAAAAGAAATACTCGTAACATCCTTCAAGAATTCTTTCGTGTCTTGCTGAATGCCTAGCAAGGGAAAATATCCTCCCTTTCAATGCAAAATTAGTACTTCTATTGTACAATTTGCCTGGCGCATGTTTTATATAACCCATTTTGAGACACAAATGTTTCTTCAATAGGCTATTGTCGCCAGATATAACGCTTCTCTTTGTAACGTAACTCGGGCAACTGTTAGCACTAAACCTACCGACATTTTACTGCTTGATTTGATCGTAAAACTTCTATTAACAATACGGACAAGCCGAAAAACTACTTTCACATAGAGAAACACTTGCACTTTCTTACGGAATACTAACAATTGAACAGAACCGAAATCCATAGAAATAATAATAATAAAAAAAATATTCTTGAGATAATCTGTGAGAAGTTTCTCTTAAAACATATTGCACAGTAAAATGATAAATGAACCATGGTGGTAATAAAACAGAATATTATGTATTTACACCACATCGGTCCAACTCTTCGACATTGTTCCAAGCAAATAGGAATGGTTCCATTATGTCTTCATTGAGAGTAGACAGTAGATAGTAAAAATGTTGCTGACTGTTATCAATTGACGGGTTGCATATTCTCTACAAAATGTCATCCAAGAAATCTGAAAAATCGAAGCAGCATTAAAAAAAAATCCTTTTAGATGAGGGGAAGGGGCTCTCTAAATAAATCTTTTATCAATTTTTATTGCCTCTGCTTTCTTATTGGCCACATGTTCAAATTCTAATTTCTCATTGGTATTTTCTTCATAACAGCTTGACTTATATAGGCATTCACCAGGATTCTTATTCTTAGATTTTAAATCCAAAGGCTCTTAAGTTTTGCTGGCTATAGTTTTCTGTTTGAAAGGTCTAGCAACTCGAGGGAAGTGCACTGCGCAGGGAACTTGAGTAGACCTTATTAATATTTATTTAATTAAATAAATGTTGATTGCTTTAATGAAAGATTTTATCATCCAGTTTCTTTAATATGTTATTGAAATTTGCAATTGAATTCCTGCAGTCAAAGTAATTAATATTATATTTATGAGAAAATTGATGAGCTTAATATGGATTCAAATTCTGACTATTCTGAACTAATGTTATCTTCTGAAGATAAATACTCTGAAAGTGAATCTGACGATGATACTTTAAATGCGGCTCGCTGTTGGTGTCCTATTGACTTGCAAGCACTTTCACCTGCTCCTCCAAATTTTCAATTTACTTCGACTCCTGGTATCAGTTCAGCGGCAAAAAATTTCCTTGGGGACTCAGATGATCCGATGATGTTTTTCAGCATATTTTTTGATAATGCAGTGATGAGTTTCATTATGGAAGAAACAAATAGATACGCCGAAGACTTTTTCAACAAAACCGATTTGACACCATCATCGAGAGCATTAAATTGGAAAAATACGGATATAAAAGAGTTACATCTATTTTTTGGTTTACTTTTACTTCAAGGAATAATGCCAAAATCTGTGGAAGCAACGTACTGGAGCATAAGACCCATTTTAAACACTCCTTTCTTTGGAGAAATCATGAGTGAGTAAAGATTCAGTTTGCTAATGAAATTTCTTCATTTTGAGAATTCAGATGAATTCAATAAAAATACGCATCCAAATGCAAAGTTAAGAACATTTTTTGATATCCATAACATGCTGGTTGAGAGATTTAAATCTGCTTATACACCCAATCAATCTGTAACAATAGACGAGTCTTTGCTTGCTTTCAAGGGTTTACTTGCATGGAAGCAATACATTCCAACTAAAAGAGCTAGATTCGGAATTAAATTTTTCAAACTCTGTGAATCAGAAGGCGGTTACATTTGGAATTCTATTATCTATACCGGTAAAGGAACCCTTTTCATGGAAGAATACGAACAATTTGGATTATCTACAAAATGTGTACTGACTTTAATCCATGAACTTCAAAATAAAGGATATCAGCTAACAACAGACAATTTTTATACTTCTCCGGAAGTGGCCGAAATTCTTCTTCAATATAAAACTGATTTAATAGGAACTGTTAGAGGACACAGAAAAGGGTTACCGGTGGAATTTAAGAACACAAAATTGAAAAAGCATGAATTGAGAGCATTTCAAAAGGGAAAAATTATGGTACTACAGTGGAAAGACAAGAAGGTTCTAACAATGCTAAGTACCATTCATAATGCTGCATTAGTTAGTGTTGAATCAAAAATATCCACTACAACCAAACAAAAGCCTAAGGTGGTAGTCGATTATAATAGATCTATGGGAGGAGTTGATAAGTCGGATCAGTGCTTAGCATACTATCCTTCACCCAGAAGCCGACAAAGGAAATATTACAAAAAAATATTTCGACATCTACTTGACCAGGCTATGTGGAATACTTTTCTGCTTTATAAAAAAAATGGAGGAAATGTAAATCATCTCGAATTTAGAATGCGATTGATAGAGAGATTATGTGAGGAAGGAAGAGGATTACCATCGTCTAAAGTCCCACAGAGTATTGAAAATGTGGGGAGATTGACGGGCAGACATTTTCCGTCTTTAGTTGCTCCAACAGAAAACAAAAAATACTCTGCTAGGAGATGTGTCGTGTGTTGCTCAAAAACCAATGCAAATGGCAAAAGAGTGAGAAGAGAAACACGTTTTGAATGTGTAATCTGCAAGGTGAGTTTATGTGCTGCTCCATGTTTTGAGATATATCACACTCAATCTGTTTTTTAAATTTCCTTACATGTAATTGCAGTGGATGAAATATTGTAAAACTTGCTCATGGCCACATTTATCTTTCAAATATTGAATTATGCCCTTTTATAAATTTCATCTAAAAATTTTGCTATATTTTAAGTTCGTATTTTTTTTTTTTCAGTATTTATAGCTTTATGTTAATATTCTCACTTTTAAGAATTCTGTAATGATACGTGGAATGTGGCAGTTATTTTCTAATTTTGTCACTTTTTAAAGAAAGTATACAAACTATTTCTGATGAAAAACTTTTAATAATCGCTTAATTATTTTTTAAAAAATATTTCTAGTAAAAAATACAGATTTTATGCAGTACTGTTTGTGTTACATTTATTATTCTTAGAAATTTTATTGTATTTAAAATTTCTTCTAGAAGACATTTTAAAATATTTGTATTCTACAGATTATCAGCAGCTCTGTTGCAGATATATATAAAAAAAATGTGTCATCTGTTAGGTAGTAACTTTTATTTATAATTGCAGTCATTTACTTTCATTTTTAAGTTTGCATGTAAATCAGTATTCATTATTAAGTTCTGAATCCACAGCCTTGTGATACGTTCAAACAGCTAGAAATCGTATCAGCCTTTAAATGCATTTGTTTAATTTCATTAAATAGCTAATACTGTTTTAATGCAAAGCAATAATTATAATCGCACAGATACAATTTATTCTTTCCATTTTTCAAAGCAATATCTATTAAATTCACTCATCATCGAATTTTGTTGAATATAAATAAATGTTTCTATAATAGTTTCCCATTTATTAAATATATTTTCTTTCTTTCATATACTAAACTTTTTTAATAGTCCTTATTATTTCTATGTTATTATTTTTTTTTTCATTTATACTTTTCGCAGCCCGTCACAAGACACAAAACTTCTTCCCATTTCAATGTGGTTTGTTTTTTTATAGAGATTTTAAATATATATTTATAATATAATTATATATTTTAAAAATATAATTTCTAATTGTTTTTTTTAAATATTTATAAAAGAAAAGTTTTTTCCCTTCCCGAGCCCCCCTCCCGAAAAAAAGACAAATATGATTTGCAAAAAGCAGTAAACAGCGCTTATATTAAAATATTGAAATAAAAAATAATATTAAGCAGTAAAAATAATAATAGTAACTACATTTATTAAGATACTTTAAATAAAAACGTTTATAAAAAATAATGAAAAACACTTTACTATAGTTCACTCTAAACTACAAAAAATAAATATATAATTAGATCCAAAAGTTTTCAAATGTGCCTTTCATTACGTATTAAATACTTCGCCAAAATCTATATACAAAGCCTAAGCAATAATTAAAATTACATTTATAAATAAATATTTGTCTCGATTAATAAGTGAAATGAAAATAAATTTAAAAAAATTATATAAGGATTTTTTTTTAATATTTTACTGCGTTTTAAAAAATGTATTATTAAAAGTTCAAACGTACTTTTTTAATATTTCATCAACCAAGTACTGATAATTCAAATCTGTTTTTGCGAGCTAATCACAGTCATTAACTGTTATACATGATTATGACATGTAAATATGAGGGATTCCCTACCTTTAATAAGTATGATAGTTTTCACCTGTATATTAAATTTGCTGTGAAATAATGAAATATTCAAATCAATAATGAAGTATACAGCTCATATCACCAATCGATCCTGCAATCGTGAATTCTTGCGAAGAACGTTATTTCCACTTCTCGTGAGTTCATTAACCTAATTGGAGGGACCACCCAAATTCTAACTGTCAGCGTAAACCACAAAATGACCTTAACAAGCAGATGACCCACCTCGTTTATTGCCTTTAAGGGGGAAAGCATTGACGACTTTCTACGTCGGAGCCGGGTTAAAAGCAGTTTGCGGAAAGCAACTTCCTTCGTTCCAGCCGGGATTCGAACGACACGTTGGAGCGACTTTCTACGTTCCAGCCGGTTGAAGAGTTAATTCAAATTTTTCAGAAAATGGTTTACTCCAATACAGAAATTAAATAAATAGCTTTGAAAAAAAATCAAATTTAAGAAGTAATCTGAAATAGATAAATTAATTCAATCAAACATTACTTAAATTAGTAAATTAAGTATTAATTACAATTAATAAATTTTATATTTTAAATTAATAATATGATTGAAATAACAGATATTTGGAACAAATATTTAAAAATAACAATAGCAAAATTATTTGTTATTCAAAAAATCGTGGATTATGCATCTCTACTCAAAGATAGAAGAATGTCATCAGTGGCCATCAGAAGTCGAATGAATGATGCTGGCGTTTCTGTCAGTTCAAGAACAATTAGGGGCAGATTATTAGATGTTGAACTAAGAGGTATAATTGCTCGAAAAAAATCTTAATTTACAGCAGCGCGTAAAAAGATTACAGTGGCCAAAGGAACACGTTAACTGGACAGATGATCAGTGGTTACAAGTTATGTGGAATGATGAAACAAAGATATTGTTATTCGGTAGTGAGGGGCGAAAATATGCAAGACGTAGAATAGGCGAAGAGCTACATCCTGATTGCATTCAGACAACTGTGAAGAACTCAGTGTTATGATTCGGTCATGCATGTCAGCAGACGGTATTGGTCGCCAACATGTTATCGATAGAACACTAAATGCAAGAAAATAAATTGCCGCTATTCTAGAGACAAAACTTTTACCTTCCAATAGTGATATCTTTCCCAAAAACGCATCATTTATTTTTCAGCCGGGTTCAGCTCCTTGCTTAACAATAAACATGTCGAATGAGTAGTTTAGTACAAAGAGCACTGAATTATTGTTATTATGACCAGGAAACAGTCCTGGCCTCAATTCTATTGAGAACTTATAGCACCGTTTGAAAATTCTTGTGCAAATGAGGCATCCATCAAATAAAAGAGAACTAATTGAGGCTATAATTGTTTCCTGGCATCATGTAATAATGAAGGAAGAGCTTAAAACTCTCATCAGCTCAATGAAACATCGATGTGAAGCTGTAATAAAAAATAAAGGCTACCCTTCTAAGCACTGATAACTCACTGCAGTCATCAGCATCTAACGCAAATATTTGAATTTTGCTTTTGCATTGAAATCAGTATTAAATACTCTTTAAAATGATATAAAAGACTGCATTTTAAGAAGCGTAACATCTTCTATAAGCATACAGAGTTAGAAAACGTAAAAATTTTCAAAAGTGTCCACAATTTTGGCCACCACTGTATGTGTAGCTTTCTAGGCCTGCTACACAATGATGTAATATTTTCTTGAATACTATGGCGTAATTATGTGCCTTTTATCTATCAAGCATTTTTTAAATTTTTATTAGAAATTTTCAGTTTAAATTTGTTAACGACAAAAGGACAAATCTGTGTCTTCAAATTATTTAAAATCCAGGCACCAATCTCCACTATTAAATTAATTCTTGCAAATCACGAGAATTTTAAAATTACTTTTTTAACTTATTCCTACGATACAAATCTATACATATCCAACTTGATAGCAGATCTAATTTAAAGTTAGGCAGTTGAAAACTTTCATTGATAATTTTGCAACCAAAAATTCATCTTTTGTGCTTTAAACGAAAGTGACCAATCTTGCTGATTCTCAATCATTTTCTCCACTGATAGAACTTACTCGGAACTTCAACTAAATATGAAGCCCTATGAGCCCTGACCGCCGGATATCGTCGGGAAATATCTTTCACCGCTTAAACTCATTTAATCGTCCTCGCCCCAAAGTGCCTGAGTCAGGTCTCTGTCGAATGGGACGATATCGGGAGATCAGGGCTCATAGGATTAAAATTGGACTGATTCTTAGAAATTTTTACTGATTTTTGCAAATCAATTAATGGTTCATTTTTAAAAAAACGATGGGATAAAAATTTTTTAATTAGCTTCTGGTGATTTTATTTTCACTGTACTATTAGAAATTCACAATATTTTTTTCCTGCCACAACAATTTTATAACAAAGAAAAGATTTACAGAATTTTTATTGGAGGCTGAATGAATGCTGGTCTTTGACCACGACCTTGGTGACCTGGTGATGAATTTGGCGAAAAAAAATGAAAGTTTGAAAGAATACAAGAAGTTTGGCGACATCTCTATTAGAATTCATAATCCAAAATTCTTATAAGAATTTCTATACACTGTCAAGGAGGCTATATAAACGTAAGCGTACAAGCGAACATGAATTCTCTCTTTGAAATATTGATAGCGGAGCGAGTTCATTAGCTGCATTCTTATCGGTATTTCTGCGTTTTTTCTGTCAGCTGTAAATTTCTGCAATTGCTGTCTTTGTGGGGGTGCTGGCTGTGTTTTGTTATATGTGTTTCGTTTTTCTTGAGGGATAAAGCGTTGTTATCCATTCTCTAACTTGGCGGATTTCTCAGTATTCACGTACTGTTTTTATTTTCGTAGCTGCTCATTAAAAATTTCACCTTAATACGGCCAATAATAAGGAATCAGCTAAAAGAAAAGATAATTATAGTAAAGAAAATATTATCTTCTCTATTTTTTGTTTTCTACTTGCCAAAGTGTATAATATTTAGCTATTTCATTGGTTTCGAATTTATTGATCCAATTGGATTTGATCCAATGAACCATCCTAGCTGCTTTCTTAATTCTAAAGCATTCTGAAATTATATTCAATAAATTCGAATCACATGTCCTCTTTCTGCTTTAGAAAAATTCATTATCTATAAATATATAAATAGGGAGTTATAATAAATCATATTATATAAGCATTATTTTATGTGAAGCAGGATGCAGTTTTGAAGACAGTGAAAAGACTTTCGATTTCGTGACGTCGTTTCATTTCATCTTGGAGAAGCAGGCATTATGTACAAGCAGGAGCGACGAGCAACACAGAACGAAACGAGGAAAAGCCTCTTGAACATTTTATCCCTGGTCTTACATAACCTGAGATATGAATAGGGAAAATATATTTCCATAGTGCTTATATACAATGAGATTTCAGTAAGGATTTTCGCTACACGCGCAGACAAGGCAGGGGAAACACAGGGATCTTTTAAAAAAGAATTTGTCTCGTCAGCTGTATTTTATCTCTTCACTCGGTGTGTGGGAAAATTAGGCTTTTAGCCGATTCAGCAATTTTACAAAGCTTCTCTTGAATTAATTAATTAGTGAAAGTGGAATTGGATCAGGAAATAAGAGAATATTTTAGAATGAAGTTACTATGGGCTAAATTAAGATAAAACCTTGGAAATTAATTAAATTGAAATTAGAGTTTAAAATATCATTACAATTTTCCTCCCACCGCAAGACGTGAAAGTGCGACGGGGTCCTCGACACACAGCCATACCGTACAGTGGTGTTCAAGTAAGAGAAATTAAAATTTAAAGGCATATTAAAAGTGATACCCACGTTTTCCTTACCTTTACATTAATATAAAAATCATTTTGAACAAGATTATGCAAAGCATAAAAAAAATAAAGTGATATCTGTGAAAATATTAGATAAACTTAAATATTCAACAACACCAAAAATAATAATATTAAAATGTACAATTTAAAAATGATTTTCTGCAGCAACTCAGTCTATTGTCTCTCAGTTTATAAGATTGTCTATTTGATGAGGAATGTCTCTAAAGAATGCTTACACACAGTGTCCTTTAAATAGTAGAAGGCTCACCAAAATTATCAAATTGGATGTAAAATAATGGAACAATAAATTGAACTTATTTAATAATAATAGATCAACATAGTTCTGATTTTTGTATTTAACACTTGAATCTGAAAATAATAGTATGAGATTCAAAATACTCTTATTATAACATTAATACTCAAAACAAATGACATAAAAATGTGTAATTTTAAAAGGAAAAAAAAAAACTTTTAACCTAATAGTTAGCCAATTAGTAAAACCTTGTCCACAGGTTTCTAGTAGTGGGTGAAACTTAATGACCCAAAATTAGGACATCAAGAAGGGGGACGTAATTCTTATTCTTTTTCTACTCTCATCCAGGAATATTTATTTCCTAAGTGAAGAACAACATATCCAGGATAAAAATAGAAAGAGATAGAAATTAATTGTGAGGTTGACCCTTTATTCGCATCTCAATAAGACTGCTATAGTTGAATTTATGTTGCGATGGCGCCTATCACATCATCATCATGAAGAAAAGAAAAACTAATTCTTACGGGTGGAGACAACGGGCCAACCCAAGTTGGGGATTATGTCGAAGAAACATGGGAAATAAAAGGATTTTTTTAAATTATTATTCATGACTTAATTTTAATTTTTCTGGAGGGTAATATGTTCTTAATTTTGATACATGGACAATAACAGTAGCTTTGTTTGTTAATGCGTTTGGTTTAGTTATTTCATAATTTACATATTTCATTCATTCAGAAATATTTTAGACCAGTAACGTGTAAAGACAACGGTGCGAGCTAAAATACGTAATACTTAATTTGAAATACTTCAATTATTAATTTCAACTGAAAAAAAACACTTTTATAAAAACATTTAATATATCAGTTGTCTCATTTAGTTGTAATAAATGCAAAAAGAGTTTGAAAGGAAAAAAAAAAGATTTAAACAATGTAAATATTGTTTCAAAAACTGTGATTAAATTTGTAAAACATGAAAAAGAATTTAATCATTCTAAGTTCTTTATATAAAAACCCAAACATTTAGATTAATATTAGGTTAATTACTTTGAGAAAGAGCTCATTTTTAAAAATTTTTTACTACACCATTAAAAGCAAGCACATGTAAAATCTTAAATCAGCAAATTCTAAAAATGAACACACGTTTGAATGGAAAGCATAATAATTCAGTCAAAAGATATTCTCATAATATTGAAGGAGAAAATTGCCCCATAGCTGCAGGAAAAATGTAAAAACAGATCGGTGATCGAGAAATTATTTTGCGAAACATTTTTTTAACTTAATCTAAACACTTCGAGCTTCGATCAACTTTTGTTTGGACTAAATGGCTTGAGAGCGATAGATAAATGAATTCTTAACGAGCTAAGAGGCGTCAGGGAAGGTCAATGACGCAACATAAACGAAACTGCATAGCTTTGCAGATTTGGCGAGTGCCAACCAAGAAATATATAGAATACGATAAATCAATTCGTTTTTAAATGAAAATATACAAATGAAACAACTTGAATATTACGTTCGATTTCCTTAATATTTAAAAGATATACTTGCAGAACATTTTGATAATTGCGATTATGTATACACAAATAGAAAAATAGTATTTTAAAAAAAATATAAACTCGCATGATACTTTAAAAATATAAATTATTCCTTTTACTCAGCTAATAAGAATTTTATAAACAACAAGACTGCGGCTCTGAAATTCTTCTGAAGTCTTTTTTCTAGATATTTCTTTTAAAGAAAATGACAAAAACACAGTACCTGATATAGCGATCTCTCACTGGTGTTGGAAAAGTTTTAGGATATTTTGGTTATTATTTCCCCTTGGAGATCGACGTTCCGACGGAGACACTGCTGATCGCCGCTGTTTAAAGGACTTCTGAAGTATATTGGATGTATACACTGGAGATGAAACTAAAGGACTCTGTAGGGGTTTTCCGAAGAACTTGAACGCCGCGCGTTTACATTTCAGTCAGCTTTTTTCATTTTAGGAATTAAACCAAAAAAATTTTTTTAAATATGGCTAGGAATTCAAATTAATCAAACTAATTTTTAATTTCGATCAATATTAAAAGAAGATTTTAAATCAATCCTGGACGATCCCCCAATTATTTCTATGGGAGTCTAACCAAATTTCCCCAAAAAAAGTTACTCTTCAGATAGCGCGGGTTTTAGTGGCGAGGTGTCTAGGGGTCTTTTAATATTTACGGGTTCAGTTCCACAACTAAGATCAAAGTAATGCAAACGAAGGATGAAGAGACTTCTTAAAAATAAAATAATTTATTTAGAGTTGAAGGGAAAAGTTTACAGGGAGAGTATTTACAGGGAAATAGGAAATGAATTAAAACATGGAGATATGAAAGAAACAGAAAGTTAGATAATTCCCTCTAGAAATCTAAAAAAAGACGTTAGAAATCTAAAAAAAGTGCATTATGTGACTGAAAAAACTTACCACGTAGTTAGACAGAGCGGTTGCGCGTAAAGTCTTCGTCGAACGGTGGTTAGTGAGCCACTACCTGAATATTAGTTGTGTCAGCGTTTCGTAAGCTCGACAGATGGCGTTGATCTTGAATGCTGTATTTATTAAAATTATCGTCCTGTGAGAAATGATCCAACCTTTTACAATTCTCGCTTTGAATCACGTCCTACAATGGGACAACAGAATGAAATGATGGCAA
The DNA here is from genome assembly GCF_947563725.1 of Argiope bruennichi. NCBI lineage: Eukaryota > Metazoa > Arthropoda > Arachnida > Araneae > Araneidae > Argiope > Argiope bruennichi. The sequence continues at coordinate 74,354,769 of NC_079160.1, forward strand.
AATAAAACAGTTCCGTGGGATATCCTACATATATTCAGCTGATTTAACTTAGAACCCTTAAGGTACTTATGAACCCCATTAAATTTTCATGGCAGATTATAAATCTTATGAATGGTACAGTAAAAAACTGCTATAATTCAAAGCAAGCAGGATTTATATAATGATTAAGGGGTTCAAACTATTATAGATATATGGCATTATTCCGTTCAATGTTCATTATCTTATCTCCAGACAGAAAAAAAAATTATTTTATAACTACATTGTTTGTTCATTCTTATTTCACAAAATATACAAAATGAAATGGTTAATTAAATTATTTTCGGCCGGTTCTCTCGTTCCAAACTCCACAGAACTATAAAAAAAACAAGAATAGAGAACAAAATAAATTTATTACTAAAAATTACGTACAAACAAGTTTACTTTTCGATATGATTGCCGTGAAGATTCACGCCTTTGCTTTATCGGTTGGACAAGTTTCCGAATCTTTCTTCGAAGAACGCTGCGCCAGTAATTCTGGAAGTTCTTTAAATTCTGTGTTATAATATTTAAATATCTAGCAGGAATGTTTGAGCATTTGCTGTCCAAAGTCGCAGTTTTGTATGGCTAGTCGACCAGATTCTTAGCTGTGTTTCTATCCATCCCCCGTTTCTTTCGCATCACTTGATCGATTCGTTGAACAAAATCTTCTGTTGAGAGAAATTTGCACCCTTATTCCCCATCATGGAGAACGCGGTTAAGAGCCAAATGATTTTCAACTCCTGTTTGTTTGTTTGTTTGTTTGTTTCTTATGGCACTTGCCACGGACAAGCCTGCTGTTCAAACACAGCCGATTTAAGCCTAAGGGGAACGCCTCTTGTTTTTATCGTAGCGCCAACTAGGGCCAAGAGTACGACTTTGCTACTCACGCATCACTCATTCGCTTGCACAGCCCCTTTTTACAGGAGGGCACATTCACACATCTCACAGATAGAACAGGAAGAACAACCATGCCCAAACCGGGACTCGAACCCGGGACGCCCGGATCACGGGGAAGATGCGCTACCCCTATGCTAGGACGCCGGCTTTTCAACTCCTTTTTTATTTGAAAAATTATCTGGAGAGTCAAATTTCAGCCTACAATAAAACCTTTTTCTTTTGGTTCTGTTCTTTTTTTCATATGAATTTTTATGCAGTACGGTTTTCTAACAGTGTTGGAATTATGACATCCTTATAATGTTTTCTATTAGTATTTACAATAGAAGGTATATAAAAATATTATGGCAATCCATAATAATTATAATTTATACATATAAAACACTAATGTACGTGGTACAGAAAACGCTCTCACTACTTATTAAAGAATGCCAGCAATAAAATATAATCAATGTACGAATTTTCAGCAGACTAGGTTTTTACAGCTGTACTTAATTCAACACTTCGTTAATTAAATAAAATTATTATATTATAAATGCTGCTCTCCGTGTCAAACACTTCATTCAGTCAAAAGATGTAAAAGAAATTAAGAAATAAACTTTAAACGGAAAGTTTTATAATCGGGATTGAAAATAGGCTTAACCATCACTATGGATACTTCCTATGACTCACCCACTGTAAATATTGGGTTGGCAACTAAGTAATTGCGGATTTTTTTTAGAAAATCAAAGACAATTTTTTCATGGAACTAAATAACTTTATTCTGTAATGTATTGCCCATTTTGATCAATGACCTTTTGCCATCTTTCAGGCAGCATCATAATCCCACGTTCATAAAACTTCTGGTTTTTATTAGCAAAAAACTGAATCAGGTACGATTTGACATTATTATCATTATTGAAATTTTTACCATTCAAGGAGTTTTGTAAAGATCGAAACAAAAAGTAATCAGATGGTGCAAGGTCAGGACTATATGGTGGATGTGGCAAAACATCCCAACCAAGCTCCAATAATTTTTGCCGAGTGACCAAAGATGTGTGTGGCCTTGCATTGTCATGATGGAATACAACACCTTTTCGATTTGTCAATTCGGGCCACTTTGCTTCAACTGCATTGTTTAATTTCGTTAGTTCTTCAATGTGGATATCAGAATTGATAGTTCGGTTGGGTGGTAAGAGTTCAAAGTAGACAATTCCTTTGTAATCCCACCAAACTGATAACAAAACCTTCTTTTGATGAATATCAGCTTTTGATGTTGTTTGAGTTGCTTCACCTGGCCTGCTCCACGATCTTTTCCGCTTGATATTGTTGTAAACAACCCATTTTTCATCGCCAGTTATCAGTCGTTTTAAAAATGGACCATTTTCATTACGTTTCTTTAGCAAATCGCAGCTGTTAATGCGTTGCGTTAAATGCGTTTCTTTCAGTTCGTGAGGAACCCATGTATCGAGTTTTTGAACATAGCCAAGTTGTTTTAAGTGATTTTCAATGCATGTATGTGATACATGAAGCTTCTCTGCAATCTCACATGTTGTACTGATACGATTATTGCTTTGATTAGGTCGTCATCAACTTCAACTGGACGGCCAGAGAGCTTTTCATCTTTGAGTGAAAAATCACCAGAATGAAATTTGGCAAACCAATTTTGACACTGCCGTTCTTTTAAGGCTTCGTCACCATAAACAGCACATAACTTTTTATGAGGTTGCGATGCGTTTTTCCCTGTGCGGAAATAAAAAAGCAAAATATGACGAAAATGTTCCTTTTGATTTTCCATTTTTCAACGAACGCCACACGAAAACTACTCAACCGATCAAAAAACTTTTTTTACTGATAGACAGCTGAATTGCCAACTATCAAATAACAAAATGTGTTTTACATTTGTACTACGGCTGCAAACCTAAAAATTCAAAGTTGCCAACCCAATAGATCTTCGTCTTCTAAAATCATTAATTTCCCAAAATGCTTTTTGCTCTGTCATAAAACTCAAAAAATTATCTCTTTAATGATATTGATTTCATTTCTATGCATTTTCTTTACTTTTAATATATTTGTGGTGACGCTTTATCATTTTTCTCATAAATTCATAATAATTCTCATAAATATTCAAATAAAAATTCATAATAATTCTTATAAATTCATAATAATGTCATAAATAAATAATAATCATAATTTCTCATTCATTCATCATAAAAAATCTCACCTCCGACGCACTGAAGGGGGAGTAATGTGGTGACGCTTTATAAGCCAGATAACAGCTTCGAGACATGAGAAATTTCTTTTGTCTTGTGGTCATGTTACTCGGCTACGAACCCAAAGGTTGCGAGTTCGATCCTCGCCTATCGCCAGTAGCAACATTGGTGACCCGATGACGAAAATATGCAAACTTCATACAACTGTTGTGGTGCCCTCTACCAGAAATAAATAAATAAAAAAAATGAAGCTGATAAATAGTCAGCCAATAAAAAATGCAGCTGATAAATACTCAGCCAATAAATAAAGGAAGCTGATAAATAATCAGCCAATAAAAAAAAATGGATAAGGCGCAACAGCCAATATATCACCACTAATAACAGACAAAACAGGACAAAAAATCGTTCGTCTCACCTCCGACGAACTGAAGGGGGAGTAATGTGGTGACGCTTTATAAGCCAGATAACAGCTACGAGACATGAGAAATTTCTTTTGTCTTGTGGTCATGTTACTCGGCTACGAACCCAAAGGTTACGAGTTCGATCCTCGCCTATCGCTAATAGCAACATATTCTTTAAGTTTAATTTGCAATGTTACGATGCGTTTAAAGTTAGGTTTGGTTTAGTTTGATTTGAAAAAAGATTTTAAAAAGTAATGCTCACTTCAGTTGCATTTTTAATTCTATGAAATTCAAATTCATCCGTCAATATACTGAAACGCGTGCTTTTGCTACTGTTAAAATTAAGATTAAAAAATAAATGCTCTTTTTATCATTAACGCCGAAATAGACTTTTCACTTCTGCTTATATTTCATAATATATTCACTTTTAATTTGTAGCCGCAATAATATTTTGCAGAAAAGTTAGTTTAAGTCCTGTTTTTAAATCTTATCAAATAAACTGAAATTTTAAAAAAAATGCATTCCATATTAATCGTTTAATAACATAAAATAAAATCAATCTTGGCGAGCAAGCTGGTCGCCAAAGGCGGCTAGTAATATTATAACCATATATAACCATCGTTAAATTTATATACAACAATTTATTATGGTTGTATATACAGCTATGTATTGTAAAAAGATATTGTAAAAGTATTTACAATATATTTTTATACAATGTGCATGCTATATATTTTTTGTACACATCATATCAACTGATTCTTATATTTCAAAACAAAATAAATAATATATTCCAAAAATAAATCAATTCTAATATTTTCAAATGATAAAAGTGATTTTGAATCAGTTCATCTCAAGAAGATGCACGTTTTGGATTACGATGAGTAATATTGAATTATGGGCATTTTAAAAATTTCTCCATGCTTAAAATGGGAAATTAAAGTTAAAATATATATTTTTAATGCTTAAATTAATTATTTATTTTATTTGTAAGTCAATTTCTTATTACTTCGTAAATCTTCGACAGATTTTCTAAGTGATATTCATTTTTATGTGGTCTCCTACCACTGTGTAATTTTTTTTCTTTGATTTGTTGTAAAAAATTATTTGTTACAGCTATTTATGAAGTTTTGGAAAATTTTAAATAAATTCCTATAGGATTACTCTTTGAGAAAATTTCTTCAGTTCTTCACGAATCATGAACCCAGAATCCAAATTCGTCCTTCGTTCAAAAATTTTATATTATATATATAGATATATATATAGAGAGAGAGAGATATATATATAGAGAGAGAGAGATAGACAGATAGATAGATATAGATAGATAAATATAGATATAATTTAATTTAATCCTATTAATTTCCAAAGTTTTACCTTAATTCAACCTATATTAACTTCATTCTAAAATGTTCTCTTATTTCCTGATCCAATTCCACCTTTTTTATTTAACTAATTCAATGCGAGATCTAAAATTGCTGAAGTCGACAAGTTCCCACACTCCGAGTGAAAGGATAACAAATTTTATAACTGAGCGAATTCTTTTTAAAAGATACCTAGATTCCGACTATCTAAATCTAAATCTCATAGTATATAACCACGGGAATAATGCTAATGTTATCTTATGAACAACAAAATAACTAGAGTAATTTTGTTTAGATTTTAACTGGCTTGGAATATGTTGTTAAAAGTGTAAAAATCTCGGACGAGTTCGTAAATGGCCCATTTAGCTCAAAGGGATGGAAATGGAGGGGGAGGAATTTTCATTTCACCACAACTTTCTTAATATTTAAGATAGAAAAATGAATCCAATTAGCCAGATTAGCGCCTCAATCAGATGAACAACTTTTGCATTTAAAGTTTTTCGATAAATGCAATATCTTAGAAGTTAGGGACTGAAAAATTATTTTACGCCTTAATTTTGACTGTTTTAAACGTCAACAATTTATGTTGCTAGATAGTAACTAAGATGTAAAGGAATCTTTGCTTTCGAGCTTGCCGAGAATTATTTTTGTGCGATTTCTTTTAGTTTGTCCCTGTCTACTTCACAAAAACAAGTTTTACTGTAATGAAAAAGAACGCAAACGCCCATCTCACAATTTTTTTCCAAAGAAGGGATGAGAAACCTAAGCCGCTGATATGGCAGATGACAATTCTTCAAGGCGATTAATCGGAATATTACCATGTTTCTATAAATTTTTGGTTATGAATTCATTTTGTTTTCTATTTTTATTTTTCTTTTCCATCAGATGTTGAAAAAAATGATCCTCACGTTTAGAATTAATGGATAAATGAAGAATCTGGAAGGAAAATAAAATTCATATTAATCGTTCAGTTCCAAAAAAAAAAAAAAAAAAATGTGAAAATCAATGACATAGAAAACTTTTATAAATACACGAAGCAAAAATAATACGGAAAATATTTTTATCTTTTTATCTTCTTTCCTCATTGCCAGATTATCTTAGATAAAAACTACATGCATAAAATGAATAGTTTTTCTCTGCTATCTTCATACATCTATCGGCACTGATTATTTTTGCAAATGAATGCTATTAAATGCTTTCTCGGGGAATTTCCCGTTCAAAGTTCCTATCATTTATCTTTAGAACAATTCTTTTATGTTTGTATTATATTTCAGAGATTGCAGTCCATGAAGATACATACAAACCACTCGATTTACCGAAATGGCGGCGGCGCTCCAGAGAAAATGTTTTTCTATAGACTGGCGGATAGAGAATTATAAATTCCTTTCTGAATTTGATGAACTTTACTGTCAGAGCCCATGGTTTACCGTGGAGAATTTGGATGGATCCAAATTTTGTTTAGGCTTATATCCATCATCACAAACCCAAATGGCTCTCTGCATCGAAAGAGATATTAATATATTCTCTGCTAAGGAAATGATATTATATTTTATTTTTTCCCTATCATCCGATCAATGTCCATCTCTACGATTTGAAAAATCGTTTTCTGACGTATTTTTAGGTTCGTCTCGTTCACTTTTGCATTTACACAAAGCTGAAATTTATGAAAAAAAGGAAGGAAAATTTGTTCTACCTGATACAATGACCATTCACTGCAAAATGTGGCAAGGACAAGGATTGTCTGAAGATGGAGAGTGTGTATTGATCACAGAACCGCAAGTGAAACATATATCCGTTGTTGGTGTTGTGAAATATTGCAGCGAATTAAGATATGGTATGATGAAAGCTATTCGTATCAGATCTGCACCAGAAGAAACTTATTTCTTTTCTTTGAGTTTTGGTATGACTCAAGAAGGCACGACTTTCGTTCAGATTTCACCTAAGGATTTCAAAAGGATGCGTGTATGCAAATGTGTATTCTATTTGTTAGATAGAACAGGGATAGAGAAGGAATGCGGAAAAGGCAAACTCATATTAAATATAAACGGACCAGTCAGCGAAAGAAGGATTCCACTAAAATGTTCAGAAAGAAGTTCTACACCACTGGATGGAAAATATTTATCGAAAGATTGCCTGTTTCTTCAGTGTGAAATAGCATTCTCCTCTGGAAAGTACGAAAGTAAATTCACGAAAATAAAATATGCAGCTGAATTGTCTAAAACCAATTCAGAGACTCCTGTCGCTCAGAATCAACTTGCTAGTGACAGAACTCCAGAGAGTTCTGTCACTCACAGAACTCTAGAGAGTTCTGTCACTCAGATTGATACCGAAGTTTTGCAAGAAGAAAATCACCATGCATTGACCGTCCAAGACGATCTGCTGGCGGCTCTCTCCGATGGCCTGCTGTCTGACACGAAACTACAGACGGCGACAGAAACATTCCCCGCCCACAAAATCATCCTAAGCTCGAGATCTCCAGTGTTTAAAGCCATGTTTACAAATAACATGAAAGAAACGAATAATAATTGCGTTCAAATCGAAGACCTTGATGCAGATACTGTACGTCGCCTATTGCTGTTCCTCTACTCGGATAATCTTCAAGACCTGGATTTCGAGAGCTCAATGAAACTTTATTTTGCTGCAGACAAATATGAAATACTTTCCTTAAAGAACAAATGTTCCATTTTTATGCAGGAGAATCTTTGTCCATCCAATTGCTGTGATGTCTTGACACTAGCAGACAGACATAGCGACCTTAATCTGAAGAAGGCTGCAAAGGAGTACATTGGAAAACACGACAAATTGGTTTTTCAAACGGATCAATGGAAATGTTTCGAAGAAACAAATCCATTTTTGGCCCTTGAAGCATTCCGAGTCATGTACCAAAGAAATCGAAAAAATTCTTAGCTTAACTATAATTTAATTTTTTTCGTCTATTGTATAATTGGTTAGCTTTAAAAAAAGGCATGAATAAAATTTTAAAATTTAGACATTTTAAAAATAAAAAAAATCTGTGAAATTGTTTCCAATCATATAATATGATATGATATTTTCTTAAAATTTGTTTTATATCTCTGTAAATTCTTTTTCATGATATGTTTTTATGAAATGTTAAACTAGGGATTAAATTGTCAGTGTCTCTAATTTTTTATTGAAACTCGATAATAAATATATTCTCAAGTCATATGTTTTTTTATTTGTAATTTGATTTTAATTTCCTTAATGTATTGTAAAATTATGTTGTAAAAAATTGCTAAGCAAGGATTAGTAAGTCCAACAGAGTAACATTAGTAAGTACTACAGTATTATAAAATATTTCACAATATTGCAAATACAGAGGCTATGTATAGCTGAATTCGGTAAATTTTTCTTTTAACAGTTCTTTTTTCAACTTAAATAGTTTGAACTAGGAGCATTATTGTTGGAAAATTGAGCACTTTAAAACGAAATCTCTTGTTTTGATTGCTTGATGTTTGAAATTTAGTCATGTACCTATTCTGAACATTTCTTTAAAATTCCAATTTATATCCTAACCATGATTAAATTCATTTGAAATTCGGTAACATTTTTTTCATTTAAACCTAAATACTCATTGATGTTTTCTAATTTGAGTGTTTTAGAATTTCGAATGAATTTGTATTTATATTTAATAGATGATTCTTTTGTTTTTACTGATAATGAAAACTATGAAATATTTTGCTTTATACTCTACCTGAACCTCTTGGTATCTAATTCCATCAGGCTGTATTATCTACGTATAAAACTTTATATTCATTATTGTTCAATATAAGTCGCATTTTATTATCTAGAGTGTTATGATGAAAAGAAATAATTTTAATTCTTAAATTTTTGAGGCAAATAGAATTAGTTTATGGATATAAATTTTCTTCCCCAAGTGTAAAACCTGATTAACGTGCGGACATTCGTTGATCTGTCTATACTGTAACTATTTGATTTTAATGAAATAAAATGTATATTCTAATTAATCTTATTCTTAATTTAACTTATTTTTCATATGCATATGTAATATAAAATATATGGTAAATGCTAATCATAATCCGACTGAAAGTGAAAATTATCTGTCTTAATAGATTCCCCAGAAATATATATATTTTTTTAATTTCGAATTTTGAAAGGAATATAACTCTTATTCTTTTAAAAGCCTAAACCCGTACTGTTCATTTTCCAATGCATGCCACAAATTTTATGTCTATATCTTTACTATATATCATAGTAAAAAGCAGTGGGGTTTAAAATTGTTTCAACTTAAAAAAGATTTACCACTGCTTACTTCTGAATTTAAATCTTAAATGTAAATATAAGAAAATTTCTAAAAATTTATTAAACGCTTGCTTTATTTTGAAATCTACAAATCATAGTAAGCCGGACTTTCATATCTTGATCAACAATGAAAAAAAATGCCAAGTTAAAATAATAGGAGTAAAGCATCTGAGTTTCATATCAGCAATTAAATATGTTGTGAAATATGTTTAAAATATTTTTTAATTAATTAAAAGCAAAAATAGAAAAATAATATATATATTTTCTATTAATGTATTAATTAATAAATAAATAAGGTACTATAAATTAATAGAAAAATTATACGGGAAAAAATTGGCCCCATTTAAAATGATGATTCTTTGAATTTTGAAACTATACAAAAATTATTTTTGTGCAGCAATCTTCGTATTTCAGAAAGTCTTAACTCAGAGCGAAATATCTTAATAGCTTTTTAGAATATCGGTAAGGAATATAGCATCCTTCAAAAAAGTTAGTTCTCGGTTATTCTTATATTTACCATCATATACATGCATCATATATATGCTATATTATCATATCAAGTAAAATTAAATTATTTATAATGATTATAATTTTATGCAAAAAAAATACGTAGAATCAACAAATATCTGAAGTTTTTTATGTACGGAATCAATGGATTCCCAAAAGCAGATCTTATCTCTATGGGATAGCACAGAGAGCAAGCACGCCATTTTAAAGGTTAAAGTTCCAGACTAGAATTTTCAGAAAATTATTACTTCTTTAAAACTTAAAACTACAACTAAAAAACTAAAATAAATGGCCATATATGCTTAAAAATGTGAGCTCTAGAATATAATAGGCCATTTCATTTTTTTATAGACGAAAAAGAAAATACTGAAGTAAAATAAAACTAAAGTATAGTGAAGCGTTAATAATAATTTGCAACTAACTAATATTCATTGTAGTATTCTATATATTCTATTTATTGTACAATCGACGAAATCCAAGTAAACAATAAATAAATAAAATTGTCCTTTCTATGAAGAATATGGTAACCGTATTAAACAGTATAATTATCACTTGGTTGGTTTCGTTCAGATAAGAACTTTTGTATGACTTTAATCTAATCAAACAATGATAGGCGTTTTAATTACTTACAAGGCATGTGAAGTTCCTTAAATTTCCCAATTCGTCATTTGATCAAATCAGCTAGTAACTTTTGGAACAATAATCTAGATTAGTTGTTCAGGTTAAATTATAAAACATTAATTCGATGAAAGTAAAATTCAAATTTTTAATTCATTACTTCCTTCCAGGAGAATACGCAGACGATCATTTTTATCACAGACCTCTCCCTAGTAAATCTGGAAGAAATTGATATCATTTTTAAAAATCCCTTGGACCGTAAAGCATCTGGCCCAGATTGACTCAAATTGAAAACAAAAATCGGATCTTAACGAGGAAATTTTAACCTACAGTTTTAAACAATGTTTTAAGTTAATTACTTAGGCCCTCTAATATTTGAATGGAATGAAATGGTTTTCTGATATTCGAATGAAATAAAATGATCATTCGTTTTATGGTCCTCTAATATTCGAATGGAATTATATGTTCCTGTGATATTCGAATGGAATTATATGGTCCTCTAATATTCGAATGGAATAATATGGTTCTCTAATGGTTATTATTCCATTCGAATAATATATGACCCTCTATATATGACTATATATGGCCCTCTAACATTCTAATGGAATAATATGGTCCTGTAATATTCGAATGGAATGATATGGCCTTCTAATATTCTAATGGAATGATATGGCCCTCTAATATTCTAATGGAATGATATGGTGCCCTAATATTCGAATGGAATGATATAATCCTCTAATATTCGAATGGAATGATATAATCCTCTAATATTCGAATGGAATGATATGGTCCTCTAATATTCGAATGGAATGATATGGTCCTCTAATATTCGAATGGAATGATATGATCCTCTAATATTTGAATGGAACGAAATGGTCCTCTAATATTTGCTGATAGTCCTGGGAGTCCATTATCGTGCTACAAATGACCAAAAATGTTTCTACATTAAATCCAAAATCATCGAAATCAATATTCAAGATGCGTAGCGTCATTAAAAGTCCCCAGAAACTGTTTATTTTTTACAGACTTTATAGAAATGGCCTTAAAAGTACTTATTTTTTTAACCAGGTGCCTATATTTTCCTCCCTATGAAGAGGGGAAAAAAAAGATTATAGACTACATTTTCTTTTGCGGTTGTCAAATTTCCAATGTTTAACGAATTTAATGAAATCGAAGGTCACTGGCAAAGGTTTTACCGCAAATGCTGATGGAATGGAGAAAATATATCCTTTTCATTTACTTGACTCCTCTTTCATTTCCTTTAAGTGGGGTGGGGGAATTTTTCTAGGAAAAAAAATTGAACAGAAAAACATATCCAAGGTATTTATCTCTTATTCAGATAAGCGTCAAGTTATTAATAACGTTTATGTGATTTTTATCTAATCAAATAATAATGGGCGTTTCAGTTGTTGTTGAAAAATGAAACTAACTTTTTGTCGAAGTTAAATAACTGTTTTAAAAACACCTGAAAACTAACAAATTGAATGACTGGTTTTATTTTCTACATTTCCAGTTTTATTTTGATTTGTATTTATAATATAATGCCGTTCAAAGTTGTAAAAACATTTTATTTTAAAAAAGAAAAAGAAACGGAAAATTTGGTTCTGTCCATTAGAAATAAGTCATTTTAGATATGCTTTGACTCGCCTAAGTAAATGAAGACAATCAAAAACAATGTCTTTTTATTACTTTTTCATATACATATTATAGAAAAAGTATAGCAATCGTCAAAAAACTCGAATTCAATATTTTGACGAATCTCCACGCTTTAGACTTCCCTAGGTTCGAAAAACACATTTTTGGAAAATGTTCGCCTGTCTGCCTGTGACGAAGGCAACTCAAGAATGCTTTGCCCTACACGCATGAAATTTGATATACTGTCTATATACGGAATTTGTAGATTTTTGTCACATTTTGAGCAAAATCTATTCAGAGGAAATCTGTCTATCCGGCTGTTTGAATATAAGTTAACACAATAGCTACAAAAGGAATAGAATTAGATGTATAAAACTTGGTTCACAAATATAACATGTATACTTTAGATACCTATAACAAGTTGAGCCGAATTCAACAAAGGGTTGTCCTCTGTTGGATTCTGCTTATGCAACGCTTACGGATAAACACAACGAACTTAAATGCATCATATTTGGTATGTGATTTTATGAGTGCAATTGTAGTTTTATGTCAAATGTTTGTTTCAATCGGCTGCGTAAAACCGGTTTGAGAAACAAATTCTATTTTTGGATGCTATTAACCACATACCAGGAAGTACTATTAACCATACCAAAGAACTCGCCAAAGTTGACACAAAAGATTCATTGGAAAGTTTTCAAAACTGTCTTTCATTGAAAGAAAGTTTTGGCAGTCTACTCCCGCTGGTTTCCTTTGTTATTATGTACTGCCAATAATAGCTAATAACAAAATATTAATTCACATCTAATAATTTAAAATATCAAGATATATTTTGAAGATAAATGATCTAAAAAGGATATAAAAATTTGTGATTCCCATAGAAAAGCATCTTGTATATAATGACTATACTGTTGTGTTAGTTGTAATGTTGCTAAAAACAACCTAGAAGTGAAACACATAAAAGAGTCGAAAATTATGAAAATATAATGTTTTTCCGATCAAAAAGTATTTTGTAAACTCCTCTTGCATATAATTTTTAAAGAATTGAAGATATGAAATAGATCTAAAATAAAGTTGTATATGATTCTATGAAATAAATGAGATTTGCATTAAAACTCAATAAAAAAATAATAAAAGCATTATAATAATGTAAAAAACATAAATTTTTTAATAAAAACTAAGGATTGTATCGTTCTCTGTAGAAATGAAACTGCACACTTACTCGGTTTACAATTCCCCCCCGCCAAAAAAAAAAAAACTCGGATCAATCAGATTTGCAATTCAGCGGTTTCTTAATTTTTGGTATTTTATTGCATTTGTATATTTTGTATATTAATTCTTCTGTAATCACAAGAGAGTATTTTTGCATAAAAGTCAGGCTCCACAAAGAAAAAAAAATTCTGCTTTGAATTTCTAATTGAAGATGACCCTTGTTAAAGCCGACAGGCCTGTTCCATTTCTACTCTTATTCTTACTTTCCCACATAAAGTATAGAGGAAGTATTGTGATTGTCAAAAAAATTCGAATTCGAGACTTTGACGAATTTTTAGGTTTCAGACTTCCCTAAATTAAAAAAAAAAATGACATTATGTTTGTCTATATGTGAACTTCGATAACTCAAAAATACCTACAGCTAGACTGCTGAAATATAGTACATAGAATTGTGAATAAGTTTGTCGATTTCTGTCAAATTTTGAAAGAAATCAATTCTTAGGAAGTCTGTTTATCTGGCTCTTCCAATACAGGTGAACTCTATAACTTCTAAACGAAAAGAGCTAAGAAGGTAAAATTTAGCACAAAATTTTAGCATCTAAAATATAGATATTTTTCAGATTTGGAACGAAGTGATTGACCGTCTGTTGGCTGTACTTTTACATTCATGTAAACACACTGATTTAAAACAATAAATTTTTTTATATAATCTTGTGCTACATCTATAGTCTTGTTTCCAATTTTCTTATGAAACGTCCGGCAAATAGGTGTCCAAACTACATATTCTCGGGATAGACTCAGAACTTTCTTCGTTCATTTTCTTAAAAAAATATTTCAATGATTAGGTTTATATCGTAACACGTACTTTCGTCAACAGTAAAATTTATTTTCAGAACAGGTTTTACTAGTGATTCTGATGGAATGTGCAGGCTTTCGAATGTATCATAGTTAAAGGATCGTATTTTGTGTTCGATGGTTTGCCATTTTACTTCTATATGTGTTCGAGCCAATATCTTATGAAGTTTGTAATCATCATCACTCCTTGAAATATGGCAAAAAACAGTCAGTGTATCGTTTGGTAGAAATTTCATCCGATCCCCAAAAGCAGCATTTCTGGATACTAAGCAGTTGCATCCATCAGTTATATATCTTTGAAAATATGTTCTATGTCTCGAAGTCCATTTTGTTTTAGAGATACCGTCAGAATAAATGCAAGAAAGTTTAAATTTTATTTGACGATTCACAGGCGCCTCTCTTCTTATGTAGCAAGCAATATCATCGCTGTGGTATTCTTTGCCACGAGGGAATATTTGTAAACTCCAACGTCCTCCGATGTCAAATGCGGAACTTGAAATATATTCATTGTTTTTATGCCAATAATAAGAAAAATTTTCTATTTTCCAAACAAACATATGCCATTCATCCGTTTTGTCCGTCATGCTTACAACAGTAATCTTTGGCAAAATAATTTAAAAATGAAAGACTTAGAATGCAATGCACAGTGGTAAATGTAGAAAATAAGCACAGAATATTTATAATAAACTTTCTAGACTGAAAAACACTTCTATCATATTTTCCATCTTGATTTATTTAAACCGTCTCAGCTTTTGTACAGTTATCGATAGTCTATCGGTTATCGACTTTTTTGCAAGATCAAAGTGTAACTATCGATAAAACTAGGATTATTATCAATTTCTTCTTACTCATAACAATATTTGTTTGTTTTAACTTAAGATAAAAATAAATATATCATTTCAGATGACAATGAGCAGATAAAATATAAACGCACAACAATATAAATATCCGATTATGGGGTTTAGTTTAGTTGCATTAACATTCCGGTTTTTTAAAGCAACACTAGGGGTATTTTGTAACGGACCTTGTAGTTTTGAACCATGATCAGAGGACAAGGAAGACACCTGAGCTTGCACGCTACCATATGTGACATGAGAATTTTTCCATATATTTATCCACAACCAAATCTAACTAAAGAAGTGATTCGATTTCATCATCTTTAATACCTTTTAACAAAAGAATGGAACTGAATCCAAAGCATGTTTGAAGGTCACTTCAAAACTGAATTCTCGATACATGAATCCTCTATTTTTCCTCTGCAACTAACTACTTCCTTATTAAAATTCTTTTAAAACTAAGTTTTCAAATATGGTTTTTTCTCCTTTTTACTTAATACAATGATGAATAAATTTTCACTTTGCTAATTTTTTTTTCAAATTATCGTGTTAATAATTTTCCGTAATTGTAAACGGAAACATTTAATTGTTGAGTTCCAATGTTAATTCTTTTCTGGTTTTTGATTACAATTGTAAAGGGTGTCCCAAATTTAACGCAAACTTTGAGTTTGTCACCATTCGCGTAGTAAAGTGTTGGCAATCTAATTAAAAAATAATTTTACTGCTGATATTTTAGGGTCGATATACAGGGTGGTTATAATAAAAGTTCCGCTTTGAAATGGTTATAAAATGAAAATTACAGGACCAAATGCTATCAAACTTGGTATAGTTTAAAAAAGGCCAAGGAAATTTCTTTTCCACCAAAAAAAGTTCAAAAAACTACCAGGGGGAAATGGCGCTGTATGTAATATTGTTAATCAAAATAGGATATAAAGACATCGGTTTAAAAAGTGTTTAATCATTCCTGAAACGTGTTACAAAGCATGTTCAATGTGGCGTCCACGATTTTCTGAAAGCAAATTAAATCGCATTACTGCATTCTCAACAGTAGCTCTCAGCATATTAGGAAGAATGTTAAGCACATGTCGGTGTATCGCATCTTTCAGTTCCACCAAATTGTTTAGATTATCATCATAAACAGTGATTTTTGAGATAACACACATTGAACATGTTTTGTAATACGTTTCAGAAACGATTAAACACATTTTAAACCGATGTCTTCATGTCCTATTTTGCTTAACAATATTGCATACAGCGCCATTTCCCCCTGGTGATGAATTTTTGAACTTTTTTGGAAAATATAATCGAATACATAAAACAGTTAGGTAAGTGGATGTCATAGAACTCGACAGATAATGAAAGCTACAGCTATTAAAAAAATGTTGCCATTCACAATTATAAAATTCTACAATTCCTTTTTTTCAGGATTTTTTTTCAATGAAAATATTACTTTCTTTTTCTATATTTCGAATGCGAAAAAATAAAAAAAGAAAGCTTAATTATCTTAAGAGAAAAGAGGAAAAAAATTCATGAAATATAAATAATTAAATTTTTTATTTATTTCAGCACATAAAAAATATAATCGAATACATAAAAGAAAACAGTCAGGTACGTGGATGCCGCAGACTTCCACAAATAAATGAATGCTACAGCTATAAAAGAAATGTTGCCATTCACAATTATAAAGTTCTACAATTCCTTTCTCAGGATTTTTTTAATTTTTTTTTTTTAATGAAAAGTTTACTTTCTTCTTGCATACTTCGAATACGAAAAAACAAAAATAGAAAAACTAAATTGTGACAAGACAAAAGAAAAAAAATTCATGAAATATAAATAAAATAATTAAAATTCTAATTTATTTAAGTACATAAAAATATAAAAATAAAGAAAACAGTTAGTGTGTGGATGCCATAGAATTCGACAAGTAAATGAATGCTACACCAATAAAAAAAAAGTTGCCATTTGTATTTATAAAATTTTACGATCTCTTTTCTCAGGATTTTTTTTTAATAAGATGGTACTTTTTTTGTATACTTCGAATATCAAAAAATAAAAATAGAAATACTAAACCGATACGTGAAAAGGGGGGGTGGGATTCATGAAATATAAATAAAATAATTCTTATTTATTTCGGCACAAAAAAAATATAATCGAATACATTAAAGCAAACAGTTAGGTATGTGGATGCCATAGAATTCGACAAATAAATGAATGCTCCAACTATAAAAAAAATGTTGCTATTCATAATTATAAAATCCTACAATTTCTTTTCTTTTGCTGAAGAACAATTTCTACAATTTCTTTTTGATGAAGAGGTTACTTTCTTTTTGTATATTTCAAATACAAAAAAAAAAAAAAAATAGAAAAACTAAATTATAACAAGAGAAATGGGGAAAAAAATTCATGAAATAAAAATAAAATAATTAAAATTCTTATTTATTTGAATACATAAAAATATAATCGAATACATGAAAGAAAACAGTTAGTATGTGGATGCCATAGAATTCGACAAATAGATGAGTCCACAGCAATAAAAAAAATTGTTGCCTTTCATAATTATAAAATTCTACAATTCCTTTTCTCAGAACTTTTATTTATTTATTTATTTTTGATGAGAAGATTACTTTCTTTTTGTATATTTCAAATATGAAAAAAAAAGAGAAAAACTAAATTATGACAAGACAAAAGAAAAAAAATTCATGAAATATAAATAAAATAATTAAAATTCTTATTTATTTGAATACATAAAAATATAATCGAATACATGAAAGAAAACAGTTAGTATGTGGATGCCATAGAATTCGACAAATAGATGAATGCTACAGCAATTAAAAAAAATAGTTGCCATTCATAATTATAAAATTCTACAATTCCTTTTCTTGCGGACCTTCTTCGGAGGACTTAGTGCTGCAAGGATGGCCTCGTCAAAAGCATTCTTCAGTCCTTTCTGAGAAAGAATAAGAATAAAAATTAATTTTAAAAGTATAACGGTTTCTAAGCAAATGATTTCTTTCTCAATATATATATATATAGTCTCCATACTTGTAAATGCTGTCGCAACATTTCCATGATGCAATCAGGTTACTTTATTAAAATTAAGCTCAAAATTTAAACATTCATTTCATATAAAAGGGAATTTAATAAATTTATTGAGATTTCGATTCATTCGAAAATTCAAACTTAAAAAACTGTACAGAAAGAGAAAATGACAATTCCTAAATTAAAAATGACTAGAAAGTTTCTTTTGTATTTTTTAAATAAATGAAATATAATCTGTAATACTACTAAAGGAGAATGTGTATGTGACTGTGTGTTGGTATTCTACAGACCAGACCGTTTATTTGAAAGCAACAGAATTAGGTACACATATACTTTGAAGACTTAGAATACGCTCCTTGGATCGATTTATATATATATATATATATATATATATATATATATATATATATATATATATATATATATATATATATATTACCAAGATACAAAGTTAATAGGAAAAAAAAGTATCAAAATTAAATAAAATAAGAATTCGACAGTGGTCGTATTCTTTTAATTTATTGTTTTGTTTCTTTTGTGTAAAAATGGTGTATCTTTTAGGCCTAATTTCAGGGGATTTTCGGGTCACGAGGAGTCAATACTGTTGGACAAATTAGTCTGGATTTCTCGCAGAAAAAATCCCTTATTTTGAATCCCTGCCTGATGGTGACCCTTGAGAAAGTCTTCAGGCCGGATTCTTATTTTATTTTATTTAATTTTATACCTTTTTTCCGATTAACTTATTTTTTATTACTAATTTCTAGATTCATCTGTGTTTTAATAGTAACTGCATTTGCGCTCTGTAATACAATGGTGCTTTTTTTATTCTTTTTTTAGCTCTTAGTTTCATTCCGAAATAATTTTTTACTTTCGATTCCGAAATAATTTTAATTTTAAACTGTTTCAATAATAGGTTTTAATTACATAAAGCTTAGATTTTTGGTAATATATAACATTACGTGTATTAATATATATATTGTTGTGGATTCCACAGCCGGGTTTGCCTGTAGTGGGTGTATGGTGTGAAAACACAATCAGCAGACCTCAGTAGAAAGCAATGACGACTTTTATTTAAACACAAAGTCACTAACACAAAGACGACGAATACACAGAGGACAAATATACACAGCCGAGACGAACACAGGACAGCACACAGCAGCACACTACAGTAAACAGTAGTCCACAAGTAGTAATAGACCACAGCACACAAAGCGGTCAGATAGAATCCCACACGATCGGCTACTCCACACACAACTTGATGCTGCTTCCTCAACAGACAACAGGACTCGGCAAACAGCTCGGTTCAGCAATAGTTTGAGCTTCACACAATGCTGGCACTCCGCCGTTGCTTCGCTATCCTCTAGAAGTCTCGTTACTTGTTTACGATTCCGCTTCTGGTTCCTTGGAGCTAGAATGGAGGAGTTTTCTGGTGCATCCGCCTTGCGTAGCAAGGCTATCTCCATGATCCTGGTTAATAAAAAGCCTGGTGTCATAAAATGCCCTGAACTTGGAGCATCACTGGCGAGCTGCAATTGAGAGCTGGTCGAAGAGTCCGTCAGCATGGGTGTAGCTGGTTCCTTGGAGCTTGAGACTACCGGCCTTTTATAGTTCCCGGGAGGCGGAGCGAGATGGTTCTGGGCGTATCTCAGTTCCTATTGGATGGATCGTTAAAATTCTCGAAGTTTCTAGCATTATCTATTTTGTCGCCAAAGTTGCCAAGTTTGTAGCTAAGCTCTCAGATCACTGACGCGGCACCTGCTCAGTACGCAACATTTCTGATCGCAAAACGGTCTTTCTTATGATGACACTATTCGTGCTGGGAAGCAAAATTACAGGTTTGTAACAATATGTAATGATATCTCTAAAATCTAATTTATACTTAATTGATTTCCTAATTTTTAGCTTAATTTAGCAATTTAGCCCATACTTTCATTCTAAAATAAATTTTCTCTTATTTCGTGATCCAGTTGTACCTTTTTTTTATTTAATTAATGCAACAGAAACTCTGTAAAATTGCTGAGATCGACAAAGTCCCACACTCTGAATGAACGGATAAAAATTTGTCTATCTAAAACATTCTTGTAAAAGATCCTTATCAAAATTCCGTTACCTAAATCGACACGTGTAAAGAAATCACTATCAAAATCTCACAATATATAATCATGGGTCTAAATATTTCATTGGCTTTTCTTTCATTCCCGCTTGTGTTGTTTTGTGCTGATGTGCCTCGATATATATATATATATATATATATATATATAATTTCCGGGGTTCGTTTGGATAGTGGGAGTTATATGGTGTGGAGAACACTCAATCACCAGGCGGCAGTAGAAAATAAAAACAACGACGTTTATTTACACGAAGACACACAGGACAGCACAAAGACAACAACTATATACAGCACAGAAGACGATTATCTTCAGCCGAGACGTGCAGCATACACAGCAGCATACAAAACAGCATAAACAGCAACATACAACAGATTCTACTGCAGACAGTAGCACACAGCTTAGTTCAGCACTAGCTTCACTCCGTCGCTACTCCGCTTATCTCTGGAAGACCAGTTCATTTACGTCGGTTCCGACTACTCAATTCACCACTGGTTCTCGACTACGACTCCGATCTGGTTCACCACGACGACTACTCTTCGACTCCACTGGTTCACAACCCAATTCACCACTGCCCGGCAGCTGCGGATGCTTCCTTTTATAGGTCTCAGGAGGCTGGGCTAGAAGCCTCTCAACCAACCAGGAACGTTCGAGACGTATCTCCGTTCCTACTGGACGGTTCGGGAAAATTCTCAATGTTTCGGGTATAATCTATTTTGGCGCCAAAGTCGCCAAGCTCCGGTACCTCCTATGGCAGGTTCGTAACAATATATATATGCTGCTCTGAAATTTAAACCATTTTCATTACTCCGTCAATTATCTGATTGCGTGATTTTTCTTTTCCATTACTAAAAATTAAAGAAGGAGGATTTTTTTTTTAAATATCTCTGTAGTTTACGAAAAACAGAAATTACAATACCACAGAATTTATAAGAGAGATGAACTGCACGCTTACATTTTTAATAGCGTCATGACGTCATAAGATTGGTTTCCATTACAAAGGTTCATGTGCATAATAAACGGAACATATGCAAGACAAAATAATGCGGCTTTAATGTCTGGCAATTTGATGGAATCATGGACATGAAGTTACATCTAAATTATTTATCTGAAACTAAATATAACCAATATTCCTGGCAAACCAGCTGATCGCTCAGAGCCAACTACTTGATAGATAAAAAAATAATTTGTTTTCGTAAATAAATAAAATAAAAAAATCATTAGCATGTTAAAAAATGAGTTGAAATGTGAAGCTAAATCCTCTAATTGATCAGAATATTTCTATTTACAACAACAAAATTGGAACAATTTATACTTTGTGTGCATAGATGGATTTGGATTAATCCATCCGAATACTCGTTCATTTTGAAATATAATTTAAAATAATGATTTCATTTAGTATAAATGAGATGGAATGTTCTTCAAAATGGCTAAGATGGCCAAACATTTTGTTGCCAACAAATCAGGAAAAATTTATATTCATGAGTAAGTTGAACATAATTCCATTTTCGGAAGGGAATAGAACCATTCCGAATCTGCCCTTTGAATAACATAGTGTGTTATGTGTACTATCCTTAAAATGTCCTACAGAAGACTCCTTCTAAACATTAGTTCGAAGTATGAAAAAGTGGTCTGCGTCAATCATTTTACCTTTTGATATCTCGTCAAATTTTGCAGACAAAAATATGGAAGGACAAAAAACCCACTTTTTACTAGCCGACACTTTTTTATTATAGGGTCGGAAAAAAATTTAATTTTTCCGACCTTCCTAAAAAAATAATATATAAATTAAAATTTTTTAATTAATGAATTGAAGTATATTTCACGATGCAACATTTGAGCTGAAAGTGGTACAATATATGCTTGTACCACTTTTTTAGGACACCCTGTACATCATAATATCAAGAAGGGAACAATTCTGCAAGACTGAGCATAGCACCACACCAATTCCTGGGATGGCTTAAATCAATGATTGAACTTTGAAAATGTAATCAAAAATTTAAATGCAGATTTATTGAGTAAAAATCGAAACTGGATCTTGATTAAAACTAATATATTAAAATCTATCTCCTGCAACTCTAATATCAAAACAAATCTTTCATAAGTGATAATATTGTTACGAAATTTCCGGCGTTCGTTTGGATAGTGGGAGTTATATGGTGTGAAGAACGCTCAATCAGCAGGCGGCAGTAGAAAATAAAACAACGACGTTTATTTACACGAAGACACACAGGACAGCACAAGGACGACAACTATATACAGCATAGAAAACGATTATCTTAAGCCGAGACGTGCAGCATACAACAGCATACAAGAAGACTCTACTGCAGACAGTAGCGCACAACTTAGTTCAGCACTAGCTTGACTCCGTCGCTGCTCTGCTAATCCCTGGAAGACCAGTTCTTCACCGTCGGTTCCGACTACTCTTCTCTGTCGCTTCCGACTACTCTTCTCTGTCGCTTCCGACTATGACTACTACTCCGTCTACTCAATTCACGACGACTCTGGCAGCTGCGGCTGCTTCCTTTTATATATATATATATATATATATATATATATATATATATATATATATATATATATATATATATATATATATATATATATATATATATAATTAATTAATTTGCGTTTTGGTTTTGGTTTTAGGTTAATGTTCATTTTCGTTGCTCTTCATTCTTTTTCACCTTCATACAGAATTTCTGTTAATATTTCTTTAAATACTATCATATTCAAATATATAAAAATGCTTGTTTTAAGCATGTCATTTTGGAATAAACTGTTTTCAGTTCCCTAACTGAATGTCACCATTATGGAAAAATAATTGCGGTTATCGGACGGTTGTAGGCTGTCCTTTGTTCAATCGCTAAATATTCATCTTCAGAAATAAAAACAAAAAGGATTAATTTAGATTAAATTCACACTTAAACGTACTCGCATGAAAAAAAAAAAATCCGTTATTTTCGCTTTTGGCTAGCGGCTCTCGATAAATTGCGATACAATAAATCAATATTCACAACTAATTTACGCTTTCGATTTCGTTTTGGCAAACGATTAGTGTTTATTTTTGTTGCTCTTCATTCTTATTGACCTTCATACAAAATTTTCGTTAATATTTCTATAAATACTGCTATTTTCTAATATATAAAAATACTTGTTTTAAACGCAATGTTATAAATTGTAACATGCAGACATTGCTTTGGCATTGACACACTTTATGAAAGGGGGGTTAACAAAATTACTTTTTAACTATTTTTATTCAAAAGAAAACAAATATTTGTATTATATAAATTGAAACTTATTTTTATTTGGGAGTCGTTCTGATCAGTCAATATGTTAAGAGATGCTATTTATAACTTAACCGACAGACAATGTACCCGCTCTTAGATTTGGCTGGTATCTACACTATAGATGTTAAATCTATAGTGTATCTTATCTATCAGGCTCTCTCTGTTTTTTAGTTATCGTGTTTCTTTATATTGAAACGGCCGGATAGTTAGACTTCCTTTGAATGGATTTTGTTCAAAATTTGATAGAAATCTACAAATTAGGTCAGCCGAACTTTCTTTGAACAGATTTTTCTCAAAATTTGAACTATCATTGACTACAATTCAATGTCGGATTTGGCTTATATTCGGACAGCCTGACTTCCTTTGAACAGATTTTACTGAAAATTTAATAAAAATCTACAAATTTGGTTTTAAGCCTATATACAAATTTTATCGGCCTGCCTCAAATCGTTTTTTATTAATATTTGGCACAGACAGACAGACGGACATCTGCTAAACGTGTTTTTCGAACTCAGGAAGGTCTAAAATACAGAGATTCGTCAAAATATTGAGTTTGACGATTAGAATACTTTCTCTATACTTCACACATGAGAAAAACACACGCTATACCATAATAAAAACACTGCAGAAAGTTTCATAGAGTTATCTGTAAAATTTATAAAGATATTTCAGCATTTTCTGCGCAATTATCTATTATAAATTTTTCGCAACTTGAAAAAAAGTTCGTCTAAAATTGAAAAATTTTATTCTCCGGAATTGTGATATAGTTTTTTCCGAGTTAAGCAACGAAAAAAGTAAGAAGCTTCTACGAGATTTGTATAATAATTTTAAGATATATATATATATATATATATATATATATATATATATATATATATATATATATATATATATATATATTATTTTTCTGAAATATAAAATGAAATCTTAATTTTAAGTTGCTTTGAAGAATTTTTAATAGTAACTGATTAAATTATATGATAAAAAAATCTCGTGAGTAACAATCTTTGCAGATGCTATGTCCACAGATGATTTTACAAAATATGAATATATTTAAATATTATATGACATATTCAGTCACTTGGATATAAATCTTTTTGGAACATTGGCGAGATTCCTTTAGTCAGTTAAGAAGGATTCAACTGTACATTTCTACATATAAAAATTTGAATATCACCGCTTCAGATGCCAAACTGTTTGACCTAAAACTACCAAAATCGGTTTGGATACCAAAATTAGGATTGTATGAAAGCGAGTTCGCAAATTGTCAGACTAAGTCAATGGCAAAGGATACCGACGTGCTCTGATTGGTTTAAGCCTTGGCATCTTTTTGGCAATGTTTTGCCAAAAACCATATCGAAATGTATTTTTATAAAAATAAATAAAATTTGTGAATTTATCCCCCCCCCCTATTTTTTACGGTTTACATGTAATATTAATCTGGAAAAGATCAAATCCTGAAACCTAAATTCAGGAAATATGAAAATTACAATTTATTAAAAATATTTTTTGTATGTGTTTCTATTTATTTTGATATAACTAAAAAAATCAGCTACGAAATCACATATTCCGTTAAAGCTTGCATATTTATACGTTTCGGACATTAAGTAATCATCTCCCCATATGTAGTTGATGGGAAACGTTCAGCCACAAGTTTCAATGACTGCATAAATTATCTAATAAAGGCACGAAAATCATAGAAAAATAAGAATTATTTCATTGCTGCATCATATGTTGAGTCATTACTTTCATTTAGTTATTATACTTTTTTGCATAAACAACATTAGTTACTTGTATTACTAGTATTATTAGTAATATTTAGAGAAAACAATTATATTAATAAAAATTAGATCGTGTGGATATTCACTCCTATGTTCCATAAAACTAATGAAAGGAACAAGGTTTGAGCCAAACAAGCGAAAACTACACTATTATGAGTGCAAATCATTGATAAAAAGATGCCAAGGCTTAAACCAATCAGAGCACGTCGGTATCCTTTGCCATAGACATAGTCTGTACAATTTGCGAACTCGCTGTATGAAAGGACAAAGAGAAAGAACCCTTGCCTAAATAGTGGACGATTCTTCATAATAACATTTTCTTTAATTTCAATTAAGCATTACACGAAATTTTGGTATTTTTCTTCAATAACTTTTGAAAATATTACTGTATATTACTAGCATATATTTTTTTGCCACATCAGAAAATTTTCTTTTCAATGATACAAAATTTTATGCATTCGATTTTTTAACTTTTAATCATTTTTTAAGATATTTTAAGTGTATTTTACAATAGATTTCATAGCTGAATTTCAAACCATTTCCACTGTTGCTACTTATCTAATATTTTGGCCCCACATTTTTTTTAAAACTTTCTTGCATACAATGAGAAAGTATAATAATCTTCAAAAAATTTTAACATCATGATGTTTCAGACCTTATCAAGTCCGAAAAACATATTTTTTGGAACTATGTCTTTTTGATACGTGAACACGATAATTCAAAAACACTTTGAGATACACGGTTTTGAATTTGGTAGATGGACTTTTATCTCGAATTTATAAATATATGTCAAATTTTGAATGAAATTCCATTCATAAGAAATCTCTGACTCTTCTAGTACAAATAAACATAATAACTACAAAATAAATAAATAAATAATAATCATATATACGAAATTTGGCACATACGATTAATAACTACAATGGAATCCGGATCAAGTTTTGAACCAAATCCATCAATGCGTTGACCGTCACAACTTTTGCGTGTAAACAAACGCTACAATTTAAAAATGTAAAAGCCTAAATAAATGAAATTTACTAAGTGATCTTGTAATTGCAATAATAATTATAAGCCCATTTTTTTATCAATCAGAAAAAAAGCATCCAATTATATATATATATTGATTTTCTGGTACTTGTGTACTAACCCCATGTCTGGAATTACTCACCAAAGATCCCAAACCAGATTCGGTTCATTTATATTAACATTTCGTTTTAAAGCAACACTAGGGTTATTTTGGGACGGGCCTCTTAATTTTGAACCTTGGTCAGATGATGAGAACAACACCTGAGCTAGCACCCATTTACCAAACTTCTGCACTACACCAGTGAGAAGACAGCACCAGATGCAGCAAAATCGTGAAGACCGACTTTATTTTATTTTTTTTTTGTTAGTGGCACGCAGTTCACAAAAAAAGTACTAATTTTTAATTTAAATATAATGTACACTACTCCCATGTGTGAAGATAAAAATCTGAGCACTTCTGGCCGTGGGTCCGTAATTTTATGCACGGTTGGGAGTTCAAAATTTTTATTAGAAAGTTTCGAGGAAATCACTCCATTGGTTTCCTATTGCTACTGATTAAAATTATGAACTATCCCCCCTCCCCAATATGCTGAGTAGGTTCCAACGTAAAGTATGATTTTAATAAGATTTTTGTTAAACTTACAATTAAACTAACTTCTAAATCAAGCAATGGCAATTTTTTTTAAAATTTTTTTGTGTGCACTAAGTTAAATATTGATGGCTTTTCTTGCGACATAACGAGGTGTTTAAAGATATAAGTCGAAAATTATAGAAATGCAGACTGTTTTAGAAACATTGCGCCATTCTGTTTATTCTAATTTAAAAATTGCATGAAATACCTGAAAGCAGAGTTGCGCAAGATATTTAACCGATTTTTTTCAGTAAGAATTAATCCAGGCGAACTAAATGATTGCCAAAAGCAGATATATAGTATTAAAATTAAATAAAACTAATTCTAACGATTTTGAGCCTTGAACTAAAGGAATATCTCACTTGAATTTCTCTGACATTTTTCGAATATTTTTAGTATCTTCAGAACGACGTCGCTTTATTTAATTCTCATCGATTATTGAACAATATGTTTTTAATTTTATTTGAAAACTTGTTCTACTCTTTTAAATAATATCAATGTAAAATATTTAATATTCAGAAGAAAAAAACATTTTCACTTATTGAATTTCATATAAGCTTCCATCACATAAAACCCTTCCCACTTCTTGCAAATATATTAACCAACATTAAAAGATACATACTCGTCTAAACCGACTTTTAACCAATTAGTCATATCTCAGAACTGTTTGTCAAATTTACTTTTAAAAAAAATGCAGTACAAAAAATATATGCACATTGGTGGAGTGTTTAAGAATGAAATGATTTGTTTCCTTTCAGTGGAGTCTTCCCAATCCATCATGCCAATCAGAGCTGGACTATAATTTTGCTAACAGAAGGGGGGGGGGGAATGTTTACAAATGCAAAATGAAAACATTAAAAAAAAATTCTTCAGTCAAATCAAAATTGTATAGATTTTTAGCTCACCAACTATAAAAAAAAAAAAAAAAATCGCTTCAAGCTGTTCAGTGCTTATCCATAAAATAGAGAAAAAAAGAAAAAAAACTGCTCTTTTTTTTCCCCCCCTTTTTTTTGCATAAGAAGAAAAATGTTTTAGAGGTATAAGTTTCAAAAAAGATAGTATGAATGAATTCTGCAAATTTATGGCAACAGTTGCATATACATCAAACCATATAAAGGAAAAAAAAAAAAAAAATATGCTGCCCCTCTTTTTTTTTTAAATTACAAGAGGCATGTATACTTAATAATGTATCAAATTTCTTGTTTAATATTAAGATTATAGAGCATTTTGTTGAATGTATGAGGAATTTTAAATAAACAAAAAAACATATTAAAAATATTAGCAATAACGTCCATTCATGTCATCCATTCATACGAAGAATTTAGTAATCCGTGTTCATGTTTAAAATAAAATAAACAAAAAATGTTTGCTTAAATAATAGCAATATTGTCCTATACTTCATAATTCAACAAAAAGAACTCTGAAAAGAGGGGGAAATGTTAATGTAACATACTCATTTTATTAAAATAAATTGATTTAGAATTATAATAACCGATCAATATTTTGCAACCAGTTTTGAATATCCAAAATTCATACTTTTGCTCTCATAACACGAGATATGATCGATCTGACATTTAAAGAAAGAAAAGAGAGGGACAGCTCCATATATATTCTTTTAAATAAAGGACACATTAAAGCTTAAAATCATAACAGTAACAGGAGCTGGGCTTAGATAGGCTGCCCTTTCTCATAATATGCAAAACCATTTTCACTAATTATATTGATAACTTATTGTTCTGAGAAAAAAAAGCAAACAAAAACTTAACAAAAGTATTGTATATTTATACATATATGCAGTAAATTAGATATAGTAGTTAATCTTTTTATTCCATAGTTTGTTTTACATTGCCAATGATGTTTCATTCTATTTATGAAAAAATACTAACAAGTTAATCATGTTCATTAAAAATTACCGATTTAAAATAAATTCGTTTTATAATAAATTTCCCAGAACTCTCAGAATTCCCTGATATTTCCCAGTCGGCTGGTGACCCTGCACACACACAATTATAGCTTAATATGAAAACTCTTAATATGAACATATTTTCAACCTATATAAAACCCTCTGAATGCTCAATCAAAACTTCATGCAACTCAAAGATCTAATTATTTGCATTAAAAATTTAATTAAAATAGATTTTTTTTAATACTTATATATCAGAAATATATATCTAAGATTTCAGGAATAAAACACACACACACACACAAAAATGAATAATTTTCAAAAGGAACATAGAAATTGGAAGCCAATGGTGCTGCTTAGAGAATTACACATTAATAAGAAAGTTTTCAAAAGCAAGACACATAACAAATAAATGGTTTTTACTTATATTTTTTTATTAAAAATTGCTTTTATCCAGTACATAAAGTGTATATCAACATGTGGCACAGGCTGTCTTGATTCATGTCACAAACAGGCAGAAAGCTATTTCACATTTTTATATTTCCTTTAAATACTGAACAGCATTCTATTAGGAAGACACATTGTGCTGAACAGTGCTCTTTTGATTTATTAACACAAAAACAAACACTTAATTAAAAAAAAAGAAGGAAGAAACATACAAAAAGAAGCACTACAAGTCACAAATAGGCTGCAGCAAGCATTGGGTATTTTAAAAAAGTTTTTAAAGAAATTGACAGATAATTTTAAGTACAGAAAAAAAAATCATGGTAGTTACCAAATAATAACCTGAATGAAGTAGATAGTTTAAACATAAGAAATCTTATTCATACAAATAATTATTTTATTAGTGTATTATACTGAAATAATAGTTACCTACATAAAAAAAGAAAAATCAAAATATCTACATCAGGCAATATTATAAAACTTGAAAGCTTCACAAAAGAAAAAAAAACATTGATGGTATTGAATATGCAGATGAAGTATAGAAACTCATCCTCTTCCAAAAATAACATTTAAGGCTACTTATTATTTTTTTAAAGCCAAATTCTAAAATCAGATGAATTTCTAGATGATTCAGGATATCAAATTTCCTGCAAAATTTATAACAGATGATTTTAAAGCATACCTGAATGATTTCTGACTTGATCATCCAGAATCTGGATTAGAAAAATTTACTGTACATATTTAGCAGGACAATGGTTGAAACTGTATTATTAACTATATTGTAGACAGAAATTTCATATTGAGCATGTATAGAACCAACAGTCTAAAAAACCTACACTGACGATAGTTTGCAACAACAGACTCTTTCAAAAAATTGTTCAGAGGCACTTTTAGGGCAAAAGAGAGGAATGGATGTTTTTATTTTTGAATGCTTGCCTAAACAAAAGGCAATATACAGAATAGCCACTGACCAATTCACTTTTCACATCCAAATACCTAATTTAAAAATTCTAGTACCAACACCAAACATAACAGCAATATTAAGTGAATAGCATCATTTGCAGGTACAGTACCAATTATCAGAAAAATATTTGAAATCACGTTTATTTCAATTTATCTTCTGCAAGAGTATTTTAAGGCTCTCGAAATGAATAACTGAACTTTTTAATTGACATCTTTCATAGGAGTAAGATCCTAGAATAGAATTCTAGTACCATCAAATAATATACTGACTTTTACAGACAAATTTCATATTAATCTAAATTCAAATTCTTAAACAGATGAATCATATAACCTCGAGGAAATAAAGATATATGTTTACTTGGAGAGCAAAATTATTCACCATTTAAGCAAATTTTAATTGCAGGTACAATACTTACAAATAATCACTTCCATACTAAATATTACAAAATTATAAGCTTTGATATTACCCCCAAAATTCATGGGCAAAATACAACCAAACACTCTTAAAAAAAAAAAAAAAAAAAAAAAAAAAGCAATTAGCTATTTAATCTCAGAATTACAAAGAACAGACTTTGCAAAATGTTGCATACACTTTATCTTGTTATAAAAACTATACAAATTTCAAACTGCAGCAAAATCCTGCACAATTAGAAAAGGAAGTAACAGTTGACATAAATATTCCTGTTCTGAAAAAAAATGGTATGCGAGTTGGTCAATGTCTATACCACGAATTACTTTTATTTTTCATTACCCCAAAAATATTTCTCAGAAAAGCACATTATCAATAAAAAAAAGGTATGAATGAATCAAACTTTTTAGCACGATTCAGAATTAAATTACAGAAAAAAAAAATAGATGGAAACACATAAACACAATTAAAAGATAAAATTTGGTTATCTAAAAAATAATTTATGCTACAAAGACAAGGTTACACAACACTAAGTAAAACTAAAGTATTGCATCTGCACAAAAAAATAGGATATAATAATAATAGGTTCTCACTTTTATGATTTTTTTTAATTATTATTAAACTCTTTTCTAAAAACACGCAAATAAAATAAACCAATCGCCATTTGGTCAGCAACGAATTCACTTCTATCTCGAGAAGTCACAACCTCGTCATCAGGTTGCAGAAAAGAGTTACATAATAGTGTGAGCAGTTAAATCTTGTTTTTATTTTTAAATCCTCCACACATTAACTTAGAGAAACGGAAACACAGTGGCACTTTTTAATAATCAGTCTTGGTCCTTTAACCCTGAAAACACGCCAGTACGAGAACAAAGTCCAGTACGATTAGCACAGGTGTTTTCCACTAATGCACTCTGGATTACAAAAAGAGCGATATATATTTGTTTAAATGATGTCCAGAGGAGAAGAGAAGCCAAGAGTTGGAGAAAAGCATCAGTCTTATAAGAGTCGGCACTTTCGTCTGGGTTTGGGTTCAGGAGGCTCCAGAGCTGCCAGTATTGCTTCATCAAATACATTCTTCAAGCCTTTCTGTACAGAAAAAGGACACAGAAGCAAAACATCACTACATACACATAACATATAAAGCACATATATAATATTAAAACAAAAGCTGTTGCTTTAAATCCTGTCTTAAGGGTATTGCAAATTAAAGCAAGACTGTGATTCTAGCATTATTTTATGTGCATACCTTATAACATTGGTTATTCGGGCATTAGTAGCACTTCTTACAGATATAATACATTCAAACATAGTATCAAATTATTGCAGAACATATATTTTCATGAATTTTTATTTAGTTTAAAAATATATTTTTAACATTATACAAAAAAATTTTTTAAGTGACATAAAATCATTTTGTTGATCAACTGTTACTTGTTAGATATTTACAACTTTCTTTCATTAAATAATAAGCGCTTTTTAAATTCCTAATTGCTCAATTTAACATCATAATAAACTCCCACATACATATTTGTAATGAGGAGGGACTCCAATGTTTTTGTATTTATGCCGGAATAAGATTCTATCATTCCCCTCCGCCAACCCTACTAAAAATTCTTTCACTAGCAAAACATTGCAGAGCGAAGTTTTGAAATGCATTCATTTTCAGTAGTTTTCCCATAAATATTCACTTTATAACAGTAACAATTTTTACCTAATTTCAATAGTAACTATAGAAAATTCTTTAGTTGTTGGAAAGTATGCATGTGGTAAAGTTAGAAGAATTCTTTGATATAAAAGCAATTAGTAGTAGTATCACAGAGTGAAACAGATACAATAAAATTGATATTGCATAGCATTCCAAAGCAGACTCAGTAATTTGTATCAGTAAAATGCATAAGTAGAATCACTACCAACAGTCAAATATACGGGTCCAATACATAAAAGTGCAGTTTTCTGATGGTGCAATGATTTTTAATAATGGATATAAAAACAAAAGTGGCATGCAACTGCAATAGATCAGTGGGAACTTGCAATTCATAGCACATATAGAATTTCAAATACTGATTCCATTTGCATCTTTTGACAAGAAAAATAGACAATTTAAAAGAATTCCCCCTCTTGTCGATTCTATCCCCCTTCGATATTCCAAGGAATTTTTCATTCTCAGATTGTAACATTCTGCAGTTGTTCAATACTTTTGTTACATCCATTTCAATTCGAAATACATGCCATTAACTACTTTGATGCCGATTTCCCCCGTTACATACAGATCACCAAAATCTTAGTTTATTACATGGAACAATACAGCCGAAATACTAGCCTGATTTTCATTTACATAAACTGCATATAGAGACAAACCTCACTTCCAAACCCATTTTAGCTTTGAAAACATTTTACAAGCTCAAACCACAGCAATGAAGAAAATTTTTTAACACCCTAAGTACACACATAAAAACATTCACACTCAAGCTTTTACAATCTAAATTTTTTTTAATTGTATGTATTTAATTACTTATTAATGAAATGTGTAAAATCAAGAAATTTAAGTCATGGTTTGATTTACTAATATTGAAAAATATGACAATATTTATATGCAGTATTTGTAAAGCCGCAAATGCACGTAAATAATCCATTATCTTAACCTCCTAATGAGCAGAATTATATTTACAGGACAGTTGCATTAGACTTCTTGGCTAGACTGAATGCATTTGTTTGTTCCTTTCTTTTGTCTAAGACATCTTATAGGCGGCTTCTCAAAATTCCTCAATAACTGTCATCTAGCATGTATCACTCGTTAGCAAGATTTTGAAGTCAATAAGTCCTAATTTTGAAATTTATTTTTTGATTTGTTTGAAGATATTTAATAGAAGGAATATGTTAACCTTTTTATATACATTATAAATTTTCTTAATTTATAAGAAAATACTAAAAGTCCCTTTATAAGAAGATGAAAGTCACTTAACTGATTTTGTAGCAAATTTTTAAAAATTAAATTCCAAAGAGAAATTTTTTCTATTTCACAACTAAGCAAATCTTGCAGATTCCAAAATTATTTAAAATAATTTACTGAAATGTATACAATAAATTGGATGACAAAAACTAAAAAACCTTAAATCGCTAAAATAAAAGCTTAAATCGAGCCTTTAATTTCATCATTTATATTATGGTAATAAATATTAAGTATGACATTGAATCTCCTATTTTTATGGCCTATTTAATTCAGCATAATAAAATTTTAGAAAATTTTAACAGAAGTAGTTAAAGCAATTATGTTTACTATAAAAAAAAAAAAAGAAAAAAAAAAAGGGGGGGGGGACAAAATTATCTTTATAGGATTACTTAGTAGAAGTGGGAAAATATTATGCAGAATTTTATTTTATCAATTTTAACTTTATACAAGATAAATACTTCTACTTAACAATTAAAAACTGTATTGCATTCTGTTTGAAATTCAAATAAAATTTAACGATACTTAAAAGAAATGAAAATTTTAGAATTAAGAAAAGTAATAAAAGAAAATATATCTCTCATTTGCTCATAATAATAAATAATTTTATATTAGAATTTTAGTGAAAAAACTAAAATTCTAATCTAAACATTTATTAATATCCACAACATTTAGAAAAAACATTTTTAATAAAGTAAATGATACGAATATTTAAACTTCTTTAAATTAGATGAACTATAGACTTCTTGACTAGCATTTTGAGGCACGAGCTAATTTCAATACTTTATCTCTAATTATTCAAACAATATTTTCTTGACTTTTAAAGGAATACTTTCTATAAAGTTCTTTTAATTAGAAAACAGTGGACAGAAACAATTTTATATTTACAAACACTCAGCTTCATAATAAATTAACACATTTTCAAATGGTGGAAATATTTTAAAGGTCTGCTTCAAGCTGAAATTAGGAATGTCCATTTAGGGTTGGAGGAAGGGGCGGGGGGATTTAAATCCTACAACAAGCAAATTGGTTATTCTCATACATGACTTTAAAAATATTGACAATTAAATTACACTAATTATAAAAATTTGCAGAAAAATTATGTTTCAAGATTGTATAAAGTAAAATTTGAATTAGTGAGCATTAAAAAAGAGAAGATATATGATGAAACTGTACGATTAAAAAGTCTATGAAAAAAATATGATTAAATACATAAAGTATCCTCATTCTTCTTTACTTGTCGTCTAAATGTAATATAATTGCTAAAAATCAGCAGCATTTGCAATTAATTACATCCAAACTAAATAAGCTCAATATAAATCTTATTTTAAAATTATTCGTCTTATTATTGACCAATGTTATAAACATCATTTCTTACAAAAATTATGCACATAGAAAATATTTTTAAAAAATTTAAAGTAATATATAGTAAAAATTCAAGTCATAAATTAAGTAATAAAGTATGTTAAAGTTTATGTAAAATGATAAATTTACTAAACTTTTTTAAAAATTAATTAAAATTTTAGAAATAGTTAACTAATTATTCATGTAACTCTCCTAAAATAAAAGTAACCTACACATTATTAATCAACAGTCGAAATCAAAAATATGGTCTAAAAACTGGGATTTTTGATTAAAAAAACAATTTTAGAACCCTTAGTAATTAGAATACTCGTCATCACATGGAATGCCAGACTATGATATGGAAATAAAACTAATAATGAAGTAGTTAGGAGAATCTAAGCAATTCTGCAGGGGATATGAAATCATTTATTAGTTATATAATAATTATATCAGCCTTAAAGTAAGGAAATCTTCCTGCTTCGATTATTTATTGGAGAAATATTGATTACAATTCTTCCAGTTATAAAGCAGTAACAAATTAATAATTATTTCAAGAATTTCTTTCTAAAGACAATACAGAAAGAGAAAAAAATTAGTCCAAGATAATGTTTAGTTCCCAAATTATTTCATTTTGCAAATTATGAAAATACCCAATACATAACACCACAACAACCTTGTTTATGAAATTATTTAGTCTTATCTTCTCTCATAATTATGAATTTATCATGCATTTCATGACGAAAATGGACTAGTAAAATAATATTCATAGGTCAAATACAAAACTAAATAATAATAAAAGATTAAAATCCTAGTTTCTCAATAGCAGAATTTCTGAATCAACTTCTAAATAGAGGATAATAAATCAGTAGTATTATAGGTGGATTTTCTGGATAGGAAATAGTCAAAATCTAATTCAATGAAAGATTAATCTAGTGTACTATAAACCTTGCAGTGCAAGTCAAATACACTACAATTATAAAAAGAGATTTGAGAAAAAAGTGTCATTTGATGACTATTTAGAATCACAAGGGATCCTTCCAAAATAGCCTTCAAAACATGTTTGTACATAAACTGCATTAACAAGTATAAAGCAAAATACTAAAGAAAAGTTAAACATCCTAACAAAGTTTGACAGTAGTTCCAAGTTACATGAGCTTCTTACAAATGTATTTAATCTAAGAATCAAAATATATCTCCATTCTAATCAAAAGTATTTGGTGACATTAAAAATGATTAATTTTTTTTTTATCAACGACTAAAAATCCAGCCTTCATATGTTAGTTTATATCTGCCTAAATTACAAATTTAATTTCATATAAATCTATCATGGATTGTAATAACCATTTTAAATACTTTTTTAACAGATTAACAATATGCAGCACCGATTACAAACTGATGCATAATCTCCATGAAATATTGTGAATTTCTTTTATCTATATGTTAATTAAAAAAAGGAAGAAAATTTGAACATAAAATAATAAATTTTGTCAAAAATAAAGGAAGGAAAAGTTTAAGCCATGTGTTATTTGTGATCAGCTTGAAAAGCAAATTGTTTTCAAAATATGAGAAAAACTACTCTCTCTCTCTGTCAAAATGCACTACATAATAAGTTAAAAAAAAAAAAAAATCAATCGCAATTAAAAAAAAAAATGTTTGGCATTATTCAAAATCTTCTGTACAAGTCAAAAATAAATTTAACTAAAAAAAAAACAATAGATTCAAATATAATCATTCAATAAAAATAAAAGACAACTGCATAAAAAAGAAAAGGGAACTAAATTTATACTGATTAATTTAAAGTTCTCCTTAGCTAACTGAGCTCATAGATTTAAGAGTAGGAGAGGATTAATAGTTAATATATTAAACACATGAAGCATCAAACCATTTGATAAGAAATTAAAAATTCAAAACTAATGTGACCCAAACTCTTTCTTCCTGTACCCCCATATACCCTCAGTAAAATAACTAGATGTCTTTCAATTGATTGAAAGCTTCACAAAAAACTTTTTGATTGGAGCACATAACATCTTCACAACCCGATCTCAACTCCTTTACACTATACATCAAGACATTGAGATATTCGTACGACAATTACCAATAATATCAAAATAAATATTTAGTTTAGAAAAGCAATTAATTAACAAAAGCAGTTTATACAAAAACATTGATAATTAGCAAATGTGTTACCAATAAATAGTTTAATAACAAATGTACTTTTTGATTGAACAAAAGAATATCATTCTCAAGATTATCCAAGTGATAACAAAATAATTCTGTTTGAATTATTAAATAATACACACAAAATATTTTCCGATATTCAGTTGGTTTATGCAAAATGTGCTTTTAATAAAAAAAGGAACTCAATATATACTAATTATTTTGCAATATATATATATATATTCCAATATTCAATCTTATTAAATTCTTTAGGAATTAAAAGATAATTTAGACATAAAATAATGTTTGGAACTTTAAAACAATACAGTTTTTTCTAAGTATATTTTACTAAAAATTGTTTCAATTTAAAAAAAAATGTACACAAAATGGCTGTAACAAAAATAATTTGATGTGAAATTCCAATTTTTCTAAGCTACCACTACAGGCAACATTCCCAAAAAAGTTTGATTTCTAAATTATATAATTTAAACCTACAGGATCATAAAGAAAATTGCCTCATGTTAATTAAATTGTAACTTAAGTCTACAAATTTTGAAATTAACCCTAATTTCTGACAGACGTATATATACAATTACAGAATATGATGAAATTAAAGAAGGAATACAGCCACTCCTCTTCACATATAGATTTAAGTATAAAATAAAGTTCAGCCATTAAACTTTCTTCAAGAGATATTTAATAGTTTTCTTATTTAAACAAAAGCTAAATAAATCATTTACCTGAGTTAAGGCTGAACATTCAACATATTTAACAGCTTTCAACTCCTTAGCCAATTTTTCACCCTGTTCATATGTTATGGGCTTCTGTTTGTTTTTGGCTAATTTTTCTACTGTAACTCCATCATCTCTTAGATCAATCTGTGTTCCAACAAGTAGGAAAGGTGTTTTTTGACAATGGTGAGTTATTTCTGGAACCCACTAAAAGAGAAAATAGCAAGATTCATATCAAAACATTCTGAATTCTCCAAATATAAATAAATATTCACATTAAGAACAAAATATAAATAATTATGTAAGAATATAAAAATCAAATAAAAGCAAAAGAAATCTAAGATAAATAAATGTTCTACCATAGTCAAACCAAAATACTGCAATTTATATACTATATGCAGAAAAGGCCTTAATTTTCATTTTTGGATTTCTATCAATACTTAAGTTAAGATTTAAAAATTTCAAACAAATGCTGACTATTTTTATCAATAAAGCATTTTTACATTTATATATTGATTATAATATTACATTTCTATTTCTTTCCAAACCAGAATGTGTCAAAAATCTAAAATATTTTAAGTAATAAACTTGTATCGTAATTGTTTAAAGTTTTTGGAAAATATTTGAAATTTTAAACTAGGAGATAACTATTTATTATCTAATTTATTTATAATAATCTTAAATTATAAATAAATTAAAGAAATAATTTAAATAATATTTAACCTGAAATCTAAACATTTTTGTCTCAAGAAGCAAAATTCTTTTGCTAACTATATTTGTCAAAAAATAACATTTAGAAATCAACAGATGAAACATTGATATTACTTTTAGATTCATGGCACATATAAACACTTAAATATTCTTTTATAATGAATTAACTATATGATTTTCAAAACACTGAAATGATCTGGACACATGCAATGGTAAATTTAAACAAATTAGTTTTTAGTCCCTAACCTAAAAATAAATGATATGGGCAGGGAAGGGCATTTTTGTAATTTCCAGCAATACGTAGAACTGCTAGTAGAAATTCTTAGAAACTTCTCCAAGTTTTTTAAAATTAATCAAACATTAATTATTCTTAAGCACTATAAGGATGCATTCAATTGGATCTACTACAATTATGAATTTTTATCATAAATTTAAGAAAGCATTAAGAATCATTCAAATTAAAAAATATTTAAAGCACAGCAAACTTTTCTCCCTTTATTCATAATCTTATATGCCATATAATATAGACCATTTGATCTAGAAATGGCACAGGTTTTACCCTACAAAGTACTAATCTCAGAACTCGGATTTTTTTAAATAGAAATTTTATTTAGAATTTTAACTACAAATTATCATGGAAAAATGACAGTTTTATAACTTCAGAAAATATTATAGTACAAATATGACTTTTTAAAATCAACATTTAAAAAATTGCTAATTCTTTCAATGACAGCAGCATTTTTGATGTCTACATTCTTCTATATTTAATCAATTTTTAAAAAAATATTTTAAGCATAATTTCTAACAGGAATAATAAGAATTCTAAACAAACATAAAACTTATCATAAATGTGTGTGTGTATATATATTATGTGTGTGTGTCTGTATGTAGATTCTATAATAAATCCCTCATTTTGAATCCTTGCCTGAGGTTGACCCTTGAGAAAGTCTTCAGGCCGGATTCTTATTTTACTTTAATTTTGATTCTATTTTCCTATTAACTTAGTATTTATTACTAATGGTCTAGATTAATCTGTTTTAGTAGCAGCTGCATTTTCACTCTAAATACAATGGCGCTTTTTCTGTTTTTTACCTTTAGTTTTTAGTTCCCAAAATAATTTGGTTTCGTTTCAGAATTTTTATTTTAGATTGTTTCAATTTCATAATTATTAGATTTTTGATTACTTATAATATAACATAAGAGTTTTAGCAGGTCATATTTGTTGATAAAAATTGCTATTAAAATCTTTAGACATTTGGCAAAATTGTTTACTATAAGAATAACTATTGCAAATGGAATTACCTTTGAAAAAGGATTAGAATGTGCTAACTTATAGTGTTATGGAAAATAGACTTGTTTCACTAGTTTCAATAAAAATCCTGATCTGAATCTAAACTTGAATAATGAAACCTTACAAGATTATGAGAAACATAGCATAATAATCCTGAAAAACAAACCAATATGCTTCACCAACCAATGTTTAGGGACGAGAGCCATAAGAAAAAATGCATATTGCTTTTGACAAGTCCTAATTTTTACCATTTAAATTGTCTTTCACCTGGCCCAAATTTGAATACATTTGATATAAATTCACACTATATGATGTTGAGAATAAATATTTGACAATTAACACTAGCTGAAAACAGGTACACTTCCTATAGACAGAAAACAATACTTTTATAAAGTTTAAAAATTCAATCGTGCTCTTTTAGGAGTAAAATTAAATCCACATAGCATCAATGGTTTCCTAATATATCCTGTTTTCCAAAATCCAAAAATGAATTCACTAATTTCTTAAAACTGCATTGCTTTTACAATACCAGCCAAAAAGGTTACGTCATTAATTGTGTAAAAGCTATGAAAGAGTGTAATATTAAAGTGAATCTTCTAGTGTCAAAAAATCAAGTTAGTCAGCTAACAAAATCCCCATGTCATGAGTCAAATTACTTGGTACATTGCTTGATGCCCAACTGGCAACCAAAGTCAAAGCAATGGTTGATCTAAAAAAGCCTCCAATGTTCTTCTGGATAGACTAAGAATTCCCTACATTAGATCAGGAGATGGATGCCATTTGTATCTAATAAAGTGACTGAAATTCTGAATCTATATAATTAAATGCCTGGTCTCATTGTCTAAGGAAACAAAGTTATGTTTATTTCCTAAAGAAGGCATTAAGCATTAAGACTCAAATAGTAACCTCTGATAAAAAGGACCTCAGTTTTTAAAACCCGATTTTCCCAATAAATGCAAGTAATGATATTATGATTTCGCTAAATAATTTTTAGATTGAATTAAAGAAAACAAGTGATTATTCTCCACTTCCTTTTCCAGTTTTTAATCATAATTCTATTCGATGATAGCTTTGAAGTCGATTATAATTATGTAACTATAAGTCATCTCCTGCATTATGTAATTATATTTATTCATTTAAAAAAATTATTAGTCACCAACGTGCTGAAATCTGTTTAGTTCAGTAAGATGAGTTCTCAAAAACTAAGAATCTCCAAAAGGGCACTACTGTCTATAGTAACAGGTGAAATCTAAATTGTTTTTTAAATGACAACAATATTTTACATGTAATTAGCAAATTAAAATACAATTCAATTGGAGATGAATACTAGATAACCCTACTAGACGAGCACTATTAAAACATCCATTATGTACAGTATTAAAATATTTTTTTCCAATTCTTCTGTTTCATTATAACCTTAGATGAAAATATTGCATCATAAATGATAGAAACTATGCTAAAAGGTTGTGTTTCTATTCAATGAATTACTTGTTTTAAGAACAAACCTGTGATAAAAGGCTATTTTATGGATTAACAAAGATAAAAGAATGTCTCCTTTAGTATTGTAAAAATTGATTTTTGTAAACCTTTCTATATAAAATTCAGAAATCAACAAAAAAGATTAAGCAAAGTAAATGTTCATATATTTGTGCAATCAAGCACAAAAGCTATTGATTTGGATTTTATAAGATTTTACCCAAGATGCCTTTATCAACCATTTGATACTTTTCTTTTTGTCTTTAAATTATTTAGCCTTATTGCTAAGAAATTTATTGGTGCAAATATTGGGGAAAAAAAAAAAAAAAGGAGGTGTTAGGTTCTAAATGAAACTTTCTTTT
This sequence comes from Argiope bruennichi, assembly GCF_947563725.1. Taxonomy (NCBI): domain Eukaryota; kingdom Metazoa; phylum Arthropoda; class Arachnida; order Araneae; family Araneidae; genus Argiope; species Argiope bruennichi. The sequence goes on from NC_079160.1 coordinate 74,396,189, forward strand.
TAAAGTGAAAATACTGAATGAAAGTTCATCCTTCCATAATCACTAAATTTCGCTAGTCTTTAGGACACTGAGGATAAATCATTTAAACATTATCTGAAACATGTTATTAGAAATGCTCCTCTGAATTTTGAAGAATTCTGAAACTCAAAATTTCAAAGTGTTCTAAATTAAACACATATCCCCATCATCTGAATTTGATAGTTTTGAAATTTCCTGGTTTCCTTTTAGGTAGGTTCAAATTCAATTATTGAACTTCACTTTAATAATAAATAAATTTTCTAAGTGAAAAATAAGAAATCATAATCAACAAATTTAGGAGTTGTAATGTAAAACTAGGTGAACTTGCTTTAATTAGAGATATTAAAATGCATTTTGTCCAGTATAAAGAATGCACAGTTTTAAAGCTGCATTACAACAAGTAATCTTCAATATACAGTCAAAAAATTATCAAATTCAAAAATGTTCATAATTGGAAAAGAGTAATAAAGAGTTTGAAAGAATTTATAATATCAAAAATCAGCAACTTATGATACAGACTGCAAAACAAAAACTTGGAAATCTCAGATATAAATAATGCTATTCCATTAAATAATAAATACATATTAAAACATAATACAAAAAAAATCTTAGTAACAGATGAGAAAACAATAGTTATCAATGTATTTATCTATGCTGGCTTTACATAATTAAGAAAAAAAAATATTTATATAATTGTGAAAGAAATTATGGTATGCATATCAAAATATATCCAACAAAATAGCTACTAATATTACAAGACATTTTAAATTTATAACTATTCAAACTATTTAAAGTTATTGATTTTAACAACTATATATTTCTCTCTATATATTTTGGTTCAATCTCTTTTTTTAATTTTATCAGTTTAGTTAAGTCATTAAAGATAAAGAATGATTAAAGTTAGAATAACTCATGCTAAAATTCAAGATTACATATACATCTGATAAGCACCGATAACAGTCACTTGATTTCAAGACCATTTTGCATGGTTACAATGAAATTTTTTTTTATTTAATATATATATATTTTTTTAATATCAAGATGTACTGAACAAAAGCCTGAAAAAAAAATTAGAAGAAAAAAATTCAATAACAAAACCTGATATAATGAAAAATTTCTCTTAAAAATTATATATGTGTATTGCTAATACAATTATTTCATTTACTTTAGCATAATTAAGTCCATGAATTAAGAGCTTATAAAAAGACAAATAGCTTCTGCAAGTTAAAATAGTACACCCTAAATATTATTTCCAGCCATAATCAGATGCAACACCATACAATATAGTGAATTATCTATAAAGAAGACTGTTAGGCAAAATTATTTTATTTCAAGGAAACCCACAGCGGATAGTTAGACTGCAATATTCCATTTATAGATAAAGACACATCTGTCAACCAATTCTAGATTTTTAAATAATGTTAAATAAGAATACGACCTGTAGATATAATTCAAAATTTAAGAATATTTATTATATAACTTCCTTCCTTTTCTTGAGAAATTCACATTTTCAATCACATAAATCATTTCAAGCCTCATCAATGAATTATATTAAGAGAAAAGATTTTGCATCTACATGACACATATATAAAATAAAACAATGAAAAACGTAACTATTTCAAAGAAATTTTTCTAGAATATATGAAAATATAGCTTTTCTAATGAAAGGATTAAGTGCAAATTTTGCTTTCACACTCACCTTTTCTTTTACATTCTCAAACGAAGATGGAGAAACAACAGAGAAACATACGAGGAAAACATCTGTCTGTGGATAACTTAGAGGTCTAAGGCGATCATAATCTTCTTGCCCAGCGGTATCAAACAATCCTAAAGTATAGGGTTCACCCCCTATCATTACAGTCACTGCATAATTATCAAATACCTAAAATTAAGAAAAAGATATTAAACAGTATTTGCACCCAAAAGATATGGAAAGTAATTCATTGATTAAATATTTGTATTACTATATAAGAAATGTTTCCAAAAGGTATAAAAAAAAAGGCATACACAAAGGATTTAAATTTCCAGCATACTTCACAAGTGCATCATTACACAAGATTAATATACACAAATATAGATAAAACTTTGACAAATTAAACCTAATTTGTTTTACATAGGGCAAGAAACAAAAAAAAGTATAGTTATACAAGTTATCACTCTAAAATATATCTTAGCTCTTTATTATGATAAGCTACACAACATTGAAAAACTTTCTTAGATGAAATTATTTACATTAATATAGAAAAATATCTACAATAACTTTATACAAAGGACACTGCATAGCATTTCATGAAACTATTCACTTTTCTACATTTTGTTCACTTTTTTTTATGCGAGACACGAATTATCTTCATGAATAGTCAAGAAAATAATAAAAATGACAAGACAAAAAATACTTTTTGAACACCTAATAATTTTGCATAAAATAAATTAGATACAATAACGAAATTGCACATACATAAATGTATCATTTGGTTCCCTTAGCCAGGGAAATTCAGTGCATATATATGTTAATATTACAATAGAGAGATTTAATTTCTTTATATTATACACAGAGAATTTAAAAATAAGAACAATTTAACTTAAAGCAATATTTTTTTTATATACAATTTAGCCCTGCACAAATACCCATAAAAAAATGCAGAGCTAAACTATGAAAGTTTAAGCAAATAGTCCATATTAAAAGGTTGACAATGAAATTTCATTTAAGTCATTCATAAGATTCAAAATTTCTAGAAGCATTTTCATTGACAAGCTAGATTGCTGATGTTATTTCATTGATTGACTTTTCACTAAAGATTTAACATGTTTTATTAAGGACTCTACTAATGGAACTAATTCTTTTAATGCAGCAAAATTAAAAAATTGACATTCATGTAACAGATAAATTAACAGCCAGCATTATAAACAAAAATAAAAATATTAAAGCCAATAAGAAAATACAGATAGACAAAAATTAAAATACAAAGTACCTTTCTAAAATTACAATAATTTAGGAATACATAAGAGAGCCTCAAAGTTTTAGATTTGCAAAAAAAAAAAAAAAAAAAAAAAAAAAAAAAATCAATCGTTAATGTAATTAACCTGTACTATATGTAATTTAAGAATATTAATAAAAACTGTGAATGTACTCATTATGATTCATTATGTATGTTCTAAAAGAATTAGCAAAGTTCATGGATATTTTAAATTGCACAACAAATAAGAGATTAAATATTTAAAAAAAATAAATCCAATAATTCTTCCAAAAAGTTTTAAAACAATTATTCAATATTTAACAGCTGGATTCTTTCAAAGATGTCTTATCAAAAACTATACAACACTGGAAATTTTTTTAAATAATTGGTTTATTTACAAACAAAAGAAATTTTTTCTCAAACAATAACAAATAAATTAGCGACAAGAAAGTATCCTTTTTAGGTACAGCAAACAAAATTTTTAATATAGGATATCCAAGCACAAAAACCTAAAGTTAAGAAGGACAACCTTATTTCAACAGTAAATGTTATAGACAAAGCAGACTTTTTTTGGAAAAATGACAGCTTAATTTTTTAAATATCGGGATCAAAGCATGAAATAATGGATTTACATGACTAAAATTAGAGAAAAATAACCAAGCTAGCTACCAAGTTTTAAAACAGTGTAAACATAATTTACAAAAATTAAAGCAAGGAATATAAAAATTAATGGTTAAAAAAATCAAAATTCCATCATACCAATATTACAAGTTAAGATATACATCATTTTTGTACTAACTTCATACAGAATTATGAATTAATGACTGGAAGAATAATTTTATGTTTCCAACAGTTTTTACAGACATGCAAACTGATAAGTTAAAATTTCTTAAAATAAACACATTTTAAATTAATTTGATGAATTATTAAGCTTAGATCTTTACCTCAGGATTCATTATTATCTGCTATTTTAAATCCTTACTGACAAAAGATTTATCAAATGTGTTTTACTAGAAAAATAAATCCATAACATGCATTAAAGCCTCAAAACTTCTATTTGTCATAATTTTAACAAATTATCAGTACATATCTAAATGCAAATCCAGAATTTCCTATAATAAAAAACCATATATTAATTAGTTTATTAATTAACTAGTATTACAATGGGAGTTTCTGCCATCACAATGCTAATCAATCAATCTCAATCATCCAGTAAACCACACTATTGTATAGTATCTTATGCATTAAGCATTTACATATCAAAATAAGATTAAACACATGAATTTTTAAATTGGCTCTATAAAGTATAAATTTATACTAAATACTTTATTTAATGGTTGTTTTTTTATTGTCACAGAACACATGTTTGAATAAGATGTATACAATGTTTGGACTGATAAGAATATCTTAACTATTTAATTTGAATAATATATAAAAGATTATCTACAAATTTTGTAAAATGCAATTTCTAATAATGGTAGACTAGAAACATAAAAGATTTTATAACAACTACATGACCCACATCACAAAATTTACTACATGCAATAAACAAATTTATAAAAATTTAAAGACACTGGTAAAAACAAGCCTAAAAAAAATACTGCAAAAGAATAAAAATAAAAATATAAGAACTTAAACAGTACATAAAAAAAATTAAGATTTAAAATAGTTGAAACCTACCTAATATCCATAAAACATTAAAAGAAATAAGACAAACAAGGACAAAATAAAATACAAGAGCTAATCATATACTTCACATATAACTGATACCAAAATTATTTCCAATTTTGATTTAATCTTGTGCATTAAAATTTTATACCTCATCGGCAGAATTAATATCAATTGAATTACATGTTTTTAACAACATTTTGTTTAGATGAAATTGAATAAAATATAATCATGTGTGTTAATATTATGAAGTAAAATTGCTGCAATATTTTTTTATCATGTATCTATAAGCCCCCCTCCCCTCCTCCATTCAATTTGTTTCAAAGCAAAATCTACGATTTAAAAAAAGGAAAATGACAGATGTTACTTCATGTCAGAACCATTATTAAAGGATTCTTAAAATTCACACTTACAACAAATGCTTTTTGTTAAATAATAACACCTAAAATAGATAAACTGAGCTAAAATTCATACTTACGGTGGGCACATATTCAGAAGGGAATTTATTTGTTGTGTATGATATAAGGAGACAGGTCTTTCCCACAGCTCCATCTCCCACTACAACGCATTTTATTGTCTGCATGGCTCGGATCTCTTACGGATAAAATGCCAGGTCCAGCGTGGCGGCCTTAAGTATAAAATACATCTAATTAAAATGTGTTTTATTTAATACAAGAATGTTTGAATATTTTGTTTTTTTTTTAGAGTTGAACGAAATAAATTAAAAGTATCTATCCATAATTTAAAAATAATGACACTATAAAACTATTTTACTGCAGTTTATATATAATGTTGTAAATCGTATTGATGCTATTAGAAAGTGGAATAACTGAATAAAATTTCATAATTGTTAAACCTAGATATACATACATAGCAAGAAAAATGTCATTAACTTATGCTATCCATACATTGGATGTTATCAACATAAATTAACCAATCAAAGCATTGAAAAAAAATGTCCATTAAACTTTTCTCACCATCTGTGTATAATCATTTATTTATACAAGCAATTTTATTTTGAAAGAAAACAAATAAAACAAGTAATGAGAGTTTTGCGAATGATCCAAAATAATTTAATAAATTATTTTTATATGTTATGCAAGAAAAATTAATCTTTAAATTTAAAGCTTGTATTCAAACAAAATGAAATTTCTAATCAAAATTGTTATTTATGGAAAAATTTGCAACAAGTTTTATACATGAATTTGTAACAATAATACAATATTAAATAACATTAAAAATAAAACTATCACTTGAACCAACATAAATGCTAGCTCAAAAACAAATGATTGATTCAAAATTACACTCGCATAAGAACTTAGTTTGAAAGTTCGAAAATTAAAAGGAAATTATACATATACAGATCTTTCATGTCACTTCATAAGTGTATAGCTATATATATATATATATATAGCTAGATTAAAAACTTAAAATAGGGGGGGAAGTATCATAGTATAGCTTTGTTCACGAAAGTTGTATCCTTTATTAGGACAAAAACAATGTAATAAAGCAAAAACTCAAAAAATACAAATACTTCAATACTTCTTACTGAACCAATTTATAATTTCAAAATATCAGGAAATGGCACACAATCAAAAATTACAGATATGCAAATATGCGCAATGCCGATAATATTTTGATTAGTCATAATTGCATATCAATGCTTCCTTAATTCAGACTTAAGGAAACCCGGACATAAAAACTCTTAGAAACAAATCCCCGTCACATTTCACTTTTATTAAAAATAAAACCAACATTTTATATAATAAATTTGTAATCAACTTTATTAGGAGTGGTTTATGGAAGTAAGATCACTATCAATAAGACAAGCCTAACCATTAATACACAATAACAAACAATACAATAAAGCATACATAATATTATATACAAAAGAATAATTTGATGAAAATTAACTTTTTAGGATGTAGGAATGTCAGTGGGTCATTAATATAAACAATGTTTACATAAAAATATAGTGTTTTAAATTAGCGAGACCGCCATATTGAATAAAGCTCCTCCGATATCGTGGATATGACGCGATAAGAACAGGAAATATGAGGTTTTGGAGGCCACAAAACTTAAATTTCTAAAATATTTTGCATCGGATATAGTAACAAAATTTAATTTTAACATTACCGAAGAGAATCCGCTTTAACTTCCACAATTCAGAAAGAAAATTTTTCTGTCCCTAGCAAGAGACAGTGATGGTAACTGGGCGTTGACAATAGTATTGTGACATCACAAATTTTCCGTTTCCGGCAAGGACATCTGCCGGCAAAAAAATTAATCATAACAAGTAAAAAACAATAAAAGGAGGCTTTATTTAATACGTTAATTAGTCAAATTATCGAAAATGTTTTATTGGCTCATGTCAAGAAAATATTGACATAGTTATTAATTGTTACTTCATGTTTTTGAGATGAATTACAAGGTGATATATTTTTTATCACTCTTAATTTTTTATGCAAAAATTAATCTACATTATGTTATTTCAAAGATACCATAATTAAAAATTCCCCAATAATTAATTTCCAACTGAGCAAGTAGTTTATAAAGATTTCAAAAGTTTCTGTAGCTCTTTAAGCTGCTAAAGTGCGACATCCTTTCAATATCATTTTACTTGAGATCTGAAACGTGGATTATGCCCACCTATTCCATTAAGTGGACATCATTTTTTAAGCCAACATTTTTATTTTTACCAAATAATTCTATTTAAATCATATTTTTAATTTTTAAAAAGTTATATTAAGCACAAGCTAAATATTTTCAAACAATTAATATAAATTTTTCATGATTTCTTCAAAATTTGCATTTTTGATACTATATACTATAAAGAGATAGCATCTACATTAAAATCTACTTTTAAGTGCTTACAGAAGGTCACAGTATCAGAAAAACTACACGAATCAAATCACGGATATCCTTCAGTGCTTCTCCCATGAGTAGCCCGAGTCCGAGTGAATATGCAAACCATTGAATGTGTCTTTCATAGTTTCATACATTTTCCAGTAAATTACACTGATTATTATAATATACAATTTCCAGCAGAACAGGGGTTGTGTCAAGAATAAGGTTTTGCTCCGTTGGTTTAATTATATTTATATCATCTTTTAGAGCAACTCTAGAACTATTTCGGGATTGACCTTGCAATTTTGAACCACTATCAGTTGATGAAGATGCCACTTGACCTGGAACCGTTTTCTCGAAGCCACCGCACTGCATCAAGAGGAGAGGACTTGATTCCGAAGGATTTAAAATACACGAGACATCGCGATTTTTCGGCTGAATTGCGTCTCGAACCTTCCTGACCCACAGACGAGACTTTATCACTAGGCCACCATAGCCGTAACGTCTTGCATAATGATTTTAAAGCTAAAACCCAATTTTAAAATCAAAGATATTCCGGCCAATTTTTTCCAAAATTGTTTCTAATTCATATTCGATTCGTCGGAATTTCTCTGTTTATGATCCTATCGACTATAATCTGAATCACAATTTTTAGCTTTTCTAAATAATTTCCAACATCCAAATAATGGGGTAACGTTGTAAATGTTTCATTTACATGAAATTCTTAATATCCGTGAATCCATCAACTTTTCCTTCAACTAAAGAATGCTTTCTTTAAGCATTTTTGTGCTGATCCTTTTCTTCCATTAAATAATTAAAAAATATACATGATACAGGAGAAAAATTCTCTTTACGACTAAATTTTCTCTTTATTTAGATCCTTATTAGCACACAATATCATAATACATCTACACGATGTTGCTCGATATTCCGATGCTGTACAATATCCTGAAGAAATCGTGCTGAAGGAATGCTGCATATTTTGTGCTTATAGGAACCTGTCCTTTATAACAAAAATTAAATTTCTTTTGTTCTCTTTTTCTAAGTTGTTGTTGTTTCTTATGGCACTTATCATGGACAAGCCTGCCATGTTTTCTAAGTAAAATAAAGGACTATATTTAAGTTAATTTAATTTATATATGGTGATACAAAATTCTGACTGAACACAGGAATTTTTGTTTAACTGCCGTTGTTCACTCTGACATTTCGTCCGGAACTTCTGACGTTCCCTTTGTAAATGTTATTATTTGGTCGAAATTCCCTCTCGAAGAAATTTTTATTTAATCTGAGGACTGTCCCAAAAATTACAAGCATCTATCAGAGCCTGTAGAAATTCTTTTTCTGGTCTCATTTGTGTCATAGCTTGTCTTTTGTCAAAAAGATTCTACTGTATTTGACACATCTATATTTTCAGTTTGTAACATCTTATTTATGACATTAACCCTGATGAGAATTGAGTATCAAATAACAATGCTAGCGGTCACAATCATAATTCTTTAGTATCTTCGCGAAACTCAAGGCAAGGTTTAGTTTGCATTATAGTTTTATAGATTAATTTTCCATGTATGATGATCTTCAGAAATATTCCTTCATCTATGAGAACCATTCCTTCATGTATTAGAAGTTATGATTAGCTCCAGTAGATCGTCAAATGTTTCTTTTTTATAAGCTTAATAACGCGTTTCAATTAAGGGTTTGGCCATTAGACTAGGTACACATTTCTTGAAGACTGTCTTATGATGGAATAAAAATACAAAGAAGTTGTATATTACAATAAAATATCGAAGCATTGTGCATCTTTCAGGCAGGAATCGCAAGGTCTCTAAGAATCGAGTTTAAGGAACATAAAATTTGAGCCGAGTCTGATGATTAAGTCCTAGAAGCACCCTACTACCATAATGCATACTTTCCCATTCTTCAGGGTATAAAAAAAACACCACTTCTATTAAGGCATTCCCAGTTGAATGTAATTGAATATTTCTTTTTATAGATATTTTAGCGAAAATAAAAACATGTCAATGTTACCATAATTATAGAATTCACCATTTATTATAGAAATGACTATGAAAAAGTACAGGATATTTAAAAGTAAGTTTGTGGCGATGGATGTAGGCAGCGCTTATAGTGATACTTTCGAATGCCCAAAAGAAAATGGTTCTGATTGGAGGGTCGAACATTCCCAAAAAAAATTTCAGAACTATTATTTATGGTCAACTTCAAACGACAGCTGTCTACTAAGCGCGAAAACAATTTCTGGAAATGTATTTAATATACTTTCCTGTGTTTTCATTTACGGTAAGCAATGTGGACGAATACATGCCTTAAAATCATTCATTCATTCAGGTAGGAAAAGAAAAACGAAAGGGAAATTATTTTCCCTTTATGAAGCCTCACTCATGTTCATTAAAGCATATTCCTTTACACTACGTCTACTGCGCCAAGCACATTTGTCCGGCTTGCCCTTACCTCTGAGAATTACTATATATAAGTGCATTTGTGTGGACAAATACTTGAAACATCGTACTTTTCACTGAACTTATATTCTCTAAAAAGATTCATCATTTCATAGATTTTGAACAATTTTTATTTTCTCTCTCTTTTTAAGCAAAAATGTAGTTTAGTTCAAACATTCACATTTGGCAGAATTAAGCTACAGAAAAACTTGACTAAATGGAATTTTTTCACGATGACCCGAATTTCTATCTCTGATCCCATGCATGTCCCATTATGATAATATTAAAATATAGCTTGTAATCAAAATTAAAACGAAACGTGATTAATACGAAATCAAAATTATGATTATTTCTAAAAAATTCTTTCTGAATTTTCTGTGCTTATTAAAATGTCCAGTAGCTCATAAGTAGTCATAAAGGAATAATCATTTAAGGGCATTCATTTATTCTTTTCTACTGTATATTATAATCTATTAAATCTGCGGGAGTTGTTTCTTCGAAATTTTCTCGGGTACTCTCAAAGGTCTTATATACCTCTGCCTTGCATAAAATATTTGAGCTTTGATAAGGCCACGAATGCTTTGCATATCATTGGCGAACAACTATTGTTATAAAATATTGATCTTTGGCACGAATCTAGCATTTTTACTGTATTTATTTTGTGATGGTTGAATATTAACCCTAGACATACGGTAAATATGCAAAACCCCAAAATCGAATTCGTATGTTGGACATTTTTTTCAGACCAACTTAAAAGAAAATTTGACATAGAATTACTATTGTAATCACACGATCACACACCAAATTTCATTTATGAAAGTCATTGCGTTTTTGATTTATTATGTTTACATGCATGCGAAATCATCGATCAACAATCAGTCAAATGTTTGACAGATTTGGCTCAAAATTTGATATGAATGTAAATTTTAACTGCAAAATCTGCAAACAAATTCTATTTATTGAACTCTTTACGTTTCGCAGTTTTCGTCTTTACTTGTATCGGGCAGCTGGACCCATAGATTTTCCTGAGTGAATTTCATTCAAATTTTTGTAGGTACTTGCAAATGCAATGTAAAGTATTTACACCAAATTTCATTCATTTAGCTCAAAGTGTTTTTGAGATCTTATATTCACAGACAGACATAATTTTAAAAATTCGTTTTTGGGATTCAGAGAGATGAAAAAAGTACAGATTCGCTAAAATCTCGAATTTAAATTTTTTTTGGTTACAATTATTTCTTTTTGTATATATACTTCATGTACGAAAAAGTATATAAGTAATAAAAAAATTATCATTTTATTAAAAAAAACTTAGTTACACATGAGCTATTCCGATAATTTGGAATTACCTTTAGAATTGTTTTAAATACCGCATGAGTTTTGTTTTCTAAACTGCATACATACGTGTCAACTTGTGTTATCACTTCTCTCTTTATTAAAAATACTTATTATTTAACCTTTAGCTATGTATTATTTATAAATCTGCTACTTCTCTATCGCTACTTATAATAAAATGTGAAAGTGTGTGTGTGTGCATCACATGTGCGTGTGTGTGTATTGGCATTCTATTGACCAGACCGTCCCACATCGAACTACCGAATTTGACACAAATATATTTTGGAAGGTGAAAACGAGAACCTTTCCGCAATTTCTAAAAAAAATTTACTTAAAATATTAATGCATTAAAAATTATTCGAAATTTGATGCATTGCCATGAAAAGTTTCAAAAATACAGCAGTGCAAAAATAATTTTTACATCACTTTAAAATTCAAAAAAAAAAAGTTTTTCAGTTATCTCATACTAATTTTCTGATAATATAATTTTTTTATTCAATTAATGCGTAATTAATATAATTAATGTGTATCATAATTTATTCAGTTGTAATTTTTATTCATTTAGAGAATTTTTAAAAAATATTTTAACCTTATTTTATGAAAAAGTATTTAATTGATGGATAAAATGTAAATCATTTTCATTATTACAACTATTAATTCATCTTAGATTTTTTTCCCATTTTTGTTGATCAAGATATGAAAATTCGACATATTTTTCAATGCTGAGTAAATTTCATTACAAGAAATGCTTATTATGATTATTATATTTTATTATATTTATAACTAAGGTTTAACTTCAAAAACAAGAAATGACTAAAACTTTCATCACTATGCGAATTTTAAAATACTGCTGCTACTTTCTATGATACAATTGCAAGTATACAGACAGAAAATTAGCACAATGAAAAGTTTGGTTTAAGGCTTCTAAGGAAAATATGAGTTATATGATTATCAAATTTGAAATTTTAAAATATTTTGCTGAGGGAGTTACTAAGATCAAGTTAAAAAATATTTAATAGAAATTTTTAGTAAATATTAATCCCGGTGAACAAACCAGTCGCCAAAAGCGGTTAGTTAAAAATAAGTTATTATCATTTTTAATTTAAAAATTGTCATTGTCCTTTGCTGCAATTATTTTGAAATATTTTTTTATTTGAAATTTTGGATGAAATTATATTGATGTCCGCATTGAACAAAATTCATTTTGTAATTTTGTTTTTAATAAATATAATCTATACAGATGTTCCATTTAGAATTTCGCAGTTGGAAATGTCGAAGTAAAATATTTTTCCGCTACTTAAAACTTTCCTATTCTGGTGTGAATATTTCAACTCGTTTAAGGAAACCGTGAATTTTTCTTTTCTTTTTTTGCTTTTCCTTCAAGGTTGTTAGAAGGAAACTATCCTTTACACTTCTGATATTTTTTTTTTTTTTTTTTTTTTTTTTGTATTTAGCATGCAACGTAATAATTAAGGAAAATATATACGCTTGTGTCCGTTAGCGTTCTACAGGCTAGATCGCTTTACCTGTAATGACAAAATTCTTCTTAAATTTATTTTGGAGAACGCAAATGTGTATCACAGAGCAACTTTTTAAATATTTTATTTCAGAATTTCTTCTAATTAAAAATTAAACGAAATTTAGCCGCTTTTTCTTCTGATAATAAAAGATATTGAAAGAGTATGCATATATGTTGACGCTCTACAAGTTAAATCGTTTGACTGAGAATTAAAAAGTTTTGCGTAAATATTCTTTATGCGGTGAAAATATGGACCTTAAAGAAATTTTTTGAAATTTAAATTATATTTTTAATAATTTAAAATTAAAGGAGAATTTACCGTTTTTTCAAGATAACTGCCGAAAATATTATTGTACAAAAATGCTTTCTTTTTTTGCTTTCTTTTAAAATTTATAAACTACTCTTTTCAATGTCACTAGTTTAATTGCCATGCCAAATATTACATAATTTTTTTATAATTATTTAAAAATATTATTTCTATTATTTTCTATAATGCTTTTTACTGTTACAATGACATTCAAATCATTTTCTTTGTATCATCAAATATTTAATTGCCTTGCTTTATTCCATCGTCGAAAAAAAGACTAAGTGTCTCTCTGCGTTTATTATATGCATAGTTAATAATTATATGCATATAAAGTTAGTAATTATATGCATGATTATTTTAATTTTAGTTCTTAAATTAGAAATTTAGCCCATTTTTTTTTGCAATTTCTTAAATTTTATCTTATATTGTTAATATTGCTATCTGTCATTAGGGTTATACGTAATCGTTTCGAATTTAGGATATATTTAGTTAATTGTATTTAAATTTTTTTCTAGACTGCTTTCCATTCTTCATTACTAAAGTTACTTACTTCTAATTCTTAAACTTACTTACTTAAAGTCATTGCTTCTAGTTACTAAATAGTTATAATTGGACTGCCAAAAAATTTTTAATCCTAAAAAATCTCAATACTCAATAGAAATCGGTTTTTTTTTTCGTTTTTTTTTTTTTTCATTTAAACTTTTTATTTAAAGTTTTACATTTCCTGCCTGTTGTAATTCAGGATTATGGAAATTAATAAGTACTGTCTTACCATAATCAGCTTTTCTCATGCTTTATGACAACCAAAATCCGAAAATCATGCAGTCTTTTTCTTCTCAAAATATATGCCTAAAGTTTGCATTTAGCCTCGTATGTGATATGGCAAATGCCTGCCACGCATGTTATGTCTCGCAATATTTAGTAACACACTAAAAAAGGAGGCAGTTTATTTTTTTAATTTTATCATATGTGTGTAGCTTAGAACGGGCTTTCTGCATTGACTTACATTATTTAAATATTGTATCAAAAATTATCCGATTATTGTATGATGGATGAAATCCAATACTCTGGAGAGAGAAAAAGGGTTTTCATTCCAGAAAACACAGATAAGAAAAATAAACTAAAATATACTCAAAGAACATCTGTAGAAATTAATAACATTAGTACACAACGAATCTCTAATTCAATAATACTTAGCATTTACAGCCCACCATATCGACTTACAAATACACTCCAGAGAGAGATATTTTATTCGTTTCAGCTCTTCATTGGTTTATATACTGACCCGCCGTCACGAGAAAACCCTGAACATGCTTGCCGTAAGTAGAAGAGTCGAAGAAAGGAGGGAAGTGGGCATTAAAACTGACCATAATATTTGGATAACTAAATGAGCTTCATTATTCAAGAAATTCATTTCGCCTGTGATATGACAGTTGAATACAATTTTGTTATTAAATTGTAGATAAACTTAAAAATTCCTTGCTATTTAAGCTTGAAAATAATGTCTTGCATAAGAAAGCCTTCAACGACATTTCTTCTACTGCTTTTGTATTGAATTTTTTAAAGACCTCAGGCTGCCGTCAATTAAATAAAGACCACTGGATAATAACAAAATAATTTGATATTTTCTTGAAGATTCACGCGATTTTAAGAGAGGAAAGCTTTCGTTTTAAGACTGGAATTTTTTATTTCTTTTCGTTTTATACTAGATTTTCTAAGTTTTAAATTAGATGAAAATGATAGTTTCAAATAATAAACTTAGGACCAGGAAAAAAATAATTAGTAAGTATTACTGTTTAATTAATGATAAATCTGTTGCTGTTTAATCTAAATAAAAACATGAAATTCAGCAAAAAATTAAAATATGAATAAATTAATAAATAGGAAAAATTAAAGATATTTATTCGTTTCATATTCTTTTAAGAACTAACGAAATATTTGTCACAATGTTTGAAATAATACATACTCTCCAATATTGGTGATCCAATCATCCAAACCACTTCTTACAGATATATTACATATAACGAATATCCACAAGAAATAGAATTGATCAGAAAATCACAAAATAGGAACATCAGGAATCGACCGAAGTACAAAACAAAATAAGACTTCTAACCGATTCTATTGGCGCCAAATAAAATACAGCCCTTTCCTTCACCCCTAAAATGCCCCTATACGAATATAAGTTAACACCATAACTACTAACAAAGAGAGCTGAATAGTTATGATTCGGCACACAGATTTAACATCTGTAGAGTAGAAACCTGCCAAAGTATGAATCAAATCCAACAAGGGATTGATTGTCAGCCTGTCTGTTCGTTCAGAAACATGCAAACGCGATCATTCAAAAACGCAGTAACTTAAATATATCAAATTTGGTATGGGATTTTGTGACTACAAGTGCAGTTTTGAGTCAAATCTTTGTTCCAATCGGTAGAGAAAGACATACCTAAAGCAAAAATTCGATTTTTCAGATGACGCATGCCAGGGATCAATCGCCAAAAAACTCGCCAAGGATGGCTTGACAGAATTCTATAAAAAGTCTTAATTCACGCCAAAAGTTAATATTTCTTTACATTGTGCGTCAATGTCGTGCAGGGCTTTCTCTGGCAAGGCAAGTTTATTACGCGAGAGTAAGCGAGAAAGTTGTAGAAAAACCACTCCTGTTGGTTTCCTTTCTTTTTTTTCCAACATTGTTGCATTTATAATTCATTCACAGAACGTAAATTTATTCTTTAACATTAATAAATGCGTATAATAATATTTTATAAGAAATGCAATTTTCCTCTTCCCTGGAACTGGGTATATAATTTTGTATAGATTATTTCATACAAATGATATATCTGTATAATTATACACGATTTCATACGGATACATAATTTTAGAAAAAAATTTCTTTTTCACCAAGTTTTTCAGCTGCTGATTTATAGTGTTAATACCCAGAATGACACACACACACACACACATACACACACAAAGGCTACTCTTTTATGGATATAATAAAAAATTAGAACAGATCTCTAATTCTGGCGTAAATTTCATAATCTAAAACTCACTCATATAGCTTGTTATGCTTTTGAGTTATAGCTTTTGCATTCACATGAAAAAACAATTCGACTGACATTCAATTCTTTGGTGAGATATTTCCAAAATGGGGCAAGGACCTAAAATTCTAGTAACATAATATATGTTAAAATTCTTTTATTTAGCTCTTTGCGCTTTTGTGTTGTCGTGTTAATACGTTCATAGACTGAGAGACAGAAAAATTTTCTGTGAATATATTTCGTTTACAATTTGATTGAAACCTATATTTGTTGTTACGAACGCACGTCAAGTTTGAACTTTCTAGGCCGTAGCGTTTTTAGTTAATGCATTCACAGACAGATAGAATTAAAAAAATACCTTTTTTCTCTCTTCTATTTAAAAAAATTTTTTAAGGTGATATAAAAATTATGTAGATTCATCAAAATCACGAGGTTTAATTTTTTTTCTCCTTTTTTTCGGTTTATAATAAAGGGTTCCCAAAATTAACGCAATTCACTCCTCCATTCGTTCAGTAAAGTGTTGGTAACCCTGTTATAAAAATCATTTGAATGATGATACTTTAGGGTTAGTAAAAATGAATGTTACACGATAGAACAACGTGTTAACGCAAGATTTAAATTAAATAAAAAACACAGTTTCTTTTCCTTTAAATTGTTATATTTTTATTGAATCGGAGAGTATACAGTATAGGGTTATGTATGGAATAACACATGGGGCACATACGCACTCTTTGGTCGAAATTTTCCATGACCATTTTGCATAAATGTAGCTGAATTTCGTTGATGCAGGGTTGAATTTCCTCCTTCAATGCACGCGTGCTTGTGGGCTTGTTGGCATAGACCTTTGACTTTAAATAACCTCATAAAAATGAATCCAATGGTGTTAAATCACACGATAAAGGGGGCCAATTCTCAAATTTTCAAATTGTGGCAGCCAGACTTCCATTACACTATGGTCAACAGTATCGCAAGTTTGAGTAATTTCACCTTTTTTTCATGAATATGCCCCGAAAACTAATATTTTTTCATTAAAAGTTATATTTTTTATGTCAATATATTAAAATAGGCAAGATATAACTAAGTCATTGAACAATTTTTTTTTTAATTTCAAAAGGAATAAAATACAAACAAAATGTATATATTGTATTATCAGTATCGAAATCCATTTTGGTACTTCGAAATAAAATAAAAGAAAGAAAAAATTTCCAGGGTGTTTTTTTTTTTTTAAATCAGAAATGATAATAACAGAGTTTAAGTTAACTGAAAAACAATTAATATTTGGTTAGGCCGCCTCTGGCTTCGATCACAGCAGCCACTCTATTAGGCATGGAATCCACAAGATTTTGCTACACGTCTTTCGGTATTTCATGGTGCCACACAGGTGTTTCCTAAAGTTTTCATTTTGTTATGGGATGATTCTCGGTTATTTACTTCCCCATTATACTTCATAAATTCTCAATAGGGTTAAAATCTAACAAGTTTCCTGGCTATGCGACCAAGTAATACCAAGTTTTGGAAACTCAGCTTTTACCTAAAATAACGAATATTTCGATATAGAGGTCAGAACTGAAATGAAATGAAATTTAAAATTAATTGTAAAGTTTGTCTTACTTTTTTCGATGTATGTCATGGTGTTAGATCTTGCTGAAATATCTATTTTTCCCTTGGAAACTTGCAATAATTTTGATCAATAGTAAATATTTGAAATATTGTTTAACAATGGAAACGCGTTGTTCTATCGTGTAACGCACCATTTTTACTAACCCTAAACTAACAGTTGTTCAATGTTTTTTTAATAGGGTTGCCCATACTTTACTACAAGAATATTGGCAAATTCAAGTCCTGCGTTAATTTTGGGACACCCTTCATTTTCTCTTTATATTCTAAGTATAAGAAAATGTAAAAGAATTTAAGAAAATTTGAGCCTTTAGTCCGAAATATTGTATCATCTTAATGCGTTAGACTTGATTCATTTAATAATTTTTTAAATTTTTAAATTTTATTCTGAATTATCCAGCAGTTATTATGCACACACAAAAAAAACTGTATTTAATATCTTCACGATGTCTATGTATATAAAGGTAGTAACTACAATAAAAAATAAATAAAATTACCATAAAATACTCTAAAAATTATTTTTTTTAAAATTTATTAAAATTTAGGACAAACATTCTGTAGAAATAAGATTAATACAACTAAAAATTTTATTTTTTAAATTTAAACGTGTCTTAAAATTATATTTGTGCAATAACCAGATTCGAAGTATTCTACGAAAGATAGCAAAATTTCCCTGATTAATTTTTAATAATAAATTTAATTAAATAATTCTTTTTTAATGATAACCTATTCAAGAAAATATACTTTCTAAATTTACAACCTCTAGGTCCAATAATCCGATCTATGGAGAATTTTGAGCGATTTTTTTTTCCTTATATGTATCATACGATGAAGTTTACAGATGCATCCTCATGCTAAAATATCTACAGTTTAAAACAATTTATTCTGCTTTAAATTGCGTTCAACCAATAGCTTAATTGATAAGCGAGAATGGATATTATCAAAGCTTTCTAGTTTCAGCCATTTATCGCGTAAATCGGTCACCACCTTCACCTAAAAACGTCAAATGACAAGAAAAAAAAAAAAATAGTGACAAGGTTTTATGCAATTCTGTCTCCCATTTTTCCTCCGATGGCGTATATTTTAGTCACAAGTGTAATCAATAAAAATGCGCTTTCACTTTTATTTCCAATTTCATTTAGAGCATACTTGAAATCGGTGAATTATCAAAAACTTCTTATCATATCGGAGTGTTATTTGACTGATTAATTTGAAAGTTTGAAGGTGAATGCTCATTGCGAAAGTTCGCATTTTAATGTTTTATCATTTTTGGATCTTAAATGCCGTTATCATTTTTTATTGCCTACTGTTTACAATTGTTATCTCTTTGGATTTCAAGAACTATATAAAGGGTTGAAAATAGTGTTTATCTATACTAAAAATAATGATGAATACGTGTGTGTATGCTTGTGTGCTGTGGCGCTTTACATGACATTTCGAGGCTCCAATCTTAGTATTATGTATCTTGGAAGTGGGAATGTGTACCTAGAAGCGATTACGTTTAGAAATTTTAATTAATTAAGAATTAATCGCTATTTCCGAATCTTTACTTTCAAATATATTATAATACAAAAATTCTTTTTACATTAAAATTATCTTTTAAATGATATCAATTGTTTGCCGCATAATTTTAACTCTATTTTTAATTAATTTAAAAAAAAGTATTTTGAGTGTATTTTACATACATTTCTCTGTTAATGTGGAACCTAAATTGCTTTCATTTTTGCTATTAAAACTGAAATTAGATTTTTTTATTTATTGTTGATGATCAAGACGTTTTTTTTTAGTTAAGTAGGTTTCTATAATGCATGTTTTCAATAAAATTTTTAAAAATCTGTTACATTTAAAATTAAAGATTAACTTCAGAACCAAGCAATGACGAAATATTTTTTTAGTGCGTTCATTTTTAAGCAATGTTTCTCTTTTCTATAATATAGCTATACGTATGGAAATAAGGACAGAAAATTAGAGAAATGCACAGCACAATGAGCAGAATAGTGTTGTCATACATCTAATCTCCGACCCACCACGAAGGAACACGGAAAAATTGCTGAATGACCGAACCGCCGCAACAAAGTAAAGTACAAAAAGCAAAGCAAGTACTTTTTAGCAAAGTATAAAAATAGTAATTGTATACAGGGCATCGAAAGAAGGCATAACATTGAATCTCCACTCCGCCCGTAGGTACAAAGATAATAAATACAGAATGACAGCACCGCCGCAACAGTAATACTGGCGGAAACTGTGGTTTAGTCCTATGGGCCATCACCGGCCACGGTACAACCCTCCCCGAAGGAAGTATGTCCTGTCATCGATAGGAGGAGCCAGATCCCCCACCTATTTGTGCACCCTCCAGTGTGACGGGATCCAACCACCATGTCAGAAGCATCTCATCCTCATTTCGAGATGCCTCCCCGGGGGTTAGCGGAATAGTGTAAAGCTTCTAAAATAATTCGAACTGGATTCCTATCAAAAATTTATTTAAAACTATTTTGCCGAAGAAGCCGTTAAAATCAAGTTGCACAAAATATTTAATTGAAATTTCTATCAATCTGCGAAACTCTGAAAGAGTCTCCCGTTACAACAATGGGATCAATTTCTCAAATAAATTTTGCCATTTTAGAATCAAAAGTGACGCCATAGATTAAGAAGTTAGCATGGATGAATAAAATGGGGGAATAATATTATTATTTACATCCTCTTGCTGTGCTCTCAATTAGTATTTTTCCGAAATAGGTACACTGATATTCGTTGTCGTTGAGCTGACTGCTGGAGGTTTTCTTGGCTTTCCGAGAAGCAAAGCACAAATATGAACGATTACCCAAGAAATTCTTTAGAAAGATAAACCACACTCATGCAGGATCAAAATCGGACTTTTGTCTCAAGTGATATCTTTCACTTTAACTATAACTGCATGATCCCTATGTATAGAATCGAGAAGATTTCCCATTCAATGGAGATAGATAAACGTGATTTCAGATGATACCTACATGTTCCAGGATTTTTTGTTCATCAAAAGCCAAAAATTGATTTATATTGGGCTTCTGTTAGTGACAGATATCTTGGAAAATATATTGGAATTATATTTTGGAAAATATATTGGAATTATATGAATCCTATGTATTTTTACCAACAGATGTCAAACATTTCTAACATGAATTAAGGGTGGTTTTGTTTTTCGATAAATTATAAACAAACAATACTAAAATTGCTATATAATATGGTATAATTATAGTTATATACAAATATGGACTCGTCCTTTCTTATTTCAATTTTTTTCTTCTATGGTCTAAATTTTTTTTCTATGTGAATGAACGTTGTCGTGTTCGAAAAACACCTTATCAAGCCTTTCACTGTATATTGGAGGTTTCTCCTTTAGTGCTGATAAAATTGATAAAATGTTGGGTACATTATTTACCATTGATGGCTAGACCAGGTTATAACAGTTCATAAAACACTACGCTTTTTAGGCACTAGAAGATATGCAGCCATGTTTGTTCTGTTTGGTCAATGATAGATCCGGTTCATCAGAACATAGCATGCGGATTTTGTCGCCTAGGGTTGTCATAATAAATCCATTTTTTTAATCACCTACAAGAGTATGAAGCAGAAAAAGAAAATAAAACTTTCTTTTTCTGCCATTTATTTTTCGACGTTCTATGGTCTTTTTCATTGATTCCTATGGGACCGGAATTCAATGTTTAAACTATGCCAATAGCGTTTTATTGTTTCGAAATGTATAGTTCAGTAATGTTTAATGTATCAGCCAATTTCGATTGTATTTGGCAGAGATTTTCATCAAATAATGCTTCCAAAATTGTATCTGTTATTTTATTTTTGTGGCCCTTTTCACAGTCAAATGTGTTGAAATATTTATTTTTAAATTACCGAAATCACTCTTTGAGGTTGTATTCGATTGGGCACGATCATCATAAATGTTTAACGGTAACCGATGTGTTTTGGTTGTAGTTTTGAATTTAGCATTTTTACTGAGTCTATCGTGTCATCCTTGGCGAGTTATTTGGCGATTAATGCCTGCCATGTGTTAAGAGTATCCAAAAACCGAATCTGAGTTTTAGACAAGTTTTGATCAACCGATTGAAACAAAAATTTGACACAAAACTGTACTTGTAGTCATATAAACAGATACCAAATTTGATATATTTAAGTTTTCGCGTTTTTGAATTGTCGTATTATATGCTTCTGAAAGTACAGACCTATATACAGTCAATTTGTAGATAGATTTGGCTAAAAAATTCACAGGTTTCTACACTAGAGATGTTAATTCTATGTACCGAATTTTATCTATCCGGTCCTCTTCGTTTTGTAATTACCGTGTTAATTTTTATTCAAATTTCCGGACAGTCGGATTTCCTCTAAACAGATTTTACTATAAATTTGATAGATATATGCAAGACCGTATACCAAATTTTAACTATCTGGTTCAAAATGCTTTTGAGTTATCTTTGTCCCAGGCAGACTGATAGACATTTTCCAAAAATGTGTTTTTCCAACTTATAGAAGTCTAAAGCGCGGAGTTTTGTCAAAATCTAGAGTTCGAATTTTTTCACGATTATTATACTTTCTCTATACAACATATACGTAAAAGTAAAATTTTTTGTCGAATCATTCAAATATATTTTTTCCGATTTATTTACAGGCATGCTACCCGTTAAAAATGAGCGCATTCATGTTTATGCATCCAAAAGAATAAGTTGCAATCATATCCAAGAAATTGCAATCATATTCTAATTTCGAAGGATTCCATGAGTCACTTTATTCAGGTAATTGTTATATAAGGAACGCAACACTAACTGATATAATGGCAGTAAGATAAGGAATTAGAGTCGGATATAGTGATCGAGCAAGGATTTGATTCTCTCTATCAGTTTTTCTATTTCAAGTGACTTGACTTCATATTTATTTCTATATCCTATTAAGATAATTTATAGGAATAAATTCAATATGATTTGTTGAAGTAATAAAAGTTAGTTGATAAATTTACATACAATTGTGGCAATGTGAAAGTGTCTCCAAAGCACTCATGCTATCTATATAGATAATAAATTGCCGCTAAGTGGAAAGTGAAATTTTGTAGAGAGCACAGAATGTAGACTCCAACTCAGTCTTAGTGTTTTGGATAATAGTTGCATTATGATTAAAATGAAATACGCCATTATGATGCAGACAGCAAGTAGACAGCGAATTTACATACAGTACGATTTTAGTTAATAAATTAATGGGTGGGAGATCGGACCATATAGATAAAAATGCTTTTTCTGTTAAGTCATGGACTTCTATTAATATTTTATAATTAATTACAATAGGCAATTCTGAAATGTTTGAGTGTAAAATAAATTCAAAACTCTCTTTGTAGTTTACATTAATGTTCGTATTAAAGTTGAAATTACATTTTTGGAAATTTATAATAGGAACATTAATATATTTTAGTAATAGTTCCCAGCATATGAATTACTGTTATATCCAGCGGAAGTAGTCTTCCAAAAAATTTCCTCGCAAATTCCTTAATAAACTTGTCATGCAGAAAAAGCCTTAGATGGCATTGGCGTACAATAGCACTGAAATATTAAATTTTGGCGGGAATTTAACATTTTTTCTGTATATATCGAGTCATTCTTAGCAAGTTATTTGGCGATGAATCCCAGGCATGCGTTAATAGTATCCGAAAATAGAATTTTTGTTTAAACACGTTTTTCTCAACCGATTGAAGAGGGCCGCAGTGGCCTGGTGGTAAGGTTTCAGCTTGTGAGCCGCAGGTTTCAGGTTCGAGACCCGATTCCACCAAGACCCGATTCCAGGGGGTCTGTTGCACTTTAAATCCGTCATGCCAAACGTCCTCCCGCTGGTGTGGTGTGGTGTGGCGTGGAGAGGGGGTGCCAGCTCAGGTGTCGTCCTCGTCATCTGACCGCGGTTCAAAATTACGAGGGCCGTCCCAAAATAGCCCTAGTGTTGCTTTACAACGGGACGTTAATATAACTAAACTAAATTCAACCGATTGAAACAAAAATTTAATACAAAAATGAGGTTGTAGTCACAAAGTCTTATACCGAATTTGATATATTTAAGCCTCTGCGTTTTTGAATTTTTTTGTTTACTAGTTTCTGAAAGTATAGACTGACAGTGAAGTCGTTGTTGGATTTGACTTAAAATTTCACAGTGCCTACACTATAGATGTTAAATTTGTGTACCGAATCTTATCTATCTAGCTTTTTTCGTTTTGCATTATATCTAAACAGCCGGGCAGACGGACTTCTTCTAAACAGATTGTACTCAAAATTTGACAGAAATCTAAAAATTTGGTGTAAAGACCGTATAAAAAATTTCAACTATCTGGCTCTAAGCGGTTTTAAGTTATCTTTGTCACGGACAACAGACAGACATTTCAAAAAACGTGTTTTACGAAATTCAGAGTGAAGATTCGTTAAAAATCTCGAGTTCGAATTTTTTGGACAATTACTGCACTTTCTCTTATCTTCATTTACGAGAAAGTAAAAAAATCATGTTCCTTCATGTTCATGTTTATGTTCCTTCTAATGTTCTAGAATAGTAATCTTCACTTGAATAGTCATTGACACATTGCATTGCTTAGCAAATATTAAAGCAAGCAAAATAACGACAACATATTACTGTGATTTCTGTACTGCTTTAAAAGAAAAACACTTCATGTGCTGTGTACAGTAGACGACATCTGGTATAATGTCACCATTGATTTTCAAGTTTCTTTCCAGAATGTTCTTGCACACTTCATCCTTCTTCTCGATCTCGAATAAAAATGTGGACATTGGGCAGGATCTTGAACTCCACGAGTGCTCATATTTTTATTTTCACACCTGAGTGTTGTGTACTTCTTAGTACAGAAAGGAAAACCGGTACGTGTATATTAATGCGTGCCATTGGGGTACTATATTTATAAATGATCAATCGTTAGCGACAATCTAACATTTTTTTTACTAAATCTAGCTTGTAATCTTTGATAATTAATCGTTGGCATGCGATTAATACTAGTGTTTATACAAAAATCGACTTTTTGAAAAACCGGTTTTCGAATTCGATACTTCCAAAAAAACCGGTTATAGCTGGTTTTCGAATTTTTGTCAAAAAAAATGAATAGGGAAAAAAATAAAATATTTTTCCCTGCTCTATTTTTTTAATTTAATTTTAATTTATATAAATTAACAAAAAACGAAATCAATATCAAAGTCAAAATATAAAAACAAAATTAAAGATTACATATTGTAATGAATCAGCTTCTTCCTGGGTGACCACTGTGACATTTCTTTTTCCCACACTCGATAATGTACATTCCGGGCCATTCTTCATCAACGAAACTCCCACAGTGTTAAGTGCCTCCAGATTGCCAAATGGAAGACCCTCCTTTTAAGTACGGTCATCTGGCCATTTAGTGCTAATCCAGATAAGGAACCACACGTGCGTTTCCCAGGCAAATAAATCGTGTCTTCGAAAGGCGACAGTGTCAAACACTCCAGATGTCCTGCATTTTTCCCATGGTGGAGGGTGAATCATCAATGGACATTTTCCCACGGGCGACCAGAGACGATTCAGGTTGTGCTGAACGGTGATTGTGTACCAGGGAGAGAAGCTTCGTGTGTACCAGGGAGAGAAGCTTCGTGTGAACCAAGGAGAGGAGCTTCGTGTGAACCAAGGAGGAGAAGCTTCGTGTGAATCGGACTTCTGCATAGAATTCCACCCGAAGAAAATTCGGTGGATTCCGAGAGCTACCCCCGGAGTAGCCTAAGACGCCAACAGCCTGTTAGCTGTTCTTGTAAAGTTGTTTCCTTCGAAATGGTTCGAGGAACTATTCTTGTGTAATTTTCGTGTTGTAAATAGCATCATTCATTTAACCTAGATTAGAAAGAGTTGTTTTTATGTAATAAAGCTGTAAATAAAAAAATTTGATCATATCGCTACCTGTTTTTGGATCGAGACCTTACAGCTTTAATATTTGGTGGCAGCGGTGGGATAGAACTTTGCGCGGTAAGCTATCATTAGCTAACTGGACTTGCGTTTCAGACTCAGAGATTTCTAGTCTGAGAAAACTTACAATATCTAGGTTAAAGTTACTTTTTAAAAAGTTGCGTGGTAATTGCCAACTTCAAGATCGACGAGTGGAACTCAAAGCGAGGAAGAATCGCTGAGCTGCAAGAGCGTACTGACCCAAGTTAGAAAGGAATTCTCCAGCCGCAAGTTCGACGAGTGGACTCAATTTCGATTGGAATTCCCTCTACCTCCAACCTGGTATCAACCAACCGACGAAGTGTTCCGAGTCTCCTGCACACCGGTGAGTGCTTCCTAACTTTCCTTTCTCTAGAGGCAGTAAATTTATTATAAAAGTAACTGTCGATCACTGAAGTAAAATTTGAAATTTCAGTGTAGCATTTTAGAATTGGCTATTAAAGCAATTCAGTAAAGAAATTTTTAATTAGTTGGGACTAATTGTAAAGATTAAAATTTTGGTGTACAAGTTCTGTTAATAATATAGAAGTAATGTTAAATTGTAGATGCTAATTAACTTGTAAATGCTAAATGTAACCACAGGTTTCAGTGGCTGAACCAAGTGCATTCGATGAATGATAACTTTGACTTTTATCGAATGTGTATTAGATGAAAAATTGTGTGACAGTTTGCAGTAATTAGTTGAATAGAAATCTGCTGATTTCAGTAAATTATTCAAAACTGGTGAAATATTTAATAGAATTTATTTTGTGTATTGTATAAATCAACTGTGTTTTATGTGTAGTGTTGATACATAAAGGAGTTCCTTGTGTTTAAAATCAGTTGAGTTTTGTGTAGCTTAAATTTTTTTTTGAGAGTAAGATAGCTAATCAGTTTGTAAGTAGAATTAAATTAAGAAATGGCTTTCTTAAACAGAGCGTTGAAAATAGATTTATTTTCCCTGACGGAAGAATTAGGGATCGAGACTGACCCTTCAAATAAAGTAGTAGATCTGATCAGGAAAATTAAAGAGTTCCCAGATATTGACTTAGACTTCGTAAAAGATAGATATGAAGTTATAGTGGAAGAACGAAAAACAGAGAAAGAGCGCGGCGTAGAGGCAGAATTACAAGCTGAAAGGCAGCGCGAACGGGAATTTGAGTTGGAGCGTTTAAGAATATCTAATTCCTCGGAAATTAATAGCTCACATTCAAGCCGAAATGAAAATTCTAGACCGCGAAGAGATATTAAGCATTTAATGCCTAAGTTTGATAGTAACCAAACTGATATGTCAATTTATCTGACATTACTAGAGAGGCAATTAAAAACCGCCGAGATTGACGAGGCTGAATGGGTCTCTCAACTACTGTCATTATTGCCGTTAGATTTGGCTCACATCATAGCGAAAGAACCGGAAGACAAAGCTCAGGATTACGAGCATATTAAACAAGTTTTGCTGGAACGATTTAAGATAACAACTGAGACATATAGGCAGCGTTTCGTGAGCCATCAGAAAAAACCGAACGCATTGTGGAAGGAATTAATTTTTGATCTGGAACATTTCTTAGATGGTTGGCTTTCGGGATCGGGTGTAACGGATTTTACCGGGCTAAAGAAATTGTTAATCACCGACCAGATAAAAAAACGCGTCCCGAGCCAGATAAGAGACCATTTTCTAGACGTATGGTCGGAGTTCGTAGATCCTTTTGTTCTAGCCGAGAAACTAGACCACTACGAATCGGTGCGGACGAAATCCAACTTTGTAAAATTCCCCGAAAGAAAAATGGTTGAGAGAAACAGACCGTTTTCGCCTAAGGAAGAAGAGAAGTATAAAGCGACGGAAAGAATGGCAAACGCTAAACCCAATGAAAATAAATCGTGGAGGAATTTAGCCCCACAAAGGAATTGGAGGGGAGACAATTTTGATCAGCGGAAGCAATTACAATGTTATGAATGTCTGTCTACGACGCATTTAAGGCCAAACTGCCCTCAATTAAAAAAGAATCAACCGACAGAGCAGATAAATCACGTAGGAAGCGCGCACGAAAATGAATTATTTGCTCCCTATATAAGTGAAGGATCCGTTAACGGATCGGAAATTAAAATTCTCCGGGATTCAGGCGCCAGCGTAGATATCGTAACACGAAATTACGTCAGTAATGCAGATTTTACCGGTGAGGTAATTTGGGTGAAACAACCATTGGACTTAGATTTGAGGTGTTTGCCTCTGGCACGTGTAAGGCTCAATAGCCCAGAGTTCGGGGAGATCGTCACAAAGGCCGCTATTGTTGATTCATCTCTCGATCAAGGAATTTACCTTCTTAGTAACGCCACGGCCGAGTTACTTAACAAACGTATCAGTATTGCCACTGTGAATGCTGTCACTACTCGTTCACAAAAGAAAAGGGAAAACGCGAAAGGGGATGGAAAAGCAAGGAGAATAGAAAGCGGGACAGGAGGGCATCAGTACAAGGCTCCTAATAATGTGATGAAAAACATTGTGCCCGATTCTGCTTCATTACGTTCGGCAACCAGATCACCTACAATTGATGTGTCTACAAACCGCAACATGTTTAATGTTAGTACTGCAGTGTCTACTGCAATAAATTCTACTCCTGTTATTGCTGTTCCCCCAATGTCCACTACTGGTGTGATTGGCAAACATGGACAGCCTCAAGGGAGTGCTCTTCCTACTAATCGTATGACAGCAACTTCTGGAAAGACTTCTCAGTATTCAGTTCCACAGTCACAGCAGGCTTATTTTCAATTTGGACAACAAAAGTTTAATCACCTGCAATCTAATCCAATTCGAGCTCCACAAATGTTGTTTCCAAATTTTGTAAGAAATGCTCCTCATCAACAAATTCCAACTGTTGCTGCTGCAGCAGCAGCGTCTAATTTACATTACCCACCACCTATTCGGAGACCTGGGCCTGCAACTGTTACTCAAGCTGCACCTCAGCCTCAACAAAAAATTGGAATTAGACCACAAGCCAGTGTGCTGGTTCCTGGAGGAAAATTAACACCAGCCCAGCAGGCGAAACTAAGAGCAGAAGCTGTTCAACAAACCCACATGTTCTTTGCTCAGTCAAAAACTGGCAAACATGATGAATCTGTATCTAATGTGCTTTCCCTAGATTGATGAGATGGTCATTGGCTTTACAACCATACAACTATACTGTCACACATAAACCGGGCAGTAAGCACCAGAATGCTGATGGTTTGAGCCGCTGTGACCTTTAAA
Organism: Argiope bruennichi; assembly: GCF_947563725.1. Classification (NCBI taxonomy): domain Eukaryota; kingdom Metazoa; phylum Arthropoda; class Arachnida; order Araneae; family Araneidae; genus Argiope; species Argiope bruennichi. Next base: position 74,425,172 of record NC_079160.1, read on the forward strand.
AAAAAAGGAAAATCTAGTGATAAATTTTAATGTGTAAACGGTATTTTAATGTGTAACTAGTGTTTTAATGTAAATTGTTTTTTAAAATGTATTTGTATTGTATAATTGCCTCTAAGAAGGGATAGTTGGTTCCACGACCCAGTAGTGACTTTCGTCCAAGACTGGACAAAAGTCCCCTTTCAAAGGGGGGGAGAGTTGTAATGAATCAGCTTCTTCCTGGGTGACCACTGTGACATTTCTTTTTCCCACACTCGATAATGTACATTCCGGGCCATTCTTCATCAACGAAACTCCCACAGTGTTAAGTGCCTCCAGATTGCCAAATGGAAGACCCTCCTTTTAAGTACGGTCATCTGGCCATTTAGTGCTAATCCAGATAAGGAACCACACGTGCGTTTCCCAGGCAAATAAATCGTGTCTTCGAAAGGCGACAGTGTCAAACACTCCAGATGTCCTGCATTTTTCCCATGGTGGAGGGTGAATCATCAATGGACATTTTCCCACGGGCGACCAGAGACGATTCAGGTTGTGCTGAACGGTGATTGTGTACCAGGGAGAGAAGCTTCGTGTGTACCAGGGAGAGAAGCTTCGTGTGAACCAAGGAGAGGAGCTTCGTGTGAACCAAGGAGGAGAAGCTTCGTGTGAATCGGACTTCTGCGTAGAATTCCACCCGAAGAAAATTCGGTGGATTCCGAGAGCTACCCCCGGAGTAGCCTAAGACGCCAACAGCCTGTTAGCTGTTCTTGTAAAGTTGTTTCCTTCGAAATGGTTCGAGGAACTATTCTTGTGTAATTTTCGTGTTGTAAATAGCATCATTCATTTAACCTAGATTAGAAAGAGTTGTTTTTATGTAATAAAGCTGTAAATAAAAAAATTTGATCATATCGCTACCTGTTTTTGGATCGAGACCTTACAATATACATATTACTTACACAAAATAACGAAAACTGAAACAAAAATTTCAAATAATATTTATATTATTTTCACTAATTTTAATTTCGCCTAAGAAAATAGGATTTTAAAAAACATAAAATATCCACTGAACGACGGCTAAGTCTCGTTCTTATTTTGTACAGAATATTGCCTGAAATTGAAAATACTCGTTCACTTGTTACTGAGTTTGGCATCAAATTACAAATCCAAGTTTTTTGTTCTTTTATTCGATTGTTGAAATAATGAAAATTCAGCTTTCAGTGTCTTTGTATTTGTAAGTTTTTCTTCAGGGTCTTCAAGAAAGTAAACAATTATATTATTTCCGACAGTTATTTTATGAGCTGCTTTCAAATGATTATGTAGATTGCTCGTAGATGATCCTTTGCAGCTCAACATTTTATTACAATGATTTCGGAATGCCTTGTCCATCCCGAACTTTTTGAAACTATCCCAAATTTCCAACTTACTTATTTTTATCTAAAAATGAAATTAAAGTTATTGAATAAATATTTTTGACGTTTATTTTACAATTTTATTATTTTAACTATTAATATTAATGCAATTTAAAATAATCTAATCTACACATTTTTATGAAATTTTGGAAAAAGAAAAAAAAAAAAAAAACACTTCTTAATCTAATTCCGATGCTTGCTAAAGACATTTATGTTAAAACGTTGAGAAAGAAAATATGAAATATTTTAACACCCTGTGTTTTATTTAAAATTCCATTAAACAGAAGCTAGAACTTCTTATTTTACACTAATCTTTGATAGAAGAAATTTATATAATAAAATTTAAATATTAAAATAGAAAATATAAACATACTTAATACTTACGTTATTTTTACCAAATATAACAACTTTATATTTTTGTTTCCTGTTTTCACCTTCACAATATTAAGCAAATCTGTCGTGACTCGAGGCGGATCGGATTCTGAGACCACATTTCGACAATTCCATTTCATTAAGGGGTGACACGCGGTACGATGAAGCACATTTGACCTCGGATTTCTTGCATTAGATACTTTTTTAGTTCTATTTTTTTTCACGTGTATGTGAGTGTTATGTCATTTCTGACAGCATTTTATTTTAACTGAATATTTCGTATTGATATGGCCAGTTCAAGTGGTGTAAAAAAAGCTTTCAGGAGTGGTACGAAGAAAATTTTATATGATATCATTAAATACTGTGATCAAGAAGCAGAAAATGGGGAATTATTTATTCCTTTCACACGTTCATCGAAACGAGCCAGTCAAATTGCTGAGGTTTCTATTAGCACCGACTTCATACCGATAGACAGAACATCCGACGTGAAGCAAGAGATGAACTTTATCAAACTTTTGTTTCACCTAGAAAAAAAGTGAAAGGGGATGTTCATGAAAAACATAAATTGACGAATTCGAGGCGCAACTGTGCAGTGCATAAGCACTGACCAGTGTAACTTGCAATGTTGAAAAAATGTGTTTGCTGCCCGTTGCATAGAATGAATAGCAAATCAAATAGGTTCAAAATTAATTTTTACATAATAATATAAATTCTTAAAACCGGTTTTCTTAATTTAAAAACCGGTTTTCGAATGTGAGAAATTTACTTTAAAAAAACGGTTTTTTAAAACCGGGTTTGAAAACCGTCAAACCCTAATTAATACACAAGTAGTAGAAAATCGAATATGTATTTTGGATGCTTTTTTTATACACCAACCGGAACAAAATTTGAGGCAGAATTGAAGTTTTGTTCTGAAAATCGCATGAAAAACATCTTTATCAGATTGTCCATCAATTTTGTTGTTTTTGATTAATGGCGTTTACATGCAAGAGAAAGTATGCAATAAACGATCAGTTTTTTTTTAAATAGAATTTGTACAAAATTTGATGAGAAATGAATAAATACTATGACTTTTTGCGAAATTTCATTTAATTAAATTGTTACATTTTTTAATTATCACTCTTACATCATACAAAAGTACAGATCAATATATAGTCGACCCTCTTAAAAATGTGACACAAAATTTGATCTATAATATAAATCTAGTGAGATCAAGATTAATATAAATTAGATAATATAGATCAAAATTTCATCTATATTATAAATTTAGCATCTATAATAGGGGAAATCTGTGTACCAAATTTTATTTATTTAATTCTTCGTCTTGCAACTATCGTGTCTATTTATAATCAAACTGCTAAACTGACAAGACTTCCTCTCAACGGATTTCATCTAAAATTTCCTAAATCTCTACAAATTTAACGACCACATATCATATCATATCGACCACATTTCATTTGTCTAGCTTAAAGTGTTTTTGAACTTCCGTGTTCACATACAGCCATAATTCCAAAATGTATTCATATTAGGACTCAGAGAGGTCTCAAACGTGGAGATTCGTCAAAATCTCGAGATCAAATTTTTGACATTTTTAATGCTTTTTTTTGTATATATTGTATACGAAAAAAAAGAAAAAAACAAGATATTTAAATCTTGTGTTATGTTATTGAAATCCATGACAAATTATTAACTTAGTTCTTAATACCATGATAGAGTTCCTCAGATATAATAACCCTTGTACCGATTTCGCTAATTTTTCCTATAAAAATATCATTATTCAAGTAGAGCATTTCAGATAATCTGACTAAACAATTTATTGTTTTTTTAACAATTTACTGTGTTTACAGTTCGCAAAACAATTTACTGTTTTTTTTAATTGATTAAAACAATAGTCAATTCTCCAACTCCAACTACTATTAGGATTTCGCAAATTTTCAGTTTAAATGAACGTTCAGTATCCTTTGATACGTCACTAATGATCACCTTCCCCCCCCCGCCCCCGAATATTATCTCCATATTGGAGAGAAAGCTCAAAACTCTTTCTTTAGTATACATTCTCTCTGAGGAAATACAATAACAGAGACCCTCAAATATAACCAATGTATTGATTTCACCAATGTTTCCTATAAAATGCCCTTATCAAGAATTGAAAGCGATGAAGATCAGACGAGCATTGATGACGTATTTAGGGTTAATTAATCAACATCAATCGAGAGAAAGCTCAAAACTCTTTCTTTAGTATACATTCTCTCTGAGGAAATACAATAACAGAGTCCCTCAAATATAACCCTTGTATTGATTTCACCAATGTTTCCTATAAAATGCCCTTATCAAGAATTGAAAGCGATGAAGAGCAGGCAAGCATTGATGACGTATTTAGGGTTAATCAATCAACGTAAATCAATTGATTTGATACCTACCTACCTATCTGATCTAACCTAAGAAATATGAGATACGCGTCAGTCCTAAGTTTAGAATGATGCAATTAAATAATAACTTTTCTTATCATAAAAAGCTCAAAGTGACAAGGATATAAAAGGAATAATGCTTGAATCACAACTTTGTAAAGGTCAGTAAACAAAGTTCAATCAAAGTCAGTAATCAAATAACTTTGAAACGATACTTTGAAAGAGCAGCTTTTAAAAAATGTTTGTTCTCATATCATTAAAAAAAAAGGAAGAGTTGTATCCCCAAAACTTTCTTACATATTTTCTGAAAGTCTTATCGGGCCAATAAACGCCTTATATGGCATTGGCACGCAATACTTACAAATTATTAATATTTTAGCATTTGTACTGAATCTATCGTGTCATCCTTGGCGAGTTGTTTGGCGATTAATCCTTGGCATATGTAAATAGTATCCAAAAATCGAATATGAGTTTTAGAAACGTTTTTCTCAACCGATTGGAACAAAAATTTGACACAGAAATACACTTGCAGTCTCAAAATTCCGTACAAAATTTGATATATTTAAGTCATAGCATTTTTGAGTTATCACGTTTACAGGTTTCCGAAAGTACAAACCGACAGACGGTCAACCCGATTTTTCCGTAGTCTTAAATACTGATAAGTGTCTACAATATGATGTGAAATCTGTGTACAGAATTTTATCTATCTAGCTCGCTGTCTTTTGTAATTATCATGTTAATTTATATTCGGACAGCCGGACAGGCGAACTTTCTGTGAACAGGTTTTACTCAAAATTTGATAGAAATCCCCAAATTTGGTGTAAAGACCATATACCAAATTTCACCTGTTTAGCTGAAAGTGTTTTTGAGTTATCTTTGTCACAAACAAACAGATATTTTCCAAAAATGTGTTTTTCGAACTCAGGTAGGTCTAAAACGTGGAGATTCGTCAAAATCTCGAATCCGAATTTTTTTTGACGATTATTTTACTTTCTCTATATTAAATGCACGAAAAAGTAATTAGTTACCCTAAGATATATAAGATATTTGCCAATCCAATAAGTTTGGAATGATGCTGTCAAAGGCAGTTTCTTCATACCCTAAAATCTCAAAGTGATTTATTTGTCTTAAGAATCTATAAAGACTAATGTTTCTAAATATAAACATTAGCCTTTGTATTTTATGCTCATATTTGTAAAGACTATAACTCTTTAAATGCCAGAAAATTTAACATTAACTCGCATCAATCAAATGAGTTAGAAGTATTGACATCAAAAAATAACTTCCTAACTTATTAAATTTAAAAATTATAAAGACAGTTTCTTCATATTCTGAAATCTCAAAGTGATTTATTTACCTTCGGAATCTATAAAGACTAATGTTTTTAAATATAAACATTCGCCTTTGTATTTAATATTCATATTTGTAAAGACTATAAATCGTTAAATTCCAAAAAAATTCATATTAACTCACATTAATCAAATGAGTTAGAAATATTGACATAAAAAAATAACGTCCCAACTTATTAAATTAAAAAATTATAAAGACAGTTTCTTCATATTCTAAAATCTCAAAGTGATTTATTTACCTTAGGAATTTATAAAGACTAATGTTTTTAAATATAAATATTCGCCTTTGTATTTAATGTTCATATTTGTAAAGACTATAACTCTTTTAATGCCAAAAAATTTAATATTAACTCGCATTAATCAAATGAGTTAGAAATATTGACATCAAAAAATAACTTCCCAACTTCTTAAATTTAAAAATTATAAAGACAGTTTCTTCATATTCTAAAATCTCAAAGTGATTTATTTACCTTCGGAATCTATAAAGACAAAAGTTTTTAAATATAAACATTCGCCTTTGTATTTAATATTCATATTTGTAAAGACTATAACTCTTTAAATGAAAAAATTTTAATACAAACATGCATCAATTAAATAAGTTAGGAATATTGACATCAAAAAATAATTTCCCATCTTATCAAATTAAAAAAAAATCATTTTAAGAAATTCCAGAGACTAATGTATGATAATGACTTGGGGCACGGTAATATTCAAGAAAAAATGTGTGACATGAGTGAATCACACACGTTTGGAGATATACCATTAAAGAATAAAACTTTCCATGTTGTAATGTTTCAAAGATGTCTGACCCTACACTGTGAAGATGTGAAGATCAAAGATGTCAGTCACTACACTGTGAAGTGCTACCTCTCAAAGAGCAAATATTAGGCACGCGCCAATCGCGTAATTTTAATGTGATGTTGTCAAAGAAACAACTGATAATCGAATCCATTTGCTTTACTGCGTTCACGTTGCTGGACGAAACGAAACGAAAAGGAACCTTCGCTTGGCAACAACAACCTTCACGCGTGGCAGTTTTTTTTTATCATTATCGATTGCATTATCACTTTCTGGCTGACGTATCGTTCTAACAATGGAATTGAACAATAGAATTGGACTTTGAGAATGTGTGGAGCTCCACATAAATCAAACTGCTTCAGCGTGTCCATATATATAAAGCAGTCAGATGGAGATATCAGATAATGCTCCATACAATGTGAAAGAATTAAGTTAATTAAGCACGTTTCTTAGCTAGTCAGAAAACAGCTTGTACGCTTATGTGCACAACGCACAACTACTACATGGTCAGCGCGATCCCGATGACCCAGGACCATGAGGTCAGCATTCCATGAACACAGGGTGGACAGGAGGGGTGTTCGGGGTAGGAGATTATTCTTCTGCAAGCCGAAAGGTAAGATAAGTAGTGAAAAGTTTAGAAAGATGCAGAATTAATTATCATAATTATTATTGCTCATTATTTTACTGTCGCTATTCATTAGTGGGGAGCATTTTTTATTGACTTGACTCCTTTAGGAAAGTCCATAAACACAGTGAACAGAACAGGTGTAAGGCTAATAAAATAACATCATTTTAATGCCTGTACAGCTCTGATATTGTTAAAGAATCATGAACACGAAGCTATGCATCAGAAATTTAACAAATCTCAGTTCTAAAAAAAATGTCATTTTTTTTTTCAAAAACAGTGCAGAAAGAAATTATTAAAAATTACAAACATGAAATGTTACTGTTAAATTGTAATACATTTCATTTTATTTCATCTTAATTATCATAATTATTACTGCTCATTATTTTACTATTAAGTCATCGATAGAGAGTATTCTTCATTGACTTGGCTCTTTTAGGAAAGTCCATGAACACAATGATCAGAACATGTGTAAGGCTAATAAAATAATATTATTTTAATGTCTGTCAGAATTCTGATGCTTAAAAATACTTTATTGGAGCAATCATGAACACGAAGTTATGCATCAGAAATTTAATAGAAAATTTACTTTAACCTTAACCGGCTACTCCGACCTGCTAAAAGGCACACGGATAAATCCAATTGATCGGACTGCGCCTCAACAACAAAACTGGCGGGAACTATGGTTAAGTCCAAAGAACCATCATCGGCCACGATACAATTCTTCACGTCCCGTCATCGATAGGAAGTAGGTGACCCCCATCATTTCTGTACCCATCAGGATGGTGAGAACCAACCACCATACCGGAATTTTCTCATTCTCATTTCCGAGATACCCTCTGGTGGGAATTAATAGAAAATTAAATACTACTAATATTTTTAGCTAACTAGCTGGTCTCCAAAGCAGCTTGCCCTATATAAAGATATTATTATAAATGATGAAAATTTGCAAAGAATTTTACAAATGGGTAGCACTTTCAGTACTTTTTTACAAATCGTTCCGTTCGAAAGATGACAGAATATTCCATTTTGGAGGCAAATTTAATATAAACTTACTCTGGAGAATAAAAAAATATGAGTTTAGCAAAGATTTTTTAAAAAAACATTTAAATTAATTTAGAACTAAGCTACATTATGGCGATAGTATAAATAAATTTGATTTCGGCACGATCCTAAAGTTCAAAATATTATCTTTTCAGCAATTTTGATTCAGTTTGTTTTCAATATTTCTCTTAACACTGCAACATAAAAAAAAAAAAAAAATTAAAAAAAACAAACACTTTATGCATAATTTGACCCAATATTTTACATTGCTTAAATGAAACTCAAATTGTTTTCATTCTCTTTATAAATAGTAAAATCACATATTTTTCTTTCATTAATGAAGGGTGAAGGAATGATTTTGTTTGTTTTCCACATCCATCATAATGAATTTTATTTTCTTATTTCATTTCATCAAATTTTTTGGGTGGAATTTATAAGGAATGCGTATTAAAATATTAAATATATTAGAACATATATACGAAAAGTTAAATGCTTATATATTCTATTCTTTGATTATTTTTTTTTTACTTTCTCGTGTACGAAGTATAAAGAAAGGATTGTGATCGTCAAAAAATTCAAACTCGAGATTTTGACGAGTATCCAAGTTTTAGACTTCCCTGATTACAGTCTGAAAATATTTCGTTGAAAAAATCCAATCGCAAACAATGCACGAATAATCAAATTGAATGAACTGTAACTAATATTTCTAGTGAAAATCTGCTATTCAATAATAGCTAATTAGATAATATTTGAAAGAAAAAATATAACAATGATACACATCGCTACATTACTGTAACCGAAATATTAATAATATTGTTACGAAATTTTTCTACAACAAAATACCGTCAATTAATCGTAATAATGCAGCGCATTTACTCGCTAGTTCAGCAGCTTTCTTGCTGTCTAATCCTCCAGTTTCTCTACGTGTCGGCGACTCCGACTCCTCTCACACACGACTTCTGACCATACACACACTTCTTACACACGACTTCCCTGCAGCTTCAGAGTGCCTGTCTTTTATAGTTCCGGGAGGCGGGGCTAGAATCTTCAGACCAATCAGGGCGCATCTGAGTGTATCTTGGTTCCTACTGGATGGAGCGTGAAACTTCTCGAACTTTCCAGTATGATCCATTTAGTTGCCAAACTCGCCAAACTCGTCGCCAAGTCGCCAAATAGTCGCCAAACTCTCAGGTCATTGACGCGGCAGCCGCTCAGCACAGATCTTACAACGGTCTTTCTCACGATGACACTATTCGTGCCGGGTAGAAAAATTACAGATTTGTAACAATATTTTAATCGAGGTTTCTTACTTTAAATAGTACAAAAACTTTTATCTATGTATCATGACTACCTCTATGTAGACTTCATGTCTGGGGCAGTCATCATGATATATAGACTTTAATCTTTTTAAAAAAATTGACAATATCTAATAGTCTTAAAAATTGTTACGTCTTGTAAACATATCTTATCTTGACATTTTAAAGAAGTTGACTTTTTAGCAAAGTACAAAAAAAGTAATTGTATTGCATCGAAAGAAGTCATATCACTGAATCTCCGCTGCGCCCAAAGGCACACGGATAATAAATACAGAATGGCAAGACCGCCGCAGCAGTAACACTATCGGGAACTGTGGTTGAGTCCTAAGGACCATCACCGACCACGGTACAACCCTTCCATAAGAAAGTACGTCTCGTCATCGATAGAGGAGCCAAACCCCTACCTTTTTGTGCGCCCTCCAGTGTGTGCGAGATCCAACCACCATGCCAGACGTATCTCATCCTCATTTCATCCTGGGGGGGAGGACATAGAAAGAAAAATGGTCACAGATTTAAGAAGTGATAGAATACGGCAAAGATAAAGATTTTGTAATACAACCCAGTCAAGAGTAATAGTAATTCGCTCAATTCACACATAATTATAAGAAATAGCGTTTGACATTTTCCAGAATTTTTCAAATAAACTATCGTCAATTTTAAATCAACGAGAGTGGTCTTTACAAAACGTTCTCGCATACTCTCCTATAAACTTGTCGCGCCAGAGATCGCATTGCGTGGTAATGGTGTACAATAGTTACGAAATATTAACTTTTGGCATGAATTCAGCTTTTTTATTGAATCTATCGTGTGATCCTTGGCAAGGTTATTTTTTTTTGTGTGATTATTCGCTGGCAACGGTTAATCCAAAAATCGAATTTGTGTTTTAAACGCGTTTTTCTTAATCGATTGAAACAAAAATTTGCACAAAACTACATTTGTAGTCACAAAATTTCAAGTCAAATTTAATCTATTTAAATCATTGGTTTTTTTTTAATCATCAAAATCCAATCCAATGAATCCTTTGTTGGATTTGGCTCAAAATTTGACAGTTGTCTACTCCATACATGTTAATTCTGTGTATCGAATTTTATCTATCTAGATCTCTTCGTCTTTTTTAGTTATCATGGTAACTTCTATTCGAACAGCCAGATAGACGGACATCCTCTGAATGGATTTCGTTCAAAATTTAATAGAAATATGCAAGTTTATGGCAAAGTTCACATACTAAATTTCATTCATGTATCTTAAAGCGTTTTTGAATTATGTTTGTCACAGACAGACATTTTCCAAAATTGTGTTTTCCGAACTCAGGGAGATCTAAAATGTGGAGATTCGTCAAAATCTGGCGATCGAATTTTCTGACAATTACTATACTTTCTCTATACTACGCATACGAGAAAGTAACAAAGGAGAGAGATGATTGAGATACAATATAAATGATATCTGGTTTGACATAATCATTAACAACGATTATGCTAATGCTGTTAACAATGTTTTCAGGAGAATCAAAAAATATCTAGCAAAAGAGGTTTTCGAATGACTGAATAGAAAGGAATCAAAGATCATTGGGAGGGTGAAAGTATTTATGAGAAAAGATGTTTTTCAAATGTCTTAACAGAAAAAAAATTTAGAATGAATAGATAAAAAAGAGTCTAAAATCTAAGAGATAGCTTTCCTCTAATTCTGTTGGTTCGTCATTTGAGGATTCAGATTATTTGCATCGTATTATGGGCACTTCATGGCATCCGATCATTCTTTGTTTTACTCTTTTGAGGCACAGAACATAAAACTACTGACTTTCAGGTGAAAAGTGGTAAAATTAAATCAAATACACCATAAGGAAATGGAAATGACAGTTTATTAATTTTTTTGTTCATTTGCATGCAATTTAAAGGATGAATTTATATGAAGCCACTGTGGCAGATTTTTGTGGCATTCACTGCTAAGAAAAAATAAAAGGCTAGGGGGACTCAAATGAAGCCACTGTGCTTCAAAGGATTACGGAATCTGTGATTATCTTTCATTCTTTAAAATGAAGGTTATATTACATGTTGCTTAAAAAGGCTCATACATTTCATAAACTATCAGTTTAATGTAGAGGGTGTCCATTAAAAAATCATACCGAATTTAAGGTTTCAGTTAGGTCAAATCATTTAGTTTTGAAGAAATCAGTAGCTCATCAAATTTTATCCACACCATTTTCAGTTTGTTTTTTCAACACTAGGTGGAGTCACGCGTCATTGACCTTGAAATAACGTAGCAGATGCTCATTCCATAGAACAATGTGATGGCGACGCTATTACAAAAGACTCAATGGCTTATAGAAACTGGATCTTTTACCACTGTACAACAGAGCTTTCGGCGCGAATATGGTGGTAATGCCCCTACGTACAAAATCATACATTAATGGCTATGCGCCTTTAAAGAAACGGGAAGTGTCTTAAAACAAAAGTCGTCTAGTAGGCCAAGAGTGCTCCAAGAGAATGCCAATAGAATCCCCACTTAATATCAACTAACTCCTCAAAAATCGTGTGCGGGAGCATTGGATACTTGATTCGGCAACAAGTGAATGGAAGGGGCAGGACCTAGCTCATGGTCTCCAAGAAGCTCGGATCTTTCACCATTAGAATTTTTTCTTCTGGATACATGCTAAGAATCTTGTTTACACTGAAAAAATTCAGGAATCCATTCTCAGGTAAAAAATAATTACTTTTATGGCAAACATCACTCCAATATGCTGATCAGGACATGGGAAGAGGTTGAATACCGTTTAGATGTGTGCCATGCCACAAACGGGCACATATTGAAATCTACTAAATGGTAAAAATCTTGATAACTTAACTTTTAAGTACATATTTATAACATTAAACTAATTTTATGCTTAAAAAATGCATCAAAACCCTGGAGTTCTTTTATGGACATCCTGAATTTTATTCTTTCCGTTAATAACACATACGATTTTTTAGGAGATTCCAGATCTACTTCCAAAAAACTTCCAGAAGCATGTTGCGCTACCTACAGAGAAATCGACAGAAGCTTCAGGAAGTGCGCTTATCCAAGTGAGGTTGAAATTTTCAAGCTATCGGAGCAGATCAACCTACCTCCTTCTCAGATTAAAGTGAGTGACAGTTTTTACAAATTTCTGAGAGGTCAATAAGTTGTTATACAATTCATAATCAATAAATTATTAAAATGTAAACTCTTAGACCTATTTAGTCTGCGAGCAGAGAAATGAACATATAAACATATAGGAGATATTCTTTCTATAAATATTTGTTAATTACTTTCTCCTATACAAAATGTACAAAAATAAAGCATTGTGATAGATTTTTTTGTTGTTTCTTATGGCACTTGCCACGGACAAGCAGGCTGTTCAGAGACAGCCGATTTAAGCCTCATGGGGGGGGGCCTCTTGTTTTTATCGTAGAGCCAACTAGGGCCAAGAGTACGACTTGACTACTCACACATCACTCATTCGCTTGCACAACCCCTTTTTACAGGAGGGCACATTCACTCATCTCACAGATAGAACAGGAAGAACAACCATGCCCAAACTGGAACTCGAACCCGGGACGCCCAGATCACTGGAAAGACGCGCTACCCCTATGCCAGGACGCCGGCATTGTGGTAGATAATATAATCGATTATATTTTGGTAAAGCTACATGCTCTGCAGTTCTTAGAAATGGCAAGAATATCAGAATTATGCCTACCTGTAAACACAAGCACTAAAAACCTAAAAAAAACTAGACAAAGAAAATTATTTGTTTTTTCAATTTTAAAACTGTAAACGTGTAGCGAATGTTGAACAATATTAGCCCAAAGGAAACATGTCTGTCCATGCACATATGATTTTGATAATTCAAAACGCAACGAGTTATTTGGATGAAATTTGGTAATCCTCATATTTGTAAACTTGCTTAAAGTTTGGACAAATTTCACCTAGGATTTAATGTCTATCGGTCTATCCATTCATGCATGTGTGAATGCACGTGAATAGATATTCTTCAATAGCGTAATTGGATAAACAAATGAAATATGGTATGTGATCCCGGTACTAAAATTGAAGATGTATAACAAATTTTAGGTTAAAATATATTCTCGATATTTTGCCCCTTCATTTTACTATTTAACGTATCAGTAAGGCCGAGATAGCCTGGGTGGTAGGACGTTGGACTCGTATACCTTAGGTTGCGAATTCGAACCCCGCCAGCCGAAGACTCTCCATGTGTGTGGTGACTGGCACACGCATAAATCTGTCGTGGTCACAAAGCCCTCCATGTCGAGAGTAAGAACACTGGGGGTATTGGTTCAGGGATGATCGTTCTCTGATTTAGGTCTAAATTACGATCTGTGAATGAAATGCATGAATGAAGTTCGCCCCTTAAAAAGGATTGTGATGCATGAAGTAACTGAGTCGTAATCTTAGCCCTAGTTGGCGCTATTGAAAAAACAAAAGACGCTCACTCCGCTTAAATTGCTGACAGATAACTGTCGGTGGGCTTGTTAAGTGCATTAGACACAACACAACTCATTAGGAAACATGACATATTGTGTAAGCATTTACACTTATCTAAAGTTTAAGTTTTGTAGAAATTTATTTGAATAATTTATCTGTGATATGATGATTTGCAAAATCAAAGGTGTAAACTTTAGATTTTCTTATTTTTTTATAGACTATGTACATGAATAAAAATCAAATCATCATCAGGTGAATTGTCATCTCATCATGACAAAAAAAAAAAAAAGAAAGAAAGAAAGAAAACTGACACTAAATGTTTTTTCATAGCTGCAACTGTGTTAAAATTTTGGACCGAAAAGTAGTTTTCAATCTCTATTTTTGATCATCCGTTAAGATATGCGCGTCACATCTCGTTGGAAAACTCTCATCAGTTGCATTTTCTTCCAACTTCTTTCATCCTCATAGCTCCAATTTTATTGAAAATAGAGAAACAATAGAGGGGGAGGAAAAGGGTGGATTGTTTTCTTTATATATACGTTCAAAAGAATCTACCTTCCGACTCCTCGAACTGAATTTTGTTTTTCAATAATGCAGGTTCAAAGCACATACGAATTATAGAATACACAACCTTCTTCCGTCTGCTAATATCAGGCAAGTCATGAATACAATTATGACTTCCCTTACTAAGAAACTGATATAGTGGCTTAGCGATCAGGGAATAAGGAAAGTAGAGATACCTACTAAACTTGCGGAATGCATGAAGACAAAATATAAGTGCATTTATAATACTTTTAAAGGAAAATTATGGTAAAAGTTCTAATAAATAATACTGAGATTCGGGCATGTTTATATTCGCAATGCCACTGATGAATACAAAAAAAAAAAAAAAAAAAAAAAAAAAAACCGCATTATTTCTCGGTTGTTACTTTGACATGGTACGTCACTGTATTATTAATCTATAAATAGTCAGAAATAATTTGAACTTTTAGTAGTTCTTATTGTTTCTTATAACTTTCTTCTGAATATCTCTTAGAGAAATCGTTTCGTATTTGACAAATTATTGATTTAATCTTATAAATTTAAACGAGGAATTATTGTGTATATATATATATATATATAACACAATTTTACAAAAAAGAAAAAAAAAAACTTTGCCGAATGAAGTTTAGTTTTTCAGATATTTTGTATTAAATTACGGTAATATCATTGAATAACTTTCATTTTCATTTCTGTAAAATCTAATTTGTTTTTTTTTCCTATAAATTTATCATCTTGCATGTTCTTTTTTATTTCCCAACAGGCCGAATTTGCAAAGCGAAGGCTCTCTTACCGCGAACGCCACCACCTGTCTAAAGACGCCCTTGTCCACCCCTGCTCCTTGCCACTCTTCCAGGCACTCGCCACCTTTGTCCATTCCCAGCAGGCCATCCTCAAGTCGGCGGTTCTTTTTATCTCTGTCGCCACACTATGGTGGACTCATCTCATCAAAATCGGAAGGCAGACAGTCACAGAGCAGATCTATGAATGACATGGAAAAAAAAATAAAATCACATAAAACGTGTCATATTGCTTAATTTCTTAATTTTGAAAAAAATTGTGCACATTTTTAATAAATCTGTCATTTTTCACTATTGCGGCGTGGAATTTTGTAATCCGATTTTATTTATTTTCTAGATCGTTAGGATCCTCAAGTTTTGTACAGTTGTATGTTCGCTATGACAAAACAATAATGTATGGTTTTCGGTATTTAATTATCAGTTAACCAGATGATTTTTTTCAAACATTGGTTTATATGAATAACATGAAAAGAATAATTTGGTAAAGAATTAGAGAAAAAAATCCAATACAAGGATCTCTAGTGTTTATAACAATACATTATGAAATAAATTAATAATTAAAAAGTGGAAAATATTAAAATTAAAAAGTATCTATTTTATTTTTACAAAACATTCATTTATTAACTTAATAAAATTAGGTAAATAATTTGTTATCGAAATTAGAGAATTTAAAGAGAAAATTCGAGAAGCATTAAGCACTGAAAGAACTACCATAAGGAAATTAAACTTGAATGAATGCTACACAAAAGAAAGTTCCTGAAAAAATCATTAAAAATTTATTATTAAGGCTTTTAAAATTTTTAAAAATGCAACCTTTTTTCTGCGTTCTTCATTCTTTACGATTTTCTTTTAACATTCACGTTTTTCATTTAAAAAAATTATTTCCAACTTCTTAGTACACTAATTAAAATGCGTTCCAAAGTTTTCGCATTCTTAAATCTCTAGAAAATTATGATTTGAACGGAGACAATTGTTTATCAATCTCAAGAAATGTAAAACGAAAATTCTTGATTATAAGAAACGTAGTTTCATGTGCAAGTATTATTCAGTTTTTATTTTCTCGTAAATGAAATATAAAAAAAAAGCATTGTAATCATAAAAAAAATGCGAACTCGAGAATTTGACAAATTTCCACGATTTAGACTCCCTTGAGTAAGAAAAACAAAATCTGGGCATTATGTTTGGCTAATGGTCTATTGTCTGTCTGTGAACAAGATAATTCGAAAACACTTCGATCTTGATGGATGAAATTTGGTATATGGTCATTATGTGAAATTCGTAGATTTCTTCAAATTTTGAATGAAATCCATTCAGATGAAATTGGATTGTCCATCAGTCTGAATATTAGTTAACACGAAAACTATAAAATGAAGAGATATGGATAAAATCGGTCCACAGGTTAACACCTATTGCAGGGATGAAAAAACTTTTCCAGGGCATGGGCTACTTTTAATTTTTTCAAAGTGTTTTGCGGTCCACCCAGTGGCGCAGGCCTATAATATTTATTATACAGTAGACTCCCGATTATCCGCGCCTGGCGCACTCCGTTTTTTTGTTTGTTTGTTTGTTTGTTTGTTTCCAAGCAAAGAGAAAATGCTTCCAAAGCAAGAAGCAAATACAAATGACTGATTTCTTCAAAAAGGTGTAGTTTTACAGTTATGCTTTTGTAATTACATAATACATTACAGTATTAAAACAGTACATATGTATTAATTTTTCTGTGTATCCTTGACGCCTCTCGTAAGTACAAAGCACTTTTCTGTTTTCATTAACAAAATGCATTTTTATGTTAGTTTTGAGTGATATACTAAAATATTAGGCGTTAGTTAAACATTTGCTGCCTTTTATTTTACGTTTTATTGTACATAAAACGATTTTTCAAAGTTGGAATGACTGTTTTCTCTTTTGCTATACCCTTTTTTAGCTTTTTTCGGATTATCCGCGATTTTTGTTATCCGCGGCGGCCGCGCCACCGAATTCCGCGGATAATCGGGAGTGTACTGTAACTTCAAGATAAATACTGGATATGTACTTACTTACATAACTAAAAACATAACAATAATATCAAGATGCAAACATAATAATAATAGCCACAAATATAATAATATCAAATATCTAGATATGCATTTAATAACAAATATTTCAAAATACAATAAAAAATAAACCACAATAATCTAAAGTTAGTTCTCTCAGTAGCAGAAGGTAGGCTACATACTGTCCGCCAATCTTGAATATCTCGGTATAAAGTTACTAACTGCTAATCTTGCACTGGACTCTAAATGGCCGTCTATAAGATGGGAACGATGTGTTATCTTAATTATATTCATCGTTAAAAATGCAGATTCACACAGGTAAGAAGAGCCAAGGAACGATGTTAATTGGCATGACATTTTTTTTAAAGTTAGGATACTTTACTTCTTTCATTGGGTTCCAAAAGTTATTCTTAGGTTCTGAACTACGTACTTTTAAAATCATGTCAGTTCGAAGGAGAAAAACTTCGTTTTCCTCAAGAGGTAAAGAGAATATAATGTTCCATAAATATGCTTCTTTTATACGCGTCTTAGGTCTTAGTAAAGGGGGTCACCCAGAAATGTCTTGATGATCCACCGGTCTATCCCAATCGACATAATGCCCACCATGATCTATAGTATAGGCACATCTCAAATTTTGAGCCAAATCCAACCACGGGTTGACTGTCTGTCCGCCTGTACTTTCAGAAACATGTAAACGCGATAATTCAAAAATGCAATGACTTAAATATATCAATTTAAGTATTGGATTTCGTGACTACAAATGCAGTTTTGTACTAAATTTTTGTTTTAATCGGTTGAGAAAAACGTAACTAAAACACAAATTCAGTTTTTGGATACTATTAAGTGGGTAATCGTCAAAGGATGGCTCGATAGTTTCAATACAAATACCAAATTCGCGTCAAAGGTCAATATTTCGTAAAGATTGTATGCCATAGTCATGTAAATTTTTGTTTCAATCGGTTGAGAAAAACGTAACTAAAACACAAATTCAGTTTTTGGATACTATTAAGTGGGTAATCGTCAAAGGATGGCTCGATAGTTTCAATACAAATACCAAATTCGCGTCAAAGGTCAATATTTCGTAAAGATTGTACGCCATAGTCATGTAAGACGTTCTCTGGCATTACAAGTTTATTAGAGAAAGACCACTCACACTGGTTGCAGCTGTGATATCAATGTCCCGGTGGTTTAAATAATTATAGATTTCATACCATGATGTTTGCATTTTGATTGTCTTTATGCGACTAGGTTTCGTAACATTTCAAATGTAGGGAAGAGAAAGTATTCTAGTTTCGTTATTTAGGAACTATGAATCTTTTTCTTTGTTGCAGCATTTTCTGAAAACTATTGACAACACATTTATATGGAAGAAGGCATTAATATTGTTGACAATTACGTCGCCGGCGTCCTGGAATAAGGGTAGCGCGTCTTCCCCGTGATCTGAGGGTCTTGGGTTCGAGTCCCGTTCGGGCATGGTTGTTCTTCATCTGTTCTATCAGTGAGATGTGTGAATGTGTTCCCATGTGAAAAGAGATTGTGCAAGCGAATGTGATGCGTAAGTAGCTAAGACACACTCTTGGCCCTAGTCGGCGCTACTGAAAAAGCAAAGGACGCACCCTCGGCTTAGAATCTCTGGCTTCGTCAGCGAGCTTGTCCATGGCAAGTGCCATTAGAAACAATAACGTCGAGACTAGCTTTTACGTTAGATGGCATCACGTGAAATTAACACGAAATTTCTCTTCAAAACTTCCACACATACTCTCTAATAAAAGGGTAACCTCCTACCTTTTAAAAAAATTGTTAGGTCGGGAATCCCACCACAGCTCAGATTTTTATATTCAGAGTCCCATACATGAAAGTTATGTGCTTTGTAGTATAATAAATAAAACAGGAACTTGCACATTAATTTATTCAACTGCAGACAATAGTTTTGAAATACCGATTTTTGATATAAATCTAGTCAGATTTGTGTTGTCTAGATTTTGCTGAATACCACAAGTGTTTTTTGGTGATTAATCGCCAGCATGCGGTTGATACTCAGATAAAAAAATACCGAATGTTTAATTTAGATGTCATTTTTCCCAATTCATCAAAACCAAAACTTTGTATAGAATTGCAACTGCAGTCACAATATCATATATCAAATTTTATTCATTTTAGTCATTGCGTTTTGAAGTTAATACGGGGCCGCGGTGGCCTGGTGGTAAGGTCTCGGCTTCGGAACCGGAGGGTTTCAGGTTCGTGACCCGATTCCACCGAAGAACCGCCGTGTAAGGGGGTCTGTTGCACGTTAAATCTGTCCTGACCAAACGTCCTCACGCTGATGTGGTGTGGTGTGGAGAGGGGGTGTGAGCTCAGGTGTCGTCCTCGTTATCTGACCGCGGTTCAAAATAACGAGGTCCATCCCAAAATAGCCCTAGTATTGCTTCAAACGGGACGTTAATATAACTAAACTAAACTTAAAACAGGATGCTAAATATAGCTAAACTAAAATAATAGAAATAATAAATAAGGTCTCGGCTTCGGAACCGGAGGGTTTCAGGTTCGTGACCCGATTCCACTGAAGAACAGTCGTGTAAAGGGGTCTGTTGCACGTTAAATTCGTCCTGACCAAACGTCCTCCAGCTGGTGTGGTGTGGTGTGGTGTTGAGACGGGGGTGGTGCCAGCTCAGGTGTCATCTTCGAGGTCATTACCCCGAAAATTACGAGGTCCGTCTCAAAATAACCCTAGTGTTGCTTCAAACGGGACGTTAATATAACTAAACTTAAATCTAATACATTGAAGCTCCAGACTCACTGATGGTCAACTTCTCGGTAGATATAGTTCAACATATTTAAAAATTCTACACTTAAGATGCTGAAACTGTTATTACGTTATTACGTGTTATTTATTACGTATTATTACATTTTTTTAATTTTACTATTTACAAACATGCAAAAATACAGATCGACAGACTATCATCTCTTTTACGAATTAGGTCCAAATCTGATATGGATCAATATTTTAGCTTCTAAATCTATGCACCAATTTATCTAGGTCTTTACACTGTGTAGATATCATGTTCACTTCTACTCGAACAAAATAAGAATCTTTGAATGAATTTCATTCAAAATGTGATATAAATTTACAAATTTAGTGTAAAGTTCATATTCCAAATTTCATCTATCTAGCTAAATACGTTTTTGAGTTATCTTATTCACATACAGGCAGAATAAAACATTTTTTTTAGATTCAGGGGCGCCTGAAACGTGACGATTTGTCAAAATCTCGATGTCGAATTTTTCGATGATGACAGCCTTTTCTGTTTGTATACCTGGTATGCAAGAAAGAAAAAAGGAATCAATGTTATACTGATTAAAATTATTTCTTTCGCAGGTTAAACTTGTTTTAAAATTCTACTTTTTATACCGCAGAATGATCAACTCAGTTGGGAAATTTTCAAAGAAATTTAAATTGGATTCGAACTTCTAGTTCTGAAGCATAAAAGCATGGCTATAATTTAGATTTGATTAATTTGCCTTAATATTATTTTTAAAAATTTACTCACTATTATACCAATGATAATCAAAAAAATGTGTTTAAAATCATTAAAACACGTTTAAGTATAAACACAGCAACAACAACAACAATGGATTGTATTAATGTTAAAATATTTTTTAAACTGATTAAAAATGAAAGAAAAACTGTTAAGGTATAAAATTGGTATCCCTCAAAAGGTAATTTTTGAATTTTAAAGGGATTCAAAAATTATTTGTGTTCAATAATTTATCTTAAAGCTCTTAAAACCCTTAAATTTCGATTCGTACTTTATTAAAAATCTAATTAAAATTTAGAAAAACCTTATCATTTTAACGACCATCTACTTTATAAAAAAATGAAGATTTCCTTATTAAAATTGATTAATTTTTATGATACTTATTTCCATGGTAAATTATATTTTAAAAATTCTTATTTTGAGCCACAATTATTGAAATAAAAACTGTGTATTCTTGGGGGATCCTAGCACAGCCCACCTCTTGGCGTCTTTTTGAATTCCCGCGTGACGAGTGGCGATAACATCGCCAATGTGGCAACCTGGACGGTTTTTTTTAAATTTTATTTTTTATTATATTTATTTCATTTTATTTATTTATTTTATTTTTAATTTTTTTATTATTTATTTATTATTTTATATTATTATTTATTTATTATTTTATATTATTATTTATTTATTTTATTTATTATATTTGTTTTTTATTTATTTTATATTTATTTTTTATTTATTTATTATATTATTTATTATTTCTAGATTTCGAGTATCGTTTTTAATTGAAAAAATAATAATAACAAATATTCAATTAGTACTCAACTTGGCGAGATTTCAAATAAGTCGCCAAGAGGTGAGCCCATCTAGGATTTTACCGTATTCTTTATTATCTTTTATTGTCATGTTATTAAATACGCGATATAGGCTATTGCCTATGAAACTGTAAGAGGTGGCGAGACATTGAGAGATTTTTTGTGTTTTATTCTCTTTTTTTAAAACTAGTGATCAGGGTGATCCGATTTGTTTTTCAATACACTGATTCGCGAGTCAACAGCCCTGGATACCTTTTTATTTGAGTATTTAGCATGCATTAAAAAGTTTTTTTAAATTTTTTTCTCAGATTTTTCTTTAATATTACTACTAAATTATAATTAAAATGTTTTCTATACTCGAATTCTGAATCCAACTCTTTTAAAAGTGACTCATAATTAAATATTTCGTATTTAAGAATACTTACATCGATATTAAATTAAAATCAATAAAAAAATCTGATTTCTGATTGATTAGATCTGAAAATCTAATTGAAAGTTTGGAAGAGGGGAAAAAAAGCATGTAAATCCTACTGCCAAGGAGTTAATCTAATCTTGCCATTCAGAGAAAGAATTTATAAACTCGGGATCAGATTTCGCATCTTTTTCAAACGATTCTTTCGGTCCAATATTGCACTGATAATTACATGAAGATGGCAGTGAAAAAGATAGAGATAAATCATTGCAACTGCACAGGTGATCATTTTGCAGCATTACAGAAATGACGTAATTATGTGGGTGTGGTCTGGTACAAGGTGACACTATTATGAGTATTATCACAAATTTTTTCCCCCTTCTCTGACAATGTATATGAGTGACTGATGTAACTATCGAATTTCACTTGGGTATTTTTGGACACTTCTGTCTTTTTCTCGTTAATCATCATTTTCGTCTGCAAGGAATATGCAAAAAAAAAAAAAAATTATTATTAAAATCGTTGGAAGATTTTACCTGGAGATTTGATTACTCTTCACGTTATAAATCTTATTGAGGTTAGGGAAAAAAAATTTTTTTTTTACCTTTTCGTCTTTCAAAAGAGAAAAAAAAAAGTCATCAAAAAATTTGACCTTGAGATGTTAATGAGTCTTTACATTCCAAAACTTACTGGTTAAAAAAAGAAAGAAAAAACCTCAATGTTACTTCCTCAAATATGAAGCATACAAAAATTTTTTATAATTGTCAAAAAAAAAAAAAAATTAGAACTCCGGATTTTGACGAATCTTTACTTTTCAGACTTCTGTAAGTCCTAAAATCACATTCATATCGATACTGATACGTTCAGTGGTGGCGGGGTGGTCGGTTGTATACAAGAAAAAAACACATATTTGAAATTATGTCTATCTGTCTGTGAACACAATTCTCAAAATCGCTGTGAGCCATATAGATGAAATTGATACATGGTCTTTATAGTATATTTGTAGATTTCTTTCATATTTTGAACAGTATCCACTAAGAGGAAATCTATCGGCTGTCCCAAGATAAGTTAACATGATAATTACAAACCGAAGATAGCTAGATGGATAAAATTTGGTACACAGATTTTCATATTTGTTCTTAACATGTAGATATTAATCAAATTTGGAACCAAATACGTCAAGAATTTGTTATTTATAAGTCTGTTTTTTCTAATGCATATAAACACAATAATGCAAACGCGTTACATCTTAGTTACATGAAATTTGGTTCCCAGTTTTAGCATTTAGAGTATAGATATTTATCAAATGTCTGTAACACAGCTGTCAAAATGTTGGCCATCTGTCGGTCTGTACTTTTCCAAGCGTTCAATGCTATAACTAAAAAACACAATGATTTAAATATATAAAATTTAACGTGCGATCTATATCAGTAGTTTTTATGTCAAATTTTGATTTCAATCGGTATGAAAAAGGCATCCAAAATGCATATTCGGTTTGGGTGTTTTTATATTAATCGCAAGCCCGAGATTAATCCCAGGGCCGGTTGGTAGAGCGTTGGATTCGCGTACCATAGGTTGCGAGTTCGAACCCCGTCGGCCGAAGATTGCCCGCGTGCTTGGTGGCTGACGAGCATATAAATCTGTCGTGGTCACAAAGTCCTTTATGTCGAGAGCAATACCACAGGGGGTACTGGATCAGGTATGATCGTTCTCTGATTCAGGTCTAAATTACGATCTGTGGATGAGTGAATGAAATGCGTGAATGGAGTCCGCCCAGTAAAAAGGGTTGTGACGTGTGTGTGTGTAGCTAAGCTGTTTTGTTGGCAATAGATGGCGCTACTATAAAAACAAGAGACGCTTCCCCACCGGCTTAAAATTGCTGTCTTCGTAACAGCGGGGCTTCTCCATGGCAAGTGGCATAAGAAGCAACAACAGATTAATCCCTAAAAACTGCAAGCTATTAAGCTCTTTCATAATCAATATTCACCAACTGAGCGCAGTTTATAATGCTCAGGTATATTTATAAAATAGAATGCGAGAAAGTTTCAAGAGGCTACTTTGCTTGTGAATGGATTTTTACATTTGCTTGTGAATGGATAATTCAGAGACGCTTTGAAGATGCAAAATGGATAAAATTTAGTGTGCAATCTTTGCACTAAATCTTATTTCATAGAAATACATGCGCAGCACGGTTACATGTTTCTCTTCTCTGAGTGCAATTGAGCACGATAATGGCAAATTTAGTGCACAGTTTTAGCATCTAAAGTGTTGATTTATACCATATTTTATACCAAATGCATCAAAGGGTTGACTGTTTGTTGGTCAGTATATTTGAGTTTATGTAAAAGAAATAACACCTCAGCGATTTAGAAAATGAAATTTAGTATGGGATCTTGTTACTAAAATGGTATAAATACATCAATGTATTGCTCTAAATCAGTCCAAAAAAGGCAACGAAATTGCATATTCGGTTTCTCCCCCTTAATTCGCTCAAGCGCCATTCTGACACTATATTTGATGTTGCATATTATCATCTTACAGACGTAATTGTGAGTTTTTTATAACCTAAAGGATTACACCTCATTAGATTAGCTTAGCTATTATGAGCTATCAGTTGTTATGAGGGCTTTCATTATATAATACATGCTTAGATTATAACTATCATACATTCCATTATACGTACTTGAAAGGTGTGCTTACAACAATCATTCAGTTGTGGTTATAGATGCAAAGCAGTTAGCATTCTCAATACTATTAAATCTACTATGCTATGGGAAGAAAGGGATAATACTCCATTTTTGCTGTCCCCCTTCCATCTTTTGCTCCGGGCACTGAACTTATGTTTTACAAATAGACTTTCAATAATAAAACGTTAGTACAACTAAAATAGAACGTAACTAAGGATTAAAGAAAGATTTTGCAAATATTAAAGAAAAATCTCACCAAAAATGCAGGGAATATTGAAGTATTATAGTCATTTATAAAAGCAACAGCATTAATGCATAAAGAAGAAAATTCTTTAAAAAAAAAGATCTGATAAGCCATAGAAAAGACTGTACTTATTAATTAACTATTTTGGTATTTATTAATTAGGAATGGCAATTTGTTGGCGATAATTTTGACATCTTTATTTTTTTTCCATCTTTAGCATCAATAACTTTGACATCTTTTAATATAAACAGCATAAACAGATCTTGTTTTCTTCTCCTAAGTTAGAAGCGTGCTCTAGGGTTGAATTACTAATTTGGTTTTGCTGCTACATTTGGCGAGTTTTGGCTCTTTTACCTTTAATTAATAACTACCGAAAAGAAAAGTGAAGAGAACAACATCAATTTATTACCAGAACTTATGAACAAGCATGACTAATTTTTTGACAAAATCATCCTTAAGACTCCATCATTTGTCTCATAGGTAGACAGGTTTCCGATACCCTCTTCGAAAAATGTTGCCAACAATGATATGAGAACGATCTTAACGTTTCTTTGAAGCACCTCATTAATCAAGAAGTTCTTTGAATTTTCTTTTAGGAAAGTCTACATACTAAGAAATGTCTAAACATTCGTCTGCCGAAATTTCAATTTTGGCATGAAATTTGATGAGCTTCTTGTCTCTGATTCAGCCAACGTCGTTTCTTTAGAACCATATGATTAATTCGTTGAATAAAATCTTTAGTTACCACAGACTTGAATCTTTGTTGGAATGGGGCTATTTTCGTTTTTTCTCCTTAAATGGAGAAATAGGTGCTAAAACAGAAAGCCAAAGCTCCTAATCTGGAATAGGAGCTTTGGCCTTGGAGGTCTAGGCGAAAATATTCTACTTCAGACTAATTATGAACTTGGCTAATGAGAAACTATTCCTTAACCAAGTTCCCAAACTAATGAGTAGTTTCAAACGAACATGAAGGTTCATCTCACATCAGTGGCAACAACAGTCTTTGAACAGAAGATAGGAAACCTGATCACTATATGACAAACACCCGAATCATTATGTGGAAAAGGAACCATATTTGCACGTAACTTTTGGTCACAAAATCCTTTTGTTTTCAACTCCTGCTTTTATACTGTCTCGTATAAGTAATATACAGAAAGTATTGTAATCGTTAAAAATTTCAAACTCTAGAATCTCCACATTATAGATCTCCCTCAGTTTGAAAACGGAAAACTCATTTTTGGAAATATGTTGCTGTTTTGTTGTTTCTTATGGCACTTGCCACGGACAAGCCCACTGTTACTAAGACATCGATTTTAGCTGGAGGGGAAGCGCCTCTTGTTTTTATAGTAGCGCCAACTAGGGCCAAGAGTACGACTTTGCGACTCACGCATCACTCATTCGCTTGAACAACCCCTTTTCACAGGAGGGCACATTCACACATCTCACAGATAGAACAACGGAAGAACAGCCATGCCCAAACAGGGACTCGAACCCGGGACGCCCAGATCATGGGGAAGACGCGCTACCACTATGCCAGGAAGCTGGCTTGGAAAATATTCGTCTGTCTATCTGTTTGTGATAAAGATAATTCAAAAACACTTTGAGCTAAACGTACATGCTGTTTTCACGCCAAAGTGGCAGATTTTTATCAAATTTTGTGCAAATTCCTTTCAAAGAAAGTCTGTTTATACGGATGTTCGATTGTAAGTTAATACGATAACTATAACAAGAGCTCTCTATAACTATAACATGTATAAAATTCTATACACAGATTTCACATCTATAGAGTAGACAACTGTCAAATTTTGAGCCAAATCCCACAAGGGTCTGTCGGTCTGCACTTTCAGAAACCTATAACTCAAAAACGCAATGACTTAAATGTATCAAATTTGGTATGGGATTTTTGGATTACAAATGTAATTTTGCGCCAAATTTTGGTTTCAATGGGTTGCGAAAAAAGCCTCTGAAACCCAAATACCCATATTTATCGGATACTATTAACTGCATTTCAGGAATCAATTGCCGAAAATCTCTCCAAGGGTTTACGATGGATTCAGTAAAAATTCTAAATCCAAGCCAAAAATAAATATCTCGTAACTATTTTACGCCAGCATCATGTAAACGTGCTCTCTGGCATGGCAAGTTTATAGGAGATGAGTAAAAAAGGGAGACCACCGCCGCTGGTTTTAGAATTCATTGGAGTTTGCAAAAATATATGGTCCTCGAATTTACAAATATATTTCCTTAGACCATTTTGAAAATAAACATCATCTTGTCTTTTACGTATTTCGTAATATATTTTCCAACCCTTACTACTACGTGCATTTCAAATATAATAATTAACCTTTTAAAGGGCCATTTTTTTCTAGTCATATTATGTTAAAATATTTTTAGGCTTGAAATTAGAATAAAAAAAGGGATTCATTTAGCTTATTAGATAAATTTAATTTGATTAATTAATAATTAAGTGACAAACCAAGACACACCATTGTGTGTGAGATAAAGAACTGAAGCATCTAAGTTTCTGTCTTTCTAAAAAAATTTGTCAGAACTTATGCCAACCTACATAATTTCATACAAAGATTGATAAATTTGGTGGGAAGCATACTTCCCATGGCCCTAGAAAGGGTTAAGTAAAATTTTAGACTATGCACACGAACTTATTCTCTTCAAATTTGGAAGCACATTTGACTTTCGGTTCTTGAGGTACAGTATAAATTTAAATAAACAAAGAAAATTAACATATTTCCTTAAACTTGGTAATTTCTTTAAACATCATTTGCTTTTTAAAGAGCAATCTGAGGAAAAATATAATATTAAGAATTACAATTATCTGACATATTCCAATTTTGAGGCTAAAACTTATCGCCGTAATCTCTGAAGTTTAGTTTTATCAATGAAATGCATTGAATTGTTTACGTTTAGAAAAAAAAAGCATTTCGAAATGAAAATATGACTGAAAAGTTTTACGTTATTATAGAATAAAAATATATAATTCAATGAATAGAGAAGCAGCCTTCACATGTTCTAAATTTGTTATTGAGAAAAGGTAGAAAAACAACTATTAATACACTCCAGCAAACTTTTAATAGAAATCATTCATTCTACGCCTACTTATGGAAATGAATGATGAAAAATATTTAGAGTACGCTGATTATATATCTGACACGCTAATGGGAAAAAGAAATATATAACAGCCAGTAACACGCTGGGCAATAAAATGTGTAATTATGTTATTGATTACCTATAACGCCCCGAAAAATTTTGTAAAACGGATAAACACATATCTTCTGCCTCCATTTTAACGGTTTTCATAAACATGACAGATGTATGTCAATTGATAATCTATCGTGATTATTCACAGGGTGTATAATGAACATTAAGAATTTTACATTTTAGCACACATTTTGACTTGTTTTTTTTGCAGCTGTATTTCAGGAAAACCAATAAAATAGAGAAATAAACCATTCATATTTATTTTGACTATAAACGTTTCCTTTTGATATACGCTCTTCGACATTCAAGCAGTTCTTAAAACGTCCTGCTTCATTTGTGCAGAATATTCTTAATACGAATCCAATTTCCTCAAATTATCAAAATGGGCCGCAGAAAAACTTCCTTTGACCTCTCAGTCAATGATGGAACTATGACCTTGCGTTTCAACAGTCACATTATTATCTTACTACGACTTTTCGCTATTTTTGGAATAGACATCACATTGCCCATGAAACTCAATAGAAGCCGAATTAGCAAAATTTCGATGGCCCTTCACCGATGGACAATGTGCATCCTCATGTGCTATTGCCTAGCTGCCAGACTTTATAAGGCATCTAGACCCAATGTTCCATTAATGCTATCTTTTTCTGAATCAGTGGGAACAGCTTCCAGCGTCGTCATAAGATTTACCATTCTTTTCAATAAGTTCTCCATTGTCAAGATCATTCGGTCACTCATGAGGTCACCTCTAGAATCTGCAAAAACGCCATATTCATCTTATGTCAAGAAAGAAAAATTCTATTTTGGTGTCGGCCTCGGTGGTATGGCTTTGACATCTTTTTTATCGATGGCAAAAGCTGTGGCAGAATTGAAATCGGCTGCAGGTTTCCATACATACAAGTGTGCTTATTTATTTACATCAAATGCAAGCAATCAGACATTTAATTCTGCATCTGCTGGTGCATTCGTTTGGACTTTACATTTGTTGTACATCGCAAACTTGTATGGGGTGCCTAGCTTAGCTTTATTACTCTGCTGCACCCTTTGCCAGACTGTTACCTTTATTTTGCTTGATTTATTGAACAGACTTAAAGAAAGCTGTCATCCTGATGAAATTCAACAAACTTTTACGAGGAATGCCATTTTTCATTTAAGGAAAATGCGCTTCCTAGTGACAGGAACCGAAAATGCGTTGTCTCCTCTTTTATTCTTCTTATACAGCTATCTTCTGTGCAGCCTGTTTTATCTCGTCAGTTTGACAATACGTAAGTAATCCAAGTGTTGTCATAGTAAGTAGCGATTTGTGGCTTGCGACGGGTGAAATATCAAACAATAAGGAAAATTGCCGTGATAATGCGCTTTAAGAATGCACAGTGATATTTAAAAGAGTTTTCAAAAATAGTGGAAGTGGTCTGCCTAAAATATTTTTCATACTCTTTTATAAACTTGTCATGCCAGAGAACGTCTTGCATGGCATTGGCATACACAAGTTACGAAATATTGACTCTTTTGTCGTGAAGTTAGCATTTTTACTGACTCTGTCGTGTCATCTTTGGCGAGTTATTTGGCGATTAATCAATGGCATACGGTTAATAGCATCCAAAAATCGAATCAGTGTTGTGGCACGTTTTACTAAACCGATTGAAATAAAGATTTAACACTACACACACTGCATTTATATTCAGAAAATCCCATACGAAATTTAATAGTATTTTAAGTCATTGCGTTTTTGAACAATCGGGCTGGCATGTTTCTGAAAGTACAGATCGACAGATGGTCAACCCCTAGTTAACTTTGACTCAGAATTCGATAGATATCTACACTATAGATGTTAAATATATTCACCGAATTTTATCCATATAGCTCTCTTCATTTTGTAGTTATTATGTTATGTAGTCATTGCGTTTTTGAACGATCGGGCTGGCATGTTTCTGAAAGTACAGATCGACAGATGGTCAACCCCTAGTTAACTTTGACTCAGAATTCGATAGATATCTACACTATAGATGTTAAATATATTCACCGAATTTTATCCATATAGCTCTCTTCATTTTGTAGTTATTATGTTATGTAGTCATTGCGTTTTTGAACGATCGGGCTGGCATGTTTCTGAAAGTACAGATCGACAGATGGTCAACCCCTAGTTAACTTTGACTCAGAATTCGATAGATATCTACACTATAGATGTTAAATATATTCACCGAATTTTATCCATATAGCTCTCTTCATTTTGTAGTTATTATGTTATGTAGTCATTGCGTTTTTGAACGATCGGGCTGGCATGTTTCTGAAAGTACAGATCGACAGATGGTCAACCCCTAGTTAACTTTGACTCAGAATTCGATAGATATCTACACTATAGATGTTAAATATATTCACCGAATTTTATCCATATAGCTCACTTCATTTTGTAGTTATTATGTTAACTTATATTCGAGCAGCCATACAGGTAGAACTTCCACTGAACGGATTACGTATAAATTAATTTTAAACTCAAAATTTGTTAAAAATCTACACATTTTGGATATAGACTGTATAGCAAATCTTATCCGTCTAGCTCAAGGCCTTTTTGCGTTATCTTTATCATAGATAGATAGATAGACGGACATTTTCCAAAAATGTGTATTTTTGAATTCATCTAAGTCTAAAACGTGGAGATTATTCAAAATTATAAATTCGAATTTTTTTTTAATATTGTAATATTTTATTAATACTATGTATAGAAAGTAAAAAGGACTATTTATCTACTATATAAAATCAAATTTCAAAAAAAAATTATCGAAATATATCCTTAAAGTGAAAGAGTCGATTGTCCCATTTAGTCTTGTATTTTTAATCACCTATGAGGTAGGTTGTATCCTACTACTGAATGGGGCTGCCTCGTAGCATCTTACATTGACTTACGCATGGCTTTGGACGGAATGAAATTTTACATGTATGTCTAAACATATTTATTCTTGGAGCTTCATTGGTTACTTTCCATTACTCTAATTTCAAAGAAAAAATGCCAAATAATCAAATATAAACTGTGTGCATTTTGATTTCAAGATAAAATGCTGTATACATCTTTCCTTTTTAATTGCTTTCAAAGTTTCCAAGCTTTTATTATCTTTGCGAGCGTTTTTTCTTTTTCTTTTTTTTTTAAATTTTTAAACAACTTATTTCTAATTAATCTATTTCAATTTAAGACTTTATAACTATAAAGTTTTCGTTTTGCGCTATTTATTTCAAGAAATTTTTCTTCAAAATTACTTATTTATAATATGATTTAAATTTATTGTCAGGTTTTTTTTCTTTTTATATTTGTTATTTGGTCATTTTGTAAATTTTGTATTGTTTTTAGACTGCTTCAAATTCATGCTATAGTAAAATTAATTAGCAGAAATATTACTAATTGCTTTGATATCATCTTTACTTGTGTTTATTTAAGAAAAGAAAATCAAAATACATATATTTTTGCATTGTACACTTTCCGGATTTTGATCTTCAATCCCTTTAGAGATTGTGGTGAATAGCATATAAGCCAGTAACAGCTGTTTTGGTAAAATCGGATCGTTACTGGACTGTTAATCAAAACGGTCCCAGGTTCTATCCTCCCGCGTCTCATACCTCTTCAAGATTTTAGAATTCTCTTTCTAATTAATATTTTAAAGTTATTAGAAAAACGACATTCGTAGTCTTACCTTTTAATATATACTTAAAAAATAATTGTATGGAGTTCCTACTCTTAAATTTAGTAAAATGAATCTAGCAGTGGGAGAAATATAAAGTTTTTAGATTAATATCTCGAATAATACCAATCTAAAATGCTCTTAGGTTTC
This sequence comes from Argiope bruennichi, assembly GCF_947563725.1. Classification (NCBI taxonomy): domain Eukaryota; kingdom Metazoa; phylum Arthropoda; class Arachnida; order Araneae; family Araneidae; genus Argiope; species Argiope bruennichi. The sequence continues at coordinate 74,457,019 of NC_079160.1, forward strand.
AGATCTTCAATATTTCCTTGATTATAACTTGATGTGCTACTACACATATTTGTCTTAATGGTTAAGGACATAACCAGAAGTTCGCTTTATCTTACATTCACATGTATGATAACCAAAAATAATTTGGTCCTTAGGCAGTTAATATTAACTGCTACTAAAAACAGAATTCGTAAATTTACAAAATTCAGATAACATTCAAACAAATAATGTTCATGAACCAAGATGTAGTGTGTTCTCAGCAGAATGATACAGCGCACTAATACATTTTCTTTGAAAAACTTTTTGTTGTGCCTCTTTTCATATACTCTTACGCAAAGTTTTATATATATAGATTGATTTAATTCGTTTTTGTTTGGTTTAATGTATTTACATACTTACCTTTCAAATAAAGTATTACCAGTGGAACTTCCAACTTGCTGACGAAAGAGTGGGTTAAAATAGATCATCCGAAGGAAATTGATCAACTCTGTATTGATGAGGTTCGCGATTCCTTATTCTCACACCGGGGGGTTACCTCAAAAATGTGGAAGAGAAGCTCCCAGTATGGTGATTGGTTCTCATCCCCCTGGTGGGTACAGGAAAAGCTGTGAGTTGGCTATCTCCTTCAATCACGGGATGTACTTCCCACTGGAAGGGTTGTATCGTTGTCGGTGATGGCCCTTAGGAATCAGCCATAGTTCCCACCAATGCTGCTGTTACTGTGGTCCGGTTATTCAGTTTTTTCCCCGTACGCCTCATGGTTGGTTGGAGTAGTCTGTGGTGATTCCTTATTGATATTTTGTTGTAGTTCCTGGTATTGGGTAGATTTGTTAAATGGAGTCTGCTTTGATATCTGCATGTTTACTGTGAGAGCTTAGTAAGAATCTAAGTACTGTAATGTCCTGATCTAGACTCATCAAATAACGAAGCAGAATTTCCAGACAATTCTTTATTTTACAGCCCTATATATACAAAGAACAACTTGTTATAATCTTGGTTAAATAAATATATATTTACACCTGTAGTAGGAGATACAACATCCAAATTCGAAGGTTTTTTCTTGGAACTCAGTTCTCCATCATGACAACACGACAACTCCAGGGGTAGTTTCTCACACTCCGAACTCGTGGGCGTAGTCCAAAAGTCCTCTGCAATTCATTTCTTCTCTCCTCTCTAAAAAAAAAATATCCGAGCTTTATTTCGGCGACAATCTCCGTCTCTTAATTTACATTGGTCATTTGAGCTCTCCTTTGGCCAATCGAGGTTCAGTCATATGCTCTCTCAGCGGCGCCAGTGGGTCGTGGGAAGGTCCTTTCACAAAGAGAAACATCTAGCATCCAGATGTTTGGACTCTTTCTCTTTGAAGTTATTATCAATACCTCTGGGACGAGGAATTCCATATGTGGTCTTCCATTGTAGTCGCTAATGAACAGATGCGAGACCACCCAGGTGAAAAGATCCACCATCTGGCGATACCAAGGAGTTTAGTAAGTAACAGCGACGACACAATGAATCAGTACAACACAATGCCTTATTAGTACTGGGAAAAGGGGAATGTTACAGTACCCCCGACACAGTTGTTTATGAAATAAATAACCTTAGTTTTTTTTTCTTCCATAGGAGGCAAACTACGCCGAGTGGATGATGTCAAGCTTACGTACATAGGAGCATCCTTTGTTACATTGATCATTTTCTACTTGCTCCTGAGTCTAAAGGTGGCCCGTGTCCACGAGACCGTCAATGAGATGCACAATGTCATCTTGCAAACGTCGGCAAAAACGTTATCCTCGGTGGACTTGACTGCTCTTTTGACGAGTGCCCGCGAGTTCACGCGAAATACGAATATTACAGGATGGGGTGTCTTCATCATCGATAGAAACTTTGTGCTTACATCTGTTGGAATGGTAATCACTTATGGAGTGATACTGGCCCAATTCAGCTAAGGATACAATGGCGATGGTTGAAGAAAAATTATGCAATTATCGTAAGTGTACGTAGCGATCCATTTATGACAACAGCGAATTCTATTTACATCGATTAAATTGATTATATTTACACAAACATCTTTCTTCTCTCTCTCTCTCTCTCTCTCTCTCTCTCTCTATATATATATATATATATATATATATATATATATATATATATATATATATATATATATATATATATATATATAATGCCAACATACGTGGCGCAAAAATCGCTTTTATTGCTTATTACGGAATGTCGCAATGAAATGTAAACATTTCGATGTACGAAAGTTTCAGCAGATAGCTTTAATCAACGTTTTTACAGCTGCATTCAATTCAACACTTCTCTAATTAAATAAAATTATTATTATCAAATTTCAGCCTACAATAAAACCTTTTTCTTTAGGTTCAGTTCTTTTTTTTCATGTGAATTTTTATGCGGTACGGTTTTCTAACAGTTTTGGAATTATGACATCGTTGTAATGTTTTCTATTAGTATTTAAAATAGAAGGTATATACAACCATATACTACCAATATTATGGCAATCCATAATAATTATAATCTATACATATAATGTAGGTTGTACAGAAATCGTTCATATTACTTATTATAGAATGCCAGCAATAAAATATAAATATATCATTGTACGAAAGTTTCAGCAGACAGCTTTATTCAGCGTTTTTACAGCTGCACTTGATTCAACACTTCACTAATTAAATAAAATTATTATATTATAAATGCTACTCGCTGTGTCAAACACTTCTTTCAGTTAAATGTAAAAGAAACTAAGAAATAAACTTTAACCGGAAAGTAAAATAATCGAGAGTGAAAATAGGCTTAACCATCACTATAGGTATTCGCTATGGTTGTATGACAGATGCGTACAACCATTTGCGTACAGTTCATAAAAAAGCCAATAAATCACGCGTAGCTCTTTGAAAAAAGGGGGTAGGGAGTAAATAGTCTAGGTTTGCTAAAACATATGTTATCTGTTGGCAAGAGTATTTGGCGAGAAAATGTATTGGTATTTTAACTAAATTTTGATGCTTAAATACAGGGAAAAAACTTTTGTCTCTATGTGTATATGCTGGCTCTGTACACACCTTGCCGTCTGCCTATCAAATTTGGCAAATATATATTTTGGAGGGTAGGAAAGTGATTTTTTGAATTTTTAATTAGAATTTTAATTTATCAAAAAATAAGAGAATTATTTGATAACTTTCTAAAAATTTACAGTAAAAAATAGTTTATACTTCCAAATCATATAAATTCTCTGCATTATTCCTTCAAAATCAAAGTATGCTAAATATAGTTCTCATGAAATGAAAATCAATAAACATTAAAAAAATCCAAAATAGAAATTCCATTCTAAAAAAAAAAAAAAAAAAAAAAAAACATACACCTGAACTTAACTATTACCATCACAAACGATTCCCATTGTTTTAAAATAAGTGGATCATTTAAATGTGCATTTCAGCTAATTAATAGCACATAAATCAATAAGAGAATTTAACAGTGATAAATTTACTACTATTTGAAATTAAATCTGTTCAAAGCTTTTGAATTTCTGGAACTCAAATAATTCAAATACACATGAAATAAATAATTTAAGAAGCTTGATATAATAAAAATACATCTTATCTTATATTTAAAAATCTAGTATTCTCTTTTATGTGAGAACTTTATCTTTTCGTACGTAAATATAAACGGAAGATCTTGACTATAAAACATACATGCTATCTAAGATCTGTATTCTTTTTACAGAATAAAATTAAGCAAAGACTGATAAACCAATAAAATTAATGAATTTTTTTTAAATTTTAAGATAATTTACGTAAGACATAATATTTTTTGTATTAATATTTTTAAATGCACTGAATTGCATATTTTTTTCTTCCAAATATGCGTGTGTTAAATTTAGTATCTCTACGTCCAATGGTCGATATTTTAAATAGAATGATAGACGCAAATATATACATTCACTTTCATTCTTGGAAGAAAATCTTATTTTGTTAATTAAAACTTTTAGATTAAAGTCTGAATATTCCACACTTTAATTTTTGAATAATTTTAAACGAAAAATTTGGGGATATCTGTGAAATTTAAAATATATGCTTCCGTGTTAAAAGCCAATTTTTTCCACACACACCCCCCCCCATCCTTTGTGTGTGTGTGCGTATGTTATTAGGTAATTTTTTTATTTAAGTTCCTAAAACAGTCCTTATTTTATTTTATGAATTAAAAATAAAACTCAGGATATTTTAATGGAACATTACAAATGGAAATGGAATAATAATACGTAAGAAAGCATTTTTCACAATTTTTAAACTTATCCTATTTACTATTTATTTGATTTTTATAATATTGCAGTGTATTGAATACTATGATCTAAGAAATCATTTAAATTATTTTTTTGTACATAGTAGCATTAAAGAATTAATGCTCTGTGAAATATTCCTTCAAATCCAATACAAACTCACCAAACTTTTAGCCTATATTGAGAAAAAAAATTATAACTGTTACATAAGTATTATAATGCAGTTTTTTTTATTTAGCAATATACTAATAGGAAATTATTCATTTTATTTTAATTACAAGATTGCAAATTTCTATAATGGAAATACTATAATGGAATACTGAAGATTTAATCAAAGTTTCATGTATTATGAATGAAAGTAAATTACAGAAATAGAAGTGAATGTTCACTTATATAGTTATGAAGAAATAAAACATCTCTTTAAAAACTTCTTTAATGTTACAGCAAGAGTTTCTTCTGCATTGCAGTAAAAGAAGTCTGACTTTATTTTTTTAAATAAAGAAACTAATGTTCTAAATTCATTTGCTCTTAAAATCTTATATGGATCTCGACTGGACTTCTGAAAACTATGGGCTCATTGTGAGATAACCAGACTTTTTCCATAGCAAAATATCTGCAAATTGTGCATTGTTTTCACGAAAAAAATCGCTTAAGGACGTCCGAATCAATGGTAAAATCGAAAAATGCCCTTGAAGCCATTTCTATTAAATATAATTAAATTCCCAAGAGATTTGAATCTACTATACAGGAGCTGTTATGTCAACAGTCCAAACAAATTATTTAAATAATTCTAATCTGGGGTTGGGGAGGGGACAAGATTTTTAAATAGGTAAAGTTGGCAATTGTCAAGGAACCCCTCAGCTCTTGATAATTTTTAATAGTTGTAGAAAGGTAAATAGTTTTATACTTTCATTTAATGACAGTGGGCCATGCAGTCAAATTTATTCAAGTTATAATCAAAATTATAAATTAATTTTGAGACTTTACTCTAGTAATATTTCTAATTACCATTTACTCGTTATGCTATTTTATAATTCTAAAAAATTTGAAGCTTTACAGTTTAAAGAAATATATTCCCTCCTTTTACAATATTGTTTAGAGTGTTATAGAAAGTTTTCTTTTGTTTTCGATATTTTGCTTAAAATTAATTTTACGTCTTGACAGTGCACTTTTTTTATTTGTACAATATTGAAATGGACTTTTTAGAAAGGGACTTGCGACTTCAGTTTTCAAAATTTACTACTTAAAATTGGTGAATAAAAATTAAATTAAAATCAATAAAAAATTTGGAGGGAAAACGGGCTTTGAGATTTGCATTATCTCAGAGCCCCAGGAAGGTTTAAAACGGCCATGAATTCTTTTGAAATTAGAAATAATTACATTGCTTAAAATATGGAAAAAAACGCATAGCTAATAAGTAAACATTTCAATAAAGGGGTAGATGTATATTGTTGAAGAGTATTTTACCAGAACTTCATTCAACACTATTTTTAATGACTTTTTGTACATATAAGAACGATCTTTAATGAAATTAAAGTTTCTGAAGAACATATACTACATATATTAATGTAAAAATCCTTTTTCTTAATTTTGTTTTATATTTAACAGTAGATTTCGATTATAATTTAATGAATAGTGCAACTAGAAGAAAATTAAATTTGAATTCAGCTAATATTTCCTACAAATTTTCGCAGGTACAAATGATCAGTTAGCAAAATATTAATATACTTCTGATTTAGTAAGCTGCTTATTTTACGCACCTTATACTTAAAATATTTCATACATAAAATGCAAAGTCGTATAATGAACAAATAATTTATCTTTATCAGAGTACAGATTTTTGAAAAAAATGTAACAACATTTAAATTAAATCTACGATGATAAACAGAAAAGTTTAAATTTGAATGGCGTTCTACTCTGGAAATTGATTTTTTAAAAACAAATACAAATCCCTCCTTACAAATCCTTCCAATTCCACTAACCTCATTTAATTGTACTTTAAATTTAAGAAATAATTTTTAATTGCCTATATTTAAATAACGAACTTATTGAATTAAATAAACGAATCAAGAAGAAATAAATCAAAAATTAATGAAACGCAAACTCTTTCGTTTAATGCAAAACGTTATATTTATGTAAAGTAATGCATTTATATCTGAAATCTAGAAAAAATGATTATTATTTCGAAGTAGATACACTATTTATATGAGCAGAAATATCTTTCCCCAATGTTTTTATCTTACATTTTTAAATATATACATTGAAAAGCAATCCATCTTTCATAAAAAGCAAGTAGAAATTACTCCTATAGTATTAAAACGCATGAAATTATATTAATGAACGTATAGTTAAGTATTCGAAATTGTGTCAAACATCAGGCTAACTCTCGCCAAATATGACACTTTTAGATAACGTTTAAGATGTTGTAACCTCTTCTAGAACTGAACCTTCTCGGTAACACAACCGCATTGTAAACGAGACAACTGATTGACAGTTTTATGATTCGTACGCAAATGGTTGTACGCATCTGTCCCACTACCATTCGCTATGACTTACCGACTAGGAATAGATGAGTTCCAAAACTATTAATTTCCCAAATAGGTTTTTTTCATTATCTTAAAACTCAAACAATTTTCTTTCTAATGATATTAATTCCATTACTATACATTTTCTGTAATTTTATTAAATTCTTCAAGTTTAATTTATAATGTTAGGATGCTTTTAATGTTAGATTTGGTTTAGTTTGGTTTGAGAAAAACCTTTTAAGACTAATGCTCTCTTCAGTTGCTTTCTTAATGTTATGAAATTCAAACTCATTCGTCAAAATATTCAATAGCCTGCTTTTGCTGATATTAAAATTAAGATAAATCAATTACTTTTATCATTAATTTCGAAGTAGTATTTTCATTTCCGCTTATATTACATAATGCAAAAGTTTTTAATTTGTGCCCAAAATAATCTGTTGCAGAATGAGTCAGTTGTCGTATCGTATAAACTGAAATTTTAAAAAATGCATTCCATATTAATCGTTTAATTACTTTAAAAAAATCAACAATCTTGGCGAGCAAGCTGGTCGCCAAATGCGGCTAGTATGAATAAAAGGGATAAACTTTTGATTTAATTTCTAATTATTAACAAATTCAGTTTGGTGAGTGAGAACACATGGTCTCTTCTACCTAACCTATTAGCACAATATATTGTACAATATCTCCACAATGTTATACGACATTTTGAATGCCGGCCAACGTCTTGTAGTTATTGTAACAAGGTTGTTAAATGTTATATTATGTTAATAAATATAAAAGTAAAACTATGTTAAGATAAGATATGTAATAAACAAAAGGGAAGTACAAACATATAGTTATGTCTGTTGTAGTTACAAATTTGTGATTATATTCCTCGTTTGTAAATTTCTTGTATCATATTTTTATATTGCAACAGTTAATTTTCTGTTTACTGTTGGCATCATATATATATATATATATATATATATATATATAATCTTTTATGGGTTTTTTTCCAAATGATGTGTTGTATAATAGTTATACTTTTTTGTTCATTAAAAATTATATTATTTATATTCTTATAAGCTTCATTGATTTTGCATAATAAATGCCATAAATGTGATGATACATTTGAAAAACATACTTTGCATTGTAATAGTTGTTAAATTAGCTAGTTTTGCTTGCATTAACTTTACTTTATAACATGAAACTTTTTATGCGATTAATCTTTTAAATTCATCATTTACCAAATGTATCCTAGTATTATACATATATTGTACAGTATGGCATGAAATTAAACAATATTCACTATATGTATGATATTTTTGAATATTGAATAACATAACATAACAACACACGATATTGTTACGGAATTGCCACCGCCGGATTCTTTTGATAGTGGCTGTATAGTGTGAGAACACAATCACAGGTCACAGTAGAAAACAACGACGACGTTTATTTACACGAAGAGCACAAATGCAAAGACGACGAGTACACAGACGACAAATGTTTACAGCCGAGACGAACACAGGACAGCACACAGTAGCACACTACAGTAAACAGTAGCCCACAAGTAGTAATCAACCACAGCACACGAAGCGGTCAAACAGAATGCAGCAGGAAAGGGGATCCTCGGAGCTTCGCTCGACGATTTCACCAACGGCTGAACTTCTCACTGTCTCTTCTCGTTTTTGCTCCCGACTCACTCTTTCTCACAACAGGCTACTACACAAAAGATACGACGCTGTTTCCACAGTAGACAACAGGACTCGATGCTGACAGCTTAGTTCAGCACTCGCTCCACACAATGTTGTTGCTTCGCTATCCTCTCGAAGACTCGTTACTTGTCGGCGACTCCGACTACAATTCACGACAACTCTCGACGACACACCACAGCTTTAGAGTGCCGGCTTTTTGTAATTCCCGGGAGTCGGGCCTAGAATCTTCTAGACCAATCAGGCGTATCTCGGTTCCTAATGGACGGATCTACAAAATTCTCGAAGTTTCGAGCATTATCAATTTTGTCTCCAAAGTCGCCAAATTCGTCGCCAAGATCTGGGATCACTGATTCGGCATCCGACAGCATCTAATACAGATGACTGTAAAACGGTCTTTCTTACGATGGCGCTATTCATGATGGGAAGCAAAGTTACAGGTTTGTAACAATATTATACATTATGCAGAAAGTTGTGCAACCAGGGCTGATTCTAGACAGCTCTTTAAAGTAATTTACGTTTACTATATAACTTTAATTATGATTGTTACATTATTTAAAGTATTTTAATATACTTAAAAAACTTGCTAATTAGATCAATATAACACTTCAAAGAATTAAGTGCTTAGATTACCAATTAATCATTTACAAAGTTTTAATTCCAGGAATGCTCGCTTCCACGTGTTTTATCTCTGATCGACTCATCACAATTCACACCACAAGATGGCGCTTTTTATGCTGCTAATAAGCGGGCGTCTATCATTGATAAGACGTGCCCGCAGTTGCTACGATTATTGTTATACCTCATCGAAATTAAGTATTCAGAATATAATGGCATTAAATATATTAAACCGAATGAATTATATCTACTAAGTTAATGGTAGATATAATTCTACCATTCTAATAATATCGCTCTTCAAGTCAAATAATATTTATCTTTTTTCCCTTACTTGTTTATATGTTTGTTTTCTTCTTTAAATTTCCTGAGATATTTCCCGAGAGTGAACGAAAATTTTTATGATAAAATATTTTTTTTTCATTATTCTAGAATTGATTTGAAACAATTTTAACTGTTCTTGCTTCAATATTTACATTGCATATTGTCGTGTAAAAATCAAAGGATTTGGAAACACTCACCCCATTTCTATTCATTATGAACATACGATGTAATTTTTTTTTCATATATTTTTACATTCAAGTTCAAATTTTCTATAACCATATATTGTTTCTGAAGAGCAAAAGAATCTGAAAAATTTAATTTACTAACTTGTGATTAATTTCTAAAATATGAATAGAAATAGAATAGAATTATAGGTAGCGAATAAGAATTATAGAATTTATAAATTGTGTCATAGTTTAAAATTCACTCTCGTAAGAATCCTTATTATTAAAAAATCACTGATAAAAATCAATTAATAGACATCCAAAGTTGAACCTTAAAATATTCATCTGTACTTACTTCAAGTAATCACTTTTCTCTCTCTCTCTTCGATTGCGGGCCCCTTGGTTCATTTCCCCAGTTTTAGTTAAGCCTCTTTACGGAACCTATAACTGAGCGAATTTTTGGCGGAAAACAGTTTTAAGAACCAATGGGGCTGTGGTGAATATCTTATAGCCAGTTAACAACTACGCTACCCGAACAATTGCTTTTGTATCGTGGTCATGTTACTGGACTGCGGACCACAAGGACCCAAGCTGTTGTGGCGCCATCTACCCACAGAAACCAAAAGTAGTCAGATTCACTTGACGCAGCAACCAAAGTCGCCAGACTCACTTAGCGCAACAGCATCAGCAACCACTCACCCACACACGTTCGCCATATCACTTGGCGCTACTCAAATGTGTAAAGACGCATTAGACTCAACAGCTAATAAATAAATACATCATCACTCAACAGCCATATCGTTTGTCTCACCTCCGACTCACTGGAGGGAGAGTCTGTGGTGAATAGCTTATAAGCCAGTTAACAACTACGCTACCTGAGCAATTGCTTTTGTATCGTGGTCATGTTACTAGACTGCGAACCACAAGGTCCCAGGTTCTATCATCACTCATACCAATTCAATCCGCTACAGGCTCAACGTGTTATACGTGTTTCACGTGATATACGTGAAGCCACATGATAGGCTTTACTTGTGGGGAAAAAATCAACTTGATGTCATAGTATATAGCATACGCAATGACATTTACCATGTTATTGTGACGTCACATGAATTGGTTCCATTACTTCAACATTCTATTTCATTTTATGAATGGTCCAAAAATATTCAATTCTTCAATGCCCCAAAACTTTAAAAAGAAATTCTATATAAAAAAAAATGTTGGAAGCCTTTTAAAATCTATTATTTTATTTGAGGAGATCCAAATTGAATTTGAACGTACAAGAAACATTTGTAAGTCTAGCTTATTTTAAATATTATCTAGAAATTCAATCGTAGTATAGCGTTCATATGCCAAATTTAAATCGTATATAACAAAAGCAGAAATGCCAATAATTATAAATGCTTGTCATCACCCGAAAGTTATAACAATTGGCATAGATTTTGTATTATGTCTTCACGGAATAAAACAAACAAAACTCAATCCTTCAAACGACAAAACTTTACTTCACTTCATTTGATTACCGATCAACACTCCGAAAGGATTGACGATATTGACATAAATGCCATTAATTGTAATTGATGACTACATCCACCGTCAAAAAACTTTCAAAAGCTGCCATTTTGTTTAATAACACGCTATTTTTATTTCAAGTATGCTTCCCAAGTCATTTTCAAATGCATCTTCAAGTGACAAATTGTTTGAAAACACACTCACATTAAAATAACAGTTTATTTACAGTTGTAGAATAAAATGCTTTTATAGGTTCTTATTAGGTAGTATACTGCATATTATTTTTATAGCAATTGTTTTAATTTGTAAAAGAAAGATTTAAAAGTTTTTATTGTTTTTGTTTGCAATTAAAATAACAATATTTGTTTCAAATAAATGTTGATAGCCATTTCCAAAGACATATTTGACAAATTATTGCAACGTACGTTGGTTGAATTAGCAATTCGTTTGTTTTTGTAGAATTAAAATGCTATTATAGATTTTATGGAGTTTATGTATCTTCTCATAATATTATAATATCAATTATTTTAGTTAATAAAGAAATTTTTGTTAAAAGTGTTTTATATTTTTACACATCATTCTTATTGTAAATATGAAATGGAAATCAATTTTGTATATGTTTCTAAAACTAGTTGAATGCAAGCTGACAAAATAACAATTCGATTGATGTTGTAAAAGCGTTGATAGATTTTGGAAAAGTTAAGTTTATGCTGATTGCATTACAATATCAATTATTTTAATTTATAAAGAAAATGCTTATGGTATACTTAAAATTCTTTTAATATTTGTCTTCTTTTTAATTCTGAAAATAAGTGACATTTATCCATAGAAAACATTTATTATTTGTCATGTCGATTCGAATTTATATCAGTGTAACACGGAAATTTCAAGAGCAACAAAACTTATATAAGTTGGAAACTAAAAGCATATTTCATAGGTTGATATTTTTGTTGGAGGTTTGTTGTGGAAACGATGTAACGACATATGTACACGATAAAATATTATCAGTGTCATTTTATCACAATTGAATTACTACTTCGTGTTTTCTTTAGTATGTATAATCGAAATCCTTCACCAAGCGATATTAATTTTTCATCAAAATTCACGAGCTCATATTCTCAACTAAAGATTCCCCTTTTTTCATAATTGTATTCTACTGTGTATAGTTGCTGTATTGTTATTTTGTGTACTGTATGTAAACTTAAACATATCTTTATTTCCTTCCAATTCTTAACTTAAACATATCTTTATTTCCATTCAATTAACAGGAAATCCTAGAGATTGCAAGTTCGGAGGTATTCAATGGCAAAACGAATATTTATAAATAATTATTCAGAAAAGAAACTTATATTTATAATCATATTTATCACCATTATTAAATATCACAATTACAAATGAGCGAACTGCTGAGACTTAAGATTAATGTACGGTTTCTCACCAAGCATATCAAAATCGTGCCAACTGCTCAAAAACTCGCCAAATGTTCGTCATCTTGGATGACTTCTAGAAATGATAACAAACAGCTTGTATGGTCACAGTGAAAAATTGTTATTACTTTGGCACAGAATAGTTCAGTTTTGGCTACCGTACATTAACCTTAAGTGTAACTGAGAGGATTCTACGCACACTATGATTCATTTTCTGTTTAATATCTTATTATAGCGAAAACAATCAAGGATATATTTTTATCTTGTTCCTGTACATATACTGGATCAAAAATATGGTATAGATACACAATTCTGCTGTCAAGAGTATATGACCAAATTTCATTTATCTAGCTAATTACATTTTTAAATTATATTTTTCACCCACATACGAATGGAAAAAGAATATTATCCTTTTTAATCAATTTTCTCCAGAATTTAATGCATATTTAAAATTTCGTTGCACTGATCATACACTAAAATTCATCCAATCAGCTTTTTTTGGATGAATTTTATTTTTTTATTTATCACACTCGCATACGTATCAATATATCGATCGAGGAACAATTAATGTTTTGATAGATTTGAATTGCAATGTGACGCAAATCTGTAATTCTAGTATCCAAATCATATTCAAATTTCTTCTGTCCATTTGTAGCATTTTCCAGTTATAGTATTTATATATATAAGAAGAAAAAAAATCGAAAGGATTTCCACTGTTGGATTTCAGCGAAATGGTTATGTAATTCTACAATTTTGTGGTAAATATACTATAGTAAAACTCAGCTGTCTAACTTGTTCCATTTACGGCGTACTAGCATCTTTGATATAATTTCCTCTTCGTCAGGAATACTTGGCGATGAATTTGGTGACTTTGGCAACAAAATGGATCATACTGGAAAGTTCGAGAAGTTTCACGACCCATCCAGTAGGAACCGAGATACACCCAGAAACGTCCTGATTGGACTGAAGATTCTAGCCCCGCCTCCCGGAACTATAAAAGACGGGTACTCTGAAGCTGCGAGGAAGAAGAAGTGATGTAAGTGAAGTCGTGTGAAAAGTAACGAGTCGGCAGCTAAAGCGAGAAGGTCAGCCGTTGGAGAGACGGTAGAGCGAAGCTCCCAGGAACCCTTCTCCTGCTGGATTCTGTCTATCCGCTTCGTGTGCTGCTGTCTTCTGAAGTGTGCTACTGTGTTCGTCTCCGCTGTACATAGTTGTCGTCTTTGCGCTGTCCTGTCTTCGTGTAAATAAACGTCGTTGTTTTTTTCTGCTGATTGAGCGTTCTCCACACCATATCACTTCCACTATCCAAACGAACCCGGAAATTTCGTAACAGTATGAAAAATAACAATGAATGAAGTGAATTTGGGTTTCACTTCAAAATTAGAAACTATTGCCCTAAAATAAGGTTAAGATATTTTTTAAAATTAAGTAAAACGGAAAAAATTGGTGTACTTACAAAAAATTTGAATATCTAGAGTTTGTAAATATTTTCATCTGATATTGAAATATTTTCTGATGCTATAGTAAAAAAATATCAAAATTTAACAAATTTTTTTTAAAAAAATCCACTTTTAAAAGTATATATGTGGCAAGTTTGGTAGCCATAGGTGAAAATGACCTGGCCTGTAGAGTAAAAATATACGCACAGACACAAACATTATTATTAGTAGAGATGATATCTATTGTTAAAAATTATACGAAAAAATTTTTAAATTCCTAAAAGCCAGAAAGAAATTCTTAGACAACAAAATTGTCATTATTAAACAATTAATTCTTAAAATTTTAAAATAATGTAAAAATAAGCTTTTTTAATAAAGTTTACGGAAACTATCACTGGAAAATCTCATAATCTCGCTTAATTTTTAATTAATTAAAATTTAACTAACATTTCAAAACTAAAGATATGCATGATAAAATATACATGAATAAAAATTATATATTTTTTACTATGTTTACTTATTTACAATTACAAAGTACAGGATTGTTCTGATTAAATTACACCTATTCAAAGGAATGTGAAAGGTATTTTTAATCCAAATGATCCAAAATTAGAATAATAAGTATTTCAAACGATGCACTCACTACACAGAAAATATTTTTTTTTTCAAAAAATAGAAAAATATCTCCAATAGATGGCGCTGCGTAATAGGAAATTTGAAAAATTAAAAATAGAAATTAATCCAAAAAGTTCAAATAATCCGAGAGAAAGAAAAAAAGAATTGGAATGTCCGAAAAACTAAGACCTTAATTTGTTGAACTGATGATTTCAACAAAGAAAGTACTGCGGAAACTCGTAGGTAGACTTTCGGAAAATTATCTCTCTATGAAAGAATTTCCGTTACTAGCAACGGTATAATGATATGCTTACAAACTTTATTATCACTGAATTTCAACAAAATCGGTGCATTGAGACCACAATTTTCAAGCAAAAGTGTGCATTTTTCCAAACAATTAAAAGTGATCGGCACTTATACCGATTCATTTTCACAGATGTACAAATAATCAGCTGCTATTTCGCTGCAGTTTTGCACCTTCGATATTCTTGTTTCACTCAGGACCGATTGCTGCGAACAGGGCCCTGCGTGAAGGAGGTCCAATACCGAAACGTTGCAAAAAATATACTCGAGCTGACTCAAAATAAAATCAAACATCAGCTTAATATTAGATAATTACTTTTAGGTTTTTTTCCCTCTTTTTAAATCTGCTGGTTAATAACCCACGTGGTCCAGTCTGTTTCATTACAAATTTTAGTTGTACATCAGTGAAATGAACCTGTAAAGAAGAGGGAGAGAGAGAAAGAAGCACATAATTTAGTCACTTTTCCCAAAGATCGTTGGAAAGAGGGATAGTTTTCCGACCGCCTACCTACATCTTAGCAGCCATAAAAAGTTTCAATGGTACTTTCACAGAAGAGACTGCGTAACATAAAATGTATTGTTTTTCTTTCTGACTTTTTTTTTCTTGACTGAGAAACGTTACGAGAAATTCTAGCAATTCTTCGCAAGAACAAGTTTTTACCCTTTTCTCTCACACACATAACCTGGCGAAAGGAGGCATACTATCTTGTGTGTAAGAGACCAACATTCAAACTGGCAGTCTGCACTTGGTGTAATTAATAATATCATACGATGCCTCGTATGATATTATTGGTAAGAAATGGGTTAGAAGTAGATAGTTTCAAAAAGATTTATGGCCAGGTAATACAGTTCAGAAACCTCTAAATTCTTATTAGACAAGTATTTCGAACATTTATCAAAGAACAGCGAAAATTCCCATTTTAATACAGAAAACGATTAATAACTAGAAAATATTTCAGCTACCTATTCTACACTAAATCTACTTTTTATAAAGATGCGTAAAATCATTATTAAATCAGTAAGAATAAATTCGTTAATTTTTATGTTTTTCATTCTAATTAATCGGCAATTCGATTTTTTTTACCTTGAACTTCCAGTTAACATATTATTAAAATATCGCTTGTGCAAGAAAAATTTAGTTTGGTTAGTTTAAATTTTTAAGTAATTAAAAAAAAATTCCTCGGTCTTTTTGATTACTTACATACAGCCATACTTTATGTCCATAGAAGTTAGGAATAAATAAGTTTTTATGGCTCACTACCGCTTGACTACAATTCAGTACATCCATTAAAGATAAAAGATAAAAACCAATGGGAGTGGTTTTCCAAAGGCCCAAAGAATGCCTTTTGTATGGCACTAACACACAATAGTTGCAAAATATTAAATTTTGGCGTGAATTTAGCATTTTTACTGAATCTATCGTGCCATTCTTGGCGAGTTATTTGGCGATTAATCCCTTGCATGCAGTAAATAGTACCCTAAAACCGAATTTGTGCTTTAGACACGTTTTTCTCAGTCGATTAAAACAGAGATTAGCCCCAAAACTTCACTCATAGTCATATCTGATAAACTACACCATACTTAATCTGATATATTTAAGTTCTAGCGTTTTTGAACTATCAAGTTTACTTGTTTCTGAAAGTACAGATCAACAGGTGGTGAACCTCTCATTGGAATTTGGTTCATTTGATAGATGTTTACACTACATGTGTTAAATATTAAGCCTAATTTTATCCATTTTATACTTTTGTATTTATCATATTAACTTATATTCGGACAAATGGACTTCCTCTGAACAGACTTTACTCGAAAGTCGATAGAAATCCGAAAATTTCATGTTAAGACCGTACACCAAATTTAATCCTTCTAACTCAAAGTGTTTTTGAGTTATCTTTGTCATAGACAACCAGACAGACGGACGGACGGATATTTTTCGAAATCAGGAAGGTCTATAGCGCGCAGATTCATCAAAATCTAAAGGTCGAATTTTTTTGACAATTCCTATACTTTCTCTATACTACATATGAGAGAAAGCAAAAAGATAATAAAATTGCTCTTAATTTCTGATTTTTTTAATTTTAAATAAATTTATTATAATTATTATAATTAAGTTATTAAAATTTGTAACAATAAATATTATTTAATTATTTTTTAAATTTATTAGCTTATTCATTCATTATGTATTAGTTATTAAATATTATGAATGGGCCACTTTTTACGAATTTTAAATCAAAGTTCTTCGTTTTCTTTAGTTATATTTTTAAAAGTTTTTTTTTAATTCAAATTTCCGGCAAAATCGTACTTTTATGTCAGTTACGACGTTCCGTGTGTTTTTCTATTTTGTATTGAGTTTTTTTCTACATTATTTTCTTACAAAAACATAATCTGCTTTTGTAGATCTATGATAGTTCTGTTAATATATATAAATATAAACTATCATTAGATGTTCGTATTATAATAAAAACATAATAAAGAAAGACTTTTTTAAAATATTCGATTGACACAGGCATAAAAATGATGAAAGTAAATTCCGTTTGAGTAGAATTTTGAAACAGTAATTTTTAACTGCATATAATTATTTTTTGTTCTTTAAAGATATTTTGATTTGCTGAAATAATACGATTAACTGTTTAATACACAGTCCTTTATATTGTACTAAAAATTTTGATTTAAATCCGGAAATTATTTATTTTGTCAATCATGCATAAGATATACCGGGTGTCCCATAAATTTGTAAATACTTTAAAAATTCATAAAAATTGAAGGAATAAGTATATTTTAATGCGGTTTACGAAACTGTTATTCTCATGAAGGGGGATATTTTTCATACAAAAAAAAAAAAAAAAAAAAGAGAGAAAGAAATAGTTCAAAAATTTGTTGATAGAGGGCGCTAAGCAAAAGCAAAACATACAATTCAACGGGAAAAATACTTTTATTTGCATGCAAGCAATTTTTACATGCGTATCACACCAGTACTACAGTACTTGTTCTATGTGTCCGCCATCACCACAAATAACAGTTTGGAAGCGGGAGACAGAACTGGTAACTGCATCATACAGCATATCCGGATGAATGCATGAGATTTCGTGGCGAATGGCTTCCTTTAGCTGCACTAACGAAGTTGGCCTATGGCGGTACACCCGAGACTTAAGGTAACCCCATAGCCAAAAATCAAGGAGTGTTAAATCTGGTGAGCGTGGGGGCCATTCATGTGTAAAGTGGCGGCTGATTATCCGTTCTTCAGTAAAAGTTCTTCTCAAAAATGCATTCACTTCGGTGTCGATGTGAGGAGGTGCTCCGTCTTGCATGAATGTCACTGTGTCAAGGACATCGTGTTCCAATAAAGGCGGTATCACTTCCTTCTGTAACATTTCCAAGTAGCTTGTTCCATTAACTGAACATGTCTTCCATCCTGCTTTTTTACAGGGCTTTTCAAAGAAAAAAGGGCCTACAATAATGGATGCAGTGAAACCACACCAAACAGTAACCCGTGGTGAATGCAGGGGCTTCTCAATGTAAGCATGTGGATTCTCATGTGCCATATTCTACAGTTATGGGTATTAACTGCTCCATGCAAAGCAAAATAAGCCTCATCTGTCCACAATATTTTCAGCAGCCATCGCGGATCATCTTCAATTTTCGCCAAAGCCCTATTTGAGAATTCCATTCTCTTAGCTGTATCATTTGGTAAGAGCTGATGTAGCGATTGCAATTTGTATGGGTACAATTGCAATACACCGAAGTTTTTGGTATACCAGTTATTCGTGCCACTTCTCGTGCGCTACTAACTGCACTTGTAGACTGTTCCGTTAGCGTGTCCATTTGCGAAGAGACATCGGGGGTACGGACTGTTGTTAAACGAGGTGCACCACTGCGTGGCCGATGACGCAAACTTCCAGTTTCTTCGAAACGGCGTACTAGGGAAACAAGTCCAGCAGGAGTGATCGGACCTGAACCTTTCTTTAATCTTTTCTGGGTCCTAAACTTTCGTAATGCTTCAACCGCCGATTCGTTGCTGACATAAAACAACTTTACCAATAGTGCTTTATCCACCAGTGTCAACATCTTAATACAAACCTTATGCAAACCTTTAGAAATGATGTGTCAATCGCTCACTCTGCCTTTCATAAGACTTTAATTTGCATATTTCCACTGATTTGCTTCTGTGCAGCAATTTTTTTTTTCTGTATCAAAAAAAATCCCCCTTCATGAGAATAATAGTTTCGCAAACTGCATTCAAATATACCCAGTCCTTCAATTCTTATGAATTTTTAAAATATTTACAAATTTATGGGACACCCGGTATATTAGTTATTTCTCTTTTTAATGTATTTTGTTGTAGAATTCTCAAAGAATAATTAGTGGAATTCTTTCATTGAATAGAATTTTCTCTTACTTCTTGATGATTTTTTTAGAATTTAATTATGAATTTATCTATAAATTTACTTAAAATTTCATTCTATGTGAGTAATAGAATTGGTAGTGAATTCGAGAAAAAAAATTATTTTGAAGTTCCATAATATATAAAACAATAATTAGAGACTAAAAATTTTAAAAAAAAGCTATTAAAATAAAAATCATATTTTTAGTTCATTAATAAAGAAGCTTTTCCAAAAATATTTTTTATTACATTTATTTTATATTATACAGTACACTCCCAATTATCCGCGGAATTGGGTGGCGCGGCCGCCGCGGATAACAAAAATCGCGGATCATCCGAAAAAAGCTAAAAACGGGTATAGCAAAAAAGAAAACAGTCATTCCAACTTTGAAAAATCGTTTTATGTACAATAAAACGTAAAATAAACAGCAGGAAATGTTTAATTAACGCTTACTATTTTAGTATATCACTCAAAACTAACCTAAAATGCATTTTGTGAATGAAAACAGAAAAGTGCTTCGTACTTACGAGAGGCGTCAGGGTTGCACAGAAAAATGAATACATATGTATTGTTTTAATACTGTAATGTATTATGTAATTACAAAAGCATAACTGTAAAACTACACCTTTTTGAAAAAATCAGTCAAAAAAAACAAAAACACTTTGTGCGGCAGGCGCGGATAATCCGCACCGCGGATAACCCGCCCGCGGATAATCGGGAGTCTACTGTATGTGAAAACTGCTAGGAACTATGTACTATCAAAAAGGATTTCCAATGTGGGCTTGTACCTTCTAATGCCGGCCCTGATCTTACTTCATGTGACTTCTGATTATGAAACCAGATTTGGTTATATAGCAGGTGTATCGTGAAAACCTTGTATCCCTTTTTATATCTTTTTTTATTTCTCAGTTTTTTAAATCGATTTTTTATTGTTTTTTATTGAATAAATGATGAATGTATAATTTAAAATAATCTTTCCTCACATTACGTATGATTTTGCGTAAATAAAGCACCACCCACGGATCTCTGACTAAATGGAGTTTGATTTCATTGACCCTATGTTCATAAATCTCATGCTTAATATACAATGGTGTACAAAACTTAAGCAACAATGTAAATTTTAAACAGGTAGCCATGAAATTACAGAAAAAGGTTATTGCGAACAGTACAATGAACACGCAATTCAGTAGAAAGGTGATGCGTATGCAAATGTCAGGAACAAAATATCATAGGCGACTTCTCACTTGTAGAGTCGGAGAGCGCAATTAAAGATTACAAGGAAAGGAAAAACGAATGAAAGACATTCGCTGCAAATACAAGTGAGTTTTTTCGTGAAATATAGCTGGAAGAAATCACCTGGACGACTTCACATGTTTACGAATGATCGGAAAGCTGGAGAAAGGGCGCAGTTTCACTAGTGTAGCTAAAGAGTTTGGAATCAACAAATGTGTCGTTTCACACACTTGAAAAGCATTCCAAACCATAGATACAGTACAAAAGGTTTCTATTAAGTTAGGATGGGTTAAAGCACATGTAGGCCACAACGGAAACGAGGTTGCAGATTCCTTAGCCAAACAGGCCATTTCTGCAGGCACGCCCGTTCAATACCCAGCTCCTAGAAGCCATCTGAAAAGTATTGTAAATGAATTGAGCCTACAGCGATGGCAAGAAGAATGGGATAATGGCTCAACTGGCAGAAACATCCATCAAATCATCTCGAAAGTGTCCTTTAACCCATCATCTTGGAATAGGCTTGACATTATCTTTGCAACTGGCCATGGCCCTTTCCCTTCATATTTCAAGAGATTCCATATTAAAGGATCTGATCAATGTGGCTGCGGCGAAGTAGGCGATCCCCTTCATTATGCCACTAGCTGCCCTCTCACCACATCTTTTCATCTCAAAAAACCCATCCACGACCTAGAAAATATCTGGTGGACCAACGTTATGAGAAACAAGATGTCCAAGGTTAAAATTAGAAATCTTGTGCGGTTCCTACAAGAGAACGAGGAATTGATTTCTCCAGACCCAAGCCCAGTATAAAATTTTCGTTTCATTTCTCAACCAAGCTCTTCTCCAGAATATATTACCTTCAATAGATTTCATCTACTCATACTTCCCACCGAACACCTCCTTCATCATTATAATATTGTATATAGTTACTTTTTATGTGTATTGATGATATTTTATGCCTTTTTATGTGTATATTGATATTTTATGTCTTTTTTTGTGTATATTGTTTTTTTTTTTGTCTTTTTATGTGTATTTCTTTTATCTTAATAAATACTCCCACGTATATCCTTTCAACCGACAGGGAATCCTAGAGATTCCAAGTTCGGGGATATTCTGTGGCGAAAGAAAGGAAGTACAAAAGGTTGGTAGTGGTCGCCCTAGGAAAACAACTGCAGAGGATGACCGATATATCGTCCTGCAGAGAAAAAGAACCCGATACCAGTCAACAAGCGCCACTGCTCAGCAACTGTGTGCAGCAACAGGGCTACAAGTATCGCGATTTACTGTGGCCAGACACCTTCACAAAGGTGGCCTATTCTCTCACCATCCTGAATACTGCATCCCTTTGAAAGTTGGCCATCGGTGCACCGTTTAGAGTGGTATAAAGAGCATACAAACTGGACATCTCATCAATGGAGTCGTGTCTTCTTTACGGAGTCGTTTCAGTGCCACAAGTGATTCTCAACACCAGTTGATTTAGAGAGAGGTCGAGACATGGTTTCATCCCAGTACATCACGGAAAGAGATCGCTACGATGGTCCTGGAGTTGTAGTCGGGAAGGTATTATGCTGAAAGGGCGCACTGAGCTTCACGTTTTCGACAGAGGTTTGCTGATGTTCAGCAGCTACCGGAAAGTGAAGATATCACTCGAATGGATTTACCAGCATTCCCTCCTGATTTAAATCCTACAGAACATGTGTGGGATGCTTTGGGCCTTACATCCTTCTGGGAACACCCAACAACTGAAACAAGTGCTGATTGAGAAATGGGCACTCTTACCTCAAGAACTGTTGGACAATCTGATGCTGAGTATGGAGAGACGGTGCGAAGCAACCATTGCAGTAAGGGAGGGCATATCCCATACTAAGGAACATCTGCTTGTTGTTCTTCGTCTTGAACAGACAATCATGTGTAGTGATACTATGAGTTCAATAAAGTCTTTTTGTTGTTGTTGTTGTTTGAATTCATACTATATGCATTGTATTCATTTTTGCGCAACTATGTTTTCGGCATCGTTTAAGTACAAAACGCTGCCTCTCATTTCTGAATTTCATGTCTCTCTGGTGATTTGTTGTTGAGTTATGGCAAAAAAAGCTCCTGTCGCTTAAGTTTTGCACGCCAATGTAGTAAACATATATCTGAACACGCCGTTCTCACTCCTTTTAACATTTTTTTTTTTTTTTCAGTACAAAGTTAAGAAAAGTAGTTACAAACTGAAAACAGAAATAAACTATGTTACACACAAAAAGCAATTACGAATAGAGAATCGGAAGTCGAGTTCCAGAGACCCTTCACACGTGATTAAAAAGAAAAATTACAATTGCCACCTTTTTTTTTTTTTTTAATTATGTGAGGACATGATGTTGTTTTCATTACGGGCTTTTGAATAATTGAAGGCAACGAATAATTGAATCTCGCAATCCCGTAGGCAATGAATAAAGCTTAAATGGCAATATTCATCTTCATCTGCTTCACCTGCTTTTATCAGTATTGCATTATTATTATGTATGCTTCTTTGAAAGCAGATGTGTTTTTAAAAGATTGACCTACAGTTAGAGACATGGAGTTTTTACATAAGGAAAACCATAGTAATTACCATAATAATTACCATAGTATAACGGGACTATAGAAGAGCCCCCATGGAGTCATCTACTGCGCATGTGCAAATGGTTTTCTTTATATCTCGTAAACTATATATGTTAGAGACAATTTGTTTTCACCATAGTAATCCTACGGGACAATAATAGACCCCCCTCACGGAGTCATCTGCTACGCATGCGCATATGGTTTTCATTATATCTCGTAAACTTCATATGTTAGAGACATAGGGTTTTCACTTAGAAGTACCCCCGAGAGTCCTCTAAACTCCCCAAAATTTTGGATCCATTGAGCATGCGCAGTACGGATTTTGCTTAATATTGGTAAATCAATATCGGATCGATACCATAGAGTTCCTATGGGTCTCGGGATGTCGATGACGTCAACTTCCGGTCAGACTGGAAGTTGTTATATCTCGGATTCTATGCAGCGTAGAAACGAGTGTGGCCCATCTGAACACTCGTCACGATGAATAGAGTCGAATGACATTTTTACTGAAACACTGGTCTCGATAGGATCCGAGATCGGGTCTCGAAATTTACAAATTCGAGATACATTGCATTTGCTCATATCGTTGGATAGTACTCGCCGAAATGCACGTAACGATACGAGTTTCAAGTTGCTACTCGGAGTGATTCGTGAGTTACGGGTTCTCAAATTTGTAAAAAATTGAATTTTCGAGCGAGGTTTTCGACCTCGTTTTTACAAAAACTCTCTTTACGACTGGCATCGATACACTCTACTCGATGTCCTCTATAGAACGATACATATTTACATCGCTTACGTTATTAGGCGCTGAGAAACGGAAACGAGAACGGAAAAGAAACATGATGTTGTTTTGGTTAGGAGGGTTTGAAGCTCGAAATTACGTAGGCAATAAATAAATCATAAATGGGGCGTCCTAAGCTTTCTCTCGATGAAGCCTTGCAACGAAAAAAAGAAAATGAACGAAAGAGCAAAGGTCGGAACAAAACCTTCAATCAATCCTTCAGAGACAAAACCTTCAATCAACAAAAATGAATGATGAAAATTTAAAATTAAAAGCTGGTCGAATTTAAAATGAACGTAAAACAGCTTTACAACGGGAACGAAGAAAACGTATGCAGTGTGTTGCAAATTCTCAATCGCAGCACTCAACTTCAAACACAGAACGTGTCCATTTGGATTCTGAATCACAACCGTCAACGTTCAACGCAGAACGTCTCCGTTTCGATTCTGAGTTTCAAATATCGCTTTCCAGCTCTAAGCAATTCATCGAAAAAAATGTTCTCACATGATAATTTGAAATTTGCGATAGCAGATTTCAATTTTTTATTTTATATTCATTTCTAAAAATGGTTCAATGGGTGCACGTCAAATTCGCTACTTCAATTTAATTATAGAATTTATCGAGCCACCAACGGGAAAATAACATAAGATTGCATAAACTGAATAGAAAATAGAACGTGCTGATTTGTAATTGAGCCTTCACAATTCTTTATCAATTCAATCGATTCTTTAAACAGTTTAATTAGAATATTCCTTTTCTTTCTTAATCTCTATTTTAAATTAGTGGAGATTCACAACAAAAGGGCAAATGTCTTAATAATATCATTAGTTAAGTTTGTAAAAAACTAACTTACAAAGAAAAGAAAAGAAATGTAGTGCATCAAACTGTAAAAAACTCTCATACTATAAAATATTTATTTATTTATAAGAATTCCTCTGTTGAGGTATTTTATCTAACCATTATATTAATCCAAATTAATTACAGTAAATTGGTTTAACCAAACTAATAAAATTACAATATTACAATATAAATTGGCTTTTTTTTTTTTCGATTTTGATTCACATAAATACATTTCTGCTCATAAAAATCTTTTGATATATTGTTTTCAACTTTTCACTTTTTCCTGTGGCAATACCAAGACTTGGCAATAAGATGCAATAATTTAAATTGTAATATCGTCTGTTTTTTATTGTGATGGTAGTTTAAATCTAAAAGTCTTCAGCAAAACGTTGTTTAATTTATCCACTATCTGAAATGAACGTTAATCAATCATTCAGCTAATGTTATATACGCATTATAATATAAAAGTGATGAGAGAAGATTCATTTGCAATAAATCGCGTGCAACACTGATACGAAAAAAAGAATGTGCTTATTTGAGTAAAAGATTTGCATTTCGCATTTACAAGGCTAAATAGTTTCAAATAACAAAAAAAGGATGAATAAATGGAAGGAGAAATGATTACACAAAATTTAGATTCTTTTGAAAGGACTCTCTTTGAGTATTATTTTCTTTAAAATTTTATCTTTAAATGAATTTATTTGTTTTCTCTTCAGTTTAGCTGTGCTTATTAGAATATTCGATTTACTGAATATTTATTCAGTATTTCTTATACTACAGGTAAAAAATGCATATTTTTTAATGGAATCAATTTTACTTTTTATAAGTAGTTATTTTTCTTTTCTTTTCAGTTTAAGATATACATTATTACATTCTGATTTTTTCAGGATCTAATTTCAAATATAGATGGCAGCACGGTTATATTTATATTATAAATTTACAGATTCTTAATTACTTTATCAATAGATGGCAGCACGTCATCGAAAATTGTAAATTGATTCTTCGATTTCAAAATGGGAAGCAAATTCACAATTTAACTTGAAAATTTAATTATCTGACTAACTATAATAAGCTTATATTCAACTCTTTTAGAATTAAAATATGTTTTTCATTTTATTTATTTTTTCTTTATATTTGGCAACTTTTAGACCACGTTTGCAAAAAAAAAAAAAAAAAAAAAATTTGAATGATCTTGAAACATTACATTTGTAAGAATTTAGGAGTTTAAATTAAGTGTGACTAGGACTGCGAAGCTGTAAAAATTATTTTTTAACAGATGAATATAAATGTTTCAAGATCATTCAAACTTAAAATAAGATTTCTTATTTACGAGATAATAATTACTGCTTTGTCCTAAAATAATAATAATAAAAAAAATATATATATATATATGATAAAATCGATACATTCAATATTCATTTAAGAAATATAATACATTATTTTTAAAACTTTAAGGAATAATAATTGTCAAAATCACGTTGTTGTTGTTGTTGTTCATGCTAAGCTAATATAGTATTTAATCTTAGTATTTGATTAGTAGTCTTCGCCAAGTAGTTTTTCTCTTTTTCGTTTACACTAGAATGAAAAATCAGACGCCACCGGAAAAAAATTATTTTGCAAAAATATTCATAGTCTAATCGCCTTTTTTAAATATGAATTACATCTTTAATTTGCTCTAACACTTTTTTCCTTGTTTTATATTTATATGTTTTATTATCAGACGATTAGTTTTAGAGGAACATTAAAAATTGGTTTAATCGTTTTCAAATAATAATTCATTTTCCCACATTTTAAATAAAAACAATTTACACACAAATTAAGAATGTCTATTTAATTTAGAATCTATTTAATTAAGAATGTCTATTTAAATTTCAACTCTTATGTTTGTATTCTTGACATGAAAAAAAGTTTGAATATGTGTGTTAAAGTGAACGTGTTTAATATTTCTTTCTTTTTTCCTTTTTTCTTTTCTTCTTTTAATTAGCGGAACATTAAACCCAAGCTTCGTTTACGAACAAAACCTGCTTCCTAAACAAAAATTTATTTTGAAACTTATTTTATTTCTCGGATTTATTTTTATAGAAAAAAGTAATAAATGAAAAATTGCTCATATAACTACTAAACTTACATATTCTGTAATATATTAAATGAATTATAATAAATATTTATATATATATATATATATATATATATATATATATATATATATATATATATATATATATATATATATATATATATATATATATATATATATATATATATATATATATATATATAAAACTAACGTGTAATAAAGTGTTTTCTCCTGGATTCCAGCTTATTACTTTCACGATATGGCATACTTTGTGCTGATTAATGTTTAACTCTCGTAGTAATGAGACTTGAGCCTTTTTATTTTTCGACTAATTTAAGTTTATTTATTAGGCTCGAAATTTGTTCTAGGTTTACCATTTCGAAGTCATCATTATTTAACAAATTTCCATTATTTTACTTAATTTGGTTTAGAGTTATCAAATTACATACAAGAGGACATATAATAAAATACACAATTTGGACATTACGGAACATATTCCACACTCAGACACAGGTCTATAGACTTGATGTTAGAGAAAAGATGTCGTGTACTAGGATTCACCAGTATAGTTTATTAGATTTTTTAATTATCACATTCACATATGTACAGATATGCAAATATTCAATCAGATGACTGATTTTTTTTCCCCTTCAAATGCAAAACAAATGCATTTCTTTTTCTTTCTTTCTTTTTTTTTTTTTTTTTTTTTTTGTTTATAAAGAAAGAGTTAAAACGTGTAGATTTAAATTTGAATTTAACAGAGCTAAAAAAAGATTTCTTTAAACTTAAGACTGTTTTATTTAGTGTTTATTTATTTACGGAGTAAAGAATTTTACAAAGTTTATTTTTTAATTTCTCGCCCATTTACCGATAATTTTTTTTTCCTTAAAAAACCTTGAATTGAAGCATATGTAAACTCTCTATATTGACATATATATAAAACTCCGTCAAAAGTTTTTATCTTTTTTACTATCAGAGGAGTTTTCACGCCCAATGCTTGGGGCCCAAATGGAACTTTACTGTCAATGCCCCCCCCCTCTTTCTTTTTGTTCTGAACTGTTGGAAATGATACTCTTGTCAGGCAACAGATGGTCAGATATTTATTTTGAACTTGTGCACCGGTAGTGGGTGGATATAATGGTTCTTGTATAACATTTTGTCATGTTAAGTACAGTAACAGAAAATGTGTATCTTTTTTAAATTTTAATACTAATTATGTGATATTAAATCCTTTAAAATTAAATATTATTTACTTAAAATTATTGAAATATTTATTTGAAACTTAATTGAAATAAAATACAAACAACACTTTTTTTGAGACTACGATTTAAATTGAAGTATAACAAGGGGAAATATAGTTGAAAATTTTGTATTAAACTGTTTTTAATTACCAAAAATTTTCACAGTATGTTTTTATTTTTCAAAAATAGGTTTTGAATTTTAGAGTGCAATAATAATCCCCTATTTTTTTATTATATTTCTGGTAGTTACCAATGAAAACACTCAAAAATTTGCTTAATATTTATTAATTAAAATTCTAATTAAAACTTTTTCAAAAAAATGTCTCAATTTTGACCATTTACATTCTCTATATATAATTTTCCAAAGTCTATCTGTGCTTGTCTTAGATCTAGTAATCTGTCCTAAAAATTAAAAAAAAAACTGATGTGAGAACTTACTATTAAAATATCGCATATTATTAGACTACGAACTATTATACTAACAGTCTTTGTTGACCCTAATTTTCCATGATAAATAGTTGCTACAATTTTCAATTAAATTTTTTATGTAGCTTACTGTTGCTAGCATCCGTAACAAAGTATTTTTAAATTTCAAATCCAATAAACATGTAAAAATAATATGTACAGTTTAAAAGCCTTGCGCCATTCCGTTCATTATGTAATGTGTCTTCATAATTTTCTATTATCTCATCCAAAATGTGAACTTTTATGTGAAAAATGGAAGATAACTTCAACTAATACAAAAACTTTCAACATGATATTAAAGAATTTTATTTAAATTTATAAGAATAGAGAAATAGAATCATTCAGCATTAAATTTAACTCAGAGGATTATTTAATAAAAATTTCTCTGATTCAACAAAAAAATTCAGTTCACTAAAATATTAAAGCAATTTTCAAGTCTCAAACAGCACCAAAATTATTTTATAATATTATGTTTCCATCAACCTTATTTAAGGAAATTTCCTAAAATATGAGTAGCAGTTTTATAATGTAGAATGGAATCTCGGAAACTGAATTCGTCTATTGTGACAACAATTCAACTTCATTTATACATTTTCATTAGCTTATTTCATGTTTGAGTTTTATGTTTTGATATACAAAAATTCAGAATGTTTGTATCGTTGCATTCTAATTGCGAAAAAATATTTTGATCTTTTCGAATTTTAACTACCAGTTATTGGTCAAATTTAATGTCAGTTTTAATCAAATTTCGATTTTATATCAAAGATGCTATCTAATAATAATTCGTTAATAAAAGCAGATCATATGATGCCATTTTATTTATAATACTGAATTTTGAAATATATTACAGAATAAAAAATATTATAAATAAAAGTTTTAAGCGCATATTCTTTTAACGTACAGTAGAACATAATATGTAATCAAAAGTATGCATTTTAAAATCTCATAAATGCGCTGAAAATAATACAAGTAAATTGAGTAACAATGAACGCTATTAGAAAGAACGTTCTTAAACGTTAAAAGTATGTTTTAAAAATATCGAAATTCCAATTTTTCAAGATTACTTCTATCAATACTTCATTTTCTTACGATTCTGTTTAGACCTCCATATTGGGGGTAACTACTATAGATTAATAAAGAGATGTTTTTTCTAACTTTTAAAACTTCATTTTATTAATTATTAGTTCTCATTTACTTTATTATCACTTTTATTACTTTGAAAGAAAACAGCAGTTTCCAATTATCTTTATCTTTGTTTTCCATCATATTTCAACTACCGCTATTGTGTCTGAGCTGATGTTTACATCATCGCAAAAAATAATTTTATTATCATTTTCGGATTTTCATATGTTTTCGAATAAATCAAATTAAATAAATTAATGATCGTAATTATACTCCCTGTATAGTTAATTATACTCCCTGTATTTATAAAACGCCCTGTATAGTTAGTTACAAATGCTGTTACAGAAAAAAGTATAGATTTGCTGTAAATTTAGCAATTGTTTATACATCGCTTCGATACTCAGATGAAGTGCACATCAATTTCATACCGAACATTGAACATTCTTGATCATTTTTGCAAAATCAATTCTAGAATATTTTTTACATTTATATGCTTTCTTTTAAAGTCTCATTTTTTTTTAATCGACCAGAATATGTTTCAAATTCAAAAATTAATCTCAATTCAAAATGAAAAACAATTTGTCAATTTTTTCAGATTTTAGTTATTAGAAAGAAGAACGCATATCTATATATTTGATATTGAAATCTCAGCTTTATGTAACAATCCTTTGTGTTTTAAACTGATACTAATAATTTTTAATCAATAGCAGACGATATTTCTTTTATTGTTTACTTACACGAATAGATAATTGTACCAAAAGATTCATCTGTCATTTTTTTTCTGTTGTTGATGATGATATCATAAAAATATCTAGATAAATAAAATGGCAAGATTTTATTTCGATGATTGAGTTAATTTAAAAGACGTTTTCGTATCATTATAAAGTTTCAAGGCAGATGTATTCTCAAAATAAAGTTTTTGATCTCGGACATTATATAAATAGAACTCTTTGAAAGCATGTTTATTTTTTTAAACAGCAACTATTCTCAAATTTCGATTATGGAAATAAATTCCAGCGAGAGATTCTAAATAAAATAAACAAATATATTTTGTTCGTTTTCGAAGACATTTAAAATGTAACGAGATAGTTTCACCTAGTAAAATTCTAGCCTCCACTAACATTGAAAACTCTATTGATTTACAAATATACTCATTCCAAAAATGAAAAAAAATATTATTTACGCATTTTTGTAGTAACCTTGGTCGTTTATTTTTCGAACGCCTTCAGTAATCATATAATCATTCTTAGGTGGACTCAAAATTTACAAATGTGTTCTTTCAGAACACATCCTTGGCAGATAATTATTAAGACGCCTTCGATTCTGATAATCGATTACATTTAAAAGGCCCTTCTCTGAAAAATCGTCTGCAATCAAATGCAACAATCGCCTTCCACTAGCCCAAACGTACGTGGGAGGAAAACTGGATATTCTAGTCTGAGCTTCGGAGCTCATGAGGGCTTCTTCAAGGTAGAGAAGCGCAAACCCATAATTTTTTTTTTTTTTTTATCTTTTTTCTATACGAATGAAATTGTGCCCAACTATGGTAACTGTTCTTTATAGCATGTTCTTCACGAATAGTTTATTTTAATTTTATCAAAACTATTTTATCGTTTACCAAAGCAATTAGAATCTTTGACAGTTTATTTATTTATCTGTGACATTTTCATTGTTGGCGTGCTATCTGAGCATAATTTCATTCCAGCGGGTGTTACGAATTACGATTATTTATATAAAAAGTAATAAAAACATACAGGAATAATTGTTTTCGAATAGAAACGAGGCAAAAGTAATAAATAATATTTATATTTTTGCATATACTAATATAATTTATGTAAGAAAAATGTAGCTTTTTTGTGATGTAAAAATACATCAATATGCAAAATCGGCTCTACGTCCCTAAAACTAGGGATCATTTCACCCTTTGCCGTTTATGGATGTACAATAAGACGGTGTTGATCACTGGCCTATATTTTCAAACAGATTGAGGTATAAGATTCCACTCTGTACAAGTACCACACAATGGTTATGTAGTAAATAATTGTTCCTTTTCATGTTTTGTAATGTAATGCGAGGCATTATTTATGTTTCAAATATTATATTATTGTATGCAATAGATTTGCAAAACTCAAGAATGATTGTTCATGATGACCTAGAAATACATCAATAAGTCTTTTTGAAAGAAAAAAAAATCTTATGTAGGTTTTTTTTTCTTTTGTATTTTTTTCTATTCATTATATCCGTTTCCCGGTTCATTTCAAATATTATTTAATAAAAATGAAAATTCATGAATTTAAGGGTTAAAATTAATTCTTTCTATTTCGTGATAGCATTATTTATTTCAATTTGTACTTGAAGCAGAAACTGGCAGGATATTAAAATATATAATACAAAAAGAATAAATAATATAGATTTAGAATAATAACATAGAACACATAAACAAACTAAAAAAACATTCAGGGGAACTTCTTTTTTTTTTTTTTTTTTTTTTTTTACGAAAAGTATTGCTATTATCAAATATTCGACTTCCAGTGTTGATGAAATATAAAATTTTAGGTTTTCAACGTTTCATTTCTAAATTCAATTTCTGTGCAGAAATTTGTTCAGACGTACAATTTTTCCTTGCTTTGTATGACTTTGTATTGTTTCGTATTTGTATGTATGCAAGGTGTTTCAAAACTTACCTTAGTTACTTAGATTATAGAACACAACTAGACAAGCTCTTTCATATGAAATATAAATTAACGAAATAGGCATAATGATTGTGATGGAAATATATCCACGAAGAAAATGCATAGTGAAGTCACATTTTTTTCAATTTCTCACAAAAATGGAGTGTGGTGGGAGTCAGAACGCCATTAATGACATGCTTTCTAAAGGTGAAGAACTTTCATATAAAACTAAAATTGGCGCAATTGAACCAGCGGTTGTGGCTGGGGAACTTGTCTTTTGGTTTTGCAATTTATTTTAAATAAGTGGATAGTGTGCTGTTGGGAAGTTTCAAGTTAATGGATTGTTATTACGGACATAGATAAGTCTTAATTCGGATTTTTATATATGTATATTGCGTAAATGAATTATTTTTCTACCACAAAAATGCTTAATGGATTGTAATTTTTTACCATGCGAATAAATGGAACTGCCTCTCCTAATACAGAAACAAGTGAACGTAGGGTTCTGCAGTATTATCTGAGATAGTAAAGAATGGGTCATCTAATTAGAGGGTTCGAATATCAAATATGAGTAGTTAAAGTGAATGTGTTGACTATTGACAAGAGACTTAAAGAACAAGTTTAAATAATTACTTCGAGGTCCATATGTAACTGAACTGGAATAGGGACTGGAGATAGAAGGTTTTCTATCCTGTACTCCTAATCGATATCATAGTAATAAATATGCTTTTACATTTGCATTCAAGAATTAAACCAAATGTCAGTTTTTAACAAGGACTCAAACTGGAACCTCTTATAAACCGCTGTAGCAAAACTTTATTTGATTGAAATTTAAAAAATAAACCATTTCAGCTAAAAATATCAGTATTCAATATACACATCTATTAAACAAAATAAAATTTTGGATGTCAATGTAATTGTTCAGTCGATATATATAAAACGTAATAAATAATTGCCATTATAATTAAACCCCAAATGTCTAGATTAAATTCAAAGCTTAAAAAGACCTAGTTTTAATTATTGATTAATAATATTTCAATCATTCAAAGATGCAAACACAACCCACAAAGCCGATAATTTTAGTATCCTACTTATATAGGTAATATAATCTCTTTACTAATTAAGATAAGGTCTGTAATATTGTAAAGTAGAACCACCAATGAGAAAAAGCTCAGACATATCAATTTTCATATAATCCATAAAATGTAAAGATTAAAAGCATACAGTTTTTTTCTTTTTAAAAAATACCTTAAGACAACTTGATAATTTTGCATAGATTTTAGAAATAAGTAAAGTAACCAAATTCCTAATTTCAATAATCTAATTATTGATACAAATGAGTAATTGTATACAAAAGTGCCTTTCTGAAACGATTCAGTTCTGGCGTTAGATTTGTAAAAATAAAAGGGCAAAACCTTTGCTTATTTTTTATTATAACAAAAACAGATTAAATTTAAAACATTCATAAATGAGACTTAAGAAGTTAAAAATAAACTTGGTACAGTCAGTGCATAAAATTTGACATCCTCAAATGCATCTTTAAAAAATCATCAACAATAAAATTTTGTCTAAAAATGAGGAAATACGCTGGAAATGCCTTTTCTTATTGATTTTTGTTTTTCTTTTTGGACATTTTTTTTCTTTGGTATCGCGCCATGAACTTCCTGAGAAGCGTCTTCAGCAGCTAAATTCATCTGTCCCAAGTCATCCTCTAGTCCCAGCTCAGAAAAATTCTTATTGGCCTCACTTTGGACTGTATGTTCAGAGGCACTGTCTGATCGAGTTGACCTTCTTCTGGGAGATTTTCTTTTTTCAACAGCAACACTCTCAGAATCATTTAG
This sequence comes from Argiope bruennichi, assembly GCF_947563725.1. Classification (NCBI taxonomy): domain Eukaryota; kingdom Metazoa; phylum Arthropoda; class Arachnida; order Araneae; family Araneidae; genus Argiope; species Argiope bruennichi. The sequence goes on from NC_079160.1 coordinate 74,491,141, forward strand.
CGATTTTGGCGCTTCTGGTGATTCTCGGTCATATATAGGTCTCATTGCCGGTTTTAAAATTTCAACAAAAAGCGCAAATTCTTCAGACAATATAGCTGAAAAGATATCCTGTGGTAAAAATCCTAGGATGTCCTTTAGTTTTTTTATTGGTGTCCCTGAACGAGTCATCTTTTTCATTTCATCTTTGGATTGTTTTTTAACACGTTCAAGAAAGAGATCCGAAACGTCATCCCTAGATCCATAAGGAACAGCATATTTTTTAATGAAATTTGTGATCCATCTGGTGTACCCCAATATATTTTCAAACTCGTCAAATAATTCCTCAATTATTTCTGGACCATTTTTAAGTGGTTGGATAGCAAAGATAATATACGAGCTGATATATTTTATGGCCTTATTGAAATTAAAAACTATGTTTTCATGATGGAGAAACAAAGCCATTTCATTAAACGAGGCAAGAAATAATTCAACAACCGATTGTTTTATCCTTGCCCGACTCAGGGAACAACATATTACAAGTTGTCCCAAAAATAATCGAATTTCCTTGTCGCCAAATTCAGAAATATTGCGCCTTGATACAAACATCTGCCTCCATTTTTCCCTCATAATTAAAGCAATCCTCAAAGCTGACGCACCGGCTATTTTCACCGAATAAGGGCGATTGTACACATTCTCTTTGCAATCCGTAGATGGAAGTTTCGTTTCAGGAAATCCACATTTCTTGAGCGTATACATCATGACATCGTAAACAAACCTCCTCACATACAGTGTGTCCTTGTCGGAACAACTGTACAGAGTCTTTGCTTTTGGGGCCATTTTTTTACCAGTTTTTGAACCAAAAAGAAGCGATATTGAGCCTCATTGGTATTATTTAATAATTCACTTCATATTTCATTTCACTTGATGTCAATACTCGTCAAAAAGTATTTTGTGTTTTAATGGAATTTCTACAGTTTGACAATAGCCCAAAAAAGCCTTTTTAAAAAACCCGAAGATGAATAGCAATTTTTATAGAGCTAAACCATCGAAAATATTCAGATTATAAATATTCAGATTTTTATTCATAAATTAAAATTTTGCGATTCATTATCAGAGGAATATTGAAGATTGGACAAAGGGAAGTAAGGCTTATTTCTTGACAACTGACCTAATCGCAAGGGATTAGTTTAGTTATACGTCCCGTTTTAAAGCAAAACTAGGCCTATTTGGGGATGGAATTCGTAATTTTGTACAGAGGTTAAATGACGAGGGTGACACCTGACCTGGCACCCCCCTCTCCAAACTTTTGTTCCATATCAACAGGACATTTGGCTCTGAAAGATTTAATGTGCACCACACACACTTACACGGCTGTTCTTCTGTGAAATCGGGTCTCGAATCTAAAACACTCAGGTCCTGAAAACGAGACTTTACCACCAGGCCACTGGGGCTCGCTAACCATGGTAACTATGCTAATAGCTATACCATAGCTAAACCATGGTAAATATTCAAAGTATATTAGAAATGTACTTTTTATATTTTGTGAGTGTTTTTTTTATATTATTGTTTGTGGCATATCGAAGATTAGACAATGGCAGGTAAGGTTTCCTGATGACTGACCTATTCATAAAGTAATAATACCTGCAAGGGTTTCTGAAAAAAAGTGGATATACAGTTATCCTGAAGCTAGTCTTCAGGTACTTTAAAAAAACATCCTTGAGTTTTTCCCATTTTTAATACCATACATTGATGAGCAGGACAGAGTGAGGTAAAAAATTAAATATTATGCCCTTGTCACCTTTTAATCTCATTATACCACTGTTTGTAATGGATTTTCTGCTTATAATATCTAAATTTTAAATCAAATTGACAGGAAACCAAATTCTTCATAAAGTGGATATGGAATAATCCACTGGAAAAAGTACAAGATGTAACATTACAAGCTGTATTCTAATTTCAATATCTTTTGGTTCCGGTGAAGTTTTTATCATTCGATCATGATCAAGACACATCCTAAATCAATCCTCATGTGGCTTCAAAAATGGATAATCCATCTAATTAAACAATGCTAAATCTATATCTTTTAGTAAATAAACTCACCACTTAGCTAAATACAGGATCGAAACTATCTATTGGCACTGGTGATCATCAGGAAATATGGATATGTGACGAATTAATAGAGTTTCATGCAACAAAGCAGCGTTCACACAATGACAAATAATTGTCTCATCGGAACAACTATTTGCCACTGTCCCTTTGTGATCACGTGACCCTCCTGAAGTAGGCGTTACCTTCTATTACGCGCAGTAGTTGACCTCGTATTAACTCTGTTTAACTACAAAATGTTTTTAGTTATTGAATAAATTATTGTACACCTCCTAGCTATAATGTATTGGTAAGAAGCAGTATTTTATTCAATTGAAACTCTTTAATTTAAATATATATCGTTATTAAATATTTATAGGGTAAATATTTTTCCAGCAATATATTTAACATATTCTAAGCTGAACATCATTTGAATACTCAGTTAATACATCATGCAAACAGGTATTCCTAAAAAATTATCTATAAATTAAAAAATTATAAAAACTTTAAAATAACTATTTACTTCCTAAATTTCTGTATTGCTCAAATATGGAGGCTTAATTTTACAAAAGTTTGAACATTTCACTAACACAAATTACAATATCCTCAAAATTTGATAAGTGTCTAGACTATAGATGTCAATTCTGTGTAGTTATTATGTTAACTTACATTCGAACTGCCGGACTGACGGACTTCAAAAGAATTAGATTTTACCCAAAATTTGATTGAAATTTCAAAATTTAGTGTAAAGACCGCATACAAATTTCAATCGTCTAACTTGAGTTTTTGAGTTATCTTTGTCATAGACAGACAGACGGACATTTTCCAAAAATGTGTTATTCGAACTTAGAGAGGTCTAAAATGTAGAGATTCGTCAAAATTTTTTTTATATTTGCATCTACATATGTTTTAATATTATTTTACATATTTAGATGCTATCTTCTGAAATTCCAATCTTTGACAAAAAAAAAAACCTTACAAATTAAAATCTAATGCACATTTTTGTTCAAATTTGGTATAATGATTCCTCGCTATGTTCTGCAGTTCTTGAACTTGGGAATAAGTAATCTATTCATTTATAAGTATTTTATAGCTGATTTAGAGCTTCACAATGTGAAAAAAAAATGAAAATTTCGAGCAAGTTATCAATCGGACCCTCCTATTTAAATAGTGAATAGAAATACAACTTTTTGTTGTTGTTCAAGAACTAGATAATATATTTCTGAAGCTATGTGTTAAATTTTGTGCAATCATTTGTTAAATCTCGTAACAAGTTTTTAATCAAATAAAAGCCCTTTTTCCCCAAAAAAATTAAAAACACTTACCACTTAACTGATATATGTTGGTTTCCTAGAGGTTTTTTCTAATCTCTTATGAAAATATTCAAAAATATTCTTTGAGCGTTTTTGAAAAAATTCATCCCGAATATAATCACATACTTTAAACGACTATTATCTTTAAAAAATCGTAAAATGACAGAATAAATCAATTTTATTCTATTGTTCTAGTTACTACTATGCAATACAAAAACGAGTTGCTAAAATCGAATCCGATGCGATATATATCAATAATAAGACAAGTTTTTACAGAAGGTTTTTTTTTGTTTGTTTTTTTATTCCAACAAAGAATATATCGTTTCAAATTGAAAACATTTTCACATAAAAATAAGAATTTAAAAAAAAAAACTTGGTAGTCAGTATTTAAAATTTCAGACACTACAATGTATTTTTAAAAATCGTCACTAATAAAACCCATGTTTACAAATGATTAAAAGATTACTTTCTCTTTTTCTTATCCGCATTTTTAGATGCTTTTCTCCTAGATGCATCGTCAAGGCTCGACTGAGTATCATCTCCTTCAGAGCCTAAGCTCATATGTTCCAAGTCTTCTTCTAGTCTCGTTTCAGAAGAGCTCTGTTTACTTTGTAGAATTTGTTCAGATACCTCAGGAGTTTCCCTTTCTTCCAAATCACCTCTTCCAGAACATTCTGGCACTGCTGGTGGCTTCGGTATCCATATAAAATTTTCCAACATTTCATCTCGGATAGCTGCAAAAAGATCATGCGGTAAAAATCCTAAATGATCTTTCAATTTTTCAAGTTCATCTTTATATTGTTTTTTGACATATGTGAAAAAAATTTCCGAGACATCATCTCTGGATCCATAAGGTATAGCGAAATCTGTAATGAAACCTGTAATCCATGTAGTGTACTTCGATATATTATCAAACTCGTCAAATAGATCTTCAAATGGTTTTGAGTGGTCTTCATTTATTACGTAAAAACCTACCATATACACACTAACTGCTTTTAACAGATTGCTGAAATTAATATTTATATTTTCATGATGGAAAAACAGCGTAATTTCGTTAAACAAAGCTAGGAATAGTTCCGCTATGGATTGTGTAGGCCTATTTCGACTCAGAGGAAAACATATTGCAATTTGTGCCAAGAACTTCAAAACATTGTCGTCTCTAAATCCACAGCTGTTGCGTCGTGATATAAAAATCCGTCTCCATCTGTCCCTCAGGATTAAAGAAACGCGCAAAACTGATGCGCCCGCCATCTCCACAATATTAGCGCGCTTATAAACAGTCTCTTTGCATTCTGTAGTTGGAAGTCGCGTTTCAGGGAATCCACACTTCGTAAGCGTATACACCACAACATCATATGAAAGCCTTCCAATACACAATGCACCATTTTCAGAAAACTCACTTTCTGTTCCTGCACTGGTAGCCATTCTCACTATATTTCGTGACAAAAAGACTGAAATTTTACACCAACAGTTTTTAAACACAGTTTCACTTATTATATTCGTAATTATTTCAAGCTTTTATATATTTTCTTCTGTTTGGCTGCATCGAAGTCAAATATCCTCCCTCATGCGCGACGCAGAAACTTTTAAGTGGCGTTCACACGAGGCCAACTACTGCGCGTAATAGAAAATCATGCCTGCATCAGGAAGATCATGTGACTGCAATGAAACAATGGCAAATAGTTGTCCGAAGAAGACAACCAGTTGCCGTTGCTCCAGTGGGATCATGTGATTTTCTTGAGGTAGATGTGACTTCCCATTGCGCGCAATAGTTGGCCTCATATGAATGTTACTTTAGAAGAAATGCCGATTAAGATATCTTTCTCGTCCTCTGACAACGATTACATTTCAATTATGAGATCGATATAACCCTAATAAAGACTGAAAAATGGGATGTGAAATAACTTCAGAAAACTTCCATTTAGCTCATATGAACACTATATGAAAAAAAAAGTAGTACAAACTATAATGTGCTAGAAGAGCTATTACTGGCTTATATGCTATTCACCACAGTACTCTCCCTCCAGTGGAGCATATAAGCATAGCATATAAGCCAATAATAGCTCTTCTACCCGAACAGCTGTTTTGGTAAAAGGGTTTAGTTACTGGACTGCTGACCACAAGGTCCCAGGTTCTATCCTTAGCACATCGCTCACCACTTCATATCTATATCTTCACCATTATTCACTGTCGATGAGTTTCTCAAACAATTATGTTTTTTATTATAACTATAATAACGAATTTCATGTATATGTTATCGTTAAAGTGTATAATTCAGTTATTTCTTAAAATATCTAGGTATTTCATGAAATAACTAGACAAGTCAGTTAAAGTATATAAAATTATGGAATTCGACGATTTGACTATGTATTCTATAAAATAGCGATTACTTGATCGTTAATGAAGAGAGAGAGAATCCAATGATTTGTAGTCTTTAATAATTAGTTTTCAATACATTTTAGTAGCCCTTGGTTTTTATCATTATATATACAGGAATATCTAAGAATAATAGAAATTCAAAAAGGTATAAGATTTTAAGGAAGTATATTCTTGAATTCATTCTTCAGTTTTTTTTTAAATAGGAAAAAAATTTATTTACAATTTATCTCTTTAAAGAAATTTATTTCTCAAATAATGTGTTAAATCTATCTCATTTTTAAAATTCTGAGAAATGAGTTAATATCGTGATATTTAGAAAAGGATTTTGATAAAAAAAATTTAGCCACTAACCAGTTTTTTTTAAACATTGTAAGATTCTAAACAAGTTTAAATTGAAAACTGTTATTTAGCTTAGGGGGGGGGAAATAGCCTTCACTTAAGTAAAAAAATTAGCTGGGATACTTCCACTTCAAGGGAATCCCGCCAATTTCTTTATCTTTCCTATCGCCACAACACGGCTTATCTCTATACAGCTGGTTGCAGCTTAAACTAGTGATGGGAAATCTCGTTCATTTGAAAGATTCGGCTCAAAATCGTTCGTTCACCAATTTGACCCGTTCGTTTCAGGTCGTTCGCGAACGATTTCGACTCTTCGAACGAATGAGTTAAGCTCTTTCGTTCGCGAACGAATGAATTAGCTCTTTCGTTCGAGAACGAAGGAACTAGGCTCTTTCGTTCGCGAACGAATGAATTAGGCTCTTTCGTTCGAGAACGAATGAACTAGGCTCTTTCGTTCGAGAACGAACGACTATGTTGCTTTTCACTCATTACGTCACTGGCCAAACCGGAAATTTCCGGTTGTATTGAGTCTCGTAAAGAAAGGTGACTTCTACTGTAAGTGTTTACTTCTCGGCGCATGCGCTGTTATTTTGCCATATGCAGTTCGTTCTGAGAAGCAGAGAATGGGGGAATTCATAGAGTGTAATGATTTTTTTCACCTCTCGCAGGTGGGAATGAAGGAACAGGCTTTGTAATTTGGATCATTTCTCAGTTATTCTACTGCCTGAGATTACAGTGTTAATTAATGGTTTTTTAAAGGCTTTCTTTTTCCGTTTTTACTTTTTATTTAATTATGAAATATCTTTCATGATTGGTTATTTTGGCAGTACGGAGTTTCCTATTACGTTTAGATAATTCCATAAAATATTAAGCTCTGTTTACTAAGTATAAAAGTATTTCGTTTTACGAGATATTACATCATTTTAATATTGCTCAATAAATTTTAAAGTAACATTATAAATCATCATTTAGTTATATATTTATTTATTCAGCTTTTATTTTTATTTTTAAATTTTATTTATTTATTTTTATTTCCTGGAATATATGCCAATAGTCGTGTCTACGTAATTAAGGGCAGGATTCATTTAGAACTCGAGCTTTTAGAATTTTGATATTCCTATTGTTTTATACTTGCACAAATTTCATTAGATTTTTATTGTTTAAGAGCTATACTATTACATTTATTCTTATATATGGTTACTTGCATCTTTTATGTTCACTCTTTAGTAGAAAAATATATCTTAAATTATCATTTAATAATTTATAATATGATAAGTAAAATATTGTTCTTGCCTTGCGTAGTGACAATCTGCTGCAAAAGTAAAGTACTTTTAAGCACCTTTGTATAAGTATGCATATGTAAACTGCATATTTTCTAATCATAGAATTTTTTTTAATTTTATAACAATATATAGTTTTTACTGAAAAAATCTTATTATTAAATTATAATATTTATTTTTCTTTTTGCACAATATCTTCTATTGTTAAATTATGCTTTTTTGGATTTGACAAAAACATAGAAATAATTATACAAATGAAAAAAATATTAATACCAAAAAATTTAAGTAAACTTTTATAAGATTAACAATAAAGATTTATGAGCTTTTCTAACATTTCTTAAAATTAAAATAAAATATACATAAACATTTCTGAAAATGCGATAGTGATGTAGAAGCACAAATGACCACAAATGATGCATTTTCAATATGACCACAAATTTTGTGTGTGATTTTTATAGAAGCAACAACTATTACGATCAAACATGGCTGGCATAGAAAGAGTATTAAATAATCATTCTTACTCATTCTATTAAGTAAGTAGTGCTCGTTCAATTAAGTAATTTTATTTGCATTCTTATAAAGCTAAAAACTAAAGCTTACCTTTAGTTTTAGTTTTAGACAGTCGTATGATCATCATACGACTGCCTAAACTGCCCTGAAATTGATTATAGAAAAATGCCAAGTTCTAAATAAGTTTTTAAAATCCTTTTTAATAGAAATGATTAAAACAAAATTTTTACTCAAAACTACACTTATAGTCACAAAATTACATACCAAATTTGATTATTTTAGTTCAAATTAGTTATTGTTGAGTTATCGCGTTTACATATATCTGAAAGTACAGACCGACAAGCGGTGAATCCCTTGTTGGTTTTGGCACAAAATTTGACAGATGTTTATACAATAGATACTAAATCTGTGTACCAAACTATCTAGCTCTCTTCGTTTTGTAGTTACCATGCTAACTTATATTTGAAACAGTCAGATAGACAGATTTCCTATACACAGATGTTGCAGAAAATTTGATCGAAATCTACAAGTTTGGTGTGAAGACCGCATAGCAAATTTCATCCATCTAGCTCAAAGTGCTTTTGCGTATAACATAAAAGCAATTTTAACCAGATAGCAATAAGAATAAAAGCCTTTTTCTTCTTTTATAATTATTTTAACAGCAGCAAAATAATACGATTCAATGATTCGAAGAAGAAATATCATTTTGAATTTCATTATAATAAAAGTATTTGTTATAAACTGTGTCTACTTATTTCGCAGAAATTATTTTTAAAAAATTACATTCAACCAAACAAAATTTTTATTATTCAAATGCGACTCTTTTTTAACCTTTAAAACGGTGTTAAAATAATTTTTATGCGATAATATGCTTTGATGTTTTGATAAAAACACATTAAAATTCTATTTTTTAAAGTAAATTTTGAATTAAAAGTTTGAGAAATCCGTTTTTAGTATGCCTCTAACGTGCAAAAAATAACTTCCCAAATTTCATGTTCCTAATTTCAATGGCTTTATGCTAAGCATCGATCAGGACAAGACTTTATATAAGAAGAGAAATTTCATACAAAATTTAATAATACTTTATAGTTTTACCTAAAGATTTTCCAGACGTTCCATTTTTTTTATCGCTGTGTTTGATTATAATTTATTAATTACGGAAAGACGCGTTTGATGTTAAAATATAACATTGAAATAGTATATTTCCATATTTATTTAAATCATTGCTGCATCAGAAAATTTAATCATTCGAGAGGTTTTTTTTTTTTTCTTGTTTTTTTTTTTTTTGTCTTTTTTTTTTCCTGTTTATTTTAAAAGTTATTGATATAAATAACTTACTGTAAGTACTTAATTCTTATAAATTTTAATTTTGTATTACTTAATTCCCAAAGCAATTGCTTGCATTTATTTATTAGAATATAAAGAGAATAATATTCTAATGTTGAAAACTTATTAAGATATATGTAGATTCAAATCTAAGAAATAACTTCATTAACAATGTAAATTTTAAAAAATTACTAAATTTATTCATTTAAAATGATAGAATAGTAACACAGGGTAAATAATATTTTATGGAAAAAAATATTATTTTTTTTGGTCGATATATACCAATTAAAATTTGCAGGTATCCTCTCAAAATTATGCAAATCAAAACCTCTTATTTAACTTCCAAACGATTCTGCATACCCACAATAATAGTTAGAAGAGAACGTTTGCTAGCATTTTTTTAAAATTATATTCGTTGATTTAAGCAATGCACAAAATATATAATATCAGCCAATTTTCAAATGATTTACAAAATTCTTTAAGGAAGGAATATTTAATTTGTTATTTTATAATTAAAACTACTTCAAGAACTGGTATTGAGAAGATTGAGCCTCGAAAAATACTTAATACTATTTTAAACACAGTTTTCTGAAACAATAATCATTTTAATTCACTTGTTTTTTTAATTTATTATTTTTACATACTTTCCGATATTTGTAAATTATGTGTTGGGCCTAAAAGTTGGTCGAATTTCGGAATGGAAATAATTTTATTTTCTATCAAATTTGATTTCTATTCAATAATCTGTCCCGAGTTATCTATTTTCAGAAACTTCAATATAGTCCTCGCTATCAGAATAATTTTCTAACAAAGTAGAAATATTTTCTTCTTGAAAAGAATTTGAAATGTCAAATTCAGCATCTTCCTCATCACTTATATCAAATCAGATTCATCTAAATCTTTACAGAGTATTTTATTAATTTCTTTTTGAATTAAAACTTTCCGATAACCCGGCATTTTAGCAAGAGATTTTAGTAGCTACAGAAAGCGTACTGTAAATTAAGCATCTACCCTCAAATAATTTTTTGAAACACCAATCAACAGTGACAGGGGGAACGGAAGCAACCACTGTTAAAAAGACAAAATCGCCCCCACCGTTTTACGACCCTATTGAGAAAAGGGGAAGAAAATAAACAGGTGCCATTTCCGCCGTTCCCGCATTTGTCTTCTTATCTGTAAGGGGTTCACGCATGAAATTAGCAAGTTCCACACCGTCGTTCGCGAACGGAAATAGCCAGGTCCACACAGTTAATGAACGGGAATAGCCGGGTCCACACAGTCGTTCGAGAACGGAAATAGCCAGGTCCACACAGTCGTTCGAGAACGGAAATAGCCAGGTCCACACAGCTAATGAACGAAAATAGCCGGGTCCACACAGTCGTTGGAGAACGAACGACTTACTCAGAAGATAGCGACCCGATTCAGTTCGTTCACTTAGAGGACCCGTTCGTTTCGACCCGTTCGTTCGCGAACGACCCACCTCTAGCTTAAACACTTTTCCCGCCTTTTTCGTTGAGCACGAGGAAAAATGTTGTCATTGCTTTAGTATGTGAATGTAGATATTGGGTTTTTCTTTTTGTTTTGTTTGTTATAAACTGTGTTGTTATATAGTAAATGAGAAAAATGAATCATAAATTTCTCTTTATTAATGTCTAACGCTAGTCTTAGCAAGAAGAAACATTAAGATAATCGATATCGGTTAACTATTTCTCCCTATGTTTACATTTGGTTGCAATCCATAGTATAGGAAGTACCCCCAATCTGAATATCATTTTTCAATTTAAATTTGTTTAGAATCTTACAATGTTTGAGTAGAATGGTTAGTAGCTATATTTCTTTTTTTTTTTCAGGATTCTTTTTTTAATGTTAAATCTTTGCTCTAAATGTTAAAAGTGACAAAGTATTCCGTTATTATCCTTTTTGTATTTATTAATATTTTACATATGTATAAATAAAGAAAAATGTAACGATACAATCAACTAAAAATGCTAATATAAAACTCAAATTTAACAATTACTATATAAATTGCACAAAATATGCAAGGCTTCAATAGTTACAAACTCAGACAATTCTTAAAATGTTCTTTTCCAAATTTATTCAAAAAATATTTTTTAGAGCTTTAAACATGTACATAACATTTGTATCTATCAGATTAATTGATTAGGTATAATTTATATGAAAAGTATTTAATATGCCTTTGTGCACCTTCATAAAGTTTTAGCTCCTAAATGTAACTGTAAAAAAAGCTTAATGCATGACTGAAATTTTGCCATTGAAGATTAATCTTTTTAGGATGTTGGCATTTTAATCTGTACATGACTTGTAATATGCTTACTAAGTATAATATTAATGGCATTTGTTTCTCGGAAGATCTTGTAAATTGAAATAAAATAAACAGATAATTTTCTACATATATGTTTCAAAAACAATGTTTGTAATTGAAGTATAAGATGAGTTTACCTAGTTTAAATTTCATTTTTTAAAAATGGTTGCTTATTTTAGATGGATTTTTTTTTTTTCAATTAACCTGTAAGAGTTAAAGGAATTTGATCATTTTTTAGGTTAGAAATTGTACCATTGCATAAACGTAGAAATTTCTTATTCAGATTATCAAGTAATAATCATAAGGTATATATCATTGATATTCTGAATTTCAATTAATTCTATCAAATTAATTTGAATAAACTGCGCAACACTCTATACCTAACATATATAAGGAGTGTAGCTGAAAGAAAATGTGTGCACTTTTTTCTAGTTAGTTTCAACATTATTAAGAAATTATATCAGTAAGTAAACTGAACTGGAAAAAGAATCGTAATATGATTTTTTTTTAACCAAATTTTACAACCAAAAGTATATGCATGTGCTGAAAAATGAATGGGGTGAGGTGGAATGGAATAGTGTAAAAGTCATGCCTCGTAACATACCAAATTTCTCACTTTTACACTTATTACTGATGATGCACTTACAATAAGACAATAATGAGAGAATGATAGTAATTGTTGTCATTATTGTCCTTATTTTATTGTTTTTATAGCCCACTTTTTTTATTACTCTTTTGGCACTTGGAAGTAGATTTCTTACCATACTTAAAGGCAAGTTCACTTGACAATACAATAACACAAAGTTACTGAATGTATCATTCAAAAGAGGTAATTGTTCTGAGAAGATTTTAATATAGTTAAGAGCTACTTTTCAAATGTATTAATTGCCCTATATATTTGAACAGAATTTTGGACCATTGTTTGATATTCTTTGTAATAAAAACCAACTTTTTTAAACAAAAGTTTTTTTTACGTGACATATATCTTCTTCTCCCCCTGTTTGAAACTACGATTTCAAAATATGACTTTTATGCTTTCTGAGAAAAAAAAATTTATGATGTTTAACGTATTTTTATTGTTAGATTTGCTAACTTATCTTCTTTATTTTATTGTGTTTGATTCAGATCATTTTGATTTTCATTGTTTTTATTTCAATTCTTTTTTTATATTGGTAACTTTTTGAATATTGCTGACTTTGAAAATATACATTGATTTGGTTTTTCCTCTCTGTATATGTATTTTTTGTTTTTACATGTGTATATAATTATGTGCACCAAATTAAAACAATAAAAATGTTACAAAAAGTGAAATACTGAGACTACATATAAAATAGAAAATTTTTAAAAAAAATTAAAATATCTCAAAATAAAGGTATTGAAATAAAAATACAGAATTCTGAAATAAAATACAGAATATTAAAAATGAGAAAAATCAAAGGCTGCATTATTGGCATTTTTTTCAATTTTAATAAATTTTTCTAAAAGTTTGCAACTTAATGATCCTACTTCTCACTCTAAGCATATTAAAATCTTAAGTATACCATAACTGCCAACTATTATTTGTAGCATTTAAAGCACTAGCATCTGTTTTGTGAAACCAAAGTGGTATTGTTGAGGACATCCCAAGTGCATGCATTTATACAATCAATCAGATATTTTTTCTTTCAATCATTACAGGCTTTCTTTAACCACATTAAAAAAAAACTTGTAGTAAACTGTTAGAAATTGAACAAATGAAAAGTAATTGTTTGTGAAGTTATTTACCTAGAATGTTGTGTTGGCATCAACATCAAAAGGCTATAATGAAATGAAGAAAAAAGCCAATAAATGCTCCATTTGAATGGGAAAATGAAGTAAAATATTTAGGAATAATATTTGGCAAACCCTTAATTTTTGTATCTCATATATATTTTATATTAAAGAAAATTTCAGTGAAATTTTTTACACCTAAATTACAATTTAACATATTGAACTCCATTTAACATATTGATCCCATTTGGACATGCACTATAAAAAAATTATTTTAGCTAAAGAGAATATTGGAAAATAAAAGGTTGAATGTTCTTAAATGCAAGATGGTTTAATAGAACTGAGAAGTTTGTAACAACTCTGAACATTGTCTACTCAAAGAATTCATTTGGAATTAAACCAAAAATTCCCATGACAATTATTTATCCATTCAAAACCTCACAATTCCATCAATTTCAACTTATGACAGTCATGATAGGGAAATGCAACCTACATCTCCTACATCTTAATCAGCAGGAACTTAATCTTCAAACTTATATGTATAAGGCTAAACTCTCTCATAGTTTTTTTTTTTTTTACTTGAGTGTATTCACATATCTACCTGTCTTCCTTTGCCTCTTCGTGAAATGCATTTTAACATCTATCTAACTTATCTGAACTTTTTAATCTGTTGTAATTAACTCTTTCAATAAAATAAAATAAATATTAAAACTTTAAATTACTGTGTTGTTAAGATATTTTGCAAACACTTTTTTTACTAGAAATAGTATGTCAAGGAATTGTAAAAAAAGGTATATTACTGAAGTAGAAAACATTAATTAAAATGACATGAATTAAAATGCTTCTTTCATATCATAACAGTTGTTCAAGGAATAGAAAGTATTTATTTATCCTGGATGTTGTTTTCTGTATATCAATGATAAATAACATTATCTCTTATTATCTTTACTGAAATTATTATCAAATTTATTTTAAATCTTTCTTAACATCAAATGTTATGAAATTTTCTATGAATTTTATGTGTTAGACTTCGTTTGACTCCATTGGGATGTTACCCATTAATTAACTGCTCAGTTAAATGCAAGTGCCTTTTTTTCCCCTTCCCAAATTCCAGTGTACCATTAAATAGGACAAAAGAAGAGAATAAAATAAATTTATTATCAAGAGTTGCATACAATCATGATTACTTTGCAATATGATTGCCATGAAGATCGAGACATTTGTCATATCAGTGATCCTGGTTTCCAATTCCCCATTTGCAGAACATTACCTGTAGTGATTTGAGATGAGCCTTAATCCTTTGTAGTTTTCTGCTATATAATTTTACCACCTTTCAAAATTTTTTTATGAGGGCTCAAAAAATATTGTAAAATGATAAATAGGGTAATCAGATACTTAAAATTCGATTGAGCTACCTTAATAGCTCAGTAATACATTAAATCTATAATTAAATATCATTTATATACAAAAGTGGTAAATATGCTTACCACTTGCCATTCACGATATAAGGGTTTTTGTAGACATATTAAATTACAATATTTGTCGTTAAATTTTAACTTCTGTAAAAAGTTTCAGAAATACAACACCACTGTGTTGTGTCCCTTATATCTAACATATTTAATTATCATTATTTGTTATTGAATTTATTTAATTTAAATTCAACATTCATTTTTAAAAATGAACAAAAACTGTCAATGCAGTTGGAATTTCTTAAAATTTGGAATTTTCCTGTTAATGATTTTATGCATATTTTGACTTCATTTTTTAGGTATTGATTATTTGAATCTGTAGTTTATGACATTTTAGTTTATTTCTTAAAGCAAAATGTGGCTAAGATTTTATTAATAAAATTGCATCAGATTGAAACAGTTTTATTTTTATGCAATGTAACAATCTGCCCAGCCAGCCTAGCAAATGCAAAATCAGCTTCAAACTTTAATGCAAGATATTACAGAATTTAAATTCCAAACAATTCCATGATTTATAGCTAAAAAAACTGTATGAAATTGTACCTATTTACCATTGAGCATTCAATGATATTTTTTACCCTTAATGCTCAGTGGTAAATATGCTTACCACTTACAGTTTTACTTGTACCTTGTATGATCTCTGGTAAACATATTTACCACCCCCTATTTCATAAATTAAATGATAAATCAGCAAACTTTTTATGTTTTAGAATTTACGTCATCAATTTATCATGATATAACCCTAAGAATTTTTATTTGTCAATGCCTTGTCATTATATACTATAAAGGGTTAATGAAATCTTTGAAGCTGCTTAGAATCTGGAAACTTTGATCTCCAAGCTGCATTTTCACTGAAAGTGAATAGGAAATCTCTTGTAACTGTAGATGTTCAATGAATTGATCAAATGATTTGAAAGAAATTAATGTTGCCAAAATTTCGAACAATGAATTGGTCAACCAACATGCTTGAATGGAGACTTCCCTAAAAGTAGTTCCCTAAAAAGTAGACTAAAAGAATTTCCAGACTAATGTGGCCAAACAAAACAATATTAAAACTCGTATCATTGACAACAATGTTTTTTGGATGGAAAACCTGAACACTGATATGAGAAATGCCTCAATCTCCATAATGATTATGTTGAAGTGTTATCATGATTATACATAACTTTTGGTAATAAATTTTTTTTTCTTCTTTTAAATGATTTATCAAAATCTGAAAGGAAAAAAAAAAAAAAAAAAAAAGAAAGAAACATGTCCCTCATCTATAATTAGGTAGAATCTGACAACCTTCTTGAATAAAATTCAATATCAGCAATAGTTTATATTATTTTCCCATACAAAAAATAATTAATTTTTGATTAAATATAATAAAAATTTTAATTTGAATGTTTTGTTGTTGTTATTTTTTACTTTCAATCAAAACATAGTCCATTTTTGGATGGAGGGGAGTTTAATTTAATTATATTTGGTTTCTCTTTCAATATCAACACATGCATGAATTTCTAGAGTTGAAAAACTCTTATTGCCATTTTCAAGTTGAAAAATCAATATTGCAAAGATGTTACAAGATGATCAATATAATGTAATGTAATTTTGGTGACTTTTTTCTCTTAAATATTGTCAAAACTGTAAACGATTGTTTTTCAACATTTCAATTTAATAGAACCATGTTGTGATGGAGGAGAAATTGGATATAGGTAATATCTCCGCAGAAAATACAGACATAAGAACAATAATTTTCAAAAAAAGTTGTTTCCATTGTTTTGTTTTGTTTTCCTTGTGCAAATATAATAATTCTTATTGAATTTCCCATAATTTTTCAGATTTTAGTAAAGTTTTTATTTTTATGCAATTTTTAAATTTTTTATTCAAGTGTGGTACCTAAAAACAATTTCTAGTAATTTCAAGATATGAAGAAATGTCTGAAATAGATTTATAGTATAAGTATATTAAATTTGATGTGATATTTTTGTAAAATTATTCTATTATTTTATACAGTATTTGCAACAATAAGTTGCAATGTTCTCAAGGATTTGAAGAATATGTTTGCTAATCGTAAACATAAACTTTTAAATATTTTTTTAAAGAATGTAGCAACAAAAAATTTGTTGAAATATTGGTTTGATATTCAATTCCTGTCCATTCCTTTTATTTTTGCCTTCCTTTTGAAATTAATCTCTTAGCCATTAATAGTAAAGCTGTGTCCATGTAATCCATAGTTTTTAGTAAAATTGAAAACAAGATGAGAAATAGATCATAAACGATTCTGCAAGCAACAAAAGAGCAATAAAATAGGTACAAAAATCAGTGATTTACACTGATAGGTACAAAAATCAGTGTGATATTACCTGACTGATATAAAGCTTAGAAACGCATTCCTTGAAACAACAGGAAAACAACTGCCCGTTGTAACACAAAATTGCTATTACTTCTTGCTCAGTGATGTGTGCAGTATGTTGCTCATGTGGCAGACTGCTTTCTCATATCATTGAAACTGTAATCTTTATGGCTGGATTAAATTAGAACACTTGAGCACTTATTATATAATGTGTTAGGTAGAATAGCATGTGTTGTTTAACATATCAGTGGTGGTAGGTTCATTAGTTGTTGATTTGCTCATGCTATGTGTTTTGGTTGATAAAGCTATAAGGTGTTTTTTTTAAATGAGTCATTTGTTTTTAATAAGTAACCACCTTGAATCTTTCCAAAAAATCCAATTTTGGAATAGTATCTATCTGTGAAAAAGATAATTAAGAAATGTGTTGAGCTAGACATTCAAAATTTTGTTTTGTGATATGTAAATGGCATTTGCAAATTTTTGTACAAGTGATTTTGTTAACTACAACACTGTCATTTCATATATTATTGTAATTTGCCTCATAGATTAACAATTTTAAATTTTTTAATGTATCCATTTCACATATCACCTGTTTTTACTATTTTTATATTGAGGTCACTGAATAAGACTTTATTTTATTGATCAAGTTTGATAGTTTTTATTGCATCATTATGTACTAAAAGGCGAAACTAAAATTGTCATTTATTGCTAACTTTACACTAATAATCGATTATTATTAATTAGGTTTAAAGTATTAAAAACTCTTCATAGGGATTAATTATAAGAACTCAAAAACTAAAATAGTGAAGTTTTTTACTTTAAAAAAAGGACAAATGAATACAGGTACTGTGGTTTGTCACTTGATATGTGTTTTTTTTTTTCATTAAATATTTTGATTTTTAAAAAAATGCTTGGCTATGTTTATTTGTTCTGAATATGAAATTATTGTTAATAATAATTGCCAATTATTAAAAATAAATGTTTTTTATGTATTTTAGAATTCAAAGATGAATTGTGAAGAAGTTTGATGAGTGCTGTAATTTCAGAGTTTGCCTAATGAAATGAGGAAAATGGCTCTAGAATATCTTTTTAGTTGATTTCGGTGATATTAATGTGTTGTGATCACTCCAAGACTGAAAAGATTTGGGCAGTGATATACTATTTATTTTGGAGGAAATCCAGCCCAACAAGGTAGAAAAGAATAATTTCTTCAACAGATTTGTTTAAAATATTCAATTTACACTACATTTTTAATGAATGTTTGTGAATAATTTAATGTACCTACAGAAAAGAAAAATGTTATCCTTATGATTATAATGTGGTAAAATATGGTTCGAAATTAAAAAGAAAGAAAAAAAAAAGGAAAAACAACATCTTTTGATTTATTTGTGTGAAGAAGAAATGCCATAATATACCGCAGGAAAAGTTTTAATTTGGAACATTGAAATTTCATTTGCAAACTGAAACTAAA
Source organism: Argiope bruennichi (assembly GCF_947563725.1). Taxonomy (NCBI): domain Eukaryota; kingdom Metazoa; phylum Arthropoda; class Arachnida; order Araneae; family Araneidae; genus Argiope; species Argiope bruennichi. The sequence continues at coordinate 74,509,702 of NC_079160.1, forward strand.
AGTCGCTTGCATATTTGTGAATGAATTATAGTTCTTTCGAAACGAATCGGTTTACAAAGACTGAATGTAATTCACAAACATGATATAAAAACGAATAATTTAGATATATTTAAAACTTTCAAATCATATAACAGTTTTAATATTGTTCATTAATATATATTTGTGAATGCTTATATATGCATTCAGGAAGCGAAAATTTAATACTTGTAATGCTCGTAGTTAAGCATGTTTCCAGAAAACCGATGAATCTATAGGAAAACTGAAGCATCATGTATCAAGACTAATACTAGAATCGGGTATGTTTGTGATCAGTGAATTAGAGAGTTTTCTGATCAAGTCAGTTTAAAAAGGTATTTTCTTTATACTTACAGTGTGAATAGCCCATATTCCACCTGTGATTTCTGTAGTCAATCATTTTCTCAGCAGCAAAATTTAGAGCTACATTTATTTACTGATACAAAGGAGAAACTGTACACATGCAATGTCTGCAATGAACGGTTTACTTGACAGTGCAGTGTAAACGAATATATACTGACCAACATGAGTGAAAAACAGTATGCATGTGACATTTGTAATAAAACATTTTCTCAGAGGCGATATTTAGATAAACATTATCAGATTCATACGAAAGAGAAACAGTTCGTATGTAATGAATGTCATAAAGCATTTATTCGAAAGGATAATTTAAAAACACATTTACGGGTGCATAGCCATGATGCGCCATATGCATGTGACATTTGTAATAAAATATTTTCTCGGAAGACAAATTTAGAAAGACATTATCGGATTCATACGAAAGAGAAAAAGTTTGTATGTGTTGAATGTAATAAAGCATTTATTCAAGAGGATAAATTAAAAACACATTTACAGACGCATACCAAAGAAAAGCCGTTTGTATGTGATGTGTGTAAAAGAGCATTTTCTGAAAAGACATATTTAAAAATTCATTTACGGATACACACAAAAGAAAAACCTTACACATGTGAAATTTGTAATAAAACATTTTCTCGGAAGACAAATTTAGAAAGACATTATCGGATTCATACGAAAGAGAAAAAGTTTGTATGTGTTGAATGTAATAAAGCATTTATTCAAGAGGATAATTTAAAAACACATTTACAGACGCATACCAAAGAAAAGCCGTTTGTATGTGATGTGTGTAGAAGAGCATTTTCTGAAAAGACATATTTAAAAATTCATTTACGGATACACACAAAAGAAAAACCTTACACATGTGAAATTTGTAATAAAACATTTTCTCGGAAGACAAATTTAGAAAGACATTATCGGATTCATACGAAAGAGAAAAAGTTTGTATGTGTTGAATGTAATAAAGCATTTATTCAAGAGGATAATTTAAAAACACATTTACAGACGCATACCAAAGAAAAGTCGTTTGTATGTGATGTGTGTAGAAGAGCATTTTCTGAAAAGACATATTTAAAAATTCATTTACGGATACACACAAAAGAAAAACCTTACATATGTGAAATTTGTAATAAAACATTTTCTCGGAAGACAAATTTAGAAAGACATTATCGGATTCATACGAAAGAGAAAAAGTTTGTATGTGTTGAATGTAATAAAGCATTTATTCAAGAGGATAATTTAAAAACACATTTACAGACGCATACCAAAGAAAAGTCGTTTGTATGTGATGTGTGTAGAAGAGCATTTTCTGAAAAGACATATTTAAAAATTCATTTACGGATACACACAAAAGAAAAACCTTACATATGCGAAATTTGTAATAAAGCATTTTCCCAAAAAACTAGTTTAACAGTACATTTAAGGATACATGCAAATGTGAAACCATTTGCTTGTGATCTATGTAATAAAGTATTTTCTCGTCATTATAATTTAAAAGTATATTTACTGACACATACAAGGGAAAAACCATATGAGTGTGACATTTGCAATAAAACATTTTCCCGGCAGATGATTTTACAAATACATTTACGGACGCATACGAAAGAAAAGCCATATGCTTGTGATATTTGTAATAAAGCATTTTCCCAAAAAACTAGTTTAACAGTACATTTAAGGATACATGCAAATGTGAAACCATTTGCTTGTGATCTATGTAATAAAGTATTTTCTCGTCATTATAATTTAAAAGTACATTTACTGACACATACAAGGGAAAAACCATATGAGTGTGACATTTGCAATAAAACATTTTCCCGGCAGATGATTTTACAAATACATTTACGGACGCATACGAAAGAAAAGCCATATGCTTGTGATATTTGTAATAAAACATTTTCTCAGCGTCCTCATTTAAATTTGCATTTACAAGGACATGCGAAAGAGAAGTTTTTACATGAACCTGAAAAGAGAACTTGTAATCGAGCATTTTCTGAATAGCAGAATTTAAAGATTCATGTACAAACGCACATGAGTTGTTGTCAAGGTGCGTAGTGTCATGAAAAATCCTTTAAAAGTGCTTAAATTTGAAAACCATTTTTAAGCACCTTAAAAGTGCTTAATTTTGGAAAAAAGGGCCTTAAAAGTACTTAATTTTCTCGAAAAGTGCAGAAAAGATAGTCCTTTTTTTTTTTTTTTTTTTTTTTTCCCGTGGGTGATGAATCGGTAAAAGTAATAAACTTTTATTTGCTTCATATATCAAAAAAGAAAACCGGTGAAAGGATACAGGAGTTTCAACCCATGTTAAGAAAAGGCTTAATTAACTTTTCACTTCTTTTTTCCACAATGGGCACCAACGTATATTGAAGTATTGGAATGATTATTCCCGAAAGAGCGAACTGGTTGCAACTAGAAAAGCGTTTGAACTTCTTTCACAATTAGTGTTCTTAATAGCGAATAGTTTATTTTAGTTATGCCTGGTGACTTTATGTTCAATTCTTTATGTGTTCTTAAATACTACGCAGATTAACTCCGATCTACGAAAAATAAGACAGTATGGTGTGTAAAAGAAATAGATACATCAGGGAGGGGGGAAGTTATTCTAAAGCGTACTTAAAAGATATTTAACTGCTTTTATTCTGATTACCATGAAGTCTCGGAATAAAAGAGAATATAATAACTGCTTTTATTCTGATTACCATGAAGCCTCGGAATAAAAGAGAATATAATAACTGCTTTTATTCTGATTACCATGAAGTCTCAGAATAAAAGAGAATATAATAACTGCTTTTATTCTGATTACCATGAAGCCTCGGAATAAAAGAGAATATAATAACTGCTTTTATTCTGATTACCATGAAGCCTCGGAATAAAAGAGAATATAATAACTGCTTTTATTCTGATTACCATGAAGCCTCGGAATAAAAGAGAATATAATAACTGCTTTTATTCTGATTACCATGAAGTCTCAGAATAAAAGAGAATATAATAACTGCTTTTATTCTGATTACCATGAAGCCTCGGAATAAAAGAGAATATAATAACTGCTTTTATTCTGATTACCATGAAGTCTCGGAATAAAAGAGAATATAATAACTGCTTTTATTCTGATTACCATGAAGTCTCAGAATAAAAGAGAATATAATAACTGCTTTTATTCTGATTACCATGAAGCCTCGGAATAAAAGAGAATATAATAACTGCTTTTATTCTGATTACCATGAAGCCTCGGAATAAAAGAGAATATAATAACTGCTTTTATTCTGATTACCATGAAGTCTCAGAATAAAAGAGAATATAATAACTGCTTTTATTCTGATTACCATGAAGCCTCGGAATAAAAGAGAATATAATAACTGCTTTTATTCTGATTACCATGAAGTCTCGGAATAAAAGAGAATATAATAACTGCTTTTATTCTGATTACCATGAAGCCTCGGAATAAAAGAGAATATAATAACTGCTTTTATTCTGATTACCATGAAGCCTCGGAATAAAAGAGAATATAATAACTGCTTTTATTCTGATTACCATGAAGCCTCGGAATAAAAGAGAATATAATAACTGCTTTTATTCTGATTACCATGAAGTCTCGGAATAAAAGAGAATATAATAACTGCTTTTATTCTGATTACCATGAAGCCTCGGAATAAAAGAGAATATAATAACTGCTTTTATTCTGATTACCATGAAGTCTCGGAATAAAAGAGAATATAATAACTGCTTTTATTCTGATTACCATGAAGCCTCGGAATAAAAGAGAATATAATAACTGCTTTTATTCTGATTACCATGAAGTCTCAGAATAAAAGAGAATATAATAACTGCTTTTATTCTGATTACCATGAAGCCTCGGAATAAAAGAGAATATAATAACTGCTTTTATTCTGATTACCATGAAGCCTCGGAATAAAAGAGAATATAATAACTGCTTTTATTCTGATTACCATGAAGCCTCATTGTATATTCAATCATCATTCTCGTTAAAATGTTATTTTGAACGACTGCGAAAGGGATTTTATTGTATGATTATTTATTGCGATTGTAATTAGTTGACTGCGCAAAATCTAGTGAGTTGAAATTTTTATTTGAAGACGGAAGTTTTTAATAATTTCTTTTGCGGTGTACTCATTTAAATGTCCCCTTTCCTTTGAAAATTATCATTTGTTGAACCAATCTTGTCAAATGATAGTTTTTATTTTTTTTAAATTCTGCTAAGTTTGATATTTAAAACTAAAAAAAAAAGTTTTAAACCTGTATGATTTAGATTATATCATTAATTTTTTTTTCTCTTTTTGTCACTTTTACACGATTTTCTTTTTTTTTTGGGGGGGGGGTTCCCCGCGAAATTTTTCTTTTTATTATATCAGTATATAAAGATTTGTCTAATTAATACGGAGCATCACTGAAATAAAGGACGTGAAATTTAGGGGATAGTTACTTTTTGGATATTAGAGGCTCACTAAGGATGGATATTGTAAAATTTTAATTAGAAATTCAATTTAAAAGTTAAAATTTCTAACGTACTTCCCACATAACATAAGGAATATTATGGCACAAAATTTATTTTTACATCTTCTTAAAGATGTTTATACAATATTTTCCGACACTCTTCTGTGAATTTGTTTGCCGCTTGTTACATCTCATTTAGATGGTCTTGTCGGACTTGCATTATCTGTGATAGTAATAGAAGGATTTTCCCATTAACAGCTTTCAAATCTGACCTTCTCTTATAGTATTTAGATGGATTTCGTCTTAATGCTTCAGAAAAATACTAGCCACTCGCATTTCATCAATAAATTCTTACCCCTCTCCTTTGTAAACCAATTTTTTTAGAACGAAAGTAGCAAATTCATAGTTAGTACATATGTTTGGAATTGAGTTCCGATAAAGAAACCAACCTGATGCAAAAATCCGTTAGTGAACACAAAGCGGTAAGTATCGCGTACAGCAGTTGCAAGTTATCCCCCATAGAAAATGAATGCTACCGACTTTCCCTTGAATATATTCAGCAACCCAAATATACTATACACTAGAAATTAAGGAACTGTCACGATTTAGCAAAGGATTTTTCACTCGTAGCGAAGTGCAACAACATTCAAAGTAGAATAGAAAAAAAAAAAGAAAAAAAAAACTTTTAAGGATGTAGAATCTGAAATTGTCAATGTGATTTTTTTTTAATATTTAAAATTAGTTGTAATAATAGTGTTCTTGTTTCTACGCTTATCATTTCCATTAATATAAATATTTATATGAAAGGAAAATGTCTTATATAATCGATTTTTTAAAACAAAAATAACGTTAAAATAAAAGCTGTATGTCTTAGTTAATTTATCAATACAAAATAATACTGTCAGATTTTTGTCATTTTAATTTTAAAATTTGGGTTGAGCATTTTAAAAATTAGGGAAGGAAAGCAGTCAGTTACTTTTTGTGTGTACTTTTTTTTAAATTGTACACATAAAAAAAAATTATTCAGACGTAAAAGTATATCTATTATTAATAAATTAAGTTTTCTGAGCTAATAGGTAATTTATTATATATATATATTTTTTGTATAATTAGCAAAAAACTTTTTCGTCCGATGTCTTGTGAAAATAATTTTATAAATCCATTTTTGTCGAATTTACCAATTATTGAATCTTTAATGTGTATAACATATATTGATTCTATTCAGTTTGCTCTTAAATTGGCATTTGCAATTTTAAAAAAATTAAATAATTTTTTTGTACACAATGTAAAGTAATATTTAAATCAAAATGCTTTTTCTAATAACTTAAATTTCCATTTCTGGTTTTGACATGCGAACTACCTAAAATGGTTGATAACTTCCATTCTTTCTAAAACATTTTCTCTGAAATGGAATTTAAAAACTCATGTATAGGTAGAAAAGAGAAATCGTATAGATATGATATTTGTAACAAGTCATTTTTTAACAGTTTAATTTAAATGCATTTGAAGGAGATATTTTTTGCATGTGACCTATGTAATGAAGCGTATTCTGAGTACTGAAATTTAAAGGCTCATTTACTGACTCATACAAAAGCAAAACTGTATGTATTCGACCTTTGTAATAAAGGAATAGTATATTAACTTTAGAAAACATTATCTGATTCATACTGGAATGAATGAAGAAAGTGCACATTGGTTTAAGGAAGTTTTTTCCAGCAAAGGCATTTGAGCTGAGCTTGACAGATATACAAAAAAGCTGTTCCTTTGTCCTGTCATGTGCCAAGAATTTTTTTAATATGTGTAAAAAATAAATTGCTATTTTAAATAAAATAATTTATAAGTGATTGAGGGTTTTTTTTTTTTTTAAGTTAAGACACAAGATACCTTCCATTACTCATTCGCATAATAACATATATCATTCTACTACGACCGATTTTTTTTCAATTTTTGCAAATATGATACATTACTAATTGCATATTACAGAACAATTACAACTTGAAGGCTATCTAAAACATGATATTTTGTCATTGTCTGAAAGTGCAGATTGAAAAGTTTATTGTTTTTATTAAAAACTGTTGCAATAAATTCACATTTAAAATTATTAGATATGATAATATATTCATTGATTTATTTGTATCTGTAATTATCATTGACATGTTTATGCAATTTTTTTGAATTAATTATTTAATTTCATAGAAAGATGGCTAATGAATATTAATTATATTTTAATTTTCAAATGTATTAAAATATGTTTTAGAATTGAAAAAAAAAAAGGCTCCCATGATATTGTTGATAAAAGTATTCAATTTCACTGTGGTGTGGTTGTCTATTTCATATAAAAGAATTTTTTTTCCTTACTTTGCATTTTTATATCAGATAAAATTTATAAGATCGTGAGATGAATGTGTTCAATCAGTAATAATAAATGGTAAGAAATGATAATCTAATGAAACTCTAGATTTTGGAGGTTAATTAGAAATTGGACAATGGCATATTTTTGACATTTTATCAAATAAACAAAAATATTATAGTATTAAAAATAACAGATCCATGCTACAAGTTTTAAAAAATGTTAGATTGTTCATTCTTTTCTTCTTTCCTCTCCTACTACTAAATCAATTTTCAAAAATTTTTAAACTAGTTTTTATTTTCTATCTATTTAACTCATTTTAAATTAGGTACCAAATAAAAGCGACTGTTTTTGCATCAAAAATATCTTAAATATGTTTAAATAAGTCATCACTGGCAAAATTCATGTAAAAGACTAAATTTAGTTCAGAACTTGTAAATATTTTAAAGCTTTTTTTACTAATATTGTTATACGTATCGATTGCCCTTTGTTTACAAATTTAATGGATGAGCAGTATGGTTAGGTTAATTAAATTAACGTCCCATTTTAAAGCAACACTAGGGCTATTTTGGGACGGACTTCGTAATTTTGAACCGCGGTCAGATGACGAGGACGATACCTGAACTGGCACCCGCCCCCTCTCGAAACTTCCACACCGCTTCAGCGGGAGGACGTTTGATCCTGATTTAGTGTGCATCAAACCCGCTTTCACGATGGCTCTTCGGTGGAATTGGGTCTCGAACCTGAAACCCTTCAGTTCCGAAGTCGAGATCTTGCCACCGCGGTCCTAGGATGAGCAGTATAAACTAGTGTTTGAAGCCTGCTTCATTTGTAAAAACTCATATCTGGCGTTTCAGGTGCTAGGAGCTTTTTCTGGATCCTTTTAAGCAATCAATTTTTTTTTTCGAGTTATTGGAATTTCTATATTTATCTTTTAAATCTGAATTGGCTGCAATGGCATAGTGATAAGGTCTGTGACGTGGTATCGGAAGACTCGAGAAACTCCATTCCATTAAAGATCCGTCGTATATGTGGGTTTGGTGAACATTAAAGCTGATGCCGTGGGTCAAACATCCTCCCTTGTTGTGTTGAGGAGTTTTGGAAAGTCAGCCAGCTCAAATTTCATTTTCATCATCTAACTGAGTTCAATATTATGTATTCTGTCCTGAAAATAATCTGTTCCTTTTCAAACTCGATGTTAATGCAATGAAACTTTGGTTTTAAATTCTACAAAACTAGCTAGTTAATTCTCACAGCATCTTTATTATTATTATTTAAATTCTTTAAAAATGGGGAGGAGTTGGTAAGGAGTCAGTACAGGGATTCATCTTCAGAAGGAAATACAAAAATGGATACCTAATGCTGAGCTCAGAATTGAGCATAGTCGATCATGTTAACATTGTGTACAGAGTGGTTTTAGTTGCTAAATCCATACTGAAGGAAAAGTAACAGTTAATTTCTTCCATAGAAGAATTCGGAATGAATCACTTAATTTTAACCCTGTAATTGTTTAACAAATATTAATATATGTGTGTGTGTGTAATGATATCTCTTAATCTAATTTAAATTTTAATTAATTTCCTAATTTTTATCTTAATTTAACCCATATTATTTTCATAATAAGATAACATGCATTCAAAAAATATATTTAATGCCGTTGCAATGTGTAAATGCAGTTGCTGAAGAATGGAAAGTAATACTAAAAAATATTTTTAAAAATGATTATAAATAAATTTGAGACCTTATGTAGAAATTAAATTGATAACAATGAAAAAATTATATTTTTAAATTTTAACATAAAATGGTTTTTGTGCAATAGTATATTTCAAAATTATTGAGGATTAGGTGAAAAATTTTAATTAACAATATGGATAAAACCCTTGTTAATGTGCACCTACTACTTAAGTAGCAACTATTTGTGCATGGTAACTTTAGGTCCAAAAATCTACTCTGTTGAAAATTTTGAATGTTTTTTTTTTTAATCATAATGTCAAAGTATGCAAACATTAAGTAGTATGTAACTTATAAACAGTATGATAAAAAGCGCTACTTTTCATATGATGATGCATTTTTCCTCTATGATTTCATTATCTACAGTTTTTGTATCAGTAAAAATCAATCAGATATCATATTTAAGAAGTTCAAATTAATAAGTTTTTTTTATTTTTAAAATTTATATTCGCATATCTATTCTCAAAAAATAATTGCTAAAAAATTAGAAATACATATCATCATATTAAAATATAGACTAAACATTATCATGTTGAAATATTCCCACAATTAGTCATCAATAATTGTGGGAATCCAGGTTTTATTTTTTTAAACATATGAAGATTAATATTTAAAATGAACTGATTGATAGGCATATACATTTTAAAACATTTATTTTCTCACCTATACCTGCTCGCAATAAACAATTCCAAACTGTATAAATTGAAATGGACTTTGTAAAACATCTTGCAATCCAATATTTCTTCCCTTCCAGCTTCCACAATAACTTTTACTGAATATTTACAATATTTCATGTAAATTGTTTTTTTAGTGCGATATCTCTCAGAATGAAAGTCAACTTAGCATAAACAACATGTAAATCAAAGTCTGAAGGTAAAATATCAAACATCACGAAGTTGTAAATTATCTGCAATCTAAAAACATACGATTCTGTGCCGGAATATTTTGTTTGGGAAGATACGGCAAATATTTGAATGCAGACGCATATATTTGCTTTTATTTAAGGAGAACTATGGATTTCACGATGAAATTTTTGTTTTAATTTCGGCCTTCCAAAACATATGGTTTCCAAATAAATTCTAAAACAATAATATATACCCAATTTTTTTTGTAAATTTTTTTAGCAATTGTTATTTTTTCCTATACGAAATATGCTAATAATATTGGAATCGTTAAGCACCAGAAGAATATCTGGTGCTCTGTCTGTCCTAGCACTTCGCTGATCGAGTTAACCGCCTCCCACTCGTTTTTCTTCCTTTCAGAGCACTGGTGGTCAGATGAAATTTTGCAGTGTGCTGCAATTAAACCTAGAACAACTTAACAAAACTAATGCAGCGTTTCAGAATTTAGTCAAAATATTATTAACTAATACTCTCTAGCTTTCCACTAGTTTTGTTTCGGAAAAAAAAATGATGCATAAATAAACAACGAGGCAATAATCTCCTTTCTCGTTTACTTTGTAATAGACTTATCATACCAGAGAACGCTTTAAATGGCATTAGCGCACAATACTTGTTGTTGTTGTTTCTAATGGCACTTTATATGACCAAACTAAACATTCTTCCAGAGCATAGCTTTCTGAGCTCTCAGGTAATATTAGTGGTTCTTGCGATTCACGATCTCCTGGCAAAGTCGACCCCGAAAGCAAATCTTCTGGTAAAGGTACAGATTCTTCATCCACGATAGCTGAAAAGAGATCACGAAGTATAAATCCGAAACGGTCTTTTATTTTTTTATATTGAATGATTCTCTGTACAATTAACTTTTTCATCAATCTTTTCACAATCCAAGATAAAATGCGTAGCTGTCGCTTTATAATACTGTTTAAAGTATTCTGACAAGTCGTCTCTGGATCCGTAAACAACAGTGTGTTTTGAAATGAAATCAGTAATCCATTGGATTAACCAGGTATATTAAGAAATTCTCCTGTATAATAATATTCTTCAATTGTTTCCCTGATATTTAATTTCCAATCTACTAGATATAAAAGATTCGAGATGATCGTTTCTAACAGTAATTTTATATGAATATTGTTACGTTCCATTGAGTTTTCCATTATTGTTTCATTCCATTAAGTCTGTAAAGTCAACAGGTTCACTTGTTGTGGATGTATGGAGCATGTGCGAGTTTGAGGTTCGAACTCGCAACGTTAGGGTTCATAGCCGAGTAACAAAGCCACTAGACAGAAGTGTACACCCCCTCTCCGGAAGTTGTTATCTGGCTTATGATGTTACCACCACAATAATCCCCCACCAGTGAGTCGGTAGAGTTTATCACGCCAGTTATGGCGAGCGACGAACGTTGTTATCGCGCCAAGTGTTATGGCGGGCGACGGCGAGCGTGTGTGAGTGGTTGCTACCGGTAGATGGAGCCACGACAGCTGAATGAAGGATGCGGTTGTTCAGAACCAGGGTCACCAATGTGCTAGTTTGAGGTTCGAACGCGCAACGTTAGGGTTCATAGCCGAGTAACAAAGCCACTAGACAGAAGTGTACAACCCCTCTCCGGAAGTTGTTATCTGGCTTATGATGTTACCACCACAAGCAACACAATCAGCAGACCTCTGGAGACACAATCAACAGACTTAACAAACGCTGACAAACAGTCGAGACTCACACAATTAATACACAGCAATGCATTTGAAACGAACAGCAGTCCACAAGTAGTAATCTGTAGCTATAAACAACCATAGCACACAAAGCGACAAGACAGAACTCAACAGGAGGAGGAAATCTACTTAGCTATCCTCTACGGTCCCTCCAAACACCAGCAATTCTCTATTGTCTCCGCGCTTTAGCTGCATCTAATTGTCGACTTACTACTTTGCGATTGGCTACTCCACACACAATACTGCTTCTGTAATAAACTCTACGATTTGACACACAGCTCAATTCATCAATCGCTTGAGCTTTGATTGACTGATCCAACTAATATGACGTTGACTCGCTATACGACTGTAAACATCTTGACGACTGTGTTCGGCTTGGGCTGTCGGCCTTTTATAGTTTCCGGAGCAAGGCAGAGAAGGTTCTCGAACAATCAAGAATATCTCAACTTCTATTGCTTCTATCGCCAAAATTCTTGAAGATTCTAGTATCATTAATTTTGCCACCAAAGTCGCTAAATTCGCTGCCATGTCGTCAAATAGTCGCTAAGTTTAACGCCAAGCCCAGGGATAAATGATCAGGCTTTCGTACAGCATCCAATAGAGCTGATCGTAAAATTGTCTTTCCTAACTAATCGTAACTTTTGGAAATAATCGTGCTGTTAAGCAACAGTATAGATTCGTTACAATATCTATACTTTCATGATGAAAGAACAATATAATTTCATTAATCGATAGGAAAAGAAATTGCAATGTAGCAGATAAATATATATGTTCTGCATCTGATCCAATCTTTTGCATTGTTCCAAATTTCTTCAAGAAATTTGGAACATTTTCGACCTTAAATCCAAAGTTGTTGCGTCGTGATATGAAAATCTGTTTCCACTTATCCCTAAAAGCTAAAGAGAACGTCAAAATATTGAAACCAGCTATCTGCAGAAAATCGGCGCGTTTATATTTAACCTCATCCCTGTTTAGGAATGGGTAATTTCGTTTTAGGAAGTCAAAACTTCGTAAACGTCTACACCATTACATCATCATAAAAAAAACCTTCATTTCTCTTACAGCATAGTGATAAATCACATTTTTATTATCAAGTAAGAACATGATGTTGTTTTGGTTTGGGGTTTTTGTAGTCTCAAAATGCACGGGTAGAAAAGTGGCGATTTATCACTTTAGAGGCATTAATAATAAAAGAGAATGATTAGAAAATGATAAAGAAGGTTGTCACATTTGCGATTTATCACCAACAAGTTACTACTTGTCGCGAATGTCCTCCATGTATCCGATTCTCCTATTTGTCCAATAAAGGGAAGTGTCGTAAGAAGTTATCGCCCGAAGAGGCTGAGAGAAGAAAATAGGAATGAACACGAAACAACTAGGAGATATATCGAAAGTTATATATATAATTTTTGAAGCTCGAAAAATTTTGGGATTAAAAAAAAAAGCATCGTTTTTTAAATATCGACGGATGCGTAATCTGATAGTCACATGATCGTTTCAAACCGGTATGAACTGGTTAATGATAATGTTCTCACCCGATAACTTGAAATTTGCGATAGCAGATTTTAATTTTGTATCTTTAAATTTATTTCTAGTAACTTAGATCTTACCCTTAATGATCCCTTTATTTTTCTTTGTTTTCTTTTTTATTTGTGAATTGTGTCATTGTTTGCAATTGTATTTCCAGAATTCTTGCAAAATTACCTTTTCTTCTCGCTTTGATAACAAAGCAGGTGTTAAATAAGTATGACATCCGTTGTTGATTGAAACAGAATGGAATTGTTTCGTAAGGAAGAGTTTAGTTGGAAAAGAAGAGCAGCGATATAAAAAAATCGTCTGTTAATTGCTTTTGCTTTACAAAATCATATTTCTTCAATTTAGAAAATGAATAATTTGAATAAGTAATAGATATTATATCTACAAACAAAGTGCTCATAATATGTAATACCATTAGAAATTTTATTTTTTTGCAATTTTTAACCATTCTTAATATTTGCTAGCACTGAAATCACTAATCAATTAGTTTTTAATTATGAATTTAAACTTTGAAAGTAGAAAATAATTCATATAAAAAAAATCTCTTTTTTTTTCGAGGGGGGGAATTACTAAAAAAAATTTTAAAAACTGTTTTATTTATTTCACTTCTACTGTTTTATTATTGTTGCGCATATTTTATTGTTACTGGTTTTAATATCTTTTTATTTATATGTTTGCTTATTATTACAAACGGGATAAATAACTGATTGTTGGATGGTTTTAATACAGAATGAATCTCAAAATTAAGGGTAATCCGGACGGCTGGTTTTGTTTGTTAAATCAAAAACCTGTTATTCGAATGCATATAAATCGAAACAAACAGAAAGTAGTCAAATTGGATTTCCAAAAGTAAGAAGTATAAACTATTCAAAAATTTTCAGTTTTATTTCTATGTCATAATGTTATGACTTCTGTAGTTTTTGAGTGTACGGATAAAATGCAAAAATGGTTACAGTCCCAACGGAAGCAGAAAGATCCATTAATCTATCCACTTCATTGGGCACTTCCTGAAAAGATTAGGCAAGGACGTTTGATTTTCATCGCTTTTATGGCTACTCACCCAGAGAGAGGCTGAATGACCGATAAATCAGGAAGCAGCAGACAGAACAGCACCCCTGATACGATTCCCATTTATAAAGGGTATCCCAAAATGAACGCAAAATTTAAATTTGTCACCATTCATGCAATAAAATGTAGGCAACTTTATTTTTTAAAAAAACCATTTGACAGTTGATAGTTTAGGTTTAGTAAAAATGGAGTGGTTTAGTAAAATGGAGCTCAGGTGTCGTCCTCGTCATCTGACCAGGGTTCAAAATGACGAGAGCCGTCCCAAAATAGCCCTAATGTTGCTTCAAACGGGACGTTAATATAACTAAACTAAACTAAACTTAGATAAGTCCCTTTTAAGATATATAAATGGTACTTTACTATGTACTAGCCGTCTTCGGAGAACAGTTTGTTCACCCAAATTATTGGCTTTCTAGGCTGCCAAATATAAATGTAGAATACATATCTTTTTCTTGAAAAAAATTCGCTTTCTCATTTGATGAGAGCAAAACACTGAATTCAACGGAATAAGCCAAAATAATTTATAACACGTGCAATTTAAACTAATGTATATAATAAGAAATAAAAGTGGAAATGAAAATCTTACACTGAAATTAATGTCTAAAGACAGCATTTTTTTATCTTAATTTTTACATTGGTAAGAACATGGTTTTGAATGTTTTAATTAATGAATTTGCATTTCATAACATTAAAAATTAATTACTGCAAGCTGTGTATTTACATTAAAAAAATTATTAAAAATAAAGGAAACAAAGATATAAAAACTAAAATAAAAGTATAGAAGTGTAACTGATATCATTAAAAAGGTAATTTTTTTGGTGATAACACAAAAACGATTCCTATAAGATAATTGTTTTGGAAGATATGACTATCAACTTCCGTAGGCAGGTCATAGCTACTACCATTTGGTAATGATTAAACCTATATTCACGCTAGATTAGACTGTTTGATACTTATTTCTTGATTTCTTTTACATCTTCTTTTCTCTGAGAGAATAGAATTTTTGGCTAGCCCGGTTCAGAGTATTTCTAATGATATTTTATAGCTTTATTAATTGGCAAAGCATTGAATTAAGTAGATTGAAACGTTCGTATAGTGCTTTGTTTACATTTAACTGTTGCCATCCAACAATAGGTAATAAGATTGATTTCTGTGCCACGTATATTAGTGTTTTATATTAATATATATCGATGTATAAACAGTAAAATTTGACTCATTCTGACACTTTTAATTAAAATTTTTCAATACTTTGCTTTTTGTCTGGCCATTAGAATTTTTTTATAAACATAATATTAAACTATATTTTAACATTATCATAAATAATTCAATTTATTTTAAATACTTTTGAAATTAACACTAAAAATAACTCTTTTTTTTGTTGTTGTTAAATAAGGCCTTATTTTTTTCTCTCACTATCTGTTTTTTTTTTTTCATTATTATTTTGTAAAATATATAAAAAAAAAAAAATTCAAAATTTCCACATTTAAAAAAATACTTCAGCAAATTAAGCTTGAATTTTATTTTTTATTATTTTGAAGCTTTGTTTTATTATTATTATTTGCAAAATATTATACAAGTTTCTAAACTCACTTGTCTATTTATTGAAAATATTATTTTTGAAATCATTAAAATCATTGTAAAACATAAATGTAATTATTAAATTAATTACGGTTTATTTATTAGTAATGTTCATTTATTAGTAATAGCATTTATTAATATTATTAAGTATTAAAAATAAATTTTAATAGCTTTTTAAAAAAATTTAAAATGTCGTTTTTTGTTGATATATTAGGGGTAATTTTTATTACTATTAATAATAACCGGTCAAAATTATTAATCGGTTTATCAACCTGAAGAGTAATTATTAATAATTGTGTGCTATTATTAATAACTATTGCGTCGATTACAATAATTACATATTATCATTAACAGTAACAGCTTTCAGTATTGATAATAAGCGATTAATTGCATTAACCATAACAGAAATATTCGTTTTTTAGATACAGTTTTTCTGAATTAGAAATTTTGGGAAAAACGTTATTTTTAATGTAGACACATCAGTTGCAAAGTAGCCAACATCTTTGTTTTAAACGTAATAATAATTTTTATCCAAAAAAAAATCGATTTCCTTTTAATTTTCTGAAAATTTAATTCTTCTACTAAATGAAGTGATTGCATGGGGTAGTTATGTAAATGGACTTCGCGATGTCGGAAAAATTGATCAGATATAAGACTCTAATTCATCGAAAATTATCGACTGTAGGAATTATATTTAAATCGGGAGCGTAAAAAAAGTAAAATATCTGAAAATATTATAAGATCGAAACTTTTCACTTAAGTTTCTGATTAATGAGAATCAGAATCACTGCATAGTTTTAACTTTAAGTGTATTGAACTTATCATAACTTTATTGAAAATATTTCTGCAAAAATATTGTATCAAGAAAATCAAACTATTTTTTAAAAATATTTCGGATAGCTCAATTTATTGGAGCATTTCGTGTGACCAACTATTGTATAAAAATACAAATTTTGGTAATCAAATTTTATATTGTAAAATAAAAATTTCTTGCGTGATTAATTGAAATTTTCTACGGCAAATTTCAATTTTTTAATTTTAATTTCCAGACAAAGTAAGTAAGTTGCAAAGTAAATAAAAATTCAGAACAAGGAAGTTTTAATTATTTAAAAACTGAAAGCCGAAAAAAATATTTTAAAAAATACAAACAATTTGTTACCGCTTATACTATTTATTTTTCATGTTAATTAATCCATAGTAGTTATAATAAAAAGTCCATATTGTTTGTATTTTAAAATAGAGAAATAAATTTCCTCGCGAGTTAAGTTCTAAATCTAGTTAATATCTTTTTATATGAACTAGTTTGTTGATAAGTTTAAAAGTATAATTTATAGTATTTTCACATCAGATACTATATAAAAGCTCGCTTTGTGAAACAATCATAGAATTTCCTACTCGTAATTATTAATTGCAGTTAATAAATTTTAGAATAAATACTTTTGATATATTTTGAATTAAAAGGTTTTGGTTTGGACTATCTTATCTTAAAAACTATATTTTACCCTGAAATCTGGAGATAATCCAAAATATACTGGAGCAAAATAATGATACATTCTTTATCTATTCTGTAACTTGCATTGTGTGGAATTGTGATTAGAATAAATAAATTGAAATTATCCTGGCAGAAAACCAAACATCTGCGATGCACTTTCTTAATGAAAACAATTAATAAAAAGTAGCAAACGATTTAGTATCACAAAATCTTTTGCTGTAAAAAAATAATAATGTAAATGAAGCGAATGTTTTCATCTATACGGATACATGCATCGATATTTATTCCACTTACAAAGCAAACGAAAATCAGTACGAATACAAATATAAAATAAAAATAATAATAGGTACAAAGTACATAAATACAATGAATACAGATAGAAGATATGAAATTAAACAAAATTTAGAAGCTATTTAAATAACATCAAAATAGCGTCATTTTCAAAGACTTCTAATAAAAATTCCTTCAAAATAACCTTTTAATAAAAAATCCAACAGTTCCTTAACTATATCCATAATCCCAAAAGTGCGATAATTCTTCTGATAATATTTAATTCTGCGGATGTAGAATCAAAATTACAAAAAAAAAAAAAAAAAAACTGTTTGTTTTATAATGAAGTTTTCCTTGCAGTTTATTTACCGCAATTAACAATGCGTTGAGGTTTGAAATTCCTGTTTTAAAGATTACAGTGATTAATTATATCATACTCTGAGAACTATCAATCCATAAATAAACAATGTGCAAAAACACCTATATAATTTTTCTGAATCTATATAATAGAATATAAAATATACATTGTATTTAGAGAGCGCTAATGCTGTTACAACTAAAACACAAATGAACTTAACAAAAATTAGAAATAAATATTAAGTTAATAGCCAAAGAATCAAAAAGAAAGATTAACTGAATCCGGCCCGAAGACTTTCTCAAGGGTCACCCTCAGGCAAGGATTCAAACCAGGGATTTTTTCTGTGAGGGGTCTGACCCCTCGTGACCCGAAAATCCCAGAAAATTGAGGTTTTAGAGATAAATTAGTATCACAAGATTAAAACAAGTAAAAACACTAGCAAAAAACAAACCAAATAATACCACAGCAAATCAAACTACAAAATACATGAAAATAGAACTAAAAAAGTAATATAAACACAAGGCAAAAAACTTACAAATTGAAAGTACAAATCTGAAGAAAACTACTTGAGGTTAAAACGTGCTATTGTAGATGCATTTCGTTAAACTAAACTAAAATTTAATTTTTCCACGTTTACAGCTATATCCGCCTCCCACGTTTCGTCGTAATGCATCGTCATGAAACTTGAAGCGCCATCTATTGAAATAAAACTCAAAGCTAACAAACCGGAGGAAGTCAGAAATCAAACAGACCCTCTCTTATCAAAACCTCTATATTGCAAAAGTTTTTGGGAAATTCGTTAATAGTTAAATTTTTAATGAGATTGTTTGTTGCTAAGATATAAGAGCTTTTATTATTGCAAATTTTTTTAATCCTGTTAAATTGTGAAAATATCAAATTTTTGAAAATTTTAGAGTTTAAATTAGAATGGTAGTTACTAAGTTTAATTATTTTAAAGTTAAATTCATCCCTTTTATACTCTGAGAACCATTCATGTTTCTAATTCAAATTCCAAGTAGATTCCTTATATAGACAACGATTTTCTTAACTATGATTCGTGATTCAGAAAATTTCTTTATGACTTCAATTATTTTATGCTACACAAAATTTTTAAACAAACAATTTTAATTACGAATAAGTAGAGGTTATTTCTAAAATGCATTGTTATATTATATATGTAAATTTAATAGTATTGTTTTTTTACTATTTGATTTCACAAATAAAATTAGGCCAACATAATTCTCAGAACAGTAATAAAATTTGGATACAGTTCAAACAAACTCGTTATAACAACAAATTTTGATTTCATAAAATAAATAAATCCAAATTAGTATCGTATTGTAGTTTTGAGTTTAGTTTAGTTATATTAACTTCCCGTTTTAAAGCAACATTAGGATTATTTTGGGACGAACTTCGTAATTTTGAAACGCGATTAGATGACGAAGTCAGCATCTGAACTGGCACTCCGCTTTCCAAATTTCCATACCACATCAGCAGGAATATCGTGATGTAAAATCGCTATTAATTCTTTACAATGTTTGAGAAATGTCGTCATGTGATATCTGATATTCATGATGAATTTCGACTTTCAATGAAAGAAATAATGACTCATTCGATTTTGCATAGAATTATGTAGATGACTCTTTCTATTTCCAAAGCGTTCAACCCTGTCTAATATTTATAGAAATTAAATGTGTACAAATTGTGTAATAACATTCAAATGTATGAATATATAATTAATATTGCATTAATGTATGTTACTGTACATAGTTAAAACAAAAGAAAGAAGAAAAAGACTTGACTTTTTTGAAAATCCATTCAACTATGAAGGGCCTTCCAAAATACGAAGGCATTAGTCATTTGGAGGGGGGGGGGTGCAGTGCCCCATAATGTGAGGGAGCCCTTATGAACCATTTTTTTTTATCCGCTTTCTACAAAACTTCTTTTACATATCTGGAAATGATCATGCTGGATTATAATCTTATTATGGAGTAATGAAAATCTTTGATGAGTATGCAGTAAGAAAATAAAATAAAATAAATGTAGCATGTCTGAATACAGGATATCTCCTATAGAAGTCAGTGTTTGACAACTTTAAACGGAATAATTTATTAAAATTTTAATCATAATGCTACATCCGAAAGATACTGCCAAAATTACGTATTCTCTCTTACAAAAACTATCCAATTAGAAATAATAATATTTAAATAAAAACACTTTCTATCAAATTTGTTTAATGCTTATTTTAAATCCTTTTATATTAATCATTGGAAAAACATTTTTGGGCTCCCAAAGATATTTTGTCCTGAGCTCCTTTATAGAGATTACCTGCCCTAATTTGCAGCATTCGCACATCTCTCGAGATGGTTTTGCCAAAGCAAAATTGTTATCACTAAGCCATTTGTGCTCGGATACATAGATGAAGATCTGAAGAATTTCGAACAAAACATTAAAAATAAAGAAGGAAATAATTAAAAAATTAACGAATCTTAATTCCATAAAAGCTAAGAACAGAAGAGGAAAAAAAATTATGTAGGGGGTGATCGGTAAAGTTTACCCTTTAAATTCAAAGCGGTATCTTGTATATTCCAGAAAGTAACATGCATATACAGTAGAGTTACAGTGAAGAATTTATTGAGATTTTACAGCGAAACTTAGCGTCAAAATCAGGAAGTTAAAAAAAGAAATTCACAAAATAAAGAAAATCGATCAAAAAATGCAGTTAGATAAATGGACATCATGATAAAAATGCAGGATTCAGTTTTAAGAAAACATTTCATGGAACTATCTATAAAATTGGATGAGATATATGCGATACAAATTATGGACTTCCCTTGCCTGGATTCATTATAAAATTTTTTTAAAAAATTATTTTCCAGTTATCCTCCTTCGAGTGCGTTTTTATTATTATTTTTTTATTGTTATTATTATTATTATTATTTTACTTTCTTCGTGGTTTTAATTTCAATTCATCGTTGCATAACTCGGAAAAACTTTGCGGGACTACCAGATAACACATTTTTCAATTTTAGACTAATCATTTGTTAAATCAGAGAAAGTTCGTATTTCTAATTGCAAATGTCTCCATTTTTACGTATATTTTTCTAATTATACTTTTTGGTTGATCAACTTTATTTTATGTAACATCCTTATCTAGCCATTAGAAACGCTTTAACCTGTCTCAATAAATTCAGAATAGATTCCCGATTATCCGCGCCTGCCGCACAAAGTTTTTTTTTTTTTTTCTGAGTGATTTCTTCAAAAAGGCGCAGTTTTACAGTTATGTTTTTGTAATTACATAATACATTACAGTATTAAAACAGTACATATGTATTAATTTTTCTGTGTATCCTTGACGCCTCTCGTAATTACAATGCACTTTTCTGTTTTCATTAACAGAATGCATTTTAGGTTAGTTTTGAGTAATATACTAAAATATTAAGCGTTAGTTAAACATTTCCTGCTATTTAATTTACGTTTTATTATACATAAAACGATTTTTCAAAGTTGGAATGACTGTTTTCTCTTTTGCTATACCCGTTTTTAGCTTTTTTCGGATTATCCGCGATTTTTGTTATCCGGGGCGGCCGCGCCACCCAATTCCGCAGATAATCGGGAGTGTACTGTAGTCACTTTTCTATAAGTCCTTGTTAATTTCTGTCTACTATATGAGACGCCGTTTTTAACTTAAGGGACTTATGTATGTCACTTCATTGAAAAATCAGTTTTCTAGGGGGGGAAAAGAAGTTTTTTTTAATGAAGTATTTTCAATATTTGAACAGTTTTCTTCATAAAATCGTTTTTTGAATTTTGTTTCTGAGTCGATTTTTTGGGAAGTTAGATTGATTTGTATATTTGCATTTATTATGCGTTTTAATAATATTTTATATCTTTAAATGTTATTTTCTAAAATTCTAATCTTTGGTAGAATTTTTTTTTACAAAAAAATACCTCATAAATTAAAATCTAATGCATATTTTTGGCTCAAATTTGATATGACAATTTTTTCATATGTTCTGCAATTCTTGAACAAAAAAATAAGTAATCTATGCATTTAGAAATATTTTATAGTTGTTTTAATGCTTCGCAATGCGAAAAAAAAATTGAAAATTTTGTTATTTATCAGTTGAACTCCAGTATTTAAAAATTAGACAGAAATTCAGTTTATTTTTTTTAGTTCAAGAACTAAGTAATATATTTCTAAAACTATATGCAGAATTTTAAACGAAACATTTGATAAACCCCTAAACTAAAACATTTTTGCTTCGTACAACTTTATAACCTTTCGAAATGAATTTTTTTCCAATTTTTTTTTAAAAAAAACTTTGTCATTTAATTAGTATATTTTTTTTTCGTAGATGTTATTTTAAATCTTTTTTTTTTTACCCAAAAATTCACGAATGTAATTATTTTAGAGTGTGTTTCAAAAAATTCATTCCGAATGTAATCACGCACTTTAAAAGGAATTTGCCGATCACCGTGTATATTCTGTTATAGGGAACTGATACGAACTTCTAAGAACAAAGTTTCATCAGATATGAAAAATTTCAAATAAAATATTTTTCTTGAAAAGCACAAAGAAGTTATACAACAGAAAGAAAATACGAAGTTAAATATAAAGAGTTTTCTCTTAGAATCTGTTCACAGTTTATTTCAGAGAAGAAAATATTTAGTTCTTTGTCAATCGTATCACCAGTTTGCTCTAACTTTGAAACATTTTTTTTTATTACTCCTATTTTTATTATTTATTATTTTTATCTCTAACTTCTATTTTATAACTCTACACGCTTTTCTAAGTTATAACCATTTAAAATGGTCTCAATTTTCTTAGTTTGAAGTTCACAATTTACGATTTATATTTTAATAAATCAACATAAAATATTATTTCCTATACATATTGTAAATTTCAGCTTTACGTTTTGGCAATGGTATTGCAAATTTAAGTGAAATTAAATGAGTTAACAGTGAAAGATTTGAAAGACGAAATAAATTAAGTGACAGCTTTTATTTCTTTTTAATAATAAGGTTCAATTTACTTTCTGACTAGATGGTTACTTAGGACCGTTTAGTTATGATCGGACCACAATCAGATCGGTTAAAAAAATATTAAACTAGTTGACAAATTTATAATTGTTTTAAAAATACAAATTGTATGGAATTGTAAAATTTTGTTATCTATATAATTTACATTTTACGTAAATATTATAAGTCAGATTCTTATTTGTTAAGTTTCTTGTTTTTAATTATTGCTGTATTTCTAAACATCTATCGTTGGCTTAAATATAATTGAAAGCAAGCATGGATGCCTGTGAAGTCATAAGTCCTAATAAGCAAACGTATAAAATATAGACATTGTTATAATTTTATTAAAATTAACCAGTGGGAGAGGTCTTTCCAAAACTTTCTAGTATACTCACTAATAAACTTGTCATGCCAGAGAACGTCAGGCATGACTTCGGCATACAATAGTTACGAAATATTTATCTTTGACCAGAATTAGGTATTTTTATTGAATCTAACGTGACTTCCTTGGCGAGTGTTTTTGGCAATTAATCCCTGGCATACAATTAAGAATATCTGAAAAACGAATTCGTGATTTAAATTCATTTTTCTCAATTGATTGGAAAATAGATTTGACACAAAAATGCACTTGTAGTGACAAAATCTCATACCTAATTTGATATATCTAAAATATTGTGTTTTTGAGTTATCGCATTAACATGTTTCTCAAAGTACAAACCGACACACTGCCATCCCGTAGTTGTTTTTGTCTTAAATTTTGACTGGTGTTTACACTACAGATGTAGACAGACTATCAGTAGACAGAATCTTATCTATCTAGCTGTCTTCGTTTTATAGTTATTTGTTAACTTATATTGGAACAACTGGACAGACGAATTTACTTTGAACGGATGTTACTCAAAATTTGATAGAAATCTGCAAATTGGGTGTAAAGACCGTATGCCAAATTTCATTCATTTAGCTCAAAGCGTTTTTGAATTATATTTGTTACAGACGGACATTTTCCAAAAATGTGCTTTCCGAACTCTTGTCAAAATCTCGAGATTAAATTTTTTTACCATTATTATACTTTCTCTATACTGCGTATAAGAGAAAAAAAATTAATGTAATTAATCTGTTCAGAGAAAGTCTGTCTGTCGGAATATTTGAATATAAGTTAACATTATGACTACAAAATACAGAGAGCTAAATAGATAAAATTCGGTGCGCAGTTTGAATATCTCTAGCGTAGACACCTGTCGAATTTTGAGCCAAATCAATGAGACATTCCAAACTTTCAGAAACATGTAAAAGCGATAATTCAAAAACGCAATGATTTAAATGAATTAAATTTGGTATGGAATTTTGTGACTACAAGTACAGATCAAATATAGATATGTGTCAAATTTTTGTTTCAATCAATTGAAAAAAAAAACGTGTTTAAAGAAGAAATTCGGTTTTTGTATACTATTAAGGCATGCCAGGGATTAATCGCCACAATACTCGCCAAGGAAGACATTATAGATTTAGTAAAATTGAAAAATTCAATCCAAAAGTTAATATCTCGTAACTCTTGTTACACTAATGTTATTTAAGGCTTTCTCTAGCATGACAAGTTCATTAAAGAATATGCGAGTAAGTTTGGGGAAGACTACTCTCTCTGGTTTATCTATGCATCATTTTTTTCCAAAACCAAACAAGTGGAAAACTAGAGTGTATTATTTAATAATATTTTGACCAAATTATGAACTGGTACATTAGTTTTGTTAACTTGTTCTAGGCTTTGTTGCAACACATTACAAAATTTTATCTTCTCATTTCTTCTTCTTTCACGTTCATTTTAAAACAGTGGTTTTCTTTTCTTTCTTTCTTTCTTTTTTTTCTTTTTTTTTTCTTCAAACAACTATAATCCGTCAAGAAAATGGCAAAATTGCTTAAAAATAAATATAAAAATAAAAAGTTATAAAAAATGGCCTTGAGGACAATTGGCTGGATAATTGCACAAAATTACTTCCGAAAATAACAGCAACAATGCCAGAAAACAGAATAATGCATCGAATTCACAACAAAACAAGTTATTACTATCTTGTTCTAAAATCTAAGGCTTCTTTTTTTATTTTTTACACCGCGGCTAATCAGAAAGATCGATACAGTATCGCATTGTGCGTGACTTAGATACGACGAAAAGTTTATCGTAGGTTCCTTTTCAAGGGTAAAGTTGTCTTCCGTGACAGAACGGCGCGTAATTTATCTAGCGCGAAACGAACGCAATTTATTCGTACGCCCACAGCGGTCGCGTTGGTGTTATTTCATCTCTTTCAATGCCTCTGTCTCTACAGACAGCTGTCACTCCGTGCAGTTCAAGTATTCTCATTCGTCGTGAGGCCGGCGAACAGCTCGGAACGTATCCGGTCGAAAGATAGAAGAAGGAAAAAGAAAAAGTTATTGTTTTGTCGTGTGGAATATTTTTTTTTTTTGTTTTGAATATTTTTTTTCTTTCGGATTTTTGTGTTCGAGTGCGATTGTCAAGAACTGTGAATGACATTTTGGATTTTTTGACCCGATACAAGTTTATCCTTTTCTCACAGGTAAGCCAAAACATTCTTATGGTTGTTTGTAGAATGCAGTGTGTGAAAGTGAATATTTTTTTTCTTGTTTATATTTTTTTCCCGGTTATTTGGCTTATTTTGAAGTTTAGAAAGAGTTAGTTTATAAACATGAATATCGAACAGCAAAATAATATGCTCTACATCCAAATTTTAAGTATTCTAAGTTGGGAATAAGTAAATTTTTGAACCGTATAAAATTGTATGTGTTGTCGCAATTTTGCAATAAAATTTTTATTTTATTATTTTTGTTTTATATTATAAGCATTGTTATAAATTTTTTGGAAACTGAGATTTTGATTTTGTTTATTTGTATT
This sequence comes from Argiope bruennichi, assembly GCF_947563725.1. NCBI lineage: Eukaryota > Metazoa > Arthropoda > Arachnida > Araneae > Araneidae > Argiope > Argiope bruennichi. The sequence continues at coordinate 74,535,435 of NC_079160.1, forward strand.
TAGAAGTTTACTTTTTTAAATAGTCATATATTTAATGCAAAAGGTAATGTGAAGGTATTCCGGAAACGATTACGCATGATATTAATATTATTTTCAAAATTCTGATTTCTTTTAATCAATTCAACGCGGATTACTTATTTTCCTTCTTTTCTGCCCATTTTTTTAAAGCTTTTAATATTGATGGAATTAATTCTGAATTTTAGCTTGGACTCTGCTGCCTTTCAAATTATATAAAAAAAATGCATATTAATTATTTCCTTTTATTTTACTTCTTATAAGCTGATAAATATCATTCTGTTTCTTATATTACGATTTTATTCTTTTTCGGATTAATTGAGTTTGCTATTTATTTATAATCTGAATTCTGATAGAAAAAAAGAATAAGTTTTCTATTTCATATCCATTTTGAAAAAGTGAAAATCTATCTATTCCTTAACCCAATTCTATTACTCATCGATAAACAAGTCTGAGACGTGGAATTCAAATGCTTCATTTCATACATGACGTCATGCATCGGCCTTCCCACACGTGTGTTGCGTGATCCCTGCAGTGTCACTGAAGGACTGCAAGGGCAGACATTATTTTTTATTTGCATTTGTTCTTAGCTATATTTTTGTCGATTCTTTATCAGAATTAAATAATGCTTTTATTTGACATTTTTATTAAATGAATCATTGGATTTCTCTGCTGTAGAGGATAATGATTAAATACAAAAAAAAAAAATCTTGAAATTTGTATGCATAAGAAGCAAAGAAGTAATTAAGAATAAAATATTAATTACAACAATTTTTTATAGAAGTTATTAAAATGATTACAGGATTAGGTACTCATTTTTTAAAAAAATGTTTAAAATTCTGAAGAATCTTGAGATTTTTTTAAAAAATCTCATTTTCTAAACCAGATTTTCTGATTAATTTTGGAACAATTTAATAAAAAATATTAACTTTGGTTAAATAAAAGAATTTTTCTCCCTTAAGAAATTATACTAATTCCATGCTATTTTTAAAATTAAAATATTTTAAAACTCTACCTTAGTAAAAACAGTATTTGTAAATTACTTCGCATTATAGATAATTTACTTCTAATAATCTCAAAAAAATTTGCCATTAAAAATATGCTTTCATAACAAAAACTTGTTCTTTTTTTAAGAATTAATATTTTGAAACATTGTCTAATGATTTATCAGCAAATTCTGTTCATTTTTAAACCTACTTATTAAGCTTAGTGGAACTTCATCTGCATAATATTTACAATTCAATTTTTTTTTGAAATTCAAATGTTAAATAGATAAAATATTTTATAAAGATATAACTAAAGAAGTATTTCTTAATTTCGTCTTTCGTATAATTCTACGATAATTTAAGAATACAAATTTAATGGCAAAGAATTTATAAAAAATGTATAAGTATTCTAATATTTAATATATTCGAAAAAACAAAATTTGGTCAAAAAAGTTATATATAGTGAAATAGATTTTCTTTAAATAATTAATCTAAAAGATTTTTCATTATTTACAAGAAACAAAATCGATTTTCATTAGAATTGAGGAAGATTTTGAATATGCAGTTATTTTTGCATTAAAATAGAAATATACATTTCCAAATTCATTTAGAATTGTTGTTCAATAAATAAAAGAACTAAAAATTATGCATGTTTGTACAAAAAGAATTTATTAATTTAAAATATTAAAAAAATCGTCATTTTTAATGATGATTTTAAACATAAAATTAAAACAAAACATATGCTTATGAACAGACACAAGTTAGAAATCCATAATTTCAGGACATATTTAAACTTATTGTTCGTTAGGTGAGGGAAGAATAGTTTTATAAATTTGAAGGCGGATAATAGTTACGAAACAACTATCCATAATAACCTTGCATTGTCACATTGTTAAAAAGAATAATGGACTTCCAGGTCACCTCTTTATCTTTTCAAGGTAGCAGACGATTTCACATGTTGCCATTTTGCGGGATCCGCTTTATTTGAATTTATATAAGTGCATTTTTTGTTTGATATTAATAGTTGAAACTTGTTGAAGAATATATATAATTATTACTTGCGAGACGAATTTTTTTATTACTTAGCAAAAGGAAATCGCGAATCAATGTTGCTTGTTTTGATGTTCAGGTTTTTTAATCAAAGTCAGGATTTTTGTAGGTATAAGTTTTAAACCTAAATTAAGCATTTTTTTATTGTCTTTTCATTTAACATTTGGAATTGAAGCTTATTGCGAAAAATATTCTATTCAAAATAAATTAGTTTGGTCATATTAATCGTGTCTTTTTCATTATGGCAGTTAATTGATACATATAAATTGATTCTTAAATAGGTGTAAGGAAAAATATGTATTTTTCATGCAATTGCAGCACTCAAATATGATCCCAAGAAAATGTTCGCGTGGAAATTAGTTATAAGCTTTTTTTAAATTCAAGCTCTAGGTATTTGCAAATTAAATTGTTTATGTTCTTGATCGTTATCCAGAATACTTTTGATTGGAAACATCCGAAATCATAAAACTTTTTAGATATAAAACTACTTTTTTTTAATCTTTTTTTACCTATCAAAGCATGTAAGCCCATTCCTAAGAACTTGCATTGTTTGTTAAATGTTAAAATGCAATCCATCAAATTTGGAAAATTATGTTTCAAATCATAAAATATCGAAATTAATCAGATTTTCGTAAGTGATTTGTTCTTGGATCAGAATGATGTTTTGTATTTTGCAGAGCAAGTTATTTACATATTTCCAAAAATAATGCTTTATTTTTTATGTTTTAATAGATGGAATGTCTTAAAAATTTATACAATACAAACTGTTTAAAATACCCATATAAAACTTCCCGAAAGCGGATATTTTTTTAATAACTTTCAGGTTTTTTAAAAATTTAAAACATGTCATATAACTACATGAAAATAGTATACTTGTTGCAATAGTCTACCGAGTATTTTATGGACCGAAATAACTTTTTAAAGTTCATCTTCCATTTCAAGTTCTATTGTTTATTGAGGCATCAAAATTTTATTTTACTGAAACATAATCAAAAATCAGTGGGAGTATTGTTTTAACAATGACTTTTTTTTTTTCTTCGCTGAACTCTTAACACCGATAAAAAAAATTACTCATTCTGAGGTCTTGATGATAGTGATATCTTATGAGTTTGTGCTTAAAATAACACTTAATATCTAGTTTATTTTAACGGGCATTAGGAGAGGTCACAGTTTCCAAGATCAAAGGCGGTGTTATCGATGATCAGATAAATTCTGAAGACGAGATAACACCGCCACTCCAACCCGCTTCACGATATTTCGAATGAACCGATCTACAAAGCTCTTTTCTTAACTCTCAATCAAAAGAAAAAATATATAATCAAGAGGTAATTTATTATTCTATTTAATTGCATGTTTCTTTAAAGTTTCCGATGAATTTTTTTCATTTTTTCCATATAATTAATATTATGTCTTTTATTTTATTCGCTTTTATTTTTATCTGTAATTATAAGCATTTTTGGCTTTGTTATGGTGTATTTTTGCCTTGAAATAGACTGTTAAGGTACATATTAGCAGATTTTTAAGAACCGATATCGAAAAATTTCGGGTTTAAGATCGGAATTTATCAAAATTAGTCTAGCATTAGACTTGGTTTTGCTATTGCTATGGGCTATACTTTCTCACGATTTTGGGATTTAGGTGTTCACAAATTGTGATGCCGACTGTAATATTTCTCTCGTCATCTGAGCACAGTTAAAAATTAGGATTTCTATTCTCTATATACTTAGTATAACAACTTTAAAAGGTATAATAATCTGAAAAATTAATTAAAACTATTACTGTAATGAAAACTCATTCCAAGCATCAGAACAAGTGTATTATTAAAAAAAAATTGTATCATTCTAAATATTATGGTTCTTCTACCTCAAAAATATATTCTAAAAGTAGTGTGGCGTTCAGTTCATGAACCTGAGATTGTCGCTTTTGAACGCTGTTATCCCACAGAAGAGTGATATGCAGTATGAATGTTGCACGGATATACGGCCTTGAACGACTTCTCAATAAATGGAGCTTTTTAATTAATTTATTTTTTTCGAATGTCATTTTGAATCGCATTATTTGTTGTTAATATGGCTGCTTAAATTTCATTTATCCCCGACAGTTGCTAAATAAAACTTAAACATCTCTTCCATCTTTATTTTGGTGAAATTAACGTCTTTTGGCGTATACTCAAAACCTCGGTTTGGTTTGGTTATATTAACGTCCCGTTTGAAGCAACACTGGAGATTTTGGGACGGACCTCGTAATTCTGAATCGCGGTCAGATGACGAGGACGACACCTGAGCTGGCACCTCCATCTCCACACCAGCGGGAGGACGTTTGGTCATGACGGATTTAACGTGCAACAGACCCCCTTACACGACGATTCTTCGGTGAAATCGGGTCACGAAACTGAAACCCTCGGGCTCCGAAGCCGAGACCTTACCACCAGGCCACCGCGGCCCACTCAAAACCTCGGAGCATTTCACGTATCTAATAGTACACTTTAAAGTTTAATATGTTTAATCTCTGTCTCTTCTGTATTTCATTATAAATTGGAATCCATTTGAAACTGCTCGGATTTATAGAAAAAAAAATACTAATGTAATATGATGCATTGTTGACAGACTTATATTGATTAATTAATGAAATGAAAAATAAACGAACCATTAAGTTTTTTTTATAAGTACCAAGACTTTGGGTTTCACTGTGCGTATATAAAAGAAAATTAATAAAAGTAGTCATCTAATAAGATCATAAATATTGCATATTATTAAAAAAATACTTGACAAGACTACCTTTTTAGCACTGGAACTTCGCGCTTTTAGATTGAAACACCATAGAATAATGATGTTTTAAGCTTGAATCGTCTACTTTTATATTATATTTTTATTATTATTTATTGTTTATTTTACTATATATTATATTATTATTATAATTTTAAAAATTTGCTCTTAATTCTTGAAAGCTCTTACTCTTATTTTTATTCATAAGATTCAAAATTTACTCTCGAGCAACTAGAGCATGCATTCAAAAAATATATTTAATATCGTTGTAACTTCTGCATGTGCAAATGCAGTTACTGAAGAATTGAAAAGTAATACTGAAAAATATATTTAAAAATATTTTGTAAAATATATTAAAAATCTTTATAAATAAATTTCAGGCATTATGCTGAAATTAAATTGATATCATTGAAAAATTTATATTTTTAAAAATTTTAATATGGCATAAAAATGGTTTTTGTGCTATTGCAATAATATATTTCGATATTAATGTGGAAAATGTGAAAATTTTTATTAATTTTTAATTAATACGGATAAAACTTTTATTAATGTATACCTACTACTTAAAATGCAATTAGATGCGTTTGGTAACTCTAGGTCCAAGAATCGGTCCAATGGAAGATTTTGAATGTCAAAAGTTACTAATGCTATGCCAACTTATAAACATTATGTTAAAAAAACGCTGCTCTTAATATGGTGATGTCATTTTTCCCTTTGATTTCATTGTGTACAGTTTTTGAATCAATACAAATCAATCGGATATTATTACATTTACGATATTCAAATTAATAGCCTTTTTTTTTCTTTCTAAAACATGTTTTCTCATATTTATTCTTGAAAAATAATTATCAGGAAATTAGAAATATACATTGTGATATTAAAATTTAGCCTATAAACATTATCATGTTGAAATATGTATTCATAAATAGTTAGGGAATCACGGTTTTATTTTTTAAATTATATTTAAATGAAGAATAATATTGAATAATAATTAATATAATATTTAATTTAAATGAAGAATAATCCAAGCCTCTTTCTTTACAGAACGTGTGTGGTAAATATATTTTAGCAGTTACGTGACTGAATAGAAAAACTTTTAAAATTTTAAAACTTGGATTTATTTCTCCATGGAGGGCATAATTTACGTACAAAGAAAAAGTGGATAGAAATACATCGGTCTGCATCACGACGCAAGAGTAGAAGAGACCGAAATTTTCCCCTTCAGTGATTTTTTACTATGAGATTTTAATAGGGATTTCTTTGACACGTGTGGATTTAGGAACGGTGATCTTAGGTATGTCTAAAAGAATGTTGTAAGAATTAGGGATTTATATCACTTTTCTTGGAGTGTGTGAAAATGCTGAGATCAGCAGTTTTATAGAGCGCTTTTATAATTAAGTTAAATGTGGTAATTGGATCAGGAAATAAGAGAAAATTTTAGAATGAAGTTAAAATTAGTTAAAATTAAGATAAAAATTGGGAAATTAATTAGGATTTAATTAGATTAAGAAATTAATAAATTAATTAGATTAAGAAATTAAAAAATAGATTAAAAAATTAAAAAAATAGATTAAAAAATATTATTATTACATACTAATAATAAATAATATTATTATTACAATATTATTATTATCTTAATTAGTTAAATTAAGATAAAAATTGGGAAATTAATTAGGATTTAATTAGATTAAGAAATTAATAAATTAATTAGATTAAGAAATTAAAAAATAGATTAAAAAATTAAAAAAATAGATTAAAAAATATTATTATTACACATATAATATTTTTTTAAAAATATATATATTATTTTAAATAGATTAAAATTAGTCTTTGATTTTCAGTTCAGAATTACGCTGACTCTTACTTTCCTACGCTGAATTTTCACGTGTTGAAATTAAAAATGCTTTTTCAGCAAACTTCCATTCTAAAGTGATATAAGTTCTGAAAACTTTCATTCATTGATTTGTTCCTTCTTTTCCGCCGTCCTATATATATCTCAAACGCAACTAGGGATTGCAATACCGGTATACCAGGATACCGAATACCGGTATTTTGAGCCATTTGTACAATTTTGTAATACCGGTATTCACAAGTTTAAATACCGGTTTTTCGGTATTACTAGAAATTTTTAAAATGGCCCACTCTATGTTCAGGAATCGCGAACATAGCAAAATAGTATACATTTTTGTTTTTATGTCTCCCTAACGGGCGAAATTAATTAGCTAATTAATGGCTTAATTAATTGTTTAAATCTAAATTAGTGAAACATGGATTATCCCTGAAAGAAAATATTCTATCCATAACGACTGATGGAGCAACAGTTATGAAAAAAGTTGGCAAGTTGATTGGTGCAAATCAGCAGTTGTGTTATGCTCATGGAATTCAATTAGGAGTAATAGATGTATTATACCAAAAAAATAAAGAAGAATCCAAATACTGTGCATATAGAAACTTCGGATTCCAACTTTAAAGAGAGTAAGAGTGTAAGTGATATTGACAATGAAGATAATGACAACGTAATTGTTGAAGAAGATATTGCTAATGAGGATGAAATATTAACCCATCAAGAATTGCTTCAGACATTCAGAAGAATTCGGTTCAATTATCGAAGATTATAATGTCACTACTGTCGATAGTGAAAAGGAATTGTCTCTTGAACAAAATTTAGAATTAGCGAAAAATAAAAAAAATAAAAATTCAACGAACCAAAATACAGTACAGAAATCAGCTATATCCAAAACCATCCGACGAGAAATCGATTTATTTGACGATGAGGGATTTAGAGGTAAATACTTGAAAAAAATATATCGCGCATTGCTAACAGTATCACCAACTAGCATAGATGCCGAAAGAGCGTTTTCGACAGCTGGTAAATTTTACACAAAATTGCTTTTCAGACTTAATGACAGTACAATTGATGCATTATGTTTTTTTAAGATCACATTTCAAAAATTTGTAATAGTATCACAGACTGAATAGTGATATTTACGCTTTTTTGTGATTTAAATAAATAAGATGTTCCTTTACTTTTTTGTGTTTATATACTGTTATAATTTATAAGTTACAAATTATTGTTTGTGATATTTACACTCTCTAACAAAACTGGCAAATAAAACAAAAAAACACCTGTGTTTTCTTTCTTTTTCTAAAATCTCTAATACCGGTATTAAAACCGGTATCCCGGTATTAAGATTTAAAAAATACCGAATACCGGTATTGAAATTTTGGTCCGGTATTGCAATCCCTAAACGCAACGTATCTTAAGTTTTGAATTCTTGATTTTGATATTTTTATCGCATTTTTTTACTATCCTAATCACATTTTTGGAGGAATAAAGTATTGTTGCTGTTGAGAAGAACAAAAGAAATGTTCTTGAAAATTAAATTGTGCATTATTATGGAATTTCTTTCATCTCGCCTATACGTTTTTAAAAATCTAGATTTCAGTTCAGATAATTTTACCTTTGATATAATACGTATATTCTTCTAGAACAGTTGCTATGCATGTATTTTAAAATGAAAAATGCAGCTTCTAAAATAAAATACAGATAAATATAGTTTCTGGGACCCTGACCTTGGTCGGTAATCCATAATACAACTTCTAAAAAATGACATTTTAAAAAATAATAAATTTATTTGGATTTTATCTCCCATATGTCGGTTAAAAACACATTTTTCAAACATGATACTATGTTCACTAATCTTTTAACAAATCGGTTATGACGGAAGATCAATGTTTTTCTCTTACGCTACAATCTATCTTCAAAATCTGCGGGGAAAAAAGGGGGAGAATGGAACGTTTTTTGGAAGAATTCCAGGATGCGGATGATTTGCTCAAGATGTTTTTGAAATATATCTCTAAATCATTAAACTTCGTGAAAACTTTTTAAATCCCTCTTTACTCGCACCACTTCACTCGATAAATTGAGGCTTCTATGCAGATGCCCGAAGAATCGCTCTGTTTTATCTAATCGATATTTTGTTGCAATTTTCTAAACTCTAATTCTTGTTGCCGAATCATAAGAAGAATCTTTTGCACATCATCATCATCATCATCTTAAATTCAAAAGATTTGAGATATTAATCCCACAAAAAGAAAATCAAAGAACGCCGTCTTGAGGGTTACCAAATAAAGTTAGCTGAAACGTTTTGTCTGTTATCTTTGCTGCAGCTGGTATTCTGCGGGTACGATCTTTTGCGGTTCAATATCCTTTCGTCGTATTATTTCCGTGCAATTCAAGAAAATGTTGAAAGAGTAACAATGTATTTATTTATAAGATTATATAGAAAATTTATTGGTGGACTGTCTTCTTTAAAAAACGTCGAAATAAAGTATGGAAACGAAAGGCGGTTTTTAACAATACACATTGTAAGATTTCCTAGGTCATGAATATTATGAGTCTGTTATAATAAAATCGATCAGTTTAACTTCATATTTCGATGTCAGCATGTTAAGGATTTATTTTAAACATTTTTTTTTTCGATTTTTTAGGAAGTTTGTGAAAGTTTTGAATTATTTTAATTTTTGAATGGTGCATTGGTGCATTTTTAAACATTGGTGTTTAAAAATATTATCATAACTAAGTGAACAAAGTAAAACATATTGGAACTTAATAAATTATATTTAACAGAGTTTTATTAGTATCTTTATATTTCATAATTCATAGAATTCGTATTTTTTCAAATATATAATTATTTATTATTTAGTTTAGTATTTATTAACCGAATCTAATTGTTATCCTATCAAAACAAAAAGCATGAAGAAATGAAAAATAATTTGACGAAATTATAATCTAGCCAGAATAATTAAAAATGTATTTCATTTATATTTAAACAAAGTTTATCCCAAGATGTTCCATGCAAAAACAAATTTGTTTAATTATGACTGACCTATTTTTAAATTTTATTATAATTAATTCTTTATAATTAGTATTACACATTGATAGGAAAATTTAGGTGGAGAATGTAAAAATATTGAGAATTGCTGTTTTAACTCACTTCCGCTTCAACTAATGTAGATAATCATTCATGTTAATATTATCATGTTTATATCCAAGCTTACATATAAGTTTATCATCCAAGTAAGTAAAATTTACTAACTATCTTTTGTATAATAACCATGAATGTTAAACGAATAAAATTTTATAGCGAACCATCACTTCGCCATGATCGCTATAAAAATTTATTCATTTAAAAACATAGATTGAATTATATTTATATTTTCTATTTCTTAACTGTAAAACAGTCTTAATTTGTATTTCAAGTTACCTTTAAACTGTGCTAAAATTAGCAAAATAAAACCATTCAAGAAAGATTCTAAATTTTAAAACTTTTCATTAAATTGTTAAGTTAAATAATTCTCAAAAGTTGCCATTAATGTTTGAATTATACGGTAAACCTTAAAATGATTAATTTTTCAGAAAAATGTTTTTATATCATAAATTATTTTTGTAATTTTTCTAAACATAACTAAGAAATTTAATTGAAAGAAAGTTATTTTAGGGAGTAATGTTTTTAAATTTTGTTGGATTTAATTGGCGCTTTATATTTTTAACGTATCGTGTACCTTATTACTAGGAAATTTTCTTGGCCACCGTAGATAACTACTCTTACTACGCCTAACTATTATTATGATAATTAATATAACTACATCATCACTTTTGATCATTTAGAGGTGGATGAGAGAGAAATTTGAAAAGTGTGGTGATTCTTTTATAATTTTTTGTTAAATATCTATGCGTAGAAATAAATACAAGAAAATATTTGAAATTATTTGTATTAATAATAAAGTTGAATTGTGTGTGAAAGACTGTTAGCATTATAACTACGGAATTTGATTCAGATATAATTTGGGAATTATAAATATGCAACTCGGAACGATATATTTTTTTCTAAAATATTAATTATAATTTTGATAAATTAAAGATTAAGCGATATTTTGACATTTTTCTCCATAACTTCCAAAAACTATTGCAACCCCAATATGAATTTTACACTTAAAATTCAAAAATTATCTTTTCAATGATATCAATTTTGCTGTCGTGAAATTTTGGACTATTTATAAAATATGCTTATTTAAAAATATTAAATATGCTTATTATAAAATATGTTTATTTAACATCAGTTCACTTTATTGCTGATATGAAACTGAAATTGTTTTCATTTTTATTACAAATATTTCATCCTGGATTTTTTTTTCTAGTGTTGTTAATGAAGATACAGTATACTCTTAAGGTATTAAGGTGTACTTTTAATAAATTTGGGTTGTAATTACAAATAAAATGTAATTTCATAAATAATTAAATTGTCGAAAATTAAAAAAATAATTGAAGTTTTGTTCGAAATTAAAGTTTAAATTTTAGGTGAAATGACCGAAAAAATTAAAAATAATTTATTTACTTTATCCATTATTTAGCTCAACGAAGAGCAAATTGAAATTTGTAATTTGAAAATACTTCGCAAAAAAATCATCGTTACATAAAATATTCAATTAAGATTTTTAATAAGAATTAATTTTGGCGAATAGTTGATCGCCAACGGCGACTAGTTTAAAATGAAATCTGCAACGGTGGAATATTGTTAGAAGATACAGATTCTGAAAAATGCAGTTACGAAATTGTTGCTAAGCTAGCATTTTACACCGTTTTCTTTCCTTCATAGATTTCCAATCATATTTATTATCATATTATGATTTATACTAGCACCTGAGACATATATTTACGTCATCAGAAATGAGCAATTTAGAAGAGACATACTTTTCGGGATCAGTACAAAATCTGCTAAAATAAAATCATAAAAGTAGCGGTTCACTCTGATAACCTTTGACATTTGGCAAAAAGTATTATAATTTTTTATTAACGTTTTAAATATAGCAATATTAGTTATTTTTCAGAAAAAACAAAATAAGAATTCAAGTACCCCAATAAAATAATTAAGTACTTCATCAATCTCTTAACTTTTCCAATGTAAAATTTCTCATTTATTTCTTTACAAAATGCTTCAGGAACATATTGTGCCAAAATCGATCGATACAGGATTCCTATTAACCCTCTCAAGGTCGATCAAGAAGAAAAGAAGGCGGTGATGCGTCTGCGAGACTCTTAGTGTAATAAAATGTGATCTTATATTGCTCGATGCACATTTTCCTGGTTCCTGTTTTTCAAAAAGATAGCCCTTAGAGGAAGACATGGAAACATTAAATGAATGAAATATTGAAAAGTATCTGAGATAAAAAAAAAAGGAGAACTATCACAAAAAAAATGTAAATTAGCCACGTCAAAAATATATATAAAAAATTAAAACATGTTTTTATGATACAATTTATCATGCTCGTGTAGAATGTCAATCACAGGATAGCGTAAAATGCATCTATCTATCGCTTCTATCTGCACAATATATCGCTTGTGCTAAGTATCATATAGCTCAATGTTAAGTTTTCTTTTTATAAGAATATATATTTTATAAATTGACTCAGTTATTCTTAAAAATTCTGCTATTCGTCGCTATTAAAATGGAAAAGATAAATGCAGAAAAATATCCCTCAAGTGATAACATTTCGCTAATTAAAACATCTATTTTTATTGAATAATTGAATATTATTGTTAAATTTTATTTGGTAGCCGATTTGGACAACCTCTTAATTTACCGAAATTAATGGTTTCTAAAAATTTATATACTGTGTACTAAAACTGTATTTAAAACAAAAATAATTAATATTGGGTATATAGTTATACAAAATATGGACGTGTAGTAAAATATATTACATATTTTATTCCTTATTTGCTTGCTCATAGTTCTCACTAAAACATCTATTTTTATTGAATAATTGAATATTATTGTTAAATTTTATTGGGTAGCCGATTTGGACAACCTCTTAATTTACCGAAATAAATGGTTTCTAAAAATTTATATACTGTGTACTAAAACTGTATTTAAAACAAAAATAATTAATATTGGGTAAATAGTTATACAAAATATGGACGTGTAGTAAAATATATTACGTCATTTATCCCTTATTTGCTTGCTCATAGTTCTCACTAAAACATCTATTTTTATTGAATAATTGAATATTATTGTTAAATTTTATTTGGTAACCGATTTGGACAACCACTTAGTTTACCGAAATTAATGGTTTCTAAAAATTTATATACTGTGTACTAAAACTGTATTTAAAACAAAAATAATTAATATTGGGTAAATAGTTATACAAAATATGGACGTGCAGTAAAATATATTACATCATTTATCCCTTATTTGCTTGCTCATAGTTCTCTAAGCATTGCCTACTCCAGTTGCCTCTGATTACAAACAAAATTTTGAGAGTTCACCTTTCTTTGGTGCTCATAAAATAGTCATCGAGTAATAAAGGTATTTTCAAATATTTTTTATCCTGAATTTTACTTTTAATAATTACCTGAATTAATTATTACCTGATTAATAATTACCTGAATTAATAATTTTTAACATCATGAAAAATATTAATATGTTGAAGAATCTTGAATATAAAGGTTACACTGGTTGTTTCTTTTCACCGAATATATGAACTAGACCAGGGCCAGTTAAAAAATAAACCAATAATTATAATACATATCATAATAGTAAAATAAACCAATAATTATCAAACATTTATTTGCTTAATTGAAATTCAATACGTAGACATAAAAATATCAGCTGCTTATATAAATGTTTAATACTTCTTGTACAATGTTAATTAATACTGCTCGTATAATGTTAAAACTGATTGTATAATGTAATTATACATGTTCGTGGTTATAATAATTGTATAAATGTTTTATTCAGAATAAATTATTATAATGAATAAAAGATTTGAATAATTTGAAAGAGCAACAGACAAAATAAAATAATTATAATGAACACAAAGAAAAATTGAAATTTGAAAACGAAAGCAAAATAACATTTTAATTTTCATTACTTTGTTTTCATATTGATTACTCGATATTAGTTATGTCCAATGCTGTTTGTCCATTCGAATTGCAAAGCAGCAAAACCACCACAAATTATTTTAATTAAAAAAAATTTTATGGCTATTTTTGCACATTAAAAGTCAAACAACTGTGAAAACAGAAAATAATAATAAAACGAAGAAGAAAGAAGACGAAATTAGGTCAACAAGATGGAGACATAGAGGTTACAAATGAATAACCTTCGAAATGATCAAAATTCATTCTCTCAATGAGCAATTGCTAAAAAACAAATTAAAAAGCAAAAAACGATATTTTTTCCAGTTGAAAATTTTAGGGCCTTGGTGATTTAGTAGTAAGGTTTTCGGCTCGACTGGAGGTACAAAGGTTCGATACCCGATTTCACCGAAGAATCATCATGCAGACAAACCTTTTTCGTTTAAATATAATTTGGTGGTCCAAACGACCTCCCGCTTGTGTAATATAAAATTGTGGTAAATAAATGCCAACTCAGGCGTCACCCCTATCATATCAATTATAAGCTCAGATCAAATCCGTCTTCGCGTAGCTGCAAAACTGGGCGTTAATGTAATTAAATTAAATCTATTTAATTTCGCAATACAGGGGCTGCTCTGGTCGCAGTCAAGGTTTGGCATACGATTTACTGAGTGATACTCTCTTATTCTGCCTTGATATACTTTTCTTGTTTGCTATTATTGGTTTCAATTTCGAATTGTTCTGACAGAAACACTTGTACGTTGATACATATCCGGTATTTTTATTTATCGAAAATTAATTCTAAATTACAATTCAGATTATTTTAATTAAAAATTTTAATCAATTTAAAGACAAAAAATTTAAAAAAAAAATATGTTTAAATTTTATTCTATCGAGAAATGTTTTTTTGTTTATTCTTACAGGACTTATTTCTGAGCTCGCGAGCTACGATTGATTATTTCTTTTTTTTTAATATTTGAATGTTTTTTCTACAAATACTAATACTGTCCCGTTGTCCCAAAGTTATAAAATTTTGTTCGATTTTTGTTATTTGTTCTTCGTAGTTTTCGCCTAAGTTTATCTTCTAATATGTTGTGGACTTCCAAAAAAGCTCCTCTTTGCTCCTGGAAATTTCTTGGTAGCTAAATATTATGATTGTTTCTTCACTTATTGTTTCGTTGCAGATAGGCATACAAATTCTTTCTCTTGACTGATTTTGCTATTAAATTTTTTATCTCTATTTTTTTTTTATCTTTGTCGCACCCCCCTTTTTTTTCCTTTGTTTCTCCTCACCATTCAAAATTCTCTTCATTCTTGTTATATTATTTTGCGCTTTAATTTTGTTGTAAACTTCATTCATAATGTAATTCAAGTGCCATTTATTTCTCTATAAACATGGTTACGTGGGGTGGTTAAGAATCGTCGATTTCAAGAACTGCATTCACTCTATCCCCCCCCCCTTTTTTTGTATATAATTTTTCTTCCCTCCTTTTTTTTATTTTTTTTATTCCTACTCTTTTTTTTTTTCATTATTTTTCTTCAGCATTCAAAACTCTCTTCATTTTGGTTATGTAATTTTGCGCTTTAATTTCGTTGTAAACTTTATTCCTACTGTAACTGTAAGTGCCACGTATTTCTCTATAAACATAGTTACGCTCGGAGGTTCAGAACCATCGAGTTCACGAACTCCGTTCACTCTTTCGCTTATCGGCAACTTTTAGTTAAATTTGCCTTGACCAGTAACACACGCTTCGATCATTTCAAACATTCTATTTTAAGAAATTAGAATCATAAAAGCATTTTTTACAAGTCAAAACACGAGGAACGATCCTTTCCTTTCTTGTCTTTTCATTTACTTGTACATCAATAAATACTTTTTTATTTTCGAAATGCATACAAGAATTATCATAATGCAAATACGAATTCATTTTTTTTCCCATCCAACCAACAAATCTAAACAAATTTTGTTTGTTTGTTTCTCGTTCTCACGCATGCATTTTAAAGTGTGAAAGTGCTCTGATAACAAAATAACGCAGACTTATTCTTTATTTTTCTATAGAATATACAATCCTAGCACTTGAAATAAATCAACATTTTCCATTTTTAGCCAAAAAATGCATTGTTCCTATTCACCTGGTGCCTGTCAACTTTTCCTGCCACAAATGAATAGAATTTCCTCATCAGTCAACTTTCTTGTTCCCTTGCGTACTAATTAGGAAAAGTGATTTCTCATAAACATGTCGGCGAAATGCGTTTTCTAACGAAACCTAACAGAGCAGCAACTTGTAACCTCCATCTGCCATGCTGCTCTGACCACATGAATCATGACCTACTCTCGCCACACACAAGCTACTGTGATGAAATCGAAGTGACGTCATCGTGAAGATGGCAGAGTCTGAAACAATTTCCCTGAATAAATAAGCGCAGGTCTATAGGTTTTTGAAGCTGAAGGAGAGGAAATAAGGTGGTTAGAACCGGAAAAAGCATGCGATAAAATCATATCGCATAGTTTCATAAGGTATTGGTTGAAATGCTTTGAAATAAATTACCGGCAATATTTATCTTACATATGTAAACATCTGAGTGAATTCCTGTGTATGTTTTGTATAAAATAAACTATCGAATTTTTAATGAAATTTATAAAATTTATTAACAGATAATGGATTGGAAACGACGATGATTTATTTCCTTACCTGTGAATTTATGAATTATTTTCAGTTTTTATCTATAAAGAATAATTTGTTATATTTTTCAATTTAAAATATAATTTAGTTATATCAAATTATCTATTAAAGTATTTGATTAATTTCGTTAGAATTATGTGAGATAATTTTGAACAAGTCTGAAATAATATGAATAGAATTGTCTTCATATTATTTGAGATTTATTCAAAATTTCCTATATAGTTTTAATGAAAGTTGTCTCAGTTAATATTTTGTAGAATTGGTCGTATCGTTCTTCAGTAAAATAATTGGTATTTGCGATATTATGACAAACAATAATCGTGTTGAGATATATTAACACGTAATAACCATGTTAGTTAATTATGTTTCGCTTATCCAGCGGTGTGTCTTATGCAGTAAGGAACTAAGTACAAGCTATATATTTTGAGTTTTTCACAAAAAATTGCAAAAGAAATTATATTATTTCATGTTTCAATTAAAACTGCATGATAAATAACTTTAAATGTATTACGTATTGCAGTTGATTTAACTTTTCGGTTAACCGAATTGAGGATGATTTTTATATTAGCTAAATATAGCCTGGCTATGGTGCATTTTCTGTGCATCCAAGTCTTTTCTTTGACCAAAGTTCGATTTGTCAGTGTGGCACCGAAGAAGGATCTATAAATCACGTGATCAAAACCTGTGCACTATGGCGAGAACTCGGACTCAGATGGCCAAGAAATTAGATGTCTCTTGACGTCGAATAACTCTTTAAAAATCCCGTCATTAAATCTTTTATTCGAGACATTTTGTCAAAGGTTTTGTCTTTAGCTTGCTCCTAATGTAAAAAGTTAACGCTCATTTAATATATTTTATGCATTTTTAATGTTTCACAACTTAATATGTAATGTAAAATGTAATGTTTTATTTTCTATTCTTTTTCTGTACCAATATGCGTTTTCTCTAGAGGGTTCTTTATTGTTTGCAAGGGTCCTATGTCATTAGGTGTAGTTTGTTCCTTCGTGCTAAATTGGTTGCTCTTTGGCGGCTCCGTCAAGTTTCCCGCATGGCCTCTAGCTCGGTCGGTGTATCGCACAATATTTACATGGCAAACTAAGCACAATAAGCTACAATTTTCGGCCATGAACCTATAAAAATAACAAAAAAATTTGTTCTTATTACATTATTGTGACCAATTATTGCTTTATTTATCTAATTTTAATGAAGTAGCATAATAAATACTAATTATCATTTTAAAATCTTTTTATCCAAAGTAATAAGTATACTTTACAAAATAAAGAAGCATAAAATTGTTAAATATGAATCACGAAATCCAGCAATAATTTTACGTATAATTTGTTGGTAAACTCAAAACCTCATATCATCAATTCTTATTATTCAGTTTTTGTTAATCTAACAGATTACTTCTAAATTCATCACGAAATTGTAAATATCATTCACTGTAGATAAAACCTATATCTAAACACCAACAAATCGAATGAAAATTGCTAAACAAACAGTATTTTCATAATACACCGCCTATCTAAAGAAAAGGCGTGTGTGACAAACGTTTTGTATCAAACAACTTTTTATTATCTAAGTACCGATTAAGGCTGTAGGTCAGCTCATTCGAAAAAATAACAATGGGTTCCCATTTCGATAACGGAAGTCGCCGGATAAATGCGGTTATGAGGCAGACGATTTTACATCTTCAAACGTGACTTGTGTAAAATAATAGCTAAAATTTGACGGTTAAAAAAACTGATTAAAACTGCGAATGCATCAGAATTTGAATGTTGTCTTAAAGTTTATTAATTTAAAAAACTCAGTAAATAAACGTTCGTCCTAATTTTGTAGATCTTTAAATTGTAATTCATTCCATAACAAAATCGTCAAAGTATGTTTATAAAGAATATATATAACTATCGGAATGTAAAATCTTAACTAAGGCAACTTTACGAAAAAAAGATTTACAAGAGAGGTTACGATGTGATATTTATCAAAAGTTTAGTTATGAAAATTTTGCTTTAAATGTTAAAAAATAAATGGTCTGTTTGTGGTATAAATATTTAATTAGTTTGGCTTGGTGAAATAAACAATGTCATTTGGTTTTTATCAATATGATTATGTTATAAATTATATTAAGTTGTGAATTATTTCATATTAAATTTTATTTACATTTTTAACAAATATAAGTATAAATATTCATTTAATCTGTTTATGTTTGGCTTGGTCAAATAAACACATGACATTTGGTTTTTATCAATAGAAATTATATTAAATTGTGAATATGAATTAAAGTACCGTGTTCGGATTGTTTTTAATCATGAAATATAATTACATTTTCCTTTGTGAGATATCACTGAAAATATATTAAGATAAAATAAAAGGGAATCATTATTAAATAAAAAACTATTATGGAAAATAAATACTATTTAAAATTTAGATTTGTTTTTAACCTAATTTTTATTAATGGTACTAACTGGTATAAATAATACAATTGTTGTGTCCCTAAAGTATTATTCCACAGTTTATGAACTCTTAAATATTTTATAATTGCTAATTAATTCATTATAAACCATTTACCAGTCCCACTTCATTATCAACTCAAGCAGGTTTAAATGAAAGTTGTGGTAAATAAATAGGAAAAGAAAACTTCAAAAAGTTGTGATTTTGAAACAATCATTATAATTTATCTTTTTAAACTCATGGAAAAAAAGAGTATTTTCGATTAAATCTGTAGTTACTGCTTTAAACATTAAATATTAAATAAATATCCCGGGAAAAAACTAAAATTTTACAATCGAGTTAAATAGTATAATAAAACAATGAAACACTTTTTAACTGAAATAAATTAATTCATAATGATGCAATAAAATGTTCCCTTTTTCATAAAATACAAGCAAAAGTTTTCTAATAACTTAGAGAAGCTGCTGGGAAAACAATGCGTATACATGGATGAATTATTTATTTGTTTGAAAAATATTCGTGTGACATGAAGCATGGCTGAAATTCCCACATTCAATGCGAGAAACGATTACATCATTCCCGACATTTCCATTGTTTCTTTTTCTTTATAAGATTTAATGAATAGGGAATGAAGCGGCTTCGTAAAAGCTGCTTTAACATGAATTTCATCTTCGTTTTTTACACGTAGCCGGGGAATTATGGGTTATATTTTCCCTCGGAATTTCGTCGATGCGCATCTCTATTAAAGGAAAATAAATAATAAATAAGTTAAGAGGTACAAGATGTTACTTTTTTTTCCTGTTCGGAATATTCTGATCGCTACGTCTGAATGATCTCTAATATTCCGTTCTGAACGAATTCGTCGATAAAATCGAATTCTTTTGACAGAGGAAGTGGAAGTCCTGGTGCATTGAGAACCGTTGAATTCTTTAACTCTTCTATCGCTTTAAAATCTCTACAATTACTTTATCTGAGAAATAAGAATGAAAAAAATGAGGATGATTCCTCTACACTTCGAAATTAAAATATAAAATCCAGTGATGGTAGGGTGGTTGACTGCACACAAGAAGATGTGACTATTAAAAGTGTATTAATATTTAAATTTAATTTGTTTTATATTGTAGCAATATTTAATTTCTTAAGTATACAACTAATGAACAGTATTGCATATCTAGCTGCTTTTGGCGACCAGTTGTTTCACTGGGATTAATAGTCGCTAAAATTTTTAATTAAATATTTGATGTCACTTAGTCTAATTAGCTTCTTCAGCAAAACATTTTTAAGCTTAAAATTTTAATTGATATACAATTCATTTTCTTTTAAAAGCCTTATTCTCTTCTGTACATTTTACTGTGTACAGAAGAGAAAAATTCCCTATTTTCTATTAGCTTACCTAATTTTTTAAAAGAGTTACTATTTTTAAATTTGCAGCAATATAACTTAATTTAGCTTACCTAATTTTTTTAAAAGAGTTACTATTTTTAAATTTGCAGCAATATAACTTAATTTAGTTTACCTAATTTTTTTAAAAGAGTTACTATTTTTAAATTTGCAGCAATATAACTTAATTTAGCTTACCTAATTTTTTAAAGAGTTACTATTTTTAAATTTGCAGCAACATAACTTAATTTAGTTTACCTAATTTTTTTAAAAGAGTTACTATTTTTAAATTTGCAGCAATATAACTTAATTTAGCTTACCTAATTTTTTAAAGAGTTACTATTTTTAAATTTGCAGCAATATAACTTAATTTAGCTTACCTAATTTTTTTAAAAGAGTTACTATTTTTAAATTTGCAGCAATATAACTTAATTTAGCTTACCTAATTTTTTTAAAAGAGTTACTATTTTTAAATTTGCAGCAATATAACTTAATTTAGTTTACCTAATTTTTTTAAAAGAGTTACTATTTTTAAATTTGCAGCAATATAACTTAATTTAGCTTACCTAATTTTTTAAAGAGTTACTATTTTTAAATTTGCAGCAATATAACTTAATTTAGCTTACCTAATTTTTTTAAAAGAGTTACTATTTTTAAATTTGCAGCAATATAACTTAATTTAGCTTACCTAATTTTTTAAAGAGTTACTATTTTTAAATTTGCAGCAATATAACTTAATTTAGCTTACCTAATTTTTTAAAAGAGTTACTATTTTTAAATTCGCAGCAACATAACTTAATTTAGTTTACCTAATTTTTTTAAAAGAGTTACTATTTTTAAATTTGCAGCAATATAACTTAATTTAGCTTACCTAATTTTTTTAATAGAGTTACTATTTTTAAATTTGCAGCAATATAACTTAATTTCTAATCTAAAACAATGTAAAATTTGGTATTTTTCTTCGTATTAATTGGATATAAATTTAAATCCCTTACAAATTCTGATCTGAATTAAATAAGTATATTATTTATTGTTGTTTTTTAATTTGCTTTGCCAATAATGATTTATGTTTAGAGCAGCAGAAGTTTAATTTCTTTATTTTGCATATTCCATTATTTTTTGCATTAATATCGATAATAATAATACGGATTGCAAAACAAAAAGAATGTGTAACTTTACTAAAGATTTTTATCGATCACTTTTATGTTCTTCAAGAATTCTTACATGGTTTATATTAGTGTTATAAATCATGTTTAAAATATTTTTAAATCGATTAATTTAGTAAAATAAATTTTACAACAAAAAAAATACACCCCGAGATGCACTTTCTCACCCTCCAAAGTAGATATGTGTCAAGTTTGGTAAAATACAAAATTTCTTTTTTCATTGATTAACTGCTAATGATAATCCATCGATTTGGTCTTTCTAAATTAATAAATAATTTGAAGTTTGGAATTTCTATAATCGATATTATGCACCATAAAATAATTTTTTTAATTAATTATACTAATAAATGTTCAAATCAAGTACTAAATCAATGTTATTTTACTTTTTATCCACATTTGCTTTTAATATAATGATTGCATGGTTTGAAAATATCGTTGAAAATCAACCATTCTGATTTAGTAATAATTTTTCATCAGATAGCGTTAGAATTTCACTAATAATATTTTAATAAAGAAATGATTACCGTACGGATTACTTGAATGACGAAATTGATTATGAAGATTGTGAGAAATACAAAAACTTGTTTTAAACTGTATAAATATCTTCGGTTTCAATGTAACAAATTTTTAAAATAAGTTATTTCGTTGCAAAGCATTCTCTTAGAATTCCTTGATTGGAATAGATTGTTCTTTATAAGTTCAGTTCATTTTAATTACATTCTGAAATAATATTCTAACAGATATAAATAATTTACGCTTAATATAATTCTGTAATTATTATAAAATCTGGAATACTATTCATCATTTTGATTATTGTAATTAACCGAATTCAGTGGTGTTCGTTTTGCAGCTAGCAATAGGATGATACTAGTGAATAATTATACCTCAGTAGTTTGCGGTTTCGTTTATAATAATTTGGCTAAAAAAATTCATTAGACGCCAGTTTAAAACATGTTTTAATACTGACTGAAATACCATTATTCAAAACAAATGCTTCTTCGATTTTTTTCAGATCCTTGAGCTTTTATTAATGAAATTAATGCATATTCCTCCTGATATTTTTACTTTCTCGTATATATAGTATTGAGAAAATATAATAACCGAATATAATTTAACGTTATAACTACAAAACGGAAAGAGCTAGATAGATAAAATTTGATGCACATCAATTGTCTAAACACTATCAAATTTTAAGCGAAATCTAGCAACGAATTGACCATCTGTCCGTTTGTACTTTTAGAATCATATAAACGCGACAACTCAAAGTCACAATGACTTAAATATATCCAATTTCCTATGTAATTTTGTGATTATTGTTTGCCTATGGATTCTAAAATCCTCATCGCTTAGGACAGGTTTTATTCGACAAAATAGGGGTGAGAGGAAAGATGAGAGGAAGAGATGTTTGCATTTAACAACAAAGTAATTCTGGAGATGATCACACTCTTCCGCTTCTCACCCCTTAATGAGATAGAATCGTAGAAAAGTGGTCGTCGCAGGAAAATGAAACGAACAGTAAATGTATAAGTTTTGTGTCAAATTTTTATTTCAATCATTTGAGGAAAAGGGATTAGTCGCCAAATAACTCGCCAAGGATCACACGTTAGATTCAGCAAAAATGCTAAATTCACGTCAAAGGTACATATTTCGTAACTATTGTACGCCGATTATACGCAAGGCTTCTCTGGAACAACACCTTTATTAGAGAATATGCTAGAAAATTTATGGAGACAACTCCCACTGGTTTTATGAAAGGAAAATATACTTAATCTTTTAAAAGCTGATTCCTTCTCCAACTAAAATGAGAATTCAAATACCCATGTTAATCAGTCGTGTGAAGTGCGTGAAGCTTTTGGTCTCTCGAAAGTGTAGCTAACTTTTTATACCGTTCAGTAGCTGTTCCATTTCGCTGCTATCCTCAAAAAGTAATATCTTATAATACATCTTTTAATGCTCTTAGGAAAAACATTTCTTTCCAAAATTAGAGTGCTTCAAATGGTAAACAGATAATGATATCTCATTTTCTATTTTATAAGATAACCTAATCTTTTGTTTCTGGAAAATCATGTTTGCGTATTAGTTAATCGCCATAATAGCCGATCATTTTTAAAGCTTTACAATAATCTTTTCTTTCTGCGGATGTCTGTACTCTGTAATTCTTTTGTTCATTGCATCCACCTTTCAACATTAGAAATGCTTATTGGACGCTTACTTGAATTTTTCTAAATTCAAGTAATTACATGGAATGTTTTTCCAGGAAAATTATTATCTGAAAATTCTTTAAAAATGGCGGTTGTTTTTGATAGGATAGAAACTAGTTTTGAATTCAGTGAATTATGATAGTTCATTCATGGAAGTTAGAGAGTTGCAGCAATCCCTGTATCTAATATATAAAAATGAATGTTTGTTTGTTCGTATTTTGTGCGCTGCCATACCGTTTATCCGATTGCGATG
This sequence comes from Argiope bruennichi, assembly GCF_947563725.1. Lineage (NCBI taxonomy): Eukaryota > Metazoa > Arthropoda > Arachnida > Araneae > Araneidae > Argiope > Argiope bruennichi. The sequence continues at coordinate 74,559,303 of NC_079160.1, forward strand.
CAACTTAGTCAACTTATTGCTTGCACTTGCGCGAAGATTATAGGTATAGTACAATTATTAGAATTTATTTTGAACGCAATAAAATTTACAAACAAATCTTTTCATACGTTTCAACACTATTTTAAAATTGACAATCGACAAATAGTAAACGGCAAACGGCACATGTTAATCGAAGTTCATCGTTATTTCCAAAATTATTTCCCTCGCGGCAGCAACACACCTTTTTATTATAAAAATTAATTATTTTTCATAACACATGTTGTGTTTCCTCACTAAGAAAGTATTAAAGGCAATATACGCCTTCGATTAAAGACAACATATGCTTGTTAATTATCCCTTGTAAGGACAGTTTAGCTTGTGAAGACCTGTGGTCATATCGTGAAATCTGAAGTTGGATGGAGCTCAGTTGCTCTCAAACCTACTTTCTGCAGTTCAAAATTGCTCCAAGATATGCGGGAAATCGTTCAATGCGCATAACAAAATGGCGTTTCAGTATAGTGTTTTTTGTGTCTTTAAGTGGGCTGAGTAACTTAAGAGCCCTCTCTTAAAAGAAAATATCAAAATTAGTAAATTACATACAGTAAATCGAATTACTGTTCCCAAATTCTTTTTATTTTTTCTTCCACCCCACAACTAAATTATTTTTCTTTACTTTTCAGTAATTTTACTTTAATTTTTACATCAAGGAAACGCTTGCTGTTTGATCCGTATGATATTTTTTTTTAGTTTTAAATTTATAATTCTGATAAACATAATTGTTTTCATCTTAGAAAATAAATTCTTTTACTTCTGGTACGCGAAGTATAGAGAAAGTGTCGTAAACATCAAAAAATTAAAAATCGACATTTTAAACGAATCTCTACGTTGCAGATCACTCTAAGATTTAAAAAAAAACCCATTTATTTATTTTTTAAAGTACATATCCCTGCCTGTCTGCGAACACGTAACGCTAAAACGCTTTACAAAAACTTTATGAAATGAACTAGACACATGAAATTTAATTCACGAACTATAAAACTAAATGTGTCGATTTCTATTAGATTTTGAACGAAATTCACTCTGAGAAAATCTATCTGTCCAAATAAAGAAATGAGCAAAACAACAGAACGAAAAGAGCTAGATAGATAAAAATTTATTATTCAGGTTTAATTTTAAATCAAATGTGTTACAGATTTGACGGTGTCGGTCTGTACTTTCTTAAGTATTTAAACGCAACACATGAACGTAATGACTTAAATTAATGAAATTCGGTATGTGATCTTTTAATTACAACTATATTTCCGCATCAGATTTTTATTTCAATCGATCGAAAAAAAAGAAAGAAAAAAACGTTTAATTTTTCTTGCAATAGATTCAGTAAAAATTTTAAATTCACGTAAAAATTTTGTAATTCGTTACTATTGTTCGCCAATGCCTCGCCAAACATTCGTGGCCTTACCCAAAAGGGCTGCAGTTTTATATGGGAAGAAGGGGTTAACATCTATGTTGGAGAGCACGCAAAAAAGTTTCGAGGAAACACTCCCGCTGATTTGAATATATTTTTAGCCTAATACTCGCGCGTTAAATTTATCTCGTGCCCCGGCTTAAAATTTTGCTAATTCAATGCTATTAAAATGCAGAAAATTTTATATTTGGCATTCAATGTAAAATATAGAATTAAAAGAACTGTACATTTTCTTTTCTTTATAAAAATATCAATCGAAATATTCTTCCTTTTTATGGTTGACAAGTTACCACTAACTACAAAATGTAATTTTTTTTTTTTTTGTCATTTTTAAAACATAGGCCTGTTAAAAAGAATTATCTTTATTGGTCATATTAGGATGATTGCATTAAAAGTAAAAGAAATGTAAAAAAAAATCTAATTCCTGTGAAATTAATTTTAGAATTTGAATTTAATCAATCTTTTTAGAAAAAAAAGGGGGGGGGGCGATATATAAAGATTCAAAATCCGAATATGCTGGCTGATATAGACGTCTGGCCCCTTTAATTTTGAAAACAGCATTCGTACTTCAGCTAAATCCGTTCTGAAGAATTAATTATACCAGAAAGCAATCAATCACTTCTCAACATGCCATTCAATAGAATGCTGGTATGTGCTAAATAAAGCAGTTTAGCAGGTATTGGGTGGCATTTTTAACACGAGTTTAAAGGTCAGTTACCATCCCAACTATTTCGTCATATTTACTTTAGGGTTCTTGCAACTCTGCCAAATGGGTTAACGATCGCTCACTACTAGAACCGGAACTCTTTCTCGTTGAGCTATGAGTTTCGACATTCAATATCCTTTGGTTTTTGCTTCTTCCATAAAAACGAAAACTATTTTGCTGTTTTTGATGTCAAAACTCGCACAGTTAAATAATTCTCTGAAAAAATATATTGAAAACTAGTCCTAGTAAATTTTTTGGCAATTTTAGAAAGGTGAACTTTTCCGAAACTCCTTGCACTATTCTGTAAATCAAGCTGTTGAGATATAAATATATTACAATACACTCCCGACTATACGGCCTAATGTGACAGAAGGGCAAGCTGGACAACAAAAAAATCCGGATAGGCCGGAGTCCTATGAATTCATTTCTATGCCCACGAACACCAGGAGACAAAATTTTTATATCAAAAATTCACCGTTATAGTACATATTTTCTCATTTCTTATTGAGTATTAAGCCCTCCATTAATCTCAAGCCACGCAGAATGTGAACGCGGCCATGCCCGATGAATCATAGAAACATCTGCCACTAACGCGTCAAGTTAAAGCACGCCATTCTAAAACTTACCCAAACCAAGCCAATCATAAACCTAGCTTCACCAAGTAGAAGGCTCCGTACTGGTAGTTTATATGTTATATATGTTTTCCAAAGCTTTTTCCAGCAAAATTGGCCCAATTACAGACATACCTTTTCCTCTTAAATGTTCAAGCCACAAAAATAAAGCTTCCTCAACTTCTTTATACTTATCTTTCAACATGGTTTTTCTTACTTTTATTCCACTTCCAGTAGCTTGTGCAACAAACCACTTTTCAATTTTTGCTCGATTTTTTTTTCCAGTCCTCCATTGTATTTTCCCGAATTCCTAGCTCCGAAGCTATATTTTTTTGCTGTTGCAACAGACTCTAGTCACTGTATAGCACCTAATATCTCCTCCATAGTCACAACAACTTTTTTTTTTCGTTTATCACCCATTTTGAAATTGTCACTGTGGTACATTTAAAAAGCATTAAGCATACCTCAAGCCATACCATTTATGAATGCTGTTCATTGTGTGCAGTTATAATAAGGAACAGCAGTAACAACTGAGATCCTTTACACACTGACAAAACAATGAGCAACAAGTAGAACGCTGCTCTTTTTCTGTCACAACTTACTTATTTTGCATACGACACGTAGGAGGATCGTAGCAGACGCCCGCTTCCAATGCCTTGGCAATATTGATAATGCAACGCCCTGCCTTCCCCATCCGGGGAAAAAAAACTAGGCCAGATAATACGGAAGCCGGATAGTCTCGAACCGGGTACTCGGAAGGGTACTGTATTGAATTAGTGAGGTAATATCTTAAATTGAATCCTTCTCTTCTATTAACCCAATATTCTAAATCTCAGGAATTAAATGTAAATTTTCCGCCATTATAAAATAAAATTTTTGTGCAAGTTTTACACAAAAATTATTACTAAAATTAGTAAAAATTGAATACCAAATTTCATTTATCTATCGTAATCACATATGTATGAATAAATAAACTGACAGATGTTCACCCCTTTGATGGATTTGTTCCAGAATTTACTATATATCTATATCTCTGATGATGAAATAATGTACCAAATTTTATCCATCTAGTTTTTTTTTTGTATTTGTGAATTATCGTGTTAATTTTGCTCTTAAAATTCGTTTAGTAATATCTCGGTTTCCAACCTGAAAAATTTCCGGTTCCTAACCCGATTCCACTGGAGAACAGTTGTATAAGCAGGCCTAGTATACACTAAATACATTGTGGTCAAATGCTCCTCTGCTAGTAAGATGTGGAAATTTTGAAAAGTGAATGTTGGTTCAGGTGCCATTTTTAAAATATGGCCAAGGTTCAAAATTACGAAGAACATCACAAAATAAATCTCGTGTTGCTTTAAAAAGACATTAACTGTAATTAAGCTACTCTCCATTTCAGAAGTTGAGCCTGCTACTTTTGGTTGATTTTACTCCACGGAAGGGTGATATGCAATATATATGAGAACCCCTTTTTTTTAATTTTTTTTAAATAAAAAATATAAGTATCTCCTTCTTTTTATCTTCATCTCGCCCTTATTTTGATAAAATCAAATCAAATAGTTACATGCACAAAAGCTAGGAGGATTCCTGCATCCGAAAACGGATGATGCCATTTAAAGGATCGCACCGTGATTGCTTGGTATCAATTTCAGCTTCGAAAATGGAGAATCGTCTGCCCAATATCTTTAATATATCGAAGATCTTATGTAAACATTTAATCCGTCTTGACCTGATGTTCTCCTACTAATGCTGTGTGAATGTTTCAACAGGCAAGGGCGCACGAGTTCAGATGCCGTCCTCGCCATCTAATCATTACTCATATTTACAAAACCTTTCAACTTTATAGTTTGGTAACCAAGAAAGGGATAGTAATCTAATTAAATTAAATTAAAAGTACTCATGGTGAAAGTATCTGGATTATCTTATTCGTTCTCTTTCCTCATCTGCAACAGAATCTATTGTTTCTCTTTGAAATAAAGATTACATTTCTTCTGAAATTCCTCTTACTTTCCTTTTTTTGTCTGTAAAATTTAAATCGCCTTCCAAAGCTTCGGGGCATCGTCGGGAAGCGGTGAACTCGAAAAGAATGTTTCTTTCGTGCAGAGGAAATGACCCTTGAAGGGAGAAGAGGAAGATAGAACACTCAGACAGCAGCGGATTTTGCCGAGATCCTACACTTCCTTGTGAAAGTGTGTGTGTCGTCGCCTCTAAATGACGAGACCCTAACTGCATTCTATCTGACAACGCCGGTCATTCTCAACCATCGGCCCGTGAGCACTGCTCTGTGAAAGAAACAGTCAGGGTGTTACTAATGGGTTTTTTAATGTGGTGGACAACTTCTGGGGCACGGTGATTAAGACAGAAGAAAGGCTATGTTTCTATAGTTACAAAACGACTCGAGCCAGGTTTATAGGAATTATTTAAATACAATCAGGCTGAAAGCCTTTGGAATCACTTATTCGAAAATATAAAATCGTAAGCTATTTTATACACCATCTTATTTGTTCATTATTACTTAGTTTTGCTTTGACTCTAGGTTCAGTTTAGAGTTAAAAACATATTTATACCGACGTAATTTTTCGATAATGTTAGCTGCTTGTCAATGAACATAGTAAGCTAGACAGATTTGAGCTAGACAGATGAAATTTCGTAGATAGTCTTTACAATAAATTTGTATATATTTTTTTTTTTTTCAAATTTTGAAAGGAAATCAAGAGAATATCTATTTCATCCATTTAAATTTAAGTTAGCATGATATTACAAAGCGAAGCGAGTTAGGTGGATGAAATTTGTACCCAGATTTAATATCTAAATTTTAGATAATTATCAAATTTGGAAGCAAAACCCTTAAGAGATTGATCATTCTATCGATTTGTATTTTCATATGTATGTAAATGAAATAACTCAAAAATACAAAGAACTTACATGGGATGAATAAAACTGTGGGAGTATAAAGATTATGAGGAAAAAAAATCGAACAAATGCTTATCGGCAGAAGAGCCCCCATAAGCTCAGCAATTCATCTCATTGAAATTTATATTGTTCCGAATTTTTAGAAAAAATAACTCGTACATTCGCGAAAGAATTCATCAAGTACCGTCAAAACATTTCTTATAGAAAGAAAAAGGAAGCCAAATTTGATAGCCCAGGGTCCTTCCTACCTATACGCTTACATTATGGCGACGAAATATTTTTTTAAAAATTTAGACACTCTCTGATCACTCAAAATAAAAATTAAAGTATGACTAGGTTGAAAACATGAATTTGGATGAAAATTCGCATTTTTATTTATTTATTTTGCAGTTTCAAAAATTAGGTACGTTTCTGTTTCCAGTTATATCTTTATTTTGTCTTTATGTCAATTAGAAACCAATTATAGCAAACTATTGATATGTAAGTGAATGCTTATTTATAAGCATTTAAAAACTTTAAATGAATTTTCTGAAGAACGAGTTTTTTCATAATTCTACAGTCCGAGTATCTTCATATCTCAAAAAATAATCAAGATGTCCTAATGAAATTTATAATTAGTGCCCTCTACATTATGCAAAATGTAATGAACTATGGATTAAATGTTGAATGGTCTAGAAGTGGATTTATCATTGTTTAATGTAAATATTGTTGAAAAAAATTCCAAAATTTCATAGATAATTTCATATATTACGCAGAGAAATTTTATTTTTGAATATAATAGATAATAGTTGGCTACACTCAAAGAAATGTTACACATTTAATGTTACAAAAAAAAAAAAAAGAAAAACTGTAGCATTTTTTTTCCTTGAGAATCCTGGTTTTTGTAAATAAATAATAAAATTTATATAAAAATATTCTTTTTCTTCGAAAGTTACATATATAATCAATTAATTTCATTTTTGTTTATCATTTTTATCTTAAATTAATAAAAAAATCAAATAAATATTAATATTTTATTTAAAAAAAATTCCTTTCCTAACCTAGTCATGTAACTTAAAAGTAATATTTTTAATTTATTATTTAGTTTAATTTAGTTTTTTTATAATAAATGACGAGTTCCATATTGATTTTCTTTTGGTACTATTACTATAGGACAGATAGAATAATTGCATAAGAACATTTGAACCTAGTCAGTCACGGAAGAGGTACAAAAAGCAAAATCCAGTCTACTCAGAAACTGAATTCAAAAGAAGTCATCAATATAAATATGCAATAAAGTTAAGTGAATGACTTTCCCATTGGTTTTATATGTACTTGCGCATTTATCAGCTTCTTTTTCTCTATTTCGTAAAGCTTAACTATAAACAATTCAAAAGTGAATTGATAATGGTATTATGCCCCAAAACATACCATATGAACATACATTTATTTAAACAAGCACCTTCGAAACGCCAATCTGTTGTTTGTTATTCTAAAGAAAGCAAAAAAGCAATATTTGAAATAATAATCAGAAGAAAAAAATGGCTTTTAAGTGTAATTTCTTGATGACATCATGCGGAAAATGTTAGGCTTCGTTACCTGTTGATGCAATCAGAGATCGTTAACGATCTATACTTTTAAATGTTGGTGCGGAGAAAAAATATTTCCATTTTCACTCAAGTCTTGGTTTTGTTTCGTATCGTTACATTTGTTCATTATTCAAAGTTGCTTTCAAACTCACTTTAATGAAAATGCGACATAAGGAAGCGTAATTAACATGTTACCTCCAGTCTAAAACCATTTCCCTTTCCTGCTTTTTATTATTTTGCATATAAAGAACAATTGCTCGCGTTTTGAAATCGGGAAGTCTGAAATATGACGCTCTTTAACCAAGCATTTTTTTTTTCTTTCCTTCTGATGTGCGTTTTAAATTGTGCTAAATCAAAAGGTTTTTTGTATATTTCATAAAAACAAATTTTTTTAAATTTTTATTTATACACTTAAGCAAGATGTTTTGTTGCTAATGCACATCTCTAAGAACAGCAGAGTTATATCAAATCTCCGAAATTTTGCATCCTGAAGAAGTCCTACCAAAATTAACAATGGATTGTCAATAAGATCCTGCTTGGAGACGCCCAGACAAATAAGAATGTGATCAGGTGAAGCCTCTTAGGTAAAACACTTGGGGCAGACTTGAAAGCGCTTAGAACCCTCAGAATATTTCATAGTTCTAAGATGCCCACTGAGAAAGCGAGTAAGATTAGTCTGATCTAGCGTGCTTACAATCAAGAGTCAGAGAATCCCCTGGGCGACTACTCTTATACCAGCGATGTACTGGTGGGACGAGCCAAGCGTTTTTATTTTGGCTTTTAGCTCTGGAGAAAATTTCCATGTAGGTAAGATTTTCAATCGGCACAGAGGCATCTCTAGCTCCCGCTTTAGCCATGGTATCCAAAATCTCATTACCCTCGATGCCATGAGTGGGTATCCATTGTAGGAGGTTATGATGAGACAAGGAAAGGCATTTTAGGTTTTTGAGTATGTTCGCACTCACATTATCCCTCACACTCAGTTGACCAAGTGTTGAATTGAACTTCTACTTTCCAACAGAATCCATATTTCATTTTTTTTATGTGTGAGTGACTTGAGCAATTCCAGTCCTTCATAGATGGCAATAAGTTCGCTCCTGTAGACTGCCTCATCGTGGCGAGGGGGTGTCACTGGGCGGAATGGATGAAATAAGTCGGGAGTTTAACTCCTGGTAGGGCTACCTTAAGCGTGAAGGTCATTCCATTCTGCCTAGCTAATGTCTACAGGCATTGGAGCTAAGTCAGACTTCTACCTTTGGTGCTCCAGTCTTAGGACACAAAAGCTGCCCATTTTCCTCAATTATGAATAAGTCACAAAAAGTTTTAAAATTCATGAAAAGAGCTTTAATTAGTGGTAGAATAAAACCACACCCGAATCACCGAATAATTTTAACAACTAACAAAAGAAATAAATAAGAAAAACAATCCCATTAAATTCGTAACTAGGGGCTTGAAGACCTCGAGGCAACACATATGTAATAGGCCCTCTAAGGACTTAGAGGCCTCGAGAAAACGAACGGTAATGTATTCTCTTCTTTTATTTTTCTCTACATTAATCATGTTTTCTTTTTTCATAATTAAAATAGCTTTACACATTCAATTTGAGCGATTTTTTTTTTGTATTCATGCCACTTTTATATGTGCTGTAATATTTTTTTAAAATTCTTTTAATTTAATAAAAAATAAGATGCCGGAAGCTATTTAATAGTCATACGGAATAGTAATACCTAACGTATGCAATATAATTAAGGTAAGATGTTAATCAACAAATTATTCTTTATAGTTTTACACTTGGATTATGCTTAGCATTCTTCTTAGTACTACATTTTCTTTTTATTCAACATTAGAAATAAACTTTATTTCCCGTAAGAGTTAGAGATTTCACCCCCTGTGTACTTTCGCTCACCAACTCCGATGTTGTCCAATACTGTGCGCGCTGTTCATCAGTTCCAGTTAGTAAGTTTATAAATTTTATTGGTCATTCTGATTCAAAATTGAAAGCCCTACAACGAGAACACTCTTTTCGTTATCTCCAATATCTAAAGACTGAATCAATTTTTCACATTTTTGTAGCCAACTTAGCAGCTTCACGATCAAGCTTTTCTTTTCAAATTGCCAGATTCTCGCTCGATCTTTCTTCGTATTTTTTTCTTCTGATAGCGCTGGGCACTCCATTACTATTTAAAAACAACAATGTAGAGTTAACATTTGTATTGCTTAGATATTCAAACGATTGCTTGTCGAGAGACGAAAATATTTCGTTACTCGAAAAAGATAAACAAATAGGTATTGATACAAATTAGTGTTGATACAAACGGTGTGTCTAAATTAAAATTAAACGAATAATATTGTTTTAAACTCATTTGCTGTTAGTTAAAACTTTACTTTTTCCTTTTTGTCGACGTTTCACCATCAAGTACATTACCAGTAAAACAAACATCAAATGTCATGGTCAGGTGACTCGCTATTTACCAATCACAAACCGAATAAAACGAAATGTTTACATTAAAAAAAAATTCATAATAAATAGATAAGTTTTTTTTAAATCTTTGAAAAGAGAAAATGAATCCTTAGCAAAATATATATTTTTAACTTTCTAAAATAATTCTCCAATATATAAAAAAAATCCAAGTACTTTTTTTTTCCTTATTTGAGGCCACGAGGCATTGACCTGCTGGAGTTACAACCTTGGATCCCTTTGCAATCTTGATGTGTTCAATTACTCGAGTACGATTTTTGAAGCATCATGTATTAGCCAAGGTGGACCAGTTAGCTGGTCACCTCTGTTTACTGATTTGACGAATTTGGATTATTTATAACTAGCCGTCTTTGGCGACCAGCCGGTTCACCAGTATTACCGTTCGCTACAATTTTCAATTAAATATTTTAAGTAACTGGTCTCTTAATATATTCTCAAACAAAACATTTTTAATCTTCAAATTTTGATAGTCATACCAAACTTATACTGTTGTTTAGATCATTTCGTTGAATTTACTATATATATTTTGCTAATTTGTTGTCATTTCCGATAAAACTTCAATTTTAATTTAAAGTGGAAATGATGAAATTGCAATTAATATAAAGATATTTTTAATATAACCAAGCGTTTTATTTTATTTATCATTTTTGTTGTTATTTATTTATTATTATTATTATTATTATTGAATATGAGTACTGCAAACAGAATCGCTCGGTATATAAGTCTTATGTGAACTACAAAATATTTTTCATAATTTATGTAATATCTCAAAGAATAATTCAACAAAAATTTCTCAGATTTAGCATAAAATTTAGTTTTTAGTTTCGCTTTCAAGAGGATTGAAATGAAATCCATAAAAATATTTTGTTCCGGCCTATAAATATATTTCAAAAATTATGAAGTTTAAATTTAATGCAGTAAGGTATCAGATTCTGAGAAATATTCTGGAAACACCAAATTTTAAATAAATGAATGAATGTTTCTATTTTCTACGATCAACTAAGACTTATTTATGAAGTTTTGAATGTTAAACTCAACATTTTCATAATCTTAGGTCAATTAATCTAGAGAAACCTGCGCACTGATTTTCATATTTTCTTTGAAACGATCGATGTAAAATCTAAAATTATCCTTTTTTTATTGAATAGTGATATTCAAATTTTCATAAATTATTAGAGCATTTATTGAATCAAGTTACATAAAATATAATCATTTTCCATTTAGATCATTTTAGCAGATCTGTGTCTTACTAAAGGTTTACATATTAGCTGTGTGGCCCTGATTTGAATGGATATCCTGTTCATATTAAACAAAACTTGCCTTAAAATAAAACTGATTTATTGGATTAATAATATAAAGAGTGTAAAAGATCATAAAATAATTTTTCTTGAATTTATTTTTAAGAAAAAATAATATTTCATATTTGTTTCATTTCCTACAGACACGTGCCGAAAATTATATTTTTGCAGATTTCATTTCCAAAAGGATTTAATTTATTTTTAATTGGAGCTTTAATCAATGTGATGGCAACACTTTGAAAAAAGCTAATTTTTTCCCATGAATGCAAAACGTGCTCGTGCAGCTTAAATTTTATTTTTATTTTGTACGAAAAAAAATTGTTGAAAAATATAGTTAAAATATTTATTTAAAAATTCATTAAAAATAGAAATTTAATTTTAAGGTTAAAACATTGGTATCATTTAAAAGATAAATTTTTGATCTTTAACTTCATGTAAAAATCTTTTTTGTGCGGTAATATTTTCGGAAGTTATAGCAGAAACACGCCAAAATTTCGCTTAATTTTTAAATAAATAAAATTCTAATTAAAAATTTGAAAAAATAACCCCAAGGTGCACATTCCCGGCCTCCAAGGTATACACGTGCCAAATTTGGTAGCTATAGGTTGAATGGTCTGGCCTGTAGAGCGCCAACACACACACACACACATTGAATTTTATTATAAGTACTAGCCGCCTTTGGCGACCAGCCGGTTCGCCCATCTTAATGTTCGTTAAAATTTTAATAATTAAATATTTTATGCAATTCCTACTTTAATAGCTTCTTCATCAAAATATTTTAAAACTTCAAATTTTGATATACAATTCACTCATAATATTATAAACGCCTTCAGTCACAACGTAATATGTATCTCTCTAATTTTCTGTTAGTTCCCGTAGAATTTATACTATAAATTAAAGTGGAAAGGATTAATCTGCAATTAATATAATATTTTTTACTGAAACAAAGTATTTTTTTTGTAATATGATTACTGAAAAGAGTCACTGAGCGTTTAAACTTTATGGGCACTAAATAATATCTTTCCTAATTTATGTAATATTTCAAGAATTTGTCAACAAAATATTCTCAGATTCATCATGACCAGAACGATTCATTAACAACGTTTAATTTTAAATGCATCAAACATTAAGAAAATAAAACGAATCGTTTAAAATAATCGGTCGAAAACAGGTTAAAAAAAACTACTTAAAAAACGATGTACTTAAAACTATAAGCGTATCCAAAAAATATATAACTAACTTAAATACAATTTAATTACAAAAACATGCAACGAACCTAAAAATAATTTAAATCGAGTCCGCTTCCGTTGAAATGTAAACAATCATAATACAATGCGCATGCGTGAATTTTCAACGCCAGTTACGGAACGCAAATGCGTGATTTTTTCTACGCCAGTTGGGGTAACGCTATGCAGATTAGAAATTTTTAATTTCCTTTATTCTGTTTTATTTTAATTCAAAAGTACTTCAGAATGAATCTGAAAGATCGATTCATTAACAATGTTTAATTTTAAATGCATCAAACATTAAGAAAATAAATAGAATCGTTTCAAATAATCAGCCGAAAAATCTTAAGCCTAGCCTCATGACTGTTGGAAAAAAAAAATTGAAGCCGTACTCATTTGGCGATTTGAAGATTTTTTTGGCGGGAAAGTTAGTTTTTAATTAATAATTAAAATTCTAATTAAAAATTCAAAAAAAGGGCTATCCTATCTTTTAAGTTAGATCAAACTGCACACGGTGTGCAAATTTGATTAAAATCGGTTAAGTAGTTTAGGAGTCCATCGCGGACAAACAACGTGACACGTAATTTATATATATTAAGATATAGATTGAAACCTTTCAAACCTTTCGTTTTTTGAGAATTCTTTTAGGTGCATCATCACCCGAATATTCGACTTGAATTGCAAATATAAAAAGTACTTGCATCTTTAACTCTTTGCAGTCGAATAACTTCTCTCGATCACCATTCAAGACGGTATATCATTTTGACATTTTATTGATTTATCTTAATTTTAATCGTTAAAAATACCTACAGAATGTTAAAATGATGTAGATTCATTTTCCAGGGAAACTCAACTTAAAGCAGTTGCATGTATTTATTTTTTGCTGTAATTAACTGGTCCATGTATTTAGTGAATACTTATGCATCGAATTATTTTGCCGACTGCAAAGGGTTAAAATTGTCTGCCATTTACTCGTTTAGAAGTTGGTAATCATATAAACATGGTGAAAAAAATATTCAGCAATCATTACAAATGTTGTAACTTTGAAATATTTATAAACAAATGCTATTAATAAGCATCCTGTTAAATCTATTTTTGTGTTTAAAGCTTAATGCGTCTCTTGCACTTACCGGATTTCCGACTAGATTACGTAGTAACTGCCTAGAGCTACTTAATGGGAGGGAAGTAATGAAACTGATTAAAAGATGTTATTAACCTAATTATCAAATAAATAAATGAATAAATAAAAATGTGTATTCTATAAATTAAAAAAAGTATTAGGATAAACAGTTTGACAAATGCAATTGTTCAGGTTCCTATTTGTTTCATTGCTTTCACTTAGTTATTATAGTATTTATAAATTTTGAGCGTCTACTTAAATCATGTACTTCATGTACACACATGGATGTCATGAATCATTAGAAACATAAACAAAAAGCATTATATATATTCACAAAGTTACTGAAATAAAAAATAAATTAACCTAAAACAAATTAATTAAGTGAAATAAATTAAGTGTTGATTGAGTGAAAAATGCCTAGAATTAAAATGTGAAACTCAATTGGCCTTTTTAAATGTGTTTTTTAAATGTAAAGTTTCATAATATTTACTACGTATGCCCTGGCGCAATCTTCCACATTAAGCCATATATTCCTGTGAAAAAATTGTGCATTATCATGTACTTTACGAACCATTATAGCTTATTCATGGATTTACGAACATCAAAATAACGAATGCATCATTTGAGTAGAATTACGTTTCCATCATTGTTTTATCATCAGTATCAATAAATAGTATCAATAAAAATTTTATACAAAACTACACATAAAGTCACAAAATCACGCTCCTAATTTGATAGATTTAGGTCATTGCATTTTTAACTTATCGCGTTTACAAGTTCCTAAAAGTACAGACCGACAGACAGTCAGCCGATAATTGGATTTTGCCCAAAATTTGAAAGATAATTCCTCTATAAATGTTAAATCTGTGAGTCAAATTTTATCTATCTAGCTCTCTTCGTTTCGTAGTTATTGTGTTAAATTATATTTGATTAGCCGGACAAACAGATTCTTCTAGACCGATTTTGCTCAAAATTTGATCGAAAAATTTTATATAAAGATCGTATACCAAATTTCATCCATCTAGTCCAAAGCGTTTTTTAGTTATCTTTGTCACAAGCAGACAGACGGGCATTTTCCAAAAATTTGTTTTTCGAATTCAGGAAGATCTAAAACGTGGAGATTCGACAAAATCTCGATTTCGACGATAACTATACTTCCTCTATACTATGAGGTACGAAAAAGTAAAAAGAAAACCCGTTTTCAGATGGAATGAAGTAATGAATTTAATTTGTTGTTTCAGCATTGAGGAAAGTTTGAAGTGGAATCCGACAATGGTAATTATTCTCCGTCAAAATAATAAAGAGAATCTTAGTAGATTCTGAACATTTCGTTGAAAAATAATTGGCATGAGTTTAAATATTTTTAATGTGACCCGCGGTTTGTAAATAGTTTCGCGTGCCATCAAAAACAATAGAAATCGAAATCAATAATCAAATCGTCTACTCATTAGAATGCGAAACCCTCTATCGGTTTTTCTATTATCTTGCTATCATTCCTCATCAGTTTTCTGGCTATCATTATATTTCGCTAATCATTTTCGTCCTGCAATCCTCATTCTCAGGAAGATCAAAACAGAGCTTTAAAATGAAAATAAGTCATTGCATGCCGATGTAAGAGATTTCACCACAATATAAACGAACTATCGCTCAGACTTTGAATTAGATATGTTTTGCAATATTTATTATATGATAATTTTCTATACAATTTTATATATCTTGTAATAACTCGTGCAATAAACATATATTTTACCTACTTAAATTCTTGTTTTACATGAGTCTTCACTAAATCAGCAGTCCTTTTGATTCAATATCTCTCGAATTATAGCAATAATTATTCTTCTATTTACATTGGCGCCCCAGTTTTGAAGCGAAACGAGATATATTTAGGAATGAACGTCGTAATTTTGAACAATGGTTACAAGACGAGAACGATATCTGAGCCTCCATCCTACTTTCCAAACTCCCACATGATATTAGCTCTCGGCTTCGGAACCGGAGGGTTTCAGGTTCGAGACCCGATTCCACCGAAGAACCGTCGTGTAAGGGGGTCTATTGCACGTTAAATCCGTCCGGACCAAACGTCCTCCCGCTGGTGTGATGTGGTGTGGAGAGGGGGGGGGGGGTGCCAGCTCAGGTGTCGTCCTCGTCATCTGACCGCGGTTCAAAATGACGAGGTCCGTCCCAAAATAGCCCAAGTGTTGCTTCAAACGGGACGTTAATATAACTAAGCCAAGCCAAGCCCACATGATATTAGCATTTGGACAGTTGACCCTCGTCAGCAGATTTAATGTGCACTACGCCCACTTACCGAACCGAACACACTATCTCTTATTTTAAAATTTAAATTTTACCACTAATAAATTGTGGATCAAGGGTGGATCAAAAAGAATTACCTGGGCCAAATAGAATTTGGCATTTTATATTTGTAACCTGCCATTTACATTTGTAACAATAATAATTATGAAAGAATTTTTTTAATATTCTTTCAATAATTTGTTTTTAAAATATTTTTTTCTGTTTCTACGCATTTATGATCCGCCTTTTATTAAATAATTTATTTTATACGAAACTGAATTTGAGAATACGAACAAAAGCAAATTTTCATTTGGAATCTATTTCTAAAGAAACTTGAATTTCTGTGAATTTTTGTATTTAATGGAAAATAGAATTTGTATAACCATCAGAAAACATTTTTTTTTTGTTTTTGTTTTTTTTGTTTAAGGAACTAAAATTTCTATAACCATAAGAAATCAGAATTTCTGTAATTGTAGTAAAAAGAGCTAATTATTTATTTGAACAAGAATCTTATTTTTAAAGAATATTTTGGATTTTTTTTTTCAATTATCTAATTTTTAAAATAATGAGATTTCAATAAATATTTTTTTCAGAATAATAGTTATCATTTTAATTATTAAAATTATCTGTTAAATCTATTTATATATTTATAAAATATCATTAAATATAAAAACAAATTCTTTATTGTCATTTATTTCATTTTTTTCAATCATTTATTTTTAAAATAATGATTTCAATAAATATTTATTTTGAAAACAACAATTATCATTTTTATTAAAATTTCTTATCTGTTAAATCTGTTGATATATTTAGTAAATATTATTTATTAAAGCTGTTAAGTATTAAAAACAAACCTTTACTGTCATTTTTAAGTTAAAATTTTTCGTTTTCTCATTTTGTACTATCAAACATAGTTTTTTTAGATATTCGTTTTTTTTTTTTTTTTTTTTTTTTTAATAAATCGAATTTCTATTATGGCTCTATCAGTTTCAAATTAGCCAAGTTCTACCCTACTCCTTTGAGTAATGGAAAAGTAAAAAAGAAATTCTTATAACTAAGGGATTTTTTAATCATACAATTGTGAAAGTCAATCATGCAACTTAATTATATATCTTTGTTGTCATAGTAGTAATCTAAATGTTCATTATGTAAACTCACTTGGTGACAGTTGAATATTGGTAGTACCTTCCAAAAGTTTGCGGAACAATCAAATTGAAATCAGATTTAATGTTATTTTAAACATATTATCTTTCACGCCTTGATGGCTATCAGACAGCTTTAATTAAAAATAAAGAATTCAATTTAATCTTTGCGCTATTTTTATTACATTTATAACTGAAAAATATCATTGCTAATGATACAATTCTTCTTGTGAATGGAACTGCCTTACTCTTACAACTACGAAACAAAATGCAATTTCTTCCTTCCTTTTAAGTCAATTGAATGAAGGGGGAAAAGGTGTGACGTCCACTAACGGAAGTCGAACCGGCCGGTTGTTGCCTTTGTGGTCAATGAAATTCAGGAGCAAACACGTTTTTGAGAGTTCAAAGTTCACTCTCAAGATTCAGGTATGGGTGGCACGTTGGCAACAACCGGTCTATCGAATTCTTACGAACCAGCACATAAGTGACCAAAATACTGTTTCTAGAGTCATGAACTATTTGGAAAAAGGGTCTGGCTTTGCAATGTTACATTTTGTAAAAAATATTATCAACATTTTTTTAATGCTTTAAGGTATGCAATTAAGTTAAAAACATAAATTTGGATAAAAATTCGCATTTTTTTTTTTGTTTTTTTTTTTTTCAGTTTCATAAAATAAGTACGTTTCTGTTTCCAGTGATATCTTTATTTTGTTTCTCTATCAATTAGAATCCAAGTTATATCAAACTATTGACATGTTGGTATGCTTATTTATAAGCATTTAAAAATTTTAAATGCATTTTCTGAAGAACAAGTTTTTTTCATAATTCTACAGTACCTTCATATCTCAAAAAATAATCAAGATGTCTTAATGAAATTAATAATTAATACTCGTTATGGATGAAATGAGCTATGAATTTGATGTTGAATGCTCTAGAAGTGGATTTATAATTGTTTAATGCAAATGTTATTGAAAAAAAATTCCAAAATTACATTGATAATTTCATATATCACACACAAAAATTATATTTTTAAATATAATTCTTAGATAATAGTTAGTTACACTCTGAGATATGTTACACACATATTACAAAGAAAAATGAAAGACTGTAAAAAAAAATTTCTCTGAAATAATTCTAGTTTTTGTAAATAAATGCTAAAATTTGCATCAAAATATGTTTTTCATCAAAAGCTACATATATAATTAAATAATTTCATTTTTATTCATCATTTTATTCTTAGATTAATAACAAAAATCATTATATAAAAATATTTGTTTGCTTTTTAAATCCCGCCCGAACTAGTCGGATACTTTAAAAGACTGTGAAATTTGAGCTCATACAGGATCTCATGTTTATTTAGCTATAATTTTTAAAACTGAAGAGGCGAAGAAAAGTTTTTTAAAATACCGTTCATATGCAAAGCAAAGAGCAAAAAATGAGTGCTTAGTGGTGTAAACAGGCTATTTGAGAGCAAGAATGACTGTTGTATTTTGTGTTATTAAAAAAAATGTGCTAAGAGAGTGAAACTCGGATTATTCTACGCCATTTTGTTATTGGATACAATAAAAGTTCAATATATTGAGTAATTCGGATTATGAAAAATTGATTATGGAAAAGAAACATAATTAGAGAAAAGGACAATTTTTGAAATCATAATGGCTTTAAAAATTTAGTATTAGCAATTAGTATAAGTAATATTAATATTTAATAACTTTAATAAATAATTAACCAGTAAGTAATAGTAATAAATATAGTTTTATGACAGTTTTTTAAAACTTGAATAATTTTTACAAATAATTCTAAGAAATATAACCAACATGCAGCATTTTAAATACAACTATTGTGCGTATAACTTCGGAGCCTAAAATCAACATCTAAAGTGTTCCAAATTTTTTTGCATGTGAAAAATGTTTTGATTGTATGCATTATCAAGCCAAGTAAAGTATATGACTTCGGAAAACGATTAAAAAATACAGTTTATGATTTCGAATTTACCGAAATTAATTCAAATTATGTATGATATTTTAACATTTATATAATTAGAAATTCATAAGAGCAGAAAAAAGATTCGAATTCAAAACTTTCAAATTTATGAGTAAAATCAATTTTAATATATTTTGCCATTGCGGCGCGCCCCAGGAATGGTCACCTGAATACCATCATTCCTTTTCCTACTCAGTGGTGTAGCAAGGAAAACTACTATTCTTTTACTATTTCTTTGCTCAGTGGTTATATTTCTCTTTACAAATGCTATAATCGCACTAATGTTTTCTTACTATGGCTCCTGGGACTTCTATACCACCCACATGGTGACTACCCAACCCATCATTACGCCATCTTTAATGTGTCAACTACATAAACAAGATATTCCATATGTTTTTGTAGCCGTGCCTAAGTAATTTATCAGTAAAAATATTCGCACATGTAGCATTATCTACATTTCTGAATGTTCCAAAGTACCAAATGCTGAGATACGGAATCAGTATCAGGTTTTAAAAAAAGAAATTCATACGATAATATTCTGATTATGACAGTACACAGAAAAACATTATTAACGCTATTTCTTAAGCTCTAATGCAGAAAATTTTGTGAGTTAAAATATTCATACAATTCTTGCTATAGATACTAAATGTCTATAGATGGCCCCTTTTGTTTGAAACTAATTTTAGAAATTCTTACGCTTAAATATTTCTGAATATAGTATTTCGCAGAAATCTTATTTGTTGCTGACTTGATGATGTATTATTAAATAATTAAAATTTTAATACAAAATTTGAATTGTTCATGTATTATATTCAGAAAATTAAAAAATATATATTCTTATGAAAATATATCTACCCTGTTAATTATGAGCGAAGAATTTATTTTTATTACAATCGATTGATCATTTAACTATCTCTTGAATACAAAATTTAGTATATTTTCAATTCTAATGAGATCTCTACGATATACTGATCACATTTATTGCTTAAAAAATTATTATGAAATATTCATTTGGATTCACGAAATATAACCAGGTCAAAAGTATTTTATAAAATATTTAAAATTACAATTCCCTCTAAAAATTTTATACTGCTTGCATTATTGTAGAATTTTTAAATTATCCGTGGAAATTTTTGGAAGATATAAGGAGAAGAAAACGATTTTTCCTCAAGTTTAAATAAATAATAATTTTCATACCATTGATACCAGTTTGATCGTTATATTATCCCCACCCCCGGATTTCTCTCGTCTCATCTGTATATATTTAAAATAATTGTAAAAACTAAAGAAAACCAGCAGTAGCACATTGAGAGTAATTGGCGCCCAAGGCATATGTTATTTTTTATTTCCTCCAATCGTCTTTAATGGCATAACGAATGTAAATGGCACTTAGATCATGACATTACTTTTCCGTCCCTTCGTTATACTTCACGTTAAAAAAATATAAAAATGCATTAATATTTACCTCCATCAGGCATCATGAGCATCTATACCCTCTTGCATCTCCCGATCACTACGCAACTGAGAACCGTCCGAATTGTTCCACCAATTTTTTTTATATTTTTATTTTATTACTTACAAGCCGCCTTTGGCGACCAGCCGGTTCGCCAATCTTAATGTTCGTTAAAATTTTAATAATTAAATATTTTATGCAATTCCTACTTTAATAGCTTCTTCATCAGAATATTTTAAAACTTCAAATTTTGATTGTCATATAATTCATTCATAATATTATAAAGGCCTTCAGTCATAACGTAATATGTATCTCTCTCATTTTCTGTTAGCACCCGTAGAATTTATGCTTTAAATTAAAGTGGAAAGAATTAAACTTCAATTAATATAATAATATTTTTTTACTGAAACAAAGCATTTTTTTAATAATATGATTACTGATAATAGAGTCACTCAGCGTTTAAACTTTATGGGCACTAAAGAATATCTTTTTTAATTTATGTAATATCTCAAGAATTTGTCAACAAAATTTTCTTAGATTCATTACGAGCAGATCGATTTATTAACAATGTTTAATTTTAAATGCATCAAACACTAAGAAAATAAAACGAATCGTTTAAAATAAACGGTTGAAAACAGGTTTTAAAAAAACTACTTAAAAAAACGATGTACCTAAAACTATAAGCATATACAAAAAATATATAACTAACATAAATACATTTTAATTACAAAAGCATACAACGAACCTAAAATTAATTTAAATCCAGTCTGCATCCGTTGATAATAATTGTCAACACAATGCGGAATTCGGAACACAATGCGCATGCGTGAATTTTCAACGCCAATTACGTAACGCAAATACGTGATTTTTTCTACGCCAGTAGGAGTAACGCTATGCGGATTACACATTTTTAATTTCCTTTATTCTGTCTTATTTTAATTCAAAAGTGCTTCAGAATGAATCTGAAAGATCGATTAATTAACAATGTTTAAGTTTAATTGCATAAAACATTAAGAAAATAAACAGAATCGTTTAAAATAATCCGCCGAAAAATGTTAACCCTAGCCTCATTACTGTTGGGAGAAAAAGAAAACTGAAGCCTTACTCATTTGGCGGTGGGGAAAATGGAAGATTTTTTTGGCGGGAAAGTTGGTTTTTAATTAATAATTAAAATTCTAATTAAAATTTCAAAAAAAAGGGACCCCAGGTGCACATTCCCGACCTCTAAGGTATACATGTACCAAATTTGATAGCTGTATGTCAAATGACCTGGCCTGTAGAGCGCCAACACACACATACACATTGAGCTTTATTATAAGTATAGATTTATTGTATAAAAGTTCATGACCGCTTAAACACGCCATCGATCGTTTTACTCTCATCATGTCCCACTTTTCAAGAAAAATCTTAAAAATACTGCTCCATTGTAATTCTCTCTTGAGAAAAATCATGATAGAGTTCCCCAGCCACAACCGCACGACTGATTTCGCCAATTTTCATTTCATATAAAAATTTATTCCCTTAAATACATCATTAATGATCGCCTTCCCCTCCCAATTACTTCTATTTTGCAGAGATCGCGCAAAATAAAATTTTATAGGCCATTTAATCCCATTTTTTAAATTAATGTTTAACAAGCAACTAGTTAGTTGTTTCTGAATTTATTTATTACTGTTTTATAGGATTTTATCTAGTATTCTATAGTACATCAATCGCTAGCCAACATTTCTCATTTTATGATGTCTCAATTGAAATTCAGAAAATCCGGTAACATCAGTATACTCTACATACCAGAAAATAAATTGCTGCAATTCTTTTTACATAATTATGACCCTGGAGCATTAGAAAACATTTTCAAAATGTTTTCAACTCCTGTAATTTTTTATTAGCCTCATTTAAGCACTAAGCAGTAATTATTTTAATAACCTCTTAAATATAATGTTTATAAAAAAAGGAAGAAAAAATGTAGAACGTTCCTGAAAAGAGCCTTCAATATCACTTTAACTGACCATCCAAGGAAATCTTCTAATTAAAATTACCCTACTTTAGAAGATATGTTTACCCATACTTGAGACGAATTCAAGCGTCTTGATTCCTTAAGGCTTAGCTTTCTAAAGCTCTTTAAGTATAATTCGAAAGCCTTCTATTCATTTTTTTTTTCATTTCATCTGAATAATTAGCCACAATCTGGCGTCAGTGATGCGGGTAGACTGTCTGAGGTCCACCCTTCTTATTCAAGAAGGAAAAGGAAAAGCAAGCAAAAAGAGCGCGTGTTTACAGTAAAAAAAAAGAAAAAAAATACAAGAAAAGAGGGGTGGACTAAAAATTAGAGAGTACAAGAAGATTGAAATTATGTTTCAAAGAATGATGTTTGTAATATAAGCATTTATATATTTTAGGCCATAGGTGGCTTAATGAGAGATTTAAAGGTGAAAGTAGTTAGTTCATCTGTTCATGACATTTCCTTAATAATATCATTAATTTATTTTTGTTACATTAACGTCTCATTTTAAAACTTTTAAAACAACATTAGGGCTATTTTGGGACGGACCGCGTAATTAACGCGGTCAGATGACGAGGACGATACTTGAGCTAGCACTCTCCTTTCCAAACTTCCACACCACATCATTGGGAGGACGATTGGCCCCTACAGATTCAACGTGCAACAGATCCGCTTACACGATGGTTCTTCGGTGGAATCGGGTCTCGAACCTGAAGCCTTACGTTTCCAAAGCCGCTATCTTACCACCAGGCCACCACTGTCCTAATAATATTATTAGGAAAACTATGAAGCTATGTACCTGCCATAGTAACTTATATAGGCGCTAAGATTTTGTTTCTGTTTTGCTCCATTCGTGATGTGTATGTAGATCAGTTTCTCCTGAAAAGTTCTCTTGGAGACTATTATCTGGGCATTTCGTCTGTAATAAATAATCCTTCGTTACACCCTTTACCTCAGCTCTTTAGAATATCGAAGAACCAACTGACTTGAAGATTAGGCAAAAGGTTTAAAATAATGTGGACATAAAATAAAAATTAAATGGAGCATTATGAATTATAAGTAATTTAAACTACATTTTTGAGTGCAATGTAATTGGGGAGAATGAATTAACATTTTAACTTCGATAATTTTCAAATTTATATCGGTCTTCCTTTTTTTAACCTCGGGAAATACTATTTCCGTGAACTTTTATTTAATCATCCCTTAATTTCCCCTTATCCATTAAATATTTTGAAGTATTCTTCTTTATTTTGATTGCTGCATTTAAAAGTTAGTATAAAAATGCAGATACTTTTTTCATGAATTCTACATATCCAAATGAAGCACCTTCTTCTTGATACTTATTGTGCTATAATTAGCCGCTGGAACACATAAAATATGTACAATCAAGTGGTCAGTTGCAATTCTTATCTCTGCATAACACATTTTTTTGGATTGTCGCCAATTTTGTCACCACAAAGCACAAGTTTCTTCATAGATATCGATTATAGTCGGAACTAGAGCGCATATATCGGAGTAATTTAAAGCCGAGATTCTTGAAACTGTACTCGTGGTACTAAAAGAATCTTCTTAGTTTTTCGAACACTAAACTTTGCGAGTCTTTATAAGCCAAATATTACAACTGTGAGCCTTTATAAGCCCATAAGTTTACTAAGTAAAATATAGGGTTGTTCTCTGCAAGTTTTGCTTTTTTCAGTTTTGGTATATTTCAAATCTTTTTTTCTTTTTAATTCTCCATTTAAACACATATTTGCATCATAACATATAAATTATAGATATAGCATAAATCGAATGAAAAGTTTTAGTGGCTTTGTCCAATGGCTATACTCTTAATCAGCGTTGTTCAAAAACTGGTAGAGCAAAGTGGGCTTTAGTAACGATTGATCCTTATGGACTGTTTGGGCTGGAGCTGTTTGGCTGTTGGAGATTGTTTCTGATTTCACTCTAAACAAAATATAAATATGAACCAATTTCACTTAAAAATCAACCTATAGAAAGACAACGCAATCCTATATATATTGATGGTAAAGTTAGTCTTCTATCTCCAGAAACTTTTAATTATTCCAAGGTCGGATCGGAAGTTCTTATTCTTCTTCTTTAATCGCAAATCTTTGGTTAATGAAGTTAGCTACAAGTCATAAGGGTCGCTGTGACCTAGTGGTAAGATCCCAGCCTCGGAAATTCTCAAATTCGAAAACTCTATTCTATAGAAAAACAGTCATTTAAGCAAGTCTGGTGCACGTTTGAGTCAAATGCAGCCTCCTAATCACACATTCTGTGACTCTGAGGTTTGGAGAAAGGTATTCCGGTTCAAGTAACATCCTCATCATTCGACCATGGTTTAAAATTACGAAATCCGTCCCACAATAATTCTAGTATTTCTTGAAAACATGACGTAAGTATAGAACGAAATTAAACAGAAAGCTACAATCGAGGGACTTTGAAGAATTAGCACAGCATATTACTTATGGAACTAATTTCTCATATCATTTGTGTATTTGCCCTTAAAAAACACTCATCGTAATTTTTTTTGCATCATTTATGGTTGTTCACGAAACCGAAATTAATCATTCAACAACTGTCATAAATTCAAAAAAAAAAAAAAAAAAAAAAAAAAAAAAAAAACACTCACTACTCTGTTTATTTTAACTGAAAGTCGTTGGAGGTGGAAACAGATTAAAATGCCGGTCGCACGCTGCTCTAACAATAAATGGAAAAAGTGCGACTTTTTCTGTTGTTTTGAACCTAACATTGGCGAGCGTTTGAATTAATCCATTATGTAAAGCACAGTGTAAGGGCGTTGTCTGACTAACTCCTCTTTCTCCGCCAATGAGCATTCGGCCGGAAATAACGTGGCTTAATCAGTTGCCTCGCACCTGCCGTAAAAAGGAAAGAGGTCCGTTGCTTCAATATGAACGGAGAAGGATGTTTTCAGGAGAGATTGGCGCGATAATGTGAACTATTAGTCATAATTTAATCCTTCTGGGTCAGTTCTTTTTCATTATTATTAATGATAATCTTATTGTCTTGGTGAAGGTCCTTTTGGTTTGATCGTCCTTTTGATACCGGTCTTTTGGTTCAATGGACAGATACAAATGGACAAATACAGATTCAAACGACCTAGACTCGACATATTTAAAAAAAAAGAAAAAAAAAACTACACTTTCTCGCATACTCTCTAATAAACTTACCATGCCAGAAAATGCCTTATATGGCATTGGCGTACAATAGTTTCGAAATATTAATTTTTAGCGTGAATTTAGCATTTTTACTCTAATTATTGTGTCGCCCTTGGCGAGTTATTTGGCGATTAATCCCTAGCATGCGGTTAATAGTATCCGGAAATCGAATTGGTTTTAGACCTGTTTTTCCCAACCGATTGAAATAAAAATTTGAAGTAGAATTGCAATTGAAGTCACAAAATTCTATACTAAATTTAATTTATTTAAGTCTGGCATGGCATGTTTACATGCGTCTGAAAGTACCGATCAACAGGTGTTTAATCTTCGTCGAATTTGGCTGAGAATTTGATAGATGTCTAGACTATAAATGTTGATTCTGTTTATCTAATCTTACCTATCTAGCTCTTTTCGTTTTGGAGTTATGTTAACTTATATTCAAACAACCGGACAGATAGATTTCCTCTGAACGGATTTTCCTCAAAATTTGATAGAAATCTGCAAATTTAGGGTAAAGAACGTGTACCAAATTTCAATCGTCTAGCTCAAAAGGATTGTGAGTTATCTTTGTCACAGACAGACAATCGGACATTTTTACAAAATGCGTTTTTCGAACTCAGAGAGGTCTAAAACATGGAAATTCGTCAAACTCACGAGTTAGAAATTTTTGATGATTTTATACTTTCTCTATATTTTACGTATACAAGAAAGTAAAAAAAAAAAAAAAAAAAAAAAAACTTTTAGAATTAGAGTGTTTTGTGCTTTTGATTTTGTTCATAAGTTTAGTTGAAATGCAACTGATTGAAGTTTTTTTTGTATTTGCGCTAAATCTCTCTAACTTCTTGGCAATTTAATGACTTGGGTGTTTGGAGAGAGATATACTGATTCAAAATGATAAGACTCATCACTATGTGCCTCTCGTGTAGGTTAAAACGGGATGTAAATCTTATTCAACTAAACCAAGAAACATTTATTTTTTAGTGTAAATAATTAATATAATAATAATTTGCGTCGAATTGCCTTTTGTATTTCTTAGATGTACTTACTTAAGGATAAAATTTTACTTTTTTCGGAAACAGAATGTAATGTTTTAGCATGATGATGTTTATAGGTTGGATAATATATGTAAATTGCGACATGCATGTAAGAATCATTCAAAAACTCTACAGGAAAGACTGCTGAATTTGAAACTTTGTTACTTTTTAGTAGGTATCGATTAAGAAAGAATTTTTATAATTTTGCTTAATTAAAAATTAATCTTTTTTTTTCCTTCAACAGCTTCAAATTGTGCTATCGTATGGAAATCGTGTTTTATTTACCCCACTTTAAAAAAAAATAAGCTTTTCAATTCTGATTTTAATAAATTTATATAATGTTTAAAGTTTATTTTATAGCTATAATTTATTTTCAGCTATAATTAAATTATAATTCAGCTATAATTCATATTCAGTTTTGATGCAAAGACTACATACTGAATTTCATCGAGTAAGTACTTGAGTTTTTCAGTTATAATATTCACAGATATATTGACAAACACAGTTCCAAAAATTACCTTTCCATCTGGGGGGGGGGGATTCATAAAAACTTCAAGATATTTTTTCATTATTTTTTGTATGTTTCATATACGAGAAAAAAAAATCCTAATATAGAAGAAGTGCTGTCTATTTTACATCATATTTACTATCATATGTAAAAGGCACAGAAAGAAAACGTGTAATGTTTTTGCGAAGCTATCTTAGTTTAATTTGATTTGAAAAAACTTTTTTAACTAATAGCACAAAAAAAAATGCATCACTTCTATATTTCTTACTCATCAATTTTTTTTTGGTAATTTTAATGTAAATGATTTTGATTGAATCGGTTCTTTGTATTCATCTATTAAAATTCGATTGTTTATTAAAAATCTGAAGATTTTTTTTATTTATATTTTTATCACCTTTCTAAACAGAAAAAATAAAGAAGTTTTTATTACAGAGATTATTAAAAAAAAAGGATATTATTATTGGTAACATATGAGATTTGGGAGTAATTACAATAAAAAAAAGAACAATCACAAAAAAAAAAAGAAACGAATTCAGTGAGCCTTTTATCATTTTTTTTATTATCTATTTGATTCTATGCTCTGAAAATCAAAGTAGTCTCTAGACATTAAAAAAAAATCAGAAATATTTTGGCTTCTAATTGAATTATCAGACTTATGTGACCATTTGTTGTGATTACCCGATATTAATAATAATTATTATTTGTTATGGTCTCTGAACACAATCGTGATGCATAATTGCTCAATGAAACGCATCACTGTACTCACGCTACGACTTTTCATTTTCAACGGAAAAACTAAAAATATATTTAATATTTTCCTTGGATTAAGGTGGCATGTAAATAAAAAAATAATCATTCAAAATGCGCATAATTTTTAGGTAAATTCCTATAGGAAGACTATTTATTGCAATGGTTCTCATGACAAGAACTCCGGGAAAAATTTCTTCAGTTCTTCACTGATCATGGCCCCTAGAACCCCAAAACACCCTTCTTTCTAAAGTTTATATATATGCGTATAACGCTTAGCGCTTGTTATCTTGTGAACATAATATGGAATACGTTGTTAGAAATGTAAAAATTTCGGACGAGTTCGTAAATGGCCCATCTAACTCTAAGGAGATGGAAATGGAGGTGGGGTTGAAATTTTCATTTCGCTATAACTTTCTTATCATTAAAGATAGAAAAATAAATCTGATTAGTCAAATTAGTGCCTCATTAAGACAAACAACTTTTGTATTTTTAAAGTTTTTAATAATTGCAATATTTAGAAGTTAGGGCTGAAAAGTGATTTTTCAAGCCCCAATTTTGATTGTTTCTAACATGAACAATTTATGTTGCCAGATAATAACTCAGACGTAAAGGAATCTACCTTTGCTTTCCAGATTGCCGAGAAGATTTTTTTTTTTTTTTTAATTCGCATAAGAAGTTTTGATAGTTAACGAGAATGGTTTTCCCGAAACTTTCTCGTATACTTTCTAATGATGTTTTCCCCTCTAAAATGAATGGACTTTGAATAAAACGGTGAACAGCACAAGTGCACTGATTTTTATTTTCGGTGTTCTGTTCCATACATAAAAGTTTCGTGTTTCGTAGTATAGAAAAGGAAATCGAGCATACATTTTGGAAGCATTTTTGTATGACCGATTGAAAACCAAACCGAAATAAAATTTGACATAGAACTACAATTTCTGTGACAATATTACATATCACGTACCAAATCTCATTTATCAAAGTCATTGCGGTTTTCAGCTATCGCATTTGCATGCATGTGAATGTACGGACCCACAGACTGTTAACGCTTCAATGAATTAGATTCGGATTTATTCTGTACATTCTAAAACTATACTAAATTGTATTTATCTAGCACTTGGAATTTTGTAATTATGTGTTCACTTGTATTTGAAAGGACTGACAACTGAGTTCCTTTGTATGTATTTCATTCAAAATTTGATGCAAATCAAGAAATTCGATGTAAAAGCTATATACCAAATTTCATCCGTCTAGCTCAAAACGTTTTTGGTTTATCACGTTCACAGACAGATACAGTACACTCCCGATTATCCGCGGAATTGGGTGGCGCGGCCGCCGCGGATAACAAAAATCGCGGATAATCCGAAAAAAGCTAAAAACGGGTATAGCAAAAGAGAAAACAATCATTCCAACTTTGAAAAATCGTTTTATGTACAATAAAACGTAAAATAAACAGCAGGAAATGTTTAACTAACGCTTAATATTTTAGTATATCACTCAAAACTAACCTAAAATGCATTTTGTTAATGGAAACAGAAAAGTGCATTGTACTTACGAGAGGCGTCAAGGATACACAGAAAAATGAATACATATGTACTGTTTTAATACTGTAATGTATTATGTAATCACAAAAGCATAACTGTAAAACTACACCTTTTTGAAGAAATCAGTCATTTGTGTTTGCTTCTTGCTTTGGAAGCATTTTCTCTTTGCTTAGAAGCAAAAAAAAAAAAAAAAACTTAATGCGGCAGGCGCGGATAACCCGCCCGCGGATAATCGGGAGTCTACTGTATATATAATTATAAAGAGGCATTTCACGAATTCGAAGGAGTCTGAAATTTTTAAAATTCATCAAAATTTCGGTTTGAATTAATAATGATTACATTACTTTCTCTTTATATACATCGAGTAAGAGGTGGTAAAAATGGTATATTTTGTATTCAGTTTCGTAATATTGGACGAAAGATTTGTATGTTATGAGAGAATGTATGTTCCACTGGCGATTTGGTCCAATATGGTATACAGATTTACCATTGCTCTATAAGGAACACATGATGAACTTCTGCAACTGTTTCGTAGTGTTTGTAAATTATCGTTTTCACAAAAAAAAAAAAAAAAAAAAAAAAAAAATCTATTATAGGGTTGCCTACTAATGATGTGGAAGCTAGGATATGGCGATGGAATGGACCAATTACAAATTACAAAATCCGTTAGCAAAATACTCTTAAAGCGAGTATTAATCTAACTAAGCTAAACTACTTAGTCTCAAATTTTTAAGATTAATCAAAATCAAGAGTTCAAATTTTTTACAATATTTTTTCAATATAATGCTCGGTAAATGGTGAAATCAAATGTAACAACAATAAAACAAATTTTATCTCTAATTTTTAAGTAAAAAAAACATATACATAACACATACATATACATATTTTTTCGAATTTTTTTATAATTTTTCCTTACGCTTACAAAATAAAATAGTAATCCGACCCTAAATCTAAACTCTCTTAACTAACTGGCTCTAATTAATTAAAACTCTCTTACTTTACTGGCTTTTTCAGAAGTGTATCTTCAGGGTGTTAAATGAACATCGAGTCATTGCTTCTGAATATCAGTGATCTTGAAACGACGTAAATGATAGGATTTTGTGTAATATTTTATAATATTTATTACTAGCCGCCTTTGGTAACTAGCTGATTCACCGGGATTAATGGTTGCTAAAAATTTCTATCTTATTTTATATGAACAGCTTCCTAAGCAAAATACTTTTATACTTCACATTTTGACAGACTTATAGATCGTGCTATTTTAGAAGTCTTACACTCATCTGTACATTGTGCTGTGCACTTCCTTTATTTTCTATCTATATCTTTGTACAAGCAATTATTTCAGAAGAAAGAGCAGGAATATTTAAAAATGAATGCACTTAAGAATTTTTTTGCATTGCTTGATTCTGGAATTAAACTTCAATTGTGAGCGAAACAAAATTTCAAAAATTTTATTAAAAGTATATCTTTTACTTAAATCTTTTCAACATTAAAAAAATAAATCAAATTTTCATTTGACCACGTGGGAAAAAGCCAGCATTGAATATTAGTAGCTACAATGAAAATGGCTTGAAATTCACTTCAACAATAAAATACAATTTATAAAATACTCTTAAGTGATTATTTAAAAAATAATAGAAAATAGAAATAGTTATATTGCAAAAATATTAGTAGAAATCAAAAGATTTATTTATTTATTTATTTTTGGAATTTGAAAGTGATGTAAAAATTATTTTTTTAGTAATATTTTCTGAAATTAACACTTAAAAATGCCAAAAGATCGTGTAATTTTTATTTAATCAAAATTCAAAATAATCGTACCAAGCATATACATGCCGAATTTGTTATCTGTAGATCAAACAGTTTGGCTTACAGAAAATCAACAAACACAATCATTCCTCTTTAATATTTGTAAAAATATATTTTTCTGGATAATTTGATATATTTTCTAATAATTTTCGCAGTAATCACAGATTTTGTTATTTACATTGGTTTTTTAAACGAATTTTTACTAATCCGGTACTTTTATTAATACGGTATCTGTTCGATTACTGAGAATTCACTACATTTTTTTTAAAAGTTCAGTGGTCGCTATAAATCAAAAATATCAATTAAAATTCTGGTGCTTTATATCTAGTATGTTATGAATAAATAAGGTCTCTTATTAAACGATAGAGAATGCTTTGTTGCATTTATTTTTTGTTATAGGGACTTTTTATCTTATAAAAAAACCCATACCATATTATTTTCAGCTGTAGAAATAATAGTTTTAGATAATTTAAGAAATAGAAAATATTCGGTTTAATCGAAATTCAAAACGCTCTATTTGCATCGAATGCTCATTAAAAATGATTTTTTTTTTCGTGCGTTGTTGTCTTGATAAAATTTTACAGAAATAAATAATTATGAGCTATACGTTTTTTTTTCTATTGTTTCTCTCTTTTTTTTCCTCCTTTCTTTTTTTTTCCTTCCTTTTTTTATAAGTAATTATGTGGCAATTTCAGTTTTCAAGCTTTCATTGTAATTTCAATTATATCAAATGTTCAAAATGTATTAAAAACTAAAACATACATTCATAATGAAAGTAAAAAATAGTTTATAGGCATCTTAAGTATCCACAGACAGACATAAATCCAAAATTTATATTTCGGAAGCAGAAGATCCAAAACATAGAGAGATTCGTCAAATTTCGAGTTCGAATGTTTTTACAATTACAACACTTTATTTTTGTATACTTCAAATACAAAAAAGCAAAAAAAAAAAAAAAAAAAAAAACGGAACAAACTACAAGCACCAGATTTGTATATGGCATATCACCAAATTTGTTGATTTCTATCATATTTGGATAAAAGGGAAATATGTCTGTCTTATGTCCTTGTGAACACGATAATACAAAACCGCAGTTAGCTAGAGAAATGAAATTAAGCTAATGATCAAATTTTCATTAGAATTGTAGAATTGTTACAAGTTTTTTTTGTCCAATCCATCAAAAAGGTTGACCATCTGTCAAAGCGTAATAGCTTATACAAATCAACTTTAGTATACGGCCTTACGGCCTTGCTATCAACACAGTATATTTGAATCAACTGAGATTTAATTGTCTTAAAGAAAAACATAGAATTAATTCTTGATTTTCAACAAAGCATGAAATTCGAAGGAAGAACGTTGCCGTTAGTTATATTCAGATAACATGTGGCAGTGGTCACTTAAATTAAAGACACTCGCCTTCAAAAGATTTTATTTTCATATTTATTATGCTAAAAAAACATAGGCCGTATGCCCCCAAACTTATGAAGGAAATACAAAACTGACAACAGATGCTTTTTTATATTGGCGATCGTTTTTTGTGACTCAATCTGTGTATGTTTGCATTGGGGAAAACCTCCCAATATATATGCAGATCTGTGATCTGTTTCAAAATCCTTGAAACTTCCAAGACACTTTTATGGAGGTGTGTCATCAGGACACAAGGTCATTAGATCATCGAAGTCCGAATCGTGTGCGACACCAAAATCGGAACAATTTTCTTTTTATCTGATAAAAATGTCATCAAATAAGCATGTGGGTACATGATGTTCGAAAGTAGGAAGCACCAAACGTGTTCTTAAGTGAAAATGTAAATTAAAAAATAAACTTCTTTTATAAAAAAATTATAATTAAAACATGATTTTTTTTTCATTTTACATAGATTTCTTACACATATTTATATATGTTTCATGACTGAAGTGAGAAATACAGCTGGAGTGATCCTCCAAAATCTTTCTCGCATACTCTAAAATAAAGGTGTTATCTCAGATAACACCTTTCATGGCATTGGCGTCCAATAGCTAAAAAATATTAACTTTTGGCGTGAATTTAGCATTTTTATTGAATCTATCATGTCATCCTTGATGAATTTTTTGGCAGTTAATTCCCGGCATGCGTTAATATCCAAAAATCAAATTTCTGTTTTTGTAATTAATTCAGTCGATTTTTCTTAATCAATTGAAACAAAAATTTAACACAAAACTACACTTGTAATCATAAAATCTCATACCAATTTGATATATTTATGCGTTTTTTTTTTCTCTCATTTGCGTTATCACCTTTCCAGGTTTTTGAAAGTACAGACCGACAGCCAATCAACCCCTAGTTGAATTTAGCTCAAAACTTCACTGGTATCTACATTATAGATGTTAAATATGTGTACCGAATTTCATCTATCTAGCTCTCTTCGTTTTGCAGTTATCGTGTTAACTCATATTCAAAAAACCGGACATAAGGACTTTCGTACATTATAGATGTTATATATGTGTACAGAATTTCATCTATCTAGCTCTCTTCGTTTTGTAGTTATCGTGTTAACTCATATTCGAAAAACCGGACATAAGGACTTTCGCTGAGAAAATTTTAATCAAAACTTGATAGAAATCTGCCAACTTAGTAAAAAGACTGTATACCAAATTTCAGCCGTTCTGACTCAAAATGTTTTTGAGTTACGTTTTGTCACAGACAGACGGACGAATGTTTTCGAACTTCGGGAGATCTTAAAACGTCGAAATTTGCCATAATCTCGTGTTCGAATTTTTTGACGATCACTATACTTTTTATTTGTACTAAGTATACGGGAAAGTAATAAAAAAAATCATACAATATAAGGTTAATTCTACATATATTTAGCAGCTAAAGGAATGATATTGCAATTATTTTTAAAATTACATCCTACATCTTTTAAAGTACATCTTAAACTGCAATTGTAACTATAACTTTGTATATATTTTTAACTTCGCTGAAAAATGAAATTTTTAGAAACCTTGTATATCTAAGATAACAGGTAGAGAACTGGAACAATAAGTACAATAAAACTTAGCAAATAGTCGCTTCGTTGACCCTCTTAAACGAGACTCTAAGGTAAAACGGATCGGCTGTTCTCTATCTATCAAATCGTCTGCAAAAAGAATAAAAATTTGAGCAGGTGCCAAACTTCCAAGCAAGGGAAGGCGTTATTTTATTTCGGCACTCGACCGTAGCTTTTATTTACAGCTACCTTATTTTATCTTTTATTTCAACTTATTTCCCTCCATTATGTTTCTGGCCATGGCTGTGTCCTGAAACACAATCAGACGGCAGGGTTTTTCTTTGATATTTGCTCCTCACAGGGAATACTGATTCTGGAAATTATACATTGTAATAAAACGACTAGACGTCCCGGCTAATCCGAGACAGTCTGATTATTCTTTGAGTCCCGGATTTAAAGTGTTTTGAATTTGTTCCGAATTTAAATTACTTGCCTCGGAAGTCTGCGTTTCATAATTTTGAACAAGTTGCTCAGTTATGTATTAAAGATGAATTAAAACTATTAAAAAGTTTGCATTTGTAGAATTTTTTTTTAATTATTTGCTACTTATAAAATAAGAGCACCTCCTTTATCAGAAGAGAAAAAATGAAGTTATATATATTTCCTAATTTTTATCTTAATTTAGTAAATAAATTTCATTCTGAAATGGTATCTATTTTCCTGATCCAACAATTCCTACTTTTTTTATTTAATTACTTTCAACACGCACTCTATAAAAATGCTTACTACTGCATTTTCTCACGCTCCGAGTGAAGGAATAAAAATCTTTAATGCTTAGCATATTCTTTTAATGATACCTATTGTAATCTCTGTCCTAAATCAATACGTGTCAAAGAAATCCCTATCAAAATCTCATTGTAAGAACTTTTGAAGGGAAAATTTCGGTCTCTTTTACTGCCCGATTCTTGTGTCGCGATGTAGACTGACGTATTTTTACAACTTATTCTTGTACGTAAATTAAGCCTCCCGGGATGAAATAAATCGAAGTTAAGAATTCAAAAGTGTCTTATCTTCGGCCACACAACTGCTAATATATATATATATATATATATATATATATATATATATATATATATATATATATATATATATATATATATATATATATATATATATATTAGTAAAATCAAATAGTGAAAATAGTAATTTGATCAAATCTTTGAATCAATCTGAAGCATCTTTTGCTGTTAGAATTGACTTTTTCCCCCAAGAATTAATCGTGTATAAAATAATCGGATAATTTTAATATTTAGCTCCAACTTTTAAAAAAATGTACAAATTTTACTTAATATAAAAAATTAATAAAATTTGGCTAAATTTTTAAAATATGTTTAGGGATCAAATAAACACATAATTCTATACTTCCTGCGAAGACCTTATTTCATGTGCTCCATGCAGAAGGCCTTGGCGATCTGTTTGCTTCTAAGGCTTCTTCTTCGGAACACATGGTTTTCAATCTCATAATCCTATTCTATCATAACCCCATAATATGCAAACTATATAGGTAGTGTACATTATGAGGCTCTTCTTTCAATAAGATGATCAATTTAGCTTCACCTTTCTACAGATTTTTAACATATTTAAATTAATCTTTTTTTTTTTTTACTTTATTAATTTCGTGAGAATATATATCTTTATCTATAAAAACCAGAATGCAAACAATAACGCTTGTACATAATATTAATGAAACAGATGTTCTGTGTTTATAAATATTTTAATAACTAAGTGAACATAATAGAGTATATAGGAACCTGACCAATTATGCTAAATTATGTGTTTATGTTATTCTAATATTTTCTTCCACAAAATTTTTCGAACTTATTTATTTTTTTATAATTTTTTTTAACCGACTTGGTTGTGGCTTTAGACAACTGCCTGGGGTCTCCTAATTAGAAATCCACCACTGGTGCAAGCGGTTCGCATGCATATTAAATCCGTCGAAATTAAATGTTCTCCCGCTGATATGATACGGGAGAAGTGGTGTTGTTTCAAGGCTCGTCTTCGTCCTTTGATCACGGATCAAAAATACAATGTCAGTCTCTAATGGTCCTCGTGCTTCAAAGCAGGGCGTCAATATAATTAAATTAAAGCCACGTGTAGAAAGCGCATGACACTCTCAAGTTTTCGGGAAAAGGGTCTCGTAACTAGTTTCTAATTGACGTATGAAAAGTAAGACACAGGGAACAGAAAATTCACTTACTAATGCATCGACTTTTCATCCTGTTGCTCGAGGTGGCTACCAAGATATTGACATAGCATTGAAAGGTAATCAAAAGAAGCTCCTGGGTTAGATTAATATTCATACCAAAACAAATGTCTTAGAGTATTGTCCATTCACCTTGCATCACATATAAGTGACCAGTGCTTCCAACGAAATGACTCTTATTACTGCACATCCATTTTAAAAACCCTTTCGCAAAATGTGTGAGGTGTTTCATCAAAGCAAGGACCCTTTTACCGTCTTCTTTATCAAATCTTAATAAAACGTTAACTTCTCATCTTCGTACTCGACGTGCCACTACTGATATAGGAAACTTAAGGGTAACATCATAACACTCAGTAATTTGCATTCTAAAGGTTTTTAAAATGTGACAATTCGAAACGATCTGTTTTGATTAAAATTTAATATTTTTTCTAAAGAAAATTTATTTTGATATCAATAATGCTATCATTTTAGTAAAATCAACGGAAGCAGTCGCTCCGAAACCTTCTGATATGCTCTCAGCTGAAAGTGCTATGATCTGAATAAAATTGTGGAATGTATGTTAATTCTTCGAGTGCTCTGATTTTTACCTTCAAAATTCATACATGAAAATTTTGTGTTTTATAATATAGTAAAGAAAACCGAATACGCATTTCAAAAGCATTGAAACCAAAATTTTCCATAGAACTAAGAATGACAAATTTCATTATGACATAGAACATATGAAAAATTTCATTTATTTAAGTCATTACGTTTACGTGCATGCGATGGCACTGACCCACACACAATCCGCCATTTCACAGATTTTGTTCAAAATAAAATTAAAATCTACACTTTACAAGCTTAAACTGTTCCCCAAATTTCATTTATCCACATTTTTGTCTTTTAAGTATTGTTTACCACTGGATTCTAAAACTTCTCGCGCTTTTGCGCATTTGTTAGGATGGGTTTAATTCGATAAAATAGGAGTGAGGGGAAAGATGAAAGGAAGAGATGTTTGAATTTAACAATAAAATAAATTCTGGAAATGCGCACAGCCTTCCTCGTCTCACCCCTTAGGTGAGATAGATTCGTCAAAAAGTGTTATTCTCAGGATATTGAACCGAACAGTAAATGCATGCGGAAGTACAGACGGCCAGTCCTTTGACGAATTTGATTCAAAGTTTTTTACGAATCTACAGATGTTAAATCTTAATACTAAATTTTATCCCTAAAGCTTTCTTTATTTTGTAATTATTGTTTTAAGTTTTATTCGGCCGGCGTCCTGGCATAGCGGTAGCGCATCTTCCCCGTGATCTGGGCGTCCCGGGTTCGAGTCACGGTTTGGGCATGGTTGTTCTATCTGTGAGATGTGCGAATGTGCCCTGCTGTAAACAGGGGTTGTGCAAGCGAATGAGTAATGCGTGAGTAGTCAAGTCGTACTCTTGGCCCAAGTTGGCTCTACGATAAAAACAAGAGGCGCTCCCCCTTAGGCTTAAATCGGCTGTCTTTGAATAGCGGGCTTGTCCGTGGCAAGTGCCATAAGAAACAACAACAACAATTTTATTCGAATAGCCAGACAGACAGAATTCCACTTCATTAATAGAATAATAGAACATTTAATAGAAATCTGTGAATTTAGTATTAAGTCAGTATGCATTTCATTTGTCTACTCAAAGCATCTTTGAGTTATCGTTTTCACCAACTGATAGATGTAAGTATTGTTAAAGTAATTATTATAAGAATGCGTTTTTCGGGTTCAGAGCAATCTAAAATGTAAAAATTGATCAAAATCTGGAGTTCGATTTTTTTTAATGACTCTCTTTATGCTCCATGTATGAAAAAAAACATGGTTCTTATAAAGCAAAACTTTTAAATAATGTAACTGTTTCTAAGGCTGTGAAAAAAAAATCTAAAACCATTACTTCGAAGGCGAATTGACGAATAATAATCCTTTGATGAGATGAAACCACAAACATATGGAATTTCACACGAAAAGCAATTTCAGTAGGGAAAAAAAAAAAAAAAAAAAAAAAAAAGAGTGAAAAAATAAGCAGACAAAAGAGTAAAAAAAATATTAATAAATGATTTGACCAGATGATAACAATCTATAATCAATGCATTGGAAAATCTACATTACTTGCAATTCAGCATGTTGAAGAGCTGAACGGAATTTTCCTTTGGGTACTGGAATTAAATACAAATTGAATTATGGCAATTATCATTTTCAGCTTGCCAAATCTAAATTACTGTGGAATTATTAGTTAACACTACCATCACCAGCCACACATGTGTATACTTCCATTCCTACTTATCTGGGTGGAAATAAGTGGTTAAAGTAAATATTATAAATGAGCCTATTAACATGAAATCTGATTTCCATGTTTTAACCTAAACCAACACTAAAAATCTGGAAGGGTTAAAACTGTACTAAAAAAAAAACTTTTATGATTATAACTGTCACTACATCGTGAAAAAAAATTTGTTTAAAATTGTTTCAAGAATTTTCATAAAAAATTAACAATGACTTCATCATTTTCAACTAAATGAAATGATAAATAAGCCCCAAATCACTCTCTTTGAATCATTGAAAGACATTTAAAGAATAAATTAATATTTGAAATAAATAAACGATATAGGTTTCTGAACTGGGTGATATCTTAAAATGATCCTAATAATTCAGGAAAGATATGAAATGTTGTATATTGTATAATCAAATGACAGAAAAATTTGCTTAAAATGTGTGCATTATTTTAATAGTGTTTCAGAAATATTCTTTCTATGAAATAATATTAATTAACATGATTAGTTATACTATATTTCTTGTATCATTAGGTTTTGTTAAGAAAAAGACCGGATGACTTCAAGTACTCTGTCCACTAGTATATTTAATATAAAAATCGGAAACATATTTTTTTATTAAGGAAAGAAAAACAATCTATTATTAATTATATAACATTTTGGAATAATTATGGTCTCATTGTATTTGAATATTTTCTTCCATGCAAGCATTTGAAAAATCCCTGATTTTTTATTTTTATTTTAAGGCATTTAATAGAATCGTGTTTAAAATAATATTAATAAACTATTTAAATCATAATAAAATTTAAATGTTTGAAGAAAATTTTTGTAAGATTGATATTATCTTGCATTAAGAATTAATTAGCTCTTAAGACATTTTCCCCCTCTAACCCTATTAGCACAAATTTCTCTACAACATTATTACGATATCTTCACGTTAATGTATAGCATTCAAAATATAGATCAACATCATAGAGATATCATAACAATATCTTCTGCTAATAAAAATAATCATTGGTATAAAGTCGATCAGATTGTTTACTACAGTTCTTAAATGGCCACTTAATGAATTCAATTAAATAGCAACTCCATTTATTACAAGTAAGAAATATAGCTTACTTAACTGAATACAGAGGTGAACAATCTTTATTTGAAAATTCAATATATGACGATATAATTAATAGTAATTTATCCAAAATTTAGCTCGCCTATTTTGCGATGCTGTATTTATTTGCGATTTTCGCAAATACTACTTTACTATTTCAAATTTTGAAAATCTTACTTATTTCAATTTGTAGATGATCCCTTAAGAAATTTTTTCAGTACCTTTTTTTTTTTCAGATGGCACTTTTTTTTTTCTACTGTTCAATGAACAGTGCCAGAATATTTCATTTTATTTATTTATTTTTACACTTTATTTATTTTACATTTTATTTATTTATTTTTACACTTTATTTATTTTACATTTTATTTATTTATTTTTACACTCATCTCAAAAAATTTGAGCTTACGTCAATTGCTTTACCTCAAATTATCTAACACACTATTACCAAGAATATTTGTATTTTAATTAGGGCGTTATTTCAAAAAAGAGTGCTATCACTTTGTTACCAAAATAATGCTAGTAGTTCGGTTTTTATATCTGCAGCATTTTTTGCAAGCTTACATGGTCCCCGTATAATGTCCTATTAGCACAAATTGTTTGACAACATTGTTATGATATCTTTCCGGCATTCATGACTTCGAACAACATCGCGAGAATATTGTACAATATGTTGTGCTAATAGGGTCAGGGTGTGCTTGGGCTTTTCATTTTGTAGAATTGTTCCACATCTGAAGTATCAGACTTTTAAAAGTGGACTTGTTGCTATAATTCTTAGTTGACACCTGAAGAGTTAGAATGTGTACAGAAATCTCAGAAATGAACTATTACTTGATATTATGAGAAGATTCTCTTTGAATTTTTAATTAATCTACAATTTAAAATAAACT
Source organism: Argiope bruennichi (assembly GCF_947563725.1). Classification (NCBI taxonomy): domain Eukaryota; kingdom Metazoa; phylum Arthropoda; class Arachnida; order Araneae; family Araneidae; genus Argiope; species Argiope bruennichi. The sequence goes on from NC_079160.1 coordinate 74,599,867, forward strand.
ATCACAATAATTATTTGCTCCTTATCTGTCTTCCTTGTGAATTATCAAAAAGATTCTCCGGAAGAAGATTTGAATTTTTTTTTTTTTTTTTTTTTTTTGGATTCTAGTATTTTCATGGCTATATGATTAATTTTTTTAATTACTTTGCAAACTGTATAGCTGAAATTCAGTAGCGTTTGCAGTTATTCCTCTAAATTTATAAATTATATAGATATAATTGAATTTAATAACATTTGATGATTTCCTAAACCGCCAAAATTAATGGAATTAGTAAAAACGTTTATAAGAATTTGATAAGAATCCTCTAAAGTATACCTTTTCTCCCATTTTATTACTTTTACACATTTGATTTGCCTTGTATTTATGTAAGTTAAATAGTTTCACTTTCGTTTGTTTCCAAATTTGTGCGATTCCAAGATTATATTTTAATTAAAGCAAAAGAAAAATCTTTATGTTGTAGGAACTACGGAATAATATATAATATAAAAAATAGAGGTCTATGACTCTTTTGAAAATTTAGATTTTAATTCCATCGAAGCATTGGCATATTCTATCTTTCAAATCTTTTTCTCGAATCGCATCTATGCTTTATTTAAGTGCCACAAAGTAATTTCAATGCGAATGCAACGAAGAAGAATCAAAACGAAAAACTACCTATTTCCTTTTATGAGATGAAGGTGGCACGTTTGGCAACGGTTCGCAAACTAGAATGAAATTCAGTTCTGGTTTCGCGCATTTCATCTCAACTTCACTCCCTTTTGTCAATTTTCATGTTATGGAAATGGGAATGCGTTGAGAACGCCACTACTGCTTCTTTAATTTCTCTGTTTTAAATAATTTCATTTCTTGAACTTTCAATGCATGTAAAAATAGAAACGTGACGATAGTATGATTCATTAAACTTTTGCAGTCATGTGAAGGAATTTGTAGGAGCCGGACGGTCAAAGGAAGCCTTTTGCGTTTCCGATTTTGACAAATAAGGTATTTTTACATCTTCACCTTAATTAACATTAACCTTTTTAAAATTGCATTTCTGATCATATTGAATTATTATTTTTTATATTTGCGATTGTTTTTATTACGTGCTTGTTTGTTATAAAAGTTAATTTCTAACTAATCCGATGTTTTAATTGATATAAGTTGAAAAGAGAGTTTTGCATTTTTTGATTTTCTTTTTTGTTTGTAAATTCGTATAAATATTTGATATAAGAATGTCTTTGTGACTTTTTGCATTTTGGTATATGCGAAATGCCGGTTGGCTAGATTTAATTTGTTTTGCTTGTTTGTTTTATTGTATGTCGGCGAATTTATTGCATCCTTGATTGTTTATTTACAATGATGCATGATTATTTAAATTTTATTATTGAGTTTTCTACATTTTAAAGTTTTTTTACTCTATACCAATGTTAAAGAGGACCCTAGGTAAGTTCTGATTATCTTTTATTTCCTTTCATAAGCAAAATTCTTAAATTTATATTTAAAAAATACTTTCCATTATGTTTTCTGAAAGTTAATTATAAATATTATTTTTTTTTTAATTCCTCAGTTGTCAGAGTACTGTTTTTTTACTCTTTTTTTTGTTTACTTCTTTTAAATTTCTTTCAAACTGCATTGTAGTTTTTAAATAAATTTGTTCATAAATTATCACAGTATAACAAGCAAATTCATCTAGATGTGCAAGACAGAAAATTACTACTTTAAAAATACAAATCTCTAAGTTAATGTCATTACAATAAATGGTAAAAGTAATAAATGGCTTGATTGTTTATGTTATTGATTAAATAATTATAAAGGTGAATTATTTAATAAATTTTTAGTTTTTGATTATATTGTAAATAAATATTTTTATTTGTAATAATTATAGTGTAATTTTTTTTAATAACAATGTTTTATAAACTATTATTTATCTATTTATACACATAAATTTTTGTTGACTCTGGACTGTTAACCATTGTATACCTTAATGTTTATTTACTCTGCCAGTTAAAAGTTTCTAATTAAAAATGCATTAGAACATAGTGTAAATTCTGTAATTTACATTTTTTTCTTTAGGCCCTTGAAATTTCTATTATTGTAATGTCCATATATCTTCAATAATCTGAAATTATTTTGATTGATTTTAAATCAGAATTAAACATTTCTTAACTGATTTTATAAATTAATATCAATTTATGTCCTTCTGTACTTCATTTTTAATTTTACATGTATCCTTATTTAATCAAAAGAGAAATTTTAAAAAAATTCTAAACTTTATAAACAGCTTTAATATATGACGTTAAATGTTTTATTTATTTTGAACTTTTGTTGTATAGTTGTTGCATTCAATTTTATGTTTTGTTTTTAAATGTTTTATGCAATTTCATATAATTATGTAAGCAGTACTAAAATAGTAATTGCATTTATAATACCCAAATAAATGGTATTTTAAAATTATGATTACATTTTAATTATTAGAATTCTATTTATTTATTAAATATTAAAAGTCAATCTTTACTGACACGACTGACTAAAAATTTTCTTTTGGCATTTTAAGGTCCATTTTTTTCTTAATTCGATCATTTGGATAAGTGAAATTGCTGTCCAATTTGCAATGAATTAGTCAATTTTCATTCTATTGCTTGTTCTTTGTGAGGACTTCATTGAGCATAAGTTATCAGAGAAGTATATTGGAAACAAAAAATTAAAAAAATAAATTAATCTAAAAAATATTCTTTTTAAAGGAATTCTATATTAGTGATCAAGTGCATGAAGTCAAATCCAATCAGAAATCCAAAAGAAAGAAAAAAAATATTGTTTGTACATTTTTTTATTTGAAATAAAGCTCTATAATCATACATCTTTTTTATGTTCTTAGTGCTGTTTATTTTGTAAAAAGTTGTTACAAAATCTAGCAAGTTGCGATATTAAATTTAATGTCCTGGTGTAATGCAATTCATTAAAAAAAAAAATGCACATATTTATAGTTATCTTTCAGCTGCATGGAATGTTATTAGTACCTTTCTCTTTCTGTTGTGCTGTCAAAGGTTTGCTGGATAGTTGTAATATTCATTAACTTTTTTATGGGGGGGGGTAATATTTTTCATTATATATTTTGTATTTATAAAATTAGATACTTTTATAAAAGATTGACTTTTTTAAAGTAGGCTGATTTGAAATTAGAATTATGTTTTAAAATCACATTTAGCTGTTATTTTCAATTTTAAAAAAATTATTAAAGTTTTTAAGATTAGTTATATATTTGAATTCACTATCCAGAGCTATGAATATATGAAAATAGTTAAGCACATTTTTCAAAGTTGTGAAATCTGTAATTAGCACTCTTAATTAAATAATAAGAATATGCATTTTTTAAACTTTAGCTAATTATTTTATAAAGCATTTATATAAGTATTATAAATGCTCATTATATGAAAGTTGCAGATTCAAAAATAAACTAAAGTTTTAAAATTGTTGGTTCTTCAGACATTAGGCATTCACTGTGCCATTATAGTTAATAATTTGAAAATTATATTTTATTTTTAATCTTTTTTCTATAACTGTTTTGAAACATGAATTCATTACATTTCAAGCATAATGAGAACATAGATAAATTAAAAACAATAATCATGAGTCACAATATATATATAATTCATTGTTGTATCTGATTACTTCTGATATTGTTCCTATTCTGCTTTTTCAATTTTAGAATATTTTCTTTTTTTACAGATTTCTTTCATTAAAAACATTGACTTTAAAACCTAAAAACATCTGTGATAAAAGAGATCCCATTAAATGTCTGCAGTATCCAACAGGTTAATATTATGACAATGAATTTGAGGCCAGAAATAAAAATTAAACCTCACAGTGCTTCTTTCTCAAACTTACAAATAAGCGAATCTTTTCAGCATTTCCGCTCTGTGAGTTACTTTGAAGCTGTGACCAATGCATCTCTTTCTGGATCTCATAAGTCATTTGAAACGCATTCTTACATGGATAAGTCTAAAGTAATGCGTATGCCATCTATCAGCACTCCTTGTACGCCAAAAAAGATTGAGATTGAAAAATATTCTACTTTACCTGTAACTGCAAATGGAGAATCCTCTTTTGCAGGAAAGAAAACTAGAAGTTCTAGTCTCTCCAGTTTCTTTCGTAAGTTCCGACCGAAGTTTCATCGCCACTGCTCCGATGGTAAGAATCCATGGATTGTGATAGAATTTGCTCCGCGTAATGATCCAGATGCTTCCTCAAACAGCGACAAAAGTGATAATTCAATTGAGTTGGCAGTAAAAAGCAAGGCACAGCATTTTACCTCATTGAAAGATTTGTCAGATAATCCAGGAAGTGACATATGTAACTGTGCTTTAAGCAACTCTAGAAGAGACAGTACACCAAAGTGCAATTTAAATTCTAGTAAAAGTTCGATAAATTTCGACAACTGTAACAAGTACAAGTCAGAAGGCTCAATTTTCTTTCGACTTTCACCTCGAAGAAGACTCGAAAACCTCAAACACATGTTGAAGAACTTTTCAAAGAGACGCAAGTTTCGAACATCAACCTCTTTGCACTCACTCAGTTCAAGATCTTGTGCATACAAAAGTGAATCTTGCTTAAAAGATTACAAAATAGCAAGTGGTGCTTTTTCTAGCTTTAGTCAGGTAGTAGATATTCTGCATGGGTGATTATCAGTAAGTTGCATGGTAGAATAGTCTTAATTTGGGTGTTGTATCCATCTCCTATTCATTCCCTTGTGAAACCCAAGCGTAGGTTATTAATTCAGTTTACAAATTTTGGACCATTTTGTTATTGTAGAACTTGTGTTTTCCCCCTGTGAAATGAATCCATATTAATTTTCGTTTGTTAATCGTGCTTAGAATACTATTTGAAAGTTTTGTGATAAGTATTGTTTGCTTGGTTTGCTTGATTTTTGTCATAATGGTGCATGGAAGATTGTTAATGTGAATTTTTTATATGAAATAAATATTTTTTTAACTTGTTTGTTGGTTTCTCGAATTTCATCATTTGAATGGAATTATAATTTTCTTTGGTTTTTAAAGCATGGATTGACTTGTTTTTGATGTCATCTTTGGTTGGAATAAATAGAAAAGTTATCATGAAGATATTTCCCCCTTCTTTACTCTTTTGTTTTGCATTTATTAATATATTTTTATATATCTTATGTCTTTTAAGATAAAATTGAGATTCTGTTATCCAAAGATATCTCCATAGATCACATTAAAATTGCCTATATTTAGAATTTCATTTGTGTGTATTTTTACACCTCTGAGATATACATGTTTTCATTGAATTTACAAGTACTCTATATCTGAAAAACAAATATAATATTGGAGGAATTTTAAACTTTCTTTAGTTAATTGGCACTTAAAATTATTTTGAAGTTTGTATCTATGGAATTTTTTTTCTCTTAAGCTTTTAATTGTTGATCAATAATCAATATATGAATGCAACTAGTATAAAAATACTTTGTCAGTTACAAATAAAAATCAATTCTGCTGAGTAAAAATAAAAGATTTTTAAGTATCTCTGCTATAAAAGTAATTAATTTGATAGTTTAAATAAAAAAAATTGTGTTTTGTTAAGGAAATATCTTTTTATTCCAAATTGAATATTAATATAAACTTTTTTTGTTGAAAGGTTGAACATGGAAGAGCTTCTTCACCAATATTTCATTTTTGCAAGCAAGCAAAAAAAGAGAATGTAGTAAGTTTTTTATTTTGTATTTTCTTACATTACTGTTTTCATTCTGTAGTCACTTATTTCATTTTAAAAAAATGGTGTTTTGACGTTCAAAAAAGTTAATAGGCTAATAATGAAATATGTGCATTTCCTATGTTTCATGATTATTATTTGTTTTGAAATAAATTTATCAGTGTTATAACAATTGACCAAAGCATAATGAAAAGATTGCTGCAATAACTTCTTTTAGGCTTAAATAACTGATTGAAATGCAAGAGAATTAAAGTAATATATAATATGTCTGTATAAAATATTCTTTATAAAGTGTTCTGTTTGTTTTGTTAATGGTTGTTACATTTTTTGTGCTAGTGCATATCTTGGTACAGACATAAACTAATATCAGAAGATGGAGGTAACAGCTAGAGTAGAGGTTTCAGACTTCATTTTGAAAGAATGTGGAAATATTTCCTTTCTACCTAAATTTGTTTTAATTGTAGAAAGAAACATTTACTTCTTTAACTTGTCTGAAAAATCTTTCAACATTTCTTTTTTTCTATGAATATTATTGGAGTTTGGAACAAGAAAAGTAATTCAGTATTGTAACAAATAATGCATGATAACAGGATAAACAAAATGATAACTGATATTTTAGACAGTTTAGCATCATAAGTTGTCTTGAAAGCAGTTTTCTTTTGTGAATAAATTTTTTGGGAGTGAGGACAATCAAACATAGATGAGATCAAACAGATGCAATAATTGATATTAATATTCCACTCCAAAGGTGTTAATGACTATATTTTAGCATTCTTTATTATATTTTTACTGAAATTTGTTTTGAGGATGCGTTTTTGTTGGGAAAAACATTTATTCACCTTAAAAGTAGAGTCATTTAATTGAAACTACAATGTAATGTATTTTCATTTGTTTAAATTTTACTTTCATAGTTTTTCATTAATATAATTTCTAATGTCTTTTAGGATTTTGCTTTTAATGTAATTCCCTTATTAATCAAGTAGAAGTACACTAAATTTTAGTATACTTAGATACTGCATTTGATTTTTTTTTAGTAACATATTTTCATTGGTTCTAAAAAGTAATAGTTTGAAATTGCATCTTTATTTTTATTTAGATGCTTTTCCTATGATAGATTAATACATTTTCTAAAGTAATTAAATTTTTAAAAATAGTTATTGAACTTTTTATATAGCTTATTAGCTTCTTCTTTTTTTTTTTTTTTTTTTTTTTTTTTGTCTGTCTGAAATAATTCAGAATTTGAACGAGTAAATTATACATTTTACTTCATTTTGGAATATTTATCTATATATTTTTCATGTAGCAGAGCTTGAGACATTCAGCCGATATAAGCTATCTTCTGAAATTACCAAACAGTAGAAGCTCAAATGCCAGTCTTTCATCTGTTCTAGAAGACAGGTAATAATTGATTTTGATAAAAATTATTTCATTAAATATTACATACCTCTGGTTTAAACTTTTCTATAAGCTTGGTTTATTTGTTTTGAAGTGTTTTTGTGTGCGTATGTGTTTTGAAGTATATTGTGTTTTTTTAAAAATTTTATTGTATTATTGATACTAAGGTCTCTTTCATTTTTCTTATTTGCATCAGTTTTAGTTAATAATGTATTCATAAAAAAAAAAAAAAATCTCTTAAGCCTCCCGAAATATTTTACTGATATGCTTTAATTTTAAGTGATATGCTTATGTTAGAACTTTAATTTTAGAAAAATTATTTTCCAGTATTGAAAAATTTTATGGTATCAATTACTATAATTATTTTGTGATCATAAAATTTATTTGCATTTCTCTGTATGAAGGTTGATCTATACTATCATGTTTTGTTATTAATAAATTTGTTGTTGAAAAATAGGCCGTATAAAAGTGATAAATCTTAGCAGCAATGAAGTGATTTTTTTTCTTCTCTTTTTCTCATCCTTCAAACATCGGATAGTTATTAAAAAGAATAAAATCCAATGAATATAGAAGAGTATGGAAAAGGACAGCTAAAGAAGGCGGATCATTTTTTTGATTGATTTGTAAAAAAAGTCAAAATAAGGTTAAGTGTGACCTTGCCCTCAATTGGAATTCTCTGCATCAGTGTATGTGTGGGCATACATCAGTTTAGGCAACCCCACACAATTTCATTGCACTCTCTCTTTCTCAGTGGGCGCATCTGACAGATGCTCCCGAGATGGCTGTGAGAGTGGAGATGCTTCATGTTAAAATCATAAACATACTCAGATTATTGTCACATAAGGATATTGTATCCACTTCTGCATATGATGTGAATGGTGACAGGTAAATATTCTTGGTAATAATTATCTAGACTTTTGTAAATTTTTTCATTTATGAAAAAAGTCCAACTTTAAAGTTCTTTTTATTAAACCACTTCCTAATGTCAAAGATAGAAAGGTAAATAAATAAGGAAGATCTCATTTCTTAATCTTCCTTTTATTGTTATGTTTTTTTAGATAAAATGATTTATTGATTTTTAATTTCTCATATTTGTTATAAAGTTAACTTTCTTTTGTTATATAGAATGTTTGCCTTTTAATCATTTCTTTAATATTCTCATGAGAAGCGTTTGCTTTTCTTTTTATTTAAAATTTTAGTATCTGATTATAGATATCTGTAGTTTAAAATTTTATACATTCATTATTAAAAATATTTAAGTACTAATAATTTCTTTAATAGTTTAATTTCTTACTCTGCACTATTCTAGTATCCTATTTCCAATATAAATAATCTTAGACATTGCTACAAATTCATAATTAAACAGTCCATATTGCTTTGGTTTTGTGTTGTATCTAAATAGTTAAAGCTGAATGTTTCTTTATTCTAATACTTGTATAATTTTGACAAGAGTATTTTGGAATATAATTGTCAACTCTTTTGCAACGTCCACACATATATAAAACTGATGAGATCTTAGTCATTAATAATTATTAAAAAGACAAGCTAAACTGATAGGCTGTGACAGTTTTGCTTGTTTATTTACAAATAATTTGTGTGTGCGCACATATCTTGGGTTTGTAACATCATTTTCTTATTTAATATGTAGAAAGTAATTTTGTTTAAAAAAAAAGTGCACTAAACTATAATTATATGCAGATTTTTTTGACTGAAATTTTCCTGTGAATTGCTTCCCCCGCCCCCAAGATAACTGTAAGAAATATTGTTTTCATAAAAATTTTGAAAATTTCCTGCTTTATTGTGTAATGCATTAATTATAATAATTTTGTATGGTATTAAAACTAAACTTCTCTGAACTGTTTAAAAATTTTATGCAAGTGCTTTTAAAAGGAAATATTTTAGAGAAAATCCATTATAAAATTTTTAAGATGTAATTGAACTTAAGATTTTTAACATCTTTCCTTTTAAATCTTATAACGATTAGAGGTTAGTATTCATGAATATTTGTCATCACATTTGGCAATTCCACCATTTCACTTGTTTACATTCATAATTTTTTTAATAGTAAATGGAGGGGGAGTGACCACTTGAAACAATTCTTTAAACTTAATGTCACAAGCTTTTTGCAGATGCATTGTACAAATTTTTTCTGCATACTTCAGCTTATATATTAATTGGATGAAGGCTACAACTAGGATAAAAAAAAATTTTTAATATGAAAAAACAAACAGAAAGTAACAACTGCACTATGTTTATACTATACTACTATTTTGTAACTTGTTGTGGGCAGTCTGTAGTCTCTATTTACATTCAAAAATATATTTGAACATTATTCAAAATCCAGAAAAAAGTAAATATCCTTTGCATTTTTTTAAACGGCTAATTTGGTTATATTACTTATCTTGTTATACTAAATTTAATTTTCTTAAATCTCTGCCTCTCGATTATTAATCTGATATAATAGGTTTTTAATATATCTTTCATTGAATACAGTAATGTCTGAACTTGCAATATCTGTATTGTTTGTTTATGACTATTTCTTCTTGATAAATAAATTAAAATGCTATGTACTTTACTATTAAATTTAGCATTTAATATGCTATTATTGTTTTCTACAACTTTTTCATGCTAAATTTTAAATCCTAAAAAGTTTATTTATCAGATAACTCATATATTTAGCTGAATTATTTGAATTGGTCAATTTTAAGGATTTAACCTTTTGACAAGATTACTATGTATTGTTATATTTCATATGTAAAATTAATGGTAAAAGAAAAACAGAACTATAAAAATTGATTTTTTCTAATAATGATAATATTCGTAATAACACATTATTGTAAACTGTTTTCTTTATAAGCTTGTATCTCTACTTTCCTGTATAATTGCCAATAAGCAAATGAAAAATGCTGATAACAAAAATTTGGATAGCTGTTTTCTTGCTTTATTCATTCTTGTATGCTTCTTTTAATAACTAACAATTAACATTGCTATCACTAACGTTTATTCCAGCTCTGCTCAGAAACGAGTCCAGCCACCTAACACTTTAAGCTTGTCCAACAAGGCATTCCATGACCAGCAGATGCTCAAAATCTATAGAAAGATGGCATCCGTTGAATCCATTGGGGCATGCTCTTTAGATTTTGAAGCAAGTGCCACTGATAACTTCAATGCCAAAGACCTCACTGCTTCCGAATGTACATTGCATAGCAATGGTATTACGTCCGTCCATGAAAATTCGAGAAATGGCGATGCATTACATGAAGATATATCATCATTAGAAAAGAGGTCTTTAGACAATATATTTTCATAACAGTTTTTGTTTTTTAATATGTCTATTTAAACCTTGCTGCTATAATTCTACGAGTAAAAAAATTTTTGATTTTTAAGTGAAATCTAATTTTTATGATTCATTTTTATTAAATTATTTTTTTTTATTCTCAAAATTGGAATTTTATCCAATATATTCCAGCAATTAATCAGAATATTTTCTGTTCTTCATCACATTAAAAGTATTATTGCATGAAATGAAAAAAAATGTAACATTATGATTAAATATTTTTTTAAATTTTTCACTGAAAATTTTGAAGGTTATGATTATTTCTTATAGTAAAAATTTTAATGACCTCTAGTTTTATATTTAAATAATGCATGAGTTTTTGTTGTTTGTTATTTTAATTTTTGATATAAATTTGAGTCTGGTTTATCTAGTGCAGGGGAGTCTTGGTTATCTCTTCTGTATCAACCAAGACATTTTCAGAAGAATTAAAGATGAGCATAAAGGAAAAATAAATCACTGCAACTTTTATTGACATTGATATGACAAAAACAATATTATTTTAAAATATTTTATAATATTCATTATATATAGTGTAATTTGGTACATTTTATTATATTTTGTGCAATAAATATAGCTTTTTATTATTAAAATCCAAAATTGACATTTTATTGAATTTCTATTTATTCAGTAATTTTGTGGTGATATCTGCTGGTTTACTGAGAACCTTCTGTTATAATTAGATGTATTTTACTGCAATTAACACATTAAAACCCTTTATATTTTTTTATAGGGACATATTTGACAAACCCCCTCTATCTAATGGTTTCAAACCTGGTGATAAGCAAGAATACACAGTTGCTGAAATCAAGCTTCCTTCTTATGTGAGCATTAGCTGTGCAATCAACGGTTACGCAAATTACGGCCGTTTTTGTCGCAGTCGAGATAACAGTCCAGCTCGCTCTTCTTTCAGAAAGTCAAGTCTTGAACCGAGCATGCTCGCCGACATGAATCGTAAAGAATCATATGAAAGTCACAGGTATTCTCGCAGCCAATCGGATTGCAATGGTACCATGCAAAGTGTGTTTACAGAATCAAAACGTGTCACTGTAAGCAAGCAAATTCAGATACCCTTGAAATCTAGTATTAAGTACACTACTGAAGTAACTCTAACCAATGGCCATACAGAGAGGACAGTATCTAGTAGTAGTGTTACCAAGGTTGTGACTAATGGACATTCAAATGACTCTCTTGTATTGGCAAAAGAAGTTGGAAGTGATGGGACTAAGTCATTGGTTCAGCAGAGAATTGAAAGTTTGTATGGAAAATCTGTTGGCGATGAAATTAAAGTGAGTGTCAAAAATTCTCATAAAAACAAAGATACTCATGTAAATGGTGTTGAAAATAGTATTACTTCATCAAGTCCAGTTCCTAATGGGAAAAACCATACAGGTTTGTTATTTTTAAATATCTTGCAATTTTTGATTTAAATATTGGAAATAAAAAATACAGTTAATGCCAAATTATAAAATTGACTGGCGATTGATCAATTAATTTCAGATATTAGTTTTAGCTTTAAATATATTTTAATGCCAGGAATCTTTGTTTTGACACCAATGGTATTTACATTTTGAAAGTCATGCATCACGGTACTTATATTTTTAGCAATATACAGTGATGCCTTTTTCAACTACTTAGAAATGATGGACATTTCCATTGCTTTCCAAGTTTTAAAAACCCTTGATATTTATTATGTTTTGATATGGGAATTTTTTTCATCCTCCTTTTAACTGTGTTTATTTCTAATCTTCATTTCAAATCAAGTATTCATTATTATATATATATTTTACCGTCTGATATTTGACATGTGATAACTGTATTTTTATCTAAATTGTAGAAGGGAAGGGGAGGGAAATATAATATTGTATATATATTTATTTACGGCTATTAATTTTTTAGGTTTTGAAAGATTTCTAAATTTTACTAGAAGTGCCATTATTTAACACATTGAATGACCCCAAATCAAAAATTCATTTGAATATAATTGCAGCTTAAAGTGATTCATAATTCAATTCAGTAATGTTTAAGTATTGTTCTTGGAAAATATTTTCATTTGTTTGAAATCTTAATTTCAACTATAAAATTTTTGTACACATAAAAAGAAACTGAAATAATCATTGCATATTTTATACAGCAAGATTTCTTAAATCTGTATTTTTTTCCTTATCTTGTTTTTTCAGAAAAAAGTTTTGTGACTGTTTCCATCTGATGAGTTTAGCTTTGATCTAATTTTAGAAAAGAAATAAGAATTATTCCCTGATAGTTATAAAATAGTTTAGCAAATTACAAAGAAATGTTTTAAGCTCTTATGATTTTCCTAACTATATTGATTCTTCTTTACACTTACTGATATGGAAAAATTTTTATGAAATTTCTCTGTGAAAGTTTTTATGGCTCTTAAATAATTGCCCTTGTTATTCTCAATTTCAAAACCACTCCTGGATTTTTTTTTAAATGGATATAATAGATTGAAATTTTACAGTAATTTTTAGAATATTAATACTGTAAAATTTACTGATATGTTATAATAAAAAAAAAAAAACCAGATGGATGATGGATCTTTTAGACAGTTTCACACATTGAAATGCATAGACTTTAAGTAGTATAATTGCTACAGTTTTAGTGAATTAGCAATCTTGTAACCCTGCTTGCAATAAAATAATATGGCTTCAGAATTGATTATAAAAATCATGAATGAGAAATAGCTTTTATAATATTTAGAAAAAGTTTTATGATTATTTAATCAATAAATATGATTATATTATTCTATATCCACGCTGACATCTTAGAACAAATTGAAAGGACATAGCTGAAATCTTTTGATGTTATTTTCAAATTATTGAAAAAAAATTCAAAATTAATTTTCTGATATTTTGTAATATAACTAATATAAGTTTTACAAAGATTTTTAAAAAATGTGCCATATCCTATCATGTAAGATTGATATAAAGGCTAATCGCAAATGTTAATTTAATTAATTTATGTTACTTATAAATATTTCACAATGCAGAATCTGTATATATATATTTTTTTATAGTACTGCTTGTAAATATATATTTTCACCATTTTTACATTTGAAACTATATATACCAATGTTAATTTTCAATCCATTTTTGCTTGAAGCAATATACATTGCTTTTCTAAATTAATTCTAGGAAAAATAACTAAATAGACTCTGTTTTAAAAATATCATTAACTTGTTTGTACTACTGATGAATTTTCTTATAACCACCAACAAATTTAACTGTTATTATTTTGCACAAAAAAAAAAAAGTGTTACAAAAATTTCCTTTTTTAAGAAAGAATTGTAATGATTTCATTTGTAATTAGTCTAGGTTTTTAGAATAAATATCCTTTCAGAAAATGGGAATAAGTTGATTATAAGGACATTGGTGTCATTCAAAGTTTCTTAATTTTTTCCATATGCAACTGTCGCAATACCAACTAATAATCAAATAAAACATTAATGAATAATAGTTAGAATAAAATTCTTATGTATAATTATTAAGAAGTATGTTTTTATATTCAATATTATTATAAGAATACTTTCTTTTTTTATGATGTAATAGTTTCATTTTTTATCATTCTTGATAAAATTTGCTGATTATTTTATTTATCCCTGCTTTTGACATTGTATCACATGTTTTTAATTTGCATATTATAATAATCAAAATAGCAATAATAACATAGGGATTTTTATATTGTTAGGATCTGTCAGCCCTCCTGTCTTTAGGCATCTGAATGAGGATTTCCGCAAACAATTGCAAATGAACATTCCTAAAAAGTCAGATTCTGAAAAAATTTCTTCAAAACCAATTAAACTTCAAAATGGCTCAAGTAAAGATTTCATCCTCAAAAAGGATGAAGTTTTCTCGCCCATTCAAAATGGTATTGGGCATGATGAATGTAAGTATTTTTTTTTTTTTTTTGTAGTAAAATGAATTTAAAAAAATATATATTAGCATATTTTAGGAAGCCTTATATTTATATTAAGGAGCTTTATTGTTTCAAAAAATGCTTCTGCTTAGTTAGCACAACTTTATATTGACGTATTATTGTTTAAATTTCATATAGGCACTTATTTTTTCTTTTATTTCAGATAATTAGAAGTGTTGTATAAAAAACAGACCGTGAAATTAATTTTTTAATAGAAATAATGATTAAAAATCAATAAAACATTGTGTTTTATCAGTTCAATATATCTTTTAGTGTATTAAAAAAAAAAAGACTGCTGAAATTTCTGCATGCATTTTTTAAAAATTCATTCATTTTAATTCTGTTTATAATATTATTTTGTACCATTTTTTTTCAAGGTGTTAATAAGGTTAAAATGTTGGTCAAAATTCAATAGCTTACAATGACAGAGATTTCAACAAGTCAAAGATGATAATCATTTTCTCTTTGAATCATTATAATCATAATCATTCTTGTAACTTATGAAATGAAATCTAAATTTTTAAAAATTCTATGTTTACAATTAAATTGTTTGTTGGTTCTTTTGATTTTTATTTTACTGGTGTTTGCTTTGAAATACTTATTAAAAAGATTAATTTTAATTCTATGAGGAAACAAAGTGCTTTAAGTGCAAAAAAAGTAAAGATGAAAGTTAAGAGATTAATAAATAAAATGTACTATAAACTATGTTTTAATTTTTCTCATTTTAATGAATTTATTTCATTGCAGGTGATAGAATAAAATCAATGACACCTCCTCCAATTAAATCAAAATCTTCATTTGACAAAACCCCTCCGATAACTATTAATACCTCAGATGGAGAAGAAAAAGAGGGTTATAAATTCTTAAATCTAATAGACGTAGAAAAAGAAAAAATTCAAGCCCAAATAAAGCAATTGGAGGAAGAATTGGCCACAAATACAAGCTTGTCTGAAGAAATTTCTGGAAAGATACGAGCTGCATGTGGCAAGGCAAATCTTTTGATTACTCAGAAGTTTGAACAATTTAGGGGACTATGCTGGAAAAATATTGTAAGTAATTTATTATAAAAAAGTTTTTGTTTGTCTAATTTAAAACACATACACAAATCATATGTTGAAACTTAAATAATTACTGGAAAAATGATAAAAATTAATTCATAATTGAATTGACTTATCCTTTTCTTCTTTGATGTTAAATCATATTTGCAATGAGGATCATGTTTGAATTTTTATTTGTTATAGATTTTTTTTTTCTGATAATTAGTATGATGACAAAATAAAAGTATTTTCTTTGCACAAATAACTTATCTATTCAAAAATTATTAACATATACTCAACAATATTTGCCCTTAAAATTACAAAACCAATAAAGTTCAAAATCATCTTTTTTTTTGGGGGGGGGATTTTACAAACTGTTTTTCCCCAAGCCTATGTTATAATGAATTTTTTAAACAAATTAAAACTTAAGCACTGAGAAGTAGAAATATGATTAATTGAACAATAAAATAAATGTTTATATAAAGTGCTTGAGCTAATAAAAAAATTGTAGAATTATTATATAAAAGAAAATTAAATAACCTTAAGAATGCTGATGTTGATTCCAAAAATACTGAAATTCATATATCTATTGAAATGTGTCGTGTCTGATTTTTAGTTTAAATGAGACTGATTGATTAGTTGTGTTAGGTTTACTGGTCCATCACATTTGACCATATTTCGGTGATGCATCAAATGGTTAAAGTAAAATAGATTTTTAAAAGAACACATTGTTATTAAAATGTGAAAGAAAAGAGATCAAGATAAACCTTCATTATATATAACAATGACAATAAAATTTGATTTTAGCATTTTAAATTATAAGATTAAATTTTTAAACTGATTGATGATGAAATGACCACATACTGAGATCAAAATGCTCATTAGTCATATTATTAATCTATATCTGAATGAAACTTTTCTCATCAAAAACAATACGGTTACTGGTTGTTTGTCTTGTAGATTTTTTTTTTTTTTTTTTGTCATTTTTGTACAACAGTTTAACATATCTATTTCTCTTGGTTGTGCAGGGATGAAATATATATATATATATTAATAAGAAATATTTCATTAATTTTTGCTTTTTAATATATTCCTGGAAAAAATTGATTTTTTTTTTCTCCAATATTTAGGAGGAAAATCCTAGTGTGCCTTTTTATACAACTGCTTCTGATCTTGCTGGATTTTGGGATTTAGTGATGCTTCAAGTTGATGACATCAACAGCACTTTCAAAGAAATTGAAGCCATGAGACAAAATGGCTGGAAGGAAGTTATTTCTGAGAAGGTAATTTCTTGCTTGAATCTTTCAATTTTTATGCTACCCCCAAAAATATTTGATCTTTGAAACTTAAATTTTTCAATACTCAAATAAAGCTATTTTATCTTGCTTTTTTTTTTCATATAAATATGAAATTGCTTGCTATCTGGTAATTGTAGTGATTTTTTCTAGATTATTTGATTTTATTTGTAATTGCTGAAACTTTTTTTTTTTTTTTTTTCATTTTTATTCTCTTCTTCCAGTCATAAAAAGATTTGAAAACTTAAGTGTGTACCAATTTTTAAAAATATTTTTTGTGTGTGTGTCTGATTATGCTTATGCAAGTGTAATATTACCATTTTTTTTTTTTTTTTCTTTGTCAGTATGATTTCTGAATCCCCATATCTAAGGATTGTATTCATGAATCATTTTTCCAACTTTATATATAAAGTAGAATCTTTGTT
This sequence comes from Argiope bruennichi, assembly GCF_947563725.1. NCBI lineage: Eukaryota > Metazoa > Arthropoda > Arachnida > Araneae > Araneidae > Argiope > Argiope bruennichi. The sequence goes on from NC_079160.1 coordinate 74,616,995, forward strand.
TATAATTTATTTAAAATCATTTGTTGCTTGGTACAATTTTCAATCTGAACTATTTTTTTTTTTTTTTTTTTTCCCCTTCTTCCCTATTATTTTCTAAAGTATTTTCCCCAGCAAATTGAATTTTTTGTAAAGTGATAGAGATTAACCCCTTATTGTTCTCATCCAAGTTTGTCTTAAGTTATATTTATAATTAAATTAAACAAATATTTAGAGTAATTAAAATTATTTAAAAAATTTTGTTATTTTTGAACTTAAATATATACTGCTGGAGCAGGGTATTTTCTTGTATTTTCATTTTTTTTTCAGTTTCTGGTCTTATTTTACTGCCATAATAAAGATTTCACTTCTTAAAATAGGTTGCAAAATTGTTTTATAAATACCTTTTTATAAATGATTCACTATGCATTATTAAATTTTTCATTTGTCACATAAATCATTTTAATTATTTTCTGATTTTTTTTTTTTAATTTTAAAACTATCTATCACAATATGTTTTGAATCAGTATAATTGAATTTTGAAACAGTGAAAACTTTATTTTAATCAATCCTAAATAAATGTTTGATTATAAACTGTTACTTTTGCGAATTTCTTTTCTTTTTTCCAATCCATGACAATGATTGATATTGTAATTTATCTTAACTAATCTTTTTTTTTTTAAATCTCAAAACTATCCCTCACAATATGTTTTGAATAGTATAATTGAATTTTGCAGCAGTGAAAACTTTATTTTAATCAATCCTAAAATCCCTCCAATATTGACAAAGGTTTATCTGGATGCATTTCTCTTATACCTTGGCTCATGGTTAATTCTTTGTGTTTGCAGAAAAATTGTGTATCAAAAAATTGTACTACTTATTAACGAATAAATTTGAAATTCTCTGTGAAAAGATTTTTTAGCATTTATTTTATGCTATGTTTTATAAAATTAGTCCTGTTTTCTTGATATATTCTGCGAATGAATTCATTGAACTCGTGACCAAGTAAATTGTTTGCAACCTAATTTATAAATGATTATTCAATAATGATCAATTGTATCATCTTTGGTTAATGATTTGTTAAATTTTCTTAGATAAGAGGTTAACTAACACATACAGTTTTCTTTATCTTTGATATAATGGTATTATATTCAAGATAAAAGTACTGGTTTTTAATCCAAATTTTTCTATATGTTCTCTTAAACACTAGACTGTTAGACAAAAGTCTAATATACAATTCAAATATTGTCGGTTATTCAACTTTTGTTCCTTGAAAATGAAATATGAGAATTACAATTTTTTAAAATTGTTTTTGTTAATTAAATACATTTGTAACTCATGTGCCTACTGAACATAATTATATAAGTTTATAAGGCTTTTATTTTGCTGAAAAGAATAAATATTGTAGAATGCTTTCAATTAAAAAAAAATACTGTCAATAAATTAGTTATGGAATGTATTGTTTATTTTCCATAACTGTTGATTGTATTTTTAAGTGAGATTTTTTTTTAAATTTTATTATAATTCAAAGTTCTGTATATTGATTGTTAATTAAAATTACTTATTTATTGATATTATATTTTGATAATTCTGAAAACAATTTTAGTATAATGATTATAGAAAATTACTGTCACTTTATTAAAAATACTTCTAATTTATTAAAACTATTGCACAGTAAAAATAAGTCAGCTTATTTTAAAATAATTTAATTTTTTTATACTTCTTTTTAGATCCATATTTTCTTTGTTTACACATTCGAATAAATTGAATTTTTTTTTGTATTGTAATCTAGTAAATTTGAAATTAGCCAATACCATTTTGTTGATGTTTATTGTTCAGTTATCTAAGTACATGTCTTTTTTAAAAAATCTAATCAGCTAAATTTTGTTTTTAGCCTGCGATTCAACCTGCTAAAGCTCGTCATTCCAAAGTGAATGCCGTTTCTAAATCCAACCCCACCACTCCCAAGCGTTCTGCCAAATCTTCAGAATTAATGAAAGCACGAGAAGAAGCTCGCAAACAGCTCCTAGCTGCAAAAAAGAAAGGAAGACAACAAACTTCTGATGAAAATGATATCGCCATCTTTACTCCTGCCACATCTAGTTAACAGCCTGGATAAATGTGTTTTGTGAGAGTTCCAAGACTCAGGGGAATCCAATGCTCACTTTATTAACATTTTCTGACTAATATTTATATTATAAATATTGGCATTGTATAATTAATTTTTCCATATTTTGGCAGTTTGATTCTAAATATCAATGTTGGAAAATAGATGGGGGTGGGGGAGAATTCTTTCTATGGTATTCTTAAGATGGAAAAAATACTCATTATGTTAAAGTAATAGAAAACTAGTCATTCGTTGGAGGAAGCTGGGTGGAGATATGAATCCTTTGCCTCTGCCACTTACCCCAAAATTGTAAACAATTTAAATTATTTTTACAATATTGGATAATTAGAACAATTAGCTTGACTTAATCATAATAAGTATTTCTCGGGAATTTTCCCCTCTCCCCACTCAATTGGAACTACAAAGTAGTCTTTTGATAAAGGCTTTAAAACTAAATATAAGCATGTTGACAAATGAATATACTTTTCTTAATATTTGGAAACTAAAGTGATTAGATATATCTGGTTTTACTTATAAATAAGTAGTTCCTATTAAAATATATAAAAGTAGATTAACTAGATATAATGTTTGAAAATGTTAGTTTCTGAAGACATATTCTTTTTCGACTTCTATTGCAGCTAGTGTATATTTACCATAATTTGGTGAGAAAGGAAAATTGAGGTCTTTGGTTGTAATGAGGATTGGGGCAGGGGCTTATTTTAATGCACATGTGAATTATTAAATGTTTAGAAATTTGTTTTTTGAGAAATAATAAATTGATCAGTCTTTTGATTTCTAAAATAACATTAGGCTTCAGAAATATTCTTTTTTCTATAATGCATCCTAATTAAAGTGACTACAAATGCAAGTCTGACTGAACCCTGGAATTTTATAATCATTTGTCTAGGTTGACCTCTCCTTCACTCTGGTATTTTTTTATTTTCAAATTACAATTCCAAAATAAGATTTGTAGTTATTAAAAGCAGACAACACTACCAACACAGCCTTTATCAACATTCAATTTTCTGACTGGCATTTGCTACTAAACCTATGATAGTTACAGGTTCGATTCAGCCAAAGGTCTTTGAATGCATAGAAAGCTGTTGTATGCTAAATTTGATGTTGAAGATCAAATGCCCTCCTTTTGGAATGACATGAAAGTTTAGCAAAAGAGTATTGTTCTCATTTTCTGACTACAATTCAATATTATGAAATTCATCCCGTTAGCCTTTGTGATTAAAAACTTATTTAAAATAGAGTGTTAAAATATAATAATTGTATCTGTGAGAGATCTGAATGATCAAATTGTGGTATTTACATGCAACATTATAATGGGCCAAATTAGCTGTAAACATTGTGGATGTGCATATCTAAATAGAAATTTTAGGGATAGTGCCAAGATTTTTTTATCTATTGAGAATATAGCTCTCTCTTTATAAATCATCGCTTTTCAATGACATTTACTCGGGAATTCTGTTATGATCAGTATATTTCTTTTATTTTAATCCTTCAGCTGCACGTATTGGATTCCCCCTTAGATTATTGTGTAATTTTTGGGTGATAGATTTGTTATCATTATATGTGTCAAAACACTTTTTTTTTAGTTTGTAATTAATTTTTTTTCCCTGATAAGATATTTGTTATTTTCTCCTTCACTTTGGAATGTATACTTTCACTGAAAACAATAATAATCATAAGCACTTCTCCTGTTTGTAAGTGATTGAACTGTTTTGTAAATATTATCATTGTTAACCCATGTACATTAGGTTCTATGGTAAACTCAATTTATTTCTCTAATACTTCCAGTAACAGCCATGATAATAGATTGTTTCAAAATATTTAAATTTGTGATTAATGTTTTTAAATTGTATATAGTGCGGCCTTTTTTTACTACGTGCAATCATTCTCAAAGGTATATAGCTTAATAAATCTCTAGAACCAATTATAATACATAGTTTTAGGACTATAATAATCGTAACTTGATTATTCAAGTATATAGTTCTATTCCAATAATTAATTTCCGAGAAACTAAATAGCTTTATAAGCTTAATAGTGGATTTAATGTTAACTATGCATAAGATCCTTTGTTTGGTTTTATTAGCTTTACACATGTTCAGTTCACATTTTGATATATCACAATTTAAATTGGCTTTTTAAGTGTAATGGTATTTTCCAAAAATGAAAAAATATATATACTCTTGCCAGTCATCAAATATTTTGTGCGATTTTTTTTATATTCAGAGCTTTACCTGTTGAAATCTGTAGTTTGAAGACTTGAGATTGATGCTTGCCTCATATATACTTTTGTAGGAAAGTTTTTATTATGCATGTTTGCTCTTTTCAAAAATATTAAATTGAAATTATTACCAAGTTTTGATATACTAAAATATGTTGTTTTATCTATTTATCCTATAAATCATAAACATATTTATTAAGAAATTTCTTCGTTTTTATTGGCATATGAAATTCTAAAGATTGCTAATTTGTCTTGTTGCTTTCATTCATAGTTTATTGTAAAATTGTTGTAGTTGGACTGAGCCATTTTATTTCTTTAATTTTAGTATATAAAATTTGCTATATTAAATTATTTAAATGGTCACAGTGATGTGGAGTTTTGTCATGTACGTTAATATATATTTATTATTAATTTAAAAATTTAATTTTAGCAAAATCAATATTATCAAACTATTTTGTATTTTCATTGTATCAGAATCGTTTGCAATTTAAAATGTAATAAATACATGAAAATACTAACAAAGTTTAATAGTTGAACTGAAATTTAAAAATGTATTTCCTTAAATGTTATTGAAATTGTAAAACTTCTTGGCGAAAGAATGCAAGTAAAATATTATCATTTGTAGGATTATTCATATAATATTTATTAATTGGAAATGGTACATGAAGGTTAAACTAGATCTTAATTTGATAAATATTTTTGTATCTCTTGTAAGTTATAAAAAATACAGCAGAAATCCAGAAATTGAAAGAAAATTAGATGTTGATTTTTAATTAAGTAAAAAGATTCTGTTCACTATAAAAAAAAAATGCTATAAACAAATATAAATAAAACTATGCAATCAGAAATTTTGAATTTCTAGTTATTCTCTTTCTATTGCTATCAAAGTTTTATTTTAAAAAAGATTCTTGCAATAATATGCAAATATTTTGTTCATTTTATGAAACACATTAGAATATTGTATTCTTAGTGTATACAGTTAATTGTTGAGAGTGCCAATTTTTTTAACTACATTTTTTAACTTTGAATATTATTGAAAATTTTTATGATTCCACTTTTCTCATTTCTGTATTTCATTCTTCAAACTTGTTTAACTATGCAAATACACTATTCATTTCACATGTATATTGAATGCCAACTGCTGTTTGTAGTTATCTTTCATGTGAATGAACATTCAAAAATTGCTGTAAGTACACTTTTTTTTTCTTCTTTTTTTTTTGAAAAATATGAAATAAAATTCAAATTGAAAATGTATTAATCATTTTATTATTATGCATCAATATTTTTTACTAGTCAAGTATTTTTGGATAAAAAATAAAATAGGACTTGGCTAATTTGATGTAACAATAAAAATTCATCTACTACTGAGTACGCCAGAGAAAACATGTTAAAATTATTTTCTTAATTAAAGGAATTCATTAATATTGTTTTTTAAAAATAAAAAGTCCTATAGACAGTACTTAAAAAACCACAATGGATACAAATTGGAGTGTTTAGTTTTGAAATTTTGAGCTATTTTTTTTAAGTAGAATTTTTATCTGCTATAGTAATTATATAGCAGTTAAGTTGTCCTGTAATGAAGACCCTATAAAAATTTTCATGGAGGACTAAGATAATATAAGAAAGTATTTTTTTTTAAATATAAATTTCGGTTTCCACTTCAAATTAACCAAAATACCACTAACAATCAAATTATTCCACTTTTGTCAGAAAATTCATTAGAAAAGTTGTAAATTATACAAACAGAATAAAACTCCAACTGTAAAAAAAGTATTTAATAAACATTTACTAAGAATATATTTTTAACACTTGTAAAGTTTGAAGCATCTTGCAATAGTAATTCCCTTCATAATGTATTAAAAACTATTAGCATTGCTTGCTTTTTAACTCTATAGTATCACTGAAATATTTTACAGCACTTAATGTTATATCATGCTCATTTCTACAATCACTGTCATAATCATGAAAAAAAATTATAGACAGTTCCATCTTTAACAGTTCTAAATGCTACTATTTTTTACTACAACCATTTTCTTTTTAGACTTCAATGAATGAGGCATTACGATGATAAAACGTAGTCACAGAAATTGCAATTGAAGTAAACATCATGCAAATATTTATCGAAGATTCCACAGAAAATTTTGTTGGTGAATTTAATTGTAAATACAAATAGAACAAAATATTTTTTTAATGAAATTCAAAACCAAAGAAAAATTCTTATTAAAATTTGAATAAAGTATATTCCATTATTATTGAATTGATTAAAATTTAATACTCGCTGATAGTTCCTATTTTATTTTGGATCATCTTGCAATTTATTTTAATTTTGCCACGCTTTGATATTGTTTTTTATGTTAGTTTTTCAGTGGCTAATCGGCATTGTGGAAGTTCTGAAAGAATTTATGCTGCAACTTTTTTTTTTGGAACATTTGCTTTATATTTATATTTTTACACAATTTTTATCATCTAAGTGAACCTGTGTAAGTATAAAATTCATTTGGCTGAAGCCAAATCATTTAATGGAAGGATTTGTACTATAACTGAATAAAGCAATATTTTTTTTAGTAATTTTATACAAATATATATTTTCTGGTTATACTCCCCTTTTCCTTCATTCCTATCACTTGTATATTCTTCCTCCTTGAAGGTGTAGTTGATGAGCTTGTGTTATGATACGGAACTGAAAATGTTGTGTTATCTTTTATTCGTCTCTCCCATGTGTATATGTAATGAAAGAATCATGATTCGATTTAATTGAATAAAATTCTTAAATTGATAAATTTCTTTCTGATGCACAGTTGAGCATATAATACGGCAAGTTTGTAGAACACTTAAGTTAGTAAACTTTTTCTGGAGTTTTAAGATATTCAAACAGTTTCGTGTTTACTTTCCAAGGGAAATGCTTTCTCTCCCCCACTCCAGTATTGCTTAAAATCTTCTGGCATTTACAAACTAATTTTCATGGTTGCTCTCTGTTGCAGAAATTTGGTAAATATTTCGATTTCAAAGGAGTAAAATTTTACTTCACTACAGCTATATATTTTTAATCTAGAAACAATTTTTTGTTAATGAAAATGTCCTGCTAAATGTTGATAGCCTTACAAACAATTTTAGCTTTCTAAAATGGCATTTAACCCTACACCATAAAAACATGGTGCATAGCCAGAAACTGCTGTAAAAATTAAGGACTTTTAAGCACTTTAACCCCAAAAATTAAGTACCTTTGTATAAGTATGTATACGTAAACTGTATATTTTCTAAACATAGAATTTTTTTGTTTTATAATAATGCATAGTTTTTACTGAAAAAAAAAAAAAAAAAAAAAACTTCTTAAAAATTAATTTTAAATGCTTATTTTTTAAATTTTAATATTTATTTCTGTATTTGCACAACATTTACTATTCTAAAATTATGCCTTTTTGGATTCGACAAAAGCATAAAAATGATCATAAAAAAAACTATTATACCAAAAAAAAAAAAAAAAAAAAAAAAAAACCTAAGTCAACTTTTATAAGATTAAGAAATGTTGAAGAAGCTCTTTATTGTTAAAGTTATAATAAAATATCAGATAGATACAAATTTTGTATTTGATTTTTATATAAACAACAATTAAGATCCAACATGGTTGGGATGGAAAGCATAAATTTCTCTGCCTCATTTTATAACATAATTTTATTTGCAATCTTATAAACCTAAGAACTAAAGCATTCCTATAGCTATCATCATACGACTGGCAAAACTGTCATGAAACTGATGATAGAACCATACCATGTTCTAAATAAGTTTTTTTAAATCATTTTTTAATAGAAAGTAATAGCAGCGTTAACAAATGATCAGACTAAAAAGAAATATCTTATTGCCTCTTATTTCTAAAGTGCAGTAAAAATCTTTTTTGAACGTTTAATATTTAATGAAAACCTACTTTTTAATCTGTTAACAAACAGTCTTTAAAAAAAATTACAGAAGAAACGTTATATATATTTTACGAAGAAATGAAAATGCTTTAACAAGTCATGGTTTTCATAAATAAGGGAAACAAATCAGCCAGTCACTCCAAAACTTTCTCGCATATTGCCAGGAAATACCTTGTGTGGCATTGGCGTATAAGTTACGGAATATTAACACTAAGAATTTAACACATGAATTAAATATTTTTACAGATTCTATGACATGATCGTTATTAAGTGTTTTGGGACTGATCTCTGACATGCGATTGAAAGCATCCGAAAAGCGAATTCGGGTTTTAGACGCATTCTTTCCAATTGATTTAAACAAAAGCTCCACACAAAAATATATCAAATTTGGTATATAATTATGTAACTTTAAATCACTACATTTTTGAACTATCGCGTTTAGATATTTCTGAAAGTACAGACCGACATGCGGTGAACCCCTTGTTGGATTTGGCTCGAAAATTTAATAGATGTTTGTACCATAAATACTAAATCTGTGTACTAAATTTTAACTATATAGCTCTTTTCTTGCTTTCGTAGTCATCATGCTAATTTATATTCGAACAGTCGGATAGACAAAAAGATTTCCTTTGAACGGATATTGCTGAAAATTTGATCGAAATCTACAAGTTTGGTGTAACGATCGTATACCAAATTTCATCCATCTACCTCTAAGCGTTTTAGTGTTATCTTCTTCATAGAGTTTGTTTTCAAATTCATTCGTTAAAATTTTTAAGTTTAAATAAAAGCAAAGAAAGCAGTTTTTTTTTTTTTTTCATTTCTTTTACAATTTTACCAGCTGCAGAATTATGTGATTCAACAATTCGAAGAAACAATATCATTTTGAATTATATTATAATAAAAATCTTTGTCCCCCCCTGATCTGGGCGTCGTCCCGGAACCGTGACCACCGAGAGATTTCTCGGGGTCACGCTCGAAGATGGGTGTTCTTCCCTTGTGTTCTATTTGCGAGGAGTGTGAATACCATCTTCATATGAGCTAGAAGTCAGCCTTCTTTCGGGTGTTCAGGGGCCATTACCCTCAGAAGCTACAGCACCTCCTTTCCGTAGTAACGCGAACACATTACCAAAAATCTTTGTTATAAACGGTGTCCAAATCCAATTTCTCAGAAATTATTGTAAGAAAATTACATTCAACCAAACAAAATTATTATTCATTATTTATTTTTAAACCTTTAAAACGGTGTTAAAATAATTTTTATGCGATATGTTTTGATGAGTCGTTCTTAGTGTGCCACTAATGTCCAAAAGATAACTTCCGAAATTTCATGCTCGTAACTTCAATGGCTTTATGCTGGGCGTTGCTCAAGACAAGACTATGCATAAAGATTTCAGAGAAAAAATTTCTACAAAAGTTATAAAAAAATCATTATAAAATAATGGAATATAAATCTTGCAAAAAAACGTTTTTTATTCTTTAAAAAATATTTAATTGCCATTATTCAGCAGTCTATTTCCCCCCCTGTATTTTAATAAAAGGCAACGCACACTATTGAAGAAAAAGGGGGGGGGGCAAAAAAAGTCGGAAAGAAAGAAAAAAATCTTTAAAATCAATATGAGCTGGAATACTTCTTCCCTTTTGTTGGTATTCTTTTTTGATACATCCGGCAAACAAGCCTTCAGGACCATGATTTCGAATTATCATATTCATCTGATGGGGAAATAAAACAGAACGTAAAACTTTCTTCTTTACGAGAAAATTAAGGTGTTGAAAAATGGTTTTCAAATTTAACCACTTTTCATGATGTTACACACCAGTGAATAAGTCATCTCTCGCACATTTTGTTAAGCACAAAAATCTCATTTGACAAAGATTAATCTTAACCATAGCTTTGGAATAAAAACTAGTAAAATCTATAAGTAGTACCCTTCAGCTTAATAATAAATTAGTTGAGCCCTCCCCCCTTTACAATAAAAAAATCAATTTTAATAACCAATAGCATCAAAATAAAAATCTAGACTGACTGCCATGCAACTCTTCTTACATTGGATACATGCGAGTCTATTTGGATAGTTGGTTTAGATATCAGGTACAAATAAAATGATGTAGTTATGAAGCAACAAAAAAAAAAAAATCGAGGCATGATTCATTTACAAGATACTCTGATATTCAAGATCTACAAGTTCATTCATAAAATACTTAGTATTAAACTAAAATTGGTAACAATTCAATTATTCCTACAATGTTTCAAAATTTTCAAATTATATTTATTGATTTAATGTTCCAAGTTTCATTCACTATAAAATTTCAATGCAATTTGGATGCTTCTTTTTCATAATACATCAGTAACTTCTTTGTACAAAAATATTAATTCAACTTTTTGTATTTCCCTAATAAATTAGAAAAATCAATTCACTGATTTCTGCAAAAAGCCTAAAAATTTCTTAAAAAACATGTAAAATTTACAATCCTTGCATAATCTAGTATTCACTAAAGGAATAGTGACCTATTTTAAGATGCAAATTAACTTCTATAAGTAGGTATGTAAACTGATTTTTAAATGATTAAAATATCTTAAAGCATTATATTCATATTTTATTTTTGTGTTCTGAGAGTAAGGGACACAACTTAGTATTAACACTCTTCAAAAATTATACCACTTAGTGAATATAAGATGTAAAAGAATATATCACTTCATTTTTTAAATCCATGCAAAATTGTATTCAAAAATTCTATTGAAATGGGTATTAATTTCAGATACTTTACAAAAATATTTTCTAAGAAATTAATAAGCATAATGAAGTTATTTCCATACACATTGGATAACTGCATATTTAACTTTTGGCACTATTGTATAAACATCTAATATTACTATTGTAATATTTCATTATTATAACAATGTAGTTCTATTCAGCAGAACTTTCGTTTTTAAATGGGAAGGAACTTCTAACATATGCAGAATCATTTAATAAATTTTAGAAGAAAATTTTTTTGTTTCTTTTAAATTATTTTTTTTTTAACAAATCCCATCCCCAATTCATAATTCTTTCAGTGAGAAAGTGCAAAAAGATGCAATTGTTAATGACACAGATGAATGCATACTTTGAAATTTTCAATTTTGTCAAACACTAACTGAAGAATGAAAACAGTTCTGTTATGTTTCTGCTTACGGCATATTAAACAGCAAAGGATTCAAAAAGAATCTTCTTAGGTTTTCCCAATATATTTTAATGATGTGTATGACTGATGAACAAAACATAACTTCCATCCATAACATTTATTTACGGACAGTTTTTTTTAAATATTTTTTTTACAGATGATTAAGCTATGCTGCTGGCATTGGAGGCTATTCTTGGCCAGAGATCTGCACATTCTTTTGCAACTGGTCCTGTTATGGCAGACCCTGGAAATAAAAAAAAAGTGTTAAGAACTTGCATATATATTATTTTTCTAACTATTTGAAATCTATAAACAATGCATTTCAAAGTTACAAAGCATCTGGCTTCTTAATCTAACCATTTCAGGTGAAGTTACAATATCATATGAAACACACTTCTAAAATGTTACCTGTGCTAAATGCAAGGGAAATACTAGTTCTGAAGCTACATAATTTCCATTTTTTTTTATTATATATAATTCACCTTTTCTGCTTTGCTAAAATAAGTGTATTACTCCCCATATTCTTGGTTTTAATAAAAAAAAAAGTAAAGCATTGAAATTTAATTTCTTTATAATAATGAAAAATAAAGTTATCATTTGTAGAAAATCCAACATATCATTTCCCTGAAGATACAATTTATGCATTATTTTGATTGGTTAAACTTATTTATCTCAGAATTTTTATACTAAATAATAAAATTAAAAAATAAATTTTAAAATTTTAAAGCACAACTGAAAATATCTAAAAGATTCCAAATCAGAAGTATCTGAATAAAATGATATTTAACAATGCATGATTAAATAAGCAATATAATCTTGGTTCCTGTTTTTTACAATCATAACACATAAACTATTATAATAGACCCACGTCAAACCGTAATCAAATGAAGCTGATTTAAAAAATTGTTAATAAAATCTAATTGCTATGATTGCTCTAAGAAAAATTTACATTCTTATTAATAAAGTTAAATTTATGTTTCAATTGCTACGATTTTGTTACAGAATTTAATTGCATTACTATAATCTCTGAATTTAATGTTTTATCGCATTAGCATTAATCCAGTATATGCAGTAGATAACATACAAAAATAGCCTAAATCAGATAGATAAAAAGCTATTTTTTTTTTAAAAAATCTAAATTAAAATATATTAAACCACATAAACTACCATTTTACAATTTTTTAAACAAGAGACCTACCTTTCATTTCACCTTTGTTGTTTACTATAACCCCCGCATTGTCTTCAAAATATAAGAACATTCCGTCCTTCCTTCTATACGGTTTCCGTTGCCTGATAACCACAGCTGGCATTACTGAAAAAAATTTATTTCATCAAAAATTATGAATATACCAGCATCTTTAAAAGAGGATATTTTTTTAATTACAACTCAAATTTGTCACTGCAAATATGTTTAAACTACCTTCTCCTTAAAATGTTTTTTTTTTAAAACAAGTATGCCAAAATACCTATATGATTTACTTAACAAAATGCATTGCAAATTTCTTTTCATTTATAATTTAATATTAATTGATTACTTCCACTCTCTACCAAGTGTCAGTAATAATCAGGGTTGGCACTCAAGTCTGGGGAAAGAAATTCCTAGTGTGTATTTTCAAGATAAGAAGAAATATGCAAATAGCACTTCTTGTGCTAGTTATAATGTAATATAATTTTAAGACGTGGAAAAAGCAAGGAAAGGAAGCAGCAATTTAACATTATTTATAATAATAGCACATTAAAAGGTTTATATTTACATACAAAAAATCTCTATTACCTCGAAATTGGCAAGACAAAATTTATATAATAAAGAGAAGGGGAGGGACATTACCTCTCATACTCTTTAATTGTAAGTCACACAAATTAAAGATAGATAAAAATTGTTATAAGCAAATCATTTAATGTTTACTCAACAAGAAACATTACAAAGCAAGATTACTTTATTAATGTTCATCAATTTATATATTTGAGCATCAATTTCTACAAATTTTTCAGCTATCAGTTTCATGGAGCTTAACCAGAAATAAAGTATGACATTTTTGTATGGCCTATCATACATTTTTTTCTACCTATTTCAATTTCAATGATTATATATAAGAATAGGCTCAGCTCCAGTATACGGCCTTCGCTAAATTGGCGATAAACGGTCATTTCTGGCTGCCGTTATCAGCGTACGTCTTCTTTATGGTAACCTTAAACCTTATCTCTTAACCTTTCACCTTAACCTCTAATTTTAAATTTCATTCATTTCACACTGTACTATCCACTTGTATCAGTCGACGGCTGTTAGCTCCCGTCATTTCCCACATGGCCAGGTTGTATTTTTCCATTTTATTTATTTTTGCATTTTTATTTTTCTATTTTTACTCATGGCATCTGCTAATGTACAAATTCAGGATGTTGTTGAAAAATTTCAAAATGTTTTGCAGAAAAACGGGCTTGGATTTAGGGTTTCTAAGATGTCAGACAATAAAGTGAGGCCTATTTATGGAAATCCTGGAGTTGTTTGATTAAAACCCCAAATTGCCCTATTTGCAATGTTTTAATGCAGGTACGAACTAGAAATGATGTTTCGGATGGTTATAGCTTTGTTTATCGGAACAGTATAATTAGGGGTGAGTCACGGAAAATGTGTGGGAAGCAGGTAAGTTTGAGGTATGGTTCTTGGTTCAACAGCAGTAGGTTGACCATAGAAGAAATATTTTTGCTCACTTTTGAGATTGTTATAGGAACAAGGACAGGGGAAATAAAAGAGCAATACTTTTTCGGCAACAGTACCTTATCAGATTGGAGGCAGTTCATTAACAAACGAATTTTAGAGTATGTGGAGGAGAATTCAGAAAAAATTGGAGGTGTTGGAAAAATTGTGGAAGTGGATGAATCGAAATTCGGGAAGAGGAAATATAATAGAGGTCATCGAGTTGAGGGACAATGGGTTTTTGGTGGTGTGGAGAGAGGATCGGGACGTATGTTTCTTGTAGCTGTCCACGATAGGAAAGCTGAAACGTTAGTATCTTGCATAAAACGGTGGATTGAGCCGGGTACGATTATATATAGTGATTATTGGAAGGCTTATGACAGTTTAGGTGAGGAAGGATACGAACATTTAAAGGTGAACCACAGTTTACATTTTGTTCAGCCGGCAGATTTAGTGAATGGAATTCCGGCTGTCCACACAAACACTGTTGAAAGCCTGTGAAATATTGTCAAAATTACCTTGCCAATATATAATCGGCAAGGTGATTTCAAATTTTATTTGGCTATGTTTCTTTTTGAAAGATCTTGTCGAGATAAAAAGGTTCATGTTTTCAATAAATTCTTGGAAATTATCCGAGACATTCCTTGGGAGGAATACTCCATTAAAGTCTCTGATAAGTAACAAGGGAGGTCAATATGCAAAGTCTTATTTAAAAAATAATAAAATGACAGAAAATTATTAAATAAACTGTATTTTTATGTGTTTTTATAAAGAGCAGCTCACATATACAGCTATTAACTTTTATAAACTATGCTTTTAAAATTGAAAAAATATGAATCTTTCCATGAGAACATATTCAGCATAAAATTAAGAAATCATTTTAAAAAATCGGAGCAAAAAATAATTTCATTAAAAGGGGGGGGGGGGTTCGGGGGGGGGGGCAGCAGCACCCCCTGACTGTATTTTGTCAGTCTTAGAAATAAGCCTAACGTGGCTTCAAAACTTCCGGGTGAGAATCACAACATCCTAAACAAACATGCATTATTGGCGACTTCTTGGAGAAAAAAAAAAAAAAAAAAAAAAAAAAAAATGGTGCCAATAGGCCGTATACGGGAGCTGCTCCTAAGAATATTTCCAATATATCATTTAATGCATTAAAGAACAAATGTGACAAGTTTTAATGACCATAAAAATTTACTCGATCGGACATTCAATTTGGCATTTTCAAATTTGACATGTCATCCTTTCCTTTTATCCAACATCGACAGTGACTTGAACAGGCTGTCTTGTATGTTTGTCTTTTGACATGACTAGTAAGTGTGTTTTTCCCATATTACTTCGTCATCTGACTGCGGTTCAAAATTACGAGGTCCGTCCCAAAATAGCCCTAGTGTTGCTTCAAACGGGACGTTAATATAACTAAACTAAACTAATTCCCATATTACTTAGGCTTATTATTTTCATACAAAGCAAGCAGTGCACAACAAAACAATTTTAAGGAACTTCTAAAATCCCTTCAAGAAACAAAGTTTTTTATCCGTTCGATTCGTATTAAATACGGATTTTGAGCAGCTCATTGTTTTAAAAAAATTCTCTAAACTACTTTGAATAAGCTCAGTTTCTCAAATAAAAAAAAAAACCAATTCAATAAATTCCAAGCATGGTAAACTAAACACCACCAAGTAGTTTTTGAAGAATTAATGCCCCCCCCCACCGAGAAATGTATTCAATTCTTTCATGCAGTTACAGAAGTCTGCTTATTAGTTGCAATTCAGTAATTCCATGGAAAAAGAATAACTGTCCAGCAAATCGGACAGTTGTTCCGACTGGACTGATCTGTACAGAAAGAAAAAGCGAGTTTCCAGATGGTTTTGTTTTGGGAAACTATTACTGCGATTTGCAATTTTTAGAGTTATTCCCCTCCATCTAAAAAATGCCCAATAAGCTTAAAATTCATTGTGTTTTCTCATTAGTGGGGCAACCCTGAATAAAATTCTACTAGATGAAAAGACAAACTTTTCTTAATACTAAGTGGGTTTGTAAGCAGAATTTATTTTAAGCCTTTTCTGAAGCTATATCTTTACAAACATCTCTAAAAGTTATTTAATACAAAACATTTTATTTAAAAAAATGTGAAAATTAAATAATCAAGTGGAAGTAGACAAAATAATTCATTTACAATATAGAAATATTGATATAAAAAACTGCAAAATATTCCATTAATTAAACAGTGAAGCTATTTGTATATAATCATTAATTTAAATGGCAATTAAACCATTGATTCCTTACGTAAGTTAAAACACCCACTCTCAAAATAACTGACATGATTAAACTGGTACTATTAATTTATAAGTGACAAGGACTAATTTATACAACGATTATATTTCCGAAATTCAGATACAACACAGATTGGGTGGAGAGAGAACTTCATAAACTGAACTATGTCAAACAATAATTATTAATAAATGAATGAATGAAAAAAAGTGAATAAATATACATATAAAAATATTATAAAATTACTACTTTAAAGATAACTAACCAACATCAAGAATAACAAAATCTACATTTCTGAGAAAATTCATCATGTCTAGAAATTAGAATATTGAAACAGCCAAAAAATCACTTGTGTTAAATTCACTTTATCAGAAATTTACTGGTTTTAAAAGCAGTTACTGAAATTATAATCTCCTTTATATTTATTCAATTTCAACTTTTTAAAAATTATATGAATTTAAAATTATTTGCTATCAAATTAAATACTTGATGAATGAACAGCTATAAAAAAATATAAGCATACCCTTTTTCCTTAATTCTGGTTTGCCTTTCTTTACTGTAGCAACAATCATGTCACCTGCACCAGCAGCAGGTAATCTGTTAAGTCGACCTTTGATTCCATTAACAGCAATTATGTACAAATTTTTTGCACCTGTAAAGAAAACATAAGGAAATTAATGTTAACTTTATTAAAGAAATAATTGTCATTAGCTATATAACAAAAAAGAAATAACATGAAACAAGAACAGCACACCATCATAACTACTATGATCGTTTAACTTTAAGTAAGATATATTTACTCAGCAATCAATTCTTACAAGACCATGCATAAGCAGAAACCGTACAGCATTACTTCATTGAGACAAGAACTTACTCTTGTCTGCTCCGTCAGAGCATATGCAATTTTCCATCTGTGCATGCAGGACTTATTAGAATTTTGTAACTAAGTGTAACCCCAACTTTAGAGACAAAAACTGGCTGTTGTCCATTTTTATCACATGTGCAAACATCTTTAAAGGGACTTAACCCCTATAGGGTTAAATGGACACAAATTAAAAAAATGTCTGTAAACAAACTCAAGTTTTAAAACTCAAAAGATTGTAGGAAAAATACAATTGGTTTCTTTTTTAATTTAGCCTGGGCAATTTTATATTGTTTTTTTAGTATTAATTTTATATTAAAAATGCCTTGATTTACTGTCTAAAATAAGGAATTTTTTTTGAAATTTTATCAAAATCGATCACTTGCTTTCTTACAATATCCATGAAGTTTTAATAATGAAGTTAATAGTAATGAGGTCATAATTCTTTTGATTATTACAGGGGTGTTTGTGGGACCCCAAAAAATCCCCTGAAACTTTTACGGACTTACTACCTACATTTTGGAGTTTCGAGAAGGGGGGGGGGGGGGAAATGAAAAATTACGATTATGAAGTATTGAATGACCTCATTATAAAAGTTCAATGAATTACTTTTTTTGCAAAATTAAGACCTTTGAACCCAGGTCACGTGATCGCACATCTGGTTGAACGAAGTCACTCCCTTTTTTTTCTGCCGCGCCTACTTGCCGAAAAGAATCCAGAAGAGAATGTCCGAGACCCTTGGGAATGAGTCATAACTCGCAATAAGGAAAGAACAAAAAAGAAGTTTTTTCCCCCTTTTCACGCATTATCACTGCCTTTGGAGAAAGAAAGGAAAAGTTTTCACCACACACACTGACCTTGCGTTTTCTACTTTCAAAGCAAACAAAATTACCCAGATCAAAATAAATAATTCATTATTATTCCTACTTCCTTTTGAACGACGATCCCCGGAATTTCCGGGTATCGAAGTTCAAAATCCCCGGAATTCCGGGGTTTCCCCGGAGCACAAACACCCCTGTGATTAACTCAGAACCAATTCCAATTAATTTAAGAATGAATCAAAGAGGTTTATCTCGGGGAGGGGGTCTTTAGAAAAGACCTCCCATATTTGAAACCAAGTTTTTGCAATTTTTTCCTGGAAATTTCTATATTTATATAGCCATAATTGTTTCATTAAAATTTTTTTGTAATTATTATTATTATTGTATTCTGAATTGAAAATAATAAAAAAATGCCAAAAAGATATCAAAGATATACTTTGTGCAGTTCAAAAAAAAAAAAAGAAAAAAGAGTAAAACGTGCAATGTGCTATTGTTTGTTAGACAAATAATGAGTTTTTTTTTTTTTTTGCTTTCTATTTGTTATTTATCAATTCAAACTTAATTGTAAATATATTTTTCAAGTATTTTAGACAGTTGTTATTCTTAATTGATATTTCATATTAAATTGCAATGGTTCCTATATTATTTGTATATATATATACGATGATTTAGAAATTTCATAATATGTCCAAATTGTATTTTTAATATTTCAAATTACCTAAAACATTTTATTAACCTAAGATATTTATAATTACTGCTATTATCATAAGAAATTTGCAAAATTATTTGGAAAAATTTTCTAGCAGAGATTACTTTAGATGGGAGGTGTCCTCAAACCCCCTGTGAAAGGAAGGATATTAAAAAAAATTTTATTTGCAAAATCTATGTCTATACAATCTATTAATCACACTGATTGGGTTTTTTCATCATATTTCAAAAATTTTAATGACTAGCCTCTGAAAGGATTAGAGCAAACCTATCTTCATTTTATAAAAACACCCATTTTTTAAAAATTTTATATTCTCACACCTACCAATCAAATCATTTATTAAAAAACATACCATATAAATTAACACTCAATAAAAATACTTGACATATTTTTAAAAAATATAAAAATAAAAGTAAAAATTTCTTTAAAAAACAAAAAATTAAGTATCAAGTCAATACAAACAAAATAAAATTCTTTAACTTAAATTTAAAATACATAAAAAAATTATCAAATAAAGTATTAATATCTAGTTATCAAAGAAAGCATTTGAAGTGTAATAGATTAACTCAAATCATTATTTGAAAACCATAATGATCTGTCTGAATCTATATTAATGTACCTTCTCCGTGAACTCGAAATCAACACAAGATGAAGTGATGCCCGGAGAAGGAAATATGCATTTTAAACAACAAATATTCTGAAATCAACAATTATTAATTTAATAAATACTTTGAATGTAATAGATCAACTCAAATTATTACTAGAAAATAAGCTATCTAGAATATTTTTCCACACTCTTCATATAATTAACTCCACATTAATATTTATATTTTCCATGAATTAATTAATTTGCAAACCTTAACAGGTTTAGAAAAATCAGCTTGTAATAAATATTTGAGTTAATCATATTTCAATATAAAAATGAAGAAACTTGAAAAATTATGTAAGATATACATAAAATTTGTATTCTTCAAAAACTGAAAATAAAGATTGAATGAAGTCTGTTTAAAATTCAATATTTGATTTTTTTTAATTAATATTTTTAGGCACGAATTTCTTTTGGATCATTGAAATTTATCAAAATGAAAGCAAGAACAAAATTATATGGACAGCTTCTAAAGCTGAAATAACTAGGAATCCATAGAAAATTAAAAGATATATCGGTATAGACAAGCTATTATCTGGTTAACAATATTCTAGATCAGATTCAAATTTTTCTAGTGAAAGTTCTGGTAGAAATCTTATGCCCAGCGTCAGTGCTTAAAAACTTGTATGCAGAACACTTTGCTTTAAATGTTACTTTATATTTAGAACAAAAGGCTGGAATTCTATAAAATAAAAGCATATACGAAACAAATATATCTTGTATAGTATGTATAAACTACGTAATATAAATGTTATTTTCAAAAATAATCATTAAAAAACCAGACAAAACAAATAGCGATCTATTGGGAGAAAAATATTGCAAAATACAAAAAGAAAATAGTAGAAATAACTAAAAAAGTAGAATTCAGCTCTACAATCTAGCACAAAAAAAGTATATATAACATTAAGTTTATGATCCTTCATCTAATTTTTTTATTCATGTTAGCTTTATTTTCACCTTATATTTGTAAATTTAAACAAAGTTTCAGTTGCTAGAAGTCAAAACAAAAGCTTGGATTTTCCATTTGATGATGATGGTAACCAAAAAAACGGGGGATGTTTTCAATTCAGCTCAGTTTTGAAGATAGTGGTATCCTAACATTTGTAACAGTATTTTTTAGAGAGAAATTCTGAAAATTTTAGTGTAAAACTGAAAAAATTCTGAAAATTTTAGGAAAAAATAGTCAAGAGAAGTGTTGCTATTTATATCACTTAATTTCATAATTTGATTTAGCAACAAGCAAATATATATACCTCTGCTAGAGATGTACCATTTTCAGTTAGAAAAATTGTTTTTAGAAGTTCAATTGAAGATCTTTTTCTGTAATTCTAAAATTATTTATCTGCTCAGTTAAAATAAGCTAAAAGAAGCATTAATCTTTGTGTCATGAGTACAACTGATCATTTATATCATAGAAAATTTTATTTTTATTATAAAAAAATGTAAGATTTGTTTTTTTAGTATAAGATTTTATTAAGGAAGTTCTTAACTAAAAATATAGACAAATTGTTCATATTGCAAAAATGTATTCTTTCACAAAATAAATATATTTTATTTCAGCTTAAAATTTTTTATTTAAGAATTATGAATCAGATGTAATACAGTATACTGAATGTGTTTACATTAATTCCAAACCATATAGAATAATAGAAAATAAGATTAACTTTGGGACTGACGCCTAAAACCATTTCCGTCATGAATTTAGATCAAATATAACATAATATAAAGAATGCAAAATTCTATTAATATTTCTAAGCAAAAAGCTTAAAACCACATCTAATTTCATCTTGTCAAAGTGTTACAGATTTACTCAGAGCATTACAAAGTCTGCCATGTCTGTCTGAATCTGTCATGATATACCTCTTCCGTGAACTCTACTTCAACACATGTTAGAAGTGATGCCCGGAAAAGGCCGAACTCTTGGTGCAATCAAATATATGATTAAAATGGTATGGTATCATTAGAATTTGTATATTAGGTAGTCATATATATTCAGATTTGCTAGCCTTATAGTTACAACACTCTCCATCATACAACTCATTTACTTAGAGATGCCAAACAACTCATATGTATGAAAAGAAGTATCATTATTAACAGTATACTACATTAATTACACTTTTGAAATTTACTTCATATAAGATAAATAAAAAAAACAATCTTTACTGATATGGTCTGAATATCATTAAATAATACAAAAATGAAAGAACTACCCACATAATTATAATCAACTAGTAAATCTCAAAAACCTTATAAAATTGTTCCTACTTTAAAAAGCTGTATATAAATATATACAGTCCGGTGAAAGAGGGCTTTATGTTGCATTAATGCGGCAACAGAACATTTTCTACATGCACTACTGTTTGAATAATGCTTTTATATAATTATTAATTTTGCAAATTACAAGATTTTATATAATTAATTTTAAAAAATATTTCAAGAAAGCTTCATTTAAGATCAATGTATGTCCCTACCTTCTCTACGGGAATGCATAACAAGTAATCAATCAATGTAGAGAGAAAGGTTTTTATATAGCATTAATGCGGCAACAGAGTATTAAAACATACACTGCTGTTTGAATAATGCAGTACAAGTTTTCAGAACCACAATATTTATTCTTAAGAAATTTCATGAAATAAACTAGAATATTGATACGAAATTTAAGTATATTTAATTGTAAGATATAAGCAGTACAACCAGGACCTTTACTGAAAGAAATTTGGGAATTGTAATACTCAAATATTTTTATTTGGAGCGGGATTTGAGAGTCACCATCAACAAATGAATGCATCAGTTCTTAACAGTAATAAAATTAAGATTAGAAATTCAGGAGCATTAAAACATTCAATTAATACATTACAATCCACATTAATATTGAAGTATTTTTACTATCATATCTAATATAAATACCATATAGAAGTTCATTACTAAACTTATAATACAAAATAAAAAGTTAACATCAAAAAAAGTACCTGTATTGTCAGCACAATTTATAACAGCTCCAACAGGTAGACCCAAAGAAATTCTGAATTTGGCACCTGCGGTACCACCACGTCCTAAAATTCATAAGAGAAAATTAGCGGATTCGTAAGGGAAACATTTACATTGAATAATACAAGTGGCCAGTTAACATTCTACGCTCTTCAAAAGAAAATCAATAAAAATCTAAACTTTTCAAAGAAAAATAGCATAGCTTATTGTTTCATATTAAAAATTCAAATATTTCACAAAAGTTGAACAATTTATATTAAGAAATTAAGCTTTTATTTGAAAACATTAAAATGGATCTAATAAGACTAATTCTACACTACGTGTATATTTTTTCGCGATTTACAATAGCAGCATCAAAAATAATATTATACATTTAAGCAATGAAACAAGTTATATCATCACAACTAAATTATAAACTACATTGATTCATACAAATTATGGATTAAAGAGATTGATTTACGTACCTCTTTTAGACATTTTTGTTAAATTTTGTTACCCTATGGATGCCGCAGCGTGTTGAGATCTCAGCTTAATGACGGAGTGTTGCCACAAATTTTTTTGTACATGGTAATTCTTGATATCCATCCATTCTTCCATTACGAGGTTGAACTTCTATTGTATCCATTTAATTGTCATGATTTTTTTTCCCTCCAATTTCCAGAATGGATTATTAATGTGATTTAAATTGAAAAATTATTATAGAATGAAATTTAGGTTTAAAGAATGAAGTGAAAACAAGTTTAAATTTAGTTTAATGGAATATATTCTTCACTCTGGAAACATTAATTTAGGTTTATGATTAACAGCTTTGAAATCAAAAATAAAAGGTAAATTTCTAGTATGTAATGCCAAATTTTCATTTTTAATTAGCAGTGTAGTTTCAAAAGAATCATAGAAATAAAATGTCATAATAGAAAGCTTCTTCTAGATGAAAAGTGAGAATCTACGGAAAAAAAAATTACTGATATTAAGTAGTGTTCTTCTATCCTTTCTTAAGTTTGAACTAAATGCTTCCAATTGCAAAAATCATTGTATTAAATAAAGCCTTGTTTTTTTTTTTTTTTTTTTTGCTACCTTAAATGAATCCTATATTTTCATAATTGAATGCAGAACTGTCTGAAGGATATATAAATCTTGAAACTCAAATTGAGATATCAGCCTACATAAATAGACAATGTTTTCAAGATGAAAAAAAAAAAAAAAATCTTGATTGTCGAAACCCTAGTTATATACTCATAAAAATATTAATTAACTAATTATTAAATTTACAAGAAAAAAGCACATTCTGTTGATATTAAAAAATAAATAGAAAAAACTAATGCACTGGAAATTCCTAAATTTATCAGTGGTTGGCAAAAATCCGCTAAATTTTATCATCGCTCTCATATTAGTTATACTGAAAATTGGATTTCAAATACTAAATAGGTTAAAACCTTTGACTTAATCTCTACTGATAGTAAAGAGAATGGCGTGCTTGTGTGTATTGGTGTTCTAGAAGAACTAGAGCTAACAAATTTTGAAAGAATATACTTTGGATGATGCAAATATGATCTCATTGCGACTTTTCAGAAAGTTTAATTAAACTTTTATTCGATTAACAATTAATAAAATTTGTGGCTTTTTTCCCCTTGAAAACATAAAATCTTTTTTTTTTTTTTTTTTTTTTTTAAGAAATGAGTTTACAAGAATTTTAAGCTCAAGAACTCTTTTGATAAAAACTATTTGGGAGTTCCGTAATTTTTCCTCTCTTACTTTAATAAATTTTTGAAAATATTTTTTTGTATATGATTCGCAAAAATATTTTTCCTTATTGTTATAATTGTCAAATTAATTTTATATTTTGCATCCAATCTTTAAATCCCATGTTCTTTCTTTTTAAAAAGTTATAAAAGAACAATTATTTTTGATTTCACCTACTAAATTTTATTACGATGGCTTTCCGTCTCTTTTTACAATTTTTTTTTAAATCGATTCTTGATTATAGTTTATAATATGCCTTTCTTTTGTTATAACAAAATGCATTTAATTTAAATTGCTTTGTCAGCTTTTTTGTCCAATAATTGCATCATTTTCCATTATTTGCAATTAAACAAATTTGGCGACTAGTTCAGTGAAAATATTGTTTTTATTTCATTTCAAATAAATACCTTAAGCATAGCTTCATTTTCGCGGCTTTATGAACAAACAAGTAATATATATATATAAAAAAAATTAAAGTCAATTCCTTCTTCCGCAAGAATTGAACTCGCATTCTTCACCTTCACGTGAAAAATACTAAAATCCTTGAACTTTACCGATTGAGCTAATGTCTGTTGACTTCATTTTTATTACAAACTGCTAATACTCTATTTAAAGTATTAAAAATTAATTAAATTTAATAATTAATGAATTAATATTTAAAAAAACTGTATTAACATCAAATGTCATCTACTACAAGTTTTAAAAAATGTACTTGAACTTGAATGGATGAATAAAAAGTATTTTATTAATGATTGAAAATTTGAACAAGATATATAAATATATATAGGGAGAGTGTGAACTAATAGTACGAAATGATAAATTGATATGAAAGCATAAATAATTTCACTGCGCAATGTAATCCCTATAAGAAACAGAATAAATTCACGAAGCAAAGAAATTGAGAAACTAACATGATTATTCGTCGCATCGATTTATGTGATCGATGTGACGAATAATCATGTGCCAAATAATCTAATATCATCACCATCATCTAACGACGTGTCATAACGTTATATCTAAAACAATATGAATTTTCCTGCTTTAATCGACTAGGCATAGACTAAGTTTTGACTTTATGACCAGAGGTTAGGTTGAATGAAGACCTAATATGCACTTCCATGAAGGCAAATATTACCGATTTAAATATGCAGGGATTGAATGTCTTTTCAATTCTTAGACATGTGATATCAATTTTGGAAGTTATTGAAGATTAGTTTACCGTTATTAAATATTCTTGTCTTCTTGTGGCAGCTCAAAATAACCGGGTCCAGCTCAAAATGGATCTCTTTTTCATTCAAAATTTCCTCATACATAGTTGCTTAATATAATTAAAATAACAAGATATGTTATAAGTTTCAAAGTGATACTCTGTATTGGACAAGCAGAAGAAATTGATTCAGTGCAGACAGTTTGAATTATTTATCGAAAATATTCATCAAATATATATTTAGATATTGAAAAATTCTAATTATTAAGTATTTGTAACCTAATAAAATATTCAACGATTGAATTATATGAAACTACTTATGATATTTAGAGTCGTTTATAGAGTCAAGAAACAACTTATGATATTTAGAGTCGTTTATAGAGTCAAGAAACTACTTATGATATTTAGAGTCGTTTATAGAGTCAAATACATTCCTATGTCTTCAATATTGTGCTTAACGGGGAATTTATTGATTCAAAGATTTATTCTGGATTGAAACAATTTCTTTTTGCTTGTTTAGAAGTTCAATCCATCAATTTACTATTTAAAGTCCATAAATATGTTTATGAACTGACATAATTAATACTTTTTAGGTCCGAAATATATTAAATTCATAAAAAATGTATTGCGATTTGTGATGTCATTGTTTTAATTATTTTTCTAGTAATCTGCAATTAAAAAACTATAAAAAACACCGCTTGTTTTATCGACAATTTTTTTAATCATAAACCACTGTATTTTAGGCGATTTTGATTATAGATTTGAAACAGCAATCGATTTATTAAGATTAAAAAAATAAAAGCAGAGCTGTACTCCACTAGAGAGAATATATATTTTTTTATATGAAACTATATGACAGAAGACACCAATAATGCTTTGCAATGGAAATTTTTTAAAACTATTACTTGCTTAAAAAATGGCTTCGGGAAAAGAAGGTGGAAAAGAAATATGTTATAAAAATTGAATTGTCTAATATTTGCAGTTTAAAAGCTATTAAGAATATAAAATTTATCCTGAAAAAATTGAAGTGCATTTTGGTTTTTTTTTTTAGGGGGGAGGGCATTTTTTTCTTCTATGGAATATGTTGGTGCTGGAAAAAGCAACAGTGGAGGTTAAAATAAGATAGGGAAAGTAACTTAATTCAACGAAGTGATCTTGTAATTCTTTTCGCTGGTCACTGGAATACTGGTCGCCAAAGGCAGCTTGTTCATAATATTATCAATATATATTTAGAAGAATGTCTTTTGGATATTCGCTATATTGTATAGAAAGGTTATAATATTCACCAGAGTTGGTAGGGCACGAAGCGTCACTCGGAAGGATCCATGCGCAATTAAAAATTATGCAGTTTTTGTTAAACGACATACATAATTTTTTTAATAAAATGTTCTTAATTTAAAATTTAATAATTTTTTAAACATTTCTAATAATAGCTTTTCCAAAAAAATTAGATATATATTACAAATTTATATACTTGAAATAATTATTAAAGCCAGCTTCCTACAATTCCAACCGCTTGCCGCATTTCATCAATTTTCTGTTTAATCTGAAATTTCATTACCCATAAAATATTTCATCAATCATCGCCAATTCTCCCACGATTTTCGAAAGAAATTACAAAAATATTACTTCACTGTCAATTCTTTATAGGAAAAGACTAATATAAAATTTCCCCCCTGCAATCGCATTTGGCCAAATTTTTTTTCGTACAAAAATTCACGACTCTTAAATAAGTCGTCAATGATTAACCCATCACTACCCTTTAGTTTCGAGAAAAATTTCAAAAATGCTTCTGGAAAAAAAACATGGCTGAATCCCTCAGTTTCACCCACTTGTTCAGTTTTGCCAATTTTTACTTTACATGGAAGCTTTCGATCCTTATATATCATATCGATGATTGTCTATGGCCAATCATTCGCATTTTTGCACAATATCGCAAAACAGAATTTAGGGAGAGTCCCAAGAACCTGTTGCACTGATTTCCTAATTTTATTCGTTAATTAATTTATAAGTGTAGCTAACAATCAAAATGCTTTATGTTTATTGCATTAAATTTAAAGCCATAAATTAATTTTAAACAATACTTTCTTTTGCTACGAAAGGATATAATTCATTAAAATTAGTAGGTATTATTGACTAAATACAATTAATACACTTGGTGGACAGCCGGTGTGCGAAATAGGCTATTTAATATTTACTACAAGAAACTGGTTTTTCTGCCTTTTTTGCTTCTATGATTGTGTGATTTAATGTATTGATGCCAAAGTTAGCCGCAATTTCAAAATTCAACTCATATTTCAGCAAGTCAAGTCAGCCTTTCTTATACCATGATCGATGAAGTCTGTGGTTTAATGCTCGTTCTTAGCTCCTAGTTTGAATAGTAGTAGTAATAATAGTTGTAGATTGAACATAGTAGTAATAATAATAGCTCGTAGTTTGAACAGTAGTAGTAATAATAATAGCTCGTAGTAGCAAGAATAAACTCCGCTTACTAAAAACACAAATTATCTATTTAATAAAACATTATAACCTCACACGCTAACAGCTATAAGTGAGTAAAAGGTAATTTGATTACCTACAAGTGAGTAAAAAGTAAAAGGTAATTTGAAGTTGACGCCACATTATTTATACAGTCAAGATCAGTTCAACTTCAGTTCACTTCCTAGCATAATGCTTCATATAGTAGCGTGCGACAAAGCCTATGCTATTATTAATTTCAATTTTTTAAAACTTCTTTGAATTTTCTTCTGCTAATTCTCGTGCGTAGAATCTACGAAAAGGGATTAATAAAAATGAAAATTTTTATCTAATCTATATTGATGATAATACGAAAGACAACAATTGCTAATATGTTTTCTGAAATTTTTCTTGCAGTTACTTGGGGTTTAATTTTATAATGGCAGTATGGGCGATTTCAGACGATCAAATATTTGTCATTTAAGGGCGAAGAAAGCAGTTTCGTTTATAAAGGGTTAAATTCGTCCCCTCTATTCCTCGGGAATTATACAAAGCCTATCATCTTTAAGCCTATCGGTTAAGCCTATCATCTTTAAAATTACCATAGAAGAACGGCAGTTCCATTTGAAGATAAGCGCTCCCTTATTACTGTGATCCTTGACGGTTGCCTAGGATAGTCTGACGGTAAAATTTATGCAGTGTCTTGGAAAAATAATGGTTCCAGTAGTTATTTTTTAAAAATTATAATATTTCAAATGAAATCTTGATTTAAAATTAAACTTCGCATGGAAACTATTATTTCGATAATATTTCTTTAGCATTTTAGGAAATACTCATAAATCGTATACTTATTTTTTGCTTTGTTGTTAGACATTTCTCAGAATTCAATCGCATTATATTGAGAAAATATATAACATTTTAAGTCTCTTGGAGCTATTGGGGTTTAATAGTTCGGATTCGAGGTTTATTTATAAGTAATACTTCATAAATAAAATAATAAATGTATTTTCTATACGGAAAATTCATATTCGTTTCATATATTTTTATTTAATTTCTTTTTTCCATGTTTGCAATCAATTATTTTTGAACTTGCAGTTTTGAAATTTTGTAGATTTTGTGCTTTTGAAGATAGTATTTTATTTTAATATTTTCAGAATTTTATTTTCGGTTAATTGAGTCATTCAACTAAATTTTTTTACACGCGTGGCGCCATCTAGTGGATTTAAAGGAAACTGATTTCAGAAATGCATAATATTGGTAATAATGAATTATAAATTAAAAATAATTAAATTAAAATTTTTTAGTACATAAATAAAATTGTATTTAAAAATACTTTTTATCTGCAATTTTTATCCGAACATTACTCTGACGATTCTATATCAAATTATTATTCAACAATTTTAAAGCTTAAAATTATTTCGGCATATTTTTAGCATTATGAAAAAATGTTTAAGCTTTAAAACAAAATTAAATACACAAAACTTAGGAATATTACTGGACGACGGAGGATATTGTACTGGAAAGACAGTGGATTATTTTTTCCTATACATATTTCTGTATTTTGTAAGTTTCACAAATGATTTAAAAATACGAAATAATAATAATAATAACAATGCTTATAAAAGCAAAATGTATTTATATTTTATCTATTAAAAATTAATAGCCTATCTTATATGTAACAAAGAATCACATGTCCAAAAGCCTTACTATTAAGTTTTACCTTATTATTATAATAAATGCTGTAAAAATTATCATAATCCTGTTTTAAATAAAAAAAAAAATGAGAGGCTACTTTGAATCTGTTTAATAATAGCTATTGAATTATGTTGGCACTTTATTTATCCGCAATTTTTTAAAAAACTTAACAGAACATTGCCGTGTACTTTTTTTATTCTCTATACAATTTATGGTTGTTATGAATAAAAAATTAAAACTGAAAATCCCGCTGTTGAAATTTTTTTTTTTCAAATGATTAAATATGTAATTACCGGGAAAATTTATTCTTTATTCCATACTTCATAATGACAATATTTTTTTTCGTTTCGCTATTTTTAGTAATGAAAAAAATATTCCATATTTCTGTAATTAACAATTTAAACTTGTATTATATATTATTATAAACATTTTAATTACTGAAAATCAATTAATGTCAACATTAAAAATATAAACATCTCTAGAAAAATTACTGATATTGAGGAAAACTATACTATTCTAGTCAGGGTTGGCGTTCATTACCAGTAATCTGCATTTGGGCAACAATTTAAAACAAAAGAAAATTCAAAATTAATCATGCTTCTATATAACTACAATTTAATAGATTAAATACCATGACCATTAAATACCATACCTCGATCGAAAAGAGTATAACAAACAGAAAATGGAAAAGTATTTGTAAAAAATTATGATAATAGATGGCAGCACGAACTAGTTTCGACACAATGTGTTTTTCCTATGTTTAAGCCAGAAGAAATGAACTCGCTCACATATGTGCACGTATTATTAATAGAATTCAATTTTGCATAGTTATCGATGTTTATTTTGAACAAGTTTTTATGCACTTCAATTAATCTGATATCTGATCATCTTTTAAAAATTTAATGCGAATTATTAAATGTATTATTATTTTCTGATCCTGCCCTTTTAATAATGTTTCATGAAACATATATTAATTACCTCTGAAAATTAGAGCGATAATATCGTTCATGTACTAGTGACAGGTATAAAAAAATGGTCTAAGTCAAAAAATATGCCTTTTAATATCTCAGCAAAATTTACGGATACAAGCATGAGATTTTGTACTTGCATAAAAGAATGCAATAAAAATATTTTATTAATTGACATTTTTTCGTTAAAAGGGCCTTATAAAATTTTTCTTTTTCTTTTTAACCTCCCCTCTACAGTGATCAAAATATTTTCCGATATTTGAATAGATTATTTAATGAAGTTTCATAACTGTAAGTATATGTTTAATTACATTATTAAGGGAATAAATAGCTCTTTTTTGGGAACAACCTCTCGTTATACTTTTTGGGAACATCCTGTATGATATGACTACAGTTTTAATTTTGTTTAGATTAGATTTGTTAGATTGTTTAGATTTGATTTTAATTTTTCCGTTTATTTTTGCAAATGATATTTCTAAATTTCCAGTCTTGTTCTTAATTTTGTTACAGCATATTTCCATAAATATCTTTCATTTATTTTCATCGTAAAATCTGACTTTTGAACCATTTCGTATAATAAAATATTTATAAAAACAAGTTTTTCTTTTTTTCTAATGTTCGAGATTTGAATGCATTTAATAATCTTTCGATCACACTTCTACATTTTCTCATTTCGCAATTAAAACTGATAGTAGAAAGAAGAATTTTCAAGAAGAAAACAGAATTCCTATGGAAAAGTTAACTATTATTTTAATTTTTTATTTTACGACTTCTCGAAAAATGTAAACAGAGCAAACAATATTTATCATTTTTTTTCGCTTTATCATTTTTTTTTTTTTTACCAAACGATATTTCACCATATTTTAATGTTTATATTTTTCCCAAACGGAATTCTAAAAATTATAGAAACATATTCATGAAAAGGAATACAATTTAGAATATCTAACTCCTTATTTCTTCTTAATTTTTTTAAAAAGAAAAATTATTAATTTGTGATTTTTTAAAATTTATTTTATAATCAAAATTAATAGCACTGATTGGCAACGAAAAATTGACCCTTTTACAAAAACTTCCCTTGACATCTTCATGTAATTTCTTTTTGTTTACACTCCATTCCAACCCATTTCCCCAAATTTCGATGTCTCGCTGTCACACACCGCTGGTTGACATTTTAAACTGTTATGAGTTACACTTCAGTTCCAAGACAAGCTTTGAGCTTTCCCCTCACACTTCGAACTCTGGTTTATTTTGATTTCAAGAGCGTGCCGTTCCAAAGAACATCTGCCGTTACTACAAAATTATTTTTAGCAAGCGTAATCTACATTATGCGTCGAAGAGACTTACTTTACAGTATTACACGCTTTTTAATCTGAACGCTTTAACTGAACTGGGACAAAGTAAAAACACTTCTACAGAATAAAGAAAAGAAATAAAGACCAAATAGAATAGAAAAATAATGTTAGCATTTTCGATGTAATTCTTTCACTCACAAATTCTCAGTGTAATCCAATGCACAGACTGGTTTGTACTTTCTTGTGTATAAAGATGAAGTATTTTAATTATCAAAGCATTCGAGCAGATTTTGATGAAATTCACTAATCAGATTTCTCTAAATCCCGCCTCACCCCAGTTGTTTTGGGGAGTGGTTGGGAACTTAACGGAAACTGACTCAGAAGCATGAAAATTGGTTAAAATCCTGAAAATTAAATTATAGATCTCTATCAGATTTTGGATGGAATACGTGTGCGCGTAACCTATGTGTCTTTTAGTATATAATTAGAAAATGTAACGAATTGGAAAGATGCATTGTGAACATTATTACTCGAATTATAATTCTGTATCGAATTTTGAACCATACCGAAAACCGTTTGAATAAGGATTGGTCTATTCGAACTTACTTTAATGCAAAAAGTAAAACTATTGATATTTGTAAAAAAAAAAAAAAAAAAAAAAAAAAACTGGTTTAATATTTACTTATTTTTATATTAAGCCGTTTTTTAGGAATGAATTTCATTATATCGTATCTTGAACATATTCATTCTTTTATTTTTTTAATACAAATTGACAACGTATGTATTTAAAATACAATAAAAAACGGCAACAATTCATTAAATGAAATTCGATATATGGTGTAGGTTTCAAAATTGCATGCCAAATTCTAAACCGAATTTGTAAGCAAATAGTGGTTTAACATTTTAAAGACCACCGCACGAAACAGAATGGTTGGTCC
The DNA here is from genome assembly GCF_947563725.1 of Argiope bruennichi. Lineage (NCBI taxonomy): Eukaryota > Metazoa > Arthropoda > Arachnida > Araneae > Araneidae > Argiope > Argiope bruennichi. The sequence goes on from NC_079160.1 coordinate 74,649,679, forward strand.
TGGTCGGTGTTTTCTAACATAAGGGGCTGCTTAGTTTTTCTAGTTTAAGACTAATTTCAGAAAAAAAAAATCATAAAAATATAAATAATAAATTAAAGTAAATTGTGCAAATAATAATTAATAAATAAATATAATAAACAAAATTATTAAAAAATAATAAATAAATTATAATTTATTAGTAAATATAAAAGACAAATTAAAATAATTGAATATAAAAAATAAATGAGTAATAATAAATAAATGAGTAATAATAAATAAATGAGTAATAATAAATAAATACTAATTATTAAATAATAAATAAAATCAAATTCATAAATATTAAATTTATCATAATGAAAATAATTTTGAACTTTTACGACATATAGAGAAAATTCTAATCAAACTTTCAATTGGTATCATATCGACGTGTCACTCGGTAGAATAAAGATACAAGAGCCGGCACATATTTGTGCCACTTTCAAGGGGTTAAAACAGAAGTCCCATTTTCTTCCTTATATTGTGAAGCTAAACACAAATTGAGAAGGTCCCCCCCCCCTTTAAACAAATAACGACAGTCATCATATAATGACGCCGACTTGTTGTAGCGCCCTCAAATGACCAAATGTAAGAAATTATCAATTTCCTAAAGCAGGAACTTATGAAAGCAGCATCATTTAAGTGTGGTTCAATCTTTCTTGCAGTAAAACATAAAAAGTGAACAATAAAATTTATTCTAAAGAGATTCGTTGTTAGAAAAAGAAACTGAAGGTTATCAATAAATGTAACGCAAACCTTTAAGCCTAATAATAATAATAATAATAAATAAATTTAAAAAAAAACGTTTTTTTTTTGTGTGTGTGTAATGTTTAATATGGAATAAATATTGTGTTTTTGTAATTCTTGCAAGATTCTTTTTTTTTTTCAGTTTCCATAGTAAAATATTTGTTATGACAGCAATAAAAAGTATCAGATTAATGCATCAAAGCCCCTATTCACTTAATTTAAAAAGATTTTTGTTTTTACTTTGATACATTTTATTTAAAAATTGTCTTTATATTCGGTCATCTCCAGTGATCCTTATTTTTGTTATCATCACGAAAAGTTGATCGAGGAGTCATCTGTTGGACATAGATCTGATGTAAGGGGAAGGATCTCCCCTCACTCAAGACAGCTTTCGTTTTCAAATCAGAAGGATTTTAACAGCAGAGGTTTGATGTATTATGCTTTTCCAGAGCATAATTTTTTTTATGTGGACCCCTTGTGTTGAGTTGCATGGAAAGAGGTGTATCTATACATTTAAAATAATGAGGGAAAAACCAAAGAACCAATTTCCCAATCTCAATCACTTTTCCGATTTCGACAATTTTTATGTTACATGGAAGTATATAACCTCTAGTACATAAAGTACATAATAAATACATAACTTGGTAGTCTCTCAACTTTCTCTTCTTTTAAGAGAAATAGAAGAATTTTACTGTACTGTTCATTCTGAGTGAGGAAAAAATTTGTTAGAATTTTTCGCCCTTAGCCATCGTAACGATTTTACCAATTTTTATCTCGCATTAAAACTCACGACGCTCAGATATGTCACCAATAATCTCTTGTACTCCTTAAAATTTTATTTTCAAAAATATCACAAATTAAAGTTTCAATGTTGACTGCCCCTGTACTGATTTCGACAATTTTAATCACCACTTATTTTCGACATTTTACTTACAAAATTAATCAATTAGAATGACCTATGTTTATTGTTCAATTATAATTTAAAATAGTACTTTTATTTGGTTTAATAAAATGTAGTTATTCATAATGAATACCAGCCCTCTTCGGCAACAAGTTATTCGCTTATCATACCACCATCAATTTAACACTGTCAGTTAAATTGATGAGCTCAGTCTTATCACATTAAATTATAAGATATTGTAGAAATAAACAATCATCTAATGAAATAAAAGAATTCCTTGGCGTTGTTTCTAATTGCTCTTGTCATAGACAAACCCACTGACTTTAGAAGCCATTGGTGGTTTTAAGCCATGGGTACGTCTCTTATTTTTGCAGTAGCGCCATCTAGGGCCAAGAGAACGACTTAGCTACACATACGTCACAACCTTTTTACGTGGCGGACTTCATTCATGCATTTCATTCACAGATTGTAATTTAGACCTGAATCAGAGAACGATCACCCCTGATGCGGTACCCCCAATGGTATCACTCTCGAAATGGAGGACTTTGTGACCACGACGGATTCATACGTGCTTCAGCCATCACACACGCGGGGAGTCTTCGGCCGGCGGGTTTTGAATTCACAACCCAAGAGAATCGAATCCAACGCCCTACCAACCAGGCTATCCTGGCCAGAAAAATAATCTCTTAAAAGGTTGATATCGCAAATGCTTTAATGTGCGATTAAAGTTATCGATTCTTAATTTTAAAGGGTGGCAGATATAATATTTTTAACCATCAGCATTTCATTGGAGCCACTAAATGGACATTGGGTTACGTGTATACTTAAGGTTTGAACCACGTATAATACAATTTTTTATTCAAACTATACAGACTGATATTTATTGAGATCACAACTCTTAATTTTGTTGGAAAAAAAAACACACCTCCGCTGTTCTTTAAGAGATTAAAGTGGAGAATGAGAGCAGCGAAGCATTATAAGTATGTGGATAGTTTTAGGATGGCCTAAGAGGGTTAAAGTTTAAAACAAAATTGCTCAAAATTGCAAATTGCTCTCTTTGGTGTGAATTTAACATTTTTGTTGAATCTATCGTGTCAACTTTGGTAAGTTATTTTGCGGTTAATCCTGGCACGCGGTTAATATTATCCGAAAATCGAATTTGTGATTTAGATGCATTTTTCATAACCAATTGAAAACAAAATTATGGGGGAAAAATCTGTAGTTGTAATTAGAAAATTCCATACCAAATTAGATATATTTAAGTCATTGCGTTTTTGAGTTCCCGTGTTAATATTCATGAGAAAATACGGATCAACAGATGATCAGTTCCTTGATAGATTTCGTTTAAAATTTGTAGCGGATCTACGCTTTAGGTGCTAAATCTGTTTACAAATATTTATTTTTGCTACTTCTCTTGTTTTGTAGTTATTGTGTTAGTTATATTTAACTCATTGTGTTTTTGAGCTATCGCGTTTATATGTTTTCGGAAGTACGGACCGACAGATGGTTAAACCTCCATTGGACCCCCCCCCCCCTCCGGGCGGTATCTCGAAATGAAAATGAGATGCTTCCGGAATGGTGGTTTGATATCGACACTCTGGAAGGTACACAAAAAAAGGTGGGGGATCTGGCTCCTCCCATCGATGACGGGACGTACTTCGAGAAGGGTTGTACCGTGGCCGATGATGGACCTTAGGACTCAACCACAGTTCCCGCCTGTGTTTCTTTTGAGGCGGTCCGGTCATTCAGTAATATTTATCCGTGTGCCTTCGGGCGAGTGGGTGAGTCAGGGATATGACTAACCATTCATTGGATTTGGTTCAAAATTTGATGTGTGTCTACATTACGGATGTTAAATCTGCGCACCGAATCTTATCAACCTAATTCTCTTCGTTTTGTAAATTATATTGTTCAATTACATTCGAACAGCAGGGTAGACAGACATCCTCTGAACTGATTTTGCTCAAAATTTGGTGGAAATCTGCAAATTTGACGTAAAGATCGCGTACCAAATTTTCATCTTTTTAGCTCAAAGCGTTCTAGAGTTAATATTGTCACAGACAGACGGACATTTTTCAAATTGTATTTTACGATCCCAGGGAAGTTTGAAATGTGGAAATTCGTCAAAATCTCGAGTTTAAATTTTTTGATGATACAATACTTCCCCTATACTACGTACACGAGAAAGTGACAAACAATGCAATAGGTAGGCTTCCTTTCAAAGGCTCTACCTAAAAAATCCTAAAAGGAGAACCTCTAAAATTTTGAAAAAATACCGTTTGGAGGCCCAGTTAATTTTTTAGAAAATGTTGCAACCAAGAGGAAACTCAGCGAACCCACTGCTGTCTTTCTTCTGGGGAATAAAAGGCGGCCGAAAGACTGATGTCGGACGCTAAGCAGGAGCGGCCATTAGTGTCAGAACACGAAGCCTCGTGCTTTGCGGCGGCGTCCAAATAATTTCTACGAGATATACAGTATGTTGAAGAATAAGCGGCATCTCCCCCCCCCCTCTCTTGGCAACATTTCAGAGAAGTGACGAGGGAGAAACCGCAAGATGGGCTATTTTGGATCCCTTATCTCGGCTTTCTGCAACGTGCGTTTGCCGTTCGACGCACGTTGTTCACGGATTTGATTTTTATGGGTAGCTGGAACTATCATATTTTCAGAATAAAATCTTATTAATGTTTCAATCAGGGTAAAAAAAAATTTTTTTTCCACTCACCAACTCATTTCGTATGCGAAACCTATTTTGTGATAGTGGCTCGGGGCAGATTTCCGACTAGGTAGTTAGCAGTCTAGGACAACTAGGCTGAGGGAGGGCGCCAGCAGATCAATTAAAAATATTACAAACCGAGCTGCTAAATAAATAAATTTATAAAAACATAAATTTTATGAATTGTAAAATATTATGATAACATTAATAATAACATTTCTCCCCTATTTTAATTGACCAGTTACCTCTTGTTTCATTTAGTTACGTAATTGTTTATATATATAAAAGCTAACATACATGGCACAGAAATTATATTTATTTTGAGCGAAATAAATTCTTGAAAAATATAATTAATTTAAAAAATTCATAAAAAATAAGAAAATTTGCATAATAGGTTAAAACATTAAAATCATTAAAAAGATTTTTTGAAATTTAACTTGAGGTAAAAACCATTTTTGTGCTGTAATATTTTCGGCAGATATCGCGGAAATACGCCATAATTTCGCTTTATTTTTATTTAATTAAAATTCTAATTAAAAATTCAAAAACTCTTTTAAAAAGGCAATCTTTTGAATTTTAAAATGGTATAAAAATATTTTTGGAAGCTATCGCAAAGGGCACAAATATTAAGATTAAGATTGAACTAATTAAAATTTTAAAATCATTACTCCAGGGAGCATATTCCTGACCTCTAAGGTATAAGGTGCTAATTTTGGTAGTTGTAGGTCAGATGGTCTGGTCTGAAGAACAACAACAACAACAACACACACACACACACACACACACACACGCACACACACACACACACACACACACACACACACACACACACACACACACACACACACACACACACACACACACACACACACACACACATCTTTATTATAAGTATAGGTATAGATTGTCCAATATCAACGAACCAATATGTGAATTTTAGAATGTTGCAATGAACGTTTTTGCAGCGACATTGAATCCAGCGCTTTGCTTAGCTAATTAATGGAACTGCAAAAGATTATAAAAAATTTTCTGGATAGGGCTCGCCGTGTCACCAAAAATTACATTCAGTGAGAAAAAAAAAAAAAAAAGGTTATAAAAGAAATCAAGAAATAAGCTCCAAATAGAAAATTTAACCTAGCTTAAAAACAGGCTTAACCGTCTTTAGATAAGTGATAGCCACTATTTGCCTATAGAAATTGGTGTTCATATCTTCCAAAACATTTAGCTTTGAAAAGTTGTCATTGTGATATCTTAAAATTCATAAAATAAGTGTGTAAATTCAACCTATTGTTTGACATTCAAACATTCTAAATACTTGAATATAAATTTTGTCAAGGTTGTTGAATTATGAATCAAAAATTAGAAAAAAGAAAGAAAAAGAAAAATCTGCACAGCATCGAACTTGCAAAAGAAATCCCGATTATAACGTTCTGAAATTTAATATTTGATTTTTATTTAAATGCTTTCGAATATTTTTTCTTTGTAAATAAAATGGAATTACAAAATTAGATTACTTTGAAAATGGTACAAAAATTTGTCGTAACCTCCAAAGTTGCAGGGTCTCTTAGGCATTAGTCTATTTGATTATTAGTCCCTTGGCACTAGGGTCACCTGTACCTCTTTTGCCCTCCTCATCGGTTAATATTGTTTCGCTATCGAATTAGTGAACTAAATGCTGAATGTTGTCAAAGAAATTGCAAAAGCCCCGAGGCATCATTAAGATAATCGTATAGTAACTGAGTTAGACAAGATTTTTTTCCCAAAATTTCAATGAAATGTTATAGGCATATACTATTCATCCACCCCCCGTGCTTTTCCTCGTATACGAGCACAAGGAAAAAATTGTTATATTCACGATTTCGATCTACAAGCGTATTCTATACAAAATTTTCTTTTATTTCGTTTTTCTTACTTATGATGTATTCCAAGAGAAAATATTGTAATAGTCACAAAATTTGTCCTCGAGATTTATGATGAATCTACACGTTTTAGATCTTGAATCCTAAAAAAATGTTGGATATAAATCTCAATGTCTGTCTATCTCTCTGTCTATGAATAAGACATTTAAAAATCGAAATGAATTAGATTAACAGAATTTGGTATGTAAACATGTGGTTTTAACACCAAAATTGTACATCTGTATCAAATGATGTATAAAAATTGCAAAAGTTTGACTCTCTGCTAATCTGATTCAGCCATGATTAGGAGCGAAAAACAGTAAATTAGTAGGATAAATATTATTATGTGATCTTTATAACACAATTGTTGATTTGTTATGATATCTCAGTTCACAGGGAATGAGTGTATGCTTATATGCGAAAATATGCAGAAATACAGAATAGGTGTCATATTCAGTAAGCATATGGGAAAATCGAAGTGAGAACTTTTACATTTTTATACAACTTTTATGTTGTATACAAATTTATGTTTATTTCGATTTCGTGATAACGTATTGACATATGCACCAATGTTTAGACAATCACTAAGGATCCAGAAAACGAAGAAATACTTATATCAATGTAACATAGCAACTATGATATGTTTAACAATAGATTTAAATATATTATTATCTATCTAACAGAATGCTTACTGAAATTATAGGTATCTTTTAGAATTGTATTTCAATCAGCTGATAATAGGGTAATGGTTTTTTCAATTTATCAATACCTGGAGGTGTAATTCTAATAGTACCGTTAGATGTCTTTATAAAGCAGTGTTTCACCATGTAGATGTTGAAGTGATTATGAAAGAAAATTTAGGATTATATTTTGGAAAGCTCTTTATGAGTAGTTACATTTAAAAACACTAACTCAAGTAGCTCAATATTCTGTACAATATAATTTGATATTGTTCGCTATTACACAATATTATACCGAGGTAGCACAACATGTTACATAATATTGTGCAATATTATATAATATTATTCAATATTTAATAATGTTATACAATATTGCGAATATTGCTTAATGTCGTTCAATATTGTATAATATACGTGCGGCTCTAGGGTATAATTTCATACTGTTACGAAATTTCCGGGGTTCGTTTGGATAGTGAGGTTTATATGGTGTGAAGAGCACTCAATCACCAGGTGGCAGTAGAAAATAAAACAACGCTGTTTATTTACACGAAGACACACAGGACAGCACAAAGACGACAACTATATACAGCACAGAAGACGATTATCTTCAGCCGAGACGTGAAGCATACAACAGTACACACAGCAACATACGACAGTATACACAGCAGCTCTACTCCGTCGCTGCTCCGCTAGTCCTTGGAAGACGAGTTCTTCACCGTCGCTTCCGACTACTCTTCGACTCCACTGGCCCACGACTCAATTCACCACTACTCGGCAGCTGCGAGCCACTCCTTTTATAGGTCTCAGGGGGCGGGGCTAGAAACCTCTCAACCAATCAGGAATGTTCGAGGCGTATCTCCGTTCCTACTGGACGGATCGGGAAAATTCTCGATGTTTCGGGTATAACCTATTTTGGTGACAAAGTCGCCAAATTCGTTGCCAAGTCGCCAAATGGTCGCCAAGTTTGTCGCCAAGCTCTGAGATCTCCTATGGAACCCATTATGCTGGGAAGCCGCATCACAGGTTTATAACAATACAATGCTGTTCGATATTATTAGTTGCGCAACTTAAATGTTTCTTTTTTAAACCAATAATATTAAGATTTTTTTTTTGATTTTTGTATACGAAATAAGCAGAGAACCTGTGGAAGTGATCTCTCCGAAACGCCCTCGCGTACTCCCCAATAAAAGTCTTATTTCCTTTCATCTGTATAAAATTGCGCAAGGCCACGAATAACCTGCATGGCATTGGGGAACGACAATTGTGAAATATAAATCTTTGGCCTAATCTATCCTTTTTACTGAATCTACGGCAAGAACGCGTATTTTAGATATGTTTTTACTGGCCGATTGATACCAAAATTTGACACGAAACTGCAGTAGTAATCATAAGATAATACTCTAGTATAGAACTCAATGACACACACAAGAAGTAGAGCTAAACCAATTTATTAACTCAACTCAGAACACAATGACTGACAAATCTTCAGCTTTTATACTAGCAGGGAAAGTTCCAGAATACTTTTCTGGAGACAGTAAGAAAAGCCCAGAACACTTGTCTGGTAAACTAAAGAAATGTCCAGAATCTTCTGGAACATGAAATAAAGGGAAACATAAAATCAAGGAATTAAATATTTACACAAACTGTGAATTGCATTGTCTCTAGCTGGATTCGAACTTGCAACCTCTTGATTTTGAGATAAGTGCTATGACCATTCGGCCATGGAGAGTCGACTGCCACTTTTTCAATGCGGCAATATACAGAATTTCATTGATTCAGTGATGCCGTTATAAGTACTGCGTTTACAAGCATACGAAAGTACATTTCGACAGACGGTCAACCGTTTAAAAAATCTGGTTCAAAATTTGATAAGTATTTATATTTTAGATGATAATCCTGTGTATGATTTTTTTTTATTTAGCTCTTTGCGTTTTGGAGTTATCAAGTTCACTTCTACTTGAACAGCTATGACAGATATATTTCCTGGGAATGGATTTCGTTCAAAATTTAACAGAAACCTACAAATTCGATCGTAGCTCTATATATTAAATTTCAGACTTTTTTCAGGGTGTTTCTGAGTTATCGGGTCACACACATACACTTAGTGAAAGTTATAATATTAAAGATATTGTTACGGATTTCCCTCTATCACTATCAATCCGTCGGGTTCGTTTACTTGTGTGTATTTAGTGGTTGTGTATGGTATGAAGATAACACACCACAATGATCAGTCCTTTCAGTAGACGAACACACAACACGTTTATTGACACTACGACAGCACAAAGGCGACAACTATATACAGCATAGAGAAGACAATTATCTTCAGCCAAGACGTGCACACAGCAGCACACGATAAGACTCTACTTCAGACAGAAGCGCACAGCTTAGTTCAGCGCTAGCTTGACTCCGTCGCTGCTCTGCTAATCTCTGGAAGACCCGTTGTTTACCGTCGATTCCGACTACTATTGGCAGCTGCAGACTGCCTTCTTTTATAGGTCTCAGGAGGCGGGGCTAGAAGCCTCTCAACTAATCAGGAACTTTCGAGGTGTATCTCGGTTCCCAATGGACGGATCGGGAAAATTCTTGATGTTTAGGGTATAATCTATTTTGGCGCAAAAGTCGCCAAATTCGTCGCCAAGTCGCCAAATGGTCGCCTTCGGCGAGACACCCGGACTCCGTCCAATACAGATGACTGTAAAACAGTCTTTCTGATGATGGAACCAACTATGCTAGGAAGCAGCATCACAGATTTGTAACAATATGTTTTTAGTACCCAGGAAAATCTGAAACGTGGAGATTCGTCAAAATATCTAGTTCGCATTTTTTGACGATTACAATACTTCTATACTTCGTATAATAAAAGTAAGAAGAACTGTAAATGTCAAAAAAAATTCAAGTCCTATATTTTGATAAACCTTTACGATTTAGACTTCCTTGTGCCCGAAAAACACATAATAGAAATTTACGAAATTATTTGTTGTACCAAATATCAAATACCTCTTTGATTGAATACATTGCACAGCAGAAAAAACGCGTTAATAAGAGAAGAGAAATCATTCCCTTGATAATCGGTGAAGGATTAGCCCAAACAGCCAAACTACCAAGACTTTGTCTCTTATTAATTTAATTTCAAGTGTATTCACTGTAAAACTAGACTCTGACATAAGCATTTTCCCTCGATTCCACCTTCTATCGCAAAAAATCGAGATATTATTAATTTTTTTTTTTAAATTTTGCTTCCTCCTCCTTATGATTCGATGAAGCACAATTATAATGAAATTTGAACTCTAATATCCATCCGAATCCCCCATGTACCGAAAAAGTATTAGTACACTGAAATATAACCCTAAAACTGCACCTAAACTCCCCCGCTTCTGATAAAGTATCATTAAAATGAAATTTAATCACTAAAACAGCGCCGAATCTTTCCTGTACCTTCGATAGAATGTCATTAAAATGAAATTTAACAATTAATATTGTGTTGAATCTGCCACACTCCAATAAAGTATCATTACAATAAAATTTACTCACTAATATTGCGCTGAATCTCCCTTACCTCTAATAGGTGACATTACAATGAAATTCAACCACTAATATTTTGCCGAATCTCCTATGCTTTGATAGAGACTCATTACAATGAAATTTATTCAGAGATATTGCACTAAGTCTTTCGTATCTCCAATACGAACCATTACAATGAAATTTAAACAATATTATGTTGAATCTGCCATACTCCAATAAAGTATCATTGCAATGAAATTTTATTCACCAATAATGCCCTGAATCTTTCGTATCTCTAATAAGTGCCATTACAATGAAATTCAACCACTAATATTTTGCCAAATCTCCTATGCTTTGATAGAGACTCATTACAATGAAATTTATTCAGAGATATTGCACTAAGTCTTTCGTATCTCCAATACGAACCATTCCAATGAAATTCAAATAATATTATGTTGAATCTGCCATACTCCAATAAAGTATCATTGCAATGAAATTTTATTCACCAATAATGCGCTGAATCTCCCGTACCTTTAATAGGTGTCATTACAATGAAATTCAACCACTAATATTTTGCCGAATCTCCTATGCTCTGATAGAGTGTCATTAAAATGAAATTTAACCACTAATATTGTGCAGAATCTCCCATGCTCTAATAGGTGTGATTACAATAAAATTCAACCACTAATATTTTGTCGAATCTCCCATGCTCTGATAGAGTGTCATTACAATGAAATTTAACCACTAATATTGTGCCGAATCTCCCATTATATGATAGAATTTTATTACAATGAAATTTAATCATTAATATAGTGCCGAATCTCCCGCAATATTATTAAATGAATTTTGGCCACTAACATGCACACTTGTGTTGAATATACCATATTTTGATAAAGTGTCACTACACTGAAATTTAACCACTTATATCAAGTTGTATCTTCCCATGCCCTAAGAGAATATCTTTACAATGAAAATTAAACACTATAAAGCTGAGCGTACCTATCCTTCTATGCTTTAATATTAAAAACTTCAAGTGACATTCACGAGTTGTACAGAGAGTACACAAGAAAGTAGATTTTTCCGATTAAAAAAATTTCTTTTCAAAAGGGATTTTGTTGTTTACAGTCTTTAAAAAAGTCTAAAAGCCCTCTCAAGGCAGTAAATCAATGGAATCAAGAGCAGAGCTTAAAAAAAACAGACCCATAATTTTTTAAGTGTGTGTCTGCCATTTCTGTGACAGCAGCTTGCAATAAAAGCATCCTCGAAACGAAAACTCACAACAAGCCATGAGCTGTTACATAAAAAGATATGTTCCCTGGAAGAGACATCCTTTATAAATAGGGCCCTCCATCATGATAAAGAGCACGCAAGGGATATGAGACACCATGAGACACGGCATAAATAGCAACTCTTGTTAAAAAGCTATTAGCAAAATAGACATTTTCTTTGTTTATTGCGGTCGAGGAGACACGCAGTCTTTGAAAACACAAAATTTTGACAATACCAGGAAGTGATCTCAAAATGAACAGTTTTTCGTCAAAGCAGTTGCTGTAAATTTTGAAAGTGGGTGGTTTCCAAATAAGTCTACTTGAGTATACGGCTGAGAAAAATATATTAAAATACTAAAATTGCGTGGCAGATTCTGCGACATCGATTCCACGTGAAAAAAATCATAAAACATTGTTGTTTATCCTCTCGGATGTGAATTACGGTACATTAAAATATTGTAAAGAATTTCTAAAATTTGAAGTTCTCCGAATTCGAAATTTTGTCTGTCTGTCTGGGATGGTAAGGTAAATCAGCAACATGCCGTGGTCTGTCAGGAATAAACATATACAAAAAGATCTGAATGTTGCAACCTTGAAAGATTTTCATAATAAACTCACAAAATGATACTTTGGAAAAAATCGACAATAGCGATAACATTGAATTTAAAGAAATTGAAGTATACAGACCAACACTTCTAAAGAATGCTAAGCGACTTCGCCATCTTCCACATGTCTAGGACATGTCCACACCTCAGATTGCCAGCGACTTGATTCTGGACAGATTCTGCCAAAATTTAATAATGTAATTTTTTTCCTTCATTCTTTTCTCTCGTGTTTTATTATACATTGTTAAATTGTAAGTAAATCCCATTTATTTTAGCACAGCCACTTACTAAGTAATCTCATTGCCATGCCATTATTGTATTCATCTGTTATGTCCTGAGGTTAAGAACATTCAGTTAAAGCACTCCTTGACATTCCTCTCAAATAGGCAAATCTATCCGTCTAGAAATACGATAACATTAAAAGAAAGAGATAGATGGATGAAAGTTTGCATGTAGATTTTATTCCAAAACTGTACATTTTTATCAAATCCGAAATTTTGTCTATCCATCTGGGAATTTGATTGTTTATACACGCAAAGCGATAGGCGGATGAAATTTCGTATGTGGATTTTACCTCCAAAATTGAAATCTTTATCAAATCCGAAATTTGGTCTATCCAGGTGGAAACATGATTGTTCATGCACGCAAAGCGACAGACGGATGAAATTTTTCATGTAGGTTTTATCCCAAAATTGTACATCTTTATCAAATCCGAAATTTGGTCTATCCATCTGGGAACATGATTGTTCATACACACAAAGCGATAGACGGATGAAATTTCGTATGTGGATTTTACCTGCAAAATTGAAATCTTTATTAAATCCGGTCTATCCATCTGGGAACATGATTTTTCATACACGAAAAGCGATAGACGGATGAAATTTTGCATATAGATTTTACTCCAAAATTGTACATTTTTATCAAATCCGAAATTTGGTCTATCCATCTGGGAACATGATTGTTCATACACGCAAAGCGATAGACGGATGAAATTTCGTATGTGGATTTTACCTCCAAAATTGAAATCTTTATCAAATCCGAAATTTGGTCTATCCATCTGGGAACATGATTGTTCATACACGCAAAGCGACAGACGGATGAAATTTTTCATGTAGGTTTTATCCCAAAATTGTATATCTTTATCAAATCCGAAATTTGGTCTATCCATCTGGGAACATGATTGTTCATACACGCAAAGCGATAGACGGATGAAATTTCGTATGTGGATTTTACCTCCAAAATTGAAATCTTTATCAAATCCGAAATTTGGTCTATCCAGGTGGGAACATGATTGTTCATACACGCAAAGCGATAGACGGATGAAATTTCGTATGTGGATTTTACCTCCAAAATTGAAATCTTTATCAAATCCGAAATTTGGTCTATCCAGGTGGGAACATGATTGTTCATACACGCAAAGCGACAGACGGATGAAATTTTTCATGTTGGTTTTATCCCAAAATTGTATATCTTTATCAAATCCGAAATTTGGTCTATCCATCTGGGAACATGATTGTTCATACACGCAAAGCGATAGACGGATGAAATTTCGTATGTGGATTTTACCTCCAAAATTGAAATCTTTATCAAATCCGAAATTTGGTCTATCCAGGTGGGAACATGATTGTTCATACACGCAAAGCGATAGACGGATGAAATTTCGTATGTGGATTTTACCTCCAAAATTGAAATCTTTATCAAATCCGAAATTTGGTCTATCCAGGTGGGAACATGATTGTTCATACACGCAAAGCGACAGACGGATGAAATTTTTCATGTTGGTTTTATCCCAAAATTGTATATCTTTATCAAATCCGAAATTTGGTCTATCCATCTGGGAACATGATTGTTCATACACGCAAAGCGATAGACGGATGAAATTTCGTATGTGGATTTTACCTCCAAAATTGAAATCTTTATCAAATCCGAAATTTGGCCTATCCAGGTGGGAACATGATTGTTCATACACGCAAAGCGACAGACGGATGAAATTTTTCATGTAGGTTTTATCCCAAAATTGTATATCTTTATCAAATCCGAAATTTGGTCTATCCATCTGGGAACATGATTGTTCTTACACGTAAATCGATAGACGGAGGAAGTTTGGCATATAGGTTTTACTCCAAAACTGTACATCTTTATCAAATCCGAAATTTGGTCTATCCATCTGGGAACATGATTGTTCTTACACGTAAATCGATAGACGGAGGAAGTTTGGCATATAGGTTTTACTCCAAAACTGTACATCTTTATCAAATCCGAAATTTGGTCTATCCATCTGGGAACATGATTGTTCTTACACGCAAAGCGATAGACGGATGAAATTTTGCATATAGGTTTTACTCCAAAACTGTACATCTTTATCAAATCCGAAATTTTGTCTGTCCGTCTGAGTACAAGATTATTCATACACGCAAAGACTATGAGATGATAGACAGATGAAATTTAGTATGTAGTTTCTATTCTAGAACTACACATGTTTGCCAAATCTGAAATTTTGCCTATCCATCTCAAAACACTCTCTCAACAAACAAGATTTTGCAAGTGGGTTCAAAATTGCAGATCTATCAAATTTTGGGCGAGATTTGTTTTACTTTGAGAGCAGGATAACCCAGTAATACAGAGAATGGCATACGTAATATATGGTTTTATTATCAGAATTATAGACGTGTTTAAAAATTTGAACAAATCCAATACCGGGCAGTCTGTCTGTCGATCTGTTTATTCACAGATATATGATAATTCAAAAAAAAAAAAAAAAAATCAAGCAGCTAAGGATGTAGGCTCCAATATTGTAAAAAAAACAATGGAACACATTTATGAAGGACAGACTGTTTGTCTATGAGACAAGATAACAATAATTGATAACTTTAGCTAGCAAAATAAATAATAACATTGTTTTGAGGTAGTAGAATCATTGTATTAATTTTTGATTAAATTTTGATGGCTTCTATTTTATTTGCATCGGATTTTGGACCTAATTTATCTAAAAGAAGAAATGCTTCGAAATTAATTCTCGATTTTCATAAGTGTAATTCTTTCATTTTTTTTTTTAGTGTGTGTGTGTGTTTATGGACAGACGAAAGAGATAAACCTAATCCCAAAAGCGGTTTTTTGAACTCAGGAGAGGGCGGAAAATGTAAATAATCATTGAAATTTAGGGGCCAATTTTTTGTTTTTATGATCCCGGTACTTTCTCTTTTCAAAGTTTGCGGAAGATAAAATTAAAATCAATATAACTGGGACAGCTGAAACAGGTATGTTAGTTCATATGAGGTGTTAATAGGATGTTGACTCTAATTGTAGTTCATTTATTATGTGTTAGTGATAAGTAAATACTTCCAGGTTGAAAAATGTTCTAAATGACATAAATAATTATATTTATTTTAAATTGTTTGCGAGAATAAATAGAATACTAAAAATTACGAATTTTTATTTTTTAACAATCCCCTATCCGTTTTATCATATTTAAGAAAATATTATTGACACATTTAACATTAAAATAATTTTTTACTGCGATAAAGCTGACTGTGTAATAAAACTTTGAATAACTTATTTTAAACTAATTAAATGCAGCAAGAGCAGTCCGCTGATAAGCAGATCTTCAGGAAGTGATAATTGAAACCAGTTAAAATCGTCTAAAAATAATGGAATTCAGTTTCTTTACCAGATGAATTCCAGTTTCGGAAATGTTGAGCTTATTTACTTAAAATGTCATAAATTCAAGAATATTTTACTAAATATAACTAATAAGACTGGAAGATTATAAAGAAATTTAAAATTTATAATTTTTTCGAGAAACATGTATTGACTCAAACAATTCAGAGTATATATATATTTTTTAAATGTTAGTTAGTTTATTTTTCCATTGAAATTACAAGCTTGTTTTAGCTACCAGACTATTTCGCCATTATTGGAGTAAATACTCAGAATTTCAAATAACTTACCATTCTAATTATTGTTCTTCGTCAGGATAAACTCGAGTTCCATTATTTGATATTCTTTTTTTTACTTTCTCGTCTACTAAGTATGGGCCGTGGCGGCCTTCTGGTAAGGTCTCGGCTTGTGAGCCGTAGGGTTTCAGGTTCGAGACCCCATTCCACCGAAGAACCGCCGTGTAAGGGAGTCTGTTGCACGATAAATCCGTCAGAGGCAACCGTCCTTCTGTTAGTGTGGTGTGGTGAGGAGAGGAGGGTGCCAGATCAGGCGTCGTCCTCGTCATCTCACCGCGGTTCAAAATTTGGAGATCAGTCCCAAAATATCCCTAGTGTTGCTTTAAACGGGATGTTAACGTAGCTAATCGTATATTAAATATAAAGAAAATATTGTAATAATGAAAAAATTCGAACTGGAGTTTTTGAAGAATCTCAATGTTTCATATTTCATCGAGACCGAAAAACACATTTTTTGGCATTATGTCTGCCTGTGACAAAGATAACTCAAAACGTTTTGAACCAGTCGGATGAAATTTGTCTATCTAATTTGTCTTGAAACATTTAATTTGTAGATTTCTATCAAATTTTGATAATCCACTGAGAGGAAGTCTGTCTGTCCAGATGTCCAAATATGAATTAACATGATAACTACAAAACAAGAAGACAAATACAGATAAATATTAGTAAACAGTTTTAGCACTTAAAGTCTAGATCCGATTCAAATTTTAAACCAATCTTTCAAGCTTTTGACCATCTGGTGATCTTTACTGTTTCATTATACCAAATTTGTATATTTCTATTAAACTTTGAGTAAAATCGATTCAGAGGAGGTCCGTCCTTTCAATTCATCTTGATATGAGATGGTAAATCTGTGGCGGATTTAATTGAGTGAGGATAGAACCTGGGTTCACAGGCGAGTAACATAACCACGATACAAAAGATATTGATCAGGTAGCGTAGCTGTTAACTGGCTTATAAGCTTTCACCACAGACTCTCCCACCAGTGAGTCGGAGGTGAGACAAACGATATGGCTGTTGAGTGGTGATGTATTAACTGTTGAATCTAATGCGCCTGTACCCATTTGAGTAACGCCAAGCGTTATGGCGAGCGTGCGTGAGTGAGTGCTTGTTGATGCTGTTGCTGCGTCAAGTGAGTCTGACGACTTTAGGTTACTGTGTCAAGAGAATCTGATGACTTTGGTTTGCTGTGGGCAGATTACGCCACAACAGCTGTACGAAGGTTGAAGGTTTATCGTTCGAGGTCACCAATGTGGTGAACTGGAATGAGCGAAGATAGAACCTGGGACCTTGTGGTTCACAGCCGAGTATCATAACCACGATACAAAAGCAATTGCTCGGATAGGGTAGCTGTTAACTGGCTTATAAGGTTTCACCACAAATCTCACAGATTTAACATCTATAGTGTAGATACCTATCCAATTATGAGCCAAATCCCACCAAGGGTTGGCGACCTGTCAGACTGTATTTTCAGACTTTTATGTAAACACGGTGACACAAAATTTCAAAGACTTAAAATAAATTTAGTATGTGAGTTTGTGACTACAAATATACTTTTGTGTCAGCTTTCAATCGATTAGGCAAAATGCATCTAAAACTCAAACTTCGATTTTCAAATACTGTTAACCTCATATCAGGGATTAATCGCCAAAAAAAAACTCGCCAATGTTGACTTGATAGATTCAGTAATAATTCTAAATTCAAGCCAAAAGTTAATATCACGTAACGATTGTAACTATGTAAGGTATTCTCTGACTTTTTGTCTTACCCAAGGTCCAGAATATTTTGTGGGAGTAGGGCATGACACTTTTATTAGAGAATATGGTAGAAAGTTTTGGTGGGACTACTCCCGCAGGTTTAGAAAATACAACGGATCCGAATTTTCGTTCCAAGTACTTAAATTGCATGCAAAAATTAATGCATACATAGAAGGGCAATGACATTTCACTTTCTTTTTCTTTTACTGTGTGGGATTGCTTTAGAGCAGTTGCCTTAATTATGATGAAGGAGAAACCGAAAAAGAATGTACGTAAACAAGAAAGAATTTGGAAGTCTTTTGACATCCCTGTTTATTTTAGATTTGTGTTTCTTCCTGTTTTTTTAAATAATAGTTATAAACTAAAAAACGGGATTTTTTTAAAGTCGAGGAATAAATATTTTTTGGAGACCAATGAACTATAAGATATACGAAGAAAATTAAAATGTAAATGTTTTTTTATATGCAAAAAAATATTTTGTTTGAAATTCTGAACTTTTGTTAAATTATTTAGCTGACCTAGTATAGTTATTCTTGCAATTCAGTGGGAACCTCAAAAGAAGATTGGTTTAGTTTGTTTACGTTTAGAAGAATTCAATGGCTTCAAAATAATTTCTTATTGCTCTATTTCGAATCAGAATTAAAATATATATTTCGGCAACTTGTTGATTTATCGCGATTAATGGTTGCTAAAAGTTTTAATGTAAAATTTTCAATTTTTTATGTATTCAATTTTATTCAGAAATCTTATACTGCCCTTTCATTGTGCTATGCATTTTCTTAATTTTTTTTCTGTATCTTCATCAATTATATCAATATTATTATCTTCATCGATCTATCGTATCTTGTATCTTCATCAATTATATAATTATTTTAATTTTATCGCAGGAAAAAGCAACAATGATTAAAAATTGCCGTAATTTATAATATTTTTTAGAAAATTGCTTGATAGTGAAAAACGTTAGTGATAAACACACCAAAATTTCAAAGTAATGGAGAGAGTTTTGTATATAATTTCAATGGATGGTGATTGGATGCTGAGCCAATGGAATTCAATATAATTGGCGACATAAAGGAAGATTATCGAGCATGCGAGATACTTGGTGATATTTTCTGTTAAGACTCGAGATTCATAACTTCTTCCCGAAAATTCGATACCCTGTCGTGAGAGCTATAGAAACCGTGTGCATGAGAGAAGTAGTAGCATGAATCTTGTGCTTTTATCTCTAGCGAGTTCTGACTGAGCACTTAAAATATTAATAAATACATACTATTACAGAACATATGCAAAACACATACTAGTTCAGAAACATTACATTGTTCTGTTCATTTCATCATTCTAAATTTTCTTTCTGCATCTTCATAGATTAGTTAAGTCACATTAAAAAGTAGCAATGTTTAAAGTGGCTGTAATTTTTAAAAATTTAAAAATTGCTTTATTGTGAAATTATATGTTAGTGAAAAATATACTAATATTTCAAAGTAAAGGAGAGAATTTTGTTGATAATTTCAGTAGATGGTGATTGGATGTCAAATCAATGGAATTCGATCTCTGATCGTAATATATAATACTAATAATACTCTATAAATATACTAATGCCGTATTGAAAATAGGCAGTCGACTCTCCATGGCCGAATGGTCATAGCACTGGTCTCATAATCAAGACATCGTACGTTCAAATCCCGCTAGAGACAATGCGATTCACAGTCTGTGTAAATGTTTAATTCCTTTATTTCATGTACCAGAAGATTCTAGACATTTCTTTAGTTTACCAGACAAGTGTTCTGGACTTTTCTTACTGTCTCCAGAAAAGTATTCTGGAACATCCCTGCTAGTATAAAAGCAGATCTGTCAGTCACTGCGTTCTCAGTTCAGAGTTGAGTTAATGAATTGGTTTAGCTCTACTTCGTGTGTGTGTCATTGAGTTCCACACTAAAGAACCTACATTAGAACCTACGTTCAAATCCCGCTAGAGACAATGCGATTCACAGTCTGTGTAAATGTTTAATTCCTTTATTTCATGTACCAGAAGATTCTAGACATTTCTTTAGTTTACCAGACAAGTGTTCTGGACTTTTCTTACTGTCTCCAGAAAAGTATTCTGGAACATCCCTGCTAGTATAAAAGCAGATCTGTCAGTCACTGCGTTCTCAGTTCAGAGTTGAGTTAATGAATTGGTTTAGCTCTACTTCGTGTGTGTGTCATTGAGTTCCACACTAAAGAACCTACATTAGAACCTACGTTCAAATCCCGCTAGAGACAATGCGATTCACAGTCTGTGTAAATGTTTAATTCCTTTATTTCATGTACCAGAAGATTCTAGACATTTCTTTAGTTTACCAGACAAGTGTTCTGGACTTTTCTTACTGTCTCCAGAAAAGTATTCTGGAACATCCCTGCTAGTATAAAAGCAGATCTGTCAGTCACTGCGTTCTCAGTTCAGAGTTGAGTTAATGAATTGGTTTAGCTCTACTTCGTGTGTGTGTCATTGAGTTCCACACTAAAGAACCTACATTAGAGATATGTTAGTAATAAATATACTAATATTTCAAAGTAAAGGAGAGAATTAGAGATATGTTAGTAATAAATATACTAATATTTCAAAGTAAAGGAGAGAATTTTGTTGATAATTTCAGTGGATGGTGATTGGATGTCAGGTCAATGGAATTCGATCTTTGATCTTCTATATATTTGGCGATAAAAGGGAAGATTCTCGAATATGTGGAAATCGCGGTGATGTGTCTGCTAGGATTCGAGATTCGTAACTTCTTCTCCAATATTCGATACTCTGTCACTAGAGCCTTAGAAACTGAGCACACGAGAGAAGTCACCGCGTGAATATTACTCGTTTATCTCTAGCGAGTTTTCTCTGAGCACTGAAAATTTTAATAGACATACAAAATTCATACTATTTCAGAAATTTTACATTGTTCTATTCATTGTGCTATGTGTACGCGTCAATTACATCACAGGACATTTAGAGCATTTAAAATTAGCAACAATAAAAATGGGCGGAATTTTAAAAATTTCCAAAATTGCTTGATTGTGAAGTTATTCGTAATAAACCTAGTTTTCATAAAAGCAAAGGAGAGAGATAATTCAACGGATGTAGATAATTTGTAGATAATTTCAACGGATGGTGAATGAAGACAAGATCTATGAAATTCGGTCTACTTGGCAACAAAAAAAAAGATTCTAGAATATGCTGGAGTCTTGGCGATATCTCTGCTAGGATTTGAGATTCGTAGTTTCTTCCCGAACATTCAGTATCGTATCACGGGAGCTATAGAAGCCGAGCACATGAGAGAAATAGTCGAGTGAATACAATATGTTGAAAATTTATCTCTAACGAGTTCTGCCTGAGAATTCTGTGCTGTTGCGGTTGTTTAATAGCGATTTACTACTTGCGTATATGCTGTTAATTTTTGTACGTGTTGTCTTTGCATACGTTTCTGCAATGTTTTGGTATTTCTGTTTTTATGGAATAAAGCATAATTTCCATACCGAGTTTATTAGAATTTACCACCATACATTAACCGGACAGATTTTTTTTATTGCAAATTTATCATATATATCGTAGAATATATGTTACTCCATATCGCAGATTATCCATATTAATTTTTCCTATAATAATCCACAAATTACCCGTACAGTCATTCCATATCAGAGATTATACATTACTCTTTTAAATCCATTCAAAATGATTTTTAATTATAGTGTTTGCCTAATAACATGGGGAAAGAATTACATCGAAGCTGTCTCACGAAAAGTATTGGAATCAGTAATATTCTAATAAAGAAGCTATCTAATTATTAAGAGAACATGACTGAATATAAAAACAAAAGGGAGTTTCCATCTTATCAAAACAAAAAAGGTACAAACCACATTTAAAAAATCTATTATCATTTAAACAATGAAATCAATTCAAGTGATTAGATAAACTAGACAATGGTGAATAATCTTATCATTTCTTATCTAATTCTTTTATTAAGACAAAAATACAAACATCAAACCATTGAAGTTAAACTGTTATCGAGATAAAAATTGGCACCCATTTTATGAGCATTCCAGGAGCACGAATCGTGTTTATTCCTTTTGCTCAAGATAATAACGTATAGTATTATCATGTGTAAATACGTCGAATTCTGTATTTCTGCATATTCAAAGACTGCTACCTTTTTCATGAAGTTTGGATATAAGAGTTAACCTTTTTTTTGCATTAAGTCAAGAAGCATTCTTTTGAGATTGATCGTTGAATGCCAATAATGGCGAATGCTGATGCAAGCTTTACGTACATATGGGTAATCGAAAATTTCTCGGAACTGACTTACATAGATTTGAACAGTCCAACCTTCGTCGTCAAATCCATAGGAGATACAGTTTGGTACTTAGAGATAAATGAATATGCCGGCTTTCATTGTCGTATTCGAACAAGAGATTTTTCATTAAAAAAGAGCGATGGAATAGATTTCGAATTCTCATTTCTTGGTGCTGATGGACTTCCATTAATTTCAAAGAGAAGCAGAGAGCCCAGACTGTTCCTAAATTTGATGAACAGGGAAGAATTTTTAGTAAGACGAGACGAATTCCTACAAAATAATACGCTTACAGTTCGGTGTCGAATGTGGAAAAGAGATCGTAAAATACCAACTACAGATCTCTGTTATGCTCGTACAAAGTTAAAAACGTACACAGAATCTTTCATATGGGCTGTAGAAGACTTCAGTGCATTGAATAGTACTGCTGCAGAAGATTTTAGAAATGTACCATCGGGTGATAAAAAGATTTATCCTTTAAAGCCCATAACTAAAAAAGGACCTTTTATGGCTCTTATCCTGTACTTGAAAGGAGATTTTGTTTATGTCAATTTTCTTATTGAGAAAAGTAGAGATTATGCCTACAGTTGTGAATTATCAGTCTTGGATGCCAATGGAAAAGTCATTGTATCCAGTGTCGAAAGAGGTCGTACAGATTATGCATGGGCATTTTTAACATTTAGGCGTTTAATTTTGAGAGCTTTACTAATCGCCAATAAGAACTTATTCTTGCCAAATGATACGTTCCATTTGAGGTGCTCATTGGAAGTTTGTGCTGGAATAATATCAAGTGAAAATGAACATTTCACTCCGAATGTTGTTTCTGTTGCCGAAGAAGAGGAAGAAGTTCTGAATTTTCATGTTGCAGCAATGGAAGCTGATGATTCCTTGGAATTTGAAGAATACTTTATTAAAGATGATGATGATAATGGTTTAGTTGATAAATAATGAATTGGTCTTTTTAGAGACTCGTGGGTGTTCAAAGTTGAGTTATTTTAATAATGAGACATTATTGATTGACATTAGTCTGAGAACTGGCATCGGCAATTAGCATTGTATCTTGTAAAAGTCGAAAATTAATTGCTCCAGATATTCCACGCTGCCAAAGAGTTGTTAAAGAATTATCATGTTACCAAAGACTGTGTTAAGAATATTTTCAGCAACTACATGATAAGAAATATCTCTGAGATTAATGATATGGAAGAAAATCATATTCCATGTTGCGAAAGAGTTGTCTCAGAATTACCAAGTCCGTGTTACCAAAGACTGTATTAAGAATAATTTCGGCAACTACATGACAAGAAATATCACTGAGATTAATGATATAGAAGAAAATGATATTCCATGTTGCGAAAGAGTTGTCACAGAATTACCAAGTCCGTGTTACCAAAGACTGTGTTAAGAATATTTTCGGCAACTACATGACAAGAAATATCACTGAGATTAATGATATGGAAAAAAATGTTTTTGTCGTTTATTATTGTACATTTACAGAAAAGTAGCCGAAAAATACTTAGTTTGAGAATGTGCTGAATTTCTTTAAAGCAATCGCTGATAATTACTTTTTGATAAAAGCTCAAGTTTTCTTATAATTAACGTTTAGAAAACTGAGTTAATTTTCTTGGCGTTCTGCCTCTAGTTGACAAATACCAGATCGATAAATTAAACAAAAAATGAGATCACGAATTTTGTTTATAATATAGTTAAGAACTATCGATCTCGTGAAAGAATTTGTCGAAAGAAATATATGAAGAAAAATGATGAAATATTTTGAGAGAAAAGATTGGCAACAAAATAATTTGATAATTAGCTGACAAAACAAAAACAACAACAAAAAAAAACTATCATTCATGAATTATCGAAAATTGATTTATTTGTAAAGAATTCGAAATTATGTGTGCATGGCAAGCATGGCAAAAAATGAAAACATATATGAAAACTAATAAGTTATAATATGTACTACAAGGATAATTTCTAGGTACACTTTACAGTTTCTTTCATTATTTTGAATAAAAAATATGCTAATTGTAAGAGTAGTTCTTAATGTAAGTATTCTTAAAAATTACTATTTTTTGCAAAGTATTAAACACTCTGAGAATTGTTTTACTTTTATTATTAATACAAAATCGTAATAATTATTTATACAAAAGTTGATATAATTTTAAATTTCATTTCACTAACATATTCGTAAATGGCTCAATTTCTGTAACAATAAAAAAGAATATTTAACTGAAGTAAATTCTCTTTTAATTTTTACCTAAAATGGAATAGAAAATTGTACAACGCCATTTTTATTGAATGAATAACATTTTACGTTGTAGTGATTAAAATATTGCTTTTTATCAACTTTTGATGAGTTTATTAGATGAATTTATTTTATTTATACTTATTTAATTATGTATGTATATACATTGTATGTTTCATTCTAAAAAAAATCCAAATTAGGTATT
Organism: Argiope bruennichi; assembly: GCF_947563725.1. NCBI lineage: Eukaryota > Metazoa > Arthropoda > Arachnida > Araneae > Araneidae > Argiope > Argiope bruennichi. Next base: position 74,674,483 of record NC_079160.1, read on the forward strand.
TAAATGCTGTGTTTTCAAGGTGCTTTACTTCTTATATATATAAAGTTACTGTACTTGAATTTTTTCAAAATAATTTATTATAAATGTTTCAAATAATTATCGATACCTCTTAAATTCATTCTTGCATATAGATTAAGAATATGTATATATGATCTTTATTTCATTATTATTCTATATGATTTTAATATATATATATATATATATATATATATATATATATATATATATATATATATATATATATATATATATATATATATATATCATTTTTTATAAAATAAAGTTACTTGATTGTTCCCTAAGAATTCCAAATAAAATATTTACAATGTTTAAATAATGATAGTTCGGGGAATTATACTTAATATACCAACCGCTATCTGTTCGACTTTTTCCATAAATTAAAATAAATGTTTTAAATTATTTTCTTCTTTTCTGTTTACTGTTCTCGAATTTGGATATGAATATTAACTATTTTATATGCAATGTGAATATAGTTGAGAAAATATTATATCCAAACAGAGAAGAATAAAATAAAGAAAGTAAATATAAAGTCAATAAAAGAGCGGTAACGAAATTATTTTAATAGAAAAGAAAATTTTTTTTAATTAATTATTCAAATATATTTGATGGTTTTATGATAATTGTTAATTATATTTAGTATATTGATAATTTTGTTCTAATTAAAGTGATGCTTAACAAATACATAATTTTTTCTAATGGATAAAGGTACTTATCAAATTACTAGTGTCCTTATTATAATTGATAATAGCAACAGAACAAAACATGTCATCAGAAAATTTCATTATTTAAGATCAAATTATAATATATTCTAAATATTTTTATAAATTTTATAAGTGCTACTCTATGATATTGATAATTAACACTCATTAATTTAATTCATACTACTTATCTTTAATTTTAAAATTTCATATAATTTACTTTAAATGCAACATTATTATTATTATTATTATTATAATTGCAATATTGATCTAATATTTTGCATTCAAAGAGCGCTGCAATTTTTATACTACTTGCAACAAATGATAAACCAAGTAATTAATGCTATAATTAAAAAAACCCACAAAAGTTAAAAAATAAAAAAATAGTTATCAAAAGTTAAAAAATACGATATTCTTCATTTTCTTAATGAATTTTTCAAGTGCTATTCTGTGATATTAATAATTAAAAAATTATTATATTCGACACTAACGAAAAAGTAATACTGAGTAAATTATTTAATTTAAATAATTTACTCAGTAAGTTATACTAATTAATAACTTACTGCAGTAAATTATTATTTTAAATAACTTATTTCATACTGAGTAAATTATTTAAAATTTTAAATAATTTACTCAGTATGCAGAATTGAAATGCTCATTTATCTTGGCATATTGAATATTAATATTGACATATCTTTATCTTTTTAATTTAAATAGATTTAGCAAATTGAATTTCAAAATATTAGAAAGATTTTCAAATGAATTGATAGTTATTTTGCGCAAGAATTTAAAATCACATTAATCATTAAGGGAATTAAACTTCTAGCGCTTTTTTAAACTTTTATTTGAAGCTATGTTGCTTTGATGATAGATGATGTAAGAAGGAAGTTTATTCATTAAAGAGCTACTTATTAGCTTTTTGTGTTATGAATCTAAAGAAGGAGAACATTTATGCTTAAAATACAAAAATTATTAAAAAAAATGTAGATTAAAAAAAGCAACGGAATTTTATTAATATACAAAATTAGAAAATATTCTTTTTAAAAATTTGGTGTTGAAAGAAATAGTACAATCTCATAGTATTGATAGAAATAGATATTATTATAATGAAATATAAACCGAATTTGATAGAAGCGCATATATATGATATATGTTGAATTCACAGAAAACTAATGTAACAGACTAAAATTATTATGATTTCAGTTGGAAAATTCTTGAAAACTTTTCAAGGATTTTACCAATTTTCAACATTTTGAATTATTCATATCAATTTTCAAAAATTTCAAATGATTCCTATAAAAAATTTCAAACATTTCAAACGATTCATATAAAATTTTTCAAACATTTCAACTTATTCAGAGAACATAACTGACATTTAAATTGAAAAAGAAACGATTTTTTTTAACAAACAAACGAAAGTGTAATGACAAATTTTATTTTATATCTGTTATCTGTTACCCGATGGATTCAATTTAAGGAACTTAACAGAAGCAAGGGAAAAAAAATAAATCGATCGTTTATATCTGTAATTACATGATCTCTTATGCTGGCATTAAAATAGAAGTCCAAATTGCAAATAACGATGATTCTACAGAATTTAAAATAAAATTGGGTGATCATTTAATACTCATATTATGTAAAGGTGAAATGCATCAACTTTTCTCCTGAGAGATAAGAAAGTGTGTTATTATCTTGGTTTGACATCATATGACATCCTTTCTTGATTATTTTAGATAAAGTCGAAATGAAGGAAGTCTTTATTACCTACTGCGGTATATCAGGAAATCGAGATGCATTTGTAGAACGTTGAGAATGACGAATGTTTCTGCCTGAATAACATTCGCTCGCTTGTTATGATTATTTATTCAATCAACAAAAATTTTCATATAAGTACATATAACTTTTATGAAGTTTAAATATAAGAGTTGGAATTTTTTTGCTGTGATGCAAACAAGTATTCATCAGAGAAAGAACCTTTTTATAGAACAATATTAATGGCGAGTGCTGTAGACTGCACAAGAGCCCCCTTTACTTATATATGGGCAATAGAAAATTTTTCAGAACTGACTTACATAGATCTGAGAAGCCCATCCTTTGTTGTAAAATCCATAGGAGATACAGTAAGGTACTTACAAGTTGATGAATACGCAGGTTTCGATTGCCATATTCGAACTAGCGATTCGTCAGTAAAAAAGTATGACGGAATAGAATTCAAATTCTCATTTCTTGGTGCTGATGGATCTCCATTAATTTCAAAGAGAAGCAGTGAGCCTAGAATGTTTCTCACCCTGGTGAGTAAAGAAGAATTTTTAGAAAGATGGGTTGAATTCATACCGAATAATACGCTTACAGTTCGATGTCGAATTTGGAGAATAGGCTATACAATTCCAACCATAGATTTCTGCTATGCCCGAACTAAGCTGAAAATATACAGCGGATCCTTTGTGTGGGAGGTAAAAGACTTCAGTATATTGAATGGCAGTGACACAGATGATTTCAGACAACTTACATCGGATGAAAAAAAGATTTATCCTTTGACACCTGTTACAAAGAGAGGACCTTTCATGGCTTTGGTCTTGTACTTGAAAAGAAATTTTGAATCGGAAGATGTCTACGTTAATTTTTTGATTGAGAAAGGTAGAGATTATGTCTTCAGCTGTGAACTGTCGGTGCTGACTGCCAATGGAGATGTGATTGTATCCCAGGTGGAAAGAGGTCGTCCTTATTTTTCATGGACAATATTAAGATTCTGGCCTCTGATCTCAAAAACTCAACTAATTGCAAGTAAGAATTTATTTTTACCAAATGACACATTAGTTTTGAAGTGCTCTTTTGAAGTATGCATTGGAGTCATCTCAAGTGAAGTTGAGTATTGCACTCCCAACGTTTCTCCAGTTGTTGAAGAAGAGGAAGAAGTTCAAAATTTTAATGTTACAACAATGGAAGCTGATGATTCCTTGGAATTTGAAGAATACTTTATTAAAGATGATAATGATGATGGTTTTGGCAACTCTTTAAAAGACAAAATTGATGCATATTCTTGTAATAAGTCATGTCCCTTAAAAGCTGCTTTGAGGCTTTTGCATACAGAGGCAATCCTAAGTGACATCGATCTGCAAATTGGTGCTAAATTATATCCTGTTCACAAAAATATCCTTTGTTCCAGAAGTCCTGTGTTCAGGACAATTTTCAGCAAGGACATGAAAGAGAATGTTATTAAAATTAATGACATGGACGAAAAGACTTTGTGCCGACTATTGCAATACTTTTACACAGACACAGTAGGGCATCTTCAGTTTGAGAATGTTTTGGATTTGTACAAAGCAGCAGCTGATTATCGCTTATTAGATCTTAAAAATATATGTTCGGATTTGTTGATAATGAATTTAAGTAAATATAATGTTCGTGATATCCTGTCTCTAGCTAACAAGTACCAGGATGAAAGACTTGAAAAAACAGCTCGTGGTTTTGTTATGATATAGACACTGTTGTTTGTTGGGTAAAAAAGCGTTTGCGAATAAAGATGACGAAATAAGATGAAATAGGATGGCTACGGATGGTGGAGAAGATTTGTAAAGTCTCCAGAGATATTGTGAAGAAATTCAGAAGAGCCTAGGATGATGGATCTCTGTCTTGGGTTGTTTGCAGTCTTGTTTTAATTGGTTCTTTATTTATGCAATTATTCTGGCACAACATCTAGTTATTATTTTTTATGGAGTATTATAGCTATTAAAAACTTTGTACATTTCTGCTCATATTCTTGATTAGCCTTAATGTAGTGCTTTTTTTATGTGTTTGTTATTCTAGATCTGCTTTGTATTTTCACTTTGTATTTGTGTCATTAACTTTTTTTTCATATAATGTAATGGGATAGATATATGATTTTATTGCTGTACGGTATACTATATCTTCCCTCCTTTAGGACATTGTGTTACTTTTTTTATGCTTATGTGTGTTACTGCTTTCTATAAGTACTTTTCAACTTAATCTATTGAACCCAGAATTGGTTTGCTATTTAATTTAAATATTTTATTTTAGTCAAATGAACTATAATGAATACCTTTATTTACTCCCCATATTCTGGCAATGACTGTAAGCCTTTCAATAAATAAATAATGGTTCTCTCCCCGGCGACATTCAAGGTCTTAATACCCTTTCAGGTATTCGGGTCGTCGTGGGATAGACCAAGACCAAGATGGAACAGCAATTTGGCAATAAAATTGTTTATTATTTTGCTCTCAAAAACGTTTTTAAAAAATCACACAAAAAAGAAAAGATCAGTTGATATGTGATTTAAATTTTGGCCGAAGAAATTATCATTCTGAGAATAAGTTCCTGAGAAAAAAAAATGGGATCATATATGACATTTGAAATTTAAAATAATTTATTCTGAAATATGGAAACTTTCTAATTAAATGTTACATTTTATTGTTGCCTTTAACCAAGTGCATTTATATTATAAGAACAGTTCTTTGTGTAAGGTTCTTTAAATCCTTTTAAATGATTATTCAAATTTCATAGATGGGACCAATTATGTAATTATTTTTAAGAACCATTTTTTTTTTCTTTTGCTCAAAACATTAAAAAAATTTAACCATGCAGCTTTAAAAGATTAAGTGTGGTCTTTGAATAAAAAATTAAATAAACTTTATTTTAAAATTTAAAAAAAGAACAGAATTCATTATTATGAAATAAGCAATTATTGTTAAATAAGAATTCAAGCAAATGGTAGATATATAAACCATTTGCTTACTAGAATTCTTTTAGAAATACTTTGTCAGTTCTCTTATTATGAAAATATTAAGGATAAAATAATTGAACTGAATACATAAGAACAATATAAAGAAAAGGAATGGCAGATTTTTTTGAATAACAGTAGTTTAAAAAAATTAATTTGGCAGAAAAAGTGAAATTAGATATAAAAAAATTTATCTAAATGTATTTCATGGTTTTATAATAATTGATAATTATAACAAATTACTGCTTTTACTATAATATTAATGATATTTACCAATTTGTTATATTCAGGTACAAAAATATTGAATTTTTTAATGATATTTGTAGAAAAGCAAAATAATTAACAAAATATGAAATTATATAATCGGAAATATTCTTTGCTTAAAATTAAACTTTAAGATACGTTACATTCTCCAACGATTTTTAATACTGATATTTTATTATTAATTAAATAAGTTAAATAACATAAAAAATAATTAATTTTTTAACTGCATAGTGTCATGCAATTTACTGGAACGCAAGAAATAATTTGTTCTAATATTCTTTTATTCTGGATAGCGTAGATGATTTATGTAGAGAATATTTATAGCATGCTAAAATTCAAATTATTAGGAATTATTATTTTAATATGCAAAAAAATAACTTTAATTAAAAATTACATTAATAACTAATTATACTGAACTGCAAGCATCTTTACTATACATATATGATTATACTGTCGAGTTAATAAAATAGTATAGTAAAACAGCTCTTCATTTCTCAATACTTGCAATTATTTTGATTCTGTTGAAAGCAGTAAGAAAATATGCGCGTTTCGAATTAAAAATTAGTATTAAAATATATTAAAAGAACATGTTAATACTAATATATACTCTAAAAAAATTTTTAATTACATATCTAGAAATGAAATAATAAATTCTTATGAAGTTAAATTCTCTTAAATTGAAATCTAAATAGTATTTTCAATATATTTTAAATTTTTAAAAAATGTTTAGGAATTTTCTTTTTTATAATTTAAGCTCTGTTTCGTTATCACATTTAATCAAAGCTTCATAATTTTACTTTTTTTCCATGTCCACCTTTTTTAAAATGATTATTTCCTAATTTTAAGTTCTCTAATAAATGTGTGTTTTCTTAAAGAAAATTTTATTTTATTCATAATATTTTTTTTCATAATTTTGTTTTTAACATATTTCAACCTTAAAAATAAAAATTACCATAAATTTTGCAACCGATTTTTACTCAAATTCACATGAGTTGTGACTCATGCCTACATATGAGTCACAACTCATATGTAGGCAAAAGCTAATTAAAAGTATTGCATTAACATCGAGAACATCCATCTGTACAAAATTTCAGAGCATTAGCAAGTGACATTCAAGAAGTGACAAAAAAAAATGGATTACAAACTTCCAATCCTTCTTCTGAAATAAATTATATAAAAACTCGTAAAAATCAAGTCTAAAATATAATAATTTTTATATCTTTAAAATCTAATTTTCTTTTACATTCCAATAGCTAAACATTTTTTAATACATCGATTTTCTTAAATGAATTATTAACTGACAAAAACTATTTAAGAACTTTAAAAAGTTTGAATTTTTTTACATTCTGTTCTTAGTTTGAGGAGTGAATTCGAAACATTTAAACAATGTGACAAACTTTTTAAATATAGAACATATAGCGACTCTCTCATCATTACAGGCACTGAAATTGTTCCAATAAACCCCAAATGTAGTTCATGTTGCTTTAAAACAAGATGTTGATATAACTGAATCTCAATTAAACTGAAAATGTTAGCAAAATAACGAATAATTTTTTTCATCAATTTAAAATTAGTTTTTCATTTATGCAACACGCACACACATTCATCTTTATTATAAGTATAGATATAAGTTGTCGAATGGCAACTAAAATCTTTAATTAACTGAATTCTGAAATTTTTAATTAAGCTAATTAATTAACATCAGAAAAATTAATTAATTTTTTTTCATATTTTTAAATGCACACACACACACACATTCATCTTTATTATAAGTATAGATAAAAGTTGTCGAATGGCAACTGAATTCTTTAATTAACTGAATTCTGAAATTTTTAATTAAACTAATTAATTAACATCAGAAGAATTAATTTAATTATTTTTTCATATTTTTTAAATGCACACACACACACATTCATCTTTATTATAAGTATAGATAAAAATAGTCGAATGGCAACAGTTAAATATAAATAAATAATCGTAGGAATTTCAGACTGCTTCATTGCGCGTTTTTATAGCTGCATTGCATCCACGCTTTGCTTAACTAACTAATGGAGCTGTAAAATAGTATTAGAAATGTTCCTTTGTTATTACTAGAAACATAGCGTAGTGACAAGAGCATGTTAAAAATCTTTTTTAATGATGAAGATAACTTAATAGCTGTTGAAATAGTTAGCTGAATAGTTAGCACTTTTCATAGCTGAAATAGCTGTTAAAAGTGCCATTCTAAATGAATTTTTCACGAAATACAATTGGTGCATTTATTTTAAATGGCATAAAACAAATTCTATTATAAGCTGAATCAAAAGGAAAAATATTACCAATACTAAAAAAATACAAAATAGCGTTAAAATATTACAAGAACTTTTCCTTATTATATCAGCAGAAAAAGGATTTAGTAACTTCCGAAGAAATTGCAAATTTCTTTTAATATAGAACTCTTATATCTAGAATTAAAATTCCTAGGATCTTTTAAATAAACTAATAGAATATTCATACAATTAAGAAAATTTTCTGAATAGAAAATAAAATGCAGTTATAAAAGCAATTTGCCTTTCATAATAATTGATAAAAATTACCAGAAACCAATTAATTTTAGATTTATTACAGGCAGTTCTAATTCACGCAAAAATAAATTGGAAATAATCTTTTCAAAGCAGTTGAACTTTATTTTGAAATTTTTCTAAGACGAAAGGAAACAATTCGATATATTTACGTCACTGCGATTTTGAACCATCGTGTAAAAAATGTTTTTTTTCAGTTAAAAAAAAATTCAAACATTTCAAAATTATTCAGAAAACATCATATTGTATAAGTTCAAAATAATTTACTTTAAATTACTTTTTGAACAAACGAAAAACGAAAAGTAATTTTAATTATCTTTTATCATCCACGCAAACTTTTCTCGCATAAAAGGAAGCGTTTATTATTATTTTGTTCAGATAAGATATGTGAGTATGTGAGTATTTCCAGACTAGCCCTGAACGAAGTCCACAGATAAGAGATAGCCGTTTTTCTGTTTCGGTCCATTCAACATTCAACATAGAACTACACTTTTCAGCGAAAGTTTGAAAATGGCGTCTGCTGCTTGTAAAAAAGCATCTTTTACATTCATCTGGACTATAGAAAATATCTCTGAGTTGACTTATCTTGATTTAAAGAGCCCAGTGTTTTTCCCACGTTCAGTATGCGAGGAGGACTTTTACATCCAAATAGATGAAAGTGTTGATTTCTGCTGCTATCTTCGGGAAAATGAAGAAATTTTCATGGAGAGCGAAAAATCCGAAATAGATATAGAGTTCTCATTCCTTTCAGCTGATGGCTCGCCAATCATTTCAGAGAGAATCGATAAAACGAATATGGTCGCCAAAATGGCGACAACGGCTGTTTATCTAAAAAGACGATCTGAATTCATGCCGAATAATACGCTAACAATTCAATGTCGAATGTGGAGAAGAGGACGTGAAATTTCCACTACCGATTTCGGCTATGCCAGTACAATGCTGAAAACATATCGAAAATCCATAATATGGGAGATAAAGGAATTCACTACTTTACCTTGCAGTACTACCGAAGATTTCAGTAAACTTGGAATGGATGAAAAAAGAGTCTATCCTGTCAAGCGGTTTTTTCCAGGATCACCTTATATGGCTTTGATTTTATACTTGAAACAAAATTCTGGATATGACAGTGTAAACGTTGATTTTCTGCTAGTGAAAGGCAGAGATTATGCCTTCGGTTGTGAAATATCAGTGCTAGATATTAATGGAAAAGTGATTGCATCGAAGATCGAAAGAGGGCGCACTTTCTTTTCATGGGCAGTTTTAAAATTTTGGCCATTAATTTCGAAAAGTGACCTAATGACCAATAAGAATTTAAATTTACCAAATGGCAATTTACTACTGAGAGTTTCTTTTGAAGTTTGCATTAGAAACGAATCAAATAGAATTGAATATTCTACGCCGAATGTTAAATTGGACTTAAGATATTACATAGACGATAATGTTAAAGCGCTACGTGCCATGCTTGAGCCTTTAAAATTTGATGAATATTTTACCAAAGAGGAAGATTACAATGATTCATTTAATTATTTAAAAAAAAGAAAAAATGTCATGGATTCTTGCTCAGATTCTTGCCCATTAAAAGAGGCGTTGAAGAATTTGCATTCTGATGCAACTCTTAGTGACATTAATTTGCGGATAGGAACAGAACTTTATCCTGTTCACAAGAATATCCTTTTCTCCCGATGTCCTGCATTTAAGAAAATGTTGAACAACGACATGATGACGAAAACGTTAGAGATTGAAGACATGGATGGAAATACTTTGCGTCGCTTATTGCAATACATTTACACTGAAACAGTGGAAGAACTTGATGATGGAAACATTTTGGATTTGTATAAAGCAGCTGACGATTATCAGTTATTGGAACTTAGACATAAATGCTCATATTTCTTGAGAATGCATATGCATGAAAATAATCTTTGTGATATTCTGTCCCTAGCTAAAAAATGCCAGGATAAAGAATTAGAAAAGGCTGCTCTACAACGACAAGAATTTTTGGAAGAAATGGATGAAATCTGGAACCGAAACGTTATTGATACAGATAAATGAAGAAGGAAAGAGCCAAAGATTGGGAGAAGAATATTTAAATGAGATACGAAAATATTTGGCAACAGAGGAACTGCAATTTTGTTTATAAAATGGCTTTTACTGTTGGAAATATAGATAATTGGAAAACATATATATATATATATATTTGTGTGTTTGTGTGTGTATGTAAAGATATCACTTAATCTAATTTAAATCGTAATTAATTTCCTAATGTTCATTTCAATTTAGCCCATATTAACTTTATTTGAAAATGGTCTTTTATTTCCTGATCCAATTTCACATTTTATTTAAATATTTTTAACGCTTGTTCTAAAAAACTGATGAATTCAGCATGTTCTCACTCTCTGAGAGAAGGGATAAAAATTCCCTAATATTTACCACATTCCTTTAAAGAACCTAAACTTCCCTTGCCTAAATCAAAATGTATCAAAGCAATTTCTATCAAAATCTCATTGTAAAATCACTGAAAGAAAAAATTTCGGTCTCTTTTGCTCTTCTGCTCTTGTAGACTGACATATATCATTGATTATTCCTTGTACGTATGCCTCCCGTGATAAAATAAAGCGAAGTTAAAAATTCAAAAGTTTCTTCTATACTATTTCTTTCCCATATATATATATATATATATATATATATATATATATATATATATATATATATATATATATATATATATGTGTGTGTGTGTGTGTGTGTGTGTGTGTGTGTGTGTGTGTGTGTGTGTGTGTGTGTGTGTGTGTGTGAGAGAGAGAGAGAGAATTTACATGAGAAAAGAGCATACAGTGTCACTTACTCTTTTTAAAACTGTAATTCATAATACTGTTCTTTATTCTAAAAATTTAAAAAAAACCCCTCTAATTTCGTTTAATAAGAACTGAATATTGTTTTCTAAATACTTAAAATTTATATTTTTAAATCATTTATATCATACGTTGTTGAAGATTTAATTATTCTATATATCTGTAAATAGATCTAAATTGATGAAATTTAGAACCTTCAAAAACAGAGCTTATGTAAACCTTCTTTCTGTACTTAAGGACGAATTATTGTTTTATTTGATGTATAAGATTCTAAAACCACTAGTAGTATATATATGCGTGTTCTGGCACACCTTAAGAGCCATCAATATTTTTAAAATAACCTCAAAATTTAGAGCAAAAATAATGTAAAAAGGCCATAATTAGCACACCTTAAAATCCATCAATAATTTTAAAATAACCTCAAAATTTAGAGCAAAAATAGTGTAAAAAGGCCATAATTAGCACACCAAAATAACATCAATAATTTAAAGTATCAAGTCAAAATTTAGAGCAAAAATAGTGTAAAAAGGGCATAATTAGCACACCTTAAAAATCCATCAAATAACCTCAAAATTTAGAGCAAAAATAACATTAACAAATAACATCAATAATTTAAAGTATCAAGTCAAAATTTAGAGCAAAAATAGTGTAAAAAGGTCATAATAAAATAACATCAATAATTTAAAATATCAAGCCAAAACTTGGAAAAAGTTAACAAATTAACCGAAAGGCTATCGTCTTAAAATCAATATAAATTCATGCGTTGTTCACATTATTATACACATTAAAAGAAATAAAAATATAAGAATAAAAATATAAGAATAAAAATATAAGAATAAAAATATAAAAAAAGAAAAAATTATTCATAAATACTGCACGCACCCCATTGAAAAAAATCTTTATGTTCTGTTAAAGGTTCGCCGTTTAATTTTATACATTGAAATCTAAAACCATATCGATCTACTTCTGTTATTTTAACAATAAAAGGTTCACCATATTTACAAATAGGTGTTACAGTTATTACAGGATGAATTCTAAAAGTTTCTGTAAAACTAACGTTTATTCGATCACTAGTACAACTACCTGTTAATATCTTTGTTTGCTTACCACCCATTTATAAAGATTAAAAAAAGAATTATTATTTATTCAAACACGTTCTTGCTATATACCATAATTTCATCCTTCTATAAAGTTTATTAAATTCTTCATCTGAAAGTTTCAGATTTCTCATAACTCTACAATCTGTTATTTTTTCAACATGTTTCATTATAAATTCAGAGGTTAAATTTTTCTGATATGAATAAATTTTATTCCAATTAACAGTTGTTTCTAGTTTTTCGATTATATTCATACTCATTTCATCTTGATACTGAGAAACTAAATCCATATCTAGTTTTCCAACATTTTCAAAAATAAATTTATCACTTAAAGTTTGATATTGTGAAATTGCAGGCCAGTGTACTTTATGATCATGCATTAAAATAAATTTTTCTGTTAATTTTTGAAATTTCGATATGATATCCCATTCAACTAAATGCTCATTTTCACTTATAAATTTTTCTGATAATTTTTGATAAGCTGATATATTTTTCCAATCAACTTTATCTTTGAACTCTAAAATGAAATTTTCTGATAATGTTTGATATCTAGAAATTAAATCCCATTTCACTTCATCTTTTAATTTTCTAATCAAACTTTCAGGCATACCACGTTCTTTTGAAACTTCATCCCAATTGACTTTTTCACTCATTTATTATAGGATGAAATTCTCTAATTAAATCTTCACTTAATTTTTACTTTATCTTGAAATTCTCTTATAAAGCTTCACTTAATTTTTGATGTTCTGATATAAGTTTCCAATCTACTTTATCTTGAAATATTCTTATGAAATCTTCACTTAATTCTTGTTTCCATGATATACCTTCCCAATCTACTTTATCTTGAAATATTATTATAAAATCTTCACTTAATTCTTGTTTCCATGATATACCTTCCCAATCTACTTTATCTCGAAATTCTCTTATAAAATCTTCACTTAATTTTTGGTGATATGATATATTACCCCAATCTACTTTATTTCGAAATTCTCTAATGAAATCTTCACTTAATTTTTGGTGATATGATATATTACCCCAATCTACTTTATTTCGAAATTCTCTTATAAAATCTTCACTTAATTTTTGATATTCTGATATAAGTTTCCAATTAACTTTATATTGAAATTCTCTTATAAAATCTTCACTTAATTTTTGATATTCTGATATAAGTTTCCAATTAAATTTATCTTGAAATTCTCTTATAAAATCTTCACTTAATTTTTGTTTTATTGGTTTTATTAGCTTTGCTGCTAATATTCGTTTTTCTAAATAGTTAGATGAACTCATTTATTTAGAAAAATTTTATAAGTCGAAATCTAAAATAAAAAATCAAGTTTATCTTGAAATTCTCTAATGAAATCTTCACTTAATTCTCGATATTCTGATATATAATACCAATCTACTTTATCTTGAAATTCTCTTATAAAATCTTCACTTATTTTTTGATTTCGGGATATACACTTCCAATCTACTTTATCTTTAAATTCTCTAATAAAATCTTCACTTAATTTTCGATAAGCTGATATATCATACCAATATACTTGATCTTGAAATTCTCTTATAAAATCTTCACTTAATTTTTGTTTTACGGATATATAATACCATTCTACTAAATCTTTAAATTCTCTAATGAAATCTTCACTTAATTCTTGATATTCTGATATATATTCCCAATTAACTTTATCTTGAAATTCTCTTATAAAATCTTCACTTATTTTTTGATTTCGGGATATACACTTCCAATCTACTTTATCTTTAAATTCTCTAATAAAATCTTCACTTAATTTTCGATATTTGGATATATAAAACCAATTCAAATCTAGATTTTTTGACTTTTCTGCTAATATTCGTTTTTCTAAATAGTTAGATGAACTCATTTATTTAGAAAAAAATTATAAATCAATTTCAGCTAATTTCTCAATATAAAGATAAGATTTCAATAACATATTAGACGTATCTTGATTATTATTAAATAATAGACGTATTATCAATTGAGAGTCAATTTTACCGTATGTTATAAAAATAATAGGATTTAATTTACCAATTTTGTCACCATATATGATATCAGTTGATTCATCATTTTCAATAGTGATTGATATGTAAGGATTAAAATTAAATCTCTTTAAACAAAAGGTAATTTTTACCAGCATATCTTTCGTAAATCTCAGATCAGGAGTTAATAATGATGAAGTGAATTTATCAAAAACAATTGTAAATCTTTCGGGATAAGTATGATATTTATATTCTTGAGTTGCTAAGAATGTTTCAATTTTATTTAAGTTAGGAACATATAATCCATCATGGTCTCTAGTTAACATATTGTCAGTTTTTTTATCATTTATTTTTGTTTTTTTATCAACGTATTGTTTAGTAACTGCATCGTTTTTATCTTGAGGATTAGAAAGATTTTTTAAAGAAATACCTTTCAAATCATAAAATTCTTCAGGTGGAACAGTATTCTTTTGACTTAAAGTTAAAGCATTTTTTTCGAAATATTGCTTATTGACAGCATTCAAGTTTTTTATAGGATCTTTCACATTTCCGATAATTTTACCTTTAGCATCAAAATCACCATGTTCTGAATGAATTAAACTTCTTTTTTGCAATTCTACAATATCTTCTTTTAGTGATATTTGATTCAAATCAACATAAGATTTAGTCGCTGCATCACTAATTTCAACAGGTTCATCTACATTTTTTAATTTTTTCTTTTCCATATCATAATCACCATTATCTGTTAATTTAAATCCAATTCCTGGAGGTCCTATACGTCCTTCTGTCATTTCATCATCAAAAAGTGGATAATAAGCAGCCATTTATTATAGGATGAAAAGCGACTATCACTCTGAATGATCTTTTATACTAAACGTAAATTTATTCTCATACATATTTAAGTAACATTTATTCCTTTCCTTCAAAATAAAATAAAATATATAATCTTTTTGGGTATTATTTTCTAATTTCCAATGAAATATTAATTCTCTGGAAGATACAGAAGTAAGATTCTTATGAGCAGATAAATCTATACAGAGAAATGGATATAATTCTCCAAAATCTTTATATCCAATCATGCAACCTGTTTCTGTATTATTAGCATTATATCCTTCTTTTAAAAGAGCTGTATATGCATTATTATAATTTTTATCCGAAAAATTTACTTTATAATGATATTCAGGATAATCTTGTCCATTTACAGTAACCCAATATTCAACTATCCCTAAATTATCAAATATTAGATTATTTTTAGTATAATCTCCATTTCTATCATTATATTGGGGAATTGCATAAAATGCTGAGACTTCATCCCATTCAGTTGAAAGTTTATATGATCCATATTTTACTTTTAAGTTTATATCAGATTTTTCTATTCTATAATGATCCCAATATATATCTATATATGAATTTAAAACTTTCAATTCTGTAAATTTCAAATTTGCGGCATTTCTAAACTTTACATAAGGTAAAAATAATGATATTTTCTCAACTTTTACTTTAAAATCAGGGTTTGCATCATCTGTAATAATCATATCCTTACTAGTATTTCTCGTAAATTCCATTCTAACATGAAATCCAGTCAATACTTTTCTGTATTCATTAAAGAAATCGAATATATATTTCAAAGGAATCCATATATTAACGGTTTTACTATTTTTTGTGAAATAATACCTTTTATCAAAGCCTTTGTTATAATTCTCATTTATTTTTAACTTATTAAAAAATTCAGTTATTTTAGTTGTATCTGTTAAAGTTCCATCATATTTTAATATATTTATATCCTTCGTATCTGCTGTATCTGAGTAAAAAAACATATTTTGAGCTTCAGATTTTGAATAATCACTTGTAAAATGAATATGTCTTAAAACTTGATCTAGAATTGAACAATTTTCATTAATCGATTCGAGTGTAGTTGAGCCAATTTGCAGTTTTTTACCCTTAAAAAAACCTCCTCCATTCTCAAAAGTTGCTTTTCTATTTCCAATATTTAAATCATTTTTATCAGTAATTTTCATTTCCAGATGAATATAGGCTCCTGAATAAAATATATTATCATTTTCACCTTTAATACTAAACTTATACGTTACATTTTCATCATAAGCATAACTTGGATTTTCACATTCTTTTTCCTTATATTCAAATTGTTCGAGATCATTATTTTGAAAATAATGAGTATCTGTCAAATCATAAATCTTTTCCATTTATTAAGGATGAAAAGTGTAAAGGCGAAATCCTTCGGTTAAAAATCTCACTTGGAATACTTTTTAAAGCCTCCTCCAATTTTATTCTTCGATAAAATTTCTTCTACTTTATCATGAAAAATTTTCTTTGTTTTATCTTCTAATACTGGTTTCACTCCTTTAATAGCTGCTAGAAACAAATCTTTAAAAAATCCTTTTCCTTGAATTTTTTCTCTTTTACTTCTACGATATAATCTATGTTTATTCATTTATTATAGGATGAAAAGACTATCATCTTTAAGGGTTTATCTAAGTGGATAACCTTTCATGCATCAAATTGTAAATTTTCTTTAAATAATTTCCCTCTTCTTCATCATATACAGCTACAAAATTATATTCAACTCTTCCTTTATTCAAATCTATTAGTTCATTATTTTGATTAGTAATTCTCATTCTTATTCTATATATATTCTTCTTTTCCACAGCTGAAAATATCCAATTATTAAAATCTTTAGTTATATTACCACCATGAGGAATTTTACTAACGAATGAATGAATAACATCTGAATCACAATTATTAATTAATGAACCTTTTACGATGTCGCAATGAATATAAATATTATCGATTCCATGTGTAATATCTGCAATATATTCACCAAATTGATTTTCCTGATCTAATATTTTAGATTTAAAACCTAATAATTGATGAAGATTTCCTTCTGTTAAATCCATTTTAAAATTTTTCTTCAAATTAACAGAAATTAATTCTCTTTCTTCAATAATACCAAATTTAATGGGTGAATCTATTCCGAATAGTTCAATCATATAACGATTTAAACTTTTAACAGTATAACTACCATTTGGAATTTTAATGATCCTTTCATTGTTTCCTTCAATCAATTTAAACTTATTATTATTAAATTTTTCACTTATGTTATGCCAAGTCTTTTTAATAGAAAACGACTCTAAAGCTAACTTTTTAATCTTCAAAGGAGGCGAATATTCAACTGTAAAGTCTTCAGATTTTTCATAATTATCTGATGTCAATTTTAAACGACTCATTTATTATAGTCGAAAGTCGACTAATTTCTCATTATAAGCACTTGGTTCTTGAGTAAATGAATATAAAACTTCAACAGGTGATTTTCCTTTATTTCTTTCAGTTATGTATTTCATGCAAAATAAACCACATTTTACAGAAGTAGGTTGTTGTAAAAAACTAGAATTATATCTGATTTCTTTCTTAGATGTTTTAAGATAATTTACAATATTTTTAGGAATATCACCTTCTTTGAATTTGATCCCTTCATATTCATATTCACCAAAAGAATCAAAATATTCAACAAATTTATATTTAGGATCATTATAATAACAGACCCAATGAGTTCCAGATCCAGTTGAAATATCAAAATTAATTATCCCATTTTCAAATTTTCTCATTATTTTGGGTAATGTATCTATTGTAAAAACTCCTCGAAATCCTTTCTCTTTTATCATATTTTCATTAATCATTGCATCGGATATTCCCTTGGTAGATATACTCCCTTTCCATTCTTTGGTTTTCGATTTTTTTTTTTAGGGTGCCGGCCCTTCAGTCTAGGATTACCAGAGCCTGTTACTTTATCTAATACTTTTTTAGTGCCCCAAGCTCCTAATCCTGTTGCTGCACCAGTTAAAAGAGGAATAAGAAATTGTAAAAATCCCCCATTTTTATTCAATTGAGCTTTACTGATTGTAATTCTTTTACCTTCATTAATTCGATTAATATTTGTTTTTGTTAAATACAATTCATAATTCGGTGATTTAGATTTATCGATTTGTAAGGTAATTTCCTCATTTTTTCTATAAGCCGATTTTAATTTATCTTTCTGCCCATCACTTAAAAAGACTTTCTTTTTAATATAACTCATTTATTATAAGAGAAATTTATGATAATATCGTATTACTTGATCATTAGTCATAAATCCTTCTTTATGTAATCTATCTATTAATATAACAACTTGATTATATATTTTTGCAGGAATATTACTTTTAAATTGACAAATTTTATCTGTTAATTTATCTAAAAGCATCTTTTTATCTTCTAAACCTTCTCCAATATAATCTTTACCTAAGTTTATAAGACTCAGTGCTTTTATGTATTTTTTCATATTATTCATCTTTTTATCTGCATCTTGTATTTGATCTGTTTTCCTATGTTTAGACGCATTTCCTTTTGCTCGTTTATATTCATCTCGTCTATCTTTTGCTTTTTTTATTATTGTATTCAGTTCATCTGCACTTTTATTTACTAATTCTGACGGTAATTCAAAACCCTCATTTTTAATAAAAGATGTATCTAAATCTTTATTAAAATGCATCTTAAATATATCGTCAGCTCTCTCAAACATATTTGTAATATCTGACGAATAATCAGGCTCAATTTCTAAAGGAATTTTGGATGATTCATGCTGTGGAATGATTGAAAAATCACTTACAATATTTTGTATAGCTCGTATTTGCTCTTTCGTATTTATTTCTTGTTTCTGAAATTCTTCTAAAATAGGCTTATATTTTTTCTTTAAAGATTTTTGTATTCCAATTTCTTCTTCTAATTTTTCTTCATTTATTCTTCTTTTTTCTTCATCTAATTTATTTATATGTAATAAATCTCTTATTTCTGAACTTTTCTTTAAAGGGGTAATCTTTTTATTCGTTCTATTTAAAGGTTTAGATACCTGTCGGTTTAAAGCTTCTTCATTTATTCTTCTTTTTTCTTCTTCTAATTTTATGATACGTTTTAAATCTTTCAAGTCTTTTTCATTCATTTATTATTGTTGAAAAACTTAAGGTTTGCAACGAGCAGAGCCATATTTGCAACGAGCAGAGCCATATTTGCAACGAGCAGAGCCATATTTGCAACGAGCAGACCTTTACGCTTTTCATCCTATAATAAATGATAAAAATCAAAAATTATAGTGAAGAAGAAGAATTTACAGATGAAAACCAAAATCCATATATACCAAAACATCCATTTCGTTTATTAATTACAGGAGCATCTGGTTCAGGAAAAACGAATTTATTATTGAATTTAATCTATGATTATTTAGATTTTGATGCTTTATACGTATGTGCTAAAGATTTATTTGAACCTAAATATTCTAAATTGCAAGAAAATTATACATTGTTTCAAGATCTTCAAAAAGAAGATATTATTAGCAATATTAAAAATCATAAAAAAAGGGAAAGGTTATTAAAATTGTACAACAAATTCAAAAAGAAAGAAGTCTTATTTTCATCTGATTTGAATGAATTTATTACAGTGGATGATTTAGATCCTGCTATTAAAAACTTGGTTATATTTGATGATTGCGTTACAGAAAAAAATCAAAAATGTATAGAAGATTTATTCATAAGAGGAAGGAAAAAAAATGCATCAATTATTTATTTATCACAATCTTATTATTCAACACCTATTAACATTCGAAAGAACTGTAATTATTTCATTTTTTTCAATCTTCAACCAAGAGAAATGAAACAAATTATTAGAGAAATAGATGGTAAATTAAACACAGAAGAATTTAAACAATTATATAATAAGTGCATTCAAAAACCATATGATTTCTTTATGCTAGATTTAGTGAATCCAAAAATGAGATACAGACAAAATTTTGACTATATTAAATGGACGAATATTTAGAAAAACGGATCTTTATTTACAGAAAGAGCTATAATTACTTTCACAAGATAAGCATTTCTTTATCTGTCAGTAAGTTTATTTTAAGTGGAACAGGCTTATCAGCATTTGTTTTTATTCCTTTAGCAGCATTAAGTTTAAGTGCTGGAATTGTTGAAATTATTGAAAAATCGTTAAATATTTTAGAAAGAAAAGAAGAATATAAGCAATGTTATAGATTTTATAAACAATTGTTAAATTTATGGAAAGCTAAAGCAATTTCTGAAGAAGAAATATATCAAAGAGAACAAGATTTTATTAATAGTTTAAACTATTTTCCTGTCGAAAAATATGTAAAAAAGACTCAATTGAATGGATATAAATATGTTAATAACGTATGATTTTTTATCCTTAATAAATGGTTTGTGATAAGAAAAAGACACCTTGCAGCTGTAAAAAATTTGTTATTGAAAAAATATCAAAAAATGGAAAATTTAAAGGATATTGTCAAAAATGTGAACAATTAGGTTCAGGTTTATTCAAACTAATAAGTAATCCGGAATCAGTTAAATATGGAAAAGGATTTATAAATTCAGCTATAAATAATTTACCATTCGAATTGCATTTACCAGGTCATAATTTTACTGGTCCTGGAACTCAATTATTATGGGGAAAACATAGATTAAATCCAGATTTATCATATAAAGATTTGAGTAAACCGATTAATAGAGTTGATAAAGCTGCTTATAATCATGATGTTTGTTATTTAAAAAATAAAGATACAAAAGTAAGAAATGAAGTATGTGATTCAAATATGTTGAAAGAATTGGATGATATTGAAAAGCCAACTATTAGAGAAAGAATTGAAAGAGCAATTGTAAAACCTATTATTAAAACTAAAAAAAGGTTTGGAATGGGAGGCGTTTTCATGATATATTGTGTAAAATGTAAAAAGGAAACAGAAACTAAAGATATGAAAGAAACTGTTACTAAAAATGATAGACCAATATTAAAAGGAATTTGTATACAATGTGGATCTAAAAAGTGTCGTTTTTTAGGGCGCTAGCCCTTCAGTCTAGGGCTCAGTCTAGGGCGCTAGCCCTTCGGTCTAGGGGGCAATCTAGGAAAGGAGAAAAAGCCTTAAAAGGAGAAAAAGCCTTAAAAGCCTTAAAAGTCCTTGAAAAAACATATTATAATCCAGAAACTGGTTATTGTGGAATTAACGAGATAAAAAGAAAAACAGGGATAAAACAAAAAGAAATTGCAGATTTTTTACATTCTCAAGATGTTTATACTAGATATAAACCTGTTATAAGAAAATTTAAAAGAAGAAGAGTATATGTTTCTCATATTGATGATCAATGGCAAGCAGATTTATTATTCATAAAAAAATTTAGTAAATACAATGATGGAACTAATTATTTATTAACTGTCATTGATATTTTTAGCAAATATGCTTGGGCTATACCAATTAAAAGAAAAACAGGAGAAGAAGTTACTGAAGCATTTAAAAAGGTTTTTAAAGGCAGAATTCCTGAAAATCTTCAAACAGATAAAGGAACTGAATTTATTAATAAACATACTCAAAAGTTATTCAAAGATAATAATATTCATTGGTTTACAACAGAAAATGTTGAAATTAAATGCTCTATAGTTGAACGGTTTAATCGCACTATTAATACTAAAATAAGAAAATATTTAGCAGCTAACAATACTAAAACGTATATAAATGTATTACCGAAATTACTAAAAAATTATAACAATTCTTACCACAGATCTATAAAAATGACACCTATAGAAGCAAGTAAAGAAGAAAACGAATCATTAGTTTATAAGAATTTATACCAACAAAAAGTGATTAGAAAACCGAAATTTCAAGTAGGTGATAAAGTTAGAATATCTAAATATAAAGAAACTTTTACACGAGGTTATGATCCTACATTTACTGAAGAAATATTTCTAATCTCAAAAATATTAAAAACTGACCCAATAACATATAAAATTAAAGATTTAAATGATGAAGAAATTAAAGGAACGTATTATGAATCTGAATTGGTTAAATATAATAAAAAAGACAATGACTATAAGACTATAAAATTAAAAGAAAGGAAATAATCGCAAAATAGCCCGCCAGATTCGATGTATGGAACTTCAGTTTCAGAAATTGCAATAAGACACTTCTCGAAGCGATGATAAGAAACCAGGAAGTTACGTAAATATGAATGAAAAAAGGCGTCCTTCAAGACTTTGAAGGACTTTTACAAGGTTCGTCAAAAGCTTTTGAAAAATATTCGTCTTTGATAAGAGTGCAATGAATGTAACACTGTTTAGTGGCTTCATCTTTTAAAATTTTATATTATTTCTTTTTAATATCTGATAGGTTCAAAAAATTCCACGTACACTAAAACAGTGAAAACCTAATAAATGAATACTAATTTTTTAAAAGACTTGGAAGAAGATATTTCTTCTGAATTATTTGAAAGTAGTTAAACAAATAAAAAATAAGGAAATGTGTTATTTTAATTTAAATTTTACTAACGAAGCGGATGAATTGTTTTTAAAATTTTTAAAATTTGCGAATTATGCAATATACCACACACTTTAAAGATCTGGAATGATTTTATGAAAAGCCTTAATAAAAATGTGTCGTAATAAATGGAAGTGCTAAGAACTTGTACATACTGTCGAATTGTAAAACCATTAGATGATTTCTATAAACATCGTAATTATGGTAAATTTAATCGAGATAATATATGTAAAACATGTAAATCTGTATATAATTATACAAAATATGATTGTGAATGTGGTAAACAATACTCTATGGGTCATAAAAAAAGACATGAAAGTTCAAGATATCATATTAGTCGTCTAGCGCAAAGTCCTTTAAAAAATGTTTCCTAATAAATGGAGGTGCAGTTTAAGTCAAAGACTATTGGTGAACTTAGAAAAGCTGTAAAACAGTTAAAAATTAAACAACCTAGAGGTTGTAAGAAAGATGAATTGATCAGATTATTAAGGAAATACATTAAAGAAACAGGTGAATATAAACCGGTTTTGGTAGATTTATTAAACTTGGATGTTACTGATTATTTGAATAAATGTAAAAGAGACAAAAAACCAGAAAAGCGTGATAAGATTAAAAGAGATAGCTTTTCAGCTAAAAAAATATTTGATTCTTTCGTAAAAAATTTATATGATTTTGATAAAGGTGAAATTAAAGGCCAGTTTAATCTTGATAAGTTATTTACATTGGAAGAAGATAGAAAATGTCATATATGTGGAAAATATTACAAAATCGAAGATATAGAGGAGCATATAAAAAAAGACTTAATGAATAAAAAATCAAAAAAGAAGAGAAAATGTATGATTTGTGGTGAATATTATAACATAGCACATTTAAGTAATCACATATCAAGTCGAAAACATCTAAAAGCATTATCAAAAATAAAAGATGGAGAAATTATAGAATATGACACTGCTTTTGAATCTAGATTAAGATCTTATAGAATTAATAATTATAATAATATTATAATCCCCTTAGAGTTTTTACAAGAGAAAAGAAAAATTGTAATTGATAAAATAAGACAAATTTTGAATGAATTTAATGGAATAAAAGTCAATTTAAAATTGTTTTGTTTGTATAGGTTAGATGATGAAATTCAGGAATTTTCATTCAAAACTGAGAATCAAATTATATTAAATTCTAATGATTTACATACTTTTTATGATAATGCTATTGACAAATTAATTAATGAATCTGATGAATTTATAGCAAAAGGCTCTGGTTGGAGTCTTGAAGAAATTAGATTTTTGGAATTGAGAATAAATAAATATCAACCTTTGAGTGGATCAAGTTATATTGATTTACCTGATGAAATTAAATCTAAAAAAGCTATAATAAATGTTAAAAATACAGATAATAAATGTTTTATGTGGTCTATATTATCAGCGATTCATCCTGTAAAAAAGAATCCTCAAAGAGTGTCAAAATATGAACAGTTTAAAGATGAATTGAATTTTAAAGGAATTGATTTCCCTGTTTCATTAGATAATATTAAAAAATTTGAAAAACAAAATAATATATCTGTAAATGTTTACAGTTATGACAGTTCGATTTATCCACTTAGAATAACTAACAATAAATTACAAAATCATGTAAACTTGTTTTATATGAAAGATGAGCAAAATGATCATTATTGTTGGATTAAAGATATAAATAAATTGGTCGGATCCCAAATTACTGATAATCATCGAATATTTTTATGTGATAGATGTTTAAATCATTTTTATTCTGAGGAAAAATTAAAAATGCATGAAGAATACTGTAAAAAGAAAGAAGCTGTCACAATTAATATGCCAGAAAAAGGTAAAGTTATTCGATTTAAAAAATATAATCATAAAATGAGAAATCCATTTACTATATACGCAGATTTTGAGTGTCTTTTACATAAAATGGATACAAGTGAACCAGATCAAACTAAATCATATACTATGAAATATCAGAAACATGAATCTGATAATTTTTGCTATTATATCAAATATGAAAATGAATATTTTAAACCTCCTATTCATTATAGAGGACCTGATGCAATAAAAAAGTTTATATCTATGTTAAAAGAGGATACTCTCGAAATTGAAATTTTTATAAAAGAGAAAACTGAAAAATATGAAAGTCTTAAATCAATGATAGATTTCGATAAAAATCATTACAAAAGAACTAATATTTGTCATATATGTGAAAATGAAATCTTAAAGGATTCTCCTGTTGATGGGGAAAAAAAAGTAATTGATCACTGTCATTTAACCGGAAAATATAGAGGTCCAGCTCATAATATTTGTAATTTAAATTATAAAATTCCAAAATTTATTCCAGTAAAAATCCATAATTTAACAGGTTATGATTCTCATTTATTTATAAAAGAGCTCGGATTTGATAAATCAAAAATAGATGCTATACCTAATACTGAAGAAAAATATATATCTTTCAGCAAAAAAATAGGAGGAATGAAATTGAGATTTATTGATTCATTTAAATTTATGTCATCCAGTTTAGATCAATTATCAAAAAACTTGAGAAAGATGCCTGAAAATGAGTTGAGTAAATATCCGTCAAAAATAAGAGAAATGAAATATATTAATTATTTAAAATCGAAATTTAGAGAGACATCATTACATTTTCCTGATGACAAATTAGATCTCATAACAAGAAAAGGTGTATATCCGTATGATTATATGGATTCTAAAGATAAATATGAAGAAACAAAATTACCTCCAAAAGATAAATTTTATAATAAATTGAATGAATGTCATATAACTGATGAAGAATATCAACATGCTCAACGTGTTTGGAAAGCATTTAATATAAAAAATTTGGGTGAATATACAGATTTATATGTTAAAACAGATGTATTAATTTTAACAGATGTATTTGAAAATTTTAGAGATGTTTGTTTAAAAACTTATAAATTAGATCCAGATTGGTATTTTACTGCTCCTGGTTTATCTTGGGATGCAATGTTAAAAATGACAAAAATTAAATTAGATTTATTAGATGATTATGATATGATTCTTATGTTAGAAAAAGGATTAAGAGGTGGAGTTTCGCAATGTTGTAATAGATATGGGAAAGCAAATAATAAATATATGAAAAATTATGATGAAAGCAAAGAATCCAATTTTTTAATGTATTTAGATGCTAATAACTTATATGGATGGGCAATGAGTCAATATTTACCTTATGGAGGATTTAAATGGATAAATACAAATGCAATACAAAATATTCTTAAATGTCCTGATGATTCAGAAAAAGGATATATATTGGAAGTTGATTTAGAATATCCAAAAGAATTACATGATTATCATACAGATTTACCATTATGTCCTGAAAATAGAATTCCTGAAAAATCTAAACAAGGTAAGTTATTAACAACTTTATACGATAAAGAGAAATATGTAGTTCATTATAGAAGTTTAAAACAGTATTTGAAAATGGGTTTAAAAATTATAAAAGTACATAGAATATTGAAATTCAAACAATCGAATTGGTTGAAAAAATATATAGATTTAAACACTGAAATGAGAAAACGAGCAACTAATGATTTTGAGAAAGATTTTTATAAATTGATGAATAACTCAGTATTTGGAAAAACCATGGAAAACATAAGAAAACGAATAGATATAAGATTATGTTGTAATTATGATCAAGTTAAAAAATTAATTGCCAAACCTCATTTTAAAAGTCGAACTATTTTTGATGAAAATTTGGTTGCTGTTCATATGAAAAAGACAAAAATACTTTTTAATAAACCAATCTATGTTGGAATGAGTATATTAGATTTGTCTAAATATTTAATGTATGATTTCCATTATAATGTAATGAAGCCAAGATATAAGAATAATATTAAATTATTATATATGGATACAGATAGTTTCATATATGATATTAAAACAGATGATTTTTATGAAGATATGAAATCTATGATTGATTATTTTGATACTTCTGATTATCAAGAAAATAATCTATATAATATGCCGAGATGTAATAAAAAAATATTGGGTAAAATGAAAGATGAAAATAGTGGTGTTATTATGGAAGAATTTGTAGGTTTAAGAAGTAAAATGTATGCAATCAGACTAGAAAAATGTGAAATTAAAAAATCGAAAGGAGTTAAAAAATCTGTAGTTAAAAATAGAATATCATTTGATGATTATAAAAAATGTTTATTTGATAAAATTCATCAATATAGAACACAGAATTTAATTCGAAGTATGAAACATGAGCTGTATTCAATTCAAATAAATAAAATAGCTTTATCAGCAAAAGATGATAAAAGATATATTTTAGAAGATGGAATTCACACTTTAGCATTGGGTCATTATAAGACGATAGATTCTTAAAGGAAATAAATGGAGGATCTAGAACAACTTACACAAGAACTTATGAAACTAAATTCAAAATATTTAAGATCTGACTTGCATGAATTAATAACGAAATATGTCAAAGAAATAATTAATTCATATACAAATAAAATATCTAATGCATTGGAAAATATCGATTCAAACACACAATTAATCAACTCAATTGAAGTCATTCAACTTGTAAAATTTTTTTCTAAATAAATGGAAGCTTTCAATAGACTTAAGCCACTTGTAACATATAGATTAAAAGATTTAAAGAATGGTGAATACACTCTATTATCTTTGAAAAAAATTCAATCTGCTAAATATGGATATATAGTTATTGCAAAATTACAAGTTGAAGGGCAAGAAAAAGAATATTTTCTCCCTAAACATAAATCTAATATATCTGATGAAGCAATTGATATAATTAATGAAGGCTCATATATTTTTGGTTATAGAGGTAAGGTTGATGGTAAATATGATGATTGCTATATCAAGAAAATTGAATAGTGAAACCTTTTTCTTTTTATATTTTTATTCTTATATTTTTATTCTTATATTTTTATTCTTATATTTTTATTCTTATATTTTTATTTCTTTTAATGTGTATAATAATGTGAACAACGCATGAATTTATATTGATTTTAAGACGATAGCCTTTCGGTTAATTTGTTAACTTTTTCCAAGTTTTGGCTTGATATTTTAAATTATTGATGTTATTTTATTATGACCTTTTTACACTATTTTTGCTCTAAATTTTGACTTGATACTTTAAATTATTGATGTTATTTGTTAATGTTATTTTTGCTCTAAATTTTGAGGTTATTTGATGGATTTTTAAGGTGTGCTAATTATGCCCTTTTTACACTATTTTTGCTCTAAATTTTGACTTGATACTTTAAATTATTGATGTTATTTTGGTGTGCTAATTATGGCCTTTTTACACTATTTTTGCTCTAAATTTTGAGGTTATTTTAAAATTATTGATGGATTTTAAGGTGTGCTAATTATGGCCTTTTTACATTATTTTTGCTCTAAATTTTGAGGTTATTTTAAAATTATTGATGGCTCTTAAGGTGTGCCAGAACACGCATATATATACTACTACCACTGAATAATACATGATGTTTGAAAAATGCTTTCCAGATGAACAATTTCTTTTATTTGTGGATATATTTCCGTCTTCATGTATACTGTAAAATTTGTTTTATGATATATATATCGTTATACTAGGATGCTGTTTAAATATTTCATGGAATATGCTAGACAATTTCTTTCGTATTGTTATTAATTTTTTAATTACAGATAAGAATATATTATATGTCAAGAAAGAACGGGATTTCAAATAAATCATGGATGTAATAATCAATGCAAATAAACAATTAAAAGTAAAACGAATAGAGCTAATGATTATTTAAAAATATATTTTGTTAAAAATAGCAAATATAACTCATTTATTATTTTTATTTTTAAATTCTGCAATTATCAGATGATTTCATATAAAAATTAAAAAAATTTATACAGTGTCTCACAAAAGTGATGGGACACTTGTGC
This sequence comes from Argiope bruennichi, assembly GCF_947563725.1. NCBI lineage: Eukaryota > Metazoa > Arthropoda > Arachnida > Araneae > Araneidae > Argiope > Argiope bruennichi. The sequence continues at coordinate 74,702,995 of NC_079160.1, forward strand.
TTTACAAAAGGAAACTGTAATAAAATAAATAAATAAGCATGTACAAACATTTTTTGGGTGTGTTTCATATTTAAAGTTAGTAACAATTATTACATAACATACATTTTGTCAAAATATTAAAATATTAATTTAATAAAAATACAGTTGTTTAGAACGAAGCAAAAAATGGCTCTCATAAGTGATGGGACACTTACTTTTCCATCAAATATTTATCCAAAAATTTTACTTTTTAAAAGCTTTTAATATTTTGTTGGATTTCCTTTTACTTTTAAAACATGATTTAATCTTCTTGGGATGGATTCGACTCATTTTTTTGTGATTTCTGGAGTGATTTTACCCCATTCTTCTTGAAGCACCGATTTTAATTATTGTTTTGAAGAAATGATGTATTTGCCAATTCTTGATTCCAATTCTTGCCAAATATTCTCTATGGGATTTAAGTCTGGAGATTGTGGTGGTGTTTTTATTATTTCAGGACAGTTATACAGCAGCCAGAATCTAACGTTCAAAGCAGTGTGCTTGGGGTCATTGTCCTGGTAGAATTTAAAATCGTTATGAGGCTCAATTTTCGTGCTGAAGATTTCAAATTTTGCTTTAAAATATCAATATACTTGTACTGATTCATTATACTGTCAATAAAAACAAGATTACCAACTCCAACGGACGAGATACACCCCCATACCATAACTCCTCCTCCACCATGTTTTACTGTTGGCACCAAGTTCTGTATGCGAAATTCTTCCCTGGGTTTTCTCCACACCAAGATTCTACCGTCAGAACCAAATATATTAAATTTACTCTCATCAGCAAATATAACTTTATTCCAGTAATCTGAATTCGTATTTATGTTGGATTTTGCGAAAGCTAGTCTGAGTTTTCTATTCTTTTCACTTACGAAGAATTTTTTCCTGGCCACTCTACCGTGATATCCAGCAGACCGAATTACCCTTCTAATAGTCTCAGGATTAACAATTATTCCATATAATGCTTGTAAATCAGCAGCAACTTTAGGAGCACTCTTTCTTGGATTTTTTTTTAATATTTCGAACGATAATTCGCTTTCCTCCATTGGATAGCTTTGATGGTCGGCCAGGTCTTCTTTTATCCTGAATAATATGATTCTTTTTATATCGTTTAATGATATTGAAAACTGTTAAATGACTCAAGTTAACTGTTTCAGCAGTTTTTCTAATAGATTTTCCACTTTCAATATGCAAATTAATAACTAATTTTCGAATTTCAGTCGAAGTTTCTTTTTGTTTAGCATTCATGGCTGCACAGAGCTAAAAAACACAAAAATTCCAAAACAAACTGGAGAGAAATATTGCAGACGATTTTATAAATTATTGCCAATTGCTTTTGAGTAAAAATAAAACCACCAAAAATATTTTTATTTCTTATTTCAGACGATTTTTGTTGCATATCTAATGGTGTCCCATCACTTATGTGAGCTATTTTTTGCTCCGTTATAAACAATTGTATTTTTATTAAATTAATATTTTAATATTTTGACAAAATGTATGTTATGTAATATTTGTTACTAAATTTAAGTATGACACACACCCACAAAAAATTTGTACATGTTTTTTTAATTTATTTTATTAGTTTCCTTTTGTAAAGCACAAGTGTCCCATCACTTTTGTGAGACACTGTATGTGTAAACTGATTTGAGATGGTCATTTTCTAAATGTTGTAAAAAAATATTAAAGCAAAATTTAGTAAATAGTTTAACAGTGAAGAAATACAAATTCTTTAAACTTTGCTCACAAACGTTATTAAATCGAAAAGTATTAGTGAAAATTTTGTAACAAACAATAAATCATTGATTTATATTTAATGCTGCCATTCCAAGTGAGTGAAAACATGATAGTAAATATTTTAAATCATATTAATTCTCTGTTTTTCTCTTAATATATTTTGAAAATCGTTTGGTACAGTTTGCATTTTTTTCCCGAGATAATACATGATTTAAAAATTATTTGAAACTGCGTATATTATGACTGCATTTCAAAATAAGCTATTAGAAGTAAAATTAGATATAGTGAAGTCACTAAAACATAAATTTTGTAAGAAATGGCAAATAAAGTTTATTTATTATTTTTATTTTTAAATTCAGCAATTATACGAAATTTTCAGATGACTTTCTATAAAAAAAGTTGAAGTTAGAGGTGTAAACTGATTTGAGAGGGTCGATATTTAAATGTTGTAAGAAAAAAGGTGGAAGCAATATTTCGTAAATAGTTTTGCAGTGAAGAAATACAATTTCCTCTTAAAACATAATAGTAAATCTTTAAAATCAGTTTCATTTTCTGTTGATCTCTCATTATATTTTGAAAATCGTTTGGTACAGTTTTTAGAGAACATGCGCGATTTAAAAATTATTTGAAACTGCTTATATTATCATTGTAATTTGAAAAAAAGTTGAAGATATTAAGAGGAGGTTGTATATTAAAACATTTTATTTAAAAGTATTCTCGATTTGTAAATATTTTTTAAGGAGCAATTTTCAGAATCCCATTTGTTAAAAGATCCAAAATGAATACAATCGATCGCAATCTGGAAGTAAAATTGCAAAATATATATTTTCTAGATGTTAGAAATTCTCACCTCTTCACATAAAATAATTCCATATTTTCGTTTAGTTTGCTAAAAGAAATACGGAGTTATTATCATTCAATATTTTCATTAACAAAGCTATTTCATTAAAAGCAGAAGTCGCACAACTAAATTTAAATAATTTTTTTCAGCAAACAGAAAGTTAAATTTTATGCTCCATATTCTGATATGCAGAAGTGCTGTTCGTTTCAATATCCTGAGACGACCACTTTTCGTCACGAATCTATCTCAATGCGGGGTGAGATGAGGAAGAATGAGCGAATATCTGGTATTCTTCCTCATTATCTGACCTTGAGTTTCACCTTATTAGATACTTTTAAGTTCCATTTTTTTCACATGTTTGCGAATATTATATTATTTCTGACCGTATTATTTTGTTTTAATTCAATCCTCGAATAATCCGAATTCACCTTATTGTTAAAAAAGGACATCGCCTCCTTTCATCTTTCCTCTCACCCCTATTTTGACGAATTAAATACATCCTAACGCATACGCAAAAGCGCGGAGGGTTTTAGAATCCTTTGGCAAAAAATAAATAACATGCCAGGAGTTCATATTTCCATTCTATGCTAGGACTCATGAACCTCACTCTACGACAGGACTCTTTGGACTTTTAAAATTTTAGACTCATGATTAAGAATCAAAAATATATCTACCATAATCAAAGAAGTATTTCCTAATTAACAACGCATATTCAATTAAGCATTTTAAATTTATAAATTATATTCGAAATTGTTACTTTTCCATAAATTATATAATCGCTGATAATAATATATCATAGCAAGCAATATTATTTAATTATTGATAAGGCTTAAGTGAGAAATGATGTTAATTTTTTTTCTTGATAAATCGAAACCGTATACATTAATGTATATGGTGGCCAAACTTTGTTATATTTCGTCCAGTACATAACACGCTACAGGGCTCCGAACACCTCCTGTTATTTTTTGATCACCCTGTATAATAGCAATCAGTATTATTTAATTATTGAAGCTGCTAAAGTGTGAACTGATCTTGTTTAATTCGATACTTTGGGCTTCGTATTCATCAATTCCATTTTTTAAGTCAAGTTCATGTTGAAACTGTTTATCAATAAATTATTTTCAAATCATATTTACTTTTAAATAAAATTTATCAATATGATTTAAAATACAATATCGCAAAGGTATATTGCATTGAAAACATCAAAAATCTTAGCTTGCTTATTAGCTATCGCCTGATCCATAACGGCAGTTGCAACTTCTTTAACCTGTCCCTGCTTGATACCTTTACGTCCTCGACCTTGAATTCACGCACACCAAGAAATCCTGTTGTTTCAAATCTTTCAACTATTCTTCGTAAGTTAGTTATGGTCATCGGTCCTCTACGTAACTCTTTTAACCGCAGGTATTCGTAAAGAGCAGCACTGGACTTTTCATCTCGCTGATGAAACAGCTTGACTAAAAAGCGCGTAGTGAAAATTCCCGCAACCCTTCCTTTTATCTTCTATGTCATGCCACAAAGTACCCGTATAAACAAATTATATAATAAAGTTTTCGATCGCAACGCCAAATTTTTCCCTTTCGGCGTTTTCTGGTACTAATTTTTTTCCTTGATAAATCGAATCCGCATACTTTAATGTGTATGGTGGCCAAATTTTGTTATATTTCGTTCAGTACATAACACACTACAGGGCTCCGAACACCTCCTGTTATTTCTTGATCACCCTGTGCAATAGCAATCAGTATTATTTAATTAATGATGAGTCTAAAGTGTGATCTGATCTTGTTTAATTCGATATTTTGGGTTTCGTATTCATCAATTTCATTTTTTAAGTCAGGTTCGTGTTGAAACTGTTTATCAATAAATGATTTTCAAGTCAAATTTATCAATATGATTTAATACACAATATCGCAAACGCATATTTCATTGAAAACATCAAAAATCTTATCGCTTTGACGGAGGCATATTTACATTCGTATCTCTTTTATAACCAAACAGAATGTAAGTTATTATTTTAACTCTTTCATGAGATTTCTGTGGCATAAAAATATTTATATTAGCATCGCTCTCTTGAACTAAAACCAAAACTTGCACAATATCTAGAAGCATCTTGTAAATAGATATGGCATCGCCATACGCGTAAATTTAAAAGAGGGGGGAAAGTGTCAAAGATGGAAAAATATATATAATCTGAATAAGAAATATAAATGTTAAAACGGCCGCCATTTACATTTATTTTTTTACTTTCCATACCAACCTAGCTTGCGCAAAATGTTTAAAATTAGCACCAGTCAACCGAAAAATAAATGACTTCAACAGATACAAATAACACCCCTCTAGAGTGGAAGAAAAGTGTGTGATTTATCGGTTATCATTAATCATAACCTTAGTAAGTATTGATAACAACCAAAGTATTATTGAATATTACTATTTATTATATTAGTTAATATTAATTAGTATTATTATTAGTTAATATTAATTAGTATTATTATTAGTTATTATATTAATAGTCGGTATTAATGAATATTACAAGACACAAAGAGCATGTTTAGTAGTAGGTAATTATTGAGTAACCTTAGATTTTGATTCAATTTTGGGGAAACAGTTTCTGTTTTGTTAAAATTTTTGTTATTATATTACTAAGGAAACATCTTAAAGTTTTGTTTGTATAAAATTAAACCATTTAATCTTTGTAATTGTTCCTGAAAAAAAGCAAGTTGTTTATTCTTATCTTCCAAAATTAGCAAAATATTTTATTATCAGTTACAGATGGGGTGGAACAAAAGTACAGAAAATTTAATATATATATATTCAAAATGATAAGAATAATCTACAGATTAATTCCACTCGATGGAGTTACATTTTCATGATTTATTAAAGCAATCGTTTAAAAAAAATTAATCGAAACTTTGGTAGGTTAACGAAATTTATCAATTTAAAAATTCGAAAATCGGTTACTTTACTATTCAGTTTTAAATCAATGTAAAGGAACTACCAACTAATTAGTTCAAATTTTTAGCTCAGTTATATCAACATCCTGTTTTAAAGCAGCAGAAAGACATTGGAGAAAGCTTTGAGCGTACATTAGAAGAGAAATAATTATTTAAAAAGCAGAGCCTCAAAATTACCTTTAATTACATAAATGTAATTTTTGAAGGAAAACTATGCTTTTTATATGTTGGATATGATAATTTTAACAATGGCCAGAGGAGGAAGATAGCATGGTGATAACATATGATCAATCGGGATTACGACTCAGAATTGTTGAAAAACCAAAATTTTACCACTGCCGCATTCTTGGAAAAAAACAACAAAATGATCATTTTCGAATGAAATATATATTATATTATTTTATTAATAAGAAAACTCTTTGCGAAATATAAAATAGCTATTTCAGTTTGATTAATTAGTATTTCGATTTAAAATTCTGAGGCGTAAAATTTGCAATTTATTTAAATGTCACCATAATATTTGAATACATTTTTGTTTTATTGAATTATTAAAGTGAGTAGAATTTTAGCAGACAAACATTACTGAAAATGTAATCTATAAATGAAATGAAATAAATGAAAAATGAAACTGAATTTTGATATTTTTCCACTTGAATCTTCTGAAAAAATTACTACACTTAAATTTTTTAACCGTTTCAAAATATTAACAAAAATAAACGGCTTTTAGTGTTACAATTTTAATAGTCGCTCAAATATTCTTAAAATTGACATTTTTTTAATAATATTTTTTTGTTTAATTTCCAAGATGAAACAACACGCTAGTCTGAAATTCAAATCGCTTTTAATATTTCATTAAAATTTTTTCTACTTAAAAATTTATTGCTGAAAACTAATGAAAATTCAGTTTGTATAATTAACAAAGGGAATAAAAAAGTGAAGTAACAATACCGCGAAATTTAGAACATAGCTAAACTGCACATTTAAGTCTTTAATAAAGTTATTATAACATAGGACTAGTCTCCATCAGAAAAGTTAATATACACAATAAACAGAACTTTATTAAGACAATTAAAATAACACGACTTTGAAGGCTGAGAATATTAAGGAATCATGGATTTGAGAATATATCTCAACTATGTAACTGGAATTAAATATATCTAATGTCACTATCGAACCAGAGGATCGCGAAAGGCGATTAATAAATAATACGTTAGTGATTATTAATTTTTTTATTAGTACTTATTTTAAATAAATGTAGTATCCTAATGAATAACTAATGCTACTCTATCTTTACAATTTTGCTTATCTGCAGACTAGGAGAAAGATATTCAAAATATTGTATAATATATTTTTTTTATTTAGTTATCTTTCATAGGATCTGTTTGGAAATACCAAAAAATGAAATAAATATTTTATATCTGTATAAAACATTTAAAATTTAACAATTAAAAATTTATTGCAATGTGCAAAATACCTAAAATAGCTAGTCTAGATTTCAGATAAAATTAATTACTGATTTAAAAAGGAAATAGATTGGATCGTTTATTCCTTACATTCTCTGTTTGGATATTTTATCCCTTATGTTTTTTATCTTTATTATTCTGTATGTTCCCTATTACTTTTTTATTTATTATTCTTTCATTAAAGATTATTTTCCAAATTACGGGTACGGGTTTCCCAGGATACATTAAATCTTTTTTTCGGAATGAAACATTTAATTTTTAATAATTATTATTATGATGAAACCATTTAATTCATATTAAAGAGCAAATATTTCTAATTATTGTTTTACAAATTCAGAATAGTTTGCATTCAGTATTTTTTTATGTTCTTTATTTGTCTTTTATTTATCCATTTTATCCCTTATATTCTTTATTTGTCTTTTATTTATCCATTTTATCCTTTATATTCTTTATTTGTCTTTTATTTATCCATTTTATCCTTTATATTCTTTATTTGACTTTTATTTATCCATTTTTATTCCTTATATTCTTTATTTGTCTTTTATTTATCCATTTAAATTCTTATGCTCTTTATTAGTCTTTTATTTAACCATTTCATCCCTTATATTCTTTATTAGTCTTTTATTTAACCATTTCATCCCTTATATTCTTTATTAGTCTTTTATTTAACCATTTCATCCCTAATATTCTTTATTAGTCTTTTATGTATCCATTTCATCTCTTATGTTCTTTATTAATTTTTTTTATTTATCCATTTAATCCCTTATGTTCTTTATTTGTCTTTTATTTATTCATTACTCCTCTATTTGTCTTTTTTTTATCTTTTATATTCTCTACATTACTTTTAAATTCCTTTTTTCTGCATTCGCCGCTTTTATTCCTTATGTCTCATTTTGATATAAACAGAATGAGACATAAAAAAATAAAAGTGATGACTGCAGATTGTTGTCTCATTCTGATATAAACAGGATGAGACATAAAAAAATAAAAGCGATAACTACAGATTGTGGTCTCATTCTGAAATAAACAGAATGGGATAGGAATCTGTAAATTGAACAATGTAATAACTGGTATTTCAGGTGAAAAGAATAATGAAGAGTTATCATTCTGTGAGAAATACATGGCTGAATTGATCTTGTAAAGCTTTAGAAAATATGTCTTTACACCTTTTATTTTATCAGTCGCAGTATTATTCTCACTTTTGATAAGTCCAGATCTTATCTTTTTGTCGAAGGCTTACACAAATACAGAAACACATATTTATCTTCGACGCGGCTGAAATAGAGGAGGCAGCCTTTTCGTGAAACGGTGTAAGAGTCATTTATTAAATATATAACAATTTCATAAAACTTTGATGATGGCGGCAGCATGCGATGGTAAAAAAGCTCCTTTTACTTACATTTGGACAATAGAAAATGTTTCTGAACTGACTCAAATACATTTGAAAAGTCCACAGTTTATTCTACATTCTTTAAGTAAGGTAGAGTGGCATTTAAACATACATCAGTATGTAGACTTTTGCTGCATACTTGCTTCAGATGATACTCGCAAAGAGAGACCAGCCACTCTTATTATCTGTCGAGTTCTCCCTTCTTTCTGGCGATGGATCACCATTAATTTCAAAGAAAAGCGACAACCATACCTTCTTCAGTTTTCTAATGCCTATACCAACCTTTTTGGAAAGATGGTATGAATTTGTACAAAATAATACACTTACAGTTCATTGTCGAATGTGGAGAAAAGAACGAGAAATTTCAATTACAGATATCTGCCATGTTAGGACAAGATTGAAAACATACACAGGATCTTTTCTATGGCCTATAGAAAAGTTAAGTGCACTGAAGAGCAGTGCTGCAAAAGATTTCAGCAAGCTTGCGTCAGATGAAAAAAAAGGTGTATCCTTTGAAACTTTTTACCGCAAACGGACATTCTATGGCTTTGATCTTATACCTGAAAAGAAACTCTGTATCTGAAGACCTGTGTGTTGATTTTTTAGTTGGAAAAGGCATTGATTACGGTTACGGCATTCAAATATCAGTATTGGATGTCAATGGAGTGGTAATTGCATCTACAGCAGCAGGCTGCATGGCTGAGCTTAGAAAGGATATTCTGAATATTAGGAATATAATCTCGAAAAATAAACTAATTATCAATAAAGAACTATTCATACCAAATGACACTTTATTGTTCAAATGTTCTCTGGTGGTCTCTGATGGAGTTATTTCAAATGACATCGAATATTATACCCCGAATGTCTCTTTAGTTCTTAAAGAAAAGGAAGAAGCTTTAAATTCCCAAGTTGAGGGAATCAGTGAAAATAATTTATTACGAATTTGAAGAATATTTTATTGGAGAGGTAGATGTGTATCATTTAGATAGCTCTGTCGTAGGAAAAAGTATGCTATGAATCCTGTGGTAAATCATGTTCGTTAAAAGCTGTTTTGAAATATTTGAATATAGAAGCAATATTCAATGACGCCAATTTGCGATTTGGCGCTAAATTATATCCTGTTCACAAGAATATCCTTTGTTCAAGAAGCCTTGTTTTCAGCATGATTTTTGGCAAGGACAAGGAAGAGAATACAATTGAAATCAACGGCATGAAGGAAAATACTTTAAAGAGACTATTGCAATATGTTTATACAGACACGGTAGGAGATCTTCAGTTTGAAAATGCCTTGGATTTGTATAAAGCAGCTGCTATGTACGAACTGTTGGACCTTAAAGACAAATGCTCGGATGTTTTAATAGGTAATTTTTCTGATGAAAACAGTCGTGATTTTCAATCTTTAGCCAACGAATACCCAGATGAAAAACTAGAAACGGCTGCCAGATTTTTTTAATTGTAATTTGAACGACAGACTCGAGATAAAAGAAAAGCCGAAAAAATTAGTTGAATGCAATTTGAATTAGCGAAGCGAATAGTATAAAAATGCAATGTGGTGAATAATTATTAAAGAAAATCTTACTATTATTTATATAATTTTAAAGATTGATAAGAATGATACAGAAAATTTTCATCAATTCAAAATATTCTTAGAGGTGTAATTTTTTTAAAAAAATAATTGGATCTACTTTCATATGGAAATAAATGTTTTGAGAACTAATTATTACAGACAAGAAAGAAAACAAACGCAATGGCAAGTTTTATGATTCGAAAATTTTTAAATGTTTATTTCATTTTTTTTTTTGCTAACAGATATATTTTATATCAAATTTTAAGGCTAAATTTTACGTACGTATTCATACAAAAAATATTTCTTTTAAAAGAAACTTTTTCAAACTTAAGCTTTTAAATTTGGTTTTTAATATTGAAAAAAGAATGTCAATACATTTTTTATGTGAATACAACATAATAAATTTTGCTGAAATATAATAATATTTTAGGATAATAATTAATAATTTTAATTGTATATCTATATAATTATATCTATTAATTATTTATATAAGAAAAAGTAATGTAAGAAACCAAATTGAAGGAAACTATGTTTTAATGATTTTAAAGGGGAAATAACATAAATGATGTTTATTTATACAAAATGAAACAAATTTTAATATCTTGTAATTAAAATATGTCATTTTACAAATTTTATAATGTTACTGTTTGATTGTTCATATTTGAATACGGATGATAATATTGTTTAACTTTATTAACACATATTAAAATAGAGTGCTTACCTTTAGTTCAAATTCGTATAATATTCTATCAATTTGTTTTGTATATTCTGAACAGAAGAATAAGCAATCAGTTCATTTAAAACGATTTTATAATTGTTTGAATGTTACATGATGCAAACAAAAATCAAATTTTCACGTTATTTATCAACCGAATCCAAATATTTAAATAGAGTGACAGTTTATTGTTGAATTTAGAAACAAAATAAAATATTTCCTAAATCGTCTGACAGATTTTGAAAGAATTATTTAATATATTTCTCAACTAGAAGGCTTTTACACCAAAAGATTTTTTTTCCATTTCTCTTTTTAGCTAAAAAAAATACTTATTTCTTTTTATTTTTAAAACTTTTATTTGATATATTTTGATTTATATTAGTTTTTCTATCTATTTTATGTGAATCTAAAAATTTAAATATTTTAAAACATTTTTCAATAGTTTTCATCCCCGACATAGTTCATCATAAGGATTCCTTACTGAATCCAAATATTTACACAATATAAATATTTTGTTTACATTATATTCCAAACGTTGGATAATATAAATAAAAATATAATGTTATTTGAAAAATATTAGTTTAAGAATTTATGTTGATTCGCATGTTAAAAAAAGGTTATTTTTAAAATGTAAATGTCTAAGTATTATTGCTGATTTTATAGAATAACTAGTAATGATATTCAACAAATTGTTAATTTTATAATAATATAATTCATTACTCACTGATACTTTTATATTTGCTTTTTTAATAATAATATATACTAATGCTTATCACTTTACTAGTTTATTAGTAATTGATAACCATAAATATCAGCTATATCCAAACACTCTCTTTTTATTAATTCCTATGCCATTTGCTTTATTACATCAATACAGTGAAGAAAATCATTTCAGAACACTAGAAGTGTAGAAGTTAAGAAAGTTACTTTGGTAAAAATAGTCAAAAATAAATTATTTACATAAAGCTAAATATTCTAAAGTGTTTGCTAATTTTGTAATCAATGACAATGAAATGTGAAATTTATAATAATAAGTGATCATTTTACGATTGTTAGCTTTATAATAACTGATAAAGATATTTGCCAGTTTGCTTGTTTTATTATAATTGATAATGATAGTCACAAAATTGCTAATTTCATTGTAATTGGTTTTAGTATTTACTAAATAATATCAAAATAATTTAAAAAACTAAATTCTTTTACCTCTTGACATATTGAATTTCAGTAGAAACGAAAATTTTAAGTTATTATAAAATTAATAGATAAGAAAGTCACTCAAGTAAAAATGGTCAAAGAAGTTAATTTTCACGAAAAACTGGTTATTAGAATTTTTCTAAGTATTTTAATTATAAATAATGGTTTTTATAAGCTTGCTAGTTTTATCATTTCTGATAAGCTTATTTATATATATTTTAAGTTGCTTGCTTATAATAGCTTATAACAATATTTGAATAAATTATTGATTTTATTCGTATTTGATATTAGTCGTCTTTGCTGACCAGTTGGTTCACTGGGATTAATGGGCGCTAAAACTCTAAATTAAATACTTTTTGTTACTTGGTCTTAATGGTAGATAGTCATATAATTCATGCTCAGCATTAAATTCTATCCAATGATTCAACATTTACCAACAGACATACAATTCTATACATTCTACATAATGACTAGGGATTGCAATACCGGACCAAAATTTCAATACCGGTATTCGGTATTTTTTAGATCTTAATACCGGGATACCGGTTTTAATACCAGTATTAGAAATTTTAGAAAAAGAAAGAAAACAAGGTGTTTCTTTGTTTTATTTGCCAGTTTTATAAGAGAGTGTAATATCACAAAAAATAATATGGAATTTATAAATTATAACAGTATATAAAGAATCACAAAAAAGTAAAGGAACAACTTATTTATTTAAATCACAAAAAAATTGTAAATATCACTATTCAGTCTGTGGTACTAATACAAATTTTTGAAATGTGATCTTAAAAAACATAATGCCTCAATTGTACTGTCATTAAAGTTGAAAAGTAATTTTGTGTAAAAATTATCAGCTGTCGAAAACGCTCTTTCGGCATCTACGTCTACGTTCTTCAGATAGTGATTTGTGCTGTTCTTTCATGATTGCAACATGAAATTTATTGTTGCATTAGCTGTTAATAAATTATAATATCTCCGACATAATGCCTCTATAGTCAGTTTTATTAGAAGTAGAACTGATATAGTTCTGGATGTTAAGACGAATTCACTGTCTGAAAAAATTAATTTGCAGGTTTAAGTCGATTATTGCTTTTTGGATTCGATTTCTAAATTTCAAAAACCGTTCCATCATTAGGAGTAAACTGTTCCAACGTGTCTTAGAATATATTATTAACATATATTCTGTTTTATTTTCAGTTAGTATATATATTTTTAATATGAAATTTTTTGTAGGGGAAAGTTTAAATATCTTAACAATTTTTCGAACTTAATAAATTATAGGAAGCAATTCTTGATGGGTTAATATTTCATCCTCATTAGCAATATCTTCTTCCACAATTACATTGTCATTATCTTCATTGTCAATATCACTCTCACTCTTACTCTCTTCACTATCGGAATCCGAAGTTTCTATATCCACAATATTTGTATTCTTCTGTTCTTTATTTTTTTTGGTATAATACATCTATTACTCCTAATTGAAATCCATGAGCATAGCACAATTGCTGATTTGCACCAATCAACTTTCCAAATTTTTTCATAACTGTTGCTTTATTAGTCGTTATAGATACAATATCTTCTTTCAGGGATAATCCATGTTCTGCTAATTTAGATTTAAGCAATTAATTAAGTCATTAATTAGCTAATTAATTTCGCCAGTTGGGGAGACATAAAAACAAAAACGTATACTATTTTGCTATGTTGGCGATCCCTGAACATATAGTGGAGACAATTAAAAAAATTTCTAGTAAATACCGAAAAACCGGTATTTAAACTTGTGAATACCGGTATTACGAAATTGTAAAATGGCTCAAAATACCGGTATTCGGTATCCCGGTATACCGGTATTGCAATCCCTAATAATGACAGACATATAATTTATGCTATTTTAGAAGCATTGCATTGTTCTATTCATAATGCTGTGTATCTCTCTAATTTACTGTCGATATACTTATACATCCAAATATATTTTAGGGAAAAGCAGTAATGCATTAAGAATGTGTCAAAATTTTTTTAACATTGTTTGTTTTTCAAATTAAACTTTAACTGTAAGTATAATAAAATTTCAAATATTTTTTAAAGCATGCCTTATACTGAAACCCAATTAGCGTGGAAAATGCGCCGAATCTTTCAAATTTTCATCATCAAAAAAGGATTTTACCTTTTCCAGGATGAAACATTCGAACCAATAACGAAAACCAGTTAAGTTTTACTTCCTTAATGAAATGTATTATTGTAAAATATGCTTAATGTATTGCTCAAAAATTGTTAATTAAAATAAGAACAAACGACTTTTACGACTGCAAAAAATTTGTATCAGTGGAAGCATAATTCTTCGAATTTGAAGTTCATGCAAAAACAATTTTTTGCTGTAATACTTTTAGAAGTTATCGTGAAAAAATATCAAAATTTTGATTAATATTTAATTAATTAAGTTTGATTAATATTTAATTAATTAAGTTTGATTAATATTTAATTAATTAAGTTTGGTTAATATTTAATTAGTTAAGTTTGATTAATATTTAATTAATTAAAATTTTTAAAAATTCGTTTTGAGGTTCACATTTTTTTTCAAATACTCTAGTTTGTAGAGTGTCAACACACACACGCACACACATATGAACATGCATTAGCCATTATTAGTAGAAGAGGTATGGGGCGAGCTTTAGGGATGTTAATTATACAAAAAAAATCAAAGTTAATCTTTTAATTTTTCAAAACAAATTAATGATGTAAATTCTTGGGACATTTGAAACAAATTAAAATAATGAATAATGTAACAAATATAACTGAAAAAATACATTAAAAGTTATAATTTTTATTAATAATATAGATGGATGTGGGAATTTCTCCCTAGAACAGATTGTTTAACTTAAGATTTCTTAGAAATTTTAATTAGAATTTCAATTAGTCAAAAATTAATATGTATTTTGGTATTTTTCAGCGATAACCACCGAAAATATAATTGTACAAAATTGGTTTTTATACCATTTCAAAATTTAAAAAATTTAATGACACAAATTTAATAGCCGTGCAGTTTTTGAATTTTAATAACCTTTAAAGAATCTTTTTTTTTATAACTTCCAACAATAGATAGTTTCCCAGAAATTCAAAATGTTTTCATCAAATATTTAATGCCATGATTTTCTTCCATTGCTGGAAACTAAAGAAGATGTATTCTGTTTGATATTTGTGCAGTTATTATATTGTACCGCGATTGGAATATTTTACCACGAAATGAAAAAGATAGACGAACGCTTTTACGCTTTTAAGAGCACTATAATGTCATGAGACTGGTTTCCATTATAAAGGTGAACGAAAGTACACAATGAAGAGGATATATCTAAGACAATTAAAACACGACGGTATAAATGGCTGACAATTTGACGGAATTATGGAATTGAAAATAAATTTAAATGAATTAACTGGAATTAAATAAAACCAATATACAATTTTTTTACGTTTTTTAATTTTTTTTAATTAAAATTCCATTCCATTATTAATTAAATTTTATTTTTTATTCTCTAATAGATTCCATCATTAGAAAATAGATTATATCATTTTAAGATTCTATAATAGAATCAATTTAGGTTCTATTATTATAGAACCTTAAAATAAAAATTTTTCATCATCTAATTCTATAAATCAGTATTTGAGGGAAAAAAATAAAAAATGTTGAGAATTCGATTAAAAAATGATCAATCAGGGAAAAGAAATTTAATCCTGTTTTGTTTAGTTTTGTTTATTTTTTTTTGTGTGCCGATACAAAACATTATTTTAATAGTTTCAGAACAAAGTCGTTTGTAAGTATATTTATCTAATTAAATATTTATTCCATTCCAATGGCACTGTCAAAATATAAATTTCAAAAAAATTACCATAGTGTTCGAAATATTTATAATCATAAACTACTATCTGCCTTTGACGACCATTGGTTCACCTGGATTTAATTAATTAGAATTTCGATTATATGGAAGGTTGAGGCTTGAGGCTTCCTCAACAAAATATCTTTTGAAATCAAAAATTTGAAGGACATTTTGAAGGGCATATTCCTTTTATTCTAGAAGAATTTCACTACTTAAAAATTGTGCTATGCATTTTTTAAAGTTTCTATCTAAAGCTTTATACTTGCAATTATATCACAATAAAACAACAGCAGTTTTTATAAATAAGCACACATTTTAGATCGAAATTTAAACCTCAGTTATAAGTACAATAAAATTTTTTGAATTTTATTAAAAGCCTGCCTTATACTGAAACATATGGAATATGAAAAAAAAGTCGAATTTTTATATCTTGATTATAAACAAAGGATAAAAATCCAAACGGAGATATTACGCAGTTTGGAGTAAATATAATGATTTGAGTTTTATTTCGACAAAGAAATATATAGTTGTAAAATACGCTAAAATTATTTTTTAATTTATTAAAAGTAGAAAAAAAATTTATTGGCAAAATTTGGTATTTGAAAAATAATTTTCAGAATTTTAAGATAATGTAAAAATTATTTTTAGACTGTAATATTTTCGGAAGTTATGGTAGAAAAAAAGGCAGAATTTCGGTTGATTTTTATTAATTAAAATTTTAAAACCAAAAAAAAAAAGTCCGAAATACACATTTCCACGCAGAAGAGTGCGAATGCATCAAGTTTGACAACTCTGAGTTAAACGGTGTGATCTGAGTTAAACGTTGATACACACATTCGTCTTTATTATATGTAGAGATGAGCTAAAAATTACAAAACAATTAAATAAAAAAATTCGCAGATTAGTATACAAAGAAAAGTATATTTTTAAAAGCAAATTTATTTAAACGCAGAAACAAACACACCTATAGGATTTCTTTCATAAAGAAACGACGCAACAAAAACTTTGGTATCAAAAAGATGATTAATATTTTTGGAAATAAAATGATTAATAATTAATTTATTAAAATGACACATATTTTTAGTTAATTGATAGGTCATATTTTTATATTAATTTACGAATTTAATAGAATTTCGTTTTAAGTCATTTATATATATATACTTTCTATATATAACCAATCTAAAGTAAGAAATAGTTTGAAAACGAAACTAAAATGAAAACGAAACAAAACAGTTTCGAAATCGCAACTAAAATTTATACCTATTCAAACTAAAACCAAAAAAAAAAAAAAAAGAAAGAAAGAACTTCATAGTATTTAGAGAGCGCAACTGCAGCTATTTCTAAAACACAGATGAATTGAAACAAAAGTATTAGAATCAAGTTAAATATTTATACCTATTCAAACTAAAACCAAAAAAAAAAAAAAGAAAGAAAGAAAGAAAGAACTTTATAGTATTTAGAGAGCGCAACTGCAGCTATTTCTAAAACACAGATGAATTGAAACAAAAGTATTAGAATCAAGTTAAATATTTATACCTATTCAAACTAAAAAAAAAAAAAAAAGAACTTCATAGTATTTATTCTAGAAGAATAAATACTATGGCTTAAATAATATTGGCTTAATATTGGCTTAAATAAAAATAAAACTTTTCTTGCATATTAGATCACTCAATAGATGGCGCTGGGGCCTACAATTGTTTACCTAATTTCCGTTTCCTCTTTTGACCGTTAGTGTTTTAAAAAGCGGGAATCACAATCGATAGCTTAAAATTTCCTTGACGGCTGATGGTATATTCTGACTTTTTCGTTTTTTTTTTCCCTTTAGTGCTATTTTTTGTTTATATTGTTATTTTGTTATTGTATTTTTACTTTGTAATGGTTATTTTCTTCTAATTTGTTGTTTTGTATTTTCCTTTCTGTTAAAATGGTATATCTCTTGGGCATAATTTCAGGGGATTTTCGGGTCACGAGGAATCATTATTAGACAAATATCTGTTTTTCCTCACAGAAAAAATCCCTTTCTTTGAATCCCTGCCTGAGGGTGACCCTTGAAAAAGTCTTCAGGCCGGATTCTTTTTTATTTTTTTATAATTTGTTTTGGTTTAATTTTTATTTGGTTTTTTGATTTTCCTTTTAACTTGATTCTAATACTTTTGTTTTATATATATATATATATATATATATATATATATATATATATATATATATATATATATATATATATATATATATAATCTTATTTCCTAAATTTTATCATGTTAACTTCATTCTAACATTCCACATGTTCATTCTAAATTTCCTGATCCAATTACCACTTTTTTTATTTAATTAATTCTAACACCCGCTTAATAGAACTGCTGATTCCATCCCATTCCATACGAGTCATAGCAATCCCTATGAAAATATCATAGTAAAATCACGAAAGGAAAAATTTCTGTCACTTTGCTGTTAAATCGTGATATAAATAGATGTGATTTGATCTTTGCTTTGCTGTTGTATAAATTATGGCATCCGTGGTAAAATAAATCAAAATTAAAATTTTAAAAGTTTTTTTTTTTTTGGTCATGTATCTCCAAAATTATGTTCAGATATATATGCATACGTCATAATATCTCATAATCTAATTTAAAGTCTAATTAATTTTATAATTTTTTAATCTTAATTTAGCTTATATTATCTTCATTCTAAAATGATTTCTTATTGTCAGATTCAATTCTCATTTTTTATTTAATTACTTATACACGCGCAACAGAAAACTGATGGTCTTAGCATTTTCTCACCCTTCGAGTGAAAGGATAAAAATCCTTAATGTTTACAACATTCTTTTAAAGATACCTAAAATCCCCTTGCCTGAATCAACACGTGTCAAAAAATTTCCAATCGAAATCTCATAGTAAAATGATCGAAGGGCAACATTTCTGACTCTTCTGCTCTTGTGTCACGATGTAGACTGACGTATTTCTTAACACTTGTTCTTTGTACGAAAATTATGCCTCTCGTAGTGAAATAAATCAAAGTTTTAAAATTTCAAAAATTTCTTCTATTCGGTCACGTAACTGCTAAAATATGTTAACACACACATACACATTCACATGTTAATAATTGATTGCAATAATTTTTGTTTTACACAAACCCGCCAACTTATAACAAAGAAAAATTTTCATTAAAAAAATTTGACACGATTATAGACATGAATATTATATAATTCATTTTCAGTGTGATTCAAAATGAAATTAATATTTTAATTCAACCAGGCATATAATTAAAAAAAAATATTGTGAATTTTAAATAAAACATTTTTCTGAAGTATTTTTTTTTCCTTGTTTTGTATGATTTATGCGCATTTAAAAATATCCATGAATGACACACTGTGGAAATTAGAAATGAATATTTCACGATAACATCACAGTTTCTGCATTCAATAGATTTCAATAACTTGCGATTGAAAGAGTAGGTGCTTACATTGTTTTCATTTTTTCTGATTATTTCCATTGTCAGCTAGATTTTATAAAACAATAGTGCAATTCTTCTCTGTACGAAAGATATTATTGTAGATATTTCTTGAAGGGCAATGGATTCAAATAAGATATAAATATATATGATATGAATTTTGAGAACGTTTAACGATTCCGGCTTAGAAAAAGACTGAATTAAATACCTTACTCAAAAAATAGAAAAAAAGATAGTGACATCTATGAATATCCTTTAAAAAGATCATGATAATATTTATAGACTATCATACTATCTCTATCTGACATGTATAGAGAAAAAATCCTTTTAAAGGGGTAGAAATCATTTTAACCTTTTCGTCGTCCGGAACGTGTTTAGCGTGTTCTAGTGAAACGTCTGCAGAGCGGAAATGAAACTCCTGTAGGGCGAATGCACTTCAAGCGTTCTTCCATTTTAAAACTTTTAAAACGCTTTGCAAATATTTACTTGTAGTCTGTTCTAATCAGTTTTTATTTTTGTTTGTTAAGAGATATCTGTACTAATATATTATAGTATACAGAATATCTATACTAATATAATATAATTAGTATACAGAGATATATACTAATATGTACAGAGAAAACAGCACTACATGCGGCGAAGAGCAGAGGACCACTGGGGAGCAATTTTCGAGGACAGGAGAGAACGGCGAAAGGGTTAAAACACTTTAAAAAGTAGACCCCTTAACTTACAGTTAGCAAATAATTTTCTTAAGTTGCTTCTTAGGTATTTGAAAAGTACGAATTTTTAAAAAAGAGTAAATAATTTAGAAGTTCTGTAAACACATGAATTAGAATCCGCTTAATTGATGACATTTTCGAAAGTAGAAAATTGCATTTGGACTAAAAAGTCTAGTAAAAAAATTATTTATTTAATGCTGATTGCATGTCACTATACCAAATGTGAAAATAAAATTTCTATTTGAACAAATAAGAGGACAAAGAATAACATTATTTTATCTCTTTCTTATCACTCACACTATTCTTTTTCTATAAGTTGAAAGGTGATCTGTTATCGTATTCTGATAACTTACATGAATTTAAATTGTCTGAGAACGTTTGAAGAATTTATATTTTGAAAGTAATTTTCTCTGAACTCGTGTTAGACACCTTCATCAGAACAATAATAAATACTTTTGTGGAGTATTAACGATGGAGACTGAAACTGTGTGCACCAGTGCTCCTTTTACTTACATTTGGATCTTAGAAAATTACTCAGAACTTACTTATATCGATTTGAAAAGTCCACCATTCTGCGCAAATCCCGTAAGTAAAGAAGAATGGTTCTTACGAATAGATGAAAATTTCGGTGTTAGCTGCTCCCTTGACTCAGAAGAGGCTCCAAGAGAGGAAAGAGCAGCAATTGACGTCGAGTTCTCCTTTCTTGCTGCTGATGGGACTCCATTAGTTTCAAAGAGAAGCGGCAAACCAAGCCTGGTCGTTCATATATTAGAAAGAGCTGATTTTTTGGCGAGGTGGTCTGAATTTATACCAAATAATACGCTAACAGTTCAGTGTCGAATTTGGAGAAAAGGAAGTGAAATTACAACTACGGATCTCTGCTGTGCTAGAACAAGGTTAAAAACTTATAAAGGATCTTTCCTGTGGCCTATAGAAGAGTTCAGCGCTTTACAAACCAGTACTGCAGAAGATTTCCAACAACTTGCATCGGATGACAGAAAAGTTTATTCTTTGAAGCCTTTTACCGAAAAAGGACCTTTTATTGCTTTTATATTGTATTTGAAACGGAATTCAGAATCTGAAGATGTATATGTTAACATACTCGTTGAAAAGGGCAGGGATTACGCCTTTTGCTTTGAATTATCAGTACTGGATGCCAATGGAGAGGCGATTCAGACCTTGGAGGAAAGAGGTCGTACCTATTTTTCGTGGACATTTTTTAGATTTTGTCCACTGATCACAAAAAATAAATTAAATGACGATAAGAATTTATTTTTACCAAATGACACATTAGTTCTGAAGTGTTCCTTTGAAGTTTATGCAGGACCCATATCGAATGAAATTGAATATTGCACATCGAATGTTTCAGCAGTTTTTAAAGAAGAGGAAGAAGTTCTAGATTTCTTTGTTGAAGAAATGGACGCCGATGACACACTCGAATTTGAACAATATTTTATTAAAGATTATGAAGAAGATGCTTTTGATACTTCTGCTGGTCAAAAAATTGAAGCTGATTCTTGTAATAAATCGTGTCCATTGAAAGCTGCTTTGAGATTTTTGCATGGTGAATCAACAATGACTGACGTCAATTTGCGATGTGGTACTAAATTATATCCTGTTCACAAGAATATCCTTTGCTCTAGGAGTCCTGTGTTCAACACAATTTTCACCAATGACAAGGAAGAGAATATTTTTGAAATCAGTGGCATGGGTGAAAATACTTTATGTAGGCTATTACAGTATATTTACACAGACAATATAAGTCTTCAGTCTGAGGACGCTTTGGAGTTGTACAAAGCGGCAGCTGATTATCAGTTGTTGGATCTTAAAAATAAATGCTTGGATTTGTTGATAATGAATTTAAGCAAATCTAACATTCATCATATCCTGTCTCTAGCCAACAAGTACCAGGATGAAAAACTAGAAATGGCAGTAAAGGATTTTGCATCTGATTTAGGTTTAAGCAAGAAAGTGAAGACCTCCAAAAAAAAGTCTGAATGCAATTTGATGTAGCATATATATATATATATATATATATATATATATATATATATATATATATATATATATATATATATATAATGCTTCCTATTTGTCTTTAATATTTCTTATGTTTACTGCTATTTATGTTTTTTATATTTTCTATCTCTTTTGGTCTTTTTTTATTCCTTACTATTATATTACGTTATGAAATTATTTCAGAAGCATTAGATGCTCTTTAATTTCATAAAATATTTAAATTTTAAATGCTAATAATGCGTTTATAATATTATTCAAAATTTATTCCAGATGAAATCAGTATTACTGTTTTCTATAGAAATAATGTAAATCAGATTTTTGTTTGTACCTCTCCTTCATTAAGTTTTATTCTTTAATCTTTTATTTTGTTCTTTATGTGTCTTGTTTGTCTTTAATATTTCTTATGTTTATTGTTTATCTTTTTTTAATTCATATATCTCTTTTGGTCTTTTTTTTATTTCTTATTATTATATTAAGTTATGGAATTATTTCAGATATATTAGATGCTCTTCATCTGAATGAGGCATTTAAATTTTAATAACTATTAATGTATTTATAATTTATTCTAAATTTATTCCAGATGAAATCAATATTACTGTTTCCTATACAAATAATGCAAAACAGATTTTTGTTTGTACCTCTTCTTCATTAAGTTTTATTCTTTATTCTTTTATTTTATTCTTTATGTTTCTTGTTTGTCTTTAATATTTCTTATGTTTATTGTTTATCTTTTTTAATTCATATATCTCTTTTGGGTTTTTTTTTATTTTTTATTACTATATTAAGTTATGGAATTATTTAAGATGCATTAAATGCTCTTCATCTGCATGAGGCATTTAAATTTTAGTAACTATTAATGTTTTTATAATTTATTCTAAATTTATTTCAGAATCATTTTTACTGTTTTACAAAAATAATTCCTATTAGTGTAAATGAAGTCCATGTGCAATAATAAAATGCCTTATTTGAGCAAAAATGTTTTTAGAGGGCCTATGATGCCAATGGATTCGATGACATCAGCATCATAGTATCTTTCGATTCCATTACTATCATTCTATTAGGAATGTTTATGTACATAATAATTAAAATAGGTGTTAGGCTTATAAAATAGCACATATTTAATGCCTATGACAATTTGATGCTTAAAAATATTAAAATAAGGGAATAATAAACAAGTTATACGTTAGAGAATTAAAGGAAATTATATACAACAAATATTCTCGGGAATCATCTGGTCGCCAAAAGCAGCTAGAAAAGCAATGAGGAAAATAAACCGAAATAAATGTTGCACTAAAGAAAATTCCTAACTCTTAAAAGCAATTCGATACACAAATATTCACTTAATACAAGAGTATTTTTATTGCTTCAAAAATAATTATATATAATTGTTTTAAGCTGAATTTTCCTGAAAAATTTATATATATCTTCCTATCCTTCTGCATATATTTTTGTCTATCAAAATTAAAAATAAATAAATAAAACGTCAAAATGATACATGTCTTGGATAGTGCCTAAGAGAGGGCATCCCAATGCAAAGGGTTAACTATCATAAATATGATTGAAAATACAGCGGATGTTAATCTGAGTTACATTCTTTTATTATTTATTTTTATTTTCACATGTGATTTAAAAAAGAATTTGACTTTTTATCACACAATAAAAACTTGATTTTAAACACGTATTTCATTCTATTGTTATGTCTAAATTTTTTCTTTTTAAAATTTATTATAGAATGCCAAAAATATTTTTTTCTATCCTTCCTTTTAAGAAAATCTTTCATTTGTATAAGGATATATTAAAGATAAATATAATTCATAAATATTATAAGTAAGATGATGATTAATTTAGAATTTTTCATTTAGAATGAATCGTCAAGAATAACGCAAAGAAAGGAGATGACATTATTTGAAAAGCATTAATGAATAAAGAAACTGAATTTTCAGAAATAGTCAACAAAATTAATTTCTTCGAAAAGGGGTAGTTAACAGAATACGTTAGTTTCATTTCGAAAAATAAAGAGGTGCCGATCAAGTTGTTATAATTAGATTATATAAAACTGTCAAAACTCATATATTCTTAATAAGATATTTAAAATAATTAAAAGTGAAACAATTTATAAAACCAAAGTATTTTGCAATTTAAAATTACGTTTTAAATATTTATTTTGTATTTTGGGTAATTTCGTAATATCATGAATACAGGGTACTGGAATTTGAAATAATTTAAATAATTTCGATATTGAAAGATGAATCACTAAATTTTTTACTTTCTACTAAATAAAAGTTACTAAATATGCAAAACTGAATTAATCATGGTTACTTTATTATGGTTACTAAAGATTAAAAAAAGATACATCGAAGATTATATATTATTATGCATGTTACAATATAATATTTATATTGATATCTTTTAGTCTACTGTTTAGAATATTTCTAGAGCAATAAAATTTAAAAGTCGTTTGATTAGAAGCATATTTGACTCAAATATGATTTACTGAATATTCAATTTAAATTAATCTTAATATGTTTGCATTCCTGTTATTTCAGGTTATAGCATTAATAAATATCAATATGAATTGCATTTTTAAATTTGTTAATTAAATAAAATATGATATATACCGAATAACTCAGCATTTTCTAACAAAAAATATTATGACACTTTTTGATAGGTCTACTTCGATTATAATGTTTCATTATCTTAAAATGTAAACAATATTTTTATGGCTGGAAAATCGTCTGAATTTATTTTTCTTTGAAAAAAAATCCGTTTGGAATTTACTTAATTGGAATTGTATTAACAAATTGAGTTATAAGTTTTTTATTCTTTTTGTGCTGATTATTTTCAAGAATATTTTAAGTATTTTCAAAATAAAAACTATGGTATATTATTACATTCAACTTAAAAATAGAACTCCATTATATTTTATTAATTAATTTAAACAGTATTTCGAATCTGGGTACATTAGATGCATTTCACCAATATTTCTCTCAGAATTATAATATGTTTTTGGCATTATAAATGAAATGAATAATAAGGACACGTAAATTATATCATTCTATGTCTTTTATATGGTTGAATTTCCATTTTGCTGATGGAAGAAATCGAACCGGGGACATAGGTTTTACTTTCCAGAATTAAATTTAAATATTTAAATTCAGAGTAATATCTGTGATCCCAAATATCTGAAGGCTTAGTTAGGGCTTACTTTTTCAGCTGTTTTATGTTTAAAAGGTTGTTTTCAAAAATATTTTCAGCAAATGGTAACCGACAATTTGTATGAAAAAAATTCGAAAAAATGAACATATGAAACATTAAAAATAATTTCCAAAACAAGAAAAGAAAAAAAAAAAAAAAAAAAAAAAAAGGAAAAGGGGGGGGGGGAAACCCTAGGCATTTGTCTAAAAATTGGCCAAATTTCAAATGAAATCCTGATCCTGATATCGAAAGTAGATTAATATCATGCATTTTTTATGAGCTTTTATTATAAGACTTATCTTTTTCTCCTTTAATTTCCATTTTTCAAATTCTTTTATTTGGGGACCTTTAAAATATATGCGCCAAATTACATGTTAGACGACGATGAAAATTAGAGCCTTAGAAATATTTTAAGAAACGAATAAATGAAACAAAGTTGTTTCCATAAAAGGATAAGCTAAGATGCGTCTTAGCAAAGATATGCAAAAACGGCGAAACATTTGCAGATTAACGCCATGTCCATGAACTACAACCATTTCATAGTTGTTCATGAATTAATTTTAGAATGATATAGATTTTATCTTTTTTTTTTAAATCTTGGTTTCAGTTTTACTTCATTTTACACTCAAGATTGTCTTCGATATATTTCCGAGACTGAAATTTGACATCAAAGAAAAGATAATAAATTTAAATTATTTTAAATGACTCATAAAACAAGAACAAAGGCACTTCCAGAAGGGATTAGATAAAATCGTCAAATAAGTGAAACTTTGGTAGACTGTTGCTATATTCATTGATCCGAGGTATTTCAAAGTTGACCAGGGAATAGTGTTAAAATTATATACAAAACACTTTTTTTATTTTGTTTTCATTTTCATTTCTTTTTGGACACAAAATGTAACAGAATTCACATGACTACAATGTAGGAGCTCAAAAAAAGATACTAAGCTTTCAGCCCTTGAATTGTTTATAAACGACTCATAAAACAAAAACCAAGGCTTTTCCAGAACGGATTAATTGAGGTACGTCAAATAAATGAGCCCTTGGCAAATGGCACCATATTTTTTAAATCTATTTCAAACCTCCCTATGAACAGGTTTTCAAATGGTATATAGTATTTTTTCAATTTGCTTTCATTTTCATTTCCTTTTGCATTCAAAATGCAGAGATTTTTCAGCAGCATTCACTAGACTAAAATCTAGAAGTCCAAGAAAAAATATTAAGCCTGGAACCCATGAAATATTTTAAATGACTCATAAAGTAAGAACAGAGACATTTCCAGAAAGGATTAACTATGATGATCAAATAAACGAAACCTTTACAGATTGCCACTATATTCATTGATACCAGGTATTTCAAAGTTGCCCATGAACAAGTTTTCAAATGACATACAGTCTTTAAAAAAAATCTTGCTTTCATTTTTATTCCATTTTACATTCAAAATGCAGAGATTTTTCAGTAGTATTCGCAAGATTAAAATCTAGACGCCCAAGAAAAGATACAAAGTCTGGAGTCCCTGAAATATTTTTCATAAAGTAAGAACAGAGATATTTCCAGAAATGATTAACTATGATGATCAAATAAACGAAACCTTGACAGATTACCACTATATTCATTGATACCAGGTATTTCAAAGTTGCCCATGAACAAGTTTTCAAATGACATACAGTCTTTAAAAAAAAACTTGCTTTCATTTTTATTCCATTTTACATTCAAAATGCAGAGATTTTTCAGTAGTATTCGCAAGATTAAAATCTAGACGTCCAAGAAAAGACACAAAGTCTGGAGTCCCTGAAATATTTTATATACCTCATAAAGTAAGAACAGAGATATTTCCAGAAATGATTAACTATGATGATCAAATAAGCGAAACTTTGGCAGATTGCCACTATATTCATTGATACCAGGTATTTCAAAGTTGCCCATGAACAAGTTTTCAAATGACATACAGTTTTTAAAAAAAAATCTTGCTTTCATTTTTATTCCATTTTACATTCAAAATGCAGAGATTTTTCAGTAGTATTCGCAAGATTAAAATTTAGACGTCCAAGAAAGGATACAAAGTCTGGAGTCCCTGAAATATTTTATATACCTCATAAAGTAAGAACAGAGATATTTCCAGAAATGATTAACTATGATGATCAAATAAGCGAAACCTTCCCAGATTGCCACTATATTCATTGATACCAGGTATTTCAAAGTTGCCCATGAACAAGTTTTCAAATGACATACAGTCTTTAAAAAAAATCTTGCTTTCATTTTTATTCCATTTTACATTCAAAATGCAGAGATTTTTCAGTAGTATTCGGAAGATTAAAATCTAGACGTCCAAGAAAAGATACAAAGTCTGGAGCCCTTGAAATATTTTAAATACCTCATAAAAAATGATACAAAGGCTCTTTGAGGAGGGATTAGCTAAGATGAGTCTGACCTTAACAAATCAACCTAGTCACTGGTGAAACTTCAAGTCAAGCAGATTGACGTCATGTTCACTGACCCCAGATATCTCAAGGTTTGCCATGACGTTCTGGCACCTGCCACTTAGAGGGGTAATCAGTTCTACGAACTACAGCCATCTGCTTTATGTTGGCTTATGTATTATTCACTTATTATTCTCGTTGAAACTAGGAACATAAGAGTGACGAGAGAAGGAGGATTCGGTTTTAATTTTTTGTTTAAACTTCCGCTGTCTTAAGTAGTTTGTTGAGGAGTAAAAAAAATATAGAGTTGTTTATAAAAGTTTAGGAAAATCATTTAACAGCTAACAATTTTCAGAGACTAGGCATTGAACAGAAATAGTTAAACTAGCGAGTGGAAAAATAATTGAAATGCCTTGTGCTATCAGAATAGATGCATACATTCCTGCGTTGTTGGTTTAAATTTAGAATATTTTTGCGAATTTATCATGTATTGAACGATGGATTCAATTCATGTGACATGAAAGTCACAAGACAAGCGTAATTGCGCATGCCATCGAGTTAGCGATGAATTTAGGCATTCTGCAGTCCTAGACCAGTATTTACCAAACTTTTGACATATGTGTACCCCTTCTATAATTTTCGTAATGCTGAGTACCCCTCATAAAAAATGGATGTATTTTAATAATAATCAAAGATATATTTCTTTTTTCTTTTTTTGTGGTATACACAAAATAATAAGAAAAGAGAAATAAAATTATTCATAATATAATATAAATAAAAGTTATATTGTAAGTAACATTTATTTAATCAATAAGAAGGATGAAATTGTTTGTGCTGAGATG
Organism: Argiope bruennichi; assembly: GCF_947563725.1. Lineage (NCBI taxonomy): Eukaryota > Metazoa > Arthropoda > Arachnida > Araneae > Araneidae > Argiope > Argiope bruennichi. The sequence goes on from NC_079160.1 coordinate 74,731,384, forward strand.
ATAAATAGTCATAATTTGGTTCCCTGTTTGTTAATTTTAATCTCAGATGCGGTTCAACGTCCAATAGCATGTTAGTGTTTTTCGACTTAATCTCTACAAATGCAGAAAAGGCAGTTTCACGTAAATATTGTTACGAATCTGTAATGCTGCTTCCCTGCATAGTTGGTTCCACCATCGGAAAGAATGTTTTACAGCCATCGGTATTGGACGGAGTCCGGTGTCGCGTCGGAGGGTCAGGGAGCTTGGCGACCATTTGGCAACTTGGCGAATTTGGTGACTTTGGCGCCAAAATAGATTATACCCGAAACATCGAGAATTTTCCCGTCCGTCCAGTAGGAATGGAGATACGCCTCGAACGTTCCTGATTGATTGAGATGCGTCTAGCCCCGCCTCCTGAGACCTATAAAAGGAAGCGACCGCAGCTGCTAGGGCAGAGTAGTCGGAAACGACAGTAAAGAACTGGCCTTCCAGAAATAAGCGGAGCAGCGACGGGGTGAAGCTAGTGCTGAACTAAGCTGTGTTCTACTGTCTGCAGTAGAGAGTCTTGTTATATGCTGCTGTGTATGCTGTTGTTGCTGCATGTCTCGGCTGAAGATAATCGTCTTCTGTGCTGTATATAGTTGTCGTCTTTGTGCTGTCCTGTGTGTCTTCGTGTAAATAAACGTCGTTGTTTTATTTTCTACTGCCGCCTGGTGATTGAGCGTTCTTTACACCATATAACCCCCACTATCCAAACGAACCCCGGAAATTTCGTAACAATATGAAGTTAGAAAAGATAAGATGTATTTCAGCACTTTTTCTGTTAAGACTGAAAACACATGTTGCATTGTGTAACCAGAAGGATGTTAAGGTACTCTCCCTATGTTTAATTTTCAAAAATCCGTCTGAAACCAATTCCAACAACTGCTCTTCTTCAGCATGGGTCAAATCTTCTGGTTAAATGTTGTGTCAATGTTAAACGGATCTCTTATCCATTCAATATTTTTGTTTAAATCAGGGATATAGTTTCCCAATCCCGCTTGCAAACTCTCCAAATGCTGTGTTATGCATTTCAGAGTATCAACATCAATTTTAGTAGTCGAACTAGTTATAAACTCATGAAGAGAGGGAAACGAGTCTACTTCTTCACTACCGACTCTCTTTTGCCATAAATTTAGTTTTGCGATGGAAGCGTTCACTTTATCTTGAACGTGAAATAATGAAATTTCTTTGCCTTGTAACGATAAGAGGCAATTTGAAACAGAGAATATATCTGCTAAATATGCTAGTTTACAAAACCATTTCCAGTCATCTAAACAATTTCTCAACTCAAATTTATCATTAAAAAAACATTGAAGTTCATGCCTAAGTTCAAACAATCTATTCAGAACCTTTCCTCGATATTTTTGAATTGAGACCCCCCCCCCCCCCTCCGCTCTTGTAAAAAGCACGGTGCAGTGCATATCACCACCAAACTACGGTGCAACCATAGACCTTAACAGACTAAACAGGCACTTCCATTCAAGCACTCCTGTAAAGCCGCGGTCCAACGGCCGGATGGTCTTCACAGATGTGGTCATAAAACTGTCACCCTTCCTTCGTGGTGCCACCCCCGCCTGTGGCAGCGGACCCACGACCAGAGAAATCTTCAGACGGCACGCGTTCCCCTTTCGACCGCTCAAAACCCTCAGTTTCTTTGACTCCCTTCCCCCCCCCATAGCCCAAACAAATTTTCCGGCTCTTTGATGTTTATCCATCTACCGACATTTTGCGGGAAACTACAGGCGTACTACAGGCGTACCGTTGGCGACGGGGGAGTGTGGTCCCCTAGTGGGTTGGATGTCAGATTTATGACCAAATCCGTGAGGTCGCAGGTCGTTGGACCGCCGCTTAAGCAAGTAAGCCAAAGCTACGGAAAAATTCAAAGGTTTTTCCGCTTTCGGTCAAGAGGGGAGGGACAGTGGACCACAGTTGATTGGGTCGTCTTTCATTTTGGGCAGAGTCACGTGATTTTCCGGGGATAAACTTTCGCCTCAGTTGCACCCCCATCAAACACTTATTGTACCCCTGGCGTTACGCGTACCACACTTTGGGAAATACTATCCTAGACAGAACTAGGGCTGTGGGCGATGACCGAATTTCATCAGCGCGATATATCGTCCAACACATATCGAATATTTTTCAATATGTCGTGATATCATTATTTATTTATAGCTATTATAAGTTATAAATAGCATTTTTTAACATATTGATTGATCAGAACGATTCCAAATAAAAGGAAATTTCAATTTATATAACAAAAATATTCGTTTTCTTTTGAATAAAAATAGTTAGAAAATAATTGTGTTAAAAACTCTTTAATAAAGTATGTCAATGCTAAAGCAATGTCTGCATGTTACAATTTATAATATAGGTTTTTTCAATGTAATAATTTTTAAAATTTTACCCTTTTCCCTGTTGACTTAAAAACTTCAGTTTCTTTCATTCTTCATAGAAAAAAAAGGAAAAAGAAAAACGACATAATAGTGCCTTTAACAAGTAAAATTAAATAGCTTCAATAAATCATTAATTCCAAAATCTGATATCTTGAATAATTAATTTTGTATATGTTTTACATTATTTTTTTCTTATTTAAAATTATTATTGACAGCTTTAATTTAAATATGCGCTAGAATTTTAACAATATGTATGTTATATAACTAAAATTAATCGTTCAAATTACTATTTCAAAGCTCAAAAAGAGACGAAAAATAGTAATTCCGAAATGAGTAAAACGTTAATAACAAATGTTATGGAGGATAAATTTATTTACGGAAGAATGATGCTATACATTAAAAACATTAGAATAGGTCCTAATCATGTTAAAATAAAAGAAAAATATGCCATTATATGTCATCATAAATATAAACTCAATGAAAAAATAACTAGCACTCAAGTGCAATACCGTATTTCTGAATATCTAAGTATTAAAATTGTAGCTAATATATCTTTTATTTCTAAGTATTCTATCAATATTTTGACATATTATAAAATTTGTAATGAAATAAAAAATTAAAACTAAATATGAAAAATTAAAATGGCAGGGAATGAAAAAAGTTTTATATAAAAAAACAGTTAAAAGATTAAAAAATTACCACTAAAATATCTTTACATTAAAAACAGAAAAATAATAATTTCATAAGAAAATTTTTAAGTCAGTTAAATACAGAAGTTTTTAAATCAATTCAAATTACTGTGTATTTAAAAAAAAAAGAAGAAAAAAACTGCGTGAGAATTTGAAAAAAGCGCAACATATAATCCAATCACATAAAATGAAATAAATTGTAGTAATAAAATTTATCCATTAAAAATAATCTTTATCATAAATAAAGAAAATAATATATTGTAATAAAAAATATATAATAAAGTTGGAAAAGAGCATTTTTAAACGATATAAAAGAAAATATACACTTTTAGAAATATTAAAGCGCATAGGACAGAACTGCCTGCGGATTAAAAAGAAAAGAAGAACAACATATATTTTCCACCGATATACAAAACAATACCTTAAAATCCACCCCCCCCCAAAAAAAAATATTTGTAAAACATTACCAGGACAGATTTTTAATAATCATACAAATTCAATCACTATCGAAATCTAGAAATTACCCCAAATTCGATAAGTATCGAGAATACAACATATATTGGAAATTGGAAAAGCATCGATAAGTATCGGCAACTCGATATTATACGAGTATGCTTGAGTGTGAAAATACGAGCTGCGAATAAAATTGTGTATTCAATCTGAATTAATCCTTTTTGTTTTTATTTCTGAAGAATATTTAGCGATTAAACAAAGAACAGTTAACAACCTTCTTATAACCGCAATTATTTTTCCATAATAGTGTCATTCGAACAGAAAACAGTTTATTCCAAAACGACATGCTTAAAGCAAGTATTTTTATATGTTAGAATATGACAGTATTTATAGAAATATTAACAAAAATTATGTATAAAGGTGAGAAAGAATGAAGAGAAACAAAAATAAACACTAACTGATAACCAAAACGAAATCGAAAACGCAAATTAATTGTGAATATAGATTTATTGTATCGCGATTCATCGTGAACCATTATTTATAATCCTGATACCGATAAATCGATATTTTTCAAGAACTAGCATCGAAAAAAATCGATTTTTTAAAAATGTCGATTAATGTCGATAAATCGAAAATTGACACAGCCCTAGACAGAATACAATGCGGACACTCGTTTAACAATTGGCCCAACTTGTTTCCCCAATTGAACAAATATTTAACTTAATGAGCTTGTTAATGATGAACATAATTTTCTTTCTATTTTAGAAAAAACGATATTATCACCTTAACGGTGTAAAAACTTTGAGTATAACCATAAATTCCACGAGTGCTCAGATTATTATTTCCTTTGAAGGATTTGCTTCAAAATTTAGTATAATTCTACACATTAGTTGCTAAAATTGTGTAGCAAATTTATTTATCTACATCATTCTGTTTCATAATTATTTTCTTCACCTGCACTTGGACAGCATGGCAGACATACTTTCTTTGAATAGATTTCGTTCCGAATTTCATAAGAATCAACAAATGCGTGATAAAGACCACATATCAGATTTGATTATTCAATCTTAAAATGTTTTTGAGCTATTGTATTCACAGAGAGACAGACAGGCATCCAGGGAGGTTTGAAACATGAAAGTTTGCCAAAATTTAGAGTTTGAATTTTTTTATGACTTCAAATTATTTCAATTTTTTTTTCTTGTATATTAAGTACTTCGTATTCAAAAGAGTGAATAAAAAAATTCTGAAAAAAAAAAAAAATAAAGAAATAAAATTTTTAAAAAATTCAGTGCAAGTATTTGGATTTAATTTTAAAAAATAAAAACATATAGCCTTACTTATGGATAATTTGAAGAAAATATTTTCGAATTCTTTTCCTTCCAAACAGTTGACTGATAAGCCTAACATTAAAGAATATTTTATGAACAAATTCATAGAACATTATGGTCAAGATAAAAAAAAAAAGTATTTTAATCTTGATCGTTGCAATTAAAGCAAAAGCAGCTAGCTCAAATGTTAAAAAATAAATACGTTGATTTCATTTAAAAAAAAAAAATAAAACTTTATAACTACATTTATGGAAAATGTGAAAAACATAATTTCAAATTCTTCTCTTTCCAGATAGTTAACTGATAAGCCGAACACTAAGGGGTATTTTATCGAGAAATTTATAACATTTTTGCATAAAATAAAAATAAATTATATAACTCTAGCTCAATGATGTATTGTTGAGTGACGGAATCAACTTTTGGAATGAAATATACAATATATAACAATTTTACATTTTTAAACATGTTCACAAATTAAGACAATCAATACCTGAGTGTTTTTCCTAACTCTAAATTGCTGGATTTTGAGATTTCTGTTTAGAAATATATATATATATAGGAGTAATGTAATCAACATTATTATCTTATTTTTATAGATTTAAATGGTCACTGTTATAAATCAATTATTATTAATAATGACCTGAAAAATATATTATATTTCGACTTATTGTTATATAATATATTATATACATATTTATTACATACTAGCCGCCTTTGGCGACCAGCCGGTTCGCCAATCTTAATGTTCGTTAAAATTTTAATAATTAAATATTTTATGCAATTTCTACTTTAATAGCTTCTTCATCAAAATATTTTAAAACTTCAAATTTTGATTATCATATAATTCATTCATAATATTATAAAGGCCTTCAGTCATAACGTAATCTCTCATTTTCTGTTAGCACCCACAGAATTTATGCTTTAAATTAAAGTGGAAAGAATTTATCTTCAATTAATATAATAATATTTTTTACTGAAACAAAGAATTTTTTTATAATCTGATTACTGAAAATAGAGTCACTCAGCGTTTAAACTTTATGGGCACTAAAGAATATTTTTTTAAATTTATGTAATATCTCAAGAGTTGGTCAACAAAATTTTCTTAGATTCATTATGAGCAGATCGATTCATTAACAATGTTTAAATTTAAATGCATCAAACACTAAGAAAATAAAACGAATCGTTTAAAATAAACGGTTGAAAACAGGTTTTAAAAAAACTACTTAAAAAACGATGTACTTAAAACTATAAGCATATACAAAAAATATATAACTAACATAAATACAATTTACTTACAAAAGCATGCAACTAACCCAAAAATAATTTAAATCATCCATTGATAACGTTGTCATGGCAACAATCAGAACAGAATGCGCATGCGTGAATTTTCTTCGCCGGTTACGTAACGCAAATACGTGATTTTTACTACGCCAGTTGGGGTAACGCTATGCGGATTAGAAATTTTTAATTTCCTTTATTCTGTTTTATTTTAATTCAAAAGTACTTCAGAATGAATCTGAAAGATTGATTCATTAACAATGTTTAATTTTAAATGCATCAAACATTAAGAAAATAAACAGAACCGATTGAAATAATCCGCCGAAAAATTTTAACCCTAGCCTCATTACTGTTGGGAGAAAAAAAAACTGAAGCCTTTCTCGTTTGGCGCTGGGGATAATGGAAGATTTTTTTGGCGGAAAAGTTGGCGGTGGGAAAAATGGAAGATTTTTTTGGCGGGAAAGTTAGTTTTTAATTAATAATTAAAATTCTAATTAAAAATTCGAAAAAAGAAACCCCAGGTGCACATTCCTAACCTCCAAGGTATACATGTACCAAATTTGGTAGCTGTATGTCAAACGGTCTGGTCTGTAGAGCGCCAACACACACACACACATTGAGCTTTATTATAAGTATAGATATATAATACATATATATTATATAGTAAACACAATGTCATTTTTTAACACTTAAAAGGCTTTTTTTCTTTCGCTGTTTCTCTAAGCTATTTAGTCACTTTTTAAGAAGTCAGTTCTTTATGGAAATAAACAAATATTTCATCAGATTTTCTCGGAGAATAAGTCTACAATAAATAAGTAGAATGAATAGAAATTAAAAAAGGATTTTTAATGAATTAGAAATTGATGAGGATACTATTCCATTGACTGGTAACTTCGAATTACGCCTTTAAGAGGTGCAGATAGTAAAAGTCATAAGATACTTTGTAACGCATCTTTTATATTAAAGAATACTTGGTAATAACTGTACCCAAAGTAAAATCTAAAGGAACATCAAATACATAATACTCAGATTCCATCACATTTTCTCGGAGTATAAGTCTAAGACAAAATAAGTCTACAATAAATCAGTAAAATAAATCAGAAATGAATGAATAGAAATTAAAAAAATAATTTTAATGAATTAGAAATATCAATTTCTGATGAGGATACTATTCCATTGACTGGTAACTTCGAACTACACCTTTAAGAGGTGCAGATGGTAAAAGTCATAAGATGCTTTCTAACGCATCTTTTATATAAAAGAATAATTGGTAATAACTGCACCCAAAGTAAAATCTAAAGGAACATCAGACACATAATACTCAGATTCCATCACACATTCTCGGAGTATAAGTTTAAGACAAAATAAGTCTACAATAAATCAGTAAAATAAATCAGAAATGAATGAATAGAAATTAAAAAAAAATAATTTTAATGAATTAGAAATATCAATTTCTGATGAGGATACTATTCCATTGACTGGTAACTTCGAACTGCATCTTTAAGAGGTTCAGATGGTAAAAGTCATAAGATGCTTTCTAACGCATCTTTTATATAAAAGAATAATTGGTAATAACTGCACCCAAAGTAAAATCTAAAGGAACATCAAACACATAATACTCAGATTCCATCACACATTCACGGAGTATAAGTTTCAGACAAAATAAGTCTACAATAAATCAGTAGAATAAATAAGAAATGAATGAATAGAAATTTAAAAAATAATTTTAATGAATTAGAAATATCAATTTCTGATGAGGATACTATTTCATAGACTGGTAACTTCGAACTACACCTTTAAGAGGTGCAGATGGTAAAAGCTTTCAATTGACTGGTTACTTTGAGCTTCAAGAGATGCAGATGGGTATCATATTATCACCATAAGATACTAACTAACTCATCTTTTAAATTAAAGAGTAACCGGTAACACACATTGTTCAGATTTACATAATCTGACATGGTGCTGGTATCTCTGGTGTTGCATCGGAAGCAAGTGGTTGGAAGTAAGTGTTTTCAATTCTTTCCAGCTCCACTCCAAGATAGAATATGATGAAGCATTCAAGCCGTAACGAGTTGTTAATTAATTTATCCAACAGTTCTTCCTTGGTATACTCAAGTCCAAAACTCCACTTTTGTTCGGCTTTGATTTCCTTGAACTTGGCCCTATTTCCACCACAATGAACACGTTTGGCACCTTTTCCGGTATCCAGCGAACAAAAAGCGCGTCTGATTCTTTTTCCATCCACTGGATATATATCCACCATCAATATATCATCATCCGTCAGTGATAAAGTCATGGTCATGGATTGTGCACCTTTCGAAGCTGACTTAATAGACACGACTCTCTTATCTCCCGGCTTCAGATCTTCAAAATCTTCTACGATCCATTCGAAAGCTCTTATTTCTGTTCCAATGATACTTATAGCCACACATCCACTGCTCCTAAAAGTATTTGCATCATTTAGGGTTATCAAACAACTTACAGTTAGTGTGTTGTTATCCAAATAGTACAAAAGTCTTCCTCTTTCCATGAATTCTTGAGACCCACACCTACCCCCTTTCCGGAAGATGTGGTTAATTGTTTTCCAACTAACTGGATCAGTTTCCTTTTCTGGAGTTAAGAACGACAATCGGCAATCCAACACAATATCGTCTGGATAATCGTCATCTAATTTTCTTACTAGATACAGAGCAGTGTGTGTACCATTGCCATCATTATCTCCATCGGGATACAGGTGCAAAACCCATTGGCTATTATACAAAATGTCAATATCGAATATGGGACTGGATAACAATTGCCCCTTTTCTCTCGGAAAATCATCGAAATTCTTGATTTTCCATTCTATTCTGAACTGAGCTCCTTTATTTTGTAGTTCCATTAAAATAATTGAGTATATTTTTTTTCTTCAGAAAATGGATTGAAGGCAGTTCTATCGATCTTAAGAATTTTAAATCCACTAAAACTCACTCAAATGCAGAAGTGAAACTGGCAGCTTTTAACTTCATATAAATGTGCATTCTTTTTGTGGAAGTGTTATCAGTATGAGACCATATCTTCTTTTGGTATCTCCCATTCCGATTTTGCTTATGATTAAATTTGATCAGACAATACCATATCGAATTTATCAATCAGATACCAACCAAGTTTGGAAAGATTTCGAAGAATTTTTTATTTATTATCTTATTATTCTTTTTGCTCCATTTTTATCGAAATTAGTTAATCGGAAACAGAAATACCAGTTTCAGAATATACTGTTTAATCTTCTGACCTTAGAACAATGGTAAATGACGAATTATTTGTTTCAATTATCTGTTGTTTTGTTGCCATTTATCTGCATACAACATATTTATGAATAATTTATATTTATTCTAACTCATATTTTGTATAATAAATTAAAAATAAATGTGAGCTAATCAGTGAGATTATATACATTTTGCATACTTAATTTTTAATAGATAGACATTAAATTCTAATGGCTAATTACTGAATGTAAATAACTGTTCGCCTGTCATATTAAAAAAGTTAATAATATATTTTTGTCTTACAAGTTAAAAGTTTTTCAATATATTTTCTGATAAAGTGATATCTTATATAACGGCTGGGGATTCAGCCTTTTGATAGAGTACAGCAGTGGAAATGATAATAAAAAGTCTCCAAAGATTGGGTCCGACAAAAGGAAAAGTTTAATTCAAACACCATTTATTAAGAGGAAATAAAATTGAACACATGATGAACTATTTACAGATATGATGGAAAAAACTTATAAATACATATAAGGAAATAAAATATATAAAATTGAACACATTACATAATACATTACAGAACCTAAAACCAGCACCGAACCAGACTACAAACATAATGACATGTATTTATATCATGTCTTAATTCTTATATTTGCATATTAGCTACGGTTACCGGGTTAAATAAATGTCAGATACGATACCGATTAAATAGTTATATGTTTAATGTCAAGTGAAGTGATTTACTCCTACTAATGACGCATAATAGCAGGTTCAAAATGCATTGCATCATTTTTAAAATGAAGTACGGAAGACAAAATTTGGAATTTAGAAACTTAATGCCGAAATTTCCTAGCATTTGCATTTTTTGCGGAAAAAAAAATTCTCTTCAAAAAAAGTAAATAATTAGAGAAAAAATGCAAGAAGAAGCATATATAGAACATATCTATATTTATATTATTTGAAAAATATTTAAAATTTGAGCTGAATTTTGCTTTATAAATGAAATAAAAGTGAATTGAATGTTTAGAAGATAAAATTTTAAAAAGTGAGAATGACACGCTTTACCTGCTAATGAATCTAAAAATGATGTTGGCAAATTCCATGCTTCTGTTATTCAGTATTAACGAAAGGTTTTCATAACAGACAGATTCGTCTGTCTGTCTCTCTTTATACTATAAGCTAAACGTCTTTGGCGAGGGAATATTAGTTGGGTGTAATTACAATTAATTTTCCTTATCATGGCTTAAGTATTATGATTTAATGCTCATAATTCCACAATGAAGTATTTTTAAGTATCAGATGATGTCAGAAATTAAAATAATATTTTAATAGAATTACACTTTTCTGCTCATTGTACACATGAACCCTCTTAACGGAGTCGAGTCCCATGACATCATAGTGCCATTAAAAACTTACTTTTCTGATTAATCTGTTTCAAATTTTAGTTTTCTTTTGCGAAAATGTAATTTCTTTTTTATGATTTCTCATATAAACTATGCATATTATTAACGGTATTTTTCACAGTTTTCAACAATGGAAAATATCATTCAATTAAGCGTTTAACGAAACGATGTAAATAACTTAAATTTCTTGTGGCAATTAAGTCTATTGTTAAAAATTATCTGAAATTTATTTTTTAAGAAATTGCTTAAATTTAGGAAAAATTTGATTTAAAAATAAGTTATTAAAGTTAAAAAGATAGTTTTAAATTTTAAAAGGATGAAAAAATCAGATTTTTGCAATATTTTCAGGAGTTAATATGGGAAAGCGGCACAATTTCGCTGAATTTGTAATTAACGAAAATACTGAATAAAATTTTAAAAACGATCGTTCCGAGGTGCACGTTTCCATTCTGGAAAGCATTTCTGTGCTAAATTTAATAGCACTAGATCAAATTATTTCTCCTTAAGGCACACATACACACACACACACACACATACACTCACCACTCACTCACGCACACATACATACACATACTCACACACACACACTCACTCACATATGCACACACGCACGCACGCACGGACACACACACACACACACACACACACACACCATTGTTCTTTAACAATTGTGCTTATGGAGATGAGGAATATATATATTTTTATTAGACGATTAAAATTGATTTTTCCTTTTTTGATGTAATATTGAGATTAAATTTCGTTTCATTTTCTGTCATTTGCACTAATTTCGAAGAATTACCTACGTGGACTGGTGTGAGTAGCCGTAAATTATAGCCTATGACCACTTACTAAAAATATTATTATTAAAAGACTACCTTTCAAGATTGGAAAACAAACTCGCTGTATAAAAAAAAGAAAGAAAATATGATGCTTTATATGTTGCAGAAAGCAAAAGTAAGTAAACCTCTCTTAAAAAGTACCTCGGATAGCAAATAATAAGCATAACGAGCAAAATAAAATGCAGAAAAAATTACTCGTTTAATGAGCGATGTTTCGCCGAACGAATGATGAGGAGATACCATGACGTCATATATGGATTGGCTCGTTTTAATCTGAGTTAAGCTTATATTTGAAGAGGGCTCTTACATCTACATAGAAGAAATTTTGGCCGGACAGAGTTGTCGGGCTTTGAGCCAGCACTTGTGAAGCCTTAATCGACGAGATTTTTTCTCTGGCGAAGATTATCGGACTAGAGGTTGTTAGCGACGACATCAATGACCTTCGTGTGACGACATCAATGACCTGACATATATAGAACATATTTATATTTATATTATTTAATTTGGAAAATATTTAAAATTTGAGCCGAATTTTGATTCATAAATGAAATAAAAGTTAATCGAATGTTTAGAAGATAAAATTTTAAAAAGTGAAAATGACACACTTTACCTGTAGCCAAAGCTACTGAAGAATTAAGGGAGCTGCATTTTATGCCACAGCAAAAAACTCTGGAGGAGATTTGGTCTTAAGAAGAAGAACTAATAGATGCCACGAAACAACCTTCCAGCGAAATAAAGGAGATACTGAAAGCATGTCAAAATCTTGCTTCATATGTTTGAAAGTATCACCATTTAAGTAAAATGGTGATGCAGTAAAAATGTATGCTACAAACTCATTTAACGATAATGCTGTGTATTATTTTCGCCAAATTTTGAAGCGCCGCCAAAAACAAATGTCTTTAAATAATTTTCTTACAAAAAAAAGCAAATAATAATTTATTTGAGTATATTTTTTCAGTGTGGAAGACATTGTTCTATTTTTATATAGATTCTTATTTTAAAAAACGTTTCGCTTAGTGAGCATTTCGCATTAAGACTAAGATCCGGGAACATATCCTCGCTAAGCGAAGTTTCAATGTATATAAGCATTAATTATTATATTTTACAACATGCATTAGGTGTGTAGAGGAGAAGTTAGTAAACAAAATTCCCAGGTAGAGCGGGGCATGATTAAACCTGACACAAAAATCTGTGTCCCATTCTCTAAAAGGTTGAGGACCTCTGAACAACATCAAAGATTGATGAAATGGAAACTGAAAAAAGAGTAAATAATGAACCACTTTTTAGATTTGCGCAGAAACATTTAAACAATGCAGGTGGTGCCTCGTGCGGATCTGGATCATCAAGATCAAGATCTCATCAGACGAATGAGAAGGAAGAAGGGAGGGATGGAGAGGAGGGGGTTTGTGTCTCGAAGACACGTCCTTGAGAGGGGAGCTGCCAAGTGTGTCATCGGCCATCGCTTACCTTTACGATTTCGGGACGGTTGTTAAACTCTGGATTCTAAATCCGAACTCTGAATCGAAACCGAGGCCGGGTAGTTTATCTTTGGGTGCAAAGATCTGACAAGGAAAGTTTGTTAAGATACGTTTATGAAGTGGAACTAAAAGATCTGTCCGTCTAGGCAAGCTGTTATTCTGTTAATAATATCTCAGATTTGATTGTCATAAATTATATAACGAAAGTTGAAGAATAAAATCTCATCTACATTGGTAAAGTGTTTAAAAAAATTATAATTTGTGCATAGTAAAATTTAAAATAAAGTAAATTTATGTATAGTAACATTCCAAGAATTGAAAACTTCAAGAACACTCAAATCAAAACTAACCAATACAAACGGATCAAAACAAACAGAAAAAAAAATTACCATGCCAAACACAAAATAAATATGCCAATTAAAAAAAATCTTAAAGAAAATAGGCAGCATAACTGAATATTTTCTGCCAGCTGAACTTCGTAAAATAATTAATTCTGTTAAAAATAAACAGTAAGAAATATTGTACGATTAATGGAAAAATAAAGTGAGTAATTTTATAGAAAAACTACTTAAATTTTTAAAAGTATAGATTTTTTTGTAGATTATTATATTTTTTTTTACAAAATTAATTAATCGATTTCTAGGATAATATACGATACCATGGAAAATATGTTATGTATGCAGAAAATTATGAAAATGGCAGACCTCAGCTCATTATCCTTTGCTTCAATTCAATATAAAAAGAACGTAAATGACATGTGAAATTTACGATCTCATACCTAATTTTTATTCCTGATTAACTTTATTCACATTTCTTTATTCTGATAAATCAGTCAGTTTATCATTAATATTAAAATAATGATATTTAAATCAATAAATCAATCAATAAACATTAAAAAAATGTCTCAATTACTAGACGCCAAAACTTAAGTTTAGATTTTTCACTCTATAATGATGAACTCCAAGAGACCTTGCATATTTTTAACACTACTTAGCTTTATAGACGTCAGTGTACATTTACAAATACTGATTGTAATTTTCACAAAGAAAACATTCTGAATATTTGTTATGATAGAATTAAAGTTGGAAATACAATTCTGTGTCTTAAGCGAAACGATAATTAGCTATATTTTGTATCATACAAAGACAATATAACCGCGATTGTTACTTACATACAGAATTCATAATTCTACATTATGATTTAAAATATCTGTAGCTTTCTAAGTATATATCACGGAAATAATTTTTATTAGGTATTAGAAAATTTAATTTGCTCAGTTTATTTGTCTAAAAAATTTAATTTAAAAATAATTGATTTTTATTTCAAAATCTTCTTTGACAAAGATATTTTTAGAAGCGAAATGAACTGATTATTTGATTGATTTCTTTAATATTTTTAATGATTTTGAATACAGAATACCTGCTTGTTTTTCTTTATTGATATGAGCATTAATCATTTTCCTTACTGAAGCAGTGATTTTTAATCTACGTAATTGTTTTCAATATTTGTGCCTTTAAATATCATCTGTTTCATTTAGGGATTGCAATTTAGGGACCGAATACCGGTATTTTGAGCTGTTTGCACAATTTTGTAATACCGGTATTCACAAGTTTAAATACCGGTTTTTCGGTATTTGCTAGAAATTTTTTAAATTGTCCCCACTAAATGTTCAGGGATCGTCAACATAGCAAAATAGTATACGTTTTTTAGTATACTTTTATATTTCCCTAACGGACAAAATTAATTAGCTAATTAATGGCGTAATTAATTGCTTAGATCTAAATTAGCGTAACATGGATTATCTATGACAGAAGATATTTATCCATAACGACTGATGGAGCAATAGTTATGAAAGAAGGTGGAAAGTTGATTGGTGCAAATCAACAATTGTGCTATGCTGAATGGAATTCAATTAGGGGTAATAGATGTATTATAACAAAAAATAAAGAACAGAAGAATCAAAATACTGGGGATATAGAAACTTTGGATTCCAACTTTGAAGAGAGTAAGAGTGAGAGTGATATTGACAATGAAGATAATGACAATGTAATTGTTGAAGAAGATATTGCTAATGAGAATGAAATATTAACCAATTGCTTCCTATAGTTTATAAAGTTCGAAAATTTTTTAAGATATTTAAAAAATGACATATTACTAAAATATATACTAACTGAAAATAAAACAGAATATATGTTAATATTAGATTCTAAAACACGTTGAAACAGTTTACTCCTAATGATGGAACGATTTTTGAAACTGAGAAATCCAATTCAAAAAGCAATAATCGACTTAAATTTGTACATAAATTTTTCAGATAGTGAATTCGAGTCAATATCCAGAACTGCATCAGCTCTACTTCCAATAAAAGTGTTGAGGCATTATGTAAGAGAGATTCTAATTTATTAATAGTTAATGCAACAATAAATTTCATGTTGTAGTCACTGAAAGAACAGCACACATCACTAGCTGAAAATTTTATATTACATTGAAAAATCACACAGAAGAAAGGCATACCGAAATAGAAAATGTCTTATGGTATTTACTTAATTATAATGATTTTAAAAATGCAAATGAAAAAGAAGAAAATAACCAATTCAAATCTGATTAAGTTTATAGTAATTTTTTTTTTTTTAATTTTTTTACCCACAAACCAATCCACATTCAGTATTCGGTTCAATTATAGAAGATTATGATGACACTAATGTCAATAGTGAAAATGAATTGTCCCTTGAATAAAAATTAGAATTAGCGATAAATAAAAAAAAATTCAAAGAATCAAAATACAACACAGAAATCAGCTATATCCAAAACCATCCGACGAGAAATCGATTTATTTGAAGATGAGGGATTTAGAGGTAAATACTTGGAAAAAATATATCGCGCATTGCTAACAGTACCACCAACTAGCGTAGATGCCGAAAGAGCGTTTTTGACAGCTGGTAATTTTTGCGCAAAATTACTTTTCAGGCTTAATGATAGTACAATGGATGCATTATGTTTTTTATGATCAAATTTCAAAAAATTGTAATAGTACCATGGACTGAATAGTGATATTTACACTTTTATTATGATTTAAATAAATAAGATGTTCCTTTACTTTTTTGTGACTTTATATACTGTTATAATTTATAAGTTACAAATTATTTTTAGTAATATTTGCACTCTCTAATAAAACTGGCAAATAAAACAAAGAAACACCCGTGTTTTCTTTCTTTTTCTAAAATTTCTAATACCGGTATTAAAACCGGTATCCCGGTATTAAGTTCTAAAAAATACCGAATACCGGTATTGGAATTTTGGTTCGATATTGCAATCCCTAGTTTCATTTATAAGAAAACAATAGGACAATTTGGAATATTTAATTAAAATTCAGGACAATTTATCGATACAAGCAAACACTCATAATTCGGTACAGTTGCAGTGAATCCAGAAGGTCTAGTAAATTTATGTTACTTATTTCATACTAGTTATATTTGTTCACTTACTAGTTTGTTCGCTGGGAATATTACTTGTATTTACTTTCAATTAAATTTATTATGCATAACATAATATTCACGAGTTTGTCACGGAAATTAAGAATCAGATTGTAATATAAATTAAAATCGTGTTTCTTTAATAGATTACCACTTCTTTTGTTTAATTTGTATATGAACCATCCGAATAGAGTCAAGTCCCGTGACATCATAGCGCTTAGAAATGGAATTATCCGTTCACCTGTCTTCTAATTTTCGCGATATTGAAACTACTTTTTTTTCCGTCATGTCATCTACACAGATATTAAATTGCTTCACAACACATATATTAGCTTTTTAAAGGGTTATTTTTTTTTCTAGTTATATTATGTTAAAATATTTTTAGGCTTGAAATTAGAATAAGAAAAGGGATTCATTTAGCTTATTAGATAAATTTAATTTGATTAATTAATCAATTAGGTTAATTAATAATTAAGTAACAAATCAAGACAGATCATTTTGTGTAAGATAAAGAACTGGAGCCTCTAAGTTTCTGTCTTTCTAAAAAAAATTGTCAGAACTGATGCCAACCTACATATTTTCATACAAAGATTGATAAATTTGGTGGAAAGCATACTTCCCACGGCCCTAGAAAGGGTTAAAACTGTCAGCACAAGCATTAAACACAGCAGAAAAGATATTAAAGCCTTCAGCACAAACATTGAACATAGCAATACAGATATTAAAACCTTTAGCACAAACAGTAAACACAGCAGAAAAGATATTAAAACCTTCAGCACAAACATTGAACATAGCAATACAGATATTAAAACCTTCAGCACAAACATTAAATACATCAGTACAGATATTGAAACCTTCAGTAAAAACATGAAACACAGCAGCATGGCTACTAAAACCTTCTTTTTTAGATTTCAACAACCGAAAAAAAATCACGTGATTAAATATTTAGTATAAAACAATACATATATTTGAATTTCAATGCAACAATGCAATCTATGATTAAAAATTAAGCAAAAAAATTATTTTAGAAATGCGTAAAATTTAAAAAAACTTTTTCACTACTTTTAAATTGGTGATATAATAATAATTTTTTTGCTGTAATACTTTTAGACACATCCTGAAAAAAAAAGATTTATTAAATTATTTAAAAATAATTTTCAGATCCATAATTCCAACCTTCAAAATATATTTTTCCGAAATTTGGAAGATCTTCATCTAATAGTCTGCCCAGTGGAGCGTCAAAATACACGCAAAGAAACGTACAAACATTTATCTTTATTATGAATAGAAATTCAGCTATTTGTACTTAGAATAGAATTCAACTTGGTAAATTCAATACATTAAAACCCTTCATTTCTTTCATATTTAAAAGAGAAAACTAACTGCTTTAAATATGCTAATATTCTCCACATGCTAAAAATTGTTTGTGGTGTCAAGAACATAATGCGTGGGTGGCTCTCAAGGAATGCGTCAAAATGTCAGTTCCCAAATTTAGAACAGGTGCTTAAGGGCACGCGCATTATGAAATAATAACGCTAGCTAGCATTTCTCATCTTTTAGGGTTTGGAAACAAATCCGCTTTTACTGCAGTTGGATCAAAATATTGCAAGTCTTCCTTAACTGGACAACGGTCATTCGGATGTTCGCTTAGCAGACAGTACCAAACTTATGATTTTCCCAAGAGCACCTAGAACCTTTTTCGATCGATTTTAGCTGAAAAAAAATGGTTAAGGGATAAAGACATATTTTTCTTCTTTTTCTTTTATTTAGTACAGTTTAAATTTTTTTTCAATTGCTTGTAATTGTTTAAGGATTTTTTTTTAGTCACTGCGAAATAGTAAAGTCTTTTTACTTCCTCACATACAAAGTATAGAAGAAATATTACAATAATCAAAAAAGTCGTTTACTCTAGATTTTGACGAATCTTCACGTTTCGGACCTTAGTGACTCCGAACAACAGATTTTTGGCATTGTGTTTGTCAGTGAAAACGATAACTCAAAAAAAAAAAAAAAATTGAGCTAGACAGCTGAAATTTGGTATATGGATTTTTTACCAAATTTGCAGATTTCTTTCAAAATTTGAGCGAAATCCATTCAAAAGAAGCTTGTTGATTTGTCTGTTGGATTACAAGTGAACTCGTTAACTCCAAACCGCAAAGAGTTGGGTAGAAAAAATTTGATCTACAGGTTTAGCGTCTAAAATATAGATTCCTATCGAATTTTGAACCAAACCTGACAAATTCCTGCTGTCTCTCTGTCTGTACTTTCGCATCCTTGCAAATGCAATAACTCATAAATGGAAGGACTTAAATCAATAAAATTCTATTTGTTATCTTGTGACCGCAGCAACTGTGTTTCTTTTCAAATTTCGATTTCGTTGACAAAAAAGCGTTCAAACTACAAATTCATACGATAGATTCGGTATAAATATTAAATTCACGCCAAAAATTTATATTTCATAAATGTTGTTCACTAGTGCTATGTAAGACATTTGCGGTCTTATCTAAGGTCTGTAATTTTATGCCTGGGAACGGGATAAGACCATAAATGCGAGAAAGTTTTAGGGAGACGACTCTTGCTATCTTCCCATAGCAATATTAAATTATCGTTGCATTCAAAGTAGGGTATCATGTTTTTTCCGTTAAATATAGCTATTTATGGAAATTATTGTTTATAAAAAAGAAACTTTAAAGCATTTTTTTAAATTTTAATTTGATTATTTTCTTCGTTTTCAATTTTATATAAAAAAAGTTTTTATTGGATGAATCGAATTTTTATTACGGATGTCAGATATGAAGAAGATTAAGTACCATAGTATTTTAACACTGAATCAATGTTAACCAATTATGTTGGTTTTAAATTACTCCTAATGTAAGCGCAGTGCGAAATTATTTCCCCTTAATTTTATTGTAGCGCCTGATTTCAAAAAATTTTATTCAGCGCATTTGAAATATTTGGCATTTACAGTAATATATGACTTTTTTTTTCCTGAAGTTCCTCCGTCGAAAATTAATTTATAAAATGTTCTGAGCAAATTTAAATAGGAATGAATTCAGATCCCTAAAATCTGAAACAAATGCTCAAATTTTTAGTTCAGATTTTAAGATATTACTATAAAATATTTTGGAATTTCGCCTCTCTCAAAAAGTTCCGCCCAGGGTGGGCCGCCTCTAATATCCTCGCAACACTGTGCACTATGCTGTGCCATTGAATCATTCGCTTTTAAACAGATCTGATGTTTCGCATAAGGAAGAGTATATTTTACATTGATGTGATCTAAAATGTATTGTTTCTCCTGTTATAATATAGATGTGTCTTAGCATATGTTGGTCTATTCCCTTTTCCACTGATCAGATGTTTAATATAGAGAACAGTATATTTTACATCGATGTGATCTAAAATATTCTCTTTATCCTCTTATGATGATACGACATAGTGTTTGCTTTATTCGCTTTTCCACTGATCAGATGTTTAATATAGAGAACAGTATATTTTACATCGATGTGATCTAAAATATTCTCTTTATCCTCTTATGATGATACGACATGGTGTTTGTCCTATTCGCCTTTCCACTGATCAGATGTTTGGTATAGAGAAAAATATATTTTACATCGATGTGATCTAAAATATATTGTTTTCTCTTCTTATGCTACTGATATGTCATAGTGTTTGTTGGTCTATTCTCTTTTCCACTGATCCGATGTTTGGTATAAAAGAGAGAATGTTTTGCATCAATGAGATTTAAAATATATTGTTTCTCTTCTTGTTCTATCGAAAATTAATCCGACTTCCTATGTTAGTTTATTTAAAATGCTGTATATAAACTGTTGATAGTTTAATATAAAAGTAGTATTTTAAATTAAAAGAATATTTTAGTTTTATTAATTTTTATAACATCGATTTCAATCAGCATTCGGTTTTTAATGATTCTGGCATCTATAATTGAGGCATTTTTTTAAAATTTAATTTGATGAAAGACAGGTTTTCAAATATTTAAAGTACATTTTCTTTTAAACATCGCAGTTCAAAGCTCTTCTTAAAGATACGTTTCCAATAGCATTGTTAATATTATGGGCAAAAAAAGAAATGTTAAAGTTCCTTTTTTGATTATTCTATAAAACGACTTTTCGACGAAATAAATTAATTCGAGCATCTAAAAGATGAAAAAGTATCCAACAATAACTGGTTACATACGCTCTTTTTTTTTTTTTTTTTTGAAAAAATTCGCTTGTTTTTGTGTTTGCTTGTTCGGAATTTTTCAAATTTCATGAAAAAGTTACATGTGGAATTATGATTTTGACTTTTCTGAAAGGGCATATATAGGAAAATATCTATCTAGGTATTGAAATTTTCCATGACGTCCTTAAAAACAAATGAGAAAATTAATATTAAATTTTAGCTTTACAAGTCTTGTAGAAAATTTTGTTAAATTGAAAACTTCTTTAAATTCATATTTGTTGAATGAAGACTTTACCATACAGTCACGTAAATATTCACCAATTCATTCAGTTTCCTTTTCGCAAATTCTGCTTTTCTTTAAGACCTTCATTAAGATATTTCCATCAACAAAACCAGAAACTGATTGTGGAGAATGTTACCAATGTCTTTAAATACATTCTGGTATTCAAAAAAACAAACAAAAATAAAACACGCTTGCTTTTAAATGTGTGGACACGTGGAAAAACATGAAACATTCCTCTTTAAATTTTCAATGCTTTAGTCATTAGCAAAAACAAACAATCCATACATCAAGTAAAAGAACTGGTAACAATTTCCTCTTCACTTGGAAATCCATCATTTCAAAACATGTTTAGTCGAATCTTACTACGCAGAAAACTGGCCAAGTCGTTGCTTAAAAGTAGAATTTCTGTGTTCTTTACAAAATAATGCAACAAAGTTTAGATAATTAAAAAATATGTTTTTTGTTGCAAATTTTTGCAATGATTACTTGTTTAAAATTATTATATATATATGTAATGATATTTTAACACTAATTTCAATTTATTTAATTTCCAACGTTTTATCTTAATTTAGCCCATAGTAAGTTCATTCTCTTATTTCGTGATCCAATTCCACTGTCTCTACTTAATTAATTCAACAGAAGCTTTATAAAATTGCTGAATTGACTAAACGCCGATACTTTCACACGCTCGGCGTGAAGGGGTAAAAAATATCCAGTAAGCACATTCTTTCTTAAAAGATCCCTGTGTTTCCCTTACATGTAATTCACATGCGTGAGAAATCTCTATCAGAATCTTATTAATATATTAGCACTATGAAGAAATATTTTCCCTATCAAAATTTAAAGTTATATAAGGCGGGGGATAATTTATTTCGGCCCTTCTTCCTCACTTCTGCTTTGTGACGCGTTGTGGCGGACGCGCAATGTCCGCGTCTTTGCTTGTAAATAATTATGCTTTTCCGATGGATTAAAAAGAATTTAAAAAGATAAAAAGTCTCTTCACTGTCTTCAAAACTGCATCCTGCTTCACATAAAATAATGCTTACATATTAAAGAGCCGACAGGATTCGAATTTGTTACACACACACACACACACACACACACACATATATATATATATATATATATATATATATAGCAGTACTTTAAACGGTTAATTTCTGATTTCGCAACTGCCCTGGGCCGCTTGAGTTAAAGAAGATTTGCAAGTAGATCGATTAAAAACTTCCACTTAGAAACTTTCCTACTTTTCTCTTAAAAAAATATGTTATTCACAATCTCTGAGAATGTAATTGTGCCCCTTAAGAAGATCCGTATACACCCCCGAGTGCTCAAATTTTTATTTTTACGCATGAGAACTTTCAGCTTCGTAATATAGTAAATAAAACCTGTACTTGTATATTAACTTATGACATAAGCGAATAATAGTTACTAAGGATCAATCTTTGACATGAATTAGGTGTTTTTTATTTCTCTTTTTGGTGAATCTTGCTTCCAATCGTTGGCGACTTTTTTTGATGATTAATTACTGGCTTGCTTAAATATTAAAATATCGAATATTTGTTTTGAACGAAATTTGTTTTATCGACACGCTCGAACCAAAATTTGACATATAACTAACTACAAGGGATGTTCAAATGAAAAAGTACGAAACGGCACTGTGGGTATAAATGAAGGCTTTATTCAAAGTATACACGATAGGCCTGAGAACAACGATCCCATTGATTAACGAGCCGAAAGATTCCTTGTTCTCAAAATTCCTGTGGACGTGTTGGGATCTAATCCTTCACAGCATCCTTGAGTTCGCCGTCCGAGTTGAAGCGCTTCCCTTTTAGATGATTTTTCAGAGGACCAAGCACATGAAAATCGCAGGGCGACATGTCCGAACTGTAGGGCGGATGGTCGAGATGCTCCCACTTGAACTTAGCCAATTCTACACGTGTGAGCCTGGAGACGTGTGGACGCGTGTTATCATATAGCAGAACCACACCCCCGTGAGTAGCCCCGGTGTTTTGTTCTTGATGGACCTGCGTAGTCTTCGGAGTGTCTCACAGTATACATCGGAGTTAATTGTTCTGAAAAACATCTGAAAGAGAAGAGCTTCAACTCGGAACTCAAGGACGATGTGAACTACTGGGTCTCTTCACGGCCACAGGAATTCTGGGAAAAAGGAATCCCTCGGCTCGTTAATCAACGGGATCGGTGTGCTCAGGCCTATGGTGTATACTTTGAATAAAGTCTTCATTTATACCCACAGTGTCGTTTCGTACCTTTTCATTTGAACACCCCTTGTACAATCACAGTCACAATATCCCATATCAAAATTAATTTATTTAAGTCATTGCGGTTTTGAGGTTTCTGATGCAAGCGAAAGTGCAGACCGTCAGATGATGTGGTTCAAAACAATAAACACTTTAGATGCAAAAAAAAAAAAAAAAAAAAACGCGAATCAAATTTCAATTTACGTTTTTGAACTATCTCATTTATATGTATTCAAATTACAAACTGACAGACGACCAGTCCTTTGACGGATTTGGTTCCAAAATTGATATGGATCTACATTATGATTGCTAAACCTACATAACCAATTTATGTTGTCTTTGAATATTGTTGTTGTCATGCTTACTTGAACAGATAGACATCTTCTGATTAGATTTAGCTCAAAATCTGATATAAATATACAAATTTGGTTTAAAGATTACAAGCCAAATCTTATACTTCTAGCTTACACGGACAAACAGAGCGATCACGGACAAAGATCACCGACATCTTCACAAGAGCAAAAGTCACTCATTCAATGTAAGTGGAAACGGTGAAGAAAAGAAGAAAATGGACCATGTCGTATGACAAACAGTTTTTTTTCACATGTTCAAGAGAGTAGTTGCAATTTTACTGTTTTGATGACTTTATAAACAAAACGACCAGTGTTCCCACAGTCTCAAAGGTATTGCCATGTTCTTATAAATATTTTCTGAAGACGCTATTTAAGAAGGCACTGGGGTTTAGGAGTTTCAACTGAAAATTCTTCGATTGTGGCTGCTTTTGTAACAGTGTCAGCTTCATTTTTACTCAGATAACTAACTTGGGCTTTGATCCATCTTAGGACAATATTTACGTTTCGTTAGGAGATAACAAAGTAGGGGTCGTCTAGTTAGATCGTCGGGATATCAGGCGGGAGTCGTGGAAGTGAATGTGCTTTCCAATGCCAAACAAACAACCGCAACAACTTGTACATGGAAATTGACGCTCATAATTTCTAAAATAATTATCATACGTAAATGATTAAAACATATAATATCACATGAAAAAGTTTCGCATTATTTTAAAAACCCAAGAAAATATTCTATTGAATTATACGAGTTTCATTTTCGTACAATTTAATCCTTCATTTTTCAATATTGGTTTTAAATTTAAGTTGCTACACAATCTGTAATAATATTTTCAATGTTACGATGAGATTCAGCTCCATCCTTCAAAATATTCAATCGCGTGTTCACTGTGTGTTAATTGTAAGCGTAAATGCCAATATTGAGCTCACATGTCAGTTTTAAATACAAGTTTTTTAAAGAAAGAACTTTCCTCAGACATTTGCTCAAACGCAAGTAGGATTATCTTTTCCGCTTTTATTTTGTAGAATACTGACTCTTAAATCTGCATGCACAACAATTTGACTGATTCAACTGAATTAACATTTTTCAGTCTTAACAGATAACAAGCTGATATTTAAAAGAAAATACATTCTCTATTACTTATTTAATAGCAAAGAAACGCTAAAGAACTGGTGAAACAGAAGGTAACTAGCTATATCTAAAGCAGCTTCTGGCGACTAGCTATATTTAAAACAGAACGTGCTTTGAAAGTTCCAAACCGAGCTGCTTTCCAGCTATCCTGGTCAAACTGTGGTCTTCAAGCTCTTCAACATCGCTGTTTTCAAGTCATAATTCACCAACTGTTTTTCTTGATTGGAGGAAATGCTCACGTGTTGAAACCGAGCGGGACTATTTTTGTGTTGCCAGTGATCTCGATTTTTAACATTTTTTTTCCCTCTCAACCCACCACACCCACCCTCTCATCAACTGAATTTTTCCCTCCAGCTTAAATCAGTCAGAAGTCGAAAGGATTGTTATTATTTTTCCATCCACCGTTAAATTACCTCTTTGCTGTTATTTTTTTCCATCCGAAATGTTTTCCGAGAGACAGAATTTTGAGTGTGTTTTTCCTCTTCTTCTTCTTCTTGTTATTTTTGAGAGCTATTTCTGAAATGCGTTTCGTTTCCGAGTGTGAATCAGTTCGAGGTGGAATTGCCAAATTATTTTTTTTCTCTCTTTCATTAGGGAAAGGAGTGCAAAAAGGGTTGAGGGTTTTTCCATCAACATGGCAAGCGGCGGTAAGACCTCTCAAACGAAAATCTAGCATATCTGAGATGTATTCCATGCATATTTCTGAGATGGAGACAGATTTCGTTTTCAAAATAGCAACTCTTTAAGCCTGTGATGATACTCTGTTAATGATTTTTTTATGAAGAGGTTTAAATTCACCTGAGGCTTCGTCGTACTAGATTTAAAATATTGAAGCGAAAGGTATGAAAGCAAAGAAGGAAAGACTAAAAAAAATAGTGAGAGATTAATATAATCGTTAAAACTCATTCTATTGTTCACAGAATTAAACAGTTGCCATTTTAAGCATATTCGCTGTCATGATTCATGCCTGTGATTCATACTTCTATCTAATAGAATATTCACTTCTTTGCTATCTCTTAGTTATAGTAGAGAAGAGAATGTCTAATTAGATAGCAGGTGTGAATCATATGATGAACGCCGTGTTAAAACAAGGAAATATAAATTAAACGTAAGATTTTTCTACTAACTTCAAAATCTTCGTAGTAGATTTAAAATAATGAAGTGAAAGATATGAAAACAAAGATGTAAAACCTCAAAAAATAGTGAGAAATAAATATAAATATTAAAATTCATTGTGATATTCAGAAAGAAGTGAACATCTTTAGAAAGTTACCATTCTAAAGATGTTCACTACCGTAAATCATGCCTATGATTCAGGCCACTATCTAAAAGATGCTACCTATTTGCTATCACTTAAATATAGTAGAGAAAAGAATATCTTATTACAAAGTAGGCATGAATCACGGGTGGTTCACGTGGGGAATAACATGCTGAAACAAGTAGATATAAACTAAACATAAACGTTTTCAACTAGAATCAATATTTTGGTAGTAGATTTAAAATAATGAAGTTAAGGGTATGAAAAACCTCAAAAAATAGAGAGAGAGATAAATCTAATTGTTGAAATTAATTGTTATTTTCAGAGAGTAAGAGTCACCATTTTAAAGACGTTCGCTACCATGATTCATCCTACGATTCAGGCCTCTAATAAGACACTTACTAATTTTCTATCTCTAAATTCTAGTAAAGAAGAGAATATTTAATTGTATTACAAGTATGAATCACAGATGATTCATACTTGTTTCTACTCGCATCAAATTCTACATTGAATGTGAACTTTTACTATCACCCGAATGTGGGTGACATGACAGTCAACGAGATAATAGCGAAAGTAATCTGAAATTTTCTTGCATTCTTTCTTTAAAAAAAAATTTATTTCCCTATCCACATAGAATTTGTGGATCTCAGTCAAGACAATGAAAGCCACGAGTGCTCAGATTTTTAGCTTCATCGAATAGAATCTAAAAATCTCAGAAACTCGTGGAAAATAAAAGAAATTTCGTTATACATTTCAGACGTCTTTATTATCGATTAAAAACCGAATTTTTTTTCCCGAGCTATAATTGTAATATCAAGATTACATATCAAGTTTTATTTATATAAGCAATTGTGTTTTAGAATTATGGTGTTAAAATGCATACGAAAATATAGATCAACAGACGATCCTTCAAAGAATTTCATTCAAAATTGGATACGTATCCATATTTAAAATAAACCTCATCTAAAGTTGCTTATTAAATTTTATTTATTAGGTTCTTTAAGTTCTGTAGTTATTACGTGCAGTTGCACTTGGATAGACAGACTAATAAACTTCCTTTTAATGAATTATGTTCAAAATGTGACAGAAAGCTAGCTATAAATAAGGACACGATAAAAGATTTCCATCTTTGCACCTCGTGCATTTCTGTGTTATTATATCCACAGATAGACATAGTTCCAAAAATGAGTCTCGGACGCAAGGATCTGTGGTGAAAGCGTATAAGCCACTTAACAACTACGCAGCATGAGCAATTGCTTTTGTATCATGGTCATGTTACTGGAACCATAAGGTCCCAAGTTCTATCCTCGCTCATATCAATTCGCCACATTGGTGACCTCGGACGATGAACTTTCAACCGTCGTACAGCTGTTGTGCGCCATCTACCCGCGACCAAAGTCGTCAGACTTACTTGATGCAGCACCCAAAGTCGTCAGACTCACTTGAGGCAGCAACATCATCAGCAACCACTCACCCACACACGCTCGCCATAACGCTTGGCACTGCTCAAATGGGTACAGGCGCATTAGAATCCACAACTAATACATCACCACTCAACAGCCATATCGTTCGTCTCACCTCCGATTCACTGGAGGGAGAGTCTGTGGTGAAAGCTCATAAGCCAGTTAACAACTACGCTGCACGAGCAATTGCTTTTGTATCATGGTCATGTTACTGGACTGCGAGCCACAAGGTCCTAAGTTCTATTCTCGCTTATACCAATTTGCCACATTGGTGAGCTCGGACGATGAACTTTCAACCTTCGTACAGCTGTTGTGGCGCCATCTACCCGCAACCAAAATCGTCAGACTTACTGGACGCAGGAACCCAAAGTCGACAGACTCACTTGACGCAGCAACAGCGTCAGCAGCCACTCACCCACACACGCTCGCCATAACACTTGGCGCTACTCAAATGGGTACAGGCGCATTAGAATCAACAACTAATACATCACCATTAAACAGCCATATCGTTTGTCTCACCTCCGATTCACTGGAGAGAGAGTCTGTGGTGAAAGCTCATAAGCCAGTTAACAACTACGCTGCACGAGCAATTGCTTTTGTATCATGATCATGTTACTGGACTGCGAGCCACAAGGTCCCAGGTTCTATCCTCGCCCATACCAATTCGCCACAGATCTCGGAAGTGTGGAAAAGAGTCAAAACTCTTGAGTCAGATTTTTCGACAATTCCAATACTCTCTTGTTATATGTTTCTTAAATAAGAAAGTAAAAAATTGGTATATAAGTAATGCGAAAGTAGATTCGCTATATGTAATTAAATTTTCACGAAGTAAGGGTTTATGTGGGAATGTCTTGCAGATTTGATAGACAATATAAAAGGATTGCTATACTTACATTATTACAATAATTATTTCTCATAGAGAATTTTTTTGAACATTTATACTTTCTCGCATACGTAGTAAAGAGAATATATTGCAATCGTTGAAACACTAGAACTCGAGAGTTTTTCGAATCTTCACATTTTAGATTTCCCTCGGTTTCGAAAAACACCTTTCTGAAAAAAGTCTGTCTGTCTGCCAGTCCATTTGTTTATTTATCTATGACAAAGATAATTCAAAAACGCTTTAAGCCACAAAGGTTGAAATTTTGTATATTTAGTGGTCCTTACACTAAATTTGTAGATTTCTATGATATTTTGAACAAAATCTGTCTTGAGGAAGTCTGTCTGTCCGGTTGTTTGAATATAAGTTAACACGATGATTACAAAATGAAGAGAGCTATACAGATAAAATTCATTACACAGATTTAACATCTATGGCGCAGACACCTGTTGAATTTTGTGCCAAATCCCACAAAGGGTTGACTGTCTGTCAATCTGTATTTTCATAAATATGTAAACGCGATGATTAAAAAAACGCACTGACTTAAAAATATCAAATTTGGTATGGAATTTTGTGACTACAAGTTTAGTTCTCTGTCAAATTATTGTTTTTATCAGTTTAGAAAAACGTGTCTAAAACACAGATTCAATTTTTGGATACTATCAACCGCATACCAGTGATTAATCGCCAAAACATTCGCCAAGGATCATTCGAAAAATTTAGTAAAAATGCTAAATTTAAGCCAAAGACTAATGTAAGGCGTTCGCTGGAAAACACCATTATTAGAAATTATGCGAGAAAATTTCGAGAAGACCACTTCCACTGGCTTAATAGGTTCTGGCGAAGTATAAACGAGGCTATACAATAAATTTCTTGTCCTTTAAAAATTTTTTTGTCTAATTTTTTCAGTCCATAATCCTAGCTTTACATATAATTTCCTTGATGACAATTATTTTTATTGGATTTTTCTCTCCTCTACTCTTTAATATGCTAATACATTTCTAATATGATAATACAATATGGCGTTTTTATTCCTAAATGGTGTAGGAAACCGATTATGAATTGTGGACGTTTTTCTTCTGTTGGATTCAAAATTTGATACAGGTGTACAATTCCCCATTTTTTTTCAACACATTCGTTTTTGTTTCAACTCCACAAATGTTTCTTGTTCTCCACAAATGTTTATTACTTAGTCTTGTTAATAAAAAGCTCATGGTTTTCTAAACTTTTACAAAGAAAAGAGTGAAAAAGGCAGGTCAAAATCAAATTCTAAATGAGAAGGCAACTAAGAAATTTCTCACCCAATCTTACACAAGGCACGAAGAATTTCTACATGTTTCAAGTGATCCGCCATCAACGAACTGAGTCGCGCGCATGTGCATGTAATGAAACATCTGGTTAAAATCTGGTTTATTACTACAATAATTACCCTCCCCTCTCACTTTCAATGATTTATTGTTTACACTAAGCAACTTTTTAAGCTACTTAGTGTAAACAATAAATCAGTTTAAAGTAAATCTGTTATTATCTATTACAGTACAAAAAAATCTGAGCTCTACGTTAATTCCTGAAAGTGTAAATATAAAACTATAAGTAATAGCCAATGAGTAGGGGGAGAAAATGCAAAGATATTTCTATATGTATTCTTTATTGAAATTTAATTATGACATTTATTATAGTATATAATTACAAATTTATATCTTAGCATTTATTAACACAAAATTTTCCATTCAGTTTATCTATTTATTCAATTGGTATTCTATGCTATTCTCTTGCGATGAACTTTGTGAATAATTGTGCTTGATGTGTTCTTAAAAGATCTTTTCTCATTGGAGTAATTTTTACTGCAATGAATTTAGATTATTAGAAGACGACGACGTCACGAACATTGATTCATCACTAGTGGCCAAAGGTATATATAAATTTGATTTGTATCTTGCGTGATTCGCTTGATGTGAGCTCAGTGAGAAATGATATTTGTTTTGGGCCTAAAAGACTATCTTCTGATTGCAGTAACTTTTACTGCAACGCACTTAGATTATTAGAAGCCGATAACGACATGAGCATTGATTCATCAATGGCGGCCAAACGCATGTATCTATTTGATTTGTATGCTATGTAATTTTCTTGAAATGAACTTTGAAAATAATTATTATGCTTTCTCTGTTCCTTTTATAATTGCAGCAATTTTTTTTCAATGAACTTGGATTATTTGAGTCCTAGGTTAGTATGAATATTGATTCATCATTAGAGGCCAAACAAAAATGAAAATTCTCTACAATAAATATTCGCAAATTTCAATAAAAATGAAATATTTTTATCAACAATATGAGAATAAATGTATATATGCAAAACTATTCAAAATTTGTTTACTTTCAACTTTCAGAAGCAACTTCGGACTATACTCCTAATAAAAAAATATCTTAAAGACTATGCTTCTAATAAAAAAATATCTTAACAGACTATGCTTCTAATAAAAAAATATCTTAACTGACTATGCTTCTAATAAAAAAATATCTTAACAGACTATACTTCTAATAAAAAAATATCTTAACAGACTATGCTTCTAATAAAAAATATCTTAACTGACTATACTTCTAATAAAAAAAATATCTTAACAGACTATACTTCTAATAAAAAAAATATCTTAACAGACTATACTTCTAATAAAAAAAATATCTTAGCAGACTATGCTTCTAATAAAAAAATATCTTAACAGACTATACTTCTAATAAAAAAAATATCTTAACAGACTATGCTTCTAATAAAAAAAATATCTTAACAGACTATGCTTCTAATAAAAAAATATCTTAACAGACTATACTTCTAATAAATAAAGACAATATTTCTAATAAAAAAAATATCTTAACAGACTATACTTCTAATAAAAAAAATATCTTAACAGACTATGCTTCTAATAAAAAAATATCTTAACAGACTATACTTCTAATAAATAAAGACAATATTTCTAATAAAAAAAAGTCTACCATCTTTAACTTGCCTCTACCATGAACCTATACATCGAGTTGTTACATCCAAGCCTCTTCAGCCCTTACAGCTGAAAATACCTAGAAATAAACAGAAATGTTTCATCAACGGAATGGATGGCGAAATCATGTTATTTTTAGGCAAGTTAAACTCAAATTACCGGGCAATGAATGATTTATAATACTGAAAAAACCCAAAGTGTATTTACCGATTTCGATTGTTGTGCAGAAGAAAAGTAATTTTATAATGCCTTAATCTTTATTTTTCAAATTTCAGAATCACGTCTACCATTTCCACCAATCAAATAAAATCTAATATTTTTCAGCTACATCTACTTCAATAAGCTGCATTTATGCTAAATGAAAGTTTTAATCAACGAAATGGATGTAAAAAAAATTTGAAATATTTCAGGCACGTGAAAATAAAACTACTTCGCAATAAATAAATATATTTAGTGTTGAGCAGAAATGCAATACACTTGTCAGTTCCATGCTTGTAGCTTCTTACGAGCAAGATAGCTCGAAAGATGTTCTACTCATTATTTTTCTGGCGATAAACTTCAGAATCACATTCATCATTTCTTTTAGTCAAATAAACTCTGACATCTTTCAGCTGCGCCTACTTAACAAGCGCCACATTTTTGCATTAGTAAAGCCCTAAAAAACAATTTATCTCTAACGGCGATATTCGTTGTTCCCCTCGCTCCAACAGCTGCTTTTGACGATGCTGAAAACAAGCAAAATCCAGACTCTTTTTCAAGAATATCCTCCCAAAGAGACTGAAAAACGAGGTTCCCGAAGGACGATAGCCTTTGTTTACCCAAACTCATCAACAGTTTAGGGGGAATCACTAAAAAAAGAACAATTCCACCCGACGAAAACCATGCTTCTTGGGCTGGCATCAACGGATCGAATGACGTCACGCAAGATTATTGGACTGTGAAGGTCCGTGAAGTCACTCGCGCATGCGCTCCGCCAGGTGAAGAAGCTGTGGATACGGGCAGGTAGGACAGATGCCAATTTTTCGTTCTAAGGATCGCATGCTGTGCTATAAGCTTGGAAAAATCTGTTACTTTTCTTTTCCGGCCCAACTTGGACGCTTTTTTTCTCGCGAAAATTAGCTTTTTGCAGCATTTTTGTTACTTTCTACTACTGAGTCAAGATGAGGATCGTGCTATATTGTATAAGTTTGCCATTTCAAGATTTCAGCTCAACTCAGTGAATCTGTAAAGGGTTTTAAGGAAGGAAATAAATTTTTCTTGCAAAATAATTTGATTAACGTAAATGAAGACTGCTGTGACTATGGATGACATATTTTGAATGGTGCCATCGGAGAGTGAATCTATTCTTATAAGTTTTAGGTGTTAGAGCAATAAACTCTATCTTCAGAGATATTGGAGCAAAAAAATTGCTAAAAGATTCATCTACAGAACTTACTGGATTCTAAAGAAGTTACGCTTAAAGACATTCTACATAGCTTGAATTGGAGTTTTTACTTTTAAGTTAAAAAGAATCTTTTGCAAAATTAACATAATGGCACTGATAAAATTTTGATGAGATGCTATTACTATAAAACACTAAAACAGCAGTTTGTTTTAGATACCATTTTCAAAAATAGATATACTGTTTATTTATAAGAGTTTTCAAAGATACATCTATATAGTATTTTTAATTCACAATTTTTAGATAAAAATTTAGCATTAATTAATGTTGACTTTATTTTGAAGAAATAATATACAACTGCATCGTCAAATCATCACATTTTTCATGATGACACATCAACTCAATCGCTCGAGTAGCAGCCATAGGATGTCCAGATCGCCTTCCAAATCCAGAAGCAGATCTTCCGAAAAAATTCTGGACAGCAAAAATGACTCCATGGATAAGCTAGATGCACCAAAATTCAGAATGATCACCAAAAGCCCCAGTCCTTGCAATCAGCGACGAGCCTCTGCTGTGCACTTCAGTAACTCTCATAATAATTCAAATGGTGGTGCCCGAGCCCGATCCAGGTCCTTGCGTGCCAAACGACATTCGGCCCACATCCCTCACTCTTTCAGTGGGACGCAACTGGACTCGAAAGTCTCCCCTAGCCCCAGAGCGAGTATCAGCCACTCACTGTCTGTACCATCTGGGGAGGAGGGAGATTTCCACCTGGTCAGAAATTTCAGCGTGACCTCGAAGGGTATAGTCAATCGTGGAGATTCCTTCAGATGCAAATCCAGGTCCACTTCGGTATGTTCGACTCCTACCTCGCCTGCTTCGGAAAGCGCATTCCCGGCATTTTCTGCAGATGCTTCTGCTTCTGCTTCAGGATCGTCCACACCAGCGAGTTCTTCTTCGCCAGTGACCACTGAATCCACTGAAGACAAACCCCTTCCGAAGTACACTGTTTGGTTGATGGGATCCAATGGTGTTGGAAAATCTTCCATTAGAAATCAGTTTATGACATCGGAGTATATCTGCCAGTATGAAAACTGGAGAGGTAGGTGGTTTGGTTATTTCCTTTATGGCAAAAATGTGGCTGTTGCTCTATTTGCATGCGATGATCATTTTTTTTAATATTGAGTTGAGCATTTAGAGTGAATATTCAAGATTTACTGTAAACATCTCATGAAAGTATAGAATAAGAATTTAAAATTTTTGAATGCGCCAATGTACTTCAAAGGAATGTTTCTATAGCTTCCATTCTTTTTATTCTAAAGAGATGAGCATCTTTGATTTCAACCTATGAAGTGCTGTGAATAAAATCAGTAGCGGATACTTAGTTAAGCAGTTGTTTTGGGCCCCTGGACTAAGGAGAATGATTTAAATAACGCCTAATGGTTAAATTTATTTAAAACACAAATTGTGTTATAAAGTAATGTGGCGAATATATTAAGATTTTAACTAGCATTACTACTTAGGTTCCTATTTCTTTCTTTATGTTTTAATTAGTTGTTACAGTATTTATAAGCATCTAGAATTTGTTAAATCATATCGTGTACAAACGGTTGTCACGTCATTATAAATAAATAAAATGGTTTACATTTGTATTTGCATTAAAGTTTTAAAATAAAGAGAATTAACCTATAATAAATAATATGTAAAGTTAAAAATATTCCGAATATCAAAGCTAAGATGTCCATCCACTTTTGATTAAACTTAGTAAAAGAAAGGTCTCATAATATGCACTGCCTAATACCGCTAAATGCCCCCAACTCATCCGCCACTGAATATAATCCAAAAATCAAGAAGAAAATATATCATGTGTATATTATGTCTAATACTTAAAAATGTTATGCCTGATACTTAAAAATAAACTAATTTTTCTTTATAACAATTTGTTAAAGTATAATTCTTTGACTTGTGACTAAAGAGCTTGTATTTTAGCAAACTATTACGAATTGCTTGCGAATTCCATTTAAAACGATGGAAATGTTGCATTTACTTTATAATATTAATCCGTTGATGTGATGCTGTTGTTTTTATGTAAAATTCAGTAACATTAATATATTCTGTCAAAATATATGAAACGCACATGAACGTGAAATGTCTAAAGTTTTAGATATGATCTCCAATAATATTGAAAAGGATTCTGACACATGAAGAAACATGAAAGGCCAGAGAGCTCTGCACCTACAATAATGTTGAAAAAAAGAACCCAAAATAAAAAAGAAATGCTTTGTGATAGTTATGTTAAATATGTTTAAAGATTTTTTTTTTTTTTACGTTTTATGATTTTGCCATCTCAATAATTATTCTTTATTAAAATCAATATTATTATTCATTTTAAAATCTGCTCAAAATGGAGGAGATAATACTTAAATTAAATAGTGTCACGAGCAAAAACAGATGTTGGCCTTGAGCCCAGAGTAGAGATGAGAGTCTGAAGTGGCTGCATAAATAGTCTTGTATAAATTAAAGCCACAATATTATGTTTTACACAGAATGCTAATAAGAAAAATAACACGGTAGATGGATATTTTTAACAGCTGCTGTAGACTTTAAACTCTGTTACTATTACATTTGACGAATGTAAAAATAATATGACCTTTACAGCAAACGTTTACATTGAACATGCAAAGTGATGGTATGGATTTATATATAATGCGGAAGTTAGATACTTCTAATATTTTGAACAAACACCCCCCCCCCTTTTTTTTTACTAATTCTTACACCATTTCTAGAGAAAATATTGTTATTGTCAAAAAACTTGAGATTTTGAGGAACTTCCACATTTCAGATATACGTGAGTTAGAAAATTATATTTTTGGCATCATTTTTGTCTATCAGCAATCTGTACGCCTGTCTGTGAACATGGTAACTTCAAAATGTTTTGAACTAGATGACTGAAATTCGGTATATGGAATTAAGACCAATTGTAGATTTCTATCAAATTTTGAACAAAATCCATTCAGAAGTAGTCTGCTTATCCGGCTGTTCATATAAAAGTTAACATGATAACTACAAAACGAAGAGAGCTAGATGGATAAGATTCGGCACACATATTTAACATCCATAGTGCAAACACGGTTCAAATTTTGAGCCAAATCCAAAGAAGTGTTGGCTGTCTGTCGGTCTGTATTTTCAGAAAAACGTAAATGCGATAATTTCAAATAACAATGACTAAAATATAAGAAATTTGATATGAGAGTTTCTGACTATAAGTTTACTTTTTTGTCAATTTTTTCGTTTCAATCGGTTTGGAAAAACGCATCCAAAAGACAGATTAGTTTAAGGGTATTATTTTCCACATAATTGGATTTATCGCCAAATTTGGATTAATCGCCAAATAACTTGCCAAAGATGACACAATAGATTCAGTAAAAATGCTAAATTCATGCCGAAAGTTAATATTTCGTAACTATTATATGCCACTGGCATGCAAGACGTTCTTCAATAACTTTATTAGAAAGTATGAGAAGAAGTTTTGTGAGGAACACTCCTGATGGTTATTAATTGAAAATGAAGCGAAATTTTAGTTTTCTTCTGTGAGAACTCATGAAAATATTTTTATGTAAAATCAATTTGAACACCATTTTGAAATTTTAAAAAATTGTATTTTTTACTATACCAATTTAAATATCAAACAATTCACCCCCACCCTTTCTCCAAAAATACTGCGTTTTCTTTTTTAAAAAATTTAAAAAATATTTCTTGCATGATTTTTGACTATAAATTTCATTGTTACAATGAAATTTTAACTCTTATCATTGTTTGATTCAATGCTCATTAAGATAATTTTCTTCCTCTGTTGAGTACTAAGAAAATACTTTACTAATTATCAGTGCAATTTACATCAAAGAGCAGAAAATTGAGTTACATAAACATCAAAGTCAGCGTGCAGTGTGAAACAGATAATACTTAATATTTCAAAGGTGCATGAGATTCAACTCCAGGTACGCAAAAAATAGAATAGGTAAAAATTCATGAAAATCAAACCCCGTTTAACAAGTGATTCTCAGAAACAAGCAAATCGAAATGTAAAAAAAGCCAAATTTGTAGATTTTTTTTTTCGAATTTTGGGCAAAATATGTTAAGAAGAAGTCTTCTGTTAAACAATTAAGAGAATAACTGCAAAATGAAGAGAGAGAGATAGATAAAATTAGGTATATATAATTAACATCTACAGTGTAGACATTTTAAAAAATTTTGAGCCAAATCTAACAAGAAGTTGACTGTCTGTCGGTCTGTACCTACAGAAATACGTAGATGCGATTACTCAAAAGCACAGTGACTAAAATATATTAAATTTGGTACTAGAATTTATAATTGTGGTATTATGTCAATTTTTTTTTCTCAATCGGTTGAGGAAACTCCGGTTAAACCGCAAATTCTATTTTCAGATACTTTAAAATACACACCAGAAATTACTCAACAAACAAATTTGCCAATGATCACACGATGGATTCAGCAAAAAACGCTAAATTTTTACCAGAGTTAATATTTCGTAATTATTGTACGCCACTGCCATGCATTTTCCAATATTATTAGAGATAGGTACCATTATCCCATTATTACCATTATTAGAGAATATGCGAGAAAATTTTATGGAAACCACTCCCGCTGGTTTATCACATAGATTTTTGCTAACAGATTATCTTAGTTATTTAAGTTTTAGTTTTATCATGTAGAGTTATTGCGTTCTAATTGGCAAAATCACGATAGAAATATACTCCGAATTTAACTAAAAAAATATAATACATAATATACAGAAAAAAATAATGAATCTAAAACCTAAAATCTAATAAAAATCATGATTCTTCTTTTCCCTAGTTTTTATCATATGTCATTATTTAAAGATATGACTTATAATGCTTGGCGAAGAATGATTGTGTCTGTGTATTATGTATTTTTTAAATATTTTTTTGCTGTAAATTATCTTTGCTGATCACGTTTTAACCCTTTCCAGTAAGAATTAATAATGGAAAAATTGTGCACGAAATAGCCATTTAATTTTTATTTAAAAAAGTTTCACTTTATAATTCTTACATAGTGTTAATTAAAACTATATTTTTAATACGGATATAATTGCAATTTATTAAGTTCATATTCAAAACTTCGTCAAAAACCTGTAATGACTTCGGATAAGCACATAGTTTTCCCAAAATCAGAGTTTTTACTCCAGGCACCCCCGTAAATTTCTTTATTTCAGGCACATTATCTATTTCCTTCCATTCTTCTGATGATGTGTCTACGATTCCAGATTATTCATTAGAATCAGTGATTAGTCACCTAGAATGTTCTAAATGTTCTAGAATGTTAGAATGTTTACATTACCATGAGTTTCATTAACAGTATGGCGTAAATATTTGCTTATTTCTTCCGATTCTTCAGAATACCTCCAATTATCTTGATATTCATAGTCTGCATTATCCATTATGGTGTTTATTTCAAATGTTTTTACTTTAGTAAAAACATAAATTGGCCTGACCGTTGTTTTCAGTAAATGTTCCCACTGATTCCCACTAATTAACAACAATCCCACTGATTCCCACTGATCCCACTAAAAATCCCACTGATTAACAACAATTTGGCCGTGACTTGTACTAAGAAATTCTAAAAATAAGTAATATGTGATAGATATCTATATCAACAAAAGTAATAAAAGTGCTGCCAAATTCAGTACTCTAGAATTTTAAAGAAAATTTATTATCACATTCAACAATAGCTTTAGTCGCATAGCGAGTGTTACTCGTCATCGTGCTGCATGGCATGAAAGTTCAACGACGAGCTATACTCATCATTTTATTGGAAGGGATTAATTTATTTATTGCTATTATGTTATCATTAGCAAGATTTCGATGGAAAAAATAGTATTTTGAATTTTTCCAAAATTATAGTGCGTTTTTTTTTAAATTACATAAAAATTATTAGAATATTTAACCATATCAAACCAAAATCATGAATGTTTTCTCCTAGATTTTATTTCATACTTTTTTAAAGATGTAATTTATAACACGTGATCAAAAAGGATTGTATTTGCTTAATATGTATTTGTTATATTTTTGCTAATATGTTATCTTCTTTATTTACATTATGATTTCATCGCTTATATTCATTATATTGTCAGCAGCTAGATCAAGATGAAAAGTGACTTCGAATTTTACTAAAATATATTTCGCCTTTTAAAAACACATAGAAATTATTATTTAAAAAATATGTTTAATAACGTAATATAACACGTTTTTAAAACGGATTAAATGTATAAAATACTTTCTCCTAGGACCATTCAGATTTATTGTCCCATAAAAATTATCCTAAAAATTTGTAATTGTGAGTTTTAAAAATTCCCAGTCACAATTTTTGAATAATTTTATGAAATTGTGCAATTGATTTTGAATTAATTTCCATATAAGCAAATGACACGGCGCCATCTTTCGGTAAGAAAGTTATTAATAGATTGCAAAATTTTTACTTGACTAACAAGCAAAGAGACAAACAAGAAAGCAAGTTAATATTGCATTATCATATATTTCTGAGTAAACAATTGAGTAAAAATTTGATTCAATTTTTTTTCTTTTAAGAGATTAATATTTTACTTTAACACTTGATGCTAAACTTTATTGATTTCCTTATGATTTACTGGACAAAAATTCATTGTCTTTTTTAAAAAGCTGGAATTATTCATCTTCAAAAATAAATAAATAAAATAAAAAAAGGAGAAAAATTAAATTCCTTACGAATCGATTTAAAAAGTGTTTTGATTTTTTTAAAGTAAAGTTAATGATAACGATTTTCTTAAAAATAAGTTAAAAGAAAAACACTAAAGGATTTCAAGATAATGATTTTGAATATCTAGTTCAGAATTGCTGATAAGAACGATATTTGTTCTTTTCATAAAGAGTTTAATGCAAACAAATTAAAGTTATGTTCTCGATTTTGATTTTACATTTATACAACGGTTATTGTATTCTTTTCAAGATTAAAAAAACGTCATTTTCACCCAATTAAGCATTTTGGAATTACTTCTGACATTCAAAAGATACATTGTAGAATATAGGAAAGTCACCATGCAAGTGACAATAGAAAATAATAATTAATTAATAAATAAAAGAAAACAACTCAACATTCTGAAATTCAAACCACCTTCTGGCGAAAGTTCTTTAACTATTATCGGCATATTCTGTTAAAATGTTTCTACAAAAAAGATGTTATAAAAAAGGAAAAAAATTCTTGATTAGTTTGATTAAATTAATTATTATATAGGATGTAAGTGGAAAAGATAAAAAAAGGGATATTGGCATATAACGTGTACTGACAAATTTTGTGATGAATTTCTAATGACAAGAAATGATGGTATGAA
Organism: Argiope bruennichi; assembly: GCF_947563725.1. NCBI lineage: Eukaryota > Metazoa > Arthropoda > Arachnida > Araneae > Araneidae > Argiope > Argiope bruennichi. Next base: position 74,771,559 of record NC_079160.1, read on the forward strand.
TGAGGGTATCTAATGAATGATGGTATTATGCCTTCCTTCTTGTAGAAGTTTCGCAGTCTAAGGAAATTAACATACATTGTGTACTAAACAAATTCGGCGATGAGTGTCTTAGTGGCCAATAAGATCATTCCAATCAATGACGGTATTATGCCTTCCTTCTTGTAGAAGTTTCGCAGTCTAAGGGATATTAACATACATTGTGTACTAAACAAATTCGGCGATGAGTGTCTTAGTGGCCAATCAGATCATTCCAATCAATGACGGTATTATGCCTTCCTTCTTGTAGAAGTTTCGCAGTCTAAGGGATATTAACATACATTGTGTACTAAACAAATTCGGCGATGAGTGTCTTAGTGGCCAATCAGATCATTCCAATCAATGACGGTATTATGCCTTCCTTCTTGTAGAAGTTTCGCAGTCTAAGGGATATTAACATACATTGTGTACTAAACAAATTCGGCGATGAATGTCTTAGTGGCCAATAAGATCATTCCAATCAATGACGGTATTATGCCTTCCTTCTTGTAGAAGTTTCGCAGTCTAAGGGATATTAAAATACATTGTGTACTAAACAAATTCGGCGATGAGTGTCTTAGTGGCCAATCAGATCATTCCAATCAATGACGGTATTATGCCTTCCTTCTTGTAGAAGTTTCGCAGTCTAAGGGATATTAACATACATTGTGTACTAAACAAATTCGGCGATGAGTGTCTTAGTGGCCAATCAGATCATTCCAATCAATGACGGTATTATGCCTTCCTTCTTGTAGAAGTTTCGCAGTCTAAGGGATATTAACATACATTGTGTACTAAACAAATTCGGCGATGAGTGTCTTAGTGGCCAATCAGATCATTCCAATCAATGACGGTATTATGCCTTCCTTCTTGTAGAAGTTTCGCAGTCTAAGGGATATTAAAATACATTGTGTACTAAACAAATTCGGCGATGAGTGTCTTAGTGGCCAATCAGATCATTCCAATCAATGACGGTATTATGCCTTCCTTCTTGTAGAAGTTTCGCAGTCTAAGGGATATTAACATACATTGTGTACTAAACAAATTCGGCGATGAGTGTCTTAGTGGCCAATCAGATCATTCCAATCAATGACGGTATTATGCCTTCCTTCTTGTAGAAGTTTCGCAGTCTAAGGGATATTAACATACATTGTGTACTAAACAAATTCGGCGATGAGTGTCTTAGTGGCCAATCAGATCATTCCAATCAATGACGGTATTATGCCTTCCTTCTTGTAGAAGTTTCGCAGTCTAAGGGATATTAACATACATTGTGTACTAAACAAATTCGGCGATGAGTGTCTTAGTGGCCAATAAGATCATTCCAATCAATGACGGTATTATACCTTCCTTCTTGCAGAAGTTTCGCAATCCTCTTAATACTTGTGATTTTTTATTTTAAGCAAAACATTTGTAACTAGTATATAAGTTCACAACTTTGGGTTTGGTAAAATTAAAGATTTTCATTCACTCACTCACACACACATGCACACATATTTCAAGTTTCATGAGATCTGTTATAAGAATGGTCTCGTAATTTTTCACTCTGACTAGATGTTGAGGACGTTACCTGAGTAAGCAATTGTTCTGTAAATTCCCTATATACGAACGTGAAAATGTTTGACTCACCGTGATTTGAATAACTGACAAGCAAACAAATATAACAGGCCTTAGTTGCAACCAGTTCTCGAAGCCGCAGAATTTTCACATTAAAAGAGGAGATTTTTGTAGATTTTTTAATGTCGGCTGCATTGCATTGTCATTATATATGTATCGATGCTTTTACATTGTCAAAACTTTCTTTTCATCATTGCTGTCAATGTAATAATATATATGCTGCCAGCTTTTGTAATTTTTCTAGCGAGTTTGACATTTTTTTTTATTATTATTATTTACAGTAACTACTTATAAATGAAAGTGTATAAAATAGAAACTGAATAAATGTGTTTCGAAAACTGTTTCTGTTAAATTTATTAAATATAACATTTTATTTTTGAATCAACATATCTAAACTTCTTTTAGTTTAATTTCTTAATTGAGCAATTTTTTTTATTATTCTTCTTCAAAACAGGTGCGCATGGAATACAGAAAAAAAAATAAGTAACAGGCCATTCTGGACTTAAAACTTTAATTTAAAAAACAATTAATTTTTTAACAAGTTTTTTTTAACATATCTACAAACATTTTTTTTAACATAGCTTCAAAATACATCAGTCTAAAAATGGCGTAAGCATATTATTTCAAAAATCATTCATTAATTTATTCAAAATTTATTGAAAAAGATATTTAAAATTTATTGATCAGGTAATAATTATTATGATTTTGTTGTCTTCTTTTTACATGTCCTTGTGTCTTCCTTTCATTAGTTCGCTGCCCCTTAAAGATACAAATAATTGATCATTGTGATGAGCATATATCCATGCCCTTTGTAGAAATCGCTTTTAAAAAGAATTTTTTTTGGCATCAAACGAGAATAATTACGAAAGGACACTAAGAAGAATACTTACATACTTTATTCGATGTTAACTAAGTTGGTTACTCTTAAAGCATTTGAGAAAATCAAATCTACACGTGCATGTAAAAAAAAGAAAAAAAGCAAAACGATTTATTCTTAATTTAATATGTCACTCAGTTGGCAACAAGTTTCGTTAAAGAAGTATATAATGGATTCGATAGTTTAACGGAATTAGGAAGAATGTGTCACCCTGAAATTCTTTTGTATATTCACTAATAAAAGTAATTGCATATTATTAACAGCGTGCAATTGGCGAATAATAGCTACGAATAATAGTTAGAGTGCGATCTTTGACAATTAATTGTGCAGATGAGGTTATAAAAAGAGCGCCAGTATATCTATTTTGGATGTATTTATTTCGACTGATTGAAATCAAATTTTGATACAGCACTTCAATTATAATCACAAAATCACGTATCCAATTTCATATATTTATGTCATTGCGTTTTTGAAATCGAAATTAATAGCGTTTGCATTCTTATGAAAGTAAGGCCGGCAAACGGCCAAACCATTGACGAATTAAGTTCGAAATTTGATGAATATTTACACTTTAGATATTAAATCTGTGAGCCAAATTTTATACATCTAGTTATATTTGTATTTTGCTGGCTTTTTATATTTTGTGGTTATTGTGTTGACTTTTATTTGGACAGCCAACTAACCATCCTTCTTCTGAATGAATTTCGGTCAAAATTTGATGTAAATCGACGAATTTAATATAAAGTTCATATACCGAATTTCATCCATCTAGTTCAAAAGGCTTTTAAATGATCATGTTCTTAAACAGTAAAAACATAATAATTAAGGTATGTTTTCCAAACTCAAGGGGGTTTGAAATGCGCAGGTTCATCAAAATCTTGAGTCCGAATTTTTTGACGATTATATTTTGGTTTGGATTGGTTATATTAACGTCCCATTTTGAAGCAACACTAGGGCTATTTTGGGACGGACCTCGTAATTTTGAACCGCGGTCAGATGACGAGGACGACACCTGAGCTGACACCCCCATCTCCACACCACACCACACCAGCGGGAGGACGTTTGGTCATGACGGATTTAACGTGCAACTGACCCCCTTACACGCCGGTTCTTCGGTGGAATCGGGTCACGAACCTGAAACCGTCCGGTTCCGAAACCGAGACCTTACCGCCAGGGCACCGCGGCCCTTTGACGATTATAACATTTTCTCTTTCAATGCGAGAAAATTAAAAAGTGTATTTGAAATCTCAAATTTTCCTATTGGCTGAGGAAGGGGAGATTTTAAAAAAATGTTATTAGCGTAGTTAAGTACACAAATAAATTTATAAAAAATAATATTCTCCGAATATGAGATATTGGAACAGTAATGTATATTTATATTAAATTTTAAATATAGTATTGAATAAATTAAAGTATATTTGATTACTACTTTATAATATAATGAAAAAATGATTCATTTAAATGTTTATATTGCATTAAACTTGATTGGTTTTGTCAAATAATTTTTATTGTTATATTAATTTGAAATTAATTATTTTTTATAATCTTTCATGTTCATTAAACTCTTTGATTTGTATGTAAACAAATGATATAGTTATGGTGAAATTTTTTTTGGAATTATTTTTGGGTCATTTAATGATATACAGATTAAAATAAATAGAATATAAATTTTCACAAAATATTAAACTGTAGTACTTCTTTAACACGCTGACGAAGTTAAAAATGTATAGAAATAGGAAAATAAAGTGACAAGTTATTAAGAGATGGAATGTAAATTGATTAAATTTGCCATTCTATTTGAGTTATCAGAATTTCTAAATTTTGCGACATTTTTTTAAATTTTAAATCGAAATTAATTTTTATTAAAAATTTATTGAGTTTTTTTAATTTAAAATTTTTTAAAAATTTTTATTTTAAAATGATTTATCATTTTACTTTCTTCTATCATATACTTTAAAGTGGGCTGAAAAGAATTATTCTTTTTATACAAGAAACATATATCTACAAATAATAAAGAGGTGTGTGTGTGTGTGTGTATTGGCTACATATACAAACAATTGATCTATAAACAATTGACGGCTTGACATATACCTTCAATTTGATACATATATATTTGATTGAAGACAGGGAGATGTGCACTTTTGAGTGTTTTTGAATATGAATTATTTAAAAATTCAGCATGATTTTGACATTTTTTTCAACATAAATTCTGAAAATATTGGTTCTCAAAAATATCTTCTACATTTTTTCAAAATTAAAATATATTTTTTTCAGTAATAAATTTCATTTATAGTTATTTCTCTTTAATTCTAAATTATAGTTATTTTTCAATTTTCTCTTTAATTCTAAAAATCCCCCCCCCCAAAGTAAGTTCCCTCCGCCCAAAGAAGGTTTTACTAGAAAACATTTCATTATTGAAGTGAAACTCAAATAGTTTTCATTGTTGGTATTTACATTTCATTTTGGCTTTTTTTGCCGTTGTTGATTAAGATAAGAAAATTCAATTTATTTTCCATGTTGAATAGGTTGCAATATAAAATTAAGTGCAGTACTTTTAATAACACTTTGGAAATATTATTATGCTAACAATTAATCTTTAATTTCAGAGCTAAGCAAATGTTAAAATTTTAAAGTGTATTTGTTCGTTTTTAAATACTGCTGCTCTTTATGTTGGTATAATTATATGTATTAAAGATATTTACAAAAAAATTATGGAGATGCATTGCAAAATGAACATAGCAGTATAAGTCTTATAAAATGGTATTAGTTATATCTCTATTAAGAATTGAAGTTTAAAAATATTTTACTGAGAGAGTATTAAGACCAAGCTACATAAAATATTTAATTAAATTTTAGCAGTCGTTAGTTTCCGAGATAAAACTGGTCGCCAAAAGATACTAATAAATAAATAAATGTGTATTATTAAAAAATAATGATAAAAAATAAATTTAGATTATTGCATACAAAAGAAATAAAGTCTGTGATATATTAATAGATGTATATTGCTTCAAAGACATAAATGCATCCTTTTGAGCAAAAATAAATATAGATTGTTGCATGCAAAAGAAATAAAGTCTGTGATATATTAATAGATGTATATTGCTTCAAAGACATAAATGCATCCTTTTGAGCAAAAATAAATATGGATTGTTGCATACAAAAGAAATAAAGTCTGTGATATATTAATAGATGTATATTGCTTCAAATAAATAAATGGATCCTTTTGGGCAAAAATAAATATAGATTGTTGCATGCAAAAAATAAAAAATAATTAATCTTATCCTTGAAATAAACTCGTATGCATGTTTCCTGGGGAAGAAAACCCAATTTAGCATCTATTCCTTGCTCGGGAAAAATAGATATATCTTCCTTGATAAATAACATCTTGATATTTTATCCTTTCGAAATATATTTTTTTTTTCTATTTGATAGATGAAAGTGAAAACAGAAGTGTCATCGTATCTCTAGACGGTGAAGAAACAGAACTGGAAATCGAGGAATATGCAGCTGTCGAAGAAAAGGTAACGCCAATCAGTTTCTCTTTCTTGTAATAGAATTAAAGTATTTAATTTTGCTATTTCGATTCTAAAAATGTAACTAAAAATTTAATTAAAATTAAATTATTTTTTTTAAAATTTAATCAAATAGATTATTGATTTTACAGATAGAAATAATGAAAATTAATGATTTCATCGTTTCTTTCATGCCTGAAAAATTAGCCTACTGTATTTAGCCAAAAAAAATGTATTCAAATCTCTTGAAAATAACAGGTCCGAATTATTTATTTTTGTGTGTTTTTAATAAGGGGAATTTTAAATAAGTTCATATAGATGAATTGTAATTAATACGAATATTTTGGCATAGCATATTCATGTCAGATTATTCAATAATCTTAAATAAATACTCAAATGTTAGGTGGTTATATTGAAGGTCATATAGATCATGAAGGTCATATAGATGAATTGTAATTTGTACGAATATTTTGGCATAGCATATCCATGTCAGATTATTCAATAATCTTAAATTAGTACTCAAAAGTTAGGATAATTTTGAAAAAAGATGCATCTAAGATATTTGCGTACTGAGTGCTTGCTTTCGATGAGATTACTTAGCCAACCACACCACTAGTCTTCTAAAATCTTAAGGCTTGTTAAACTATTTAATATATGCCAAACTTTTTGAAGGTTATTTTCTCGGAGGCTGGTTATCTCTTCGCTTTAATAAATTGATGATGAGAATCCTACAGGGATACTCCCATTATACTAAATCTCATCGCGAATTCTATTTTCCAGTATGTCCCTTCCCCTTGTTCGATAAAAGCAATAAATTGAATATAATTAAATATCTTAATCTTAATTGAATATATCGTAATAAATTGAATATAATCTTCAATAAAATTTAATTTTATTTAAATATTTCTTTGTTTTGAAACAATATAAGGTCCATTTTGAAAAATGCCTTGTAATTTTGAACCATGGTCAAGGCTGAAAACTAGTCTTTGCTTTCCTCTCCAAATTTAATGCCTGACTTGCGGAAAGTTATTAGATTCTCGAGTCCTTGACTTAACATTTCATCAAATCTACATATATGACATATTTTGGTGGGATCGAGTTTCGATGGGCCATATCTTGAAACCTCATCATCAGATCACCATGATTCTCTGACCTTGAATATGAATATTTGATAACACTTAAGTTAAACTTTTTATACAACTGAGCGAAAATAAAAGGCATCGAAACTTAACGAATAAAATTCTCACTTGAAACAGAATATACTGGGAACTCGAAAACTACGCTAATGTTCAACTTGATATTTTTTGGGGAAAAAAAATCCTTTTCTGGCAGTGAGCTACGATGCTGATGAAAGGAATGTGACATTTGAAAGGAATTTTATTTATATTTATGGAAGTTTGGCTCTTTTTTTTTTTTGAAGTATTAGTTAAAACAACTGATACTTCAAAAAGAGTCACACTTAGATTTGGATTTTAAAATAATTCAAAACATATTTTTTTTAGAATATTGGATGTATTTCGTTAATAAATACGAAGAAATTCAAAAAAAAAAATAATACAGTTTTAAACATTTGTCTTCTTTTCCAACGGTCAAAATTATAATATATGCATAAATTATTCTTGCTTCCGTCCTGATGATGTCACATGTTGTATTATAATATTAACTCATCTAATATTGCTTTGTAAATTTCTCGTAAACTTTTGATTGTTTGTTGAAGAACATATAATATGGCCTACTCATTTCAATTTTCAGGGTCGCTTGAAAGAACCGTTGCCAGATGCGTTTATCATCGTTTATTCTGTGACCAATAGAAGAAGTTATATCCAGGCCAGACAGATTTTGTCCAAGCTCGAGACTACATTCGGAACCAAGGCAGCCATATTAGTTGGGAACAAAACAGATCTTGCACGGCTTCGAACCGTCCCCACAGTAGGTAAGTGACAACCCTAGGCCTTTAATATGAACCAGACATACAATCCTATAATGAAGCGCCATTTAAATAAGGATATACGAGAACACCAACCATCCTGATAGAGAAGGCAAATCATTATCAAAGACATTATGAGTCATCAGTCATCCACAATGTCATTTAGGCAGTTATTCCTCTAGGCATACAAATAAAGATTATTATTGACGGTATAATATTCCAGTAACAATGTCCTATATGAATCATTACTTACCATCGAATCAATTGCCCATAGTTCTTACGTACAGTTGACCATCCCAGTATGTTTGTAACCGACTGCTATATTTATCATAATTCATCAATAACCCTTATTAATTCACCAAACTGGCATGCTTTTCGAGTCGGTTGTCCCCAGCCATAAAGTGATCAATTTATAACCTTCCTCATCATCATCTCCTTCACCTATAACTAGGTCATGGTTTAACAAGGACTAGGTCATGACTTTGAGAAAATCTCCTCAAAATTCTTTGTATCCCTCTAAGTGTGCATTCCACAACAAAAGCAAGTCAAACACTTTTAAATTTTTAAACAATTGACAAAAAAACTGCCAATTTTCAACATGTTATCTTTCAATGCTTTAAGTTTTTCTGGTACCATCAATACTGTATTTAAGTCCTCATTTTCAACTTTTAGTTCCTAGACATCTACACGTTTTTTAAAGTAAGGTCAAATTATTCCAATTCCTCCACAGATGCAATTATTTTCCTGAATTCTTCAAACTTTGGAAATATGCAGGAAATCTCCCATGTCCTGGTATAATTTGCATTATTAGTGGATGGTATATCGATCCATTATTGTGTCATTTAGATAGTTGGCGCTCTAAACGTACAACTGAACAGTAGCATGACCGATATAGCATTCCAGTAACAATGTATTCGATGAATCACATTCACCATTGAATTATCCATAGTGTCATTTAGATATCTAGTGCTCCAAGCGTACAAATAAATAGTATTATTGCCAGTGTAGAGTTATAATAAAATCCGCAAAACCTCATCTTCCACTAGAGCATTCTTGGTTGAAAACAGGAAGATCAAAACTTTAATATTCTAATCATAAACACACATTTACCTAAGAAATCGCGATATCTTCTTACAGAAAGCCAATTCATTTCCTTCAAAACATCTTCAGGCATAATATCACTCTGACTCTGTCGTCATGACTATTCTTCAATTTATCTGCGATATGGAGTTATTCCAACAACAATTGAATATAGAATGTATAAAAGCAAATAATTTCGCATGGAGCTTACAAGGTTTCAATCAGTATTGTAATTTTCTTTTCAAAAAACAGCATATTTTTGTAAAAATATTCTATGATTTAAAAACAACAACATACAAATAGACTAAAATGAAATTCAGCGGTTAAATATAATATCCAGACAATTTAAGTTGTGTTAATTCTTTTTGTAGAACTCATCTATGAATCTAAATGAGAGATTTGATTTCTTTTTTTCTATTGTTCAAATTGTATGTAACTGGAAAACACTTCACTAACTTCTAATCATAATTCATTTTAGTAGCTAAGTTACTCGAAATTTCCCCGAAATTAACAATTCTGTTAAGTTTTAACAATCTTAAACGAACTTTCAATAAATTTTCGTTGTTAAACAACAATTACAACTAGGTGGCTTTGAAATTTATTTAAATTTCAAAGCCACCTAGTTGTAATTGTTTATTTAAATAATTACAATACAAAAAGTTTTGTTTGTGTAATGTTTAGACCTTCAGACAGTAAATATTTTAATAAAAGTGTAATATAAAACAAGGCTGAAATATAAAAAAATATTAATTTATTCTAAGATATGTTGAAAATATTTCAGATAAATATTCATTCTTTTCTTTAAATACTAAAGCATTTTAAACAGTTGGAATTAGGTTACATTTACAAATACTATTTAAATCTTTTATATAATTTTTTTAACATCCATTGTCCTAAAGTTTTTAAAAAATTCAACTTACACCGTTATCAACCGGTATCTTTAATAACTTTCTTTTTCAATCGAGGTATATGAGTGGTATGAGAACTCTTGTGACTCGTACCACTCATGCTGGATATTTATAGATTCAAGTAGGATATTCAGACAGCTATAATCCATCCAGTAAGATCACACATGCGCAGAAACTATACAATAGCTTGTACTTGTCCAGTTGAGACAAGAACATGCTGTTGCCCGCTCCTTCCGCGCATGGGTCATCTTACTGGAATCTTATAACTGGCTGAGTGTAACCCGCCTTTAATATGATTCAACTAAACCAGAATTATTGAAAAGGCATTTTTATCTTCTTAGTAACATTAGTTTGTTTTTAAATGACAAATTGAGAAATAATAATTGATATGTGTTACCTTGGTAATCATAAGCATCTCACAAATACACATGGCATTAGCGTACAATATTTACGAAATACAAAGCTTTAATGTGAAGTATTTTTATTGAATCTATCGTGCCATTCTTGGCAAGTTATTTGGCGATTAATCCACAGTATGCGATTAACATTATCCGAAAATCGAATTTGTATTCTAGAAGCGTTTTCCCCAACCGATTGAAACAAAAATTTAACACAGAAATTCCCTTGTAGTCACAAAATCGCATCTAAATGTAATATATTTAAGTCATTGTGTCTTTCAGTTATCACGTTTATATGTTTCTAAAAGTACCGATAGACAGACGGTCAATTCCTGGTTGCATTTGGCTCAATATTTGATAGGTGTCTAGACTATTCATGTTAAATACATGTATCTAATGTTATCTATTCATCTCTCTTCGTTTTGTAATATCTTTTACCTTATATTCTAATTGCCGGACACACAGACTTCTGGCAAAAATTTGATAGAAATCTATAAATGTGATGGAAAGATTTTAGAGGTGAGGGACGCGCTAGGATAGAACCTGGGACCTTTTGGCTAGCAGTCCAGTAATTTTACCAAAACAACTGTTCGGGTAGAAGCGCTGTTACTTGGCTTATATGCTATTCCCCACAAGACCATATACCAAATTTCAACCGTCAAGCTGAAAGCGTTTTTGAGTATCTGTCTCACAAACGAGCATTTTCAAACAATTGTTTTTCCGAGCTGAAGGAGGTCTAAAATGTGGAGATTCATGCAAATCCCAAGTTCGATTTTTTTTGACGATTACTATGCTTTATCTGTATTACGTATACGAGAAAATAAAGACAGACAACATTTATATAGACAAGTGAAACCTAACTATGTGGAAAAACAGAACTATGTAGGCATATTATGATGTCTTTTCTGTAATTACATATTTCTATCAAATTTAAGAGAGAACTACTGCATTTCTTTAAAAAGTGATTTTGTCTGTAATGACTAATTAAACAATATAGACACGTTAGTTTCAAACGGTCGGGAAAAAAGAAAGCCGTCCAAAATATATATTTGATTTTCGGTATGTGTACATTAACCACATTCCAGGGATTAATCACCAAAAATTCGCCTCAAATTGTATTCTAGATTGAGTAAAAGTGCTATATTCAAGTCACATATTTTTTGAACTATTGTTCGCCAATTCCATGCGTTTTTATTCCAGTTCCACAATTTTATGCAGAATAGAGGGGGTGGAAATGTTATATACAAGACAAAGATTCTTTTTTTTTAACTGTTGCTCGTTCAATACCATACAAAGCATTCAGGGTTTTATCCCAGTTCCACAATTTTATGCGAAGTAGAAAGGGGTAAAAATACTATATTCACGCCGATGATTCATATTTTTTCTAACTATTGTTCGCCAATTCCATGCATTCTTATTCCAGTTCAATTTTATGCGGAATAAAGGAGGTAAAAATGTTATATACTTGGAAAAGATTTTTTTTTAATGTTCTTCGTTCAATTCCATACAAAGCATTCAGGGTTTTATCCCAGTCCCACAATTTTATGCGAAGTAGAAAGGGGTAAAAATACTATATTCACGCCGATGATTCATATTTTTTCTAACTATTGTTCACCAATTCCATGCATTCTTATTCCAGTTCAATTTTATGCGGAATAAAGAAGGTAAAAATGTTATATACTTGGAAAAGATTTTTTTTTTAATGTTCTTCGTTCAATACCATACAAAGCATTCAGGGTTTTATCCCAGTTCCACAATTTTATGCGAAGTAGAAAGGGGTAAAAATACTATATTCACGCCGATGATTCATATTTTTTCTAACTATTGTTCGCCAATTCCATGCATTCTTATTCCAGTTCAATTTTATGCGGAATAAAGGAGGTAAAAATGTTATATACTTGGAAAAGATTTTTTTTTTTAATGTTCTTCGTTCAATTCCATACAAAGCATTCAGGGTTTTATCCCAGTTTCACAATTTTATGCGAAGTAAAGGGGGGTAAAAATGCTATATTATGCGGTATAAAGTCGTCGATGATTATGCGTTGATGATTCACGTTTTTTCTAACTATTGTTCGCCAATTCCATGCATTCTTATTACAGTTCCACAATTTTATGCGGAATAGAGGGGGTAAAAATGTTATATACACGCGAAAGATTCTTTTTTTTTAAACTATTGCTCGTTCAATACCATACAAAGCATTCAGGGTTTTATCCCAGTTCCACAATTTTATGCGAAGTAAAGAGGGGTAAAAATGCTATATTCAAATCAAAAATTCCTATTTTTTGAACTATTGTTAATCAATATCATGCCAAGCATTCACGACTTCCAAGTTCCAATCCAAGTTCCTCAATTTTGTGCGGAGAGAGGAGGGGGATTAAAAATACTATATTCACGTCGAAGTTTTATATTTTATAACTATTGTTCTCCAATACTATGCAAGACATTCACGGTTTTATCCGAGTTCAGCAATTTTATAGGGGGGCGGAGAGGACAAAACCTTTATTAGAGAGTATATGAGAAATGTTTGCTGAGACTCTTCTGCTGGTTTGAATACATAATGCAATTTGAATTGGGAATTATTTTACAAAGAAGAGGAAAAAGACCAACATGTTAACCATATTGTTTTCACATTTTTTCTAGTAGATAATAACTAACAATGCTTATTTCTTTTTCCTTAACAGAAGGACGATCTTTGGCAAAGGAGCGTGGCTGCAAATTCATCGAGACATCCGTGGCCATCAACCACCAGTTGGATGAACTCTTGGTTGGAATCATCACCCAAATCCGAATTAAGGCGAAGATTGCCGAAAAGCAAAAGAAGAGAAGCGACCGCAGTGCCCAGCACTCGCGCAATAAGGCCACCTGCATCATCAAACGACTGTGGAGGAAGACTTGTATGACGAGCAAGTCATGTGATAACTTGCACGCGCTTTGAGCTGGTCATGAGCACTTACATTAAGACCTCAACTAGCTTGAGGATATTGACTTTACGACACCAATATAGTGTTCTAATATCGTGAAACAGATTACATGAAGTGGCTTACTTCTAAAAAGTCTTAATACGTGAAAATTGTTGTTTCAGAGACTGATTCTTTGTAAATTATAACTAGTAGATTTTGTAAAAGCGGAAGATATCATATTGCTTTCTGCTATTATTACTTAAACAATTTTCCTTTGAGACCTTTTTTAAAGACTTTTGGAAAGCCAATGTTTTGCGAAAGCCAATCAGTGAGTAGTACCATTACATCAGAATGGTAACTGTTACTTTTAAAGGTATGGAATGGATTTCCATTTAGAAATGGTAATTAAATCTATCTGAAAATATCTTTAAAGACAAGACAACATATAAATGACTTAAGATCTTTAAAAAATAAATTTTATCTTACCGTGTCATATCATAGTTAATGAGTCATACCATTGTTAAAGAGTCATACCATAGTTAAACTTGTCATACCACAGTTCTTCTGTCTTATCCTAGACATATATTTGATGATATATATGTAAAAGTTAGGTCATGTGAAAGTTTTAAAACTATTCAAAAGTAAAGTTTTCTTAAGTTGAAAGTCATTTGTTCGATGAGAGCAACAATAATGTCGGTAAGAACATGGAAAAAGTAGATAAATATATTTGCGCAACTAATTCGATGTGATTTAGATGCCTTTTCAACCAGTTGCCAAGATTAACAATCGATTGTTTTTTTTCCAGAAATTTTAATACCCGTACATTTTTAAGGTCTCATATGAAATTTTTTAAAAACTAATCGAATTTGAAATCATTCAAGTTTTATCTAAAATAGCAAAAACCAATCAAATGTTAAATAATGAAATTCTGATTTTTAAAATCAAATGAAATATTAGATGTATATTTTTAATATCAAATCATGTCTTGTACTTTTAACAATATATGTGGTTCAGATCTTTTAAGGTTTGAACTATATACACAAAAAAGATTTTGTTTTCCTAAAAGATAAGATCGTGACAGATTCTTACAGATCTATTGTAGGCGAGTTTACCAAAACACTTATTCGGAATCCGTGTTTCAGGAAAAAGATTGGCATAGATTTGGAAACAGTTTATATAGCAAAGCACAATTGGCATTTTAGATCGTGCGACTGATTTCACGGAAAACAAAAAGCAAGCGTGCGTTCAAGGCGGTATATTTATATTGAGTGTTCTAGTTTAAAAGAACGGAAACCTTGTGGACGAGGACTTAAAAAAAGAATTTCGCAGACTTTTGGGGTTTCTTTTGGAAAGATGTCAAAAGACGTTATGAAGACGTGCTTTCTTTGGTGGCCCATCTATTGCAACTTCTATTTATTTGTTCTTTAATGAAACAAACAGAATAGTTTATGGTTTTCGAGAAAACGTATTTTCTACATATATTCTTTAACTATTTTCTTTCTGGAAAAAAGTTATGTTTTTTTGTGTCATGTTTTTCTTTTATACTGTTTTGTGCTTCTTGGAAAAACGTAAAGAGAGTAATGGATATTGTGTTGTATATATTCGAAGATATATGGCGGTTCAAAGTGTTGATACTTTGTGATTCGTTGATCAAAATGTGTAAATGAATGAAAATGCTACCTTTTCTGATTAAGTTATTAATTAAATACAAGTTAAGATTCATGGTTTCTAATGTATAAAGGAATGTAAGTTTTGACTTAAATTTCTGTAGAAAGCCTTGAAATTACCCTAATATTTCTGTAGATAATTTTCTCTAAATTCAATGAGTTTTTATTTCTACAGCAGCAATATTAATGTATTTTTATTTACATTTACACCGGCAATATTAATGATTTAATTATATGCACTAGTGATTTTATTTCAAAATTTCATACCAGCTTTTATTTTCTGTCTTAAGGGGATGGTGGACACTATTAGGCATTTTTGCTAATTCTTCACTTAGAGTTATGAAATTTTTTATGTATATGTATTAAAATATAAATATGTGAAACTTCTTTATAAAAAACTTTTTAAAACGAAATATGATTTTTAAAGAATTAAAAGATACATAACATACTTAAAATAACATAACATACATAAAGATACATACTTAAGATTTTAAAAATTCCAGCCCATTTAAATTTTAATTTTTTTCTATTATTTTTTTCTTTGTTTCTCAATATAAATTTATTTGGAATAAAATTGTTTATGATTTTGTAATTCCAACTAAATGCTAATTGTTTAGAAATACTTGTATATGCACGTATTGAATTTTCATAAGAATTTTATGTTTTTGGGAACTAAAATTGACTTTTAATGATATAAAAAATAGACATAATGATATAGAAAAAATAGACACAAAAAAGAAAATAGTGTATTTCTATTTTTTTATATCATTAAAAGTCAAACGATAATAAAAGTTTAACCGAAACTTTATTATAAATTTCACTTAATTTCTTCAAAAAGCAAGACACCTGGAACATTTCAAAGATATTTAAATCTAATTACAATATCATTTTGAAGAGTGCAATTAAAATGTGCGTTTTTTAATTTTGACCTTTCAAATATTTATTTTACTAAACAATATATCTTAACATTATTTTAGTTGAATATAAACATATATTTTGGTTTGGAAACGATAAAAATAAAATTTCATGTTTCTGTCCATTTTTTGCTTATTTCAAAGTCCACTATTCCTTTAAAAATATAAATAATAAATATTGATTTTCAAAATGTAGCGAAGAAAATTCACATACATAAGAAATGTATTTATTTTCAGTTTATGCTTTCCTTAGAGACAAAAATATATGTGTGAAAATACATGATCTTTTATGTATGAAAGCTTTAAGATCATGTTTTTTTTAACCACAACTTACCCAAAATGCACAGTTATAAGAAATTGTGCCCATTGATAATTTTAATAATTTTATCAATGAAAATAAAAACCTGAAACTGTTGGATGTGTTTTTATTTCTTCATTATCTTTTTTATTAACATCATCATTGCTCATATTTATTAAGCTTACTTTACAGCGACTTCATCATAGTACTGATGTAATTAGAAGTCAAAATAATTTTTTTTCTTGTGTTGGGAAACTTATATTAATGAAAATAATATAAATGACACAGTGGTACAGCCAGAAAAGTACCTGCATAAAATAGTGCCCAGGGTAAATGCAAAAATAGTCCCCCTTCTTTAAAAATTTTATATATCCCCTCATTTGCGCCTTCATCTAAACTAAAACTGAAATGGAAATCTATGTAATAATATATAAACTATTTTTAGATTTCCATGATTTAGGATCTCCAAGCTGGCATTTGATTTACCCCAACTTTAATTTCGTTACTGAACTTCTTAATTTTTGAAACTTTGGAAGCATTAATTGCTACTAATAATCAGAAATTAAATGGGAAAATATAGAAAAAAAACAGTGCACGAAATTGTATTGTTATTTCTTCATATTGCAGGGGTGTTTGTGCTCCGGGGAAACCCCGGAATTCCGGGGATTTTGAACTTCGATACCCGGAAATTCCGGGGATCGTCGTTCAAAAGGAAGTAGGAATAATAATGAATTATTTATTTTGATCTGTGTAATTTTGTTTGCTTTGAAAGCAGAAAACGCAAGGTCAGTGTGTGTGGTGAAAACTTTTCCTTTCTTTCTCCAAAGGCAGTGATTATGCGTGAAAAGGGGGAAAAAACTTCTTTTTTGTTCTTTCCTTATTGCGAGTTATGACTCATTCCCCCGGTTCTCGGACATTCTCTTCTGGATTCTTTTCGGCAAGTAGGCGCGGTAGAAAAAAAAAAGGGAGAGACTTTGTTCGACCAGATGTGCGATCACGTGACTCTGGGTTCAAAGGTCTTATCTCTCCTGGCGTGGCGCCAATAAGTAGAGAAGGGGGTTTTTTCGCCGTATTAGCTATTTGTCATTGATCGCTTCGCAACTTTTTTTTCTCCGCTGTGTAAAATTTTCGTTTCATTTATTGATGCACGTGTAAATTTTTCGTTTCGCTTATTGAAATATTTTTTTATTTATGTACGAAAGAGAATTTCACTTTGAAATTTCAGCATATGAAACAGAAATTACCCCTTAAAAATTCATGTCTAATTAGTTTTACAGCATTAGATCCAGAGCTAAGAGGTAAAACCAGTACAATATTAGCTTTTGAAAAATTATCATTTTTTATGTCGCATATTTTTAGTGATAGTGAAAAGTCAAAAGTAGAAGCTGAAATAAGGTTATACCAGAGTGATATTGATATCACCAAAGAAATGCTCTACACATCTGATGAAAGTGGAAATCAAGTCAAGTGTACAATTGATAAATATTGGTCTAAAGTTTTTAATTTAAAAGATGATTTCACAAATGATTATAAGTATCCTACATTGACTAAATTGGTCAAAGCCTGCCTTAGCTGCTTCCATGGCCCATTAGTGGAAAGTGCATTCAACTTAATGGATACACTTGTCACTGACTATAGAACCTCTCTTAAAATTGATTCCCTAGATGCAGTGCAGACTATTAAATATGATTTAATGGCTTCTAAAGAAACCTCATGTGAAAAATATGGCTCAAAGAATCCAATGACTGATCCAATTCACAAAGATCTCTTACTGAATATGAACAGAAGTTGGAAAACATATCAAGAGGACTTAAAAACATGTATTTCAGATGAGTCACCTATAAAAGTCTCTGAAAAACCTTCTACATTAGCAGAAAAGCAAACTGCTTCTACCTCTGCATGTGCTGTTCTCGAGGAAATTTCTTCAACTGTAAATGAGGAAAATAAAAGTCAACCTTCCTGCAATTATGAAGTTCACCACAAAAGAAAGACAAGCCCACAAACATCAGAAAATAAAAAAAAGCAGCAGAAATTAGATAATTTTTTTTAAAAGAATTAATTTCAGGTAATTTAAAATATTTGCATAAAATGTAGTAGTTTATATGTTTGAAAATTTATGGTTATTAATTTTGCAAAAAAAGTAATTCATTAAACTTTTATAATTAGGTCATTCAATACTTCATAATTGTAATTTTTCATTCCCCCCTCCCCCTTCTCGAAACTCCAAAATGCCGGTAGTAAGTCCATAAAAGTTTCAGGGGATTTTTTGGGGTTCCACAAACACCCCTGATATTGAATAATTCATTATTATCATTTTTATTAACATCATCATTGCTCATATTTATTAAGCTTACTTTACAGCGACTTCATCTTAGTACTGATGTAATTAGAAGTCAAAATAATTTTTTTTCTTGTGTTGGGAAACTCATATTAATGAAAATAATATAAATGACACAGTGGGTACAGCCAGAAAAGTACCTGCATAAAATGGTGCCCAGGGTAAATGCCAAAACAGTCCCCCTTCTTTAAAAATTTTATATATCCCCTCATTTGCGCCTTCATCTAAACTAAAACTGAAATGGAAATCTATGTAATAATATATAAACTATTTTTAGATTTCCATGATTTATGATCTCCAAGCTGGCATTTGATTTACCCCAACTTTAATTTCGTTACTGCACTTCTTAATTTTTGAAACTTTGGAAGCATTAATTGCTACTAATAATCAGAAATTAAATGGGAAAATATATAAAAATAAACAGTACACGAAATTGTATTGTTATTTCTTCATATTGAATAATTCATTATTATCATTTTTATTAACATCATCATTGCTCATATTTATTAAGCTTACTTTACAGCGACTTCATCATAGTACTGATGTAATTAGAAGTCAAAATAATTTTGTTTCTTTTGTTGGGAAACTCATATTAATGAAAATAATATAAATGACACAGTGGGTACAGCCAGAAAAGTACCGGCATAAAATGGTGCCCAGGGTAAATGCCAAAATAGTCCCCCTTCTTTAAAAATTTTATATATCCCCTCATTTGCGCCTTCATCTAAACTAAAACTGAAATGGAAATCTATGTAATAATATATAAACTATTTTTAGATTTCCATGATTTAGGATCTCCAAGCTGGCATTTGATTTACCCCCAACTTTAATTTCGTTACTGAACTTTCTAAATTTTTGAAACTTTGAAAGCATTAATTGCTACTAATAATCAGAAATTAAATGGGAAAATATAGAAAAAAAAAGTGCACGAAATTGTATTGTTATTTCTTCATATTGAATAATTCATTATTATCATTTTTATTAACATCATCATTGCTCATATTTATTAAGCTTACTTTACAGCGACTTCATCATAATACTGATGTAATTAGAAGTCAAAATAATTTTTTTTCTTGTGTTGGGAAACTCATATTAATGAAAATAATATAAATGACAGAGTGGGTGCAGCCAGAAAAGTACCGGCATAAAATGGTGCCCATGGTAATTGCCAAAATAGTCCCCCTTCTTTAAAAATTTTATATTTTCCCTCATTTGCGCCTTCATCTAAACTAAAACTGAAATGGAAATCTATGTAATAATATATAAACTATTTTTAGATTTCCATGATTTATGATCTCCAAGCTGGCATTTGATTTACCCCAACTTTAATTTCGTTACTGAACTTCTTAATTTTTGAAACTTTGGAAGCATTAATTGCTACTAATAATCAGAAATTAAATGGGAAAATATATAAAAATAAACAGTGCACGAAATTGTATTGTTATTTCTTCATATTGAATAATTCATTATTATCATTTTTATTAACATCATCATTGCTCATATTTATTAAGCTTACTTTACAGCGACTTCATCATAGTACTGATGTAATTAGAAGTCAAAATAATTTTGTTTCTTGTGTTGGGAAACTCATATTAATGAAAATAATATAAATGACACAGTGGGTACAGCCAGAAAAGTACCGGCATAAAATGGTGCCCAGGGTAAATGCCAAAATAGTCCCCCTTCTTTAAAAATTTTATATATCCCCTCATTTGCGCCTTCATCTAAACTAAAACTGAAATGGAAATCTATGTAATAATATATAAACTATTTTTAGATTTCCATGATGTAGGATCTCCAAGCTGGCATTTGATTTACCCCAACTTTAATTTCGTTACTGAACTTCTTAATTTTTGAAACTTTGGAAGCATTAATTGCTACTAATAATCAGAAATTAAATGGGAAAATATATAAAAATAAACAGTGCACGAAATTGTATTGTTATTTCTTCATATTGAATAATTCATTATTATCATTTTTATTAACATCATCATTGCTCATATTTATTAAGCTTACTTTACAGCGACTTCATCATAGTACTGATGTAATTAGAAGTCAAAATAATTTTTTTTCTTGTGTTGGGAAACTCATATTAATGAAAATAATATAAATGACACAGTGGGTACAGCCAGAAAAGTACCGGCATAAAATGGTGCCCAGGGTAAATGCCAAAATAGTCCACCTTCTTTAAAAATTTTATATATCCCCTCATTTGCGCCTTCATCTAAACTAAAACTGAAATGGAAATCTATGTAATAATATATAAACTATTTTTAGATTTCCATGATTTAGGATCTCCAAGCTGGCATTTGATTTACCCCCAACTTTAATTTCGTTACTGAACTTTCTAAATTTTTGAAACTTTGAAAGCATTAATTGCTACTAATAATCAGAAATTAAATGGGAAAATATAGAAAAAAAAACAGTGCACGAAATTGTATTGTTATTTCTTCATATTGAATAATTCATTATTATCATTTTTATTAACATCATCATTGCTCATATTTATTAAGCTTACTTTACAGCGACTTCATCATAGTACTGATGTAATTAGAAGTCAAAATAAATTTTTTTCTTGTGTTGGGAAACTCATATTAATGAAAATAATATAAATGACAGAGTGGGTGCAGCCAGAAAAGTACCGGCATAAAAGGGTGCCCAGGGTAAATGCCAAAATAGTCCCCCTTCTTTAAAAATTTTATATATCCCCTCATTTGCGCCTTCATCTAAACTAAAACTGAAATGGAAATCTATGTAATATTATATAAACTGTTTTTAGATTTCCATGATTTAGGATCTCCAAGCTGGCATTTGATTTACCCCAACTTTAATTTCGTTACTGAACTTCTTAATTTTTGAAACTTTGGAAGCATTAATTGTTACTAATAATCAGAAATTAAATGGGAAAATATAGAAAAAAAAACAGTGCACGAAATTGTATTGTTAATTCTTCATATTGAATAATTCATTATTATCATTTTTATTAACATCATCATTGCTCATATTTATTAAGCTTACTTTACAGCGACTTCATCATAGTACTGATGTAATTAGAAGTCAAAATAATTTTTTTCTTGTGTTGGGAAACTCATATTAATGAAAATAATATAAATGACACAGTGGGTACAGCCAGAAAAGTACCTGCATAAAATGGTGCCCAGGGTAAATGCCAAAATAGTCCCCCTTCTTTAAAAATTTTATATATCCCCTCATTTGCGCCTTCATCTAAACTAAAACTGAAATGGAAATCTATGTAATAATATATAAACTATTTTTAGATTTCCATGATTTAGGATCTCCAAGCTGGCATTTGATTTACCCCAACTTTAATTTCGTTACTGAACTTCTTAATTTTTGAAACTTTGGAAGCATTAATTGCTACTAATAATCAGAAATTAAATGGGAAAATATATAAAAATAAACAGTGCACGAAATTGTATTGTTATTTCTTCATATTGAATAATTCATTATTATCATTTTTATTAACATCATCATTGCTCATATTTATTAAGCTTACTTTACAGCGACTTCATCATAGTACTGATGTAATTAGAAGTCAAAATAATTTTGTTTCTTGTGTTGGGAAACTCATATTAATGAAAATAATATAAATGACACAGTGGGTACAGCCAGAAAAGTACCGGCATAAAATGGTGCCCAGGGTAAATGCCAACATAGTCCCCCTTCTTTAAAAATTTTATATATCCCCTCATTTGCGCCTTCATCTAAACTAAAACTGAAATGGAAATCTATGTAATAATATATAAACTATTTTTAGATTTCCATGATTTAGGATCTCCAAGCTGGCATTTGATTTACCCCAACTTTAATTTCGTTACTGAACTTCTTAATTTTTGAAACTTTGGAAGCATTAATTGCTACTAATAATCAGAAATTAAATGGGAAAATATATAAAAATAAACAGTGCACGAAATTGTATTGTTATTTCTTCATATTGAATAATTCATTATTATCATTTTTATTAACATCATCATTGCTCATATTTATTAAGCTTACTTTACAGCGACTTCATCATAGTACTGATGTAATTAGAAGTCAAAATAATTTTTTTTCTTGTGTTGGGAAACTCATATTAATGAAAATAATATAAATGACACAGTGGGTACAGCCAGAAAAGTACCTGCATAAAATGGTGCCCAGGGTAAATGCCAAAATAGTCCCCCTTCTTAAAAAATTTTATATATCCCCTCATTTGCGCCTTCATCTAAACTAAAACTGAAATGGAAATCTATGTAATAATATATAAACTATTTTTAGATTTCCATGATTTAGGATCTCCAAGCTCACAATTGATTTACCCAACTTTAATTTCGTTACTGAACTTCTTAATTTTTGAAACTTTGAAAGCATTAATTGCTGCTAATCAGAAATTAAATGGTAAAATACAGAAACGAACCAGTGCACGAAATTGTATTGTTATTTGAACTACATTCTGATGCATGACCAAAATGAAAATATTATAAGCGTTTTGCCTCGGTAGAAGAATAAAAAAAAGCAGATGAACAAGAGAAAAAGACAAAATATTTTTTTTATTCAAAATGCAACAAATCGATTTCCCAATTTTCGCATATGCCCTGACTGCTCCAGCCAAGTTACTCCACTAGGTGCAACATTTTGTCCAAACAAACAAACGGTTTGCATAGCATTGACGTAAAATAGTTACGAAATATTAACCTTTGACATAGATATTTCATTTTTACTGAATCTATAGCGTCGTGTTATTTGGCGATAATCTTTAGCATGCAGTTAATAGTATCCGAAAATCGAATTTGTGTTTTAAACGAATTTTTCTCAACAGACTGATACAAAAATTTGGCATAGAACTACAACTGTATTAAAAAAATCCAATACAAAATTTGATGTATTTAATTCATTGCGTATTAGAGTTATCACGTTTACATGTTTCTGAAAGAACAGACCGACAGACAGTCAATCCCTTGTTGGGTTTAGCTTAAAATTTGAAATATATCTAGACTATAGATGTTAAATCTATATACCAAATTTTTTCTATCTAGCTCTCTTTCTTTTGTAGTTATCGTGTTAACTTGTATTCGAACAGACGGACTTCCTCTGAGTGAATTTTGCACAAAATTTGATAGAAATCTACAAACCTGGTATAAAGACCCTATACCAAATTTCAACCATCTAGATCAAAGAATTTTTGAGGTGTCTTTGTCACGGACAGACATTTCTCGAAAATGTCTGTTTCGAGAAATTAGGGAGGTTTAAAACATGGAGATTCGTTAAAATCTGGCTTCGAATTTTTTGACCATGACTATATTTTCTCTATACTATGTGAAACATTCAAACTCTCAATTGAACCTAGAGTTATATGATTTGGCACGTATTTACATCTTAAGTAGTAGGTGCTCATTAAATGAGGGATTTTCAAAAATCATGAATTAGATGTTATTCAAAATTGAACGTTCTGCCTCAATAACTAAATAAATGAAGGATTTTACAGCACAAAAATGAATTTTGTACTATTTCAAAATTTTAAACAATTAGCTGATTAGTGCTAATACTAAAAATACAACCAATAATTTACTAGAAAACGTGTAAATTTGCTTCGTTTAAATCACATCCTATAGCAATAATTGATATTTTTTCTGTCCGAAAAAAGAAAAGCTCAAAAATCAAAACTGTCTTCCGACCGGCTGATCGCTTAGCGGAAATTAAATAACTTCAGACGATAAACATTTACTTTAAATCAAGGTCGTAGAACTCAGACGCTATTTCTGATAAGGATTTAACCAACGCCAATTTTGTTTTAATAACCAAAGAATATATTTCCATCTCTTCCTTTTTCTGTTAATATTATCAATGTCAATGAAAGACATTGAGAAAAAATGTGAAAAAAAGAAAAGCGATAATCTTTCGTTGAATCATGCTAATGAGTAGTTAGTGACGCCATCCTTCCTTTGGCTCATTGCCAAAACGAGTTCATTCGAAGAGATGAATGTTTCAAAAGGGGAATCCCCGTCTTTTTACCTAACTTGGCGTTGAGTTTTCAGAAAACGTTTTATAAATTAAGCGCGATGGCTGGAATAGCAATTAATGAAGACAGAAAAAGAGCACATTTCACATTAATTTGGACAATTAAAAATGCTCCTAGAGGTGCTTTAAAAAGAAGTCGTACTTTTACGGTGCAGTTGATGGAGATGACTGAATGGAAATTGATTTTGATCAAGAAAGATAGAAGGATATTTATCTGCATTGAGAGAGCGGGAGAGGACGGGGGACCGAAGAGCCTCGAAATAGAGTTTGAACTTTCATTCCTCGATACCAATGGATCTCCATTAGTTCAAACATCGTGTACGACAGATTTCCAAAATCACACGAGCTCAAAGTGGTTTGAATTTCCTGAAACTGATGTGGTTACCAAGCAAAAAAGAGACAAGTTTTGTCCAAAAGTTACATTGACAATTCGATGTCGAATCTGGAGAACAAGAACTGAAATATCAAAATCTGAATTGTGTTTCGCTGCTACTCGCTTCGATGTGCATAAGCGTTCTTATTTATGGGCTGTAGAAGGCTTTAGTTCCCTGCAGCTGGGAGAAATGAGGACGCGAACCCTGAATCCAACTACAGAAGGATGTCCTGAGCTGATTCTGACTCTTTCCTTAGCTCGAAATGATGGCAAAGAATGTCTATTCATTGGAATAAAAGCATCTGAAAGCATATACGGGCACGACATTGATGCTGAAATTGCCGTGATAAATAACGAAGGAATGTGTTTTCTCTATAAACGGCACTCAATATTCATGTATAAAATATCTAATATTTGCAAATTCAGTGTTTGTGAAAAACATGCATTGATGTCTGATGAAACAGTGTTGTTATCAGAAGATGTTCTACTTTTGCGATGTGAAATTCAATTTTCTTATCGTAAACCTACATTCTGCAAAATAGAAGATTACAAATTATTGGATTATTGGAATACGATTCCGATGGAAAAAGGGCAGATCCAATTTGATGCACCGAATGAGATTGCAGTCTGTCCCTTTAAAGCGACTGTCAATAAATTTAAGGGCAATGGAACCTTAAGTGACGTCTGCCTCCAGGCTGACAACATTTCCTTTCCTGTCCACAAGCTCATCTTGAGCAGCCGTTCTTCCGTTTTCAAAGCGATGTTCACCAAAGACATGAAGGAAAAGACGAGCAAATGCATCGATATTCCCGACATGGATGCAGATACACTGGATCGTCTATTGCTATACGTCTATGAAGATAAAATAAAAAAGCTCACGTGGGAAACCGCAGCAAATTTGTTCGAGGCGGCGGATAAGTACGAATTACTGGATTTAAAAGAAAAATGTTCCTGTTTTTTAAAGTCAAACCTCACCGTATCTAATGTTTGTGACATTCTAGTTCTTGCAGAAATGCACCAAGATGAAAGTCTCCGAAAGTCAGTGCAAGATTTCATGCAGAAAAATTCGGAAATAATTTATTCCGATGGTTGGAGAGTTTTCAAAGAGAATCATTCCAAATTGGCTTGGGAAACAGCGGAAGATATTATTTATAAAATGAACAATCCAAATCTGAAATGAAACAAATGAAAATTTAAGAAAAAAGAATGTGCTGGAAGGTACCGTGGTTTTATTTTCTAAATCCTTTAAAAGCCAATTTTTTTATATCATGGTATATTAAAATATGTTTAAAATTGAGATTGGCTTAAGAAAAATTATTCATTTAGCTTAATGGATAAAATTTGTTTTAACAATTAATTAATTTCGTTAATTAATAATTAAGAAAAAAATCAAGACATTCTATTTAATGTGAGATAAGAAACTGAAGCATCTAAATTCCTTTCCTATTGAAAAATTTGTGAGAACTTATGCCGGCCTACATAATTCCACACAAAGATTGATGAATTTGTTGGGAAGTCTACTTCCCACGGCCCTAGAAAGGGTTAAATTCATAATCAATCTTATCAAATTTAACTATTTTATTTCTGTGCTTTATAAAATGCTTTGAAAATCTATATAAATCTATCTCTAAAATATATCTGAATCTATGATATGTATTAAGGTTCTCTGATATAATGTTTATTAAAAATAATTCTTCATGTTTTATAATACTTGTCTTATATTTTTATTGTATAGAATTTTATATATTGATTTGGAAAAGCCATTTTTTTCTTAATTGTCTTATATGTGTTTTTAAAAAAAGTTATATAGCATAAAAATAATGTTGATGAACATTACAAAAAATATCAAATATGATTAATGATAAAGAATTTAATTTTTAAATATTACAGTTAAAGGAGAACTGTTAAAATGTTTATGGAAGAATATTTACTTATGCAATTAAAATTAATGTTTTTAAAAAGCAAGAAATTTTTCATCTTTATCTTTTTAATGCAAATGCTATTATCATGAATGTATTTTCCAAAAAATATTAGGCATCATTAACGACTAAAATATCCGGCTACGGTGAAAGTATCGATTTCTGAACATTTTGGAGAAAAACAAAATATTTTTATTTGTCGTTCAGAACTTTTACTTTCCAAAACCTGTTACCTTTATGTGCTCTAAAAAAGCTATAATGATTATCATATATAAGGTACCTGGAAACTCATAGACACATTTCTTAATTATGTAAAAGAATAATAAAAAAATAACGGCTTTTTTCCGATGCTAAATATTGCTAACATGGTACATAAAATTTTATTTCGTAACATTGTCCAGAATCCAATAGATGGCGCTGTGTTAGGCTTGATGATGATTTAACGAAAAAATTTCACCTAGTAGTCATATCAAAATTAAGTTGCTTAGTTTTTTTTTGTTTTTTTCCCATGTTGGAATATTAAAAGAAGTGATTTGCAAGTTTTGAAGCAGTGTACTCAACTAACGCTTGCAAATGCTTAACTTTAAATTGCGTACTGCTTGAATATACTATGCGCTATCAATGATTCTCACTTTAAAATATATTAACTTTAGCATTTCTAGTGTCAGTGATTAATGAAATTTTGTTTTTATATCTTACAGTTTTTTGCTTTGCATTATGTTGCCATCTCTCCAAGATTTCTTTCAGACCTTGAACTTTGAATGAAACAAAATCAAACTGGAATAATAATAAATAAAGAGGCCTTAAAGTTGCATAATTTTTATCTTTTCCTGGGGTTTGCCTCTAAAGCTGCAAAGCAGATTTATATTTTGAATTCTATGGAATATATTGGGTACTTTCAGTTAAAGTTAGAAATTGTTCTCTTAAAAATATATACATGTATGTAATAATATCTCTTAATCTAATTTAAATTCTAATTAATTTCCTAAATTTTATCTTATTTTAGTCATATTAATTTCATTCTAAAATGTTCTCTTTTTCATGATCCAATTCCCACTTGTTTTAATTAATAATTCTACATACGCTCTATGAAACTGCTGAATTCAGCATTTTCTTACGCTCTGAGCGATAAAAATATCTAATGCTTACAACATTCTGTTAAAGATACCTAAAATTCCTTTGTCTAAATTGACACGTGTCAAAGAAATCCCTATCAAAATATTGTGGGAAAAGGCAACGACCAGCATTAATATTTGAAATATATTTATTAAGATTAAAGTACAAAGGACAAAACATTACTACATAGAACATAAAAAATACATGAGCGTGAGCTACACGTCTTGCAGTCTCACTGCCCAACTCTCGTCTGCCAATAATGGCGGGAAAGCATCACGTGATTAATGACGTGACGCAACATGGCCGGCATGGCGCCATACAGGATACGGGATCTGTCAGCGCTTCCCACATCGGCCATCATGACAGGATAGGCGACCTCGCCTTATGGTATACAGTACAATGTAGTAAATATATAAAACAAACAGCAAATACAGGAAAATAATAATATGTAAAATTGAAATATTCACAAGATAAAACAAATAAAATAGTCATACCATCCGTGACAGCATAAGTATATAGCAATACAATAGCGTGCACTGGAAATATCGAATAACTAACTAAAAATAAAAATAATATTAGTGTTGAACATATAAAAATATAAAAACACAAAATAAACAGAGAAAAAAAAAATCAAAGTCTATATCGTCCAAATATACACACACAAAAAGAAGGAAAATAGTTCTCTTTCTCTTTAAGTAGTGTTCAGTGTTTTCTTTTGAAACACAATTCAAGTGATATGTTCTATATTGCTGGACCATGGTTTCATATATTCTGCACAAGTTGAAGTTTTTGATGGTCCATCGAAGAAATCATACTTTTCAACATCGTATGTGTCGTTTGCTGTAATTTTGATCATTTTATATGGTCCGAGAAATTTTTGTTTCAATTTCAGACCAGGGCCAAATTGAGTGCGCTTGATTGCGACGAGATCATTCAATTGAAATTTTTGAGCATGTTTCCTACGCAGATTGTAGGTACGGCTATTTTCTTCTTGGATTTTGAGGATTTGTTGTTTTGCATCTTTACGGAGCTCATCACGCTGTTGGAGAAATGCAGACTGGATCTCTTCGTTGACGATTTCGAGGATTTTTATATCATGCTCAGATTTCATTTTAGTTCCAAACAGAATTTCGAATGGAGTAGAATTGATACTTCGTTGAAATGTAGAATTAATAATTTGCTGAACGGAAGCAACATGGCTATACCATTTCTCAGGGTTTTCTATGGATAGCTTGGAGAGTACAGATATGATAGTAGAATTAAGTCTTTCTACCTGACCGTTTGATCTAGGAAGTCCAGCTGTAATAGCAATGTGGGTGATATGCTGATGTTCACAATATTCTTTGAATGACGTAGATGTGAAAGCGGTACCTCTGTCCGTAATAATCCTTGAAGGATTACCGAAAACTGATCTTTGGCATTCGAGCTTATTGAGAACTTCAGCGGTGTCGGTGGACTTGGTCGGGTAAAGCCACACAAACTTTGTAAAGGAATCGATGATCGCCAGAATATGCTTATATTTCTTAGAAGTGCTGGGAAGAGGACCCAAATGATCAATATGATATGTATGAAAGGGAGTATCGTCTTTGTCAAGTGGATGCAAAGTGCCATCTAATTTGCCACGTTTTCTGTTATTTAGAATGCATGTTACACAGTTGCGTATGCATCGTTCAATTTTCTCTTTCAAGTTCGGAATAAAGAATTCTTTGTTTAACATTTCCTGCGTGCGTTTTACTGCAAAATGGCCTCGTTCATGACAGGATTTAATAATGTTGGCCTGCATATCATCAGGTACGACAAATAAATCGATTCCGTCTAAGTTCTTATATAAAATGTTGTTTTTAACTATGTAGTTCTCGTAAGGTGCATTTTGAAGTAATGCTTTTATAGCTGTAATATGCTCATCTGTCTGTTGAGCTTTGAAAATTTGAAGATTGACACAGTCTTGAATGATCATACAGCATGGGCTTCGGCTAAGAGCGTCGACATGAGTCATCTTTGAACCGGTTCGATGCTCTATTTCGTAGTCAAAACCCTGAAGGTATAATGCCCATCTCGAAATGCGGGAATTCATTTCTTTTTTATTTAACGTTTTGACGAATGCATTACAGTCAGTGATAATTTTAAAGTGTGATCCGAGGATGTAAATTCGGAGTTTTTTAAGAGCTTCTACAATGGCGAGTACCTCCAGTTCATAGCTGGTGTATTTTCTTTCGCTGTCAGACGTTTTCTTGGACATATTATACACTGGATGGAATTTGTTATCATCTTTGGATTTTTGTAGTAGGACTGCCCCCAAGCCATCAATTGACGCGTCTGTATGAATTTCAACGGGACTGCCTTGATTAAAAATAGTTAAAACGGGTTTATCAGAAAGTAACTGTTTTAAGCGTAAAAACGCAGTTTTTTGCTGAGCTTGAAATAGAAAGGGGCTGTCCTTACGAAGAAGATCACTAAGTGGTTTTGCTATAGTAGAGTATGAGGGAATAAATTTTCTAAAGTATCCCGTAAGACCTAGAAAACGTTGTACGTCTTTTGCATTTTTTAATTCAGGATAATTAAGAACGGCTTTAGTTTTGGAGGGTGAAGGGAGCAATTTGCCGTGTTCTACTACGTGACCCAAAAATTCAATCTGACTATACAAAAATTGACATTTTTTAAAGTTTATATCTAGTCCATAATCGCGAGCTACTTTTAGAACAGTGTTAAGGCGTTCGAGAGCCTCAGATTCATTATTTGCGGGAATGACGATGTCATCCATATACGGGAGGACAATGCCTTTTGCAATAAGATCACGAAAAACGGCATTTATGTATCGCATAAAGACGGGAGGACATGAACTTAAACCGAATGGCATATAACGGAATTGAAATTGACCTGTATTTGTGACGAAACTGGTGTAACAACGACTTTTTTCTTTTACCGGGACAGGAAAAAATCCGTTACGCAAATCGAGAGTACTGAAAATTTTAGCATTTTGAAGACGATCTAAAATGTCATCAATTAATGGTAGTAGATAATGGTCTTTAACTAATTTACGATTTAATTTTCTATAATCTATACAGACTCTATGTTTTCCATCTTTCTTACGAACTACGACAACTTGACTAGCATAGGGTGAAGAACATGGTTCTATAATTCCATTTTTTAACCACTCGTCTATCTGCGCATTTACTATATCACGTTCGGCAAAGGGTAAACGTCGAGGAGTGTGAAAAATTGGCTCATCGTCAGTAAGCGTTATATCAAGTGCGATGTTCGTGGTTTTAGTTTTGTTAGGTTTATAGGCTAACAAAATCTGTTCAACCTCATTGCGAGTTTGTTTAGAAATATTCGGACCTATATCAAACGTGGGAGTTTCGGCAGAAATAGTCATTATAAAACTGTCAGTTTCAACAGGATCATCAGATTTAGAAATTTTGGAAAATACAACACCGTCAGGTTTAATTGTCAAATTTGCCTGATTTATTACGTCGCAACCTATTATTAGGTCATAAGTAGTACAATTATTAGGTACCACAGAAATAAAAACAGGAAAACTTTGTTTGTCAATAATAATTTCAGATTCAAAGGAACCTATTATTTTAGTTTGGGAAAAACCGAATCCAGTTAGTGTCATCTTGTTATTCGTCAACGGCGGCGATCCTAGTTTAATCCATGCAGAATGTTTGAGAAGTGTCGAAAAACTACCAGTATCGACTAATCCGGAAAGTGTATTATTAAGAATAACAACCTCTTTATGCATATTCGACGGAGAATGCAATAAATGTAAAGTGTTGACATTATCCCGTGGGGTAGAACTGTCATTCCGAGTAGTACGATGACAATCGGAAGATTTATGTCCGAAAAAATTACAAGAAAGACATTTAGGACCACGATTACGATTAGGGCAAGACTTTGCGATATGTCCAAAATCGTTACAGTTAAAACAACGCGTCTTAATGTTAGTCGGAATACTAAGATTCAATTTTGATTCTCTTTGTTGGACAGGGATTTTATGTATTGTATCACGTCTTTGGCCGTCATTAGCATATCTAGAATACGACATCTTTGAATTATTTGCGTTCATTGCACTTACGATAGTTTCGAAAATTCGTAATTTTTCTTTAAACTCAGAATAACATTTTGCACCATAAAGAATAATTTTATCAGAAGGAGAACCCTGTATCCCATTTATTGTGTATTGAATAACAGAACATTCATCAATAAGGGTTTCAGACTGATTCGCAATTTCACGCATGGCAATAAAATATTGCATAAAAGTTTCATTCGAGCGCATTTTACGTCTTTCTAGTTGTTTATGTATTTCAATCGAAGTTACTTTATCGGAAAATTCATTAATGAATGCACTTTTAAAAGCATGATAGGAATTTAGATTTCTTTGAGAGAATAAAAAAGATTTAGCTGCGCCGGAAACTAATCTCTTTACAAAGAATAATTTTTGTTGTTCGCTTAAAGAAGGAAAAAGAGAAAAATTCTCTTCAACATCATAAAAAAAACTTTTAATCGAATAGGAATCATTTCCTGTGAAGTTTCTGCTACTACCACAGAGATCGCGTAATAAAAAACAAAACTGAAGGTTTATTTCATTCATCGTTTGTTTATCCGAGGGATCATTTTCGAGTGATTCCCTTTTGGCGCCAGTAATTAATGCCTGACTGTTATTTATTAATGTTTCGTCTGAAGTTACGGGGATGGGGAAGGAAGAATTATTACCCGTATTACTCATAGAGCTGTTATTAATAGATGAAGTTTCGGTTTGAGAAACCTTTTGAGGAGACAAAGGTTTTTCTTCTGTTTCCGATAAAAAACTAATATCTAGCGAGTTCTGAAATTCATTTAAATTTGTTAGGGCTTTAAAAATATTTTCACACATAGCATCTTTGTCGGTCTCAGTTACTTCTAAGTGTAATAAATTAGAAACGGAGATAAAATCAGATAAAGAAAAAATCTTCAGCAATTCTTGTTTATGTTTTTCTACATCTAAATTTTCAAATCTTTCAAAATTTCTCATTCTTTTTCGAGAAGAATGGTCAAAATTACTGTAACCTAACACAGAGTTAAGCAATTTTACGGAATTAGTTTTTGCATATTTAAGGGAGTTAGCGATTAATTCAATATCGCCTAGTTTTAAAGACATTGTAATGAATTAAAACAGAACTAATGCACATTCATTCGGGATTAAAATTTAAAGGGAGAATGGAATAAAGTAACGTACTATACTATAAATTACAAACTTGGGAAAAAATTGCGCCTACCTGGTTGGGAGCAGTCGAATTAATCACTCTTAAAAGTTCATTTTTTTTAAAGCAGCCAGTATATGTCAGCACAGTTGCACAAGAACACGAAGTACTTGAACCTTTAACGTTTCCACTTGAATCATATCCATCCAAAACGTGCACTAACGTCCATTAAAATATCCACGGCAAAAATCCACTCTTATCAAAATTCTTAGCATCAATTTAACGTCTTAAATTGTACTAACGTCCACAGCTTTTCAACAATTTGGCGGGATTTGCTAGGGGTATTCACGAGAAAGGCCGAGCCCCCAAAAATGTGGGAAAAGGCAACGACCAGCATTAATATTTGAAATATATTTACTAAGATTAAAGTACAAAGGACAAAACATTACTACATAGAACATAAAAAATACATGAGCGTGAGCTACACGTCTTGCAGTCTCACTGCCCAACTCTCGTCTGCCAATAATGGCGGGAAAGCATCACGTGATTAATGACGTGACGCAACATGGCCGGCATGGCGCCATACAGGATACGGGATCTGTCAGCGCTTCCCACAATATCATAATAAAACAAATGAAGGGATTTTTTTTTCTTTTGCTCTTGTGTCGCGATGTAGTTTGATATATTTCTTATCAGTTATTCTTTGTACGTAAATTAAGCCTCCTATAATGAAATAAATCGAAGTTTTAAAATTTCAAAACTTTTTCTATTCGGCCGTGCAACTGCTATGTTTTGCATGTATATATGTAATGATACATTTAAGTCTAATTTAAAAAATAATTAATTTCCAATTTTTTTTTATTTAAATTAGTCCAATTTCAATTTAAAATGTTTCTCTTATTTCCTGATCCAACTCCCATTTTTTATTTAATTACTTCTAATAGGCTCTGTAGAAAACTGATGACTATTGCATTTTCTTACACACTGAGTGAAGTGATAAAAATCCATATCATCGCACATGCCTTTCAAAGATACCTTAGAGATACAAAGATACCTTTTTCAATGTGAATTACGACTTCTCCCCCCCTTCTCACAAGTACAGTATAATAGAAGACTACAATTCTTGGATTATTGTGACTCAGAACTGGCTCGCGTGGAAAAAAGTGTGACACATATTGAAGAGGTGAATGAGTCTGCTACCTCCCCTTTTAAAGAGATTTTTAGTAAATTTAAGGATGAAGGAATCTTATGTGACGTCTGCCTCCGGGTTGACGACAAATCTTTTCCTGTCTTCATTCTCAGCATTCGATCGTCTGTTTTCGAAGCGATGTTCGCCAAATCCGGGAGTGATAAGTCGAACAAAAGCATCGATATTCCTGATATGGATGCAGACACTCTGAATCGTTTGTTGTTGTACATCTACGAGGATAAAGTGCAAGATCTCACCGAGGATACAGCTGCAAATTTGTTCGTTGCTGCGGATAGGTATGAATTGTTGGATTTGAAAGAAAAATGCTCCAATTTTTTGAAGTTGAACATCACAGAGTCTAATGCCTGTGGCATTCTAGTCCTCGCAGATGTGCACCAAGATGAAAGTCTGCGAAAGTCAGTGCAAAAATTTATACTGAATAATTCAGATATAATTCGTTCTGATGCTTGGAAAACTTTCAGAGATAATCATACCAAACTGGCTTTAATAATAGCGGAGGAAATAATTTTTAATTTGAAGAATTCCAGATATTAAATGGAGAATATGAGAGAAAAAATATAAAAAACTATTTGCAGGTCTAATTTATTATTATTATTATTATTTAATTGATAAAAATTCGTTTCTGTATTAAAATAGCATTTTTGTAAAGCTCTCTTGCGAAAGTGGATACCTTTTACTATTACTATTTACTATCGTTTTAATAATAATTTTTGTCATGTTATTTTAATAGATTCTTGTATTAATTAATTTTAAATACATTGTTTTTCTAATTATAAAGTTTGTTCTTGATCAAATTTAAGTGAATATAGAGAATGTTGATGATTATTTGAAAATGGATCAGATATAATTACGAAAAGAAATATTAAAAGGATGTTAGGAATATATTACATTTGTAAAGGAACTATTGAAAAGTTATTGCTTTAATATTTCCCTAAACAATAGTTGTTTGTATAAGCAAACAACATTTTTCTGTTCATGTTTTTGATGTTTATATTTTTTTTTACAATTTTGTCATTTTTTTATTACTATTTCATTCTTTATTTTTTATTGCTATTACTTTTATTTATTGTTACTCTTAGTTTTTTTTCAAAGTGCCAGTTTTAATTTTCCTATTTTTTCTCATGAAATGTTTTAATTTGTAAGTTTCGATATAAGTTTCCATAGTTGAAAAATTTATCCAATACCGTTAAAAACTAATTGATTTTTACAAAAATCATTGAAATTCACATTAAACGAAAATTATTTGTTGAAGAATAATGATTTATATATATTTGAAATCATTAGGAAAACAAAGAATCAATCCCCCAGTTTCAACCATTGGTCTAATTTCGACAATATTTATCTCAAATGGACTTCCAGATATGCCATCATTCTTCTATCTCTTCCCCCCCCCCATTATTCCCCATTTTCCAGAGAAATTTCAAAATCACTGTTTTATTGTACATTCCCTAAATGGAAAATCCATGACAGATTTCCCCAGCCGAAGCCATGTACCGATTTTGCCAATGTTTATTTCGTATGAATTTCATTAATATATCATCAGTGTTTTCCTGTCCCACTACCCGTCCCCATTTTCGGGAGAAGTCTGAAAAACAGTTCTTCATTGCACAGCATCTGTGAGAAAAGAAACACAAGGAATTTCGAAGCTCCAGCCACTATACCGATTTTGCTGATTTTATTTGATATGAAAGTTGGTAACCCTGAAATAAGTTATCACTGGTCGTGTACCCATTACCTTCTTCCATTTTCAAGAAATATTAAACCTAACCACTTCACTGATTTATTTTCTTTACTATGAAATTAGATTAAGTCATTTGAAGTTTTTATTGTTTTGATTCAATTGAGAATTCATATAGAGCACTTGAGATCTTTATTTATTCTATGTAACTTTGGATAGCATTATAACAATTACGAGCAGCCTTATTGTAGTTTGACAGTGTGAAAATGAGATAAATGGATGCGCGCATGATGTACGGGCAAACCGGTTAAGGGGTTAATTAGATCTCAACGAACTTAACCATTTTGGCCAATCTTATTCACCTATCAATTTTATCACTTTATAAGCATAACTAATCAATCAGAATGGCCTCTGTTCCTTTGTTTGTTTTGCTAATTTAATTTGCAAGTATAATTTTGAAATATAAGATAAGATTTTTTTATGTGATAAATTGTAGTTCATCAATGTTATTTAACATTAGGTTTACCAAAGGGTCGTTTTGACCCCTCTGAGTAAACTTTTCGTTAATTTTCTTCAAGGAAATTATTACCGTATTTTATGTGAATATTTTAATTAATTTTTACTTACATTTGTAAGACATATAATTTCAAATCCTCTTTTCTTTTTTTTAGTTTTGAAGGAATGTATATAGCATACATACTATTACCCAAAAGGGTCATTTTGACCATTCGAATAAACATTGTTGAGAATACATACATTTATATTTAAATATGTAACGGCTTGATAGGGACGCACATAGATATAGATATAAATATAGAAATAAGTATGTATTAGTAAAATGTGTGTATATAAGAAGCCAGAAGACGAAGGCTGGTGTCCTGGCCTAGGGGTAGCGCATCTTCGTCGTGATCCCGACGTCCCGGCTTCAAGTCCTGGTTAGAGCATGATTGTTCTCCCTGTATTCTATCTGTGAGGTGTGTGAAAGAGTCCCCCTGCAAAAAGGGGTTGTGCAACCGAGTTTGTGACTGTCATCTTCATACGAGCTAAAAGTCAGACTTCTGCCCTCGGGTGCTCAGGGTTCTTTACCCTCAGAAGCTACTGCACACTTCTTTTCCCGGTCTCTTGGACTGGGTTTGAATTGGTGTTCAATCCAAGGGGGATAAACAATAACAACAAGAAGATGAAAATCAGTCAGATAGAA
This sequence comes from Argiope bruennichi, assembly GCF_947563725.1. NCBI lineage: Eukaryota > Metazoa > Arthropoda > Arachnida > Araneae > Araneidae > Argiope > Argiope bruennichi. The sequence goes on from NC_079160.1 coordinate 74,808,709, forward strand.
TTATTATATAAACAATGAAAGCAAGAAGATGAAAGTCAGTCAGATAGAACTATTATATACACAATGAAAACAAGAAGATGAAAATCAGTGAGATAGAACTATTATATAAACAATAACAACAAGAAGATGAAAGTCAGTCAGGTAGAACTATTATATACACAATGAAAACAAGAAGATGAAAATCAGTGAGATAGAACTATTATATAAACAATAACAACAAGAAGATGAAAGTCAGTCAGGTAGAACTATTATATAAACAATGAAAACAAGAAGATGAAAATCAGTCAGATAGAACTATTATAGGTTGTTAGTAAGAAGACATGTGAGTCAATGTTTTGGTAGAAGAAGATGATGATGATAGAAGAATAAATGGTCTTGAAGACATAGATTAAAAAAATAAACACTTTTTTTTAGTAATAAACGCAGAGGAATCGTCTCTTCATCACACCACACCTCAACAAATATATTGAAAAAATAAAAGTTTTATAATTTTTTATTTCATTTATATTTTTTTAATTAAATACCGAAAGGGGTCGTTTTGACCCCTTTTGTTAGAAATAGGTATATGCCAACTCATGGTAATCTAGTTTTAATATGACTAAATTAATAATATTACTTAGCTTGAGTGAACAGCTGGTTTGCAAAGGCGGTTAGAATATAATTACAATTATTATGATTTAAAATTGATGATCATTAAAGCTGTTGCCAAACATGCTTCAATGAGACCAGTTCCTATAGGTCGAGATTTATGTTTATTATTTTCAAGCGTAAATCAGGTTCAAACTACAGTTGTGCCTTATATTTTTTTTAAAAAAATATTTTGATGGATGATAATGTGATTTCATAAAGATATAATGTGCTGAAAGATATTAAATATTTTATTACTTTGTAGCAAATATAATTACATTTGAGTCTATAGTATATATTAAATCAAAATGTTAATAAAATGTAATGTATTATTTTACATTTCATTTAACATTGTTGTGTAAGTTTTGCATTGCTAAAAATAATGAAATGTGCCATGTGTTTATACCTCCTGTTTACGTGAAATACGTTATCTGAGCCGGCGTCCTGGCATAGAGGTAGCGCGTCTTCCCCGTGATCTGGGCGTCCCGGGTTCGAGTCCCGGTTTGGGCATGGTTGTTCTTCTGTTGTTCTATCTGTGAGATGTGTGAATGTGCCCTCCTGTAAAAAGGGGTTGTGCAAGCGAATGAGTGATGCGTGAGTAGCAAAGTCGTACTCTTGGCCCTAGTTGGCGCTGCTATAATTAATAAGAGACGTCCCCCTCAGGCTTAAATCGCTGTCTTCGTAACAGCGGGCTTGTCAATGGCAAGTGCCATAAGAAACAAACAAACAACAACGTTATCTGAAATACGCGAATTTGTAATTTATAAACGATTTGCTTTATTGCTCGCTTGTCGTTCCTCGTTTGCTTGAGAACCTCGAATTGGCTTTTTTCTACGTGCTGCCCTTTCAGATCTATTACGTGCGAACGTTTGGAGACATATTTTTTGATCGAAGCAATCCACACGATATACGCTTGTATAATCGAAATATCGTTTGTTGATTCACTGAATAAATTCCAGAAAAAATACTGTTTGCACTGGAAAATTTCCATTATATATAACTTAGCTTTATGGGTATCGATAATAATAATTCAATTTTTTATGTGTGAGATAAACTCTGTATAATATGTGCGGTTTGCCGCAGACAAAATATTGTGCACGCTGAATGACAACATCCTGTGTCGATGACTATTCATTAAGGAGAAGAAAAAAAATTGCCCTTGCACTAAATATTTTCGATTTCGTTTCACTCACATTGACTGGCATCAATTATAATAATTGTTTTGTTTGATATGTGTGCGATTAACTCTGAATGACATGTGCCGTTTGCCATTTACTATTTGTCTTTTATTAATTTTAAAATATAATCTTCGCGCAGGTGCAAGCAATAAGTTGACCAGATTTCATCGCAGTCGGTTGAACGTTAAGATACGAACAAACAAAAATCCATTTTTATACAGGGTGTTTATAAAGTCCCGGACCCATTTTGATGTTTAATAACTCATAAAATAATAAAGATAGATTTAAATTAATAACATAAATGGTTAAATAGACTCAAAAAGTTTCATGACCCTTGTCAATGAACTTCCACGTGAGCCCACTTCGTCGCACGGAGAATATCAAGTCGATAGTCAATTTCACGCCAGGTAGCGACAAGCATGTCGGCATCCACAGAGCCATTTGCGCACATTATGGCGATTGACAATGCCAGAAACATGAAAGGATGCTTCATCGGAGAACATTATGCTCTTCAGAAAATCAGCAGCATCTTCTATCCTCCTTAGCATATCTGTTGCAAAGGCCATCCTCCTAGGACTATCGTTCGGTTCCAAAACTTGAACAGTTTGAACTTTGTATACATGCAGTCTTAATTTTTTCTTAATAACCTGTACACCGTCGAAATTGGCATATCCAATTATGTTGCCGCTGATCTCACAGATATTCTAGGATTGTGTAAAAATGTCTCTTTGACACGCTCAACATCAAAATCATTTGTGCAAGGACGTCTGGAACGCTTCTTATCTTCGATACTTTTAATTTCTAGAAAATTCTTTTTCCACCGCAAGATGCTGTTTTTGGATGGAGGATCTTTATGGTAAATTCTTCTGAAATTTCTCTGTGCTTGCACTATCGATTTCGTTTCTATGAACCACCATAAAATCTGTGCTTTCTCTTGTGGTGTATGCATTCTCCTTAATATCCGCTCGAATAAAACATCACATACAAAAGTACTGCATAGAACAAACACATCCAAAGTAAACATAATATTGCAATAGTTGCCAAAAACAGAAGAGAGAAAAATGCAATTAATAAGCAGACAATATTTAGAAAAGTACAGATATTTAGACTGGAAAATGAAATTATCTGAAATTAACCACATGTGCAGACGATATTTACAAAAGTAAAAATATTCAAACCTGAAAAGGAAAATATATGAGTTATTTCATCAATAAATGCCATAAGTTTGTTTATATCTTTATTATTTTACGAGTTATTAAACATCAAAATGGGTCCGGGACTTTATAAACACCCTGTATATTAGATGTCACAGTAAGAAAGATCTTGACAGACAGCCGTCTGTCATGGGTAATAGGAAAACCCACTCAATTTACAAGTTATCTTCAAAATGAATTATTTTGACTTCTTGCAGATTCAGTGCTTAGATAAAAGCACAGGGAAAAAAACGAATCGAACACAAATTAAGTAATAAGATTCAATCCTTTTGTTGCATTTCAATGAAAAACACTGAAATAATTTGTTTTCTACCGTTAGATCATTTTGGAAAAAAAAATCGCATATATTTACGATACATAGAAACTAAACAGAAATAATTTTTATTTTTAAATACAAAGAAAAATAGCACAAATCTGATTTTTACAAACAAATTGAAGATTTTTAAATACAAACAAATACAAATTTGATTTTTACAAACAAATTGAAGATTTTTAAATACAAAGAAAAATAGCACAAATTTGATTTTCACAATCAAATTGAAGATTTTTAAATACAAAAAAATACAAATCTGATTCTTACAATCAAATTGAAGATTTTTAAATACAAAAAAGGCACAAATCTTAAAATTTTGATATTAGTTAATAAAACTTTTTTAAATGGAAATTTGAGAGCAACAATCATTGATCCAGACTGTTAAGTTTTACAATCCTGTTTTAATTCTTTACTGTACTGTTCCAGATAATTTATTTGTTGGAAAATTTGCTGACACATGATATAGATAATATCACTTACTAAGTAATATCATTGCCATGTATTTCTCAATTCACCTGTTATACGCGGAGATAAAGAGTCTTAAGTTCAAACACTTCGTGACTTATTCCCTTCAAATCGGCGAAATGGTTGGAAATGGATAAGAAGACACTTCTTTGGATTCATTTTATTCGTAGGATTTGGGAAATCACCGCTAGCATTTTGAAATTTGTCGTTTGATTTTTAAATACAAAAAAGGCACAGATCTTAAAATTTTGATATTAGTTAAGAAAACCTTTTCAGAGGGAAATTTGAGAGCAACAATCATTGATCCAGACTGTTAAGTTTTACAACTCTGTTTTAATTCTTTACTGTACTGTTCCAGATAATTTAGTTTTTGGAAAATTTGCTGACACATGATATAGATAATGTCACTTACTAAGTAATATCATTGCCATGCATTTCTCAATTCACCTGTTATTTGCGGAGATTAAGAACCTTGAGTTCAAGCACTTCGTGACTTATTCCCTTCAAATCGGCGAAATGAAATGGATAAGAAGACACTTCTTTGGATTCATTTTATTCGTAGGATTTGGGAAATCACCGCTGGCATTTTGAAATGTAAGACCTTACATGAACTGCATTTGATTCTGAATAGCACACAATCCGCAGATAGTGTAGATTAAAGCAGGAATTCTTTTTTCACAACATTTGCATTTGAAGTTGACAGTAGTTGAAGCAAGAGATGTGCTTTGCTATTATTTTATGTTGCCATTCCGGTATTAAGTGCTAATATTCAGCAAAAATATTTTATCACATATATTATATTCAATTGTTTCCTTTGTTCATTCTTTTTCTACATTTCTGAAATATATTCCAAATTTCTGTGTTATTGCGTTTACGTTGAGAAGTGCAATCCTTTGTAGAGAGTATTAGAGTTTCATCCTGAAGAACATTGGATATGTTGGGCATGCAGAGATCAGCTTTCAAGTAAGACGAGCATCTTTTCTTAAGATCTGTTAATCCATATTCATCTGCAACGCATAATAAATCCAATGCATCTTCCCTTCTTAGATTATCTAGATTATCCGTGTATATGTAAAGCAACAGGTGATGCAGGGTGTTTCCATTTAAATTCTGGAGATCGATAACACTACTGTCTCCATCCGCTATATCACAGCTGAGCATTGCTTTGAAAATAGGACATCTGGCAATCAGTATATTCTTGTGCGCTGGAAATAACTGGAGACCAGTTCGGAGAATTATATCACTAAATATCATTTCTTCCCCTACAAATTTTAGAGTCTTCTTGAGAGAACAATAATCATTACAGGAAATGGAATCTTCATTGGTAGTATAATTATTCTCTGACATCGCATGGTCATCTGCATTTGGATTCCTTAAGAGACAACGGGCATCAGCATTAGAAGTAGAATTTTCATCGATATTACAGTTGTTCTCTTTTCTTGCATCATCTGGACAGAAAGATTGTAAGGAATATTCGATTCGATTCGAATTGGTCCCACCAAAAATGTCGAATTCACATCTCAAGATTAGTATATCATTTAATAAATAAAGATCTTTGTTCGCCATCAATTCCTTTTTTCCAATCAATAATTGAAATGAGATTATCTCTTCGTTTAAGTGTAACCGACACCCATTCTCAACCGAATGGATTATTTTCCCTTTAGTATCCATTGCTGAAATTTTATACTTGATACTGCAGTATCTTCCACCAAGTGCATGAATTTCGATATGAAGCATGTCATCATCTTGCTCCAAGTAAAGAATTAAATTTAATGTAAAACCACAATGTTGGAGAGTGTAGTTTATTTTATGTCCAAGTAAAAGCAATGAAAAATTCTCAACGGCCCAAATAAAACTTAGTCCCTCATCTCGCAGCTGAGTACGAGCAAAGCATAAATCTCGAACAATGCCAATATCCCTTCTCCGAATTTGGCATCTAATTGTGAGAGTATTATTTGGTAAGAATTCTGCCTTCCTTTCACATAAAACGCTATTTTCAATTAGTTTTATAATTTTCGAATGGGGATTAATGTGGAAAATTATATTCCTCTGTCCATTAACCAGTGTGCCATCAGCTGTAAGGATTGCCAGTTCGAAATCCAATCCCATGCTTTTTAGAGCACTTCTATCCATTTGTCTCTTAATATAACATAACACACAATGTTGGTTTACATGCAAAACTAAACACCATTTCGTTTTTTCTATAGAATCCACAGTGAAAGTAGGACTTTGTAGTTTTAAAAAAGGAGGTTGTCTGTAGTTTTCAATCAACCAGATGAAGGTGAATTGGGTAGAGCTGTTCAAGCCGGAATTTGCCATTTTGTCATACAGCAGCTAAAAAATTCATGAACTTTAAATGAAGAAAAGGACTGTCCTGTTTTCCGATGCTATTCCATTTGCCTGTAGTCTGATAAAATCAGTTATCTCTGTGTTGCCAAAGCGATAATGTAAAAGAAACAAAATTTCACCTTCCGGTGGTAAATGTTTTTTCATCAGAAGGGAAGTTGCGCATAGTTTCGAAAGAGTAGATTGCGAAATGAAGACATATTATGTTTCATTGGACGTTTATTATTATTTTTTTATTCAAGGTCTTAAAGACTAATTTCACGAAGATAAATTACTAAGGGTTACACAAAATTGTGTAGTATTAACATAGATGTTTTTTAAGTATTAGAAGTGACTAACATAGCCTGAATAAGTTGTTATTAATTCATTCCTTTATCGTTTTAATACATAATGCTATTGTTATTGAAGTGTAAGCTAATTTTATTTATTTAAATTAACCACGAGTATCGGCATTTGGTAGCTAAGCGAAAGGTCTGCTAAGCTGAGTATCACACACACGCACACTTTCATATTAGTAGTGAGAAATTTTTTTCTACATTTAAGAATTAATTCTAATTTACAATGTTGTTATGATTTGTTTAATTGTTAGTATAATTCGAACCATTTCGGAATTTTAAAAAGTTATGATTTGTTATTTATGGAGGTGAGATTAGATGGTCACATTTCTTATCATTATTCGAAAATACTGCTTTTTATCAAAAACTTATCAATTGATGGAAGCTACACTCGTGAGTGAACCTAATGTTTATTTTAAAGTCCCGTTTTCACTTTCGAAGTATCAAAAGATAATATTCATTATCTTCATTGTATAAATGCGTGTTTAAATACGCCTACTTTCAGATTGAATAGATTTAGTAAGTATTTCCATTCCACGCATTTATTTAAATTGATTTCTTTCGTATTGGTAAAAAAAATTATGAAATTAATTTTTTTCCCTGATTAATATTCTGAGTAGTTATATGTCTCCCTAGGACAATACAGTATCTTCAAGTTTTCATAATTTAATTGATGGTTGGTCGATACTTTTGCGTGCGAGTAAACGTAATAGCGTAACTGAATGAAATTTAGTATATGATCATTGTAATTTTGTGTCAAATTTTAATTTCATTTGACTGGAAAGATAGCTTCCAAAATATTTATTTGTTTTTCCATTATTTGTGTATTAACTACATATCAGCGATTAAGCACCAAAGATCGATATTACGAAACGATCGTTCACAATAAAAATGCAATTAATATGCAAATACCGGTTTTCTCTTTTACTCTATTTGAATATTACAGCTCTCGTGTGTAGGACTCTGAAAATAGAAATCTGAGCACTCGCGGTATTCACGACTTTGCCCATAATCCACGATTTTATGCGTAGGAGAGGGAGTTAATACTTTTATTACATAGTATGTGAGTAAAATATAAGGAGATACCTCTCCGCAGGTTTTATTATTAAAAATGTAAGTAAAAATGGTAAATTGTATAAATTGAGGAAAATTGGAGATATTTTATCCAATGTGTTTTTCAAAATCAGGGAGATCTAAAACGTGGAGATTCATTAAAAACTAGAGTTCGAATTTTTTAACGATTACTATAATTTCTGTACTACATAAACGAGAGGGTAAATATGAAGTTTATAAAAACAATTTTAACTCTTAAAATTCAAAATTCTTTAGTATGTCATAAAAAATTAAAGATGCGATCGTTACTAATTTCGTTAAAATTAAATTTCTTATTCAGACGTTCAAGTCTGTAAAAATTAGAATCTTAGTTGGTATTCAGTTCTATAGAAATTAGAATTTTATTTGATATTCTGTTTTATAAAAATGAGAATCAAATCCTATTTAGAATAAGTATTGCTATCAAGCTGGAGGCCAATTTGACAGCAATATTTATTTCAAACAAAATTCAAGATAAGTATTTCTACGAAGGATTAAAATACTTGTGAGTATCTATATATTTAAAAGAATAGGGAAAAAAACCAGTCAAACCTGAGAGCCAACCTCCCAACAGCAACCACTAGTCTGATATCTATAATTTTTATTTCATCTGAAATCTCATGATACTTATATATATTTCATCATTAGTCGCTTGCCTTTCAACCGCTTTCTTTTCAACCGGAGAGATCTCAAAAACACTGTTTCACTGTACGCTCTCTATGGGAAACTAGAGTGTACGCTATCTATGGGAAACTAGAGTGAGTGGTTTCCTCAAAACATTCTCGCATACTCTCTAATAAACTTGTCATGCCAGAGAAACTCTTAGATGGCATTGACGTACTATAGTTATGAAATATTACATTATGGCGAGATTTTAGCATTTTTATTGAATCTGTCGTATCATCCTTGGCGAGTTATTTGGCGATTAATTCTTAGCATGCGGTTAATAGCCTCCAAAAAATGGAATTTGTGTTTTAGACAACGTTTTTTTCGTTCTATTAAAACCAAAATTTAGCACAGCGCTATAATTGTAGTAATAAAATTACTCAATATTTTTTATATATTTAAAAGTCCTCCCGTTTTTAATTTATGGCGTTTACATACTTGTGAAATTATAGATCGAAATATAAACAATCTGTTGTTGGATTTGGTTCAAAATTTATCCAGTGTCTACACTATAAGGTGTGTTTCAAATTTTTAGGGACACCATATAAAAACATAAAATCGGAATAAGTTTTACCTAATATCTGTAAAAACTTCTTTAAAAAACATAAAAAATTAAATATAATAAAAAAATCTAAAATAATTAAATAAATATCAATGCTAATAAAAGAAGAAAATAGAAAAAAAATGCCAAATTTGTGTTTCAAATTTTTAGGGACAGCTAGATGAGATGGTATATAAATTCAAGTTAAATCTTTATTATTGCTCATTTTCATTTACTACCAGTTATTTTAATAACTAAAAAAGCTTATATTGAAAATGTCCATGTTAGTACTTAATTTTTTGCCGAAGAAATATGGCTAAAGGTAAATGATTATCAGATCTTGAGAAAGGCCAAATAAAAGCTCATTACAACGAAAAAAAGTCTTTGAGAAATATTGCAGCGCTCATAAAACGTTCAAAATGTGCTGTGGAAAATTATGTGAAGCAATTAAATGGGAAATCAACTGCCATTCAAAAGCGAGGACCTAAACCAAAGCTCGATTCACGTACCCGCAGGAGAATTATTCAGAAATATGTAAATGGAAAATCATCAGTACGAAAAGTAACAAAAGAATTGAAACTGGGATGTTCTTATACTACTGTTTGGAGGTCAATCAAGAGCAATAAAAACATGAAATATGCGAAAAAGGCTTGCAAACCACCACTTTCCAAACAACACAAATTACAACGTTTATCCTGGGCAAAGGAATACATGCATTTAAAAGATGAGTGGATAGAAGTCATGTTCAGTGACGAGAAGAAGTTTAATCTAGATGGGCCAGACGGTTGGAGATATTACTGGCATGATCTAAGAAAAGAACCAGAGATTTTCTCCAAAAGGCAATTGGGCGGTGGATCTGTTATGATTTGGGGAGCTTTTAGCTTCAATGGTACATGCGAACTGGCATTTGTGAATGAAAGAATGGATTCTGATCGATACCAAGAAATGTTACAAACACATTTACTTAATGCAGGACCTGAAATAGTAGTCCAAATTGGACTTTTCAACAGGATAATGCATCTATCCACAGCTCAAAATCAACAAAAAAGTGGTTTAGAGATAACAATGTGAAAGTTATGGATTGGCCAGGTAGAAGCCCCGATCTAAACCCCATTGAAAATCTATGGGGTCTTTTGGCAAGAACAGTTTATGAAGGAGGGAGCCAATTTCATTCGAAAATGCAACTTCAACAAACAATAATGGATGCTTGGTATTCTCTGGATCCAACACTTCTACAGAACCTAATATATTCCATGCAAAACAGAATACATGATGTCATCAGAAAAAATGGTGCTAATATTGAACGATAAAAAAGTTTAATTTGAAGTTTTGAAGCTTTCAATTCCACTGTCCCTAAAAATTTGAAACACAAAATTTGTGCTACTCTTTTGTTTAGTTATTTCAAAGTTGAAATTTATTTGTTTAATCTTTATTTGTTTAATCTAAATTATCTTACAATATTTACTTTTGTTATTTATCTAACTTGTTTCAGAAATAAATGTCAAATATTTATTATTTACGCTTTTATTTTCATTTTTACTGGTGTCCCTAAAATATTGAAACACACCTTAGATGTTAAATCTGGGCACCGAATCTTATCTATCTAGCTTTATTTATTTAGTAGTTATCGTGTTAATTTATATTCGAACAGCCAGACAGACTGACTTCCTCTGAGCAAATTTTACTCAAAATTTAATAGATATTTACAAATTTGGTGTAATGACCGTATACCAAATTTCAACAGTCTAGCTCAAAGCGTTTTTGAGTTCTCTTTGTCACAGACAGACAGATGGACATTTTCCAAAATTATGTTTTTCGAATTCAGGGAGACGATTTTGACGATTACTGTACTTTCTCTATACTATGTAAATGAGAAAGTAAAAAGTCAAAGCAGAGTTTTCTAGTTCCAGCCTCTGTACCAGCTTTGAAAATTTTTATATTTCTATGCATCTACAAAACCCTCACCTACATTGGAAGTTGAAACTTGCGTGAAATGTTAGTAAAAGACAGTCGAAAACAGATGGGTGAGGAAATATCATCACATAATTGCCACTACTCCATTGGCATATAGAGTGATCTCGAATGACTGACATTGATGGATGGGCAATAAACACTATGTGGTATGGAGGATCATTACTCCATTGGCATGATGTGGAGGGACCGATTTAAGTATCAATCGTCATTAGAGATAGGAAGGAATGCCGCAAAAACTCGAAGATCACGGCAAAATCTACAAGAGGAATTATAATAAATAAACACTACGTGGTATGGAGGATCATTACTCCATTGGCATGATGTGGAGGGACCGATTTAAGTATCAATCGTCATTAGAGATAGGAAGGAATGCCGCAAAAACTCGAAGATCACGGCAAAATCTACAAGAGGAATTATAATAAATAAACACTACGTGGTATGGAGGATCATTACTCCATTGGCATGATGTGGAGGGACCGATTTAAGTATCAATCGTCATTAGAGATAGGAAGGAATGCCGCAAAAACTCGAAGATCACGGCAAAATCTACAAGAGGAATTATAATAAATAAACACTACGTGGTATGGAGGATCATTACTCCATTGGCATGATGTGGAGGGACCGATTTAAGTATCAATCGTCATTAGAGATAGGAAGGAATGCCGCAAAAACTCGAAGATCACGGCAAAATCTACAAGAGGAATTATAATAAATAAACACTATGTGGTATGGAGGATCATTACTCCATTGGCATGATGTGGAGGGACCGATTTAAGTATCAATCGTCATTAGAGATAGGAAGGAATGCCGCAAAAACTCGAAGATCACGGCAAAATCTACAAGAGGAATTATAATAAATAAACACTATGTGGTATGGAGGATCATTACTCCATTGGCATGATGTGGGGGGACCGATTTAAGTATCAATCGTCATTAGAGATAGGAAGGAATGCCGCAAAAACTCGAAGATCACGGCAAAATCTACAAGAGGAATTATAATAAATAAACACTATGTGGTATGGAGGATCATTACTCCATTGGCATGATGTGGAGGGACCGATTTAAGTATCAATCGTCATTAGAGATAGGAAGGAATGCCGCAAAAACTCGAAGATCACGGCAAAATCTACAAGAGGAATTATAATAAATAAACACTACGTGGTATGGAGGATCATTACTCCATTGGCATGATGTGGAGGGACCGATTTAAGTATCAATCGTCATTAGAGATAGGAAGGAATGCCGCAAAAACTCGAAGATCACGGCAAAATCTACAAGAGGAATTATAATAAATAAACACTACGTGGTATGGAGGATCATTACTTCATTGGCATGATGTGGAGGGACCGATTTAAGTATCAATCGTCATTAGAGATAGGAAGGAATGTTGCAAAAACTCGAAGATCACGGCAAAATCTAGAAGCGGAAATATCGATTTCCTTCCTCCCGACTTTAATGTATATTGGTGCAATGCTTTGTAGCATAATCATGAAAAGTGATTATACAATTTAGACGCCTTTTTCTTCGTTTATTTCAAACCAAAAACTCGATGAAAATCTACAATTTTGGTTAAGAACGCACACCAAAATTAAATACAGATCTGCAATTTTCATCATTCCAAACTTCCATAAGGATTTATAATTTTGGTTGAGAGCGCATACCAAAATTCGATACAAATCTAGAATTTTGGTTAATAATCCACACCAAAATTCGATACAGATCTATAGTTTTGTTTAAGAATGCAGAAATGTTTGTGCAGATCTATAGTTTTGGTTAAGAACGCACACTAAAATTCGATAGTGGCATACATTTTTGGTTAAGAACGCACACTAAAATTCGATAGTGGTATACAATTTTGGTTAAGAACGTACACTAAAATTCTATAATGATAAAGAATTTTTATTAAGAAAGCACACTAAAATTCGATAGTGGTATATAATTTTAATTAAGAAAGCACACTAAAATTCGATAGTGATATACATTTTTGATTAAGAACGCACATTAAAATTCGATAGTGGTATACAATTATAATTAAGAAAGCACACAAAAATTCGATTGTGGTATGCAATTTTGACTAAGAACGTTCACTAAATTTCGATAGTGATATAAAATTTTGATTAAGAGCGCACATTAAAATTCAATAATGGTATACAATTTTGATTAAGAAAGCACGCAAAATTTCGATTGTGGTATACAATTTTGATTAAGAGCGCACATTAAAATTCGATAGTGGTATACAATTTTGATTAAGAGCGCACACAAAAATTCGATACAGATCGGAAGCTTTGGTTAAAAGTGCACATCAAAATTTGATATATATCTACAATTTCCTTTAAGAATACTCATAGAAATGATTAAATAATCAATTCTCTTTTAATTATACACGAAAAAGTATCTACGTTATTTATTTTTTACACGTTTTTTTTTAATTAGAAATTTAATAATTGTTTAATATAACGATTTTCTTTTCCCATTTTTTAAATCAGGGATGATAATTTTTAAATAAAATTTTAAAAAATGATTATAGTTTTAAATTATATAATTTGTTTCAAAATTGAAACTCAAAACTAGATTTTAAACTGCTTTTCTGGATATCCTATGGATGTAGATTTAAATACCAATGGCAGCATATAAGAAAAGGAATACATTATAGATTGCCAGGTTTTATAAAAAATATTAAAAAGTTTTTAAGGTAATTATTTTCAATTCATTTGCGAAAGTTGTGAAAAAAATTGTTGGCCCATAAAAAGATTTTTTTTTTCTATGTTTGCGTTTCATCTGTACTTGATAAATTGTGAAAGAAAAGGCTTATTTCGGAGCTATCTTCCTTTAAATTTCCTAAGAATTCCAAACAAAAAATGGTTTTAAAAATTATCTTGACTCAGAACATTTTACTCACACTGGTCACATTTACTGAATGAAATTTTAATTTAGTTTTGTTTTATTTATCATAAATTAAACTTCCATGCATAATCTCCAATTTAAAAGCAGCTAAAAAATATATGAATGTTCTTGTACCCTAAAGCCTAGACCCTAAAATTTCTCTTTCAACAACAAAGGAATCGCGATTGACTTTTAAAAATTGCGGTTGTGCAATGAAGATGAAATAAGATTATCATTTACATGCAACCATTAATAATTGAAAAGTTAAAATTATTGAAAAGCAGATGGCAGCACGATATTTCAAGATGTAGAAGATAAAATTAGTTTTATGCAATACCTCATTATTAAAAAGTAAAAACTTCTTTTCGTCAACTATAGATGGCAGCACCACATTTCGTGATGTGCAATCGTTATATAGTTTTTTAAGATATTCTCGCTCCCTTACAACAAATTTTCAAAAATTGAGTTCCGATCACAAGCAAAAATTACAAAACTTGGAATCAATAACAAATTGCAAAAGAAATAAAGTCACCTTTGAATATTTAAATATTTCTTAATTTTTAAAATACTTGTTGCGGTCCAGCTAATTATATTAATTAAATTTCTATTATTTTCATTTTATAGTGAATTAACAGATTCATAATTGGACAGACACATGCCATGAAATAGCAAAAGCAACTCGCGCCTAGGGCAAAATATGATTTTTTTTTCTCTCATTTACTATTAGTGGTTAGTTAAGAACTCTTTGTGTCTGGATTTTTTTTTTTTTTTTTTTTTTTTTTTACCCTTTATGAAATTTCACTTTAATAAGTGACATACGCTCACTGGTGTCTCTTTACCCAAAGCACCCTATAATACTAGGGCATCTGTGCCTCTCAGTAGTGCCCTGGAATCTATGTCAAAAACATAAATGAATATTTTTTCTGTCTGGAAGTTTCTTAATTGGCCTTCTAACGGCAGACACTGGGCTTTGAAACTTCAAAAATAAGTAAAGAGAAGTACTTTTAAAGAATGGAAATTTCTGGATATCGCTCTTTATACTTGAGATGTATATGAGATCATGTATAAAGAAGTTTTATTACTCTTTTAACTTGCCATTTTATTTTCTTAGATTCAGTAAATGTTTTTAATAGGTTTATAAACAAAACCAGCAGTAGTAGTCTTCCAAAAACTTACTCGCATACTCTCTCATAAACTTGTCATGTCAAAAAACGTCTGGCATAACATTGGCGTACAATAATTACGAAATATTAACCTCTGGCGTGCATTTAGCATTTTGACTGAACCTATCCTGCCATTCTTGGCAAATTATTTGAAGATTAATCTCTGGCATGCAGTTGAAAGTATTCGAAAATCGAATTTGTGTTTTAGATGCGCTTTTTATCAACCGATTGAAATAAAAAGTTGACACAAAACTGCACTTGTAATCACAAAATCCCATACCAAATTTGATATATTTGAGTCATTTTGTTTCTGAATTATCGCGTTTGCATGTTTTGAAATTACATACCGACAGACGGTAAACCTACTGTTGGATTTGGCTCAAACTTTTACAGGTTATATGTTGTGCTAGATGTTATATATTCTAGTATGTGTATGTATATATGTATGTTTATGTATATATGTATGTGTATGTATATGTGTATGTGTATATATATATGTATGTTTATGTATATATGTATGTGTATGTATGTATATATATATATATATATATATATATATATGTTTATGTATATATGTATGTGTATGCATATATATGTGTGTATGTATATATGTATGTGTATGTATATATGTATGTTTATGTATATATATATGTGTATGCATATATATGTATGTGTATGTATATATATGTTTATGTATATATGTATGTGTATGTATATATGTATATGTATGTGTATGTATATGTGTATATGTATATGTATTACTAGATGTTATATGTATCGAATTTTATATATCTGACTCTCTTCTCTTATAATTATCGCGTTTACTTATATTCGAACAGTCGGACAGACTGACTTCCTCTAAACTTATTTTACTCAAAAGTTAATAAAAATCTGCAAATGTGGTGTAAAGACCGTATACCAAATTTCTTTGATCTGGCTCAAACCGTTTTCGAGTTATCTTTGTCACAGACGGATAGACGGACATTTTCCAAAAATAGGTTTTCCGAATTCAAGGAGGTATAAAATGTGGAGATTCGTCAAAATCTCGGATTCGAATTTTTTGACGATTAATATACTTTCTCTATAAAACAGTCATCCAAATATATTAACTAGATTATGAAAAATATCAAAGAATAAAGTACTATTGTATGACCATGTTTACACTTGACTAAAAGAATATTGTATTTGTTGATTTTTTTCATAATTTCTTTTTAAAAAATTAATTAGAGACCAGGTTACAGGTGGATAATTAATTTTGAGAAAGGTATATGAAAAGAGTAAAAGAATAACCATAACATAATCATAGGGGCTAAAAATAAAATTCAAACTACAACGCACGTATATGTAGAAAAGTATAGAAAACATCATTTAATTGATACGAAATACAGCAAATATTCCTGCACAAGCTGGCATTAACAGATGGTAAGTCTCTAAAATAATATTACCATAAAAAATGTACCGTTTGGTCGATCAGATCCAATGAACCTTTATGGTATAAAATGTCCCATACCATTGTCATGATATCTTCATGGTATTCAAAGACTTTCAATATATCGTACAACGTCGTGAATTTAATGAACAATATCGTGCGCTGACGGGTAATAAATGATCGTTTTAACATAGGTGCTATGTTTTGCGCAATATATCTTCCAATGGGACATGATCCGTGCACAAACCAATTTTTAAAGAAGCGATACTCATATTTGGATAGTTTAGTTATACTGACGTCCCGCTTTAAAGCAACACAAGGGCTATTTTGGGACGGACTGCATAGTTTTGGACCACGATCAGATAACGAGGACGACACCTGAGCTGGCACCCCTCTCTCCGCACCACAGCAGCGGTAGGACGTTTGGCCCGGATGGATTTTACGTGAACCAGACACGTCTTCACGATGGTTCTTCGGCGGAATCGGGTCACGAACTTGAAACCCTCCAGTTCTGAAGTCGAGATCTAACCACCAGGCCACCACGGTCCACTATGAAGAAATATTTTCCCTATGAAAATCTCAGGTTATATAAGACGAGGGATAATTTATTTCTCGCTTCTTCCTCACTTCTGTTTTCCAACGCGCCTTCTTGTAAATAATCATATTTACCTCCCGGAGAGAAGAAATCGAACTTTAAGAATTACAGTTACAACAGTTAAAAATCATGAACATTAAGCTTCACTTATATTGATTTTGAGTACCCCTTGTTAAAAGAAGAAACAATAAAAAATCAGAACTTGGCATGGCAACAAGAAATCAACAAATGCCGGGTCAATTAATGCACAAAACGCACCTAATCTTATGGTTTGTTTGGAGAAGTGAAAATGCATTTCGAAGTCGATGGGTTGGTCGCGGAACTCGCGTTTGATATTAAGAATTACTTCGAAACCTTTTTGGTCGTCGATTGAGTGACTTGTTGTTCCGTGAATATTGCAATTGGTGAGTGAAATGATCTGCTAATTGTCCATCTGGAGGTTCTTGGTCAACCTGTCGATCTTAGTTTGAAATAACCTTAATCTGAGAGAAATTTTTCACATCAACCTTGTCTATTGTGTCAGACGGTTAGGCTTTGAAAATGAGTGGATTTTGGCATTTTACGACTTTAGACTGATTATATTATAAGACCCCTTTTTCAATAATGTCAGATGTAGTTTCACATTTCAAAATATTTTTTAACTTAATCCACCTGTTAATGATTTATTTTACTTTAATTTTTTGAAGTATCATCCATAATTATTACTTATTATGTTTATTAGTAATGTAAATCATTAATTAGATATTAATTGATGATTTTCTTTAATTACAAATAAAAGCACGTAATTATTATGACATATTAGAAGAAACTAATATAACAGTAAATATTCTCAATTTATAAGACTCGGCAAATGGAATGTAACATTCAATAATGAAATGAATAATTAATATTTTTAGAATATTATAAATAAGTAATTAATTATACTTCATTAAGTAATTCAACTTTATTTAGTAATCTAACATATAATAGACCCAGTGTTTTATGATTCATAGAATTTGTATTTTTTGCAAATTTATTTGTTTAGCAATTTGGAAAATGAAGTTTTTTTAATCGATTTGCTTGAGGCCCTGTTTCAGCTCAGTGGATCTAGGGCAACGGCCTAGTCTGCCTAATTTGAAATTCGTCATTGTATTGGTGCACAGTTTGTATTTTGTTGTTGAAAAATTACTGCAAATTTGTATTCTACCCAAGTATATAGTATTCCTTTGATTTGTCTACACTTCCTGGTAGTTCTCAAACAATTACATTTCCAGATAACTTCATCTACGAAATTTATTCTGAAAATGGTAGTTTTTGTGGAAGATATTGTTATATAAAAGTAGTCAAAAAAATACCGTCGAAATCAATTAACACAATACATATACACACTTTATCATTTCTCTCTATCAGCTCTCCGCTTTATCATTTCCTTTCTATAAATGCATTCGTCTGTCTGACTTAGAAGGTCAGCTGCTACTGTTGATAAGATTCGGTGAAATTTGTTCCCAACAGTACTGACTCGAAGTGATAAAAAGAGGGCAAATATTCTGAAGGCGTTTAAACTCTAACTAAATGGCTTCATCTGAAAATAGTGGTTTTATTTTTACATGGTCAATTGAAAACATCCATTACATAGCTCTAAACAGAGAACTGACAAGTCCGACGTTTATTGCTGACTGTTTGGATAAGACCGAATGGCGTTTGGGGGTGGTTTTGAGACTTAATGAAGACCAGAAGATAGAGAAGTATTTACAACTGTATAAAGTACCAACTGAACCTTACTACTACCCCATTAGTTATGAATTCTCGGTTTTCGATGCTAGCAATAAAAAATTGGAATCCTTTAAAGTCAGAGGGTTTCGATTTCATAGAGGTAGTTCCACCGGAGAATCAAAGCTTTATGATCGCACAGAATATTTCTCAAAGATAAAAACCATTCAGTGTCGCTTGTGGGCGAATGAAAAAGATAGTGTTACTGAGCAAGGCTTCGGTCACACATCTATATGTTTTGAGAGAAGATATTTCGCATGGACAATTGAGAAATTTAGTGAACTGTGGAGGAAGACCAGTTATATGACAATCGAATCCAAAAAATGCCCATCAAAGAGCATTAACTTGATACTGAACACTTCACTTACCTGTGAAAGGAAATTGCAAGTTGAGTTAAGAAATAACTTGACTTGCAAATGGTGCTACACTGGCAACTGTTGTCCGTATCCGTACGTGCAAGGTTGTGAAATTTCAATTGTAGATTCCAAAGGCAATGTAATGGTCCTTACTGGCCAAGAGAAATGGAAAAGTGCTGAAGAATGCGATGGAATAAAAGCTCCAAAAGGCAAAAGTCACGACAAATATTATTTTCAGTTTCCGCTGAACTCCACAAACAAAGAGTTTGTTGAAACTTGCGTCCAAAATGATTCATTATCATTTCGCTGTGAATGTGATATATGTTTCGGTTTTGAGACAAGTCAACTTGAAAACGCACCAAAGGAATGTACTGATATTGAAAAACGGCAGGACTGCGACTGCTGCAAGACAGCAATTTCATCAAGTGCCCCTCCCACCAATTTTATGGAAGAAATGCAACAGTTACTTGCTGAAAAACAGTTTTGTGACTTCACACTGAAAACTGAAATTGAAACTTTTCCTGTGCACAAAGCCATCCTCAGTGTCAGATCTCCTGTCTTCAAAGCTATATTCTCCCATGACATGAGAGAAAACACGAATCAGAATATCGACATTCCTGATTTAAATGCGGCCACTGTCAGACGAATGTTTGTATACATATACACCGACAAAATTGACAACATTTCATGGAACGATGCTTTTGACTTATATATCGCGGGTGACAAATATCAAATGTTGAATCTGAAAGAGAGGTGTTCGTTCATATTGAAATCTAACCTTCATCCATCGAATGCTTGCGAAATATTGGTTCTAGCAGATGAACGCCATGACGAAGAGCTTAAAAAAGCAGCAGAGGATTACATAATAGATCATGATGTAGAAATAATCCGCATGGATGCGTGGAAAGATATAGAAAAAAACAATCCCAGTTTGGGAGTCGATATTTTGAGACAGATTGTCATCAAAAGACAAAAGGTTTGATTTAAGTCAAGATTAATTGTAAAATAAAAGTTTACATAGTTATGCAATCGGGAGTTAATAAGAGATTTTGAATTTATTTTTGAAAATTGTTCTTAAGTGCGTGTATTATCCTGTAAAAATCGTATCATCTTTTTTACTAGACTTCTTACACTGATTGACGAGTTTTAGTAAAAGTTCCTTGATAGAAATAGCTGTATATCAAAATATCGTGAAATTGATTCCTTTTTGAGTAATACCGTCTATATAAAAATAGATTTTTATTAACCCTTAACTGGGGACGTGCGGTCCGTGAGACCGCTAGCGATGGATTTTCTGTCACCCCTATTCTATTTTTAGCTCAATTGAATGGATTGACCCTATAGCTTCCTGTTTTGAGACTTTCAATACACTTGCACTGTTTCAACCGATTTTAGCAGATGCTTTTTAAAATAATTCAGTTATTTCTTCTAGCGCGGTCTCTAAGACTGCATCTCCCTGTTAGTGTCCCGATGATAAACAAGGCTTAGCAGAGGACGCTAAAACTTGGGCCCCGAAATATCATCCAGTTTACTGATCCTATTATGAAGCAGTGCTCCAGACACTTTTAAATGAAGCAGAAAGTGATTTTAATGATAAGGATAACTGTACAGAAGAGTTTTTCGATGAGAGTTCGCATTCAACTGATTTTGATATGTATGTTCGAACATAATTAATTTTTCTAGTGATAATGTATTTTGAAAAACTTATAAAATATATTAATATACCAAGAGATATATATACAGAATTTATAGATTGATTTTTATACTAGTTCTTAACCTGTATGTTTAAAATGCCCTAGAAAACCGTGCTATGAAAATCACACAAGCCGATAAAAAAGGGTAACTTTTACCCATTATCATTTTTTTTTATTTTTCATATAATTGTTGAATTTTACATTATATTGTCTTCTATGTACCTTCATATACAGTAAAAATAAATATGATTTAAAGAGTAAAAAGTAATAGGCTTTTTCAAGAATATTATTTATTGTAACATGTAATTTGAGAAGAAAATGTATGTTTAAACGCAATTACTTTTTTCAATGACAATATATTTTGAAAAATTTATAAAACATATCTATATATCAAGAAAAATATCTGCAAAATATGTTGGCAGTTTTTCATACTAATACATTCATTAGAATTAATTATAGAATTAATTCTAACGAATGAATTAATAATAGAATTTAATTTGAGTCTAAATAAAATGCGGTCTCGTAGACCGCATCTTCCCAGTTAAGGGTTAATCTATGTTATAAACTGGATATATTCAGTACTTAACAGCCAATGTTTCTGATGTATATCTAATAAAAGTTTATGCTAGATATAATTGTGAAGCTAGAACTTTTTGGTACTTTTCAGCACTTTAAAAGAATAGAATTCGAAAGTAAATTCCATTCCTTGATTTCCATAATTTAATTTATGCTTTCATTAAACTTTCACTTTTTATACATTTTTATGTATTTTTTATACATTTATTCAGTATTTCAAAGGATTAATTTGCTGGTGCTTTTAAGTCATTATATTTTAAATTACTAAATGTGTAGATATTATTTGAGTTTATTAAATAATTTTACTTTTTTGACTTGTATCATATTTGTGAAATTGGTTATTAGAAACAGATACTTTATTCTTTTCCCCCGATATGGTAAGTTTTGTAATTTTGTATATTTGTCATTGGATTATACACTATTATAATATATTCAGGCTATCGATAAGATGTTTTAATATAATTAAATTGTCATTTCTTACCAGTGGCTCCATCTGATTGTGATATTAAGAAGAATAGATTTCATAACTATATAAAATTTATGGCATTGAATTGTTAGTTAAAAATTTTTAATCATTTTTAGAATAATAATAAAAATCTGTTTTTAAAAATTATTATTTTTTTTTATTTATTTTCTTGTTGAAATGATGATCAAAATTTCATCTTAAGAAGATTTGAGTCTTAAAAACGATTTAAGAATTTTTGCGTGTTGGTATGAAATAATTTTTAGATTATGAAAATATAATTCTCTGAGTGATACGATACGGATAAGCATCTTGGAAATTTTTCTCCATTTTCTAAAAAAAACTTTTTAACTTACGTAATATCCATAATATCCTAATAGACACTAGTTGATAATTTAATGTCCATTAAGTCATGGTAATTTCCTTCTTCTCTTGCAGCTACTTTCTGAAAAAATTAATTGAAAAATATTTTTTCTGTCTTATTAAGTTGTATATATCTCATTTCAATTGAGAATATTTTATTTATTATTGTAGGTTTATAATATTTTTAAGCTAGATAATATCTGAAATTTGCAAAATACTATATAGCAGATCATTGAACCTAAATCTTCCAGATTTGACACGTGGTTATTTCTTGGATAGTAAACATTCACTGAGAAATGGCTTTTTTATTTTTCAAGATTCTGTGCAAGATGATAAAATTTTTAGTCTAGATATTATCTGTAAATTGTAATATACTTGATGAAAAAATCGTTGGAAAAGCTCTGTAGAACAGACCATTGGACCAAGAGCTACCAAATTTAACACGTGGTTATTATCTTGGATAGTAGGTACTCAGGGAGAAATGGTTTGTTTATTTTTTAAGATTCTATTTAAGATGATATTTTTCGTCTAGATAATATCTGAAAACTGCAATATACTTGATAAAATAATAGTTGAAAACGCTCTACAGAGCAGATCATTGGACCTAGAGCTACTAAATTTAACATGTGGTTATTTCTTGGATAGTAGGCACTCATTGAGAAATGATTTGCTTGTTTTTCCCGATTAAGATGATAAATTAATATTTTTCAACATCAAGATATTTAAAATGATAATATTTTTAGACAAGATATTATCTGTAAATTGCAATATATTTTGATGAAATAATCGTTGGAAACGCTGTCTAGAGCAGGCTTCTTTTTCTCCATGTCCATCCAACTGTTAGAATAATCGTCAAGATTATAGTCGCAGGGGCATGGAGAGGTGTTATGTCTAGAGCAGGCCATTGGACTTAGAGCTTCCAAATTTAACACGTGGTTACTTCTTGGATAGTAAGTGCTCACTAAGAAATGGTTTTTTTTTCTAGATCCTGCTTATATTTTTCATTAAATATTAATAAATGTGTTGATTTTTATGTTATGTTAATTTCTGCTTCTTGAATAGTAAGTACTCACTAAGAAATGGTTTGTTTGTTTTTCAAGATTCTGTTTAAGATGATAATATTTTTAGTCTAGATAATATCTGTAAATTGCAATATGCTTGATGAAAAAATCGTTGAAAACGATCTACACAGCAGACCATTAGACCTAGAGCAACCAAATTTGATACATGGTTATTTCTTGGATTGTAAGCACTCATTTAGAAATGTTTTTTTTTCAAGATTATGCTTTATTTTTCATTAAATATTAATATGTTAATCTTTTCTTTCAATGAATCTATAACATATAAATGTACTAAATCCCTTTTTCATATTAATTAAAAATTGAAATAAAAACTTAGTGACCAGTTTTTACTTCCTTCAAATGTTTATTCTAGACTTAATAAATTTTTAGAAATGTTTTAAACATATTTTACAACAATGCTTTTTTTTATTATTATTTTAGGTATTGAATCTAAATTCACTCCACTCCATTACGGAGACATTAAATAAGTTCGTAGTATGTATTGCATTTGTTCTATATAATTAAAAATAAATTGTAAAAATAAAATTAAATTTAAAAAATCAAGCCTTAAGAATTATCATATGACAATGGAGAGTGATTAGAATCTACGTAACCTTGATAAACCCACATAAACATACTTTTGAGTTTATTTTAGTTTACTTACATCAACGTCCCGTTTTTAAAGCAACATTAGGGCTGCTTTGGAACCGGTCTTGTAATTTCGAACCACGGTCAGATGACGAGGACGACACCTTGAACGCTCTTTTGAGGTAATATAAAAGTCGCTTTGCAGTGGTCTTTATAATACATCTTAAATTTGAAATATTAATGGCTAAAATTTACACACGAATTTGGGTTCGAAAAATAGGAAAAAACTTATTTTTAAAGAATATGTAAAGAATAAAATTGCTTTTTATTACATTTGCAACAAAATTTAATTAATTAGGAAGGCTTTAATTTAAATATTGCTTTGGACTCGGAGGGTTCCAGGTTCAAGACCCGATTCTACCGAAGAATTGTCGTGTAAGTGGGTCTGGCGCATGTCAGATCCATTTTGGTCATATGTTTTCCCTCTGGTATGGTGCGGGTTGCCAACTCAGATGCTGCCCCCCGCCGCCATCTGACCGCAGTTCAAAATTACGATGCCCGTCCCCAAATACCCTAGTTTTGCTTTTAACTGGGGCACTAGTATAACTAAATGAAACTAATCTTTGGTCTGAAGATTATTGTTATGAAATTTCACTTATTAATTTTAATTAATTCGAAATCAGAACTGAAAATCTAAGTTGTCATTAATTGTTAAAAGTTGCTTGAAATTTTATATTGTTTTCATCCATTAAATGTATTCATAACTTGCATTTTCAGCTATCATTATAATTAACATTTTAAGGCCCTTAATTTAATTGAAGACTTCACTGCAGGACAAAATATTAAATTAATCAGAAATGCGAGAAAAAAATCCCATTTTAATTTTTTTTTAAATGTTAAATGTGAGTTGTGCTGTTTATAATGAAATAAATTTTTCTGTTTGTTTATGTTTCAAATAATAAATAGCTAAACGTTTGTGTTTTTCCCATGTTTATTTGGCGAATTACATGTCTATTTATTGCAATTATAATTTACATTAGAAATATTTGACTTATTATTAGAAAATATTGACTTATTATTAGAAATATTTGACTTATGATTATTATCTCTTTATTAATATCAAATTCATTTTAATAAATTTTAAAGCTTAAAAATTAATTAAGTGTTTTAATATTATATAACCGTACTGTATTTTTAATTTAAAATATTACCATTTTTACTTTGTCGCGTATGAAATATACTATACACAAATCGATAACATTAGTGAATACACAATATTTGAATAATAATTATTACCTCTTTATTAAAATTAATTAATTTTAATAGATTTTAAAGCTTAACAATTAATTAAGTTTTTTTTTAAATATTATATAACCGTACTGCCTTTTTAGTTTAAAATATTACCATTTTTACTTGCTCGTGTATGAAATATGCTATACACATATAGATAACAATATTGGAAGTGTTTGTTTTGGAAGTTTCACCAACGGTACTGTGGTGAATAGCATATAAGCCAGTTAACAGCTCTGCTACCCGAGCAATTGTTTTGGTATCATGGTCATGTTAAACCACAAGGTCCCAGATTCTATCCCCGCGCATTTCAATACCACTACATTGGTGACCGTCGGTCGATGAACCTTCAACCTTCGTACAGCTGTTGTGGCGTCATCTACCTGCAACCAAAATCGTCAGACTCACTTGATGCAGCAGCAGCATCGGCAACCACTCACCCACACACACTCGCTACTCAACTGGGTACAGGCCCATTAGACAACAGCTTAATACATCACCACTCAACAGCCATATCATTCGTCTCACTTCCGACTCACTGGAGCATAGCACTGGTGAATAGCATATAAGCCAGTTAACAGCTCTACTACACGAGCAATTGTTTTGGTATCATGGTCATGTTACTGGACTGTGAGCCACGTGGTCCCAGGTTCTATCCTCGCGCATCACACATACCGCTACAATACCTTGATGAATCAACGCGTTTCAAATCTGCCGAAATCTGGAAATCACATATCGGAGTCATGTCTATGGGGGCTTGTGAAAGAACACACACATACGCACAAAAATGCTTTGAACTCGATAGATGAAATTTGGTATATGCTCTTGACACAAAATTTACAAATTTCTTTCTAATTTTAAACGAAATCCATTGTCTGAAAAGCAATCTTTTATCCGAGTACATGTATACACGATTGATATGAAATTCTAAAATCCAGATAGATAAAATGTACTATATTTTTGAGAATCTAATCTGTAAATCCGTATAAGATTTCGTACACTTCAGCCAACAGGTTAAAGGCATATTGGTCTGTATATTCATATGTATGTAAACGTGTCGACTTAGGTAAATGAAATTTGGTATGTCATCTTGTTACTGAAATTGTAGTTCTATGTCAAATCTTGTTTTCAATTTGTCGATAAAAAAAGAACCAAAATGCTTATTCGGTTTCCTTCATTATCTGGTCACATAAAAAGATTATGTGTCGAACTCTGAAAAGAAAAATCTGAGTACTAACGGCTTTCATTGTCTTGTATAAGGTCCACAACTGTTATGAAAGAAGACAGAGAAGAAAGACATATTAATTACGGAATATGCAAGAAAATTTGGGGTATACCACTTCCGCTTGTTTATTATTATTTTTTTTGTGTGCACATTTAAGACCTTGTTTTTATTCATTCGAATTTTTGAATTATCCATTCATTCTTTTAATCAATCCAACTGTATAATATTGTTTACAGATACTATGGAAAACTTCTAATGTAATATTCTAATGGTGTTTCACATTTGGTTAAAATAGATATGAAATTTTTTTGTCTCCATAATGGGCGTAACACTGACTTATATTTGCTCCATTGAGATATGTGTTAATAATTTTAATACTCATACAGGGGTGGGTATTAATTCGATCGCGATCGACCGGCAGACCCCCAAGACATTATGCTGTGACCGCCTTTACTAAGACGTAAGACGCGCGTACTAAAAGAAACATATTTATGGAACCTTATATACTCTTTATCTTTTGAGGAAAACGAAGTTATTTCCCTTCAAAATGACACAATTTTAAAAGCACGTAGTTCAGAAACTAAATATAACTATTGGACTCTAATAGATGAAGTAAAGTATCCTAATTTTTTTTTTAAGATTGCATATCATTTACCCTCGTTTTTTGACTCCACCTACCTGTGTGAATCTGCATTTTCAACGATGAATATTATTAAGACGACATATCGTTCCCCTCTCACAGTCGGCCACTTAGAATCCTGTGCAAGATTAGCAATTAGTAATTATACACCGAGAAATTCAAGTTTGGTGGACAATATATAGTCGAAGTCTTCTACTAACTATAATTACGAGAACTCACTTTAGATGAAGATGATTCATTTTTTAATGTATTTTGAATTGTTTGATATTAAATTCGTCATTTGATATTATTATATTTGTGACTATTATTATTATGTTTATAGTTATGTAAGTAAGTACATATTCCGTATTTATTATTAAGTTGTTAGAAATATTGTAGTCCTACGCCACTGGGTGAATCGCAACCTCTTGAAAAAAATAGAAATTGATCGCACCCTGGAAAAGTCTGCCCACCCGTGCTCTAGTACGTTATCGATATAAATTAAATAAATAAGGCGACGAATTCAAATTTTTTCTTATCAACGCGATAAAAAAATGAAATAATAAAAAGAAAACAAAAAGGGGAGAGAAATTCCGATCTCCTTGCAGCTAATCAGTTCGGGAAACCTGTGGCGCCCTCCCGTAGTGGCAAAGCAACCTAATCCATCATTTACAAATCAAAACACGTCATTAGCACGCATGCGTATCCGCATTAAAACGTCACTCAAAAATTGGTTTTGCTTGCAGAGCGTCAGATATAATTCGCTGCATTAACTCGCCGTTTTCACACCTGGCAAATTTCTCTTCTAATCTGACAGCGAGTCATTGTTATTGTTTAAGCAAAACCAGACGATAAAATAAAATATCAGAATCGGAAAAAGTTATTGCCTCGTGAAAGGTGTTTGATTAATGCCTGTTTTACGGACGATACAAGAATGTTTTTAGTGTATGGGGGAAAAAAATATAAAAGATAAAAGGTCAGAGTGATATAACTTGTTACCTGATTAAATAAAATTACAGAAAAACATCCAGCTTTTTTTCCTCCACAAATATCCATTAAAAATAACTTTGTTTTGTATTTAATTTCGCTTGCGTTTTTTTTGTTGACATCATGACAGCATCAACATTTTTTGACAACATCATTTTGTTGAAATCTTTTTGTTGACATCATGAAAATTTGATACAAATTAATTAATTTCTTACATTATATGAAATGTAACAAATTTGTTACATTTCATATAATGTAATATACATATGCAATGTGCTTGTACATACAAAGTAATACACAATAAATATTGAATGTGTATTGTTACATTAATGTAACAATGCATATGCAACTGTATTTTTTGCCTTATATTTACCATATTATACATAATTACAAAATAACCAAAGGGCTCATTTAATTTCAATTAATTCAATTTTTTTAACTCGTAGTCCCCCCACCCCTTCTTATTGTATTTATATTAGCATGTACAGATAAATAATTTAACTTTTTGGAAATTTTATCTATAATGAAACAAATGCGTACAATTTTAATATTATTAGCATTAATGCATCCTTTATATAAAATTCATCCTTAAATTTAATCAATTTTAAATAAAATTCATCCTTTAAACTTGTCGTTATTTTTATGGAGAAAATGAATTCTTATTCACTTGAATACATATACCGACAGACAATCAATTATTTTCGTAGACTTGGTGCAAGCAATCATACGGATTGCAGCCTTAGTCATTAAATCATGTGCCAAATTTCATCCATCTTGCTCGATGGTTATTGAGTAGTGATGCTCATATGCACAATGTTGAAGAGAGATACAGTTCTCAAATACATTTTGTTCAAACTAAGATTTAAATCTGTATATTTTGAGTAAAAACTGCCTACTAAATTTCATTTATTTATCTATCACTCTCTCAGTCAGACATGATTCGAAAAATGCCTTTTGGCTTAAGGAATTCTAAAAGACTCATTTTTTCAAAGAGATAAGATTTTATGGAAGAATAAACAAAAAAGAATAAATTATTTATATTTCAGCGGTGACTATGCAAATAAAATTTTGTTTTATTATTAAAAATAAAATTTAAATGAAAAAAAGATCAAACATATTTACATTGAAGTTTAAAAAAAACTGTTAAACTTATTTAATATCGTGTAGAGATCCCCACGAGCATGCAGAAGTGCTGCAACACGGCGTGGCATGGATGCAACTAATTTGCGAAGATATTCTGTAGACAGTTCACACCATGATTCCTTCAGGGCAGTCCACTAAGCTGTGGGAGTGCGTAGCGGTGGAGATCTCCTGATGACAGCACGTTGCAAAACATCCCATATATGCTCGATAATGTTCATGTCAGGAGAATTAGGTGGCCAAGAGAGAGAACGAAGTTCAGAAGAGTGCTCCTCAAGTCCCTCGGTAGCTACTGTAGACCTGTGGGGTGGCGCATTATCATGCTGGAAATCTCCACATCCGCCGGATTGCACACAGGGCATGAATGGATGCAGGTGGTCAGAAAGGATGTTAATGTAGTGCTGACCTGTCATGGTTGTGTCTAGACGTAACAACTACCCATTTCATGCCAACTGCACATGCTCCATACCATCACAGAGCTTCTACCAGTAGGCATGAGGGATCCATGGAATTATGGGATTTTCTCTACACCCGTACACGGCCATCCGCCCGATACAATTGGAAACGTGACTCGTCAGACTAGACAACATTTTTCCAATCATTAAGAGTCCAATGACGGTGTTGGCGAGCCCAGGTAAGGTGCAGAGCTTTGTGCCGCTGAGTTAACAATGGTACACGAGATGGTCTGACTCTTTGAAAGCTCATATCTATTAGGTACGTTGTACAGTGCATACTTTGACACTTGTTGATGGGCCTGAATTCAAATCCGCAGAAATTTGAGGAAATGTCGAAAGTCTATCTTGTGTAACGATTCTTTTCAGCCATCGATGATCCCATTCTGTCAAGGTTTTTTTCCGGCAGCACTGCTGTCAGAGATTTGAAGTTTTACCAGAAACATGATATGCGCGGTACACCCTTGAAACGGTCGTGCGCGAAAATCCAAATTTCATCATTATTTCGAAAATGCTGCGCCCCCTCTTTCCCGCTCCAACGATTAGTCCTCATTGAAAATCATTTAAATCTTGATAACCTGACATTGTAACAGCAAGAATCGATGTAATAGCCTCTTCAGATACTGGTTTCTTATATACGCATTGTCGACTGGCATCGTGTTATGTTGATTGGTTGAACACCTCCATTATTTGTATACGACCAACTATACCAGTTTTTCTGGGACTTCAGTGTATTTTTAGTCCAAAATTGTTTCAAAATCCAAGCAATAAATTACCACTTTTTTGTAATACATAAATGAAATTTAAATTATCGCTGCTATTGTGACATAAAGAGAAGAAAATGTACTAAAATATTTCATAGATTAGTGAGTATATTACTGACTTGTAATAGTGTAATTTTTTAAAAAAAAAATACAGATTTTTAATAGTATAATTTATGAAAAAAGTGGATGATTTGCCTTAACGTAATTTATGAACATGCTTATGATTTGTTAATAACATAATTTCTAATCATATTAAGTATCTGCAGTAATATAATTAATGAACAAACTACCGATTTGTAATAACACAGCTTAAAAACAAACCATAAGTAATAGTATAACTTTAAACGTGTACTGACATTTTAAAAATAAACTAATAACTTATAAAAAGATATTTAATGAAGGAACTAATAATATGTAATGTCTGTACATTTTAATAATTCTTAATAATACAGTTAGTTAGAAAATAAATGATATGTAATTATATAATTTATGAACATGCCAATAATCTGCAAGAAAACTATATTTAATGAATAATAACAATTTATCGATATAAAATGTTACGAAATCAATTATAATAATAAAATTGATACTTTGAAGAATAATAATTCCGATTTATGTACTGTTTTAAAATTATCTTTTTGCTTCGGATGAAGACAGATTTAGGTACAGTTTTGCCCAAATCTATCAAAATGTTTCAAAGTTTGTCATTAACAATTCCTTATGTGGTTTGAAAATAGGATTTCAGTTCATCAACTTTTGAGAAATCAATGCATCAAAACAGGACACCCATTCGTGCCCCCTATCCCCCAACTCTTTTATTACAACGTGTTCCACATTTCTATCTGGCATATCTGGCAGTTGTACCTCCCAAGTGTTTGGTGCGTTGTCAAAATTGCCTCCTTTTTGTGTCTTCTCTTGACAATTCACGTGTACTGACGCACCCTTTCGTGCCAAGGACGTCCCTGGGACGTTATCTGGACATCCCATCGGCGTCTCGGCAGTCTCGTGGGTCCGAAGGATGACAGGTTGTCGGTTCACATCTCTGTTTCAATTCGCTCCCTCTTCGCTTCACTTCATCTACTATTGCTGGCTTTACATCTCTTTTTCTATTACTATTTTTTTTAATGTTTCCATTGTTGTATGGTATGATTGTGATTTTGAGATAAAATTCCGAATTCGAAATTATCAAAGTAAAAAATCTTAAAACCTTTTCGTGACCTCCTTTCCGCTTTCATAAAAATACTTCTGTGATCTAAATAATCGAAAAAGCTTCGTTTAAAATGCATATATATCGGAAATAGTCTGCAGAATTTTATGAAATATTTATCTTCATTAACAAAGCAATATTCAGTGCTTGATTTCATACAATTTTCAGAAAATGCATTTACTTTTAATGAGATAAGAATTTTAACTTTGCCGATTCTCCAAAATTACGTACATTATTAGCAAATAATGTTCGCCATTTTTGCATATTGATTGTAAATGCATGTTATGTGTATTAATGCATAATATTTGCAAATAATGCATAATATTTGCAAATAATGCATATTATTAACAAAGAATATGCTTTATAATATATTATCTCAACTCAATTTCCACAGGAATATATGAAATGTAAAAAGTATTAAAAACAACTGTTTTTTTTCTCTAATTATAAGAGTATTTGAAGAGTATAAAATGTTTTATGAAAGTAAAAATTCATAGATGAATCACTCTGTTGTAGGTTATCTACTTAGTCCAATCATCAACACATTGATCAGATTAGAGAATTGGTATTTAGTGAAATCAAACAAAAACAAGTTCCCACATATTAAACGACTTGAATTGTGCATAGTAGCACATGGATCTCTACGACAATGAGTATTCTAATATTGAACATTCAATGAATGTCCATTGTTCATTCAATGATAATGAACATTCAAAAATTCGCAATATTATTTGCGAATTTTTTACCAAAAAATAGCGTTTCGGTCCTATAAGCTGCATATTCACCAGTTATGGCACCACGTAACTTTTACTTGTTTTCCGGTTAAAAAATCACTTTCGTAGTCACTGCTTTAAGTGTATTGATGCAATAAAAGAAAATTCGTTATGAATCTCGAGAAGATTTCACGAAAGTGTATTTTGAAAATGTGTGAGCTCAGGAAAATATTAGCAAGAATACATTAAGTGAAGAATACATTAAAGTTACTTTGAAGGAGATGTAATAAATACTAATCAATAAATAAATAATTTTTATTTAATGTAAACATTTCCGATACGTTTTGATTAAAGTAGTAGTCTGTAACCACATTTATGGAGGAAAAAAATTTTTTAGCCAAAGATGTAAGGGGAAACAAAGTAGATATAAAGAATAAAAAATATTAGCTAAATTTGTCTATTTGTAAATTTAAAGAAATGATTCATTGGATTTAATTATCATAAAAGCTCTCATGGTGAGCTTGTCATGTCTGAAAATGCCTTGACATTGGCGTACAATAGTTACGAAATATTAACCTTTGGTGTGAATTTAGCATTTTGACTGAAGCTATCGTGCCATTCTTGGTGAGGGCTTTTTTAATTTTTAGCAAGCTGTTAATAGTATCCGAAAATCGAATTTGTGTTTTAGCCGCGTTTTTCCAACCGATTGAAACCGAAATTCGATTCGGCTTGCAGTCTCAAAATCCCATACCAAATTTGATATATTTAAGTCATCACGCTTTTTAATTATCGTGTTCACATGTTTCTGAAAGTACATATCGAAAAACTGAAAACTCTTTATGGGATTTGGCTCAAAGTTTGATACATTCATACGAATTTTTCATACAAATAAGAATAGGCATTTTTCTTTCATAGGAATATTAATAGGAATTTTTCTTTCATAGAAATTTCAAGGAATTTTTCTTTCATAGAAATTTCAAGGCATTTTTCTTTCATTGGAATAGGAATTTTTCTTTCATTCGAATAGGAATTTTACTTTCAAAGAAATTTCAAGGCATTTTTCTTTCATTGGAATTGGAATAGACATTTTTCTTTCATAGGAATAAAAATTGAAATTCATAGAATATTTCTTTCTGAATAATTTTTTGGTATTGTTTGTCAAATGAAGATGCTGTTGATTGCAACAACATTCTTATAGCATTCAAAATAATAATTTTAAAAAGAAAAGGAAATAAGGTAGCAAAAACTGATATCAATTGTTGCGCATATCTCTGAAATATGAATAACAGATTCGCAGAGTTTTATCGATGCCTCGAATTCCAAATGATAACTAATAATTCTTCGAAAGAAGCTGCAAGAATAGAACTCTAGCTGTGATCGGGGATTTCCCAGACATCAGCACAATCACTATTTGGACTAGATGTAGGGATAAAGTTATTGCTTGTGTAGTTTGTAAAATGATAATTACCCTCAATTCTTCTTCACAGGTTCAATTTCTCAGACAACTCCTTGTCAATCAAGTGCAACTAGGGATTGCAATACCGGTATACCGAATACCGGTATTTTGAGCCATTTGTATAATTTTGTAATATCGGTATTCATAAGTTTAAATACCGTTTTTTTTGGTATTTACTAGAAATTTTTTTAATTGTCTCGACTATATCTTCAGGTGTCGCCAACATAGCAAAATAGTATGTATTTTTGTTTTTATGTCTCCCTAACGGGCGAAATTAATTAGCTAATTAATGGCTTAATTAATTGCTTAAATCTAAATTAGCGAAACATGGATTATCCCTGAAAGAAGATATTGTATCCATAACGACTGATGGAGCAACAGTTATGAAAAAAGTTGGAAAGTTGGTTGGGGCAAATCAGCAATTGTGCTATGCTCATGGAATTCAATGAGGAGTAATAGATGTATTATACCAAAAAAAATAAAGAACAGAAGAATCCAAATACTGTCAACTTCGGTATAGAAACTTCGGATTCCAACTTTGCTAACAGTTTTACTGTATATTTCTGTTACTATGTGAGCAAATTTGTTTCATTTTGCTTTTGTTTGTGTATCCACTTGTTTTCCCCTATTTTTCTTTCTTCTTTTTTTGCATTTGTGCGTGCGAGCTTATATTTGAAATTTATTTTACTGTCAATTGCGTACTGAATTACATCTGTAAGCCTTATGGTATACTTGTTGGCACACAAGGAGTTTATACATAGAAAAAAAAAAAGTATCACCAACAAGCGAAGTAGTTGTTGGTAGTGTAAAAGCCGAAAGAGCGTTTTCGAACAGCTGGTCATTTTTGCACAAAATTACTTTTCAGGCTTAATGACAGTAGAATTGATGCATTATGATTTTTAAGAGTACATTTCACAAATTTGTAATAGTACCACAGACTGAATAATGATATTTACACTTTTTTGTGATTTAAATAAATAAGATGTTCCTTTACTTTTTTGTGATTCTTTATATACTTTTATAATTTATAAGTTATAAATTTTTTTTGTGATGTTTATACTCTCTAATAAAACTGGCGAATAAAACAAAGAAACACCTGTGTTTTCTTTCTTTTTCTAAAATTTCTAATACCGGTATTAAAACCGGTATTCCGGTATTAAGATTTAAGAAATACCGAATACCGATATTGAAATTTTGGTCCGATATTGCAATCCCTAAGTGCAACGAAGATAACGACATTTCCTTCATCGTGTCATACAATTATACAATCTACAGAGTTGTGCTCTGGAAAAAACTTAAACAGCCGAGCATTTCTTTTGCCTTTCTTTTATCTCAAGCTCTCGCAAACAAACATCATTTTAGCATCTTTATTCCAGCTCGCAAGTATTTTGATATCTACTAATAACCATTTCGCATCCAGGAGATAACAGCTGCAGGAATAACCAAGGTCATGTTTTCGTTGTCTTCCGAGGTAAAAAAATATAAAATATTCTACTCTATGTCTTTCACACACTCGCGTCCGCCGGAAGCTTAAAACTCTATTATCAACAGTATTGTGCACGATAGAATTATTAATAGAATTAATCTATTAATTATAGATTGCTAACGCTGAAAAAAAGAGGCTTACAGATATTTTAATGAATGCCAAGTCAAGGATCATCGACTCTGGAATCCATTAGTGATTTTGGAAACGAAAACGAAATTTCTGGAAAATACAAGAATTTTGGCTTTATCTCTTTTAGTTCTCGATATCTGGAAATTCTTCTGAAAAACTCCCTCTTTATAGTATTGATCATACTACGAGCTTGTTGCACCGAACGTTGTTCATTGTGCTGTTGCAGCTATCTGATTACTATTTGTTGCTTGCTTCTGTAATGTCTGTTTCTAAGAGTATTTCTCTTTGTGTATACTTCAGCAAATTTTGTTACATGAGTTTAGTATTTACATGAGTTTTAATGAAATTAAGTCTCGTTATCCATATTGAGCAAGTTGGATTTCATTCAGTAACATCCATTGGCTGATTTCTCTACCAATACTCGAAAATGGTCAGTATTAATGAATATGGCAGGCAAATTTTCCGAGGGTAATTTAGGTTTAATTTGCGAATGAGTCATGGTAAGGAGAAAAAAGGGTAAATTCAAGTATTCAATCCATAAAAGAGAAAAATCTTACTATCTCAGGTTGCAAGTGACTTCCACAACACCAGGCTTAACTTCAGAAAAAAGGCATTCGAAACGCACCAAATTTTGAATGCTGAAATTGTGATTACTAAATTTAATCAGCAGGTCACCAGTTATTATGATGTGAAAATTAAGACAAAGTGACTACAGCGTGTTCAACTGAGGGGAAAGCCAAAAATTTGAAGAACAACAAGTTTATTAATAAAGCCTTAAAAATAAACATTTATAAAAAAACAAGAATTTTCTAGGAGCCTGGCGTTGCGGAGTGCCGTGAAAATGTTGGTGCGAGCTTTTATAATAGAAAAAGGTGATGTGGCCACAAGCTTAACAAATGCGTTGAAACAATAAAACATACAACCAGGGTGGTTACAGAGAAAAGAGTGTCGAACTCGCGGCCTACAGCAATTAACTCTTGTGGTTTATAAACATATTAATTTGTAACGAAGCTTTTGGTAAAAATTAAATAGCTAAATTTTTAAAATCTTAAATGCATTTAAGTATTAATAAGAAACCACAATGTCCACATAGCATAAATCAAAATATTATGATTACAAAAATACAAAAAAAAAAAAATGTAAAATACTTTATACTTTTATACTTTTCAACTAACTGAATTTGAAACAAGATTTGAAGGTTTTAAGTCCTTGGAGAAGATTTATTTTTTATTTTCTTCATAGATATAATATCATATACCTGAACTATATGTAAATGAAGATCATAAAATTCGTTATTTTCATGTCTTCTCAAGATACTAGAGAAGAAAAAAGAATCTTAGACAACTATTTTTATTTAAAATTTATGCTAAATTACCATATATGCAAAGAAAAAATGTAACAGAGATAAAGCGTAACAACCGCTGGTCTGAGACATCTAAGTGTGATCACGTGTGTTTTTTTTGGAGGGGGCGGGGCATTATTAGTGTGTCTTTATTTCATTTTTTCAAATTTACTCTTAATTATGCCAAAAAATATCATGATACATACA
Source organism: Argiope bruennichi (assembly GCF_947563725.1). Taxonomy (NCBI): domain Eukaryota; kingdom Metazoa; phylum Arthropoda; class Arachnida; order Araneae; family Araneidae; genus Argiope; species Argiope bruennichi. The sequence continues at coordinate 74,845,397 of NC_079160.1, forward strand.
AACAAAGGCATTTTATACCGTTCCACGTTTGTGTATACAGCTACAGATACACAAATAATAAAGCCTTTTGTAATACAGTGCCCGAAAAAATTATAAGAACACACGAAAAATCGCCAGATCTAGAAGCCTTGTTTACAGAATCGTATGCAAATTTTTGCAGCAAAAATAGAAGTAAAACTAAAATATTTTATGCGTAAAGTAATTAAAATTTTCAATTTTAAATCTGCTAAAATTTAAATTTTGATTTTTAAACCTCAATGAAAACGGAAAAAAGTATAAGGACATTGCCTTTTCTCCAGTAATTATTGAAAAATTTATATATTTGAAAGCATAAAATGACAATTCCGAGTTAAAAGATTCATTTGTGAAAAGAATTTCCCACTCGGCGACTTTCAGTGTGAATGTTTAAACGATGCCCAAAGGAACTCAACTTTCTGACTCTGAAAAAGGAAAAATTGTTGCTTTTCGAGAATGTGGATTAAGTGGATGGGAAATTTCAAAAAGAATCAAGAGATCTAAAACGATGGTTTATAATTTTCTAAAAAATCCTGGGATGTATGGTCTGAAAAAGCGAACTGGGAGACCAGAAATTCTCACTCGTCGACAAAAAAGAATGATTGTAAGGAGAGATTGCGAGAAAAGAGAAACCGCGAATGAAGTTAGACAAAATTTGAGTTTACCATGCTCAACAAGGACTGTTCAAAATATTTTGAGTAAACATCCTCAAGTTTCTTATGGGAAATTAGTGTCACGCCCCCCTCTTACAAATCATCATAAGAAAAGAAGAGTTTATTTTGCCAAAAAATACATTTCTCTAGGTCAAAAGTGGGCTGATGTAATTTTTTCGGACGAAAGAAAGTTCAATCTTGATGGACCTGATGGTTTTCGTTATTTTTGGTATGATCTGCGAAAGACCAAGGAAGTGTTTTCCAGGCGTCAATATGGTGATGGCTCGGTTATGGTATGGGGCGCTTTTGCGGCAAATGGAACCACTCTAATTGTATTTATCAACCGTAAAATGAATTCGGACAAGTATGTTGATATGTTAGGTGAAAGTTTGTTACCTGAAGCGCCACTAATTACTTCAGGGGACTATATTTTTCAGCAGGATAATGCTTCGATACACGTTTCTACGAGTGCAAAACTCTGGTTTGAAGCTAATTCTGTAAATTTACTTGATTGGCCGACGAGAAGTCCCGATCTTAATCCAATCGAATATTTATGGGGACTTCTAGCCCGAGTAGTTAATAAAAACGGCACACAGTATCAATGTACACAAGATCTTGTCGCCGCTATCAAAGACGCTTGGGAAAAAAATATCTGTGGACTTTTTAAAAGATCTTTCAGGATCTATGACCTCTCGGCTTATTCAAGTGATTGAAAAAAAAGGTAGTTTTCTTGATTATTGAAACATTTTTTTAAGTATTTTACAACATGTCCTTATAATTTTTTCCGTATTTCCTTTAATGTTAAATTTTGTAAAATCAATATTTTGAAGCTAAATTATATTTTTTATGTGGTATAAGTGTTATCACAAAATTATGCAGCAGAAGTAAAAAATATAAAAAGTTCATTTAGGTGAAATAGAAATAAAGCATATTTTCATGCAATTACATGTTGTCCTTATACTTTTTTCGCGCACTGTATAAATATAAAAATACTTTTTAAAGATTATTAAAATTAACAATTACACGAAACAAAATTGGCTCAGTGTAAAGTACAATTTTTGAATGTGGAAGCGATGCTTTTTTTTGGGGGGGGATAACTTTTCTTATGAGCTATAGAAAAAAGTGTCAACATTTTGGCTGTTTTTTTTTTAATTAAAAAGTTAGTAAGAATTTTGATTAATTCTTTCATTAGTTATCATTTACTACCAAAAAAATAACTGTACGCCAAATTTGGTAGTTCTTGATCCTTTGATCTGCTCTGTAGAGCATTCTAGCGAGTTTTGCCACGTCATGCATATCACAGTATAATGTATGCTAGCTTATAAATATTATGTTAAAAATTTCACATAAGGTTTATAAATGCAGGAAATCCTTCAGTTTTTCGCAAAATATTTTAATCGTGTCAAAACATTTTTTTCAACGATGTGGGCAAAATTATTTCAAACTGATTGTGTATTCCACAGTGTTGTGTATTGAACAGGAATGAGGATTCGGCAGTATTGTGTATTGAACAGGAATGAGAATTCCACAGGATTGTGTATTGAACAGGAGTGAGGATTCCATAGGATTGTATATTCAACAAGAATGAGGATTCCACAAAACAGGAATGTGGATTCCACGGGATTGTATATTCAACAGGAATGAGGATTCCACAAAACAGGAATGAGGATTCCACGGGATTGTATATTCAACAGGAATGAGGATTCCACAAAACAGGAATGAGGATTCCACGGGATTGTATATTCAACAGAAATGAGGATTCCACGGGATTGTATATTCAACAGGAATAAGGATTCCATGGGATTGTATATTCAACAGCAATGAGTATTCCACAGAACAGGAATGAGGATTCCAAAGGAATTCTAACAGGAATTTTAGTGATGGAATGTCTGACTATACTTCAAATGTCAGATGAGTATGGAAAGGGAAAAGAATGCTTTAATTCAACTATAAATGAAAGCAAGAGATGACGCTGCTACTAAGGTTTTTCTGAACTGGTGTGCAATTGATTTAGGAGGAAAATAAATTTGTATGGTTGTTAAAATTAGTTTTCGGTTTTCTTGTGGATTGTGTTGTCTGTCCATATGTAAAAATAAAATCTTCGAGAAATTTCTGAAACCAAGCAATCACTATTATTGAAAAAATGTTTTAAATTGTCCTAGAAAACATTTTGCCACATTGCCAAAAATTTTTTTAAATTATTGTTTGTAGCACATTTAGATGTAAACATATAGTTCCATTAAAAGTTTGGTTTCCTTGCAATGACGTTTCCGAATACTCAAATCAAAACTAATCCCTAAAAACGATTTGAAATAAATAATGATCCACTAATACAAAAAAGCAATGCTAAATACAGAATGAAAATAATACTGAAAGAAAATATTTGTAATAACCTCTAGATGAATTGAGAATTATAAATTAGCAGACCTCAGCTCATTAACCTTTGCTACAATCCAACACAAAAAAACGTAAATAAAATGCAACATTATTGCAAAGAATTTAAATGTAAATATTTGTAGCACATTTTAAATGTAAGTATAGAGTTTTCATTAAAAATTTTGTTTCCTTGCAATGAAGTTTCTGAACACTCAAATCAAAACTAATCGTTAAAATCGATTTGAAACAAATAATCATTTAACACACCAAAAGCAATGCCACATCCAAAATAAAAACGATGTTGAAAGAAAATATTAATACTATCCTCCAAATGAAATGAGAATATGAATTAGCATACCTCAGCTCATTAACATTTGCTACAATCAACATTAACAACGTAAATAAAATATTAATTTTGCTAAATTCGAAATTAAAAAAAATACTGGAAGAAAATAATAGAAATAACTTCCAACGGAACGTGAAGCGAGGAAAGTAAGGTGAGATTATTTGAAATCGCAATATAATTATATTCTTATCAACCGCAAATTTTTCCATCTATGTCTTATCAAGTCCTTTATCACGTTTAATAGATCTTTCATGAACAGTTTCAGGCTCTATTCGCGATAAAATGCAACCTTATAAGAGTCGCAGACCTCAGCTCATTAACCTTTGCTATAATGTAGCTTAAGAAATTGAAAATGAAACGGTTTAAGATCCCATAACTAATTCTTGTTTATTATTCGTACATATAAAAAAATGCACCTGAGTCTCGTTAGAAGTCAAAACAGTGTAAGAAACATCGGTGAATGACTATATGTACCGTGTAGTGCCATTTTCCAATAATACTGTTGAATGAAGAATAAAACTAATGCTCAGGCTCAACGAATGAATATTTCTAATCCAGGCAGAAATATTTCGCCAAATGATTTTGAATTTTCGCCCAAACAGTGTAAGAAACGTCGGTGAACGATTATAAATATTAATATGTGTTATGCCACTTTTTTTCCAGTAATAATATTGAATGGAGAATAAATCTAACAATCAGGCTCAAAGAATAAATATTTCGACTCATGGCAGAATATTTCTATCAAACTAAATTCATATTAACATATTTAATATAAATTGATAAGCAAAAAAAAGTGTATATTAATGACGGAAGTGACAGTGATAGATCGCGATATCGAATTCGTCAAAGAAAAAAAATTGGAAAGTATTAATATCATTTCAGACTCCAGATTGTCGTTACCGGCATTGGATTTAAGGAAGGAAGCTAGAAAGATCATGAATGATACGAAAGTGAAAATTAAAATGGTGGATAGAGATATATATTTCTATTGTATAAAAACTCATCAGTTTCATTATATTAATGAGCCAGCGGACTCTCTTGTTAAGCTAACCCATGACTGACTCACCCATGATCACATAGATCCAGGATATAATAAAACTAAGCGACAAATAAAATATACGAATAGACAAATTATCCAATACAAACTGAACGATAAATATAGAATTTTTTCGAAAAGTGGATGTAAAACAAATTGAAGGAAGCTTCTTTATTAACCAGGTGTATACTGATCATAGTTTTACCATTAAACATCAAAACAGAGTTTGTTGGTAAAACAGCTAGGTGCTATTACGATCAAAGTGCAGAAGGATACAGTTGAAACTATAATAAAATACAAAACTGTGCTCTATGAGAAAAGGTGCTAATACGATCAAAGTGCAGAAGGATACAGTTGAAACTATAATAAAATACAAAAAACTATAATAAAATACAAAACTGTGCTCTATGAGAAAAAGTGCTAATACGATCAAAGTGCAGAAGAATACAGTTGAAACTATAATAAAATACAAAACTGTGCTCTATGAGAAAAGGTGCTAATACGATCAAAGTGCAGAAGGATACAGTTGAAACTATAATAAAATACAAAAAACTATAATAAAATACAAAACTGTGCTCTATGAGAAAAAGTGCTAATACGATCAAAGTGCAGAAGGATACAGTTGAAACTATAATAAAATACAAAAAACTATAATAAAATACAAAACTGTGCTCTATGAGAAAAAGTGCTAATACGATCAAAGTGCAGAAGGATACAGTTGAAACTATAATAAAATACAAAACTGTGCTCTATGAGAAAAAGTGCTAATACGATCAAAGTGCAGAAGGATACAGTTGAAACTATAATAAAATACAAAACTGTGTTCTATGAGAAAATGAAAGACAAAATTGCCGGCGTACTGGCATAGGGGTAGCGCGTCTTCCCCGTGATCTGGGCGTCCTGAGTTCGAGTCCCGATTTGGGCATGGTTGTTCTTCCGTTGTTCTATCTGTGAATGTGCCTTCCTGTAAAAAGGGATGGTGCAAGCGAATGTGTGATGCGTGAGTAGAAAAGTCGTACTCTTGGCCTTAGTTGGCGCTACTGAAAAACAAGAGACGCTCCCCCTCCGGCTTAAAATCGCTGTCTTCGTAACAGCAGGCTTATCCATGGCAAGTGCCATAAGAAAAGAGTCAAAATTGGCTTGTAGTATGGCAAAGGAAAAATTTCATTTATTATTTCAGAATTGAAAATTCAATTAAAAACGCTATCACTCGGTATTGTATTAATTTTTTTTTTTTACTTTCATGTATACGTAGTATAATAATCGTTGAAGTTTAGTTATATTAACGTCCCTTTGTCAAGCAACACTAGGACTATTTTGTGACGGACCTCGTAACTTTGAACCGCGGTCAGATGACGAGGACGACACCAGAGCTGACATCCCCCTCTCCATACCACACCACACCACACCAGCGGGAGGACGTTTGGCATGACGGATTTAACTTGCAACAGACCCACTTACACGACGGTTCTTACGTGGAATCCGTTCTTCCGTGGGTCTCGAACCTGAAACCCTACTACCTTACCACCAGGCCACCGCGGCCTACAGTAATCGTCGAAAAATTTGAACTCAGGATTTTGATGTATCTCCACATTTTGGGACTTCCCTAAGTTCGAAAAACACAGTTTTGGAAAATGTCTGTCTGTCTGTCTGTGACAAAGACACCTTTTAGGTGTCCCCTTTAGGTTTTAGGTATGTTTTTAAAATCTTTTTTAAGTTAGACAGTTGAAATTTAATATACGGTCATTATAACAAATTTGTAGATTTCTATCAATTTTCAGCAGAATCCGTTCAGGGGAAGTCTGTCTGCCCAGCTGTTCGAATATAAGTTAACACGATAACTACAAAACGGTGACAGCTAGATGGATGAAATTTGGCACATACATTAAAAATCTATGGTGTAGACACCTATACAATTTTCAGTCAAACCCATTGAAGGGTTAACGTTTCTCAGTCTATAATTTCAGAAACATATAAATGCGATAACTTAAAAACTCAATAAGTTAAAAGTTTCAAATTTAATATGGGTTTTTATGACAAAAAGTGTAGCTTTTTAACAAATTTCTTTCAATTGATTGAGAAAAACGTATATAAACGTATACATATTCGATTTTCGGATGTTATTATCCGCATGCCAGGGTTTAATCGCCAAATAACTCGCCAAGGATGGCACAATAGATTCAATAAAAATGTTAAATTCACGCCAAAGGTTAATATTTCGTAACTATTGTATGCCAATGCCATTCAAGGCCTTGTCTGGGCTATGATCTTTATTAAAGAGTATAGAGGAAAGTTTTAAGGAGATGACACACGCTGGTTTCTTTAATTTCTAATTTGATGATTTATATATCGGGCGATAATTTTAAATATAAGGAAATGTAAAAAATGAAGAAGAAGAAAAAGATTTGTTAGCATCTTTGGTGAAAATTTCTTTAGAGGAGAAAGTTTTTACGGCTCTTAGTGCGATACCTTGTCTATTTCTTGTAATGTCTAGATGTGTGGCCTGCTGCCGTTAGTGGTGTGCTTGTGTTAAGGGATCTCATTAGGTCTTCCTATTCAACCTTTGAGTCGGGCTGACTTTGAAATGTTATTTATTTAATCGGCACTATTTGAAAGACTTAAAATTCGGAAAAAATCCGATATATTTTCAATGTTGGACAAACAATCGAAACGAGGGATGGTCTCGGCTCATTCCTGATGTCAGACTCCTGATTTCATAACTGTTAGAAATTTATCAGTAGCATAAATCAGCACTAAATCAAAAAAAACCCGTTGAAACATTTTATTGGAGTTCTTTTTTATTATTATTTTATTGGAATTCAAGCGTATGATTAGCAACTTAAGTCCTATAAACTCATTCGGGAATTTGCAGTTACTGTTACCCAATACCTTGGATGATAGGGTTTTTCACTATTTTTATTTATGAGTTAAATGACACTACACGAAGTATTTAAAATATGGGAACATTTTCCGTATGAGTAAAACAATCGAAATTCGGCCCTGTCTCCACTTATGTGTGATGCAAAATGTCTCAGTTGCATAATACGTTCACACTCCAATGAAAAGCTGCCAGTACAACTTTATCGAAACCATTATTTACATAGTTGCAGCATTTGTAACTCCCGCCCTATTACCCCATTTGGGAATCTGCAAGTTCGACATCGCCCATAATCGAGTCCATTAATTAATCCATTAATTTTGTCGATAATCGAGTGTTATCTATATTTATTTATGTCAGTTAAACGTTATTGAAACCATTATTTATATAGATGCAAGACGTGCAAATTTAACTTTAATAATCCATTTGAAAATCTACAATTTCCGATATCATCTAGGAAATTTTAATTTGTGGGATTTAATTTCAGTATGGAGTAAACAATCAAAACTCTGATATAATCGATTAACTCAGGACGTCTAATAACTTTAGGCTATATTTGATAGCTACTAAGAATTTTCCAGTTGCACAAGTTTGTCACAAAAGTAAAAAAGCCAATCACTAAAATTTTATTGAAGTCATTATTTACACAGCCTTAGGATTTGTAACATTAGCCCTATTAACCCTTATCCCAACAGTGATTGTACCACATGATTGAAGAATGGACGGGCATTTTATTAGATTCAGTTGCGAAAACTATAGAGAATGGCCATGGATCAAGACCAAGCATAAAGTTAATGAACTCATTTTCTTTTTATGACCTGATCCAGGAGGAAGCAGTTACGGTCATAATCGCACACATTATTCACTTGCTACGAGAAATTGACAGTTAGGATGAGCTTTTGGATTGCGAATCCATTGCAATCGAGAAAGAGGGTTCCAGCGTGTGGCAATCGTATTGTTCAATCGAGCGTGTCTTTTTTTTTTTTTTTTTTATCATTTCAAGCGTCAAGGTTACGTGCGTGTTTTCTTGGGTTGTTTAATATGTCAAGTAGTTTTCGGTGGGTGTAGGTTTTGGATAAGAATTTTAATGTCTTGAAGTTGAGATTTTAAAACATCATGCATGCGTTAGCAGAAGTCATACTCTGACGTCAGAGGTTGCTGACTGGGGAGTTTTTGAATACATTTTAGTTGTGTACCAGACGCATATATTAGAAAAATGCGATCTTTAAAAAATGAAATTTAGTTGAAAGTAAGTCAAATAAACGGGAAGTATCTGGAAAAATCAAGCTTTGATGCGAAAGTTTTGTGTGTGTGTGTGTGTGTGTGTGTGTGTGTGTGTGTGTGTGTGTGTGTGTGTGTGTGTGTGTGTGAAATAGCTTTTTTTTTAAAGAAAATATTTTGATATGAAGCGCATACGAACGCATACATCAGATATGCATCAAAATAGAACTGCATTCAGTTAGGCCCGCCTCTAAATAGATCTGCATCTAATTATATCTCAATCAGGTCTGTATCTAATTAAGCCCGCATCAGAACTGCATCTAATAAGACCTGCAAGTTACTAGATATATTTAAATCTGCGTCTAAGACGGCCCGCATCAGATCTACATCAAATTAGATCCGCTTCTAAATAAAACTGCATCTATTTAGTCCTGTATCAAGTCTGCATCTATTTAGTCCTGCATCAAGTCTGCATCTAATTAGGCCTGCTTCAGATCTGCATTTGATTAGATCCATATCTAAATAGATCTGCATCAGGTGTGCATCTAATTAGATCTGAATCATGTCTGCATCTAATTAGGCCCGCATCAAATCTGCATCTAATTACGACAACATCTAATTATATCTGAATCAGGTCTGTATCTAATTAGGCCCGCATCAGACCCGCATTTGATTAGAACTGCATGTAAATAGATCAAATTAGATTTGCAACTATTTAGACTAGCATCATATCTCCATCAAATTTGATCCGCTTCTAAATAGAACTGCATCTAATTAGGCTTGCATAAAGTCTGCATCTAATTAGACCTACATAAAGTCTGAATCTGATTAGGCCTAATTAGAGGCAGATACATCTACATCAGGCCTGCATCTAATTAGATCTGAAACAGGTCTGCATCTAATTAGACCCGCATCTAATTAGGCCCGAACCTAATCAGATCTGAATCAGGTCTGCATCTAATTAGATCCGCATCAGACCTGCATCTAATTAGGCCCGAACCTTATCAGATCTGAATCAGGTCTGCATCTAATTAGATCCGCATCTTAATAGAACTGCATCTAGTTAGATCCGAATCAGATCTGCATCTAATTAGGCCCGAATCAGACCTGCATCTTATTAGATCTGCATCTAATTAGAACTGCTTGTAACTACATCTATTTAGATCTGCATCTAATTAGAAAAGCTTGTAACTATATCTATTTAGATCTGCATCTAGTTAGAACTGCTTGTAACTAGATCTATTTAGATCTGCATCTAATTAGGCCTGCATCTAAGTAGAACTGAATATAACTATCTAATTAGATCTGCATCTTATTAGGCCCGCATCAGATCTATCATCTAATTAGATCCGTATCTAAATAGAAATGTATCTAATTAGCCCTGCATTTGGTCTGCATCTAATTAGGCCCCCATCAGATCTACATCTAATTAGATCCATATCAAAATCTGCGGTTTGCATCTAATTAGATCGAAATCAGGTCTGCATCTAATTAGATCGAAATCAGGTCTGCATCTAATTAGATCGAAATCAGGTCTGCATCTAATTAGATCGAAATCAGGTCTGCATCTAATTAGATCGAAATCAGGTCTGCATCTAATTAGATCGGAATCAGTTCTGAATCTAGTTAGGCCAGCATCAGTCCTGCACCTAATTAAGCGCGCATCATATCCGCATCTAAATAGAACTGCAACTTATAAAACCCACATCTAGATGGATCTGCTTCTGATTATATCTGTATCAAGCCTGCATCTTATTAGGCCCAAATCAGACATGCGTCTATTTAGATTACATCAAATTTGAAATGCATGCAACTACATCTAATTAGATCTGCATCTAATTAGCTCCGCATCCGATCTGCATCTAAATAGAGCTGCATCTAATTAGGCCTGCAGCAAGTCTGCATCTTATAGGCCTGTATGATGTCTGCATCTAATATGATCCATTTCTCAATAGATCTAGATAAGGGGTGCATCTAATTAGGCCTTCATCATACCTGCATCTAATTAGACCTTCATCAGACCTGCATCTAATTAGGCCGCCATCATATCCGTATCTATCCCGTCTCTAAACAGATATGCATCTAATTAGGTCTGAATCAGGTCTGCATTCAATTAGACCCGCATCGGACCTGCATCTAAATGGAACTGTATCTAATTAGGCCCGAACCTAATCAGATTTGAATCTGGTCTGCATCTAATTAGATCCGCATCAAATAGAACTGCATCTATTTAGATCTGAATCAGGTCTGCATCTGATTAGGTCCGAATCAGATCTGAATCTTATTAGATCTACATCTAATTAGAACTGCATGTAACTAGGTCTATTTAGATTTGCATCTAATTATCCCTGCATCTAAGTAGAACTACATATAACTTGATCTAATTAGATCTGAATCTAATTAGGCCTGCATCTAGTCTCCACCTAATTAAGCCCCCATCAGATCTACGTCTCATTAGATCCATATCTAAATCTGCATCAGATTTGCATCTAATTAGATCGGAATCAGGCCAGCATCTGTCTTGCATCTAATTAAGCGCACATTAGATCGCATCTAAATAGAACTGCATCTTATTAGGACCTCATCTAAATAGATCTGCATCTAATTATATCTGAATCAGGTCTGTATCTTATTTGGCTCGTCTCAGATCTTCATCTAATTAGATTCCTATGAGCCGTTTATTTTAAAAGTGGGGCAAGTCCATTTTTGAAAAAACAAAAATGTAGATAATGGTAGTATAGATAAAACTTGTTATGATCTTATTATGCGTAAACATTTTAAAGTAATAAAAAAAAAATCTGATTCCAGTATTTTAGAGATGGCAGTTTTAGCTCTTAAGAGTATTGAAAATCTGTTTATTTTGAAAGTGGTGCAAGTCCATCTTAGATTGAAATTATTTTTGATCGAATATATTACGGCAAAATTTAGCGCCGGTTGCCGTACGGTGAAGCAAACGTGGCCGTTTGATATCATATCTGAAATCTAGGGTGCTTCTATCTATCTATCTTTGATAATGAAAATGGGTGGTTATACAGTGTTTCATAAAAAATAAAAAGTATATCTTAATTCTGTGTTTCGATAATAATATATTTAGTACCAACACCGATTGTTCAGTCCAGTGACAATGAAATAAATATCATTGGTCATAAATTTTTGTTGTCAGGACATTCAATTTACCGAACGATCGTGATTTTGGAGTGGTAGAACTGGCAATCCGGAAAACGAGTTCCTTGTATATTACCCAGGATTACTATAAAATAATACGAAATTGTCGAAAATATAATTAATACATAAAATGAAACGCGGATATTTATTTTCAACCTATTCTCTGGAGAAGCGGTTTTAAAAAGAAATAAAAATACCGATGTAGGAACCGTGAATTGTTTAACTGTAATATAGTTATAATATTATTATTATCGAATATAATATTAATATTATTATTATCGAATATAATATTAATATTATTATTATCGAATATAATATTATCGATAATAATATTACTATTATTGAAACACAAAATTAAGATATACTTTTTATTATTTATAAAATACTGTACAACCACCGATTTTCATTATCAAAGATAGATAGATAGGAACACCCTAGATTTCAGACGATATCAAACCGCCACGTTTGCTTCACCGTACGGCAACCGGCGCTAAATTTTGCCGTAATATATTCGGTCAAAAATAATTTCAATCTAAGATGGACTTGCACCACTTTCAAAATAAACAGATTTTCAATACTGTTAAGAGCTAAAACTTCCATCTCCAAAATACTAGCTTCTTATTTTTTTTTTTTTCACTTTAAATTGTTTACGCATAAAAAAGATCATAACAAGTTTTATCTATACTACCATTATCTCCATTTTCTTCAAAAATGGACTTGCCCCACTTTCAAAATAAACGGCTAATATGATTATTAAATTTTGAATCAAATCCAAAAAAGGGTTGAACGGATTATTTTGGTCTGTACATTCTCGTGCATATAAACATGATAGCTCAAAAATGCAAAGATTTAGATAAATGAAATTTGGCATCTCATAATGCAATTAAACTTGCAGTTGTGTGTAAAATTTTGACTGCATTCGGTCGGAAAAAATTCGTCTTAAATACATACTGGTTTTCATAACTAGGCTATGAAGTACAGAATGCTTATGTGCGGGTCTCAGAAAATAAAAATCTGAGCACTCTTTGCATTCTAGATTTTGCTCAATGCTCGAAATTTTATGCGAAAAAAAAGTTCAATTTTTTAACACCTAAAATGTTATATTAACGTCCCTTTGTAAAGGGACACTAGGACTATTATGGGACGGACCTCGTTACTGTAAACGGCGGTCAGGACGATACCTGAGCTGGCACACCCCTCTCCGCATAGCACTACCCTATCGGGAGGACGTTTGGCCTGACTGATTTAGAGGGCAACAAACCCTCCTACACGACAGTTTTTCAGTGGAATCGGGTGTCGAACCTGAAACCCTAAGGCTCACGAGCCGAGACCTTACCATCAGGCCACTGTAGTCATGCTAAAATGTAGAATATACTCTTATAAGCTCTTTACTTGAAAAAAAATGCTGCATAAGGCATCTTAACATGACCATATTCTAAATTTTAACCTTATCTAACACAATGTCTTAAGATATGGCCAAACTGGCTACGCCAGAAATGCAAAAATAATTCGTATTAAAACAAAATTTAAAAAGAACGCAATTTGTATTCATTTTGAATTTACATTTAAAATTTTGTAAAGGAAATATACCTTTAAAAATAATATAATGCACCAATAATAAATGGTACACGTACCATAGGTTCACAATTTTTGATATAAATTGTTACAAATTTCTCCCGTCTACGATGATGTCCGATTCACTAAGGAAGACTTTGTTAAAGTATTACATTGATATTTTTATCAATAGATGGCGACACTACAGCATGTCATTGTGTTCAAGGGTAACCTTTCATAAGAGCTCCGTGAGGATCATTGTGTTGTAGGAATGTCATTGTCCTTTTTATTCAGATAATTTAGTGTGACAGGTTATGGTTATTGGAGTTTCTTTTCTCTAAAGAGTTGGAGGAAAAAAGAAGGAATCGTATTTAAATAAAAGAATTGCTTTTCTTGAATAGTTTCCAAATCGAAATAAAATTTTATAGTGGGTTAGTTTATTTTTTTTCCACATTAATAATACGTATTAATAGTAAAAAGAAAGCACTATCATAACTGAAGCTTAAAAAGTTTTGAAACTTCCATACAAAGTTACCTGATTCAGTCTGAGTAAATAAAATATCGTAATAAATAATACTGTTTAAGAATATAAAGCTTATAAGCATACCATGAAAATTAAAATGAATGCCTCACCTTAGGATTTTTTTTTTATTTCTAAAAAAAGAACATGCAATAGAACCATTCTGCTCAAACACTAATCCATAACATTGAACCATATGTTATTTTAAAGTATGAAAGCAAGTACAATGGGTATTTAAAATCACATACAATGTTTAGATTCCCTTTCGTGTCAAATCTTATAAGTCGGCAATTTTTTTTATTTTTTTTTTTATCTTTGAATAAAATAACTTTGGAAAATATAAGTGCTTATATTTTCCCCCTTTCTCGATCTTACATGTCTCTATGTACTTCAATTTGTTTAATATCTTTTGCTTTTTGTGGTTTTTGTTAATTAGAAGAAAAGAAATAAAGAAGAAAAGAACATCTTCATTTAAAACGATCAAAAAATGTAAATACAAAATAATAGGGGATTGGTATTTCAGTTTCATGTCCATTATTAACTTTTATATTCTGATGCCTTGTGTATAGAAATGGAATAGGGTTCCTATTAAATAAAATTTTAAAAAAAAATCCTCTACTGACTGATTAAAGCTTTTGATTGGATGAACAGCTTTTTCTGCTACATTTAATTTAAATTAATCTCTTACCTTAGACACTTTTCTAATTAGAGGCAAAAAGATTAATAATCCCGAATTTTCCTGGAAATCCATGTCGTTTGACATTGATTAGGAACTGTAGTATATCTCAGGTGGTTTCTTGAAATATAAGATTTATTTAAAGCATTTGTACACATTGCGAATGGTTATACAGTATACTCTCGAGTATCCTGCCTAATGTGGCGAAAGGAATGGCCGGATAACAAAAAACCCGGACAATCCAGAGTTCTGTGAACTCATTTTTTGTCACACCAGAATTTTCAATACTCGAAGACAAAGTTTTTATAACAAAATTCACTGTTTTAATACGTATTTTCTCACTTCTTATTGAATACCAAGCCTTCCATTTATCTTAAGTCAAATAGAATGTGAACGGAGTCCGGTGAATCATAGATGCAGTTGCCGATAACAAGTCGATTTGAAATAGAAGGCTCTGTAGTAGTTTATATAAACTTATATAACTCCTAAATCCGAAGCTATATCTTTTGCTATTACACCAGAGTCTAGTTGCTGCATAGCGCGTAATTTCTCCTCCATAGTCACGCTAACTATTTTTCGTTTTTCACACATTTTGAAATCTTTACTGTGGTACAGTTAAAGAAAAAATTAGTACATCCTAAGAACAATTTATAAATCCTGTACGTACTGTGCAGTTATAATCAGGAACAGCGGCAACAATTGAGGTCCATTACACACTGACGAAACAATGAACAACGAGCAGAACGCTGCTCTTTTTCTCTTACAACTTATATTTTGCACATGACATGTAGGAAGATCGCAGCAGACGCCTGCTTCAAGTGCCTGGGCAATGTTGCCAATCCAACGTCTTGCCTTTCTAGTTTCTCCTTTAATTGTGATAAAAGAAAACTAGGTCGGATAGTACGGAAATCGGATAGTCGCGAACCGGATGCTCATGAGTGTACTGTATCTTCCTTTTTAGCAATAACAGAAAAAAAAAGTTAATTATAAGACATTAAAAGGCTGTTTGCATGCGTTATAGATATCCAATTTGACCTCCTTTAGATAACACCAGAGCTCCTCCCTGGACAACACCTATAAACATTCTCTATGCTCACATTCAGTTCCTTCATTGTTGTACGCAAAGAAGGAATCAAGACATTGTTAGTGACCTATTCCAATGAAATTAAGACACACAGCAACGGATTTAGACATTTTGTGGTTCTTGGCAAACCACATTATGGAGTCCTTTTTAATAAAGGGATCGATTTTATTTCACCTTTCAGCACAATTTTAACGCGATAATGTATTAGGTTTTTAATTTTTTATTTATTGTATGAAAATGTATTAGTTTTTATTTCTCTATTTATCAGTTAGACTGCTCAACACACTTTTTTTTCACGTAACATTAGTGAAGTAGAGATTCAATGTTTTCAAGCATTTTAAGAAGTGTACGTAATAAAACATGTTGAAACCTGACCAATTATACATGAAAAATGTTAACATTATGCTAATATTCTATAACTCAGAGAATTTGTATTTTCATAAACTCATTTATTTGGCAATTATAAAAAGTAAGAGTTTTAGCCAACTTGTTTGCAGTCCCTTAGATGCCTTAAGCAACTGCTTAGTCAGAAATTCATCACTGAAAGCACAATACATAATTTCTGAGGATTTAGAAAGCCATGCGCAAAACATGAATATGGCTTTTCAATGATCTTCAATAACTGCAACTATACAAGGGGATCAGAAATAAGCGACCAAATAAGAAACTGTAAGATCTCGTAAACCAATGCGCATAAATCGATAAACTTTGGGAATAAACAATACTAACAACCAAATTTAGAATATATATATATATATATATTATCTGTAATTGAAATAAAACATATTTATTCAACCTGGATTTTTTTTTTGTCCTTTCGTTTTTTTTTATTACTGTTGAAGTGCTCTTTTCTGGTCACCTTGCACTACCAAATTTCCCAACATGAAATAGACTGCAGTTTGAATGTTGTTGTCATGTAGAACAATTATTACATAAGCAAACAAAACTTTTAGCCTTCTTCTAAATTACGTCCACCTTTTTTCTTCATGTCTTCTTTAGAAGGAAATTTCAGACGTCAATAATCGATGCTATTTCTTAGAATAATTCTGTAATTATTTAATATTAAATGGATATAAATCAGAAGTTTTTTGGAGATTTAAACAATTTTTATTCTATCCAATATGGACTCAAGACATACACTCAGATTCTCTAGTTGCTCACTCTTTGCCAATTTTAATCATGGAATTCTAATGATTAGAATTTGGCAATTCTAATCATTATTCAATCATAATTCTAATTTTATATTATTTTCGGTTACTTTTTTCTGGTCTCACTGTGCTTCAGAATTTCCGACGTGAAGTGGACTGCAGCTTGAATGTAATAAAAAAGAAGTAGGATAGTTATTACACATGCAAATAAAAAATTAAGCCTTCTTTTGCATTACGTTTAACTTTTCCTTCGCATTTTCTTTGGAAGTAAGTTTCAGACATCAGTAACGCTTGAATGTTGTAAAAAGGAAGTCATTTTGGGCAATTATAGCATACACAAACAAAAATTTAAGCCGTCTTCTGCATTAAGCCCAACTTTTTTTTTTCTTTCATTCTTTGGAAGTAAGTTACAGATATCAGTAATCGATGTTACTGCTTTAAATAATTCTGCAATTATTTAATACTAAATGGATATGACTCAAGATTTTTTTGGTGGTCTAGATAATTTTTATTCTGTCCCATTTGACCTCAGGACCTACACCCAGAGTCTGCAGTTGCCCACTCTTTGCCAATTCTAATAATTAGAATTTGGCAATTCTACTCACCATTCAATCATAATTCTAATTTTTTTTTATTACTTTGGGGTGCTTTTTTCTGGTCACTTTGTAATTCAACTTCCTCAACTTGAATGTTATCCAAAGTAAGTTAAGTTGGAAAATTATTACATACACAAACAAAAATTTAAGCCGTCTTCTGCATTAAGTCCAACTTTTTTTTCCTGTCGTTCTTTGGAAGGAAGTTACAGACATCAGTAATCGATGTTACTACTTTAAATAATTCTGTAATTATTTAATACTAAATAGATATGACTCAAAAATTTTTTGGAGAATCAAACCATTTTTATTTTAACCAATTTGGACACCCAAATTCTCTAGTTGCTCACTCTTTGCCAATTCTAATCATGGAATTCTAATGATTAGAATTTGGCAATTCTAATCAACATTCAGTCATAATTCACTTTTTTTTTCTGGTTGGCCTGCACTTCAAAATTCTCAGCGTGAAATGGATTGAAGTTCGAATTTTGTTCAAAGAAGGTCAAATAAACTATTATTACATACACAAACAAAACTTTAAGCCTTCTTCTGCATTGTGTTCAAATTTTTTTTTCAGTCGTTCTTTAGAAGAAAATTACAGTAATCGATGTAAATGCTTAGAATAATTCTGTAAAATTTTTATATTAAATGGATATGACTCAGAAATTTTTTGGAGGTCCAAACAATTCCCATTTGGATTCACGACCTACACCAACAGTTTCCAGTTGCCCACTCTTCTGCAATTCTAATCATGGGAAACTTTTAAACAAAATTCTACCTCCTCAACGTAGAATTAACTGATCTCCTTTGTTGGCACCAAATAAACCTTCCCGCAATGAATAAATGCATGAGAGAGGCTGGCAATGGCGGAGGCGGTTCAGCTCCCGTCTGATCCAAGCTTCAAAGAAGGGATTGTTTGCCCTGAGTGAAGGCAGGGGTTAATCTCTGTGAACCTGGGGAGGGGCCGCCGGGTGACAGATACACGTCATGGTTCTAACAATCCCGGTGATGACTTAATACAAGTTGAATAAGTACATTGTATAAGAAGGAAGAGTGACAACCGACAAGGAAAAGAGACAGACAACGCCTGCTGGATTGAAGCAGGGTGGTTTATTTTTTCCCTCTTCTGTTATGGAAAACATTTACTAGTTATTATTTCGCCAGTCGGGGTAGGTTTATGACGAACAAAGCTTCTTAGACTGACGGTTCTCAACATGAAAGGAACGCTTCCTTATGCCATAAAAATGTTTATCGTCAATAAATTTTATTTGAAGTGATCGTCACTTTATATTTTGTAGCGCGCATTATTAAGCTTTCCTTACGCTGTCAACGTATTTATCGTCCGAAGAATGTCTTAAATAATTTGATATGTGCAAGTTTTCCGCGAATCGATCGTTTGGATTATTTTTTTTGTGACATATGCACTGAAGTTTGCCTTTTTGTTTGCCAGAAGTGTATTTTTTGTAATTTGAGATGTATAAATTTTCTTCGAATCGTTCAACTTATTTTTCGAGTCTAATGCACTAAAGTTTCCATTATTGTTTATCATCTGAAATGTAACTTATGTAATTTCCTACTTATTCTTCGAAACTTTCGTCAGTATACTTTTCAAGGCAAAAGTACTAAAGTTTTCCTTGTTGTTTATCGCCAGAAATTAACTTTTGTAATTTGATATTTATTCTTCGAATCTTTCATCAGATTATCTTTCGAGGATAATGCACTAAAGTTTTCCTTATTGCTTATCATCAGAAATTTACTTATGTAATATAAAACTTATTCTATGAATTTTTCGCCAGTTTACCTTTTGAAGCTATTGACTAAAGTTTCCCTTATTGCTTATCATCAGAAATTTACTTATGTAATTTGATATTCCTCGAAACGTTAGTCAACTTGCTTTTCGAGGCTTTGCATTAAAGTTTTCTTTATTGTTTTCATCAGAAATTATGTAATTTGATAATTATTCTTCCATCTTTCTTCAGCTTAGCTTCCGAGGCTAATGCACTAAAGCTTTCCTTATTGCTTATCATCAGAAATTATCTTATGTAATTTGATACTTTTTTTTTTTCGATTCTTTTGTCATATTTGCGTCTAATGCATTAAAATTTTCCTTATTACTTATCATCAGATGTGTCTTTTATATTTTGAGATGTATAAGTTTTCTTCGAATCATACGTCAACTTACTTTTTTAGGCTAATGCACTATCGAGCGAGTTTTCTGTATGTGTCAGTTTTCTGCAAATCGATTATCAGTTTACATTTTGAGACACATGCACTAAAGTTTAAAAGAAATTAATCTCATTAGTTTAAGCTATACCTAAATACAGAAATAACAATATTGTTTCTAGTTTCTCATATGCAAATTATACACAAAAAGTATTCAAATAATAAAAATGTTTGATCACGACATTTCATGAATCTTTACAGTTTAGATCTCCGTGTGTCTGAAGGGAACGAGGGGGGAAAGCGAAAGCCATTTTAGAAATATTTCACTTTGGGAAATTAAAAATGGAAAGAACTGAAGAATGAAAATTAATACATAGAATACACTGAAGATGTTGATTAGTATCAAATTTAAACAAAAGATTTACGATCTGAGCAATTGGAAGACAAGAATTTGTGGATATAGATATTTGGACGTCAGTCTGAAACAACGCTATAGAAATAAAGCTTTGAAGTCTTAATGTTATTTTTTTTAATGAAGTATGATTAAAGGGGCAAAAAAAAATTGTATAATACAATGGCACTATTTATTTTGGCTAAATCACTATGTTCGGCGTCCGTCCGTTTGCATATGAATATGTTGTTGTTACTTATGGACTGACAGATCTGTCAACGGTTTAAGCCGAGTGAGCGTCTCTTGTTTTTTCAGTACCACCAACTAGGGCCAAGAGTACGATTTAGCTACTTCATGCGTCACATTCGCTTGCACAACCCCTTTTTACAGGGGGTGAGGGACCCATTCACACAACTCACAGATAGAATACAGAAGAAGGACAACCATACCCGAACCGGGATTCGAACCCGGGACACCCAGACCACGGGAAGACGTGCTAACCCTGTGCCAGGACGCCGGCGCGTATGAGTATGATTACTAAAAAAAAGATGAGAAAAATGAATGAATTGTAGAATTTGTTCCAAAATTACGCCTCTTTTGTCTACATTCGGACTAAATATATCCAAACACAGTCTGTAAATATGTTTGTTTGTCTTTGTATGCATGAACCCGATACTTCAAAATCGAGAGTACAGTATTAACGCCAAAACATTATATCTATCAAATATTAAATTTTATATCTCATCAAATATTTCCCCCCACTCAGTAATAGGGGAAAAAATGCGAAATTCTGTAATTTATTTTTCTTTTCAGATGAAGACACTAAACTCAGAATGAGCCATATTATCTATGTATGTGATGAAAAAACAGGAAGAAATTTCCTCTTATTTTTTCCGAACTTTTTTCCACTGTGCATCCAATCGTATGGCTACTAATTTTTGGTGTATCAAAGATTTTACCCCTTCCTTATTTATGTATGCCCTGTTCGCTTCAGAAACCCAGGATTATCGGTTTTGAAAGATATTATACTGCAGAGGGGTGATACGCATTGAGTAAATTGTGAAGAATTTTGGAGCTCTTTACTAAATTAGATGCATTTTCTTTCCTTTCTTTTATTCCATTTGCCATGTTCCATAGATGTTTTTTTAAAACAAGTTATTTCTTATAAATAAAAATAATTAATTTGTTGTTGTTGTTTTTCTTTTAACTTTCAAGTATTATAAATATATGACAAGCAATATTTCAAAAAAAAAAATGTAAAGATGAAATTTTAACTTCAATGCTTCTACTGTTTTAATTGCAAAATCATTATACTTTAATTATTCTAATTAGTCATTATGCAAAAAATTAGATTTTCATTTGAAATAAATATTCTTTTACTCAGATTTTTTTATCGACGTATTTTTATCAATTCACTTTAACATTTTTATATAGTGAATACATTGATGACAAAAATATAAAATTTCCATCTGTTTTCTGGTGGGTCAAAATATTATGCCAGACATAGCTATAATTTATACTAAATATTGAAAAAAATCATTTAATTCCTTTTCTGACTAAAAGACAGACGCTAAAAACGGTAGATACACCAGATTTTAAAATAAAAATATCTATAATAATTATTGTAATTATAAAAGGATTTAAAAACTTTGATATCATTTTGAAACTTTGATCAAGTATCATTTTAATAGGAGCAAAATGCCTTAACATTTAATTAAATGCAAAAGGAGCTTAATTAAAAAAATTGTGCATATTACGATTATTTCAAACAAGGGATTCTGACAAATATTACTTTTAAATTATTGAAATTATTTTTTCATTACACCACAAAAAAAAATACTGGGACTGAATTTTTTATGCAGAACTTTAATTATTAAATGTACAAAATATGCATTTTCATATTTAAATAAATGTCATTAGGAGACAAAATAAAACTAAAAAAAATTTCAAAACATTATTATTTATGTTATGAAGAATCATATATGACTGATTTTATATATATTTGTTGCAGCTAATAATAGATTTCTAGGATTCTTTTACAGTTTTTATGCAATGCATTCTTTAGCCAAATAAATCTTTGTTTACTTCAATATACCTTTATGATGAAAATTAAATTTTTTTTTTAATCTTATGAATTCTATTTATATAATCGAAACAGATATTAGACCAAGATATCTCTTATTATCTTTGATGCATTAACTATATTTTACGAAAAAAATTGCAAAGAATTAAAGAAAATAGATGTCTAAAGAGGACATTTCCATATATGAAGACAATGTGTAAGATAGAAGACTGAATTTTTTATCCATAATAAGACTAGATTTTGACTTTAAATATTGGTTTCAGTGATACATCTTATATACACTAACAAAAAATATCTGGCTTAATTGCTCAGTAAATAAAATAATTAGCATTTTTCACTCAATTGTCATTCGATAAGCCTTCGTTTCTTTAACAATTCTATTGGGTATCTTAAGAAGAAAAATAGTTTGTTGCTGCTTACTTTAAAAAAGGATATTTTTAAAACAGCAGAAATAAGGTAAATTTGCTGTATGTGAATCACATAAGAATTTTTTTATTAATGAAAAGTGATAGAAAAATAATTTTAATAAAGCGAAAGCAGTAAGTTCTTTTGTAGTTCATTTATCTTTAAAAAGGGGATAAATTTTCCGAGAAATATACTTTAAAGTAGAATAAGGCCTAGTCTATAAAAATTATGTCTTCTTTAATTATTCTGATAGATATTTAAATAAAATGTCTTTTCAAATTACGCCATCAATGTTTTTAAACTCAATCAAGCAGAACATTTTTGATTTTCAAGATCATATCAGCACATAAAATTTGAACTCAAGTTTGACATTTTATGAATTATGTTAGATATATTTTTTATTCTTTTGTTAATCACGGCAAAAAATACACATCATTAGTTTTATTCTGTTTGAATTCATATTTTGATGTCTTCAGTATTCTTTTATTGTGTTTTCGATATATCTTGTTCCAATTCCAAATTTACAAGCATTGATAATTATTATAACTGTTTTCTTGACTATAATACTCCCATTGATTTGACCATCAAATTTCGGCAATGATTTGAAGTCTAATCTGAGCAACTTTAGAACACATTATTTGCATATTTGCTTGAAAAAATCACCTAACTTTGTCATTAGCGTATAAATAAAATAAAATTATAAAATTATTTTGAATAAAATTATTATACTAAATTGTTGTCATGATAGTTTTTTTCTGAATATATAAGATATTTTGCGTTTTGCTTTCAAGTTGCTTTAAGACTTAAAAGCGACTTGAAACTATTCCTTTGTTAAAACATGGGAATAATGATATCTAAATATAAATACTTGTTCCAAATTTCAATCACTACGCGTTTTCTCGAAAAAAGAATTTCAGAAACCATGTAGCAGTGAAAAAAATCTTATTTTATGGCCTAAATATTTAACTGTTTCGACCTCTTCTGAAAATGCCTATCTAAATTGTAAATAAAATAATATATTTTTATTTGTAAGAGTATCAATTAATCAGTTGTTTCGAACTTTTCGGAAAATGCGTATCTAAATTGCTTATTACTCTTGACAAATAAACTCGTCATAACGCAAAATGCTGTACTTTTTCCATGTTGAGTTTACTCTTCAAAAACCGTAAACTGGTTAATGGAATTAAGATTACGATAAAGATCCAATTTATAAAATGGTCCACAATTTTGTAATTCTCTTCTTTCGACAAAACATTAGGAAAGAAAGGGAAAGAATTAAATATAAAGTCATTATAAAATTATGTGCTTTTTTTTATTTTAGCCTGAATGCGCATAGATTGAGCAAACTGAAAATTAGCATGAAATCGTTGGCAATGCTTTTAAGAAAATACTGAATAATTTGCCAATACTTTAGCAGCGAATAAAAGTTAAGCCCCTGGTACTCCATCTGATAAATAAGCGTCTTTCTGTAGCACGTGTAAATGTTCCATTTAAATGTTGATTACATATATATGGAACGATATATTTAAATATGGCAGTAAATGAACCAAAACCGAATAAAATGTATACTAATATATTTTTCTACTTAGAATAAATTGAGATAATATATTTCACATTTGAACGAATTTCAATGAATTTTTTAAATATTTTCTTACTGAAAATATACCTTTATTTTTTCTTCTTCTTAGAATTAACCAGCATTTATTCCTAATTAAAGAAAATTCAGCATTTATTTTTTAATTGAAGTAAATTATTAATACTAATCGTGTTTTACTTATTTTAGCAAAAGTGCATATTATTTTGCAATAATAATGATGATGATGATGATAATTTAAATGCAATTAAATATTTTTTATACAACTAACACATCTGAAAATTAATCTATTAAATGCAATTATTGTACTTGTCACTAACGAAAGATTTTGAAGAGCTTACTTTTAAAAATTACATTTCAAGAAAAAAATTGTAGATGTGGCATCATGAGTTTGGCAAACAACACAGTATAATCCTTTGATAAATTAAGAAAATATTTTTTATTGAAATTTAAAGAATTTCCTATCATTTTTGTTTCTTAACAAGTTCTTTGTTAATTATTTATCCTAATAGATTAAAAAGCTAATATATATTTTTTAAATAATTAAAAGGCTAGCATATTTTTAAAATTTCTGGGACTATTTATAGCAGTTTAAACAAAGAAAGTAGAAAACATATGGAGTGAACTTCCGGGAGAATTTATAGTTTATATAGTTTTGGATTCACAAAATTGAAATCGGGCCTTGAGTAATGTTGACTATTATTTTAAAAGAATTGTATTGATTTTGTTATTTTTCAATAGCTAGTATGAATCAAATGTTTTATTTAATTGTTTGTAACTTTTTCAATATTTATAGTTGTCAATTTAATAGCTTCGTTAAAATACAATTTAGTACAAATACAATACAATACAATTTAGATGATGAAAGATGACAAATTAGTACAGTACACTCCCGATTATCCGCGGAATTGGGTGGCGCGGCCGCCGCGGATAACAAAAATCGCGGATAATCCGAAAAAAGCTAAAAACGGGTATAGCAAAAAAGAAAACAGTCATTCCAACTTTGAAAAATCGTTTTATGTACAATAAAGCATAAAATAAACAACAGGAAATGTTTAACTAACGCTTAATATTTTAGTATATCACTCAAAACTAACCTAAAATGCATTTTGTTAATGAAACAGAAAAGTAGAAAAGTGTTTTGTATTTACGAGAGGCGTCAAGGATACACAGAAAAATGAATACATATGTACTGTTTTAATACTGTAATGTATTATGTAATTACAAAAGCATAACTGTAAAACTGCACCTTTTTAAAAAAACCAGTCAAAAAAAAAAAAAAAAAAAACTTTGTGTGGCAGGCGCGGATAATCCGCACCGCGGATAATCGGGAGTCTACTGTACTTTCAATCTTTCGATTTATTAAAGAAATAGAAAGGGAAATAAGAAATCTAAGACATTTGATTTATATTTAAATGTAAATCTTCAAAATGTAAATCTTAGGCCCTATTCGTTTTAAGAATGTGATAACTATCTAAGAACGTATTGTTTCGTTTATACATTAATATAGCATTTATTACGATGACGGTATGAAACAGTGTTTCATACATTTAACCACTTTAACAACTGATTTAATTCTTATAACTATAGTTTCTTAGTAGGAATATAACATATACATACTAAAAGACAGTTATGCAGTTGAAGAATTTTGAATATAAATGAAAGATCTAATTATTATTAATATTCATTTAAGTTAGAATTTAAAGAATTTAAAATAGTTTCTGTGTATTTTGTTTCATTCTGTTAAAAAAAAAGCAATTTATAAAAATTGCATTTGCAAGATATAGATTAAATTTCGAAAATTATACATAAGTCTATTTGATTGAACTAGCATTATGCATTTCAAAATCATAATTTTTATAAATGCGTTTGGTGAGACAGGGTTTTAGAATTGCTCTTTTTTAATAAATTTGCAGAAGTAAATTTCTCGTATTTGATTATTATTTTCAACATTCTTCTAAAATGCGGTATTAAGAGGCCATATAGGGACATTAGCAGATAGTTGTTCCGATGAGATAACTATGTACCATTGTCCCATTTTGGTCACGTGATGTTCCTGTGTTAGACGTGACCTTCCACTGAGCGCAGTAGTTGTCCTCGTGTGGAAGCTGCTTTAGTCATTCATTTCAAAAGAACAAACTGACAATGATCGCTTATCTAATGTCGTTCATTGCCACTGCTCCAAACCTTATATACAAAGACAACCTTTATAATACGACAGTCATTTTAATGTTTTAGCGCATATAGCACTAGCTAATGAGTGAGCGCAAATGCGACTGAGTTCATCTGGCACTTACCCTCTTCCGCTGATGATTGAATTGCCTCCTATGGGAGGGGTTGTACCGTGGACGGGTCATTCATTCATCAAATTCCAAATATCTTGGAGTAGAATGGGCTTAATTTTAGTGGTTGTATGTAGCTTATTGCATTTGAAATCTTTTTTACGGCATAACACATTTTCTCTTAGAAGAATAGACCTTATGTGTGCCATAAGAATGATCCACAATTGAAAGTATCTTCAAATTATGGTTCAAAATGAGAAAAACCAGTCTCAAAACAGCTCGCCAAGCCTAATGAGAGGAAACTTCGAAAAGCAGCAAAATTCTTGGGCCCAGGATTGGTGACAGTCGACCTGGCATAAAAAGGGGAAGTATATATTGAGAAAATAAAAGTGTGGTATGTACATGTCCTAGGTACTACGTCAGTGGTTTACCCTATACCCTGCCTCGTTTGCCCTTATTTAGCTTCTAAACGGGAAGTTAATTAAACTTAACTAAAAATACTTGTTTTGTGAATATGAATTATGCAACACAGACGACTTCGTACTTCAGTCTCGAAAATTAGGCTTGGTCTTTGTGGCCTTCAGATGTCAGAGAGGAGTGCAATTTTTAAGTTTTGAAAACTCCAGAAATTGTTTACATCTTCTGGAAACAATGGAACCGGTACTCATTGTTTAAGAAACCTTGACTGAATTAAATATATATATATAACAATAACATAAAATAAATTAAAGCAGTAAAGATTTTTGTTGTCATTTCTTTTCATGTGCAAAAGCCTAAGTGGTCGACACCTACAGATAAAATTCCAGGCTTATAAAGCTCAGAAAAAGTGGAGATTTATTAACACAATCTGAAAAATTCATGTTTTTAGAAGAACACTACCTGTGATTCACTTGCCGGTAAGCAATTCTCTTTCTCTTCTGTCAGATAGACTTCAGAAGTCAAGCCGCCTCCGCAAAATCACGTCTCATGCATTTATTCAACAGCGGCTTCTCCAACAAAAAGCACTTCTAACAGCCAAGATCGGGTGTCCAAGGCTGCTTTATCTATCTATTTATTTCATCAAATGAAATAAATAACATTGGAAGGAAATGTAATCGAAGACCGACTGGGCCAGATTGAATTGAATGAAACATAAGCCCCTTTTTGGACATACTACAATTCGCGGCGGGATTTTTATTTTTATTTTGGGCGTATAGGGTTTTTGTTGTCCAGTGATAACCTGGGAGGGGATAGCGGATGTTTAATGAGTTCTGGCAGTTTCATGGCGTGGATTTCATGAAAATCGTGAATAGGATAGGAGGAGGCTCTGTTGGAAGTATCGGCGGCATGGAAAACTGACGAACCATGAGGAAAACACGTGTTTTTGGAAGGGGATGCTTTTCGACATTGACAGACCTGTTTGGCAGTTGGATAATTGGCGTGGCATTGGATTGAGTGGGATTTGGGTATGACCGTTCCTCTAGAAACAAAATGAGAAATACTGGAAGGAATAATCGATCACTCTTTATTTTGATTGCTGGAATCTGTGCGAAAGCGTCTGCTCATGAGAACGCATTCATTCTATTTGAAAGCATGATGTGGATTTTTGAGTTTCTTTTTGTTCCAATTCTTTTCATGAATAAAAGGGTGGATATGAAACTCAAAATAAATTCTTATTTTAATCAGGAGCATTGAATAAATTGAATTGCTGTCTGTATTCTTTCAATTTCTTTCTGTTTGATGATTGAATTAGTACATAGGATGAGTTCAAATAAGTACCAGTCAGGGTTTATGCTTTATTCTGCGAAGGTAGTGGTAAAACTTTATTCAAAGCTTCACTCTGGTACGGTGATGTGGTTGATTTATCTATTTGAAATACAGAACTTTAAAAGGAAAATATTGTATGCCAAACATCTTTCATATTCAGTAAAATTTGTAACATTGCTTAATTAAGCAGTTAGCTTCCTGATAAGGAAGAGAATTTTATAGATAGCTTTTGCGGATGGTGCATGGATGCCAGTTCGATGTATCTTGCCTTTAGCAATGCATTTGGCGACAAAAGTAAAGGTCTCAGAATATCCGAATATCTTTGGCGATAGCCCCATTAAGACTCAAGTTCTAACATTTGTTCTAGAACATTTGAAGATGTTATAAAAACTCAAGAAATAGATTCTTTCACATGGGCAAATAGTTAGTCAAATCGAACGAGAGATATTGAATTGTTTCTTTTTATTCTACTCTCTGGCCACTTTGTGCTGTTATGTTTCTTTAAAAACATATTGCTAGACGTATGCAGCTTTCACTGTTAGTTCCTTTTAAGTTAATTTTTCGTACGTATCTTGTTACCTGTGTTTTGTATTTTCGTGTAGAAGTAAGTTATTCTTTATATATTATGGAATCTGTTGGATCTTTTTACCGTACTACCAACTGCCGATGAACATCGTTAGTGTCAGTTCATCGTCAATAGTATGCACTTCTTTTGCTAGGAAGTGTAAAACAAATCCGTTCTTAAATTCTTGCCAAAACCTTTGTAGCATATCACTATCGATAAGGACACTATAACTGTGACACTAAATTTCAAAGTGAATATCAAGCCCAAAGGCGTAAAGGCTCGGAGGCGAAGAAGAGTATGCTTAAAGTGCCGGTCTGAGAAGGAGACAGTCTATCCTTGCGTTTATGACAGTTTATAAAGACATTCTTGCCAACATCTTTGTAGCATATCACTATCTATAAGGACAATATAACTGTGACACAAAGTTTCAAAGTGAATATCAAACTCAAAGGCACGGAGGCGAAGAAGAGTATGCTTAGAGTGCCGGTCTTAGAAGGAGACAGTCTATATTTGCGTTTATGACAGTTAATAAAGAGATTCTTGTCAAAATCTTTGAAGCATATCACTATCTATAAGAACAATATAACTGTGACATAAAGTTTCAAAGTGAATATCAAACTCAAAGGCGTAAAGGCTGGTAGGGGAAGGAGAGTATTCTTAGAGTGCCGATCGTAGAAGGAGACAGTCTATATTTGCGTTTATGGCAGTTTATAAAGAGATTCTTGCCAAAATCTTTGTAGCATATTACTATCTATAAGAACAATATAATTGTGACACAAAGTTTCAAAGTGAATATCAAACTCAAAGGCGTGAAGGCTGGGAGGCGAAGAGGACTATGCTTAGATTGCCGGTCTTAGAAGGAGGCAGTCTATCTTTGCGTTTATTGTAGCATATCACTATCTATAAGAACAATATAATTGTGACACAAAGTTTCAAAGTGAATATCAAACTCAAAGGTGTAAAGGCTCGGAGGCGAAGAAGAGTATGATAGAGTGCCGGTTTTAGAAGGAGACAGTCTAAATTTGCGTTTATGGCAGTTTATAAAGAGATTCTTGTCAAAACCTTTGTAGCATATCACTATCTATAAGGACAATATAACTGTAACACAAATTTTCAAACTGTGTCTCAAACTCAAAGGCGTAAATGCTGGGAGGCGAAGAGGAATATGCTTAGACTGCCGGTCTTAAAAGGAGACAGTCTATCTTTGCGTTTATGGCAGTTTATAAAGGGATTCTTGCCAAAATCTTTGTAGCATATCACTATCTATAAGGCCAATATAACTGTGACACAAAATTTCAAAGTGAATATCAAATTCAAAGGCGTGAAGGCTGGGAGGCGAAGAGGAGTATGCTTAGACTGCCAGTCTTAGAAGGAGACAGTCTATCTTTACGTTTATGACAGTTTATAAAGAGATTCTTGCCAAAATCTTTGTAGCATATCACTATCTATAAGAAAATTATAATTGTGACACAAAGTTTCAAAGTGAATATCAAACTCAAAGGCGTGAAGGCTGGAAGGCGAAGAGGAGTATGCTGAGACTGCCGGTCTTAGAAGGAGACAGTCTATCTTTGCGTTTTTGATAGTTTATAAAGAGATTCTTGCCAAAACTTTTGTAGCATATCACTATCGATAAGGACAATATAACTGTGACACAAAGTTTCAAAGTGAATATCAAACTCAAAGGCGTGAAGGCTGAGAGGCGAAGAGGAGTATACTTAGACTGCCGATCTTAGAAGAAGACAGTCTATCTTTGCGTTTATTGTAGCATATCACTATCTATAAGAACAATATAATTGTGACACAAAGTTTCAAAGTGAATATCAAACTCAAAGGTGTAAAGGCTCGGAGGCGAAGAAGAGTATTATAGAGTGGCGGTTTTAGAAGGAGACAGTCTATATTTGCGTTTATGGCAGTTTATAAAGAGATTCTTGCTAAAACCTTTGTAGCATATCACTATCTATAAGGACAATATAACTGTAACACAAATTTTCAAACTGTGTCTCAAATTCAAAGGCGTAAATGCTGGGAGGCGAAGAGGAATATGCTTAGACTGCCGGTCTTAAAAGGAGACAGTCTATCTTTGCGTTTATGGCAGTTTATAAAGGGATTCTTGCCAAAATCTTTGTAGCATATCACTATCAATAAGAACAATATAACTATGACACAAAGTTTCAAACTGTATCTCAAACTCAAAGGCGTAAATGCTGGGAGGGGAAGGAGAGAATGCTTAAAATGCCGGTCTTAGAAGGAGACAATATATCTCTGTGTTTATGACACTTTTTAAAGAAATTTTATCGTCTTTAATTATAGAAAATGCTCGGAAATATTGTCAATATATCTCCAAGATACTACACGACATTCAGAATATCGAACAACATATTATAAGAGTGCGAGAAATAATATAATGTCCTGAGTACCATTTTTCTTTGTTAGACCTCTTATAAGAAATGGAAATGAAATTATTTTCTGTTTTTTACTTTATAACTCACATTATATTATCAAAATATAACAAACTCATGAGAACTATTTTTTCCAAAATTAATTACCTGGTAACGCAATTCATATGAATTCAAAACTATATAAATTGAATCGATCAATTGATAATAAAGTTTGGAAATATTAAAATAACATGTGTTAGCATTCAAAAACGCAAATGCATACTAAATTTCAAAACTTTTGCCCATAAAAAATTTAAATAAAAGAGACTTACAGCCATGAAAGAAGCCCAATGAAATAAAATTGTTTAAAAACATAATTGCAACCAACCTTTAAAAAGAGAGAGAGAGAGAGAGAATAGAACGATTCTGAAATTGCCATCACAGAAAGAATTTTTTTAACTTTAAGGTAATCAGAAAAGCGATTTCTTCTCTTATTATAATTACTAATTATATCACTTCTATAATAAAATTATTTTCTAGATTACGACAAAAGTACAAAATTGGATAAAAAACTCAATGTCAGCACAAAAAAAAGATAATTTTTGATTCTATTAGAGCATTTTAATAAATATCAAACGAGAACACTTAGTCGCGTAATATATCACCACTAGAATTTTAGGCCCTCTATGATAAGTGATATTCTTCAATAAACTTTGGAAAAATTGAGAAAAAAACTTACCAATTTTGAAGCAAACCTATTGAGTGAACCTAATAAGAAAAAAATGTATAATAAACGCTGTCTTTATTCGACTTTGGTAACTCGATTTGCCCTTTTTATTCAATTAAAAAAAATACAAAATTTTATTTGGAAAAACTGGATTATATCAGTTTGCCGTACATTCGTAAAGACACGCGTACACAACTGCTACATTTTCGAATTGAAAATGACAAATCTGGTCTGTATATTCGATTTTGTTCTTCGTCTTACGACTAAGCTGTTCAATACTCAACTTATTGAGATAAATTATTGGGCAAATATCACACTAAGTAATATTATGCTTTGAAAGTTACAGAACTTACAATTCAAGTACTTCAGCAAAAACAATTCTCTCATCATCGAACCAGTTTGTTTAAAATGTGGAAGTTTTTGAAAAATTATTTGAGCAAATAATGAAAAAAGTTGGAAAAACGAAAGCATCATAATTAATTGAAATAGTTATGATTGTTTGCCCCACATGGTAAAAGATAACTTTTAAAATAAGCAAAAAGCAGTTTGGAATGGATAGTTAAATACAGTTTGAAAGGAAAGATTGGCCAAAGTCAATTGTAAATG
Organism: Argiope bruennichi; assembly: GCF_947563725.1. Taxonomy (NCBI): domain Eukaryota; kingdom Metazoa; phylum Arthropoda; class Arachnida; order Araneae; family Araneidae; genus Argiope; species Argiope bruennichi. The sequence continues at coordinate 74,877,602 of NC_079160.1, forward strand.
TTGACAAAAGTCGTTTCGAGAAATTAGCTAAAGAAAATTTAGAAAAACTTTCAAAAAGCAATGGATGGTGAAAGACAGCTTGAAAGGATATATTGGCCAAAATTAATTGGAAAAGCTGGCAAAAGTCGTTTGGTTATATTGGCAAAAGAAAATTTGGAAAGATTGCAAAAATCTATCATGGAAATGTTAGATAAAATTAATTTGGAAAGATTAACAGAAATCAAATTTGAAAGATTTGAAAAAGACAATTAGGTTTATTTGAATATGATATCCAAGATACATTGCCCCTCTTATATACTTAGTTATTAGGCCTAATATACAATTTTAGACTCATTAATTAGTTTTAATGCTTCCATAAATTTAATAATAATGCACTCCATTTATTTCTTTGACAATAGGATTTCCAGTTTTGAACAAATTTAGATACAAAAACGGACATACGTCATATTTAAATACGTATATTGTCGCGTAGACGAAGTCAGCGTAGATAAATAGTTTGTTAACTAAAGTCAAAGATAACACACGCTAATCGCAACTCGAGGCTTTCTTCAAGGAACTAAACCCAACATATGCCTTTAGCCACAAGACGAAATGAATAGAATCTTCCAGATTTAGAAAGATACAGAAATTATAGGAACATTCTAGAACAAAGAGAAATAACAGAGAGTAAATCAATAACAAAACAATTTTTAGGTCCCAAGCTAGAACAACTTGATCCCAGAATTTATTTTAAGCACATAAAACAGCTTAAAATATTCGCCAACAAAAATTTTAGTCTTATTTTTGTAGATTCCACCACATCACTCAGCTGACACTGTGCTTTTGACCTTCAGAAGTGCTTGGGTGGTATATAAAAAAAAACACTTTTTACCTTAGTACTAATAACACAAACACCATTAATTTTCTTAGAAAACCCTACTGACATAAAATAATTATCCAACTCCCGAAATCAAAATTTCCGTCCACGTTTCCGATCTGTTTACGCGCTGGATAGGAGCTGAGAAATGCCCCGGCCTTCTTTCCCTACGGAGCGACAAATAAATCCCACAATTAATTGAATTACCGACATCACGCATGAAACTCTGGCCCAGAGAGATTTAAAAACTCTCTCGGGTGACGTTTAAGCAAATAAAGCATTGAGAGAGTAACACCTCACGCAATGCTGCTAGTTCGACGAACCTGTGAGTAAACAGGGGGGGTTGAGAAGGGGGCGATTAATTAATCAGCACCTAAAGCGGAAAAGGACAGGTGAGAGGTGCTTTTCCATCTGTCATGAAAACGTTAATAAGCCTTTCCACGAGTGAAGGAAACTCCGCCCCTCAATTCATCCATAAACACTCGCCTCGGACCACACGGGCCGGTAGGGGGGTCATCTCCTAATTGAACGATTTTCACTCGAGGCTTGTTTTTAGGGCGCCATTTGCCATTTATAAACTTACTAGAAAATATGAGGTTTGTTCTTTTTTTGAGTAAATATTATCTATTATTTTATGTCAATTTTAATTTACATTACATTCAGCGTATAAAGTTACACTAAATTAAATAGTTCTATATATAATCCAAATGTAAACTGACATATTTAGACAGAACTGACTTAAATTTAACGAATTTGACTTAAAAATAACTGACATATTTAGACAGAATTAAGTTTTCAATATCAATAATCGATATTTAGCAATAATATTCAGACAATTATTCAATAAAGTGAAATATACCGTTAATTCCGGAATTCGAAAAATCTTATGCGCATGCATCGAGAGGCGTTTATTTTGTCAAACCAGTGGAAGTGGTCTCCGTAGAACTTTCTCGCATACTATCTAATAAGCTTGTCATGATAGAGAATACTTTACAAGGCATTGGTGTACAACAGTTAGGGAATGTTAACTTTTGGCAGGAATAAAGCATTTTTACTGAATTAATGGCGTCCCCCTTGTCAATGAATCCCTTGCATGAGATTTATGTATCTGAAAATCGAATTTGTATTTTAGACACGCTTTTTTTAAAATCGATTGAAACAAAAATTTCACACAAAACTGCACTTGTAGTCACAACATCCCATATTAAATTTCATATATTTAATTCATTGTGACCTTGAGTTATCGCATTTGCATGTTTCTGAAAGTACAGACCGACAGACAGTCAACTCATGATTGAATTTGGCTTAAAATTTGGCAGGTATTTACACAGCAAATGTTAAATATGTGTACTGAATTTTATCTATTTAGCTCTCTTTATTTTATAACTATCGTGTTAACTTATATTCGAGCCCCTGGACAGACGGACTTCCTCTGAACAGAATTTAGAGAACAGAAATAGATATCTGCAAATTTGGTGTAAAGACTATATACCAAATTTCAGCCGTCTAGCTTAAAACATTTTCGAATTATTTTTGTCATAGACAGACAAACACACAGATGGAGAGATTCTAAAAATGTATTTTTCAAATTCACGGTGGTCTAAAACGTGGGGATTTGTCTCGAGTTTGAATTTTTGACAATTGCTATACTTTCTCTGTACTCGAATATGAGAAAGTAAAAAGGGGTGCGAGGAAAGATGAAATGAGAGATGTTTACATTTAGTAATAGGATGGACTTAGATTATTCGCAAGAGTAGAATGTGTAATAATAGATTATCTTTTTTCGTGTCATCCCTTAGCGAAGTATAATCGTCGAAAAATGCTAGTCTCGGGATCCTGAAATGAACAGTATGCGTGAAGTAATGCATTTTTAAGCATCAAATTATGGTAAACAATAAAGGCGTGTTATTCTATAGCCTTACACCCTATTTATTGTGTAAATGAATGAAAGGCATTTCATAAAATTTTTTGATGACATGCATTTGTATATATATATATATATATATGTGTGTGTGTGTGTGTGTGTGTGTGTGTGTGTGTGTGTGTGTGTGTGTGTGTGTGTGTGTGTGTGTGTGTGTGTGTGTGTGTAAATTTATAAACAATATGCCATTCTTAACGTAGTATAAATTTATATAAAAAAAATAAATATTTAAAAATATAAATAAAGCCAAATTAAATAAATAAAAAAGTTTTAACTACAAAATTTCTATAAATATATTTTACAGTATATTTACAGAAGTTTTATCAATAAAGTGTGGTTCAGTGACTCTATAACTAAATTCGAAGAGATGTTGTACTTTCACTTTAACACTACAGTTCCGAGTTTATCACAAAAATAACTGCCTGTTGTGGTTGAATATAATTACTACAAAATAATAATATCTATATTAGGGACTACAGTATGAAATGATCTAATTCAATGTTTTTAATATTGTGAAAAGAAAAAAAATATCAGATGAATGTATTTTGTTATTAAATTACTTTTTAATCGAATCTGATAGAAAAAAAGAAAAAAAAACAGTGCTATATTTTTATTTGTTTCCCTACAATCATTTTATTGAAATTATTGCGGTTGCCATATCATAAAACATTATTTTGTTTCTGTTTAGAAATACCTTTAAAAAAACATTTTTTAAAAAAATGTTATTATCATAAGAATACTTTTTTAAACATTATTCTTCCAAAAACATTTTTATTCTAAAAATGTTTTTTTATAATGTTATATCATTCAGTCTACATAAAGCTATGAAAATAAAGATTACATGATTTGTAAAGATTGCCAGCCAGCTCAAACTTTTGATAACACCAATGATAACAATAATGAATGAAACTTTTGATAACAATAATGAATGAAACTTTTGATAACAATAATGAATGAAACTTTTGATAACAATAATGAATATAACTAATAAAAATTTATTTTAAACCACGGGTGTTTAACAATTTAACATGAGCTTCTTTAGAATATTCTCTTGATTAACATGCACTTTAACAGTCACACGATATTCCTATCAGAACGTTAATCTACCCGGAACATCCGCTGACGATATGCAATAAGTCGATAATGTGGCCTATCCTTATGGATATATAAATTTCGACAACTAGCACTTTAGAAGAAGACCAACACAATCGATATTCAAAGAACAACGATATATATATATATATATATATATATATATATATATATATATATATATATATATATATATATATATATATATATATATATATATATATATATATATATATATATATATATATATATATATATATATATATATATATAAATTAAGTCGATTCCTACTTAGGTCCACAATTTTTTTTAGTTACTTTTTATTAAATAATTACAATTAATATAAATATGTATATACATATGATAGAATTGTAATATTAAGTGGCAAAATAGAACTTGGCGACATGGCTACGGATTTAGCGCCTTTGGTGACCAAATAGAAATTACTGGACAAATTTAATTAATGAATTAATATTTGAAAAAAAACTGTATTAACATCAAGTGTCATCCATTACAAGTTTTAAAAAAATGTATTTGAACTTGAGTGGATGAATAAAAAGTATTTTATTAACGATTGAAAATTTGAACAAGATATATATAGAGAGAGTGTGAGCTAATAGTAGGAAATGAATAAATAATAAGATTTCTCAATCGTAATTACGAAAGTTCCCAAGTTAGCAATTCGTATTCACTTTCTAAAATACAAATACAAATTAATGCAAAATGCAGACATTAAAAAAATAATGCAAAACAACAAAACAATCATAAAATTATCTGAATCTGATAAATAATCTAAGTACAGTACAATAAAATTATAAAATAATACAAAATTAATCGCAGCTAGCATACAAGAGCGAGTAATCGCAATAAATAACAAAAATAGTAAAGTCATACAAAAAGGCGAACTATGTACGCACGCGCATACAAGAATTTGAAAATTCATTGATGAAACAAAAATAAAAATATAATTAAAAACAAAATTTTCTTTTATATTTAGGTTAAGTTTTTATTATTATTATTAATAATGCTTGGTATTGTAAACAAGTTCTGCTCCGTTTTTTAATCATTTTTTTTTCCTTCCTCTTATTAGAATATTTTCATTGATACTTGTAAATATTTGTATTTTATTATTATATTTGTTATATTTATTATATTTCTATATAATATAACATTCATCTTACTGTAATAGATTGTAAGCATTTCAAAATTTACAATCTTTAATTTAATTTTTTTATATATTTTATTGTATATATTTATTAGTAAGTGCCAGCCTTTTTATTGGAGCATTCTCCTCTCGGAAAGCCATTTTATGATCTAAAACCAAAGGAATGAGGTGAATGGATGTTGAATGAACCTCAAATAGGCTAAATAACTGATGATACAGTCATACGTTAGTTTAGTTTCGATTAGTTAAATCAACGCGCTACTCTAAAGCTGACTAAGAATATTTTGTATTGAACCAGATGGCATCTGATCTGGTTATAGAGGCATAATTAAAGCGGAGTAGGCAGAGAATGTGCCCTGGATACTGTTATCAGGTGGCAGAAAACTAAGGAATCAAATAGTTGCATTTTAGAGAAAATTTCATTACTTCTTTTTTTTAGCTTTTATTCTCCCGGTGCATTAAAAAAAGGAAGGAAAGAATCCTTAAAGAATATAATTCCAGAATAAAGCAGAACTCAATTCCCATCCAACACAGAATGCAATTCCAATCCAATACAGAAAATAATTCCAATCCAATACAGAACACAATTCAATCCAATGTGAAACAAAATCCATTAAGGAAAACAATCCTTTAAGGAAAACGATCCTTCAAGGAAAACAATCCTTTAAGGGAAACGATCCTTTAAGGAAAACAAACCTTTCAAAGCACAATTCCAATCCAATACAGAACGCAATCCTTTACACAATGCGATTCTCACAAGACACAATCTTTTACAGATTACTACCCTATATAGAAAACAATCCTTAGTAAACAAAATCCTTTACAAAAAAAAAAAAAAAAAAAAAAAAAAAAACTATACATATAAAACACAGTCCTTTACAAAACACAATTCCAACCCAACATAAAACATGATCCTCACAGAAGGCAATCTTTTACTGATCACAACCCTATACAGAAAACAATTCTTACAGAACTCTATACATACAGAACACAATCCATATAAAACACAGTCCTTTACAGAACTCTATACATTCAGAACGCAACCCATATAAAACACAGTCCTTTACAGAACTCTATACATTCAGAACGCAATCCATATAAAACACAGTCCTTTACAGAACTCTATACATTCAGAACACAACCTATATAAAACACAGTCCTTTACAGAACTCTATACATTCAGAACACAACCTATATAAAACACAGTCCTTTACAGAACTCTATACATTCAGAACGCAATCCATATAAAACACAGTCCTTTACAGAACTCTATACATTCAGAACGCAACCCATATAAAACACAGTCCTTTACAGAATACAATCTATACAAAAAGCAATTCCAAACCAATGTAGAACACGATCTTTTTTTATAAACTAGAAATAAAAAAAAAGTTATCGTTAGATATCTTTAACAGAGATTTTATGACTCAAACCCCATCTTTGAAAAACTAAATTCCTTTCATCTGAGGATATATTGGAATGAGGATACAACAGAATATCCTCAAGTACTTTTCAAAATAATCTACCACACGTTTAAAATATGAAGGTCCAAACTAAGTAGCAAAAAATTTATGGCACAGGTTAAAAAAAAAAAAAAAAAAAAAAGGTAATTAATCCACAATAATTTTCGTAAAATAATTTTTAAACATTTATCAAAAGTTTAAAATGTATGTATGTCACAGTTGTGAATAAAATATTATTTTTCTTGGCGAATTTCTATCAACATCTCGTGTTTTTACTGTTACCGGCGTGGTATAAAATGACCTCATTCTATTGATCTAAGCGAAATTTTACACCTTACGGGTCAAAGTAAAGAGTTCAAAAAGGCATTCTCGAATTTCCTTTATTTACAATGAAAGTTAATATATAGTTTGCTTCACTATATACGTATGGGAAAAAGTCAAAAGAAACTAAAAAATTCATAAGAGAGGGGAAAAAAAAAAAAGAAGATTTTAAGAAATATTGCTTTGAGGAATAACAATCGAGATCCAGGTCATTCTTCACACAAATCACTTTTAAATTTCAATCTTAAAAGTTAATTAATAAAAACTTTGAAAAGTCACTGTCTCGATTTGCATATTAGTTCTGAATATTCTAACTCGCGCAACCTGTGAAAAATCGTAAATAAAATTTAACGACCCCTGTTAGCAATGCCAAACTTATCTGAGCCGAATAGCAGAAGCAATGCACACAGCAGGAAAACAGGTTTCATAACTCTGCGAATTATACCATCGTTGTCGGCTTAAGTAATGACTGAAATGATTAAAAGCAAGCATTAAATGCATTATCACCCCCTTTACGCATTAGAAGCTCGCTACCGATAGCTTCATTTCAATTTTTATGACCGTTTCATTTAGAATGCACATATCTTCCTCGACGTTTTTCTTTCTTTTTCTGACGTTTTTCTCGTTACTGCTTTAATCTGGCGAATAATTCTGCAGTCATACGATCAGTATCTGTCTCTCTGTCCACATAAAGGCATATATAATACCTTTATACTCTCTGTCTATATTTCCAACATCTTTATTGGGTACCTGTCAACATTTTCCATATTTTCTTTTATTTTCTCATCAATTCTGTCCTTATTAGTTACTTATAAAGGCATTAAAATCTGGTGTGTTCTATTAAAGTATCTGGTTACGTGGTCATATTTTATGGGTTTATCGTTTTAAGATCAGTTGTTTCGAACAATTCAGTATTTTTTTCTTTTTGTTTGGTTTATTTGTTCTGTTCCCATTATTTCATTTGTGGTAAAAAAAAAAGAAAAATATATTAATTGATAAAATACTATTTATACTAATTGGCATCGAGATTTTGATGAATTTTCACATTCTTTTGCTTTCCTGAGTCTATTCTTTCTTGTATATATAGTATAGAGAAAGTCAAAAAATTCCAACTCAAACTTTCCTGAGTTCGAAAAACACATTTTTGGAAAAAATTCTGCCTTTCTGTCTCTGGCAAAGATAACTCAAAAGTGCTTCGAGCTAGCAGATTGAAATTTGGCATATGGTCTTTACGCTAAACTTGTAGATTTCTATCAAATTTTGAGCAATATCCAGTCAGAGTAAGTCTGTCTGGATGGCTGTTCGAATATGATTTTACACGATAACTACAAAACTAAGAAGGCTAGATAAAATTCGATACACAGAATTTAACATATATTGTCCAGACACTTTTCGAATTTTGAGCTAAATCTAACAAGGAATTTGCCGTACTTTCTGTCTCTACTTTCAGAAATTTTTTAAAGTGATAACTTAAAGACGCAATGAAATAAATATATCAAATTTGGCACTGGATTTTGCTGTTCTATGTCAAATTTTTGTTCTATCGGTTGGGAAACGCTTCTAAAAATCAAATTCGATTTTCAGATACTGTTAAATTCATGCCAAGGATTAATCGCCAAATAATTCGCCAGGGTTTACAGGAAAGATTCAGTAAAAATGCTAAATTTACTCCAAAAGTGTATATTTCGTAACTCTGTACGCCAATGTCATGTAAAGCGGTCTCTAGGATAACGCCTTTATCAAAGAGCATGCGAGAAAGTTTTAGGAAGACAACTAGCGCTATTTAGAATTTTGTTTGGCAATCTGTGAGCGCAATAATTCAAAAAAGGAAAGAGGCAAATTAATCAAATTCCGAATGCGGGCTTTGCATCAAAAAATTTAAATAAAAAAAAATCTCTGTAAAATTTTGGACTTAAAGTATTAACGAGAAGTTTCTTTACCAATTTCAAAGAATATAAATGCAATTAGTGAACAATGAACTGCTTGAAATGAAAGAGTAAAATTTAGTTAAATATTTATCATTAGAAATGTATGTCTTAATCAGTTTTTGGATCAAATCTATCAAATCCTTGACTATCTGTCCGTCTGTCTATTCTTACATATGTGAATGCGATTCCTCAAAAGTACTATATAATGTACAGGAATCAATATTCGGTTACATAAGCCTGGACAACCATTGAAACTAAAATAAATATTTAGTAAAAAATATGAGTAATTCTCATTATTGGTTCCAGTTTCAAGAAGAGATCTTGTCAGTATCTTCCCTTTGAGTACCAGCAAATTTCGATGAATTACATTCAATTAGGACGGCAAAATGAAACCGTCTCTGCTAGAGCAACCAAAAAGTACATCTCTCTCTCTTTTTCTCTCTCTTGGTACGTCTGTTTCAGAAAATTCTTGCCTTGTAATCTACTTTTGTTCATTACTAGACCATAATCCTTATCACTCCTTTCCTCAATGAAGGTTAAGTAATGTTATAGCTTTCTGATTTGGCATTACTAACAGAAGTCGTTAAATTTTATTGTCGATTTTTTACAGGTCAGTTCGACAGTTAATTTTTTACAGGTCGATTTTTTACAATTCAGTCAAATTCGACCCGATTATGCAATGATTTCATTCAATAAAAAAGAAACCTCTTCTTGACCTTTGTTACGAATTGCGGATGAATCATATACTCCGTAAAATACGTACTCTAAAATAACGTTTTTCAGATTTCTTTGAAAAATGGATAGTTGTGAAAATCAATCATTATGAGGGGATTATAATCTTTCATATAAAATAAAACTTTTGCGAAATGGGTCGAGTCATTGGAACCCAGGAAATGGGCTTTCTTTTTAGTTATTTTAACTATTTAAACCCTTTTTAGGGCCGTGGGAAGTATGTTTCCCACCAAATTTATCAATCTTTGTATGAAATCATGTAGGTTGGCATACGTTCTGACAATTTTTTTAGTAAGTCAGAAACTTAGATGCTACAGTTCTTTATCTCAGACAAAATGATGTGTCTTGATTTGTACTTAATTATTAATTAATCAAACTAATTAATTAATCAAATTAAATTTGTCTAATAAATTAAATGAATCCCTTTCCTTATTCTAATTTCAAGCCTAAAAATATTTTAACATAATATGACTAGAAAAAAATGGCCCTTTAAAGGGTTAAATACATAGATGATGAACTTTTATTTTAACAATTGTTAGTAAATACTCCATTTTCTTAGTTATTTTTGTTTTCTGACACTTCTATAGAAAGAGGAAATACTATGTTCGTCAAAGAATTCAAGCGAGACATTCTGACAAATCTCCACTTTTTAGAACAGAATCACGGGAGAAAATCACCGAAAGTTATCTCTCCAATAATTTTTATATATTAACACAATCAGGCAGATTTTATTCTTTTCTTTTTATAAAAAAATTGGGTTCTATACACGTATAATAGAGAGGATGCTAAAAGTTTAAATAAATTAAATGTCAGGATAAGCATTATATTGACATAATTCAGCCCATTTTGCGATTCATAGAATATGGTAACAATATTTGTTTTTGAATGTCTTAATTTTGAACGATTGTTTCCTATATAAATATAGATCTATATTTTAATTCATAGGAACATATATCAAACTTCATTTATCTTGTTGACTATATTTTACATCTTTTACCTCATATACGAAATATGGGAAGAGGAAGTATTGTAATTGTCAAACAAACAAAAGAAAAAAAAGTATTCATACTTCATATTTTAGCAACTATCTGTATTTTAGATTCCCTAAGTCTTAAGAACATGTTTTTGAAGAACATTATAACTATAAAACGCTTTGAGCCAGAAATAACGCATGCGGTCTTCACACAAAAATATGTAGATTACCCGTCAAATATGGAACGATGTCAGCAATCCATTCACAGAAAGTTTTTCTATCTGTTTATCCAAGTGAAAATGAAAACGATAATTACAAGAGCTAAACAAAAGTAATTAAAAATACGATTTGAGTATCTAAATAAAATTAAAGCTGCAATAAATTTTGAAACAATACCATCGACTGATTGGATGTCTATCGGTCTATACAAACGCAATAATTTTAAAATTAAACATCATCGATAAATGAAACTTTATGTAATCTTGTCTTTAAAAATGAAGATAGGTGTGAAATTTTGATTCCAACCAGAAACGAAAAACACATCCGCAAATTACACTCGATCTTTTTCGCTATGCTATGAAGCAGAAAACGCTCATGTATGGGGGAAAATTCTGAGCATTTGTGGAGTTCACAATCTCTCTCCAGTTCACATTTTTAACGCTGAGGGGGAGGCAAACAAATTTATTAGGGAGTGTGCCAGAAAGTTTCGGGAAGACTACTCAGCCGAAATGCATCAGTTTTAAAATATTCATGGGCTGACGAGCAAATAATGATCTTAGTTTAATTATGAAAGACTATTATTTAATCTAAGATTATTTATTTAGTAATTAATATTCATTTAATCACTAATTCTAATAGTTTAATTCAAATTAAGATATAGATCTAAAGATCATATGCCAAAATTCATTCATCTGTCTTGTTATTTCGAATAATTGCGCTCACACACAAGAACAGACATGCCGAGAGACAATCAACCAAATAGCGGATTTAGTTGAATATATGATATACATCCAAATTTTAACGAAAAATCCATAAGCTAAAATTCATCCATTTAGTTGTTTGTGATTTCGCGTGATCGTATTCACATGCAGATAAATGGATTAACTTATCAGCGATGAAATTTTGTCAAAAATTGCATGAAAATATTTTTTTTATGAGACGATTTACCTGATTTCATGTAATTAATTCACATTGTTTTAATTACTGAATTCAATTACAGGTCAAATCGAACGACAAATTTCTTTATAAAACTGTTTTATCGAACTCGGAGAGGTTTCAAACATGGAAATACATTAAATTTTGCAAGACGATTTTTTTTCCCTTGAAAACTGCAATATTTTCTCATCGGACTTCGCAAACGACAAAATAAAAATAAAAATAAAGTTTTTTTTTCAACTATACAATTTATTAAAACATATCTGGTTATTCTGCATTTGAAAAAAAAAAAAAATGAAAAAACGTTACTGACGTGCGTTTACGTGCTTCGGTTTTTGATCTAAAAAAATAAAATAAAAATGATTTGTTGAAGCACTCGCCGGCTTGACCTTGAACTGGTAAGAATGAAGTGACATTTGTTGGAAAGAAAACTTCGAACATCGAAGGTAGGGAGGGGCAGGGGAAGAGAGGAGAAGGATAGTCGTATTGGTCACGTGACTCTATGTTCCATGATTGATTGCCCCCAGAAAAAGGAAAACTCTGTAATTGCAGGGTTGGTCGCAAGTAGGATTACTCGATTACCAGTCATTTGAGGTAATTTTCGGTTAAGGTGAGGAGATGCACGCATTGGAGTTCTACGGTCAATTCGCCAAAAGCTGCTCATTATCTTGTAACGATGAGTGATTATTTTCTTATGGGTCGTTATTGGTGGAAGCACTATTGAACCACGGTGATTGAGAGAGTACTTTTTTGCCTATGTGAATATCCATACTCCCCCCCCCCCCACTTTGTTTTAAATCTAATTTGATTTTAAAAAATTGTATTAAATATAAAAATTACAATATATGCACTTATTGCAAGAAACTCTTTAATTAAAAACGATGTTTTCAAATTGCCAGAGTGGTCTCAGTGGAAAGTTTCACAATTAACTTGGTATACTTTTTTTTTCTTTTTTTTTTCTTGAATTAAGTTGGGCCATTTTGGAGGAAGCAATATTGAATATCAGGGACTGAGTGAGCTTTTTTTGTTGATGTAAATATTTAGACACATCCCCAACTTTGTTTTGAATCCAAATTTGTCTTTAAAAAATGAATTACACTTAAAACATTACAATTATATAAAGTTATAATAAGAACTTTTTAATTAAAAAAAATATTTTCAAACTATGCATACTGACATATTATTTGATAAATTTTTATTTATTTATTTTATTTATTTACTTTATTTATTTATTTTTTCAATAGGAGCTGATCATTTTTGAAGAAAACTATAATCAGTTTCAGTGACTCAGAGTATTGAAAAATTGTATTAAAAAATTGTATAAACAATTTAATATATGCACTTATTGCAAGAAATATTTTAATTATAAACCTTTTTTGTTTCTTTTGAAGGGAGGTACGTTATTATTGGAGGGAGCAATATCGAACGTCAAGGACTGAGTAGAGCACGAGAATGCTTGTACACTTTCTTTTAAATCCAAATTAGTTTTTAAAAATTTAGTTTAGTTTAAACGTTACAATCATGTGTAGTTATAACAAGAAATCTTTAATTAAAACAATATTTTCGAACTATACAAACTAACAGACTAATTATTTCTTAGTTATCTCTCCCGCCCCTCCCCAAATTCTTTTTTGAGTGGAGCCGATCATTTTTGAAGAATTCAGTTCAGTTCAGTTAGGGGTGTGAATATCTACACACCCCTAACTTTGTTTTAAATTCAATTTGGTTTTCAATAAATTAAATTAAACAAAATCGTTACAATTATATGCAGATATATAGGAAATCTTTGATTAAAATATTATTTCAAAGCAGTAAAGCAACCAGAATTATTTAATTGGAAATTATTGATTGGGGGAATTATTAAATAAATTATTGGAATATTTTACAACTGTTTGGATAGATTTGTTACTCCTGTTTTTCTGTTACTGTTGGGCGGTGGAGGATGGATTGTTATTGAAGAAGTAGTAAGTCAACCAACTGACTCTCCGACCCACCACTAAGGCACACGGATTTAAACCATAAGGCTGAATGACCGGACCGCCGCAACAGCAACACTGGCGGGAACTGTGGTTGAGTCCTAAGGGCCATCACCGGCCACGGTACAACCCTTCCCGAAGGAAGCACGTCTCGTCATTGATGGAAGGAGTCAGATCCCCACTTATTTGTGTACCCTCCAAGATGGCGAGATCCAGCCACCATGCCGGAAGCATCTCATCCTCATTTCGAGGTGCCCCCCGGGGTTTTTGAAGAAGTAGTATTGAACCTCAATGACCGACAGAATACTATCCACTGTAATGAATATTTGTATCCCACCAATACATATTTTGCTTTACCCAAATTCTTCAAAAAATAAGGAATTACAAGTAAAATTAAATATAAGCAATGCGATTAATTTTACTCTTACCTTGTTAATAAAAGTGATGATATACTATAACATTGAAGAATTGAAACATTGAAATTTATAGAATATGAACAGTGAAATAATAAACACTGAATAATGTTAACATTGATGATAGAATATAAACATTGAAATCTACAACAAAGAAGAGTTGCAACTTTATTCAAGCATTAGAAGCTTGCGTTTAAAGAAATCTGTAAGTAAATCAATGCTTTCAAATTGCATAAACTCCAATTTGTTTAATCGGAATGTTCTATAATTAATTTAATTTTTTATGCATTTTTTTTTTTTTGACGAAGCATTATTGGGGAACAATTATTAATGACATAATTTTGCCGAAGCAAATTTCTGCACAGTTCTACCTCCCCAACTTGGATTTTACTTGATATTATTACATTGAGGATAGAATGAAATATCAACATTATTGCTATATGCAATTATTTCTTAAAAATTTTAATCAAATATCTCACAATTGATTTGATTGATTATTTTCTTATGGACGATTACCGCAGAGAGCATTATTCAGTCTTGCTGGATGAGGGAGTGATTTTGTCGATGTAAATATCTTTATTTCTCACTAATCAATTTTTTTTCCCAACCCAAATTGCTCCAATAAATGAAAACAGAACCAGATAACGCATTGCAATTATATACAATTGTAACTTGAAAACTTAATTAAAAAATATTTCTAAACTTCTCAAATATTCTAATACATTAGATTAGCATATTTCACGTTTTTTTAATTAATTTTTCTCTTATAGAATGCTAATGTGAGAATTTATATTGAATTTCTGTAGATGAGGAATCTTTTTTTTCCACTTGCAGTAAGGTAGATGGGGAGAACTTTCCTAGTCGAGGGGAGAACTTTCCTACTAGTAGTTAGAATTAAATCTGTGTGTGAAAACGATAACTCAACCAGTAGGAATTATCTTCTCAGATCACATATCTCTAATAAAGGTATTTTTATTATCACTCCTTCATGGGGGCCGTGGTGACCTGGTGGTAAGGTCTCAGTTTCGGGACCCGAGGGTTCCAGCTTCGAGACCCTACTCTATCGAAGAACCATTGTGTCAACGGGTCTGGTGCACACTAAATCCGTCGGGACCAAATCTCCTAAACCCGGTGCGAAAGATTGGAGATAGGGTGAAAGCTCAGATTTCGTCCTCATCATCTGACCCCTGCTCAAAATTTCGAGGTCCTTCCCAAAATAGTCTTAATGTTGCTTTAAAATGGAATGTTAATATAACTAAACTGAACTGTCCCTTCTTCCCTTTTCGCATAAAATTATTGACTTAGAGAAGAATGTGAGCACCATGAATGCACATGCTTTTATTTGCAATGAGAGCTGTGTGCTTCTTAATATTGTCACGTAGGTACTTCAGTATGGAACTCAATGACACACACAAAAAATAGAGCTAAGCCAATTTATTAACTCAACTCTGAACTCAGAGCAGTGACTGACAGATCTTCTGCTTTTATACTAGCAGGTAAAGTTCCAGAATACTTTTCTGGAGACAGTAAGAAAAGTCCAGAACACTTGTCTGGTAAACTAAAGAAATGTGCAGAATCTTCTGGAACATGAAATAAAGGGAAACATAAAATCAAGAAATTAAATATTTACACAAACTGCGAATCGAATTGCTTCTAGCGGGATTCGAACTTACAACCGCATGATTTTAAGATAAGTGCTATGACCATTCGGCCATGGCGAGTCCACTGCCGCTTTTCAATGCGGCAATATAATACAGAAAACCTGTACTTGCGTATTAACTGCATGATGCACAATGATATATGAAATTTGGCCAATGTTTGTTTTGATAGAATCGTAGATCTCTGTTGAATTTTGGCCCAACTTCATCTACGCTTGCCCATCAATTTGAATTTGTAATAATTGAAAAATATAACAAACCAAATGGGAATTTACTGTGCGAACTTTACTCCAAATTTTTACATAAATGCTTTATTTTGGAATAAATTTGGTAACAGATGAAATATCTATGCTTTAAAAAAATAACTCAAAAACACAGTAAAAACAAATGTCCTTCAAGAACATAATTACCCCAAAATACAATGAGATAATTTTTAAATTTGGCCAATGATTGCTTTAATAGAATCGTAGATCTTTATTGAATTTTGGTCCAAATTTATCTACGCTTGCCCATCAATTAGATTCTGTGATAACTCAAAAATATAGCAAGTCAAATGGTGGATTTACTTTGCGAACTTTATTCCAAAATTTTAAATAAATGTTTTATTTTGGAATAAATTTTTTAACAGATAAACTGTCTATGCTTGTGAGAAAAATAACTCAAAAGCACATTAAAAAAAACGAGATTTGACATGCAATCTCAACATCAAAATTTTTGAATTCCTTATTTAGAACTCTGCCGAAGGGTGGGGTGGGGGTTGGGGAGAATGTTCAAAGGAAAGAAGCATGTTCAATTATCTTTATAAATTAGCGTTTTTATCTTTTTAAACTTATACAATACGCGCCATTTTGTAGATATAAATTTATAAGACACATAACAGCACAACGCTATTTGTTGTAACATTATTTTTTTAATGAATCAATCTGTCAATATATCCGCCTTTGCTAGAGATTAAAGCCTTTCAGGTATAATATTTTTAACGTAAAAACTTCCTTTGTATAAGGTATTAAAATAACAAAAAAATTATAATAAGTCTGAAATGTTTTATAATTAAAATTAGAATATTAATTTAACCAGTCAAATTTTAAAAACCGCCGATGGCTAATTTCTCCATAAGTTATTTTAGATTATATGTTATATTAGTATTGCAAATTTGTTCGCGATTATTTAAGTATTAGAAAGGTTTAAAAAAACATTTGGAGACAATTAACTATTTTAAAAAAATTTCATAATAAAAACCGTGGGTGAAAACAACCCAAAAATAGTTGTTCTTGATGATTAATCGTCTGCTTTTCACAGTTTCTTTTTGGAATCCTGCAAGTTTAGTTCTGGTAATAACTCTTCGTGTATATTTTCCTTCTTAAAGAATAAAAAACAATATTTAAAATTGTTTTGAAATATTTTACATTCCTTGATTCCTCCAACAGAAATGTTTTCTTTCGACGTTAAATTACTACTTTTAAAATCATTAGTGAAAGATGTGTATTAAAATAAAATAAAAATTCGAAAAATTGTAATAGAATAGTTTTAAAGAGTTTAGCAAAGGAGTAACTGCAAATTCTCT
Source organism: Argiope bruennichi (assembly GCF_947563725.1). NCBI lineage: Eukaryota > Metazoa > Arthropoda > Arachnida > Araneae > Araneidae > Argiope > Argiope bruennichi. Next base: position 74,894,819 of record NC_079160.1, read on the forward strand.
ATTTCGAAATTGTGTCCTTCATTTTTCTTTAAAAAAATTAATAATAATTTAATGAAATTTTGCGCAGTTTTGTATCGTTGAAAGAATAAATTTTGAACTTTAAGATGATGTAAAAATGCTTCTATGATTATTTTTAGCAAAACAGTTCCTGTATATTTCTTTAACTCAAAATCGTCTGCATTAAATCTTTATAAAATAAATAATAATCGAAAGAAAACTGGCACAGAAATTGAAATTGGTGTCATCGAAACAGTAAAAATTTGGATCTTAGGAAGGAGTAAAAATGTTTTAGAAGGAAATAATTTTCACCGAAAAAAAAATGTTTAATTTTTGATTAATTGAATATTTAAATAATTTTTGTTATTTAAAAAGTTGACTGAGCTCCTTCTCTAATCTTAAGTATGTAAAATTTGACTGAATTCGGTCCCTTTGTTAAGAGATGTGGAGCATAAACAGATACATAGCAACAATAACCTTTATTTATTTTAAGATGATGTTTAGATTATTATCTTCAAGGAAATTGTAACTCCCATTGAATGTTGTTTTTTTTTTTTTGCTTTTATGATAAGATGGTATTTAAATTATTGAATTTAAGGAATTTTTATAATTCTGCGATCAACTTTTAAATCTGGATCACCATTTACAAAAAAGCAAATAGATATTTAGGTTGATTTGGAAGGAAAAAATAGCCTAAATGTTTGCTGGAAATAAAAATATTTTCTGTATTTTATTATTTCTAAAATTGGAGTAAGGCCAAATCTAGGAGATAAACACGTTGAGTTTATTTAAAGAATCTAGGCTAAGATCTGAATATAACAACACTTCCTATAATTTCCAATCTTATTTATTCATAATGCCTACTTATTTTATTAAACAAATAAAATGCCAAGCCAGTAAATAACGAATATTATATGAAAAAGGTGTACTGTTTTGTTATTATGTCTGCGCTTTCTGAATCATGAAAAACTGAGTTTCGTAGATGAGTTCTTATTCTAGAAGTCTTATTTTGTCTTCAAAATCGGAAATAATTTTCTTTTTCCCATAATACCCACATTCTCGAAATCGAACGTAGAGATCAATGTACTTTCAGTACAGGAGAATCAAAGGATAAATACGAAAATAATAATAAAAATAAAATATAAAACTTGAATTATCATCAGTTTATCTATCATTTTTACGGATCTATCGAACAAGACGGTTTGGCTGAGATTCCAACTGAATTCTAGAGAGGTTTTCTCAAGTATAAATACTCACATTTGAGCACTGTCACTTTTTCAATTATTTTCTGAACTATTTAAAAATTTTACGCTCTTGTATACGAAGAATAACAAAGAGAAAGTATAGTAAAAATAGAAAACAAATAAATTCGAATTCTAGATTTTGCCAAATTTCCTTTCAAAATCCAAATTTGATGCCGAATATATCTGTCTACCTGTGAATATGGGAAAGCAAAAATTTGAATTAGATGGGTGCAAATTGGCTACATTGGTAATTTCAATCTTTCAAAAAAATCTGCAGATTTCTTCTATAAAATAAAATCCATTCGTAGGAAATCTGTCTGTCTGAGAATAAATGAACATGATAACTACAAAACTTAAAGAGGTAAATCAATAAAATTTGAAACGCAGAGTTCGTACTTAAAGCACTAAAGTTAAAGTTTAACGCTTATTAAATTTCAAACCAATTTTGTCCTCACCCGCTTGAATAAATGAAGCTTGGAACACCATTAAAGCATTTAAAATTTAGATTTCTGTCAAATATTTAATAAACCACGCCAAAGGATTGTCCGTCTTTAGTTTTGCATGCATGTAAATATGAGAACAATAATATATATATATATATATATAAACAACCTAAACCTAAATTTAGTTTATTTGATATGTGATCTTACTATTACAACTGAAGTTCTGTATGCAATTTTGAATTAAATATGTCGAATACGGTATCAAAAGCGAATATTCCATTTTTATTTACTGTACTATAAAGCACAAAGCGCTCATGTGCAGAATAATGAAAATAAGCCGGCGTCCTGGCATAGGGGTAGCGCGTCTTCCCCGTGATCTGGGCGTTCTGGGTCCGAGTCCCGGTTCGGGCATGGCTGTTCTTCATCTGTTCTATCTGTGAGATGTGTGAATGTGCCCCCCTGTAAAAATGGGTTGTGCAAGCGAATATGATGCTTGAGTAGCTAAGACGTACTCTTGGCCCTAGTTGGCGCTACTAAAACAAGAGACGCTCCCTTGGCTTAAATCGCTGACTTCGTCAGCGAGCTTGCATGGCAAGTGCCATTATAAACAACAACAACAATAATGAAAATAAAAATAAAAAATTCAGCTCTCATGCTGTTTACGGCTTGCCAAAATTCAAAATTTTTATTTGAGTTATTCGGAGAATCAGACATTTATTTGAAAATGTATGAGAATTCTGGGTTGACCACTTCGCTAGTTTGAAGTAAACACTGCATTTATTTGCAATAATTTATACATTATCCAGAAAATATCCCGAAAGGTAAACCTCTGGCTAGGCTTGTCATCAGGATTCTACGAAGACTTTTAGAATAATAGATAGCTAAAGACCCCCCCCCCTCAACCATGGTTAGGTCAAACGCCGTCGGACACCTCAAAAAAAAATTGCTGTTGCCATTTTATATTCATTTTTTTCATTGCTAAAATTGTTTGCCAAAACTCTTAAAGGAAATAAATTGATTAAACTGCCTGAAACAATAAATATTCTATGAAAATTTAGTCCTACAAGCTATCACACAATATAGAGCGTTTCTAAACAGTTCTCTGAAAAGTCTCGTATGACGAGTCCTATTTTGGCATGAAGTTGAATCATCTGTTCCAGTTAAATGAGTTGACGGAAATTTTAACGTAAATAAGATTACATTACAGTAAACAAGTGTTACCCAATATTAAATTTCCTTTATTTACAATCACTGGTTAAACATAAGAATGCAATATGGTCTAGTCTCCAAGATTGTGAAATTTTGCTAACATTTAATACTTGCCAAACGCTTATCATCGTGGATAGCTTAAAATATTATCTTTACCTTATTTAGAGCTCTTTTTCAATGTCTCTATATCCATATCTTTAAGAAATTAGAAATTAGCTATTGGGCCACGATTAGAATGAACACAATGTGTTTTCCGTAAATTTGAATCCTTTGTTAGTATAAGAAAATATTAACTTTTACAAAACGCTCTTAAATAATAAAAAAAAAAGAACGCGCAAATAAAGGATCGAACAAAAGCAGAAAATTGATTGTATTGCTAAGTTGCTTTTATTAATGAATATATATTTTAGAAAATACATCAGCAAATGTTTACTTAACTTAGAGACAAAATATGCCAGTGTGTCCAGAACACAACCTACAATTCTTTCTAATTTATTTTGACTTTTTTTTTTTTTTTTTTTTTTTTTTTTTTTACGTAGTATATAGAAAGTATAGTAATCCTCAAAAGATTCGAATTCAAAATTTTGACAAATCTCAGAGCTTTAGACCATTCGGAGTTTGAAAAACACATTTTTAGAAAATGTCCATTTGTCTGTCTGAGATTGTCAAAAATACAGGTGGATACTAGCACAGCCCACCTCTTGGCGTCTTTTTGAAATATCGCCAAACGAGTGACGATAACGTCGCCGATATGGCAACCTAGAAGGATTTTTTAAAAATGTATTCTTATTTTATTTATTTTATTATATTTTATTTTATTTATTTATTTATTATTTTATTATTATTATTACTATTTATTTTATTATTATTATTATTTATTTATTATATTTATTTTTTATTATATTTATTTTTTATTATATTTATTTTATTTTATTTACTATTATTTCTGGGCTTCAAGTATCGATTTTTAATTGAAAAATAATAATAATAATAATAACAAATATACAATTAGTAGTCAGCTTGGCGAGATTTCAAATAAGTCGCCAAGAGGTGGGCCCATCTAGGATTTTACAAAAAATACTTTGGGCAAGACAGTTGAAAATTGGTATATGGTCTTTACATCAAATTTTATTATTTCTATCAAATTTTGTGTAAAATATGCTAATAAAAAGTTCAGCTATTCGCAGTTAACATTATAATTACAAAGCGAAGAGAGCTAGATATATAAAATTCAGTACACATGTTTAACATCTATAGTGTAGACACCTGCAAAAGTTTGAGCCAAATCCAACAAGTAGTTGAATATTTGTCGGTTTGTACTCTCAGAAACATGCAAACGGGATGGTTCAAAAACGCGATAATCTAAATATATCGATTTTGGTATGGGAATTTGTGACTACCAGGGCAGCTATCGATCAATTTTTTGTATCATTCGGTTGAGAAAAACGTATCTAAAACTATTAACTATTATATGAATACTTACTTAACTATTATATGAAGGATTAATTGCCACCAAATAACTCACCAAGAATGGCTCGATAGATCTAGTAAAAATTCTAAACTCACGCCAAAAGTTAAACTATGGCAATACCCTAGCAGTCACAAACTATGAGTTAAATTATGCAAGGAGTTCTCTGGTATGACGAGTTTGTTAGAGAGTGTGCGAGAAAGTTTTGGGGCGACCACTCCCTCTGTTTAAGTAAATAACCACTTTCTGATTATCAGCGGAATTTCAGCACGGATTTGAGGTAGATTGTGTGCAGATTCTCGTATCCTAGACTCGAGATATAATTCTAATGAACTTCCAACATGCCATGCCAATATCACTAAATATAGAAAGCTACGAGGCTGACGTCACTAATAAATGTGGTTTTTTGGCAAGTGATTTGTTTTTGCCGTTGTAAGATATCAGCTGTCTCCGGATGACACATCGACATCTCTCAAGGCACATACATCAATAAGTTGGCAAGAAAATCCAACTATTAGTGATATCGAAAATTTGTGACATATCCTTCTATATTAGAAGGTGCTGGCCAAATGATCTTGAAGGTCAAGTGACTTATCGCTAGGGTGGAAGTTTGGCGAAGAGAGATGGTCTCAAATGTGCCCCTCGTTATCTGACCATAAATTCGTCTTTGCTAAGATCCGTGTTTACAAAGCGAGGCGTTTATCTTTATAAATATTATATAAAATCAGCAATGAATAACTAAGATTTAAAACATCTGTGTGATAAAATTATGGAATGCAGTTTGTAATAAATTCTTTCCTTCATTTAATTTAACAAAATTTTCACTTCGTCCGAGTATGCCAAATTTGTCATCACAATTCAATATTTTCCAATTCAGATACTTGACTTTCTCATATGAAGTCGCGACTTCACGTGTTTTGTATTTAGTTTCATTCTGTAGGTACTGTTAAGTATCGACTGTACATTTTAGACCTCTCGTGATTCCTTCTAAAATTGGAAGCAGAATTTAGTGACACAGCAATACCAACTTTGGTGCCACATCTATACTTCCTACAGGTAAAAAAATAATATTTTAAGGTATTAAATATTAATATTTTAGTTATTAGTTAATTAAATATTATAATAATTAATTATTATTAGTTAAATTAAATATTTTAGTTATCTAGCTCCTTACGTTTTCGAGCTATAATTTTGAACCGCAGTGAGATGACGAGGACAACATCTGGGCCAGCACACCCGCTCTCCAAACTCAACGCCACATCAGAGGGAGAACGTTTGGACCCGATGGATGCAAAGTACCTCAGACCCTCTTACACGCTGGAATTCTTCGGTAGAATCGGGTCTCGAATTTGAAACTCTCCGGGTTCGATGCCGAGACTTTACTACCTGGTTACCGCGGCCTGGCTGTTGTATTCACATACTCTTGAATATGCAGACGGATAGACAGTCCAGACTAATGAGATATGACTAAATTTAGTGTACAGTTGCAACTCTATGGTTAAAGCTATATTCATTCACACTTTTAAGTTATAAAGTTCACAGACTACAAGATGACAGACTACAAATTTTAATAAACAATTATTGAAAACATATTAAACAGAAGACCTTTTCTTAATTTTAATCATTTCTAATTCCTTCATTAAGAAATTTTTCCAGAATCACAATCAGCTGGCGCCCTTGGCACCGAGTCGATTTTATTTTAATTTATAATTAACTTTATTTACTTTCTTTAATGCTTAGCTGATACTTAAATTCTGAAAATATTGATTCTCAAACGATAATACCAAACTGCAGAAAATTTAAAAACTCAAACTTATCAGGAAGCAAATGCAAAATCGAATATAAAATTCCATTTTCGCAAACATCAAATAACTGAAGTTAAAAATACATACATAGGAATTTTTTTTAGGGAACATCGAGGACTAACACAAGAAGATTCATTGAAATCTCAAGGTCGAATCTTTCGACGATTACAATGCTTAATGTTTGCGTACCCCGCATACGATAAGGAATAAATAACGCTTAACGATTCACATTAAAAACAATGGAATGTCCGACGATAAATCGAGTGTGGAAGAAGTCGTGGTTTGAATCAGAAATTTCCATTCTCCTCTTCCTGTTTTTAGCTATTTCTAAATGCAAATCAGATGTGAAGTTTGGAATTGATAGGGACCTTGACGCGTAAATCATCTCCCAAATGAAGACAGGAGCCAACATTTGGCTCAGATTTAAAACGGGCAGTCTCTGTTTTGCTACGTCTTTAATGGGATGATGTAAATCTGTGCCGGACAACTTGACAGTTGAAGGCGGGGGAATGCTGCCACTAAAATCCTGGAATAATAAACATCAGACGACCCCCGGTGAGACAGGGGGGAGAGAGCACGTCCATATTCGTCCAAAGAATTCTAATTTTTATGTTATTATTTTTTCTACTTTTTTTATAGATCCATCTATGGTGGACTTGTTTTTTCCTCGCCGTTTTCTGGTGGAATTTTCTGAAGTGCTTGCGGTTCCGTCTTGTGGGGTTTTGTGGAATGTCGCATGAATGTTATTTTGAAGGAATGCAATTCAAAATATGTGGTTAAGAGTTACAGATTGGTGAATTGAAGGTGAAAACTGTGCGCAAAATTGTATAATTCTTTTTTTTTTTAATTTCACAATCGTAACATTCATTAATTCTTTTTTTTTTATTTCACAATCGTAACATTCATTAATTCTTTTTTTTTAATTTCACAATTGTAACATTCATTAATTGTTATGATAAATTAAATTTAATTGATCTGCGTTAATATGAACGGTATGTAAATAAAATGTAAATTTTATTTTTGTAATTTTTTTTTTGATAAAATAAAAAAATAATTTGAATTTTGTTACAGCACTAAAAATTGTCCTAAAAATTAATTTTGAAAATTTATTAAAATTAAATAGGAATTTGCAGAAAGACAAAAATTATATATGTGTAAATAAAATCAGTGTCATTACAAAGCAAACTTTTTGTATTGAAGAATGGTGTAAAAATGGGTCATAAGCGATAATTACTTCTGTGGCTACTGATTATAAGTTACTGTGGAAAGTGTAAAAAAAAAATCAGTTGAATTTTAATTAATTAAAAATGTAATTAATATTTTGCAACATTTTTATTATGAAAACCAATAAGTAACAATATACCAAAATTTATAGCTACGCATAGCTTCTATGCCGCGCCTAGTTACAGGCATTCGGATTAAATCTGTTCGAACCGCCGGTACAGCAATACTGGCGGGAACTATGGTTGAATCCTAAGGGACATCACCGACTACGGTAGAACACTTCCCGTGGGAAGCACGTCCTGTTGTCGATAGAGGTAGCCGATTCCCATCATTTCTGTAGCCATCAAAGAGACGAGAACCTACTACCATATCAGATGCTTCTCATCCTTATTTCTGAGGTGTCCCCAGGTTGTCCCCAGGGAGAAAATTGTTTTAAAACATATTATATCAAAGTGCCTGTGTGATACTTGTAGGTTTAATGATATGAACCTGTAGGTTTAATGATATGACGTGACGTATGACATTTTGAATGATTTTTCCATCTCACAATTTATAAAAACAGTGCTGTATTTAAGTATAAAATATGCAAGCTTTGGCTTAGGACCCTCGTTTTCTTCGAAACTTTTCAAAAGAATGTCCAAATGAACAGATGCCATATTTATAAAATTACTGCTTAAACGGATTATAAAGGGATTATGTCTTAAATAGCTTAGGTCCTCATAAATTCTAAATTCGACACTGTATTGAAATCATGCTAACCTAAAAATATTATAATATTAATTATTATTTGCAACTGTAGTTTCATCAGTTTCCTTTTCCTTAGACAATAGTGTACTGCTAATTCGTAGAACTAGTGTTGTTAGCAACAATTTATACCAATGACACTTACTTATTTCGACATGCTAATATTTAGAGACTTGCACTGTTTATCAAGGACAAGCACTGTTTAACCGTTGGAGCAAATGCTCTCAAATGGACTTCGTACTTAAGGGATCTCACATCTGTGGGCTGTTGACTTTCAGCTCAGCTCAGCGGTATTAAATGATTTTAAATAAATACGGCATGTGTCCTGCATGATTTTTCAGAGAGTGGAAAATTGAGTTAATTGAGTGAGCATTTAAAAGTTACTTTTTTTTTTTTTTTTTTTTTTTTTGTAAAGTTTACAAAAAAAAATGCAACAAATTCAACATAAAGAGTTTAAAGAATCTCTACAATTCAGTTGTTTCTCAGTCAGTTTTACATTCTCGTGCACGAAATATAGAGAAAGTATAGAAACTGTCAAAAAAATTCTTACTCGAGATTTTGACGAATCTCCACGTTTTAGACATCCCTGTGTTCGAAAAACGTATTTTTGGAAAATGTCCGTCTGTCTGTGAAAAATATCATTCAAAAGCGCTTCCAGCTAGTTGTTCGAAATTCCTTACATGGTCGTTACAAAAAATTTGTAGATTTCTATCAAATTTTCAGCAAATTTCATTTGGGGAAAGTCTGTCTGTCCGGTTGTTTTTATATACACTAATGTAATATATGTAACATGTAATATATGTAATACACTAATGTTTATATGTAACTACAAAACGAAAAGATTTAGATAGATAAGATTTGGTAAACAGATTAACAGGCATTGTATAGAAAAATTTCAAAGTTTAAGCCAAACGCGACAAAGGGTTGTCTGTCAGTCTTTACTTTCAGAAATATGTAAACGCGATCATTCAAAAACGCAGTGACTTAATACATCAAATTAGATATGTGATTTTATCACTACTGCAGTTTTTTGTCAAATCTTGGTTTCGATCGAATGAGAAAAACGTATCTAAAGCCCAAATTTAATTTTCGGATACTATTAACCGCATGCAATGGGTTAATCGCGCTAAACGTTAATATTCCCTAGCTACTGTACGCTAATGCCATGCAAGTTATTCTCTGGGATACACCTTTATTAGAGAATCTGCGAGAAAGTTTTGGGATGTTTTTTTTTTTTAATTAAGTCAGTCTAATTCATTAACTCAAACGCAATGAATGGGATTTTGTTTATAGCCATAGCACTAAAACTCAAATCGTCGATCAAATTTTAAATAAAATCAGTTAACTGGAAACCTGTTTGCCCATTCGTTTGAGTGTGGGCATAGTAATTTTATTTGTTCTTGGATATGGGAAAAATGTAGCACCTTAGATAAATTAAATTTATTACACTATTATTTATTTATTTATTCTTTATTACACTGAATTTATTACATTATTATTTATTCTTGACGCTCAAATTCTAGTTTTGCGTAAATAGATCTTTCCTAATGGGAGAAAAGAACTAATTATATGGCTGTCTTCTCTTTAATACGAAGTATACAGCTTGTAATCTTGTGCAAGTATAACAGGAAGTCGAAGGGAGAACTTTTCAACTGGAATTTTCACTTTATCGTAAATGTTTTAATTGTTAAATAATTTCTTTTCTTATTAGCCGCCCGTTTTTTCTGAGGTGAGTCATGCTATGGATAGTTGGAAGGACCTTGCGACATGTATAGGGCAGTTTAGTTTAGTTATATTAACGTCCCGTTGTAAAGCAACACTAGGACTATTTTGGGACGGACTTCGTAATTTTAAACCGCGGTCAGATAACGAGAACGACACCTGAACTGGCAACCCCCTCTCCACGCCACGCCACACCACACCAGCGGGAGGGCGTTTGGCATGACGGATTTAACGTGCAACAGACACCCTTACACGACGGTTCTTCGGTGGAATCGGGTCTCGAACCTGAAACCCTACGGCTCACATGCCGAGACCTTACACCAGGCCACCGCGGCCGAAATGTATAGGGCAAAAATCGTTCTGACACTGTAGGGGCAAATCGTTATATCTTGAGCTGCAGAAATAAGCATATAATAGTAGTGCCAAATTGTTCCCTTGGAAAAAGATTTTTAAAAATTTTATTAATCTTTTAATTAATTATATGTTAATAGAAATGCTTTTTTTAAAAAGAAGTTGGAGCAAATAATAGACAAAGAAAAAAATCACAATTTCAAAATTTAAAAAAAAAAAAAAAAAAAAAACATTTGCGTTTTGTTTATATCAACTTTATTTCCATGAAATTTCTTAAAATTTTAATACATTTTAAAAAATTGATTTTAAAGACAAATTTATAACAAAGTTTTTCCTTTAAATAATCTCTAGAAATAAAACAGGAATATTAACATATAACAGGAAAACAGGAACAGTTCTCATGTGACTAAGAGGGAATTAATATTATATTTTTGTAGTTTATTACAGGCATATTAAACACCAGCGAGAATGATTTCACCAAAACTTTCTCCCATACTCTTTAATAAACTTGCCATGCCAGAGAACATGACTTTGGCGTACAATAGTTGCGAAATATTAGCTTTTGGCGTGAATTTAGCTTTTTTACTGAATCTATCATGTCATCCTTGGCGAGTTATTTGGCGATTAATCCCTAGCATTCTGTAATAGTATCTGAAAATCGAATTTGTGTTTAAGACGCGTTTTTTCACAAAGATTGAACAATTTGATACACAACCACAATTGTAGTCAAAATCCTACACCAAATTTGATATATTTAAGTCATTAATCATTGGGTAATCGCGTTTACATGCCTTTGAAAATACAGGCCAGCAAACGGTCAAATTTGACTCAAAATTAGATAGATGGTTGCACTATAGATGTTAATCTGTGCACCGAATTTTATCTATTTATCTCTCTTCGTTGTGTAGTTACTGTGTTAAATTATATTCTAACAGATTATATTCTAGATTTTAACGAAAATTTGATAGAAATCTGAAAATTTGGTGTAAAGACCGTATACCAAATTTCAAACATCTAGCTCAAATCATTTTTGAATTATCTTTATCACAGACAGACAGATAGATGGACATTTTCCAAAATTGATTTTTCGAATTCAGGTAGTTTTAAAATGTGGAGATTCGTCAAAATCTCGAGTTCGAATTTTGTGACGATTTCTATACTTTCTCTATACTACGTATACGAGAAAATAAAAATGGATGTTTCTTTAAGATTGTAACTTTTACTGACTGCCGCTCTTTCTGTAAAGTTTTTGATGTAAAAATCGATACTCGCTGAAACAATAAAACCAGAAAAAGCCAAGACAAGAGAGGCATGCTTAAAATATTACTATACTATGATGTTTCAGATTAGAAAATGGAATAGCTTCCTTTCCCCCCCCCTTTTTTTCCTTTTTTTGAAATACACTTATACCAACACAAAAGTTTAAGAGCTTTGTGAAAAACTTTTTGTGAGACTATTGAAAGGAAAGTTTAAATCCTTTAGGGACCCTTAGATATCGCAAGTCTCTAGTCTTTCCTTCCCGCGTTGCCAACTTTAAAATCATACGATTTTTTTTATTAAGCTTAGTTTTAATATCTATAACATCAATTCCATTAGAAGCTATTTATACACTTGTTATGATTTAACATTTTACTATATTATAAAGTAACATAGATTTTTAAAATACCGAATTCCTTATTTTCAAAAATAAGGAATGTTGCTAAAATATCTTCCAAATGTTAGAATAATCTTACATATGGAAAGTAGGCCTACTTTGCATATTTAGTAATACGGCCTTAGTATGCACGGCCAGTATGTAGAAGAAAACAGAGCACTTAAAGAAAACCACGGCTGAAATTGATGCTTTGCTTCTGAAATTGTAGTAATTTTGAAATTCAGTTCTTTAATTCTTTTCGTGTAAAAAGTATACAATAAGATAAGTCGAATTACTGCAACTTTTGCTGGCAGGAACCTGCAGTTGAATGAAATATGAAAAGGGTCAAGGATTTTATCCCGACTTCTGGTCTTGAACTATTGACCTTAAATAAATACTTGCCTCGTTTTGTTACAAGACATAGTCCCTTTATAGCTTACTTAAATCATTTTTGTTTCCTTCGTTTCTGTTATATTCACACGGTGTCAATGGTGATACCGACCATTTTGTTTCTGAACTTAAAGACTTAAGCCGACTTTCGTTTAACTAAGCCTTCAACAGATAATAAAAATAACTGGTTTATGAAGGTTTTAGAAAATAAAATTTCTTAGCTCACTGTCAGGGAATGCTGTGAAATTTCGAGATAAATCTGCAATCAAGTGCTACTTCTGGGGTTGACCTTGGGTTTCGATAGTTATTCTGTTCACTATATGTTATATTTTTGATACGCGTTATATTACTGTACTTCTGATCAGTGCCGGATTTGCCAAGGGGCCCCATAAATTTAAGCTGTTCGGAGCTTTTGAGATTTTGTTACGGGATTTGGAAAGTTACTTAACTTTGCGCTGCTTTTAGTCGATTATAAACTCCATACAATTGAATCTATTAAAAAAGTCCAGTATTGTTTAAATTAATTTTGGAACATTATTCCAACATTCTTAACATTTCTAACTAATTACCAATTATTAATTTTATATTAAGGTATTTTACAATTCTCAAAAAAAAGAAAAGAAAAAAAAGGGAGGGAAAGAAAAAAATGATGCTTTACAATTTTAAAAAAAAATTCCCCCTATGGATTTATTTTTTCTTTTACTTTCTTGTATATGTAGTATAGAGAAAGTATATTAATCGTCGAAAAATTAGAACTCGAGAAATCGCCACGTTTTAGACTTCCCTAGGATCGAAAAGCACATTTTTGAAAACTGTCCGTCTGCTTGTCTGCGACAAAGAAAACTCAAAAATCCTTCTAGCTACATGAATGAAGTTTGGTATATGGCCTTTGCATTATCTTTGCTGATTTCTCTCCAATTTTGAGTAAAATCTATTCGCAGGATGTCCATCTGTTCGGCTGTTCAAAAATAAATTAACAGATGGTTAAAAAACGAAGAGAGTTAGATACATAACATTCTATACACAGATTTAGCATGTATAATATGAACACCTGCTAAATTTTGTGCCAAATCTGAAAGTTTGAGCATCTGTTGGTTTGTACTTTTAGAAAGCTTTAAACGTATTAATTCAAAAACTCAATGCCTTAAATATATTGCATTTGGTATGGGATTTTAGGACTACAAGTGTAGTTTTTGTGTCAGATATTTATTTCAGACGGTTGAGAGAAACGTGCCTAAAAAATAAATTCAATTTAAATATTACTAGCCGCATGCCGAGGTTAATCGCCAAATAACTAAAAATGACACGATAGATTCAGTGAAAATGCTAAATTTACGCCAGAATTTACAATTTCGCAACTATTGTACGCCAGTGCAGTGTAAAGCATTCTCTGGCATGACAAGCTTAGTTTCCTTAAAATCTTCTTTGTATGACAACCATTGACAAAATGTACTCGCTTGAAAAGAAAATCCAAAGATTTTACTTACTACTTCATTGTGAATATATTTTAAGAAAGTTGTTCTTTATAAGAAAGGAACTGCTGCGTTAGGATTGCCTAACAATAGCGAAAACTACGATTCATCTCAAACACCTGAGAACGACCGCAACTGAAACACACCTGAAATTTCTCCTAGGACATCCCTTCGTCTTTCACCTAACAGACAGCTCGACGCCTTCGTTCCAAAAACCACGTGCAGAGAAACTCTTTGGCTGACCGCCACCGTGGAAAAAGGTTCAAATCTCATGGGAAAAAAAGAAAGAAAATGAACAATCTCCCCTCTTGAAATAACGTCTATGGACACGTGTTTTGACCGCAAGGTCTAAATGGAACTTCTTTGCCATTGTGGACGCCCAGGTCAGGTGCATTTAGGAGAAAGGATGCTTTTTTGAAAGGAAAGAGGGCAACAAAGAGTGTTTTGTCATTGCAGGTGGAGTGCTTGGGGGCGGAGAGGGGGATTAAGATTCATGAAGAATTTAGTTACCACTGCAGGTTAGTGATTTGTTCCCTAGTTAAGGTTGGTGGTCTTTAAATGTCTGCCCTAAGAAATTTGGCATCTGAAAAAATTTTGATGAAAGAAAGACTGTCGGCTCGAGATGAACAACTACGTCGAAGAAGTATAGTTACAGTTAGAGAAGTATAGTTAAGTTAGTTTTAAATTGCCGATGAATTGTATTAGCAAGAATAAATGAATTCGACACGTTTGAGTTTATTATAACTATTGCGAATACGGAATTCATAAAAAAATAATAAATAGATAAAAATTAAATTAAAATTTAAGGCATTTCATCTTGAAAATATTACTATTCTTTAAGAAAATCTGCATAATTGCTTTTAGTGAATGTGTTCCCATGGCAACTGAAAGAAAACTTATCACATGACTTTGATATCACGTGAATTGGATTTTATTGAGTTTATATCCTAACAATGATTGAAGCATTGTGATGTATATTACGTACTGCGATCGTGTGATATAAACATAGAGCTGATATATAAATGGGGGGAGGTAGTCGTATGTTTCTTATCGAAACAAGTGAATCCAACATGAATCACGTGACTTAGAGAGAATCAGAGTAAGAATACCTTTTTTGGTGACATATCGCAATTCTTGATATACTCAAAATCTATCGCGCAATCTTTTGCTCCCCGGCATTGGTTCCAGTCAATTTTCATTTCCTGAAAAGTTTATTTATTTTTACTTTTCGTGTTTTGAGATTATGATTCCACTAAGCAAAACTAAGCAAACCGATTTCGAAAATATTTTTTTCTTTTTCATAATATCAACAGCTGAGTTTGTTGATTTAAATCATGTTTAGTTTTTACTTTGTTTTTTTTTGTATTAATTAAAAGTGATTATTTTTTTTTCTTTAAGTAAACATTTTATTTCTTTTATTTACCTAAAAACATCTTTTAATTTTACATTACATGTTCAAATACTTCTATCATTATCTCAAACAGGTTTTTAAAAAAAACTTTTATAAACGCAGATTATAAAAGTGACTTAAGTCTTTTTTTTCTTTTCTGAATATTTAAAAATAAATGCATTTGTATTTATAATTATTTTTCTTTCTGAAAATTAAATTATAATCCAAGAATTATGAGAATAAATATTTATTTGTGCACAAAAAATTAAAAAGATATTAATTAAAACTGTTAAATTATTTTGAAATAATTTGGAAAGAAAAAAAGAACACCAGCCCAGGATCGAACCCAGGTCTAGTGAATGCTTCGCCAGTGCCCTAATCTCTATACTATTCGAGGACTTTGTACGCGTGACACATTATTAGTAATAAGCTAATTCGAACGCTTCAAAGTTGGTTATTGAATCTTAAAACTTTCATGAATAAACATTCTAAATGTCTATTACCATTATACAAAATCTCAACCCAAACTCAATTTTATACCACGTGCCTTCCCCATATTGATATCAATTTTAATATTTCGCTTCTAGTTTATAGTTTTGCCGGTAACTTTGATTCTAACTACCGCAGCTATCATTTTTAGAATCGTAAATGTGTTGATTTTAATACAAAATAATAAAAAAATTCGACATTTTTACTAAAACGGGGATTTTAAGGTATGTGCATACCGCAAGTTATTAATAAATGTTAACATTCAGACAAAATTTTTATTTGTAAAGGTAGCATTTTTTTTTCTTTAATAGTTTCTTATCTCTAGAAACTCCACTAGTTTCTTTTTAGATCTTAATTAAAATTTATAAAAACATGCAATTATTACTAGCACATTTATGAAATTTTTACGAAAATGGTGATTTTAGGGAATGCGCATACCGCAAGTTATTAATAAATGTTAACATTCAGACAAAATTTTTATTTGTAAAGGTAGCATTTTTTTTCTTTAATAGTTTCTTATCTCTAGAAAATCCACTAGTTTCTTTTTAGATTTTAATTAAAATTTATAAAAACATGCAATTATTACTAGCACATTTATGAAACTTTACTATATAACATTTTCAATAAAACCTACGTTTTAGTTTCACTATTTCATTCACAATGATGATTCTTTCACGGTATAATACGATTCGAATATTTTTGGTTGAATTGAATTGGTTGAATTTCCTTCCTATGATTTGGTTGAATTTCCTAATTATTTTGGAAATAATTAGGAAATTTATTTGCATTAAAATAAATACACAATTATTAATCGGCCAATAATGTTTATATATGTTATGGTCAAAGCCCAAAGTTCGGCTAGTTCGAGAATTGGCTGGCCAATTCGCGTTTTGGCCAAAGTCCGAAGTATTTACAATTAACATTGTATATTCTACTTTGGCTGGCCATTTCGTGAAGTGGCTGGCCTTGGCCAAAGCCCGATGTGATAATGGTAGATGTAATTGCACTACCAAGTGCGGAACAAATATTTGTAAATGTTATTGTTTATAATGGCACTTGCCATGGACAAGCTCGCTGACGAAGTCAGCGATTTTAATCCAAGGGAGCGTCTCTTGTTTTTGTTTTTTTAGTAGCGCCAACAGTACGTCTTAGCTACTCACACAGCTCATTCGCTTGCACAACCCCTTTTTACAGGGGGGCACATTCACACATCTCACAGATAGAACGGAGGAACCCGTACCGGGACTCGAACTCAGAACGCCCAGAACACGGGGAAGACGCGCTACCCCTATGCCAGGACGCCGGCATTTGTAAATGTAGAAAGAATCAACGCTTATGCAATTCGAAATGCCATGGAAGTTTAACTTGTTGTAATAAATGATGCTTAACACTATCGTAATTATTTTCATCATTTGAAATTAGTAAAATTCACTATTAAAACAAAATACTTAAAAATAAGTAAAATGTACTCATTCTTGAGTACTTCATGTTATTATAATAGCTCCGAGTAAAATAGACTTAAATTTGAGAAATGCATGTACTCACTTTTTGAATACATACAGGGATTCGAATATGAGTATGTGTTTTTTCAAATCTGCTGAAATTATACAAACCTAAATTTGCAAAAAGAAATCGCCACTGACATGGTTGGACCCAGATGGATTCGAGCACGGATCGTTCCACCTGCAGCCCATTACGCTGACAACTAGGCTAACTCGCACAAGAACGGTGGATTCCAAGAAATGTTTTAAGGGTGATCGTAAGTCTTTTTCTGCCCCATAGACCTAATGCTAAATTTTCCAGATTACATTCTCTTCCGAAATATCGATTCATAAAATACGAACTTTTTACAAGGAAAGAAAACAATATTAAGAGTTAATTAAAATAAATATAATGACATTTATGTATAAAATATAAATAAGGACATGTTGTAGGTGAAATTCGACAGATAGCGTCAACAAAGAAATGTCTTTAAATAATATTAACAACAAAACTATTTTTCCTTCATATTTGTTTTAATTAGCCCTTTTTTTGCTATTTGCCTTCGCAAAAAATTTCATATTTATTGAAGCAATATTTCGGGAGGCAATGTGATCTAGGATCTTTAACATTAGGTCTATTGAGCAGAAAAGGACTATGGATCATCCATAATGGTAATTGACAAATTGAGTACTCAATTTGCCTTTGTATTCCTACACGATACGCAGCACATGTGCTCAAGATATAATTCGTCATTTTGAAGGGTGCAAATCTAATCTTCACGCTATAACGTTGTTACAACATATACGTTCATTGAATAATCTCTATTATAGATTTAATATGAGAACAAATAACATGAGATTATATTTTTATATATTACAAGCTTATTTTTAATTCAGAGATGTCACTTATATTTGAACACGTTTCTGAAATAATTGTACTTGAATAAAACAGTACACAGAAGTACTCATTTTTAAATACTTCATTTTTAACAGTGTGTAAAGCAATCTGCACTTGATTTCTCTTCATTACTTTGGCCGATCGTCCCAAGGCATTTCGCGAATTGGCCAATTAAGACCCGAAATCAAGAAAAGATCGGACTTTGGCCAATAGGTTTACAGCAACGTTTTCCAATTCGCGGACTGGCCGATTTCGGGCTTTGGCCGTAACATATATACACTTGTATTGGCGAGGGAAAAAAACATGCCAAGCTTGCACCCGAGATTCCATAGTGTTTTTTTTCTTCCACATTCTGCTGAACGTGTTCCTATTGAAATTATCGATTGCAAGGGCAATGTTCTTAACAATTTCCCTGTAGTATGTTTTACTGATGGCAGTAAACTCAACCCCCGTGTTGGACTTGCTTTTGTTGTGTTTCAAGACGCAGCCGAAATGGAACACTTTATGTTTAGAATTCCTGATGAGTGTAGTGTGTTCCAAGCAGAACTGCTGTGCCTCAGTAACACGCTCAAATGGATCGTGAACCACTGTACTCAGTCATCCAGTTTTCTTGTTTGTACTGATTCTCTTTCATCCGTATTTTTGTTTAGTAACATTTCTCCCTGCAACAATTGTAATGAATTTTCAAATCACTCTTTACGAGCTTAAAGCAAGAGGAATTAGTGTCTTTTTTTCGCATGTCCGAGGTCATTCTGGCATTTAAAGGAATGAAAGAGCCGATTGGCTTGCAAAGCAAGCTACAAAGCTAAACATCATTGATCCTGTGAGCATCCCCAAATCTCACATTCGCAATGAGAATCACAAAAAGACCATTCTCTTATGGAATGAGTTGTACCAGAATTCGTCAACTGCCTCTTTAACTAAATTATTTTTCCCTACAATTTCTCAAAGGTTAAATAACAAGCATTTCTTCAGTGATTTTCACTTAACAAAATTTCTTACTGGCCACGGTAATTTCAATTACTATCGCAAGAAATTTGAATTATCGGACACTGATCTGTTGCTCTTACAGCGTGGGTGGAGTTCAAAATGTCGAACACTTGCTTTTTGACTGCTACAAACTTACTGAAGGGAGAAGGGATTTTATTGTGGATCTCGATGCCTGTAATGTTAAGTTTCCACCTCCGCTTCATGTTTTGGTCGACCACAAAATGGCTTTTTTTCTCATTCTGTAAATTTATTGCCTTTGCTGCTTCAATTTTTAATTAGCTTTGTTGTTTATTTTTTCCTGTTGTTTTTATCTTTATTTTTATATGTACATATTTTTATCTATGTATGTTGTTGTTTCTACTTACTTCTGTAAGCCTTGTGCTGTACTTTGTGGTGCACAAGGATTGACTTATTATTAATAATAATAATTTAAAAAAAGCTTGCGGCCAAGCGTTGCAGCCAAGCGAGATTAAAATAAGGCGAACAGCAAAATGTAATGCAGTTATATCAGTTTAAATGAAGCTTAATAATAAGTTAAATAAATTAAATACAATAAATAAACCAAACTATGAAATATTATTCAGTTATAACATCAGAATCACTGTGTGATCAACGTTACGAAATTTTAAACTGACTTAAAATGGATATAAATAGAATACGTTTATTGTACATAGCTGTGAAATGATATAAGACTATTCTTAGAAGTTTTTTCTTCGCATCCCATTGCACATCAAGAGTTAATCATGGCTTAAATAAGCTTTAAAATTTAACAGTTAAAAGCGAGAAATAATCTGTCGTTGAAATATAATGGGAAATGGAGAACATGGTTGCAGCAAATACAAATTCTGTCCTGGAGTCACGTGATTTTATCTTGTCCTGCCTGTTTATCTTATGTGGACCTGTCCAAAATAGGGTTGCAGTCCTTCTATCACTATTTCAACTCTATGGATATAAAGATTGTATCCCTTGCACGATAACTATAGTCATGAAAATGTTGTCTATGTACAGTTGTATTGACATTGGCAAAACACTTCATTATGCTAAGTCTCTCCTCACAATCTCTTGGTATATGAAAAAACCATCACCAAGCCATGAACAAGAATGGCTGAAAAGAGTCGCCAACAGCTTCCTCTCCTGGCAAAAAATCCATAGGATAATTAAATGTATCAGTGAAAACAGAGATATATTCTTGCTTCCCTAGCTCTCAACATCAAGTGACATATTTACAAAGAGTAAGGGAGAAAAAAGTACCACAGATTCTTCACATACATTTGCATTCATAAATATCAACCAAACAGATGTTTTCTTTGTTACCATTAACCAAATTATTTTCAATTTGATTTTTATAACTGCATCCTCATCTATAATGTCATGATAAAAAATAAACACAGAATTCATGTGTTTTTTTCATACATTTTATCTTTCTGCATAATATTGTCCCCAATATTATTTCTTTAATTTTTGAAGTTGAAAATCCATGTAAACTCTTTCTTTTATTATCATTTCTTTTATGTTTGTAAATTCTGCACTTTGTTATTTTTGTTTTTTCTATCGTACATATTTTGGTATTTAATTAAATTCCTGTAAAATGCCCATCAAATCGTTTAGTGACCAGAATGGTTACGGATGCGGGAGTATGAGACGGGTCTATGTATAATAAAATGGATATACGCTGTACAATTAGGCTGTTTACAATGCTACCAAGTGGAATCAGGGTGCTCATTTCAGAAAGCTTACAAAATAAGGAAAATATGGCAGTTATAAATTTGTAGAATATTCACACTTTAGTACAAAAATATACTTTATGCACATTAATACGAAGAATGAGGGACTTAAAATACACATTTGATCGAGGCCTTTTCCGAAATTGTAACTTCTCTAGGTAAGGACGAAAAAAAACCATATTATTTTTGGGACCATAAATAAAAAATAGAAATATAATTTGATTTCCTTCCTGTAAGATTAACTCAAGCGGCAGGTTTATAAAACCCTCTCGTTAGCATTGACTTTCAATGACGTATTATTGTTGCTAGCACGTTGTTATTATTGTTACTAGCACGTTGCTACTATTGTTGCTAGCACGTCGCTACTATTGTTGCTAGCACGTCGCTACTATTGTTGCTAGCACGTTGCTTTTATTGTTACTACAACGTTGCTATTATTGTTACTAGCCCGTTGCTATTATTGTTACTAGCCCGTTGCTATTATTGTTACTAGCCCGTTGCTACTATTGTTGCTAGCACGTCGCTACTATTGTTGCTAGCACGTCGCTACTATTGTTGCTAGCACGTCGCTACTATTGTTGCTAGCACGTTGCTTTTATTGTTACTACAACGTTGCTATTATTGTTACTAGCCCGTTGCTACTATTGTTGCTAGCACGTCGCTACTATTGTTGCTAGCACGTCGCTACTATTGTTGCTAGCACGTCGCTACTATTGTTGCTAGCACGTCGCTACTATTGTTGCTAGCACGTTGCTTTTATTGTTACTACAACGTTGCTATTATTGTTACTAGCCCGTTGCTATTATTGTTACTAGCACGTTGCTACTATTGTTGCTAGCACGTCGCTACTATTGTTGCTAGCACGTCGCTACTATTGTTGCTAGCACGTCGCTACTATTGTTGCTAGCACGTTGCTTTTATTGTTACTACAACGTTGCTATTATTGTTACTAGCCCGTTGCTATTATTGTTACTAGCCCGTTGCTATTATTGTTACTAGCACGTCGCTACTATTGTTGCTAGCACGTCGCTACTATTGTTGCTAGCACGTCGCTACTATTGTTGCTAGCACGTCGCTACTATTGTTGCTAGCACGTCGCTACTATTGTTGCTAGCACGTCGCTACTATTGTTGCTAGCACGTCGCTACTATTGTTGCTAGCACGTTGCTTTTATTGTTACTACAACGTTGCTATTATTGTTACTAGCCCGTTGCTATTATTGTTACTAGCCCGTTGCTATTATTGTTACTAGCACGTTGCTACTATTGTTGCTAGCACGTCGCTACTATTGTTGCTAGCACGTTGCTTTTATTGTTACTACAACGTTGCTATTATTGTTACTAGCCCGTTGCTATTATTGTTACTAGCCCGTTGCTATTATTGTTACTAGCCCGTTGCTACTATTGTTGCTAGCACGTCGCTACTATTGTTGCTAGCACGTCGCTACTATTGTTGCTAGCACGTCGCTATTATTGTTGCTAGCCCGTTGCTATTATTGTTACTAGCACGTTGCTACTATTGTTGCTAGCACGTCGCTACTATTGTTGCTAGCACGTCGCTACTATTGTTGCTAGCACGTCGCTACTATTGTTGCTAGCACGTCGCTACTATTGTTGCTAGCACGTCGCTACTATTGTTGCTAGCACGTCGCTACTATTGTTGCTAGCACGTTGCTTTTATTGTTACTACAACGTTGCTATTATTGTTACTAGCCCGTTGCTATTATTGTTACTAGCCCGTTGCTATTATTGTTACTAGCACGTCGCTACTATTGTTGCTAGCACGTCGCTACTATTGTTGCTAGCACGTCGCTACTATTGTTGCTAGCACGTCGCTACTATTGTTGCTAGCACGTCGCTACTATTGTTGCTAGCACGTCGCTACTATTGTTGCTAGCACGTCGCTACTATTGTTACTACAACGTTGCTATTATTGTTACTAGCCCGTTGCTATTATTGTTACTAGCCCGTTGCTATTATTGTTACTAGCACGTCGCTACTATTGTTGCTAGCACGTCGCTACTATTGTTGCTAGCACGTCGCTACTATTGTTGCTAGCACGTCGCTACTATTGTTGCTAGCACGTCGCTACTATTGTTGCTAGCACGTCGCTACTATTGTTGCTAGCACGTCGCTACTATTGTTACTAGCACGTCGCTACTATTGTTGCTAGCACGTCGCTACTATTGTTGCTAGCACGTCGCTACTATTGTTGCTAGCACGTTGCTTTTATTGTTACTACAACGTTGCTATTATTGTTACTAGCCCGTTGCTATTATTGTTACTAGCCCGTTGCTATTATTGTTACTAGCACGTTGCTACTATTGTTGCTAGCACGTCGCTACTATTGTTGCTAGCACGTTGCTTTTATTGTTGCTAGCACGTCGCTACTATTGTTGCTAGCACGTCGCTACTATTGTTGCTAGCACGTCGCTACTATTGTTGCTAGCACGTCGCTACTATTGTTGCTAGCACGTCGCTACTATTGTTGCTAGCACGTCGCTACTATTGTTGCTAGCACGTCGCTACTATTGTTGCTAGCACGTCGCTACTATTGTTGCTAGCACGTCGCTACTATTGTTGCTAGCACGTCGCTACTATTGTTGCTAGCACGTTGCTTTTATTGTTACTACAACGTTGCTATTATTGTTACTAGCCCGTTGCTATTATTGTTACTAGCCCGTTGCTACTATTGTTGCTAGCACGTCGCTACTATTGTTGCTAGCACGTCGCTACTATTGTTGCTAGCACGTCGCTACTATTGTTGCTAGCACGTCGCTACTATTGTTGCTAGCACGTCGCTACTATTGTTGCTAGCACGTTGCTTTTATTGTTACTACAACGTTGCTATTATTGTTACTAGCCCGTTGCTATTATTGTTACTAGCCCGTTGCTATTATTGTTACTAGCACGTCGCTACTATTGTTGCTAGCACGTCGCTACTATTGTTGCTAGCACGTCGCTACTATTGTTGCTAGCACGTCGCTACTATTGTTGCTAGCACGTCGCTACTATTGTTGCTAGCACGTCGCTACTATTGTTGCTAGCACGTCGCTACTATTGTTACTACAACGTTGCTATTATTGTTACTAGCCCGTTGCTATTATTGTTACTAGCCCGTTGCTATTATTGTTACTAGCACGTCGCTACTATTGTTGCTAGCACGTCGCTACTATTGTTGCTAGCACGTCGCTACTATTGTTGCTAGCACGTCGCTACTATTGTTGCTAGCACGTCGCTACTATTGTTGCTAGCACGTCGCTACTATTGTTGCTAGCACGTCGCTACTATTGTTGCTAGCACGTCGCTACTATTGTTGCTAGCACGTCGCTACTATTGTTGCTAGCACGTCGCTACTATTGTTGCTAGCACGTTGCTTTTATTGTTACTACAACGTTGCTATTATTGTTACTAGCCCGTTGCTATTATTGTTACTAGCCCGTTGCTATTATTGTTACTAGCACGTTGCTACTATTGTTGCTAGCACGTCGCTACTATTGTTGCTAGCACGTTGCTTTTATTGTTGCTAGCACGTCGCTACTATTGTTGCTAGCACGTCGCTACTATTGTTGCTAGCACGTCGCTACTATTGTTGCTAGCACGTCGCTACTATTGTTGCTAGCACGTCGCTACTATTGTTGCTAGCACGTCGCTACTATTGTTGCTAGCACGTCGCTACTATTGTTGCTAGCACGTCGCTACTATTGTTGCTAGCACGTCGCTACTATTGTTGCTAGCACGTTGCTTTTATTGTTACTACAACGTTGCTATTATTGTTACTAGCCCGTTGCTATTATTGTTACTAGCCCGTTGCTACTATTGTTGCTAGCACGTCGCTACTATTGTTGCTAGCACGTCGCTACTATTGTTGCTAGCACGTCGCTACTATTGTTGCTAGCACGTCGCTACTATTGTTGCTAGCACGTCGCTACTATTGTTGCTAGCACGTCGCTACTATTGTTGCTAGCACGTCGCTACTATTGTTGCTAGCACGTCGCTACTATTGTTGCTAGCACGTCGCTACTATTGTTGCTAGCACGTTGCTTTTATTGTTACTACAACGTTGCTATTATTGTTACTAGCCCGTTGCTATTATTGTTACTAGCCCGTTGCTATTATTGTTACTAGCACGTTGCTACTATTGTTGCTAGCACGTCGCTACTATTGTTGCTAGCACGTTGCTTTTATTGTTACTACAACGTTGCTATTATTGTTACTAGCCCGTTGCTATTATTGTTACTAGCCCGTTGCTATTATTGTTACTAGCCCGTTGCTACTATTGTTGCTAGCACGTCGCTACTATTGTTGCTAGCACGTCGCTACTATTGTTGCTAGCACGTCGCTACTATTGTTGCTAGCACGTTGCTTTTATTGTTACTACAACGTTGCTATTATTGTTACTAGCCCGTTGCTATTATTGTTACTAGCCCGTTGCTATTATTGTTACTAGCACGTTGCTACTATTGTTGCTAGCACGTCGCTACTATTGTTGCTAGCACGTCGCTACTATTGTTGCTAGCACGTCGCTACTATTGTTGCTAGCACGTTGCTTTTATTGTTACTACAACGTTGCTATTATTGTTACTAGCCCGTTGCTATTATTGTTACTAGCACGTCGCTACTATTGTTGCTAGCACGTCGCTACTATTGTTGCTAGCACGTCGCTACTATTGTTGCTAGCACGTCGCTACTATTGTTGCTAGCACGTCGCTACTATTGTTGCTAGCACGTCGCTACTATTGTTGCTAGCACGTTGCTTTTATTGTTACTACAACGTTGCTATTATTGTTACTAGCCCGTTGCTATTATTGTTACTAGCCCGTTGCTATTATTGTTACTAGCACGTCGCTACTATTGTTGCTAGCACGTCGCTACTATTGTTGCTAGCACGTCGCTACTATTGTTGCTAGCACGTCGCTACTATTGTTGCTAGCACGTTGCTTTTATTGTTACTAGCCCGTTGCTATTATTGTTACTAGCCCGTTGCTATTATTGTTACTAGCCCGTTGCTATTATTGTTACTAGCACGTCGCTACTATTGTTGCTAGCACGTCGCTACTATTGTTGCTAGCACGTCGCTACTATTGTTGCTAGCACGTCGCTACTATTGTTGCTAGCACGTTGCTTTTATTGTTACTACAACGTTGCTATTATTGTTACTAGCCCGTTGCTATTATTGTTACTAGCCCGTTGCTACTATTGTTGCTAGCACGTTGCTCTTATTGTTACTAGAACATTGGTATTATTGTTATTAGCATTAATATACTAAAGAGTATACAAAGTGAAATTCAAACAATCCCAGATGCCTCTTGTAGAAAGTGAAAAGCAGTTTGAAATCAAATAAAGGTACATTGTAATAACTTTTCCCCACCGGGACATATATACTCCACTTATATTTTTAAATCATCCAAAGGGATAAGCAAATGCGGAATTTATTGAAGTGCATGTCCCAATGGTGGTGGTTTTCTATGATTACATTCATATCTTAGTGTAATTTTAACTGCATTTTAGTAATAAAGTATTAATAAGGAAATCCGAACGAAAACTGTATGTACCATGAGTAAAGGTGCACTCTGCAAAAACTATTTTGCAATGTATCATACATAGAAATGTAATGAATAATGTTGGATATGTAATTGGCAAGAGTTTTCTTGCATTATTTTAAAATGTTATAAAAACTAGAGACTCAACTTTTCGCTTCATTTTATATGGTCACCTCAAACCCAATGGGACACATGTGTCCCATTTAAAAAGACCACTGGGACACAAATTACCCTCCACAAAAATTGCGCCTAATAGTTAATTTTTGTTCTTATGTTAGCAGAATATAACTATTTATACTTTATTTGACCCATTAGAGCCCTAAATTATCTTAATTTTGGGAAAAAAAAATACTGATATTTAAAGGGCTAACACGTTTTGTGGCATCACTGTTTCAGAAATTGTAAACAAATGTTGATTTTGAGTGTTTTGTTCTTAACATTAATATGCAGAGCTATCTTTCTGCATGCTCTATAATTTTAGTAATTAATAATTAATTATTAATTAATACCTATCTTTCTAATCCTTCAATTCGGTGAAGTATTTCCAGAAGATGAGGGTAACAAACAAAAAAAATCAACGCACAGACAAGATACATCTATCTTAGTTAATCCCCAAAGTCCTTCTAATTAGTCAAATACCGCTCTTGAAAGTAATCCCGCGTACACTTTGATCTACTTAACCAAATCCTGTGTGGACAAATGCCGACAACTTGCATCCTTCATCGAGCTCGTTTAAGAAAAACTGATGTCCGCGAGTGCCATAAATTCCCCTGGGCAAGCCTTATCAGTCGCTAAACGATTCCTGCGTAAATCAATTACAGAAGAAAGCAAACAGCGATCTGCTTTTTTTTTTCCAGCGTCAAAAGCGTGTCTTGATCAAGATTTAATGCTTTTATCCCAAATCACGTTTGAAGGAAAAATTCTTGTTTGGACATAATTCATTGCCGTGTCTTTTTACGCTTTTTTTTCCCATGTAAGATATTGACATAGGTTTTAGCTGAATGTATTTTTGTTTTTGGGATAATGGCATTGCAAAGGATGAAGGACATACTGTAAATACTGGAACATTGCCTTATATGTAATTTTTAAAAAAAGAATAATCAAATGGTATATAAAATTTTAACCTCACAGTAGCGTTGAAGAAGGAGCTCCGGTGGGAACTCAGAGGAAGGAGTTTAAAATTCAATTTAGAATTTAATTAGAATTAATTGGTAGAATTTAATTGTACATATGTAAATAGTTATCGATAATTTAATCCTTAAAATATAATAAACTTGTTTTCTTTTTTAGACATAATTCATTGCCGTGACTTTTTACGCTTTTTTTTCCCATGTAAGATAATGACGAAGATTTTAGATAAATGATTTTTTTTTTTTTTTTTTTTTTTTTTTACTTTTGGGATAATGACATTGTAAAGGATGAAGGACATAATGTAAATACTGAAACATTGCTTTATATGTAATTTTAAAAAATTAAATAATGAAATGATATGTGAAATTTTAACCTCATAGTAGCATTGAGATAGGAGCTCCAATGAGAACTCTGAGAAATGAGTTTAAAATTCAATTAGTATTTAATTGTACATATATAAATAGTTATCGATAATTTAATCTTTAAACTATAATAAATTTGCATTGTCAAGAAAAGTGTCATAACTTGTGTCAAGGCAAACGAGAGATGTTAATCCAAATTTTATCCATCCCTTGTACTGCACTTGTACTCGGACAGCCAGTCAGACAGACCTTCTTTGAATGGATTTCATTCAAAGTATTATAGAAATATATAATTTTTAAGTAGATAGACAGTTATAATAATAAGAAGAAAAAGATAGTTTTAATTTAAAAAAAACCCAAGAAGATAGTCAGTTTTAATTCCAAAAAAACAAGAAAATATAGTTTTAATTCCAAAAAATGTGCGTCATCGGATTTAGGAAGTCTGAATTATCAAAATCTCTAATTTTTTAACGATTACATTATTTTCTTTTTGTGTACTTAGGATACAAGAAAGTAAAAATTTAGGTATTAAAATTTGTTATTTACAACTATTGCGGTTTTATTGGTAAAAAACAAGTTCTTTTTTTTTTCTTCAAATATACTAGCCGTCTTTGACAACAAGTTGGTTCACCGTGGAAACTGGTTGCTTGTAATTTCAATTAACTTTTTTATACATAGTTTGATATTTATGATTCGTAAAATAAAGTATTTTGAAGCATCAAATTGTGATTGCGTCATTTAAATAGCCCTACTCTTATTGCTTTTGCTGCCTTAAATAAACCTTTCTATTGGAATTCAATCCATTATAACGGAGTATAATTTTGTCCGGCTCGTCTATCTTCGAAAGGATAAACTTCGTTTTCCTCAGTATTGTAACTTTGTTTCCTACGCAAACTGTTGGAAATTCGGTACTATATGTGTTTTAACTTCAAAGATAATAAACATATCATTCTGACGATTTTCAGCAATGGAAGGAATTGTCAAAATAAATAATTGGACCTTGACAATTAGGTAAAAATATACTTTAAAAAATTATGGAAATAATTACACAGAAAATGAGTTGATATCATTTGGGAGATAAATTTTTGAATCTTAAAATGGAATGAAAATAATTTTCGTGTAAAAACATTTTTGGAATTTATCATGAAAAAAAAAATACTTTAAACTCGCTTGATAAATACTAATTTAATTTATAAAAAATTCTAAATGAAATTTCACAAAAAAACAAAAAAAAAAAAAAACACCCCTTGATATACTCTAAATACTTCTAAAGTAAATTTGTATCCAATTTGGTATCTTAGATCAAACATTTTCCCTGTAGAAAGACAACAAAATTTTACTTTATTATTAATAGATGTTGCGATTAAGCGAATTTAAGTATAAACCTATATTAACGTTTAAAAGTACTTTAAAGAGTAAGAATTGTATATCATGAAGAAATTTTTTGAAATTTCATTTAGAATTTTTTAAAATTAAATTATCAAATTAGAAGTTGAAAAAAAAGGATGAAAATTTTTTTCATGATAACTTTTAAAAGTATTTTTTCACGAAAAGGATTTTTTATGCCATTTTAAGATTTGAAAAATTATCTCTTTAATGATATCAAGTCATTTGCCATCTAATTTTGGTCCGAATTTTGACAATTTTTTTTAAATACACTAGCCAGAAAATGTCTGCTTACAAATGCACAGTAAACATTCTAGAGAGAATAAAAGTACATTATAGTGATAATATTAAATTTTTATTTTTATTTAAAGTATTTCTTGAACAATTCATTTATTATCAAAAACAATTTCAGAAATATAACACACATTGTTTTAAAGTAATAATAATAATGATTTAAAATTACACCAAAAGTTATCAGAAAAAATTTGCGCATAGATGAAAAAAGTCTTAAAAAAATAGCTTCCATGGACTGTCAATCTGGACTTAATTTAGTAGAATAATCTTTATGTCTAAGAACCTCTTTCACTTTTGAAAGAGGTTCTTAGACATAATGTTTAGGAATGATTGGACTAGCCTGATGGTCCCCTGAGATGAAATATTATTCCATTCCATCATAATCACTATTTTCAGCATATCTTTCAATGCTATATTATGTTGCCATATCTTGCGCTCAAATAAGTCCCATTCCATGGACTGTCAGTCTGGACTTAATCTGGTTGAATAATCTTTATGTCTAAGAACCTCTTTCACATTTGAAAGAGGTTCTTAGACATAATGTTTAGGAATGATTGGACTAGCCTGATGGTCCCCTGAGATGAAATATTATTCCATTCCATCATAATCACTATTTTCAGCATATCTTTCAATGCTATATTATGTTGCCATATCTTGCGCTCAAATAAGTCCCATTCCATGGACTGTCAGTCTGGACTTAATCTGGTTGAATAATCTTTATGTCTAAGAACCTCTTTCACTTTTGAAAGAGGTTCTTAGACATAATGTTTAGGAATGATTGGACTAGCCTGATGGTCCCCTGAGATGAAATATTATTCCATTCCATCATAATCACTATTTTTAGCATATCTTTCAATGCTATATTAGGTTGCCATATCTTGTGCTCAAATAAGTCCCATTAGTGCTCGATGGGGTTTAAATCTGGCGATTGTGAAGGGGTATGCAATTGATTTTTGATATTGTACAACAGCCGGAGCTTTATGTTGTGGGCAGTGTGATATGTATACTTTCATTATAATGTACTTTTATTCTCCCTAGAATGTTTACTATGCGTTTGTACTCAGACAATTTCTGGCAAGTGTGTATATATATATTGCCTAATTGTCAACAAAACATTTCGATGTTGCAATGGAATTCAATCAAGTGTCCTTGTTTAAACAAATAATTTTCCATGATTATTTTTTCCATTATTGGAAGCTAATTTAGAAAGATATTTTAGTAAAATGTAAATTTAACTTTGGTAAAAAGAAAGGAAAGTTACTGTACCGTGTAAAACTTTCTTTTTAAAGTTGATATTACTTTCTGCTGTAATCTTCTAGATACAGTTTTTCGTAATAAGAATATTCTGTTATATCGAATTTTTAATAGTCGCATGGATTCCAAACATTCCGAATCTCTCTGCAGTGCCATCTTCATTCAAAAATTCCAACTAAAGTAACGATGATGGAACAGATTGGATAACACCGTCATAATACCTTACGTGAAATGTGTCAAATGTTTAATAAAGACCTTCTACCCTCTCCATCAAAAACGAACCCATTTCATAACGTTCCTCCCTCGACTTAAACGGTTGTAATCGTCCGTCTCATCGTAATCGAAAAACATCATCCGTCATCGGGCAGGAAAAGCTGCAGAAAATGAAGGACTATGATTTTTACAAATGTTTTTATTTGTTGTTTAACTAAGAAGTTTAAACAACAAACGTCTGATAGAATGATTGTTTGGTGTTGCAGCCTATAATCAATTTAAGATCTATTATTATTGTTTTCGCTATCTGACAAAACATGAAGAAGAATTTGTCAAGAAATTATTTTCATATGATTTTATTTAACCTCACTTTTTTATGTTAGTAAAAGTGAGACTGTGTAATCAATTTTTATTTATTTCTGGATATTTTGAGTTGTGTTATCATTCTGCTATCATAGGAAACGCATAGGTACGAAAGTACCTATGCGTTTCCTATGATAACACAATGTTTTAATAAATTTAGAATAAGTTAATTATTAGTTAAATAAAATTTTTACTTCAAGCCCGTAATATCACCTAAGAGTGAATTAAAAAAAAAAAAAAAAAATCACAATTTTATAAGCATAAACTGTTACCTTGGAAACGTATTTGGGGACTTGGTGATAAAAAAAATGAAGGTACTGGAAATTACAAATTGATCCCAAAATAAATACCATGAAAATAAACATTTTTAAACATTCATAAAAAATTTCAATTTTATTTACACAATTACAATACAACAGAACATCTATATACAATATAATTCTATATAATATAAATAGAATTTAATTATCTATATTCAATAGAACTCTGACTGTACGGATTAATTGCGACCAGGTTCAATTTGAATAATCGATTATTCGAATGAATGTATAATTGATGAAAAAAAAAAGGGGGGGGGGAGGAATATTTCTGAATTTAAAAAATGAAAATGGTTTATTCCATATTAATTTAATGACTGCAAAAACAATGTAAATATTTATTTATTTATTTATTTATTGCCTCATAATGTATTAAAATAATACTGCTTGCATATTAGTACGAATTTGAAAAATTGGCTTCCTACAATGTGTAATCGCTGAGAAGAAATATTTACAGATAATCCTAATGAATGAGTGGTAATGTCCCGTTACCTTGGAGACGTATTTAGTGATTTGGGGATAAAAAAAATGAAAGTTCTGGAAATTACAAGAATCATGGCGATACCTCTATTGTGGACAGAGATCCAAATACCTTTCTAGAAAATTCCACATCTTTTCGGGAAGCAATAAAAGGAGAGTTAACTCTCTCTTTGAAGTATTTATGCTCTAGTTGTATTCTAAGAGTTATTGCTGCAATTTGTCTACTTGTGTTAATAGTTTTACAAGTCTTGTTCTTTTTATGCACCTCGGCTGCACTGGTCTTAACTGTCCCATTATCTGTCTTCTGTTACTGTACACTCGCAGACGAATTATATTAATCTAAGTGCTCAGTTTTTCTCGTCAAAATTTTATTCCCGTATAACTCTTTATTTTTAATTATTCCGGTTATGCAATCAATGTGATGAAGTCTATACCTTTCGTCAGTAAACCAAATGGTATTTATATGTTTCAATGTAAAAAACAAGATTTGAAGAAATAGATATAGAGGTCTTTAATAGCTTTTATTTATGGCGAGTTAAGTGAGTAGTCCAAATTTCATTATTTGACAAAACTTTATCTAAGCCATAGCGCGAGCTGAGCAGCTGAGTGCCAGTTGAGAAAGCAGAAAGAGAGAAAAAGAGGACCATGAGAAAATATTCTGATTTTATATAATTTCAGGAAACAGTTTGTCAGAATAGCGTTTGGTTGCTTGGGAAAATTAATAGCCATTTTAATAATCATCAGAATTGATAATTAAAACAATTTCATAATTAAATAATAATTTAGAATGTAAGGGATTCGGAAATTATTTTTAGAACGTAGATTTATATATAAAAAAATTTTCGTTGATGTGTTCACATTGACTTCTTTACGAATGCTATTGAATTACTTAAAAGATTACAATTCGATTTTCATATTGAACATATTATAAATATTTATTATCCGATATTTTTATGGGAAGGGAGGGGGCCGGGCGAAAGTATAGTTAATTGTTTACCCCTTAAATCACTAAAACAATTTTAAGATCCCAAACTTTCAAAATTTGTTTACAGTATTTTGAAAGGCATATTTTGTGACTTCGCTTAATTATAAAGGCCTTGTGACCGAATTTTCCCCAATTAAAATGAAGCATTTCTTCACCTAGAAATACATGAAATTTTTTTTCTACAAAAATAAATAAATAAATAAAAGTTGTATTTTGAATAATTGCATATAATTTCGGAAAATTATTTTTTTAAATGGTAAATTTTTTTTCGTGAAATTAAAAAAAAAAAAAATGCGTATAACAAGTATAAAAACTTCCAAATTACCAGGGTAGGAATAAAGAAAATCAGCTGCAAATTCCAATAAATTGGATGTGAATTCTTACAAACATGAAGCAACTCAAATTAAATAAAAGTGTTTAAAAATATTATTCTTTTCCCAAGGCATCATAAGCCAATGTCTTGCTTTCGCGATCAGAGGATCTCGGCTTTAGGTTTTGATTTCACCGATGATCAATTATGCAGTTGTATCGAGTAAATTTTTTTAACTCTTGAGTTAAATGTGTTCACTTTGACCTCAAATGGCGAGTAAGTTTAGACAGCAGAATGCTCTCTCAGCCATTGCCCCCGGCATCTGAACCTGATCATTATTCAAGGCACTTCCGCAACAATTCTGCTCTATCCCAGAAAAGGAACAATAACTGAATGTTGGTTTTATTGTCTATTAATGACTTGATCGCCTTGAAATATATTTGTTTAAACTAAAAATAATGAACTTCCCACGCTTCGGGAAGAATAAGGCAAATCAAATTATTAAACGCCTTTCAAAATTCTATATATTTTAATATTCTAAAAGATTATGTATGAAACTATTTATGTTTATTAAAATAATCAAGCTGTTCAAATTGTTTGAAATACTGCAGGTATTTCGGTTCAAATTCCTGATCTTCAACGTTGGAATATTGAACAGATATGTGATCTCTCCCATCTGGCAAAGAAAAGCTAAATTTATTATTATTGTTGTTGTTGTTGTTTCTTTCTTGTATTCGAAGTATAGGCAAAGAAAAGCTAAATTTATTATTATTATTATTGTTGTTGTTGTTGTTGTTGTTATTGTTTCTTTCTTGTATTCGAAGTATAGGCAAAGAAAAGCTAAATTTATTATTATTATTATTGTTGTTGTTGTTATTATTGTTTCTTTCTTGTATTCGAAGTATAGGCAAAGAAAAGCTAAATTTATTATTATTATTATTGTTGTTGTTGTTGTTGTTGTTATTGTTTCTTTCTTGTATTCGAAGTATAGGCAAAGAAAAGCTAAATTTATTATTATTATTATTGTTGTTGTTGTTATTATTGTTTCTTTCTTGTATTCGAAGTATAGGCAAAGAAAAGCTAAATTTATTATTATTATTATTGTTGTTGTTGTTGTTGTTGTTATTGTTTCTTTCTTGTATTCGAAGTATAGGCAAAGAAAAGCTAAATTTATTATTATTATTATTGTTGTTGTTGTTGTTATTGTTTCTTTCTTGTATTCGAAGTATAGGCAAAGAAAAGCTAAATTTATTATTATTGTTGTTGTTATTGTTTCTTTCTTGTATTCGAAGTATAGGCAAAGAAAAGCTAAATTTATTATTATTATTATTGTTGTTGTTGTTGTTATTGTTTCTTTCTTGTATTCGAAGTATAGGCAAAGAAAAGCTAAATTTATTATTATTATTATTGTTGTTGTTGTTATTATTGTTTCTTTCTTGTATTCGAAGTATAGGCAAAGAAAAGCTAAATTTATTATTATTATTATTGTTGTTGTTGTTGTTGTTGTTATTGTTTCTTTCTTGTATTCGAAGTATAGGCAAAGAAAAGCTAAATTTATTATTATTATTATTGTTGTTGTTGTTGTTATTGTTTCTTTCTTGTATTCGAAGTATAGGCAAAGAAAAGCTAAATTTATTATTATTATTATTGTTGTTGTTGTTATTATAGTTTCTTTCTTGTATTCGAAGTATAGGTATATAGAAAGCACTATAATCGTCGAAAAATTTAAATAATGATTTTGCTTTATACAGACACATTTCAAACCTCCTGAATCCAAAAAAAACACATTTTTGGCATTCTGTCCATCTGTCTGGGAATAATATAATTCAAAACCGTTTGGAGCTAAACGATTGAAATATGGTATATAGACTTTAGACTAAGTTTTTATCAAATT
Organism: Argiope bruennichi; assembly: GCF_947563725.1. Classification (NCBI taxonomy): domain Eukaryota; kingdom Metazoa; phylum Arthropoda; class Arachnida; order Araneae; family Araneidae; genus Argiope; species Argiope bruennichi. The sequence goes on from NC_079160.1 coordinate 74,930,024, forward strand.
TTTAATAAAATCTATTCCAAGAAATTCGATAACTAGAGAGTTAGTTATATAAGTATAAAGAACAAATACAGAGCCAGATAGATACAAATAAAAACTAGATAGATACAAATTTGATATACAGGCTTAGCTTCAAAAATGTACATTCTTATCAAAGTTTGATCCAAATCTATCATATGGTTGACCGTCTGTCAGATTGTGTTTTTGCATGCATGTGAACACACTAACTCATAAATGCAATGATTTAACCTTGCATGCCGCGGGCGTATATATACGTCTCCCTAAGTCAATGTGTTAACTGCCCCTGGCGTATATATACGTCTCGCAACTATATACGTGGCACTGGGGACCGAATCTCGCAAGTTATCCTTGGCAGGTAAGGGGTTAAATCACTGAAATTCGGTACATGATCTCTTGAGCCAAATTTTGGTTTTAATCAGCTGGAAAAAAAAGGCGTCCAAAATACATATTCATCCAATAGATTCAGTAAAAATGCTTGATCCACGCAAAAAATCTCTATCTCGTAACCAAAGTCATGCAATGCATTCGTGTCCATACTCTAGGTCCACAATTTTGATCAGTGGGAAGTGGATAAAGTCTGTATTGGAGAGAGCGTGAGATAGTTTCGGGAAGACTACTCCCTTTGATTTTGTATAGCAAAATCTATCAATAAATAATGACAAAACTGACTATGAAATTTTCTTTTCAACAATATTTACTATGTTCTCACAATCAATATATTAGCGTGCACTCTGTTTGTTGGATGTTTCCATTGATTTTCCTAGTTTCAATACAGGACAGGTTTATTTAGAAATATCGTCCAGAACAAGAATATCAGCGAAGTTTTAAGCTATTTTACAATTTTATTCGCATGTTCATAGCTTTCACTGCTCGTGGAGCATAATAAAAGTCTAGCTTTACAGATTTAAATCAAATAATTCATTAAGTGCGTTATGTCTCTTAGTCATATCAATCACGTGAGTGGAGAGTTTTATTTTGCTAATCACGGCATCTGAAGACTAAAATCCTTTTGCATCTATGGCGAAACTAGTATAAGTAATGTCGGGGCATAATATGTTTTTTTTCCCCGCTTCAGATCGTCCTCAATGGTTTAGTAACTGTAAATAACTTCAGAAAACATGGCATTATCTTTCAGATTTTCAAGACATTTCACTTTAAAATGTAATATAAATGCACTGATGTTTTGTTTCCATGACTCTCCCCCAAATTGATGTCCGAATATCTTTAACGTTTTGACTACCCACCCCCTTTGCTACGCCTCTGTTCTGCTATCTATTTGCCACCAGAAAATCTGTCAAATCTTTCAGACGAAACAGAAGCAGCAATTGTTACCAATCACAAACAATTATTTATTTGCAAGTATAAATCAAGCAATTTCAAAGAAGTAAGCTCGTAGACCAGACGTAGCCAACAACTCATTCCACCTGTCCAATAGAACCATCTCTCCGCCTCATAATTTAGTGCCCCATTAATTGACCTGGATAGCAGCATTTTTTAGATATCACATTTTACTAGTATGGATGACACTGTTATTCCCAAAATCATATAGGTGGCGCTTTATGATACCCTGAGGATTGCACGAGAAAACTTCAATTATTTTACCAACTGTGCAGTAGGAATTAATCTCTATGAATTTTTCATTTCGGATTTTGTGTAGAAGATGCCTTGTGCTAGTTTACTGAACCTTATTAGCACACCAAAGCTCCTTTTTAGTTCAGGATTTATTTGATTTTTGCAAATACATGGCAAAGAATCGAGAATAAAACAAACTCTGTAAATCTAAATAAAGGATCTTGTAGGGGATTGATATGAGCGAGGATAGAACCTGGGATCTAGTGGTTCGCAGCCCAGTAACATGACCACGATACAAAAGCAATTGCTCTGGTAGCGTAGCTATTAATTGGCTTATAAGCTTTCACTACAACCTCAAACAAGATTTATCTGCATTGTCAAATAGAAAATATATTTAATTTCTATACCTTCTTTCGTTTTACATAATTTTGTGAAGTCCCGTAATTCACAGCCTTAAAAAAAAAATCTAAACTGATTCCCAATAATAGGTAGACATCCAATTTTATAGTAGATAAACGCTTACAAAATATGGGATTCAGTTAATGAAAACATCTGCCAAACCATCTAAATCCATAATATAAACAAAAATACAATTCAATAACATTCCAAAATGCAAAACATTCATATAAAAAAACATGTTACTGTTGCAATATTAATTTCATCCAATAATGAAACCATATCAAAGTTCTTCAAAATGTATTCAAATTTATGTCCAAAAGCATAAATTTGAATACATTTGAAGTGTTTAAACATTAGTATAAAAACTGTTAACTTCTATGCAAACAGCAAAGCTTTAATTAACAACTCATTTGAATGTCAACCTAAAACACTGAATCTCTTCAAATATATTAAGGACTTTTAATATAGAGTATACGGACTTCATTATTTTTTCCCACAAAGCACACTTTTTATTAACTTGATTATAAACCCAATTTTAACTTGATTAACTTGATGATGGAAAAAACAGTGATAAATATGAAAAAAAAATTTTTTTAAGGGATTTTTTGGATTAATATTAATAGCCTCTTAAAATCTTTGTATAAAATAAATCATTAAATATTTGATGAAAACAAGCAGTTTTAATAACGTCTTTATTTTTGTGTAGTACGGCCACTAATGAATTAATAGATTCATGTAGTATGGGCCATATCTTATTGACTAGCTACAAATCATAATTGATTTATTCAATGGATTTATGTTCAATAATATAAGAATATAATCCTACGATGATAATATAAAATATCAGAAATGGTATCGCAATAGCAAAATGCCCGATTTCGAATTAATATTATGATGGTCCATTAATATAACCCAACCTAACCAATATAAACCAACCTAACATCATTTTAATATATATATATGTAATGATACTCTTAATCTAATTTAAATCCTAATTAAATTCCTAATTTTTATCTTAATTTAGCCCATGTTAACTTCATTCCAAAATTTTCTATTTCCTGATCCAATTCCCACTTTTTTATTTAATTAATTTAACGTTCGACTTATGAGTTAGAAGATCAGACTTCTGCCCTCGGGTGCTCAGGGGTCTTTACCCTCAGAAGCTACTGCATCCCCTTTCCATGGTAACGCGGACACGACGTCATCAACGTTCGACTACTGCACTGCTGATTTCCTGATTTCCAAACCAGGAACGAAGGGATAAAAGTCCCTTGCATTCGCACATACTTTTCAAAGGTACCAAAGATTCCCTTGTCAGAATCGACATCTGGCAAAGAAATCCCTATCAGAATCTTATAGTAAAATCACTGATGGGAAACATTTCTGTAACTTTACTCTTGTATCGCAATGTAGACTGACCCATCTCTTATCTTTTTCTTTCTTTTCTATAATATGACTCCTGTGGTGAAATAAATTGAAGTTAAAATTTCAAAGTTTCTTCTTTTCGGCCATGCATCTCCAAAATTATATTTACACGTATATATATTTTCTTAATCTGGACATTGCTAACATAACCAGTCATGGTCTTCTGATTCTCAAATAATACATATCTTGAATTTAACAAAAGAATCATTAACTGAATTATTGTTGGACTTCAAATTCATATATTATATGATGTTTTTACAAAGATGATTCCTTATTTGCCTTGCAAAAACAACCTTTATTTAGGGCTACAAACTCTGAATACATAAATCTTGTTTGATATAAATATCAACATCCTTGAAGAGCTTCTACAGAATACGAACCATTAATAAATTTATTATGCAGATCTGTCATTTTCATGTCTTTGTTTTTATTTATGCTTGACATTAACAAATTATTCCATTACGATCTTATGGCTTTCAAATACTATACAACTTTAATTTAATAAAACAATCATTAATTGAATAGTTATTGGCTTGCTAGATCCATATATTATTCGGGGTATATGAAAGAATGATTTATTGTTAGCCTCCAAAGTCGACCCTTACTCAAGATTATAAGCTCTGTTTTGGATACATACATCTAGTTTGGGATTAACATCATCAGTCTTAAATAACCTTTGTATAATACAGGCCATTAATAAATTAATTAAACCAATCTGTCATATTAACGTCTCTAGCCTTGTTTATACTGGACATTAACAAATTAATCGATCAGGATCTTATAGTTCTCATCTGATATGCGCCATTAACTTAAGAGATCAATTATTGATTGATTCTTTGGATTAGTGTTCATCATTATGGATATGAGGATTAAAAATGACGGTGACGTGCAATATACAAGTTATTTCGTCGCAAAATCTGAAAATTCTCTGCGCAGCTTTTACTTTCCGGATTTCAGCTCTCAGCAGGTCAAACGGTGACGGATTACAGTTGCAGTTAACATTCCCATCCTTTGAGGATGGAGTCGGGCTCTTATTGAATCTGTCACGAGTTGAAAAGGGGGAGTTTGAGAGGAATATTTTTCCATCTGAGGAAGGGGGAGGGCAAAAAATCGTCTGCAGTTTTTAGGACGTTGATTAATGAGGACTGTGAGTAATCGGACGATCTCGGGCCGCCCCTCGCGCTAAAAGAGAAGATTGGAGGTGAAGAGAATGACCTCTTGCCACACTCGCTCCCTCTTGCTATCCCCTCAATGTGGTTGCTAGAGGGATCTGTTTTCCAGCGGGGAGGGGGAGGAGAGGTATCTTCGTCCTGTTGGCGAAAAAGGAAGTTTGTTTAGAATTGCTCAGAAAATAATATTCAGTCTCATAACTGGAAAAGGCAGATTTTTTTATTTTTCAATTACTTGATGAATTATTCAGCTTTTAAAAGATCTGACAGACTTTAAAATGTTAATTTGAAATTTAAATTTTTGCTAATTAATGATTGCAAGCTGATGCGCAAGCAGTTTTCTGCGAGTAAAAAATGGGATTAGTTAAAAGCTGTTTGAGCTTGTACTGTATGGAGTTACTGTAATTAAAATTATTATGGACCAAAGATGTCTTAGTTCCGTTTGAATATTTATGAGGCGCAATAAATCAGTGCTGCTGTAGATAGGTACAAATAGAAATACAATATACATTTATACAGAAATATTTGTACAACATTCATAGAAAATAAATATTGTTGCAAATTTTTTTAAAAAAAATTCATGTAATACGTAGATATATCATCTCGAAAAAGCAACATGAGCAAGCTCATAGATATAAGGGTATGAAGCAAATTTTAATAGAAGTTTCGTATAGTTCGTAGATGTAATTGTATCTCATAAGTAGATGATCAAGTGTGTAGATATAATAGAATGTAACAAATCTTTTAATAAAAATTTCATATAATTCGTTTCATATAATTCGTCATTTCGAAATAGGAAGATGAGCAAGTTCGTAGGCATAATAGTATGTAGCAAATTATTTAATAAGAATTTCGTATAATTCGTAGATATAATAGTATGTAATTCGTAGATATAATAGTATGTAATAAATCTTTTAATAAAAATTTCGTATCATTCGTAGATATAATAGCATCTTGAAACAAGAACATGAGCAAGTTCTTAGGTATAATAGTATGTAGCAAATTATTTAATAAGAATTTTGTATAGTTCATAGATATAATAGTGTGAAATAAATCTTTTAATAAAACTTTCGTATCATTCATTGATATAATAGCATCTCGGAACTGAGCAAGTTCATAGACATAATAATAGGTATCAAATTATTTAATAAAAATTTCGTCTAGTTCATAGATATAATAGTATGTAATAAAGCTTTTAATAAAAAATTCGTATCATTTGTAGATATAATAACATCTCGAAACAGGAAGATGACCAAGTTCGTACATATGATAATATTTTACAAATTTTTTAACGAAAATTTTATAGCATAATTTTTTAAATTTCCAGTTATACATAACAATTAATAATAATTCCTAATATTTATTATTATTATTACACAATTTCAAGAATTCAAATTAAAAAGTATTCGAATAAGCAAATTCTTTGGGAAAAAGTGAAAATAAATAATAAAAAAAAGTTACTCCATCTCCGACACGTAATATGAACAAATCAAATTTAAATATTTTTTCATAGATATAGAAGAAGGATTAGTTCATGTGTAAACTGAAATAATCAAGGATCATATTGGAAGATAAAACAGCGAACTCAGCGACCAGAACTTAAATAAATAATGCCAAGCAGATTCGGGAACACTCAAAAATTGGCAAATGAAATTAAATCCACATTAAAATTGATCGGTAATGGAAATTATTTACATTTATGAAAGAAAATAAATCTTCTGTCAGATCCCTAATTTCTAAAATAAAATTCGAATCTGTTTTAAAATAAATCACTGCAGAGAAGACATATTACCTTGAAATACTAAAGATGGTAGGTAACAAAGAAATATTATTAAGTGTCATGAAGAAAAAATTCCTTTTACAGTTTCCCTAACTTTTTTTTTTTATAATTATTTTGTATTTTCAAGATAAATTCAAGTCTCTAAAATGTAGAATCTTTTTGTTCATTTTGTTTGTTGGCGGCCAACATGAGACTTTTGTTTATTTGGCTCATCGTTGCATTTTAATTTGACACCCATATCGACAACAGTTTTTGCTGATGTCGGGGTTAGTAAAAAAATAGAACAAAAGTTTAAATTTATAGAAAATTTATTTGAAAAATCAAGTACTTTTTATGTTTTATAGTTACGTTTGCCATACATGTCATATATACGGGTTATCGCCGTTTTTCTCAATTCAGTTCAGTTATTATTTGGCACGTTTTTATACCTTTTTGCGCTAAACTGAAAATGAAAGAGAAATTGCTAATAAATGTTGCAGGTAAAAAATTTATTGAACACAAGGCATGCCGCCTGATAAAGTTGCGAGAAGGCATGCTTATTATTCCAGCCAACATTGGAAACGTGGAAACGGTTCGATGTACCACAAACAGTCAGATTAGTTTAGTTATATTAACGTCCGTTTTAAAGCAACGCTACGGCTATTTTGGGACGGACCTCATGATTTTGAATCGCGGCCAGATGAATAGGACGACACCTAGGATGGCACACCCTCTCCAAACTCCCACTCTATGCCAGCAGAAGGACGTTTAGCCCAGATGGATTTAGCGTGCACCAGTCCCGCACGGTCCTTCGGTGGAAGCGGGTCCCAAACCTGAAATCCTCCGGTCGCAAAGCCGAAATTATGATGATATACAAACTCATTTATCAAATTATGTCAATTGCCATTGTTGAAATTAAAATTAACAAAATGCCTTCTTTGGGCATTTTTTCTGAAATTGGATTTTCACTTTCAATTTTATTTCACAATACATGCATTTTTTAAATTTGCATCTCTGTAATTAAGTAAACTGATTTAATTAAATTCAAGGCTTTAGTCGTATCAATCCTTGAATTTTTTTTAAATCCATTCGATATTAATCTTTCCTTACCTACAAAGTCGACAGTCTGAATAGATAAGCTAGTTTCCAAAGACAGTTCCGCAGACTTAGATATGTATGATCACATTCTGATTCTTTAATTGCAGAGAAAATGAAAGAAGGCAAAGCAACGCATCTTCTTCTTTCCTTTTTTTTTTTTTTTTAATTTTTAAACCTGAAAAAAAACTATGCTTCAATTGCAATTTAGATATAATTTTTTTAATTTAAAGTCTTAGTAAATCGCAGTATTGCCTTGAATATTCATTACAGACAAACCTCGTTTACAGAAACATTTTGCAAAGAGCATATTTCCAAGAAAGCACTAACAAATATGTCAACTTCCCAAAATTATTATTCTTTCTCGGTATACTGTTTCGGGAAACCACGCCATCCAGTCCATATATCTTTCACGAAGTAGAGCGAAAACTGCTCAGTACTTATCGTCACTGCGACCGAAAGCAACAGCTGCCGAACACCACACATGAGGGTGGGAAAAGACCAAACGACATAAACAGAGGGATGCTCGGGATTTAATCGTCTGCCGCTAATCCCTAGGAATGCAGTTTGGCACTCTTCTCACATTCACAGTGGGAATTTCTCGTCTTTTTCTTGAAGGCAAGGGGAGGGGGGGGGGGCATGGCAAATAGAAGGGAATGTTTACGAAAGCAGCAGGAATAAATATAATCAGGTTTCAAGAAAGTGTCACTTCTTCTTAGACAACTTTGTACTGCATGCGATGTTCTATCAACGCTTATCAGTTATCGTTAATTGGAAGAAAGGCTTTCAAGTCCTATTATAAAAAAAAAAATTGAAGAGAAATTATTACCTCCAATTCGAAACACCATTGCATGATAGCGCTTAAGACTTGATTCGTCCATCTTCATGTTTTGCTAGAGTCCAGGCATTTTTATAGAATCTATCGCGAGAATATGTATTTTCTGCACCTTTTTGCCTCCGATTAACATCAAAATCAGACACGTAATTACATTTATAATGGCAAGATAACATATCGAATTTTAAATAAGTCATTACATTTATTCAGTTATTGCGTTAATAGGCATTCAAAAATAGAAACCAAAAGACTGAACATTAGAACAATTCGTTAAAAATTCAAAAAATATCTTTGTTTCAGATTTTAAACCTATATTCGAAATGTTGTCTACCTAGTTCTTTGTATTTTGCAGCAATCGTGTCCTTTTGTACTCGAATAGCCAGACAGATGTAATGTGAATGAATTTCTTTAATATGTAATAGAAATCTGCAAATTTGGTTGTAATTCCATGTACCATATTTCAGCCGTTTAGCTTAAACCGTTTTCAAGTTAACTGTTAACAGACAGACAAATATAATGCCAAAAATGTGTTTTTCAGACATAAAGTTTCGTCAAAATCTTGAGGTTTTTTTTTGTTTGTTTGTTTGTTTGTTTTTTCCTTTTAGGATTGCAGTACTTTGTAAACGAGAAAGTAAAAGAGAACATTATAAAATATATTTATAAATGTCTTTTAAAAATTATTAAAATTAGAGAAAAATATTTTCTGAAAGTAAACTTGATACACTTATAAGTTATTGCTAATGTTTGTTTCAATTTTAAAGTCTGAATTTTTTTATGATAAATGTTGCATTGGATATTCATTTTCTTTGGCTACCATTAAACAGGGTTCAGACGAGGCCCCAGGCCCCAACGGGACAATGGCAAATGGTTGTCTCATCGGGACATATATATATATATATATATATATATATATATATATATATATCGGATTTTCACAAAAAAGAAAGAAAAAAAATTCTGAGTTCACTCGAGAAAAAGTTTTGGAGCTAGACCGATTTTAAGATGAAAAAAACCCATCGTTTTTTTAAATATCTCCGCATGCGCAATCTCATGGTCACGTAATTGTTTAAAACCGATTTAAGCTGGTTAATGACTAACAGGCTGGTTAAGACAAACAATAACTTTAAAAAATAATAATATTAACTTGAAATTTGCGATAACAGATTTTAATTTTATATTTAATTATATCTCTTGTTTTCTTATGAAGCTTAGCAATATGGAAATTAGAGCACAAATTTAAAATGAATTATGGGTCTTTTCAACAAGATAAGCTTGTGTATAATTTTAAAAATTAAGTATTGGTATAAATTCAGAAGCGTAATGTAAAAAAATAAAAAGATTGTTTGATTTATGCGAGATATTTTCTTAATTTTTCAAAATTTAAATATTCGAAAACGAATTTTTTGATGCTTTTTATTTGATTCTTTTTTTTTAAAAAAAAACATTGAATGAAAGGCCTGAATATGAAGAAAACAAATCAACATATTGATAAAATTCAAAGGAATTTCATTTCGGGAAAAAGTTTAGGAAAAATATGTTTGTAGAATTTTCCAAGAATCTTCCTTAGAAATACTTTAAACTGTTTTCATAAGTTATGGCTACAACTTCATCATTAAAATAGTAACAGCGAAGTGCTAAACAAACTTTCACTTTAATTTTCAAAACAAACCTTTTTACCCCGTCTAGCAATATTCGAAACCAAAATAGGTGGCATATGTGAAAGAACAAGCAAACGATTTCGCATGCATGAATGTTTTATTTATATTTTAAACGCCTAAACCAAGCGAATCATCGATATGAGTTTGAAATTTATGATTTCATTTGGAACATTCCAAGGGAAACGTTATTATTAGAATATAGTTATTCTATTGGTTTATGAATGGAATTTCGTGCGTTGCCAACCGTGAAAACAAAATATCAAATTTTTATCAATACAATGCAAATTTCGATATAGTTGGCGCTTATATCTTGGAAACAAAAAATTTTGATTATATGAAACGATATCCTATGATAAACCTGTTTCCTTGTGTTTTCTTTATTTCTCTACCCCCCCCCCCATGCATTTTAAAAAAGGAACGGGACTATTATTGAAGCTTAAAAAGATAATAAAAACCACAGATTTCCTATCAAAAATTGCTCAAAGAAGCGTAGTTGCAAAATATTAAAAAAAAATTTATCGTCAATAATTCATAATTCTCCGAAAAGAAAACATTTCCGGGCTGTTTTTTTTTTTCCCTCTTTATTTTATTTCATTTTTATCTACTTTGGATTATATGTTTAGAGATGTGTTCAGATATTCGTCATAATAGTTGCCTTTCATTTCTCTAAGTTTCAAAAATGGATTAAAGTCGATTCAAATGATTTATTGTAGAAATTTGATTTCATGTTTTTAATTTGATAAATTGATCAATTTGTTACCAATGTTTTTTCCTAATAATTAACAAAATTATTTTTCTAATTCTTTATGTTTAAATCTATATAATTTTTATTTTATGGTTCCGTTGCAATTACTATCTCATATTATATTATTTCTTTAAAATAAAGAAATTACTAAAACATAAAAAAAAATACTTAAAGAGTAATTTTCTTTTCTGCAATAAATATCAGTCAATTTATATAGAAGTAATTCAGTATTTTAGCTTATTAATTACAACTATCAAAATGATATAGAAACTATTTTTTTATCATTTTAGAAATGATGCTTTTTGGAAATGGTGTTTGTGAAATCAATTGAGCAGATATAAAGACCATGAGTCGTTGGAGATTATCCGAAATAAAATTGAAAAAAAAAAACGAATTAATGTCTGAAAAAAATTCAGATTTAAAATTTTTTAACGTAAATTAGATATTGAATTATAATTATCTATGTTACATTACTGAAAATATTTTCAAAAATAAATAAATTATAGCCAGAAAATTAACCTTTTTTTTCATCTTTTTTTTTTCATTTTTTTTAATTATTATTATTATTATCTATCCTCTGTTCACACTTTCCTGAGTTCAAAAACACATTTTTGGAGTTATGCCTGTCTGTGAACACGATAAATCTAAAATGAAGAGCTAAATGGCTGAAATTTAGTATATGGAGTTACGACCAAAGTTGTAAACTTTTTGAACTAAATCTACTCACAGGGAATCTGTCTTTTTATTGGAGTCCAAGCGAATTCAATAAATACAAAACGCAAAGAGATAGGACAATAAAAATTGATACACAAGTTAAGCATCTAAAATATAAATATTTATCAAATTGTGTGCCAAATCTGCCAAACGGTTGATCATCTGTCAGCTGATACTTTCCAATATATGTAAAGAATGATTCATAAATGCATATCAGTGAGCTTCGAAACGTTATCTTGAGACTAAAACTGTAATTTTGTGTCAAACTTTCGTGCCGACCAGACCGATAAAAAGACCAATTCCAAAACGTATATTCCCGCGATGAATTCAATAAAAATTTTAGATTCCGCAGCTATCATTCAACAATGCCATGCAAGGAATTCGCGGCCCAGTTCAAGATCCACAATTTTATGATGGGGAAAGAGGGATAAGACTTACATTGGAGGGTAAGTGAGAAAGTTTCAGAGAGACGCTCCCGATGGTTTTATTAATAAGAGGGATAAGACTTACATTGGAGAGTAAGTGAGAAAGTTTCAGAGAGACAACTCCCGCTGGTTTTATTAATAAGAGGGATAAGACTTACATTGGAGGGTGTGAGAAAGTTTCAGAGAGACTACTCCCGTTGGTTTTATTGATAAGAGTGATAAGACTTACATTGGAAGATAAGTGAGAAAGTTTCAGAGAGACCACTCCCGCTGGTTTTATTAGTAAGAGGGATAAGACTTACATTGGAGGGTAAGTGAGAAAGTTTCAGAGAGACTACTCCCGCTGGTTTTATTAGTAAGAGGGATAAGACTTACATTGGAGGGTAAGTGAGAAAGTTTCAGAGAGACAACTCCCGCTGGTTTTATTAATAAGAGGGATAGGACTTACATTGGAGAGTAAGTGAGAAAGTTTCAGAGAGACTACTCCCGCTGGTTTTATTAATAAGAGGGATAAGACTTACATTGGAGATTAAGTGAGAAAGTTTCAGAGAGACAACTCCCGCTGGTTTTATTAATAAGAGGGATAAGACTTACATTGGAGTGTAAGTGGGAAAGTTTCAGAGAGACCACTCCCGATGGTTTTATTAGTAAGAAGGATAAGACTTACATTGGAGGGTAAGTGAGAAAGTTTCAGAGAGACAACTCCCGCTGGTTTTATTTATAAGAGAGATAAGACTTACATTGGAGGGTAAGTGAGAAAGTTTCAGAGAGACCACTCCCGCTGGTTTTATTGATAAGAGGGATAAGACTTACATTGGAGGGTAAGTGAGAAAGTTTCAGAGAGACTACTCCCGCTGGTTTTATTAATAAAAACCAAGAAAATGTTTCTATTTGAATTACAATGCCGGATGTATCAACCATCTCATAATAATTTGATATTTCATAATCATATGGGATAGAGGATAAGACCTAACCTGGAGAGTATGCAAGAAAGTTTCAGGTAGGCCACATGCACAGGTTTTTTTAATCATGAAAATATTTCTCTCTGAAGAAACGCCGGATGTCTCAGCTATTTCATAATAATTTAATATGGGCATGTTTTTATATTTTCGAGTACAAAGTATATAAAAAGGAAATATTGTAATGGTTAGAAAATTTGAACTCAAAATTTTGATTACTCCCCATTAGGGTGAAACGAAAACGGCCATTAAAAACATTTTTTTTTTCTATTTTAGTTTGGTAATAGCGGGGAAAAGTTGCCTTTTAGGTTCATAAAGAATAATTGAAAATTTGGTTGCAATATTGCAACATCTTGAGATGCCGCAAAAAGATTGAAATTTGAAAAAAATTGACAAATTTTAAAATGGGCCTTTAAATTTATTTTTTCGATTTCAGTTTGGTAATAAAGAGAGAAAAGTGCCTTTCAGGTTCAAAAATTTTTTTTTTAAATTTGATTGCAATACTATAACATTTTGAGGTGCCGCAAAGAACTTAAAGTTTGTAAAAAATTGAAAAATTATAAACTTTGACAAAAAGAACTTTATGAATTTTCCGTGGGTATGATGCTACAAAAGATGGTTTTAAATGCTTATATAAGTACTACAACTCGAAAAATTCTTAAATACAAAACATAATAAAAAAATATATTGGAAGTTAAATTTTGTTTCTTAGTTTTGTATCCTTAATGATTACAAATGCTACAGTTCAAAATCTTTTCTTCTTCTTCATTGCCACATTAAACTATTTTTTTTATTAAATTTTGGCATATTTACACATGAGTCAATTTTTGCTCTTATGCATCCTCTTGCCTGAACCACAGACATTTTGGGCCGATTCGGTTGCCAGTTTTACAGCTCTTTCCACAGCTTGCGAGTGACAAGGAAGCCGGAGAAAGTCGATAACCGAGTCCACTATATTATTTGGTTCAACTTCAGATGCCTTCAGTATAAAGTCCCATGTTTTAACAAGGATGTCACAGTTACGTCATTTTCAGATCAATGAGATCATTTCCATGTAATCCTGGCGTCCTGGCATAGGGGTAGCGCGTCTTCCCCGTGTTCTGGGCGTTCTGGATTCGAGTCCCGGTACGGGCATGGTTGTTCTTCCTCCGTTCTATCTGTGAGATGTGTGAATGTGTGCAAGCGAATGAGATGTGTGAGTAGCTAAGACGTACTCTTGGCCCTAGTTGGCGCTACTAAAACAAGAGACGCTCCCTTGGCTTAAAATCGCTGACTTTGTCAGAAAGGCCGGCGTCCTGGCATAGGGGTAGCGCGCCTTCCACGTGATCTGGACGTCCTGGGTTCGAGTCCCGGTTCGGGCATGGTTGTTCTTCCTCTGTTCTATCTGTGAGTTGTGTGAATATGCCCCCCTGTAAAAAGGGGTTGTGCAAGCGAATGTGAAGCGTGAGTAGCTAAGACGTACTCTTGGCCCTAGTTGGCGCAACTAAAAACAAGAGACGCTCCCTTGGCTTAAAATCGCTGACTTCGGCAGCGAGCTTATCCAGGGCAAGTGACATTAGAAACAACAACAACCATGTAAACCTTTGCATCGAAGTTTATCTTTGGAAATTTGAACTTCCTAACTATGTCTCTACTTTCTGTTTTTGCTTTTAAAATACGTTGTAAACCAAGTTCTCTTTGAATAATTATCTTCATCACTCAGCATGGATAAAAGGATATTTTCTGGAGCAGCAAAGTACACATTTCTTTGAATAATCGGGTCTATAACGTTCTTGAGATCGTCAGAGAGATAGAGCGAATATGAGATAAGATTAAAAAGATATTTGGAACCATACGTACCTGAGGGTTTTAACTTAATATTAAACCACGCAGGCGCACACACTTTCATAATATACTCAGCCAGATTCTTAAGATTTTCAGTTGCCACATACAATCGAAGCAAGCGATTGGCTAATGTCAACCACCTGGAGCGAGCAAGTTTTCCAGGGTTTCTTAAAGATAAATCTAGTGAGCAATTTTCACTTGATACAGCGATACACATATCCAATAAATATCTTTGATCTCTACTTAAATCATTTTTGTCTTTCAGAAGAGGAATGTTATTTTCAATTGGCAAGAAGGTAGCCATACCAAGACTAGCACAGTTTTCTAGCTGCAGACTTTTTTTTTTTTTTTTTTTTTGCCTTTAAAGTCATTGGATCTTTCCATTTTACCATCTAAATGGCAAAAAAGATGTCGCAATGGTAGTTCATAACAATGGAACAAAAAACAGATTAACCATTGTAAGGATCTTCCTATTTCCTTTCCCATCAAAGAAATCACTCTATTATTATACCCAGTGTTTACAACGGTTCCATCACACCCAACAGCAGAAAAGTTCAAAAGTTGTTTGTTGTGTTCTCTATCTTTAAGAAATTCCAGTATACTGTCTGCTATGTCTTTTCCGGTGCAAGATTTAGGTGTTACGTGGCCTAAAATCTTTGAGTTTAGTTCCTCTATTAGTGAAACGTGCACTTCTGAAACAACTTTTTTATACAATTTACTACCTCTCTTTTCTTGAACAATTGTTATGTCTTTTCTCCCATCAAAAAACAATCCTCTATTTTCGATTATCTGTGTATAACGATTGTCTTTAATGAAAACTCTTTGATTTCTTGATCTTACTCTTGTAATTTTCATCCTGTCTATTACATATGTTTTGTCTTCTTCTGTGATTATCCCCAAATCTTGTAAAACAGCACTAGCTATAGCTGCAGCAGCTCTATCTGATATTCCGATACGGTCAGCAATGGAAGCTACAGATGGCAATTTAATACGCATTTGAGTGCTTTTCTCTTCGTTCAGTTTCGAAGGGTCTGGTTGTTTTATCTCTTCATGTCTATTTGATGGATGCGGTTGGTCTATCTCTTCTTGTGTGTGATCTCTTAAAGAACGATGTTGTTCTTCAGCTCTGTCAATAACCATTTCTGGCACACTAGTATTTTTTGCCCGTTCTGGATTAAACTTAACTATTCTCTGTAGTTGTTTACTTTTTCTTCCTTCTCGCTCCCGCAAAGCGCTTGTGGTAACTACATCAATGTTACTTATAACCATTTTCCTTTTAGAGCGTTGATCGTTTAGACACTCTTGTTCCATAACTGGTACTTTGTTTTCTTTTATGCAAGTGCAAATATTACAATTTACATGTTCACAGGCAGCAATATCAAATAAACGTTCAGCTTCTTCTCTGAATTTTCTGAAATTGGAATCAAACTTATTTGAATCTTTTTTGCTTTTAGATTTTAATAAATTCCTGTATTTAGCCATGATAAGCTTTTATCATTTGTAAAATTCTTTTGCTAGAAATAACGGAAATAAAAGCTCTTGACCATATTTGTTCTATTTTGTGAACTAAAGTGTCACATATTTCAGTTACAGAAGGATCCTTTTCTGAAGCAATTTTGAGGTTATGTCTAATATAACAATAGCAATTCATAACAAATTTGTAAGTAGGCTGTTCAACTTCAAGCAAATCACCAAATTTCCCAAAAATAGGGTATTTTCATATTTTTCTTCATTTCACTTAACTTAATTTGAACCATTTTTACTAACTACATAATATACAAACGTATAAATTCACAAATCAGTTGCGTTAATCATTACACAATAGACAGAGCGGAGACTCAAACTTAACTCCAGTGCATCTCATCACCAAATGCAGACATAACCCCGCCTCCCCTCAATAACATCTACTTCAGTGATGACTCAGCTTCCTGGATGTCATACCAATGCAGGAGTAAAATTGTTTTAACAAACGTATAAATTCACAAATCAGTTACGTTAATCATTACACAATAGACAGTTAATCATCACCAAATGCAGACATAACCCCGCCTCCCCTCGATAACATCTACTTCAGTGATGATTCAGTTTCCTGGATATCATACCAATGCAGGAGTAAAATTGTTTTAACAAACGTATAAATTCACAAATCAGTTACGTTAATCATTACACAATAGACAGTTAATCATCACCAAATGCAGACATGACCCCGCCTCCCCTCGATAACATCTACTTCAGTGATGACTCAGTTTCCTGGATGTCATACCAATGCAGGAGTAAAATTGTTTTAACAAACGTATAAATTCACAAATCAGTTACGTTAATCATTACACAATAGACAGTTAATCATCACCAAATGCAGACATGACCCCGCCTCCCCTCGATAACATCTACTTCAGTGATGACTCAGTTTCCTGGATGTCATACCAATGCAAGAGTAAAATTGTTTTAACAAACGTATAAATTCACAAATCAGTTACGTTAATCATTACACAATAGACAGTTAATCATCACCAAATGCAGACATAACCCCGCCTCCCCTTAATAACATCTACTTCAGTGATGACTCAGTTTCCTGGATGTCATACCAATGCAAGAGTAAAATTGTTTTAACAAACGTATAAATTCACAAATCAGTTACGTTAATCATTACACAATAGACAGTTAATCATCACCAAATGCAGACATAACCCCGCCTCCCCTTAATAACATCTACTTCAGTGATGACTCAGTTTCCTGGATGCCATACCAATGCAAGAGTAAAATTGTTTTAACAAACGTATAAATTCACAAATCAGTTACGTTAATCATTACACAATAGACAGTTAATCATCACCAAATGCAGACATAACCCCGCCTCCCCTCAATAACATCTACTTCAGTGATGACTCAGTTTCCTGGATGTCATACCAATGCAAGAGTAAAATTGTTTTAACAAACGTATAAATTCACAAATCAGTTACGTTAATCATTACACAATAGACAGTTAATCATCACCAAATGCAGACATAACCCCGCCTCCCCTTAATAACATCTACTTCAGTGATGACTCAGTTTCCTGGATATCATACCAATGCAAGAGTAAAATTGTTTTAACAAACGTATAAATTCACAAATCAGTTACGTTAATCATTACACAATAGACAGTTAATCATCACCAAATGCAGACATAACCCCGCCTCCCCTCAATAACATCTACTTCAGTGATGACTCAGTTTCCTGGATGTCATACCAATGCAAGAGTAAAATTGTTTTAACAAACGTATAAATTCACAAATCAGTTACGTTAATCATTACACAATAGACAGTTAATCATCACCAAATGCAGACATAACCCCGCCTCCCCTTAATAACATCTACTTCAGTGATGACTCAGTTTCCTGGATGTCATACCAATGCA
Source organism: Argiope bruennichi (assembly GCF_947563725.1). Classification (NCBI taxonomy): domain Eukaryota; kingdom Metazoa; phylum Arthropoda; class Arachnida; order Araneae; family Araneidae; genus Argiope; species Argiope bruennichi. The sequence continues at coordinate 74,948,018 of NC_079160.1, forward strand.
AGAGTAAAATTGTTTTAACAAACGTATAAATTCACAAATCAGTTACGTTAATCATTACACAATAGACAGAGCGGAGACTCAAACTTAACTGAACTCGGCACCAGTGTATCTCATCACCAAATGCAGACATAACCCCGCCTCCCCTTAATAACATCTACTTCAGTGATGACTCAGTTTCCTGGATGTCATACCAATGCAAGAGTAAAATTGTTTTAACAAACGTATAAATTCACAAATCAGTTACGTTAATCATTATACAATAGACAGAGCGGAGACTCAAACTTAACTGAACTCGGCACCAGTGTATCTCATCACCAAATGCAGACATAACTCCGCCTCCCCTCAATAACATCTACTTCAGTGATGACTCAGCTTCTTGGATGCCATACCAATGCAAGAGTAAAATTGTTTTTATTTTTCTATTCATATTATAACGCCTATTTAAAGCTTTTTATTTCCTAATCGAGGCTCGCAAAAATCTGTAAAAAGTTGCAAAAAGTGTGTTTTTATGAAAATTTAATGTCCTTGTGGCACCACAAGATGTAATCTAATATTTTTTATAATTTTTATTTATATTATCTATACCAAGAGACATCTTTTCCACGCTATTACAAATTTAAAATCAAAAGCTGATTATTTCGTAAAAAAACTTTAAAATGTAGTAAAAATTTCAATTTTATGAAACTTTAACGCTATTGCGGCACCTCAAGACGTACTCTAATTTTACTCATATTTATAATTTATTTTATCTACACCAAAAGGCAACTTTTCCACGCTATTCCGAATTAAAAATCAAAAGTTCGTTTTTTTGTTCCACCCTACTCCCCATGTAGTACACCCTACTCCCTTTATATCTCCTTGAGAAAGAGAAAATACGCTTTTAGAGTTATATCTGTCTGTTAAGTACAGAAAAATTTTGAGCTTGACTAGGGAAATTTGGTTTATGATTTTTACTCCAAATTTCTAGATTGCTCTGAAATATTAAACGAAATCCATTCAGAGGAACTTTATCAGACCTAATAATATCCCAGTGAAATGAACACAATAACTACAAAACGTAGAAAGATAGGTAAATATTAGTACAAAGATTTAGTATTTAAAGTATAGGTATGTTTTAAATTTGAAAAATCTGTACCGAGATTCTTTCTGTACAGTACACTCCCGATTATCCGAGGGCGGGTTATCCGTGCCTGCCACAAAGAGTTTTTTTTTTTTTTTTGGACTGATTTCTTCAAAAAGGTGCAGTTTTACAGTTATGCTTTTGTAATTACATAATACATTACAGAATTAAAACAGTACATATGTATTAATTTTCTGTGCATCCTTGACGCCTCTCGTAAGTACAAAGCACTTTTCTGTTTTCATTAACAAAATGCATTTTAGGTTAGTTTTGAGTGATATACTAAAATATTAAGCTTTTGTTAAACATTTCCTGCTGTTTATTTTACGTTTTATTGTACATAAAACGATTTTTCAAAGTTGGAATGACTGTTTTCTCTTTTGCTATACCCGTTTTTAGCTTTTTTCGGATTATCCGTGATTTCTGTTATCCGCGGCGGCCGCGCCACCCAATTCCGCGGATAATCGAGAGTGTACTGTATATCATTCTGTACTATTGGTCTGCGCTCTCACAAAAATGTATAAACAATACCTCAAAAATACAGAGGTTTAAATAAATTAAATTTGAGTTTTCTTATCTTGTGACTAGAATTGCAATTCTGTATCAGATTTTGTTTTTAATCGATCAGAAAAAACGCACATTCGTTTTATCGGTACATTTGTATTAGCCACATTCCAGCAATTAATCGCCAAGGTTCGCATATTACGAGACCTTTCCGTAACTATTTTTCGCCAATGGCATGGGGTCAATACTATGCAAATTTGATTTATAAGAAAATATGCGAGGAAGTTTTCAGGAGATCATTCTCACTGGTTTAATTTGTTGGCAGTTGATTACAATTGCACCCGTTAATAAATATATCTACAAAATTAGTCAAAAGTATTAAATTAGAAACTTATTCAATAAAAGATGACATTTAATATTGTTGTATTTGTATTTATTTTGTATTATTGTATTGGTATGTATTTTGTATTGTTGTACTTGTATTTATTTTGTGTTGTTGTATTTACATTTATTTTGTATTATTGTATTTGTATTTATTTTGCTTATCCTCTATATGATGTGTGCATTTATTCTTTCTACTTATCTTTGCATCTAGCTCCAAGGCGGAAATGTTTCTTTACGTCAGTGTGACCAAAAAATGTGTGCTCACGGGAAAATGTCAAAGGATCCAGCCGCGTTTGGAATTTCCGTCACCCCTTTTGAACTTCCATTCATTTCTTAAAGATCTTCTGTAATCTTTTGCCGGCACTCCTGCTTACATCCGGTGCGCCCATCTGAGCATTCCTAAAAAGTACTCCAAGAAATAATCTGTTTGCTCTTGCTAAAATGCCTCTGTGACAACTTCCCCATATTTCACTGCAGTAGCTGAAAGGAAGGAACTGTCAACCGTTCAGGGGGATGGTTACTTTGCTGCAACTACCCCTTTTTGCAAACGATTTCTGACCTTTCCTTTTTCTTTTCTTCGTATTTAACTTCCCCATTCAGAGAAAGATTCTTTCTCGTGGTTTGTTGACTTTCATATGGATGAACTAGGGGTCGAAAGGGGGTATTACTTTCTTCAGAATGCGTCGCGTCACGTTCCAGCATGCTGAAAGGAATGACTAAGTGGAAGTTAATGTTCGATCTCAATTGATTCTTTGTAAACGTTTAGAACCCTTTCAGTGTGCAATCATTTTCAGAACCATGGATGACAACAGAGAAGGAATAGATAAGGCGTTTGAAAATACAAATACCTGAAATGTGGCAGCTTTTCCTTCTTATTTTCTCCTATATAAAGAGAAATTACTGTAATTGTCAAAACGTTCAAACTCAAGATTTTGAAGATTCTCCTTGTTTCAGATCTCCCTGCACTATCTCGAAATTTTAAAAGCATATTTTTAAATTTTTGTCTTTTGTCTGTCTGTCTGAACATGACAATTAAAAAAATATCTTGTACTAAAACGGTTGAAATTTGATATGTGGTTTTTGCGCCGAATTTCACATATTTCTATCAAATTTTGAACGAAATTCATTCAAAGGAATGTCCGTCTGGCTATACAGACACAAGTGAACACAATATATGCAAAATACAAATAGCTAAAGGAATAAAATGTGGTACACTGATTTAGTTTATAACGAATAGATATGCATCAAATTTTGAAAGAAATCTATCGAGGTGTTGAACGTCTGTCCTTCTGTACTTTTGTGCGCGTGCAAATGCGGTAACTCAAATTTGCATTTTCTATAAGCATAATTTTTAGATTATGCTCCATATTTTCGATTTTTTTTAAAAAATTTTTTTATTTTCAAGTAAAAACTAAAAAAGTAGTTTATTGAAACTAGAAAAAAAAATTAAATAATTTTTACTTGTTAGATTTTTTGTTTTTTTTTTGTTTTGTTAGTTGAATGCATCCATATTTTCGGTCCTCGGCGATTAAGACTCTTAATTACTGAACGATTTTACATTTTTACAATATATTGAAACAAAAAAAAATAATGAAATTGCTAACTGCTTTTAAAACCTGAGCATGATAACAGTGAATTAAAGGATTGTATTGCTGATATTGAAGTTTTATTATACAATTAATGAATTTAAAAGACTGTATACAGTTCGTTTATAATAAATAATTATCTATTGAAATTATTATTATAATTAAAGTGATAACTTTAAACTATAATGGTTATCATTTTGTTTACTAAAATCATTTACTGCTTATTTGTTAATGATGCATTATTTATTGGTGCTGAAAAATATTAAAAATTAAAGTTCCAAGCCATTTTTAATTTTAAAATTGTCGTTTTCTCTTATTGTACTAGTTTTTATAATTATTTAATTTGAATAATTAATTTGAATAATATTTTAATTTGAATTTGTTTTAAAATTATCGTTTTCTTTTACTGTACTTGTTTTTATACTCATTTTTTTTTATTTGAATTTGTTTTAAAATTATCGTTTACTCTTACTGTATTTGTTTTTATACTCAATTTTTTTTTATTTGAATTTCTTTTTGAATTATCTTTTACTCTTACTGCGCTTGTTTTTATACTCATTTTTTTAATTCGAATTTTTGGGCAAAAATCTTTATTTATTTTATTTTATTTATTTATTTTGTGGTCTCTTCAGTTTCACAAAATCCTATTATAGAATTTTTCTTAGAAAAAAGATGTTTACGATTTTGCAAATCAGCCACATTCCCCCAATAATGATTTGTTAGATAACCCGCGAACCTCATCTTATCAATTTTATGATCCTCTTCCTCTTCCCCACCGCTGATTGTGTGCCCAACCCGCAGAGACAAATTTTAACCCGAAAGGTCCATGTAGGAGGTCTAAAAGGTGTCTAAATCAAAGGGGCCCATAAAAATGTCATTTTCAAATAGGTCAGCTGGCCTGACGTCATTAAAAAGTAGATAAGAACTCACACCTCTGCGCCATTAAAGCGTCTCAAGCCGAAGAAGACACCACCCGAATTGAGGAAATTCCCTGTTCGAGAGTGTTTCCCCATCGGAACTCTACTGGAAAGCACTGCTGACCTTTAGATGACATTGTGTCGTACAGAGGAATCCCATAAAATCCATTTCTCATGGATTAAATAATTGCATCGAGCCCTAGTGCTTTTCTATCTTATTCTGAGGAAATTACATTGGATTAAAATCGAAGTGAATTTAATGGGGATAAACTGCACGGTATACCCTTAATTAATAACTATTGGGTGATCAGTTCTTGCAAAAGAAAATGCACAACAGTGGCACAGCTAGGACTTGTGACATTTTATGATTATTTCACCCCTATTGCCATTAGTCCAAACGGATTCATTTAGATAATAACTTTGTGACGGATTGCGATGAGCGGGGATAGAGCCTGGGACCTTATGGTCCGCAGCCCAGTAACATGACCACGATACAAAAGCAATTGCTCGGGTAGCGTAGTTGTTAACTGGCTTATAAGCTTTCACCACAGACTCTCCCTCCAGTGAGTCGAATGATATGGCTGTTGAGTGGTAATGTATTAGCTATTGAGCCTGTACCCATTTGAGTAGCGCCAAGCGTTATGGCGAGAGTGTGTGAGTGAGAGGTTGCTGACGCTGTTGCTGCGTCGAGTCTGACGACTTTGGTTTGCTGTTTAGATGGCGCCACGACAGCTGTACGAAGGTTGAAGGTTCATCGTCCGATGTCCAATATGGCGGATTGTGATGAGCGAGGATAGAACCTGGGACCTTATGGTTCGCAGCCCAGTAACATGACCACGATACAAAAGCAATTGCTCGTGTAGCGTAGTTGTTAACTGACTTATATGCTATTCACCCCAACTTCTTGCATATTCTCTAATAAAAGTGTTATTGATATTATACATTACTCCCTCTTCGTATGATATTACAGACATTGAGCAAGGCCGCGAATCTCCTGAATGCTTTTGATTTTTAATAGGATCAGACATATAGGAGCTGTATATAGTAAAAAAAATCGGTACTCATTTTTAAAAATAAATCTGCAAAAATCATTTGAGATCAATAGTTATGAAATATCGATCTTTGGCGTGAATCTAGTTGCTTTGCTGTATCTGGCGTGCGATTTTTGGCGATTATTCATTGGCATGTGGTTAATATACATGTAATATACAGAACCCCTTTATTCCAATCGATTGAATACATTGATGATCCGCCTCATCATTCATTCATCAACTAGATCAATATATCAATGATCTGACAAAATTAAAATGTAGGCACAAGATCATATATCAGATTTCACACATTTAAACCATTGTTCTTTTTGAGTGAATTGCATTTGCATGCATAGAAAAGTAAAGACTGACAATCGATCAACCCTAGATGGATTTGGTTCCAAATTTGATAGGTGTCTAAATATTTAGATATTAAACGTACATGCCAAATTTTATCCATCCGCCTCTCTTCGTTTTTTAGTTATTGTATTAACTTATATTCAAACAGATAAATATCCTTCAGATGGATTTCGCACAAAATTTGATAAAAATTAAGATTTTGGTGTGAAGTTCATATACTAAATTTCATTCGTCTAGCTCAAAGCGTTTTTCAGTTACCGTGTTCACAAATAGAGAGACAAACATAATTACAATTTTTTTTTTTTTTTCAAATTCAAGAAGTTTTGAAATATGTCGATTTATTATCACCTCAGTTCCATAATTTTTTATGCAATATTTTCTCCTTGTAAATTTTGCATACAAGAAAGTACAAGTAAATCTGAACGGCAATGAAACGGCATATAAGTAAGAAGTGTATAAAATGTGTTTCATTGTATTTCATAATTCAATATTATAATTATTATGAATATTATAATTATTCTGATCAGTTTTTGTGCAAATGCTTAAGCACCAAGATAGCGCTTCTCATATGGATTCAAAATTTAATTAAAATTATATGATTAGCTGGTATTTAAACATTAAAATATAATATTTCTGTTTGAAATACACTATTGAACGAAATTTGAAATCTGAAAGATCAATAAGATAGAGAAATATCAAAAGAAAATTTTCATCATTACAATACTAAATAAATGAATTTGTGAGTTCGAACCTCGCGTGCCGATGACTCTCTGTGTACATGGTATCTGGTGCACGTATAAATCTGTCGTAGCTACAAAGTCCTCCAAATCGAGACAATACCACTGGGGGGTACACTGGAGGTGTTCTTTTTATGATTCAGGTTTAAATTGTAATCTGTGGATAAGTGAATGAAATGTAGGAATGAAGTCCGTCCTGTGAAAAGGACTGTGACGCATGAGCAGCTAAGACGTACTCTTGGCTCTAGATGTCTCTACTGAAACAAGAAACACTAAAACTCGGCTTTAAATCGTTGATTTCGTAGGCGGACTTGTTTATGACAAGTGTCAGAAGTAACAACAACAACAGAAGTGAATTTAATTATAGGTGTATAAAAATATTCTAATCAAAAGCAACAATTAAAATATAGTATAGTAAAGCATTTTATACATTTCTCATTTATCCGTCGTTTCACAACAGCTCCAATTCAATTGTAACGATTGTACTGATAAAGTAGATCATTTATACGTCACAAAGTTTTAGTTATACGTCGTTTTATACCTTTCTAAAACAGGCAGATACAGAATTTCCGAAGTTGAGTTTGCAGGTTTCGAAGAATTTGTGCACTGTGATGCCGATATCATGAATTCGGAATTATTCACAAATAATAGGACTAATTTTTTGAAGCTAATTTAAGCGATGACATCTACGTGGAATTTTTAAGGAGTACGTGGACTTTTAGCTAGCAGTCTCCTACACTAACAAAATTTCTAAAACTGCTAAATAAATAAATTTATCTTATTAATTGATATTTCAGCCATGATAAGGAAGAAAACGGAAGTTGTTTCATCTTCTTTTAAAGTCACAATTGAGAATTTGAATTCGTCAGTAATTGCAATATTTTTTTCGCTGGCTCCTTGATATTCCTTTTAACATAAAGCCCAAAAATATCGTCAATATCACCATTAATTAATTCAAAGAAAGGACTAAAAGAATGTTTTTATTTCTTATTTGGTTAAATGAAGACGTCCGTGCATTGCTTCAACAGCAATCCAAATAATAAATTTTTAATAATGAATTAATAATGAATGAATTTTTATGGTCCTGAATTCACTGTAGGATTTTTTGCTTTCAATGTTTCAATGCAGTCAATCAAAAAAAAAAAAAAAAAAATTACAGCTATCTCTTTTTAAAAATAGCTATGAACAGGTTAGTTGTGAACTATTCTATTTATTTTAAACTTTTATTGCACAACTTCTGCTATTCAAAGTACAGTAGAAATCCATTTACCCAAAACCCAGATTATCCGGACTGATTTCAAGGTCAAAATCTTGTCGAATAACAACGATTCAAGACCGCGAAACGATAGATTCGACCGATGTATACAAGTGATATTTTAGTACAGTAATAAGTATACAAAATATAAAAAGACATTGTATTTGGAATCATTAAAAAAAACGCATTATATTTTATTCTATTTTTCTCCCGAGATATCTTTTTAATTAATTTTACAACTATCTACGTTGGGTCTTGTCCCAATTATTTAAATTAATAATACAACTATCTACATCAGTTCTTGTCCCAATTACTTAAATTAATAATACAACTATTTACATTGGGTCTTATCCCAATTATTTAAATTATAATACAACTATCTACGTTGGGTCTTGTCCCAATTACTTAAACTAATTAATACAACTATTTACATTGGGTCTTGTCCCAATTATTTAAATTATAATACAACTATCAACATCGGGTCTTGTCCCAATTATTTAAATTAATAATACAACTATCTAGGCGGGTCCTTTAATGCTTACTTATTATAACAACTTATTTGTTATTTTTTCAAGTTATTAAAACTTTATAGTTAACATTTAATTCGATAAAATTAATTAATATTTACTAGATAATTTTTCAATATTCTTTAAAACGTTAGGTAATGGAAATGTATCTTTAATGACATCTTTAAATCAAAAATCTTATTTTTTTTGTTACGCAATGCTTTGACTTGGTTTTTCTTAATTTCAAATTTTAGATAAATCAAATTTATATTGTGATCCTGACAACCTCGAATTAGCCATATTTCACTACATTTCATGCTGTCAAATTTAATTTATTTCTTACTCACAAATTAGCAAAAAAAAAAAATTCTTCAGGGGGGGGGGAGATATTTTCCACAAGCTTATCCTAAAATAATAATAATTTATTCATTTGAAAAGGTAGTAACAAAAACATCAGCCTGTTTCGCCGCAACTATTCTTGCATCGATTTGGCGTCAGTTCTAGCATATCGTAGCCGGTTTTGTTTTTCTTGATCGAAACAAAAATAAAAAAAATCTGGCGATTTATGAAGCGAAAGAGCCATAAAACATCGCCAACAAACCATGACAAATGAATAGGCATGATGGATGGATATTCAGAAAATAACAAAAGTGTGCAGTAAGAACAAGTTTGTAAAAATTTTGATGCTTTAAGCGAAAAATAAAAAATCCTGAAATGGAGTAAGAAATATATTAAGATTCGCCATTCTTTTCATATTTTTCTGTTTTTATATTCAAAAAGAGGATTCATACTAGCTGGAATAGACAAAATAAAATTGCATTTAAAAGCAAACTGTATTTTCTGGCGAGCTTTTGATATTTCAGCAATTGTACGAAGAACACTACAACAGAAGCCTTCCGTTTGACCTTGGGAAAATCAGTTGGGATGAAAGTTTATTTTCATGGTTCGAGATTGTAATAAAAGTTGGGTTTTAGTCGAATTTAGCCATCCAAATACAGATTTGCACTTTCTCGTGTGCCAAGGGAACGAATAGTAATTATAACTATTCCATCTCGAAATTTTGATCTCGAGTCCGAAAAATACGTTTTTTTAAATAATGCTTGTCTATCTGTTAACTCCAAATTATGTCCGTCTGTGAATCCGTTAACCCTGAAAAGCATAAAGTTAGAAGAATCATTTGTGGGATTTTTTTTTTTAATTGTAATTCATTTCCCTACATCAAATTACTAAATTTCTATCAAATTTGAACAAAATGCATCCACATATAATTCGCCACTTTTTGAAATTTGTCCGAGAGTAAGTGAATAGGATAAATATATATATATATATATATATATAAGCATTGGTATACAATTTTAGCATCTGAAGTTTAGATCAGTATCAAGTTTTAAATCAAATTCCTCAAAGGTTGAACGCCTGTTAGTTTGTAAATAAGCATGCTTGTAAATACGATAGTTGAAAAAAGGAAGCCATTTAGATAAGTCATACCACTAACTCTCCGACCCGCCCGAAGGCACACGGATAAAGAGACCTGAATGACCGAACCGCCGCAACAGCAACACTGGCGGGAACTGTGGTTGAGTCCTAAGGGCCATCACCGGCCACGGTACAACCCTTCCCGAAGGAAGTACGTCCCCTCATCGATGGGAGGAGCCAGATCCCCTACCTTTTTGTGTACCCACCAGGGTGGCGAGATCTAACCACCATACCGGAATCATATCATCCTCGTTTCGACGTGCCTCCCCCGGGATAAGCCATTTAGATAAATGAAATTTGGTATGTGAACTTGTTTCAAAATTGTATTCTGTATCAAATTTTGCTTCCAATCTATCGCCAAAAAGGTAATGCGTACAAAAAGGTATTTATTTAAAATGCGTTTCTCCACTGTACTTGAAAACACAAAACGCCCACGTGTGGGACTGAAAATAAAATTCATCTTTCAATGTTCAATTCTTACACCGTTTCAAAATTCATAGGATTATTTTTACAAAGATACAAATTTAGTTTCTGCATCATCTTCTTTAATCTAAATTTTATTAAGTTTTAAATTTATTTTTATGTACATTTTACGGCAATATTTATGAGTATTGAGAATGAAAATCGAATGTTTTTTTTTTATTGTTGCTTCTAATATTTCGTATCTCAGAAGTAAACAATGATTAATTAAAAAAAATATTCTCACATTTTTAAATACTTTTACATAGTTGCTCTTTAACTTGATGTTTTAGTTTAATGTTTCGTCAATGAAGTATGTCTTTATTGAATCATCGAAATTCTTATTGAATAATCCTCTGATACATTACGTAAATCAGAAAATATCTTCAGTAATAAAAATATTTTATTATATATGTGTGTAATGATGTTTTAAAATCTAATTTAAAATTTAAATAATTTCCTAGCTTTTATCTTAATTCAGCCCATATTGCTTTAATCTAAATTTTTCTCTTATTTACTGATCCATTTAATACTTTTTATTTAATTATTTTTAATTCGCCCTCTAAAAAGTTGATGTCTAATGCATTTTCTCACGCTTTGAGCGAAGGGTTAAAAATCCCTAGCATTCTCACATACTTTTCAAAAATACCTAAGATACCTTTGCCTAAATCGGCACACGGAAAAGAAATTCCCATTAGAATATAAAAGTAAAATCACTAATTGGAAAATTTCGTCACTTCGCTTTTATCTCGCGATGAAAGCAGACGTCAATAATTTCAACTAACATTATGAGTGTTGTGGCTTTTATGTGAGGCCGGGATAGCCCGGTTGGTAGGGCGTTGGATTCGCATCCCTTACATTGTGAGCTCGAACCCCGACGGCGGAAGGCTTTCTGTGTACATGGTGGCTAGTACACGTATAAATCTGTCTTAACCACAAAGTCCTCCAAGTAGTGGCAATACCACTGTGAGAACCGGATGAGAGGTTATCGTTCTCTTATTCAGGTTTAAATTACGGTCTGTTAATAAAGTCCACCCCATGAAAAGGGCTGTGACGCATGAGTAGCTAAGACGTTCCTTTGGTCCTAGATGGCGCTACAGAAACAAGCGACGCTAAAACTCGGCTTAAAATAGCTGATTTCGTCAGCGGGCTTGTCTTTGACAAAAGCCATAAGCAACAACAACAGTAACATTATCGTACCTGTTCTCACTTTATACAGATCATTGCAGTGTAACTCTAATCTTAAATATGTTTTTTTCCAATTCGGAGAGGTTTAAAATACGAACATTCATTAATACGCAGTTAAATATTTTTACGACTTAGGAAATAAACCTATTCTTATTTCCTTCAGTTTTTCAAATTACCTCTACTGTATCTGAAATCAATTAATCCGCATAATTGGAATCATTTTAAAAAATGACCACCCGTCTGTCTGTGACAAAAAAAAAAGCGAATTAAGCTAGACGGGTGAAATTTGGTATACGGTCTTCACACCAAATTCGCAGATTTCTATTACATTTTGAGTAAAATCTTTCCAGTGGAAATCCATCTGTCCGGCTGTTCGAATATAAGTTATCCAGATAAGTACAAAATGGAAAGAAAAATTCGGTAATGGAGATGAAGATAAAAATGGAGATAAAATTCGGTACACTGATTTAACATCTATAGTGCAGACGCTTGTCAAATTTTAAGCTAAATCCAACTAAGGATTGGTCTTCAGTTGGTCTATACTTTCAGAAATATGTAAACACGACAATTCAAAAACGCAGTAACTTAAATAAGTCACATTTTGTATGGGATTTTGGGACTAAAAGTGCAGTTTTTGTTTCGATCGATTGAGAAAAACGTGTTTCAAATACAAACCTTATTTTTGTATGCTATTAACACATTCTAGAGATTAATCGCCAAATAATTCGGCAAGGATTACAGGATGCATACAGTAAAAATGCTAAATTCATGCCAAAAATTAATATTTCGGAACTATTGCATGCCAACGTAAGGTATTCTCCGGCACAAAAAAGATTTTTAGAAAGTATGCTAGAAAATTTTGGGGAAATCACATTAATTTATTACGAGAAAGTAAATAAATGAAAGAAATTGCGCCAACCAGCCAGAAAGCATTGCCTTTCTGTTCTAACCACAAATCAGCTGTGCGAATGCAAATGGCGTAGAGATGGCGTTTTTGATGGATGCCCGCAGACTCGTTAGAGGATTAACCGGAGGTTGTGATGTATGGACGTAGCATAATCCCAGATAAAGGCCCACGCATCCGAAGGTGGAACAAACAAAAGGGTTTGCGCAGATTACAGTAAACAATGAGACTGTCTGGAGAGGTTCCATTGTGCGCTCCTATCATGCAGATGATCGAGATGGAGCCAGTACGGAATGTGTCCCGGAACAGACAAACAGGTGGTCTTCGACGCCGTTGAATCGGAAGAATTCTGCTATAAATCTCAACCCTGAAGAATTGGCTTCCAATTTAAAATGTCCCTTCCTAGAAACCCCTTAAGCTTATATATCGCTATTTAGTACACACTTATCCAACGACGAATCAAGTTTTTCGGATATATTGTAACCAATTGTATGTAGTTAGTATGCTGTACAAAATGTGCAAACTTCTACCTGTTGAACAACGATATTTTTGATGTTCGAAAAAGATTTTTTATTTTTCGCTCGATAAATGAATAATTGTTTCTATAATATTTCTGTTTATTATAGAAACAATTTGTTTGCCGAAATTACTTGTGAATATTGCTAGTTATGTTTTCCAACCTATCGGTCGTAGTTAATAAATAAAAGACTTTTCTTAAAAAATGTTTTTATTAGTGCTTAAAAAATAACTTTTTAATAAAAAAAATCTGAAAATAAAAGCAAAATATGTTGATAATAACTAACATGAAGCTCCAGCCGTCTTTGGTGACCAGCTGTATACGCTTAAAATTTGTATATTTGTTGTTGTTTCTTATGGCACTTGCCATGGACAAGCCCGCTGTTACGGAGACAGCGATTTTAAGCCGGTGGGGGAGCGCCTCTAGTTTTTTATAGTGGCGCCAACTAGGGCCAAGAGTACGACTTTGCTACTCACGCATCACTCATTCGCTTGAACAACCCCTTTTTACAGGGGGGCACATTCACACATCTCACAGATAGAACAACCATGCCCAAACCGGGACTCGAACCCAGGACGTCCGGATCACGGGGAAGATGCGCTACCCCTATGTCAGGACGCCGGCATTTGTATATTTAAAATAATTCGTAAAGCTAAAGAGTCAGTCAGCATCACAGCCGGCACCACTACACTAACTGCGCCATTTTTTATTTTGTATATTCTTTTATTTTTTTTTTTCGATTTCCCTCAAAAATGAAAGGTATAAGAGGATTAAAAAAAAACCATTAATGACATATTTAGAGGCTATGAGCTTTCATACAAAACACAATCTTTTGGAATTGGCTCAATTTTTGGGGTTGTCTCTCTCTCGCTCTCTGTCTCTTTTTCCTCCCTCTTAAACAACGCACAGTAAATGATTTTCTCTTAAAAATGAAGTAGTGGTGGCAATTAGCGATGACTTATTTAGCTTAAGGGGGGGTGGCTAAATGAGCGATTGGTTTATTGGTTACCCAGAATACTTTAAATACATAGATAATAAATAAAAGAGCTCATATACTACTATGATAAAAAAAAATATCCTAAATGCTTCAGTTAAAATAAATCTAATGTAATGTAATCAATCATCACTTTACATGACATTTTCACTAGGCAGAAAGAATCGAAAATTAGATTTGTTCTCATTAATATGTTGCTTTTGGTGACTCTATACATATAATAAAAATCTGGAATATGCAATCAGATCTCTATTAAAAATGAATTCTCGTTAACAGTTTTACTTTCTCGTTTACGTAGTAATTGAGAAAGTACAGAAACCGTCACAAAATTCAAATTCAATATTTTGACGAATCTTCTCGTTTTAACCCTCCCTGCGCGTTCGAAAAATACATTTTTGGAAAATGTCCGTCTGTCTTTAACAAAAATAATTGAAAAATGCTTTAAGTTATTATACGAAATAAGGCCTTACACCAAATTTGTAGATTTCTATCAAATTTTCAATAAATTCTGTTCAGAGGAAGTCCGGCTGATTGAATAGAAGTGAATACGACAATTACAAAACGAAGAGAGCTAGATAGATAAAATTCGGTGCACATATTTAACATACATAGGGTAGACACCTGTCAAATTTTGAGCCAGATTCAACAAGGGGTTGACAGTCTGTTTGTCTGTATTTAACAAAAAACATTTAAGGTAATTCAAAAACGCAATGACTTAAATATATCAAATTTGGTAAGGGATTTAATGCCTATAAGTGCAGTTTTGTGTCAAATCTTTGTATCAAAAGTATCCAAAAATAACTTCGATTTTGGGGTACTATTAACCGCCCTGTAGGGATAAAATTCGGTGCACAGATTAACATCTATAGTGCAGCCATCTATCTAATTTTGAGTCAAATTTGACCATTTGCTGGCCTGTATTTTCAAAAGCATGTAAACGCTATTATCCAATGATTAATGACTTAAATATATCAAATTTGGTGTAGGATTTTGTGACTACAATTGTGGTTGTGTATCAAATTGTTCAATCGTTGTGAAAAAACGCGTCTTAAACACAATTTCGATTTTCGGATACTATTACCGAATGCTAGGGATTAATCGCCGAATAACTCGCTAAGGATGACACGATCGATTCAGTAAAAATTCTAAATTTACGCCTAAAGTCAATATTTCTTACTTATTGCACGCCAATGGCATGCAAACGTCCTGTGACGTGACAAGTTTATTAAAGAATATGCGAGAAAGTTTTGGGTTAGACCATTACCGGAGGTTTAAAATGTGAACGATTTATTTATTAGTGAATGATTGCTTGGTTTATTGCGGTTTAGAGCTTTTAGTTTAGTTATATTAACGTCCCGTTTTTAAAGCAACACTAAGGCTATTTTCAGAAGGACTTCGCAATTTTGAACCGTGGTCAGATGCTGAGGACGATACCTGAGCTGACACCTCCCTCGACAAACTTCTACGGCGTAACAGCTGGAGGCTGCTTACTCGACGGTTCTTCAGTAGAGTTGGGTCTCGAACCTGAATCTTCTCCAACTCCGAAACAAAGATCTCACCACCAGGCTACCGTGGCCCTCAATTTAGACATGCAAGAACAGAGATTTGATATTTGCTTAAAAAGAAAATGGCTAAATATTAATTAGGGAAATTTAGCATAATGCTGGAATTATAAATACAATTCGGATAAATGAGGGAAATTTAGATTAATTCAGATCCCTGCGGGAAATCTAGACAAAATTTGAAACAATGTGGGAATTTAAATAAAATTAGGGAACACACTCCAAATATTTTTGTTATACGTATGAATCTCTGATAATTTGCGTCCCAGCTAATATGGGACGTCCCGAAATCACTTCACTGACTAGTTCATTTTATGTTTTATATCATATTATGGTGAGAAGATATATATCTTTTTTTTTACATGTTATTATCCTTTCTGGAATATCTTATCACATTGTTTTCAAAACCACCCACCAAATATTTTGAATTCCAACTCACTCCAACACCATATCATTTTTAGAAGAACAAAATTAATGACACATCCAAAGAATCACAGTTTCCCCGCCACAAATAATAACACTTTCATCTAAAGAGGGTATTTATCCAGCGCATGCGTAGGACACGTCTAAACCCTTGGGTGAAGATTAGCATCCTTCAAGAACAAACTTTACCTTCAACTGTGAAATCTGCATCAGAATGGGAGGGTGGAGGAAGCGGGGAGGGCTGCTCTGGCTCACACGTAATGATGATGTCAATCAAAAAGGATGATCTCGTGTATGTATGCCGCCCGTAAAAACACACGCCTTCGTTTTTTTTTCTTCATTCTTTCGTTTTTAGAAATGTGCGATGAAAATCGTAGTGAAGTTTTTCATCATGAGGTTACGTGAGGGTGTTTCTTTGTTTTATGGTGTGCTCAGCTGATTGGGCAGATTTATGTTGCAGAAACTGCTCTAAAAAGAAAGGAACATGCGCGTAGGTGTTTTCCGAGCGCCAGTTTATTTTCAATTAAAACCATTGTTTGCATTCACTTCCTTAAAGATAATTGTCTTTTAATTCCCACTAGTCCAATACTGAGTGAATGGTGTGTGTAATTACCCATAGTTCCCTGTTTAGATCAAGTTAATATGGTTGATAGCTCTTAGAAATGATGTTTACTGGAATTGGTATTGTAAACAAATGTTTTCCAAAATAAAGTTTCGAATGAGCAATTGTTTTTAGTGTAAAAAACTGAAAGGTAAAAAAAAAAAAAAAAACGTGTAAAGATCATTAGCGTAAATATTTTTGTGAACTAATTTTATGAATGATTTAAGTACAGGAAGAAAATTGTTATGCAATTTGTGTAAACAACATCAAAAACAGGAAACTAACTTTTAAGAAGAAATTAAAAACGATCAGATAAATAAATTGTTTTTCATACTGAGAATCATAGGATTAATCATTTATTCATCATGGCCAATTTAGAAGAAAAAAGGATGTGAAAACTGACTTTGAAATTAAATATTTTCTGATTTATTAAGTCTGAATGTATTTCCAAATGACGTTACATTCGCGAACAATACCATTTAATATTTTTCAAAAATCAGCATCTACTAATTAATTTTTTTTTCTTTTTCCCAAAGTTAACTTTTACCGCTTTATTATTTGAAAATCGATCATTATGATGGAATTTAAAAACGAAGAACAATAATTTCAGAGTAGGATCATTTTTTTTGAATTGCAGATTCTGATTGACAGGAAAATGCTTATAGGTATTTTTTTGGTGATCCTGTTTTTTTCGACAAAATTGAACTTCGCAAAATGTCATGCAAATATTGATCTGAAATTATTAACATTTATACCTTTCTATGAGGCATCCACTTTACTCAATTAAAAAAAAATAATCAAATTTGTGCTTTTTAAAAATTTACTCCTCACCTAATTAAACTATCATAACGTTGAACAGCTCATTTAGTAAGTCTATTTATAAAATTTTTTACCTTAATATTTTTCTCTCTTATTACTATCTTTTTATTTAAAAGCAAAAAACCGGTGTTTCAACTTACACCTCCTGCCTTCTTTATCCGCTACCATATCCGGGTGCAAGCAGAAGGACCTGAATAAGCCAAATCAACAACTTGTGTTAATAAAATTTCTGTAACATATTTTTTCCACATTTTGATACTCATTCATGAATTCCACTGACTAACATTTTAATGGATGAAATATGTATCTATTTACATATAGTGCCTATACATAAATTTATGAGGTCTACGAAATCGCCAAAAAATTAATCTATGAAAAAAAAAAAATGAGGCAATTCTTTTCGAAATGACTGTTTCATCCGAAAAAAAGATTTTATGAAAAATAATTAATTATATTTTTATATTTTAGACAAAAATAAGTAAAGTAGAGTGTAGGTAAAGTGAAAAAATTATTTAACAGACTTTAATATATATGATAATCAGGATGAATGATTCTGTTGATCTTGTGGTGAAAGCTTATAAGCCAGTTAACATCTACGCAGCACGAGCAATTACTTTTGTATTTTGGTTATGTTACTGGGCTGCGAACCACCCTAGGTTCTATCCTCCCTCATATCAATCCGCTACAATCTCTCTATATTCACTCAAAATGTGGAAGTAAATTAAAACAGAATTATCCTCCTTTTCTTATCCATATTGATTTTTGCGCATGTTTTTATTATCTTGTTATATATGAAGTATAAAGGAAGTATAGTAATCGTCACAAAATTCGAACTCTGACATTTTGACGAATCTCCACGTTTTAGACCTCACTCAGTTCGAAAAACACATTTTTGGAAAATGTCCGTCAGTCTGTCTGTGGCGAAGATAATTTAAAAATTCTTTGAGCTGGACAGTCTAAATTCTATATACGGTCTGTCTTTACGTCACGTTAGCTGATTTCTAGCACATTTTCAGCAAAGACCACACACAGGAAATCTGTCTGTTCGGTTGTACGAATATAAGTTAGCACACAAATACTACAAAACGAAGATAGATAAATAGATAAAATTTAGTACACATATTTAACATCTTTAGTATAAACGCCGACCAAATTTTGAGTGATATCGAACAAGGGGTTGACTGTCTGTCGGTGTGTACTTTCAGAATCATGTAATCGCAATAACTCAAAAACGTAATGAATGAAATATATTAAATTTGGTATGGGATTTTATGACTACAATTGTAGTTCTATGCCAAATTTTAGTTTCAATTGGTTCGGAAAAACGTGCCTAAATTATAAATTCTATTTTCGGTACTACTAACCGTATACCAAGGATTAATCACCAAAAACCTCGCCAAGAATTACATGATAGATTTAGTAAAAATGCTAAATTCTCGCCAAACGTTAATATTTCGTAATATTGAAAGCCAATGCATTGCTGAGGTTGTTCACTGAGAGCATACGAGACAGTTTTGGGGAGACAACTCCGGCTAGATTTTACGACAGCGATTGCTGAAATTCAACGTTCAACAAATATGAAGAAACAAATTGATTTAAAATTTTCTTATGTTTTTATACTTATAAAAATTACATAATATCTCACGACTTCTTTACAGGAAAAAATGGAGACTCTTCGAATAGGAGCCCATTTGAGAACCAATGGATTAAAACACACATAAAAATAAAGGCATATGATAATTATTAAAATTGGGAAGGATAAATTAAACCAGTAATATAAATTATTGAAAACCCGTGTTTCGAAATACAAAAATAGTTCAGTTTGATAATATGGTAATAAAAATCTGTTGAACACTCTCCATAAATTTACAAATCAGAACACTTTAAAGTTATTAGCATTCTATTAAATGCAAAATGGTGTCGCCAGAAAATAAATAATTTCTTTTTTAAGCATGATAATAGTTGCACGCTCGCTATTTGAAAATTTCACGATGTGTTGTGCGTAATGAAAGTTGAAGTAGTTGAAAGTTGTTCAAAATTTTCTATTTGTATTCAATTTTAGCTCGTAATTCCGCTTTAGAATAAAAATTGCTGAGAAAAAAATTTTTTTAAAAAATTCCAATTAATTTTTAATGAAAATTTCATTGAAAGATATTATTCTACCAAAATTATATTTTATTTCAAAATTAAATTTTTGGCGAAGTAAATTTTATTTCTATGCCTTTTTTTCTTAATATTTAGAAAAACATTTTGGTAAACAACGATTTTTTCCTCGTTATCGTTATTGCACGCGATCTACATGATATTAAATGAATTTTTAAAAACTAGCCGCCATTGACGACCCATTTGTTCGCTCAGATTATTGGATTTTTAGTAGTTAAACACGATGCTTATTGACTTGAATTGTTTAATTTCTTTTACATGTCCTTGATTATGAGTGAATAAGAATTTTTCGTAAGCTCTAGTAAGAGCGTTTCTAATAATATTTTGCAGCTTCATTTATTAGCGAAATGTTGAATTAAGTGCAGATGTAAAATCATTTAATAAAACAGTCTGAAATGCTAGTATAGCAATTTGTTTACATTTGAATGTTGATATTCAACAATAAGCAATAACAATGATTTCTGCGCCACATGTATTAGCGTTTATATATATATATATATATATATATATATATATATATATATATATATATATATATATATATAATTCATTCAGACAAATCAGTATCATATACGAGGTTTCGAATCAAGAAGCTCGAATTTCCTTTAAAAAAATATTCAATTAATACTACCTAGACTACACCTTCGATAAAGTTAATATCTACTGCAAGCACGACAGGTATCTTGGACGTTGCGCAAGGGAGATTTATATTGGCCCGGGCACCGCACTGCCGCCCTTGGGCCCCGCTGCGCCCTCACCTACCGAGTGCCCCCCACCTGTAACCACGTCGGTAGAAGTGACGGATTTCAGCGGTGGCGGAATTCCAAGCACGCTTCTGAGCCTTGGCGATGTATCGCCAGATTGGCGCATTTTGCTATCTGTAGAAAATTGAACCAGTAATTAATTTTCATGGGTGTTGACAAATTGCAGGTTTTGACTCGTAGAGATGTCAAGAAAAATTAAAACAAAAACAAAGTTAGACTGTTTACAATTAAACGTATTGCAGCTTACAATTGGAAAAGGATATTCCTTTTAACTTTCATATATGTGCAATTCTTTTTTGGCTTTATCGTATATTGTATATTTAAAGTAGGGAAAATAAAAATCACAAAAAAATTTGTTCTCGAGATTTTGAAGAATCGATACGTGCATTGCTCTCTGGTTCCACATGCAAATCACTAGACAATTAACTCTCAAATGGATTTGGTTCAAAATCTGGTACGAATCTTATCTTTAGATAATAAAACTGTGTATCAAATTTTATTTATCCAAATTCGTACTCTTATGAATTCACATGTATGTGAAATAACAGATTGACAAAAGGATAACTCTTTGACAGATTTAGTTTAAAATGTGTCATTTTCTACCCTTTAGATGGCATCATTAACACATTAAAAAGATTTCTATACTTTAGATGCTATGTGTTCCAAATTTTATCTATCTGGCTCTTCAAGTGTTGATGTTATCGCATTCCATTGTACTCTTAGAGCAGGGATGGACATTAAGTCAATAGGGAACGATCGGTGGACCACCAAGACTTACGTTGTGACCGCCTTTACTAAGACCAAAGACGCCCGCACAAAAAGAAACCAATTGTTACATTCACGTATTACCCATTTGGCAATGTTGATGTGGAAGAAATAACTGAAAATATAAATTATATATTATCTTTATTTCTTGAGGAAAACGAAGTTTTTCTCCTTCAAAATGATATAATTTCAAAAGCACATAGTTCAGAACCTAAGAATTACTTTTGAAATCTAATGAACGAAGTAAAATAACTTAATTGAAAAAAAGCACCGTACTTTGGCTCCAACTACCTGTGTGAATCTGCATTTTCAACGATGAATATAATTAAGACAACATACTGTTCCCGTCTCACAGACGACCACCTACAATCTATTGCAAGATTAGCAATTAATAACTATACACCGAGATATTCAAGTTGGCGAACAGTATGCAGACTGCCTTCTACAAACTATGACTGCAAGAACTAACTTCAGATGAAAATGATTCATTTGTTAATGTATATTTAATTGTTTGATATTGATTGCATCATTTGATATTATTATACAGGGTGTTCAATAATTATTGTCGGGGTTTCCGTATTTCATAACTTTCGAATAAAAAATATTACTCAAAAACCGATTACGTATTCGTAAATTACAACTCGAAGAATTTTATTAATGATATTAAAGTGTAAAGCTTGTACAATTTGCACTTTGTAGGCATTCAGCTGAAGGCGATTATGTATTCGTAAATTACAACTCAAAGAATTATGAATACGTAAATTACAACTCAAAGAATTATGTATTAGTAAATTACAACTCAAATAATTATGTATTCGTAAATTACAACTCAAAAAAATATGAATACGTAAATTACAGCTCAAAGAATTATGTATTCGTAAAGTACAACTCAAAGAATCGCCTTCAGCTGAATGCCTACAAAGTGCAAATTGTGCAAGCTTTACACTTTAATATCATTAATAAAATTCTTTGAGTTGTAATTTACGAATACGTAATCGTTTTTTGCGTAATATTTTTTATTCGAAAGTTATGAGGTACGGAAACTCCGACAATAATTAATGAACACCCTATATTTTTGCTTATTATTATTATGTTTGTAGTCATGTTGGTAAGTACATATTCCGTATTTATTATTAAGTTGTAATAAATATTGTTGACTCTTTTTTCTAGGTCACCACACCTAAGACACTGGATGGACCGCAACACCTTGAAAAATTTAGAAGTAGCCCGTATCTTAAAAAAGCATGCTCATCCCTGTCTTAGAACAAACAGACAGGTTTCCTCAGAATGGTTTTCGCTCAAAATTTAATAGAAATCTAGAAATTTGGTTCAAAGTACCGTATACCAAATTTCATCCATCAAGTTCAAAGCCTTTTTAGGGTTATTGTATTAACATAGTGTCAGACAGACTTAACTCCGAATATCTGGTTTTCGGGTTGAGATGTGGAAATTCCTCAAAATCTCGTTTTCGAATTTTTTAACGATTACGATACTTTCTCTTTTCATTCTTCGTATACAATAAAGGAAAAAGTATTATTATCATTAAAATATTCGACCGCACGCTTTTGATGAATCTTCGCTTTTCAAAATTCCTTGAATCCGAGAACACGTCTAATGGATTTGCGCCTGTTTATCTGTAGACAAAATAACTTAAAAACGCTTATGTTAGACGATGAAATCTGGTAAGCAGCATTTACACAAAAAAGTGTAGATTTTTGTTATGTTTTACGCGGAATAGCAATAAAGGAAGGCGACCTCTCATTTACTTTTCTTGCTTACAAACAGACAGTTTTAAAACTCCTTCCCTGTTTATTATTAATTAAAGAATCATGTTTAGATTCATTTTTTAAGTGTGGAGTGGCTTAAAAATTTAAGTACAATTTTTTTTATTACTCGAAAATGGTTTGAAATATTTTATTCATTGAAAATGATTAAATGTTTAAATTTTAGTAAAAAAATAGCTCTACATTAATTTCTGGAAGAAATTTTATTAGCTGATCTGCCGTTGGTATGAATTTCTCTTTTCAAAATTTCCTTCGTCAGTATATTAGAATTGTCCAGTGAAGTCTGTAACGTTGGGAAACTTTTAAAAATATCCCTATCTATGTGAAATCCTAATTCCTATTAGTAATCCTAATTCTATTCTTACTTTCACGGATTAAGTAGAAGTTCTTTCTTTCTATTTTATCTTCAGCAATTTCAATTTTTTATTTAGTAATGCATTTTTTACCGTTAGTAGACCACTGTTTGTTCCCATTCGATTTTAATTATTAGTTTTAATTTGATTGCAGTTGAACATTATATATAAAGCAGATACTACTGAAAAATAAACAAAGGTTTAGGAGTTGAGGAATCACGTGATAGAGGAAGAAACAAAGCTCTTAAAAATTCGTTTAGGATTCGCAAACTGCATATTTTGTTTATATATATATATATATGTGTGTGTGTGTGTTAATGCCATTACGAATAAACATAAATCATCGCCATACTATTTAGGACTAGAGGAATTCAAATCGTCTTTAAATATTTTTCATCGTAAACAGAGATTAAACTTGTATTTGCCCTTGCTTGGAACGTGAAAACAATATTAATTGATTAAAATGGCAAGTAAAAAAATAAAGCTGAGATAAAAAGAATTTCTAATTAAATTTTCAGATGTAATTAGAAAGGTGGAGGAGTTGTAATTTAAATTACTGAAAAGAAAAAAAAACCTTGATACATTTCTCATAATTAAAAATTCAGTTGCTCTTTCATCTTTCTCGGTACTAATTGACTGGAAATAACAAAAACAGTAATTTAATCGGAAATTAGAAACTCTCTCCAAGATATTTATATTTTGTCCCTCTGAGTGGATATTCTCTTCTGCTACGAGATGATATCCGCGATCTTATCAAGTGGTCAGACATCGAAAAAGTGTCGGGTGAGGATCTTCGGAGATTTATTGCGCAATGTATATTTATAAGAATATTTCCACGTGACTCTTTCATTAGATGAGAAAGCCTTTAAAACAGTGAAAAGAAAATTAAGAATAACGAAATTCCTTTCGAATGCTATAAAGCATTTTTAATAGCAAAGCTTCTTGAATTATGAGTCAAAACTCTGCATGGCGTCTCGCAGTCAGGTTCTGAAATTCTGACAGCGCGCATTCTTACACGTTAGTTAATAAGAGTAAGTCAACGAATTAGCTTTATTTCCACACATATGTGCTACATTTTAGAAATTCTGACTCTGATTCAATGCCTGTCCAAAAATAATTCCACAAAAATTCCACTCATTCCTATCGTTTTTTAAAAGAAATTCTGACAGCATGTACTCTTTTTCCAGTTTTTAAAAATTAGACAGTAAAAATAATTCAACAAATCATCTTCAAATCACTTCAAGTTTCACACATTTCTACAATATTTTACATAATCTGTCAGGTTATATTTTAGCCCAAATTTTATAAATTAACAAAAAAAAAAAAAAAAAAATCGCCTTAAGTTTTCCGCATTTCTGCAATATTTCAGATATTCTGACAGCATATATTCTTTTCCAGCACTTGTACATTAGCAAAAATAATTAAACAAATGAAACTAGATATCACACATTTCTGCAATACATTAGATATTCTGACAGCATATATTCTTGTCAGGTTCTTACACGTTACTTAGCAAGGATAATTCAACGAATAAGCTTTATTTCCACGCATTAATGCTACATTTTAGAAATTCTGATGACATGTAAGCTAATTCACTGCCTGGCAAAAAATAATTTTACAAAATAACTTACATTCCACTCATTCCTATCTTTTTTTTTTTTTTTTTTTGAAATTCTGACGGCATATATTTTTTAACAACTTTTACAAATTAGATAGTAAAAGTAATTCAACAAATCAGAATTCTTTGACAGAAATCTGAACTTTGACAAAACATTTACGAATTGTGTCTTCATTTGGCAAAATAAATTTCAGGGTTTTTATTCTCCTAAAAAATTTAAAAATTTTAACACTTTCCTAATTTATACTACCTCTGTTATACTCTAATTCAGATTCAGAAATTTCATTAGCAGCCATTTTTTCGTATTTTGTTTTTCAAAATAAATCGTTTTCCAAATATGTTATTCAATCAACCAAACAATTTTTTTCCCATTTTCGAATTTTTTTTATTCAATTTAAATTTACTTCGTTCTCGAATCCTTTTTCAACATTTAAATTGTATTGCCATTTCGAAAAAGTAAAATTTAACTCGAAATACTTATAGATATGTTTAAGATAAATTAAGATTAAGATAGATTAAGTTATAGATATGTTCAGTTAAAATTTAACTGAAATCGTCTGCGAATGATATTGCATTATATTTAGCAAAAACAAGATTATATACTTAAAAATGAAGCAGCTTTCATAATTATTGTACAATTTTTGTGTTTTTAACTTTTTTATTTCATATTTTGCCCTTTCGAACGCTTACTTTTCCTGTTTAAAATTATACTTATAAAGTAAAAAAAAATAATAATAATTTATTTATTTTGAAGTCAGGTGAGGAGATGCACTATCAAATTTAAAGCGATTTTAAAAATGACAAAAAAAAGTTAATAACGAAGGGTTGTTTTTTATACATATAATTGTGCAGTTATTTAATTATTGTTTAATAGTGTTTCCTCCAAATATCGAAAATGAATATCGTCATTTGTTAAACTTTTTATTTAAAGATTTGATTTGTTCAGAAGTTTTATCTTGCCTATTATGAACTCAATAACTTGAGAATAAGATAAATAATTTGGCGATTCTTTATTTAATGGCATTATTTTAAATACCAGGAAAAAAATAATTTACCTTATGACAGTAAAAATTACAACAATCGACTCCAAGATTGATGATTTAGCTATTCTTTCAATTAATACATCGATGCTAATTTGGCTATTATAAAACATTGAATAATCTTTCATTTATTAATAAATTGATGTGATAGCTTTCGACACTTTTAATTAGAATTAATATAATGAAGATATGAAAAAGTTTCAGAACACAAAGTTTATGAATTATTTATGTATCATTCAATTTCTTTACTTTCTTTTCTTTACTTTAATAATCTGAACGGTGTTTGACGTAGATTCATATGTTTTGAATTGTCTGCTAATGATACAAATGACAAAATAATCTATTGTTGACTAAATCCATTGTTGAATAGTAAGACATGATATATGTCATGTCATTCAACAATAGATTGTAAAGATAGAATCATTTTAGAAGGTAATTTTAAACTCTTACGGATTCCTTTGTTTCAAGATGTTGCTACTTCATTTTGATGTGAAGTTGTTTTCAAGAATGAACTGAGATATCCAAGTCATCGTTTCTGATTGTCATTTAATCATTTTAGAAAACTATCTACATAGTTACAGCTGGAGAGCAACTTATTAAAAAGAATTAATAAACAATGTAGATGCCAGATGTATCTCTGTCGAGGCAACATGAAACGAAATTAAAACTCAAAAAATCAAAGAAGAAGGAAAACAAACACATCGGCGGAGAATTCTAAATGGGAGTGGCGAGTATTTTTTCTTCTTCTTAATAATCCGTTGACTGGCTGAGAAATTAGAATAATACGAAATGCAGCCCTATCACGTTTAAATTCAAAGGGAGAACGGGTTGCTTTTGTTTCCCAATTTATGACTCAGCTACGAATTTTGGTACTTTCTAAAGTTGTTTCGGCCAGCAGTTTTTTATTTCTTAATTCATTTTCTGTCTTCTTTCCTTTTTTTTTTTTTTTTTTTTTTTCATATTGCCTTTCTATGAGCTCCAAATTTTCAGAAAAAAAAAAGTAAGCAAATAAATTTTAAAATAAAAATGCAAGTTAAAAAAAAAATATTAGTGACTCAACCATTTGATGTTGCTTTTTTTTGTGTGTGTGGTTATTTCAGTGTAATTCTAGTTTCTGCTTTCATTTGATTTACAAATACTCTGCCACCCAAATTTATTCAAAACGTAATTAAATATCATTTAAATTTCTAATTATTTTTATTGTGATTATTTTACTGTTTTCAAATTGGCTTAATAACCAGTGCACTCGAAGTGTTTTTTTTTTTTTTTTTTTTTTTTTTTTTGCTGGTTGCAGATTACCTTCGGAATTTAAAACCTATGCATCAAACTATTTAGACTACGTTAAAAGGTTGAAGTTTTTTTTTTTTTTTTTTTTTTTGACAAATGGGGGGGGGGGGTTATACATGATTCTGAAACCTTTTCGCTCAAGAAATTCAAATGCTTTGTTATTTCATTTGTCAAGATATTTGTCTGACACTCTTGTATGGAGATTAAACCAAAATTAGTAAAAAATATTTGACTTTTAAATTTGTGAAAATAATAATAGGAGGCAAAAATTTGGATCACCCATAGGTCCCCTATATGGCTTAATATGGTCTAATGAAGACAGCAAGTATCGAATTGCACAAAAATTATACAAAAAAGGATTCTGAAGATTCATTGTTAATCATTAAAAGACCCAAATCCTCCTTTAAATGTAAAATTTGAACACAAACAGTCAAGAAACAATATTTGATGGCTATCAAAGGAAAAAGAATTCAAACCTTGATCATGGTAGAATTCAAGACCAAAATATATGTTTTGGGATAACATTGTTTTCATAAAATATTTTTAAAATATAATGTTGCACTTTTTCAAAATTAATTATTGCGTTATATGCGGTTTGTTGCTCATAAAGCTGAAATTCGTTCATTTATGAGCAGCAAGTTACAAGTATAGTCTCGGAGATGGGTCAACTGGACGAAAACCAAGGAATGGAAAAACCAATGAGGAAGAAAGAAGCAAAATTTAATTATGTGCAAGGAAAACTCCGAATTTACACTGAGATATTGATGGATATTTGATGAAAAATATATATTTTGGGATAAAACTACTCCAATGAAATATTACAAAGAATATAACATTAAATTTTTCCAAAATTAATAATTGCGTTATAAAATTCTTTTACGTATAAGGCTGGAATTTGTTCATTTATTTATAGCAAGCCAGACTGCTACTAGCGCCTTTAAAATTAGTTAAAAAGCCATTAGCCGGGATGGAAATCACTGTGACTTCGTACCTAGGAGACTTACCCGTTGATCAGAAATTATTATTATATTAAACCAATAGGAGTAGTCTTCCCAGAACTTTCTCGCATTTTTTCTTATAAATTTGGCACGCCAGAAAATTCTTTGCATGATATTAGTGTACAATAATTAGAAAATATTAACTTTTGACGTGAATTTAGCATTTTTAGTGAATCTATATTGTGATTCTTGGCGAGTTATTTGGCGATTAACACCTTGCATGCCGTAAATAGTATCCGAAAATTGAATTTGTGATTTAGACACGTTTTTCTCAACCGATTGAAACAAAAATTTGGCACAAAACTACAATTGTAGTCACAAAATCAAATACCAAATTTCATATATTTAAGTTATTGCGTTTTTTATTTTACATATTTCTGAAAGTACAAACCGACAGTCAATCAACCCTTTGTTAGATTTGATTCAAAATTTGAGGTGTCTTCACCATATATGTTAAATCTGTAAACCTAAACTTATCTATTTAGTTCTCTTGGTTTTGTAGTTATTGGGTTAACTTATATTCGAACAGCCAGTCAGACGAACACAAACTTTATTAGTAACCTGCACATTTAGTGTGAAGACCGTATATCAAATTTGAATCGTCTAATTAAAAGAGTTTTTGAGTTATATTTGTCACAGATAGACAGACACATTTTCCAAAAATGTGTTTTTCGAACTTAGGGTAGTCTAAAAGGTGGAGATTCATCAAAATATCGAGTTCGAATTTTTTGACGATTATTATACTTTATACTACCTATACGAGAAAGTAAAAAATCTACTTATGTTTACTATTTATCTCGGAATGATACATAACACTATCGAAACGATGCCCACTCCAATGACAAGATGTACCGCTTACATGAGGTTTTATACCATGGCTGCTAATGATCACTAGGGGTCAGCCTAGGTTCTCGACGTGCACTTACGTACTTCAGCAAGTTGAGGGCAAAATTATAAAAATAAATGTACATGTACCGCTCTTGCCTTTAAAACTAAATATTTTATTGATTTTATTATTATTATTTTTCGAGACCTCAAGTTCTTGCAATGACTTTGAAAACTACAGAAACTGAAGTGTCATTTGCAAGAGTAAACCCGAAATCTGAGGAAATAAAGAAGCAATTTATCAAAGTCAGGCATCTAGGTCCGCTGTCGCTATGTTGAGGATGGGGGTAGTGTAGGTAATCGATTGATGGAATGCAGCTTTCTTATTGTTGCGACTTATGGAACTTTACAAGCCTTCTAACATTAAGCCGAGTGAGCGTCTCTTATTTTTGCAGTAGCGCCAGCAAGGGGCAAGAGTGCGATTCGCTTGCATAACTCCTTTTCACAGGGGGACACATTCACACACCTCACAGACAGAACACAGAAGTAGAAAAACCATGCTCGAACTGGGGTTCGAACTCGGGACGCTCAGATCACGGGGAAAACGCGCTACCCTTATGCCATGATACCGGCCTAGTTTTCCTGGTTACCAAATCAATAAGTCAATAAAAAAATCGCAAATTCTATGAATTATAAAATATTATATATTATGAAATATATAATATTAACAATATTTTTATATAATAATGATAATTATGAAATTTCTCATTAATTTCTTTATGTTCATTTAGTTTTTACAGTATACGTAAACATCAATTTTGTTTAAATGAAATTACCTGCAAACATGAAGGCAATACATACGTGAGTCATAGTAAACTAAAAAATAAATTAAAATGAATTCTTATTGTGTGGATTATGTTAAAAATATGTTGATACGTGGAAGTATATTACCAATTTATTTAAAAAAAGAACGTCATAATGAATACCAACTAGAGTCACAAAATGGTACAGTCAGCCACCGAATTTTATTAAAGCCGTATAGTTATTTATTTGACCGATCGTAAAGTCATTCAAATATAGAAAGGGATCATTCATAATAGAATGCAAAGAAAAAAAAAAGACATATAAAAACGAAGAACTCACCAAACATTTCGATTCGAAGAACTTTTTTTTTTCCCACCGAACCAAATGTATCCAATAAATGATATATTTTTCTTAAACTTCTATGAAACAAAAATGATGAAAATTGATGGATATTTTTACCCTCGGAAATATAAAAAGAAAAAAAAATACTAGATTTTTCGATTACAAAGGTAGCTTGACCTGCAGTTAAAAGGTACCCTTCAATTAATCATAGCAATTTATCATATCTGAATTTCTGACACGAAATAATAACCACAAAAAATACAGGCTTTTAGTGGCCTTTAACCAGATACATTGTAAAAATAAATTTCTCTTTTTCTTTTTTTCCCTTCATGTGGCTGTGACGCTTAGAAAAAGCAGTCGCTTCCTTTAAAGAGAAAGTCAACCCTATTTGTCTTGATCGGCTCACAAATCTCGCCAAGACTAGCAAAAGATGCCAAATACACTACTGAATTGCATGATAACTCCTAAAGATGCAAACGTTGAACACTTTGTATATTTCGTCTGTTTTCTTTTCTCTCACAACTTTCACTATACTTCTACAATATGGTTTGGTGTGCGTTCAGCTTCGTCATATAGTGAATAGAAAATGGAATATAAATATTTGAAAAATGCCGTTTTCCTTTAACTGAGTAAATTCAGAGACAAAAATCTAAAGTTTTAGCGTAATAATTATATGCAGCAATTCATTAATTTTGCTAATTGCATTTCTGAGTTATAAGATTCACATACAAATGAACAGACGTGCAAACAGTTTGTTGGAATTAATTTTTTATATTAACGTCTCGTTTTAAAGCAACATTACGGCTATTTTGGGATGGATCTCGTAATTTTGAACCGCTGTCAGATGACGACATCTGAGCTAACACCCCCTTTACGAACTTTCGCACCACACCAATGGAAGTTTGTTGAGATAGATTTCATGTAAATTTTCATACAGATCTAGGATTTTGGTGATAAAGTCACATTCCAAATTTCATACGTCTATTTCATTGAGTTTAGAATTATCACATTCATAAGTATACCTACATATACGCAAACATTAAATTTTGCTATTATATTTTATTAATAACTAGCCGTCTTCGACAACCAGCTCGTTCTCTATGAATATTAGTTTTCCAAGCCATTAAACCATTAATTAAAAATGCATTTTTTAAAAAATTCACCTTGTTATTCGATAAGATTAAAAAATTAGAATGTAATGAAATTCGGTTCACGACAAATTACCGAGTGTGTAAATAAAAAAGTGTATATGTTACCAAATAAAAGCGGATGTGAAAAGCCAATTTCAGAGTTAACATAAAAAAAGAAAAGCATTTTTTAATCCTAATTTTAACACTGGTAAAAAAAAGCACGCGATTAAAAATAGTGAACAATGAAATTAATTTGAATTTAATCATAACGATAAAGACACTGTCATAGATTTGACATCAAATAAAATCTTAAATGGTGTTAAATTAGATAGAAAAAGGTACGAAAATGAAATTGGCATTATTTAAATGGTAATTTTTTCTTTTAAGACAGTGTAAAAAGCTTTTTTCTAGAATAATATTTTCGAAAGATGTTTTCGATAAATAAACATCAAAAATGTGCTTAGTATTTAATTAAATTACTTTTGGACTCGGCCGGGATAGCCTGGTTGGTAGAGCGTCGGATTCGCGTCCCTTAGGCTGCGAGTTCGAACCCCACCGTCCGAAGATTCCCCGCGTGCTTGGTGGCTGACGCGCGTTAAATCTGTCGTGGTCACAAAGTCCTCCATGTCGAGAGTAATACCACTGGGGGCACTGGATCAGGGGTGATCGTTCTCTGATTCAGGTCTAAATTACGATCTGTGGTTGAGTGCATGAAATGCGTGAATGAAGTCCACCCCGTAAAAAGGGTTGTGACGTGTGTGTAGCTAAGTCGTACTCTTGGCCCTAGATGGCGCTACTATTGAAACAAGAGGCGTTCCCCTTGAGGCTTAAATCGGCTGTCTTTGACAGCGGGCTTGTCCATGGCAAGTGCCATTAGAAACAACAATAGCAACACATTTGGACTAACTTCTGAACTTTGTAAATTAATACTCACTTTCTTCTTTCCTTAAAGAGCTCTGCCGAATTTTAGCAAAAACGTACATTAATTGTAGATTTGCATGCACGACTTAAAAAAACATTATTTTTAATATGCAGGGTTCGCAAGAAATCAGTTTCTCACTTCAGAAAGCTCTAGAATCTGTTCGATTCGTCCAAATGAAATACAATTTGAACTATAAGTTATTCAAAAAACGTGCTTTCCATTTAAAAAAAATGGAAAAAAAATTCTCTCAATAGATAGCGCTATAACATAAGCGGTATTCATCTGAACATTTTTAAATTGCGAAACATGAGCGTATGCCTATTCGCCTTATTCATTGGGTAAAAAGGATGCAGGTTCTGCCGAACATTAGATATTTATTTCTCTGTATATCATGCCTGCTTTGGAAGAAATAGATGAAAAAACTTTCTTCCACAACCACAGAACACTATTGCAGCTGTCACAGAATTCCGTAGTGTAAAGCGGACATGAAGATATCCAATGTCTCCACGTGTCGTATGCAAGATGATACAGATATTTGCAACAAGTTGGCAACTTGAAGTTCTTTCTGATAAAGGATAAAAGCAAATCCTATCTTCTGGAGTCGAAAATGTGGCTACCGCGGTGACGAAGCTCACTTATGCTTCAATAGGCAATTTAACACCCACAATCGTCAAATTTGGGTTTCATGCTATCCAGAAACAAACTTTATGGGTTCAAAATATGATAGTATGTTGTGGTTTTACGGTTATATTTATCACTGGACCGTGTTTTCGTTCTTTTTTTTTTTTTTTTTTTCTTTCGAAGAGATAACTTCAGATGGAATCTACGCTGATGTTATTTTTCAATAACATGGACTACTCTTTCGTCAGATATTAATACCTCCTGCGATTTTTGGTTGTGAGGTTCTCTGAATGCAATATCTACCGTCAAAGACCTGCATCTGTTCAAGATCTAAAGGATAACATTCCACGGCATGTTCTTGATATTTAGACAAATTAATTCCGGTCACCTGTGGAAAATATGATTCTGCAATTCGAGCGCATTGTTGAACTAGAAGAGGGGAATAGTGAGCAGTTTTTATGCTGCTTTTTATTTTATTTAATATTTATAAAGCATATTAAATGCTATTATATGCATTACAGCTCCATTTATTAGTGGATTTTGTAGTAAAACGCTTTATATAATTAATACCAAGCGCATTATTTGAATTGTCTGTAATTCAAATGTTATCTCATTTGGACCAACAGAATGCCTTTTAGAGCCTTTTGAAGAGGGAAACTTATTCCTCATTAACGCTGCATGTGGATTCCATTTTATAATTGGAATTATTTTTCATATATAAACCTACAAAATATTAATTGGGGTTCATTTTACAACAACAAAAAGAATCTGCGTATGATGTTCAGATTTGTAATTTATCTTCACTTAAAAAATTGATAATTAAATGCTACTAGAGATATTTTCATAATATATTTTTATACATGATTTATAAATCCAAATTCAGCGTTATCAAAAATATTAATTCACGAAGAAAATTTTCATCGAATTTTATAAATAATGCACTCATTTAATTCCAGGCACTGAGATTTATCTAAAACTGAATTTATCATCAGCCAAAATGTAAAACTCTTTTAATTGAAACTAAAAGGATTGCTTTTTGATTTTAATTTCAAAATGAAAGTAATAAGGAATTAAAAAGAAAAAAAAGTCTATTTGGATATATAAAAAAGGAGAAGGGGGAAAAAAACCTTTATTCTGGTCCCCTTTTATCAAAACCCCTGAGATCTCCCCTGCAAACACTCATATTACCAATATACTTATTTCACGTAAAAACCTGATAGAGATCAATGATTTTGATATTAATATCACATATCATTTTTTTTCCTGGCGCATTTCGTTTTCAAATAATCATGATGACAGTGATGGATTTCTGTCTAGGTAGCTTAGCTGCCTAAGTGAGTTGCGCTAAGGGAAGGGGAGAGTAGGCAGGTAGATTAAAAAAGATATTTGTCTGGTTAGCAAATTAATGAATTTGTAAACAATGTAATTTCTATGTATCAAATTCTAAACAACGAGGATAATATTAACACTTCGCCTAGTATAATTAATCAAATCTCTACTCTTTAATATGTTCCGTTATTTATTTTAATTTTATAAACATTAAATATTAGTTTATTCAATAATACGTACAAACATGAATGCTAAGCAATCATGGATCATAATATATAAATAAAAATATTTGCTTTTTCACAGTTAATAAAATAAAATAATAATCCAAAAATAAATCATTGGCATGATGTTAAATTAACCATGTGTTGAAATGAACCAGTTTATTAGATGAAGGTATTAGCATTGCTTAGAGCAGGCCACCAAATGTTTAGTATCTATCATTTTGTATTGATAGTTGGAAATATTTGTGTGCCGGGAAGTTAAAAATATGGAAATTCCGCAACATTTAGAGATGGAATTTTAAAATGACTACAGTACTTTTAATTAATATTCATCGCGTATGAAATAAATTCCTCTTGGCAAGCTGGAAGGGAAAAGTAGATAGATTCCTTCGCATTGAAGTTACAATCTGGCAATATAAACTGTTGATGTTAGAAACAGTTAATATTAGGGCTTGGAATCACTTTTCAGCCCCTAACTTCTAAGAAATTGCAGTTATCAAAAAATTTTAAATGTAAAAGTTGTTTGTCTTAATGAGACACTAATTTGGCTAATTGGATTTATTTTTCTATCTTTAATATTAAGAAATTTTATAACGAAATGAAAATTCCAACGCCCACCATTTCCACCGCCTTTGAGCTAGATGGGTGATTTTCGAACTTGCCCGATATTTTTACGTTTCTAACAATATATTCGAAAATAGTTAAAATCCAAAGAAGATTACTCTCTGTATATAAACTTTTGAACGAAGATTTGGTTATGGGTTCCAGGGATCATGATCGGTAAAGAATTGCAGAAATTTTCCCAAAGTCTTGTCATGAGAACTATTGCAATATATAGTCGTCCTATAGGAATCTACCTGAAAAATAGCATTGAGTGTCTTCTAGAACGTCAGTCAGTCTATTTGTTTCGATCATCCAGTAATTCTCGCCAACGATGCCAAATTCACCTGACATCTGTCTGGTAACCCCTGAAGAAGCGAGGCAACAAGTGAAATCTTGAAGCAGTTTACACATCTCGCGCGTTGAGAATGTAGACAGCACTCATGTTCCGGTTTCTTATCTACTAACAAGGGTTTGAGTGTTTGCAAGTAGCATTGGGCTGATAAAAATACCTTTCCTGCGCTTGATGGACAACATTAGAACTGGATAGCAAGTAGTTCTTGTTTTGTTTCCGTCTTCAAATATTTACGGAAATCCTTTGGCAGCTGATTGATGCCAATCGGCAAATGCCTTTTATCTCTCTTTCTGTTTTTTTTTTTTTTTTTTTTTTTTTTTAAATATTGCAGAAAATAGGGATTTTTGACAATCACGGAATTAACAAACGAGCATCAAAATCGCGAATATCTTTAAAATTTTGTTACAAAACTATATATCGGCTGACCAAATTCTGAAGAAATTTTTGATAATCTATATAGTGTTTTCGTAAAAACATTATATTTCAAAATATGATATACATTGACAGTGAATTAACACTTCCTAAAACCACCAACAATTCAGAAAAATCTTTATAATTTCATTATATAATTAGTAAGATAATCTTATAAATAAGATGTTTTTATAAAATACAATTTTAGTACAAAACCACTATATTTTAATAAATAATATTGGACTGACCACATTATTTTTGTCCTTTTTGTATAATGAAAATATGAAGATTCTAAACTTACTAACTCAGTGCGTATTTTGACTACTCCCCTTCCGTCTAATTTAGGATAATTTAAAAAGTTAATTTTTTCTTAATGTTGTGAAGAACAATTAAAAAGAAACCAACTATTGTTTTAATATTTATTATCAAAATTGCATAATATTCTCAGAATTTTCTTAGTAAATTATTATCATTTCTTAAAATTTTACATTGTTGCCAAAGTTACGCTTGAAAGAAAACAGAAAGAAAATATATACATTTCCTTCTCTAGATTATCCAAAAAAACACCAGCTCTTCTGTTACTAAATTCCTCGGAAAATATCGCTTTCTCTAGTACTGACATTTAGAGGGGTGGTGTGTTGAAAAAGTCACCGACATTCAAAGACATACCTGGGATATCAAAATCACCTGAGAATTCGGAAAACGTCGTTGTTAAGTCTGTAAACATCACAGGTGTGGTGGGTTTTCTAATCCCACAACCCTCCCCCCTCCTCCTCTTTTCCCATCCCTGCCTGGCGCACCCCTTTTTTACTACAAGGTCTGCTTTCCACCCCCCTCCCTTCCCACCCGAGGGGACGGAAGTTCCAACCAGAGAGCACGTGATCTGGGGGATGACTGAAGAAGTCTCGCGGTTCGCCGGCTCAGCTC
The DNA here is from genome assembly GCF_947563725.1 of Argiope bruennichi. Classification (NCBI taxonomy): domain Eukaryota; kingdom Metazoa; phylum Arthropoda; class Arachnida; order Araneae; family Araneidae; genus Argiope; species Argiope bruennichi. Next base: position 74,984,620 of record NC_079160.1, read on the forward strand.
TCAGTTACCTGTTCGTCTTCGTCTGGTGTGGATCGTTTGTTGGCAGAGGAGATGATAAGATCGTAACGGATATATCTGCTGCAACACGGCGTTATCATTGTCAGACGAGATATGGATATTCGTCTGTGCAGAGAAGACCGGTGAAATATTTTAGTTCTCATGTTTCATGTCTGCTGTGTTGCCAGGAACGCTTCTTGGCGAGTTGTTTTTGAGAGATAGAACGAGTGTGTTAAGAATGACTTGAAATTTTTATTTTTATACTACGAATTTTAAAGTTGATGCTTAAAATTCAATTGACTATTATAAAGATATTTGTTGAACATATTAGCTGCTGGAGGAATTTTGTTTCTTTTTGTGGTGACTGGTGATTAAAGGAACTGATGCAAGTCACAGGTAAATAACGAATTGATTGACAAATCAGTGTGATTGATTAGTGAATATTTATAAAGATGATGCATTTTATTTCCAACAACTTTCTTCCATAACAGAATTATAAGCTAAATATTATAGGCAGCGATTCTTCAACTTGCTTTGAAAGTGATTATCTGTGAGTGTTTTAGGTTAAATTATATGTAAATATCATTCTAAAATCAGTGAAAGTTAATAGACTGAATATCGTTTTTATTGATTATTTCGAAATCGATGGATTTTGTTTTCAAACTGTGAATTAATGTGTTAATCTGCTTACATACTTTTCAAATTACAGTAGCTGTCTCTGATGATATAGTACCGCAATGAAACTAATGGCAGCATCTGTGCTTCCTCTGTCTACGGTGCGACCGCGTTTTGAACACCGGTCGTTCTCCGTCCCAGTGTCATTCGCTGCCGGCGTTCTGATTGGAATCCCTCTTACTTACTTCATTTTGATTCTCACAGTGGATAACCCTTATACATCTCATCGGGCTTGGGTGGATGGCGGTTCACGACGATTTAGCATTTCTCATAGCCCTGTGGCGTCTTTGTTTAGACTACCTTCTGTAAGTTCTACATCCGATTCTAGGAAGACGGACTTAACAAAAGATCTTCCTTTGATCTCCAGTATTCTAGTCAAACCAGACAGAAAAGTGAGGATTATTCCAAGCCACAGCAGTGATTTATTGGTGAAATCCGTTAGCAGCAACAACGAATCGACTAACGTATCAAAGCCATTCAAATTAGATGATATCGTGGATGGTGTCTATTGGACAGCACTTTCTGAGAGATTTGTCCCCAGAGGTTTCGATGATTATGATATTAAACTCTGGAAAAGGTTTCTGAATTCAACTGATGTCCTAAAAGTTGAAGAAGGATGTGGTCGGATGCAAAACCGATTAGTCACATTAGCAGAGGGTGGCAAATCTTGTTGCCGCTACAGGCATAACAACGATCAAATTCAAGGTGAGATTTTCTCTTTCTACCTTGGAAGACTCTTGGGGATAAGGAACCTATCCCCATCTTCTTTGGCTTTAGTGGATGCCAGAACAAGACGCTGGTCATCTGCTGCCTCCCAGATAGCACTTGCACAGTGGAGTTCGGAACGACCTGTGGTGCTTACACAATTCGTGGAGAATCTTCAACCTGCCTACATTCCTCAACATTTTCGTGAAAAAGATAAAAGAAGGTTGCATCCAATATTTCAAGATCTGGGCAATCTCACGGCTAGTGATATATCTGAACTTGTGCAGTGGACAGATCTAGTAGTCTTCGATTATCTGACTGCCAACTTGGATAGAGTGGTCAACAATCTTTACAATGAACGGTGGAACCCAGGTATGATGAAACAACCTACGCATAATCTTGCTAAAACTCCTGAAGGCCTTCTCCTATTTCTGGACAACGAATCTGGCCTCTTACATGGGTATAGACTGTTAGAGAAATATGAGCATTTCCACAGAGCTTTGCTAGATGGTCTATGTGTCTTCAAAAAAGATACTGTGGATGCTGTGGACAAATTGCACCATGGCAACGTTGGACACTTGTTGAAGAAATCTTTCCTGGAAAACGACCCAGGTATGTTTGATTGGCTACCTTTCTTACCTGACAGAAGTTTAAAAACTCTGAGAAAGAGGATAGCTCATGTGCATGAACACATAAGGACGTGTAAATCCAGGTTCGCACCGGATTCGGTGGTCTTGGAAGCGCCAATAATTAATTAGTGATAATTTATTACATTTCATGTAATAATTACATTATTTGATGTAAATAATCCAAGCCAGTCACAAGAAAGTGTCCTAAATACAGAACCAAAGGAATTGAAAACTTCAAAAGGCGAGTCATTGATTTTAAAATTTCAAATTATTTCTCTTGTGTCTCTTGAGAACTTAAATGTAGTCAGTGAGTTTTATGAATGATGCTAGTGAAAATTTTCGTAATTTTCTTAGAAGCTGTATATTTTAAATGCTGTATATTTGTAAATAATTAAGACAATATTTCTCTATTCATAATTCATTTGATGTTCTGAAAATAATTAAATATCAAATAATTACTGAAGTTTTTTAAATCTTCAATATAGTCTTAAAATTTTTAAATTTTCATTCAAAATTTTTGGATTTTTATGAATATAAAGTTTTTGTATAAAACATTTAAGTGCAGATTATTAATTACTTTTTTTGAAAATGAAAAAAATTGCAAACTGTGTTATAAGTAATGCTACAGTATTCCGGATGTTGAATACTATAAAAAAATGAATTTAATCTATAGCCAATTTTATACTTTATGATAGAAAATCATTATGTAAAAGTAAACTTTTGGAAATATTTTAATTTACGCAATACAAAATTTTTTTGTGTTGATTTATTGCAGAATAGTAATGTTTTAAATCTAACATTTTATAAATTAGAATTACGAATTCTTCTAATTTATTATAAAGAGAATATGAAAGGAAAGTAAATAAAACTAAAAAAAATAAAGAGTGCATAAGTGTAATGTAAAAAACGATGTAATTATATTTATTTATTTATAATTTTTAAAATGTTTTTGAAAATGGTTGATATTAAGAAATTAAAAAATATAATTATTTAAAACTTTTTTTAATTTGACTAAGACAGTTCAAATTTATTTTGCCTTAAAACTTATTTTTTAAACAATGCTTGTAAATATTAAGCAAAATTCTAATTTCAATAATTTTTTTGTTTGTGTACTGTAAAAGAAGAATTTCGAAACTTCCCAAAAGAGTTCCTGACAAATCTTATTAAAAGAAAATTTCATTTAGATTATATTATTTGGAATGACGTGATTTAATATTTTGATTTTCATTGCAAAATTAAAATTAAATCGAATTTTTAGTTACAAGTTGATCTATAATACAATTTGCTTCTTATAATTACGCATTGCGTTGGAACATATAACAAAAATTTGTTTGAATTTGTACATTTTTCATTATATTTTTTTCACAGTCATATATTTTTGTATTGATTAAAAAAAAAAAGATGCGCATGCTTTTTTCATGCATTTCTATATTTTACTAGTCTCTATTCGTGGAAAAACCACACTGTATATAGCATAGTTGAATAATGTATTTTTAATAAATATAGTTATGAAAACTTATTTACTTTCAGTTTTCTTTCACATTTAATATAGAAGCCATACTTCATAATTTTATATCTTGTTTACCTTTGAACCTTCACTTCAGTTTATAAAATTTTATTGCACTTATGATTCGAAATGTAAAAGTAAAAATACATTAATACATTTATGATTACAAAAATACAAATTATTAAATAAATTTCCCTGAAATTCTACTCATGATTTTAATTTAATATAAAGTAGGTTTTAGTGAAAATTTTACGACAATTAATTAAATAATAAATTTTAATTACTAAAAACAATATTCCCTTATACAAATTATCAATTTGGTATTGCTATTGCTGTTAAATGAAAACATTATAGATTTTTAAAACATTTTATTAATTACCACTGACATGCCACTCTTAAGATGTTTTAATATCAGGTTGTAATTTTCACTATTTATAATTTTTGGAACAAATTAAATTTAAGTCATCTTTGAAAATCATTTCATATACAATCTGTGATTTTTTTTAATTTTTAATTTAGAAATAGACCGACAAACATATGCATTCTCATTTTAATTAAAAATAGAATTGCAGTTGATAAGAAGATTTTATTTATCATAACATATTAGCTTACTTATTAAATTTGTTTATTGATGTTTTTGTTGGAATTATACTAATGTATTAAACTACATATTTTATCTTCTTTCATATTGGTTTTACATTAAGTAATTGTTGACAATTTATTTTATGTATGATAACTATAATTTTTGAAATGGGATAATTATTTAAAATTTTACTTACTGACATTGAAGTATAGGAAAGGATTTAATGAAGGTTTTCTTATTATTATTTAAACATTTAATTTTTTCATTAATATAAGACATGAAGTTGTTTTGATCCCGAGAAATAACAAGTGTCATAATATAGTCACGTTTTTTTTTTCAAGATAATTTCTTTTTAACTAACGCAATTTAATTAATGAATACTGTACATTTTCAAGTTTAAAAATTTGGAATACTATGTTTTTTTTTTAATTGAAAAAAAGGAAAACATCATGTGTTCGTCTAGCTGAAATATTTAAATTTATATTCGGGATAGAATTTTATGCGTTGTGATAGAAACAACAACAACAACAAAAAATATTCCTTAAATTTTTTTGCCATTTTTTTTTATCGAAATAACAACTGATTTTAAATTACTTTATTATTATTAATTAAAAACTATTTTATATACTTAACCATGCTGATCCTCTTCATTTTTTCCTGGTATAATCAAATTATCGGTTATACTGCAACAGAAATCCTTTTATCATCTGTAACTCTTATCACTAACTAAAATTTAAACATCAGTTGAAATGAAAAATAAATAAATAAATAATATTACTCTGCAGTACAGCAAATAGTCCCAAACGATTTTTAAAGGCTATCGAAAATTTATTCTTTAATTAGTCATTAATAATTTTTAAAGAATGCAAAGTTTCATTTGACATTGCGAGTGGCAATACAGTAAAAATAAAGAAATAATCGAATAAAGTTACAAAGTAAAAATAAAGAGAATAATAAGTAAACAGATATTTTGTATTTAATAGAAATGGCAATACTAAAGATAAAATGACCATTTTTTATACAGGGTAGCATTGTTTTAATCACTGAAAAAGTGAACTATTTCAATTGACTCGAAATCTTTTTTTAAAAAAGTCCTTTCTTATACTTAGTATGCTTTGGGAACAAATTTTAAAGAAAATTTTTTTGAATAGTTGAATTTTATAGAATTCAAAAATTTTATCTTTTTTGTGCATACATAAATCATTTTATAGTTAGGAGAATATTAAAAAAAGTTAGATTAATTAATTGCAGAAAAAAAGTGGTAAAGGAATATATTAAAAAAAATTATTTCTGAATTTTGTTTACTTCATTTAATTACAGTGATTATTATTTTTTAGAATAAATGAACATAAACAATTACTTAAAAAATATATTTAATAATTAAGAGCGGTAAAATTCAAAACACTTGTTCGAAAAATGTAAATGGAACTATAATTTAAAAAAATTAAAGATAAATTTAAAATTTTAATAAAAAAATTGTAATTTAAAAATTATTATGTTTTACATTTTAAGCGATGTTTTAAAAATTTTAAACATAATAATGACATAAAAATAATAATTATGAACGATGATATTCAAAATACTTAACATAAAGACGATAAAAAGATTTTAAATTTGGATAAAATAGGCAGCAAAATAACGTATAACCAAAATCGGTTATTTCAGAAATTACTTGACAGAAAAAGAAAAATAATCAATTTTCCAAAGTACATCATTTAATTAAAATATATTTTTCCTCGTTAAAAAATTGTGGACTAAATTTTAAAAAAAATACTTTGTTTAAAATTTATTTAACAGAAGAATGATTTCAGTAATTCTAATAAAATTTAGTATTTTCAACAGATTACTTAAATGAATGGTCAAGTTAAAATCTCACTTTTTGAAACATATAAACCTTGGTATTTATAACATGAATTGATGATCTGTTTGATGAAAAGACCCAGAAAGAGAACTAAATAATATTTATTTTTATAAAAAAGAATTAAATATTCATAATTAGTTTACGCAATAGAAATTCAAATTACGGAATAAATATTCTTCAAAGTTTGTTGCTAATTGAAAATCATAAAATTTCAGTTCATGTTGCGTGACAATTCATTAAATAATTTATTTTTTGCTAATCATAAACAAGGCTTTCCCTATATAGTAACAATAATTTCAACTTAAGTATTTCTTTTCTTTTTGGAATGAAAATATTATAGATATTTTGAATTGTTTTAATAATTTGCCTCCACGTTATTACTAGTAATGTTTTATTAAAATTTCTAATCTTTAAAAATACTAAAAACACGTTTAAAAACTTATTTTTCTACAGTTTCTAAAAATCGTTTGGTATAGTTTGTAAACATCAGCTGATTTAAAATATTTATGTTTCAATAAACTTGCAGACGATAAGATGTGTATTACAACTCAATTTAACTATGATACTTGCCTTCTTTTTATACCCGATCTTTTCCGGATGTATCAAATACTAATAAAAATCATTTTTATTGAACTATATCTGAATTTTAAAGAATATACTTGTCATAAAAAAAAAGTTGTTCTGGTCCAGTGAACTTGGAAACAGTTTCTCTATATCTCAGCTGTTGTTGTGAAATTTTTGCAAAAGTTTTTATCACTTAAATGGTATAAAACTTGTTAGTTAAAACAATATTAACAAATTGTTTCATGGTCATTGAAATGTAACATTCAGCAATTTTTCTTCAAATTAAGAATCATTTTTTTTGTATAAAGTTGCAATAATAGTTAATGAGATGCTTTATGAGAAAATAATTTTTATTTATCATTGAGTTTTACAAAATTCTAACAATATACTCTTATACAACACTGATGAAAAAATGCGGAGTTTTGAATAAAAATATATTGCGCATGGTATATTTTTTAAAATGTGGATATAGCCATAAAGTTCTGTTTCGAAAAAATAAAACAGTATATTGGAAATGTCAACACAACAATTCATTATATCAATAAAGAAATGCTTAAAATCATTGAATGAAATTCGATTTTTAAATAAATAATCTAAAAATTCATTTTCTGACATTCGTTGGGACATTTCAATATCCATTGTATTGTCAAACATATTTCTTATATTCTTTTAAAATAGATAAATTCTTTTTTTTCCATTCCTACACTTTATATTCTTTCCTACTTTTTCAAGTTTTAAAATAATGTTACATGTCACATTCAATAAAATGGCGAACGGAGAAAGCAATTTGATAAATAATAAAAAATAAAAATAAATAAATTGTTATTATAAATTTGTAAGAATAAAGTTTAAAATGCAAAAAATTATCATTGTTAAATTCTTAACAAGTTTAACATGAACATGAAATTGCTTGTGCACGTTTTTGTTATTTTTAATATTCATATCAATATCTATCAACTTTTATGAAATTTCTTGATGTATATCTTGTTTTCATTGATACATGTATCAATTGATATTAATAATATTTCAAATAATTACTGAAAATCCAAGTGATATCACAAATAATGATTCGAAAAGCTTCAAAATTCATATGTACTAAAATAAAGTACAAAAACAATGCATATAACTTGCTTACATTCTTAATTTTCATAAAGTGAAATGCATATATGTTGGTCCTTAATTATTATATATGTTTTATAAGAAATTTTGAGCGATAAAAACTAAATAAATAATTAATTAAAATTAAATTACATTTTAACCTAAAATACAAAAGAATTCAGACAGTTATCGGATAAGGAAATAGAAAAAGAAAGTAGAAAAATGGAGAACGTGCAATATGAAATCATACAATAATAAAACGTCGATAAGTCCCGAATTAAATGGACCGGAGCCTTTTAAGTCTCTATTTGTACATCGTTTGTAATCTATCAGTGTTAGCTATTACTTATAATTCCATATTTCCATCCTTTGAATAAAATCCCTTATTCTAACTCATCTGATAATACCTATTGAAAGATCTTGAGATAAGATTCTCTAAATAGAATTTTGTGTTACAATGTAGAAATTCTCCAGATTTGTACTGTTTCTGAATAAAATGTTCTATGTCGTCATTAAAAAAAAATTGTAATAAAGAGTTCACGTTAAATTCTTTTTAAAAGAATGACGTAATGGAATTTAAAAAAATTAATATCTGAAGAACAATTCCTTTATTTTATTGTTCTTAGAATATAATTTTAGGGATCAATAATCCTAGTTCTGCACTGAATCCCATAAAACTCCATTAAAAATTATGAAACTCAATATGTAAGCCTATTTTTGAATGTCGATGGTTAAATGATCATACAGGTTCTCAGATTGTTCAAATAGTTCCAATTTTACTACGTACGTAAAGAATGTTCCTGAGTGTTTGATTCTTAGCAAAATGTTCTAAATTATTTAGTCCACATTTTTTAAAGGAAAGACTACATATTAAAGTTTTTTTTTAAAAAAAGAAGAAAACTTTTATTTAATTTTAAAAAGCGAAATTCTAACGAGTTCTTCATTCCAACTTTTCTAGCATAGAATATTGTCGTTTATTTTAGTGAATATTCATTGCTACATACCTATTACTTTTGAATCTTATGACTGTCCATCATTTAGGGTAAATATTAAAATGATTAGACAATCTTCTAGTAGTTGGTATACATCCCGATTTTATCACAAAAAAAAAAAAAAATATTGGGGCATATTTCTGAACCAATTATTGGTAATTTTTGTTTTTAAATAAAGGGTTCATATTAAAAATTCACAGAAAATACATTTCATATGATAAAAAAAAGTTTACACCTGAGAATGCTGTCTATATTTATAAATAAGAGAATACAGATATTCTATTTTAGTGAACAACCTGACTCCATGTCGTAATTCTTCTAAATATTATTAAATTGTGAATGTAAGTTTTAAGTAAGTTGTTACATGGACAGACACTCTTATTAGACTTTACAATGTCCTAACCTGCTTTCTAATATATCTTCGAGCGCCTACATATGACGTTCTGGAAACATGGTCACTTCAATAATATTTCAAAGAGTATAACTCATTATCGGGAATAATTTAGTAGAATTGAAATAAATATAATAAAACAGTGGAACTTGATTAATTCCAATGTTTCAATTCGAATTCTTCAGAATTTTTTAATAGTGTTCTACTAATTTCTTGAATTTCTTATTAAAATATATATATATATATATATATATATATATATATATATATATATATATATATATATATATATATATATATATATACTGTAATAGCCTTTTATTTTTATTATTTTATTATTCCAAAATTAAAGTCAAAAACTAATTTTAAAAAATTATTTTGTTTTAGTAAATATATATTCTCATCTTGTATACTCATGCATCTAGTGCAAACGATATTTTAAAATCCTACATTTATCTAAGAATTTACTGCTATAATATATCCAATGAAAATGCAATAAAAATGTATCAGCTTTAAAACAACTCAAAACACGTTAGCTGTGAACTATTACAAAGTCTTTTATTGTACAGTATTTATATTAAAATATGCTTGTTTGTTACTTAATTTCTATTGCCATATTAAGAAATTTTAATAATACGAATAGTTTTTCATTAATTAAAATAACTTGTTCTTTATTGATTTCTAATAGCTATTAAATAATAAAATTAACCTTCCTTTTTTCAATTTAAAAATTCTCATTTTCTTTTTCTATGCTAAATTTTTTATTGGTTTTTTTTTTTTTGAATTTTTAAACAAATTCCATTTTTATTGTAATTCCAAATGCATCAAATTAACAAAGTTCCATTGTATTAATTTATTATATCAACACTTTAATAACTTATGATACATTTAACATTTAAATAATTTATTATTTATCTATTATTTAAAAAAAAACTATTAAATAATAAAACCTAATTTTCCTTTTTATTAAATTAAAAATTGTCAATTTCTTTTGCACTGCTAAATTTCATATTCTGTTTTTCCTAAATTTTTAAATAAATCTCATTTTTACTGTATTTTTATCATCATCGAATTAACAAAGTTCAATTGTATGAATTTTCTAAATCAACACTTGAATATTTTAAATTAATCGATTCAACGCTTATTTAAAAACTTTTTCTAATCCAATCAAAATTCAAAAGTGTTTCTAACTCTAGGTTCAACATTGCTTACATAATTTCTTGTCTCTTTTAAATAGTTTCTTTATTTTGTTCAATTGAACTTAAAGCAGAAGTTGTTTTGCAAATTATCCTATCTTAAAGCTATTGTTTATTTTCCGGGTTTTGGGAGGGGGGAGAGTCTGTGATTATATTCTAAATAGCAAGCACCAAAGATGTGTATATTTTAAAAACTGGTCCTTATGTTTGATTAAGAATGATAAGTTGTATCTTCAACAAAATCATTTTTTTATATTCTATCATAATTAAGCTTTGAGTTCAATTAATCCTTTTTAAAAACTTATTAAATAAAACAAGCAAGATTCTGATGACAAAAAAAAAAAAAAAACATTTTTTTTTTTTTAAGAAATCTGAGTTTTAGATTTAGTAGTATGATGTTAGAAGCACTCATCAGTTGTTTATTTACTTATCTATTTCTTTTGAAATTCTATTTCCTTTTACAAATTTATAATATTTTGGAGGATTTTATAAACTATTGTTTTTAGTTTCCTGATGTGCCATTTCTCCCCTTCTAATTGTTTTTTTTTTCTTGAATATAAAAGGAAATCAAACCGTAAAATAATTTGACAATTGCATCCGCTGCAAATTTAGAAATCTGAATATTTCTGTGACCATGTTATATTTTGTAATATTAATATTGCACTATTTAACGAAATCTATATTTTTCTGGGGAATTGAAAAGCAAATCATGCTTATTAACGTATCCGACTAGGTTGAAAACGGGAATTTGGATGAAAATTTGTATTTTAATTTACTTTTAATTTGTTTTTTGCTGTTTCAAAAAATAGGTACTTTTCTGTTTCCAGTGATATCTATTTTGTCTCTATATAGATTAAAAGCCTAGTTGTAGCAAATAATTGACATATAAATGATCCTTATTGGTAAGCATTTAAAAAATTTAAATGTACTTTTTAAAGAACGAGTTTTTTTTCGTAATTCTACTGTACCAATATCGTCGTATTTCAAAAAATAATCAAGGTATTTTAATGAAATTTATAATTAGGGCTCATTACATTATGCAGAATGTAATGAACTATGGATTTGATGCTGATTGCTCTAGAAGTGGATTTATGATAGTTTAATGTAAATATTATTGAAAAAACATTCTAAAATTTCATATAATATACACAAAAATTTTATTTTTCAATATAATTCTTAGATAATAGTTAGTTGCATTCTAAGATATGTCACACATTTAATATTACAAAGAAAAATTAAAACCTGTAACAATTATTTTCTTTAGAACAATCCCAGTTTTTGTAAATAAATGTTAAAATTTACATCAAAATATACTTTTTCTTCAAAAACTACATATGTGTATTTAAATAATTTCACTTTTATTCATCCTTTTATCCTTATATTGATAAAAAAATTATATAAATAAAAATATTTGTATGTTTTTTTAAAATTTTCTCCGAACCTAGTCGGATAACTAGTAATCAGTTACTAGTAAACCATTACTAGTAACTAAGTTTCTACTTTCTCTTGAATTAATTTTCATTAAAATGAATTGTTAATAAATCAATTTATAAAGTAATTGAATTCTTCAAGAACTAAGGTCGAAGTTACCTTTAAATCTGCTTTCATATAATTAACTTTCAAAATATTTAATAGGAATGGATGCCCTAATTTGTTCCTATGTCATGTAGAGGTAAATGCATTCTTATAAAATTAATGCAGAAATTTTGGTTAATTTATTTTTATTTAATGACTTTCAACATATTAAATATTACAAGGCGTCCCAATTTTTGACTCCTAGTATTATTCTTTCATCACCGCTGCCGAAATTCCGTTTAAATGAGCTACCATTTAAATATTTTTTAGCATATTATATATGAATAAATGTCCCCAATTTTATTTCGCAAGTAAATGAATTCTTCTGAAATTAATGCCGAAGTTATGCTTCGTTGCGCGTTACTTTAAATAACTTTAAGCATTTTAATATGATGAAGCATCTTTAAAATTAGTTGCTTTTATGAAATTATTATGTGTGAATCAAGAGCTAAAATCTAACACACGTCATTAAATTTGCGATTTTAAAACCTCTAGTTAAAATAACGACATTTGAGATGAATATACACGAAGAACTAGAATTTTGTTCATTCAAACATTTACTTAAAAAACCTTTGATGTTATGGAAAATTTTTTATGAAAATCTTTGGTGTTTGTTACAGAACATTTCTTTTTGTTGGGTTACCAAAAATGTAGTCGCTGTTCGTATGCATTATAGTTTCTTACAACTTATAGATATTTATTTCTTCTTAACTCACTACTATTTTCCTTCCACTGATAAGAGTTCCATATTTGGAGAGTTCGTATGAAATATTTTCGTCAAAGCGATTTTTCTTTATAATGGCCATCACAGTTCTACCAACTATTGGTAAATTTTTGAAGTGACAGAATAATCAAATACTGAGCAGTCCTTGATTTCCTAGCATCGCAACAATTAAAACGATTCCGTTTTCCTGTTCTTATGTTCTCTTGTAAACAAGAAAACTGCCTGTAATAAATATATCCGCATAAATCAATCTGAATTCCTCTTTGCATCATTCATTTTATATAAAAAGTGCCAATTCCATGCTCTCACAAAAATTATTTAAATATGACTATTGTAAATTTCATTGGTTGTTTTTCACTTCTATTTATAACTAAATACATCATCTGCAATTGAACATATAGAAATGTATGAGTCGTTATTTGGTTCAAACATCAGTTATATGATTTTATTTTTTTCAAACCTGAGAGTTATTTTTCACTCTTTAGAAAATCATTAATAATATTAATAATTTAAATTCATGCATCGTACATAAATTCTGACAATCCGATTATTCATTGTAAATGCATTTTAAACATATGCTGCTTAGTGATCTACAGCTCTTTAAGTAACCAAGAATAGAGTTCAAAATTAAATTACATGTAAGCAAAACATTTCTTGATTTAAGAAGAAGCAGGCGTAGAATTTTTTAACAATACTTTTTACTTTTTTATGCTACTATGGGAAAAAGTCAATTTTTATTCATTATTAAAATTTATTAACGAATTATTAAAGAAGCGTAACTGAAGACCGCCGTGAACAGAAAGAATGGCAGGAAATGGGTGAAAGAAACCGTGAGAAAAAAATTTGGAATTTAAACAGCTTTAAAAGTGGAATTTTGCAATAAAAGCATTTTATTGCAAAATGTTCTTTCTCGTGGAAATTATTGAAAGAAATTAAGAGCCCACGCAAATCTGTTAAACTTCAATTTAACATTAATTTCTGAGTGCGAAGAAATTAAAAGATTTTCTCAATTCAAGTGTTTAAAAAAATGAGTTTTAGAACACAGATACATTGAAATTATTGCATGATCAAGCATATAAACTTTAAGAAGCTTATTATCTGGTGTGAATGTTTTTTTTAAATGCATTATTACTTGGTTATCTAGATCTCCTTAAATAAGCCTAAACATGTCCAACGTTCCATTGTATGCGACGCATAAAACACTAAACAGATATATTTGATTCTTAATTTTATTTAACTATCAAGTTAACTAAGATAATCAAGAGATAATTATATTTATTCAAATTTCGTTACTAATAAATTGATTATTTATGTCAAATGTTTTTAAAACTCAATCCTATTTTGTTTCAAAACAGAATCACCGATAGGCTAATATGTTATTAATTTGAATCATAAGACAAAAACAGAAAATGCGTTCTGCATATCAATTGCTCAAAGAATGTTGTTTTAGTCGTTATGAAAAGGCAGGAAAATCGGAAATCTTGAAGCTTGTCTAAATCGGAAGGTCTTTATTTTAAATTTGAATTTTTCTCTGTTTCATAATTACATTTTTATCATAACAGTATAGCTTGAATTAATTTTTATTAGGCGAGTTTCAATGAATATTATATTAGGAATATTAGGAATATTAGGAATTTTATTTTATGCTTCTAAACCTGGTGATAAAATCAACGAATTTGAGAGTTTTATTTTTATAAATATACGAATTCTTCAATAATTCGATTGAATTTTCTGTTAAAGCAAAGTTAAAATATCTTCTAGAATTCAAATAACCAATCTAAAGTAAGAAATATTTTGAAAACGAAAAGAAATAGTTTCGGAATCGCAACTAAAAATTATTTCTTATTCAGAATTCAAAGAAAATTCTTCTAGAATTCAAATATATTCTTTGATATTGGAAGTCAAAATTAAAAAGTGTAAAAAAAAAGAAGATTTTATTTCTGAATTGTTTTCGCTAGATGAAATCTACGTTTTTCAATAATTATAAATGAATAATCTTTTAGGATCTTTCATTCAAACCGGAATTTCAATACAGCATGGTATATTCAATTAAAAAAAATACAAAAATAATTTCAGTAAAACGAACAATGTTGCGAATTGAATTGATATTTAAAATAAGGTATATTGCTTATCAAATTTATTATATTAATAATTCTAAAATTAAATATTTGTTATTATTATTTTATTACTTAAAATTGCTGCTTATTTATTAGTTATTTATAATTAATAAAAAAAGTTAGAAATTAAAAATAAATTTTTACTGACGTTTCTATTTTTAAAATAGTTGCTTTCTTTTGTGCTCATTTTTAGAATCAAATTCTTTTTATTTCAATCGGTTGTTTAACCGCATCTTTTATTGTTAGGTTTGAATTTGCCATGTTTCTTTCATTTATAAAATTGTTAAATCTTATTCACATGTATCCTGTTATTACAGATTTTTTTTTTTGTCAAATAAGCAAATTTTGAAGCGGATATGATTTTCTTGCAATATTAATAACTCGTTTTCTTGACGAATTCTTAAAATGTGTTACTTCTCGTAAATGTTGACAACATTTCTTGCAATATTTATATTCATAACGTCTGCTGCAAGTGAGTTTACAAATAATAGTTCTTTAAGTGTTTCAAAGCATTTTCTTCAATCTGTTTTTAATTGTGCTTTGGATTCAGATGTTTGTAAAACTGTGGAAATTGCATTCTCGCAGGTACTTCAGAGATGGACCTTCTGCTCCAACATTCATTTATCTTTTTTTTTTAATTCTGTTCTTTTATAAACCTTTATTAAATGCACACCAAAGTTGTTGCAGTTTCTTTTTATATAAAATATAGAATCACTTGTTTATATAAGTGTGAAAATGTATACTAATAAACACTACAGAGAAATGTTGGGAAATATCTCAGGTCTAAATAAAAAGTTAGTTGTTTTTGTTTCGATTTCTTATAATATTTCATTAAATGTTTCATCTAAATTATTCCTATATCTTTAAAAGGTGATTAGTATTATATTTATAAAAGTGGGAAATGTGATGTAATAAACACTAGAGAAAAAGGTTGAAAAATAAAATGTGTCAAAATAATAAATTTATCTTCTTTGATCTCTTATCATTGAATGACTCGTTAATCTATTCCTAATGATTTCTTATCATGGAATGATTCGCTAATCGATTCCTAATGATTTCTTTTAACTGAATGATTCGTTAATCGATTCCTATTGATTTATTATTGAATTCGCTCTTTATGACTATTATCAGTTATTCCCTTTAAGGGTGTGAAAAATGCGTTATAAATGATACTACTGGAAAAAAAATCCTTTTTCAAAATAATGATCAGATAATACTGTTGTATATGATACTCTTTCATCGGAATAATCAAAACAAAAATAATTTTTCCCAACATTTTCAATAACTTATCGTCTTTTATAAATATCGATAGTATCGATCGTTTCTATGATTTGAATGACTCTTTAATGTTTACTATTATTATTTATTCTCTTTAAGGGTATGAAAAAAAAAACGAATCTTAAATGATACTATAGAGAAAAGTTCTTTTTCAAAATAATGATTAGATAATGCTGTATATGATATTCATTCACCAGAATAATTAAAACAAATTAAATTTTCCCCAACATTTTCAATAATTTATTATCTTTTATAAATGTCGATAGCATTCAATACAATATCCAATTTTTTTCTACCCTTAATATGCGTTTCATAATGTATTCCTGTTTGAAGATTATTCTGAAATCCGAAACAATTTGAAGTTTATCTAGCTACATCTCATAAACTTAAATTATTTCAAAAAAATTATTTGGGTGCTTAAATATTTAAAAAAATCAAAGTCCTTTGTAAATCTTAAATCGAATTATGGACAACGGTGCCATACCGATGAGATTATATATTTATTTACTTATTCATATATATTTAGTAGATGCAGAACGACGGAATAATACTCATTTATTTCATTCTATAACGTCGAATATGACAAAGGAATCGAAAATGATCCAATCTCGAATACCGCTTTACGCCATTGGCCAGCTGGGAATTTTCGGTCTGACTAAACGAATGTTTCCATTCATGATTCATGCCTGATTTCAAGAAAAAAATATTGATTGTTAAATTTATTAAAATAATTAAAAATTTATTATGTAAATGATTAATAACTAGGTTTCGTCATAAATAAAATGAATAATAAAATGAGCTATACACTTTTTTTTTTTTGAAAAAAATGAAATCCAAAGCAGTCACTGAAAGAATTAATAAAGTCCTTACAAGAGAAATTAGTAAAATAATTAATGAAAAAAAAATTCATTACTATCATATAATAAGATTCACCCATGAAATAATAATCTAGTATTTTTAGGTAGTTTTCTTATAAGGAGATTACTTCTTGCATTGATTTTTATAACATGACTTCGGAAAGTTGTTATGGTCCTGATTATGGTCCTTAACTGACGACTATGGTCCTTAACGACTGATTATAGTCCTTAAAACCCAAACACACACACACACACACACACACACACACACACACACACACACACACACACACACACACACACACACACACACACACACACACACACACACACATATATATATATATAGCTTGGGATGCGTTGTAAATAATATAAAAACCTCGATTGAGTTCGTAGATAAGCCACTCAGTTAAAAGGGTGTTTGATATTCCCATTTCCCTATAGTTCCCTTAATACTAAAGATAAAGAAAAAATTAATAAAATTAAAAGAATTAGTGTATCATTAAGATGAAACATTTTTGTATTAAACGTTTTTCGATAACTTCAACTACTTAGAATTCAAGGGTTAAACAGTGATTTTCAATCCTTAACTTTGACTACATATGCTGATAATTTATGCTGCCAGTTTAAGAAAAAAAATGAATTAAAACTTCTATCTTTTCTTCATTTTCTTTCTTACAAATTGTTTAAATGCACCTGGTCTAAAGTTTAAGAGCCCGAATAAAATTAATTAAATAAAAATCAAGAAAGAGAAAGACATAATGGCAAAATTATACAAAAATAATAAGCTTAAAAATTTCTAGGAGCTGCACGTGTTTTAGTTCTTTTAAATATATTTTATTGTAATATTTATCTTCTATGAGTGTGTTTGTTTAATTCCTCTTTTAAAAATAAACAGAATTATTTTCTAGATTCGTACTTTTTTCGTGACATTATATATTAAATTTAAATATTACTAAATCACTCACTTAATCGTTACGAATGCAACTGAGATTTGTCAAGTGTTTGTTTTTTGTGTAGTAGAGCTCTTCTTTAAACGTGATTAAGTCTTGCAAGAAAGAATTGATTATTATTTTGCTGTCCAAAGAAAATATTTACCATGAAACTGACTAGCATGAAGATCAACCAATTTACTTACTGCATGTTGATTATTTTACCAAACCGTAAAATAAGTTGCTGCTCAAATTTTGAATTTTATTTTGTTCTTTTTATTTGATGTCTGTCACATTATTAAGAAGATATGTATTAAAAGAAGGACAATTGATATAGTTTTAATGACAATTACAAAGTATAGCAGTTTACAGGATGGATATAATACATTTTATGAATATAATGCAGTCCCTACAATAGTTTATGGACAAATTATGATTAATTGGCAAAGATATCATGTTTGTCTATTGGCTATGTTCGCCAATGATATGCAATTAAGCCCAAAGTTCGCCAATGGTATACAGATAATACTCAAGTGCCGAAGTATATTTTAAAAAAAATTGTTGATATATTCCCTTTTATACCAATTAATAGGTATAACTGAAATTTTCAAAAGCGTAGCATATAAGATCTTAAATGCTGTATTAACTAAGATAATTTTCTAGATAATAAAATAACTAACTGTATTAACTAATTGAGATATCAAACGATAAATTCTTATTTTCTATCATAAATCGTTATTCTCTACTTTTAATTGTAATAAGTAAACCTCAAATGATAATTAATTTCTTTAAATATGTTTAAAATGCAGATGATGAACCTTTATTTCTACAGACTGAACAAGCTTACATAATAAATATTATTTTTATAATATATATCACCTTAATATTATTTATTTTGCAATAGATATTATGCGATAGCAATAAAATCATTAACTATGTATGCGTCAATAAATGATATTTCAGTGTTTTTTCATAAGAATTGAAAGGAATTTGAAAACATTAATTTGATGTTAAGGAATCTATCTATCTTAGCCTTCTAGCTTGCTGAAAGGAATTTCTTTTCACATTTTGTGTTACCTTTGTAATATTTATATATAGAACATTTATATATTTATATATAGAACATTTTAATGAAAACTTTTCGTAATTAAAATAATTTTTAATTGTTAATTGATTTTCTCTATTTTAAACTAGAAGTTGATTTTTTCCACCAAACGATTTTTTTCTCCAAATAAAACCAAACGACTTCAAATACATTCTTAGAAAATTCATAATTCTTTTACAGTTAAATTGCAGCTGCCAAAATCGAATACATTTTATGTTGCAGTAATGCATGGAATTTTTAAAAAAGATTCGAAAGTTCAAATCTTCAGCAAAAAAAGTAAATTTTATTCTACTTCTCAGTATTTTTGAATTAATTATAATTTTTTTATTTTATTGACAACTTATAAAGTTAAACATTTTTATTTATTATTCCAGATCAAAATGAGAACCATTTTTTAAAAACATTTATAATTATATAGTCTCCCATCTATCATTCTCCAATGTGATCTTTGTTTTTAACTTACATTTAAAAGTAATTTAAATAAAAGAAATGTTGAAATTGAAGTAAAATTTCAAAGATGGAATTTCCCTAAATATTTATATTTATACTTGTAAAATTTTGTTTCATAATTAATCTACATATAATGGAATCATAATGATCGACGTCAGTGAATTATTAATTATTTTTATAAATTGGGCTTTCGAAAGTTGCTTATGTAAAAAAGAAAAATAAATTATTTTTATAAAATAGCATTTCCATTCCAATTATTGCTTTTGCAAAAATCTTTGGTGATAAAAATATAATGCTTATCATATTTCAATAACAAACTTCCTGTACAATTTCTACTGCTAATGTAAAATTTTTGGTAAAGCAGGTACAAAATTATAATGGTTCACCTGATTTATCATAATAAAGACCCAATGAAATATCAAGTTCTTGATTTTCAAAAATAGTTTATGCATTCAAAATTTATTTCCTTTAAAATTTTGAAGTCTTTTTTATTTGTCGAATGTTATAGAAAAAAAAAGATTCGAATAATATTTATCATTCTAATATTATTTTTGGCAATATTTGTCTTAAAATTTATTTATTCATTTTCTATTTTTCGGATACCACAAAGAAAAATTTTAAACAACAATTTATGAAATTTATATTATAAAACGTTTTCGTGAATTTCCCAACATATTTGAATTTTAAAAATATTTATTCTACATAAAATAAACTTTGAGAATCCTAATGAATACGTCTTTTGTTTCTTGAAATTTACTCAACATTTGCTGCTGTACCAGCTGTAAGGAAAAAAACAAACATATGGAATATAAATGCGAGATATATTGCAGACGATATAATATATATGCAGACGATTGTATTGTTATTATAAAGACGATTATGCCATTTTTTCTTCATACAATTTGTACTGGATTGCTGTAGTTATTTCCTTAATTTTTCGGATTTTTTTCAGTTTTGCTACGTTATCATTATTAATTACCAGCATAAGATTAGTTAATATCTTATTTATATATCCTATATATACTGGCCTCATTTCTAATTTCTCTAGAGTAATTTAAATATTCCATTTCATGTTTCTTATAAATACACTTCCATACTTGTTACTGCATGAAAAACATTTGTGCTTTCTATTTGTATTCATGTATATTCGATCACTGTATATTTGTGTTTGTAAGGAAACAACAATAATGGAACTGGGAACATTTGTACTGACAAAAAAAAAAGTGATTTCCAATTTTAGTGTAATAAAATGCAGGGTATTTCACTGATTCCAAGATAAATATATATTGTATAGCTTTGAAAAATCGAAAGTTTATAAAATTTAACAAGAGCATCTGTGATAGAAAGACAATTTTTATACCTTTTTCTCGAAACATACTTTTTTCCCCCTTCAAATTTCTATTTTCATAGTACACAATCGATCACAATCGTATGAAACCTTATATAATAATAATAATTTTAAACATGGATCTCTTAAACCTACATTTTTTTCTGTGAAATATTATTAATCTTTAGTTATTATTTATCATGCAAAATATCCTATGTTTTTTTTTTAGATTTTCCCCCCTAGTTACATATGCCCCTATGATATATTAATTTTCGAGTGATTCTACTCAGAATTGCTTTTTCCCAGTGCATTGATTTATTGTTATAAACTTGAAGTTTATCGCGTTACAACACATATTTGATTTATCATTAAAATACAAATATTTTAAGAAACAAATATATTTCTATTGTTTTATAATTAAAATAAATCATTCATTCTATATGTCCTGAATTTTCTACAAGTTATGAAATTTCCTTACAAAAAGATACCCTTTATTTGTAACTGAACATTTAACAATTTTCGTTGTTGAGAACTTCTTAATTGGGGAGATGAAATTTTAGGACTTAACTGGGGAGGAGCGGTCTACGAGACCACATTTCATTTCCACTCAAATTAAAATTTTCTAATGAATGCATTAGTAGGAAAAACTGTCAATATATTTTGCAGATATTTTTCTATATATATAGATATGTTTTAGAAATTTTTCAAAATATATTATCATTGAAAAAAGTAAATGCGTTGGAAGGTACGTTTTCTTCTCAAATTATATGTTACAATAAATAATATTCTTGAAAAAACATATTACTTTTTACTTTTTAAATCATATTTATTTTTACAGTATATGGAGGTATATAAAAGACAATATAATGTAAATTTCAACAATTATAGGAAAAATAAAAAAATTGACAATGGGTAAATTGGCCCTTTTTTTTATCGGTGTGTATGACTTTCATAGCACGGTTTTCTAGGGCATTTTAAACGAACAGGTTAAGAACTAGTATAAAAATCAACCTATAAATTCTATATATATCTCTCTTGGTATATTAATATATTTTATACATTTTTCAAAATACATTATCACTAGAAAAATTAATTATGTTTGAACATACATATCATAATCAGTTGAATGCGAACTTTCATCTAAAAACTCTTCTGTACAATTATTCTTATCACTAAAATCACTTTCTGCTTCATTTAAAAGTGTCTGGAGCACTGCTTCATAATAGGATCAGTAAACTGGATGATATTTCGGGACCCAAGTTTTAGCGCCATCTGCAAAGCCTTGTTTATCACTGGGACACTAACAGGGAGGTGCGATCTTAGAGACCGCGCATAAATAAATAGCTGAATTATTTTAAAAAGAATCCGCTCATATCGGTTGAAAAAGTGCACGTCTATTGAAGTTGATAAAACTGGAAGCTACAGGGTTAATCCATTCAATTGAGCTAAAAACAGAATAGGGATGACCGAAAATCCATCGCTAGCGGTCTCACGGACCGCACGTCCCCAGTTAAGGGTTAAAAGTGCTTAGTGCTCTGAATTACCTTATGAAGTGCAAAACATGTATTCATTTTATTCATTGAATTTTAAATCAATTATATTTGTATTTGTTTTTATAATTAAAAAAAACCCATATACCTCTCTTTTAGTAGAACTACTTAGTAATTTCGTTTTTAATTTCTTGTATCCGAAGAGAATGTTCAATTTCGTGATTTTGATGAATTTATTATTAGAATTGTAGACCTGTTTCAAAATAAATTTTATGAAAGGTTTAAAAGTCTGTCAGTTTGCGTATTTGCTGTATTTATACAATAATTCAACAAATTATCTACGTTTGTTTTCGTTTATATTTTCCATATTAAAAATAATTATACTAAGCTATTTAATTATATAAAATGTGTTGCTTTTTTAGTAATAACAATATAAAATATTAAATTATATCAATAATAATTTCCATATAAGATCCAGTATTTCCAGACATAGTAATTCCGTCATTTAATAATAAAAATATCCCTTTTATAAACAATTTTAAATAGACTTCAGAAAATATTTATAACAAAGTTTGTCATTCTTATATAGAAACTGGCATTGAACGATATAGTTGAAAAATATTACTATCCATCCCATTTTGCCAATAATTAGCTAATCATTTATAAATCGTCTTCAACTGTAAAAATTTTTATATAGCTTCAGGTTATTTTGTCTAATATGTTGTTACATATTCGAATTCTATTTTAAATAAGAAGCTACTCAAAATTAAAAAACTGGATTTATTATATAATATTCATAATCTAAAAATTGAAGGGATCGTTATAAAGTCATTAATAAAGAGTCTGACAGTCTTGAATTATTTAACTGTAATCATTTTGTTTTGCGAACCAAAATTTTGACTAACAGAAAGCAGATATTATATTTTTTCTTATATATGTGTAATAAATATTTTGTAGCTCTTGATATTTTCGATACATCATTTAATATTTTAAGATTAAATATCTTAAACTTCACATTGAACCTTCGTACATCAATTAGGTTCAACATTTGAATCAAATCTAAAATTAGGTGTCAAGACCTCATATAAAATTTCAGTCTTTGTGTCTTTTGGATTTTGAAGTTAACCGTGCGCATGAAAAGTGATCAAAGAAACAATTAATCTACAAGATGATGGATTTAGGCTAAAATAAATTATTTTTTAAGTAGCTTTCGTTTAGGGGTAAGCGTTTGCATTTTCATTATAAATTTTTTTTAAGCACAGAAACTGTTCCCTAGTTACGCTTCAATTGATGAGTTAAATGAATATTATGTGTTAACGGAACATAACCGTCACGTGAACTTAAAGAATTATACATTAAACAGTAAATTAATTCAATATAATTATAATGTAAATCAATTATCATTAATGCATACGACATGTCAATAAATCGTGATGAATGGAGTTAGTCAATGAATCATAGTGTGCACATATTATAT
Organism: Argiope bruennichi; assembly: GCF_947563725.1. Classification (NCBI taxonomy): domain Eukaryota; kingdom Metazoa; phylum Arthropoda; class Arachnida; order Araneae; family Araneidae; genus Argiope; species Argiope bruennichi. Next base: position 75,008,150 of record NC_079160.1, read on the forward strand.
TTGGATTTTAACTATAGGAATATAAAACTATTTCATATATTTTTGGCAATACATTTTAATTTTTATAAGTTTTTTTGAAGTAAAATTATGTTTTGTATATTAGCACTATCCTCCATACGATGAAATTAAATGACTTATTTACATATTGCATGTAATACTGATTTTATTTAATTTCAATTTGAGAATAAGTACCATTTGTAGTATATTGTACCAATTGTAAATAAGATTATAAGAAAAGTGTGTCTATAGAAAAATTTTCATTTCATTTTTTTTTCTGCTATCGTAATTATTATTTTTATTTTTTTTCAGTAAAATTAAGAATAAGAATCGAGATAATAGCTAAAAAAAACTTTTCAAGATTCATTTTTTTTTGTTGAAATATTTGAGCATTAAACAGTAATGGTAAAATTCAGCTTGTATAAAGAAATGTCAGTATACTAAGGGCTTTATTTATATAAGTTGAGAGCCTAAGACATTTCTTTACAAAACATTTTAACTTTATATGTACTTATATACCTTGGCTGAACCATGAACTGTAATATACTTAGATATCTTTAAATCTTCATGCATAGTACTGAGGCCTAGACCTTGTAGTGTACTGCATATTACATATGTTTTTAAAATTAAACGCAGATTTCCTTAACTAAAATTTCTACATCTTTCGGAATTTAAATATTTCTTTTCATCACCATTTGTTAGCAAAGACAGTTAAGAAAATCTTATTAAAATTATTTTCTACTTTTCGATGAAAATAGTTATAATTTTAAGACTAAAATTCGTTCAGTTCTTATTTTGAAATAAGTTTTTTTTTCTTTTGTTTCTCATTAATGATTTCTAAATACTTCTTCATTTCATATTTACTTACGTAAGAAATGGGATCGCGAAATTTTTTGAATGAAAAATTGTTTCATTGTGAAAAGAGTTTAAGAAGGTCTGCTTTACCAAATAAGAAATAATTACTTTTAAAAATGATATTCAAGCTTATTATTATTTATTTATTTAATTATTTTCTTTCTTACATATGCTCAAATAAATAAGCCTTCTGTCTTGCCTAAATATTCGAAATTACTGATAGCAATTTATTTATTTAATTATTTTCTTTCTTACATATGCTCAAATAAATAAGCCTTCTGTCTTGCCTAAATATTCGAAATTACTGATAGCAATTTATTTATTTAATTATTTTCTTTCTTATATATGCCCAAATAAATAAGCCTTCTGTCTTGCCTAAATATTCGAAATTACTGATAGCAATTTATTTATTTAATTATTTTCTTTCTTACATATGCTCAAATAAATAAGCCTTCTGTCTTGCCTAAATATTCGAAATTACTGATAGCAATTTATTTATTTAATTATTTTCTTTCTTATATATGCCCAAATAAATAAGCCTTCTGTCTTGCCTAAATATTCGAAATTACTGATAGCAATTTATTTATTTAGTTATTTTCTTTCTTACATATGCCTAAATAAATAAGCATTCTGTCTTGCCTAAATATTCGAAATTACTGATAGCAATTTATTTATTTAATTATTTTCTTTCTTACATATGCCCAAATAAATAAGCCTTCTGTCTTGCCTAAATATTCGAAATTACTGATAGCAATTTATTTATTTAATTATTTTCTCTCTTACATATGCTCAAATAAATAAGCCTTCTGTCTTGCCTAAATATTCGAAATTACTGATAGCAATTTATTTATTTAATTATTTTCTTTCTTACATATGCTCAAATAAATAAGCCTTCTGTCTTGCCTAAATATTCGAAATTACTGATAGCAATTTATTTATTTAGTTATTTTCTTTCTTACATATGCCCAAATAAATAAGCATTCTGTCTTGCCTAAATATTCGAAATTACTGATAGCAATTTATTTATTTAGTTATTTTCTTTCTTACATATGCCCAAATAAATAAGCATTCTGTCTTGCCTAAATATTCGAAATTACTGATAGCAATTTATTTATTTAGTTATTTTCTTTCTTACATATGCCCAAATAAATAAGCATTCTGTCTTGCCTAAATATTCGAAATTACTGATAGCAATTTATTTATTTAGTTATTTTCTTTCTTACATATGCCCAAATAAATAAGCATTCTGTCTTGCCTAAATATTCGAAATTACTGATAGCAATTTATTTATTTAGTTATTTTCTTTCTTACATATGCCCAAATAAATAAGCATTTTGTCTTGCCTAAATATTCGAAATTACTGATAGCAATTTATTTATTTAATTATTTTCTTTCTTACATATGCCCAAATAAATAAGCATTCTGTCTTGCCTAAATATTCGAAATTACTGATAGCAATTTATTTATTTAATTATTTTCTTTCTTACATATGCCCAAATAAATAAGCATTTTGTCTTGCCTAAATATTCGAAATTACTGATAGCAATTTATTTATTTAGTTATTTTCTTTCTTACATATGCCCAAATAAATAAGCATTCTATCATGCCTAAATATTCGAAATTACTTCTAGCAATACATTATAACACAAAATAAGTAAATACTATTTGTAATAAAAAGTAAATAATAAAATAAGCAATACTAATATTTAAATGTATAGGATGTACACATAGGAAAGATGTCAATAAAAATTTATTTTTAAAGTAAAATAATAAATTAAAAATAAATAATTAGAATAAATTACAAGGAGTATTTAATTAAAAAGAAAAAGAAGGGGGGAAACTAATGATTTTAAAGTATTTGATGCATTTAAAAAGTTAGAAAACTAATTTTGAATAAAATACGACCTGGAGATTTTAATTAATTTTTACATTTTTATTCTTTCTTTACTAAAACAAGATAATCGTTCTTGACAGTGTATGAATACGATTTTTCAGAAAAAAGGCACCACTTTTGATGAATGAAATATTTTCGATCTATATGGAAAAATTACAATTTCTATGAAATTTTGGATGGTAATCTCTCTACATGAAGTCTTTCTTTTCTATCGCCCACATTCTTTCGAATGTGATAGCACAAAAACGCGACAACTTTTATATATAAAATTTGGTCGATAGTCTAATTTAGGATTGAGTGATACTGTATCAAACTCGTACTTTGTATCAGGTGCGCAAAAATATCGGGTAGTCTAAACTGATATAGATAAGCATGTTCTCACTATCCATTTTTGGTTTTTTTGGTACTAACTGGTAATCTGCTTGACTTCATTCAGGAATCAGTATGTTGCTGTCGTTGTTTCTTATGGCACTTGCCACGAACAAGCTCTCTGTTCAAAGACAGCCGATTTAAGCCTAAGGGGGAGCGCCTCTTGTTTTTATCGTAGAGCCAACTTGGGCCAAGAGTAGGACTTGACTACTCACATCCCCTTTTTACAGGAGGGCACATTCATACATCTCACAGATAGAACAGGAAGAACAACCAGGCCCAAACCGGGACTCGAACCCGGGACGCCCAGATCACGGGGAAGAGGAATCAGTATTCAAATATAATATTAATGTATCAGATACTATATCAATCTGATACAAAGCATTTGGTCGATATAGCCTAGTTCGTTGTCCAGCTTCGACAGTGTGCGATGATTTTTGTTTATATATATTTCATTCTCAACTATTACTGTCCTTTATTCCAAGTAACAGTACACACAAACCACTGAAGAATCCACATCTTATTTGCTATTATCAACAAAATCTTTCCTTTCCTCTTTTCATCCATCCGTCAATCACTGTAAAAACCAAGGTCACCAGCACTTCATTATCGATACCTATTTCCGAATAAGTAAAATCCGAATTTGAAATCATATTCGTATCAGTATAGACACCAATCTTGGCGCAATTGCAAGAACTGATATCCAATGAGTATCCAGTTTTTGATGGAAAAAGAATTCATTAACAGTTGTATCAAGCACAAAAGCATCAGATACAATATAATATCAACGTATGCCAATAAAGCAAAGCTGGGTATCAAAACTAGTTTTATCATTTGAATTACATATTTAGAACAGACATTTTCTTCAATTTTACCGTCGATTTATCTTTCTACTCGTATAAATATGTGTATAATAATATAAAATAGTGCTGAGCCATTTAAATCAAACTTAATCTGTGGTCTTGGCATTAGACTAGTTGATCTGGATTGAATTTTAGAATTTGCCAGATAATGAGAAGAGAATTAAATAATACCTGATTTTCTTAATAATTAAGAAAAATGCAAGATTTTTTTGTGAGAATACAAAAATATGAAAGGCGAAAAGTTTGTTTAAATAAAATTACCCTCTTTGCATCATAAAATAATCTTATTCAGAGTGTGCAAACTACTATTAATATGTATTTCATAAATTCATCATCGCCCGATGTATTTCATAAATGATGAAAAGGTAATATGATCTAAAAAAGTCAAAGAGCCGGAAAAAATATTTTAAATTGAGGAACAATCCATCAAACTGCTTGCTGATAGTCATGGACAATCGCGTAAACGAAATAGAAATTAAAATGATAAAAACCGAGTTGGAACGATAAAAACCTTAGAGAAAAGAATTGAAATTAAAAAATGTTCCTAATATAATTTCTCAAAACTCTAGAATCTTTTCCTATTTTCAGTAACTTCAATTTTGAAGCAAATATTAAAACATTCTTCCCAAACAATTTGAATGGAAAAATGGAAGCTTACTGTTTCGTTTCTCTTTCTCTCTCTCTCTAATTCTATTCAATGGCAATAAAATTTATCAAAAATATCTAAAAAGTTATTGGCAAGGAAAAGCGAAAATTTTACACAGTCTAAAATTGATTGGTTTTCACAAGAAAAAGTTTTTGATAGTAAATATCAAACAATATCCGGGCATTTTATTTCGATGCGCTTTCAGAGCTTGTTTATATAAAGAAATAAAAAAAAAATATCTAGAAGCTCAAGAAATTTACTTGTGAAAAGCAAATATTTGAACATATTTTTATTAAATCGTCAAAAACAGGAAGACTGTTTTCAATAACCATGAGCAGATAAAATCGTTTGCTGGTTTAATATAAACTCCAAAAGGAAAAATTATATCGAAAACAATCTTGAAAAGCTGGAGATGGTTTATAAATAATTTTTAGTTTCTATAAACTAGAAACTGATGGATATATAAGCTTGAATTCTAATAACAGAAAGGATAAATATTTTAGATATTTAAAGATGGCAATCTTATTTTTTAAAAGAATTTCTGCTTCCTTAATTAAAATTTTAGGAGTTCTTTTGTTTACATAAATTTTGATTTTATTGAAAGCCTTTTAAAATTCCTATATAATTTCCCTTACAAAGCATTTAGTTGCACAACTTAGGTTAGAAGACTGATTTCAATTATAATTCAAGCTATATATATATAAAAAAAATTGCCGTATTAAATGCAAATCGTCTTGTTCTTAATCAAAATTTTATTTGAAAAATTCATAATAGAAATTTATTAGAAAAAAATGTTTTATAAATTATATTTCGAATCTAGATTTCAATGTAAAGGGAAAAAACGTTAAGAGAAAATATTTTTTCAAAACTAATTTTAAGCAATTAGATTGTCTATATTTTTTGTTTAAAAATAAATTTTCACTTAAAGCAAATCATTAGCTTTATTGAGAGTTTTCTTAATAACAAGATATGAAATATCGTCTGCAAGAAAATATTCATTAACTTTGGAAAAGAGAAAATATATTTAAAAAAAATTATATACAATTAACAAGTCGCTTACCTGGAACTCTGTTTGTGTCTAATCGTTTTATTTGTAAAAAAAAAAAAAAAAAAAAAAAACGAAATATATTATTTTTAAGTCGCAGAGTTATTATATTTAATTCTAGAGGTTTCAATTTAATTAATTACTAGTCTAAAGAATTCGGATAAAAAACACATTTTTAGAGTCATCTTTCGGCATATTTATGCAAAAAAGTTTTTAAGTTCTGCACATAACGGGCCGTATGAGAAATATGAAATTTTCAGATTCATAATGATATTTTTAAGAGATTAAAGTTTAACTTAAAATATTAACAATATTTAAGGGAAGGCAATTTAAAGGATTTTTGACTCAGATACTTAATAGATTTTTAATGTACAGATTGAAATCTTTAGTAAATTAAATAAATAAAATAAAATAACGACTCTTATTTTATTATCTATACTTATAATAAAGCTCAATGTGTGTGTGTTGGCGCTCTACAGGCCAGACCGTTTGACATACAGCTACCAAATTTGGTACATGTATACCTTGGAGGTTGGGAATGTGCACGTGGGGTTTCTTTTTTCGAATTTTTAATTAGAATTTTAATTATTAATTAAAAACTAACTTTCCCGCCAAAAAAATCTTCCATTTTCCCCACCGCCAACTTTTCCGCCAAAAAAATCTTCCATTATCCCCAGCGCCAAACGAGAAAGGCTTCAGTTTTTTTTTCTCCCAACAGTAATGAGGCTAGGGTTAAAAATTTTCGGCGGATTATTTCAATCGGTTCTGTTTATTTTCTTAATGTTTGATGCATTTAAAATTAAACATTGTTAATGAATCAATCTTTCAGATTCATTCTGAAGTACTTTTGAATTAAAATAAAGCAGAATAAAGGAAATTAAAAATTTCTAATCCGCATAGCGTTACCCCAACTGGCGTAGAAAAAATCACGTATTTGCGTTACGTAACTGGCGAAGAAAATTCACGCATGCGCATTCTGTTCTGATTGTTGCCATGACAACGTTATCAATGGATGATTTAAATTATTTTTGGGTTAGTTGCATGCTTTTGTAAGTAAATTGTATTTATGTTAGTTATATATTTTTTGTATCTGCTTATAGTTTTAAGTACATCGTTTTTTAAGTAGTTTTTTTAAAACCTGTTTTCAACCGTTTATTTTAAACGATTCGTTTTATTTTCTTAGTGTTTGATGCATTTAAATTTAAACATTGTTAATTAATCGATCTGCTCATAATGAATCTAAGAAAATTTTGTTGACCAACTCTTGAGATATTACATAAATTAAAAAAGATATTCTTTAGTGCCCATAAAGTTTAAACGCTGAGTGACTCTATTTTCAGTAATCAGATTATAAAAAAATGCTTTGTTTCAGTAAAAAATATTATTATATTAATTGAAGATAAATTCTTTCCACTTTAATTTAAAGCATAAATTCTACAGGTGCTAACAGAAAATAAGAGAAATACATATTACGTTATGACTGAAGGCCTTTATAATATTATGAATGAATTATATGATAATCAGAATTTGAAGTTTTAAAATATTTTGATAAAGAAGCTATTAAAGTAGAAATTGCATAAAATATTTAATTATTAAAATTTTAACGAACATTAAGATTGGCGAACCGGCTGGTCGCCAAAGGCGGCTAGTTATTTAATAATATGAAGAGTATACCATTATTTCAAAATTAATATAGTACATAAAAATTTGTCAATGATTGAAGAAGAATTTGCATATGGTGTTTATTAAAAATCGATTTTTAGAGAAAAATGTTGACAGACGATATTAATTTATGATTAAAATTATGTTACTTAGATGTATTCTATGAGTTGAATATTTAAAACTGTTCAAAGAGAATACGATCCGTGTCTTTTTCTTTTCTTGATAAAAATTTTATGTCTTGGTTACCAAATAAATAAGTTAGTAAAAAAAATTCTAGAAATGATGAAATAATAGGATAAATATTAACATTTGATTAAATATAGTTCGCCAGACTCCTATATGTTTCATCACATTAATTTGGATATAAAAATATTAATGAAACTGAGTACTTGCTTCAGTAATAATATGCACAGACGTGGGTGCTTGGAAGTCTGAAATCTTAATAAATAACTAAAAACAAACATGTTTTCACAAAATTAATAAAATAATAGATATTAACTTAAAATAAATTGATATCTGGAAAACTAAGCCTTGCTCAGCAGATTTTTTTTTTTTTTGTAAAATTATGTTTATTTATTTATTTTTTGGAGAAAATATTTAGATATGAATAACATACTTATTGCATATGAATATTCTTCAATCTTATCTACATATAAACTGGCCGTTTAAATAAAAAAAAAAATCATGAATACACTTAGTTTATTATGCTATTCGAAACAATTCGCTGTATTACAATATTCATTTTACAGTTTATCTATCATTAGTTAAATTTTTGAATTTATGTCCAGTTTTAGAATGGTTAAATCGGGTCGAAGACGGTGTTATATGATATTGTCAGCATGAGAGCAGATAGAAAAAGGCTCTAAAAATTAGTTATAAAAGTGTTTTTTTTTTTTTTTTTGTGTGTGTGTGTGTGTGTGTGTGTAAAATCGCGTTTTTTCAGGAGAGGTAATAATATAGATAAATTTTGAAAGCAAAAGCTTATCTAAATATAAAATTTTATCCAAATCGTAAGAGCCATTTCCGAGATACACGAAATAAATAAATGTGTACATATGCAAAAATCGCTCGTTTAAAGTTATAAGATTAACATGTTAAAAATGTGCTGAAATATGAAACAAAATTGAACATCTCATTAAAAAATAGACCTCACTGCTGCCTAGTGCGTTAAAATATCAGAACCCGCCACCTGTTCATTCTTTTTATATACTTCTTTCATAAAAAAAGAGAGAAAGACGGATTTATATTTATAAATTTGGTCTTCTATTTCCATTTTTTTTAGTAAAACTCTAGACATATCATTTTAATCTCTTTTAGAAATTTAAATATTTGTTTCCATTTCATATTAGCGAATCTTTCGCTTGGAGACAAGCCAGTGGAATGATATTGGTCCAGTCAGTTGGAGTCCGACCTTGCTCCGAGCTAGATCTCGAATTTCAGTATTTCCAGTTTGGGACACCAGCTCAGTCGATTCAACCCCATTTTAGTCGCGGAAAACTTTTGCTGTTCTTCCTCTATTTAACGAATCGTCCCATCTTTGTGACATGGAGACATTAATAGAAGTCGGGCAAGTAATCCGACCTTTAAGAAAAGAACAAGAAATTATTTTGCCGGGCATCCATCATTAATGAATCGGGCAAGCGTTCTCTGTATGGGGAGGTCGGCTTGTGTTTATAGAAATTTAACCATTATTGATGATTGTGACATGAGAACTGTTCTGAATGGTCTAGTTATTATATTTTATCCGTTCCGCTCCAGATTTTGTGTGGTCTTGAATATTAAACGTGTTTTCGGTGTTTTCTACATGCACTGGGCAAGATTTCGGAATTTTTTTTTATAGATGTTTTATTAAATACCTGGAAGTCTAATCCGAGAGCTCAAAGCACGTCCAGATGGTGTTTGAGTTATTATTTCGAGTGATCCTCTACATATATCTAGTTCTATATTGTAAACATTTTTCTTTATTGTTTAAATCGTATTAAAAAGTTAAAACAAAAATACCTCCCAATATTCTTATTGAAAAAAATTAGAAGATGTTTGTATCATACTAATAATCACATAGCTAAATCCGTTTAGTGTTTGAATGGGGATTTGGAAAGCTATTTGCATAGATTTTGCTTTCTAATCCATTATGTTTCGATTAAATAAATATTAATAATATTGTTAGGAGGAAAATAAGGGGTGTCCCAAAATTAATGCAAGATTTGAATGAGCCACTATTCGTGTAATAAAGTCTTGGCACACCCTAATAAAAATTCTATAAAATGTTCATGAAAAATTTCGACAAAAGAGTGCGTATGTTGTTAGGAGGAAAATAAGGGGTGCCCCAAAATTAATGCAAGATTTGAATTAGCCACTGATTTAGCAGCTGATAGCTTAGGGTTAGTAAAAATGGAACGTTACACGCTGGAACAACGTGCTTTCATTACTGAACAATATTTCAAAAGTAACGGAAGTCTGGCGGCCACAGTTCGAAAATTTAAGAATTGATCTCCTAATTTTTTTGTTTTTGTTTTAACACCATTGAATTTCTTTTTATTGATTCATTTAAAGTCAAAAGTCTATGCCAACAAGCCCACAAGCAAGCGTGCATTGAAGGAGGAAATTCAATGCTGCATCCACGAAATTCTATAAAATGATCATGAAAAATTTCGACAAAAGAGTGCGTACGTGGCAGCAAAACCGAGGAGGCCATTTGCCATATGTGTTATTCCGTACATAATCCTATCCTGTGTACTTTACAAATCAATAAAAATATAAAAATTTAAAGAAAAAAAACTTTATTTATTTATTTAATTCAAATCTTGAGTTAACACGTTGTTCCATCATGTAATGCTCCAATTTTACTAACCCTAAACTATTTTATTAGCTGTCAAATGTTTTTTTAATGAGGTTGCCAACACTGCACGAATGATAGCAAATTCAAATCTTGGGTTTATTTTGGGACACCCTTTACTAAACAGATATTAATAAAAAAAAAAAAAATTAAGACGAATTGTATGCTTCATTAGAGATCAAAAGTGCGCCTAGTTGGCGTTTGAATTATTCATTGATATTAATTTTTGTATTATTTTTGATTCGTAATACAATTTTTTATTAAAAAAACTTAATTTAGATGTTCAGAAGAAAAACATTTTTCAGCATTATTAATGAAATTTTTTTTTAATTAGTTCACTTGCGCACATTTAATTAATATTTAATGATATGAAATAGGACTGAGAAATCTCTATCTCGGCTAATAATGAAGATGAATGTTAGTGTACCTGTGAGTATATTGGCTCTCTATAAGCCATACGGTAGGACCTAGATCTTCAAAACTTAATTATATATGTACTTTGGAAAATAGAAGTGTACATGTCGGAGCGAATTAAAACAGAATTAAGTGGAATTTTAATTAATTAAAAGCTAATTCAAATATGGATGTGTTTTCATCATGATTTCCTAAAACATTTCGACTTAAAAAAATTTTTATATTATTTCAACATTTTAAAAATTATTTTTTCAATAATAATATTAGTTTTTTTTCTGTCGTATAATTTTTTTTATTTTTAATTCATTTTAAGAGTATTTTGAGATTATTTTACAACAATATATTTCAACTCAAATTATTTTCCTTGTTGCTCCCAATATTTCATTTTGGCCTTGTTTTCATTGTTGATGATTAAGATATGAAAATTAATTTTCTGCGTTGAGTACGTTTAAGTGTAAGATATGCTTTTAATAAAATTGTTCGAATTTTATTGCAATTACCACAAAGATTTAACTTCGAAAATAAACAATGGTGAAAAATTGTTAAAGCACCCATTTTTCAATACTGTTTCTCTTTCCTGTGACATAATTGGATGTATTAAGATATAGAGAGAGATTTAGGGAAGCGCTGATGAATGGAACGGTGTGAGGTTTCTTTAACATTATGAGTTCGAAATCTATTAAAATATGAAATTTAAAAATCTTTTTCGAAGGAAAATATTCAAATGAAATTTTTATCAATCTTTAATTTTTTGGAATAATGGATCGCCAATGGCAGCTAATATAGAATATGCTTGTAAGCAAATTTTCAAATTAATTCATCTTACAAAAATTATAAATATATGTGTCATGCTCACATTCGGCACACTTAACTGGATCCCACGTTTCTCACAGGCTGCACTGCACCTACCTCTAACAATATCTCAAAATTTAGAAATACCAAACAAACAAAAAAGAAAATGAATCCCACGTTTGTGACATTAGATTTATGTGGCTTTTGTGTAATGTCATCTTCTTCACAAGAATCTACCAATCTTAAGAAGTTTAAAAAATCAAACGAAATAAATAGGAGATTCATCTCATATTTCACCTTCTACACTTCAATTTATATATATATACTAGCTGACCCGGCAAACGTTGTTCTGCCTTATAAATTATTTCTATTGAATATTCTGGTTGTTAACGAATGTATTGCAAGTGTGCAGAGATGGGATCTATGAAAGAAAGAGGAATGGAACACTGTAGACGATGATCGCCGATAAAACTAAAAAAACCAACCATTCATTTTCTCAATACAATGTATTTCATTAACGTAACGAACATATACATTGTTTGATCTCTTAAAAGTTAAACGTAAAGTGAAAAAAGTAATATATTTTTTGTTCCTAAAGTATAAAAATGAGATATAGAAAATCAATATTCATTTCGAAGAGCAATTGAGTGTACGATATTTTTTCTCAGTCCGTCTTTAACCAACACAAATAAGCTCGATAGTTTGCCGACGCGAGAACATGCCACGTGTGAAAAACATGGTGTGCCCACATCTAAGCCGCAAACAGACATCGTTTGGCCTTGCGACTTAATGATTGTCACTGAAAATGCGAATCTAATAGGAAATTGAACGCGTTTGGATTCGACTGGCACGTCTGTGAGAATCATTGGAATTTGCGGCAGCAAAACATTTTCGACTCGGAATTTGCCATTCAAAATGGTGTTTTCGACAACGTTTTTCATCAATTTTTTAATTTTAATTATGGCGTGTCATTACACAGCCATGGTGGGTTCAAATTCCGAAGTAAAATAACCGAAGATCCAACTTTCAGTCGTAGAAGGTGTGGTGACATGCCTGGCAAATCCAGTAAGTTCAAAAACTCTGTTGTATAATTTCCAGCTTCGTGAGCATCGCAAACTGTATCGATCAGTTTGTATGATACCAAGTCGCCTGGCAACAACTGCTATATCTTGAAGTTTAAATCTTCGACGTCCACATTTTTTGCTGCCAAAATGGCTCTTTCTGCCATCCACGCATGATTTATGTATTAAGTACGTATATCGGGAACCAACGATAGTGCAGAAGTTAGTGGGCAATTTTATGCATACAGTATTTTCATAGACAGCAACTCTTCAATCACCGATATCTAAGAATTGGTCCGAGAATGTGTCAGCAGATGGATCTTGTAGCATTTGGACGCGCGTGTTTTTTTTAGCTGGACTTTTTCAACATTGCGTCACAGTGGCGATGATTTCAAGCAAGCGTTGATCTCCTCCGTGTACGGTGAACGTGGATAGGAACACCCTAATCACCTAGCGTTGTGAAATATACTTTACGACCTATTCTCATACACATAAAAAATTGACAAATACACATAAAAAATGACTGACAAATACACATAAAAAATTTCATGAAAATCGGTCGAACCTGTGGTGGTAACATTATGAGCCAGTTAACAACTTCCGGAGAAGAGTCTAGTGGCTTTGTTACTCGGCTATTAACCCTAACGTTGCGAGTTCGAACCTCAACACCCACAAACCGTTTCGGAGGAATACAAACACTGTGACATGAGATTTTTATACATTAGATTAATTTTTGATCCTGAAGCCTTAAGTACCTCATAACCATCAAAATACATATATCATACAGTGTGATTTGATGTATAGCAAATATATAATAATATAACTATGTGATAATACTTACATGTATATATTTTAATTAAAGATTGTTGAACAATGAAGCACTAATAATTAAAAAGCAAGAATTCCACTGTATTACTTTTACTATAATGTGAATTCAATTTATACTTGAGTCTAAATAACACGTGGTCGGCTATGCTAATACCAAAAATCGAAAAAGTAAGAACAATTGAATTTCATTGTATTGCGTTTACTACGAAATAAATTTAACCTATACTTTAGCCTCAGCAACACGTGGTGGTTATGCCATTAAATTGTAGCTTATGTGAAACGTTGGTACTTTTAACACAGCGCCATCTGTTAGAATGCTTACTCAATCCGTCAACAGATACCGTCATCTGTTAGAATTGCTTGGAGCTAACAGATAATTGTGACTGTCAAATAATGAACAAATAATTTGTTCCTTCTTAATACCTTCCTCCTTAGTATAAACCCTTTATGATGTATAATAAATCCTCTAACTTCAGTGATACAGATTCTGGCTTCCTCAGCTTAAAGGAAAGATTTTTAAAAAAAAGTTCTATATTCCACACATGAAGTTGCCATGAGATTTATTCCGTCATTGATACATTTGTCTGTTGCAATAATTCAAAATTCATTTACAAAATGAAATCAGTTTCAGAAACATTTATTAAATAATGATAAGCATTGTAGCTGAAGTGAATGATAGCTGAGTTGATGATAGCTGAAATAACTTGATACGTACATGCAGTATATTAGTAAAGAAATGAAAAACTGAAACGATTATTGTAACCATTTTTTATTATCATATCTTCAATAATTTATATAAAAAAAGATTAAATTTCATTTAGCATACAAATCATTTAATATTTTTTTTATTATCCGATTAGAGGAACTTATTATTGGTTCGTTCACTTACCTTTTTTACGATATCCTTAACAAAAGAAATAAAATCATTTAATTGAAAATTCAATGAAGGTAACAAATGTTATTGCCGTACAACATTTTTCTTAGTAAACAGTCAGATAAAGAATCGGAATTCATTCAAAACGAAAAGTAATAATTATCCTGTGCACTTCCAAGTATTTTTCCAAACTTCTTTATAATTAAAAAAAGCAGAATTTTAGTATGTTATATTAATCAGTGATCCGTTAAAACGTGTGTAATTAATCATTTTCAAATAAAATATCTTATTTCTGAGAATTGCTACCGTGCACAGTAATACAAAATTCAAACATAAGATCGTGATACTTTATCCGTTGCAACGTATCAAATTTATTGTATGCATTAAAAAATAATTGTGGAAAATGATATCTTATTCCTGAGAAATGTTTTCGGATAGGATCATAAATAATTGGAACATTCGGATTCGAAACGTAACGCAAATGCGTGAGTTTTTCTACGCCAGTTGGGGTAACGCTATGCAGATTAGACATTTTTAATTTCCTTTATTCTGTATTATTTTAATTCAAAAGTACTTCAGAATGAATCTGAAAGATCGATTCATTAACAATGTTTAATTTTAAATGCATCAAACATTAAGAAAATAAATAGAATCGTTTCAAATAAGCAGCCGAAAAATCTTAAGCCTAGCCTCATGACTGTTGGGAAAAAAAACTGAAGCCTCATTTGGCGGTGGGGAAAATGAAGATTTTTTGGCGGGAAAGTTAGTTTTTAATTAATAATTAAAATTCTAATTAAAAATTCAAAAAAAGAGCTATCCTATCTTTTAAGTTAGATCAAACTGCACACGGTGTGCAAATTTGATTAAAATCGGTTGAGTAGTTTAGGAGTCCATCGCGGACAAACAACGTGACACGTAATTTATATATATTAAGATATATATATATATATATATATATATATATATATATATATATATATATATATATATATATATTTGGCAACTTTCTCTTAGGAGCTTTTCCTTGTAAAGTAACAATGAAAAGATCTATTGTGAAGAGTTGGGCTAACTGCAATCTTTACATAAATCTCCGGATGGTTTCTAATTTTGTTATGATAGTCAACTAATAATTCAAATGATGAAGGTCAGTTCTAGTTGAACAGCGGGACAAAATCAGAGAACAAAGACACGCAGTCATGGATACTGAAATGGATTGGGATCTTCTATTAAGTCATTTTCATGCTGCAATATTAAAATTTTTCCATAATTTACGTCATAAACTATATTCTGAAGTAACAATAACATGATCTGTGGATATAGTTTACGTCATAAACTACATTACGCAGTAAAGTAACGATGACATGATCTGTGGATGTAATTTGTGCCATAAAATACATTCTATAGTAAAGTAAAAATGACAATACCTATGGATGTAGTTTACTCCATAAACTTCATTATGCAGTAAGATAACAATGAAAATATTTGTGGATGTTGTTTACATCATAAATTACGTTATGTACTGAAGGTAACAATGACAATATCTGTGGATATATAATTTACTACGTTCTGTAATAAAATAACAATGCAAAGGCGTGGATGTAATTTATGACATAAATTTCTTTCTGAAGTAGTTGATAAGCTCTATAGATTTTATTTACGACTTAAACTACGGTATGCAATAATGAAACATTGACAAGATCTGCGGATGTAATTTGTTACATAAATTATATTCGGCAAAGATATTAGGTTTTTCCAAACAGTGCCATAAATGTGTAATACAGCCAAGCTATTTAAATGTTCCACATCTTTTTTTCTTTTTTTGTCTTATAGCATGCCATTAGAAAACACAATATGTGTCCTTATTTTACATCGAATACGTCAGTGGAAATTCCGCCTGTTTTATCAAAGGTGCAATGAAAGTAGTCCAAATTTGACATACGCGCCAGAAATGTAAATTTATATTAAACAAGTAATAATGTGAAATAATAAACTATTTTGATAA
Source organism: Argiope bruennichi (assembly GCF_947563725.1). NCBI lineage: Eukaryota > Metazoa > Arthropoda > Arachnida > Araneae > Araneidae > Argiope > Argiope bruennichi. The sequence goes on from NC_079160.1 coordinate 75,024,288, forward strand.
GCAAAAAGTACTATGTTGATTGAGAGAGAGTAAAATAATAATTTTATGAATGATATAAAACGTAGGCAATCATGAGTTTTGTTTCTATCCATTAGGTCAATCATATCATTACAAACATTAAATGAGGCAGACGGAAGCATTCATGCTGAAATTTGTTTACATTGGTCTGTTGCCATTCTATAGTAAGTAAGATAGTAAAAACGATTTCTCTATCATGCACGTTAAGGTTTTATATAAGAGAGATTTTGGACCAGAGTTGTCGAAATGTTGAACATTGGTCTGTATGTCTATTCCTATGTATATGAACGAGGTTATTCCGAAATGACAAACGTTGAATGAATTAAATTCAGTAATGCATTTGACTACAAAATTATATATCTTTATCAAATTTCAGATCCCATTAATATACTAGAAAAATTATTTAAAAAAATATACACTCGATGATTTTGATTATATGCCAAATTAAACATAAGATACTTTTCTTCTTTCTTTTTTCAATTGAAAGTTCAATGATTTTAGCAATAATTTGACAAGGGAAACATTTTAAGGCATAAAGCCTTATTCAATCGTACTTAATCAGTTTTGTAAAGCAATTTTTCATTTCAAACTCAGCACGCCAATGACTGGATTGCGTGACTCTTCTTTCCTGCTATTATCATTAAATTTGCCAAGGTTTATGCCTACGTCTTGATGAATGTTTTTCGGACATAATTCTTTTTTTTTAATCTCTTATGGAATATTGTCGAATAAAATGTTTAATATATACTTTTGCTAAAGTATTAAGCGAATTCATATTTCTGTAGGGTTGGATTACACTGACATCTTTCTTAAAATATCACATTTGAATACTGATATGTGATATTAGCGATGGATATTAGTTTGCAGTATTCAAAATTATTGCTTTAGGGTTAAATTTTACTAATCTTATCATGATCGATAAGTAACTTTCAGCTTTCTACGCTGCTTCTATAAATGCAGTTAAAACAGTAATGTCTTCGTTACGGAGAATTCTGAATCATATTTTAAATTGAATGGTTAATTCAATTAATCCTTTCTAGGGCCGTGGGAAGTATGCTTCCCACCAAATTTATCCATCTTTGTATGAATTTATGTAGGTTGGCATAAGTTCTGACAAATTTTTTTAGAAAGGCAGAAACTTAGATGCTTTAGTTCTTTATCTGAATCAAAATGATGTGTCTCGATTTGTTACTTAATTATTAATTAACCAAATTAATTAATTAATCAAATTAAATTTATCTAATAAGCTAAATGAATTCCTTTTCTTATTCTAATTTCAAGTCTAAGAATATTTTAACATAATATGACTAGAAAAAAATGGCCCTTTAAAGGGTTAAATGGTTTGGTGCATAACCAATACATTTGGTTATGCTATAGTAATAAACTATCTTCTCTGTAATAAAATCTTTCGTTTGATTATACTTCACATTCATTTTCATTTTGAAATCAAATACATTATTTCGTATCATAATCCAAACAGTGAATATCAAATCAATTCCAAATGCCCTAATGAACGTGCTGAAATGATGATATCTTGATTGAAAAAGATTGTGAATGAATGATCATATATATATATATATATATATATATATATATATATATATATATATATATATATATATATATAATAATAATAATAATAATTGGTCAACGTGATAAATAGATTTAACATTTTTACCGGTTATTACTAATAATAATCGATTAATTACAATTAACGTAACCTATATAGAAAAACGTCATTTATGCGTCTTTCAAGAGACTGGCATTTAAATGAAAAATTGTATAAGAGAATTTTCAATAAATAATTGTGATCATCATAAATTTAATTTAATGCCGCCACATTTAAGCGTAAACTTTTAAGGATTTGAAGATAGTACTAGTATATAACTACATCGTACGAAAACAATAATTAAATTTTAAAATTTAGCATATTTCAATGAAAATCAGTTGAACCATACCTATATTGCCTATATTTTGTATTAGCTACGTATTTCTTATTTTTTATTTATAATAATTTTTTTTATTTGTTGTATATATAAGAAGGTGTTTGATAAAAAAATATTTAATTGTAACAGGACATACTGATTATTTGTGAATATTAAATACAGCATTATAAAATGAAATCAATTCAATGGATATTTTATAATGTTTGAGGCCTTTCAATGCAGTCATTACTTTTCTCAAGATTGGCGGAATAACTTGTTCACATTCTATTCCACTATCATTTAAATTAATATCAGACAATTTGTCGTGTATTAATTCGACAATCATTAATAATTCTGAAATCTTGTAAAGATATCTCTTTTATATAAAAAAATAATGAGACATGTAGAAAATTTTAAAATTTTAAAAAGGGGGTATGATATATAGTCGCAATTAGGGATTGCAATACCGGTATACCGGGATACCGAATACCGGTATTTTGAGCTGTTTGCACAATTTTGTAATACCGGTATTCACAAGTTTAAATACCGGTTTTTCGGTATTTGCTAGAAATTTTTTAAATTGTCCCCACTAAATGTTCAGGGATCGTCAACATAGCAAAATAGTATACGTTTTTTAGTATACTTTTATATCTCCCTAACGGACAAAATTAATTAGCTAATTAATGGCTTAATTAATTGCTTAGATCTAAATTAGCGTAACATGGATTATCTATGAAAGAAGATATTTATCCATAACGACTGATGGTGCAACAGTTATGAAAGAAGGTGGAAAGTTGATTGGTGCAAATCAACAATTGTGCTATGCTGAATGGAATTCAATTAGGGGTAATAGATGTATTATACCAAAAAATAAAGAACAGAAGAATCAAAATACTGGGGATATAGAAACTTTGGATCCCAACTCTGAAGAGAGTAAGAGTGAGAGTGATATTGACAATGAAGATAAGGACAATGTAATTGTTGAAGAAGATATTGCTAATGAGAATGAAATATTAACCAATTGCTTCCTATAGTTTATAAAGCTCGAAAAATTGTTAAGATATTTAAAAAATGACATATTACTAAAATATATACTAACTGAAAATAAAACAGAATATATGTTAATATTAGATTCTAAAACACGTTGAAACAGTTTACTCCTAATGATGGAACGATTTTTGAAACTGAGAAATCCAATTCAAAAAGCAATAATCGACTTAAATTTGTACATAAATTTTTCAGATAGTGAATTCGAGTCAATATCCAGAACTGCATCAGCTCTACTTCCAATAAAAGTGTTGAGGCATTATGTAGGAGAGATTCTAATTTATTAATAGCTAATGCAACAATAAATTTCATGTTGTAGTCACTGAAAGAACAGCACACATCACTATCTGAAGAATTTTATATTACATTGAAAAATAACACAGTAGAAAGGCATACCGAAATAGAAAATGTCTTATGGTATTTACTTAATTATAATGATTTTAAAAATGCAAATGAAAAAGAAGAAAATAACCAATTCAAATCTGATTAAGTTTATAGTAAATTTTTTAAAAAATTTTTTACCCACAAACCTATCCACATTCAGTATTCGGTTCAATTATTGAAGATTATGATGACACTGATGTCAATAGTGAAAATGAATTGTCCCTTGAATAAAAATTAGAATTAGCGATAAATAAAAAAAAAATTCAAAGAATCAAAATACAACACAGAAATTAGCTATATCCAAAACCATCCGACGAGAAATCGATTTATTTGAAGATGAGGGATTTAGAGGTAAATACTTGGAAAAAATATATCGCGCATTGCTAACAGTACCACCAACTAGCGTAGATGCCGAAAGAGCGTTTTTGACAGCTGGTAATTTTTGCGCAAAATTACTTTTCAGGCTTAATGATAGTACAATTGATAAATTATGTTATTTATGATCAAATTTCAAAATATTGTAATAGTACCATGGACTGAATAGTGATATTTACACTTTTGTTATGATTTAAATAAATAAGATGTTCCTTTACTTTTTTGTGACTTTATATACTGTTATAATTTATAAGTTACAAATTATTTTTAGGTAATATTTGCACTCTCTAATAAAACTGGCAAATAAAACAAAGAAACACCCGTGTTTTCTTTCTTTTTCTAAAATTTCTAATACCGGTATTAAAACCGGTATCCCGGTATTAAGTTCTAAAAAATACCGAATACCGGTATTGGAATTTTGGTTCGATATTGCAATCCCTAGATACAACGTTACTCCTATAAAAGAAGTACTTCTTCAGTACAATGGTTATGATTGAATCAGAGCTGTGATGAAAAGAAAGAAAGGAAAGAAGAAACATATAAAAGGTTTTTATTATATTTCCTCTAGCCATATTAATAAATTAATCTATTTAATTCATTTTCTTTAATTCTACAGAGTCTTCATTTTTATATTGAGGCCAAGCAGATCATTAGTATATATGATTATTCACTGTCGTCTTTAATGCAAGACCGAATAAAAAAAAATATCCGTTATTTTGACCTGCGCCATTATTAGATACGAAATCCTAACTTATGTTTTGGCTTCTAACAATTGAGACGAATTTTTTCAATGTTTAAATTGAGTGATTCAATGGCGTGCGAATAAACTTAAGCATGAATGAAAATTAGTTATGGGATCGTAAACCTCACATTTTTTTTTTTTTATGCTGGGCTTTAGCAAAAGTTCAGGTTGTAGCAAAGTCTACATTTTTTATTGTTTTATATTAATAACTAATTTTTAATATTTTCATTCCATTTGGAAATTACTAATATTTTTTTAATATTATTTTTATCTTGTATTTGGCATTTCATTCTTTTTTTTTCTGTTAGTGATTCACTGTTTTGTCTCAATCCGATTTTAAAAATTAGTTTTGATTTAAGTGATCGTGGGCATTATGGATCGAGAAGTTTTCACTGCAAAGAAACAAAACTTTAAATAATGTTAAATATTTACTTCTAAAATATACTACAAATAATGCATTTTTTAAAAATTTCTCAAGCCCTCTGCCGTTGTCCATGTATTATTCTATTACAAAATTCGTTAGTCAGTTTATGACAATCATATCCGAGACATAACAGAATAGCAGCTTGTTCAAACGAGCCATCTGATTTCATACATTAATCCAAACGATTGCTGTGATTTTTATCTCAATTTCTGGCAACACCATGTGAAACTTTTAAGGTGTACGTACACACTTTAAGATTTTTTTTTTTTAATTTTAACTTTAAAAATCCAGTTTTTTCACAGTAGGTTATTAATATATGTTTAAACTCATTTCAGTGAGAAAAAACCGTATTACACTAATTATTAATTAATTAAATAATATTTAATGAGCTAATTAGCCTATTTTTTGAAACATAATATCTTAAATTCTAATTTGTACAGACACACAATTCTAGTTGGAAATGATGCCTAATATTAGTCTTCATGTTGTCTGCCTCAAACAAGTTATAAAAATGTATAGTTTTTTTTAAACAATTTTTTCACCAACGATGAATAGAAAAGGCGAGGTTTTTTATGTAATTTTAACTTTTAAACAGCTATTAAAAATTTATTTCTATAAATATAACCTTGATTGAGGCACAAAACATCCGCTATTTCATACAGATTATTTTGATATATAAATAACTGTATTTGGTTAATTTCTTGTTGAGTTATGATTGTTTGAATGAAGCAACATAGTGGGAAAATATCATTCTTCATAAAATTAGTTTTAAAAACACCATAACTAGAGTTTTTAATGAAAGCACCTCAAGAAAAATAATTATAACTTGAGAAATATCTCGAATATTGACAACATCTTGGTATCGTTTGAAAGCTAAAGGATCAGAGAACATTATTAAGCAATAAAAAAAAATATTCGATATTTTGAACGATTTTCGAAGTTTCAAGTGTATACATACACCTTAAGTAATATATTTTTTCTATTTAAAAATATTTCAATGTCGAAATATAATAAATTATGCAGTTCTGGCAAATCATTTTATTTTGCACGAAAAAAATTTATAGTTATCAGAATTACATCATTCATTTCAGAAATGTACATTTATCATTTCTCGACGATTTTACACCTCAGAAGGAATATATGTATTAAGCAAAAAAGGAGCACTTCTATTATATACGTAGTATAATATAATTTGCAATAATTTAGAGCGTTCTAAATTTGTGGCAAATCTATAAATAAATGAGAAACATTTCTCTATACTTCCTTATAAATATTAAATATACCCTACTTCAAGTTTTTTCTCACCCCGATTTGATAAAATAAATTAAACTGGTATGAACGCGAAAGTGTGGAGGGCCTCCATTTCTAAAAATGAACAGTTCATGAATGCCGTGGGGAATGAAACGCCATTTGAATGGTATCAAAATGGAATGAAATTAATCCATTCACTAATATTATTCTAAAAATATTTAAAAAGTGTAAAAGTGTATCAAACACAAAAAAATTCAAGACATAAGAAATTTTAAAACACATTATCATGTGATTGAAAGATCGAGTATAAGATACCATACTTACAATCATGGAACAGATCAAATTAAATAAGAATGTATAAGGAAAAGGGCTACAGAAACACAGCTGACCAGAAATAGGCAATATTGTAAAATGTTTTATTGTCAAGTATTGGTGATGGAACTATAGGATTGGTTGGAATTTCATTATAACAATAAGAACATTGTTTTAGATAATGTATCAAATTCTTAAATAAAATATATTAAAAAAGAAATTATAAAAAATCATGGAAAAATTAAAGATTAAGAATTTATAAAAAATAGTTAATTATCACTTAGAATCAAATTTAATTAAACAAAATACTGTAGTAAGATGAAAGTAGTGTTATAATTTTTTTAGGTTTAAGATTGTAAAAAAAAATCATTTCATGGAACAACATATTTGGAAGATATTGCTGAAAAATGCCAAAATTTTGCACTCATTTTATTAACATATTTTAATTAATTTTTGAATTTTCAAATTCTTGTTGTATGTCAAATTCTTGTTCAGAGCATGTCTCCAAATTTCATCTAGATTGAACAAAATCTAAAGTGAAAAAAATTAAATTTAAAAAACAGTAAATTTGTAAAAAAAAAAATGCAAACAAATATTTATTTTAATGGATATATATGCAATGCGCAGACGGAAAATTATACTATGTCACTCGTCAGAATTGATGGAATAAAAAAAAATCATCATCATCATCTTTTATATTAACGCTCTTTTTCAATAATTTTCGAATGACGAATCATATTCTTTTATTCCAAAGCAAATATGTAATTCTCACCATAAGACAAACATCTGAATTTTGCACCCGTCCTGTTGCAGGGAGAAGAGTTGGGGGGAGGGGGAGGGGGAGGGAAAGGGAGATGGAGAGCCTTGGCAGACGAGAAAACTTTTCAACCCTCCTTGACCTTCCCCTTCCCTCTCGCGGTTAATCCATCCCGAGATGTCAGACGATTCCACGGAGAGAGTTGAGTTTCCCAGGTTCAAGAAGAAATCGTTTGGCATCCCTAGAAGAAACACCAGGAGATGTATTACTACTTCTCATTCTTCAACTTTTTAGTTTTCTTGTTATGTAATTGTGTGTGAAGGATAAGGGGGTGAAGTGATATTTTCGTAGAATGAAGGTGAGGATCATGGATGGAATGAACGAAAACGTGCCTTTCGTCTCACCGTTTTAATTCTTTCTTTCTTTCTTTGTTTGTTTTTGATGAGTACAACTTCATAACAGATGTTTGGTTTGGAGAGGAATTTGGTCGTATATTTCTTTAAAGATGATTGGTGGGTTCTTTTGATGCAAAATGAGCCATAAATCTTCTGAAAATTTTATGACAAAAGTTGCTTTCGAGCACCTCATTTGAAGCATTTCCGAGGAATTTCAGATCCGTGTTGTACTTAACTTCATCAGAGAGTGAATAAAAGGATAAAAATGTTAATTTTTTTTTATTTCGATTTATTGTTTCTGTTCTTTTAAGTAAGCATTACTTCATAACAGACGTTTGATTTATGAAAGAATTTTGATTATATATTTTTTAAAAATGATTTGTACTTTTTTTTTTTTTTCCTGATAAAAAATGATCCGTAAATCTTCTGAAAATTTTATGGGAAGAAATGCTTTCGAACATCTCATCTGTGGCTTCTTCAAGCATTCAAGATCCTTGTAGGATTTAGCTTCTTCAGGAACAGAGTTTTTTCGGGGTATCTTTTCGGTGAAATATTAACCATAAATCATCTGAAAATTTTATGTAAAAAATTGCTTTTAGCAACTCATCTGAAGCATCTCTGAAAGTTCCAGATCGTTTTGTGTTACACTTAACTTCTTCAAGAATATGGATGAGCGAATCGATATCTATATCATTTTTATTTTCATTTTCCATCCATTTTATTACATTTGTCAATTTTTTATTACTCATTTTGATGAATATTTATCTGTAAATGATTACGAAAGTTTATGGTCACATATATTTTTAATTTTAATTTTTTTTTTCTAGTTACTGTAGAATGAAATACAGAATCCCTGAAATTCTATGAGGAAGCTGAGTTTGAACACTTCTCTTAAAGTGACTAAATCTTTATCGGAAATCAATACCCTCACAGATATTAATATTTTTCATATTGAACGATATATGTAGATTTATGGTTCAGATATAGATGAATATGTTCAAACCAGAAGATATTTGTTCAAATGTTTGCACCGTTTTTGGGTGTGTAAGATTATGGAAACGTACAAATTGAAATTAGCAATAAGATTCTGGCAAAAATGGTCTTCATGTGTAGTTCGGTTATATTAATTGGAAACAAGGTTTGGTTGTATTGACAAGGCATTGCTTTGATTGTTAATGAACTACAGTTATTGCTTAGTGGGTGTTTCAATATGATATCATCTTACAAAGCAGCTGCAAAAGCATTAAAGTTTAAAAAATTTGTTTTATTTTGACATTGCAAAAAAAGTAAACATCATAACATAAAACTAATGCCAAAGATTAATTGCCAAGTCATTTATTTATCTGTCATAACCCCATACATCGCTTCCACACGGGGAAGTTAAGAAGTCATGTTTGTTGTGAAATCTGCTAATATTTTCTACATAAATTTGGCAACTGTTTGAAATTTTATAAGAAATCTACGCCTATTTTGGCAATTGAAACATTACTTATTAAAAAAAAATTAACATTCTTTCCTGGCCGAGGTCTAATTAGAGATTTTGAGAAGACTAAACCTGGATTGAAAAAGAATTAGCTGCCGAAAGAGTCATTTGAACAATATTTCTTTTTCACAGCTTTGAGGTAATAATGATGGAAAAATGATAATCATAATCGTCGTAAATGCGACAAGACATAATTGAATTTGATTTTATTCTGGGCAATTGTGTTTGGTACGCCAAGTTTATGAGTTGTCTCTCACGTTATGAATCGAAGAACAGGACGCGCGGAAATGAATAATGGAATCTTCACAGTACTAAATCCCACCATATTGTTTGCAAAGAAAAAAATTGTTAGTGGTTTTTTTTTCCGTGTTGCAATTTCATTTTTAAAAGCCTTGATCGTTATTGTAATGCAGGAGTCAGAGATTCATCCATGTATTAACATATTACTGACCGGTTACGAAATAACTCGTGTCATCCGTAATATCCAAATGTTACTGATCGGTCACGAGTAAACTCGTGATGGATGTGCTTTTGTTTCACGTCGTTGGGTGGCCGGGGCTCTCTCAAAAAGCATAGTGTTACAAAAAAATCATAACATTATGAGTATGTGTTTGCGGTGAAATGTCAAATAGTCCCAATAAAAGATAAAGTGTGCATGTGTTTGCGGTGAAATGTCAAATAGTTCAAATAAAGTATAAAATGTGCATGTGTACGCATGTGTACCATGTGCATTGTGAAATGAAAATTAGGCCCAATAAAGGATAAAAACGCTTTAATTTTCTTAAAAACACAAGTATCAAAACGCAGTCGAAACGAGCACAAAATAGTATTTTCAGTAAATAGCAGCAAACAAGTAACAAATCGGTAATAAAAAAGCACATTTTTTTCCAAATATGCTCTTATTTTTATTACATCGGTAATAAAAATAAGAGCACATTTTTTCCGAAAAAAAATTTTATACACCAAAAAAGAACTTTTTTGAAGAAAAAAAAGAATATTAGTTATTTAATATAATTTTATAAAAATCATTTCTACTGTAGAACTTAATGAAGATTTTAAGACCACATCACAATTTTCTGAATCATGGAAAGATACATATGCCTTCAATATCTTGCGCGATCTACCAATGATTTGCAATTCATAGTTTGAGAAACCCTGGTGTTCATACTCTGTTTTCATCAAATTCCAGAAACATACTTAAAAAAACTATCTGATAAAATCATTAAATAGGTCGTGACGAAATTTTCCCTATAAAAAAAACCCTTATTCCTTTAGATAAAATTCTATTGCTTGCTAAAAGCCTGGAAGGAAAAATATTAAAAATTAGCCATCTTATTGAATCATGCATATTATCGGCGACATTAGAATCATCAATCAATTATTCTGATGTCTTAAGCCATTATAGTTACTCACCACTGTAATTGAATGAAATTATTTTAAATAGAAGATTCTTAACTCATCCATTTAAACCCACCGTGACAATTTCAACGGAAAAATACACAGTCTTCTCAGAAAATCGTCTTCAAGTTTTCCGAACAAGTTTATTCACTTATAAATGGAATCCAGTTAATCTACGTGATGTTGCAATCAAACCGAATTCATAATTCATTAGTTAAGTAACAATTACACATAACTGATATGTCTTTTATTTTTAATATAAAAAAATACCAGAGTTGGTTGTTTCAAAGTAAAGCATTAAAAAGTTCCGTCATGTATTCCCTTTACTCCTATATACAACTTAGTAATCGGTTTGTTTCAGCTACTGGTTTCCAAAGTAATTGACACTTCCATTATTGCCAGTCGAGAAAAAAAGAATCGATGGTTATTTTCCCATCCATCAAATACTGGAAGGTGGAATGTAATCGATTTTATTGGAGTAAAAAATTGTTCTTCAAAGGCTTCAACACTTGCTCAATGGTACAAGAATTTCCTCTTTATACGGTTTCTGAACTCATTGCTAGAGGGCGTTGTATTTAAATATCACGTGATCGAGCGAAAATCAACATCCCAAGCTCAGTTCGAATTATTTTAGGTGATTATCGTTTGCTGTTCGCATTGTATTAAGTGATTATTAAACTCTACAGACGATTATTTCATTGTTTTTAGGGATAAAGCTAATATTCCAAATTTTATTTTTACTTTTCAAACTATTATCTTTAAAGTTTCTGAATAAATTTATTACATCATCATTTTATCGCAGAATGCCACATTGAATGTGAATGCGTTAGCGAAAAGTATTGATAATTTTTGGATTTACTAATTAGAAATGTAAATGATTAATCTACGCTCATAAAAAAATGAAAAAAAAAATTGAAATTTTAATATGTTCCATACCATTAAATCTGAAATATTGTTTTTCCTGATTTTTTTTAAATGTACTTTTAGCCCCACTATATTTTTAATTTCTTTTATAAATGGAAAAATGACATTTATTTCAAATATTGAAAAATTTATTTTTTGTGCGTATATATTAAGAAATCGTTCTGAGCTAGGAAATACAGAAGAACTAATATCAAAATTTAATTCAAGAATAATAATAAATTCATTCCTAAACTATAGACAAGCAAAACATACATAGAAATAATTTCAGTTTTTAATTAAAATTGTGATGTCCTTAGAGCATTTAAATCTTACAATAAAAAGCATATGTTTGTTTTTACCTAATGAAATAAAATATATTTCCATACCATTATTATGATTTATTTTAAAAAACTCAAACAACAAATTCTGAGCAGGAATCTTATGCAGATTCAAATAATTTGAAATATAAATTTAATACCCATTCATGCAATATACAAATCCATATTTTCATTCTAAAAAGCATATATTTTTAAGGTTATAAAAAAATCGTATGAAATTTACTACATCATTTAATAAAATTATTTATCTTTTTTCTATGATATTAATTCATTAATTGTTATTCAAAAAGTTTCAAATGATGTTTTCTTTTATTTTCAAGGAAGATAACTAAGAAATATCCAAGTTAATATTGAACTTGCCCAGGATATGAATAGAGAGATATTTTGATGAGGCTATTGGCAATTTCTTTCAACATTCAAGTGTAGATAAGTGCTTTTGTATTCTTATAAACAAGAATCGGCAATAAAGAATTATTAGCAGAAAATTGTAGGTCCATAGATTCTATAAAATGTTGTGAAGATATGTCGAATGAATATTTCGGGTCATCGCAACATTTAGAATTATTATGTGGCTTGAATCAGAACATAAAAATTGATTTCTGAAGGTTATACTTCTTCTAAAACAAAATCATAGGAAGATATTTTATTTCATAAAATTGTTTACTTATTAAAACTATTAAATAGTTTTAAAAATCTTGCTGTACTTATTTTTAGACTCGATTTCTCATACTTGAAATATTTGGATAAATTCAATTTTTATCTTGGTTCCGCCGTCAGCGTCGAATTAGTCAAAATCAGTTGTGTGATTAAAATCTCTTAAGTTTGTGCAATGCCCACCGCGAATCTCGCCAAATTTGGCGACGTTTAAAAATAACTTAGTATAATTGAAACCGTAACTGCTGAGCATGCAAAACAAAACGATAAAAAAAAAATGTTTTGATAGTGCAAAGAGCCGCCACCTGCAATTCGATTCTTCAGTCCTTTCAAAGATAGAGAAGTCGCCAAACGATTTTCCGAACATAAAATCACCTCGTTAGAGCAGCCCATTGACCCCATCTACCTGTGGGGTCAGTAGAGGGTCAAGTGGGGCGTACACCTCGTTACGGTTACCGTTCTTCCTTCAAGAGGACTGACTTCGTGCTTTACTTAATGAAGATAAATTTTTACGCGGGGAATTCACCGTGAGATAAAATCTCGGCCAGTATTTTGTTTTGGGGTATAGACTGTTTCCTTATCTTTTTTTTTTTTTTTTTTGCCAAACGGTTTTCATTTGTATATTTATCATTTCCTTTGGAAAAAGATCTTTTGGTATCTCATTGTTTCGGGGGGATTGTGTTTTATTTATCTTTTTCTCTTACTTTAGACCTTCTGTAGGCTTGTTTATTGTTTTTTTAGCAGGGGTAGAAGGCAGGGGATAAGAGAACAGCAGGGTGCAAGGACAAAACTTTTCGCGACGCCGAATTAGTGCTGCCGGGGGATGACTGAATCAGTGAAGTCTGACAGTTGCTGCTGCAGACATCAATTACAGAAATCAGATTAAAAGCGGTGCACACTCCAAGCAGTTTTGAAATCAATAGTCGTTTTTCTGCAAATTATCAATCTAGAGGGTTATAAAATTGCACTTAAGACATAATGCTTTTACATTTTTTTTTCTATTGGGTCAGAAAATCCCCTTAGAATTTTATTTATTTATTTTTCCATTTCGGCTGTGCATTCCACCGTATTACCTCAGAAAATCTTTTTGTCTCTCTGTATGTAAGTAAATTAAAAGGGATTTTTTTTTTAATTAAAAACTAATGTTGAGCAAAGATGAAATCAATAAGCTTTTGTTACAATTCTAATTGCACTACTAGCATTATCCATTTCAGATGTTCAAATAACACTGCATACTCTCTAATAAACTTGTTATGCCACAGAACGCCTTACATGGCACTGGCGTACAATAGTTACAAAATATGAACCTTTGGCTTGAATTTAGCATTTTTATTGAATCTATTATACGACCCTTGGCAAGTTATTTGGTGATGAATTGCTGACATGTGTTAACAGTATCCGAAAATCAAATTTGAGTTTTAGACCCGTTTTTCTCAACCGATTAAAACAAAAATTTGACACAATAATGCACTTGTAGTCATAAAATCCCACACCAAGTCTGATATATTTAAGTCATTGCGCTTTTGATTTATCGCGTTTACATTTTTCTGAAATTATTGACCGACAGACATTCAATCTTTTGCTGGGTTTGGCTTAAAACTTAAAAATAGTCTACATTATATATATTAAAACTGTGAATTGAATTTTATTTATCTAGCTCTCATCGTTTTTCAATTATTGTGTTAACTTATATTCGAACAGCCGGACATATGGACTTCCTCTGAACAGATTGTGCTCAAAATTTCCTGTGCGTCCTCGTCATCTGACAGTGATTCAAAATTACAAGGTCCTTCCCAAAATAGCCCTAGTGTTGCTTTAAACCGAGACGTTAATATAACTAAACTAAAACGTCCTCTTTTTATGAAGAGTAGATGAGCTAAATTTTATTAATATTGTATAGAAATTGTAAATAAAAGTCAAGGAGAAAATTCAATAGAATAAATAGAAATACCAGAATAATAAATTAGTTAATTAAAAATAGTGGCAAGTGGGAAAAGAAACATAAGTAAAATAACTTTGCTATAGTTTTTACTATTTTTTTCGAGGAGGCTCTGATTTCTCAACATTAGTCGTATTAAAATGTTTGCAATTCAAGATTTGAAAAAATTTATTCCATGCAAATAACAAAAAGTTTAGAAAATTAAGTAATTCTAATCCAATGCAATTAAAATAATCAAGAGTAACAAACAATTAAACTGCAAGTGCAATCATAGGTTCAATTTCGCCAATTTCTGTTTTAATTGGAAACGCATGACCTTTAGAAATGTCATCAAAGGTCCATTCCACCATCTTTTATTTTCGATGGATTTTTCGAAAACACAATTTCACTGTTTATTCTCTACTAAGAAAAGCCACGAGTTCTCCAGCATCAATCACTATATCTATTTCTAATACTTGCTTTGTTATCAATGGTCGCTCGCCCCACCATTATATAATTTCGTAAGACATCACAAAATGAAACTTGGGCAGAACTTTTAATCGCAATAAGTTGTTCAATTTCGTAAGTTTGCAGATATTGCAAACTAATCAAAATTTATATATCTATTGTTTAAATTTAAATCAACAACTTTATTTTGTTGTGATATGATTATGGTTGGCGTAATAAGATTAACATAATTAGCGAATGACGAGTCGCAAAAAATAGTTAATATAGTATTTAAAAAATCATTTTTTTTTTCTGGAAATAAACAAAATTAAATACAATTGATTTTACTTCAAAAAGAATTGTTTATTAATAAATAAATAAACCGGAGCAACTCAAGATAATTAATTCATTTTTTTTAGACTTCTTATTTTTCTAAGAGAAATAAGAAGTCTAAAACAGGAAGAGTCACAGTTAATCTCGCCATCTGACCAACTTTCCTTGGATATAAAATGAAAGATAACATTCACTTTAATTAGTTTCAATTAACAATTGTTAAAATGTTCAGTTAATGACTCTATAAAAATGAAATGTTTTTAAAAAAATTAACATTAGTTGATTTTTATAAATACATTCCAGTCCATTTAATTTTAAATATCTGGAAAACCAAACTCCACTCTACAGTTCTTTTTTTTTGTGTGTGTGAAAAAATCGTGTATATGCGAGAAAATATTTAGATACATATTGCATACTGATTACGTATGGATATTTTCCAATCTTAGCCACGTATGAACTGGTCATTTAAAAAAAATGCATCAATGCACTTAGTTTAGCATGTTATTTGAAACAATCTGCTGTATTACAGTATTCATTTTACAGTTTATTACTGTATTACTTATATTTTTCAGCTTACACAGTTTTAACATGGTGAAATCGGGCCCGAGAAGGCGCTATATGGCATTGTCAGTATGAGAGCAGATATAAAAAGACTGTAATAGTTAGTTATAAAAAAATATATTTTTGTGAGTATGTAAAATCTTTTTTTTTTTTTGTCAGGAAAGACACCTATATAGATAAACTTAAAAAGCACAACCTTATCTGAATATAAAATTTGATACAAGTCGTTCAAGCCGTTTCCGAAATACACGAAATAAATAAATTTATATATGTATAAAAATTTCTCCTTTAAAGATATAAGATTCAAATGAAATCCAGAGGTGTTTCTTTTTAATTCAAAATGAGCAGTTGACTATCCTATCTATCATAACTACTCTGATGAAAATGGTTGCATTCTAGAAAGGAGCGTCGCAACTGTCTTGGGTCAGGTCACTTTTACAATCGATGGTTTCATTTTATAAACTCGGTTCTGCCTCAGTGCTTCTTAAACTATGGGTCCTCTCAATGGAGACGTTTGTCATAGCAGTTATGGATCGTCTTAATGGAGACGTTTACCATAACAGTTCATAGTTCCTTGACCATCAGCGACATTGTTCGTGTAATCCCCATTCCGACTTCACGAACCCGTGGATTTAAGATTCGGATTATTGATATTCCTGGGATCAATGATTTCATTGCGCAATGAGCTTTTACCACATGCAATTTATAGAAGAAAAAAAATACCAGCCTAAAAATATTATCGTGTTAAGAAATTATGATAAAAATAATTCATCATAATTAAAATAATAATCATGATATGTAATGATAAACAATATTTTCAAAAATGTTGAAAGATTAGTTAACTAAAAAATGTAATACTTATTTTTACCTGATCCCGCAAGAATTATTTATTCACTTTAATTAATCACAATTTCCCTATTCTGTTGTAGAAAAGTACTTAAAAGAAAAGGCATTATTGCAGAACTGCGCCCAAAAATAATTTTTGAAAAATAAATTAATATTGTGGTGAAAGCTTATAAGCCAGTTAACAGCTACGCTAGACGAGCAATTGCTTTCGTATTGTGGTAATGTTACTGGGCTGCGAACCACAAGGTTCCATGCTCTATCCTCGCTTATCATAACGCATGGCGCTACTCAAATGGGTACAGGCACTTTAGAAGCAACAGGTAATGCGCAACAAAATAATCACCACTCAACAGCCATATCGTTCGTCTCACCTTCGACTCACTGGAGGGGGAGTCTGTGGTGACAGCTTAGAAGCCAGTGAACAGCTACGCTAGACGAGCAATTGCTTTTGCATTGTGGTCATATTACTGGGCTGCGAACCACAAGGTCCCACGTTCTATCCTCGCTCATCATAACGCTTGGCGCTACTCAAATGGGTACAGGCACTTTAGAATCAACAGATAATGAACAATAAAACCAACCACTCAACAGCCATATCGTTCGTCTCACCTTCGACTCACTGGAGGAAGAGTCTGTGGCGAGAGCTTATAAGCCAGTGAACAGCTACGCTAGACGAGCAATTGCTTTTGCATTGTGGTCATATTACTGGGCTGCGAACCACAAGGTCCCACGTTCTATCCTCGCTTATCATAACGCTTGGCGCTACTCAAATGGGTACAGGCACTTTAGAATCAACAGATAATGAACAATAAAACCATCAACACTCAACAGTCATATCGTTCGTCTCACCTTCGACTCACTGGAGGGGGAGTCTGTGGTGACAGCTTAGAAGCCAGTGAACAGCAACGCTACACGCGACATTGGTTTTGTATTGTGATCATGTTACTGGGCTGCGAACTACAAGGTCCTACTTTCTATCCTCGCTCATCATAACGCTTGGCGCTACTCAAATGGGTACAGGCACTTTAGAATCAACAGATAATGAACAATACAACCATCACCACTCAACAGTCATATCGTTCGTCTCACCTTCGACTCACTGGAGGGGGAGTCTGTGGTGACAGCTTAGAAGCCAGTGAACAGCAACGCTACACGCGAAATTGGTTTTGTATTGTGGTCATATTACTGGGCTGCGAACCACAAGGTCCCACGTTCTATCCTCGCTCATCATAACGCTTGGCGCTACTCAAATGGGTACAGGCACTTTAGAATCAACAGATAATGAACAATAAAACCATCACCACTCAACAGTCATATCGTTCGTCTCACCTTCGACTCACTGGAGGGAGAGTCTGTGGCGAGAGCTTAGAAGCCAGTGAACAGCAACGCTACACGTGAAATTGGTTTTGTATTGTGATCATGTTACTGGGCTGCGAACTACAAGGTCCTACTTTCTATCCTCGCTCATCCAAATCCGCTACAATATTAAGGAAAAAATTGCATGGATATAAATTTGCTTTAATTCTCTAAATGGCCTTTTTTTTCTTCTTGTTGTATAATAAAATACTTTTGAGATTTAGGTACGCTACCCTTCCGAGTAACCGGCCTAATGTGGTGGAAGGACAGGCCGGATAACAAAAATCCAGATAGGCCGGAATTCTGTGAACTCATCTCTTTATCAACCAAAGATTTTATATCAAAAACTCACTGTTATATTACTTATTTTCTCACTTCTTATTGAGTAATAAGTCCTCCATTTATATCAAGCCACGTAGAATGTGAACGCGGCCCGGTGAACCATAGAAGTAGTTGCCGGTAACATACCCAGTTACAATAGAAGGCTCTGTACTTATATATGTTTATATACTGCACTGGAGTTTCAAGAATTTATAAGAGAAAAAGTAAGTTAAAAGATATAAACTGTTCACATTTTAACATAAATTCTGTGATGCATAACTTAATTACAATAAAAGAAACCTAGACCAGATAGTACAGAAGCCGGATAGTCGCAAACTGGATACTCTAGAGGGTTCTGTATTTAAAAAAAAAAAGACATTCATCAAACTTATTAAATATAATTAATATGATTTCTTAAAAGATTTGGTTAGTTAACAAATTAAGATATTTTATTGAGATACAAGTTATGAAAATCAATTCTCCAGAATTATTTTTCATCAAAACATTTGATGAGAACATAGGGAAATCTACATATTTGCATATAAAAACTGAGGAATATAGTGGTTAATATACTTATTACGGCCTTGAAAGTGGTTAATTGAAACACTATATTTTTATTTTTAATGCGGTGTAAAAATAGTTTTATAATTTATTGATTAAATTATGGATCAATTTTTAATTAAATAAAATTTTCAAAAACCATTTTTTATAAAGTATTTAATATCTTAAAATGCCAAATTTCCCAATTTTAAGGATTTTAAAAATTAAATCCATAAATAAATTATTTAAATAAAGAATATTCCGCTCCGTATACCAAAATTGATTTTTAAAAAATTCAAAGAAATAATACAATTTGAAAGTAATATTCAAAACTTTGTTTAAAAAAAGCAAGAAATACATTATTGATTTTATTTATTGAATATGTTATACAACATAAAATCCTTTTAACTAAGGGCTTTAAATATTGTAAAATAATCAATCAATAATATTTAATTACGATTGAACAGATGTACTTAAACAGCGAAATCAATTCATAAATGAAAAAAAATTAAGATTTTATTTTGAATTTACTAAAATAATTTATATTATCAGAAAATATTTTAATATTATCTGAATAGAGAATTCAAACAGATTAGTTAAAAACCTTCGAATTGTCCAATTTTTATACATTGCAATATAAAATAGCTGTCTTTTGTTCTTTTTTCCCTATTATTTTTTAATTAATATTTTGGATATTAATAAAAAAATAATATTATTTCCATATTATTATTATTATATTAAATAATATATTCCATAAAAATAATATTATTTCCATATTATTGTTTTTATTATTATTTTGGAACCTGTTGAATGATCAACTATTCACTGTTTTTGAATGCAGTTATTTTTTTATTTAAATTATTTATTTATGTATGTTTTTTTCTTGAATTTCTTCCAATACCTGCTTGCTCCAAATAGCGCCTGGACCGGAAATTCTAGACACTTTAACTTAACAGAAAACTTATTAATTTATGCAACATCTATGGCAGTTGTCACGCCTGCATTATCGTGACAAAAGAAGTACAGCAAAGAAAACGAGGATTCATTTCAGTTTAGTTACACCCATATCCAAATCATCGGTGTGGTCTGGTGGTTGCCTTACTCCTAATCGTCGCCATGGACGGCAAAGACATTAAATATCATTCCAGATATCTAAAGAAAACATGGGGTCTAGCAGAAGAAGTTTTATAGCCATGGCCTACGTTCCGTCTTCGCCTAATTGATTTAATGGTCGCCACCAACGTCTATTCATACAAGTGGGCACAATGTGATACAAACGATTTATTATTTTAGGAAATAAACGTCTCCTTTCTATTGTTAAAGAACAAAGATTTTAAAAGCGTGGATCGAAGAAAAACAAACAGAGGATGCGTGAGGCCTAAAAGAATAAAAGAAAAATGCAGGGTATTGCACTCACTCAGTGTCCGGATTTATCCATAATTGTTTGGGTTCAAGTTTGGAATCAAACTTTTGGAAGGTTTTCCTTGTTTTCAACTCATTTACTATTGATACCTTCTTGTTTAGTATTTTGTACTTGTGGACTTCCTCTTAGGCATCAATCTAGATAGAGCATCATTTTGATATATCAAGAATCTTTTATATATATATATATATATTCAGAGTTATAAAGAGTCTGAAAAAAATTTTTAGGGAAAAAATTATTTTATAAAATTATACTTTTAATTTCTCAAAGCAATAAGCCTTGTTTTTAACGTATAATTAGTCGTTTAATTACTTTTTCAAGAACAAAACGATTGTATTCTAAACATGCATTTTACCTAAGTTATTTAGATTCAAATTCAAGCTTTTAATTATTGATGTTGGGCTCAATATTTAACTATTGATAGAAATGAAAATTAATAAATATTCAAAGCTTTCATACTTGGAATCGTTGTATGTTTGCAAAGTCAGAATCGAGCGTTAGAAGAGTTGACAATTTGAAATTGGGTGCAATTAAAAAAAGAAACTACATTTTTGCATTTAATCCATAATAATACAAGAAAGACTCAGAATGAAATATTCTGGACAAATTATATATTACTCGTATTTAATTATTTATTACTCGTTTTGGACGAGCTAAGCAATAATTATTATTTTTATGTATATTTCCTCCCCCCTGATATTAAATGCTATTTCAAAATACTCTATAAACGTTCGTTGTGATATCTTATTGTCTGCTATTGGTACATACAAAAGTATGATTATTAATTATCATAGGTATCATTTGCGTTCAAATTCAGATTTAGGGCTTTAAAAAGACTTTTTATGTTATTTTCGAATATTTTTTTTTTCATAAATATGCACATTTTAATTGAGTATTTCATTACTGACAGTGCGCTGCAAGTTTTGATTTTTCAGAAAATCAGTTAAATCGAATTTAAGACCGATTTTTGGGAAGTTATTTATACGGCATTCAGAAATATTATTTATTCTCTAAAATATGTGTAATTACTATTAGTGTATGCGGGAGTTGAAGTGGCCTAATCGCAAGGTCTGACTTTGGTGCCGGAATGTTCGAAATCTGAATCCACAAAATATAGCTTGTGTGTTTGGGCTTGACTTGTGTCAGCACTGGTTCTGTGGATCAAATACTTCCCCACTGATGGTCTGAACCGAGGACACCAGCTCAGGTATCGTTCTCGTCAGCTCAGCACGCTTCAGAGTTACGAGGTACTTCAAAGATACCAGGACAGAATGTTAACGTAATTAAACTGAATTGAATGTTTGAAAATTTTTATGTCTATGGAAAAAAAATTTATAATATAATAATTTTCTAATAAATCATCAAATATATATTTTGTTGTCATGAGCATTTATACTTTCATGTGATTTTGATCCACGCAAATCAACTATATTATCTTCTAAAAACAGGCTGCTCATTTACTAATCAAAAAATTTTAAGAAAATCTGAATCTGAAATCTGAAATAATCTAGCAGTTTTTATCACAGCTTGATGAAATTTGGCATTATTGCAAATGGGGTCAATTCACGGTCACGTGTCATGTACCAAACAAACCGCTTCTGTTCAATTTTCAATCGTTCTGCGCATGTCGTGATGTCTGTCGATAACGTTGATGAAACCATCGTTTTGTAAATATTACGCTAGCCGATCAATTATGAAAAACTTCTGATTTTTTAAAAAGAAGATATTATTTTGAATTATTTAATCCAAATTTTCGTAGTTATATAATTTTATTTTTTATATTAAAATTTTAATTAGTATTTTCAATGAAATTATTGTTTTTGCATAATTAATTACCATCGCTTTTTAATTCGTTTGGGGCCACTTTATTTTTTCCTTTCCATATCCCTTCCTTTTTTATCCAAAGGATACATTTTGACAAACGACTATGGCAGTGTTTTTGAAAAATTACATATGTTCGTTTTTACATATTATTTAAATATTATTGAATGTTGAATCTTATGAATATAGTTCTTTTAAAAAATAATTATTACTCTTAGTTAAGTTAATATTTTAAAGCTTACTAATAAAATTATTACATTTTTTTTTCTTATGTAATTATTTTTATTAATATTGAGACTTTGATGTTTTATGTTTGCTCAGAGAAAAGAACATGAAACTCAAATTAGTATATACTGAAAAAATTATGTTTACAATTTCAAATTATAAAATATAAAAGGCATAGATACCTTTTTTTAAATCTATGCAACTTAATGAATCAGTTATTTCATTTTAATTTATAGAAATCATTAAAGGAAAACAAACTGTATCAAATTTTCATAATTTTTATTTACACATTACAAAAAAAATATAGATAAAATATATATGATAATTATTTGGAAAAATAGGATCAAATGGATGTTTTAATACACTCACTAATTCAAAAAAACTATTTACTATTTATCAACATCTATTTTTCTAGACACTTAGAAATAATATAAACACAGTATTACAAGAATGTCAATGTAAAGGATAAAATCAGTTTTATTCAACAGAAACATCCTAGATATTAAACAACATTTTTTTTATCACCAATATACTTTTAAAGCAGAACATTTATGAATTTTTTTAATGCTAAAGTTACATTGATAAAAATTACATTGAATGAATATCATAAAATAAAACAAAAACATATAATACAGTAAATTTAATAAACAAGAATAAGGTCATGATAAACATATATATATAGAGAGAGAGAGAATTAAAATAGGATGTAAAGAGTAGTTGAAAGAAACACTTTTATGCTTTTACAGAATTTTATAATTCAAGATTGATATGTTAAAGAAATAGAAAAAAAAAAGAAGAAGAAAAAAAAAAAAAAAAAAAAGAGTCCAATATTTTTTGAAATGAATTTCTTTCTTTCTTACAGAATCCTAAAGTTCTTAAAGCTCATTTTGCAAATTGCTGATCCTGTCGATTATTTCAGAAAAAGTAATAGTCTGGGAAGAAGCAGAGTACATTTCACTGAAATCAGAATTCATATAATTTTGCTTAGTAATCAATTCTCTTGCATTTATATACTTAACTAAATGAAATGTGTTTTCAAAACTTAAATATATATATATATTTCCTATATATAGCATTCAATTTATCAAATTAAGAGCACTTTTAATAAAATACATCAATTATATATATATATATTATAACAGTCAATAAGAAAATTGGATTTTTAGTAGTTAGTAAAGGATTCACTTACTAAATAAATCTTTAAGAAATTTATTCACTTCCACCTAAGTTTAGCATTATAGCAGTTGTTATTTTTGCAACAGGAATTTGTTTACTTACATTAATTAAATTTAGATAAAATTTTGTAGAAAAATGCAATGTAATATTCATGTAAACATTTTAAAATCTTCTATGCATATTCAAAATTATCAGAAATTTCATCAAATGTGAATAAAGTAAATTATAAATGCACTCATATTTTTGTTTGATTGTTTTTGATGGCAAATCGCTTACCGATTTCTTTTTCTTCGAATAGTTTTTCTACCAAATTACCGGAACAGCTATATTTAATAAATGGACACACACTGAATGAATTCTTCAAAATGATCGGAGCATATCACCGACTTCGAAGGCTTAAAAAAAAATCTATACCAAAGCTATCAACCCAAGTCAGGATTGTTGAAAGGAAAATAAGAAAACATTTTATCATGACAGTCACTCTTGTGTTTCGCATTGAAGCATCCATCAGCACACCAGTATTTCTTCTGTTAACACATAATAAGAGGAAAGAAAATGACTCAAAAATTATAACTTCAAATGTAAACAAAAAAATCCGCTTCATACTCGGTGGAGAACGTTAATGGCAGACTAATCGACGAAAGCGATGCGGATGAAACTTAAATGCCATGCGCGAATAGCTCATGACATGTGACTTTTACGTCACATGAATTGACCCCATTGCATTTCAAGACAAGTGAGAAAGATTCATCATCAATTTTTCAAAATCCAGAACTTAATTAAAAATTAATCCAGACTTTTTTTATGCATTTCAGCTATATCTCCTGAAAGCATTATTTCGCAAATAGGATTATAACTCTGTCTTAAGGTAAGAAATTTTTTTTTAACTATCAAATTTGCTTAAAGTACAATCCCCCCCTCGTCTAAATTGAATGAATTTTTCAACATTTAATTTGATATTCAATTTGAAACAATATTTGAAATAGTGTGAGGAAATTTAAACTGATTTCACTGCTCCATCAAACCATTTCATCGCGTGTTTTTTCCAATGTCAAATTTAAAATTAAACATAAAAAATGCATCTTTAGACCGTTAACTACGAAGAAAGATTTCATTTCTGCTTTTATTTCGTTGAATATACATTTTTAAAATTTGTACACGGAGTAATTTTTGAAAAACTGATTCCATTCAACTGATATTTTTTAGTCTTATCAAATAACAAGTCGAATTTTAGTTTATCAGAATGGAGTGCATTTAATGGAGTATAACATACAAGTATAGTATAGAATGGAGTGCATTTAATGGAGTATAACATACAAATATAGTATAGAATGGAGTGCATTTAATAGAGCATAACATACAAGTATAGTATAGAATGGAGTGCATTTAATGGAGTATAACATACAAGTATAGTATAGAATGGAGTGCATTTAATGGAGTATAACATGCAAGTATAGTATAGAATGGACTGCATTTATTGGAGTATAACATACAAGTATAGTATAGAATGGAGTGCATTTAATGGAGTATAACATACAAGTATAGTATAGAATGGACTGCATTTATTGGAGTATAACATACAAGTATAGTATAGAATTGAGTGCATTTATTGGAGTATAACATATACAAGTATAGTATAGAATGGAGTGCATTTAATGGAGTATAACATACAAGTATAGTGTAGAATGGAATGCATTTAATGGAGTATAACATACAAGTATAGTGTAGAATGGAGTGCATTTAATGGAGTATAACATACAAGTATAGTATAGAATGGACTGCATTTAATGGAGTATAACATACAAGTATAGTATAGAATGGAGTGCATTTAATGGAGTATAACATACAAGAAAGTCAATATTATGGACGGACAAGCATATCATCAAAAGCATATAATACTATGTAAGCTTTTTAGTATTGCTAAAAATTTCTAGTATTTCACTAACGTAGCAAGAGCAAGTGGCTCTCAGGGTATGATTTGTTTTGTTTGACCCAAACTGTCATCAGTGGTTTAGCAAATGTAAATGTTCCCAAACCATATTTCCGTTATTCATTTACCGAATTTATGTTTTTAAAAAAATGGCATAAGCGCACTAAGGTTTTTTTATATATGATTGTCTGTAAAACTGGCGTCAAGCGTACCTACAGGATGATTCTGAATTATCCTCTCAAATCCAATGTGGTTTTGATGGAAGTGAAAGAATACGAAAGGATGAAAAAATTGATAGGTTCAGCCCTAACACAGACTTGACGTTGCATCCTCTTTATATGTTCACAGCTTCTGTTCACAAATAAATTAGTCCAATTGTTGCTGTTGGCCATCAATCGGCAAACTGATTTTATGGAAGTATCATGTATTGATATATTTTTGATAAATTGACTGATATTTATTCAATGTAAAGTGCAGCAGGAAAAAGAAATCGATATCTTTTCAATTGCTATAACTTGGTATAGTTGTACACTTCTGGCCGTTGAAATTCGGCCACTGATGCTGTCAACATAATGCTTGTTCTATCATCCGTTTACTTGTTGGATTTTTGATGTCCAAGCATTTACTGACATTTCGCAAGAAATATCGCACCATCTCAGATGACGACTCTATGACGGACGGATCTTTTGAGTTCTTACGATGGCGCACTTATGACTAAATCCTTCGCATCATGAGCCATGGGGAACTTTCAAAATAAGAACGTCACTTACAACCATTGCAGTATTCAGTGTATTCTCCAGGTTTATCTCCCATCGACTTTTTTGTATTGTATGTATGGGAGAGAGGTATGAAAAACTTAGTGATATCTGTTTTCCCTAGCAATATTTGTGAAAAGTCAGGCTTTTTCAGAATTTTAATGTATTATTGTGATGAGGCCACAACTGGAATTCATCGATGCTTTAAAAAATTACGCTTTATTTTTTATTATTTTTTATTTTATGTTGATCATGTTGTCTTCAGATCGCGCCGTAAGAGTGAAATAGGATTTGATTAGAGTACTCTTCGGCATCGTAGTATTCAAATAGTGAATGTGTTGGCTTTATAAAGAACTAAGAAACTATGATAAGAGTAATGAAATGTAGTTACAGTAATAATTTATTCAAGCAAATTGTCGTTATTTTCAGCATCTGCTGCAACAGTGTAATAATAATGAAGGCGTGAATCTTATTTAACTATTACTTACTTTTACTATTTTATCTGCTAACGTCCTTGAAACTGCTAGAGACATTTATCAGAATACTGTTCGCCTGTTAATGCAATGGCTCTCTCAGACTTTATTCCAGAAAGTGGCCACTACATTCAGTATCTACTGTAACCGTGTCTTAGTAACAAATCTACTTGATTTATCATTTGTTTTTGCTATTTCCCTTAATTTATCTTTCGGGCATTTTTTATCCTTGTATTTTCCACTCAATATGCGCTTAATATCAATGCCATTCGAGTTTGAAATTTCCGAGATTTTCTTGGGCAATCAGCAGATTGCTGAAGAATCACATCATAGGCATTCTCATTGATGTATATCACTTTTACTATTTTATCTGCCAACGTCTTTGAAACTGCTAGAGACATTTACCAGAATACTGTTCGCCTGTTAATGCAATAGCTCTCTCAGACTTTATTCCAGAAAGTGGCCACTACATTCAGTATCTGCTGTAACCGTAACAAATCTACTTGATTTATCATTTGTTTTTGCTATTTCCCTTTCTTTATCTTTCGGGCATTTTTTATCCTTGTATTTTCCACTCAATATGCGCTTAATATCAATGCCATTCGAGTTTGAAATTTCCGAGATTTTCTGGGGCAATCAGCAGATTGCTGAAGAATCACATCATAGGCATTCTCATTGATGTATATCACTTTTACTATTTTATCTGCCAACGTCTTTGAAACTGCTAGAGACATTTACCAGAATACTGTTCGCCTTTTAATGCAATAGCTCTCTCAGACTTTATTCCAGAAAGTGGCCACTACATTCAGTATCTGCTGTAACCGTAACAAATCTACTTGATTTATCATTTGTTTTTGCTATTTCCCTTCCTTTATCTTTCTTGCATTTTTTATCTTTGTATTTTCCACTCAATATGCGCTTAATATCAATGCCATTCGAGTTTGAAATTTCCGAGATTTTCTTGGGCAATCAGCAGATTGCTGAAGAATCACATCGTAGGCAATCTCATTGATGTATATCAAAGTTTTGTGACGCCATAATTTTTAACAGTTTTAACGGGTCTTTATCAGCAACTGGGCGGCAGTTCCTATTTTCCCATCCACTATTTAACCCAGATGCATGCTTACACGTTATCTTAATGGCTATAATAAAGTTTTGGTCATCGCAGCAGATGAGAGGGCAAATGTTGCCAAAAGTCATAAAATAAACTTCGAGCTTTAAATGCTTCTAAACACATAAAAGAAAGTGGGCCTTTAGATGTTCGTGGCTGTAGTTTAACAGTGGCTTTCCATAACACTAAAATAGATAATAAAAAGTAACTTGCAGACTCGTTGGCATTTCTGACGTACTATGTTTTGGCTTTCTGCTTCAATGGATGTTACATGCTCAAATTCTTTTTAATCCGAATCAGAGAGAATTTCTGGATGTATTGGGCTTTTCTAAATTCAGACACAAATTTTTCACTCAAGTGTTATAAGATATAATTATTATTTAAATGTAGGCAACGTTATGGTCTTATAGAAAAAAAAAAGAAAAAAGAAAAAAAAAGGAGGGAAAAAATATTGTTAAAAATAAATTCTTTGAAGAACTTTTCCATCATAAAATAGAGGATTAATACTGATATATTTTGATAAATAAAGCCTCTAATCTATATATGCATGCATTTATTTGTGTACGAATGTTTGTACAACTTTAATACAAATTCTATAGCCTTTGACCCATTTTGATAAAATTAGGCCCCTTTGGCACGCATTTTTGAAGATAAAAGCAAAACCACTGTCGATTTTTCAAAGTCCAAAAGTTAAAAAAAGAATTAAGTAAGTTTTTGGTGGTTTCTTCCGGAAATATTATTTCCTCAAAAATGACTTTTCATTAACTAGAAACTCAAAATATTACTTTTCTAATAATACAAATTACATGTGCGCTCTATTTTTTCTTTAATTTTAATAATTTTTAAAAATTAGATATGATACTCAATCTATAAAAAACTTTTTTATATTTAAGAATGATGAAATTCAAACTACTAGTAATATTTAAATTTGCAGTAGTACTGTATTTAAAGCAATAGTAGGGGTTTAAAGTAGTATTAGTACTGTATTTAAAGTAGTTAAAGTAGTATTAGTACTGTATTTAAAGTAGTTAAAGTAGTATTAGTACTGTATTTAAAGTAGTTAAAGTAGTATTAGTACTGTATTTAAAGTAGTTAAAGTAGTATTAGTACTGTATTTAAAGTAGTTAAAGTAGTATTAGTACTGTATTTAAAGTAGTTAAAGTAGTATTAGTACTGTATTTAAAGTAGTTAAAGTAGTATTAGTACTGTATTTAAAGTAGTTGTAGCAGTTTAAAGTAGTTAAAGGAGTAGTAGTTTAAATAGTAGTAGTGCTGTATTTAAAGTAGTTGAAGCAGTTTAAAGTAGTTAAAGGAATAGTAGTTTAAATAGCAGTAGTACTGTATTTAAAGTAGCAATAGTTTAAAATAGTTAAGTAGTAGCAGTAGTTTAAAGTAGTAGTAGTACTGTATTTAAATTAATAGTAATGATTTAAATAGTAATAGTATTGTATTTAAAGTAGTAGCAGTAGTTTAAAGTTGTAAAAATAGTAGTAATAGCTTAAAGAAATTAAAATATTCATAGTAGTCAAAAGTAGCTAAAGTAGTAGTAGTTTAAAGTAGTTAAAGTAGTAGTAGTAGCTTAAAGTAGTTAAAGTAGTAGTAGTAGCTTAAAGTAGTTAAAATAGTTAATCAAATTGCATCAAACTATTCAATATATGCTTTTGCTTTTGTTAAAACTAAAATAAAACATTGCGTTCTGTTGACAAATGTGGATTTTCTAATCTCCTTTTGTTTTGCGCTATATGTTTTTAATTTGCTCGCTTAGTAATTTGCAACAGAGAGTAAATCATTTAAATTTATATGTTTCAATCTTATTAAATAACAAGATAACATTTTAAATAATTGCATTTTATATAAATAGTTTATTTGCCGGGGTAGCCAATATTCCGGGAGATCAAACTGGTCACCAACGGTGGTTAATACGTTAAAAAAAAACTTATTTTTGTTGAACAACCTGTCAGATTAATATGACAGATAATTTATTTATCCGACGGTTAGTCTGATGTGGAAATATTGTCTTGGCGCCATTGATATAAGCATTTCTCCTTTATAAAGTATTATTCCGCCTAAAATAAGAATGTATTGGAAAGTTAATGATTTAGCGTAGGTAGACGTGAAAATTTGTTATTAAGAATATTTAAGAAAGCTGTTACATCTAGTTTTTAATCCCCTTCAATAGTGTACATCCTGTTTTGACAACTGCAGACGGTAATTTATGGAAAAAGAAACTCTGTGTCATTTGTTATATCTGCAGAGGCGAGCATTTTGAAAAGTTATGTTCGAAAACTACAGCAAGCTCTAGCGTGTGATACATAATTTATGAATCCGCATCAGTTGAATGTTATAAACAATAATCCTTTATTTGCCTCCAACTAGAATCAACAGATTCAGAATAAAAAAGAACAGAAATATGGAAAGTTTTTCAATCCGAAATTGGCAATATCTATCACACCACAAATACGTGGTTTGACAGGTGACATGTATAACTTTCAAAACGGATTCTGCAGCTGCAAGACTTCTGCTTCGTTCAGATGAGTACAAGAAAAGGTTTAAAAATAAATAAATGGTACTAAAAAATAAAAGAAAAAAATTGCGAGACTTTTCTTTTAAAAGTGACAGTCAGGTTGCCATGGACAATTTCTCACGAAGGCATCATCTATTTGTTTTATGTTAATCTTCTGAGAGAGGGGAAATCTCGTTTCTTAAATCCCTGATGACCCCAGACACCAGTCTGCGTAAAAGGGGATGGATCAGCAGAAACAATAAAAAATGAAAGGTAGGAGGGGGGGATGCAATAACACTCTTCTTAAGTCAAATCAGTCAAGCGCAGTAGGAAAGAAACCAGTTATTCAAAACAGATTGTTCTTAAAACGAGCACATCGTTTTGTTTTGAGAATGTTTTGTTTCTAGACTTCATTTTTTTTTTTTTTTTTTTTTTTTAGTTCCATGAGTTTTATTAATTTTAACTTCATCAAAGATGTATGATCATGATTGCTCGCCCTTTGTTTTAAAAAATATTCTTTATTACGTTGGTTTTGATTGGTAAATTTATTTGGACTCTTTTACCCTCTGTTTAGATTTTTCAGTGGTGTTTCTTCTTAGCCTTTTCATCAAGGGATTTTTTTTTTTGTATTAGTGTTGCTAACAGTATAAAATATTATTTTTAAAGCCAAAAGTAGAAAAATTATAGAATTGAAATATTAGCGTACATGTCATTTTTTAAAAACATAATATTTAGTACTAAGGCTTCGACTGTTGAATTTATTCTTATGACATTGTATTCATTATTACTTTCTAATAAATATATTCTTTATTACGTTGGTTTTGACTGGTAAATTTATTTGGACCCATTTAGATTTTTCAATGGCATTATGGTGTTTCTTCTTTGAATTTTCATCAAGGGATTTTTTTTCTTCTTTTTTTGTATTAGTGTTGCTAACAATAGGTAAAAGATCATTTTTAAAGCCAAAAGTAGAAAAATTATAGAATTTAAATATTAGTTAAATATTAGCGCACATGTTATTTTTTTTAAACATAATATTTAGTGCTAAGGCTTCGACTTTTGAATTTATTCTTATTACGTTGTATTCATTATTACGTTCTAATAAATATATTCTTTATTAGGTTGGTTTTGGCTGGTAAATTTATTTGGATTTATTTACCCTCGGTTTAGAATTTTCAATGGTGTTTCTTCTTTGCCTTTTCATCAAGGGATTTTTTTTTTTGTATTAGTGTTGCTAACAGTAGGTAAAAGATTATTTTTAAAGCCAAAAGTAGAAAAATTATAGAATTTAAATATTAGCGCACATGTCATTTTTTTAAAACATAATATTTAGTACTAAGGCTTCGACTGTTGAATTTATTCTTATTATGTTGTATTCATTATAATACTCTAATAAATATAGTCTTTATTCTTCTAGATTTCTTTATGAAACCGTTAGAATTTTGTTTCTAGATCTTTTTTTCGGGAAATTACACTGATTTTTATATTTACCTTTACATACATTTTAAAGCTTTTTGCATCTTTAGATGCCATTTCCTAAAATTCTAATCTCTGATAGAATTTCATTACGAAAAACCTCATAAATTAAAATCTAATGCATATTTTTTAAAAATGCATAATGCACATTTTAAAATATAATGCATATTTGTAAAATTTGGTATAATAATTCTCCTATATGTTCTGTTGTTCCTGATCTAGAGAATAAGTAATCTATTCATTTAGAAATATTTTATAGTTGTTTTTGTGCTTCGAAATGGAAAAAAAATAGGGAATTTTGTGTTATTTGTCATTTGATAAATAACATTTTATCATATGAATAGATATATAGCTTATTTTTTAATTCAGTAACTAGATTATATATTTATTAACTTATCTGCAAAATTTTAACAAGTCATTTAATAAACCTCTAAACTAGAAGAGTTTTACCTTAAACCTTTTTTCAACCAAAAAAAAAACAAAAAAAAAACGCCCTTTTTTCAATTTTTTTTTTATTTTATTATTGCCACTTAGCTGGCATATATTGGTTTCATAGATGTTTTTTCAGTCGTCAAATATTTGAAAATATAAATATTTTTGAACATTTTTTAAACAGTTCATCCCGAACGTAGTCACATACGTAGTCAAAAGATTTGTTTTGCTCTCTTTTTTGTTACTTTTTATTTATTTGAACTCATTTACAATTGCTTTGACTTTTTTTTTCTTGTATCTTTTTTACCTTTTAAATGAAGATCTATTTTCTATCAGTAAATAGAGAATCAATTTCGTAATGCCAATCATAGAGGAAAAGGAGAAATTATAGTAATGAAGCGACAATGTCTGTTTTTATTTATTTATTTCGAAAGGAAATCATTATTACACTGGTTGTGAACGTAAAATTTATTTGGATCATTTTATCATTTGTTTCGGTTTTTCAGTCATGTTTCTTCTTTACCTTGTAATCAAAAAGAATGATCAAATCTTCTTTATTACTATTAATACAGAAGCAAGCTGGATATTTTCGAAACGCTTCGCTAATTCGTTGGTATCAAATACACATTTCTAATTCCTAATAATCAATCTTTTCGCATTTTAATTATTTATTATATCGCACACATTTTACCAACATGGATTCAATGTATAAAAGTATCCAAACACAAAATATTTATAATTTCATATTTATTTTTATACTAGCCTAAAAATAATTTAAATCAACCGTTGATAATGGTTGTCATGTCAACAATCAGAACACAATGCGCATGCTTGAATTTTCTTCGCCAGTTACGGTAACGCAAATGCGTGAATTTTTCTACGCCAGTTGGGGTAACGCTATGCAGATTAGACATTTTTAATTTCTTTTATTCTGTGTTATTTTAATTCAAAAGTACTTCAGAATGAATCTGAAACATGGATTAATTAACAATGTTTAATTTTAAATGCATAAAACATTAAGAAAATAAACAGAATCGTTTGAAATAATCGGCCGAAAAATGTTAACCCTAACCTCATTACTGTTGGGAGAAAAAAAACAATAAAACTGAAGCCTTACTCATTTGGCGGTGGGGAAAATGGAAGATTTTTTTGGCGGGAAAGTTGGCGGTGGGGAAAATGGAAGATTTTTTGGCGGAAAGTTAGTTTTTAATTACTAATTAAAATTCTAATTAAAAATTTCAAAAAAAGGGACCCCAGGTGCACATTCCCGACCTCTAAGGTATACATGTACCATATTTGGTAGCTGTATGTCAAATGACCTGGCCTGTAGAGCGCCAAGACACACACACATTGAGGTTTATTTATAAGTATAAGATTAATGTTACCGATTATTTACTGATTCCATATCCAAACGACCATGGTTTTATCCAGACAGGCTGAATCCCCTATCGTATTGGGAAGGTGTGGGCTATATTTTCTCTTTTTAAGGGTTTTTATTGTAGCCTAGAAATCATTACACTGCACTCCACTCATATGAAGAGAGCATAATTGTTTTTGTTAAGAACTTAAAACTGTTGACTTGTATGTATCAAATAAGAATTTAAGAATTTTTCATTCATTACTAGATTTTAAGCCAAATTTTGAATCAACCTGTATTTTCATCATATTTATAAGGTATCAATGATTTCACTGTTATCATTCTTTGTCAAAATATTATTCACTTTATGATGCACGAAAAATTTTAATGCCAAATCAGTTATTAATATGAACAATATATAGATTCATAATTTTCTGTCTCAGCTTGGACAAAAATGCAATTATTTTTCGAAAAAAATGCAAGTTGGGAAAAAACGTAGAATATACTTTTCAAATTATATATAAAATTTAGACTTCTGATTAGATCCGATTCTTTTTATTAGCGAATAATTCACTAAAAAATGCTGGAAAATGAAAGCCCGCACACATTTAAAAAAATTTCCTTTACCGATAAAAGCGAGAACTTATGATCTT
This sequence comes from Argiope bruennichi, assembly GCF_947563725.1. Classification (NCBI taxonomy): domain Eukaryota; kingdom Metazoa; phylum Arthropoda; class Arachnida; order Araneae; family Araneidae; genus Argiope; species Argiope bruennichi. The sequence goes on from NC_079160.1 coordinate 75,058,350, forward strand.
CGATATTAGATTTACCTTGAACTTTGTACGCAAACATTGCCGATCTTCGGTGAAATATTAATGAATAATAATTTAATAATATATTAATAATTAGTATTAATAATGTAATTTTCAGCCTGGTGCACGCCCATTTCGATACTGAGAACCTTATCAGCCTCCACGACCCTTACTGTAGAAATAAGTGGATTGTTCAAAGTTGAACCATGGCTTCCCGGAGGATTAACCACAAAATTTAAATCTGCGTTTATAAGATTCTGACACTGAATGATTATATTTATCTTAAATTCAAACACGGTAGGTACCTTAGCAAGTAGAAATCGTTTCCTTCTCACCCTTCTGTTTTTCCGAACTTCCGCAAATTTTATTATTTCCTGGTACTCATTTTTCCCCCCTTCTCGTAAATTTTCTTATACTACATTGAAGAACTATAGTTTATGGGAAGAGAGCACATAATCTTTATTTCTTTTCCTCGTGTACTTTTTTATAGTTGCTTTTGTACCATACCAAGCCGGAAAAGAACATAATAAAACAATTCTTAATATTAATTGTTTCTCCAAAACCTTATTGGATATATTTTATGCAAGAATATCATTTCTCCTAGCACCTTGGCTATTTTCAGACTACCCCAAGATTATATCCCCTTGTTTTCTTGGAGATTTTAAGATTATGTCCAGATCGCTAAGTTCCATGGTTCATAAGAAACCAAGATAGTAGCGACTTTTATTAGTAATGTGGTGAAAGCTTATAAGCCAGTTAACAGCTAAGCTACACGAGCCATTGCTTTTTTTTATCGTGGTCATGTTACTCGGCTGCGAACCACAAGGTCCCAGGTTCTATCCTCGCTCAGTTCAATCTGCCACGTTGGAGTCTGTGGTGAAAGCTTATAAGCCAATTAACAGCTATGCTACATGAGCAATTGCTTTTCTATCGTGGTCATGTTACTCGGCTGCGAACCACAAGCTCCCAGGTTCTATCATCGTACAATTCAATCCGCCTCAGTAACAAGAAATAACCAGAGTGGTAAAAATAACATGAACGGTAATTTCAAATCTTACTCATCGCATTTTTTTTAATTGAATATTAGTTCATGAAAATTCAAGAATTAAAAAGTAGGTTTCTATTCTGTGGAAGATTCTATTTTCATGCAAAATATTCAATTATATTTATTTCGTACACTTAAATCAGTGCTTATTAATGTTAATCAGTTCTATATCCAGTTTCACTTAGACTGCAATCATTATCCATGTTATATAACTCTACCAAAGTCTTTATAACTTTTACAAATTGGTATTGATGATTCAGCAAAATAAAAGAAAGGTGATTGCTAATCTTATAAGTGTAAATTCTTTTATAAAATATTATTTCAAGAAAATTTAGAGCTTTCAGAAGTGGGGTTTGATTCTCTGAAAGATTTCTATTTCCACTTTCAATTTGTTTAGCAACTATATTGATTTTGAATATTTAAATAAGTATTCATTAATGATCGATGTTTTTTACTTTTTCATATTCGCAGAAGAGAGAAAGTTTTGCAAGTATCAAAAAATTCGAACTCGAGATTTTGACGAATCTCAATGCTTTGGACTTCCCTCAATTCGAAAAACAACATTTTTGGAAAAGTCTGTCTCTGACAAAGTTATATCACTGACTCTCCGACCAACCCAAAGGCACACGGATAAAGAAAACTAAATGACCGGACCGATGCAACAGCAACACTGGCGGGAATTGTGGTTGAGTCATAAGGGACATCACCGGCCACGGTACAACCCTTCCCGAAGGAAAAACGTCCTGTCATCGATGGGAGGAGAAGATCCCACACCTTTTTATGTACCCTCCAGAGTGGTGATATCCAACCAACATACCAGAAGCATCTCATCCTCTTTTTGAAGTGCTCATCGGGGGTATGTCTGTGACAAAGATAACTCAATAACGCTTTGAGCTGGAAGGGTTAATTTTTGGTTTGCTGTCTTCATACCAAATTTGTAGATTTCTATCAAATTTTGTGCAAAATCAGCTTAGAGGAAGTCCGTCTGCCCTGTTGTTCGAATAATAGGTAACACAATAATTACAAAACGAAGAGAGCTACATATATAAAATTCGATACATAGATTTACCATCTATAATGTAGACATCTATCAATTTTTTATCGAATCCAGCAAGGAACTGTTCGTCTGTCTGTCTGTACTTTTAGAAACATATAAACACGATAAAACAAAGTCGAGCTGACTTAAATATATCAAATATGATATGTGATTGTGTGACTGCAAGTGTAATTTTATGTCGAATTTTAGTTTTAGTCTGTTGGATAAAACACGTCTAAATCACAAATTCCATTTTCGAATTCTGTTAACGTCATGGCAGGGATTAATCTCTAAAAGATAACTCCAAAGATAACACAACAGATTCAGTAAAAACGTGAAATCCATGCCAATGGTTGATATTTCGTATCTATAATAATAAATAATAGCAGAAATTTCATGGAAGGCGTTTTCTGGGATAACACCTTTATTAGAGAGTATGCGATAACGTTTTTAGGAGACCACTGTGATTGGTTTTATATTGTAATGAAATTCAAAAGCGGCATTTGCCACTACATTCTTTTTCCAGAACGCGTCTTCAACTGTGTATTTTTATTCTGTGAAATTTTCTGTTTCCTTTCAAAGTTTCCTTAGTAGTTCAATGTTAGATATTGTATAATAAAATAACTGTCTTACTCTTCAAAATTGTAATGTTAAGCGATTTAGTTAGGTTTTTTTACCGGCGAATCTTCTTTAAAATATACTCCCCCCCCCCCCATGTAGACAGCAATGATATCAACTCCCCTTTCTCATCGAGTCTGTAATGCCACTCGAAGCTTGGACACAAAAGATCCGATCGTTAATTTTATTTTCTTTGAACTTATCTGCTTTTCTGGAGCAGTGCCTATTCTAAACAAATAAATAATAACAAAGATCCCCCCCCCCAAAAAAATGAATTTGAAAAATGAAAAATCTTTGAATTCGGAGAATTCTACACCCTGCAAAACCGCATCCACAGATACCATCAAAACAAAATGCGAAATTTTTCACCAAATTGTCTATTGTGTGAATTACTGAATATTCTTTATTCTTTCTTAATTTTATTTTTCGAATATCGTTTAAAATTTTCTTTATGAAAATGAATTTGGTTGCGGATGAATGAGCTCACTTTTCGGTATCTTTCTATGAAAAACTGGAGGAGGGGGTGGAAAGTTCTCTTCGGTGATGCCAACGTTTAAACAATAATAAAACGCCGAAATGGCGCGATCTATTTTTCTTTCCATAAAGAATAACGATTCAATGTTTGGGGTTGGGCTTGATGTGCATCATATATGATTGATGCGAGGGAGAACTCTTCTATAAATCGGGTGGGAGAAAACAAAACCCTGAGAGAGGCAAGACAGATTAAACATTTTTCTTATTATGCGCATACTTCAGAAAACAAACGCTTAAATCGAACTTTGTTTACCTTAAACTTAATTTCAATGGTTTATAATTTTCTCAGTGTTTTGATATTCTAAAGTAATGCACATTAATGAGAAAAGATATGATTAAATGAAAACAACCAGTAAAATTAAAATCGTCCGCTATGTTATGTTTTAGAACAGTATCGGATACAACACATTTCAGAGAAAGTGCGGATTTCAGGATATTAGGAATTTAATTTTATCATTATATTATATTCACATAGATTTATTTTCGTTTGTGCGATAATTAGTTGCCTTTGGCGATCAGCTGATTTTCCAGGGATATTGGTTATATTCAATTCCTGTTTAGTCGTTTGGATATGCTTTTATGTATATGATTATCACATCGAGGGGGGGAGGCACCTCAGATTTGAAGGTGAGAAGCGTCTGGCATGATGATTGGATTTCACCACTTGAGTGGGTACAGAAATGATGAGGAGTTGACTACCCTCTACCGATGACGGAACGTGCTTCCCAGGGGAAGGGTTGTACTGTGACCGGTGATGACTCTTAAGACTCAACCTTAGTTCCCATCAATGCTGTCACGGCAGTCCGGTCATTCAGATTTTATCCGTGTCCCACAGGGCGGATCGAAGTAGTTAATGTGTGATTTATGTATATGATTGTCAAGCATTAAAGCCATGTTGTTTTAATTGTCTTATATGAATGTTTTTCATTGGATGGAACAATGTGGAACTTTCATGAAATGTATACTATTTCCATAACGTTATCGCGATATTGCAAAAATAAATGTATGGTCATCTATTCTCTGAATTCTGCTTTATTGCAAATTCATTTTTTATTTGTCTTCTAAACCGCACAGATATTAAATAGAATTCTTTTTCTTTAGCTTTCAGCAATGCAAAAAAACAAATCATATATATTATAAAACTATTAAAACGGTTTAAATTTCATGCCACCAATGTAATCTATTGTTGGAAATTAAGTACAAAAATATTTTGAAAGAGTTGTCAAAAATCAGGGAAATGTTCGCATAGTTATGAAAATATAAGAATAGTGGATTCTTTATCCTATAAGAGATATAGGTACCTAATGATAGTATGATGCAGTAGCAAAAATCGTATATCCTTTAGGGGGCCGCTTCAGACATGGGGATGAAAAACTCTGGGTCTGGTGATTGAATCTCATTTAGCATGTAATTGTATTAAAACTGCCGATTCGAGGAACCTCCACTTCCATGGCAGATAAATATCACCGAAAAATAAAAGGTTGCAGTAAGACTGTGTTAATTTATATTAGAACTACTGGGTAAACTCCTTATATTTTTTGCTCAAAAACCTGATAGGAATCTACAAATTTGATGTAAAGATTATATATGAGATTCCATCCATATAGGTTGAAGCATTTTTAAGTTATTGTTTTTACATGCAGAAATAATTCCAAAGATGAGTTTTTTTAAATTCAGAGATGTCTAAAACGTAAAAATTCGTCAAAACCTCGAGTTGAAATATTTTTTATGGTTGCATTACTTTTTCTTGTACACTTCATATACGAGAAAGTGAAAACAGTCTTCATAGACAATCAGAGAGGTAAAAAAAATGCAGAAATTTATTAAAATCAATAAACCTCAAAATCTTCTGACAATTGCACATTTTTCAAATAGAAGCAAGTAACAAGCGTTTTCCCTACGACTTCTATGATCCTTCTCTGTTCTCTTTTTATCATCGTCTGCTTCCCCTGAATTTATAGCGGATTTTAGTTCAGTTTTAGTTATATTGACGTCCCATTTTAAGCGACACTAGAGCTAGTTTGGGACGGACCTCATAATTTTGAATCGCGGTCAGATCACGAGGACGACACCTGAACTGGCACCCCCTCTCCACACCACGCCACACCAACGGGAGGGCGTTTGGCCTTGACGGATTTAACCTGCAACAGACACCCTTACACGCCGGTTCTTAGGTGGAATCGGGTCTCGAACCTGAAACCCTTCGGCTCACGAGCCGAGACCTTAACACCAGACCACCGCGGTCCGAATTTATAGCGGAATTAGGATAGTGTATGAAGAATATCGGCAAACCCTCGATCTGGGCAGTTCGAAAGTATGAGTGCTTCTCCAAAATTTCAGGCTATAGTGTCACAAAATGGTGAGTTTAATATTTCGTAATGTGATGAAAAAAATTGATGCAGCATTTTGGATGCCTTCTTTTCCCCTGGATTGAAAAGAAAATTTGATTCAGATCTTTGGCCCTTAAAACTACATAATAAATTTTATTTGGAGTTTTTGAAATTTTGAGATATTATTTACGCATACATGAGGCCAACGAATGATTTGCCTTCGACTTTTGCTCCAAAATTTAATATACATCTGCAGTTCTGGTGATAAATATGTATACACCAAATTATATCAATACAGCTCCTTGTATTTTTTTGAGTTAAAGTTTTCGCAGGCATACGAGCAGACAGACAAACTGTCCTTTGATGGATTTTATCCAAATTTTGATGAAAATATATAAATTTAGTATTAAAGCTACACACCACATTTCATCGCTACAGCTTAAAACGTTTTGGAATTCTCATGTTCACAGATAAGCAGATTGAGTGAAAATTCACATAACTCAAAATTCACAATTCTAAAAACTCCCATCCTCTGACCTCAGGGGAGGGGTCTTAGAAACATAAAAATTCATCAAAAATCTCGAAATTGAACTTTTTGATGATTTCAGCACATTCTCTCTATACATACTTCATTTTAGAATGTAAAAAGAGAATCGCTAAGTTAGTTGTTAACTAGAAATCACATCGTAGTATGACAGTGTAATATGTCACCTTGTCACATAACTACGACGACGTGATGAATAATGACTGCTGTACTCAACGCTTAATAGTCATAGTCATGGATGATCAAGACCTCGCTACTTAATCTCAGGTACTTACCCTGTTACATAAACTTCTTACTTTGCGAAATGAATGATGCATGCATTCGGGAAAATGAATGACGATGACTGCATGATTGCTGTCAAATAGTAATTCATGTGACTGTTGTGAATAATGATTTCAATCCTGCTTGACCAGGGCCTTTTTATTTAATCATTGATGCCTATCTTGCTTCATTTGTCTTCAGAGGAAAAAAAGACGAAAGGTTGCTTTATTTTTTAAAAATTTATTTTTTAGAAGAAGCTTTGTAATGGTCTGAAAATTTAAGCCCTATAATTTGAAGAATCTGCGTATCTTTAACTTGCTTGGATTTGAGTAATATTTAGTGGAACTTTGTTGCTCGAGAACGGAAAACGAGTGAGAAAAATGAATTTCGTATAAGCTCTTAGCACCAAAATCTACAATTTTTAACAAGTTCTAAATGAAATTCCTAAAGGGAAGTTGGTACCCCCTATAGCGACAATGTTAAACTACATAACCTTATGTACCTTTTACTCAGAAATTATTAAAGATGCAAGTATAAAATTTTTTCCACAATGTTCCATCTTAGAGATGCCTTTTTCTCCTTTCCAACTGTGGTTGCCATGGAAACCAGCGCATGTTCAGTTTTTCTAGAACTTTGATACTTTTTTTATTCCTAGCTACTCAGATTTGTAATGTATAATTAGAGATGTAACGGTGAATATCTTTGTGTTTGTGTAAGTTTTCGTGTTCGTCAATCAATGACATTCTGTGTTCAATAATATCTTTGATTCTTGAGAGTTAGAAAATGGATTTAAAATATTAGATCATAGATAAGTAAAACCAGTGTACCACATAAATGGCGCGACTGCACTTAGAATTATTTTGCTCTGGCGCCATAGACATCGACACACAGTTTAAGTAGACATTTTTTTCTTTACTGTTGTGAAATGTTAATTATATATTGCTTAGTATTTTTTTAAAAATTTAACTGAACATCACTGATAAGTTTTGAAAAAAAAAGTGACATTTTTTAACACTTGATCAACACTATTAAGAAAAATTTTAGGAATATCAGAAAACTTTCACATCAGTATGTACATTTATATGCATGAAATACCTGAATAAAATTTCAAGAGCATGTATGAAATAGATTTAGAGAAAAAGGTACATTTAGTTACTAAAATACTATTTTAAGATAATGCTATTTAAAGAGATGTCAGTATGTCTGCAATAATTTAAATTCAGTAAACAGTTATTAAAAAGTGCAAAAATTTAAATGTATGAAATTTGGCATAGTTTTATCATCAGAATTAAAGATGTGCATTAAATTTTGAACTAAATTCATTCTATGATTGTCCGTCAGTCAATCTGTCTATCCATGGGGATGTGAAGGCCCTAATTCATATATATAAAAAAGTAAAAAAAAAAAAAATCCAAATGAAATTTTATAGTGATTTTTATATCAAAATTATAATTCTAAATCAAATTTTAGATCTAATAAATCAAAGGAAAAAGATCAAAATGCATACTATGCTCTCTTCTCCGTATTATAAAGTTTAGTTTAGTTACATTAACGTCAAGTTTAAAGCAATACTAGGGCTATTTTGGGATGGACCTCGTCATTTTGAACCACGGTCAGATGTCAAGGACGACACCTGAGCTGGCACCCCCTCTCCACACCAATGGTAGGACATTTGGCCCTGACGGATTTAGCGTGCAACAGACCCCTTTACACGGCGGATCTTTGGTGGAAGGGGGTCTCGAACCTGAAACCTTGCGGCTCACAAGCCGAGACCTTGCCACCACGCCCCCGTATTATAAAGATTTAAATAATTGAGCTATATTGTGTACTTATGGCAGACCGAAGTGATTTCGCGCCTTTGGCGAAACTGCCAAAGCAACACCTCTTCGTACATATTATATTCTTACTCATTTTCACCATCCCCCTTCCCTGAAAAATCATCTTCTTAATTTTTGTTTGTATAAAATTACATATATTTTATAATTTTGTAAGCAATTTTAATAAAAGGATATGTTCTTGAAATATATTAACTTTATGAATTGTATTAATAAAAAATATTGCAGGTCGCAATTTTCAGAAATAACTACAGTAAAGAAATTGTAAAATATACTCATTTTTTATTTGTTTCTAATATTTTAATCAACCGTTAAAATCTTATTTTCAAATCCATTTTTATTGATACCACAGACCATACCAATCTATTTCTTAAACTTTATAAATGATCATTTTTTGTTTTCCATTACTCTACCTGCGCCCTAAGTGATAGCCATTCTCGCTCCTTTCTACCCCCCCCCCTCCCGCCCTCGCTATGGTTCTGAATATATTGAAAGGTTATGAAATAAAATTGTTGAGAGAGAGCCAACTCTAATCCTAAAAAGCCTTTTTTTTTTCTCAAAACAATATGCGTTATTTTGTCTTTTTAACAAACAACGTTTTGACATCAAGGATCTGACTTCCTGTCTTAACAATGTGCAGAAGTTTAGAGGGTCAAAACTTTAAAAACTAGAATGAGTATTTAGAAATGAATTGAGGTATTTTTGTAACTTATTTTACACTTACTGATATTTCTTTTTAATATCTTTAACAAAAATTATACTGATTCTTTTATGTACTGTTTGTCAGTTGAAAAATAAAATCTTCTCTTTGTTTAAAAAAAAGTTTTTTATTATGTTCAAATTTTACATTTTTTCAAAATGAAAAAAAATAATCTGTATTTTATGTCTTGAATTTTTTTTCATCCATGCATAATATATTCTATTTTACATGCTCAAAATTTTCTGTCAAGCAATTGATGCTTCAGATATTATAATACGATTTTTGATTTAATTTTGTCTGTAAATGCTGTATCTGAATTTCGGCGTTTGTTCTTTATTCTGTCACGTAATAGAGAAATTTTTAGAAATATTTTTATTTTCATCATATATTTCATGCAACATATCTAATTCTTGATCTTATGCTTAATAAAATATTACATCAATATAATATTTCATTCAACAAAGTTTTGAACTTGACCAAAGTTGAAAACATTGCCTAAGTGATTATGTGCTCTTATCTTATAGTAATGCTATCAACCACTCATATAAGAGCATATAATGCATTAGTGAGATCTAACGCTGCACAAACTGACATAAAGGAGATGATTCACTTTGGCGTCTAAAGATGTGATTTTAAGTAATCCGACTTGTACTGAAAGCAAGCCACTGATGGCTCCAACAATTATTTATATCCTAACTCCCTCATCCCTCAGGCAATTCAAAATGAATTTCTCGTAAACAAAGTTTTGAAATGTTGCTTATGTGATTATTCTGCAGTTATCATGTAATGATTTTATCATATACTCATGTTCCAGCGAATAAGTTATGTCACAACCAATGTTGTACCATCTATAATGTAAAACTATACTTCAGGTTGGAATCAAAAGCTAGAACCTTACCTTTGTTTTAAATGATCTAATCAAGATTGGAAACCAACCGTTGATAACTTAAACAGTGTTTTTTTATCTCTCCTTCAAATATGTTGACATTTTTTTTTTTTTTTTTTTTTGTCATAGCTCAAGTAAATTTCTCAATTCCGATTCAATACTTATTATTAGTAACTATATTTGAAATACCATTTTTTACTTTCTCGTATATGAAATATAGATAAAGTGTAATAATCGTCAAAGCATTCGAACGCCATATTTTGAAGAATCTCGACATTTTAGACCACTTTGAGTTCGAAAAAATACATTTTTGGAAAATGTCCGTCTGTTTGCCTGTGACAAAGACAACTTAAAAAGGCTTTGAGCTAGACGGTTGAAATTTAGTATACAAACTTAAAAGTAAATTTTCAGGTTTCTATCAAATTTTGAGCAAAATTCTTTTAAAGCAAGTCTGTCTGTCCGAATATAAGTTAGCAAGATACCTGCAAAACGAAAGCAGCTAAATAGATAAACGCCGGTACACAGATTTAACATCTTTAGCATAGACGCCTATTAAATTTTGTGCGAAATCCATCAAGGAGTTACCGTCTGTCGATCCGTACTTTCAGAAACATGAAAACGCGATATTTCAAAATTTTAATGACATAAACATATCAAATTAGTTATGTGATTTTTGTGATTACAAGTGCAGTTTTATGTCAATTTTTTCTTTCAATCTGTTGGGAAGAACGGGTCTGAGACCAAATTCGATTTTTGGATACTATAAACCATATGCCAGGGATTAATCGCCAAATAATTCGCCAAGGATGGCACGATAGATTCAGCAAAAGAACTAAATTCACACCAAAAGTTACTATTTCGTAATTATTGCACCCCAATGCCATTCAAGGCATTCTCTGGATTAACACCTTTATTAGAGAGTATATGAAAAAGTTTAGGGAGACCACATTAACTCTATCCAGAGGTTAGGTGCCTTCCAGTTCACATGCTCTTTAGTCAAACCTTGCTTATGTGATTGTGGTATAATTATCATGTAATGATGTTGTCACACGTTATACTACAGCAAATAATTATTGTCATTCCCAACGTACCTTGGTCAATTACCAAACTAGAGAAGTTGAGATCTACATGGAAGGCTGCGACCTTGTTTTTTTTTATTTTAAGGGATTCAATCAGTATTGGAAATAAACCAATGATACCTCCGACAGAAGTTTGTCTCGTCACACGTGTTGACAGATTCTTTCGGAGACAAAATGGAGAAAGTGCTATTAAAAGTAGGTGTTTTTTTTTAGTTGCGAGCCACGCCCTTATCAAGAACGATGGATATGAATATTTTTCAATTTCGGCCACTGGGCGTGGTCAGTGGTAGAAGGCTTTGTCCTCCCACTGCTAAGTGATGAATTGGCACTTTCATTGCAACTGGATTTCTTCTCTTTCTGTCCTGCGGAATGCCACTGGGTTGGCGGACTGTTGATAGGAATTAAATAAAATTCGCTACATGCTTCTTTCATTATTTTTTGTTTTTCTTTCGTTTCTCTTCAATTGTTTTTAATGGAAAACAAACCTGCTGTCGATTCTCTCGAGTTAAGAAGTTAATATTGTTTTTTTTTTTAAATACGTTTTTGAGGAGTGTTTGAATAAATCTCTGTGTCTTAATGAACATTTGAAATTTATTTGTCGTTTTGTAAATTTTCTGACAGGAATACTTGTTTTGTAATACTCCTTGCATGGCCATACTGAGAGTGTTCTGAATACAAAAGATTGGGGTTTTTTATTACTAAAATTGCAAAAATTTTCGGTTCACTTAAAAATTTCTTTAAAAAATTTGAACCAAAATGGAAAGGAATAGACATGAATTGTCATCTGTTTGGTTAAAATACACCTTTAAGTACCACTGCAAATGCCTTTATTTTTTTTGTCTCAATCTTAGTAAAAATCGGAATCTTGTGAAAATTCCGAAAATTTAGTTAAAAAGCGTTTTAAACAGCTGCTTAGAATTATATTTAGGAGCGGGTTGGAAAAAGTAAAATTAAAATTTGACTAATTTCAAGCACTGCAGTAAATTACTGCAAAGAAAGAATTTCAGCTCATGTTGTGTCATTTAAGGATGGCTTAAAGGAAAAGGATGTTATCTTTAGTTGTGAACAAAGAATATTTGATAGCTGATGATTAGGATAGAATAATAGCTGATTTGATTAAATTTTTGATAATGGCTGGAAAGTTTGACTCATTTCAAACACTGCAGTAAAGGATTTAAAGAAATAATTTCAGCTCATGCTGTCTCATTAAGGATAGCTTAAAGGAAAAGGATGTTATCTTTAGTTGTGAACAAAGAATATTTGATAGCTGATGATTAGGATAGAATAATAGCTGATTTGGTTAAATTTTTGGAAAAAGGACAGAAAAGTTTGACTAATTTCAAACACTGCAGTAAAGGATTTAAAGAAATAATTTCAGCTCATGCTGTCTCATTAAGGATGGCTTAAAGAAAAAGAATGGTATCTTTAGTTGTGAACAAAGAATACTTCATAGCTGATGATTAGGATGGAATAATAGCTGATTTGGTTAAATTTTTGATAATGGCTGGAAAGTTTGACTAATTTCAAACGCTTCAGTAAAGGATTTAAAGAAATAATTTCAGCTCATGCTGTCTCATTAAGGATAGCTTAAAGGAAAAGGATGTTATCTTTAGTTGTGAACAAAGAATATTTGATAGCTGATGATTAGGATAGAATAATAGCTGATTTGGTTAAATTTTTGGAAAAAGGACAGAAAAGTTTGACTAATTTCAAACACTGCAGTAAAGGATTTAAAGAAATAATTTCAGCTCATGCTGTCTCATTAAGGATGGCTTAAAGAAAAAGAATGGTATCTTTAGTTGTGAACAAAGAATACTTGATAGCTGATGATTAGGATGGAATAATAGCTGATTTGGTTAAATTTTTGATAATGGCTGGAAAGTTTGACTAATTTCAAACACTGCAGTAAAGGATTTAAAGAAATAATTTCAGCTCATGCTGTCTCATTAAGGATGGCTTAAAGAAAAAGAATGGTATCTTTAGTTGTGAACAAAGAATACTTGATAGCTGATGATTAGGATGGAATAATAGCTGATTTGGTTAAATTTTTGATAATGGCTGGAAAGTTTGACTAATTTCAAACACTGCAGTAAAGGATTTAAAGAAATAATTTCAGCTCATGCTGTCTCATTAAGGATGGCTTAAAGAAAAAGAATGGTATCTTTAGTTGTGAACAAAGAATACTTGATAGCTGATGATTAGGATGGAATAATAGCTGATTTGGTTAAATTTTTGATAATGGCTGGAAAGTTTGACTAATTTCAAACGCTGCAGTAAAGGATTTAAAGAAATAATTTCAGCTCATGCTGTCTCATTAAGGATAGCTTAAAGGAAAAGGATGTTATCTTTAGTTGTGAACAAAGAATATTTGATAGCTGATGATTAGGATAGAATAATAGCTGATTTGGTTAAATTTTTGGAAAAAGGACAGAAAAGTTTGACTAATTTCAAACACTGCAGTAAAGGATTTAAAGAAATAATTTCAGCTCATGCTGTCTCATTAAGGATGGCTTAAAGAAAAAGAATGGTATCTTTAGTTGTGAACAAAGAATACTTGATAGCTGATGATTAGGATGGAATAATAGCTGATTTGGTTAAATTTTTGATAATGGCTGGAAAGTTTGACTAATTTCAAACACTGCAGTAAAGGATTTAAAGAAATAATTTCAGCTCATGCTGTCTCATTAAGGATGGCTTAAAGAAAAAGAATGGTATCTTTAGTTGTGAACAAAGAATACTTGATAGCTGATGATTAGGATGGAATAATAGCTGATTTGGTTAAATTTTTGATAATGGCTGGAAAGTTTGACTAATTTCAAACACTGCAGTAAAGGATTTAAAGAAATAATTTCAGCTCATGCTGTCTCATTAAGGATGGCTTAAAGAAAAAGAATGGTATCTTTAGTTGTGAACAAAGAATACTTGATAGCTGATGATTAGGATGGAATAATAGCTGATTTGGTTAAATTTTTGATAATGGCTGGAAAGTTTGACTAATTTCAAACGCTGCAGTAAAGGATTTAAAGAAATAATTTCAGCTCATGCTGTCTCATTAAGGATGGCTTAAAGAAAAAGGATGTTATCTTTAGTTGTGAACAAAGAATACTTGATAGCTGATGATTAGGATAGAATAATAGCTGATTTGGTTAAATGTTTGGAAAAAGGAAAGAAAGGTTTGACTAATTTCAAACACTGCAGTAAAGGATTTAAAGAAATAATTTCAGCTCATGCTGTCTCATTAAGGATGGCTTAAAGGAAAAGGATGTTATCCTTAGTTGTGAACAAAGAATACTTGATAGCTGATGATTAGGATAAAATGATTTGGTAAAATTCCCCCAATCGTATCAATTTCCAGGTGGTTTATGTATGATATTATTTATCACGTATCATTGCTCTTTCGTCATGATATGCAGAATAATATTCTGTAAAAATTTTTTTACTGTAAATCCCAGATTTTGGCTACATACAACAGAACAAAATGAAATATTTATTTGTCTAGTAGTTTAAATGGAAATGGGGAGTGTCTGCCAATAAAGGAAATGATTGACTAATCTTTGGTTCAAAATTTATCTATATTGTAAGTGACTTGTTGACATGGCTTTATGGCTCAAAATATCATGGAAAATTTCATTAAATATTGCAAATGCAACTACGAGGTAAATGAATAAAAAAAACTTGGCTTAAAATGTCTACATTTTTTTTATTCAACTGTCGAGGAAATTTTAAAAGTAAAATAAATATTTGTATAAGTAAAAATACAATTTTTGATTTTAAAAAACACCTATTCTATTTTTTACGCTTTTCTCTATTTTATCAACATTGTTTCTCAATATTATTGTTAATAATATTTCAGGGAAAAATTTGGGGAAACGCCATTTAAAATAGTTTAGAAATAATTAAAATTGCAAGCAAGCTTTTTATGAATTTTCGCTTTTATTTTTCCAGATTATTAGACTATTATGGAAATGCCAAATTCGCGATATGTTCCCTTCTTTAGTAATTTTAAGCTCAGGTAAAAATTGGTGGTGGGGGATTATATTTTATGAATATGACATCAATGTTCTTGTCTATTTTATTCGTATTTAAATGGATTTAAATACAAAAATAAAATCCATTTAGTGCATTTATAACGATATTATTTTTTAAACATCAAATATTTCTTTGAAAATGCAAAGATATAAACTGTTCATGCATAAACCTATCTGTAAGTATGTTCTCTGCTCAATATGTGTATTTAAAATTGTAGGAAATATTAGTATAATGTATAGATGTCTTATACTCTAGAATATATTCGATTTTAAAGAATACAATGAAAATGGCTGATAAGACAATTATATTTTTTTCAAAAATTCGAATTCAGAAAAATCTGGTTCTAAAAATAAATACAGTTTGAGAAAACGAAAATTCGTAAACAAAATGTTCAAACAAGATTCATTTTTATTTTTTCGTATACATAGTATAGAGAAATTATAGAGTCAAAAAATTCGAATTCGAGATTTTGATGAATCTTCCACCTTCCTGAATTCGAAAAACACAAATTTGGAAAATGTCCGTCCTTCTGTCTGTGACAAAAATTATTCAAAAACACTTTGAACTAGACTGATGAAATTTTGATATTAATACCAAATCTGTAGATTTCTATCAAATTTGTAGCAATTTGTCCGGCTGTTCGAATATAACTACAAGATAAGTACAAAATGAAGAGAACTAGAAAGATAAAACTTGATACATAGATTTAATATCTATAGTGTTGACAGATATAAAAATTTCAAAGTCAAATCCAACAAAGGGCATTTGTAGATCTGTACTTTCAGAAACATGTAAACATGGTAAATCAAAATGGTAACTTAAATATATAATATTTGGTATGAGATTTTGTGAGTACGAGTGCAATTTTGGGTCAAATGTTTGTTTTAATCCTGTGGGAAAAACTCATCTAAAACACAAATTAAATTTTTGGATACTATTAACCGCATGCCAAAGAGTAATCGCCAAAAAAACTCGCCAAGATTGACACGATATATTCATGAACAATGCTGAATTCACGCCTCAGATTAATTATTCTAAGCCAATGCTATGCACGGTTTTGTTCTCAGCAATAACAGCTTTGTTAAGGAGTATGCCGAAATGTTTTTAAGAGACCACTCTCGTTGGTTTAAAAATTTAACAGATTTCTGAAAATGTATAAGTAATAGATATTATTTTGCAAATAAATATAATTGTAAATATACATTAATTATTATTAATTGTAATAAACATTAATAACATTAACAATTAATAATAGTAAATAAAAAATTTTTTTATTTATGAAATAATTATTTCAAAAAACAAATTGAAAATTAATTATATTTTAAATAATAATTTGAAAATATAACTAAGTATAAATAATTTAAATAAGAAAGAATAATGATAAACAAAGCACACGCAGCATTTTGAATGCAGCAATCATAAAATAAAACTTCAAAGTAAATGTTATATATTTAGAGTGATCAAAACTGTTTAAAATGATGATAAATTTATTATTATTATCATTATTAAAAAATACATTGTAAATCAATTAGACATAATCACTTAAAAATCTGAAGATACAAAGTATGTGGACACGATTACTTCTCGAAAGCAATTTAGAATCAGTGGAAGTGGTCTCCCCAAAACTTTCTCGCATACTCTCCAATAAACTTGTCGTGCCAGAGAACTTCTTACATGGTATTGGCATACATTAGTTACGACATATTAACTTTTAGCATAAATTTAGCACTTTAACTGAATCTCTCGTGCCATCCTTGGCGAGTTAATTGGCGATTAATCCCTGCCACCGAGTTAATAGTATCCTAAAGTCGAATTTGTTTTAGACACGTTTTTCTCAACCAAGTGAAACAAAATTTGACACAAAACTGCACTTATGATCTAAAAATTCCGTTCCAAAATTTGAAGCATTTAAATTGTTGCGTTTTTTTATTATTGCGTTTACTTATTTCTGAAAATAAGGGCCGACGGACAATCAAACCTTTGTTGGATTTAGCTCCACAATTTAACAAGTGTCTTCACTATTGATATAAATCTGCGTACTGAATTTAGCTCTCTTTGTTTTGTAATTATTGTGTTAACCCTTTCTTGGGCTGTGGGAAGTATGCTTCCCACCAAATTTATCAATCTTTGTATGAAATTATGTAGGTTGGCATAAGTTCTGACAAATTTTTTTAGAAAGACAGAAATTTAGATGCTTCAGTTCTTTATATCAGACAAAATGATGTGTCTTGATTTGTTACTTAATTATTTATTAACAAATTAATTAATTAATCAAATTAAATTTTTCTAATAAGCTAAATGAATCCCTTTACTTAGTCTAATTTCAAGCCTAAAAATCTTTTAACATAATATGACTAGAAAAAAAATGGCCTTTTAAAGGGTTAATTTATATTCGAACAGCCGGATAGATGGACTTCCTCTGAACAGATTTTACTCAAAATTTGATAGAAGTCTGAAAATTTGGTGTAAAGACCAGATACCAAATTTCAATGGTTTAGCTGAAATTCTTTTTGAGTTATCTTTGTCACAGACAGACAAACGGACATTTTCCAAAAATGTGGTTTGCAAACTCATGTAGGTCTACAAGGTGAAGCTTCCTCAAAATCTCGAATTCGAATTTTTTGGCTACTACAATATATCCTCTATACAACATACATGGGAAAATAAAAATGCATTAGAATTCATGGCAATGTTATTATTATATTCAAAAGGGCTAGTGGAAAAATCCCAATTATGCAAAAAGAATTCGAATCTAAAGTGTTCCAATTAACGTTCCACAACATTGAAATAGTGATTATCTGTTCAAGTGAACAGGTTCTCAGACGCCTAGTGTAAGGTTGTATGCTTTAGAACTGAGAATCATTGGTCTGAAAAATTAAAACTGTAAAATGTACGAAGAGTATTTCTTAATGACAACGCGGTTCAAATTTTTAACAGTAATTCTCAGAATTTCTTCACAGAATCAATGATTGTTGCATATCTAAACCTGTATTTATTCATAAGTTTTCGTCGCCATTCATGGGTGTAAAAAAATCCATTAAATCACAGACAATTTTTTTTCGGAATTATCAAAAATCAAAAATTTTATTTTGTTCTGAATTGTTTAAAAATGAAATTTTTTCTTGTTTTTGGAGAAAAATTTCGTGGAAATTTGTTCTTGTCTTCTTACTTCTGAAAAATCTTGAAGCAGTTTTGAAGAATTTCAAGGCATAACTGGAATTTCCATCAATTAACCGTTTTCAGTAAATTATTTCTATAAAAAAATCTGTAGGAATTATTTATTTATTATTTCATGAGTCATTTTTGCTTTCACATATTCGAGGAATACAAAAAGAAAGTAACTGTCAAATAATTCAAACTTGTGATTTTATAATCAAAATCCCACTGAGTTAAATATTTATAACTGTATGTTTGAAAATCTCTGTGAAAGGACGATTCGCAAACGCACTAAGCTTGGCAAATGAAATTTGGTGCTTGTCTTTATATAAAAATTCTACATGTCTATCAAGTTTTGGTGAAAATTCATCACCAAATTTCTCGCCATCTATTTGTCTTTTAATGAGCTTGTCAATACGAAAATTCAAAAGTGTAATACGTTTAATGTATTTTATACATATGGTTTTTGTATCAGAATTATAGATTTGTATCAGATTGGGACCAAATTCGTCCAAGAGTTGGCAGTCTGTGGGTCTGAATTTTTTCAATATTTAAATACTATGACATAAAATAGCAATGACATACACAAATGAAATTTTGTATAATAAATGGCATTAATATTATATATCTATATCAAATTTTGGACCCAACTGATCTTTAGAAAAACTTCCAAAACACATACGTGTGTTCTCTTTATTATAATTCGAATCTCAAAACGCACTATGTTATGTTATTATATGTGAGAATCGAAGGGTGGGTGCAATACTGCTTGTGTTCCCATCCATTATTTAATGCATTTATAATAATATTTTTAAATATCAAATATTTTTTTAACTAGCGGTTGTAATATCTTTCTCGCTTACTGTCTAATAAACTTTTCATGCCAAAAAAAGCTTTACATGGCATTAGCATACAATAGATACGAAATATTAATTTTTGGCGTGAATTTAGCATTTTTACTGAATCTATAGTGTTATCCTTGGCGTGGGTTTTGGCGATATTAATCTCTGATATGTGATTAATAGTTTCCGAAAATCGAATTTGTGTTTTAGATGCGTTTTTACTAACCGATTGAAACAAAAATGTGACTCAAAACCCATACCAAATTCGATATAATTAAGTTATTGCGGTTTCATGTTTCTTCTAAAAATGCTGTCAAACAGACGGAGATTTAGATCAAAATTTGATCGATATTTAGACTACATATTTTAATTCTGTGAATAGAATTTTTTCTGTCTAATTCTCTTCGTTTTGTAGTTATCTTGTAAAATTACATTCGAAGAGTTGTACAGATAAACTTCCTCTGTACGGATTTTGTTCAAAATGAGATAGAAATTTTGAGATTTCTATTAAAAATCATATACCAAATTTCATCCGTCTAGTTCATAGTGTTTTTGAATTATTTATGTCACAGACAGACTGATGGAGATTTTCCAAAAATGTGTTTTTCGAACTCAAGGAGATCTAAAACGTTGAGTTACGTCAAAATCTCGAATTCGATTTTTTTTTTTTATCATTATTGTAATGTATCTATATTACGTATCCGAGAAAGTAAAATTGCTAAAATGTAATTTTTTTCCATAAACCTGTCTTTAAGGTTCTGTTCAAAATGTGTACTTACAGTTGTAGAAAAATATTAGCTTATTATGGAGATGTCTTCTTCTCTGGAAAATGTTCCGTTTTAAATAATATAGTGCAATGGCTAGCAATTTCTGTTGCCTCATTCCGGCACATGTTGGATATCATATTTATATTCGTGTATTTGCAAATGCAGTTACTCAAAAATAAAACAGGCTACATACCTGAAATTCTGTATGCTGTTTGTATATCTGTATGAGACTTTGGAAATCTATACTTATATAAATCTCAATGTGTGTGTGTGTGTTGGCGCTCTACAGGCCAGTCCATTTGACCTACAGCTACCAAATTTGGTACCTGTATATACTAGAGGTTGGGAATGTGCACCTGGGGTTCCTTTTTTTTTGAATTTTTAATTATTAATTAAAAATTAACTTTCCCGCCAAAAAATCTTTGATTTTCCCCACCGCAAAATGAGTAAGGCTTCAGTTTTTTTTCTTTTTTTCCCAACAGTAATAAAGGTAGGGTTAACATTTTCCCGCTGATTATTTCAAGCGATTCTGTTTATTTTTTAATGTTTTATGCAATTAAAATTAAACATTTTGAATTAATCTATCTTTCAGATTCATTATGAAGTACTTTTGAATTAAAATAACACAGAATAAAGGAAATTAAAATTGTCTAATCTGCATAGTGCACCCCAACTGGCTTAGAAAAATTCACGCATTTGCGTTACCTTAACTGGCTTAGAAAATTCACGCATGCGCATTGTGTTCTGATTATTGACAATATTATCAACGGACGATTCTTGATTTAAATTATTTTTAGGTTAGTTGCATGCTTTTGTAATTAAATTATATTTATGTTAGTTATATATTTTTTGTATATGCTTATAGTTTTAAGTACATCGTTTTCTAAGTAGTTTTTTTTTTTAACCTGTTTTCGACCGATTATTTTAAACGATTCCTTTTATTTTCTTAGTGTTTGATGCATTTAAAATGAAACATTGTTAATAAATCGATCTGTTCATGATGAATCTGAGAAAATTTTGTTGACAAATTCTTGAGATATTACATAAATTAAGAAAGATATTCTTTAGTGTCCATAAAGTTTAAACGCTCAGTGACTCTGTTATCAGTAATCATATTATAAAAAAATGCTTTGTTTCAGTAAAAAATATTATTATATTAATTGCAGATTAATTCTTTCCACTTTAATTTAAGGCATAAATTCTACGGGAGCTTACAGAAAATGAGAGAGATACATATTACGTTATGACTGAAGGCCTTTATAATATTATGAGTGAATTATTTGATTATCAAAATTTGAAGTTTTAAAATATTTTGCTGAAGAATCTATTAAGGTAGGAATTGCGTAAAATATTTAATTATTAAAATTTAAACGAACATTATGATTGGCGAACCAGCTGGTCGCCAAAGGCGGCTAGTAATAATATAAAAGGAAGAAATACTAAACGCATATACGGTGTTTTTTTTATGGTACGAAACATAACACAAAGCGAGTTATACCGTGGAAATATATAAGAATGTTGAAAAGAAAATTCATCAGATGGTTTGCTTCAAAACTAAACTTTTATCATTCTTTTTTAGTAACTAGTACTAGGCAACTACGTCATATACATTCTTACATGCGAAAATGCAATAACTTAAAAATAAAGCAGGCTTTGTATATGAAATTTTGTATACTGTTTTGTCCCGAAAATTGTAACTATGTATGAAATTTTGGAAATAATAATTTAAAAGAAAGAGCTACTAAATGCTTATACAGTCTTTTTTTATTAAATTACGAAACGTAACGCAAAACCAACTATACTGTGGAAACAAATAAAATTGTTGAATGGTGACTCAAATTCACCGGGTGATCTATTTCAACATTAAACTTTTATCATTCTTTTTCATCAACAAGTACTAGACAATTAGCCATATATATTCGTGTATGTGCGAATGCAGTAATTGGAAAATAAAAAACAGGCTATATATTTTAAATTCTGTTTATTGCTTTGACACCAAAATTGTATGAGACTTTGGAAATAATAATAGAAAAGGAAGAAATACTAAATGCATATACGGTGTTTTTTTTTTATGGTACGAAACATAACACAAAGCGGCCTATACTGTGGAAATATATAAGAATGTTGAAAAGAAAATTCATCAGAGGGTTTACTTCAAAACCAAACTTTTGTCACTTTTTCAGTAACTAGTACTAGGCAACTAGTCATATACATTCTTGTATGTCCAAATACAGTAACTTAAAAATAAAGCAGGCTTTCTACATGAAATTCAGTATATTGTTTTGCTCCGAAAATTGTATATATGTATGAAACTTTGAAAATAATAATTTAAAAGAAGGAAATACTGAATGCCTATATAGTCTTTTTTATTAAATTACGAAACATAACTCAAAACGGATTATACTGTGGAAACATATAAAAATGTTTAACGAAAATTTCATCAGGTAATTCATTTCAAAACTATATTTGTGTAATTCTTTTTCAGCAACTAGACAATTAGTCGTATATATTTGTGTATGCGCGAATTCAGTAAAAGAAAAATAAAACAGGCTATATACATGAAATTCTGTATATTGTTTTGACGCAAAAATTATATATGTGTATGAGATTTTGGAAATAACAATTTAAAAGGAAGAGATACTAAATATATATACGGTTTTTTTTACTATGCTACGAAACTTAACGCAAAACGAGCTGTGCTGTAAAAATATGTAAAAATGCTGAAAGGAAAATTCATTAGGTGATTTATTTCGAAACGAGAAACTTTTACAATTTTTTTTTTAGAAGCATGTACTTCAGACAAAAGAAATCTAAAATATTTCTATCACTTAAAAAAATATTAGAATAGTTATTTTCTCGAATAGTTTATTGCTGAATATAATTTTAACCATGCATTTACTTCAGATTAAAGATTAAAAGATTCAGATTTACTTCTAAATTAAAAGTGTATGAATTTAAAAGAAAAAAAAATATTTATTATTAAATTTTTCTTATTTATTTTTGTTATTAAAATGAAATTGCGGAAAATATAATTTCATTTCATTTATTCGAATATTTTCCTTTGTTTACTTTGAAGAAAAATCCACTATTAAAAATAATTTCATTTACCATGGAACTCTTCTTCTCCTTTGAGCAGAAAAATAAAGGAATTAAAAGGGCGGTATGCGATTGACTTTCAAATGAAAGACAGCGATTGTTTACTTATGAACAATTATTTGACTCCGCATACTGCGCTTCAATTTTCATAATTCAAGAAAAAATTATAGCTTTTAGAAGTATATTTTTGTCTAAATAAATAGAAATTACTTCTGAGTCATAACTTCGAAAGTTGGGTTTGCTATTAATTGAAATTACTGACAGTTTGAGATGAGGCAAAATATTTTATTTCAGCACATATAGGAAAATAAATCGTATTTCAAAATAAAAACTGCAAAATGTTCGAATAGCAATTTTAATTTTTCGACCTTTTAACTTATTTCTTATTTATGAATTTTTCATACAAATAAAATGCAATGATTAATTCATTTATTTATTCTCGATAATTGGTAAGTTTTGATATTTTCCAGTTTCTCCAGTTTTTTATTTCTTATTTTATTTTATTTATTTATTTATTTTGTATTTTTCAATCTATTTCAATGTATCCACCAACAGTCACATAACTCATCGACTTGATAAGACATTTTGATATACTTGTTTATTTTTGAGGCCTCTGCGGTAAATCGACAAAAAATGCAAATGTCGAAAATTTTGTGTATATTGCAGTTTAATATAATTGGAAAATCTCCAAATAAAGCCAGGATGAAGCCGTCTTGGCATCGTAAATATAATGGAGCTTGGCGATCTTGGTGTTATCTAAAAATCGCAAAGTAAATCCATTATCTTAGTACAATCTGAAAATCACCAAGCAAACCTAGGAATGAACCCATTTTGTCGAAATTTTGGCATTTTAGGTATAATGGAAAGGGACGATCCTAGAGAAAACTGAAAATCGTCGAGTAAACTAATTATCTTAGCAATTCATCTAATTTGTATATCAACAAGTAAGGCCTGGAATGCATTCAGGTATAATTGGTGATTTAGACATAATCTGAAAATCGCCAGATTTATCTGAAGACCGTAAAAGTGCACAACTACTGAGATTTCCAATCAGGGGCTAAAAAACTTAATGTCCAGTTATCAAAGTGTCAAAGTGGATTTACTTTGGGGGGATTTTTCGCCAAATGCAATTGGTTAATTCTGCGTTGCAACTCTAAAAGCCATTTGTCAGCATATTTAGTATTACTGTCAGATTGATATTCAGGATAGTGGATTTTTAATGCGTTTTTAAACGGTTTTCATGATTTTGGCGTGAAACCGTATAGCAATCTTACCTCTTATGCAGATAGGTTCTGTGAAACACTGGAATATCTGTGTCTTTTCCTAAATACATATATAAAAATCGTAAAACTGCTATGTGTTATGCCATTTAGGTCGGTCTTTTAGATAGGAAAATAAGATTAATTTAAGGTTTCCAGTCAAGCAGGTTGAAATCTTACCATTTGTCCAAAAATGACAAAAATCGGACATTTTGGACGGCAACTAAAAACGATAACTAACGGATTTAGGGTTGCAATAAAAATTGTCACGATTACATTTGGCCAATTTAGTTTAGTTCACTTATATTAACGTCCCGTTTTAAAACAACACTACGGCTATTTTGGGACAGACCTCGTAATTTCGAACATGAGATCAGATGACGAGGACGACACCTGAGCTGGCACCTACCCTCTCTACACAGCACCACACCAGCTGGAGGACTACATTTGGCCAAAAATCACTGCAAAGTAATTTAACTTTGGCGACCTTACATTAATCTTAAGTAGTCTCGCTAATAGGCGGCATTTATTTACATGGCGGTAATTACGGGCATACAAGAAATGTAGTTAATATAATAAAATATTATTATATTACGACCGAAAATCGAGCAACTAAAACAATAAACTGTATTGAAAAAATATATTTATGTACGGAAATAAAATTGGCATCATTGATATATTTTTATATTTTCGCATTTTAAAGTAATGTGAAAATAGTCTTTATTTAACAACATGTTCGGAAGTACTGAGGAAAAACCGTGGCATTTTTAAAATTCGAATTATAACCTTGAAAAACGCTTTTTCTTTGTGACAAGAAATAATCATGCATCTAATTAATATCTTGCCTCGTACATTATAAATGAAGGATTTTTGTATCATATTTGTCACATTGAGCAATTTACGAATAGTTGTCATCTTCTAAAATTATCACGTTAAAACAAATAAATGTAAATTAATGCTTTACTTATTGTGAGAAAGCAACAGAAGGGAATATATTTATCGAATTTAATTAATTTTGAAAAATATAACTATAATTTACTGATACCTTGCACATTTAATTTGGTTATTGTATCTGAATGAAAAATGTTAGGATTGCAATTCATACTAATAATTTCTGTTGAATGCTAATAATTTCTGTTACACTCTTTAGAAAAACACACAGCACTTTTTTTTTCATTTTTTACTTTGAAAGTGATTAAAGGTCCTGATTTAGGGAGGGCAATGTGTGTTTTAAATTTTTTTTATCTGCTTTATTCCTCCACTTCTAATGCTTGCATTCCACAGGTTGAAGTTTGGATAGTTTGTCACTTTGGTGGTCCTGCTCATGTAAAGAGGCCGTCATACAACTATTTATAAGATCTTCTCGACAACTTATAAAAAAATGCGTGTATGCTTGCGTGTAATTTTTACTTTTCTTAGACTTGCTAAAATTGTCACAAACGAACTTACGAAAACGAAAATGCCAGAGTGATATTTTTAAATTTTAAGTAGAAATTTAATTAATAAAAATTAAGTGAGACTTTGATGTTTTTCTTTTACAGCATTTTGAAATGCTACTGCTCTTAAATGATTTTTGTATTATCCAAACAGTTTCTTTGAAAAATGACAGTTTTTATCAATACAGTCGAATTTTTCAAGAAGTAATCAAAAGTCGAACTAAAACTTTTACCAAACTTCCCTCTCTGAGAAACACATACTTACGGAGATTTCAAAAACTTTGTTTAAATTGTTAAAAAATGAAAAATATTGTTCTAAATTTGCACTTATTTAAAATTTACTTTTGACAACTAAACTTTCATTATAAATGACCCTTCAATTTATATATCTTTTTAAAGCTTACAATTTTTGGGTTCAAAATTTTCCTCTAACTTTTTATTTAAAAGCGAAAAACCAGTTTTCAGTTTCCTATCCGGTATTAAGTTAGGAGAGTGTTTGGGATAGGCAATTCAACAAATTAAATCAATGAAATTGCTATTAGGTATTTTTGCAACATTTTGATATATTTTATGACAGTTCGATCGGATTAAAATACCTTCATCTTTTGATAAATTGGTGACATTTTCTTTATAGTTGCGTAGTTTTATTGCAAAGATCACTTCCTAAATTTTGTCATTCTAGCTTGTTGGGATTTTTGAAATAACGTATTTATAACAATGGGCAGCAAATAAGATGGTCGGATAGACATTATATCAAACCAGTGAGAGTGGTTTGAAATAACATATTCATAACTATGGGCAGCAAATAAGATGGTTGGATAGACATTATATCAAAGCAGCGAGAGTGGTTTGAAATAGCGTATTTATAACTATGGGCAGCAAATAAGATGGTCGGATAGACATTGTATCAAACCAGCGAGAGTGGTTTGAAATAGCGTATTTATATCTATGGGCAGCAAATAAGATGGACGGATAGACATTATATCAAACCAGCGAGAGTGGTTTGAAATAACGTATTTATAACAATGGGCAGCAAATAAGATGGTTGGATAGACATTATATCAAAGCAGCGAGAGTGGTTTGAAATAGCGTATTTATAACTATGGGCAGCAAATAAGATGGTCGGATAGACATTGTATCAAACCAGCGAGAGTGGTTTGAAATAGCGTATTTATATCTATGGGCAGCAAATAAGATGGACGGATAGACATTATATCAAACCAGCGAGAGTGGTTTGAAATAACATATTTATAACTATGGGCAGCAAATAAGATGGTTGGATAGACATTATATCAAAGCAGCGAGAGTGGTTTGAAATAGCGTATTTATAACTATGGGCAGCAAATAAGATGGTCGGATAGACATTGTATCAAACCAGCGAGAGTGGTTTGAAATAGCGTATTTATATCTATGGGCAGCAAATAAGATGATCGGATAGACATTATATGAAACCAGCGAGAGTGGTTTGAAATAGCGTATTTATAACTATGGGCAGCAAGTAAGATGGTCGGATAGGCATTATATCAAACAAGCGAGAGTAGTCTCCCTAAAACTTTCTCGCAATAAAAGTGTTACTCTGATTACGCCTTGTATAGCATTGGCGTATAATAGTTACCTTGGGCGGGAATTTAGCGTATTTATTAAATTTATTGTTTCATCTTTGGCGATTAATATTAATACTTGGCGTGCTATTAATTATATCCGAAAATCGAATTTTTTCTTTAGATGCGTTTTTCCCAACCGATTGAAACAGAAATTTGACTCAAAATTATACTTGTAGTCTCAAAATCTCATACCATATTTATATTTAAGTTATTGCGATTTTGAATGGTCGCGTTTACATGTTTTTAAGAGTACAGACCGGCAGACAATCAATCTTTCTTTGGATTTCGCTCAAAAATTGATAGATGGCCACACTATAGATTTTAAATATATGTAACAATTTTTATCTTTCTAGCTAGCTCTTCGTTTTGTAGTTATTATGTTAACTTATATTCGAACAGCCGAACAGACAGATTTTCACTAAACGAATTTAACTCAAAATTTGATAGAAATCTACAAATTTGGTGTAAAGACCGTATACCAAATTTCATCCGTCAGCTCAAAACGTTTTTTCGTTATCTTTGTCATAGACAAACAGATGGACATTTTTCAAAACTATGTCCTAGGAACTCATGGAGGTCTAAAGAGTGGATGGAGATTTATCAAAATATCTTGAGTACGAATTTTTTGACTATTGCTACATTTTCTCTATACTACGTATACGAGAAAATAAAAAGGAAGGAATAAAAAAGGGATTCGAAGGGGTCTAAAAAGCGAGTTTAATTTAGTTTATATATATTAACGTCCCGTTTTAAAACAACATTAGGGCTATTTTGGGATTGACATCATAATTTTGAAACCTTTTTCGTCATCGGTCAGATGACGAGAACGACACCTGAGCTGTCACTCCCCTCCTCAAGTTTCCACACCACACCATTGGGAGGACGTTTTTCCCCGGCTGATTTAACGTGCACCAAGCCCTCTTACATGACATTTCTTCGGTAGAATCGGGTCTCGAACCTGAAACCCTCCGGTTCCGAAGCCGAGGCCTTACTATCAAAAAGTGAATATTCATCAAAATCTCGAGATAAAATTTTTTGACGACCATAATGTATCTAGGTACATATGTAGCATATTTAAAAATTAAATCTTATGATTTAGTAAGAAATTAATGATTTAGTAAGAGCCTTAAATTATCGATTATCCTCTATCACTATTCTTGCATAATTATTCTTACACATAAAACCAACGGAAATTAATCCAAAACTATAGCGCACTCTCCTCTCACTGTACATTTTTTCGTACAACATATTTCGCCGCTGCCATTTAAACAGGAGAAAACGCAAAACACAAATGCACACGAGAGAAATGGAAATTTGCTTTAACAAAGAATGCATGAACCCTAGACTGTTTAGGATTCTGCGAAGATATTTCACCAGATAAATTTCAGATTTTATCACATGATCTTGACCGGCATTAGGGAAACGACTGGGTTCCAGCGGCTGAAAAATTTCAGCTGTCTGCCACTTTCCAAAATAGGTTTTCTGTAGCCTTCACATGACATGTGTGTGTATGTGCGCTCACCCATCACACACATATATATTTATATAAATATACACACATCCTGCCGCAACTCGAAGGTCCACAATTGCGCCACTGGAAGCACATGTAACCATAATGAGAAGTGATCGGTTAGAAGTTCGAGTATCGCCTTTTTTGACAAGGTCGCATTCCATCTTACAACATCGGAATAAAAATCTTAAAATAAAAAGAGAAAAAAATCATAATAAAGTAAAACAAAACAACAAGCAGGTGGAGGGGAAAAAAAATAAAAAAAATAAAGACAGAAAGAAAATACCCGAAAGAATGAAATAAAATAAATAAATAAAATGTAGGTAAAACATTCGTTGTCTTTCGTTCTTTTTTTTATTTTTTATGTTCTTTGTTTTTGAGCGGGAAGCTTTTCAAGAGACAAAGATCATTCCAGGTAAAAATCTTGGATATCGCCAGTCGGTGCCAATAAAAGAAGATAAACTTGATGGAGAAAAGATCGTTATCTTGAATCTAAATGTTAAAAAATGATGGCTCTGTGTCTCTGGCGTGAGATGGCGCTTTGGACGTCGCATTGGATTAATCGATTACGATTATCTTTCTTTGCGATATTAATGAATTTCTTGATGGGAAATCGCTTCTGGCTATTATACTTTGATTTATTTTGATTTATTTACTCTTTTAAAAGATCTTTTTAACCTTCTTATTTCTTTAGTGGACGGAGTTCATGAAATGGTTTGGGAGAGAAAAAAATATATATATTGCTGTTGAAAGATTTTGACATCGTCTAGTTCCATTAAAATCAATATTTTGATAATAATCTCTCTCTATTAACCTATAATTGAAAATAGATTTTCGCGGCCGGAATTTTAAAAGGATAGCAGACCATTAAAATGATTATAAATAACACTGAATTCAAAGGATTTGAAAGAGCAGATTACATCATGTCTAGTGATTTGTTTTGGTAATTTTTGATTTTTTTAAATATAATTGTATTTTTTATGAAAAAAATAGTTTTAAACTGAACGAAATTAAATGGAAATCTTATAATGTGCAAACATAAATATCCATTTATTATTTTTCCGGTCCATACTGTTTTTTTTTTCTTGGCAAAATTCACTTTATGAAAAGAATATAAAAAGTATCTAACCCAAAGAGATACCATTAGTATAAAATATTGCAAACTTTTTATGCTCTCTTTTTCTATTTCATTTTTTCAAAAAAAAAAAAATTGCAAAGCTGAAATATCTATACGAAAAATCGAATGCACCTATGAAACAAATCTCTTATCGATCTCACTATTCTTGATATACATGAATGTGTTTTTTTGTGTGCTGTCACTCTTTAGGACAAACCGTTAAAACCATAAATGTCAAATTTGTCACAGATATACTTTGGAAAATAAAAACGTGCACTTTGAAAAAAAATTGAAAGTTTTTATTAGAATTTTCATTAATTAAAAATTTTTTTAAACAATCTGACATTTTTTCACCATAATTTTTGAAAATATTACAGCACAAAAATAATTTTTATATTACCTATAAATTCAAAAAAAATTATCATTTCAATGATGTCAATTTTGGTGCCATATAATTATTGTCTATATTTTATAACGTCTTTTAAAGATGTGCGTTTATTTTACAACCATATATTTCATTATCGGTATGGAATTCGGTTTTCATTGTTGCTAACAATATTTTTTCCTGGATTTTTTTTCTTTCTTTCTTTGAATCTTTCTTTTAATGAAAATTTGAAGATACCACGTTAGGTCAAATTCTGTTTAAGGCATGCTTTTAATAAATTTTTGCAATTTTGTTGTTCTTACGAGCAGAGTTTAACTTCAGAAGTATTCGAAATTCTATTTTGTATTTATGCTCATATTTTACATGCGATGGCCGAAAATTAGAGATAATACTTTATCCCTTATTTAGTAAAATGAATAGAAATGTTAATAGAAAATTTTAGTAAACATGAAAATCTTCATGTTTACTAAAATTTGAAAATTAAAAATACTTTGTTAAAGAAGTCATAAAGACTAAGTTACATAAGATAATTAATTGAACGAAGTTAGATAAAATAGGCATTCAAAAATAAATGCTACAATGTGGGATCGTTAAGGGGTTCAGTAAAAAGTCGGAATTAGAGTAAGTTAAAGAAATTGTTGTTAATATATAAATTGTTATAATAAATTGTACGTTACATACATACAATTTACATGCAAAATTTTGCATGGATGCATGGAAAAAATGCATGGATTAAAGCAAGCAGAACATGCTGTCGCCTGACCTGAACTGAGTCATAGCGCCAGAAGGCTTCAGAGGGCGCTGTCTCTGTCGTCATCATACTCAGTTATGGTTAGTATTACAAGAGCGGCTACAACGACATATTTTTGGTAGAATTGTAAGAATATTACAAGAAATATACCATTTAATAATATAAGAAACAGTGATATTATACTATTTTCGTCGTAATTAAATTTTTGAAATCACCCAAAAAATTAAAATTATAACAATATGTCAAAGCAGTTTCACAGAATACACAAAGTTAAGACATTTCTTATCAAAATCATTACTTTATTATCATTATACAAAAGTATAGTAAGAGCAAGTATTTTATTAGAAATATAGGAAAAAAATCTCTCTTTTTTTTGCAATGAAATCACTACACGCAGCAAATACAAATGCGAAAGAGAACGCATGCCATGAAATTACTACATTTATGATATACTATCATCAAAATAATTGAAATATATTATTTATCTATATTTTTATTTTCAGTTATGTTGTAGCTGTAAACCAAAAAAAAAAAAAATCACTAATTAATAATAATAAAAAGTAATAAACCGAAAAAGTAAAAGTAAATTTTCTTGCTGTAAACCAAAAAAGTAGTAATTGTTTAACAATATGGGGAATTTCATTATTTAATTTCGTAGTATAATGAAGTAAGCAAAGTGTGTATTTTCAAAGATTTTCCTTTCGTCCAAATTTCTTTACCCATCTAGAAATTGAATTCAAAATTCAATACTAAATTCAATTTATCAAAATTTAGTAATTGCGTTCGTCTACATACGAATGATACTTCATACTTTATAGAAAGGGATAGACAACGAATAGACAGTCTTCACGTTCATAGATTGATTTCAAAATTAAACAAGAATCCTTGTCTTCATGCAAAGACAATGTAATAAAATTCATTAATTCTTTCATACGTTTAAGCTATCGCGTGTAAAGAACAATACACGGATCAGAATGTTAAGATATTTGTTTATTTTTACGATCCCACGATAAATCGCTAAAAAAATGTAAACCATGTTCTAAGCTTATATATATAATGCAGCTTGGTGACCTTGACGTAATCTGAAAATTACCAAGTAAACTTGGGAATGCAACCATTTTGGTGAAATCTTGGCATCTTATGTATAATGAAATAAAGTATTCTTTACTGTTGTGGAATATTGTATGAAAAATAACATTAAAAAATATTATTTGTGTAAATACGTATTTGTACTTTTGATCATTTTTTTCATATCATAATACTAAATAATGTTTTCTTTTAAAGTTATTACACAATATTATGCTAGGCTGTATTATTACTATGCAAGAAAGACTTAGAATAATAAAATTTATATTGACCTTGAATGATTATATTTATTTTTAAATCTACAAGATTTTAACATGTTTATTACTAACTCAGTTTTACCAAGATTTACTATTCTCTCAAAATAATTACAATAAATAAAGAAAGACATACATAATTAGAAATCCAATACAACAGAGAGAGATTATAAATAGTACAGTAATATAACTTTAATTTTGTAATTACATACAATATTGTTATGAAACAATTTCACATGATAAATCAATATTATGTAAAATTAGATCTTATAATACTTACTACTTATTTATAAATTGATACTTAATTTGTATTATAATATATTTCTTCCTATTTCTTTTACAGCGTTTTTTTTTTTCTAATTTTATTTTCTGAAAACTATCAATTACATCATCACAATCAATATTTTTTGTTATATCGAATTTAAACATAACGTAGAAAGTTGAGACAATTTTCCTTGAAGAATACATAAAACTGACGGATTTTACACTGTATTGATATTTTGTTTAAAAGAGTTCATTAAAGAAGGAAACGAAAAATAAACTTTCTATTCGATTTGATGTGGGGGCCCGGGACAACTGCCCCTTATGCCCCGGACTTAGTCAGGATGTGGATGTGGAAAGCTCCTGGGGAATGTTGGTGATATGGCTTTGAAATTTTGAGACAAAGGGTCGGCAAAGCCTCAGAATTTTTAACTGAACTGGATGGGAGAAATTCGCTATAATTCAAATGTGTGTGTGTGTGTTGTAATCTAAAGTTAATTTTTAAACATCATGAACCCCAAATTCGGAACAGAACTAAAAGTATATGTAAATAGTGTAAATACATTGATTTACTCTCTAGATACTAACTATGCTATACAGGGTGATTCCAAATTCATGGTACTAACTTGGAGGGAAGATGGAGAACAAGGATATGAATAATATTTACATAGGAAACACACACACACATAGGATTATTTTAAATAAATGTACCACTGCAGAAAATTTCATTAAAACTATCTTCATTGGTGTACAACTTAGAAATTAAACATTTTGTTTCAATTGAATTGATATTCTGTTTTTATGACTAAAGAAATGAGCTGCGGCTGGGGTTTCCTATGTGAACTTTAATCGTAACCGTTAATGAAACATCAAATATTCCAAAGTATTCATTTGGAATATTTAATGCATCATTGCGCGAAATACTTTTAAAAAAGAATAAAAATGATTTATTGCCCGCTTTTGAAGAAATGTTCATATTCCAAGAGTGAATTTAAATTTATTATTGTCCTATTTTATTCATCATCTCCTTTATCAAAATGAAGTTTTTGACAAACAATCATGAAAAATATGAAAGATTTTCACGTTCGGGGTTCTCGTATTCGGATTCGCCACTATATTGACTTAAGGTTGGCGACAACTTTTCCTGGGCTTTGGATCTCGATCCTAACTTGCGAGATGAGGTTTTTGTCGCTTTTTTTAGCTCAGTCATTTTCAGTTTTTTCGCCAAAGGTTGGACTTTGGCGGTTTTAGCTTTCTGAATTCGCCCTCTTTTGATTGGTTTTGCAGTTCGAGCTATTGTTCTGTGAGCAATATTGTAAAGATAATCCGATGACGAGCGTTCCACTGAGACATCGACAAGAAGTTCCAGTTTTGATTTTGAAGTCAAAGATTTTTGGACTCGTTTGTTTTTCTCTGGTTTTATGGTTAGTCCCAGTGTTTTAAAGCCAATTTCTTCTTGATAATTTATTGGTGGATGTTTACCTTCAGGAATTTCGTGTTCTGAAACTTCACAAAGAAATTCAACGTCCAATTTTGAATCCGAAATCATCTGAAAATAGAAGGTGTGGAGAATTTCGAAAATTTGAAATAGAAATCAATATTGCCAATCTAGATAATATTAATAGAAATAATAATAATAATAAATTGTATCTAAATCTATTAGTAGTCGACCTTTCTTCCTGTCCACCATCATCTCAGACATAGCATATATGAATATAATACTAGTCGCTTTTAGCGACCAGCTGGTTCGTCTTAGATATTGATTGTACTTAATTTCAATTAAATATTTTGATACAACTAAACGTTTATCACATCAACAAATTTCCAAATATTAAAGTCCCGTTATTTTAAATGTCTTATATGTTTTCTTTTCATTGTGTGTATGAATTTTATGACGGAAACTAATCCCATGATATCATAACTCTACTATAAACACGATTGCCCGGTTCATAAATCTTCTAACTTCCGAGCTATTATAACTTCAGTTTTATATTCGTTTTGTAAACTACACAGATATTAAACTGAACCGTTCTTCAGTAATTTTAAACTTTTATGAAACCATGAAAGCGGTTTGGATATGAAGGTAACGTTTATTCTATTTGGGAATTAAGCAAAATTAATAATTTTTAAAGAATTGACGAAGTTAGTAAAAATTTGCACGATTCTTCAATTGCTTAAAACTCATCAATAAAAAAACAATTTTTTTTTTCTTTTTTTTTAAACTTTTGATACAGTGTAAAATTTATTTTCGTGCAATACTATTTTTGGAAGTTATTTTTAGTAGTAGGTCGAAAGATCTGTACGGCAAAGTTCTAATACACACACACATTCGTCTTTGTTATTATTAATAGAAATAAATACACGAAACAAACGCTTTTAAATTTTCACAATAAATGTGGAACATTCTGATTGGTTATTTATCCTTACAAAATAACCAATTAGGAACGGCGAAAGAAGTTGACGAAATCAGTTCACTTTTTGAATCTAAGGAAATTAAGGTTTTATTTTGAGGTATTTCTCATGTATAAAGGTTTATAAAACTTCATGAAATTTATTTTATTCTAAGTAAATTTGCCTATTGCAGTACTTAGTGCTAAGGATTACGCACTTCGATTGGAGAATCACGGTATGGATTGACTTCTGGCCTTTAACATGAATTTGGTTCATATTAAGCATATCTTCTGGTTTAAGTCCATCCTCACTGTGGTGAAGTGTAGGAAATTACAACATGGAAAGGAATTATAACACCCTTCCGAGTCCCGCGTAATTTTAAGGTACATTCTAAAATATTCATCGTGTATTTCCCAAATTAACATAAAGAAGAAGAATCATAATCATCAAATTAGTCCATAATTACGTAGTTCATGAAATTGCATTGGATAATTCAGGCACTAATAATCACACTTTCCTTGTTTGGAAACATTTACACTCAAAACTAACAAAGGGAAGAAAACAAATTTCATGAGTTCACTGTGGAAGACATAAGGAATTTTATAATTATCGTGAATTATAGCTCACTAATCACTTTTATGCAGTTTTAAAATTTAATAAAATAGTTTTTTTAATGATATTAATTCATTTCTCTCTCGTATACGTAGTATAAATAAAGTATAGTAATCGTCAAAACATTTGGACTCTAGATTTTCACATTTTAGAGCATCCTGAGTTCGAAAAATACATTTTTGGAAAATATCCGTCTCTCAGTCTGTGACAAAGATAAAAAAGCTTTGAGCTAGATAATTGAAATTCAGTATTCGGTCTTTATACCAAATTTGCAGATTTCTGTTGAATTTTGAGTAAAATCTATTCAGAGGGAGTCCATCTATACGGTTCTTCTTATATAAGTGAACACAATAATTACAAAACGAAGAGAGCTAGGTAAATAAAATTCGGTACATAGATTTAACATCTTTAGTGTAGCCAAATCTAACTACGAGTTGACTGTCTGTCGGTCTATTCTTTCAAAAATATATAAATGCAATGATTTATAAACGTAATGAATTAAATACAGTACACTCCCGATTATCCGCGGAATTGGGTGGCGCGGCCGCCGCGGATAACAAAACTCGCGGATAATCCGAAAAAAGCTAAAAATGGGTATAGCAAAAAAGAAAGTCATTCCAACTTTGAAAAATCGTTTTATGTACAATAAAACGTAAAATAAACAGCAGGAAATGTTTAACTAACGCTTAATATTTTATTATATCACTCAAAACTAACCTAAAATCCATTTTGTTAATGAAAACAGAAAAGTGCTTTGTACTTACGAGAGGCGTCAAGGATACACAGAAGAATTAATACATATGTACTGTTTTAATACTGTAATGTATTATGTAATTACAAAAGCATAACTGTAAAACTGCACCTTTTTGAAAAAATCAGTCAAAAAAAAAAAAAAAAACTTTGTGCGGCAGGCGCGGATAATCCGTACCGCGGATAACCCGCCCGCGGATAATCGGGAGTCTACTGTACATCAAATTTGGTGTGAGATTTTTTGTCTACAAATGAAGATTGGCATCAATTTTTTGTTACAATCGGTTCAGAAAAACTTGTCTTAAGCACATGTTCAATTTTTGGATATTATTAACTGCAATACACGGATTATATCGCTAAAAAAATTCGCCAAGAATGTGACGATAAATTCAGAAAAAAATGCTAAATTCATGCCAATGGTTAATATTTCGTAACTATTGTTCGCTAGTGCCATGTAAGACTTCTATGGATGGCAGTGAATTCTCGCTAGTTTGATGAGTAATTATTATTATTTTTTTATTTTAAGTATATTAAGTAATTTCACGGTTGTAATGAAAAATAGACTAGTTTCATCGATATGATTTCATCCTTGATTTTTCTTTCAATATTGTGAATCAAAATATGAAGAAAAGATTAATTTTCTCATTCTAAATAGCATTTTTGAAGCACATTTTTAATACAACTTTCTAATTTTTTTTAAAAATTTTGTGATAATTGTAGCTGAAAGTTAACTACAGAAATAAACAAAGACAAAAAAAATTTAAGTTCGTCTAGTTTTGAACAGTGCTTTTCTTTCCTATAAAATAAATGAATGTATTCATTGAATTTTTATAAAATATGTGATTTAAAAATTGTGACGAGCAGAATGCAAAGGCAAATGCAATCAAGCCGGACGAAAATGAAGCAAGTGTAAAACACTGCCATTCATTTTTACTTTTAATTTTTGCTTTTTTTTTTCTTTGTGCGAAGGTCAGGTATTTTTCAAAACGCTTATGTTTAGTATCTCATTTCCTGCCGATCAAGCTAGAATTATACCAACAGTTCAAAAACTCGCCAACGTTGCTGAATACAAATTGTTTAAAATCACCATATTTGGCAAAAAATCGCTACAAAATTAAACATCTGCCACCGGATTATATTTTTAAGTCGGAGACCTTTCATCAACTAAATCTTTCACAATATTCTTATTTCGTGAATTCATTTTTTCCAGAAAAAATTTGGTACTTATTGGTTTTAATGACAACCAGAAAGCGCCAAGAAAAACATTTCGCCAATTTGGTTATTTCAATCGTCAAATTATATAGCATGCGATTCGCTTGTTCAAAATTTTTCATTATAAATAATAATTGCTTTTTGAGTATACTTTTATAATGGGAGGAAATTTTTTCTTGGAGATTTTTTGGTCGCCATTAAAACCGAATTGTACCCAGCAAAATTTTTATGAAGAAATGTTCCTAATTAAAAATTAAAGCCTTTTATTCTTTTTTAAATATAAATATAAAAATTATAGGATAAAGTGAAGAATAGTGTTCTCTCGAGTTTGTAGCCAATATTGCAACCCATTGGAACACTCTTCTAGCAACCCTAATGCTGTTTTGTTTACTACTTTTTGCAATGGTTGAGTTGTACATAAACTACAACTATATTATGAAAAATGTTAAATTAAAAAAATATCGATTAAAGATTTTAATTTTGTTCTTTATTATAATTGAAAGTTTATTAAATAAAGAAAGTTAAGCTTATAATTAAAAGTTGTTTTCTTCTTTCTTTTTTTTAATGTGAATACGAACAGAAAATATTTATTCTTTTGCAATTTTTAATTGTCAGTATGCGCTTTAAAAAAATCGTCTGCATTCTCACTTTAAAAAGACAGCTGCAATGGAATTCTTCGCAGATCTAGTAATTTTTTTGGTGTTCTAACGGTTGGTTCCCTTCATAATTTGTTATGTCGGGAGTATTTCGAACCTGTAGAATGGATGAAGAGTGAGTTATATATATATATATTTACGAGTTGATGAAGTTAGGAAAGGATGCTTGTTTGAAATTTTGTATTGAGAATGGTTTGATATCGAACCGGCAGAATGGATGAAGGGTGAGTGGAATATATTTTTTACGAGTTGATGAAGTTATGAAAAGGATGTTTGTTTGAAATTTTGTATGGAGAATGTTCAGATTGCTTCTTTCTCAGTTCTTTCTTTTCTTTTGGTTATGTACAGTTTCTGTTATCCACACAGTCCTTATGTTCAATGTGCTAGCTACTAGGTTCCCGCTCCCACTGCTAGCGAAGCCGTATGATATTTTTTTAAGTTAAAAAATTCTACAGATGCCTTTGTTTATTTTGTCCGCCATCTTTATTGGCGACTTGGCATTGTTGACGCAGAAGGGTGCACAATATAATTCACTTTTACCAAATTATATTTTAATACGAATTAATTCTTGCGTGACAAATACAAGATTATCATTGTACTCCGAAAATTTTACTTCATTACTCGTCGCCAAAGTCGCCAAATGGACGGTTGCTTTCAATCCTATTTAAACCCATATTAATTACTTACTTTTGCAATTTCAGATAAATCCAAAATAATTTTAAAATAACCAACAAATATGCAAATATAATAAATTTTAAATTGATGAATTCCATTGTTTTGCTCACTGAAAATCGTTTGAATTTCTGTTCCTTTTTTTAAACAATTATTTATTTATCGTTTTGAATGCAAAATAAGTTTATAAATGGAATAAAGAATGGTAAGAATGCTTCTACTCAATATCGCCGCACCATTATTAGATTGCAAAAATTTAATATTAATAAAGCATTTGCATAAAAATATTGTAATTCCTCAAATCGTTCTTGCAATTTTAAATTAAATTTCAAACCCTTTTTTAAAGAAATAGTATGCATTAAATAAGTTGATAAAAATTCAGCCGAAAAAAATTTTTTTAGTAAATATTTATAAAATGGCAGACCCTTTTAAAAAAATATTTATCTTAAAATCTCAGGACAAATTTTAACTTACTATAAATATTCCAATTTCAGCTACAAACCCAATGAATCCTTGAAATTTTATTAAAAATCTAATAAAGTTTACGTATTTATGTTTACTGCAGTGAAATATTGCGGTCTGGCTTTACTTCTAATGATTTTAAAAGTTTTAACATCATCAATGATCAAAGGTTTAAGTAAAAATTCAAAAGGGATTAATTACTCAAAAACGAATAAATAATTTTTCTCTTCATTCAATTTGTTTTGGGCAGTTTCAGATAAAGCAACTGAAGTGAATACATGTCTCAGAACGGTGGTAAATAAATGAATAAAAATTCATTCAAATTTAATTGTTCACTTTGTTTTTTTCCTTTAAATCAAAAAACGACAGAGTGAAATTTGAAAAACGGTTTTTAAACGGATATATATTATTCAATGTTCGTGTTTATTTCTCACATTCCCTAATTGAAAATGGTAAAATTGGTTTTCATACAGGATTTTGCATCCTAATTTTTCAAATAAATACAGAAGTTTATTAGCGAAATTTATTTTCATACAGAAGTTACAGTTCTCTTTTGTAACTTCTGTATTGCCACGCATAAATAATGAAAAATGTACGAAAAAATAAGGCAATAAAATCTGACCAATTAATCAGGCAATTATTACTGTTTACTTAGTATAGAGAAAGTACAATAATCGTTAAAAAAATTGAACTCGGGATTTTGACGAATCTCTACGTTTGAGACCTCACCGACTTCGAAAAAAGAACAAAAGTTTTTAGAAAATGTATGTCTGCTTGTGATAAAGATAACTGAAAAACGATTTGAACTAGATGATTGAAATTTGGTGTACGGTCTTTATTTTTCAGATTTTTATCAAAGTTTGAGTAAAATCTGTTCAAAAGAATTCCTTCTACCGGGCTATCCAAATATAAGTTAACACGACAATTACAAAACCAAGAAAGCTAAAGAGATAAAATTCAGTACACAGATTTAACATCTTCAGTGTGGACACCTGCCAAATTTTGAACCAAATCCAACTACGGGTTCATTGTCTGTCGGTCTGTTCT
Source organism: Argiope bruennichi (assembly GCF_947563725.1). Lineage (NCBI taxonomy): Eukaryota > Metazoa > Arthropoda > Arachnida > Araneae > Araneidae > Argiope > Argiope bruennichi. The sequence continues at coordinate 75,098,570 of NC_079160.1, forward strand.
TTTAATATTCCTTAACTAATCTTTTAAGGAATATTTGATCATTTTTGCTTTTTGTTAAAGGCGCAAATTACCACCAGAATGTTAACAATGAAGCATAATATGGAATATAAGGCCAACGAGATAGTTTTTGTATTTTTAAATATGTCACGCAATAAATAAAAAAAAATGAATATATTGATTTTATGAAAATCGGAATTTAATTTTGAGCAAATTAATAGGTGGTAATAACAAAACTATTTAAGTTGAACAGATTGATTTGTAAAATAAGGCACAATGTAATTTCTTGTTTCTAGAGAAAGGAGGTAATTTCCGAATTTTGATAAATAAAAATAAAAAGGGGAAAAAAAGAATCTAATAAATTATAATATCAACCACCGGGAGTGTCTCCCAGGAACTTTAGAGAAATCTCCAATAAAAATGTTATTTTTCTCTCCTGTATAAAACTGTAAACATTGGACAAGGTCACAAATCCTTTGCATGGCACTGGCGAACAACAGTTACAAAATAAGGATCTTTGGCGTGAATTTAATATTTTTAATTCATCTATTGTGTGATCCTAGGCGCCTTTTTTTTTTTTTTGGCAATTAATTTCTAGCAACCAGTTAATAGTATTCAAAATCCAAATTTTGTATTCTAACGTTATGATTTTTTGTTTTCGTTAATATTATCGGTGTAAATCAAATCTAAACAGCATAAGTGTTTTTTTTAAATCAAATATTTGGAAAGTTTTATTTAAATTTATATTTTTATATGTTAATTAATAAATATATACAGATATTTCTGTATTAAAGTAGAACTTTATAGCTTACAGAACTTCTACTTCACTTTATGACTTAGGTTTATAACCTTCTTTTTGAGTGTACATGATTTATTTTGTTTAATAATTAGGACTGTTAGAAATTTAAAAATAGTTTCGCATAACTATATTCATTCACATTCGTTATAATATTAAAAAATTGAGTAATAATATGTTTAATATTAAAAAAAAATTGCCATATGTAACAGAAAGTAATATATTTTCTTATCCACCTTCTACATTTCTAAAAATAAACTTCCTTTCTATACATTTTCACAGAATAAACAAACATAACTTTATAAACTCATTTTTATTAGTATACTAAAAAGCAGGTTTTTAAAGAATTATTTTCTTTGTTTTAATGTTTAATTTATAATTCCTTTGTATAAATAGCGTGTAATCTGGAAATCATTTTTTTTTTCAAAATTAATATTAGGTGGCATTATTGTCATGGCATTAAATTTCTTTTTAAATTCATCGATTAACTGACAATTTAGCTGTGGAAATATTTAAAAAATGTTTTGTCAACAGGAATATAATGTGGACCAAATTTCTAAACTCTGCCACATTAGAAAATGAGTGAAAAAATAGATTATAAATGTACTTCTTTTGAATGTAAAGCAAGTCAATTTAAGTAAAACTGCATAAAAAAATTTCAATAAAAAAAACAATTTTGGAAAGCATACTTTCATTACAGTAAAAAATTATAGGATTTTTTTATTCTAATAATATATTATATTAATAAAAATATCAATTGTTTCACCAAATCACTGACAGATGATGTCACTAAATTTATAAATAATTAAATTAATCAAATTTAAATTTAATCAATGATTAAGAGACATTACACTATGAAAATATTAAAACATCAGATTGTCTTTTAGAAAGCTCTAATTTCAAAGCTCGAGCGCATTAGGATGTAGATGAAATTACCAATTAGCAGGATTATAAATTAGCAGTTTTATAAGCTTGTAACAAGTGAAATTAAAAAAAAAAAACGATTTTTCTCGAAATTGATTGAAGGGAGAGGACAGTCGACCTTTGATGAGATATGTATGGATTATAAAATTTCATATGAAACAAAAATTATCGAAATCGGACTAGTTGTTGCGATTGGGCTACTGATTCATTGTTTTTTTCTTACTATTTTAAATACATGTAGGTTAATATATTTAAAAAATCCCATCGATGTTACTATTCTATTGCTTACTATGCAAAAGGTTCCATTTTTTTTCAGTTTTTGTTTGAATTTCTTTTGTATTCTGTTGTAATATTACTACTATTATTTTTTAAAACAAGTGAACAACTAATTATTCTATGAAGCTGAGGAATTCATTCTTTATTTTGACTTTAGCAGGCTTTTTGAAAAGTTAACGATCTCACATTGAATGTCAGAACCATATGGCCAGACCAAACTAGAATCATCATTTTCGTTGAATTCTTGCCTTTCCCCGAAGCTAACCCTAAAATTTCCAAACAATCCTTTTAAAAAAAAATCAATAAAATAAAGTTTTATTTGTCTAAATTTTTACTAACAACGATTCCAAATTAAAACTCGGCTCATCCATAACAAAAGTGAAAAACCGAGCGTATTCCATCTGCGAATTCAAGACCACCTGCTCGGTAGAAAGAATAAAAAGAAAACCTTAAGCCACCCCTGTTTGTTATTCTTCGGCAAACACACGGCAGTTTTTCTGAGAAGAGGTATACGCGAGCCTGGATTTTCTCACCTATTATTAAGACACAGATTTATATTTATGTAAATAAAAAAAATTTAGATTTTTTTCTATTATTATTTTTATTATTATTTACTTTTTTTTGGTCAGAACTTTCCAACAAAAGCTGAGCGAGATTTTAATCCTTTTCAGTTCTTTTGTGTTCTGTTTGCTAAAGCTTGCGGGACTGCTGTTTTCTTTCGTTCAGAGTTTTTGAATGTGAAGGAGTGGTGGCACGAGAAACGTTTACATATTTCTCCTGCTTGGTATTAAAGTTGTTGAGCACTGCTGCGATAACTCAGGCCAGATCTGGTTTCATGATTTCATGCAGATTAAGTCGACCGGTTGGGGGCAAAACATTGGGGGCTAGAAACCATAAATTGAAAGAGAACATAAATGGAAAATCCGTCCAGCCTAAGAATACGGAATTCTTGAAATAAATAACAACATAGATTTACATATACATAAGAATATAACAATGTAACAAGATAAATGTTAGTATAAAGATCCCTACTATTAATAAAAGAGAAAGTGTGTATATACGTGCCTGTGCCTGTGCCTGTGGTTACGCGCACAGAAAATTAAAAACTACAGACTGATTTTTGCTATACTTTAAAATTTAAAAATTTGTCTTTTTATGATATTAATTTAATTGTTCCACATATTTTAGCTGACTTTTGAATTTTGAGAATTATTATTATTTTTTTTACATAATTTTCAATAATGTATTTTATTGCTAAATTAAAATTTAAACGCCGGCGTCCTGCATAGGGGTAGCGCGTCTTCCCCGTGATCTGGGCGTCCCGGGTTCGAGTCCCGGTTTGGGCATGGTTGTTCTTCTGTTGTTCTATCTGTGAGATGTGTGAATGTGCCCTCCTGTAAAAAGGGGTTGTGCAAGCGAATGAATGATGCGTGAGTGGCAAAGTCGTACTCTTGGCCCTAGTTGGCGCTGCTATAAAAAATAAGAGACGTCCTCCTCAGACTTAAATCGCTGTCTTCGTGACAGCGGGCTTGTCAGTGGCAAGTGCCATAAGAAACAAACAAACAAACAAACATAATTTAAACAGTTTAAATTGTTTCATCAAATATAACCCTCTTGTTTTCCGTTCTTGAAGGCCAAAGAAGAATTAATCTGTTAAATATCTGTATAGTTTGCATTTCTATTAATATTAAAGATGACTGCGTGTGCGGGTGTGTTGACGTTCTATAGAAGAGGCTGTTAGATTAGAGCTATCCAAGTTGATACATATAAATTTTGGAGAATGGGGAAGTACAATTAAAAACACGTTTTTTAATTAGAAAAAATTAAAAATTTATCAGAATCTTTTTCGTTTTTCCGCAAAAGTTTTCAAAAATATTGCTGCACAAAAACTTAATTTTACATAATCTTAAAACTAAAAAGGTTAATTTTTTCAATTGTATAAATTTCTCGCTGTATAATTTTTTTCCCTATTTTTAATCAATTTTTAAAAAGTATTTTAAACCTATTTTATAATAATATATTTCATTTCTGAAGTGAATTTTCATTTTTGAAACTAATATTTCCTGCTTTTTTCCTACGATTGTTAATGATCAAAATATAAACATTTACTTTGTTTTTTCCTCGTTGAATAGGTTTCAGTATATAATCTGCTTTTAATATTTTTTTTAATTTTATTGTACTTATAATTAAGTTTTAGTTCCAAATTTCACATCAACTCAAGGATGAGAAATTTTCAAAGTTCACCATTTTAAAGATCGACTTTTAAATACATTAATAAAACTGAATTTATACAGATATAAATAGAAGTTTGGAAATTTTCAATTATTATGAAAATAATTGTGTAAGACTTCTAAAATAATATGAGTTATAAGTCGATGAAAAATCTAATGTTTAAAAATATTTAGTTGAAGAAGCCATTATACTTATATATCAATTAAAATTTTCATATTGCTAAATTGGAACTCATATTCATCAATGTAAATCTAGAATTAACCATCCTCTTCTTTATAGGATAACGTAATAGAAATTATTCCATTCATTTCTGGTGATTCATAGTTGTTTATTAACATAAATACCTCTATTTCTTTTATAAAAATATGAAATCATATAATAAACTAAAGTTCCTAAATTTAACAATTTCATACTATAAAATTTTACTCTTTACTGTGCCGCTAACGGAACAGAACTATGAGTAAACAAGATCTAACACCTTCATGTTTTGTTTCACCAGTCTGCTTAATTGTTTTGGTCTAGGAATCGTATGCAACATGATTGCTTAGCGTTCAAAAACATTATTTCGAAAATAATTTTATGAATAATTTTTTATTAATTTTTTTTTTATGATTTTGCTCAGTTGTTTTCCACGGTTCAGCAAATTCAGACAGTATTTTATGTTACGGGATTAATATGTTAAAATTAAATTAAAAAATGGAATAAAGGATTTATATTTCAACTAACAGTAAATCAGAATGTATTTGTGTTTGTGTGAGTATTGTTTTGGATTTCTTAGAAAAGAATGTTAAATTTAGAACTGAATGAAGTGCGTATATATTTTGGACGTTAGAAATGTGCACCTCGAAGAGATTTTTTAATGTTTTAATTGAAAATAAAAATTAAATTTTGACTTCTTTTAAAATTATTTCCAAAAACATTTTTCCACAAAAATAATTTTTTATATCATCTCAAAATTTAAAAGCCACCGCCTCGGCAGTGAATATCAATTTAATAACTGCACTGATATTTTTGAAATTTGACTTAATTTTTTAAATTATTTTTCTGTACATTTTGTAACAGATTTCTTTGTTGCCAAATCGTTTTCTACTATAAATATTTCATCTTGGATTGTTGTTCCTTTATTAATGATCTAGGTACAGTTATTGAGCTCATATTTTCATAATGGTAAGATTCCTGCATAAGGTATGCTTTTAATAAAGCTTTTAGAATTTTGTTGCATTAAAAACCTTTTTAATAAGTAATAAAAAATATTTTTTATAGTTAGTGCAGTTTTTAAATATTGCTGCTCAATTCTGTAACATAATTGGATATATAAAGATACGTCATCGCCCTTTTATCTTAAAATATTTCTTTCTTAGTAGGGTACACTGAATTTTTTGTTGAATCAGAACATTTTTCTTGAATAATCATCAGAGTTATTATGAAAATTATGAAACATATTGCATAGAAAACTCTGAATTTCAATGCTGTATGAGTCGCCTTTTCTATCTTTAATCATGTGAGAACATGATGTTGTTTTGGTTTAAGGTTTTTGAAGCCTCAAAATGCGTATGCAAAAATTGGTGATTTACCGCATTTGAAGCATCAATTTTTCGCATATAGGATTATTAGAAAATAATGCAGAAGGTTGTCACATTTGGCAATTTATCGCCAACTAAAGTTACAACTTGATTTCCAAATTATTCATTGTCTGAATTCTTACGAATTGTTTTAATTATTTTAAGTCATTACCAGTTTAAATATGTTTGAAACAATCACAAGACTATCAGATTACATATGCATCGATATTTAGAAAAATGATGGGGGGGGGGGGTGTTGGTTTTTTCCCCCCATCTCAAAATCGGTCGAGCTCCAAAACTTTGTTTGCCAGCTAGAATAATTAAAAATAAAAGTTTAAAAAATTAAAAATTATTTTATATACATATATATTTAGAGAGGGAGAGAGTCGTGATTGTTTCAAACCGGTTTAAACTGGTTAATGATTTAAATTAATTAAGACAAATAATGATTTAAAAATAATAATGTTCTCACATGATAAATTGAAATTTGCGATTGTAGATTTCATTTTCTTGATTTTTTTATTTTTACTTTCTCAATTACGAAGCATACAAAGAGAAAGTATTGTAATCGTCAAAAAAAAAAAAATCGAACTCGAGATTTTGGCGATATTCCACATTTCAGACCTCTCCGAGTTCGAAAAACACATTTCTTGAATTATGTCTGACTGTTTGTGAACACAATAACTTCAACATGTTTTGAGCTAGACGGTTGAAATTTGGTATACATCGTTTTCACAAGAACTGAAGATTTCTATTAAATTTTGAGCACAAAGCATTCAGAAAAAAAACCTGTCTATCGGACAGTACGAATATAAGTTAACACAATAACAACAAAATGAAAAGAGCCAGATGAATAAAATTTAATGCTTATAGTTAGTCTCTAAAGTATAGATCTGCATCGAATTTGGAATCAAATCCGACCAGTGTTTAACTGTTTGTCGGTTTTTTCTTCTCGTGCATATAAATGTGATAATTAAAAAAATAGAATGATTTAAATCAATGAAATATTTTATGTAGTGCGATTACAAATGTAGCTTTATATCGGATTTCGCTTCCAATCATTCGAATAAATGCAACCAAAATATATATTAAGTTTTCCGATACTTGTAAACTAACGGCATTCTAGCAATTAATTGCCAAGCATCGCATATTAATATGCTCTTTTGTAACTATTGTTTACTAATAGCATATGGTTGATAATAAACAAATACCGTTTTTCACAACAATACCATGAAACGTATAACTTTCATTGCGGCATTCTGAAAATAAAAATTTGAATACTTTATAAACATATTTCTGATCATTTAGATAGTTATTGGATTAATCGGAGTTTCATTGCATCGCATTTCAAATTTTTGGAGAAAGTACAAAAAATGTAGAGAATTAATATCACAAGGAACACAGCAATATAAAACTTCCATGACTAAAGATTTAATAATATGAGTTATATGTCTATCTAAATATGAAGTTAAAAGTATTTTGCTTTTTAAATTCTTGAGATTAAGTTAACAATAAAAATTTTAATTTAAACTATAATTCGGAGACCAGCAAATTAGATTGATGAAATCACACACACGGGAATATTTTACACTGGTGTGCAATACTTAAACAACAGGTGTTTTTTTTTTTTTTTTTTTTTTTTTTTTGTCATAACTCCACGAGAAATCATCTGAAAGACAGTATTTTTTACTTAAACGTTGACGAAAGCATAATTGCGCAAAAATGAATAATACAATGCATATAGTATGGAATAAAACAAAAAAAAGGCTTTATTGAGCTTATAGTATCGCTGTATATAGTATAGATTGTCTGTCTAAGAGAAAGAACAGCAAGCAGATGTTCTTTAGTATGGGATACACCCTTCCCTTACTATAATGGTTGCTTCGCATCGTCTCTCCATTCTCAGCACCAAATTGTTCAACAGTTCTTGAGGTAAGAATACCCATTCCTCAATCAACATCTGTTTCAGTTGTTGGGTGTTCCCCGGAGGTTGTAATCATGCCACATGACGTCTCCCCAAAGCACCTACACATGTGCTATGGGATTTAAATCAGAAGAGAATGCTGGCCAATCCATTCGAGTGATATCTTCACTTTCAAGTAACTGTTGAACATCAACAGTCCGGTGTGGCAGTGTATTATCATCCATAAAAACGAAGTCTGGTTCAATAGCACTTCGAAACAGACGCACATGGGGAAGGATCACCTCCTTCCTTGCAATAGCAATATCCGGTTATAGAACCTCTGTCGAAAACGTGGAGCCCAGTGCGCCCGTTCAGCATAATGCCTTCTGGACGACAATTCCAGGACCACCGTAGCGGTCTCTTTCCGAAATGTTACTGGAGATGAAAACCATGCCCCGAGTTTTTTCTAAATCAACTGGCGTTGAGAATCACTTGTGGCACTGAAACGACTCTCATCCGTAAAGAGGACACTACTCCATTGATGAGATGTCTTGTTTTTGTGCTCCTTACACCACTCTAAATGATGCCACAGATGGCCAACTTTCAAAAGGATGCAGCGTCCAGGACGGTCGGTGAATAGGCCTCCTTTGTAAAGACGTCTGTCCACAGTAAACCGCGACACTTGTCGCCCTGTTGCTGTATGCAATTGCTGAGCAGTGGCACTTGCTGACTGCTATCAGGCTCTTTTTGTCTGCAGGATGATATATCTGTCATCCACTGCAGTTGTTTCCCTAAGGTGACCACCACCAACCTTTCTAACAATTGTATCTATGGTTTGGAAGGCTTTCCAAGCGCGCGAAATGACACTTTTGTTGATTCCGAACACTTCAGCTACACTGGTCAAACAGCGCCCCTCCTCGAGTTATCAAATCATTCTTCCGCGTGTGAAGTCGTCCAGGGGATTTCTTCTAGCCATATTTCACGAAAGAACTCACTTGCACTTGCAACGCCTCCGTTCTTCCTTTCCTTGAGCTTTCCTTTCCTTGAGAAAAATAATCTATTGTTCTGTCCCTTATTTAAACAAATTCATAGCAAATATGTATATTTTCTTTAATTATGATATACAAATAATGCATTTATGAAAATTTCTTCAATAAATATTTTTAAAATCAAATCATTAACAATAAATTACAGATTTTTTTTAATCTCTAATTCTAAAAACAATAGCATGAATAACTGTTTCACTAACATGTGCTCCTTACGGCCTGTTTTTCACAGTGCAGCATTTGAAATAATAAATATTCTGAGTTTTCAGCATACTTCGAATATCACTTCGAGGTGCACATTTCCATCTTTCAATATATATATATATATATATATATATATATATATCTTCTTTATTATTAATATGCATTTATTATTATTATTAAAATTGGGAACAGATGCACAAAAGTGGAGCATAAGAATGAAGAAAAATAATCTATTGTTCTGTCCCTTATTTAAATAAATTCATAGCAAATATGTATATTTTCTGTAATTATAATACAAATAATGTAATATATACAAATAATGCATTTAGAAAATTTCTCAGGTAAATATTTTTGTAATCAGACAAATTTCAGATTTATTTTATTTTTAATTCTAAAAACAAAGGCATAAATAATTCTTCTACTAACATATGCCAGTTCCGGTCTATATTTTCACACTACAACATTCGAAATAAGAAGCTTTCTGGGAAGATTTCCAAATATTTCAAAAGTTCAGTTGCTTGCGGTCTGCATTTTGGTGAATGTTTGATTGACCGTAAAATTAAATGCCGACTCCGAAATACTAGAATTGGTCGAAATATAATAAATGTTTTACGAATTCAAAAACTGAATTTATTACTAATGGAATTTTTTAAGGAATGTGTTCATTAAAAAAAGAGAAGAAAAACTGAGCAAATAAAATTTAAATGTTTATTTGTTCATTTTTTTTTATTTAACTTCTTTAAGAGAAGTTGTTCGCTATTTTGTCTGTCGTTACCTCTTTTTTTTTTTTTTTTTTTTTTTTTTCGAATATGAAGTGTTCTGGACTACGACCAATCCGAAGTTTTAAAAACATTAAATTATTTTTTAAAAAGTCTGCTCCAAAAGAAAATGGGGCTCCAAAGATGAATACAAAGAGAGAATATAAATACAGAAGAAAATAATACTTTATAAACTAAAAATTGAAATAAAGAACTTTTTCCATATTTTTTTTTTTTTTTTTTTTTGAAAATAATACGTTATAAATGAATAAACAGTAAATAATATGGAAACGTAATAATAATTGTAATCATAAAAAATTTTATTGATTTAAAAACCTAAGTTAAAGAAATTGGAATAAATAAGGCGTTTGAATGTAGCAATTGTACAAAAAAATAAACAATTTAATTCACATATAAAGGTTCAATGCTTTTTTACGGAAGTCTTTTATTGCTTTTTTTATCGAATACATTGACATGCAAAATTAAAAAGATAACGCTATTAGTATTTTTAGTTTCAGCTTCAAATGGCGAAAATAAAATTGAATTATCATTGATATTTTATTACTTTATAAATAAAAAATATCAAAAAAGAGAGAAAAATTTAATTATAGACCAATTTGAATAAAAAAATAATACTCGAATTAGCAAATTCTGGTGCATAAAGCAAATATGGCAATAATCAAAATGTTAAACCGAATGATTACAACACATTTCATGTTGAAAAAACTTCATGAATCCGAAAAAAGAATTATGTTTGACTCATGCGTATGCAAACAGTGATTCAGCGATTTTGATCTTTACTCTAAAACTGTAGATATTTTTTTCTTTACTCTAAAACGGTAGATATTCAAAAGAAAGTTATTGTTATCAGTATTCAAACTCGCTTTCTTCACAGGAAAAAGAATATATTTACAAATTAAATATGTATATAAGTGCTATATATTTTATTATTTATTTGATATTCTCTGTATTTTTACTTCTTTCATTTACACGCTAAATGTTGCGAATGCCATTTGATTTTGGTCTAATATTCAAATTTACTTACTAACTATATTATTTTTTCTCTGCTATAGTGAAGGTATATTAGAGAATGGGATTAAATAGAGGGAATTAAAATATCTTAATTTTACCATTTAAAATTGACGTAAAAAATAATAAAAAATTTTAATCATATATTTATATATTTAGTTTATTTCATGCGCTTTTCCAATCGGCCCATTGAAAAATATTAAGCATATTAGCCTGTGTATTTGCATTTATTTAGAATTAAATTAATATTTGTGGAGAATAGAAAATATTTCAGCAATCAAACCGACTTAATCGAAAAACATTTTTTTTTATTTAATAGTAAAAGATAAGGTGTTTCTTTGTTTAGGACGGTATAAAGTTATCACCTGAAATTCTCAAAGTGAGTAAGTGAGGAAAAAATGCTAAAAAAATTGAAACAAACATATCAATACTTTAAAAAGGGAACTTTTACTTTAAACAGGAAACAAACATATCAATATTTTAAGTAGAGCTGGGCGATGATGGCACTTCAACATCGTGATATATCGTCCAACATATGTCGATATTTTTCGATATATCGTGATATCATTATTATTTATAGTTATTATAAGTTATAAATTGTATATATTAAGTAGTATATATTAAGTATTTTATATTATATTAATAGTATATATTAAGTAGTATATATTTATTATATATTAAGTAGAGCTGGGCGATGACAGAACTTCATCATCGCGATATATCGTCCAACACATATCGATATTTTTCGATATATCGTGATATCATTATTTATTTATAGCTATTATAAGTTATAAATAGCATCTCTTAACATATTGACTGATCAGAACGACTCCCAAATAAAAGGAAGTTTCAATTTATGTAATAAAAATAATTGTTTTCTTTTGAATAAAAATAGTTAGAAAATAATTTTGTTAAAACCCCTTTAATAAAGTGTGTCAAGACCAAAGCAACATCTGCATGTTATAATGTTATAACATTGCGTTTAAAACTACTTTTATATATTAAAATACGACAGTATTCATAGAAATATTTTTTTAAAATTTTGTATAAAAAACAATAAGAATGAAGACCAACAAAAATAAGCACTAACCGGTAACCAAACGAAATCGAAAACGCAAATTATTTGTGAATACCGATTTATTGTATCGCGATTTATCGTGAATTATATTCATGACCATGATTTCGATAAATCGATATTTTTCAAAAACTGGCGTTAAAAAAAATCGATTTTTCAAAAATAACTTTTTTTTTAGATAAATCGAAAATCTGCACAGCCCTACTTGTAAGTATCTTTTTATTGTTGCTAATCGAAAATGTGAAGTTCCATCATGACCTCGCCATACATTGTAAGAGATTTATGCATAAATGAAAGTGTGTAAAAGAGTTAAGAGAAAAATAATCCTGAAATTCTACTCATATTTTGCGTTGCTTCGTGTTTTAGTCATTGGTAGAAGCAACTTTTCTTTAGTCGTAATAAACTACCCTCTTCGGAAAATTAATGATCCGATTTGTTAAGCATACGAAATCAATTCTTGATTTACACCACGTATATCAAAAACATTAATTTACATGAAGAATTTATGACAATAATAATATTTTTATGATTTATTTACTTTTAACTGGCTTATATCAGAGTATTTCCATCATTTTCCATGGCAACTTTTACTTTAAAAAAAATATATCCTCGTCCGATGCCTATAAAACATCAATAATTTCCTCTTTTTGCGATAACGATTAATTTGTTTATCGTGAAGAACTCTCGTGCTTCTTTTAACATTTGCATATATCTTGGTCCCATTTATATATATATATAAGCCCGTCTTTATCCAATGAATTAAATGGTGAATAATCCAAAAATGCCATTAATCCAAGTATGATTTAAAAGTTTTTTTATCCTGATTTTATTTTAATTTTTATCAAAAAATATCATCTAATTATAATTTTAAATACATTAATAGTGAAAATATTTTTAAGACTTGTAATTGGACAAACAGCGATTTCGAAGTATTCAAATAAGTTAAGTTTAGTTATATTAATGTCCCGTTTTAAAGCAACATCAGGGCTATTTTGCAACTTAACTCGTAATTTTGAACGTTGCTCAGATGACGAGGACGACACCTGAACTGGCAGCCCTCTCTCCACATCAGCGGGAGAACGTTTGGCCCGGACGGTTTAACGGGCACCAGACCCGCTTACACGACGGTTCTTCGGTGGAATCGGGTCTCGAACCTGAAACCCTTCGGTTCCGAAGTCGAGACTTTACCACAAGCCACAGCAGCCACAGAGTATTCAAATAAAAACAAGCAGTGATAAAATTTATTATTATACGAATAGTTAATTATCGATAATAAATATGGCAGCTATGACCTTATATTTTGTATCCTTGCAGTTTATCAGATTTCGTTCTTAATCAAACAATAAAAATGCAGTATTAGAGAATATGATTAGTCCCTGAGCAATTTAAGTGTAATATTTTTATTTTAAAAACAATAATGATATTTACTTTAGAAGATCATGAGACTGAAAATTATCTTCATGCAAATATCATTTTATACGCCATACATATATTCACCATTAAAGTTGAATTTAAACTTATTGACTAGTGATTATATTATGGCTTAGCTCAAATTGTTTTTTAGTTATCTTTGTTGCAGACAGACGGACATTTTCCAAAAATATGTTTTTTGAACTCAGAGAGGTCTAAAACTTGAAAATTCCTCAAAATCTCGAATTCGAATTTTTTGAAGATTACTATACTTTCTCTTTCTATGAATATGAGAAGGTAATAAAGGGATAACTTTTTAGCGGGAAAAACGAAAATTTCTTTTAACGTCTTAGTTTAATGACTACAAAAACTACATTGTTTATATTTCTATAACTTAATTTAAAATATGACGTGTTAAACTTTTAATCATGATAAATTGTTTTCACCGTCTTTTCTCGTTTCTCTCGAGCTCCTTGTATTTCATTTACGATTTTTTTTTTTATTAAAATTCTAATTACCCGAATAGTTGAAGTTCGGATAATTAAGAGTTCCACAATATACGGGAAAACAGAAAGAGATTGCTTCCACTCATTTTTGAATTGATCTTATGCTCAAAAGGCTTTTCTTATTCTTCCTGGACTCATAAGACTAGAAATGCGTCAAAATATGCCGGTTTGAAGTTCAAATAATTAAGAGTTATAATTGAAATTCGGTGAATAAAGAGTTATAATTGAAGTTCGGATAATTAAGAATTCCACAATATAGGAAAAATAGAAAAAGAGTACTTCCGCTCTTTTTTGAATTGACCTTATGCACAAAATACCTTTACTATTCTTAGCTGGAACCATAAGACTAGAAATGTGTCGAAATCTGTTGATTTTGCTGCCATTTCGGACTCTAACTGACAAACGTATTCACTGACGCATCCATTTCCATTGTGGCTTTATGACTCTGACGATTGTTGACTCAGCTGTCCAGGTTGGATGGCCGTTCCTCAAAGTTGGACTTCCCGTATTTCAAGAAAGACGACCGAAAGGACAAATATTGACAGTCTACTATAATACACGTGACATTCCTCGAAAAGTTTCCTCTTGGTGTCGACCGCTGGAAGTTGGAAGTGAGTTTGCTTTGGCAACTACAAGCAAACAAGGAATAAAATATGGGCTGACATTTTCGTTCTGCCAGCGTTTTTGAAGATATTTTCGAGCCTTGGCAATGATGTATTTGATGCTTTTAGTATACCCAGTAGAACACCAATTACTTACATTAAACTAGGGCAGCGGCGTATTTCCCTTTAGCCAAATGCCTAAAGCATTGAGTGGGTAACTACATAAAAGGGTTAAAAAAATGTTATTAGCTTAGTTTGTCAAACAGATAATTTTATTAAAAAATACAAATTCTATAAATTGATAGAATTGTATTGGCAACAAGAACATTTTTTTTCTCGTGTGCAAAGTATACAAAAAGAAAGCACTGAAATAGTCAAAATAATTCGAACTCTCGAAATTTTGATAAATTTTCACATTTTAAATCTCTCCGAGTAAGAAAAGAGTATTTTTGGAACCATGTCTCTTTATGTAGCGCTTTCTCTGTCTGCGAACACAAAGACTGAAATAGGCTTTGAACTAAATGGATGAAATTTGGTACGTGGTCTTTAGAATTTGGCATGTAAAATGCAGATATATATCAAATTTTTAATCAATCTCATCAGGGATTAATCGTCTGTTGGTCTATACTTTCACGCCCATGTAAACACGATAATTCAAAAACACAAATTTAAAACGTATATAAATAAAATTTGAATACAGTTTTAAACTCTAAAATGTACATTCCTATTAAATTCTGAATTAAATCTGTCAAAAACTTGGTCGTTTGTTGCTCTGTGCATTCTCATTCATGTAAACGCATTAACTCAAAACCCCAACATCTTAGATAAATATGTGATTTTGATACTAAAATTATTGTGTATCAACTTTAAGCTTCATTCGGCCTAAAAAATGGCATATGAAATGTACACTTGGTTTTCTTTATTATACTACAAAGCACAGAATGCCTTTGTGCGGGACTCTGAAAATAAAAATCTGAGCACTTAATGGCGTTCACGACTTTGCTCAAGCTACAAAGTTCTATCCGGGGAACGGGATTTCGACTTTATTATGGAGTAATGCGAGAAAGTTCTGGGGAGCGGGGCTACTCTCACCGGTTTCAAGTATAACTGATCAGGTTCGTATCTGTTCCATTTGATTCATTTTGTTATTACAGAATTTAAAACCACTAAATAATTCCTTGAACATTATTTTGTATAAATATGGATGTCTCGATTTAAGACGCTGTCATGAGACATGATAAATAAATTTTTTAAAAACATATTCGCAAAGTAATTAAAATGAAAGAGTATTTACTTAAATAAATTATTACCATGCTGATTAAGTTTAAAATGTATTGAAATATGAAAATAAATAGATCAATTTATTAAAAGAAGTACTTAATAATATGCACTCCCTAAGGCCACAAATACTCTAAATCCGCCTCTGAATTGATACCAGATCGGTTCGAATGTGCAGAAATTTTGATAATTTAAATTAATCAAAAAAAATGTCAGACAAGAAAAAAATTAATTTTAATCCACGAAATTAAGTTTAATAAACATAAAAAAAAAACATTAAATTGCAAATTCTGTAAGATACGAAGAAAAAAAAATCGAATTATGTTATGCTTGATGATTTACTATATACATATCGTTTTTTTTCTCTCTCTAAAAGTCGATGGAAAATCATATAATTGGACTTTGGATAATCAGGTTTTAGTCTGTTAGAAAGAATTAAACTGATAAATCATCTCTTGGTCTATTGGTAAATGAAAAATGACCTTTGAAAATTCATGTTTGAAATTCGTTACGAATCATGAAATTGTTGCTCCTAACATTCAGAACAGTAACTTTGTTATTTGCTTTTTTTTTTTTTTTTTTTTTTTTTTTTTGCAGTAAGAACTTAATAAAATTTTTGGAATTTGCTTACTTTATTTTTTACTTTACTAATTCAATATCGTTTTCTGTTTATAATACGTAGAAGGGCAAATATTTTTACAATAAATCTAACTAAATTCCCTTGATGATTTTTGAATTTATATTGTACTTAATTAATTTTACTTGAACAGTTTAGATTAATTTTATTTTTTACTTCATTAATTACTATCGGTTTCTGCTTATATTAGAATATCAAGCATTTTTACAATAAATCTAACTAAATTCCCTTGGTGATTTTTGAATTTATAATTTGTTTAATTAATTTCATTTGAATAGTTTAGAATAATTTCATTTTTTACTTCATTAATATTGTTTTTGGTTTTATATTAGAATATCAAATATTTTTACAATAAATGTAACTAAATTCCTTTAATGATTTTTGAATTTGTATTGTGTTTAATTAATTCCATTTGACTAGTTTAGAGTAATTTTATTTTTTACTTCATTAATTTAATATCGTTTTCTGTTTATATTAGAATAACAAATATTTTTACAATAAATGTTACTAAATTCCCTTGATGATTTTAGAATTTATAATGTGTTTAATTAATTTTATTTGAATGGTTTAGATAAATTTTTTACAGCATTAATTTAATATTGTTTTCTATTTATATCAGAATATCAAATAATTTTGCAATGAATCTGACTAAATTCTCTTGATGATTTTTGAATTTATAATGTGTTTAATTAAGTTTATTTGAATAGTTTTTATTAATTTTTTATTTCATTCATTTAATATCGTTTTCTGTTGATATTAAAATAGCAAATATTTTTAAAATAAATCTAATTAAATTCTCTTGATTTTCTTGATGATTTTGAATTTAAATTGTGTTTAATTAATTTAATTCGAATTGTTTATTAGTATTATTAGTTATAATTTATTTATCTTGATTATTTACCTTGATTTATACTTGATTATCAATATTTTGCTTCATTAGGGCTTTTTTCATTTTTTATACTTCAATTTAAATTTTGCATGCTTCAAAGTTTAATTTTTTTAAAAAAATTTCCTGAAGTATCAGAATAATACAACATATTTATTTACAGACTTTAAAAATTTGCTTTAAAAAGAAACCTACACGTTGTTTGATTTGAAAAGAATTTATATCCGTTAAAAATTTTTATTGCATTTTAAAAGCCAGTCTAGAATTCTTAAGGCTGCTTCGTGGAAATGTCAACATATAAGCTCCTTAATATTGATGTAAAGATAATCTAAAAACTTTTACACCTGCAACTAAGTATTACAGTTGGTTGAAAATGCCAACATTTTCTTTCAAGGCATTTCTATTCACAATAGGACTTAAGGTATCTCCAAAAAGCAATAAAATCATTTAAAAATTATGGAATGGTATAAACATTTTTTGTTGTTGCAACATAATGGGCAAACCGCATATTTCTTCGTTTTCCTTTCTTTTCTTTTTTTTTTTTTAAGTATAAAATTTTACGCACACATGCGCATCTAAAGTATTAAACGCGGAGTGACACATTTTATGTGTTGCGTGAGATTATGTACGAAAATATTAAAAAAAAAAAAAAAAGAGTATGAGTAAGGGAATAATAAGAAAAAGAGTGTAAGTGGGACGGATCTTTAACCTTTTAGCTGGCTAGACAAGTATTCTTTTTAATACCATTGTTTATAAGACAGTAGAAAAAGAATTATATATGCACGAAAATGTCATTTTCTTTTTTGGTTCCGATGTATGAGTATTTTTAAAAAAAATCTTAAACAGGAAGCTGTGTTAAATATATTTTGGATGAACGTTTTATTGTTCGAATGTGATTTTTTGTAACAAATTAAATCCGTGGAGAGTTCAAAGCACGCAATATAAATTGCTATTGTAAACATTTGCAAATGAATTATGAAAAACAATGGGGTTGAAGATAGTAATCGCGTCTTCCGTTTTATGGCGCTGAAATGAACTTTATCGTGGAATAATATTTTTGCATTCTGTTAAAATGCGCACGTTAATTTACAGTTGAAAGAAACACTAGGTTTTTAGAAGAAATTCTTTCCTTTTTTTCAGTTTGGATTATTTAACTATACAACTATCCCTTTCCGAAATTACACAAAGTCTATTTTGAACACTAGCTTGTAATTTTCATTCATGGTCCGTTGAGATAAAGTGTCAGTAACTGTTCGTGTATTGCACCTGTATGTGAGTAGGGTGCTATAATTTATACATTACGCATTCAGACATTCCGGCTCAAATTTTACAATTTTAGTTACAAAAACGCATATTAAATTTCATTTATAAATTGTGGATTTTTAAGTGATCGCTTTTACATGCATGCAAAAGAATAGACTAAAAAAATGGTCAAATTTATGGCAGTTTTTTTTTTCTTCAAAATTTGAGGAAAAATTATATTTTGCAAGGACAATTATGTATCAAATTTTATTAATCTTGGTCTTTGCGCTTCGTAGCTTTCATATTCACTGCACTTGGACAATCATACATACAAAATTCCTACCAAAATATGGCGCTCAAACTTTGATAGAAATTTACAAAATTAGAGTTGAGGCCGAAGACCAAATTTCTTCCTACTAGCTCAAAGCGTTTTTTTTTTTTTTTTTCACACACACATATAGAGCGACAAACAGATAGATATAAAGAGACATAAATATAGATATCTATGGTATTTATATCTGTCATAGATTTATATAGAATATATCATATTATAGATAGATAATCTGTCAATCATATCTATCATAGATATAGACAGACAGATTCCAAAAATATGTTTTTCGGGCTCAAGGAGATTTGAAATATGGAAATTAATCAAAATTTAGTGCTCAAATTTTTTTAACAATCCCCATACTTTATCTATACATATTTTGAAAACTACAGAATAAAAACAAAGGCGAAAGAGGGAAAAAAATTAATACTAAAGAAAACAAAGTGTAAAGAGTAAAAAATAACTTTTTTAAAATTAAAGAAAAGTTTTACATCTTAAGAAAGTGAGTGAAAAAAATTTTGAAGTTTTTAAATCTATTTTTTAAAAGAAATGAATGTTTAAGGAAAAGCTGAAATATTATGCAGAAATAAATTTCAGCATAAAATTTGCCAAAATAAATCTTTAAATTACTGATTTTTTTTCATAAAAAGCTCGTGAAATATTTCTTCAAATATTTTTTTATATATTTTAGAAATGCGCCGCTTTGTTGTTAAACATAACAGAAAGTAAGACTTAAGGAGTCTTAAGGAGACTTAAGGAGTTTGTTTGAGAACACACATCGTTAACTTTTTGTGAGTACAAGATTTCTTCTTGTACTCACAAAAGTTCTACAAGAACTCTACTACATTTGTAACTGTTCATAGGTCAAGTATTCTACAAGACAGCTGCAGTAAGATAGGTTCGAATTCAAGATGCGTAAGAGCATTTATTTACAGATAGCTATGCAGGATAAAATCATATTCGTTACAGGTGACTTAGAAATAAGTAAAAGTGGACGAAAAAATTAAACTTTTTTCGTTCCATCACCAAAATATAAGTTTACAATAAACTAGAATAGTTCAATAAAATGAATATTTGAAAAGACGAGAGAGGAAAAAAAAGTGCAATTGGCTTTTCTGTTTCCATAACACTTCATTAACAAAAGTCACAAATAAAACTGTAGTAACAAAGTTCACTAACAAAAGTCATTAACGCGTTTCTTTTTTTTCAGAAAAGAGTTAATGACTTTTTTGAAGATAATATGGTAATTTGATATAAATAACTTTGAACTTTTCTAGGTATACTAATTTTTGAACAAATTAAATAGAATTAATAATAAAGATTTCGGTTAAACATTAAAAGAAAATAATGTATGTATTTCAATGCTTTTTTAGATAGTTAAAAGTCAATTTTAATTCAGGAAAAAATAAAATTCTTATGAAAATTCAGTAAATGAGCAAAAAATATTTCTAAAAAATTAGCATTTAATTGGAAATATAAAATAAAAGAAATGTTTTGTTTCAAGTAATAAAATTACGTAATTAAAAAAAATAATAGAAAAAAAAACTTATAAATTATGTCGTCTGCAATATTTTTAAATTTTAAAAATACACATGTTTTTTAGTTTTTTTTTTAATATTATATTTCCTTTTAAAAAGCGTTTTAAGATGTTTAACATATTTATATTTTAATAAATATGCATAAAAAGCTTCATAACTCTAACTGAATAATTTGCAAAAGTGCCTAATAGAGTTCACCGTGCCCTTAAAGAAAAATAAATTATGTCAATTTCTGATCATATTTTTGTAAAGCAATTAATTCTTCAATCAGCTCCCAGATTTTACAAACTAATTTTACTTCCGAACTTGTTATAACTACATGCTTGTAATAAGCAACTCTAATGATAATCTTTATTACGGACTCAAACCGTTGCCACTATTAATGTAGCAATACTTGATCCTAAAGATAATGATTTTTGTTTCCATAAAATCATTCTTTTTTATTTTTTCCCGAAATCGAAATTATATGTCCAAATAATATTGTAATCGTCAAAAAGAAATGTGTCAGTGGTGTAAATTGATTCCCGTTGATTTGTCAATCTTGAAAAAGCATGTTTGCATATCAGTATTGAAAACATTTTATATTAAGAGAATAAAAAAGCTGTTTTTATCGTTATATCTGTTCATCCATGTCTCAAAGCCAAAAAATGGCAACGAATTAGAAGATGAAGTTTGATATACACGAATTTTATGTCAAATTGAAGTCAGGAGAAAAGTTTTTAAATAAACTGAATTTTTTTTATGTCAAAATCAACAATAATAAGTGAAATATTTTAAAAACGGATTATTCGAGTTTTTTTTACTTTGTATTAAAAATCAACACTCGCACAAATTTTTCAATAGTCTCTTAACTGTTTATACAGAATAAAAATGGTTTCTTTCCTACTTATTATTTAAGTTTTGAGTCTATTTAAACGTCCTTGGTTCCCCTATACAAGGAAACAATTCAAAATTCCAATTATTATTGTGCATTTTCTGTAGAATTTAGTTATTTAAAAGGCCTTGGTCTTTCATGCAAAAGGAAAACAGTTTATACTTCTAGCTATCTTATTTATTGTGGAATTAGGTTATTTCGATTGTTTCATATTGGATGATAGTTTGAATTTTTGAATAGTCCATAGTTTGAATTATCCATAACCTCTATTATTTCCTATTGTTATTATTATTAATTAATTAAAAAATGTCAAAATTCATATTTACTTTAGCTAATTTGAAGTCGATTCGAAAAAGAAAAAAAATACTGACTTGTTTTCATCAGTTAAAAATACGCATACTTTTTGTTATCTTAGTGATTATCAGTAAATAATTTTGAGTACCTTAGTTTATTTCAAGACTTTAGAGCTGTAGAGTGAGTTATGCTATTTATTAATTTTTTTTATATAGTTTATGTCGTTTGTTTAATTATAAAGATTTATTTATTTAATGTATATAAATAAGGTTATTCCTAAATTATTAATAATGCGGATTTACTTTTATTTTACTTCTATTAAAAGTTTATTATTTTAGCCATTCTTTGATAAATTTAAACCATTAATAAGAACCATTATAAGAATTAAATAGGGTCGTTTTATCCAATTTGGGACAGCAAGTAAAATTTTAAAACAATTCAAGACAAACCGGGATATATGGTGACCTTAGCAGCGAATGGGAATGAATATTCAAAAACTATTAGCGAAACACTTCAACCCTTTACCTCCTTCTCCAGTCAATCACTTTTCCGCATCAGCAGTTGTTATTATTTCAATCAGTTATTTCCTTTTCAATCAAACGGGGCGTAGTATTTGGACAAAATCTCACACGCCATTGGTCTTCCCAAATTGACCGGCCACGCCTCCTGGCTTTATTCGCAAATTCAAATGATCATCACTCTTTTCACTTTTTCTTCCTCTTCTTTTTTTTCAATCGGGAGCCAAATTGGCGGTAAATCGTTCTCTGCTGGGATTCTCCGTCGGAACACGTGTTCCACAGCAAACGATTTTCCATGGAGTGTTCTTTTTTCGGGAATTTATGAAGATCGGTTTGGTTCATTTGTAGCGAAGCAGTTGATCCCGACCTCGCTTCGAAGAACAGAAACAATCGCAAGACCTTGGATGAGAGGAGCTTAAAAAACACAAGAGAGGGTAAAGGGGTAAAATAAATAACAGTCCGTCTCTGTGATGCGGGTTTTTTATTAGCATTGACCCATTGGTGAGGTGGCGTTTAGGCGAAGGAAACATACGTGACTCGGGTGCTAAGGTTGCTAAAACTCAGTGGCGTATCTTTCGGAACGGCCGACTAGATTTCTCATCAGATAATGTTCTGAAAAAGGAATTGTTCCCGTAGAGATATTTGGAAGATTTAAACCAAATAGGTTATGGATGGTTTCGCTCCTTAAGGAGTTTTATGGCGGAACAGAAAAGACAATTTTCTCTAAGCTGTGTAAACCAAGCATGGTAAATTCGCAGACGGCGGTCTTTTTTCTTTTGATGACAATGCTTCCCTTCGATTTTTCTCGGCTAATAGCAACTCGTTTGCTTTATCTCATGCAAATGAAGGAAATGGAATCTTGATTTCTATCTGGAACTAAGTGCTCAATCAAGTTGAGGTTCCTGCACTTTACTGACAATGTGAAATTTGGTTTATTCGAAGCTAAGGGAACAACAATATAAGATCCATTTATTCGTATATAGGAATTAAGGACCAGCGAGTCTAAAATATACAGCAAGGCATTTTTTAAAAACAAAAATGGGAATAGAGGATAATTTGTACTGTTTAGCAATTTAATAAATAATACATAATTAATTAATAAATATTTTATAAATATTTAAAATTTTGATAAATTTTTATCCTTTTTAGCAAATAAAGTGATAATAATTGTAACTAATAAAACTGGTGATAATTTTAACTAACGTAACAAATCAGAAATAGAAACAATATTTTTTAAAATATCCTTTTTTTATTTTTATTTTATTTATTTATTTCTTGAATTCGAAAAAAACCAAAGTGAAGTCGAACTACAGACGATTATGATAATGCAAGATACTAAATTTTAAAAAATAATCATAATTAAAATAATAATAATAAATTAAAAACGTTTAATTTGACAAAATTATACTGCATTTGACAGAAAAATATGAAATATTCAAAAGTTGCCTGCGATACTATTTGTTTGTTTAGCCGTATTAATAATAAAAATAGTTATTTATAACTAAGAAATTAAGTAGTATATTGAAAGATCCGACATTATTTGCGATAAGTGTTGAAATTGATTTCGCGGAACAAAATTGCTCCACAAAAAAAATAGTAGAAGATTTGACAGGTATCAAAAAGAAAATATTTTTCATTTTGTTCTTTTCTTAACTAATCTACATTTCTTTAAAAATTATAGCAATATAGCCAGTCAAACGAGTTGGTTCGCCGGTTCAATTAAATATGTTGTATAACTATGTCTTTATTATCGTCAATAATATATTTTTTAATTTCAAATTTTAATGGATATGTAATTCAAATATTTTAGAAGCCTCATTTCGCTATGCTCATTTTGCTAAAAATTTTCCTAGTTTTCTTTCTGTGTTTTTATACATCCAATTATCTCACAGAAAAAAAAGGAGCAGTATTTGAAAACGAGCATATTTTAAAAATTTCTCACTTTTCCACCAGCAAAAGAAAATTTCATAATTTTTATTTAAAATATATACTAAAATCTACAAATTATAGAATAATAAGACAAATCTTTATATTCGGATCGTCAATAATGGAAAAAGGCCAGAGTAAAGTGATTGAAGAGATAATTATTTGAATTTTATGTTGTAAAAATCATTTTTTGCTGTAATATTTGGGTAGGTATCGCAGATAAATGTCAAAATTTCGCTTAAATTATAATTAAAATTTTCTTAAATTCCGCGGAGCTGTATATTTTAGCCCTTTAAACTATATATGTACGAAATTCGATAATTCTTGATCAAACTCTCTAACCTTAAGCACCAATACAAACACACATACATTTCCCTTTATTACTCGTAGAGATATATATATACTTAATATCTTATTAATTCTCTAAATCTGATTAAATAAAAAACAAAGTAAAATATTATGATATTTCCACAAAATATAATAATATAAAATGACTTTGTGGTTAAATATGAAAGAAACTGTAGTTAAATATCAAGAAAAAAATCACAAGATTTTGAACATCTTTAATTATTTTTTTAAAAATACGAAAAGATTCGAAAGACGAATAAATTATTATAATTGAAAAAAATATTATTCTAAACTTTAAGGCAGTATGAAAATTATTTTTGTGGCGATATTATTTCCAAAAGTAACAGCATAAATTCGCTTAATATTTAATTAATAAAAATTTCAAACAAATCTCTGGGCGATGCATATTTCTCCCTCCCCCCAAAGTATGCTTATATTAAATTTGGTAGCTAGCCTCAATGTCGAGTCCTAAGAGAACCAACAAACAGACATATACAGATACATATCCACTTTTATTAGTAGTATAAGTAACCAATACAACTGGTTCAAATTCGCAAACAAAAAATTTACAATTATTTATGAATATCAAAACTGGCAACGATGTCATTCGTAGTAAAACGACTACTCTTTCTACATCAATAATCTTATAAAATTATAAACAATTACGTAAATAATTAAACAAATTTTTATAAAAATTACAAAACAAAATCGAACCCAGATAGCTCAGATGAAACGATATGCACTGTAGGGAGCTAAGAATACCTAATGCCATCAGTGGAAAATACATAAATCCTTCGCTGATAAAGACTAAATATCTCGAGGCTCATTCAGGCTCGAGACCCAATTCGTGTGAGCGGATCTGGTGCGCGCTAAATCCGCCGGGCCAAACGTCCTCCCGCTGGTGTGTTGTGGAAGTTTGAAGAGGGAGTGCCAGCTCTGGTGTCATCATCATCATCTGACCGCAGTTCAAAATTAAGAGGTCCGTCCCAAAATTGCCCTAGTGCTGCTTTAATACAGGACGTTAGTATCGCTAAACTAAAAATCAGGGCCGGGACAGCCTGGTTGGTAGGGCGTTGGATTCGCGCCCCTTTGGTTGCGAGTTCAAAATTCGCCGGCCGAAGACTCCCCGCGTGCGTGGTGACTGATGCGCGTATAAATATGTCGTGGTCACGAAGTCCTCTATGTCGAGAGTAATAGCACTGGGGATACTGGATCAGAGATTATCGTTTTCTGAATCAGATCTAAATTACGATCTGTGGATAAGTGAATGGAATGCGTGAATGATGTCCGCCCCGTAAAAAGGGTTGTGACGTGTGTGTAGCTAAGTCGTTCTCTTGGTCCTAGTTGGCGCTACTAAAAAAACAAGAAACGTAGACAAGAGCTATTAGAAACAACAAACTAAACTAAAATCAAAAGCAAAGAAATAAACTTCATTTGTATCCCATCTTTAAATATTTATTGATAAGTAACAAGATATTTTCCATTTTTATGTATTATGAAATATTAAAATAGCATCAAAGTTTTTTTTAAAATATTAGTTAATCTACAGTTGAAGAACTATAAAACATTTTTTAAAGTTATGACACAAAATTTGAATTAAAAATATGCATTAGATTTTAATTTATGAGGGTTTCCGTTGGAATATTTCAACAAAATTCAGAATTTTGAGAAAACAGCATTTTAAGATGTTAAACAGTAATTAACATAGATTATCGAAATAACAAAATATAATTATAATTTCCCAAAGAAAATAAAGCAGCAGGGTTTATTTTACCATTTGTTTGGCGCAGTAAGCCAAATAGGCTCTTGCGCCAATAAACAACAACAACGTAGAAATGTATTTCAAACAGTTTTCTGCAGAAAATGTTCAAAAAATAAAAACACTGAATAACAAAAATATTTGCTTTTTTCGCCAAAAATCAACTTTTTGCGAAGTTATTTATATTTAGACGTATCTTTTACCATTTCTTTGGCGTTGCAAGCCAAATATGGCTCTTCCGCCAAAAAACAGCAACAATAAAGCAGAAATGTATTTCAGTTTTCTGCAGAAAATGTTCAAAAAATAAAAACACTGAATAACAAAAATATTTGCTTTTTTCGCCAAAAATCAACTTTTTGCGAAGTTATTTATATTTAGACGTATCTTTTAACATTTCTTTGGCGCTGCAAGCCAAATATGGCTTTTCCGCCAATAAACAGCAACAGTAAAGCAGAAATGTATTTCAGTTTTATGTAGAAAAATGTTCACAAATTAAAAACACTGAATAAAAAAATATTCACTATTTTTGCCAAAAATAGACTTTTTGGCGAATTTATATTAAATTAAATTTTTTTTTTCTTTCAGTATTTCAATGGATAAAATACCATTTTTAAAAATCTTTTTTTGTGTGTAAGTCAAAATCTTTTATTTCAAATTGGATTATCAGAAAATAAATCAAATTTAGGGATTCAACTTTTCAGACAACAAGATGCCACTTCTTACCTGAATCTTTCTAAATATATCTAAATCTAGATTTATTTTTTTTCCCCATATTTGAAGCCACTAGTGCCAGAATCTGAAACACTTCAGAACATCCGTTTACTCTTTCAGTTTTGCTCGTTTTTATTGCCAGCTCCTCATTTCGCAACTTAGAAGCTAGACAATAGAGATATCAAGTGTCAAAATAAGTCACTTTCACGAGATGGCGCTGCGATAAGTGGTAATGAAAAAAGAGGAGATGTCTATAGAGAAGGATGTTTTCCGAGAAAGATATTCGGGAAGATTGCACCCAGGCGAAAGATAGACAGTCCAGATAGACATTTGTTTTAGAAAGTAATTACTAAAAGATTGAAAAGAAATGTACGGATAAGCATCAAAAATATTCTTCGGTCGTACGATTTTTATTTTACGAGATGGTCCCGAGAATAAAATAAAGATTGTGGCATTAAATATTTTTTTTTTCTTTATTTCTAATAAAAGAAACATAAAAGAGAAAGAACTTTTGGAATCCATCAAAATTCCACGGAATTTTGATGGAACATTGGACTTTAGGCTTCTATGTGTCTTATAATACAGAGTGACACAAAAAGAAAGAGCAGATTTAAAATATTAATTTCTAGAGAGCAGATTTAAAATATTAATTTCTATTTTTTTCTTTTCTTTATTTCTAATAAAAGAAACATAAAAGAAAAAGCATTGCATTGTTGAAAAATTCGACCATGGAATTTTGATGGAACATTGGACATCAGACTTATATGTGTCTTATAATACAGAGTTACACAAAAAGAAGGAGCAGATTTAAAATATTAATTTCTAGAGAGCAGATTTAAAATATTAATTTCTATTTTTTTCTTTTCTTTATTTCTAATAAAAGAAACATAAAAGAAAAAGCATTGCATTGTTGAAAAATTCGACCATGGAATTTTGATGGAACATTGGACATCAGACTTATATGTGTCTTATAATACAGAGTTACACAAAAAGAAGGAGCAGATTTAAAATATTAATTTCTAGAGAGCAGATTTAAAATATTAATTTCCATTTATTTTTTCTTTATTTCTAATAAAATAAACATAAAAGAGAAAGCATTGCATTGTTGAAAAATTCGACCACGGAATTTTGATGGAACATTGGACTTTAGGCTTCTATGTGTCTTATAATACAGAGTGACACAAAAAGAAGGAGCAGATTTAAAATATTAATTTCTAGAGAGCAGATTTAAAATATTAATTTCTATTTTTTTCTTTTCTTTATTTCTAATAAAAGAAACATAAAAGAAAAAGCATTGCATTGTTGAAAAATTCGACCATGGAATTTTGATGGAACATTGGACATCAGACTTATATGTGTCTTATAATACAGAGTTACACAAAAAGAAGGAGCAGATTTAAAATATTAATTTCTAGAGAGCAGATTTAAAATATTAATTTCTATTTTTTTTTCTTTTCTTTATTTCTAATAAAAGAAACATAAAAGAAAAAGCATTGCATTGTTGAAAAATTCGACCATGGAATTTTGATGGAACATTGGACATCAGACTTATATGTGTCTTATAATACAGAGTTACACAAAAAGAAGGAGCAGATTTAAAATATTAATTTCTAGAGAGCAGATTTAAAATATTAATTTCTATTTTTTTCTTTTCTTTATTTCTAATAAAAGAAACATAAAAGAAAAAGCATTGCATTGTTGAAAAATTCGACCATGGAATTTTGATGGAACATTGGACATCAGACTTATATGTGTCTTATAATACAGAGTTACACAAAAAGAAGGAGCAGATTTAAAATATTAATTTCTAGAGAGCAGATTTAAAATATTAATTTCTAGAGAGCAGATTTAAAATATTAATTTCCATTTATTTTTTCTTTATTTCTAATAAAATAAACATAAAAGAGAAAGCATTGCATTGTTGAAAAATTCGACCACGGAATTTTGATGGAACATTGGACTTTAGGCTTCTATGTGTCTTATAATACAGAGTGACACAAAAAGAAGGAGCAGATTTAAAATATTAATTTCTAGAAAGCAGATTTAAAATATTAATTTCTATTTTATTTTCTTTATTTCTAATAAAAGAAACATAAAAGAGAAAGCATTGCATTGTTGAAAAATTCGACCACGGAATTTTGATGGAATATTGGGTTTTAGATTTCTATGTGTCTTATAATACAGAGTGACACAAAAAGAAGGAGCGGATTTAAAATATTAATTTCTAGAGAACGATACTAGATAGAGATAAATTCTATATTTAGATTATTCTGGTAAAGACGGCTTGATTTTATAACCTTTAAACAAACAATTCTTGTATATATACATAAATTTATTTCTTGCATTTCGAAAACGACTTTAACGATTTGTATCAAATTTTATATTTAGACAAGGTTTCGTCTTTCAAGTTTATCTATATAGATGTCTTTCCAGATAAAACGTGATTTTACATTAAAAAGAAATTATAACTAAAGATTGGCATATACCTACCTATACATGAGATGCCATAAGCGTGTCAGGGATGTAGTAATGTTTAGGGCTTCGTACTTACATGCGTTTTTCACATGTTCGATCCTGCATTTGCATTTCAATTAGATTTGACTTATAACTTTAAACGAGCCATAAAATATGATTTTATTTGCGATTTTACGAGAAAAAAAGTAAGAAAAGGAAAGAAAAACTTCCGAACGAAGGTTGGTCTCACAGGTACAGATTTGTTTATAAAAAAATGATGCCTCTTCCGGAAAGGTTTTGTGCGCTGCAATATACAAAGAATGAAACCATTCGCCGGCTTCCTGGCCTAGGGGTAGCGTGATCTGGGCGTCCCAGGTTCGGGCATGATTGCTCTTTCCCCTTGTTCTATTTATGAGGTGTGTGCAAGAGCCCTCCTATAAAAAAGGGTTGTGCCCGCAAGTGTGAGTGTCATCTTCATATGAGCTAGAAGTCAGACTTCTGCCCTCATGTTCATGTGTTCAGGGGCTTTTAGCCTCAAAAACTAATGCACGAACTCGGCTTAAATTACTGATTTCGTGAGCGGGCTTGTATAATTGCCATATTTCTTTTTTCCATTGTTCTATTTATGAGGGTGTGTGCAAAAGCCCTCCTATAAAAAAGGGTTGTGCCAGAAAATGTGAGTGCCATCTTCATATGAGCTAGAAGTCAGACTTCTGCCCTCATGTGTTCAGGGGCCTTTAGCCTCAAAAACTAATGCACGAACTCGGCTTAAATCACTGGCTTGTGTCAGTTGCCATAAGTAACAGCAACAACATGAATCCATTCTTGCATTGCAACGTTCTTCTTTGCCAGCTTAACAAAGAATTTCTTTCTCATAAATTGCCATTTATATAAGAAATTCTGCAGAAAATGGTTGCATATCACATGGGAAAAAGTGATGATTGGTCGTCCTCACACATCAGATGAAAATGCTGAGTATATCCGAACTCATTCAACCGCAACCACAGTAAATCCACGAGCACATTTTGAATTTCGCACTCAACACAATGGCATGTGATTAAAACTAATGCTTGGTACTCTTTAAGATCTGCAAAATTGAATTGTTACAGCAATGAATTCAATAACCAAAGACTAGCTACTACGCATGTGGCAAAAAAAAAGCTTCAGAAATGGAACTTATGTTAAATGCATAAACTAGAACTTCGAACTTTCCTCTATTCAATGTTATATTGTATACATTTATTTACTGTCGTCCATTACATATAAATATTTTAAACTCATTCCTTTCTTTTTGAATAAATCTGTATTATTTTTGAAAAGTCATTCTGTGAACACAATAACTCAAAATCTCTGAACTAAATGGTAAAATTTAATAAGAAGTCTCTTCACCAAAATTGTAGATTTCGGCCAAATTTTGGATGGATTCGATCAGCTTCAGTATCCTGGTGGATGCCAACAGATGCCAAAAAGTTGATTTAAAAACATCACGAATGAATATGCTGTTATTCCCGAAATTCCATATTGAATTTATTAATTCTGTCGTCGCTATTATTGTGTCCAATCCAATAACATTTTTAATTTTATATGTGCTTTGGCAACAGCGTTTTGTCACACGTCTTCTGGATTTGTTCCAACATGAGCGAGTGTTGCTGTTATGATTCTGCTTTATGTCATCTGAACTTATGTTAGCCAAGGAATAAATTGACATTTCAAAACTATTTCAAGCTAAACTAGGGAGATGATTTGACTGTCTATCAATATGTTTATTCGAGCAAAGGTGAAGACTATAATACAGAAATGCAACGAACTAATTATGTAATTTTAATATATGATTCTTGAATTAAAATTTTGGAGCAATGACAAATATTAAACTTAATCCGCCAAAGCTAGATTGTCTGTCCTGGTGTATTTCATTTTGATAAACAAGCATGATAATTGAAATTCGATACACATCAAACTTTTAGAACTTTAAAAAATTTCAAACCAAATAAGTCGACGGAGGTCCAAAATAAATAATCGGCCTTCTGCGGAAGAAGTTAACATAAAAATTGTCAAACTGTGCCTCTATATGAGAATGTCGAACTTTCCTGCTGGTTTCGTACTAATAAAAAATATAAATTCTCACAAAAAAAAGGGAAATTAAATGAACAATATCCTATATTTCCTATTTCTGTTATTACTTTTATTAAAGGCTGAAAATTGATATAAATGTAAGTAAGTAATGATGGGAAAAATGATTTTAAAATTTCATTCTGATTAATTTAATTTAGAATGATAAATTAAAACCTATTAATTAATTAATTAAAACTTCATCACTGGAAAATTTTCCCGTAAATCAAAAATATTGAAATAAATTTATTAATTAATAAAAAATACAAATTATTTATTCAAATTCAAGTTCCATTTTTCGAACTTAATTGAAATGGGCGAAAAGCTAGATATACAAATATGAATACGTAAATAATAATTTAAAACCTTTATATTCATAAACACCTATAATATTTTTTGTATAGGAATCGTTTTCAAAAGACAATTAACAATTTATGAAAAAAATATTTTTTTTAACGTAACAAATACAGCGGTAATAAATATTGCTTGGAATATATAAAATTGCTCAACTAAATATCATTTACGTCATTGCTTTTAGATTGCTTTGATTGTGTCTCATGTCTATAACCTCTTTTATATTTAGCTACTATTAAACAATTCACAAAACTAAAATGTTATGTTTTTTTTATTCCATATCAAAAGTAATAAAAAAAACATAAAACCTTTTACGCTGAATACGTACAGACTTTGCTATAGATTTAAAACTTTAATGGTAAGTCCATATGCAGAATTTCATTAAGCTATCTTGTAGAGTTTTTTTAAGTTATCGCATTCTCAAACCTATGAATAAATAGACCGACAGACAGATATCTCAGCGATGCATGTTATTGAAAATTTGTTATACATCTATGTTAACATCTAATTGATGATGAAATTAAATTTCATTACCATAGATGAAATCGTGCTCCCGGATGGATACATGGAGAAAAATTTTCGTTAAAGGATTTAGTTTAAATTTTGACTGATATCTATAATTTTGGTATAATAAAGATCAAGTATCAGATGTATCAGGTAGAAAATACATCTTTATTTGGTATAATCGTTCCATCTAATCCATCTAATTCGTTGCGTTTCAGATTTTCGTATTCGCAGACAGGCAGACATAGTTTTAAAAAAATGCTTTTACTGAACTCAGGAAAGAATAAAACCAGGAGATTCATAGCAAAGTCGAGGTTACATTTTTTGACGATTGCAATATTTTTCTTTTCATACAGGAGATACAACATACATATCATTATCACAAATTAAATATTGCAATGTTATGGAAATACTTGTCCTAGAAAATCGTGCTGTACAGGATATGGATAAATTTCGACTTCTGCGAAAAACGGAATAGCTAATTCACTTACAGTTCGATTAGGACATACAAGATCTATTTACCATCACTTATATCACGCAGAGCAAGTACCAGTAACCCGAGAAAGTATTAGTGACCACACAATGAAATCATATTGTGTCATCCATATTCTACCAGAATGTTCACATGTTAATTACCAACGTTCGCAATTTTTCAAAATTACTTCGATACTGACTACAATACTTGAAAAAAAAGCAAATTTTTATCCTTTTACATTTTTATAATAATTTTTTTCTCATATATAAAAATATTATTCAAGTTTAACTGAGCCTTTTCCATCAATTTTTACAATTTGCAAAATTACCTTTTATCTTAATATCATTATTACAATTTAGTCTGATACAAGTGATCATACTTCCCTTGTCTCTTGCCCAATCCTCTTCAAAAAAAACTATAGATTAACCATCCATACAACGAGATTTTCTATAATGCATATTCACTCAACGAAGGATTTTCCATAAGAATCTATTATGAGTACACAAAAAAGTAAAAACAGAGGAATGAAGATTTGACGCAATTTATAGTCGTTCCCTAACAATCTGATTGTTATTCTATGTGTGACATACTGTGCTTCTGATACTTCTGAGCTTTTATGTAAGTTGTCCCTTTTGGGGTTATCTCGGCTGTAAATTCTGCCATCCAAAGAAAGCCCATTCTTCTCGCCCGTGCAGAGAAAAGAAGAGCAGTTAATAAAAGTTGCCCAAATGAAGAAGGCAAATACAGAAAAGATTTACCTCCTGTCTATTTACGAGACAATTGCTACATTGTATTTCAAATACAAAGTTTTTGCAAGGTGGTACTAAAAGCATTGATCGCAGAGGCGGTCCTCAGATGTTTTTAGAAGCACTCAAAACTGGTCGAGCTACAAAGTTTAGGACCTAATGGTTCAAGTTGACATATTTTAATAATTAATTTTAAGAATTGGTGACGAGGTATCTTTATTTATAACATTAAGAGGTGGCTTTTCCAGTTTGTTTGTAACATATACAAGCCGTGAACACCAACAGAAGATGGTCTATGCAGATATCCTTCCAAGATGCATGGTCTTAAATGCATCCCTTGACTCAAAGTGCCCAGGGGAAGAATTTGAGGGTCTTGCGCCAGTAAACCAAAAGATATCGCCACTATTTGCGTCGTTTTTCAATAGCCCTTATAGCTAGCAAATGCTGCATGACAAATTCTGATTGTCTGCGACGTTTCAAACACTTGCAAACTTTCAGCCGGCGTCCTGGCATAGGGGTAGGCGTCTTCCCCGTGATCTGGACGTCTTGGGTTCGAGCCCCGGTTTGGGTATGGTTGTTCTATCTGTGAGATGTGTGAATGTGCCCTCCTGTAAAAAAGGGTTGTGCAAGCGAATGAGTGATGCGTGAGTAGCTAAGTCGTACTCTTGGACCTAGTTGCGCTATTATAAAAACAAGAGATGCTGCTCCACCGGCTTAAATCGCTGTCTTCGTAACAGCGGGCTTGTCCATGGCAAGTGCCATAAGAAACAACAACAACAAGAACAAAATTTCATATAAAGAGAAAATATTTTGATTGTTGACTATGAAATGCTTCTGAATTCCAACATATAAGCATTTTGTCTTAGAGCATTAAAATTAAGTTTTAGCGAAGAGCATTAGAACCAGCATTAAGCATAAGAGCTAAGTCTGCTTGTTTTAAGATCGTGACCTTAATAATTCAGCAAGTTAGATGGATTAAATTATAAAATCTAGCATGTAGTCCTTACTTAAATCTTCTAAATTCTACATCAAATTCTGACCAAATTTACAGGAGGATTATATTTCGATGTGATGTATACATGATAACTGAAAAACAAAATGAGATATATGGGGAAAAAATTTCTTTGAGTTTACTCTAATATTTTAGACATCACTGTAATGTCTTGATCTAGACTGATCAAATGACGAAGCAGAATTTCCAGACAATTCTTTATTTTACAACCCTATATATACAAAGAACAACTTGTTCTAATCTTGGTTAAATAAATAGTTATTTACACCTGTAGTAGGAGATACAACAGTCAAAGTCGAAGGCTTTCTTGAAACTCAGTTGGTTCTCGGACTCCGAACTCAGGGGCGTAGTCCAACAGTCCGCCTGCAATTTGTTTCTTCTCTCCTCCCTAAAAAAAATCTCCGCACTTTATTTCGGCGACAATCTCCGCCTCTTAATTTACATTGGTCATTTAAGCTCTCTTTCGGCCAATCGGGGTTCAGCCATATGCTCTATCAGCGGCGCCAGTGGGTCGTGGGAAGGTCCTTTCACAAAGAGAAACATTAAGCATCCAGATGTTTGGACACCCCTTTCTCTTTGAAGGTACGATCAATACCTCTTGGACGAGGAATTCCACATGTGGTCTTTCATTGTAGTCGCTAATGAACAGATGCGAGACCACCCAGGTGAAAAGATCCATCATCTGGCTATCTCGAGGAGTTTAGTATTTAACAGCATCGACACAACTGGCTGTAAATGTCTTACCAGTACTGGGAAACAGGGAATGTTACATCACATTTTAAACCGAATTTCAGCTCAACAGTTTCAATCATATATGGGCTATAAATCCAGTATAACGATAAATGCAAAAACAATTGTCACTCATACTCAATTTTATAATGTTATTTCAGAGGCAGTATTGGTAATTATTTCCAACTATGAACAATAATTTTCGTATAATATTGACACTAATAATCAAGAACGCCATTGATTAATCGCCAAAAAAACTCGTTATGTCGCCAATGTCGTTAGTTTTTATCCTCTCTATGACTGCCAGGAATAACGTAACTGGCGAGATGCATAAGATCTCATGAATGTTAACTTGAGGATTTTAATGCATTATCAATAACAGAAACCTGAAGGAACCAACAAAAAATGTTATAAAGGAAGAGTCAACGTTAAAGACGAGAACGTAAAAGCGAGGTAATACTTCATTTATAAAGTGGAAGTGCGCAAAAATAAGCATTATTTTCCATCTTATTTTAAGTTTCGTTTGATTTCGATACGAATATTTCATTTTATGGTTTATACTTTAAATTAAATTTATTCGTGAGTACCAAAATATTTCAAGTACGTAAAGCAACCAAGTATTTCATACCTGGCCCTGTATTTTGCAATACTGTAACAGAACAAAAGTCCCAATGTAATGGGGCTTCGGATAAGATAACATCCAAAAGTCAGGCTCCATTGTTAAAGGTCAGTCAAAGGGGACATCCACCCACCCCACAGCTCATCCCTCAAGCATCGGCTGGGACTTCCCTACCGTGACATATTGGAGGATGTTGGAAGTCATGCAGAGGTCAGATGGAGAGATCAGAGTAGTTAGATCCTTCTGATAGACCCTGGCATTAGAATGACTGGCGATAAGGAAAGAAATTGATCCATTGCCGGAACTAAGGAGCTAGCAGGGCTACATGTCAAAGTTAATGGCATTTTATAAAATCTTTCCCTTTTACACCCCCAGTTACAACAATAAAAATAAAGACTGACGTCGTGTTTCTAAGGGGAAAATTAATATTAACGAATCCCACAAAATTTGTATTTACAAGCTCGTTTAATCTAATCATGGGCAGTCAGCTAATTTATACAGAATTAGAAATAGGCGTATTCCTCCAGATATAAACAATTAGAGATAGATATATTGGAAAAAATCGTCTAAGCGAGGTAAAGTATTATGTTTTAAAGTGTTTGACTCAAAATGTCTGAAAAAATAACGAAGTCCAAATTTGTATATCCATGTCATACTGGTCATATTTAATATTCTCGAGACAATAACATTTTAAGTAAAATGAAAATTCTATTCTTCAGCGAAAATCCTAACCGAATTATAAAACTTTAAATAGCTCTATTTTAGACTCTTTTAAACCATCTCAAATGCCACTTCGTGAAAAAATGCGCTGCACTTCCTCGAAGTGTCGATGATTGGATTAAAATAATAATTTGTAAAGCTTAGTAACTTCATCAGTTTTAGTCCTTGAAAAATGCTTTATTATTATTATTATTATTATTTTATAGAATAGAGAATATTTTACAATCTGATGCATAGAATTGGAAGATTTCATAAAGATTTTGACATCATAAAATTTTCAGATGTATTGATTCAAATAATATAATAATATTCCTCGAGTTATTTAAAAGAAGAAATTTCAAATGAAAATATCTATCTATCTTTAAAAGTTTAGAAAATAGCTATTAAGCCAGGATTAAATGGATACCCTGTATAATATCTACAGTTGTTTTAATAATTAGTCCATAAAATAAAAATAAGACAATCTTACGTATGCATGATGTTTTAGTGAATCAGTTTAGCTCATTTATCGTAATCTTCATAAATTCGATTTTGAGTTTCTCCCAAGATTTAACTACGTCATTAAATAACATTTAAAGAAAATATGGTATATGGTATTACGACCAAATTTGCAGATTTCTACCAAACTGTGAACAAAATCCATTCAAAGGAAGTATATTTTGTCTCAATATATTTTGTTACTAGCCGCCTTTAGCGACCATCTGGATCGCCGAGAATGCTGGTTAGTTTATTTTTAATAATATCTCTTATGCAAAATTGGATGTCCGTAATTTCCACAAGATAAAATTTTTGAACAATATATCATTATTATCATTTAATAGTCTTATATATGGTCCTTTCATTTTACATACGAATCAACTTAGTACTCAGGTCCCATAAAATCACAGTGCTATTAAAAATGTAAATGTCTGATTCATTTATCTTCTGATTTTCGAGATATCAACCATTGTTTTATTCGTCTTATAAACTACACAACTATTAAACAGGATCTTTTTTTTATTATTATTTTAATAATGAAGAAAACGATGCGATTAAATATCTGATGGTTCAATGAAAGCGGTTTGAATTTCAGGCCAAGAGTGTAATCTATTAATGGAAATTATGCATGAAATAATTTTAAAGAAATTATAAAAATCCAGGAAAATTTTGTACGGCAGTTAAAGTGACTTCATTACAAAAACAAATTTTAAAATGGTGTAAAAATTGGTATTACAAAATTAAAATATATTCGAGAATTCTATCTTTAGAATTCTCGAATATAAAAGAATAGAATTTCCGAACATTCAAGAACAGAATTATCGAAGTAGTACCTTGAAGCAAATCCTAGAAGTAAAATATTAGTACCTTAATTAATTTCCAATTAATTAAAATTTTAAAAAGTCGCACAAATATTTAAAAGAAGCATATTTTAACCCACCAAAGTATATATGTGCCAAATCTGTCCTATAGAGCGCCAGCACACACACAAAATCTTTATTATTAGTAAAGTTAGACTTTACAAATTGAAAAATGCATTTGCAATAGTCAAGAGTAAGGACAAATATTCGGAGTCCTTAAACAACTACCTGCATTTCCAAAGAAACGCAAATAATAATAAGCAAAACTCAGCAAAATTAATAATATGATAGAATAACGCGTCAGCTAAAGGGTTATGTGAATTGTTTTTTCAATTAAAAAATTGAGCTTAAAATGTATTTGAAATAGTTTAACCTAAAGACCAAATATTCAGAGACATTAAACAGCTGTTTTATTTTAAATACTTCTTTTATAAATCGATCGGGGGTTAAGGAACTTCATATTTGAATTAATTAAGTTCGTGAATTGATACTTTAATACAAATTTTATTATTACAAACTCGAGTTGCAAGATATATTTGAAATAGTTAATACAAAGGCGCAAATATTCAGAATGACTCAACAACAATTTGCTCCAAACCATAACTATGAACCACTGATTACCATTTTATTCATTTGTGGCAAAAAAGAAGGCAGGGAAGATATGATTTTTGTTCTGGTAGTGGCCAGCAATTATGCCATACCGTCTGTACACAAATATTACGAACCAGGTGGTCGAAATGGATGGGGGGGGGGGGATGAGAACCAAGAAGACTGTTAACTCAAGGTGGAAACTGGCAAACTGAATGGGGTGTAGTCCAAGAGCAGACTGAATCTCCATATCCGAATCAACACGACCTTTCCACGAGAACTGGCTTTTGTATTCCGTCTGGAAGATGATATCTCTTACATTTTCTCCGGTTCTTTGTGGAGTTCACCTACGCCTTTGGAACACAGAAGGATTTGTTTGTTTTGCGTTTAGATTATAAATGCTTAAAATGGTCCTTGATAATAGTTAATTCGAATGGAAAAAGAAAAGAAATGGGGGATAAAAAAGATTTTAAAGTTTGTTCTCCCACAAGACGAAACAAAATAATAAAGAAATCTACCTTTGCTGTGCATGAGAGGGGGTGTGGGTGGATTTGCAGTGCTGAGGTTTGTCCAAGCTGGTGCTCTTTCAAAACTGCTGAATATTAAGGTTTAATTTTTTTAAAAAGGAGAATTTATTATACTTATAGTAGATTATTGATTAAAGACAAAATGCAAACGAGCAGGTGTGGTTTCCCTGAAGCTTACTCGCATACGCTCTAACAAAGTACTTGCGCAATATTAATCGCAGGCTACTGGCAACAGTTACAAAATAGCTTGTTAGTACCCGATTTTCGACGATAAATCGCAGGGTTATGGTTAATAAACAAGTATAAAAAAGATCTAATGTACTTTGGATACCTTTTCTTTTAAATGAATGGAAATCAAAATTTGGTATAGAACTGCGAATGTGGTAACAAGATTGCATATCGAATGTTGTATATTTATTCCTTGCGTTTTTGACCTATAGCGTTTACAAGCTTGGGAAAAAACAGACCGACAGGCGGTCAACTACTTGTCAAATTTGATTTAAAATTTGATACTATATTTACATAATAGATTCTAAACTTGTGTGCCTAATTTTGTCCATTTAATTTTTTATGTTTAGTGTTATAGGTTTGAATGTTACTTTTTAAGTTTTGTGTATTAAATTATATTTGAACAGCTGGACATGCACATTTCCACTTAGTGGATTTCCCTCAAAATTTCATAAAAATCTATAAATAATAAAAAGTCTTTAATACATTGACTTACATATTATCTGTGCGTTACAGATAATATGTAATTGTACCAAACCCTCTATGTTATTAAATTATTAAATAACATCTTCTCTACTACAGTTAAAAGATAGCAAAGAAGGGGTCATCTTATTAGATAGATGGCCCGAATATCAAGCGTGAATCGTGGCATTGAACGTGTTAGTTTGATGAATCTAAATAAATCAAATTTATTGCCTTAATTGTGCTTGCTTTTATTATTAATAACAAATATATGTAAAACTTTTGAAAGAAAATCTGTAAGTGTAATTGTTTAATAAAGAAATTCGATTTCGGGGATTTCTATTACAAATTTTATTGCACATTTAAAGATAGTAAATAACAATTCTTACATCATCTATTTAAGCTAGGGCTGGGAGTTGATCTATGGATTTTAAATTATATAATAAGACCTGGAAGGACAAAACATTGTTGCAATAGGGAGAAAACGTTATTATCTGGTCACCTTTCCACTTATAAAATCGCTAATAACGTGTAAGTGCGAAAATAGATCTAGAATACTAGTTAACCTGTGTTACTTCAGCGTTCAAAACTTACTTTACTTCTTTTAGTGTATTGTTTCAACAAATTATTCGAATATTAACACTTTATAGGGCATAATTCGGGGGCATTGACAAATAAAATTTTTTAGGGTTATATCATGATGATGATGGGTCCGCGTTACCACGGAAAGGGGGTGCAGTAGCTTCTGAGGGTGAAGACCCCTAAGCACCCGAGGGCAGAAGTCTGACTTCTAGCTCATATGAAGATGAAACTCACATATTCGCTTGCACAACCCCTTTTTACAGGGAGGTACATTCACACACCTCTCAGAAAGAACACAGATGAAGAATAACCGTGTCCGAACCGGGATTCGAACCCGGGAAGCCCAAATCACGGGGAAGATGCGTTACCCCCACGAAAGGATGCCGACGTTATATTATGATAAACTGATTATATAAATACATGAAAAGTTCGTTGATTTTCCATTTAATTTATAAAATAAGGGGTGGTAAATATACTTATCAGAGATCATTCAAGGAAAACTGAAGGTGATAAGCATACTTACCACTGAGTGTTAAGATTGAAAATATCATCAAATCTTCATTGGTAAGCATACTTACCACTCAATTTCAGGTAAGTTAAAACAAAATTATATAGGGGTTTTTTTAGCTAGAAATCATGGAATTCAAATTCAGTAATATCTTGCATTAAAGTTGAAAGCTCATTTTGCTTTTATTAGGCTGGCTGCGCGGATTGCAACATTGCATAAAAATAAAACTGTATCAATCTGATGCAATTTTGTTAGTAACATCTTAGTCGCGTTTTGCTTTAAGAAATAAACTAAAATGATGTAAACTACTGTATTCAAATAATCAATGCATAAAATCATGAACAGGAAGATTCCGAATTTTAAGAAATTCTAATTGTATGAACAGTTTTTATTCATTTTGAAAAATGAGTGTTGAATTTAAACTAAATAAATTCAATAATAAATAATGATAGTTAAATATAATAACATCTTAGACATAAGGAAAGCAACACAGTGGTGTTTCATGTCTGAAAACGTTTTCAGGAGTTAAAATTTAATGACAAACGCTGGAACTTAATGTCGCTACGAAAACACTTACATCGTAAACGGGCGGTGGTAACCATATTTACCACTTTTGAATTTAAATGTTATTTAACTATAGACTTAATGCATTTTAGAGCTATTAAGCTAGCTCAGTCGAAATTTACGTATCTGTTTATCCTATTTATAAATTTATAATATTTTTTGAGTCCTCATAAAAAATCTTTTGCAAGTAATAGGAATATATATTAGAGAACTATAAAGAGTTAAAACTTCAGCAACTTTAACTACAGGGTGTCCCAAAAAAAATGTATACACATTTTAGCAGCTGATAACTAAGTTATTTCTTCTTTCTTTACTGACTGGACCCATTGAACCGAGTGATGGCAGACAGAGTTGAATTTGAAGAAAGGAAATTTATTCTAAAATGCTACTGGAAGTATGAAAATGCAGTAGAAGTGCAAAGACAATTTAAGTGGGAGTTTAACAAAGAACCACCTACACGAGTTACCATCACTCGAATTAGAGATAAGTTTGAAGCTGATGGAACTGTTCAGGACGTCCATAAACCTGCAACAGTTGTTCAATTGAGGGCAACCATTGAACATGAATGTACGAATATCCCAAGGGAATTGTTCCATCATGTGTGGTTTTCCATCGCTTCGCGTTGTCAGCAGTGTCTGGAGCAGAACGGACATCAGTTTGAGAACATGCGATAACAAGACAATAGAATGATATTTGTAGAATCTTTTACATGTTGAAAATTATTCGAATTATAATAAACCCCAAATTTACAATTATTCAAAGTGTGTATACATTTTTTTGGGACACCCTGTATGTAATGATTCCATAACTGCTGCAGCTATAGAATCAGCATAAAGAAATAGATTAAATAAAATGTTTGATAGAAATAATTTCATTTCCAATCGCTTATTTTTACATTTAAATCTCAAATGCCTTGTTTTATGTTGACCTATCCACACATTGCTTAACTTCTTATAACCTTTCTTTTTATTTCCTTTGTATTCTTGCTATATCAATAATAGAGTCACATCGCAGTATTAAATCAAGCCATCACCAATGTACTAAGCCACCAGTAAAATCTGATTAATCAATCAATCAAAGGTTTGAAAAAAAAATGTTGACGTAGAGACGCAATGTTATTGGAACCTTGGCATGGACGCAGTTTTTGGACGAGCTTTTGTGGACTAAAGGAAGAACTTACTCACAGAATCTTCCATTTCCTTTTTCTTTTTTATTCCAACAAAAAACAAATTTATGATTACTATTTTGCTGCACGAATCACACGACTGCGTTTAACTGCGGGTGTGGTTGCACACCCTGGGAGGAGAGAGATCAAACAAAAGGAACGGAGGGAGGGAGAGATCAAAACGTTCCTTTTTTGACATGTTGGAGAAAAGATGGCGGCTAATTTCTGAACTGAAGACGTGTCTGTTTGCGGGAGTTACGCAAACTGAGCGCCTTGTGTCAACACAGGAGGATATATGGAAGAGGTGTGTGCCTTGGAGAAAAAAAAAAGTCTTCAAATCATCTGCAGATCGAACAGTATGACAGCTGGATGGGAAGTGGCTGTACTTGTTGGAGGCGGCAGAGGAGGGATGTCAGTGGTTTTGTGGTTCTTCAGAGCGAATGTGTGAGATCTTCTAATTCTTCCTACAAATACAATAGATTGAAAAGAATCTCAACTTGACATTCTGAATTTGATATAAAGTATCGAAACACCTTATGTACAGTTCTTTATTATTATTATGACGTGATAGGAATGGAATTCCTTTGCAAATGAAGTATGTCCAGTGGTGATTTCAGATGTTAAAAAAATATCGTTTGCGTTTACTCTTATTCATTTTAGGAAA
Source organism: Argiope bruennichi (assembly GCF_947563725.1). Taxonomy (NCBI): domain Eukaryota; kingdom Metazoa; phylum Arthropoda; class Arachnida; order Araneae; family Araneidae; genus Argiope; species Argiope bruennichi. Next base: position 75,141,576 of record NC_079160.1, read on the forward strand.
CACTTTTTAAAAAATAAAAATAAATTATTTTTCCACTTATCTGCTCAATAGAGACAAAATTCAACATGTTCATATTATATGCAATTATTAATTTAGATTCCAACCATTATTTTATGAACACACATTCCTTCACGGTTTTACATTAGAGCAGCCCCTTAAAGACGTATTCTAGCGTTTTTATGCTATTGTTTTATGTAGTGGAAGTGGTCTCCCAAAAACTTTCTAGCTTATTCTCTAATAAAGATATTATCCCAAAAAACAACTTGTATGGCATGGGTGTACAACAGATACGAAATATTAACCTTTGACGTGAATTTAATATTTTTACTTAATCTACTGTATGATTCTTGGCGATTTTTTTGGCGATTAATCCCTAGCATGCGTCTATAGTATCCGAAAATCGAATTTCTGTTTTAGACTCGTTTTTCCTATTCGATTAAAACAAAAAATTTGGTATAGAGCAGTCAAGTCTTTACCAGAGTTTTGTAGTCACAAAATTCCATACCAAATTTGATATATTTTAAGTTTTCTTGTTTTTAATTTATCGCGTTTACATATTTCTGAAAATACAAATCGATAAATAATCAACCCCTCATTGGATTTGGCTCAAGATTTGACAGATGTTTAATCTATAGCTGTTAAATCTGTGTACCGAGTTTCATCTATCTAGCCCTCTTCTTTTTTTTTTTTTTGTAGTTATCATGTTAACTTATATTCAAACAGCCGAACAGACAGACTTCTCGACGGAGTTTGCTGAAAATTTGATAGAAATCAACAAATTTGGCATGAAGATCATATATCAAATTTCATCTATCTAGCTTAAAGTGTTTTTGAATTATCCTTGTCACAGACAAATAGAAATTTTCCGAAAATGTGTTTTTCGAACTCAGGGGGATCCAAATGGTGGAGATACATCAAAACCTCGAGTTGACGTTTGTAATACTTTCGCTACATTTCGTATAATAGAAAGAAAAGATTCACATTAAAATGATACTTATGTACTTAATATATCTACCAAAAACGAATTTCTGAATGAGAAAAAAAAAAACATCATCTTATGCTTAATGAGAATATAACTCTATTTAAAATTGCAAGAAAGATATATCATCCAACAATAATTCAAAACATTAGAACATGAAAGTATCAAAATAAAACATAGAATTACTATGTTTGGATTACAAATAATTTGTTCCGTGGATTCATTTTTAATAAACTCCACGACAGTTAACTGCTTTATGGTCTGCATAACTGCCCTTTCTGTGAAAGAATGCCCAATCGAAACTTGTAAAAACAACCCAAAACCAACACGAGCATTTGCATAAGGCTTTTTCGTTTGATACTAATGGCACGAAAACGAATGCTTCTTCGTTGCTTGAGTAACATTAGTGTCTGGACTGTTAACTCAGCGGATGATTTGCTCCCAGAGTACTGAATTAGACATTACAATTCGACTTAACAGAAGAGAAGCCCGATTTCGGTGGTAACAAACGACAACGACTGTCCAGTAACTCACTCCATTCTTAAAGACCTTAATCTGGACATAATTCGTGTAATCAAGGTTACGGGACACCCCGCGTGATACAGATGTCGCCTGATTTTGATATTAAGATCCGAGATCACGTACCGCTGAGGATGATTTTTTCCACTGAAAGAAATGGTTCGGATTACGTCATATGAAATGAGCGTTGATATGGGCAGAGATTATGGAATGGTTTTGTGGCAACAGTAATCCAGAGCAGACGATGCTTTTGTCTGCGAATAAATGGATACGATGGCACATATTTAAGAATAAAGACTTTTTTTTTTTTTTTTTGAGCAATGAACACAAATTATGGATCCGGCGACATTCCAAACTTTATTTCTCAAGATCGAATTTGTGGTATTGTGTGTAAGAAGTTTAATTTCTTCGAAAGTAACGTTCTCGTAAAGAGGATTTATGAGTGTATCGTAAGAAACTCTTTCGATACTACCTGCTGTTTTTAGATCTGCGAGATAAAGCATTTAAAAAAATACTGTTCTTAAGAATTTGTTCTTTTACCTTGTCGCACAAAAATTAGATGAAAAGGAATTATTGCACCATCGACGACAACATTTTCATGAATTTTCATGTCTTATTTATGAAAGAGAAATACATAATTTATTAAATTATCTATGAGAATACAACAGCACAGAATTGCAAAAAGCTAAAATGAGGTACTAAATGCGGGATATCCGTTATGCAAATACCACTACTAATAAATCTATAATAAATATTTTATTTACATTTTATACATAAAAGTTTTATACACTTTTCATTAAGATGTTGACTCTATCTAAAAATCAAGTTAAAAATCCCACGACTGAGTAATAGCAATTATCGCCGGTTCAAGTTAAAAATCATAAGGTAGAATAACAGGGATTTGTGCTGTATCAAATTAAAAATCTCATAGCTTAGCAAAAGCGATTTGCTCTTGATCAAAAATCCCAAGGCTGATTAACAATAAGTTTTACAAGATTGAAATAAAAATCGCAAGGCTGAGTAATGCTAATTTGCGCTGGAAAGAATTAACATCTCATAGCTGAGTAAAAGCGATTTGCCCTGGATAAAAAAGAAAAAAAATCATAAAGATAGCTAACAATCAGTTTCACAAAAAATCGCAAAAAAATTAAATTAAAAATTGCAAGAGTGAATAACAGCTATTTTCGCTGGATCAAATTGAAAATCACAAGCTAAGCAACAATAATTATTGCTGGATCGAGTTAAAAATCACATGGCTCAATAGCAGTGATTTGCACTAGATAGAATTAGAAATCACATAGCTGAGTAAAAGTGATTTGCCTGGATCAAGAATCACAAAGCTGCGCAACAGTGAATTTCATTAAATCGAATTAAAAAAACCACAGCAGTTAATAGAGAAATTTTCACTGAATCGAGTAGACATTCACAAGCCTGAGTAACATTAATTATCACTGGATCGAATAAAAAATTTCATGGCTGAGTAACAGCGATTTTCGCTCAATCGAATAGAAATTCACAAGCCTCAGTAATATTAATTATCACTGGATCGAATAAAAAATTTCATGGCTGAGTAACAGCGATTTTCGCTCAATCGAATAGAAATTCACAAGCCTCAGTAATATTAATTATCACTGGATCGAATAAAAAATTTCATGGCTGAGTAACAGCGATTTTCGCTCAATCGAATAGAAATTCACAAGCCTGAGTAATATTAATTATCACTGGATCGAATTAAAAATTTCTTGGCTAAAAACAGCTATTTTCGCTGAATCAACTTAAAAATCTCATAGCTGATCAAAAGAAATTTACCCCGGATCAAAAATCACAAAGATGAGTAACAATGAGTTTTCTAGATTGGAATAAATATCAAAAGACTGATTAACAATGAGTTTTGCTAGATTGAAATAAAAATCACAATTATCACCCAGTTGAATTAAAAATCTCATGGCTGAGTAACAGTGATTTGCGCTGAATCTACTTAAAAATCTCATAACTGAGAAAAAGCGATTTGCCCTTTATCAAAAATCACAAAGCTGATTGACAATGAGTTTCATTAAATCGAATATAAAAAACTCAAGAGTGAATAGCAGCGATTTTCGCTGGATCGAATGGAAAATCACAGGGCAAGGTAACATTAATGATCGCTGGATCAAATTAAAAATCACACGGCTGAATAATAGCGATTTGCACTGGATCATATTAAAAATCACATGGCGGAACAATAACGATTTGCACTTGATCGTATAAAAAATAACAAAGCTGACTCGCTGAATCGCTTCCAATTTCGGAAAGATCAAATTCGTAGATCTGTCGGGATCGGTATTAGCAAACTGCACTCTCATATTTATAGCTACTCGTTGTACTTAATTAAGGCGTCTGGCCCCACGCATAACAATCACCAGCATGTCTTTAAAACAGGCAATTTAACCGATGCGATCAAAACAAAGAATCGACAGTTATAACTCAACAGGACAAACAAGTGTTCTATCTTTCGGTGAGCTGGTCATTGCTTTTCTCCTGCTGTCCACAAATGAACCTAACCCGTTCCATTAATGGTTTAAAGGAGTGGCATATTTGCAGCTCGGATTCTGTACAGAATCGAACACGTGTTGTCTGTTCATGCCTCCCGCTCACCTGCTGATCAGTACTCATGTCTATATGGTATATCAGAATAAAGAAATATTGTTATAAGGTCTTTACATTAGAATTTCATTTCTCATCAAACTTTTGGCTTTCCAAAAAATAAAACAATCCTTTGTCTATTTGAATGACAGTTTGTGAACAAGATAATTCAAAATATTATAAACGAAATTTGTTATGCAAAATTGTATCTCTGTGTCCAATTTTAGAATCAATCGTCAAAAGATAAAGGATACAAAATAAATTATCGATTATCTTCAAAATTCTCTCAAATTATGCAATGAATTATACGAGGGAAGAAATCTTAATTTTTTCAAAATTATATTTTGCAGCAAAACGCAGAACACGCTTTATTGTCTAAGCAATGAAGAAGTCAAGGAAGGAATTTATGAACAATATATGAATAAAATCATATTTTTATCTAACTGCTAAAAATATTAAACTAAAATAAATTATTTACATGTAACTTCTATTAAAAATATAGCAAAATATGAAGTTAAACTGAACAATTGTTAAAAGAGGAACCTCATAAAGGTATATTTCCCAGGCAGCAAAATGCCTAGATCCACGATTCGATTACCTGAAAAAAAATGTTTAAAGATTAGGCAGAAAGAAAATATAATATTATTTTTAATTTATGAAATCACTACTACGTTTTTATAGTTTAAAAGTAAAGTCAAATTCTCGAATTAAAAAGTTATCTGAGATATAATGTCATTTTTCCAACAAAAGGAAAGTCATATCATCGACTCTCCAACCCGTCCGAAGGCACACGGATAAAATAAGTGAATGACGGGTGCGCCGCTCCAGCAACACTGGCAGGAATTGTGGTTGAGTCCTAAGGACCATCACCGGCGATAGTACAACCCTTCCCTAAGAAAGTACGTCCCGTCATCGATGGGAGGAGCCAGACTCCCACCTTTTCGTGTACCTTCCAGAGTGGTGAGAACCAACCACTATGCCGGAAGTTTCTTATCCTCTTTTCGAGATGCCCCCCCCCCAAGGGATCCCAACAAAACGAAAACAAGGATTCACGGATTTCCTGAAATGATGAAATATATTGACTTAAAGCTCAACAATAAGAATTATTATTGCAGATCATATTTATCAATATTTTTGAAATGTGTTCAAATCTCTGAAATATTACACAGCTATTGAATTTATATCTTTAAAAAGATAACTTTTGGAATTTTATATTGATGTAAAATTATTCTTGAGGGATAATATTTTCAGAAATTATCAACCAACGAAAGATCCAATGAAATTTCGATAATTATAACCTGAAGTTCGGGAAAAAATGATTTCTTCGGAATTTTAATTTTTAATTAATTAAAGCTTCGAAATAATCATTTCTATCTTCCAAAGAAATTCCAAATTTCCCATTCAGTAACTTTTTTAAGTCAGATAGTTTATTTTATATTGTTGATACTGCTGTTTCACTACCCACTATGTAATCTGTTTGGCAAGAACTTAATATTTCTTTCACAGCTCGAAAGAGTTACTTCAACTTCTTCTGTTAATCTTTTTATGTTTTGTTCTTTTTGTATAAAATGAATCTACTCTTGTTCTTGTTAAAATAGTCGTTGCGTTTCTTGAATATATTAAGTCTCTGAATATATTTAAATGGAAGAGTTACAATAACAACCCCCACAGTAATTACAATAATTACCCCCCACAATATCACCAACAAACAGAGAGGCGATACATGCATACGTTCGCTTTTAGTGTTTGTGGAGATGACTACATAATGGGAATACAATAGGCACAGCTTTTTTCTTCTCAAACATGCCATTTCACATAAATGCTTATATATATATAAAGTTTTCGAAAGCTTTTAATGAAATTTTGCTGAACTTTCCCAGAAAATTTGACTACATTACTTCTTTAGCCCATTAAAAGGGGCTTACCTAAAGAATTCGAAGAGTTATTAAGGTGATAAAATGTGATTTTACTAATGTGAAATTTTTTTGTCTTTTCCAATTCTGAATTAATTTTGTTAAACTCTCCAAATGTTTACTGAAACCAAGAGGGTTTATATATATATTGAAGCCATTTACACTTTTTTTTCCCTCCCTCCGAATATTCCTGCCTACCCTTACAGCCCTGGAGAACTGCTCCGGCTGATCCAGTGGCAGCTATACCCCTAGTAAAATATTTTTGAGTCAGGATTTTATTTATTTTCTCTCCAAATTTGACCCCAAAGACTGCATTGAAATTTACAAAGTGAGTATTTTTTATGTTGCTGTTCCTTCGGTTTTTTTTTTTTTTATTTTTTTTATTTATTTTAACTAAGAAACCAAAACAGATCAGTAATAAAAATAAAAAAAATTTTAAAAAAAAAACCTTTTTTTAAAATATTGGATACCTTTCCTGTACTTTCCGGTTCTTTCTTTACCTATACCTCCTCGGCCATTCATAAAAGGATAGATGCATAGCTGGATCAATAACATTATACACCAAACTTTCTGGGGCTTTTTTTTTTCAGTCCCAATCCAACATTTGAATCTACAAACTTAAAAGCACACTGAAGCAGAACACAAATCTTAAAGATCTTCTCTAGCGTGCTAACAGGATTGGGAAGAACCGAAGCACCACAAACACTCCAAATACTGATCGGAATCACCTCCACACTTGAAGTAAAAAAATAAAGTGATAGAGGCCCTTGCCCTTTGAGCGGGCCTAATCTCTCACCCCACACAAAGCCATAATCTCCGTGTCGCATTATTCTCGGAGAACCGTGACAATGGAATGGTCCTCTAACCACACCAAAGAGCAATTTACGCCAACAATGGAACCCGTTACAGAGATTCGTTGAGACGGACTCGTTCGCTTCACGTGACAAGGACCATAGAAGACTGAAACATCACCGCGCTTTTCCAGTGAAGTAAATCCAGGGGCAATCCCGAAATATGTTCTTTATTACTTTGTATCTCATCCACCCCTCTCCACTATTTCTTTATCCCTCCCCTGAAATCGAAATAGAATCTGCCTATCTAGCAGGAAGATCTTATAGAGAGGGATTAAAATCTTCCTTAACTCAGAGATTGTGGGAATTTTTAGACGATTGCTCAGGATGTAAAAGCTTTTTTTTTTTTTCTCTTTAAATAAAAAGGTTGTGGAAAGGTCACTATAAGATAGCTTTTTTATAGATTAATCAGCTCACAATGTTACATTTTTTTTTTTTTTTGTCTGCCATTCTTCTGTTTTAATCTTAAAAATTTTATTAGCAATTTATTTAACCGTAAAATTATTAGCTTTTTTATGAAAACCTTTTAAAATATTGCATTTTAGAATTGTCCTCTCATATCTTGAAAGTTGTTCTCTTGTTTGAGATTTTGATATAAAAATAGTTATAAAATTCTTAAACAAGAATTTTTTAAAAATTAAACGTCATTTATTTTAATGGACTTGTTTTTTTTTTTTTTTTTTTTTTTTTTAGGATATGTCTTTTGCTTACCTTTGTAAAGTTTAAAATATTTATAGTTTGAAATACCACAAAGATATTTATGGTGTGATATGTATCGATAAAATCTTTAATAAAGCGATTGATTGCCTTCAAAATTCAACTGTATTCTCCAATTCCCCCACCGACATTTGTTGATAGGGGACCCAACATCATTTTGCTCATAATTGTAACAGTCCTATGTCTGTTTTACACATTCTTGTAGAATGACCACGTTTTTCTTTACAGCGTTTTACTTTCTTTCTTTTTTTTTTTTTTTTTTTCAGAAATTTTACCCTGTTTTGGGCGAGTTGCTTTTCCAAAACTCCGTATGTTAATCTTTATAGTTTTCTTACAGAATATTGGTTTTTATAATCATATATTAATATTAGCCGCGCTTTTTAGTGCAGTACTATACTTTACATCATTGTTGCACTCTTTCATGACTCACATTTTTACACTTTTAGACATTTGGATTTTGTAAACATTCCATGTTTTGATTATATTATAAGTTGATACAAATATTTTAATTTCATGAATGTGGTGCAGCTTAGTCAAAGATGGCTTTTGTGCCATAAAAAAAACTTAAACTCAACTGTATTCTTTTTGTGGTACGCTGTTAAGATTCCGGGAGACAGAAACTATTTAAAATTGTTTTGGTTAATATTTCTTTTTCTAAGCTTTTTATTAAATTCTTTGAAGGTTTCTATATTTTCAATACATTTTTAATAGTGTAAAAATAAAATATATGTTTTCATTTTTTAAATTCATAAGTAATTAGGTTGCGCTTTTATTTCTATATGAATATTTAATTTGCTATGTTATAGGTGAATATTTTCTTTGTGATTAATTATTATCATGTGAGAACATGATGCTGTTTTGATTAAAGGGTTTTGAAGCTCGACATCGAATAGGCAATAAATACCGAAGCTCGAAATCGCGTAGGTAATGAATAAAGCATAAACGGCAATTTTCATCATCATCTTTTAATCGCATATATTTTTTTACCTGCTTTTACCAGTATTACATTATTATTATGTATGCTTCTTTGACAGCAGATGTATTTTTAAATGGTTGACGTAGAACTATGACACCATAGCTGTTATTTCATCTCAAAGGTCCAAAACTTTGCTTGCCAGCTAGAAAAATTGATAATGAAAGTTTAAAAAAATTATCTTTATATATATATAGAGAGAGAGAGGGATAGAGACCGATAGAGAAGTCTCGTGATTGATTCAAACCGGATTAAACTAGTTAATGACAAATTAATTAAGACAAATAATGACATAAAAATAATAATGTTCTCACATGATAACTTGAAATTTGCGACTGCAGATTTCATTTTAATTTTTTTTTAATTTTTACTTATTATTTTCTTATGTACAAAGTATAAAAAGAATGGCATTTGTATGGCATTTGTAATTGTCACCAAATTCTAAACCGCGATTTGGACCAATCTGCACGTTTCAGACCTCATCAAGTACGAAAAATATATTTTTGAAATTCTGTTTGTCTGTGTCATGGTAATTCAAAAACGCTTTGAGCTGGAGGGAAGAAATGTGTTCTATAGTTATTCCAGATTTGTGGATCTGAGGGAATGCAAGTGAGCACGGTATTTACAAAACATAAATAGTTAGAAGTATAAAATTCAATAAATACTTTTAGCATCAAATTCCATACAAATCAAATTTTAAAATGAATCCATTAATGTGTTTGATCATCTGTCGGTTTGTATATTCGCATGGATGTAAACATGATAGCTAAAATATACATAACCTCACAGAAAAATAGAATTTCCTAAGTGAACCTATTACTTAAACTGTAGTTCTTTCTCAAATTTTGAATTTAATCGGTCAAAAATAAGTGTTAAAATTTCATACTTGTTTTTTTTTTTTTTTTTTTTTTTTTTACACTTGAAGTACAAAATGCTCATTTACAGAACTCAAAAATTAAAATCTGAACACTCGTTACATCTCGTAAGGCCTAAAATTTCTGAAAGGGAAGATATTTCTTAGAAGATATGATGCTCATTAGTGCATCAATTTGCACAGGCGCGACTACTCATTTCAATGTTTGTTGTTGTTTCTAATGGCATTTGTCATAGACTAGGTCATTGACTTTAGAATTTAGAAGTCAGTGATTTTAAGCTAAGGATGCGTTTCTTGTTTTTCAGTAGCGCCATCTAGGTCCAACAGTACGACTTAGCTACATACACATCACAACCTTTTTTACGGGGCGGATTTCATTCATGGATTTCCTTCACTCATCCACAGATGGTAATTTAGACCTGAATCAGAGAACGATCCCCCCTGATCCAGGACCCCCAATGGTATTACTCTCAACATGGAGGACTTTGTGACCACGACAGATTTATACGTGCGCCAGTCACCACACACAAGGAGAGTCTGCGGCCAGCGATATTCGTATGCGCATACCAAGGGACGCGAATCCAACGCCCTACCAACCAGGCTTCCCGACCTCATTTCAATGTTTAAAAAGCTGTTTATAATCAGCCGGACTCGTAGTAGTATTTGATTCAAAATTTGACAGGTATCTACGCTATAGATATTAAATCTGTGTATTGAATCTAGCTCTCTTCGTTTTGCAGTTATCGCGTCAACTTATATTCGAACAGCCAGACAGACGGACTTCCTCTGAACAGATTTTATTAGAAATTTGATCGAAATCTACAAATTTGGTGTAAAGACGGTATATCAAATTCAAACTGTTTATCTCAAACCTTTTTTGAATTATCTTTGTCACAGACAGACGGACGGACATTTCCTAAAATTGTGTTTTTCGAATTCAGCTAGGTCTAAAATGTGGAGATTCGTCAAAATCTGGTGTTTGAATTTTTTGCTGATTACTATACTTTCTCTATACTATGTATACGAGAAAATAATAAATATATTTCGGCTCATCAATAAATATTTGTATTAATCTTTCCCATTTCAAATTAATTGGGTTAATTAAATTAAAACTGGGATATCAGGCGAGATATCAGAAAATTAGAAAGATGCATAACGCAACGAACAAAACGACGTGAGATTTCTAAAATAGTGAGTATTATATGTCTATCAGAATTTGAAACTTTAAAAAAATTAATAACAATAAATAAAAAAACTTTCGCTGAGAAGCCATTGAATTACATAATATAGGTTTTTGAAAATTTTAAAGACGATTAATTTCAAGGAGTCAACTGTTTGCCAGAAGTGGCTTGTAGTAAAATAATGGAACAGACACAAAACATGCCGTAATTCTTTTAAAACTTTAAAAAATAATTTTGATCTTTATAGTTTTTTTTTTTTTTTACTTTTTATATTTTTTATTTAATTTATTTATTGGGTGTCGTCAAATACCTCCTCTTTCGAGCACACTCAACTCAGTCGAGTTTTCCTATATGGTCTACAATTCAGAAATCCGGTTAGTCTATTTTTTCCCCTCTCGTTTTCAGTTTTTCCACTCGTCTATAAAGCATATTCTATGTTAAAATTTAATCACCCATATATTATCAGGCGGGGTAGTTTCATTCAGAAGGGAGCAACTGGTGTGAAATCCGATGAAATCGAAGAATTGAGCTTCAACGAGCTGTTCGATTAACCGTATGATTCAAAAATGTATAGCAATTCAAAAGCGCTGGGGTTCTGCCGTGCGAACAGCTGCTGGCTTAGAAGTGGAATAATGGGTCTTTCAAGACCTAACCAGAACCGAGTTTCTTAAACTGTGAAGCAAGGCACTTAAAAGTATTGTAAAGTTTTGAAGTACAAGAGAATTAGAGATATATAGTGCACCAGTTTTTATCAAATGCCACGGAAAATATATTAGTATATTTTGTTTATCAAATGTGGCAAAACGGTTGCAAATATAATAATCTGCTAAGAAGAAATTCCTCCTTGTTACGTTGCAGTTTTCGTCATTTGTTTATCTCTTCTAAGCCATTAGGATTTTGTTTGTTTGTTTGTTTATTTGCGTTGCTTAGATGTACTGATTTTTTAGATAGAAACTGCTTTCATATATAATATAATTTTTTAAATTATGGATAATGGGATTTTATGGTATTTATGGAATAATTTTGAGATGCAAGGAGGGGCGGGGGGGGGCAGATATTCTGAATATCAAACTGGGGAAGAGGAGTGCCATGAAAAAGTATTATACAGCATTTGTTCCAATTTGTGTTCCAAAATTCTTAAATATATTACATTTTGCCCAGACGTCATTTATTTTTATTACATCAAGAGATTTTTTACTTTCTCGTATACGTAATATAAAGAAAATATTGTAATCGTCAAAAAATTCGTATTCGAAATTTCGACGTGTGTATATCGTATGTGTAAAATCTGTGCACCAGATCTTATCCAACCAGCTCCCCACGTTTATTAGTTAACGTGTTATATTCGAGCAAACGGACTTATATTCGAGCAGCCGGACGAACAGATTTCCTTTGTACTGATTTTGTTCAAAATTTGATTAAAATCTGTAAATCTGGTGTAAAGACCGTATACCAAATTTCAACCATTTATCTCAAAGCGTTTTTGAGTTATCTGTGTCACAGACAGACATTTTCCAAAAATGTGCTTATCCAACTCAGGGAGAGCTGAAACGATTCGACAAAATTCCAAGTTCGAATTTTTTTATGATTATTCTACGCTCTTTATACTACGTATATAAGAAAATAAAAAATATGTTTCGACTCATCAACAAATTTGTGTATTAATCTCTTCTGTTTTAAATTGACCGTATTAATTAAATTAAAATTCGGATATTAGGTGAGATAGCATCTACAGTGTACACACCTGTCAAAGTTTTAGTCAAATCCAAACAGTCGTTGACTGTTTGTCGGTCTGTAGTTTCAGAAATATATAAACGTCATTACTCAAAAGCGCCATGAATTAAGTAAATCAAATTTAATATGTGATTTTGTGTCTATAATTTAGTTCTGCGTCGAATTTTTGTTTCAATCATTTGGTAGAAATGCACCAAAAACACAAATTTCTTTTTAGGATATTATTAATCGCATATCAGAGATTAATCGCGAAAAAATTGGCCAAGGGTCACACAAAAGATTCATTAAAAATGCTAAATTCACGACAATTGTTAATATTTCGTCACTCTTGCACGCCAATGTTATACGAAATTGGCCAAGGGTCACACAAAAGATTCATTAAAAATGCTAAATTCACGCCAATTGTTAATATTTCGTCACTCTTGCACGCCAATGTTATACAAAATTGGCCAAGGGTCACACAAAAGATTCATTAAAAATGCTAAATTCACGCCAATTGTTAATATTTCGTCACTTTTGTACGCCAATGTTATACAAAATTGGCCAAGGGTCACACAAAAGATTCATTAAAAATGCTAAATTCACGACAATTGTTAATATTTCGTCACTCTTGCTCGCCAATGTTATACAAAATTGGCCAAGGGTCACACAAAAGATTCATTAAAAATGCTAAATTCACGCCAATTGTTAATATTTCGTCACTCTTGCACGCCAATGTTATACAAAATTGGCCAAGGGTCACACAAAAGATTCATTAAAAATGCTAAATTCACGTCAGTTGTTAATATTTCGTCACTCTTGTACGCCAATGTTAAACAAGCTATTATATGGAATAAAGCCTTTATTAGAATGTATGCGAGAAAGTTTCGGTGAGCCCACTATCGTTTTCTTATTTAATATTTATCCTTATTAAGGCTCTGATTTCTTGTTCCCGGACGTCATATATCCTTCCTATATCATTAGTTCTTTACATCGAATCCAGTGGCGTACTGAACGTAATTTCTTACAACATTGGTTTTGACACTTCATGGAATTGTATTACAAAATGTTGCGATAAAGTGAAGTAGATATCCTAAGTATTAATTTTAAATGGTAGGATGCCACGACGAAATACATTAGGACGCTAGATTCCATTTCTACAGTCAAACATGGCGAAATGGACAAAACTGGAATACTTTTTTAATGGAATATAACGAAAGAGGCGAGAAAAATCAGGCTATGTTCAGGTGTCTTTTTTCTTAGGACGAAAGGATTTAAAATTTTGCCATATTGCTTCCATATAAATAACAGTTATCTGATAATGAATTTGAGAAAAAGAAAAGTTAATTCGCCCAATAAATTTTCCTCCATAAAATTTATCAGATGGAAAAAAAAAGCCTAAAAGTAATTATTAGTACAAATATTTTAAAAACATGCTTTCATTAGTACATTAGAAATTAAAATTATTTTTATAAATAATTCTGGTATTCAAAGTTAAAGCCATGAAGGAATACAAAGTTGAAAACAACTCTATGGAAATTAAATTAAATAAGACAACAGTAAAAATCTTAAAAAAGAAAATTCCTAAACATGCATTAAATTTTTTAAAAAGTATTATAAATGAAATCACAATTAAAATTTATATGGAAATTAAATGAATTAAAACGATAGTAAAAATAATAAAAAAGGAAAATTCATATACATGTATTAAATTTTTTTAAATTATAAATGAAATCAAAATTACAATTTAAAAATGGCTCACTAGTTTTGAAATTTTGATTCGGTTTCCAGATTTTTGAATAAAAAAAAATATCCTTCTTTTCAATTGAAAAATATTTTCCATTTTCTTTAAAGAATATACTTTTAAATTTGTTTATATATATATATTTTTTTGATAATGTTTCGAAATAAAATGAAGCATTCAATATTTCGAAACCTACAAAACGAAATTTCAGTAGTTTTTATTAAAAGAAACAATTTATGGTAATATAATTTTGATTTGATTTCCCTTCTATAAGCAAGAAGGAGTTTCAAAGTAGATTTAGTCTAAAAATACATGATTTTTTTTTTCCCTTCTTCTTCTTCTTTTTTAAACTTATGCACGTCTTAGCGAAATTTGTCACGAAAACTTTTCTATCATATATTAATTACGCTAAAAGGAAGTGAAGCGGTTAAATAATTTTCAAAGTGTACCAGAAAGCGTTTAATAAAAAGAAGCTCTTTTAAAAATCCTTTTTTTCACCCCAGAATATAATAAATCATTTTCCTTTTTACATATTACATTTTTGCAACTTGTTTCCTCAAAGTAGCTTTGAACCTGTTTAGTCAACTCTTCGCGAGAAAGGTATGACGTTATGCATTCCACAAATGAAACTGTACAAAAGGAAAGGGGAAAAATTAATAAAAAAAAGCGGGAAAAAAGTCAATTTTCAGAATCTAAATTCCATTTTTCAGTCAAGTGTTACCATGAGCGCAACAGCAAGTGTACGATTTGACTATTAATCAAGTTCTTTTGAATATGGCATTCAAAAGTTGAAAGAAAGGGGGATGGAGGTGGGAAACGACAACATTTTACCATCATTTGTCATCAACAATTAACGAAATGTATTTCTCACAGTTTTGTCGCCGTTTCGAAGATGACCTTCGCCACGCTAAATCCGAATTGTGGGCACTGAACCTGAAAAAAAAAACCTCACATCCAAAGATATTTATTCTTTTTCAAACAGCGGGGGGTTCGTTTCAGTATTGAAGCAGCCAATTAGGGTTTCCTTTTTAACAGAACAAAGAAAAAAAAATAATCATTCATTAGCTTAAGAGACAAACCTCACGTTCTTAATTTATAAAAGAAAAATAACAGAAGAAATACAGAAGGAAAAAAAAAATGGCAGATAATACTTCCGCGGAATCTTAATATTTTCCATGAGGCGTTATTTATCTGACTTGTGCGATGCGTTGGAAAAAATATAGCGTTGATTTACTTATAAAATCTGACAGAAATTTATTTACGTCGTGTTTTTGTGCTCCGTTTTCCTTGTTTCAGAAGTCAGTTGATCGCCATTTGTAATCGCCATTCTTCCATCTCATTGGCTATGAGTGACGTCAGCAGATGTGGTAACGCCCTCCGTTTTCTAATTGGTTTGGAAACGACATTAATGAGTTTTTATTTAAGTACTTAAAAGAAGTTATTTGAAAAAAGGACAAGACAGAAACGACTGAATTACTGCGCATGTCCACTTAACTGAATTACTTTTTTAAAATATAAGCATTTGACAAATTATTTGGAATGTATGCTGATTTTTAGTAGCTGAAAGGCAGACATTTTTAGCCTATCTTTAAAATAATTATACAATACTTGAATTAAAATGAACTAAATTTTTAAAAAATCGAACAATCTAAATTGAAATTTAAGAATCTTTGATTATTATATATTCTTGATCTAATATCTTATTAAGAGTTCGATTTTACAGCTAATTTGGGAAACCGACAAAAAATTATCCTCAAACTTTTCCAAAAAATAATTATTTATACATTTGATTAAGAATAAATAACGATTAAAAAAATTACAACGAAAAATCAAAGAATACGACCTACGAATTTTGTTTGAATGCTGTTGTGGTCAAGTTGTTTACACATATTAAGTAAAAAAGAGAAGAAGAAAAACAAGGCAAGAGGTTTAAAAAAAATAATTAAATTAACTTGTCCTTTTGATTATACTAAAAGATGAGAAATTCCAATCATAAAATGACTTGTCTACCCCCAGTCGTCAACAGTAACCTAATTAGGGTAAATAATACTGGACTGTGATCTTATTATTATTTTTTTCGATTTTTAAGAGTACAAAAGGCGATGAAAAAGTGAAAAATCAACTAAAACTGCGATTTTTTTTTTCATTTTGATTTTTTATGAATAGTTAAATTGCAAGTAATCGTTTTCAAAAAGAATAATTTTGATATCTTTATTCGTTTCCTCAATATTAGGGATTTTTTTTTTTTTATTGATATTAGGATAAGTTTTCCACTTTTTTACATTTAGACAGCTCTAATATGAAACAGTTTCGTTTTCTCCAAGTAATAAAGTTTTAAAAAACTCCAAGCGCATCAACGTTTTACTTATAATACTGAAACTTCTCCGTTATGCTGTATAAGCATATAAGGATGTAATTTTGCATGAACAGACAATTTACGAATATTAAAATTTTTTATTAAAGACTTCAAGCAATATTACTACAGTAATATTTTTAAAAAAATTACAAAACGTGTCAAATAATTCAGATTTTGAAGCAAAAATTGTATTGTCAATAAAGTTAAGTATGAAAAATTTTGTGTAGAATAAAGGTATTTGTCTAAAAAATTTGAAAAAATAAAGTGTTTTAATACATCTTTTTTACCGAAATATCAAAAAAATACCAATGAAATTTAATGACAATTTGTTTGCAATATTAGACTGATATAACAAAATTACCGTGAAAACTACAAACATTTAACTCAAACTTGTCAAACTTAACTGAGAAATTTTGGTTCCAACGTCCATCGTACCTTTAATCACAAATATGTTTAAGAGAAGTATAAAAGCTTAAATACCGTGTGGTTATAATTAAAGTTCCACTTTGAAATGATCATAAAAGAAAAACTACTGGACCAAATGCTATCAAATTTGGTAATAGCTTAAAGTAGGTCCGAGGCATTTCTTTTCCACTAAAAAAAAAAGTTGAAAAACTCACCACCAGGGGGGATTGGCGCTGAATGCAATATTGTTAAGCAAAATAGGGCAAAACGTGTTTAATCGTTTCTGAAACATGTTACAAAGCATGTTCAATGTGGCATCCACCATTTTCTGAAAGCAAGTTAAATCGCATTACTGCATTCTCAACAGTAGCTCTTAGCATATCAAGAGTAATGTTACACACATGTCGGTGTACAGCATCTTTCAGTTCCGCCAAATTGTTTATATTATCACCATAAACAGTGCTTTTTGAGATAACACACGTTGAAGATGCTTTGTAACACGTTTCAGAAACGATTAAACACTTTTTGTCCTATTTTGCTTAACAATATGGCATTCAGCGCCAAACCCCCTTGGTGGTAAGTTTTTAACCTTTTTTTTTTTATTATTTTTTTGGCAGAAAAGAAATTGCCATGACCTTCTTTAAACTATTACCAAGTCTGATAACATTTGATCCCGTAGTTTTCCTTTTATGACCATTTCAAAGTGGAACTTTAATTATAACCACCCTGTATTTTGTCTCCTTTTACCTCTTAAACTAACATTGAAATATTTATTTCCTTTTGCCTGTTATCGCTAAAGTACTATACTGTACATCAGAGCAAAAATTAATGAAGCATTGTATACTATAAATAATAAATATTGTTCTTCTACCTCGGGGCAGTATCGGCAACTGACTATCATATCTTAACGGCAATATCAGCAACATTATTTGAAATAGAATCCTTAATTCAAAAGATAATCTTTTCGATAATGCTGCCTTATATGGTTTTGTTTCACATGTTCACATTAGTAAAGATTTGACAAAATGTCTATTGTGACCGATTCGACAGAACAATTTTTTCATATCGCGATATCAGGTCTATTGCGTACAGAAGCAACATACAGATTATTGACGTCTAATCAATCATCCATAGTTTATTAACAAAAGAAGTCAGTGATCACTGCAGGCTTGTTAAATGTAACAATTGTTGGCAACAATATTTGACGATAGAATGCATTGATATTTGAGCTAAATTTTGATATGCATAATGAAAATGCTCTTAAAATTATTAGTAATATTGCATAAAGTTATTGGTAACTTTTCATTACGAATAACTTTTACTAACTTTTGTGAAAATGTACTAAATTAATAAATTAGTTCAATGTGACTGACAGTTGTTCAGTGTCAAAAAAAATTCATAAGAAATAAAGTTTGATATTTATGAAACAATGAAAATGCATCAAAAGTTTTGCTTATAATAAAATTTTTTTTAAAGTTAACAAATTGAAATTTCGCTAATTATAGTGCATTAATGAATAATTGCTGTAACTGCTCTTATTCCAAAAATTGGTAAATGTCCTATCTTCTTTTAAAGATACACTATTAAATATATAAAAAAATATATACAAGTAAATGAATACAAATATGCATTTTTTTTTACGCATACAAATATATTAAAATATGTATAAGTATAAAAATATTCAAATCATCAAATTCCGGTGAAATAATGAACTAACAGTTCAAAAACTAGTTATAGATAGAATTTCTTTTATTTGTTTTAATGTTAGTATATTATTTATATGAAAAGAACTGTCATTTCTTCTAGATTTATTTCATACATTTTATCTAAATTCATTGACGAAAAATTTATATTCCCAAAACACAATGTGGAAATTATCCGAATCGATTCAAATTTTATTAAAAAGAAATAATATTTCACCAAATTTCATGATTATAATCAATGTTTAAATTGTTGCAACCTCTTCCAAAACTTGTTCCTATAAGTCATACAAGTGGATGTCAAAAGACAGTTGATTGGTAGTTTATAACATGTAAGCAGATGTTTCTTTGCGCAAAAGTCATACAATCCATGTTGTGATACGATAAATCGATACATGTGTAAGAATCGATTTATCATATCGTATTCTATTATGTAAATTGAGGTACAACTATTAGATACACATGTTGTTTTCTAATCATTTCGTAAATGGTCATTTTGATATAAACTAAACATGATTAAGTTGTAAAAAAATGAAAAATTATTATTACAAAATCATTGTTCATGATTTAAAAAATAATCATCCGTCACGTCAATGATACCCTACTGTAACTGTAACTGTGTGCATGTATGATCTTTCTTGTTCTTATTTCAAACAACTCTTTTAGAACATCTATCTAGTATTTGTTAGTGTTTTTGTTAAGACTTCTTTTCTTTTCTTGTATTCGTTGAATTTCTGTTCGTGAGGATAGGTTTAAAAGTATTGTTATTTTTTTTTTTTTTTTGAAGTTATGTTATCTGAAGCAATGCGAACCTTTTAAAATGGGCCCCAGGCATTTTAATTTTTAATTATCATTTCGAATGATTCCAGTAGGACGTTTTATTTGTTTTGAGGTTACTTTAAGAGCAATGTTTTGTGCATGCAGTCCCATTGGTAATTGGCGAAGTCAAGAATACTACCAGTTCGAATATTAAATAGCGCCGAAAAATGTGCTCCTTCGTGTTTCGCCGGATATTGTTCGTTGATGTGTTTGTGACGGAATGTATTCATTTTCCGACATTCCCTGCATTTGGGTGAAGCAGGGCCGGCTTTAGAGTATTCGGCACCTTTTGCAAAATTATTGCGGTTGCTAACCTCCTCTTTTGTATATATCGCATATTTCTCAATGCTCGGAGCACACAAGTATTTTTTCGATATAATGTTTACTTAAGAAGCAGTAAAAGATAAAATATTTTATGGGAGATTGAAAATGGTAGTAGCATACTTTTGTTTCATGTCATTTAAATTCATAAGATCATAGGGGTATGAAGATTGCTAATTCATTGTAAAATAATCGGTGAAATTCATGTTACTTTTTACGGGTTATAATTATTTATGGAATATTCAGAATTAAATACCATTACCTGCTCTGTTCTCTGTGTTGTGACACAAGATGCACACTCCTGGATCTGGGCCCGTGCTAGACGTGCTAAATCTAGATCGCGCACTACATGCTGCTTTTCCTGGAATTCTTGGATACTTTTATAATGCCTACATTGAATGACTACAACAGCTGTTATCATTTAAATGTATTGCGATATATTTTCATAATCTGAAATATTCAACTGCATCATTATTTTATTAATAGGAATAATCAACAATACATACAATATTTGGATATATTTCATTCTAAATAATGACTCAGCGATTTATATCTGGATTCATATACAGTATATGGTATCGGGAAACATTTCTTTCTGAGTAATGACCAAACGATTCATATCTAGCAGCAATGAATGATAATGGCATCATCATCGATTAATTTCGACTACTTTGCCGCGCATGTTAAGAAGGGAAGATATATTTTAGGCAAATATAGAACTATTGCTGGTGTTATTGATAAAGTTGCAAGCCAAATACATTTTCTCCCTAAACACAAAGTATGCCACTATTATACTAAATATCTTGCGATGGTCTTTATAAACAGTGCTTATTTCTAGTTTTATAGTAGATTAGCCGTCTTTGATAACCAGCTTGTTAATCCAGAATATTTTTTTCCTGTTAAACTATGAAAATGGAATGTTAAGCTTTTAATATGAATTTAAATTTTCGCAATGTAGTTTAATAAGATTGAAAAGTATGAATTTAAGGTATGTGACAACGTTTTGGATGAATTTTTTGAAAAACTTTCGAAAATAGTTATATTTTTTAATATTCGCGTAAAAAATATTGAAAAAACATCTATGAAAGCAAATTATACCAATTAAGTGGCAGAAAGTTTTTAAAAATTGAAAAAGAAATATATAGTTTTTGTCTAAAACAAGAAATAAAGCAAAAATTTCCCAGTTTAGAGGTTTATCAAATGATTTGCTTAACATTTTACAGATAGATTAAGAAATATAGAATCTAGCTCCTGAACTAAAAAATATGTTGTATTTCTATTCATTTTTTAAATATTGGAGTTTGAACATAGAAAAACATGAAATTTTCAATAGCATGAATTTATAACTTATTCTCTAGTTCAGGAACTGCAAAACATATTGAGAAACAATTTCACCAAATTTGAACAAAATACATCTATAAGATTTTAATTTATGAGGTTGTTTGTAAGAAAATTCTATCAAAGACAAAAATTTGAGAAAATGTCATCTAAAGATTTTAATAGCATTAAAACATATGTAAATGGAAATATAAGAATCAGTGTAAGTTCTGAAAAAATAATTTTAAATACTTTTATAATAAATCTGAAATACTTTTGAATTAAAATAAAACAGAATAAAGGAAATTAAATATTTCTAATCTGTATAGAGTTACCCCAACTGGCGTAGAAAATTTGCGTATTTGCGTTACTATAATTGACGTTGAAAATTCAGGCATGCGCATTGTGTTCTGATTGTTGACAACTATTTTCAACGGATACGGACTTCGTTTTGAAGGCTTAACATGTTTTCGACAGATTATTTCAAACGATTCTGTTTATTTTCTTAGTGTTTGATGCATTTAAAACTGAACATTGTTAATGAATCGATCTGTTCATCATGAATCTGAGAAAATTGCTACCGATTTTATAAAGAAACCTGTTCAAACATTAAGAATATTAAATAAAAAAAATTCTAAAAAAAATATACTTTTTAACAGTCACCTACAAATTGCTTAGCGTGAAAATAAAAACGTATATACAATACGAAGTAAAAGTACTAAAGAAAGGAATTTTTTCAATCTTAATTTTAACACCGGCAGAAGCCCGCGATTGGTAATTTTGATGGAAAAATGAAATTAGTTTGAATTTTATTATACAAAAAGCATTGTTGCAGACGGTACATCAAATTAACAAAGTTATTAAAATTCGAAAAACGGGCAAAAATGAAATTGTGCCACTAAAACCGTAACGAATTTTAAGATAGTTTAAAAATCATTTTGATCACAAAATTATAGCCATAAAATAACAAAAATTTGTTTAATTTTAAATTTAATTAACTGCTTAGCTTTGAGATGTTGAGAGTGAACATTGTTTTGCCTTGAAGAGTAAGTGTTCCAAATTTTATTACATGTATGTCCTGAGGAAAATTATATTTTGAATGTGAAACGAAATATTTCTATTTAACATGAATACATGCTGTGTAGACTAAATTTCCAATTTAATTATTATTGATATTACAGTCAACGTAATTAAAAATTAAAAATTTTGAAAAATTTTTCTAAAACAATGTATTATTTAAAATGTGTTCATATCTGCTTAAGTGCCCATTATCTATTGACAAAGCAGTACAAGAGAGTTTGAATTTACAATTGAAATATTATAACAAAAACAGTTTTAAATGATGGTGACATTTTTTAAATGCTTTTTATTTTTATTTACTTATTTAATGTATTTTAAATAAAGATTTAAAGGCATTCTACTATCGACTTAAGAATGAAAATTATTGTGCTAAAGCTGTTTAAATCAGGAAATTTCTTCCTTTATAGATAGATATTTAGTCATCATACCTGAAAACAATATTTAAAAATTTTTTAGTTTTTTAAAAAGTGAGAGAGAATTGCCGAAAGAACTGGAAACATTCGAATAATTTCAATAGCCCCTTTGTCCGTCAGGAACTTTATTTTCTGAAAAACTTTTTTAGCTTCTAAAGCTGCCTAAGAGATAGATGATGTTTATTAAAACTCGTATAAAAATAATTTTCTTCTAAAGGTGAAATCATTAACATTTCTTTTTAAAAAAACAAGAAAGTATAGGACAAGAATATTAGTGCAATTATAGACAATGCCACAGTATGAGCACTTTGGATCAAAATAATTCGACTAAGTAAATAAAAATCGTAACTAAAAATTAGCCAATGTCCTTGCATAGGGGTAGCGCATTCTCCCCGTGATCTGGGCGTCCCGGGTTCGAATCCCGGTTCGGGCATGGCTGTTCTTTATCTGTGTTCTATCTGTGAGGTGTGTGAATGTGCCCCCCTGTAAAACGGGGTTGTGCAAGCGAATGTGTGAGTTTCGTCTTCATATGAGCTAGAAGTCAGACTTCTGCCGTCGGGTACTCAGGGGTCTTTACCCCCAGAAGTTACTGCACCCCCTTTCAGCACTAACGTGGACACGACATCATCAACTAAAGTTTAGATCGAACGAAATATCTACTTAATAAAACAAATAAAGAGCAAAATAAATAAAAACAAACAAACAAAATCAGCTTGTAACTTTCTCGTATATATAGTAAGCGTCAAAAAATTCGAACTCGAGATTTTGACGAATTTCCCCGTTATAGACCTACCT
The DNA here is from genome assembly GCF_947563725.1 of Argiope bruennichi. NCBI lineage: Eukaryota > Metazoa > Arthropoda > Arachnida > Araneae > Araneidae > Argiope > Argiope bruennichi. Next base: position 75,164,868 of record NC_079160.1, read on the forward strand.
GAGTTCGAAAAACACATTTTTCGAAAATGTCCGTTTGTCTGTGCGTGACAAAGATAACTCAGCAACAATTTGAGATAGACTAATGAAAAATTTGTTATACGGTCTTGACACCAAATTTGTAGATTTCTATCAAATTTTGAGTCAAATCTGTTCAGAGGAAATCTATCCATACTGCAGTTCGAATATAAGTTAGCACAGTAATTACAAAAAGGATAAAACTAGACAAAAATAATTTGGTACACTTATTTAATGTCTGTATAATAGACTTTTATCAAATTTTGAGCCACAAATAATGAGATCATTTCACCGTCTGTTAGTCTATATTTTCAGAAACATGTAAATGCGATAGCGGAAAAACGCAATGAATTAAATATATCAAATTTGGTATGGTGTTTTGCTACTACAAGTGTAGCTTTTTAACAATTTTTTGTTTCAATCGATTCAGAAGGACGTGTCTAAAACACATATTCGATTTTCAGATATTATTAACTGCATGGCAGGGATTAATCGCCAAAAAACTCGCCAAGGATATCATGACAGATTCAGTAAAAATGCTAAATTCACGCCAAAAGTTAATATTTCGTAACATTGTACTCCAGTGCCATGTAAGACGTTCTCTGACATGAAAAGTTTCTAAGCGTTTTGGGAACAGCACTCCAGCTGCCTTTTTTTTTTTTTTTATTTCAAAATAAGGTTTTGTAAGCGAGTTCCCATCATTCCTAATCATAGAAATGATTAATTTTATGGTTACGTTTTAAGTATGTTAATTTTTTGGTTAAGATTTCAGAATAATGATTACTTAGTTTATAGGCGCTAATCATATTTTTATTTTTAAAACTTTAAAAAAATAAATCCTAAATAAATTATTTTCAGTTCAAAATAAAAATAAAATCAATATAGCATTTTTTTTTTTTTTTTTTTTTTTTTTTGCTTAAATCAATGAGAGTTTATTTACAATAACGGGTGAAACTATCTAGTTCAGAAATTCAAGTTGACAAACTTAGACCCGTTTTTTTTTTAAAAATTTAGAAAATCTTAAATAAAAATGACCACATTGAAACTGAAGTAAATTATATATTCTACACTAATACGAAATATTAGTTTTCCTACGAAATTTATTTTACATTTACTATTAATTAGTATACGTTCAGTGTTAAAATGATCAATATCGTTTCGAATGTATTTTCGTAATTAGGGAACAGCAAAACAATAATTGGCTGAATTTACAAGTACAAAGCGAACAAAGGCAATTTTCTATATATATGTATATATAAATGTTCAGAAAAAATTTTGTGGCATCGGTATTTCATTTGTAGGTGAAAATTATTCATCAAAGATATATTTTTATAGAACTTTTAGATATCCACAGATCTATTAAATCATTTTCTTTCCTTACGTATATTATCTTAATGGGTTAGGTTTTTCAAATGTTTAATCGAGCACGAAGAATTGGAAGCCTCCTTTATTTAAGAATTTATTTTTTCAAAAATAAAAGTTTCATTTTTTTATTTCAAAATTATTTTCATATGTTTTCTTAAATTGAATCCCCACATTCAGATAATTATGAATATATATTCTTACTATTTAATATTTACCTGAAAAGCCATATATACAAACTGTAACGTTTTAAAAGGGTTGTATAATTTTATTTGCTCTATTAAACATAATGAAAGTTATATCATTAAGTTCTTTCTTTTTTCAATTTTTGTTAAGATCTTAACTTTACTATTTGTAACAAAAATATATTTCCTACAAAATCAAAGGGAAAAAAAATCGTTTGCAATATGCTTTGAAATACAACAATATTCAAATGTGCATGTTTGAATTCTAATCAAAATTCTAATTTTTATATTTGATTTAGTACAATATGTCACTTTTTTAGCGTTTTATAAATAGAATCTATTATATTGTCTTTTCATTCACATACATAATATTTTGAAATTATGTATTATTTATCAGAGAAATTTAATTTAATCAAAAAAATATAACGCAATAGAATTTTTTTTATTTTAATAACATTAATAATTATTTATTTACATTTCTTTTATATATATTTATTCATATTTATTTTATATATATTTATTTATATTTACATTTATTACATAACATTAATTATAAAACCTATCTTAATAAATGACAAAATAATAACCAGAACAGTTCTGGCATACAAAATAACAAACAGAAAAGAAGAAAAAAAAAAGCCCAGCTTTTATAATGAAAAAAAAAAAAAAATGGCCAATTTTTCTTCATTTAAATGTTGCAGTACTCAAGAGAGCTTAGCCTTGTGGCTTGTAGAAGACATAGAACATAGTAAAAAGATTCAGAAGAAAATTATACCTATTTTGAAAATATCTATTATTTATCAAAAAAATATATTCTAGTCCAAAATATAATGCAATATAGCATTTGTTTATTTTAATAATAACAATATCAATATAAATAAATATTATATTAACTCTAAAACACATTATTTTTCACTACAAAATAACAACCTAAGCAGTTCAAGCATAACAATGTAATAAAAAGGAGGGGGGGGGGGAAACCAAGCACAGCTTGCTTCAATTGATAGAATAGCCAATTTTTTTTCATTTAAATGCTGCAATAGTCATGTGAAATTAGCTTTGTCGCTAGTAGAGGACATAGAACATTGTAAAAAGATTTAGAGGAAAAAATAATTACAATGATTCCTCTCTCCCATTCATTTCCCTCAGAAATAAGTTTTAACTTCTCTTAAAATCTCTTAATTCTATAATAAACGATCTAATTTAGCTGTAATGGGTAACATGCAAATAAATTACTCTGATCGTCAACTTAGATTTCAGGCATAGTTATTGCAACGTCTTTCGGTAGAATCTCAGCCTGATTAAGAATACTGATATATTCATTTCACTATAAAAAATATTAGACAGAGCTTCCTTAAGAATGGCATTTTTCTGACAGAATGGTTGTAGTCGTCGCCAAGTTAAAACGATGGCGAGAAATATGGCTTTTCCATTCGCAAATCGGGAGATAAAATAAGCAGAACTTAGCCAAATATAGCAAATTTTCACATCAAAGTCGGCAAATGTATGGTTGCCAGTTCCATTTAGGCTTCAAGGCACAGTTATTTATTGCACGTATGGTAAACTACATTCGCTATTCGTTAAAAAGATTTCAAAAACAAAAAGGGGGTAGCAAGCACGTTCATTTTGAATAAATGTTCTTTAACTAAATCCATACGAGCTGAAACATAGTAAATATCTTTCTATCAAATTTTTCTTCCGGTATAAATAAATTTTAATATCTATCACAAAAAGTCTTGAAGAAAAACAAAAATAAATTATAATTCAGTAGAAATAGTTAAATCCAAGTTGACATATCTTAACAAAAATTTTATTTATCGAAACCTATAAATTAAGAAAATTTGGCTTTAAAAATGGGTAAAGTAAAAGAAAAATGCTTGTAAACCTAAAAATAGCTATAAAGATTATTTTAAGCCAATGTTTATTTATTATGTAAACGATAAGAATTTTTTAAGAATAAAAATAAAAATAATTAAAATTTATTACTAATTTTGTATTTTATAATTTAAATAATAATTAGTGTCAATAAATAAACATTATATAGAGCTTTGATTATATGAAATATCATTGAAAATTATTAGTATACGTAATATAACAGTTATCAAGTATTGAAACAAATATTATTGAATAATTCACATCTAAAAAGTTCGCAGTGTTTCTTTGTTTTTTCCCCCTAAAATTCGCAAATTATTTTTTTTGATTGAGTTTATTTTAGTTATATTAACGTCCCGTTGTAAAGCAACACTAGGACTATTTTGGGACGGATCTCACAATTTTGAACCACAGTCAGATGAGGAGGACGACACCTGAGCTGGCACCTCTCTATCCACACCACACCAGCGGGAGGACGTTTGGTATGGCGGATTTAACGTGCAACAGACCCCCTTACACGACGGTTCTTCAGTGGAATCGGGTATCGAACCTGAAACCCTACGGCTCACAAACCGAGACCTTACCACCAGGCCATCACGGACCTCTTTTTTTTTGAAAGAAAAGTACTTCTTGAAAGAAAAATCTCTGACTTAATCAAGGGTCTTAAAAAGTAATTCATCTATATCACTAAGGACAAAAATTGCTGATGCATTGAACAAGCAAAAACAGTTTTTCAGAAATAAAAACAAATTTTTATAATTTTTTTATCTTGGCTTCAAATAAATTAAAATAAACTCGCCTTGTTGACAATTAACATTATATTAATAGAAAAAACAAGGTATCAGAGAGAAAGATCCAAATTACCAATAAATTTGAATTAATTATAGAATTAATCAAAATCCTCCGCAATTCCGTCTGAAAATTTTCCCTATTCAATAGAAAATTTCTTATTTTATTTATTGAAAATACTGAATAAAATTTTTATTTCAATGAAATATGATTGAAATAAGTGAAATCTATTAACAGCTCTCCAAACTACAACCCCTTATATTTTCTTCAAAGCTCGAAAATGTTTTGTAAAGTCATTTTCTTCAGAAATATCTTATCGTTTCGTTACAAGCTGGAAAACAAAAATGGCAATAGAGCCAATATAAATCAAAAATGGGACTTAGATACTGTTGAAAATTCTTTGAAATGAAAGTATTTTGGCTTCTTAGCGAAGTTTGTCGCCAAGTTGTCAAATTTGGAAAACTCTAAGTCCAGCGGCGTGCCATATAAAATGTTTTAAACGATTTTTATTTTCTCGCTTACGTAGTATAAAGAAAGTGTAGTGATAGTCAAAAAATTCCGACTCGAGATTTTGACGAATCTCCACGTTTTAGACCTCACTGAATCCAAAAAATCCTTTAAAAAAAATGTCTATCTATCTGTCTGTGATAAAGATAACTCAAAAACACTTTGAACTAGACAGATGAAATTTGGTATACGGTCTTTACATCAAAATTATAGATTTCAATAAAATTTTGCGCAAAATCCATTTGGAGGAACTCTGTCTGCTTGACAGTTCGAATATTAGCTAACATGATAACTACAAAATAAAAGGAACTAGATAGATAAGATTTGGTACACAGATTTGACATTTATAGCATAGATACTGGTCAAATTTTGAGCCAAATCCAACAAAGGATTAATTGTCTGTCGGTGTGTACTTTCAGAAACATGTAAACGCTACAGTTCAAAAATGTAATGACTTATGTATATCAAATTTGTTATGGGATTTTGTGATTGACTACAAGTGCAGTTTTGAGTCAAATTTTTGTTTTAATTGTTTGTGAAAAACGTGTCTAAAGCACAAATTCAATTTTCTGATATTATTAAAGACATGCCAGGCATTAACTCGCCTCTCGATGGAGGTCAATAACTCGCCAAGGACAGATTCAGTAAAAATGCTAAATTCACGCTTAAGGTTGTTATTTCCTAACTGCAGAACGCCAATGCCATTCAAGGCGTTCTCTGGGACACCTTTATTAGAGAGTATGCGAAAAAGTTTTGGGGAAACTACTTCCACTGGTTATATTATGCATGTACGTATTTATAGATAACACAGCCAGAGCCATCTTGACAAATTTAAATGCCCTGGGCTAAAGTAATTTGGTTGCCCTATCAGAATTGTAACTAAAAATTTGTTTGTCTGTAAACCAGTGAAAATCATTAATTACAATATTCCTTTTTGTAATACCACAATAACACTTCTTTGTAGATGATAATGTAGACCATAAAGTAGATTCACTGATTATCCCCGTATGATTATTTGTAAACTGATTGTTCGGTAAATATCATAATCTGAAACTGTTAATAGACATTTGGCAGACGATTCCTTTTCAGACATTTTATAACTGCTATCATTTTTATTTTGTTAAAATATTATTAAAAAGTAAAAGCAAACGATTTTTTCTTTGATAAACATATTTTGTTAATATTATTTCGTTTATCTATATACTTATAATAAAGCTCAATGTGTGTGTGTGTGTGTGTGTGTGTGTGTGTGTGTGTGTGTGTGTGTGTGTGTGTGTGTGTGTGTGTGTGTGTGTGTGTGTGTTGGCGCTCTACAGGCCAGGTCATTTGACATAAAGCTACCAAATTTGGTACATGTATAACTTAGAGGTCGGGAATGTGCACCTGGGGTCCCTTTTTTTGAAATTTTAATTATTAAAAACTAACTTTCCCGCCAAAAAAATCATCCATTTTCCCCACCGCCAAATGAGTAAGGCTTTACTTTTTTTTTTTCTCCCAACAGTAATAAGGCTAGGGTTAACATTTTACGGCGGATTATTTCAAACGATTCTGTTTATTTTCTTAATGTTTTATGCATTTAAAATTAAACATTGTTAATTAATCCATGTTTCAGATTCATTCTGAAGTACTTTTGAATTAAAATAACACAGAATAAAGGAAATTAAAAATTTCTAATCTGCATAGCGTTACCCCAACTGGGTTAGAAAAATTCACGCATTTGCGTTACCGTAAAAGGCGAAGAAAATTCAAGCATGCGCACTGTGTTCTGATTGTTGGCATGGCAACCATTATCAACGGACGATTTAAATTACTTTTAGGTTAGTTGCATGCTTTTGTAAGTAAATTGTATTTATGTTAGTTATATATTTTTTGTATATGCTTATAGTTTTAAGTACATCGTTTTTTAAGTAGTTTTTTTTAACCTGTTTTCAATGATTTAAATAATTTTTAGGTTAGTTGCATGCTTTTGTAATTAAATTGTATTTATGTTAGTTATATATTTTTTTATATATGCTTATAGTTTTAAGTACATCGTTTTTTAAGTAGTTTTTTTAAAACTGTTTTCGACCGATTATTTTAAACGATTCATTTTATTTTCTTAGTGTTTGATGCATTTAAAATGAAACATTGTTAATGAATCGATCCGTTCATGATGAATCTGAGAAAATTTTGTTGACAAATTCTTGAGATATTACATAAATTAAGAAAGATATTCTTTAGTGCCCATAAAGTTTAAACGCTCAGTGACTCTATTATCAGTAATCATATCATTAAAAAAAATGCTTTGTTTCAGTAAAAAAATATTATTATATTAATTGCAGATTAATCCTTTACACTTTAATTTAAAGCATAAATCCTACGAGGGGTTACAGAAAATTAGAGAGATACATATCACGTTATGACTGAAGGCCTTTATAATATTATGAGTGAATTATATGACTATCAAAATTTGAAGTTTTAAAATATTTTGCGGAAGAATCTATTAAAGTTGGAATTGCATAAAATATTTAATTATTACACTTTTAACGAACATTAAGATTGGCGAACCGGCTGGTCGCCAAAGGCGGCTAGTATTTTATAAAATAACTGATGATCAATTGTAAACCTTCTGGAATCTGGCAATGTTTGTAAGATACACTGTTAAGTTGAAAGAATAAACAAGCCGATGGAATTCTAAAACACTTGGAGTATTATTTTAGTTTTAAGAATTTAAGATGCTCTGCAAGCTATAGTTTGAAGCTTAAGAAAACGGGTAATTTTCTAGAAAGCATGCAAAACTAATATACTTGTTAATGAAATGTTGGTTATAAAATCGATGGCCGGCTATTTAAATCTCTTACCGAGTCATTACTGTTAACATTATAATTAAAGACATTTTAAGATTTTTAACATTATAATTAAAGATTTTTTTTAACGCAAAAGTGAAATAAAATCGATGCAATAAATTATTAGACACTATCGGATCGAAGATGCGCCAGGATTATAGCCTCATTAGCGCATTGAATAAAACGCCCTAATTGTTCCAGAATATAAATTTTATCATATTAAAAACCTTGCATTTCTTGATAACTCAGAAAGCACGAAAGAAATATTGTTATTAAAATAACAGATAAGCAGAATTTATTATGCATGTAAAGTGGTGAATATGTCTTTAGTAACATTTTGAGCAGAAATATGCAGAAATTGCACTGCCGTTACAAATAATAATATTAATGACTAAAACGTTATGCACTATTAAATGACTCACATTTATTTCCATATTTTTCGATCCAAAAAATTATTCTATAGTAACTATCTGAGACAGCCAAATATTCACTTCCAATCGTAAAGATCTAAAACTAAATGATTATAGTAACCGACAAATATCTTGTAGTTTTTTGTGTTTTTTTTTTTTTTTTTTTTTTTTTCTGTTTGTGCAGACAAAGAGTTGAGACACCAGGAGATCTTTGAGCTGCATTGTGGGTGGGCCCGTTAACCCCTACACCAATACCACCTGCGCGTAGCAGAATCTTTTGGCAAAAAATGAAAGACCCCCTGTCACTCTTTTTAGTCGTTTCGAGGGTGTAAAAGAAAGCGTTATAAGAAAGCTTAATTAGCTCAGGACTGTGAGCAATATTGAGGAACTATTGACTCCCCCCCCCCTTTGTTTAAGGGGTCAAGTATGCACAGTTGTCAGTTTTTTTTTTTTTTTTTTTTTTTTTTTTTTTTATCATGAACATTTAGGGACATATTTCTACTCCCCAGCTTTTGAGAAGAGTGAATCTTCTTTTTTTTTCTGAGGCAAACAGATGTCAGCTGAAGGTTCTTTTTTTTTTTTTTTTTCCAAACAAATCTCTGCCAAAAATGGTATAAATTCAGGACAGAATAATATAATAAATTTATTATAACTATACCATACTTTCCTAATGTACAGTTCGAAAACAGGAGAAAAAAATTATAAAATTTCTCTCTCGTGTTCTTTTTTTTTAGCAGATTCTTAAATATATTTTAATTATTATATTTGTACTGATATATATACATATACATATATATAAATCATATATATATATATATATATATATATATATATATATATATATATATATATATATATATATATATATATATATATATATATATATATATATATATATATATATATATATATATATATATATATATATATATATATATATATATATATATATATATATATATATATATATATATATATATATATATATATATTTCTGTTAAATTTAATGGAGTAATAAAAACGATGTGTTGATTTGATAATAATTTTAAAGTGAATAATGAAGAGATAAAAAAAATTATCTATATTTAAAAATTCTTAACAAAATCTAGTTGCTAGAAATCTTGTAAATTACTCAAGTATGAAGATTACCTTATCTGTTGTTGCTGAATAATAGTATTCAACTTTTTAAGCTATTTTACCACATTAAAATGTTTCTGAAAAAAGGACATCGAAGAAAAACGCCAAGAAAAAAATTTTTGCAGCCTATATATACAATACATAGAAATGAAAATTTCAGTTAATATTTACACATTCACGTGTTTTATAACGGAATTTAAATTCTATACATCTTTTTTTATATCAACTATTAAAAAATCATCTATAAATTTATAAATAACAGCTGCGAAAATTTCAGGTGTTGTTTTTAGATTTATAAAGTATCTTGCTCAAAAATTTTTCGACTGTCAGTTTCAGCACCAATGTATATCAGTTTTGAAGGTTTCTTCAACTCCCCTTTCTAAATTTATTTTCCACCTATTCTAATTTATCGACTAAGAAAAGTGGTCTGTTTTTCTCATATTTGTCCTCTGAGAGAAGAATCATTCAAAATTTCTGTTTCCAATCCAGCTGCAGAACCTAGTTGTGAAAACCAGTTGCAAAAACTTCAGCTAGTAGTAAACATATTTTCAAATTTCGCAACAGAATCTTTGTTGCATTTACCAGTTTATTCTACCTGCAAGTCTTCAAAGTCTAGACGTAATAATTCAGCATATAATGATTTCAGCAGATTTTCATGGAATTTACACATTTTATTCTTCTCGTTCTTTTTCCAGCTATGAAAACTAGGTGCAAATTTATGAAAACAAGGCGTATAAATATCAGCTAGCATTTGCAGATCAAAAAGAACTAGTATAACAGAATCAAAATAGTTCATACCCCAGTTTTAATTCCTGTTGGAAAATAAATCGTACATCAAAATTTTACATTTACAAATTCAGAATCTATATCGATTGAAATTTCTGACTGAAAGATTTTTTTTAGGTAGATTCCTGTAAGAAAACTACCTATTACAATGGCTCTCATGACAAGATTTCAGAAAATTTCTTCATCAATCATGAAAACTACCCTTCGTTTAAAAGTTCTAATAAAGTTTAAAAAGTTAAATGTAAAAATCTCAGATGACTTCGTTCCATCTAGCAGAAAGGAGGTGAAAATGTGGGGGTTGAAATTTTCATTTCGCTATAACTTTCTTAATATTGAAGATAGAAAAATAAATCCAATTAGCCAAATTAAGAGGAACGGTCCATTAAGACAAACAACTTTTGTATTTCAAGTTCATCGATTACTGCAATATCTTAGAAGTTAGGGGCTGAAAAGTGATTTTCACACCCTAATTTTGACTATTCCTAACATCAACAATTTATGTTGCCAGATAGTAACTCAGATGTAAATTGCCGCCCTTTTTTGGTCGCTGACTAAAAAGATCCGACTGATATTTCTCACCTTTTCTGACTGAGATGTTACTGGAAGAAGAACACCCAAGAGAAGCGTCAATCAAAATTTCCGCCGGCTAATTTCTGTTGTCATTCCTTTTCCCTCTTATTCCCCCTGGATTGACAATTCTTCGGACTATTTCTTTGGAAAAAAATCTTTATTTATTTATTAAATTTTTTTTCGTGCTCATGATTTCCACCTCTCGTCTAACGGGGATGTCTACATCATCGACGACAGATTTCTTAACACAAAAACGTCAGTTAGTGGGGCGTTTCTTGGATATACGCAGACGCAGAACATGGTGCTGTCAGATGTTTTTGGATGTGAGGAAAAAACTGCGATAGAATCAAAAAGAAATGGTGCAAGATGTTGAAGAAAATCAAACGGTACCGCTCGACGTAGTTTTTCTTTTATTTCGTTACCTTTTGATAGAGTAATCAAGATTTTGCCATTCATTTCCATGTTTCGGAAGCAGGCTGTTGAAGCAAGACTTGATATCTTGTATTTTTCTGACAGATCATATTTGATATTTTCCCGTTATGTTTGTAGTACATATTACTTTCTCTATATTCTTCATTTTTAATTTCTCATATTCGAAGTGTACACAATTAGGTATTGTAATCGTCAGAAAATTCTGTGGAATGATTACTTATCTGTTGATGGGGAACGAAACATGATTGATTTTATTACATATAGGTCAATGGAGAGACATGCTGCTCGAAAATACAAATTCATTTCTTTCTATTATACAGAAAAACCTAACAGAAGAGGATCCATACAATTCTGTATTTAGAATTTTCACGCTTATCATGGCCAAATCACAACTAATAGGCATATAATTATTGTTAGGGAGATGTTTAAAACGAAGGGAAGATTTATATTTTATGTTGTGTGCCAATAAATACATTTCTGAAAAAATTACGAATTTTAACTTTTTTTACGATCTCTCAGTCCTATCAGTTGTATTCAGGAAATATTGTTGATACACTAAAATGTGCGATGAAAGTAGTAGTAGTAGTAAGTAGCTTAGTAGTAGTAGCTTAGTTTTATGACTAAAATTGACCGAATTATAACTGTTTAACCAAAGTAGAAGTCGTCTGCAATTTTATTTTAAGAAACAACACAGCAATGAATAGTTTCAATTCGCAAACGATTCCATAAAATCTAAATAAAGGATCAAATTTATCTATAAAATCCGCCTAAAAGTCGAACGATTTTAATCGTAGAAGAGTGGAAAAAAATTTTTTTTTTTTTTAATGTTGCAGTAGCCAAAAATATTTTATTAAATATAATTGATAGAAATGGGAAACTTTTAATCTTTTTTCCTTTCTTTTTTGTAATCTGTTTCAGTTTTTTAAAATCTATTAATTATTAAGTATTAATTTCGTTTACTTTTTGAAACATTCATTTATTCACTCGAACAACATAAAATATAATTCTTACCATTATTTGAAATATATTTTTCAGATGGAACTATGCGTAAATCTTTAACGATTTAAAAAAATAGCTATTGGTCCAAGATAACGGTGGACACACGGTATATAAAGTCGAATGCTAATTTGTTTGTTTGAACCTTATACAACTCCAATAGGCCAGGATAGCCTGGTTGGTAGAGCGTCGGATTCAGTCCCTTAGGTTCCGAGTTCGAACCCCACCGGCCGAAGATTCCCCGCGTGCTTGGTGGCTGACGCGCGTTAAATCTGTCGTGGTCACAAAGTCCTCCATGTCGTGAGTAATACCACTGGGGGTACTGTATCAGGGGTGATCGTTCTCTGATTCAGGTCTAAATTACGATCTGTGGTTGAGTGAATGTACTGCGTGAATGAAGTCCGCTCCGTAAAAAGAGTTGTGACGTTTGTGTAGCTAAGTCGTTCTCTTGGCCCTAGATGGCGCTACTATAGAAACAAGAGGCGCTCCCCCCCTCGGGCTTAAATCGGCTGTCTTCGAACAGCGGACTTGTCCATGGCAAGTGCCATAAGAAACAACAACAACTCCATACCCTTTGACAGATTCAAACGAAATTCGGAATACTTCTAGAAGAATCAAATCAACTGACCAAAAGTTACCAAGACTCTTCAAATGAAATGGAGGTTAGAAAATTGAATATCTTTCAGTTATAACTTCAGCTCAAATCCCATTAAAAAAAGCTAAGTAAGAAGAGTTTTGCTTAATACTTGTGTAGGTTACAAGGTAAATAAAAACAAGTAAAAGTACAACAACGCGAAATTTAGCAGATAGAAGAACCCCGAATTTACTTTTTTAATAGCGCTATGATGTCATGAGGCTAGATCCCATTAGAAAGATTGACATACACAATAAAAAAAAAAAACATATGAAAAACTATTACAATAACACGGCTATAATGCCGGACAATTTAAATCATAAACATGAAAATATAGCTAACGACTTTACTGGAATTATATATAGCAAATATTACCGACATGCCAGTTAATCACCAAAGATAATTATTCAAAAATAAAATTAAAATAATAACCGCAAAATTTGCACAGTTTCATTATCAACAATTTACTATTTCACGATTTCGATATCTAGATAAATATGTATTTTAAATGAAAAGAAAAATGTATTGTAATCCTTACTCTCACCACTGTGTTCCCTCCCCCAATGAAAACATCACCACCCAGGTCAGAACGTTCCACTACTGATTAAATAACGATTACACTTCTTAAAAGGACACTATTAGTCATTTTCGTTCAGTGCGTACTTTTTAATGATGTGTTGTTCCATTTCCAGTGGAAACAGAAGAAAGAGAATAAACAACAGAAATATTTATTTTTATTAAATCCACAGAATAAGAAATAACTTACTCGTTTTTCATACGAATCTTAACTCTAATCTTGATCGCTGGAAAAGAAAAAAGAAATATTCAGAGTAAATTGCAGTTTTAATCATATACAGAATATATTTTAGTTTTTAATGAATGTTTAGGAATTTCCTTTCTGATGAGAATCACTGTGGCTTAATTTCCTAATAACGTTGTTTTCAGCTTTATCGACTTTAATTGGACCACCTGATTTTTTTAAAAAGTTGTTTTTTAACTTTTTTTAAACATATGCAAAAGGTTGTTTTCTTAAAAGTTCTTATTCATAATAATTTTTAGCTTTTTCGTAAAGTACATTGCCCAATTCATTACTCTAACCATCTTGGAGTAATTTTTTTCCCTCAAATTTAACAACCAAATGGCATTTAACTATAAAAAATAAAAATAAACCTATTTCTTGTTAGTTAAATTGTAGTATCAAAATATTAGTCGCCTCAAGCGATCAACTGGTTCGCCAGAAATATTGGTTATATTTGATTTCAGAGAGATCGTTTAGTTATGAGCAAGTTTAAGGTTCCGCCAAATTGTCTGGCTTAAAACCGCTTTATTTTAATTGTCTGGCTTCTGTTCTGTTTATTGTATTCATGAACCTTTGTAATGGAGATAAGTCCCATTACATCATAACACTATTAAAAACGTAAATATGTGGTTCATAATTTTCTAATTTTTATGGTATTGTAACTTCATTTCATCCCTTTCTCATAAATTTTAGGGTGCGGTGGCCTGGTGGTAGGGTCTCGTCTTCGGAACCGGAGGATTTACGGTGTACGTACACACTAGATTTTTTTTTTTTAATTTTAACTTTAAAAATCCAGTTTTTTCACAGTAGGTTATTAATATATGTTTAAACTCATTTCAGTGAGAAAAAACCATATTACACTAATTATGAATTATTTAAATAATATTTAATGAGCTAATTAGCCTATTTTTTGAAACATGATATCTTAAATTCTAATTTGTACAGACACACAACTCTAGTTGGAAATGATGCCTAATATTAGTCTTCATGTTGTCTGCCTCAAAAAAGTTATAAAAATGTATAGCTTTTTTTAAACAATTTTTTCATCAACGATGAATAGAAAAAGCAAGATTTTTTCTGTAATTTTAACATTTAAACAGCTATTAAAAATTTATTTTTATAAATATAGCTTGGTTTGAGGCACAAAACATCCGCTATTTCATACAGATTATTTTGATATAGAAATAACTGTATTTGTTTCATTTCTTGTTGAGTTATGATTGTTTGAATGAAGCAACATAGTGGAAAAATATCATTCTTCATAAAATGAGTTTTAAAAACACCGTTACTAGAGTTTTTAATGAAAGCACCTCAAGAAAAATAATTATACCTCGAGAAATATTTCGAATATCGACAACATCTTGGTATCGTTTGAAAGCTAAAGGATCAGAGAACATTATTAAGCAATAAAAAAAATATTCGTTACTTTGAACGATTTTCGGAGTTTCAAGTGTGTATATACACCTTAATGTTCGAAACCCGATTCCACCGAAAAACCGCCGTGTAAGCGGGTCTCGTGCACGTTAAATACATTGGGGCCAAACGTCCTCTCACTTGTGTGGTGTGGAAGTTTGGAGAGGGGGTGTCAGATCAGGTGTCGTTATCTGACCACGGTTCAAAATGATGAGGTCCGTCCCAAAATAGCCCTAGTGTTGCTTTAAAACGGGACGTTAATATAACTAAACTAAACTTCCCGTAAATTTCGCAGATATTAAACAGAATCCTTCTTTTTAAATTTTCGACAATGGAAAAAGTCACGTGAATTAATAATTAATGAAAGAATGAAATTCAACTACATCAGTGCTCTGTATCATTGGAAGATAGGCAAAAAAAATTTTTAAAAATGCCAACATTTAGAATAAATTTGCTCTGCTATTAAGTTTACATCATTCCATAGTCAATTTTTTTAAATTTTCACACGATGAAAAATTCATTTTTGTGTAATAATATTATCAAAAATTATGGAGGAGAAAGGTCGGCATTCAACTTGATTTTTTTAAATTAAAATTTAAAAAAAAAAAAAAAACTTTTTCCGAGATGCACATTTTCGCCATTCAATTATATCGGTATATAGAATATTTCCTGAATACTTCTACAGATTCGGAAGGATACAAGACAACACATGTATATATGGGGAGTCAACCATCTAACTCTCCGACCCGCCACGAAGGCACACGGATTTAAACCATAAAAACTGAATGACCGGACCGCCGCAACAGCAACACTGGCAGGAACTGTGGTTGAGTCCTAAGGGACGTCACCGGCCACGGTACAACCCTCCCCGAAGGAAGTACGTCCCGTCATCGATGGGAGGAGTCAGATCTCCCACCTATTAGTGTACCCTCCAGGGTGGCGAGATCCAACCACCATGCCGGAAGCATCTCATCCTCATTTCGAGGTGCCCCCCGTGGGGTTGTATATGTGGGGAAGTAGTTCCACTTCAACGCAACTTAATAGAATGTGTTGAACTCGAAGAAAGTAGGGGAAGACTCATTATGGATAGTAATTTTAGCACAATATTACAATACCCTGGAAATTTAAAAATATTTAAAGAAATGATGGAAAAGATTTCTAGCCTTTTACCAACAGTTTAAAGATTCTTTGAACTTTTGTTGGCCGTTGTTTTCTTATGCAAAAATTTGGAATGTTAATGAGCCTATCAGCTAGCCACAATAATCCTTCCTAATTCTGTGGTAAGAGGGTGATTGGCTGTAATTAATTAATTCTAGATATACGTGTGCCGCATTTGGTAGCTATAATTCATACGATCTAACCTGTCCAACACACCCACAAAGATAGATATACATATACATTCATCTTTATTATTAGTAGGGATTGCATTGTCGAAATTGTAAAAATTTTAAAAATTGAAAACTTTTACATAGTAAATGAATGAAAAATCAGGAAACAAAATTTGATGACGAAATAAATTATGTTAAATAAAAGTGTACCCAATCAAGACAAAACAGAACATTTGACGAAAAATTTGGATATATCTTCAAACCTAAACAAAGAATGAAAAATTCAGGCTGAATTAATGAAATGCATGGGGTCCGGTGACTTCAAATTTCAATACATTTTCAATAAAGAACGTGACCTTATTTTTTCAAACTTTATACCAAAACTGCAGCATTACTTCCCCTATAAAACAAGACCCCATTTGGAAGGAACAAGACATGTGGAAAGAGAAAAATGCCTTATCCTGGAACATATTGACCTTGATTTGACCTGGATAACGTTCGAAAATTCTCTAATGAATAAAAAGAGCTCATCGTGAAGAAATGAAAAATGGCTCCTCAAGCTGGCGCAGCCGGAAGCCTGATAAGGAACAAGCCCTCGCCCATGGGTCTCTCTAAGTGAGTCATGCCTTATCTTTATTGCTTTTATTATTTATAGCATCTTATCTTTATAGTTTTCTTTTTATCTTAACCATAATATTTATAGGGTTCTATAGATCTTGGATTTGTCTTAGCGGCTTCTGCTTTTCGGATTAGCGATGTCAAAACAAAAAACAAAAAGAGAGAGAGAGAGAGAAATTTTCTATATGTTTGAATAAGATCTGAAATTCTTGTGAAGTGAAAGAAAATTTTGCAATTTTAGCTCATTTGGTAAAATAATGTGGAAAAGTTAGTTTCTTTTTATCTTCTGTGCGTTTAAAGATTTCTGTGCGTTTTAACAAGCAATTCGAAATTCAGATGAGATTGAAAAAAAGAAAGAAAATGTTGTAGTTTTATGTCACTTGTTAAAATAAGTTCAAGATACAGGAATAAACGAGTTAAAAAGAGCACATTTAGAGTACAAATAGATACATTTTTACAGTGACCTAAAAGCACAAAGAAAAATTTCGCCAAATTATAAAAGCATACTCAAATGCATATATATGACATGCTATATAGTTTGACGATTGAAATCGCAAAATTGGAGAAATTTTTTTTTCTTTTTGGTCACCATTACAACTAACGTGTACCGTGCGCTTCAGTATATTTTTATAAGTTGGCTAAATTTTTTTCTTGGTGCTTTTTGGTCGCCGTTAAAACCGTATCTTACCATAAATAGAAAAAGTCACTTTCAATCACGTTAACATTTTAAAAGAAAACTTATACTTTCCGAAAGTAAATGGTTTATATTTCTGCTCATTCAAGCGTTCTCGTATTGGGGTGGAGCGAATGTGTGGAGAATGGAACACCAGTTCTTGCAACTTCCTAGTCATGACCATGTCCCAAAATTTTTTACATAATATTTCAGCACTCAGAGTTAATCCGACTAAATTAAACTGGGATTACAACATTTGTATTGTCATATCTGTCAATGTCATATAATAAGACAAATGTCATATGATATCTTATGTCTGCCGAACAATTTTCTTATACGCTATGCAGAAATTTTTAAGAGAAAATGATCGTTAATCAAGAAGTTAAAGCTGGAATAATCGAATAATTCAAAGAATTGCAGTAAGCGATGCCAATATTATTAATTCAAATGGTGATCTTTGAAATTTGCATTTGCATCTACGAATATATATCATTTATAGATATGCATTTCGATACCTGCTACCTTTTTATGAACATTTTCGCTTGCGACAAAAATGTTCAATAATTGTGCACTAGTAAAAAGTTTATTATTTCATTAAATCAAACAGTATATCACTGATAATAACATCACATATATGCTATTATCAATGCTCAGGCACTCATTTTTTAAACAACTGATTTACACACCACAAATGCTGTTAGACATGCATATCTGAACAAAGGCAGATTTCCCACTAGGCAGACCAAGCAGCTGTTTAAAAAAATTTGTTTTCCGAGTTGTCAAATGAGTTTGTAAAAAATACAAATTCTATGAACTATTAAATATTCGGATAGTATTAATACTTTATCAAGTGTAATTGGTCAGGTAATTTTGCATTTCATCTTTTTCACTTAGTTATGAAATTTATAAAGCCGAGCATCTGATTCAATAATATTGTGTACAAACATGGATGCCATATAGTATGTAATCATAATAGATAAATAAAATATACATGCTCAAAAAGTTAATAAAATTAATAAATAAATGTATTAAAATATCCTAAAATGTGGATCTAAATTGATCACCTTATAAAAAGAATAGCTTCAAAATGAGCATTTCCCAGTGATATAAAATGCCCAAATCCACCAGGGTGTTGGAAGCACGTTATTTAAATAACGTCACAAATGCTATAGACATTATCCCTGAGGTACTTGATACCATAGATGTACCTGAAAAGTGAAAAGTTAATTAGCACGTGGACATCTCTATGCACTTAACTGCCCTCCAATACTTCTGCACTGAAATCTGAGGATTTACCGCATGCTTGGTAAAGATAGCTAGAATTGGTAAGGTTGGCTAAAATCAAACGTACCTTATATTTGGTAAAGATGGCTAAAATTAGTAAAAATAGTTCAAATCAAACTTATTTTAAGTTGGGTAAAGTTGGCTAAAATCCAGCTTGTCTTATGTTTGCTAAAGATGGCTAAGATTGGTAAAGTTGGCTAAAATCAAACTTGCCTTATGTTTGTAAAGTTGACTAAAATCAAACCTAATTTATATTTGTAAAAGATGGCTAAAATTGGTAAAGATGGCTAAAATCAAACTTATCTTATGTTTGGTAAAGATGACTAAAACGATATCAAATTCAACTAACCGTAGATGATTTGCTTTCTTAAATACAACCAAAACTTATGACTAACTAATCATGAATATTTTAATCATTAAAAACTATTACATTTAAAAATTTTATCGCTGATACCTTGTACATTAAAATCACATTCGGAACGATATAGACAGAACGAATGGAGAAAGAGGTTACCCGGAATTGAAGCTATAAAAAAAAAAATTCAAAAAACGATCACTTCCAGTTGACACCAAGCCCTCCCATGCATCAAACTGTAGCAGCGCGCAATCTCTTCTGCCATCATCCAAGAGGCCCCCATTCTTTGTTTTGGAGGACCCTGATTCTCCGACTTCATCTCCCTTATCGTCTGCAGAGATCTAGATCCTGTCTTCCCCCGGCCGAAATTCCAGTCAGTCAGAGGGGTGCTACAAGGGACCGGGGAAGTGAAGAACGTCGCTTGTCCGTCACTCTGTCTTGCTGTCGTCGGCCTTCATTGTCTCGCAGTGGGAATGCGAAACGGGAGAAGGTTCGAATGGTTTATGACGTGGCCTCGGAATTTAGTCCCAGGGTTTCGAAAGTTACGAGCAATTAAAATATCTCTTTCCTAGTTTTAAGTGTTGTCTTAATATAATCGCAGAACGAGAAGGCATTGGTAGTTGTAGATATCAAGAATGCCGAGTTTCGACTACAAAGAGTCACCAAAATACGGTTATATTCGAAATATCAGCTACTCTTGGTTATTCGATGGAAAAATATTGACTCATAAATACACACACACACACACACACACACACACACACATATATATATATATATATACGTACAACGCGCTTTGCCAGTGTTATCTTGTGAACAGAATAAATAGAGTTATTCTAATCTATTATTATTTAGATGGAAGCAGCCTCGCGACTTCATCTTCTGCTGAACTCACAGGCGAAATTCCTAAATAAGAAGAATTGGATGGTATCTCACACTCATGATTGGTTTAGGGCCAATAAGCTGGTCCAAACCTTAATTCTTCCTTGTGATAGAAAAACCAACACTTGCCTATCGCGCCTTGGCAGTGGCCGCCACCTTAAATGTCTTTTCTTTTCTCAGGGTGAAAAATCTTACCCTCTTTGCCAGAAATGCCGCCAACATCGGGCCTCTGCTGAACATATTCTAGAAAGTTTAGGACTTCTTTGGGGAGAAATTTATTCTTCTCCCTTCCTCGTTTTTGACTTTCTTCTTGTCAACGGATTTTTGGATTTGGTCTGACTAAGTCAGGCCATGGAGATTAGCAATTATTAGATAGATTACTATAGGAAGACTACCTACTGCAATGCTTCTCATGACAAGATTTCGAGAAAAATTCTTCAGTTCTTTACCAATCATGGTCTTTAGAATCTTGAAGATAGAAAAGTAAATGCAATTAGCCAAATCAGTGCCTCATTAAGAAGAACAGCTTTTGTATTAAAATTTTTTCGATAATTGCAATATCTTAGAAGTTAAGGGATGAAAAGTGATTTTCAAACCCAAATTTTGACTGTTTCTAACATCAACAATTTATGTTGCCAGGTTGTAACTTAGATGTAAAGGAATCTACCTTCGCCTTCCAGCTTGCCGAGATTAAATTTTTGTAAATACCAAGTTTGTCGAATTCTGATCGGAAAGAATGACTGAAGAATTCAAAAATAAAAGGTTGTGACTTTATGACAGATTCCTCGCTAAGAAAATGTCTTACTGGATCAACTTTACAGCTTCAGTAGTGGCTATTTTTGACTTGAAAGACTCATTAAAGAATTACAAAATATAATTGTTCGATATCAGATAATATCTGAAATGAGATAATAATAGATCCCTCATTACAATAACCATAAAATAGAACAATAATCTTTAAAAACCAAATATCGGTAATGAAATTAGATGAGATTATCTCTCGAAAGGCTAAATTCTTGCAATCTAATTCTAATCTGAAAAAAAAAAAAAAAAAAAAATATTTCAGAATTCAAAAATAATCTTTAAAAATCAAACATCCGAAATGAATTTACGTAAGATTATCTCTTGAAATCTAATTCTAACCTGAAAGAATTATTTCCAAATTCAAAAAGTACCTTTAAAAGTCAAATATCTATAATGCATTTAAGTGAGATTACTTTCTGAAAGGCTAAATCTTGCAATCTAGTTCGGCCAATTTTGCATGCAAAAAAAGTGTACGAATTTCCAAAAGAAAGAACTTTACCGAATTACATAGTAAGAAAATAAAAAAAAGTAAGAGAATTAGTTAAAGGAATAACACATTCATTAAAATAATTTTTAAAAATTGAAAGAAAAGTCGGGATAACTTGGTTGGTAAGGCGTTGGATTCGCAACCCTTAAGTTGTGAGTTCGAACCCCGTCGGTCGAAGACTCTTCGTGTATACGGTGGCTGGTTCACATTTAAATCTGTCGTATCCACAATGTCCTCCAAGTCGTGACAATACCGCTGGGGATACTGGATCAATGGTGACCGTTCTCTGATTCAGGTCTAAATTATGATTCGTGAATAAAATGCACGAATGAAGTCCGCCCTGTGAAAAAGGCTGTGACGCGTGATTAGCTAAGCCGCACTCTTGGCGCTAGATAGCACTACTGAGACACTAAAATTCGGCTTAAAATCAGTGACGTTGGCAGCGGGCTTGTCTATGAAATGTGCCATGAGCAACCACAAAATCAAGAAGTCAAAAAATGTTGCCAATCAACTCATTACAAAAAAAAAAAATCATCTTACAACAGTAATGACAATTCTAAGTTGGTAAGGAGAAAGTTATGTAATAGATAATTACATCTCGAATCAGGTAATCGTTTAAACAATATTCCACCGAAAAACCGCCGTATAAAGGGTGTCTCGTGCACGTTCAAATATCCACCAGTTGGTATTTTTTATATATATATATATATCCAATCAGCCAAATTAGCGCCCTTATTAAGACGAACAATTTCTGTATAAAATTTTTTCGATAATTGCAATATCTTAGGGAGAGAAAAGTGATTTTCAAGGCCCTAATTTTTCATCTAACATCAACAATTTATGTTGCCAGAAAGTAACTCAGATGTAAAGGAATCCATCTTTTCCTTCCAGCTTACGGAGAGCAATTTTTTTTAAAAACTGCTTTAATATAGAAAAAGTAAACAAAATGCATTATGTCAAAGACCTCGAAATCCATCTTATACGTCCTGCAGTTTAAGGACTGATTTAATGCATTACGATGCATATCTTAAAATTAAGAAACTTGATATGCTCAGTTGGATATGCGGATGTGGTAGCGGGTTCAAAGAATCCTGGGTGGCATCATATGGAATATTTCTCGCTGTCTCTGAATCTATACCCCCCCCCTTGGCGACCGCCGTAAAAGCACCGCCGGTTCATCCGCCCTAACCCCCTGCAAAGATTGCTGCAATTTCAACTTGCTTAATTAATAGATTTCAACCCACGGGTGTAAATAGGAATATAAAGATCCTGGATTTAGTTAAGACACCAATTTTGGGTTTTCCCAATCTTGGATTCAGATGATTATTTTCGTGATATTTTATATCAGGATTTCTCAAAGTATGAGCTTCGTACTTAAGTAAGTTAAGAAAAAATACTGGTTGAAAGAATTTAGGATAAATAGTTTATTATTGGTACGCGAAAGCAAGGGAAGCATTTATCTTAATTTGAAATATTTTATTATAATTTTAGAAATAAATGCATTTCAAGTCATTTTTGCTTTTTTTTCTATTCGGAACATACAAAAACAAATTATTGTAATCTTCCAAAAATTCGAATTCTCGAGATTTTGACGCATCTCCACTTTTTAGACTTCCCTGGGTCAGAAAAACACATCTGCCTGTCTGCGAACAAGATTACTCAAAAACGTGTTGAGCTAGACAGATGAAATTTGATATATGGACTTATGATCAAATTTTTACTTTTCTGTCAAATTTTGAACAAAATCAATTAAGAAGAAATCTGTCAGTCCGGCTGTCGGAATACGATAGCTACTAAATGGAAAGAGCTAGATGGATAAAAGTTAGATTTAACATACAAAATATCAATTTGTCTCAAATTTTGGATCCATATCCGTGAAGGGATTGACTGGGCATCGTTCTATACTTCTGTATGCAAGTGATGATGCTGATGGCGTGTCCGCGTTACCACGGAAAGGGGGTGTAGTAGCTTCTGAGAGTAAAGACCCCTGAGCACCCGAGGGTAGATGTCTGACTTCTAGCTCAAATGCAGATGACACACACACACATTCGCTTGCACAGCCCCTTTTTACAGGGGGCACATTCACACACCTCACAGATAGAACACAGATGAAGAACAGCCATGCCCAAACCAGGATTCGAACCCGGGACGCCCAGATCACGGGAAAGATGCGCTACCCTATGCCAGGACAGGACACCGGCTCTGTATGCAAGTAAATGTAATAATTAAAAAAATCTATCAACTTACGGAAATAAAATTTGGTTCAGAGTTATAATATCTTAAGTGTAGATTTTTAACAAGCTTTGCACCAAATCGTTCATGGGATTGACAGTACATCTGTACACATGTGATTGCAATAACATGTAATGTCAAAAAATAAATGAAATTCGGTATGCGATCTTGTGACTGCAATCATAATTTTATACCAAATTTTGGTTCTAAGAAAAGCATCCAAAATACTTATGCGATTTTCAAGTGCCCATGCATTAATCGTATGCCATAGATCAATCGCCAAAGATTACATGCTAAATTCAATAAAAAGGCTAAATTCATGCCAAGGATCAATATTTGTAAATATTGTTCTCCAATGATATGAATTTAGCATTGGAGGTGTTGTTTCCTTTACTATAACTACAAAAAACAAAATTTTACTAAACATTAAAAAAAAATCACAAATCTTCAGAATTTTTATGAGCACGGAGAAATATTTCTCTGGAGCCAGTAATCGAGAAGTAACTTGCATGGAAATGATTATTAATCTCTTCCAGATGGATCAAAACACATAATTAATATGCATCTAGAATATAAACTGTCATATTATAAAAAATTCAAAGTTGATTGTTCATAAAATCACAATTCTAGAAATCATCTAGAATTTTACTGATTCTTTAAAAAAAAAAAAAAAAATCACAAATTTTCAGAATTTTCATGAACACGGAAAGATTTCTTTGGCAGCCATTAATCTAGAAATAGCTTGCCTTGAAAATGGTAGTTAAACTTTACCAGGCGGGTCGAAACACACCGATAATGAATATAGACTACCTCATTATAACAATTTCGTTGTTAACTCTTCATAAGAGCATGATTCTAGAAATTTTTTTAGAAGAAGCATACTGGACTTTAAACCACAAATCTTCAGAATCTTCATGAACACGGTGAGGTGTCTATCTGAAGCCATTAATCGAGGAAGCCCGCCGAAAAAAGAGGTAATTTAACACTTCCAGACGGCTCAAAATACACAGATAATGTTTACATTGAATATAGACGAGCCATTGACCCCGCCATGATCTATGTCAGCCTATTGCCATTTGGCAACATTTTATTTTGAAAAGCTACAAGTTAGCATGGGCAATACAATTCGAGATTTATAGCGACGCATACTTAATGAATGCGGTCTCTGGAACCCGTTCCTTATCTGCGAATAAATTAAGAGAAGTGATTAATAATCAATTTGCTACGAGCTAACTGCCCTTTCCTGATGAAACACGCACCCCCCCCCCCCCCAATGTTCGGGATGATCGTAATTTTCTGGACGCGCATAGCCAGCCATTCGCCGGATGGCCTCAGGCGCACACTTGTAAGAAATTGGAGGATTAGATTTATCAAGATTTAAAAACATGTCTAAATTATTTTTTGATTTCTCAGTAGTGTGAATCTTCCAGAATAAAACGAAGAGTAGAGGGGAGTGTGGAGAATGTACGTCAGCTTTCAGAACAGAATTAGATCAAACTAGCCGCTATATCCGCGTCTTCCCTTTCGCTTATTCGTTCTATATGCATGTATGAAGTAGTAAAATACTTATGCTTTTACGTTAAACAGCTTACGAATTTTTGTATTCAGTCCTTTCAGAGATTTTACAACTCGTAACTCAATTAATAAAAATCAATGCGATGACAATTCTAGAGCTTCTGGATACTAAATACATTCTTCATCTTCTGTTTGGCGAATACATGTACACATTTTTCAGTAGGGACAAATGACACTTAATAATTATAAGGGGATTAATTATGAAATAATCAAGTATGTCTAGTAAGTAGTACAAGAAACTAAGGGTGAGAATGCTAATTTTGTGTCTTCATTTGGTTTACAAGGGCTTGTAATCGAAATTTACACAAATTGCAATCAAGAATTGTTTAAATTCCAAAAAATCTTCCAAACTAAAATTTTAACTGAAATTTTAGAATATTTTTCGTAATTTTTTTTAATGTTTCCATACTATCTTGTTTAATGAATATGGTTAAATTTTCATTTTTTTATATTATTTCTTTATTATTTTATTTTTATATTTAGTTGAATAAAGGATAAATCAAAAGCTCAGACACATTTCATATTTAATACCCAGAAAGTCTTAAAAAAAGGCTTTATTAATTTTCCATATAATTTTTTTGTAAACTACTTTTAATTCAAAAAAATAAATTATGCGACAACTATTGGTATCATTCTGTAGAAGGCGAAACCATAATTAAATGTGTTGCTATTTCTAAGTATTATAGCATTTGTTATTTAAAAACTGATTTCATAAAAATAAAATTTAAAGAAATTTAAAAAAAAATCCTCTTCACAAGCTGGAAGGCAAAGGTAGACATCCTTTACGTCTAAGTTACTATCTGGCAACACAAACTGCTGATGTAGAAACAGTCAAAATTAGAGCGTGAAAATTATTTTTCAGTGTTTCTAAGAAAGGATGTTGTCGAAAAGTTTTAATTACAGCAGTTGTTCATCTTAATCAGGCGCTAATTTGGCTATTTAGATTTTATTTTCTATTTTCAATATTAAGAAATTTATAGAACTATTGCAGTAGGTAGTCTTCCTATAGGAATGTACCTAATTATTTAGTTTTGGTAGAATGCGGAAGTTTCAATCCCATTTTATATCAAAAATAAAGATCAGCTACACTCTAAAATTTAAAGCAGACATTGGAATATAATGCAATGACTCAGCAGACAATACTTAAGGTAAACCGAATTTACGCTTCCACCAGTCGTCTTCAGTAGCAATATAGCAGCAGTCAATAGTTCGTATATTTTTGAAAACTGACAAAATCTTATCCCTTTTTATTAGAGTTACGAAAATTTGACTATGTTTTTGATTCTTCATGTAACACACACACTGAATAATTATATTCAGTGTGTGTATGCATTTCTTGGGTCACCCGGTGAGCAAACATAAACAAGAAATACCAAACAAATACAATACAACAAACAAGAAATAATTGGTAGTTTGAGTTTCAGAAAGGGCATTTTTTTTTTCTTTCCTTTACAAGCATGATATTTGACCTTAATGCCTGAGATATTTGCCAAAAATGTTTCTCCTGTAAAAAAATATATAATTTTTTTTTTTTTTTAAATCTCTCCAACCACTAGCTCAACACAGTCCGAAGAATTTGAACAGACGCGCGTTTAGAACAGCAGCAGCCAGCTTTGTTTTGTTAACTCGTTTCCCCTTCACGCCAAACGATAAGGGAGAAAATTATCGTCTGCGGATTCCTGACGGGAGGTGACCATTTGTCACGAGGGCTCCCCCGCTGCTCAGCAGGAAGTGACCATTTCTCACTACAACCCCTGCTGCCTTGACTTTTTTTACCTTCCAGAATTTTTTGTTGTTTTGTTTTTATTCCACAGCAGTGTTTCTCACCTGGGCACAGGGTTGCCACTTTTAGCGCCTCATTTCGGTTTCCAGTGCAAGGGGGAATTTTTATGGGCGAGTGCTTAGGCAACTTTTTTAATAAGAGGATATTCTTCAACACTATAAAACCAAAAATTAAATTAGCATGAATTGCTTTTTTGTAATTAATACAAGGATGATTGCAATCCTATTTTAAAAATCATAAAAATTAAAGTGGTGTAAAAATAAAGTAATCAATCAATAAAAAAGAGACATAAGTTGTATGCTTTAAAAATTTGAGCAATTAAAAATGATTTTTTTTTTTCAAATTTTGCTCATAAATACTTTGAAGCACAAGGAAAGTTATATGAAAATTCCATTATAATTAATTAAATAATTTTTCAGTAATTAAAACCTATGTTTCCTTTATACATACCCAGCTACCAACATGACGGCTTATAATATTTATTTAGTCAATGGAATTTTTTTAAACCTTATTGACATTCAAAAATATTTCTAAAATATTGTTTAGTAGCGTTTTTTTATTTAAAAATTTATTCAAAACTTGACTATTTGCTTTTAACTGAAGAAGGAGATAGAAATTAGCTTTGAAGTAAATGAAAAGTATATTTATAAAATATATAAATATCGAAGTTTTTTTTTTTTTTTTTCATCAAGTATTGACATTCCGACAGAATAAAAATATCATTTATTTATTTGTCTCTTAGTTGCCATTCACAATGCTTAAATAAATTTACTATATCTTTCTTTAAAATTTATTAAATCGTTATGGGGGGAAAATTAGTTTTTGTTGGTTTTTAAAAATTGCAGGTGATTTTAAAATCGTCAGTTTTTTTCGATGTGGTAAATTACTTAAAAATCGTTTGGTACAATTGATATTTTCATTTTAATTAATTTTAAAATTGTTAATTTTTCGATGAGGGAAATGGCTTAAAAATCGTTTGGTACAAATGATATTTTCATTTTAATTAAAAATAAGTCGTATATGATAAGAAGATTTTGAACATTATAATATTTTATATGAAAGTATTTGCACATTAGAATATTATATATGTTTAAAACTCATTATATGTATATCAACTGTTGGAGTGGAATGTCTTGGAATATAAAGAATTTGGTAAGCAGTTCGTTTATCTAATAATTTTGAATATCTTGCTAGTATATAAAGAAAATTTTCTGACATAAGAATTTCGATTGCATTTTTGCTTAAAAAAATAAATCACATAATAAAGAATTTTAAGAAATTCAATGAAATTTGATTAGTTTAAATTTTTTAATTAGAATTCAGAGTTAATTCAAAGTTTTCTTTAGTCCTTTCAATTATCTATTAATAAAATGCTAAAATATCACCTTTAATTCTTATTGATTTTGGTTAATACGAAATCAAAACTGAAAATTTGAAAAAAATATGTTTTGATCGCACAATTGTTTTTGTTAGTTAAATATATCTGTACTTTGAGCAATCAGTGTTATAAGTGAATGTATTTTTAAGAGACAATTGATTCACTGGAAGTTTTCATCGCTGCACAAAATATTCCATAAAAACAGCAATTAAAATGCATCTTTTTTTTTTTAATTTATCACGTTACATATTAAATGTATTGCGTATTTCGAAGTTTCATCGTACGACTCATAAATTCATATACTCATACAGATGTATTATTCTTAAAGTATTTTGGTTGTTCCAGTCATTCGGATATAGTGTCTCCAAATTAAAGAAAGATTTGAGTTTGCCGCCATTCGTGCAGTTAAGTGTTGGGAACCCTATTTAAAAAAAAACATTTGACAGCTGATAGTTTAGGGTTAGTAAAAATGGAGCGTTACATGATAGAACAACGAGCTTTCATTGTTGAACAATATTTAAAAAATAATGAAAATTTGGCGGCCATAGTTCAAAAATTTGAGAATTGGCCTCCTAGAACGTGCGATTTAATATCACTGGATTTCTTTTTTGGGGATCATTTGAAGTCAAAGATCTATGCCAACAAGCCCACACGCATGCGTGCATTGAAGGAGGAAATTCAAAGCTGCATCAATGTAATTCAGCCACATTTATGCAAAATGGTCATGGAAAATTTCGACAAAAAAGTATGTATGTGCCAGCAAGGCCGTGGAAGCCACTTGCCTTATGTGTAATTCCATACATAACCCTATCCTGTGTACTTAATGATTCAATAAAAATAAAATAATTTAAAGAAAAACAACTACGTTTCTTATTTAATCCAAATCTTGCGTTAACACGTTGTCCTATCATGTAATGCTCAATTTTTGCTAACCCAAACTATCAGCTGTCAAATGGGTTTTTTTTAATAGGGTTGCTAACACTTTACTGCACAAAAGGTGGCAAATTCAAATCTTCCGTTAATTTTGGGACACCCTTTATTTCGGTAAGATTTCTCTAATTTGAGAGAAGAATACCATGTTAATGTGTTCTTCTTCATTCAATACATTGGTTTATACATAGTATTTAGTTTTCATCGTATAATGTCGACAATAAGCTTAGTATATAACTTCCCATCGCATTTTACTTGATTTTTTTCTATTGCATTTTACCCCTACTTTAATAAATTAATGTTTGTATTAAAAATTATCATGCATTCACCGCAGCTAGGCCGGTACTGGTCCTTGAGCCGTAAAATGAAAATCAAACAGTCAATGTTAAATCGGATATTTGAATAAATGGAAGTTTTTATTTTTATCTGTTAGCTTTGATGCCAAAAATCAGAAGTTTGCCATTCCATTTGAACTTTATATAGTATTTTAGTTTCAGATTTAAGCTCTCTCCAATTGATATATCAGTTCAAATTTGATTTCCTAATTTGATTCTTTCATATTGAGACCACATTTCACACATCACGAAATATTGTATCCGGTAAATGAAAAATCCGCTTATATCATTTATAATTATGAGAGTTATTATTTTTTTTATTTATTTACAATTATTAATAATCCAAATATTAAGAAGAAATATTAATAAATTTTTTTAAGAAGTTGCTAGGCGAAATATTTCGAATATGTGTCCAGAAAAGACTGTCAAATAGTCACAACATGCCAACTGTCACAATGCATGACAATAGAATATACTGTTTGACATTGGATTATAAAATCCTCCGCGATTTTGCGCATGCGTAAGGATGGGTTTAATTCGACAAAATAGGAGTGAGAGGAGAGATGGAAGGAGGAGATGTTTACATTTAACAATGAAGACTCGCGGTTTTATGAGACGTAAACGTTACAGATAATTAGTAATACAGAAGGAAAAAGATTCTAATCTATACTGATATAAAGCTCAATGTGTGTGTATGAGTGCGTGTGTGTGTGTTGGCGCTCTACAGGCCAGACCTTTCGACCTACAGCTACCAAATTTGGCACATGCATACCTTGGAGGTCGGAAATGTGCACCTGGGGTCCCTTTTTTTGAATTTTTAATTATCAATTAAAAACTAACTTTCCCACCAAAAATATCTTTTCATTTCCCCACCGCCAAATGAGTGAGGCTTCAGCTTTTTTTCACACGCTAAAGAGGATAGGCTTAACAAATTTTCGTCCGCTTATTTCAAACGATTCTGTTTATTTTCTTAATGTTTGATGCATTTAAAATTAAACATTGTTAATGAATCGATCTTTCAGATTCATTCTGAAGTACTTTTGGATAAAAATAAAACAGAATAAAGGAAATTAAAAATTTCTTATCTGCATAGCGTTACCCAAACTAGAGTAGAAAATTCACGCATTTGCGTTACCATAATTGGCGTTGAAAATTCGCGCATGCGCATTGTGTTCTGATTGTTGACAACTATTTTCAACGGATACGGATTGGTTTTGATGGTTTAATATGTTTTCGACAGATTATTTCAAACGATTCTGTTTATTTTTATTTTTTAGTGTTTGATGCATTTAAAACTAAACATTATTAATTAATCGATCAGTTCACGATGAATCTGAGAAAATTTTGTTGAAAAGTTCTTGAGATACTATATAAATTAAGAAAAATATTCGTTTGTGCCTATAAGGTTTAAACACTCAGCGACTCTGTTTTCAGTACTCATGTTTTTTTTTTAAAAAAAATGCTTTGTTTCAGTAAAAAAAATATTATTATATTGATTGCAGTTTAATCATTTCCACTTTAATTTAAAGCATAAATTCTACGGGAGCTAACAGAAAATTAGAGAGATACATATTACGTTATGGCTGAAGGCTTTTATAATATTATGAGTAAATTATATGAATGTTAAAATTTGAAGTTTTAAAATATTTTAATGAAGAAGCAATTAAAATGGGAGTTCCATAAAATATTTAATTATTAAAATTTTAATGTGCATTAAGATTGGCGAACCGGCTGGTCGCTAAAGGCCGTTAGTGTACAATAAAATAATTCAGTGCAATTTTTATTTAATATAAGGGATATAAAGATTAAATTATGAAGAATAAATGAAAAATTTCTGTTCTTAAAATTTGGTAATTACTTTTTTACAAAACAATAATGATTTTTTTTCTATTAAAATGTTTCTTTTTTATATGTTATTAAATTTTTTCAGGAATATTTTAATTTCCCGTTTTCTGCTTCTTGGTCACAATGTTTAATGATATGTAAAATTTTCTTCGCACCATTCCTGAAAGCTTTTTTATCACTTTTGGCAACACATATGAATACGTAATTTTGAGTTAAAATAAAATGCTGTCAAAAATTGGACTAAAAAGTATCTAATGGGAAAAATCCAAGGTGAAAGGTGAATACCGAAAATACGCTTATCGTTCCGCGTCTCATTCAAAGAACTGAGATACTGAAAAAAAGAAAAGATATAATGCTTACTTAAAGAAGAAAAATAATCACTTTTAATTAATGCACAAAAACAAAGTAAAACATTAAACATAATTTAAATCAACAAACTTGGTTACAGATGTAAAAAAGGAAACATTGTTTTGAAATTGAAATTGAAACCAGTTTGCTCAGTTTTCAAAGAATGAAAATATATATATAAAACTGTTTAGGAAATGTTAACTGGAAATGAAAATCGACCGGATCCAATGCCGGGAAGCAAAATGTTGCACGGCAGTTTTTCAGTATGCCAAGATTTGCGATATGGCGCCAAAAAAGCTATTCTTACTCCTAGATTTCCCCTAAGTCACGTGACTCATGTTGGGTACACTTGTTTAGACAAGAAACAAGCGACTAGCTCCCTCCATTTATATATCAGCTCTGTGGTCTCACTCCTTAATGAGATGGAATCGTCGAAATGTGGTTATCTCAGAATCCGTGGATGAACAGTACTATGTTTTAAATAATTCTGTTTCATTCCCAAAAGTATTATATTTTTCTTTAATTATTATTGATAAATATAGATTTAAAGACTTAACACTTTTGAAACATTAGCCTTTAAACGCCCCACTTTTCAAATTTGATACTGTACTTTTAAATCGAATTGTACATTCGCAATTGGTTTGTTTTTAATATTTGACTGTATGAATGTTATCATTGTACAATGTTCTTAATGTCAACTGTCAAAATTGTTCAAATATCACGACATTTTTTTTCCCGCCGTATTGAACGAATGACATATTTTTAAAAAATGTTTAGTGAAATAAATCTTTGACGCACTTCCTTTTTTTGAAAAATAAGAATATTTTTAAGGTAGGTGAGTATCTTATTTTTATTAAAATATAATAATTTTTAGCAATGGCCTGTTTTATTTGAAGAAAATCTTACTATTTTTGTGAATATCAATTCTAATACTTCAGGTTAAAATATACATTGTGATCTTTTTTTTATTATTGTTTTTCTCTTTATCTGGCAAATGCAATGAACACATTGATATTTCTTAAAATTTTATTCGGAAAATGAGGTTTCTAAGGGTTAATATCAAATTTAAAGATAGTAAGAGGCGATTTCTCTATACTTTTTTTCTTTCTTTCTTTTCTTTTCCCTTTTTTTTTATAATTTTTTTTTTAATGTAGCTTCATTTCCACTTACAAATATGTCGCAATTAACAAACATAGAATCAATGTTTTTCGTTTATTGCACAAACTGGAAAAATCTCTGCACTGTAAGATTTCATATGTTTGAAAAAGAACTGAAATGTATTTGGTCGCTCAGACTATCACCTAACTTCAGCCAATTGAAAAATATAATCTTTTTCTTAGACATGTTTAATCTAATGATTTCGTAGTGTAATGCCCGGTTATTGCTAGTTGATAAATTTTGAGTTTTATAAAAATTATTTGAAGTCGATATATTGGATTATTTCTTCATGCTATATTATCTATCTATTTGGTAAATTATATCACTCGAATTTCATTTTATTGTAAAATCTAAGAGTAATAAAAGTAAATTCGACATTACTTCCTATTATTTAAATAGATTATAGAATAGAATCACTTCCTATTGATTAGAATCGAATACCAGTAGATACTCATAGATTACATACGCAATTGTAATCTATGAGAGATTGGTAATTGAGTAGAAAATTGGTTTCTTTTTTAGATTTTGCCATTTGTGAGGCAATTTTCTTTTGTCTATTTGATTGGGTGTTTTTCCGGGAAACGTATATAAGAAAATTTTATATACTTATTTTTGCTAAACTAGAAAGAATGACTGCAAATTAGGTAGCTTACCAATTCGCCGGATATTTAAGGAAGTATATGAACAAACGAAAAAATGTGAAATGATCTGATTTGAGAAAAAAAAAATTCAAGTACAATTATAATGGGTATATAATATAGTACAAATATAAATTCATTTAAGCCTTTTAAATTCAAAACGGCACCTTGTATAGCCGAGGAACTAACTTCTATTTATATTCGTATGATTGTTCTGAATTCATCCAGATAAGTTACAGCGCTTTGTCTTGACGAAATAAAGAAATTACCTTAAAAAAGAAAGGACTTCGTCCAAAAAAGTCCAGTTAAAAAAGCGTATGCTATGCCATAATAAAAACACAGTTTAATAAGTTTACGGAGATATCTGTAAAATTGGCTGAGATATTTTCGATTAAAATCATAAACTTTATGTGAATGAAAAAGGGCTCGTTCAAAATTGAAAAATGTATTCTTCGTTATCAAGTTAAGCAACAATGAAATAAAATTTAAGTAAAAAAAAAAAAAAAGAAAGAATAATAATAATAAAATCTGAAAAATTCATTCGGGGGAAGGATATATTTTCCGAGCATATGTTTTTCAATTTTAGAATGAAACCCTTTTTCCAAGTCTACTATTTCACAAATTTAACCCCAAATATTTCTGCCAATTTTACAGATAATTCCATGCAAATTTTTCCTCCATTTCTTTTTTTTTTTTTTTATGACATAGCGTACATTTTTCTAAATGAATTTTTTGGCCTATTCCCTTTATATTCCGACTGTTGAATGTCTTCGTTTCAAAGCTTTAATGCGCATCTTGTTGTTAAACATTTATTTGAAATTTGTTTACTGTAAAATAGGAAAAAATATTTTTCCTATTAGGACATTAAACTGGACAAACATCAAAGCTTTGATGTTTGTCCAGTTTACCGAAAGTTTGTCGGTAAACTAGACAGGCATCAAAGAACCCCCAAAAAAACCGCAAGGGAGAATCAAGTGGGGAAAGCGTGCCTCGTCTAAAGAATCACGGGTCGTTGGAACGGGGCTTGAAAGAGCACCCCCCCCCCTGTAAAAACGGAGTGTATGAGTGCCATCTTCATATCAGTTAGACTTCTGCCCTCGGGTGTTCAGGGGCTTTTATCTCAGAAGCTATTGCGCAAACTCGGCTTAAATCGCTGACTTGGTCAGCGGGCTTGTCTATGGCAAGTGCCATAAGTAACAACAACATAAATAAACAATGAAAATTTTAAAAAATTTACATCATTGTAAAAAAATTTTTAAAAATCAGATTATTAGTGATGTCAATTTAATTTTCTTACAACTTTTTCTGAATTTTTAATAAATTTGCAAAAATATTTTAAGAATGATTTACAATAATACTTTCCATTCTTTTAGTTGCTGTGTTTATATATATATATATATATATATATATATATATATATATATATATATATATATATATATATATGTAGTGTACGGAGCGTCCCCCTAGCGGCGTTAGCGGTACGGAGCGTCCCCCTGGCGGCGTTAGCGGTACGGAGCGTCATCCTAGCGGCGTTCGCGGTACGGAGTGTCATCCTAACGGCGCTCGCGTCGTCTCTCAACAGCCAATAAGAAGCTATCTGATTCCCGCTCTAAGAACTGTGTTCGGTACTGTACTAGCGTCCCTCGATGTAAAGCGGCCCAGCCGTTCGTCCAGTTCATTAAATTTGTTTATGTTAAATTAGTGTGTGATTCTCTTAATATGAGCCATCTCTACGCATTAATCTCAACCGGGCTTTCCCCTAGGGCCCGTGAGAGATATTTAATTTGATATATAATCCGATTAGTAGAGGCATGTTTTTCGAGCCAGAGTTAACATACCTCTACATGTGGGGGCTCGGTCCGGAGTGCAATGACCTCGGAAATAGAAAAATAATCTTCGATCCAGTAAGAAGCTGGGAATTTCACCATTAGTTTTCGTCGAATTATCTTCGGATCGGCAGTGGCCGACAAAATATTTCAAGAAAAGTCTTCGGATCGGTAGTGGCCGACAAAATATTTCAAGAAAAGTCTTCGGATCGGCAGTGGCCGACAAAATATTTCAAGAAAATCTTCGGCTCGGCAGTGGTCGACAAATTTTTCAAGCAAATCTTCGCTTCGGCAGTGGCAGACAAATTGTGAAGTTCCTGCATATTATCTCAACGGATATAATTGAAGAAGAACAGGTAGGAGAATTTTACAAAATATCATTTTGATTAAAGAATCTTGCAAGCATTTATTTTAAGATTTGTATATTTGTGAATGACTTTTTCAAGAAAAAGAAACTGCTTGAATGTGTTTATTTTAGAAATTTCTGTTTTGAAGAAATATTGGCATTATTATTATTATC
The DNA here is from genome assembly GCF_947563725.1 of Argiope bruennichi. Classification (NCBI taxonomy): domain Eukaryota; kingdom Metazoa; phylum Arthropoda; class Arachnida; order Araneae; family Araneidae; genus Argiope; species Argiope bruennichi. The sequence continues at coordinate 75,200,602 of NC_079160.1, forward strand.
GTTATTATATTAGCATTTGTTATTAAGAAAAATAAAGGCATATTCAAAATGTTTAAAAATACAAAAAAGAAAGATTTAATTATTGTCGCTGAAGCAATAGGTGAGGTAATTCCGGAAAAAACAAATATTGTGAAGCTTAAACAAATTATAGAAAATAGCCAAGCGGCTAAAGATGATTTGGAATTTGTTAAAGACATTATCATTTCAACTGTAGAGGAACGCGAAAAAATAGAAGCAGAGGAACGCGGAAAAATAGAGGCCGAACGAGCCCGTGAAGAGGCAGAAAGAGCGCGTGAAGAGGCAGAAAAAGCGCGTGAAAAGGAAAGACAGTTTGAATTAGAAAAATTAAAACTAACTTTAGCTCATGAAGAAAGTATGAGAAACGTTCAAGCGACCGGAATAAGTAGTCCTAACGGACCTCCTCAAGAAAATCATGCGGAGTCCATCGAACAAATAATTAAAAGCATCCGCATATTAACAATGCCAATACCAACTAAATCAGAAAATTTCAATTTGTTTTTCAATATTTTGGAACGTGCTTTCGAAACAAAACAGGTTAAAACTGAATACAAAGCCGAAGTCCTTCTAAATTTGTTAGGCGAGAAATGCCGACATGTTTTGTTACGAAAGTGAAATAAAAGATTATGACGAAATCAAAAGAATAGTGTTAAGAGAATTCCAACCATCTGCTAAAGAATGTTGGGATAAATTTCAAGCCGCCAAAAGATTTAAAGGGGAAAATCACGTGCAATTCGTCTCAAGATTAAAAGCGAATTTAGAATATTATTTGGAACTAAGAAAAGTGAAAGATTTCGCGACCCTTTGTGAACTAATTGTAACCGATAAATTAACCAGCACTCTTGACAAGGACACATCCGAGCACATTTTGATCAAACAAGGCTCCGACTGGTTAAAACCGCTGATGTTAGCAAAAGAAATAGACATTTACTTTCGCGCAAGAAATAAAAGTTTGTTTTGGGAAGAGAGTAGATATACACATGACTACAGCTCAAGGCCGCGCGTCAATAATTCCCGCCAAAATAATGATCATGTACACGGTGGAAATATTGATAGGAAAACTTGTTTTAAATGTAATTCTACATCGCATTTAATAAAATTCTGTCCCCAAAATGTTGATGCTAGACAACATAACAATCAGGGAAGATCCCATAACTCAAATCCTGTAAACTGCATGTTAAAATCGAATGAAATTCCACAAGAATTAATAATCGCTGAGTTGGAATACGCAGATATTATTGTAAACGACGTTCCTATTAAAGCTTTGGTTGATAGCGGAAGCGTATTAATGATTATTAATCCTAATTATGTAAAGAAATTAAATTATGTAGGCCGTAGCACAAAAATTAAATTAGCGAACAGTTCAATTGTCAGTCTTCCGTTAGTGGCGATAGATATTAGTCATGTTAATAAAAAGTCAGAAGTGAAAAGAGTTTTAGCAGCTGCTGATACTAATATTTCTTTTGAATGCATTTTACCATCTAATAGTTATTTAGATCTTAAAAATACTTTTCCCAATAAAAATGATAATAATTCAACTTCTCCCATAAATGAAAATAAAAAAGATTTCGATTATGAGATAGTACATCGCTCAGGTAGTCAAATGCGTCACGTTGATTCACTTAGTAGATACCCAACAGTCATGACTGCACTTTGTGATGATTTAACAGCGCGAGTGCAAGTGGCACAGATGTCAGATGAATACATAAAAAAATTGAAAGAATTATGTAAAGATAACAACCAAGTTGATTTCGTGGTACAAAATAACATTCTGTATAAATGTCAGGACAACCGTCGTTTGCTTGTAATACCTGATCTAATGAAACACGAAATAATTAAGAACGCGCATTCAAAAGGGCACTTCGCCGTGGAGAAAACTAAAAACATTATCGAACGTGACTATTTTTTCCCGAATATGCAAAAAAGTATTGAATCGGTAATACAGAACTGTGTCGAATGCATCCTAGTCAACCGGAAGCGTGGTAAACCTGAAGGGTTCTTACATCCTATTCCGAAGGAAAACTTTCCTCTAAGTACTTACCATGTTGACTTTATTGGACCCTTAGTGTCAACCAATAAAAATTATAATCATATTCTTACTATAATAGATGCATTCTCAAAGTTTGTTTGGTTATATCCTGTTAAAGGTGTAACTGCAAATGATGCAATTACGAAACTGCAATTGCAGGAAGCAGTGTTCGGAAATCCTATGCGCATCATCACGGATAAAGGTTCCGCATTTACCTCCAAGGAATTTACAAACTATTGCGCGAATCAAAATATTAATCACATTCAAATTACCACAGGAATACCTCGAGGAAATGGACAAGTGGAAAGGGTTCATGGAACTCTTATCCCCCTGCTTGCCAAACTGTCCATCAATGATCCCACGAAATGGTACACTCATGTTCAAGCAGCACAACGTGTATTTAACTCTACTGCTCCACGGAGTACAAAATTTACTCCTTTCGAACTCATGATCGGTGTGCAAATGAGGCATAAAAATGACCAGAAAATTCTCGATATCCTACAGGAAGAATATGAGCAAATGGTTATCGACAACCGCGAGGACATTCGCGAAGAAGCGCGACAGAATATCTTGCGCCTTCAAGAAGAGAATAAAAGAGCTTACAACAAGCGCAGGAAGAAAGCTACTCAATATAAACCAGGTGACTTAGTGGCCATACAGAGGACCCAATTCGGCAGTGGTTTGAAGCTTCACCCGAAGTTCCACGGTCCCTATCGCATCACAGCGAAGAAGCCACACGAGAGGTACCTAGTGGAGAAAGTGGGAATCCACGAAGGCCCTAACCATACCTCTACAGCAGTAGATTATATGAAGCCTTGGTCTACAACTGCATAAAGCATCTACTTTACAAAATCTAAAATGTTTGCAAAAATCTAAAATTTTCTTTTTTGAGTTTTTTCAGATTCTTTCTCAGATTGACGAGGACGTCAAGATCATCAGGACGGCCGATTGTAGTGTACGGAGCGTCCCCCTAGCGGCGTTAGCGGTACGGAGCGTCCCCCTGGCGGCGTTAGCGGTACGGAGCGTCATCCTAGCGGCGTTCGCGGTACGGAGTGTCATCCTAACGGCGCTCGCGTCGTCTCTCAACAGCCAATAAGAAGCTATCTGATTCCCGCTCTAAGAACTGTGTTCGGTACTGTACTAGCGTCCCTCGATGTAAAGCGGCCCAGCCGTTCGTCCAGTTCATTAAATTTGTTTATGTTAAATTAGTGTGTGATTCTCTTAATATGAGCCATCTCTACGCATTAATCTCAACCGGGCTTTCCCCTAGGGCCCGTGAGAGATATTTAATTTGATATATAATCCGATTAGTAGAGGCATGTTTTTCGAGCCAGAGTTAACATACCTCTACATATATATATATATATATATATATATATATTTGCGCGATATCACACATACGTGCAATATTCATATGATAACAAATACTATATTTCGAATCAGAAGTACGAATTTTGTTTCAGTTTCTTTTTCGAAATGGACATCTCCAAACAATTTAAGCAATCTCAGTGGATTACAAAAATTTTAGAAGTAGCTAGAATAAGCAGTCGAAGCATAGAGAGCTTTCATAAATCTTTCCCGAAATATTGCAATGACAGCATATTTTCACGCGTAGTTTTAATTCAAATCCGATACTCTAAACAATTCAAACAACCGGTTCATGAACCTTACTTTTTCATTCAGATCCAAATTTAAATACTTATCTTTACGAAATCGATTCCAGATTACCCAAACACTTATCACAATGGCAAAACAAAATGGAGAAACACTGGGCGGGGGGAAGGAGGGATACGATGACCAGAAGAGGTAGGTGAATGACATGAGAAGACAAATATTCTGGCAACAAACTTCAAAAGTCTACAAATAAAATGGTAGACAGTAAACAAAGCTTTTATCTGGGTACTGGATACTCCTACTTCGTTGTTTTATTACGAGGGTTGTCTTTTAAGTTTTTACAAACGACCAATAGAAGGAATTACTGAAATTGGTCTTCAGGATATTTGTAAAATTCACATTTTTTTTATCTTGGAATCAGTGGCATCTTAGAAATCATTTGCATATTTTGTTTATAGTGAGTGTTTAAAAGAAGCAAGTGAGTGAAAAAAAAATGGAAATAACTCGTGAAGTTTTCCGTTGGATAATATTTTATGATTTTAAGAAAGGCCTCACTCAACAAAAAGGCATAGAATCGCTTCGTGACACTTTTTTTAATGAAGCACCAGCAAAAAAGACTGTTTACAATTGGTTTGCAAAATTTCGGCGTGGTCGTGCGTCCGTCAGTGATGAATCTCTTGAAGGACGACCAAAATCAGTAGTGATTCCAAAAATACATAGATGCTGAGCGCAAGATGATTGAATAAGATCGACATGTCACGTATCTTGAGATAGAAGCATCCCTTGGCATATCACAGACTGCAATACATTCGATTTTGTAAGAACGTTAGCTGTTAAAAATATTTGTTCCAGATAGATTCCGCATTTTTTGATGAATGAATGAATTTTTTTGATGAATGAAGGATGAATTTTTTTCTAAATAGAACTCGCATTATTTGCTAAAACAGTAAGAATTTGATTTTTGAAAAACTGAATAATATTTACATATTTAATATCAACTATGTAAAGAAAAAAATTATAACAAACCAGTACATTATATTTTTGAATTGGGGAGAATTCCAAAGATAATTTATTTTGGATTGGGGTGAATTCCAAAGATAATTTATTTAGAATTGGGACAAACCTGGGATATTGCTTCAAAATCAGGACAAAAACGGGAAATTTTGTTCGGGATTGAAATGAGCTTTCGGGACAAATCTAGGATAGTTTTTCACAATCGGAATAAATCTGGAACATTTTATTCCAAACAGGTGCAAATTTTAAATATTTTAGCTAGAATTGGGACAAAGTTGCATTATTTGATTCAGAATTGGGACAAAGTTGCATTATTTGATTCAGAATCGGAACAAATAAGTGATATTCTAATTAAAATCGGGATGAATCCGAGATATTTTATTCAAACTCCGGACAAATTTGGGACAAGAATCTAAAATAGGGCTAATCCAGGATAAGAAGTTAAAATAGATAGTTCTAAATAATCTGACCTACCTAGTCCTTTAATAAAGAACATTTTAAAGTGAGTTTCCCATAGATGTAAAATAAACCACCTATGCATTTTTCATCATCACTAAACAGTGTGTCTCTGTGTATAACGTTCATCATCTCTAAACTACTCAATAATCTATGTAGGGTAGATATCGAGAAATAATTTTTTTCAAAAATCGGTGTTTATTAAATAGAATTACTAAAAAATGTAACATAAATTATTTATTTAAAAGTGAAGCACGAGGCTCTCTAGATGTAAGGAATCTGAGTCGTGAATAGGAAGTAAAATCTTGAACTATCCAGCCTAATGTAGGATACATGTTATATAGTCTGCAAGTTTATATACAGAGATGCTAATGAAAATAAGTCTACATTTGGAATTAATTAAAAATTAAAGAAAACCTGTTACATATCTGCGTTTTTCTCTCTCTAAAATAAGATGATTAAAGTAACAAAGTAAAGTAAGTAAAGTCTAAACAAAGTAAATTCAATAAGAATTATTTAGAAACCATTTTTTTAATATGTTAATTATTTAAAAGTGTGCAATTCAGGGCTACTGTTTAAAATTAGAACAAATCTGGCTTTTAAAAATTTTAAATCGGGATAAATCTGGGTTGATTTTATATAAAATCGAGGCCAATACTGGATAATAGTCGAGCATTTTGATTGAGAGATTTGAAGCTATAAAAAGATGCTTAACAACTCTGCATTCTTTAATAATTATGCTCAAGGCATGCATTTCTCTAATGCAAAGCCGTTTGAAAAAAGGGTCCAACAGGAAGCAATCAATCCAATTATCAGCTAAAGATAATCAGCTCTCTTTCTGTTCATTTAAATAATGATACAATAATGATTATATGAGCGAATAAAGGGAATGAAATGTAACAGAATTCAGGGAGCTTCCTGTTTGGAAACTTACATTTTAAGCTAAAACAGTGATAAATTAAATTTTGAATACTAAATATAATTTCTTTATTTCAAACTTGACTTAGGTTTGAAACAGCAAAAAAATAAATTGAATTGCATACAATAATGAATTGCGCTAAACATAAATGCTGAGAAGTAAAATAACAAAGATTAATTGTACAATAAAATCAATAATACATTTATACTAAGGATGCTTGAGATATTAATATAGTAGAATTATGACATAAAAGAAACTTAATTAATCCCAAGAAAAATAACATTCGATTCCAAAAACGCTAAATTCCATGTTTTGGCAGAAATGTGTAATGTATGACATTTTTAATATAAATAAATCATTTACTCACTAGTAAAAAGCAGGACAATCCAATACATTATATTAAGAACCAGGATAAATTCCGGATATTCAACTAAGAAGTAGGACAAAACTATGGGCATTCGATTCAAAATCGAGGCAAATTCGTGAAATTTTTTTCAAACCAATCAGGACATTATATATATATATATTTGATTAAAAAAGGGACAAATCCATGATGCATTTTTCAGAATTGGAACAAATCTGTATATTTGATTAAAAAAGGGGACAAATCCATGATACCTTTTTTCAGAATCGGAACAAATCTGTATATTTGATTAAAAAAGGGGACAAATCCATGATACCATTTTTTCAGAATCGGGATAAACCCAGGATATTCGAAAGCGAAACAAATTAGAAGTAAGAATTTAAAATGAGGACTTTTCTAAATTAACTTGACCGCTTGATCACTTTAATAAAGAACATTTTAAAGTAATTTTCTCATAGGTGGGGATTTAAACATACCAGTATTCCAGCCTGAACAGACTCATCAAGATTTACAATGATTCAAAAAACGATTGTGTGTATGTTTCATATATAATTGAATTGACCTCAATCCTGGCATTCTTTCATTTCGAATAGAATTTTACTAAAGCTTTTAAATTTTCGAGGCCGTTCTCTTCCCATAACTTCCTCCCATCTAAGTAAAGCACGTTTAAATATATGACTGATAGTTCTGTTTATTTTTATTATCCTTTAATTTTAAATCGCGGGGTATGAATGTGAAATTAATTCAAATTCAAATTATGGTTTCCTTATTCAAACAAAAGAAGAAATTCAATTTTGCGAAAAGAAAGCACGCGGAATAAATATATTTTCTTTTCGTACTTAAATTTTAAAGTCGCCTATTATTTGGCAGAGAGGAGAAATTATGTTATTGATGCCATCCCAGGCACAATATCCTCCACATCTGCGATTTGGACTTGTTTAGACAGCATTTTCCAGACGTTTATAAAAGACATCGGATGCACTTTATTAAAGATGTTATCAAAACAAAGCTTCGGAGCCCTGCATTTTTTTTTGTTGTTTTATAGCTCTGCAGCTGGATTAATATCTATGTAAATAAGCGACGGGTTAAAACACTGAGATTGCTTCGTTCTGGAGATAAATAAGAAAAAACTATTAAGATTGTGAATTCGTTTCCTCATTCCTTTGAATAAAAGAAATATATATATATATATATAATCTGTTTTGAATTTAAGCTTGAGAATGGTCAATATCCGGACTTTATAACCCTATCTACTTCTACGGGGGATTTTTATTTGAGGCCTCGTTCATTTTTTATCCAATTAAAATTATATTAAAATTATATTCAGTATCTCTCTATTTGAATTTATGGCTTTGATGGCCTGATGATAAAAATTTGGCTTATGGACATCAATACCTCCCTGATTCTACATAATTTAAATCCATATGAAACTTCTTTTGAATGTTTGTCTATCTGAATTTATGGAATGATAAAAATTTGGCTGAGGGATATAAGCATCTCGCTGATTCTTTATCCTTTAAATCTATATGAATCTTCGATTCAATGTCTATCTCTTTGAATTTATGAGCCATTATGGCCTGTTGATAAAGATTTGGCTTAAGAATATCGAAACCTCGCTTATTCTTCATCCTTTAAATTTATATGAAACTTTGATTCAATGTCTCTGTATTTGAATTTATTCTCCATGATGACCTGATAATAAAGATTCGGCTTAGGGATATAAACATCTCGCTGATTCTTTATCCTTTAAATCTATATGAATCTTCGATTCAATGTCTATCTCTTTGAATTTATGAGCCATTATGGCCTGTTGATAAAGATTTGGCTTAAGAATATCGAAACCTCGCTTATTCTTCATCCTTTAAATTTATATGAAACTTTGATTCAATGTCTCTGTATTTGAATTTATTCTCCATGATGACCTGATAATAAAGATTCGGCTTAGGGATATAAACATCTCGCTGATTCTTTATCCTTTAAATCTATATGAATCTTCGATTCAATGTCTATCTCTTTGAATTTATGAGCCATTATGGCCTGTTGATAAAGATTTGGCTTAAGAATATCGAAACCTCGCTTATTCTTCATCCTTTAAATTTATATGAAACTTTGATTCAATGTCTCTGTATTTGAATTTATTCTCCATGATGACCTGATAATAAAGATTCGGCTTAGGGATATAAACATCTCGCTGATTCTTTATCCTTTAAATCTATATGAATCTTCGATTCAATGTCTCTCTATCTGAATTTTTGCGCCATGATGGCCTGATGATAAAATATTTGGCTGATGGATATAAGCATCTCTCTGATTTTTCATCCTTTAAATCTATATGAAAATTCTATCTCAGTTTTATGATTATTTTAAGTTGATGATACAGACTCGTTTTCGGGATATGAATATTTTGTTGACTTTGAATTTAAATCTACAATGTGTCCATTAATTAATAAATCAATTTTACAAGCCTTTTGTGAGAAAACAAAGAATAACCTAATTGTTCATAGGAAATCAAAAATAAGAGTTGGAAATTCAAATTCAACTCATTTCGTAATGATGAATGTGAGTAATTTCAGAAGTGGAAACGATATCGTGGTGGCACGATAACTCATCCCACGCTTTTTTCTGTATATTATGTATGAAATCTTGAAAGACTGTAGATATGAAACCCATGAGAGTCGGGTTTTTTTTCTGGCGGTAAATACTAACTAACTATACTAAATACAACTATGTCAAATTTAAGCTTTCTTTTTTGATTTCCCATGAACAACAAGATTGTTTTATTATTATTATTATTATTATTTTCTTTCTTTTAAAAGCCGTGCAAATTTGGGATTTTCACTTATGACTACTCTACATATTAAAGTTGCCTATATTCCAGTTTAAGGTTCTTGGTTTGATAATAAGGGCTTCGTATCAGGATATTAATACTTCGTCGATTTTTCATCCTTTCAATGTATATAAAAATTCTATCTTAATTTAGAGATATGGTAGCCAGGTGGTAAATATATGGATTCATGATGTGAATATTTTTTAATCGTTAAAGCTATTCGGCCTTTAATTCTACTCAGCATCTCTTGATTTTGTTTTCGATCATAATGACCTCGTTGTACAGACTACAGACCGCAATATAAATTTTAGCTGAATTTCCTTTTAAAATCTATATAAAAATTTTACTCACTCCTTCTTTATTTCAATCTGTGGCTTATATTGTCTGATTATAAAAATTTGATTCCCGAATATCAATTGCTCATTAATTTTTAATGTAAATACATTTACAGTTCTACCCAAAGTCTCAACATCCCAATTTTACGACTACAGTGATTTGATAATAAAGACTTGATTACAGAATAAAAGTAATTCACTGAGTTTTCATTCTTCAAGCCTATATTAAATTTCTAGTCAAAGTCTGTATTTCCTAGTTGACAGCCTCGGTGGCATGGTGGTTAAAGACTGCCTTTGAAATATGAATACTTTATTGATCGATAGTAAAATTCTATTCAGATTTTTTTTATATCTGCATTTATGGCAATAGTGCTCTGATGATAATGATTTAATTTTGAGATATGAAGGCTCTAATTTCAAGACTAGATTCTAATGAAAATCTTTAGTGTATGCCGATTTTGTATTCGTAAAATCTGAAACCATGGGCAAATATCCTGATCTTTATATGGCGTGGAATTTTGGAGAAAATGGGCAAACATTTCAACTGTTGACCTCATCATCTGACAATATATATGTCACAGTAGCCATCCCACTTCCATTTTCATTCCAATGAAACTGAATTTAATAAGTGGTTTGCGTTTCCGTAATTTTTAAATCAAGGAAATAATACATCTCAAAATTCCTTTAAAATCTGAAATTGGGCATACACAAAAAAAAGAAAAAAAATACTTTCCCTGCTTTCACATCATTATGATGTCTTTTGAATTGCCGCAGTGTTACTTAGTCCTCTTTCCAACATTTAAGTCTTTACAATATAAGTTGAGTATATGAAGAAGGCTAAACAGGATATCATAAAATTCAATCAATATATGATAATGGGTACTGAATATAATAGGAAATGCAGTGTGCGGTTTAATTAACCAATAATTTTGAACTGAATTAACTTCTAAAAGCTTCACTAGATGTCGCTATGAATGCATGTAATGTGTATAAGCCTATTGAGGCTATGTTTAATGTCACTTAACTCTTTTTCAAAATTGTCGTCCTAAATAGTGGCGGATTTCTACCTGGCAAATTAGGCAGCTGTCTATGGTCTCTAGGCTGAGATACAACCGCAAACAAATTGATTAGAAACTTTATTTTCTTTGGTGTCAAAAAAATAAATTTGTAAAAAAATACAAATTTTGATAATGATAACATTTTTGGAAAATATTAACTTAACCAATTTTACTTAATCCAGTATAATTGGTCAGGCTCCTATGAGTTTCATTATATTCAATTAGTTATTAGAAATTCTATTAGTTATAAATATACATTCATAACGTTAATAAAGTAAAAAATAATTAACTTAAAATAAATAATTAATAGGTTAAAAATGCGGGGATATGTGAAACTAAACTGATCATGTTATTAAAAGAACGGTCTCATAATTTGTACTGCCTAGGATTGCAAAATATTCAATTCACCACTGAACCTAAACAATCATATTCATTGACTTTTTTTTTTTCATTAAAAATTGGCATTTATGAAATGAAAATGCAATACTATTTCTATGAAAACTATTTTTAACATTCGCAAATCCATTTAAGTCATTAACAGTGAATTTTAAAAGTGAATTATTGTTTATCAATATTTAAATCCTTATCTTGATGCATTAATCAAACATTTCATTTACCAGATATTAATGTGCATTTCTCTTTGTTGTCTGAAAAAATTTGGTTTAATCTTATTAGCAACAAAAATGTCAAAACTAACTTTTGATCTAGCAAATATATATATATATAAACATTTAAATCTGCATCCGACAGTTTTTTTTTTTTTTTTTTTTTTACACTATAATTTGCGCTATTATGTTATTTCTGAAAATTCCGGCTTTGAAAAAATTTTCTATTAATTTTCTTTCTTTTAGTTAAAAAAAAAATTAGTATAATCACAATTCAACAGTTATTCAGTTCAAAGTTTATATATTAATTAAAGTCAACATAGTATTTAAATGTAATGGATCAATCCGAACACAGTGTAATTTTAAAAATAATCGAAAACCTGTAGATAAAATTCTATGTTTAAAACTAGAATTTTAAATTTCTTTAATCTTCTTTTTTATAATCAATTTATTTCTAAGTCAAAAACGAGTATGGTATTTTTTTTTTTATCATACATATTATGCGATACATCTTTCAGGATGCTGTTAACTACAAATAAAGGGAATAGTTTATGTAAAAGATCAATGAATAACGAATAAAAAGTTTTAAATGTATTTAGAAATTATTAGAATCAATAAACGTCTTTGAATAAATTTATTGACTCAATTTTGTACCAAATTCTGTTATTTAAAGCAGCTACTGAAATCAAAATAACAGATGTTGTGAACATCTACTAGCTACTTATTTCTTTATCCTTTTACCCAAAACATCCCCCTATGAAAATTCTAATTCCTTTTTCATTTATTTTCATTTTATTTTACAATACTTTACAAAACCGTTTCGTGGGAAACCCCCTGTCAATGCAAAAATGTCCTCTGAAACCACAGGGCCACCCCCTCCCGAGGTTACAGTTATTGTTAGGGATCGGCCACACACGGAGACTCGATCGCAGTTTAGAACGTAATCCGGATGTGCGCTTATTATTATTATTTTTATCGTTTTGTTTATCCTATAGCGCTATTCAAGATTTCTTAAAAACATTCAATTCTTATTCCAGTTTGTTGCTTTTTTATATACGATGAAGGAGGGATTTGATTTCTCATGCACCCCATAGTCAAATCATTCGTCAAAAAAACATCCAGAAATGCAACATTCGTATATGTTTTCTTATCACGACAAAAGCTGTTGATCAGCAAATGTGCAGACGGCTTTTAACGTTCTAAAAATGAACAGGAAGCTACTGAAGAAAAGAAAACTAGTTCACTTTATTTCAATGCATTTCCTTTGTAATTCTCTGTTGGAATTCCAGCAACAGCAAATAAGAATTTCCAATTCTGTAGTTCGAATTCCAACAATAGCAAATAAGAATTAGAAAGGAAATATTCCATTTTTCTACATAATAGAATAAATACAGTTAATAATTATAATTTCTTAGTAATTCCATTTTCCTAGGAAAACAGATAATCGCAAAAGCAGTTCCTAATATATATGTAGATATATATTTATTTATTAAAAGAACGCATAAACAGTTGTGACAGTAGAGATAATACTGATATTGAACAATTTTTTTTTAAATATATCATCGTTAAAGTTTTTCATGTAAATATTATAAATAATGTTCTGTTCAAATAAGTTTTTGGATTTTTTTTTTTTTTTTTTTTTTCTAATCAGGCTGCAAATTTTTACATTTTTTTGAGTTATTTTTAATAATTATACATATTCTATCGTTATCTATACTGATTCTCTGACTTCTACAGCGATTTTTTTTTGTAGCAGTATATGTTATAGAAAAGTAGTATTAAATATTACAAATGTTATTTCATAAATAGAAAGAACTTTGTAATATCAAATGATAATTTAATATCTGAGCAATTCATTACTACAAAAAATAGAAAAAAGCAAACGCTTGCTTATGCATTCGATTAAAAACGTTAAAGAATTTACGAACATCCTCAAATTAATACAATAATCAAAATAAACTATTATTAAAAATAATAAAAGAGATGATAAATTAATTATAGAAAACGATTTGTATTTTCTTTTAATAAAGATTCTTTTTAAATGGTTTAAACCTCTACGTTAATCAATTATAATTAAATAATTATTGCCTTCATTTGACGAAATTCTTTCATTACACTAAAAATTAATAAAAAAAATATTACATAAACAAAGAATTGATGAAAAAATATTTTAGCTGTATACTGATGCATATTCATAATCGATTAATATTTTAATCGACATAATTTTAATTATGGATATGTAACATAATTTTGTTTAATATGAATATATGATAGATGTGTTTAATCTATAATCAATTTGAATTTTATTGCTTTTATTTTTAAATTTAATAACTAACTGAAGGCGATTGATTTTTTAAGATTTAGTTATTGATACATATTTAGATTTCAGTATGATAAACTCAATATGCGCTGAATTTAAAACTTCATCGAATTAGGTTTATTTTTAGGTATGATTAAAAATTAGATTTCTTTAAAAAAACAAATGCAGATGATTTTATTATATGTTCTTTCTACAATTTCCTCCATTGCAAATCCAATAACAAATCCATTCATTTTATTTAGATTTTACAAAACAACAGCCTATTCAATATTCTGTTTTAAAATTTCTCGAAAATCATTTACCAATTCGATATGTTTGCTTTTATTTATTTAGTCTTAAATAATTCGCTATCGTTCACTGAGACACTTTCGAATCGAATTATCTGCTGAATTTATCAATAAAAGATTTCCTTTAAAAAATAAAACTGGAATAAATGTCAATTATTTGAAAATAATTTTTTTTTCATTTATTGTTTTATCAATTAAAATAGTAATGATTTTGACTATTGCACCTTGGCCAATTTCAATTTCGTTTTTTTTTTCTTTCCAATTCTACTTAAAAGTTAATTTCATTTCTCTTTTATTAAGGCAATAAATCATTATTCCTTAAATAAGTAAAACAACTTCAGTCAATCCACATTTCATGTTTATTGAGCAGTTTTATTTGTTCTGAAGAAACCAAGATTTAAACAAACACTTCTATTTGTTTGTTTAAAAATATATTTTGAATACTTTGGAAAATATGGACAATCATTCAGTCTCGAATATTTAATGAACCTTAACTTTTGAGACCCGTTCGGGGTCTGAAAAATTATTTTTGGAATTATGTTTATCCGTTTGCGAACACAATAATTGTTTTTAAAAATTAGACAAGTTTAGATATAGTATTATTTAAATGAAAATTGCATATTTGTATCTGCAGTTTAAACTCTTTTGAAGCGCAATTCGTCTGTCTGTCCGTTGTATACGAACACAATAGTTGGAAAACGTTAAATCAAAATCAACGATTTAAATACGAAATATAAAGGAGGTATTGTCATCGTCAAAACATTTGAACTCCATATTTTGCCTACCTTTTCGAGCCATTAAAAACACATTTTTTTTTTCATTCTGTCATAACTGTTCAAAAACATTTTAAGCTAGATGGATGTAATTTGGTCTTTATACCAAATTTGTAGATTTCTATCAAAGGTAAGATGATAAAGATAGGTAGATATAATTTCAGACAAAGACTAAACATCTAAAATATAGATATTTATCAAATTTTGAGCTCTCCAACTCTGTCAAAGGATTGACTGTTTGCCGATCTGTAGCTTTGCATGCATTTAAACGCAATAACTCATGAACGGAATGACTTAAAACAATGAAATTCCGTATTTTAGCTTGTAACTACAACTGTAGTTCTATGTCATATTTTGGTTTCATTCAGTCGGCAAAAAAGGCGTTCAAAAATTTTAAAATATTAATGTAATGTTCACGATAAATTGTAAAAATGTTAGATTCACACCAATGATTTATGTGTCCTAATTATTGTTCGCTAACGTCATGCAATTATTCGCTACGGCCTTACCCAATGTCCATAATTTTATGCGGGGGGGGGAGATCTTAATTGGAGAGTATGCGAGAAAGTTTCGGGCAGATCACTTCCGGAATTATGTCTGTATGTCTGTCCGTTCGTAATCTGTATGACTGTCCGTCCGAAACACGATAACTCAAAAACTTTTTGAGTTAGAGAGATAAAATTTCGTATATGGTCTCACCCCGAAATTTATAAATTTCTATTAAATTCATTGGGTAAGGCCAAACGCGATAACTCGATAACTCGTCCGAAACGCGATAACTCAATAACTCGCCCGAAACGCGATAACTCAATAACTCGCCCGAAACGCGATAACTCAATAACTCGCCCGAAACGCGATAACTCAAAAACTCTTTGAGTTAAAGAGATAAAATTTCGTATATGGTCTCACCCCGAAATTTATAAATTTCTATTAAATTCATTGGGTAAGGCCAAACGCGATAACTCGATAACTCGTCCGAAACGCGATAACTCAATAACTCGCCCGAAACGCGATAACTCAATAACTCGCCCGAAACGCGATAACTCAAAAACTCTTTGAGTTAGAGAGATAAAATTTCGTATATGGTCTCACCCCGAAATTTATAAATTTCTATTAAATTCATTGGGTAAGGCCAAACGCGATAACTCAAAAACTCTTTGAGTTAGAGAGATAAAATTTCGTATATGGTCTCACCCCGAAATTTATAAATTTCTATTAAATTCATTGGGTTAGGCCAAACGCGATAACTCAAAAACTCTTTGAGTTAGAGAGATAAAATTTCGTATATGGTCTCTCCCTTAAATTTATAAATTCCTATTAAATCATGAATGAACTATATTCAAATCCACTCAGATTCCATGTTTTTTCTGGCTATCCGATCATAAACTAACGCGATAGTTACAAAACAAGGTGAGCTAGATGGATAAAATTTAGTGCATAGATTTAACATCTGGCGCATAGATATGTATTAAATTTGGAACCAAATCCGTCAAGTGATTTATAGTCTGTCGAGTCGACAAGTATGTAAACTTTATAAAAAAAGAGCAATGATTTAAATATATAAAATTTGGTATATGATTTTGTAATGACATTTGTAATTGTGTGTCAAATTTTGGTTTCAATCGAAAAAGGTTTCGGATACTTGTATATGAATCACATTCTAGCGATTAATCGCCAAACATCGCATTATAATAAATATGTTTATTGGAGAGTGTATTATTGTAACACACGGGTATATATTAGAGTATGCGTAAAATTTTTGGGAAAATAATCCCTGTTGGTTTTTTATTTCTATCTTTTCGGTTTCAACTTTTCTGCCATTACCAAAATTACTTTCGCATATTCCTAAATGGTTTAACATGTCGGGGATCTCTGATCTGGATAAATGAAATTTGGTTGTTGTTTCATTACCACAGCTGCATATCTGTATAAAATTTTAGATCTAATCATACCAAAGAAAAGGAGAACAAAAGGCATTCACATTTTTTGAAAATTTGAAATGGAATTTAAAAGACACCATATTGGAAAATAGGAGAATATCAGCAAATCTATTTTTTTATTTTTATTTATCAAAATATATAGTAACAGAAATCTATACTTATAATAAAGCTCAATGTGTGTGTGTGTGTGTGTGTGTTGGCGCTCTACAGGCCAGGTCATTTGACATACAGCTACCAAATTTGGTACATGTATACCTTAGAGGTCGGGAATGTGCACCTGGGGTCCCTTTTTTGGAATTTTTAATTAGAATTTTAATTATTAATTAAAAACTAACTTTCCCGCCAAAAGAATCTTCCATTTTCCCCACCGCCAACTTTCCCGCCAAAAAAAACTTCCATTTTCTCCACCGCCAAATGAGTAAGACTTCAGCGTTTTTTTTTTTTTTTCTAACAGTAATAAGGCTAGGGTTAACATTTTTCGGCGGATTCTTTCAAACGATTCTGTTTATTTTTTTAATGTTTTATGCATTTAAAATTAAACATTGTTAATTAATCCATGTTTCAGATTCATTCTGAAGTACTTTTGAATTAAAATAACACAGAATAAAGGAAATTAAAAATGTATAATCTGCATAGCGTTACCCCAACTGGCGTAGAAAAATTCACGCATTTGCGTTACCGGAGCTGACGAAGAAAATTCACGCATGCGCATTGTTGCCATGACAACCGTTATCAACGGATGATTTAAATTATTTTTAGGTTAGTTGCATGCTTTTGTAAGTAAATTGTATTTATGTTTGTTATATATTTTTTTGTATATGCTTATAGTTTTAAGTACATCGTTTTTTAAGTAGTTTTTTTTAACCTGTTTTCAATGATTTAAATTATTTTTAGGTTAATTGCATTTTTTTGTAATTAAATTGTATTTATGTTAGTTATATACTTTTTTGTATATGCTTATAGTTTTAAGTACATCGTTTTTAAGTAGTTTTTTTAAACCTGTTTTCGACCGATTATTTTAAACGATTCGTTTTATTTTCTTAGTGTTTGATGGATTTAAAATTAAACATTGTTAATGAATCGATCTGTTCATGATGAATTTCAGAAAATTTTGTTGACAAATTCTTGAGATATTACATAAATTAAGAAAGATATTCTTTAGTGCTCATAAAGTTTAAACGCTCAGTGACTCTGTTATCAGTAATCATATTATAAAAAAATGCTTTGTTTCAGTAAAATATATTATGATATTAATTGCAGATTAATTCTTTCCACTTTAATTTAAAGCATAAATTCTACGGGAGCTAACAGAAAATTAGAGAGATAATATTACGTTATGACTGAAGGCCTTTATAATATTATGAGTGAATTACATGACTATCAAAATTTGAAGCTTTAAAATATTTGATGAAGAAGCTATTAAAGTAGGAATTACATAAAATATTTAATTATTAAAATTTTAACGAGTATTAAGATTGGCGAACCGGCTGGTCGCCAAAGGCGGCTAGTAGTAAATATTATCAATAAATATTACTGTTTTAAAAAGATTTCTATACTCACAAAAAAGGAATCTCTTGTAGATTTTTAAGCCTTGACACAGAAGAAAGTCTTTAAATTCCGAACATGTATTACCTTCAGGAAGCTTTAGTGACCCAACTTTAACCCCCTTATGGGCTCGACCCTTCACCCTCAATGGCTGCACCATTTGCTGAGAATAAAAATCTTTGAGAACGAACGCGGAAATTACAAAAAGAAAAAAACATTTCTACCAAGCAGAATAATCTTCAAGGTGAGAGAACTGTTGAACATCGAATTAACTTCTCACATTTCCGTCTTCAATTGAACACCATTGTTGTCCCAAACGTTTTAAAATATTTCGGTTAGATTAAAAGTAGGAATTATTCTTTATCTGGCGGGGGTGTGTTTTATCACGTCACGATTAAACGTTGACCTCTGTTTCAGCTCGGAGAGGGGGGGGGGGATTTGAGGGCAAAAGGTAAAAACACGAGGCTGACATTTCAAATCTTATGTATTTACAACGCTTCTTCTTTCGACGGAGATGGATTTTTCGGAAAATACATCCGTCAAACTCTCCGCTCTCCTGTTGAAGGATGAAGATATCCATCAAAATCCATATGCAGCTCCATTATGGTGCAATCGAGAAATGAAAAGGCTTAGCAATTTGTAGCAAAATTCTATATCCGAAGCAGAATGCTGTGGTGAAATATTCATGGAAATTTAAAATAACTTTTTTAAAAACTTCAATCAACAGCGTTAAGAATTGAATTCATCATCCATAATGCATTGCTTTAATTTATCGTTTGCACCGGGAAACGATAAATTAAACGTCCGTAGAATTTCATGTTGCTTTTTTATTTTTTATTTATTTATTTATTTTTGCATTTGGAACATTTGTAAACTTAAAATTGTTATTTTTTGTTGTACCTGGTAACATACATGGAATTAAGAATTATTGTTACTTGACAATTGACAATATGTCTATGCAGCTCCATTATGGTGCAATCGAGAAATGAAAAAGCTTAGCAATTTGTAGCAAAATTCTATATCCGAGGAAGATGCTGTGGCGAAATATTCATGGAAATTTAAAATAAATGTTTTTAAAAAACTTCAACCAACAGTACTAAAAATTGAATTCGTCATTGATGATACATTGTTTTAAATTATCGTTTGCACCTGGAAACGTCTGTGGAATTTAAGAATACTGTTTTTTGCACCTAGAACATCGATAAAATTTTTAATTGTTTTATTTTGTTGCACCTGGAAACATCCATGGAATTAGGAATTATTATTACTTGAGAATTGCCAATATATCTATCCAGCTCCATTATAGGGCAATCAAGAAATGAAAAAAGCTTAGTAATTGTAGCAAAATTCTATATCCGAGGAAGATGCTGTGGTGAAATATTCATGGAAATTTGAAATAACTTTTTTAAAAACTTCAATCAACAGCGTTAAGAATTGAATTCATCATCGATAATGCATTGCTTTAATTTATCGTTTGCACCGGGAAACGATAAATTAAACGTCCGTAGAATTTAATGTTGCTTTTTTTTTTTTTTTTTTTTTTTTGCATTTGGAACATTTGTAAACTTAAAATTGTTATTTTTTGTTGTACCTGGTAACATACATGGAATTAAGAATTATTGTTACTTGACAATTGTCAATATGTCTATGCAACTCCATTATGGTGCAATCGAGAAATGAAAAAGCTTAGCAATTTGTAGCAAAATTCTATATTCGAAGCAGATGCTGTGGTGAAATATTCATGGAAATTTAAAATAAATGTTTTTAAAAAACTTCAACCAACAGCGTTAAAAATGGAATTCGTCATTAATGATACATTGCTTTAATTTATCGTTTTCAACTGGAAACGTCCGTGAAATTTGAGATTGCTGTTTCTTACATCTGGAACATATATAAAATTTATTATTGTTATTTTTTGTTGTACCAGATAAGATCCATGGAATTAAGAATTATTATTGCTTTACAATTGGCAATATGTCTACGCAGCTCCATAACTGTGCAATCAAGAAATGAAAATGCTTAGTAATTTGTTGCAAAATTCTATATCCGAAAAAAAAATGCTAGGGTGAAATATCCATGGAAATTTAATAAGAATTTTTTTTTTAAACTTCAAACAGCAGCGTTAAAAATGGAATTCATCATTGATGATGCATTACTTTAATTTATCGTTTGTATCAGGAAACATCTGTGAAATTTAATGTTGCTGTTTTTTTGTTTGAAACATTTGTTTTGAAACATTTATAAACATTTATAATGTTTTGAAACATTTATAAAACTTATAATTGTTATTTTTTGTTGCACCTAGCAACATACGTGAAATTAAGAATTATTATTATTTTGCAAATGGCAATATACCCAAGTGACATAATATTGCTACAAATATTTTTACACTTAGCATTTGGAAATTTTTGTATCAAAGTCAATGAAATTCAAATTGATATTCAGAATGTGTTTATCCTTTGAAGTCTCCTAAATGATTACTGGAGTTGTAATGACCAGTGCCGTCTATAGGAATTAGCAAGAAAAGTTGATTGAGTTAGAGAGAAAGGAAAAGAGAATGAGCGAGAAATGGCAGACGGATCTAAAATGATTCTAAAATTTATATCAATTTAATTATAATATTTAATGCTTTAGTTCAGTGTTTGCAATGTGTGCAATAGTAATACATTAATGATTTGCACTAAAAATATTTAGACAGTTGACGGAGTAATTTTGCTCTTACTTTACAGAATTTATTACAGTATATAAGCGCTTTTTAACTTATATGTATTCTTTGCTTTTTTAAACATTAATCGTAATTATTTCATTTCATTAAATATTTTAATGTTCATTATATAGAACGACAGTGAGTGCAAGGATAACAGTCAAAGCTGCGGAAAATCCCATAAATCCGTTTTTCGAACTAGTTTTTGTTTCAGTTTTCTAATTTGTTATGTGATTTGATGATTTTTAATGTTATCTCTCTTAGTAGTAAAAGGGAATGTATATGAATATGTGTACGTATGTTGGCGCTCTACAGACCAGAGTTAGAGTTACTAAATTTGGTACTTTGGAAAGAGAAAAAGTGCACATCATAATGATGTTTTACAAATTTTAATCAGTTGAACATTAGGCGAGATTTTGGCTTTTTCTAGTGATTTCTTCCACAAAGAGTACTAAAAAGAAATAAATTTTACACCGATTTTTTAAAAAAAATTTAAATACTTTTTAACGATAACAATCTATTTGTCGTGTAATTTTTTCCCCTAAATGTTAAAGATTTTTTTTTGAAAAAATACTTTTGCATAATTTTCAAGATTACTTTTTTTTTTTTTTTTTTTGCATTGAGGTTGAAATTATTCACATCGTTTCAGTAAATACTGAATCACATGATTTTCTTCTATTATTGAAAGCTAAAGAAAGATACATTTAAGTATCTCTTTGGGTTATCTCAGAAATATATAAAAAAATGTAATTTAAATTATAATGAAAAATAACGTATTATTAAAAGATATATTTATTATCTGGACAGTTTAATGGCATTATTGGATTTGATTCTATTTAGAATGCTCATGCTTACAATAAACAGAACAAATTTAAAGCTATTAAAATAATAAGGTTGGAATTGCTATCATAATTTTATGCATAGAAATACTTTTTTTGAAGGAATTAAGTTATCCATAAAAGATTTAAATGAAACTAAACATAATCAATATTCTCGCTGAATCAGTTAGTCGTCAAAGGTAGCTAGAATGTAATAAATTTTGTTTTCTCTATTTTACTTTCCAAGGTATTTACATGAATTTTTTTAGTTAGTGAATTATCTTATCAAAGGGCATAATGACTTTAAAAAAAGTTGGAAAATTGTCATCATTTTGATGCCGACTAATAAGAATTATAATGATGATGTTTCTTTCTATCAAATTTTATAGCAGATACGATATATTTATCATAATTTTATTTATTGTTCTATATTATAATTTTTTACATCAGATTTTCAAACAAAACACTCTTATAATTCCAAAGCCTGCTTTTAGCTAAATGAAATGTATATTAAAGAGTTAAATTAACATTCTCAGCTTTAGTGGGTGCAAAGTAATCTAAGATATGATGGCATAAAACCAGCGGTAGTAGTTCCTCCAAAACTTTCTCGGACACTCTCCAACAATGATACACTTTTTTTACTAACCGATTGAAACCGAAATTGTCACAGAATACAATTGTAGTAGCAAAAATCATTCACTAAATTTGATAAATTTAAGTCAATGCATTTTTTGAGTTCTCATGATCCTAAAGTACATACCTACAAACATTCAACTCTTTGTTGGATTTGGCTTAAAATTTGTTAGGTGTCTTCAATATAGATGATAAATCTGTGCGCTAAATTTATTTATTTAGCACTCTTCGTTTTTTGTAGTTATAGTGTTAACTTACATTGTAGAATAAACTTCCTTTGAATAGATTTTAATAGGACAGATAGATTTAATCTAAATAGATTTTACTCAAAATTTGATAGAAATCTATTAATTTTGTGTTAATACCATATACCAAATTTCATCCATCAAGCCTCAAAGCGTTTTTGAGTTATCTTTGTTACAGAGAAATGGACGGATATTTCCTAAAAATGTATTTTTCGAATTCGAAGAGGTCTAAAACGTAGAGATTTGTCAAATTTTCGCGTTCGAATTTTTTCAGGATTACACTATTTTCTCTATGTATACAAGAAAGTAAAAAAAAGGAAGAAAATACTTTTCTAAAAATTATATATTAAAATGAAAGTAAATCAACGTGAGAGAATTCTTCATTCGACATCGATCCTGAATGTTGTGTCCGCTAAATTGACAACAGATATGTTTTAGGTTCAATTTCACAGTATAGTAAAGAGAATAGAATATGTATCCGATCAACCAGATCTAAAATTTGACATAGATCTTTAATTTAAGAATTACCGATTTCATATATCTTGCTTCTTATGTTTTTTAAAGTATGATGGTAGTATCCAACTAAATTTTTTTTAATTAATTGAAACAAACCTAAAATTTCAGTGGTACAACTTTACACCAAATTTCATTTCATGCATAAAAGTTCACAAACCATTGACTTTCAGAAAAGCTTAAGGGGCCTCGGTGGCTTGGTGGTAAGGTCCCGGCTTCGGAACAGGAGGCCTTCGGGTTCGAGATCCGACTCCGTCGTTTAAGTGGGTTTGCTACGCACTAAATCCGTTGGGGCCAAACATCCTTCCGCCAATGTGATGTGGAAGTTTGGAGAGGTGGTGCCTGCCCAGGTGTCGTCCTCGTCATCTGACCGTAGTTTAAAATTACGAGGTCCGTCCCAAAATAGCCCCAGTATTGTTTAAAACGGGACGTTAATATAATTAAACTAAATTAAATCAAATCCAAGCTTAACAACAGCTTTTCTTAAATATTTTCAGTATTTGAAGTTCAAATTTATAATGGAATAGGTTTAGCCGTCAGGGTAAATAATTATAGTCAAATGATACATAACTGCCTATATAATTTGAATTGTTTGATGTCTGATATTGTGTTATGACGTCACGTCCTTCCTCCTCTTTCAAGCATGCGCAATGGAAATGAAATTCACACAAAGCGTTGGCGAGTACAATAAGTGCATTAACTAATTCCATTTCATGTTTTTTGCTGAAACTCATATTTTGTCTCAAATACAGAGTTATCTCGTTTTTCAAGTATTAGGTATGAGAAAACGCAAAATTCAAGCAAATTGTTTAATTGCCGTCATCATCTGAAATTATTTTCTCCTTTTCCTATTTTTGATTAAAAAATTGAAACAAATGCATTTCTATTTTGTTATTTTTGTCACATTCCACTTTAGTAAGCAGCACAGTAGTTCCAAACAATATTTTGTGTTTGTGATATTAGCTTGTTAAAAACTATAGTTTAGCGATAGTTTTATATTAAAGTATAAATATTTAACTCGCGTTTCACTTCTTTCTAATATAATATTTTTTGTAATACGTTCTCGTGTTTTTGAAATTACATGATAATGAAAACAAATTTCCTATATAATCCTTTCGTTTCCTATAAAAACACAATATAATATATGTCTTATATAGTTATTTAGAAAATATTTTATAATAATATCCTATATAATAATCCAGAAAATTTACCACTAAGTGGTGACTTTATACATATCTTATTACTTTAAACGAGCAATTCTTGCATATATTATGTACAATTTATTTCGTGTATCTCGGAAAAGACTCTAATTTTAGATCAAATTTTATATTTAGATAAGGTTTTGCTTTTTAAGTTTATCTATATAGGTGCCTTTCCCGAAAAAACGCGATTTCACACAAAAAATTTTTATATGGATATGTGGCTAGACATGATCTGCATAAGCGTGTCAGAGACGGAGTAGTTAGTGGTTAGCGCTTCGGACTTCCCATGCTTTTTTTTCCACATGCTCGATCTCGTGTTTGCAATTCATTTAGAATTCGCGTATGACTTTAAAACAGCCATAGGATAGGATTTTATTTACGATTTTACAAAAGAAAAAATCAAAACTGTCAATCTTCCGGTGAAACCGATTTCGAACCCACAGACGTCAGCCTCTCTCATTTTTAACGCTTAATTGTGCTGTTCTTTTGAATTTCTAATATTATATCTGTTTGAAGAACATTTTTATTATACCACTTACTTAATTATTTTAAAAAGAGATAAAAACACATTTGTTACGTTAATGTAATTTCCCTTTTGTTAATTTTTATTTTTCCTGCTTTTCATTTTATTTGTATACAAATGCTTTTTTATTTTTTTTTTATTTATTTTTAATTGATTATTTCATGTTTGTAAAAAAAGAATCTTGTAATTGTTTCTTCATTTACCTCAATATATGCCAGAATTTCGTAATTTTGCATAGTTTTATTTTGACAATGACGATACACTGTTTTAAAATTTTTATAATTTAATAACAAATTAATTTGGGAATTTAATAATATTTTAATTCCATACTGGAGTTTTCATTTAGTAGTGCATTTCTGAAAAAAAATTGATAGAAAGATTTATATATTTATGAAAATTAATTGTGTTACAGAATAAAGAGTAAAAAAAAATCATTAACAACAATAAAAATCCATGAAACTTGTATTTAAAATACTTAAAAAATCCATATTTATATTTATTTAAAAAACGAATAATAAAATAAAAAACTGAAAAATAGATAATTAAAATAAAACAAAATTTACTTTTTAACGCATTAATAAAAATGTATAACTGTTTTTATTAAATTTTCTTTCTTAATTTTTAATTTATTGTTACTTTCTGTTTCACATTTCTGAATTTACGATTTTATCTTTTGTTTCTTTACAGACGAATTATATTATCTTTTGCACATTAAAAAATTACTGTGACATTGTTTTACAACATAAAAACACACTCGTAAATTTCACAATTATTTAGATATGAGCGTTTTCCGTATTCGTGTCCTTTTCCCCTTTTCCCTGAGTAATAAATGAAACAGTTTTGAAAAAAAAAAAAATACCCCATGAATTAGAATTTAGAAGAAATACTAAGAGAAGGGTGAAAAAAAGGGAGAGTGAAACAATTTCGATTATCCGGTACCTGAATGAGCAAGACCGTGCAATCCATGCGAGAAATCCATCACATAATTAATAGCGCCTCCTGCTGATATTTTCCGGAGTTTAAATCCGGTTTATTATTGCTGCTCTTTTTTGTTTCCTCTATATTCTCTACTAGAATCTTTTTTTTATATTTTTGTCGCATATTTCACGTCCATTGCGAGCTTTAACGAGTTGGGGAGGGAAGGCAGGTATAACTCCGTTGTAAATCACACCAGTGGAAATATATCACTGCACTAAGTAATAAAGGAAACGCACAGGGTAAAATAAAGTCGTAATAAAAAGAAGTCCCCTTTTTCGAGCTTTTGTTCGGCGGCAGCAAACCGACAGACGACAATAAACTCACAAAAGAAATTGAAATATGTTCGAAAGTGTCTTTGTTTATTTATTTATTCAGCGTTGTGTTATTCTTTTTTCGCTACACTATTACGATTAATATTGGAACTTTCTTCCTTTTTTTATTCTTTACTCCTCCTGACGAGAAACGGAGCCTTGTGGGGTCATAAAGCCGGTAAAAAAATAAAATGCGGTCGTAAAAAATCGTTTGCTCTTGGCGTTCGACTCTCATAAATACATCAGATGTGTCACGTTCACTAAATCTGTCGTCTGCCACCTAGCCGCAAGAGTAATAGAATGAGAAAGAAAAGAAAGGAAGCAAAAATAAAAATTCGTACGAAGTCAAATGGCAGCGGTCACCTAACGCCCTCTGGCGATTAAGAAAAAAAGCTAATGTTAGCTGAATTTCTTGATGGGGGCAGTAAAAGCTGTGCTATCACCTGCCTGTTCAAAATACTGTTCGGAAAAGGGGGAAAAAAAATTGTTATAGCTTCTAAAAAATTATAAATTCTGCATTAAAAAATCTCACAGAATGTATAAAATTATTCGAATCATTATCGAAAATATTAAACAAGAAAATTAAGTAAATTTAGTAGAAACAGCTGCGCATACTAATTTTTTAAAATTTATGCAGGCACCCAAAATAAACAAAAATCGTGGTGTATAGTACGTTAAGTAAGAAGAACAAAAGAATGTTTTATTTTTCTTTATTCTCAGTTATAAAGAACGAAAGAAAAAGAAACAGGCATTCTTTTGATTAAAATATGTAGTACAAGCATAGTGGTGTATTTAGGCATTTTTATAGCCCTGGGCAGTGGGAGATTCTCTAAGAGGATTCTCTTTTAATAAACGGGTCACTTTAGTTCCACATTTCAAAATATTTTTCACTTAGTCAGCAAACATAAGATGTATTTGAAGTTAATTCTCGATTTTAGCTAATTCAGTGAAAACTTGTATATTTTTATTTATTTATTATTATGACTTAAACTGCGTGGTATTCACATTTTTATACTTAATCATATTTAAGCAGACGTTCAGTGCTCATAAAACTGAAGTAATTTAGTGAACATATTGTAACAGATAGGAACCTGCAGGCATTGACATCTGGCATTGGAAATATTATTCATATATCTAATAACTCGTAGAATTTTATTTATGTTTATATCTTATAATTCATTTATTTATTACAACTTCATTTATTTAGCAATTAGGCAAATAGCATTTTCATACATAGTACAGGGTGTCCCAAAATGAATGCAAGATTCGAATTTGCCACCATTCGTGCAGTAAAGTGTTGGCAACCCTTCTAAAAAAATGATTTGATACCTGATAGTTTAGGGTTAGTAAAAATGGAGCGTTACACGAAAGAACAACGTATATTCATTGCATCGTGTGAGTTAACAACCATTGGATTTCTTTTTATGGGGTTATTCGAAATCAAAAGCACAAACACGCAGGCATTGAAGAAGGAAATTCAAAGTTGCACCAATGAAATTCAGCCACATTTGTGCAATATGGGCATGGAAAATTGCGATGCCAGCAAAGGCATACAGACCATTTGTCCTATGTGGTATTCAATACATAACCCTATCCTGTGTACTTTATGATTCAATAAAAATGGAACAATTTAAAGGGAAAAAAACTGTTTTTTATTTCATTTAAATTTTGCGTTAACAAATTTTTCTATTGTGCAACGCTTACTTTTACTAACCCTAAACTATCAGCTGCTAAATGGTTCTTTAAATAGGGTTGCCATCACTTTACTGCACAAATGGTGACAAATTTATATCTTGCTTTAATTTTGGGACACCCTTTATATACCTTCGTTTCCCGAGCCCAGCAGACTTGGACGGCTCCCTCGCTTCCACTGCGTATAGATCCGATTAATGTAAAATCAGTATAAAAACTTATATCTCAAATATTTAACCCTTTTTATGGCAGTGGGAAAATACTTGTCACCAAATTCATCACTTTTTTTAAATATCTGTGGTAAGCTATATTACTACCTTCGATTACAGTTGCAACTCATAAAAAGAAACAAAAAAAAAAAAGCACCTCATTAACTTGAATCACATAATGCAGCTTCAACAATCAAATTAACTATCAATCAATAATTTTATTATTAATTCTGATACAGTAATTTCTTTTCTTAAGTCATAGCGAAGAGTCACTTGTTAGGCTCATTAATTAGCAATAAATCAAATTCATTTGAACTAATAAGATGAATGAATTTCTTCTCTAAAATCAGTCTGAATTCGTTACTTTTATTTTCATTTTTTTTCTCAATATGTCTTTCCTGCGACATAGTAACATAGTAACCAATGTAGGAAGGATGATATAGACGTCCGAAAGCCAGTTTGAAGGAGATTTATTGATACAAAACATTAAAGCGTTTATGTCACTTTTCAAAATCAAATATAATGAAGGAACGGGAAAACAAAACTATGGGCATATACCAATAACTTTTGCTAAATTTCTAACGATGACCGAAGTGGTGGTAGTGGTGTGAGGGGGAAGTTATATTAAGGTCTCATTTTAAAGCAACAGTAGGGCTATTTTGGGACGGATTTCGTAGTTTTGAACCATGGTCAGATGACGAGGACGACACCTGAGCTGGTAATAATTATTTAATAAAATAATTATTTTAATAAAAAATAATTATTTAGTAAAATAAGGGGCCCTTAATCGTTGAAATCAAGTGCGCATAGAGTTACATTCAAAAAAGTAATCTCTACTACTAATAAAGGAGAATTTGTGTGCGCGTGTGTGTAGACATTATCACTAGCGTGTACGTGTATATGTGATCATTAGACATAGAACTACCAAGTTTAATACATATATACTTGTAAGAATAAAAATGTGCACTTCCGAGTTAATTTTTCTATGATTATTATGATTACTGTAATTTATTTTTTTATTGAGATTATATTTGTATTATTGTTTTCAATTTTAATTAATTTAATATTAAGGGAGATTTTGATAGTTCTTTCCTCCTGACCGACAAAAAATTTTTTAGTACAAAATTAACTTCTACGTCATCTAAAAATTCTAAAAAATTATCTTTTCACTAATATCAATTTAATTGTTGTAGACTTTATATATATATATATATTGTCAATTTTTTAAAATATTTTTGGTTTATTTTACAATAATATATTTCACTGCTCTAAAGAAATTCGAATTGCTTTGTTGCTACGAATATTTTATTCCGAATTTTTCTTCCATTGTTCTCATGATGAGTCGGATTTTGTATGAAATGTTTTTATAAACTCTTCAATTTTATTACATTTACAATTAAAGTTTAACTTCAGAAATAAGCATTGATTAAATGCATACATTATTAAATAATTTTAGAAATAAAAAGCCGGCGCCCTAGCATAGGGGTAGCGCGTCTTTCCCGTGATCTGGGCGTCCTCGGTTGGAGACCCGGTTCGGGCATGGTTGTTCTTCCTCTGTTCTATTTGTGAGTTGTGTGAATGTGCCCTCCTGTAAAAAGGGGTTGTGCAAGTGAATGAGTGATGCGTGAGTGGCAAAGTCATACTCTTGGCCCTAGATGGCGCTACTAAAACAAGAGACGCACCCCCTATCGGTTTAAATCGCTGTCTTCGTAATAGCGGGCTTGTCTAAGTGCCATAAGAAACAACAACATAAATAAAGTTTCTGTGTTAGGTGAAGTTTAAATACTTTCGTTCCAAATTTAAAAATTCAAATGTTAAACGAAATGATAGAAAAATTATTAATATAATTTTAGATAAACTTCACCTAACACCTACTTTGTTAAGGAAACCATTAAGAACAAGCTATAAAAAATATTTAATTAAATATTTTACCATCCAACAATCCCGTCGAAAGAGCTGATCTCCAAAGACGATTAGTATTGAATAGTTATGAAGGGCATGTTTTGATTAGAGTAACTAAATTTATTTTCACAAAAAATCTTTTCGCTCAGTTTTCCAAAAATAAATTTATTTCATTATAAAAGTGAGAATTGTTAATTTAATGTTTTATGAATCAAAATATTCAATTAATGCTTGGTAATAAAATATTAAATGGATTTAATTTGATAAATATCATCAATTATTATATATTTGTAATATGTATTTCATAATTATTGTTTGGCAATTGATTGATCGTTAAACAGCTAAATTTATGCATTTGGCAGACGATTATAATAAAAAATAATAAAGTTAAAAATAATTTTATATATAATTCTCATTTTCATTTTTTCCACCCCCTTTTCTTCAGTTTAATCAAAATGATGGAATTTTTCGAAATTCTCAAATTATTTATTTAGTTGAAATTCTGAGAGATATTACAGATATAATGTTTTTATTATTTGTTAAACAGCCAAATTTATGCATTTGGCAGACGATTATAACTGAAAATAATAAAAATGAAAATAATTTTATATACAATTCTCGTGTTTTGTTTTTCATTCTTTTTTCTTCAATTTAATAAAAATGATGGAATTTTTCAAAATTCACAAATTATTTATTTAGTTGAAATTCTAAGAGATCATAGAAATGTTTTTACTATTTCTTTATAAACCAGTTTTTACTCTACTGCCATAGATCGCCCTAAATTCTCGCTCTGTAAGGGGCATATTTTGGGTATGGTTCGCCATTTAGAACGTTCGATATCTGTCACACTAAACAAGATATCTTCTTTATGAAAGATCTAGGATTTTTTTTACGGCTCGTAAAATATCGAACAAAGACGATTTTATTGGCGAGTGATGAAGTTCTCAAAGTAAAAGGGACCCGGAAAGTAAAGAGAAGAATTTTTTAATCTGTTTGGTTTCTTCATTACAGAGTCTTTTACTTCCGTCTTTATACGAAATCCTCTAATCGCATATAATGTTCTAACTTGTAGCCCCAATCTGATGTGACATTCATTACTTTTGAAATATTTACTAGATAGGCCAGGTTATTTTGATCGTCTGATGACAGAGGCAACTGTTGCTCATTTATTACTACTGAAAAATTGTAGCAAATCTTGTTCATTTTTTTAAATTTAATATTTTTATTTTTTTAAATCTTATCTTTTACATTCAGAATTCGATGTTAAACAAAAATGAAAAGAAAATTATAATAAAAAGAAGAGGAAAAAATAAGAATGCAAAGAATGAATTAACAAGTATAACAGATATCGGATGTGACTGCTATAGAACAGTACAGAAAATAATCAAAATTCGCTAATTGTGCATAAATGATTAAGATCCCATGTAGGATCCTTGTCTTTACATTGGTCCATATGTTCTTTTACATTACATTACACTAATCTCTGATTTTTTATAATTTCTTTAAAGCTTCGAAGCTATAAATATTTGCAAATAATTCGAAACATGAAAACCATAACATAAACAAGTTCAATTAACATTAAATAAAGCTAAATCAATTAAAAACAAGTCTGATGAAAGCAGATTTTTAATTCCATTCTATATGAAATGCAGAAAATTACTGTAATATTTTTAAAATCAATTTTGAGGTATGGATTAATCTACATTTTATAAAAATCACTGAAAAATTGGAATTATGTCTGCTTCTTTGTCTGCTAATTAAGAAATGCAATGAAGTTAGGAAGACGAGCTTTTAATACGCCATTTTTTTACCAAAATTGAACGATTCTATGAAATTTTGGTTGAAATCAGTCCATGAGAAATTCATGTCATCCGCCCAATCGAAAAAGGAAATGATAATTTAAAGTAGTGCATTCAAATTGTCATTAAATTATAAAATATGGAAAAAATTCATAACAGCCATTTTATTGATTTAAATTATTGAAGTGGCTCTTTTAAAGAGATCTCTAACTTTGCACTCAGGTTTTTTTGGATTAGGTGTGCGTGTGTGAGGGGTTAGAAGTTTAAACATCATTTTCTCAAGATTAATATTCATCTTTTTTTATCAGTAATAAATTGATTCTTTGGTTTTGTTAATTATATATATTATATACATATATCTATAAATAATAAATATAAAACAAATTAATAGTTATATATATATATATATATAATGAATTTCGAATCCTGTCGGCTAAATAATATATAACATATTTTGATTGAAGTAGAATGCAGGTTCGAAACAGTGAAGAGACTTTGCATTTCTAATTTCGTTTTATTCTATTCAGAGTGGCAGGCATGATTATATACAAGAAAACGCAGCGTGGTACAAAGCAGAAGTAAGAAGAGCGAAAAAAAAAAAAAAAAAAAAAAAGGGTGCGAACAGATAATGCTAGCCTTATATAACATAGGATTTCCGGCCACGCGCCGAGGGAATGACCTTTGATACCTTTTGAAGGGTAAAAGTATCACTTTCATTTAATACGTAGCGCGCATTATTTTTACAAAGGGATTAATTAAACCGAAAGTGGAATTGGATCACGAATTAAGAGAATATTTTAGAATGAAGTTATTATGGTCTAAATTAAGATAAAATCTTGGAAATTAATTAAATTGAAATAAGAATTAAAATATCATTATATATATAAATATATATATATATATAAACTATTAATTTGTAATTCACTTAAATCATGAAAATAGATAAAATATGTAATATTTAGTCAGTTAATAAATGCAGTCATTATAATACAGTTGGATTTACACACCAGTCGTAAAAACTCGCATCATTGTATTTATAGTTTTATTTTAACTTCAACTTGACCTTTCCTATTAAAAGTTTTAATTTATATATAAAATTAAAGAATGGTGGATTTTACATATATTAGATAATCCTTATTTTCTTTCTAAATGTCTTTCTTTAATTTTATAAAAGAAGTTTTTTATTTTTAATTTGAACTACTTCCAGAAAATAGTTTTATATAATAATACCTTGAATAGTTTTAAATTTTAAAAAAGTGAAATGGTAGTTAAATTAAATATAGATTTCAATGAGATCTTGGAATGGTTTAACAATTACCAGTAGTATTGCTTGACTTAATTTTCATTATATGTCAATTATTCTGAAGGTTCATTATAAGAATTCAACATATATGATAAGATAATTGATTCATTATATATCAGAAATTTCGTATAATGTTGTTTGTTCAATGTAGACGGCATGATTCATACAGCGTTGTTATATCTTTAAAAATATCTCTACACAATATAACAGTGATAGCGGGCTCACAAAATTTTTAAGTAGATTGGAGCCTCTTGCCTGAAATAACGTAACAGAATAATATCTTAAATATACTCGGTTTATTTTTATTTTATTTTTGAAATTTACTATTAATTGCAAAACAACGATAACGTAATAAAAAAAGTATATGTCTCCCCAACGTGCCTTAGCATAAATCCAGGATATACTATGAAAGGTATTGTTAAGCTATATACATAAATTATTTTAAAACATTTATTAAAGTTTAAAAATAAAAATATAAGAAAATCGGGCAATAATAGTGATCCGAAGTTATTGAGAGAAAACAGTTAAATTTGATTAATTAAAAAAAGTAATTAAAATTTTCAGTAAATCAGGAGAGTCGGGTACCCAGTTTATCGCCAAGACGGAAAAAATTCTAGCCAACCTATAAAAACTCGCCAAGCTAATATAATGAAATTTTTTTTAAAAAATGATTAATATATTTGGAAACTGATAATTTAAAAAAAAATTACAGCTTGGAGTCATTCCCGCCATGCACCCAATTTTCCTGCATGACTCGACATCGATTACTCTAGATCTAATCATTCATTAAAAAAAAATTTGTATCATGTATATCACAATTTCTTACTAGAAAGAAAGACTATATACATTATCCTGCAATAAATCAGTAGATTCGAAACATAATGTTTGAACATTTTTCTTTCCTATTAAAAATATTAAATTTCATTATAAAATTTCAAAATAAACAATAAAGAAATCAAATATTATTTAAAAATAATCAAACTGCATAGTAAATGTTCTATCATGAACTTTTGCACAATTCACTTACAAATGTAGTATATGAAATTCATGACAATCAAGTCAGATATTTTTTTGGAATATTTATCACCAATCTTTATGTTTTTAAATGTTTTATTCAAAAATATAAACTGTATAACTAAAGGAAAGTTGCATCTCATGATTATTAACATAAAATTTCTATAAGAGACTACTTAAAATAATTATAAGGCAGAAAGCAATATATTAAAATTATATTACGTCATAAAATACAAACACCTTTCTTTAGATAAATTTTCAGAGTTCTTATAAAGCACAAAATAGAAATAAATAATTTTTATACGAATGTAATTTTTAAAAAAAACAGACTCCAAATATTTTAGCACTTTTTTTAAATCTTACATTTAAGGTTTGGCGTGTTTCATACTATAAATGATTTCCTCCGCTGTTTCCCACGCCAATTTGGAATGATTCTCTTTGAATACTTTCCAACCATCGGAATAAATTATTTCCGAATTTTTTTGTATGAAATCCAGCACCGACTTTCGTAGATTTTCATCGTGGTGCATGTCTGCAAGAACTAGAATGTCACATACATTAGACTCGGAGAGATTCGATTTTAAAAACTTTGAACATTTTTCACTCAAATCCATTATTCCGTACCTATCGGCAGCTTCGAACAAATTTGCCGCCATCTCCCACGTGAGTTTTTGCAATTTATTCTCGTAGATATAAAACAACAGTTGATGCAGTGTGTCTGCATCCATGTCGGGAATATCGATGCATGTGCTCGTCTTTTCCTTCATGTCTTTGGTAAACATCGCTTTGAAAACGGGAGAACGGCTGCTCAAAATGAGCTTGTGGACAGGAAAGGATACGGTGCCAGCCCGGAGGCTGACGTCACTTAAAGTTTTATCGTCCTTAAAACTATTGATAATCTCTTTAAAAGGACATACGGCAGGCTCATTCAAGTCCTCAGAAGATGTTTCTTTCTTCTCTGTGTCAGACGATTTCAAATGTAAATAATGTAATATTTTGTAGCCATCTATTTTGTTCAGGACAGGAGGCTGAGATGTAAGTCTAAATTCACACCGCACGAGAAGCACATCGTCCGATAACAAAACTGCTGCATTGGTTGTCAACTTATCTTTTTCAAAAACACTTAATTCGGAAATTTTTGATCTTGTATTCAGAGCTGCTGAAGTTCGTTTGGAAAGAAAAACCGTTCCTTCTGCATCTAAAAGAGCAATTTCCGCCTCTACGTCATAATATTTTTCTATGTTAGGTACTTCCAAATCAAAAAATATAAATTCTTTACCATTCCTTTTAGTTAAATTAACAGCCAGTAACAGATTTGGACATCCTTCCATAATTGAATTCAGGTGCAGGGTCCACTTTTCATATCGCCGAAGAGAACTGAACTCCCTTATGGCCCAAAAGCAAGAACGTTTATACACCTGGAAGTGAGTAGTAGCGAAGCACAAATCAGATTTTGATATTTTGGTTCTCGTTCTCGACATGCGACATCGAACGGTTAGCGTATCTCTTGGCCGGAATATAGGTTTCCTTTCTTTGAAAATTGCATTCGTTTGGGGAATCACTAATTCCTGAGAACATCCTTCCCTTCGGAACTGACCAGTGCCGGATTTTTCAGTTAATGACGAACCGTTAGCATCAAGGAACGAAAGTTCGAACTCTACTTCGATACTGTCCGGTCCGCTGTCCTCCGCCACTCTTTCAATCCATAAAAGTGCTCCTCCTTGACTAAAAACAATCATAATTAAATTCCATTTCGTCATCTCCATAGACTTAACAATAAACTCCGGGCTTTCCCACCGCCCAAATCTGGGAGCATGTTTGATTTTCCAAATAAATGTAAAATGCGCTCCGTACTTATCATCCTTATTAGTCGAAGCAGCCATCGTGTTATGTTTGGCATTAACCGATGTGCTCCGATAATCGTCTGCGAGCGAACAAACAAGAAAAGGGTATTTCCCTTTTTCAGCGTTTGCCGGTCTGATATCGCTCTTTTGGTAACTTGCCAGATAAAATAAGGCGGAACTATTTTCATTAAACTGTTGCTACTCGTCAGATGATTCATTCAAACAAAATCAGAATATGTTTACTCATCCCTTATCACTACACACAAAGACAGAAAGATAATATTATCTGAAAAAAAAATGCAGCAAGTAAATTTCGAGTATTTAAACATAAACTATGATAAGATATTTATGAGAATCAAGACAGAAATAAAACTAGAAATGCGAACTCTACGACCTTGATATGAAATAAATTCTTTGGTTTTATTTACGTTTGTAATATGATTGCCAAGCTCTAAGTCCAGAATGTGAGTTACAGACCGCGATTCGCCACATTTTCTCCTCATTAGAAAGTTATTTTTAATTTAAAAAATTAAATCGACAGTTAAATTTAATTTTAATCTAGTTAGTTTTCAGAAAAATTATCTCTTTCACAACTTTTATTTAATAGAATGCCATCTCATACATCACGTATCCATAGCAATTTTTGGTCACTGAACGATTCGATGGACATCACATTAAAATTTTATTAAAACCTGAATATTTTCTGAAAATATATAAAAAAAAAATATTTACAGAATTGACAATCATATATATATATATAAAAGATAGTAATATGTAGCAGTTTATTATAATTTTCTACTTTGTAAGACTTTTTTTTCTTAGACTAATGTTTTATGGTATAGAAAAAATATCTGAAGTAATAATAAATAGAAAAATATTATGAAGTAAAAAAAACTCAATTGTTCAGCGCTTACTTCTTATAACATGGTAAATGAAAAGACAGTTAAAAAAACCTATTATAAAACAATTTAGTTACTAGTTATAAAACCAGTAAGAAGGTCACCACAAAACTTTCTCGCATATTCTCTAATAAAAGAATTATTCCCCACTTTACGAAAAAAAATTATAGTCCTTGAGTAAAGTAGAGAACGCCTTGCATGACATTGGCGTACAATTATTATAAAATACAAACTTTTGGCGTGAATTTAACATTTTTACTGAATCTATCGTGTGATTCTTGGCGAGTTATTTGGCGATTTGCCTCTGGCACTCGGTTAATAGTATCCGAAAGTCGAATTCGTGTTTTAGATATATTTTTTGCCGTCCAAATGAAGCCTAAAATTTGACACAGAACTGCAATTGTAGTCACAAAATCATATTAAATTTAATGTATTTAAGTCATTGCATTTTTGAGTATCGAGTTTACATACTTCTGAAAGTATAGACCGATAGACAGTTAATATGTTGTTGGATTTGGATCAAAATTTATTAGATGTCTATACTGCAGATGATAAATCTATGTACCAAATTTTATCTATCTAACTCTCTTCGTTTTGAAGTTATCATGTTAGCTGATATTCCAATAATCGGACAGACAGACTTCCTCTGGATGGATTTTGCTCAAAATTTGAGATATATATACAAATTTGGTATAAAGACCGTATACCAAATTCCATCCGTCCAGCTCAAAGTGTTTTTTGAGTTATCTTTGTTACAGATAAATAGACAGATATTTTTCGAATTCTTTTGACGATCACAATGCTTTCTCCATACTATGCATACGAGAAAGCAAAAATATTTACAAAAAAAAAAAAGAATACAAATACTTAATGTACTTAAAACATAACCGTAAAATTAATGATGATTTAATTATAATTAAAATTAATCTGATAACATTTTCATATTTAAGACAGGGTAAAAAATCCTTTTTGCACAATTGGATTTTTTCAATTATGAAAGGAAAGCTACAAAATTTCACCTAATCTTTAATGAATTAAAATTTCATTTAGAATTTCAAAAAAATCTCTGCGCTATTAAAAAACGTTAAATGGTTAGATCACGTTTCAGTATAACTCTAACAGCAAGATCACAGTTATAGTAATTTTCACTTTAAGTATAATAATTAGGATGTATAAATATTTCCAAAAAATTCTTAATATTAATAATTAATATTCACTTATATTAAATTCCAAATTAATAATAGCTTAAAAAAATTGTAAATAAAAAGAAATTCACTATCATTCTATCCATTTTTTAAAATTCTATTTCATGATCCTTAATTTATAATTTTTATTTCATAATTTAATCACTATCAAAAATTTTAATAAAAATTGATAAATTAAAAAAAGTACATACTTTATGTATATATATATAAAAAAAAAAACCTTGGCGAATCTAAAATGGAAACTAAAATTTAAACATAAAGCGATACAACGCATCAAGTTTGCAAATGTTGTGATGACGTAACCTTCAACTTGCACCTGCTTATTATTATTATTTTTCTTTTTTGGCAGTTTGTCACTATTTAATGAGTGATAGGAGTCAGCAGCTCTGTGTTTAGCAATATTTAACATTTCAAAGATGAATGCATTAAGAGTCTATGAGGAATTTTATATAAAATATCTGAAACTATTGCACTGAAACCTGCGTTAAGCCGAACAAAAGCGAAACCAATTGCAAGATCGATTGGCGGAATCTTGAAACAAACTTAATTCAACAAAATATTAATTTATTGCATCTAATTACTTATTACAGTGTTCAAATC
This sequence comes from Argiope bruennichi, assembly GCF_947563725.1. Classification (NCBI taxonomy): domain Eukaryota; kingdom Metazoa; phylum Arthropoda; class Arachnida; order Araneae; family Araneidae; genus Argiope; species Argiope bruennichi. The sequence goes on from NC_079160.1 coordinate 75,239,100, forward strand.
AATGCAATAAAAACTTAAGGAATGCTTGAAAACAAAAAATAATTGAATTATTTTAAGAAAAGTAGCTTTTCTACAGCAAAAATAGTTAGCAGAGTTTTAAAAAATAAAAATGATTGATTCATATAATGCAACTTGGTATGCGAATTACTAAAATATGTGACTTTCGTTTCATTTTCTTACATACCTTATACAGCAAACTTTTCAATATCATAATTGTCGCTTATCGGATTGACAAATAGTAATTATTTAAATAATTTTTTTAGATATTCAAAGCACTAAAAAGTATAAAATATTTTTCTAGCCTCATACAGATTCAAAACCACAGATTTTTAAGACAATCGGAATGGACTAGGAGAAATTATTTTATACTTTTTAGTCAGTTTTAAAAACGTAGTATATTAAATTTTTTATTTAAATTATTATTTTTTCGTTTTAATCTGTGTGTATATTATTTTGCAATCGATTTTAAACTCACTTTTTAATGAGCTGCAGCCGATTTTAAAATGTATATGGAAAAAACAAATAAACGAATTAATATTGTATTACCATCAGTTCTGATGGTAGTGCAATATTACTATATGTTATGCTATGTTCACAATTTTAAGTCTTTAGTGCATAGTGAAATTATGTATTATTATATTAGATTAAAATCTATTGCAAACTTTGTACCTAACAGACAAACAAAGAAACAGACAAAAAAAAAAAAAAAAAAAAAAAACGATTTAATAAAAACGTATTAAAAGGTTTTAAAATGCAAATTGTTCTTGACTAATACTGAATCTCAGGATAACTTTTTATTATTTGCAATCATAATATCTTCTGCAAATGCAAATGGTATTTATTAAAATCAATAAAATTTGCAGAATTCAAAAAAAAAAAACCAATATAGTTCAAGCAATTTATTCTGAAATAAATGTTGTAATATTCGTAATAATGTGATTCTAGAAAGCAAAACTTGACAAAAAAAATGATTTAATTAAATAAATTACTTCAATCAATATTGTTGTGGAAGTTGCGTTTTAAATACGCATAAAAACGTCTTTTTGTCAGTGCCTTTACCTTAATTATATATATATATATATATATATATATATATATATATATATATATATATATATATATATATATATATATATATATAAGAGGCTAACGTACATAGCACAGAAATCGTTCTTATTACTTATTGTCAAATGGCAACAACAAAATGCAAACAAATTACTGTGCGAACATTTCAAACTGCTTCATTGAATGTTTTTACAGCTGCATTTAATTCAATGCTTCGCTAATTAATGCAGCTGCAAAATATTATTAAAATTTCTGAATAAGGCCCAGCAAAAACTATACATTAAGAAGAAATAAAATGTTAAAGAAAAAATAGGCATTAGAAAGCTTAATCGAAAGCGATAATAAGGCTTAACTACTGCCAGATTTGTAATTGCTATGATTTACTTACAGAAATTGATTACTGTATCTTACAAAACTTTTATCTCACAAAAATGTTTTTTAATTATCTTTAAACTCGAAAAAATTGTCTTTTTTTATGATATCAATTTTATTTCTGTACAATGTTATTTTATTTTATTTTATTTTTTTAAACTGTAATACATAATTCTTAACAACTGAAGTCTTTTAAGTTATGAAATTTAAACTCGTCCATCAAAATAATCGATCACGGGATTTTGCCAATGTTAAAATTAAGATTAAAATAATACTTTTTTTTTTTTTTTGAAAATAATGCTCCGAATTCCTTTCCGCTTTTATTTTGTGGTATATACACTTTTCAAGTTGCACGTGTTATACATGTGGTTATCAAAATAATGGAAATACCTTCGATTTATAAAGAATCCTTAATTAGTATGATATAGACCGCATGCAATACAGCCTTTGGCATGTAATACAGCTTGGATTCGCCTAGGAATCAATTCATACAAGTGTTGAATAGGGTTTAGAGGAATATTGTACCATTCTTCCTGGAGATATTTTGAAAGTTCTGGGAGAGATGCCGATGGAGGATATCGATTCCGTATTGAACGCTCTAAAATAAACCATAACGGTTCGTTTATATTGAGGTCTGGTGACTATGCCGGTGAAGGCAGATGTTTAACTTCATTCTCGTGTTCATCAAACCATGATTGGACAAGTCTCGCTGCATGGATAGGTGCATTATCCTGGAAAATTCAATCTCCTGCAGGAAACAAAGTTTGCATCATCGGATAAACCTTGTCAGCTAAAATTTCTCTATACTTCTCCCCAGTGACCCTTCCTTTCAGGGTTAAGATTTGTGCAGCAGAAAACCACAACATGGCTGCCCATATCATGATAGATCCACCATCTTGCTTGACAGTTGGAAGGAAACAATCACAATTATACGCTTCTGCAGGAGTCCTCTAAACGTGCACCCGTCTTGTTGTTGAGAAAAGTGTTAAACACGATTCGTCAAACCATATTACTTTCTTCCACTAATCAATCGACTAGGTTTTGTGAGCGTGACATCATTGTAAACGACGTTTACCATTAACATCTGTGACAAGTGGCTTGGGAATTGCTGATCTGCCATAAATGTTCTTTTTATGAAGTTGCATTCTAACTGTAATCACTGGCACTGGAGAATCCAGATGGGTATTGAGCTCTGCGGTCACTTTTTAGACATTACAACCCGCTTCAGTATCCGTCGATCTCTTTCACCGAGTTTCTCTTTCCGCCCACTATTTTGCTTTGCCGAGCTTGTGTTGCTGCGCTGTGTGCACGCTGTCATGACTTTAGACACCGTACCTCTAGAAACGCCTAAAAGTTGAGATGTTTCGGTCACACTTGCTCCAGCTAGACGGGCTCCTACAATTTGGCGTCTTTGAAAATCGGAGAGGTCCAACATTTTACATTTTTGAAAAAAAAAAAAAAAAATCCAAGAATTACAGAACTTTAATAAAGCTAACACATACTACCAGAATATATACATTGTTACTTCTAAAAAAAACTGGTGGCTATTATTATATTTTAATGCTTACGAAGCGCATTAAAAAATGTCACTTTTATTCACAGGTGTTACCATTATTTTAATAACCACCTGTAGTTTTAGATTTATTCATTTAAACTCAAGTTTTTCTGTCGTATCAATAATAAAGTAATGTTTTAAAAAAATTATTCCAACCACATTAATATTTAACAGTCTAGGAAGCTAATAATCTAATCAAATAAGCTGAGCACCAAAGGCAGTTAGTACTTTTTTTAAAAAAAAATACTACACGTTTCATGATATCCGCAATAAAATCTCTTATCTATTCTTGGAAGAAATAGTAGCGCTTTCAAATATGGAAGACGATAGGTTTAAAGAGCGCCAACCATTATTCTGAACTCGCGATAACCATGTCTTGAACAAACGATTATACCATGGGCCACCACGATTTCATCATCGTTCTATAATAACAATGACACTCCTGTACGACAATTGCTGTGCAGTTATGTTATTGGTCCCGACTCCAAATTAATTTTAATAATTAGAGCTCCTTTTCTTTAAATAACTTTCATCCACATTTTACTTCAAAATAGTATCTTTATAACAGCTCTGAACAACCATATGAAATTTATATTTTTTGAGCAACAAGATTTTTTTTCTTTGTCATTTCGAAAACGACAACAAGAAAAAAGACGATATTAACTGTTATTTTAAAGTTATGTATAAAGTAGTTCAAGCCAAAACAGTATTCCCTTCTCAGCAACTAAGTTTCAGTACCGCATATTATTATCTTTCAAAACCCATCATTTACAAAAATATTTTAGATATGTGTAGGTGTCAATCCCGAAATCGCACAGGGGTTTATTGTCCGTCCTATATGCGATTGTATTTCAGGAACTTTTTTTAATTGTAGGAGGTAAGTCTATCGGTGGTTTGATAGGTTGTCTTATCGACTTTCTTCATTGTTCTGTCGTAGCATCTGGTATTTGCAAGAAATATGCAGGCTTTAATCTATCAATAGATACTTAACATCTTTGCCTGCTATTTTAAAGTTCTCTTAAAGTTCAAACTACTGTATAATTTCATTGGTTCGGAATGATATAATGGATACCATTATATTTGAAAGTTTTAAACACTTCCATTTATAGCACTTAATCATTTTCTAAAAGCAGGAACAAACAATCTGCCATTCATTTTGCAAATTTAACAAGTATCAGATCTATATATTTTCAATGGGATTGACCCCTGTCAACGTTATAGATGTAAAAATAAAGCAATGAATCACAAAATACAAGATTAAAATATTTATTATTTTAAATAGTTTACACAAATTGATTAGTCAAAAATAAAAACAAAATAACGTTCACTTCTACTATTAAACTCTTAATCAACATTTTGTCGAGGTATCCATCCCCCACATGCGATAAAAGAGATCGATACGGTAAAATAATTTTTAAAAGATAATCAAAGAAGGTCACTTCTTGCAAATAATCTAACATCATCCAGTCTTTTATTTGTTTTAAAATTAAGATATTTTGATCCTTTGAATTCAAAACTGAATGGAAAAATCAGATTAAAATAAATTAGTTGCCTCGTTACATCTACAGATTTTTAAAGAAACTAATAACAATTTTAATATAATATAATTTAATAACTTATAACGAATTTCCTGGTGATTATTTTTTTTTTTTCTTTTCATTTTGGTAATCACATTTGGCAACAGTTTATGATTTGCAAAAGTAAAGCAGTTCATGCTTCACAATACATTCTGGATTCCACCTTTGTTTCTTGATAGATAAAATCTATTTACACATGAAAATTTATGAAATGGTATAAAATGGACTTTTTGAAATGCTCTTGTAAAGGATTGCAACAAAATAGAAATGCATATATTTAAAATAATTATCGGAAATTTTTAGCATATTTTCTCACAGATGCATACAATTATACCTTAATTTTTTTTCTCATGAATTATAATTTAAGATAGTTGATTAACTCTGACCTAAAAAGCTAGTTCCAAACACTGATGAATTTTTACAGAAAAAACAATGGAATAATTGCAAAATATGTTTTAAACTATTTGGATAAACTGGATTTTATTTTTGATGCTTTTAAAAATAAAAAACTTTCGTCAGAATTTCAAAAAAATCAAATTTAAATGTCAAACCAATAACTTCCTGCTATTTTAGATTTGACTTTTAATTTTTCCAATGCAAATTAAATTTAGTTTATTTTCTTAAGATTATAACATAATTATAACACTTTTTTTTTTGGAAAAAAAAAAAACGAATATGGTCTCAATTTTTGTTACTAACCTATTAAAAAAGTTGATAAGATTGCTGACAGAATAAGTTTACATTTAAAACTCATATATAATGTAGAATTCATTTTTTAACAATCTAAATGATATTAAAATTACTATAAAAGTTTAAAATATAAAGAATCCATATAATAAAATATAAAGAATTTAGATATTTTTGTGACAGTACTTTTAGATTAATCTAAAATTTCAGCATAAGCTTAATGCGCAGAGAAGAACCTGAATCTTTATTGGTTAACAATCCCATATTTCGTTATTCGTAAGTTTATCCAAAACGAAATATTCTATTGTGAAAGTAGCGTGGAAACCACTAGTTCATGTTTAAGCATTATTTAAAACGTCGATTTTTGTTTCGCATAAAATAATCCGTTTTTAATAATTCATTTTGATTCCCTTAATAATTTTATAATCCACGCTTTATGCTTTTGTCTTATGCTACCCTTTTTGTCTTTTGCGCTATTCCATTTTTAACTGAAGTTACATAAATTCCATTTCATTCAGATATTTGTCATTTTTATCATTTCTTTTAGCATTGATCCAGCATGAATACTTTTGTCCGCATAGTTTTTCTTTCTAGTCTATCAAAAATTAAAAATAATTTTAAATTATTATCAATTAAAGCTATCTGAAATTGTTCGAATTAATGCTCTCTCATTCTCTCTTCATCAAATTTTCAACTTGGTTTTTTTAATTCCTCGGATAACGAAAGATTTGTTATGATCCACCAGATGAAACATCTTCTTGTCCAACAATCTGCCTTTCTACAGCATGCTGATCATCAACATCAACTACGTCCACCTGTCCCAAATTATCATCGAGCTGATGCTCCACCATTTCCTCAGCCAAGCTGCTGGGTCTTATGTGCTCGCTTGATTGCAAAAATAAATCTTCATTGGATTGATCCTCTGGTGGATTATCTGGATCTCCTAGAACCTGTCTTGCTGTATTCTGCTCATCAGCATCATCAATTATGTTCACTTGCCCAAAACTACCATCGAATTGATGCTCGTCCGCTACATTACTAGGGATCACTTGCTCTCCTGATTGCAAAACCAAATCTTCATTGGATTGATCCTCTGGTGGATTATCTGGATCTCCTAGAACCCGTCTTGCTGTATTCTGCTCATCAGCATCATCAATTATGTTTACCTGCCCAAAACTAAAATCGAATTGATGCTCGTCCGCTACATTACTAGGGATCACTTGCTCTCCTGATTGCAAAACCAAATCTTCATTGGATTGATCCTCTGGTGGATTATCTGGATCTCCTAGAACCTGTCTTGCTGTATTCTGCTCATCAGCATCATCAATTATGTTTACCTGCCCAAAACTAAAATCGAATTGATGCTCGTCCGCTACATTACTAGGGATCACTTGCTCTCCTGATTGCAAAACCAAATCTTCATTGGATTGATCCTCTGGTGGATTATCTGGATCTCCTACAACCGGTCTTGCTGTATTCTGTTCATCAGCATCATCAATTATGTTTACCTGCCCAAAACTACCATCGAATTGATGCTCGTCCACTACATTACTAGGGATCACTTGCTCTCCAGATTGCAAAATCAAATCTTCATTGGATCGATCCTCTGGATCTCGTAGAACCTGTCTTGCTATATTCTGCTCATCAGCCTCCTCAATTATGTTTACTTGCCCCAAACTATCATCAAATTGATGCTCGTCTGCCAAATTACTTAGGATTATTTGCTCTCCTGATTGCAAAACTAAATCTTCGTTGGTCCTGTCTTCTGCTGAGGTATCATCCCTGGTCTCTGAATCCTGAATATTCTGTCTATCTCGAGCATCGATAGCGTCTTCCAGATTGGCAATACCCTCTTGATCACCAGATGCTAATTCATTATGCGATTGCACATACTCCCAATTCTCCTCTTGATCGATATTTTGCCAAATTTCTCCATTTTGCTCTTCTGAAATATATTGAACAGGCCCCGGATGAATATAGAGACACTTTTCTCTATCCGAGCATTTCCCTTTCTTATAGAACTTGCAAAGTTTTTGACGGACGTTGGCTTTATAAGCATCTATCCACTGCTTTTTTTCTTCTGCACTTTCGAACCATCGTCCACTTGGCACGACGACAAGGCTTTCCGTCCGGCATGCAGGACAAAGTTTCGGCTGGCTTGCTCTCCGTTTGACATCTCTCCATTTGCGGATGCAGTCCAGACAAAAAATATGATTGCAGCTGTCTTGAATGCCGAATTTCTGTCTGGTAAATAACTTGTTTGATCCCCAAACGTATTCCAAGCAAATCGCGCACATCTTGTCCTTGCTGATCATGAATTTGAACGCAATGTCCATGTCCTCGAGGAAGAAAGCCTCGCACGCTCTGAGATGGTCTTCTCGTTGCTGCTTGTCAAAAGGATGCAGAAAAGCAAGGTCACAGAATTGGCAAATATCCCCGTGCACGTAGAGACATTCATCTCCGAATTCACATTCTGTAAAAATGAAGTTATAACACATCTTGGTGTGATCGGGGTCTGGTTCAGGCTCTGGATTTGCTTCGTATAGAGGTTCATCTGCTGGAAGTTTTTGTGGTTCATTGTGACTATACCAACACTTTTCTCCATAATAGCATGCCCCTTTCTATAAAAAGAAGAAGAATGAATGTAAAACGCATTTAGATGGCTATACGAAAATTCTGAAGAGTAGAAATCAGCCAATGAAAGCTGCACTGATATTAACTAAATTTATTGAAAGCTACAAAACTGCCACACAACGTCACACTTTGATAAAATCAATACTTTACCAAATCTAATTAATACTTTATTATAATATTTATTTATAAGCTCCAAACATTTAAATATATATGCGTATAGACATGATGCCATACAATCATGAATCCATAATAAATAAAAACATGCGATTTTGAATAGCTACTGAAATAAAGAAATAACAAAAAATAAAAAATTGAAATTAAATCAACCACTTTATTAAAGAATGATCTTATATTGTATATTATTAAAACCTCAGATTAAGCCTTAATCTCCCTTTGACATAACTTATTGCCTGAATGGAAGTAGCTCGACCCTACTCCATCAGAGAAGTGGGAACCAGCCACTGAAGAGACAGATTCTCATCCCCAATATAAGTCTTCTATGTGATAGTAAGTCAAGTCAACCTTCTAACTCTCCGACCCGCCCTAAGGCACACGGATTTAAACCATAGAACTGAATGACCGGACCGCCGCAACAGCAATTGGCGGGAACTGTGGTTGAGTCCTAAGGGCCGTCACCGGCCACGGTACAACCCTCCCCGAAGGAAGTACGTCCCGTCATCGATGGGGGGAGTCAGATCCCCCACCTATTAGTGTACCCTCCAGGGTGGCGAGATCCAACCACCATGCCGGAAGCATCTCATCCTCATTTCGAGGTGCCCCCCCGAGGGTCCTATGTGATAGTAATCAGAGATCGGAGCATTATATCATTGTGATATTTAATTAATTAGATCTGTGATGAATTAAATAGACTAATTCCATATCATTCATTGCAATTCCATATATATATATATATATTTATGCAATTTAGGAACACAAAATAATTAAAGTAAAGTGAGTAGCATATTCGTATTTAAAGTACAAAAGATTTTTGAAAATCTTCAAACGACATCTAGCGGATAATAATACTAATTAGATGAAAATTATTATGATTGCTAAAAACCATTTACATATTTACATTTTATGATAAGAAACAGTGAGAAAAAAAAAAAAGGAATACAGGGAGAAAAATTGATGAAACTTGGGATATAATTTTATTTCTAAAATTTAAATCTGCATCGTATTTCGGGAAAAAAATTAAACTATTTGCTGTACGCAATAATTCAAAGAAACAGCAACAATATAAATGAAATTTGGTGTTTTTATACCAAAATTATAAATCTATGAATTCAGAGAGGGTCTAAAAAATACTCGATTCCTTTCACTAAGCTATGAAGTTAAATACAAGATGCACTTAATTATGTAAATATGTAAGGGATTATACAAGTATGCAGAGCTGGATTAAAGCCTCTAGGAGCCCATAGGCAATGCTCCTTTCCATCTCACCGATTTTCAAAATCAAATTTCATTTATTGATTTTTAATATTTATAAAGTAGCTTTAAATAACAAACTATTTAAATGTGGATCATTTACAAAAGAGTTGGTTTCAGTAAAAATAATTTCAAACAAAACAGTAAAAAATATAATATAAATCATATTTAATCAGGGAATAATTTTTAACTTGTAAAATTGGGCAGTTTTTAAATTATAAAGCACGATAATTTTTTAGAATTTTTAAATAACATAAAATTTACAAATGATAATTAATTAGAAATGTGAAAACTTTTTGAATAGAACTCTATTCAAAAATTAAAACAATGTTTGATTTTAATTTGAATAAACTCGACTGCACAGCCTTTATAATGAAATAAGTACAAAATTAAATAACTAAAAATACTGTAAAAATATCTAGAGGACCTTAGAATTGTGCCTATTTAATAATCCAGTTCTTGTATGGGAGACAAAAATAGTAATAGTTCAATTATGTTAACGTTCCTTTTGGAAACAATCTGAGAACTATTTTGGAATGGACCTTGTACTTTTGAACCTCAATCAAATGATGAGGCCACCCTTTTCCCAAACTTCCACACCACAACAACGGGTGGACGTTTCTGGTTTCTAGCCTAGAGCACTACAGGCCCAAAACCTTATCATAAAGCCACCACGCCGTGAGAAGATAGGGATGAGAAACCATAAAATATATTCTTGAAACATCATTAAAAATATAAACAAATGGAGAAAAAAATCGAAATAAAAAAATATCCTATACAATCAAATCAAGTATTGCAAAACATTTAGGTAATAAAGGGAAAAATAATATTGAAAAAAAAAATAATTTCGTGACTTAAATAACAAACTAACCTTTTCATAACAAAAGCAATTCTTGGGAACAACCTGTTGATTCTGTGGTCTTTTAAAATGTCTGTGGGTTTTTGTTTCTTGTGCAGGCATAGCTAAAGAAGAATCTTCGACAGTGGCTGGCATGTCCTCTGTTTTTTGAGGTTCTTTTCGAGCTGGACCGACCACAATGAATTGATTTAACAGTTCAGGTTTTGGATAGACTTTGCCTTTTGGTCTGATGTGTTTATACCAGCATTTAGAAGCAAATTTACACGACGCCCTTTTATAAAAAGGGCAGTTTTGAACATCAGATGGATTGTTAGACGGAAAAGATCGTTTAGGCAAACTGTGATTGTATAAACATTTTTCTCCATATCCACAAAAGCCCTTTTTGAAATAACGACAGACTTTGGCAGATTTTTTCTTTATGGGAAGAGGATCAGATTTTTGGATCACAATTTCTTCAGCCATTTTTTGTGGGAAACGTCAGTACATTGAAATGCTTCTCATGAACAGGGAAATTTCTTTTGCGCATTCACTGAATCAATGAGCTTCTAAAACAGTGTTCAGACGAGGCCAACTATTGCGAGCAATTGAAGGCCACACCTTCTTCAGGCAGATCATGTGACCGCAATGAAACAGAGTAGAGTGAGTGAAACCCCTGATAGATCGGGGGTTGTGGTGAGAGTCAATGACACAACCATTTACCATTGTCCCGTTGGGGTCACGTGATGCTCCTGACGTGGGGTAGACATGGCCTTCTATTGGGCGTAATAGTTGGTCCCTTTCTGCATAAGAAAAAATAGGTTGGTTGATACAGATTGTTTGTTTGTAGAATATTTGGCAACAAAAGCTGCCATCGCCGAATTCTTTCGAGTTAAGAGATGTTAGAAAACTGCATCTCTTGAAAAAGATTTATTTGGTAGTGTATTATTTTGGCACTTAAAATCGTGTTTCTTATCAATGACTAAAAAGAATTTTGATAAATCTTTTATATAAATTATCTACGATTGCTAGGTTAATAATACCCCCCCCCCAAGCTAGGTCTGTCAATTAAATCAAGACAATGTGTTCAATATTGTTTACTTGTTTATTAATGCAAAACCAAGAGTTATTGTAACTCTTAGAAGGGACCGAAGAAGCAATCTTTCAGTTTAGTTATATTAACGTCTCGTTTTGAAGCAACATTAGAACTATTTTGGGACGGATCACGTAATTTGAACCGCGGTCAGATAACGAGAATGACACCTGAGCTTACACCCCCTTACCAAGCTTCCACACCACACCAGCGGGAAGACGTTTGTCCCCGACGGATTTAAGATGTCCCAGACCAGCTTACACGACGGTTCTTCGGTGAAGTCGGGTCTCGAACCCGATGCCCTCCGATTCCGAAGCCTTACCAACAGGCCACCGTGGTCCTTTCAATTTAGAATGCGTATTTAATTAGTGTCTTTTCTTTTGTTTCTTAACCAAGACGTAAAGGTTAAAAATGATCAGAAAGTTCCAAAGACTGTTTGATCACCAAAGTTAATGCTTTAAAACATTTTCAGCTAACTTTTGAATAGAGATTTTATAAGAATATGAAATATCTCCCACAACAATCCAACCAAAATGTATGAATTCACACATTCTGACAGAAGAGTTCAGCTGTACTTTTTTAATCCCCGGTTTGATAATGATTTACGAATTCATGGTAATGATTCGAATACAAGTAATGATTGTAAAACTTTTCGTCGAAAGTCTATTATGCATCCTGATTGAAAAATCAATTAATTTATTTTTCTTCCAGAATTTCTTTTGTTTTAATCGACCAGATAACAAAGATAGAGTGACATTTAAAAGTTTATAAGTAAAAAGAAATCAGACGATTCCAATTTAACTAAACCAAATCCACAACGAAGGAAATAGTAAAAGAAGAGTTCTTTAAAGCTTTAAAAGAAAACATTTAAAGTTTTAAAATTTGTAAGGAAAAAAAAAAAAAAGAAATCAAACGATTTTAATTAAACTATATCTAATTCACAAATGAGGAAATAGTTAAAGAAAAAAAAAAGCTCTTTAAACATTTGAAGTTTCAAAATATACAAGAAAAAATGAATCAGTCGATTCCAATTTAACTAACCAATTTAACTAACAATTTAACTCCGAAGAAAATAGGCTCTAATCAACAGTTTTGGATTTACAAAGTACCGCTGACATTATTGATAACAATATTAATATTCAAGTTTTTATTAATATTAAGTAATTAATAAACTTTCTTATTACTTTGCATAATCCACTATACGATCTTGCAAACTCTTTTTAAATTGAAATTCTTTCTGAAGCGTAGTGACGTAGAATATAGAAAACATTAAAAGTTAATAGTTGGTCATCGATGATGTATGAGAAACGTCAAATGCATACATTTTTATAGCAAAAACTAGAAGATGCACTTTCTTTCTCGACGTTTTAATATATTTCCACAATACGGTATATTTTGTATTTAGCTTCACCGTGGGCATTTTGAAACAATCTCTTTCTGTTGATTTGCAGGTTCGAATTTTTCTACAGACCTACGATGTTGATGCCAAAATGAAACGCAAAATTATGATTATTTTAGTTCCCTGCGTATTTTACTTTCTCATGTACAAATATTGTAATCATATTGAGAAAGTATTATAATCGTCAAAAAAATTCGAAGTCGTAATGGTGACGAATCTCCAGGTTTTAAATGTCTGAGTTCGAAAAAAGAATTTAAGAATTATGTCTGCCTGTCCGTCCGTCTGTCTGTGACAAAGATAACTCAAAAACGGTTTTAGCTAGACGGATGAAATTTGCTATACAATTTTTACACTAAATTTGTAAATTTCTGTCAGATTTCGAGCAAATTCTGTTCAGAAGAAATCTGGTCTATTCGTCCGTTCGCAGATAAATTAACACGAAGAGACCTAGATGGATAAAATTTGGTACATATATTTAACATCCATAGGGTTAGACACTTACTAAATTTAAATGATTTTCGGCGTCTTTAACTTTTAAATTAATTGATTTATTGGTGTATGAATAAAGGTAAACATGAATAAAAACTAGTTATTCAGTATATTTTTCTTTCAAGCTTCAAGCTCTGTTAGTGCTAATATTTTCTTTCCGCATTATTTTTAGCCGTATGCAGCATTGCTTTTTATACGAAATATAGAGAAAGTATAGTAATCTTCAAAAAATTCCAACTCGAGATTTTGATGAATCACCACGTTTTAGTCCCCCCCCCCCTGAGTTAGAAAAAACTGATTTTTCGGAAAATACTGTGACAAAGATCTCATAAACGCTTTGAGCTATGCCAGTGTCGATGACTCTATCCACAGATTTTCAGACATTTGATTCAAATGTTGTTCATCCAGCTTTTAATTTTCACTACTTTTGGCAATATATAACCGACGAGGTAACATGTGAATAAGGCTTAAAAAAATATGTCGCATTTTGCCAAAAAATTTTGATCGGTCGATTAAGACTTCAATGCGATGGATGTCGACGACGTAAAATCCAAATTCTCAGTCATCTGATTTGAATGTTATAATGTTCATTCAACATATACTTTGTGAATAAGATGTCACATTTTTTCGACTAATCTTTTTCCCTTCGGCTAAGGTTTTATCATAGATTATGGAAAAAAAAAATTATTTTCATCGAGCACTTCGATCACCTGCCAGTGGAATTATTAGAGAAATGGAGGCTTTTATATTATTCATGAATAGGACAATAAAGTTGTTTTCCATAATTCATCATTCAAATTCTAAAGTTAATCACTGTCTTATTCTTCTAATTGTTACTTCCTCGATAACGAATTGGTAAATTTATTTTATTCATTTCACTATGAGAATTGCCTGACTAAAATCTAGTAAATTGTTAAACTAAATTTCTTAAGAAAAGATACCATTGTATCTTTTCCGCATTCTATATTGATCGTGTCAGAACTATGGTAAATTTTTTTTTTTGTTTTAAATGTGTTGCATTTTTGTTGCGCACTTATTATTCTCGGATTCGAAACACATCTGAATTCCTGATCGTTGCTGCAATCCTGATTGAAAAAAATATTTTAGGTAGGGAAAACTATGCTGAAAAATCGATTTTTGGTGAAAACATCGAATATTTTTTATTTATTATTTTAGATTTCTGAAAAAGTTTCTTTTATAAAACTTTTTCTTTGAACTTTTTTTTATATAGCTTCCGATATAAAATATGAGCATGCATTTGTTTATTTAACATGACACGTCATTCTGGCGCAATCTATGTTTTTATCTATATACTACAATTTAGAATGAAATATAACATATTTTTTCTAATTTTAGGTTTCGGAGAAATTAAATCTTAACAGTCTCATAAAGAAATAGACTCAAAATATTGACAATTTTTTGATGGTCATTAAAAGAAACCGAGAACATATTTTTTACAAATTTCTTTGTAAAGTTTTAACAATGAAAGAAAAGATCAGCATCTGAACAAAAAAGAAGCTAAACAATACTTGATTTTCTTTAATTAAATATAAAATTAATTATTATGAGTTATTTCGAATCCAAATGAGATATATTGTGCTTGCCTCCCCGTCGGCAAATCTCTGCCACCGCCTCTGGTTTTTATGCCGAAAGGATTGGCAATTACATCTGCTTTTAAATATTGTTTATGTTTACAAAGCATCTTTAGTACAAGACAAATGAAAACTTTAAATGAATTTTTTGAAAAACTTGGATTTTGTAAAAAGTTTCATACATAAAACATGATATCTTAAAAATTTATTAACATATTACCTTAAAATTTTGCATGTATGTTACCTTTAGTGTGCCAAAGGCAATGAACTAGGGATATAACTTTGAACTGAGTAGGTTTTTCTTTCAGAACTGCCCAATGCAATTTTCAACAACAAATTTTGTGAAAATTTCAATAAAGAAATATTCGATTAGCAATAACGTTATTGAAAATGCACATATTTCTTGGATTCTAGTTCATTCCCTTCACCATAGATGTAAGTATGTTGTGAAAAAAAAAATAATTGGAATCTGTACAATAGAATTTCATGTAGAGTATTTTGCGTTTTGTTGCAATTTTCTCTATTTTTTACCCTAATTGAAACATTTTACAGAATCTCAATTGACACAGAATTTCCTGATCAATATTTTTCATTATTTGCAATTACACTGATCCAGAAAATGACCTAAAATAGCTCATTAGAGGAATTTTTCAAAAAATTATCTCTGTAGGTAGACAGATACCTTATAGAAATTAACCACTAGGAGTGGACATCTTGTATAGCTTTAATTTCGAAGAGTGGACACTATAATGCAGAGGTTCTGCATAATATCATCTGATTTAGAAGAAGAAAGTTGGTTTCTAAATTTCCATAATTTTGAAAGCAAGACAAAATCAAATTTTCTTCAAAGTCAATGTTTATGTCAGGTGTTTGGAGAGAAGAAATAAAAACCACAATAGAATGTCAAAATGTACTGTATTTCATGTGCTAATTTACAATAAATATCCGTTACTGATTAAAAGTTTGTAAACGTTCTATAAAGGTCAACTAGCCATCATAAAATTAATTATATATTTTGGTTTAAAACCTCCAAACTGTAAGCTAATTCACTTTGACAAGTGGGTTTACTCAGTATAAAACTGCTTACTTTTAAAGACTAGTATTGAAAAAAAGGTAGAGAGAGATTTAATATTGATTCTGAGTACATACAGTAACACATTTACGAAACAACTCTTGTACAAGTATAAATGCTTAGTAAGGGCAAATTCTGCATAATACAAAGAAAAGCATTACATACAAAATTTTCTGTCTTCTTTCAATACAACTACAAAGATGATTTAAAAGTTTTAAGAATGGAGTATTCTCATTAATTCACTCAAAAAAATGAGTTAACTATATTAATGTAATAATAACATATAACCATGGGATGCACCTTTCGGGTCAAAAAGTTGTTAAATATATATCTATGTTATTCAGCTATGTGCATCATAAATATCCAATAGTTTCCCATCACATCATAATATATAAATCATAGTATTTGAAAAATAAAATTGAATAATAAAAATAATTGGTATTGCAACAATAATTAAATATCTGAGATTCGATATTCTTCAATAGGTCATATAACACACACAAAAGTTCCTTAGAAGCTCTGAATAACAAAATATGGCATATTTCTCCTGTACAATAGAAAACAAAACTGTTAATTAACAAAGCTCATCAGATATCACTTGTTCCCAAACCAAATAAACTTAAGAATAAAAATAAAACTGGCAAATAAGTATGAGAAATAAATAAAATGATTAACTTTGAAGACACTTTGATCAATGTGTTAAAAAAGTAGAACTTTTTTTATTTTAATTATTTTCTATGTTTTTAAGTCTTAATTTATAATTCATTAAAATAAATAATATGGAATTTTTAAATCATTTTTTCAAACCTCAAATTTACTACCAGGCAGAACCATTGAAGTGAAATCATAATTTAATTTAAATTAAATTTTCAAAATATTATATACTATTATCAAGTACACACAAAAGTACAAATTTTTGACAGTCTGTTACATTAGGAAATGAGTGAAATTTTGATAACCAAACTCCATTTTAACAAATAAAAAATGATAAAAACATAAAAATGTGTAAAAAAAATCATAAGATAAATTATTTTCAAAACCTTAAAAGTGTCTTCAAATGGTAAAATGTAATAAAAAGGTGAATTAGAAATATATCTTATTTACAATTTTTAAACTTCTCATAAATAAATAAGCAAAAAAGTAAAATACTAGACCTATAAAGATTTTTAAAAAAAATTATTGCACACAACTAAATAAAAATCTAGAAAATTAAATAAAATACGAATCAAACATTATTCAATAACAGTGAAAAGTTATCTAAGCTATTGCCAAAAAGAAAACTAGCTTCTAAAATGTCACATTAGACTCTTTATGTATCTATCCAAGCAATATAAAAATAATCATATTTAATATTTCAATAAAACTTCCAGATCTAAAGAAAGAATAAATTAATAAATGATTTTTCAAAAAGTTGTGAAATATGTTTGGGAACATGCGATACTAAACAATCCAATAGAACAATTGTACAAAAGAATAGTATGTACATAATATTTTTGAATAATACACAGAGATCTCTATACACATAAAAAATATATTAAACTTAAATGAAAAGGATCAAAACATAAACAGAACAGACTCATTACTTAAGAAAAATATACCATCAGAATTTGAAACAAACAGAAAATTATCAAAGTATGACTTAAGTCTATTTTTAAACCAATCTACTGTATTTGCAACGTCAGAAACAAAAGAAAAACAAATCATAAATATGTACAAATTTAAGTAATCAATAGCAAAACAAACAAATATCAAGCTCTCAGATATATACCAACTAGATCACAAAACCAAAACAAGCAAACACCTATGTTTTCTGTGATGCGAGAACAGCAATAAAGTGTGCAATGAATATGAAGAATACGTGCAAAACTTTCATAAGTTAAGAAGTTGAATGTATGAGTTATAATTATTTCTTCCATTACACCTATTCACTTTAACATGAGAACAATGATTATGGTAAATATTAAGAAAAAATATTAAAATTCAATTTATTTTGTAAATTTACCTGGATTTAAAATGTGTATGTTAAATATATAAAGCTCACAAATTAAGAACAGAACCATCAGCATCGATGGAAATAAAATACATGAAAGTAGATCAACATTTCAGGAAGAATCATTCAGGTTTAAAAAGACTATGGTTGTTGTCATAGCATGAGTTGCCATTGATATACAAGATATTTGTCAACAAAACTTCTTGATATGTGGAAGACAGCTGTTTAAGGATACTATGGTTCATAAAAAAAAAACCCCAAACCTTTCTTCAAACTAGTTTTCTCTTGTGATGTTAAATTCTTAATACTTATAAAAGTTGGTTTTCAGAAAAGTGAATTGAATTGAATTGAAAGTGAATACAATTGAAATTATTTCAATAAACACTAAATAATCTTATTCTAATATGAATCTAAAATAGGACCATTTGAGCAGCTGTAGTCATCATCTCTAATATCAATGGCAAAAGTCAACTTATTGTTGAACTTGAAATTGTTTATGAAATAATTACACTTCAAAACTTGCTACATACAGAAGTTTTACTTTGAACTTTTTCATTAATTTTCAGCTTATGAAATTAAAATTTTTAAAAACTGCTTTGATGTTTTGCCTTTGAATTCAAAGAAAAAAGTATGTGTTAAGCAATTAAAAATTAATTATCAGAGTTAAGAAACAGAGTAAAAAAAGAGAAAGTATTTAGAATTCATAAATTTATACATAAAATAATAACAGAATTTTTTACATTTAAATATTTAAAAAATAGATCTATTAGAGAAGTATACATATTTCTGTATATTCTTTACAAGTTAAAAGAGCAAACTGTAAAATTATACGAATACCTCACATGAATAATATAAGAATGTCTCTAAAAGCAAATTATAAATTGTTACTTTTGTTTACAAAACTGATTGATATTTTGGAGTTTTCAAAGTTTTATTTGAATTTCTCTGAAAAAATTGTTGTGCATACATTTTTAATTATAATTTGATGATTTAAGATCCTTTGGATTCATAGATTTCATTGTTATATACTTCTAACAGAAAACCTACAACAAGTAGAGTTAGTCTGAAACATTAGAAAATCTTCCGAGTCCTACTTATTTACAACTGTTTCTTTGAAATTCCTAAATGCTGTTTCTTCCATATAGATAAAAATATACAATTGTTAGTCGCAGTCAAGTCAGCTCAATGTCAAATTCAGTAAGAAATTCTAGTAAAGTTTTTATGTCTGATGATTCAGCTAATATGCAAGATTAATATATTTAAAGGGAAAGGATCATAACATTAATGCTTTTTTTTTTTTTTTTACATGCAAAGAAAAAGAATTCTCAACATATACCTTTATCAGGGCAAACAAAATAAATTTTAATATAGAGATATATTTTACCAAAACTAATTTAACCGGTTTTGATAGGAGAGCATCCCTGGTAGCATGAATATTAACAAGCACCTTTCTAAACCTGATAATTGGTGAACTGTTTAGTTTTCTTCAGGCCTCATTTTTAAGGCACCCAAACATTTGCAAGGTAAAAATAAAAAATTTCAAAAATTCCTTCAGAAATTAATACTAATTAATTTACTATAGAATTACTCATACATTAACAAGATATGGGACACATTCTTTTTAGTACCATTGCAAAAATTGTGCAATCATTAGGTTGAACTGCACTTAGAGGGCAATTATCAAACAATTATCATATTTTGAAATAATATAACTTTAAAAAAATATAATTGCACTCTTCAATGCTAACTGAAGGAAGAAGCAAATACCTAATTTTCATTTTTATTATTTCACTTTTTTGCCATCCAGCAAATAGAATGCCTTCTTTTCTTTTCTTTCTTTTTTTTTTTTTTTTTTTGAGTTAAACAATAATTACAAAAATTACTTTACTAGAAACATAACCTGTTTTTTTTTTTAATGATTCTCTAGGTAATCAGATCCTGTATTCTGTAATAACTTCAAATGAGATTACATTAAAGACACTATGTACCTGTACTACTGCAAGTCACATAGCTGGATCTTTCTATCAGCATTTTTATAAACAAAAACAATACAATTTAACATTGGTAACAAGAACTAGACCACTGTATAAAAGTTATGTCGTAATACAAAAAACAAGTAACAAGAATGTCTAATTTTTGGGGGGCTTTCAATTTTTTTTAAGAATTATAATTTATTTTCATATTAGTAATACTTTTAGAAATTTAGTTAATATTTTGTAATTACACTTATATTCATAAAATATATAATTTGCTGATGATTAACCAGAGTGAATCAATGGATGTAATAATAGATTATATGGTTTAAGAAAATAATACTAACACATAATTCTGAGGTAATACCATTGCTGTTCACAAGTTTCTTAGTACTTAAAATTTAGAAAAAGCTTGATTGTTGTTAAAGCTCAAAACATATGGCATAACAAATTAAAATAAACACATAATGATAATTATTTTTGATACTGCATACTTTTTACAGCAAACACAGAACTTAATACATACAATTTCCATAAAGTTTTATTTTAATCACAAGACAATGAATAATTTTATCACATTTAGCAATGATCTATACTAAATAATACACTGATATCTAACTATATACAAGATTAAATAAAACATCCAAATCGACAGGTCCAAGCTCACATATGTACTAATCATCATCATTCACACATTACACAAAATATAAAGTCTACATATTTTACATATGATATAATACCAAAAAAATATAAGAATAAATAAATAAATTCTTAATTAAAAGGCTCTGAAGTTTGTTCTAATCTAAGGAAATGACTTAAGAAATATTCAGTTTCATTAAAGGATTATCAAGTAAAATGTGGTATACCACAAAAGCCAATAATGAATAAGTGCATATCCTTCAATCTCATTTGTTCATATGTCTCAGATTCAAGTTTCAAAATTGCAGTTTCCAATATCGATGAATATTTCAATGAAAATGCATTTCTGATATTAAAAAAAAAGTTTTTAAAGCACTGAATTAATTATCTTTTTATAGCTTAACATTTACTTCTACCATATAACTGAATATAGTTATGTAAATAGGAAATAACAATTTTAAAGATTTATAGGTTTATTATTGAAAACTATACCAAAGCCTCAGCAGTTTATAATGTACAACCGAATCAACTACAATCCATTTCACAGCACATTTTATTACTTTTTTTTAAAAAAAATACAATAATGGATTTCTTTTTAGTTATCATTTCATGAAAATAACTTCATTTCAAATTATTATTATTTTTTAGGGTTTGTTTACTAATGAATAGTGCATTCAACTGTTGACTATATAATGAATTTTATTATTCTGTACTAAATAATTCATGTTAATTAAAAATTTTTTATACAATAAAAGAAGAATTATATGAACTAAATTAATTATTGAATACAGGATCAATAACAGGCATAGCATAGTTTAAGAAAAACATAGATGACTTAATTTCACTGAAATAGTTGGTATATCACTAAATTATGGATCTGTATTTATATAGTTCACCAAAATATATATAAAAAAGATTGTAAAGGACAAAAAGGCAGTTTTAGATCTAGCAATCCAAAAGTATCGTTAAGTAGGTACAGATTAAATCTGAGTCTAGCCTGTATCTCAACTATTAAAGATTGAGGTAAGATTAAAATGGATAGTATAAATTGAAATTTTGAAGAAAAAACAATTTTTAAAAATTATATTTTATTTTTTCATTCAAATTTATTTTTATCAGTCAGTTTTAAATTGAATTTTTTCTTATTTTTCAGATTAAAATGATTAAAAGCAATAAGAAAATAATAGTAATTATAATGCACTTAATCTTTACAAAAATCTATATTTAATATTAATTAAGGGAGATGCTAATACATTTTGAAGCAGAAAGAGAAAAAAAGAAATTTGATAAGATAAAGAAAATTTACTCACTGGTAGTTTTTGAAAATATGAGGCCACAGACATAAAATTATTTTGAGATTTCACTCCCAACTTAATATTGAAAATTCTGCCATTAAATCAGCCTTGCAATTCTTTTTTTGAATAGACTAAGTCCTCTACCCCAAGGTCTTGAGGTAAGAGTCTCTTGCACCCATGAGAAAAACTATCACTGGTTTTACTAAACCACTTCTTGATTATAATCCAAAACTTGACCTACACCAGAAAGCTTTAAACTTTAGAGATTATATACGTTCTTAGAACAGCATACAAAATATAAAAAAAGGGGGTATATAAAAGAAAAAATAATTTTTTTTTCTTTTCTCAACCACAGACACTATTTTTTTTAAAATTATTAATATTAAAAATAACAAAAAAATCTCAAACAATAAAAAAAGGAATTCATATTCTAATTTACAAATTTCCAACCATAATTTATATTTAGATAATATTATTTTAAATTGCAATCAATTTTTAGAAAATACAAGGATGTTTTTTTAATCATTAAGAAAGAAATAAAGTATTTTTCAAAACTATAGATTAGCATTTAAATCCAACAACAGTAATCGTATTGTCACTAACTCAACTATCTATTTCATCATTCATTCAATTGTTAAAATTCTGAATAGTACAAAACACACTTCCTACAATGCCATGACCATACTTCAGTTCATTATTTAATGACTAGCTCTAATATTTTGACCACTCTTTTTTTTAATTTTTTGTATATTTGGAAAGCTTTAAATGTAAAAAACTACTGATATACTTTAAAAAATTTATTCAATTTTGATAAAATTACCAAATTATTTTACATTAATTAGAATAAAACCTTCCATAAAGCAAAATCAAAAATAAATTAAAATAGTTATCAGATGACAGGTAATAAGAATGAAGAAAAATTAATAAATTAGAATAAAATAAAATTACAGATAAATATTCACTTATTTGTTTAAAGAATAGAAATATTTCCATGTATAATTTATATACACATATGAGAGAAAAATAAATATTAAAAATCTTAATTCTTTTTTTTGTTTGTTTGGTGTACTTCTATCGCTTAGACTTTTGCACTAAATGCTAAATACTGATAAAGCAATTTAGCTTTCTGTATTCAAAGCAACAGAGTATAAATTTTCATACAAATAATAATAACTCTCCATTTTTACAAAATAAATATATTTATAATAAGAAAAGAAGATAAAGAATTTGTTCTTTTCTTGATCTAAGTACAAAAAAATTTGTGTTGAAATCAATAAATGTAAAAAGCATATGACAAAAAATCGTATCCAAAATTCTTCTTATCAGTAATGTATGTTTAAAAAAAAAGAAATTGATCATAATTATAACCTTTATCAATATAAGTCACTTCAATATAAAGAAACAAAATAAGAATCTAAAAAATGTTATTTCTGAATTAAAATGTTCTCATTAAATAAGAAAAATTTAAAGAATATTTCTGATTAAATTACCCTAAAAAGACAAGCAAATAAACGTTCTAAAAAAATCTATTTGAAATGCACTCAACTTTCAAAAAATGCTGTTTTATTCCATAAAGAGACAAAAACCTAGCAAAGAATTTTAATAAATATTAAGAAAAGTAATATTATACAAATATTATGACAGTTCCATTTTTTTTAAAAAAAAGAGAATGTAGATTTAAACAATAAATAGTTTAACAGAAAATTTTTATAAAATTATTTATAATACTATTTTTTCTCTTGAAGAATATGTGCAATCTTGTAGTATTTACATAAGATAGTCATATAAATATCTGTTGCTATTTTTATTTGAAACATTTATATTGAAACATTAGTTTCAAAACAGTTCACAAACCAGAGTTATCGTTAAAATTCTGAATATTTATCTTTATAATAACTATCTTATGCTGTAGTTGATTTTATAAAAATATCCATCAATCAAAACACTTTCTAACCTGAATGATATGCACAATCAAACCTGAATTAAATTATATAAATAACTAAATCATTGAGAATTTCTTTGAGCAAACAGTTATCAGAGTAAATATATCTATCGACTTCCTAAGCCAGGTACCGTAATACGATTAGCAATGACACAATAGAATAAGGTAGGAAACAACCATATTCATCAATGTGCGTGTCACTGGAACAGATAGCAATCTTAATCCCAGCACAGCAACAACTACTGACAATACTCATAGAAGGCCTTGTAATCTTAATTTTAGACACCGGTGAATGTAGTCGACAATTTAAGTCTCATAGCACCTTTTTAATTTTTTCTCTTGCCCTTTTTTCTTGCGTATTCTTGTTTAGAATTCCTACTTGGAAAAAATCAGGTCATGATACTTTAACAGGAACTCAGTGAAATGATTGATTTTGGTGATGGAAAACAAGGAAGCTTGTTTGTTGCGAGCCCACAATAGGTTTGGTCCAAACACAATAGCCAAATTCGATGCTGTCATTTTATTTAGATCGCTGCGATCTATCACCTTTTGAGAAAAACATAAAGAAATTAATAATGAAAGAATTCAAATTAAAAAAATATTATTATCAATAATTATACTGAAACATTTTATATTTCAATGAATCACCATAAAAATTATTTCTACTGATCTAAAAATAATTATTTTATCATTTAAAATGAAAATTTTCAAACCTTTATCAACCCAATTTCATTTAGGCTACAACAATATAACACCTGTTACACCATTTGTATATAAACAATTTTTTTTATTTCAAATGTATATGTATAATTTATTCATCACTACAACTTTAACTTTTTAAAATTTAGTTAAAGTTACTTTTAAAAAACAACATGCAAATATATTAATAAAGATTTAATCACTGCAATTATAAAGATTAATGCAAAATTCTTGATGTAGCACTGCATTTTTTCTGTTCTTTTTAGCTTTTATAAAATTAAACAGTTATTAAAGTTTCTCAATTTTTCTTTATATTATCTTACATTCAAATTCTTGCGTAGAAGCATTGTACTATATATTAATGTAGTCTTTATCTGAATAAATTAATTGAAGAATAAATAAGAAGAAAAAATTTGTTGATGACATTTTCCTTAAAGATAAATAGCAGGGTATTTTAGATCAATAACCACCATTTATTTTGTCTCAATTTAATTAGAGAAGCATAAAACCCAAAGATATAAAAAGTTGTTCAAAACCTATGCAGAATTGGACATTTAAAGCAAAATATTTATCTACAATATATTAAGAAGTAGTTTTATATAAAATATACTTAATGTTGAATACCTTAGCTAAAAATTCAAATAAATATCTTAACACTTCATAATTATCTTCTGGAAGTCTGTGCAATATCAAGGATTTGGCAACAGGTAATTTTTCAATTGATGTCAATTCTAAAAGAAAGAAGAATTATGTAATTTAATAAATAATTCATTGCATAAATTGTATTGGTTAATAAATTTTATGGGAAGGAATTTGATTTAAGGATAATTATCTTAAAATGAGAAGTTTAATATTTATATAAGACACATAAAAAATAATAATCCAATTAGGGGGTTACAATAACCAACAACTTTAACAAAGTTAAATAGTGCCTTAATCAAGTTTTAAAATTCCATTCAGAGATACATTACGAACATTTTTCTTTCTTTAAATATATACAGCTATAATATTATACTTAAAAAAAGAAAAAAAGAAAGAAAAAATACTTTTAAAATTCATTCCCCCCACAATGTCTACATCACTGCATTAAATTGCATGGATAACATTTTCTTCACATAAGTTTTCACGAGTAAAAAAAAATTAACGATAATTCCATCAACACTTAAAGTATATGTAAAAATTTGAAAAACCGAATTAGAATTTGATTTCAAGATTTTTTCTGCTCAAAAATCAAAACATCTCAACAATTTTTATATATAAAACACAAACATACATGGTAAAGAAATTGCTTTCATTACATATTGCAAATGGCAATAATCACATGTAAACAAATGATATAAAAGTTTGACTGCTTAGGTGAAAATTTTTATAGTTGTATTTAATTCAATGCTTTACTGATTATTGAAACGACAAAATAAGACATGCTTCAAAAGTGCACCATAGGCAGCTAGTTACATTTAAGCAAGAAAGTTTTAAATATATTACCTTGAAAAGTCATAATTTCATCATATAACTCAAATGTAAGTATAGGCTCTTCCAGCTCCCTAAGGAAAGTCTTTAATATCACAGCAGGCACATGGATATCACCATAATCATCAAAACATACAGGTTTACCTAAAAGAGGTAAATTTTACAAAGCAAAAGTTAATAACTTTTTTTTTTTTTAATTTTTACTCCATTTATGTGGTTTTAAAGGTAACACCAAATAAAACTTGATAACAAATCTGAAAGTTAAAATTGAAATTCTTTCAATAATTTATATATTTTACTTTTAACTGAAATTTTCAAAAAGCTTAAAATGGGATAGTAATAATCCATATAAAATCAAAATAATAATTCAGTTCAAAAATATTTAAAAATTACAAGCTGTTTAAACTAATAAACATTGCATTGTCTGAATTACAGTTATTCAATGATATAATTTATAACTGCAATTAGTGAAACTAATAAATATATTTTTTAAAAGTTGGATCTGAAAATTCACACGTAGGACTACTGTAAAACTACAGATATAAGTTAGTTTTTAAAAAGATTTACAAATCACCTAGAGAATTTAATTTTAAAACAATTTTCACACAAAGTTGTACACTGTGGTCCAAATCTTATAACATTATGTAGAGAAAATTTTCAGATGAATTCCCCCCCCCCTTTTATATGACTTACCTTCATCAAATAAAGCCTGGACTTCTTGTACTATTTTGGTGTTGGCTGAACGTCTGAATATACCTTCCGTTTCCAATGCTGAAAAATAATGCTTCAATTATTAAAATCAAGGAAAGGATTACAAAAACATCCGGATAAGTATATTTTGAATTTTTAAGATTTACCATTGTCATTATCTAAATAGGCAATGCATTCTCTCATGACACGTGGAATGACGTCACCTTTGTTATGTTCTTTTATACTACAAAATAAATAAATAAATAAAATTACAAGAAAATTTTGGAACAAAAAAGGATATTATATACAATAAAGTAATGATCAGAATTGAGAAGCATTCTGATCAATAAAAAAAATTACAAGCAAAGAATAAAAACACATTATTTGACACATGCATTGATAATTGATATGGAGACTTCATGTGCTCAGTTTATTCTGGAATCATACAATAATTAAAGGACACTATTCTTTAATTGTCTATCCTATAATATTACTTATTTAATAGTTGATAAATAAATAGTTTTCAATAATGTCATCACAAATTAGAAAAGCTACTTAAAAAAAATTCTGATATTTTTCTCATGCACTATGTTTGCTTGTAAATTTTCAGTCATGGAAATTCGATGAAATTGCAGAAAGCATTTCGAAATTAAAAATTTTTTTTTCTCATAAGTCTCTACATTGCATTATTAAAACTTAAAATATGACTTCATTTATAAATATCTCCATAAAAACAACAAAAATTACAGATACAGAAATTGTCCAGGAGAGACAAAGAATGGATTTTAAAATTATTTAAAAAGGGAAATTCTTCACTTTGAACTGGAAATGTCCCAATAACTCTTGAAGGTAATTTTTGGTATAAGACAATTGAAGGTTAGCAGATTTTCAATCAGCCAAATTAAAATGCTCATAAAAGTTGTAGAATATACATATCTTTAATTATTCTTATAAAACCCTTCTAGATTTCATAATTATGTGCAACAAAAGGTGGTCTTTGTTATTAAGCAGAAATTGTAAATGTACAGTTATTTACTAAAAATTTATTATATTATATATAGATATAATAAAAGACATTGAAACATTGATTCTAATTTCTACTAAGTATTAAGACATTCTACCCGAGGTCAGCTTAGCAATCTCAGGAAAAACTAAAAACATTTTCAAAAAGTATTTATTATAAAAAATAATTAATAAAAATTGAATAAGATTACTAAAATTATGGTATTTGGAGGAAAAACTTGTTAATATTCTCTAATGTTCATTTTTATAATTTTTAATGAAATGTTTATTTAAATTAAAACAAACGGAAATAGTTTTTAATTATATTTTCATACTGAAGAAAAGATTTTTACTGAATGTATTCAAAATAGCTTTTAAGTTTTTAATGTATACCTGCTCTATTTACTAAATGCCCATAAAAGATTGAACAAATACAATTTAATTCACATTTGGATACAATTGCTGATATTCATAACTTTTTTTATTACTCTTCTACTGTTTAATTTAATCCAATTTGCTCTCTATTTAAGTTCTGTGCTTTTAATCCTATCA
The DNA here is from genome assembly GCF_947563725.1 of Argiope bruennichi. Taxonomy (NCBI): domain Eukaryota; kingdom Metazoa; phylum Arthropoda; class Arachnida; order Araneae; family Araneidae; genus Argiope; species Argiope bruennichi. The sequence continues at coordinate 75,267,150 of NC_079160.1, forward strand.
TTGATTTAATAAACTGTTTGTTGGTTTTTTTAAAAAATTCTTATTGCTCTTAGGTCAAAATCAAATCCCACAGGAAGAATAAAACTTTTTGGTATTTCATGAAATGTCATAAAATTACTTACTAAGATATTGGAACTCTGAACTGTTGAGTTTCAAATGATGGTATGTTGGTATGGAAAGAACTAGAAGATGTTAACTTAGAATTCTTTGACAGAGCTACTAACTTTTTATCATGTCTAGAAGAGAAAAAAGATTAATGAGTTTAAAAAAAAGAAAGGTTTTTAAAAGCAGATACTGGCACCATTAATAAAAAATATCAGCAATTTATTTAATTTTCTATTCATTTCTAAGATGCAATTCTTGAAATATTCTTTAATTTCAGCAAATAGATATGAAATGCATTTCAGAACTGTTCTGTCAGAGTGGCAGATGTTATTGCTGGTATGAAATAAAACTAAAAATTACAACAAAAAATTTAACAAGATTCATGTTTTGCAATATAAAGTTGATGTACTATCATATTAACAACAGAAAAGTATAGAAATTCAATTTTTTAAGATCAATGTTTGAATGCAGAGGACTTAATTTCTTTAATAATAACATCATCTGAAAGGGCCATGAAGTAGATATTTTAAATATGTCCACCATATTTAATTTAAAGTTTCTAAAATTTAAAATGTTAAATAAAAATTTATTTATTTCAGTACAGGTTCAAACTCTTTGTATAGATTAAACTAATTCTTTTAAATTTAAATATTTTATCTCCAACAATTTTCTAATAAATTTTGAAGCGTAAACAATCATATAACCCATAAAACTTAAATAATGCATAGTTCTAAACACAAAGAGATTAAACAACAACAATGAAATAGAAAATTACATACTGGCAATGTTATTTGGCACAGTTTTTTTTTTTTTTTGAGTCGTGCACCAATTAAATGTAACATTGCATCTAAAGATGACAAAATTACTCATTTTCATCAATTTTTACTAGAATAAACCCAAAAAGATTTTAATTTTTTTCCAATATTAGTGGATGCTGCTTAATGTGTTTGCGGTTAAAGCTATCATTTATTTTATATTATCAATAACCTCCTATCCAAAATCAACCTATTAATTTAATGCTATCACTCTTATTTACTATTAGAATGTTAAAGTAAAGAATTGGTCAATCTATCCTTTTCAATTAACTTAAATTATTGTCATCTGCAGAATTTCTCAGTTTGCAAGAAAACATCCAAAAGTCATTTTTATCACGAGAGGTTCCACAATCTTTTGCCTGGACTAAAACAATCTGGGTCCATTTAATCTAAAAGTTATACAGCCAGGTATGCTTAAAATATATTGAACAACAACTGTTGACTATTAATTGATTTTATATTACTGACAAACCTGAAAAATCTTAATAAGCATGGAAGTTTACCCAAAATTAGTCAATGCAATTCTTCAGTGCAATTCAAACACTTTTACAGTCTTTTCTTTCTAAATTTTGAAAACCCATAACCTTTATGTAAGAATAAGCAATAAAATTTTGTGGTTCCAACAGGACAGAATGCATCAAAGGGGAAAAAAATACTAACAAATGTGAAATGAGTTTTGAAACCCAGCATCATTACTCAGTAAATTTTAATAAGCAATAAAAATATGAATAATGTGCAACTGAACAGCTAAGGAATAATTGTTGATAAGCAACGATTATTAATTTTTTAAAAAAATTATTGATAGATACAAAGTGTTCCCCCTCCCTTTAATATGATAAAGATATGTCACCACTCGCTTATTGTCATCAATTGATTAATGTTAACAAAATAACTCCCAAATTGGTCAAATTAAATGCCAGCAGCTATATTTAAAATTACAGCTTTTAATATATATTCAGACATATTTAAAATTATTTTTGCACAAAAGGAATATATATATATATACATATATTTAGCAATTTACATAATTTAGTTAAAATAGGCCTTACAGAAGAGCTAGCTTTAATATAATCCTACACTTTTTTTTTCACACCGTACGAAAGAAAATTTTAAAATAATTAACTGTAAAAGGAATTTTATTTCATATATACATATATATATATATATATATATATAAAATTATTTAGAATTCATAATATATAGACTCACTCTAAAACAGGTTTTGGAATGGCAAGTTGATCAAAATGAAGATGCTGTTTCAACTCGTGCAAATAATTTACATACATAACTTTCTTTCCAAATTTTGCACTGAAAAAAAAAAATGAAATGTAGAAAGGCAGGGGTGGGTGGGGGACTGAAACATTTTTGCAACAAAGAAATTTATATTGTAAAAATTTGTGTATTACATGTATTTTTTTAATATTTACAAGTGGAAATAAGGGAACAAGATGGCACAAAGATAACAGGTAATAAATATAATTTTAATTAATAATAAAATAATTCTTTTACTTATTAAATAAATATAGTTGCATAATAATAATAATTTTCTTTAATGCAAAAGCATTCAAATGCATATCTCGAAATAAAAAAACAATATTATATAGTGTTTTATAAAATGGATCTAAGTATTGCTAAAATTTTACATTATTTTTCACATTTTAAAACTTTGTATTATGTTTGAATATCAAGTTCTTATATGGTTATTTCTATCTGAAATCTGAGGCAAAAATTTAAAGTAATTTCATAATCATCAAAACATTTTAATAGCTACATAAAAAAAAGTTAAGCATTTATATTTAATTTATAATTAATTTAAAAAACAATAAAAAACTTTAAAAGCATTTTTAATTTTACTAACATAATTTTCTTTACTATCGTACATGAAAATATTGATTCTTTGTCAATACAAATTTGAAGCAGCATAGACAAATTCAACCAAAGTACTACTACATTAAATGCTAAAAATCACTAGATTATATGTTTTAGAAAATCATAGCTACACAATAATTTATTCAAGAATTTCCAAAACTGAAAATAGCTGTTTTGATTTTTTTAAACAAGTCTATATGGTTGTATAGTGAAAAAATATGAAAAAAAAGTTTAGGCTGTGCTGAATTTTTATAATGTTTTATTAATGAAAGAATGGAAAGAAAAATTTATAAAGCAAAACTCACCTAATGACAGGCTTGAATAACCTCCAAACAAATCGGATGAAATTAGTGGGGTGGACTAGATACAAAGCCTTCAAATTTTTCTTGTATCTGCATAAGAGAAATCATTGATTAATAAAGCATATACAAATGTTTAATGACAAATAAATGAAAATGCATGCATCTGGAAAGTGTTATACAAATGTATATTCAAACAAACAAACAAAAATTATTTGAAAACTACTGCATTTAAAAATAGATCAAAAGAAGAAAAAAATCCTTTTTGATTATTTACTTATTCAAAGCAATATCGTAACATCTTCAGATTTACTGAATTTTAAGAATATGTTGCAACTGAAATGAAGGCTATATAATTATGAAAAGAATGATTGACAAACAGTTTGATCGATCCTTATTATTAACATTCTTAGAATTAAATATTCAGATTTCTGATGAAACAATATCTCTATTATGTTATATTACACATACACAATATTATGATTACGATTAATTACACGATTTCAATGAATTAATAGACAAATTGCTACTCACTTTCTTCCAAAAGCCTTGTAAGCTTCCCAAAGCCAACTCAGAGGTAATTTATTTTTGCTATTCAATCCATAATGGAAGTATACAAGAGTGTAATCAGCTTCTACAAACTGATCTAAAGTGTGCATAAGGTACCTAAAAATTTTTGAAACTTCATTTAAATCCAATAGATAAATATATTCTTATATCTGAATGTCAGATTTCATTATATCAAATACAATTTAGTACTTTTACTTCACAGTAAGATCCAAAAATCAAATGCAACTAGCAAAGTCTGTGAAATCAAATTTAAAATTCATGGGGAAAAAACTCATTTTTTTAAAATGATAATCTGTCTCAATATTAAGTAATAATCAATCTACTCAAAGAATAAAATAGAAAGCTTAGAAAATAAAATAATATTAAAGAACCATCAAGATAAAAATTTTATTAATATAAGATCATAGAGCTAAACTTAATTTAAAGTGATATTAATTTCAGTCACTTTCACAATAGTATTAATTTTTATTGATAATATTTTTAAATACAATAATACACCCCAGATTTCACTTTCAAATCCTTATATGAATCAATGCCAAATTATTTAATTACTTTAAAAAATTATTAGATATTTCCTCTATCCGTATATGCATCAACATTTATTGTAATATCAATACTGCCATATATACTATTATTATAAACTTATATATTTTTTAATAAATCATAGTTATAAATTAATTAATAATAAATATAACTCACCTTAGAAACCTTGCATGATTAAAAGCTTTATTTGAAGGCAATTTACAAGCAGATATAACAATGACCTTTCGGCCATAAGAATCATCACCTGAATAACACAGAAGTCAATTATGATCAATTTTCAGAAATGGAAAACTATTCAACAATCATTTATTCACTCATTATGAATATAAAAAAAACCTAGTGTATCAGTGTTTAGCTTCCAGTATACATTGAATACATTATAATTTGAAAAAACATAGAAAACATTATTAAACAAGATTTATCCAATTCTGATTGTTCTGAAATTAATTCTTTATTTTTAAAGAATTACTTAACAAAATTAATATTCGAAAAATTATTAAAATATATAAACTTCACAAGAAAGGTATTATAATGTAATGGTTTCATTTCATTCACACAGTCTCTAATTAATTTATATATAATGTAGAAATATGAAGTGAAAGCGAAACAACTTTTAACTCATGTTTTTCGCAATTTAAATCAAATTTCAGACTATTCTGAGCTAAATCCACACACAGATATTTAACTTTAAATAGTAAAATATGCACAAAAATTAAAAATGTAAATAAATTTTGAATCTAGAAATATCTTGAAAGCACATAATGTTAGGAATTCAGAAATATAGTCAGGGAAGATGTATGGAATATAGTTCAAATATTTTGTACAATATATTTTTTAAAGAAAATAATAAATGCATCCAACTTACCAGCAATTTCAATAATCCCATACTGAGCAATATCTGAAAAGTCATCTTCTTCTGCTTCTACAGCTTTGTTGTCATTATCTTCATCATCATCACCATCAATATCAGGTTGGAATGCATCAGTTCCCAGGATTTCCTCAAAATTATCTTCCATTAATCCATCGGACATTGGGGATTCCAGTAGATCACTATCTGTATTTACAGTATCTTTATCATTATCCAAATCCATATCTAAAATAAAAATAAAACATAAAATAATATATAAAAGTGACTGAAATGATCAAAAATAATAATAAATAAATAAAATCCCATATATGAGATTAAAAAAAAAAAAAGGATTGTTTTACCAAGCTACTGTCAACTAAGGACATGCATCAAAATTTTAGCCTATTTTAGTACCTAATATCTAGTAAACAACACAAAATTTCCCATTATAAAATCTCTTAACTCTTTAACGCCATTTTTTTTCTAGCCATGGTATATTAAAATATTTTTAAAATTGAGATTGACTTAAGAAAAGTAATTAATTTGACTGATTACAGAAATTTAATTTGATTTATTTAACTAAATCAAACAACAATACGTCGTTTTGTGTGAGATAAGAAACTAAAGTATCTAGAATTTTGTCTTATTGAAAAAATGTTGAGAACTTATGCCAATCCACATAACTTTAATCAAAGATTGATGAATTTGGTGGTAAGCATACTTTCATGACACAGAAAGTGTTAAACCTGATTTTTTAAAAAATGTAGTAATAATATGGGATTATTGGCACATTGAATGCTGCACAAATAAGCAGCATTATAAATTATTAATCAACTAATAAATTACATGTCTAATTACATAATAAATTACTTCAAATTTTAATGTCATGATATTTAAATGGATAGATCTTCAACTGAATATCAAATTACTTATAAGTAAAGGGAAAAAAATTAACTACTTAGATTTACTCTTATTGTAATCCTATTCATAAACATTGTAATCCTATTCCTATTCATATTCATTGTAATCCTATTCATATTTTTTATCATAAAATCTTCCTCCTTCTATTAAAAAATAAAAGATTCAGTAATAGTTGTAACATCTGCTTAATTTCTTATAACACAATTGCATAATTTTATGAATCCTTATTTAAATGCTATACAATTATCCATAACACTTTTTGTAAACAGTATCACTTGTCATAAAGTAAAGCAAAACATAAATAACAATGTCTTAAATAATCATATACAAGTGAATATAAAATTATCACAAATATATATATATATATATATATATATATAAAGAAAATTAAAGAATTTAAAAGACTAAAATAATATGAATAGCACAGTATCTTAAACTCGTGCAAAAGATACATTAATTAATCTTTCTAAATCAAGTAATTCAAATATTGTTTTAGCTTATACTAAAGTTATTAAAAGCCACTAGTCAAATTCTATTACAATAATGAAAAATAATTTTTAATCTGGTACTTTTCTTTAACTTGATAGTAGTTGTTACTGAGCAGAAATGCATTTTCAAAATATATACAAAATTGCTAAGCACTGCAACCTTCATTTGAAAAATTGAGGGAAAAAAACATATGTCTTGCTTTTTAAGGATACTGTTTTCAATTCATTTGGTCTGGGGTGGTGTTATGCTAGGTGAAAAGTTCTTTGATTTAAAAAAAATATTAAACTGTTCTAATAAATGAACTAACTAAAGATTCATTACATACAAACTTACCTGCTTCTACTGCATGAACTAACTCAGTGTCATCAAATTCTAATGCCGGCTCAAAATCACAACTGTGATCACCAGGCACACTATCACTACTTGAAGATCTAGATGACTCGCCTCCTACTAAAAATGTAAATAATACAATTTTATTATAAATAAAAGTATAAATTTTTACTTTACTGAAAATTTTAAATTATTTTAAAATAAAAACACAATATTGTGCTATTGTTTTGAATTTAATACTAATGATATTTAAAAATATCAATTATTCCTATTCATAGATATCTTTATTTACAACACATTCTCAAAAGTATAATTATTTTTTACTAAATAAATTTTACATAAAAGAGATTTTCTAACATATATACTTATTTATAAAAGCAGATAAAAAATTTATTTAATACAGTTTTATTAACCTGATTTGTCATAACATTACGCATGTTTATGCATTATATACAATGTTGTATATACCATAATGTTGTATATATACCGAAATTTCCAAAACCTAAATTATAACTTGAGAAAAAAATATCTACAACTAGTTCATTAAAAAAAAAATAAGTTTATGCTTCAGTAAAAGAAAAAATTCTGATTACCTTATTATTATTATTATTTTAATTTTCTACATTGTAATCAATACAATGATATAGATATGTCATAATTAATAGCCATACAAATATACATTTTTTAATAAGAAAAATTCAGAATCTTATAAAAGAAATACTATAAGAAAAATACATGAGTAAAGAAATTCTTTAAAAATAAGTAAATAAAAAAATGAAGGGGGGGGGTAACACACTTTAAAACGATTTTTTCCTTTCATTTTGAAAATATTAATTTAATAAATATTAGGTTGGGTAAAAGCAATGTTTACAAACAAGGCAAAGCAATAATAGTTTTGCAGATCAATTTACAGTTTTCGAGTGCGTGACTACATCGTAAAAATTCTTTTCTAAAGTTTGGGAAAACTGTTAATTTACCAGTAAATAATTCGTTACGGAAGAATTGATAGTATTCGAACAAATACTTCTTATACTATTAATTAATTACATTTTCTTTTCATAAAATTACAAATAAAACACACATAAATGACATTACAGAAATTATATAAATAAAAGGATAACTTAACTCGAATCAAAATATAAATTAAAATAAAGTATTGATAATCCTATTTTTATTTAAGAAAGTACAAACTTAAATAAATTAAATATTTACAATAACAATCATCTGACATTTATGAAAACAGTATAGAATGTTTACATATCATTAAACACACAACTTAGATCTATAATTATCTGCATGATTTTACCTTTCCTAGTATTCTTTACAAAAGGTTTAGTACAAAACAATCATTCACATATTCTAAATTTTAAAGAATTAAACATTTTTACTACGCCTACCTGATAATCTGCGTTCTAAACTTCTCGATTTGTGATCAGTATCAGATCGATCCATCTTTGAAGAAAATATCAAATTAAAACCTCACATAATGCCAGTTTGACATTTAGTAAGTGAATATTATAATACAATTATCTGACATATGTGAGGTAATTCATTAGTTATTACGGATATTACACCATCTTAAAAAGTCAGCTATCCTACTTACGACGATCACGTCTGTTTTATTTTATTTATCTTTTCTTTTACAAATTGCAGCCAAATTTCAGGAATAAACTTTATCAGCTTCCGGTATTACTCAAACTAGAATAAATAAGATCATTGTTGCACTATCATATTTTTATAAAAAAAAATAAAAATGTATGATTTTCTATTAAATTTTTTTATATTTAAAAAATAAAATATCAAAATATTACGGATTCTAAAAATTATAATTTTTTAGAATAAAGAATTCGTTTAATCATTGTAGCTAACATCAACAATATTGGCATGAAGGGTTAAAAAAATTGAGCTCAAATAATTTGTCTGCGCAATAATCAATCAAAGTATAGATAACAAACATTGTCTCTGATAAAGACAAAAGGAATAATGAAAGAGCATTATTCATAGTTACCTGGAGGAGAAACTTAAGAAATGATTGATTGACTGTAATTCATTGAAACAATCGATTTATAATTAAAATTGATGCATTATTTTTGTTAATGTCAGATTCAAAGCATTTTTTTAATAATCCAGATACGAAACAAACTACCATCACCTTTGCTTTTCAAGATAAAATGCTTCAATTTCCATATCTATGCCCCCCCCTCCTTCTTTAATCGGTTCGCTGATAAGTAAGTAGAAGCAATAAGTTTGTGTGTTTTCAAGTGTTTTCACCTGATAAGTTATACGAAAAAGGTATTTTTTTATTCCGTATGATTCTATTTTTATGAGATCACAAAAACTGATGAACTTTCTTTATCAATGCTTTAGGTTTATACTCCATGTCTTTATATCCATGCGAGAGAAAAAGTAACATGTCCTACTTAGCAAATTCATAAACGATTCGTCATCTGTAAGTAGATGATTGAATTCTCATTATTTATTAAATGTGTTTCTTGAATTAAAAAGAAAGTTTGATTTTCTTGCTTCAGAAAATATCAACAGCTCTATAGTATGACATCAATCAGACTAGTATATTTTCTTAAAACTGAAATCAAAGACAGCTATGAAGTCTTTCTGTCCAAAAGATAGATTAGAAAATATTGCTTTCAGCAAGTACCTACAGCAGAATTTCAAGTATTTTAGGTATGAATAATGTTATTTATTTCTTTTTCACATCATTAGGATCAAAGTGGAGCAGGTGACAAAATTTTGGTTTCCATATTTAAAGATTTCAAATCTGAGATGAATTTCTCTATATATTCGCTGTGAACTCTGTACAATTTAAATACATCTAGGTGAAATGCCCTCCCATTTGTAAAATATACGAGGTAATACAGAAAGTAGAAAATCAGTGTCGTTCTTTGTATCTACCCAAAACAAGTCAACGAGAAATTTACTTAAACTTAAGCATGGTAATGTTAGACTAAAGAATTTTCTAAATGCATTGCTAATTTCTTTGCAGTTTATTTTCTCTGCTGTTTTGTTACATAACTTTTGCAATTTATAGGAAGTGTTATTTTGGTTCCACTAAGAATCCAGAGACACCTGAGAATGTTTATAGATTCCATGTAATATTGCTTAATATTTAAATAAAATTAAAACATTCCTACTATATAAGATAATCTGCAACTTCCCCACAATATCGTGAAAATATCATAACAGTATTTTTGGGCACTTTGTACTAATAAGGATCTCTGCATTGTTTTAATTAATGTGATTCGAACCGTGAGTTACATTTTGGGAAATATTTTGTGGTTAATCTTATATTCAGAATGAGGTTAATATTTAGTACGTCGAATACAACAATAATAAAAAAAGTAGTATCGTTAGTAGTGTCATCACATTGAGACTAATAAAATTGTTAGAAAGATTTAAGGTAATTAGAAATTTCTAAAGAACATTTAAACAGTAATTGAACCATACTTCTCTTATGTTACCTCCAGGAAAAAGATTCAAAAGAAAACGTTGCAAAAATTCTTCTAATAGAGAAGTTATATTTAATCCATTCCAAGGAACAAGAAAATACAATATGCTCAACATTACGGAAATGAGTTGTTAACCTTATATCATGTAATTAAAATGGAAATTACATTAAAAGCTTTACACAGAAATTATTTTTTGTCTCCTTCACTTACATTGAAATAAATTTTTATTTTGAATGCAGATATATCGAAATCGTATTAGTACAAGATATGGTACAATATCTCCATGACACTGCTCAATATTCTAAATGTCGTATAATATCGTGAAGATATAGCAGCAGAATTGATGGACATTTTGTGCTAATAGCGAAAATGGATTTCTCTTCAAAAGATATTGTTTGCTATTGCTCTTCATACTTTGTTTATTGAATAAGTTATAAATATATAGCAGTGTTTATGGCTTTCATCTGCTTTCTCCAGCACAGAAGAATCATTTAGTTATAATGAAAATTCAGGGATTGGCCCATTATATAAACCTTTGAAAACTATTTAGAATTACTTTCACATAATAAAGGTGTCTTTCTTAAGCTGGATTTAGTGTTTAATTAGGATTTTATGTTTTTATTAATTTATCCCCGTTTCGGACAAGACATGCTCTCTGCAAGGATTGATACCTATGACTCCTTCTCTTCAGCCATACTATAAATAACATATATGCAACAAATGGCATCAATAGCAACAAAATGTTAAACGGCATGAAATTCCGAAATTTCAACCTTAACGGATTTTAAAATTGATTATCCGAAGTAGTATCTATGACTTCGTTAAACTTGAAGCTCCGTTAACTTATCAACGATATTTCATTATTTAATTTGCGGTTTGAAATGAAATATTGCAATGAAAGTGGAATTCTTTGCATCTAAATAGATAGATTTTTTGTAGTTAAATGAAAAGCTTCAACGATAAATTATCATAAGACCAATTTTGCTGATTAAAATGTTTTTATCATATTTTCGTTATCTCGATTGCATTTTCGAATGCCTAAACTATCATAGTTGTAGGTCGGAGAAAAAGTATAATCGATCTCATAGCACCAGCAGGTATAATCTCTCAGAAATTTTCTCGCATGCTTTATGATAAAGGTGTTATCTTCTCCTCCGCATAAAAACTGTAGTGAATATAATGAAAGTCGCGATGCTCAGATTTTTATTTTTAGTGATCCACATATGAACATTTTGTGCAACGTAGTATAGTAAATAAAAAAAATAAGTTTACGTTTTGTATGCTTTTATTTCAATTGACTGAAATCAAAATTTGACTCTGGATTATAATTCTAGAAAAAGGATCACAAACTTAATTGCATTTATCTATGTCGTTGTGATTTTGAGTTATCGCGTTTACATGCCTGCAAATGTGCAGACCGACAGACAGCCAACCCATTGTCAAATCTGGTATAAAATTTGATATGGATTTGAGTTTTAGATATTAAAAACTTCTATCAAATTTTACTCATCTAGCTTTTAATTTCTCGTATGCGAAGTATAGAAAAAATATTGAATCATCAAAAAATTCGGACAAGAGACTTAGACGAATCTCCACACTTCAATCCTTCCTAAGTTCAAAAAACACATTTTTTTGCATTACATCTGTCTGTTTGTCAGTTTGTCTAGTTGTGAATAAGTTGACTCAAAAACTCTTTAAGCCAGGCGACTGAAATTTGCTTCTTGGAATTGTGAGTAAATTTATATTTCTGTACAATTTTGAATTAAATCCATTCACAAGTAGTTTGTCGGTATTTTTGCTCAAATATGATTAGACTCTATAACTACAAAACTGAAAGAGCTAGGTAGACAAAATTTGGTACATAGGCTTAACTTTTAAAATATAGAACCAAATCCGTCAAAGTGTTGACTATCTATCGGTCTACACTTACGCATTCATGTAAATGCAATTCACTCAAAAGCACAATGACTTAAATCAAAGAAATTCGGTATGTTTTTCTGTGACTACAATTGTAGTCTCGAGTCGAATTTTAATGTCAATCGACAGACAAAAAACATCCAAATTACATATTGTATCGAAAGATTCAGTAAAAATGGTAATTCATATCAAAGATCTATATTTCGTATATATCATTCACCAATATCCTGCTAGCGACTAGAGATGGGACCCAAGGTTCTCAATTTTATGCGGGGGTAGAGTATGCGCCTGAATTATGCGAGAAAGTTTTGGAAAGACTACTTCCTCTGGTTACATTTTGTCATCATCCATTTTTCTTGCACTGGGATAAATATACGAAAAAATTTCTTGTGAAAGGATTTTGTTCAAATTTGATAGACTCTACAAAATTGGTGTAAAGGCTACATGCTAAATTTCATCGGTCAAAGTAATTGCTGAAAGCAATTTTGGGTTATAGTGTTCATAGATGAGCATAATTCCTGAAGTGTATTTTTCGGACTGAGAGAGGCCTAAAACATGAAGATGCATCAAAATCTTTAGGAAATATTTTTTGAAGATTATATTACTTTTTTATACATAGGTTTTGGACTATAGCTTGGACTGTAGGACTTTACTACATAGGTTTTGGGATGCAATGCTGACACTAAGCCTTTTTCCTCCTTTATTTTTATTTAATTAGTTTTATTCAATCTTTTAATCTTTAGTCTGTGTGCATTTAAACAATGTCAAAATATGGAAAAGAAATTAAGATAGAAATTTTATTTAATTTTTTTTTCTTCTCAAAACTGTCAACCCGAGTTTATAAACAATCAAAACTGCGGGTTGAAAATGCTTTTTAATTGCAAATATCAATAAACTTTAGACACAGAAGTTATCCCCGCTAATGAGGTGTTAATTTGGATAATTTAATTTATGTTTCTATCCTCAATATTAAAGAAGCTGTAGGGAAACGATAATTTCTCCATAATTAGAATATATATGTAAACTTTTGAACGAAGTGTAGTTTTGAGTTCCAGGGATCATGAGTGGTGAAGATATGCAGAAATTTTCCTGACGGAATGTCAGGAGAACCATTGCAAGAGGTAGTCTTCCTATAAAAAGTCTATCCAAACTGGAAATATAGATTGTTTGGTTCTGCAAAATTTTAAATAATCATTTATGTTTGTTTACTTTTGACGTACAGTATTATTATAGGAAACTTTTTATTTCTTATTACAATTGAAGCTGTCGCTTAGTATCTAATTATAGTTCTTAGAGATATATATGTATTGTAATTATAGAGAAATTTTCAACTCTTTTGCATTTGAAGGTGTCGCTTAATATCTGATTATTGTAATAAGAGACGTATATGTAATTTGGAACTTTCAAACTGAAATTCTAGAGTCAAGAGACATGCTATTTTCAAGGGGATTCCCGCAATGATGTACATCACATAATTTTTTTAGACTAGCATTGCCAAAATTGTACGGAATTTCAAATCAGTAGTTGTGTTTAAAAAAATTAATTTCGAACTGAATAAATCACACATCTAAATTAATTTGCCAGAACAGAGTGTCCGAAATTCAGTTTCCATCCTTTTGATCCAAGCATTGCAGTTTCAATATACATTTAAGATATTTTTACTTTGATACTTTGAGGCAAATATACAAAGATAAAGCACTTTAATAGGCGAAAAGTTTGAATTCGAGATTTTGACAAATATCCACTTTTAAATCCTCCCGAAATTCAACAAACACATTTTTGGAATTGTATTTGTATTTGTATGTGAAGGCAATAACCCTAAAAAGCATAGAGTTGGTTTGAAAATGAAATACGAAAATGATGAGCAAATAGCAGAGCCAGAGTGATGCAGGCAGCTTGAGATGCAATCGATTTTAGAATGGGTTTCAGAACTAAACAGCCTTTGAAGAAATGGCTAAATTTGAAGACGGTTCGTATATAAAAATCCTAAGTCAACTTAAAAGCTTTTGCTAAGCATGTACTCAAGATTCATCTTAACCTTTAACTATAGAGATTAGTTTCCTCGGAAAATTTCTCACGTATTCTCCATTCTCCTTCTCTCCCATAAAGTTGTGGGCAGTGGAAAAAGCCAGGGCTGCCAGGAGTGCTCAGATTTTTATTTTAAGAGTACCGTACATGAGTTTTAAGCTTCGTAACATATTGAAAAAAATAATGAATACGCAATTTGGAAGCATTTTTTTCCCCCTGGACTGATAGAGATCAGAATTTAGCACAGGACTACAATTTCAGTTACAAGACCATACACAAAATTACATTTATTTAAGCCTATTAAACATTACATTTATTAAGCCTATTTACTATTAAATTACATTATTATTGAATTATCTTATTTGCATGTATGCGAATATGTAAACCACCTAACACCTCGACGTATTAAGTTTAAAGTATAACAGAGAAGACACCATTATAGTTACTATAACTTTCACTCTAATTTCTTTTGTCCTATCTCTATCCTGTTATCGCATTTACGTTCATGAGTAAGTGTAGAAAGTCCTTGTTACTAAAGTGCTAATGAAAAGGAATCTCCTTCTATGAAATTTATCTGCACCTCCCTCTCACTTTCCTCGCTAAAAAGAAGGGATAACAAATATATATAAAAATTTAAATGAAAAGTTAATTTTTCATTTATTTTTACATTCTCGTACGTAGTATGGAAAAAGTTTAGTAATCGCCAAACAATTCCAACGTGAGATTTTAATGAATCTTCACGTTTTAGATCTCCCTGCGATCGAAAAATACATTTTTGGAAAAAGTCCATCTGTCTGTCTGTGACAAAGACAATTCAAAAACGCTTTGAAGTAAACTGTTGAAATTTGGTATACGATCTCTACATCAAATTTATAGATTTCTATCAAATTGTGTAAAATCTGTTCAGAAGAAGTTCGTCTGTCTGTTTGTTTGAATATATGTTAACAAGATAACTTCAAAACAAAGAGAACTACAAAGATAAGATTCAGTACAAAGATTCAACATCTGTAGTGCAGACATCTGTCAAATTTTCAGCCAAATCCAACAAGGGATTGACTGTCTGTCGGTCTGTACTTTCAAAGCGCGGTAACTCAAAAACGCAATGACTTAAATATATCAAATTTGGTATGAGATGTTGAGATTACAAGTGCAGTTTTGTGTTAAATCTTTGTTCCAGCTGGTTGAGAAAAATGGATCTAAAGCACAAATTCGATATTCGACGCTATAAACTGCAAGCCAGGGGTTAATCGCCAAAACATTCGCCAAGAATGACACGATAGATTCAGTAAAGTAAAGAATGCTAAATTCACGCCAAAGGTTAATATTTCATAACTACTGTAAACCAATGCCATGCAAGGCGTTCTCTGGCAAGACGAATTTATTAGAGAGTATGCGAACAAGTTTTCGGGAGATTACTCGCACCGGTTCACTTAAGTCCTTTATATTAAATTCTTACTACTTTAAGTATTAAACACAACATTTATTCTCCATAAAATAGACATTCCACAGTAGCGAAACGTCGATTTTTGTCGATAGTCCGTTAGCTAATAATCAGTGAAATCGGACACTAAAGAAAACTGAAGTAATTATTTTCATATGAATCAATGAATTCGTTCTAGACATTCTACGGTTTTACCGTGAAATAATTACTTCGGTTTTCTTTAGTGTCCGATTTCGCTGATTATTAGCTAACGGACTATCGACAAAAATCGACGTTTCGCTATACTTATTTCTTCATGGCTTAATATTACTGTTACAAATCTGTAATTTTGCTACCCGGCCCGAATAGTGTCATCGTAAGAAAGACAATTGTACGATCTGTCCTGTGCATGTTGAGTGGATGCCGCGTCAATAACCTCGGAGCTTGGCGACAAATTTGGCGAACATTTGGCGGTTTGGCGATGAATTTGGCGAGCTTGGCGACTAAATGGATACTACTGGAAAGTTCGAGAACTTTCACGATCCATCCACTAAGACCCAAGATACAGCCAGGTACGCCCTGATTGGTCCGAAGATTCCAGCCCCGCCTCCCGGAACTATAAAAGACGAGAACTCTGAAGTGAAGAAGTCGTGTGTATCGTCAGAAGAAGTTGTGTGGATCTTCAAAAGTTGTGTGTGTGTGAGAGGAGTCGGAGTCGCCGACAAATAAGAGAAATTAGAGGATGAGACAGCAAACAAACTGCTGAACTATAGCAATTAAATGTGCTGCGCTATTACAATTGATTAGCGGTATTTGTTGTAGAAGAAAAATTTTGTAACAATACTGTTATCAAAATTATGACCTTAAAAGAAATTACATTATGAATATGTTATTATTATTACATTTAATAGTTTTGTATAAAATCACAGTTTGAAGATAAATCTTGTTTTTTATTTTTTGAATGTCATTTTATGGGTAAAACTTCAAGTTAACATATGATAATTGTAAAGGGACGAAGCAGAAAATTTTTTAATATCATGTATTATAAAACTTAATAAGGTTTTTCAAAAAACTTTTTACAATTCTTTGATACTAATGATGATGAGTAGAGCTGTGCATTTCTAAAACTCCTTATAATTTAGTTCTAATCTGGATTTACTTATTTTATACTGCCTTTTAATAATTATATTTTTGTTTTAAAATCTATGGCGGACCGTATATCATTCATTATTGCTATAATCTGGTTAAACGAATTATTTAATTCAAGTATTGAACTTACATTGGTTTTCAACATATTGTGGCATTATAAGTGAAAAAAAATCATAGTGAAATAAATAATAATTTTGTGAATATTTTGGTTGCTTATGTCACTTTTTGCAACCAAATATTTTCTGTAAAAGCTTTGTCAATAAAGACTATAGATTATTCGTTCTCAAAGATGGCTCTATATTCTCCTTCAGCAGCTAACTTTAGATTTTTATCACTAGATGGCGCCCCAAATGAACGCAAATGTCTAGAATTCATTATGAAATAATTATGGCGAATAAATAAAAATGTGAATTAAGAAACTGAATGTAAGTTTTGTAAAGTAAGCAGTGATGATTATTTTTATGTTAAAAATATTAGTAAAAATTTATTTTTAATGTTCCATAGCTTTTATAAATAACAATAAATAAATAAATAAAAATGACCATATTTAAAATTTTAAATAATTTTAACGATAATAATTTTTACAAGTGGTTCGATCATTTTAGTAAATAAATTGTATATACGAGATTTTTGCATTATACTACAGTTTTGAAATAAAACTCCATTATGAGTAGTGCAATTTACATCCAAATGCATTAAAATCTTTTTTAATTAGATTTTTTTTCTGTAATACATTCCCACGTAAAATTAGGCAGACACTGTAGACACAAATTATTAAGTGTTTAATTAAGAAAACGATTCAGAAATAAAAATTAGTTTTAAATATAATTTTATATAAAAAAAATCAAATTTCTGAATTCGATAAAAATTTGAATTGTAACATTAACAGAAAATGTAAAAAGCAAAAGAAAAATTCGAATTATCTATGTATTCAAACTGAAAACATTTGAATCAGTCAAGTTTTTCATGTTTTATCAACAATTAAAATATTAATAAAGATCTTCTTAATGAGTCCGAAATTACTTTTCCGATCCTAATCGTTTTTATGCTTCGTAATCTTAAAGTTTCAATTTTCAAAAAAGCTTTGGCAATGCTTATTCGAATTAAACAATTACCATGCCATCTCAAAATGAAAAAAAAAAATAATAATAATAATCCATGCTCTTTTTTTCTATGATTTCCATAAATTTTGAAAATTTTTATTTAATTAGAGCCATGATAATTTTACAGAAATAAATGTTCTTAATATTTTCACTGCAAGGGCAAACGCTATAACGAACTAGCGCGAGTGGTCTCCCGAAAACTTTCTCGCATACTCTCTAATAAAGGCGTTATCTTAGAGAACGCCTTGCATGATACTGGCGTACATTAGTTACGAAATATTAACCTTTAGCGTGAATTTAGCACTTTTATTGAATCTATCATGTTTGCGTGTTTGGCGATTAACCCTTGGCATGCGGTTAATAGTATTTCAAAATCAAATTTGCGTTTTAGATGGGTTTTTCTCAAACGATTGAAACGAAAATTTGACAGAGAACAAATTTTGTCACAAAATCTCATATTGCATTTGATACAGTTAAGTCATTGTATATTTTAGCTATCACGTTCACATGTTTGTAAAAGTACACACCAACAGAAATCAATCCTTTATTAGATTTGGATCAAAAATTGAAAGGTGTCGAGATTATAGGTGTTAATTCTATATACCGAATCTTGTCTATCTAGCTCTCTTCGGTTTGTAGTTATCGTGTTAAATTATATTCAGGACAGCCTGACAGACAGACTTTCTCAGAGCGAAATTTGTTCAAGATTTGATAGAAATCTACAAATTTAGTATAAAGAACGTATACCAAATTTCATCTGTCTAGATCAAAGAGTGTTTGAGTTATCTTTGTTATAGACAGACAGACATTTTTGGGCATTTACCAAAAATGTGTTTTTTGAATTCAGGGTGGAACGTGGAGATTTTTCAAAATCTCGAATTCGAAATTTTTGACGATTACTATATGCTACTTATACTAGGAAGTAAAAAGTGATGCAATATTTAGAGGGTCCGTTTTAGCACCTATCTAAAACTGCAACCCCATGGGCAATTGCCACTCTTCATTTGTTGAACTTGGCGACTCTGGCTTATTTAAATTTTTTTTAAAATTATTTATTGTACCGAAATATCATAACACGATAAAGTTTAGGACTTAATTCATCCATTTTTATATTATTTTCCGAAATTTATATTTAATTAAAGAAATAATATACGTACAAAAAAGTACTTAATATTGCCGAAACGTACATGTACATAAATGCAGTTATAATAACAAGTAAAAACATTATTGCATAATCTGAAAATACTTTTAAGTATTTATTGTAATTAGAAGAATGGGAATAAAATTGGTATCACTGAAAAAGTTATTTTTTTAGGCTTAAAGTAGCATAAAAATAGTTTTTCTGCAATAATAATTTCTGAAATTAATGAGGAAAATAATTAGCGTTTTAATTTTTTTTTTTAAATTTGGAAAGCTTTTTTTAATGAGTATTTACACGCTTATAAGTAATTACATGCTAAATTTGGTAACTTTAGATCCGACGGTCTCTTCGTTGGAAAGTTTTGAACATTCTATCATTCGCATCACAAAATTTACAAATAGTATCTAATTAATAAATATTATCATCTTTAAACAACTTCATAGTAAATCGATAAAAAAAAAAAAAAAAAATGAATTGAAAAACTTCGATTTTTTGGTTTTGTTTATTTGCATATTGTGCTGCCATCTATGTATCACAAACATAATTTTTTATAATTTGTAATTTTTGGTTAATGTTTTTAAAATGACAATAAAATCTTATTAAAGGTGGTTGTCTTAAAAGAAGGTATCCAAGATATATGTAAGATTTTAAACAATTTCGTTATAATTAGTTTCATAGCAAACTCTCTTTATCCTACGGAACATATCGCATTTAAAAGCTCACTCACATGCGGATAAACACAAAGTTATTATCGATAATCGTGGTGTAGGACATTGGATGGCCAAAGACACCAGTTTTCGAAGCATAATATTCCATCACTCTATTATTAGTAAATATTAGCCTCTGCTAATTAGAAAAATGAATATGAATCTTTCTGTTGGACTTTTTCGAAATTGCAATTTACTAATTAAGATGCAAAATTTCGGCATTTTTTAGCGTTAAACTTCGAAAACAGTATCCCACAATCTTTTAGCACCACTTTAAAAATAAAGAAAATTATCTTTTCAATGTTTCAAATTTAATTTTTGCTTAATTTTTGTTGTTGCTTATTTTAACAAATTTTTTAAAATATTGTCATGCATAATTTGTAACAATTCTTTTTGTGGTTGCAATGAAATGAAAACCATACCGTTTGTTAATGAAGCACGTATTTAAAAAAGAGAGAAGATTCTTCTTGTTTTGTTCATATTTTTTGATAAAATCATAATAAATTTTATTTTATTGCATTATTTGTGGTTTTTATAAATTAGGCTCTCTAAAATTGTATGTATAGTAGGAAATACGATAAGCAATTTGGCTGCAGTTATTTAATATATTTTATCAGTATGTTTAGGCTCAGCTCCCGTATACAGCCTCCGCCAAATTGGCGAGAAATTTGGCGATAAACGGTAATTTCTGGATGCCGTCATCGGCGTACGTACTCTTCTTTATGGTAACCTTAAACCTTATCTCTTAACCTTTCACCTTAACCTCTAATTTTAAACTTCATTCATTTCACACTGTTCCATCCACTTGTATCAGTCGACGGCTGTTAGCTCCCACCTTCCCCACTCAAAACTTTCAGGTAAGAATGTAAAAAAGGGGAGGGGCAGCGCCACCCCCTGACTTATAGTCTAGTGTATTTTGTCAGTCCTAGAAATAAGCTTCTAACTTTCAGGTAAGAATCACAACATCCGAAACAAACACGCATTATTGGCGACTTCTTGGCGAAAAAAAAATGGCGCCAATAGGCCGTATACGGGAGTTGCTCCGAACAAAGAATAATAATAATAATAATAATAATAAAAAAACTGAGGATAACACTGATTATGAATGTCAACATGACGTTTGTCACAAAACTTTTCGGAGTTAAGGACTGTGGTGGTAACTTCATAAGCCAGATAACAACCTCTGGAAAGGAGTGTGCACTTTTGTCTAGTGACTTTGTTGCGAGTTCGAACCTCAACTTGCACAGGACTTTCATCAGCACATTGAATAAAATAAGTGAAAAGTTATTATAATAAATTGCTTTAATCACAATTTAAGTCTAAAAATATAATGTTATGAGAACCGCATATTAAACTATGCATATATTCAATTAAAATGAAAGTCAATCATTTTATCGAGCAAGTTGTTCTTCAAAAACAATTAATAAGTAGCGGGAGTGGTTTCTCCAAAGCTTTCTCGTATACTTTAAAAAAAAAAATTTCATGCCAGAGAACGCCTTGCGTGGTATTGGCGTACAATAGCTACGAAATATTAATTATTGAGTGTATTTGACATTTTTATTGAATCTGTCGCTCACCTTTGGCGATTAATCCCTGGCATGCGTTAATAGTATCCAAAAATCGATTATGCTCAAGACGTATTTTTAGCAATCGATTGTAACAGATAGTCACAAATTTGATACATTTAATTCATTGCATTTTGAATTATCTGCTTACATGTTTTTAAAAATACAGTTCGATAGACATTTAATCCTTAGTTGGATTTGGCTCAAAATTTGGCAGACGTCTATACTATAGATGTTAAATCTATCTACGGAATTTTAAATTATTTTGTTATCTTCGTTTTGTAATTGTAAGTACTTGTATATTCGAACAGCTGGACATATGGCCTTCCTCTGAACAGATTTCACATAGAATTTGATAGAAATCTCCAAATTTGGGGTAAAGTCTGTATACCAAATTTCAACCATCTAGCTTAAAGCATTTTTTAATTATTTTTATCACAGAAAGACAGATAGATAGACGGACATGTTCCAAAAATGTCTTTTTCAAACTCAGAGTAGTCTAAAACGTGGAAATTCGTTAAAATTTCAAGTTAGAATTTTTTGACGATTATTATACTTTCTCTATACATATAAGAAAAAGCAGAAATGCTAAATAATTGAAATTATATTTTATCTTTGTACATTGTCAGCTGCTTCAGTAATTTTATGGACGTGGTATTTAATAAGTAAATTTATACAGATAAAAATTCAGCTTTTACGTCAATGACTAAGTAAATTAATCGCTTTTAAAGGAAATGAAAAGCAAAACAATTGCATTTTTTAAAATTTTATGATTATTTTATTTCAGCAAATTATCAAGGTATTTGTCAAGAATGTCGCTGGAAAGATTTATTTACTTACCAAAAAAAAAAAAAATTAATCATATAATTTTCTATTTTTTTTATAAATATATAACAAAATATTTAATCCAAATTTTTATTTAAAAGACTTTTAGTCAATTATTATATAAACTGTAACATCCACTCGTTGAATTTATTTCTTCAGAAATCCAGAAAATTAATATTTTATAACATTCTCTGGAAAGGAAAATTGCATTTCTTCTGCTCAAGCGAAAGAATGTCGTTGATTTAAATGTTTTGTTAGAAATTCAACTTGAAATCATTAAAATGATTGCATTACTATCTCATGAATACTAGACTCTAAAATCATTTCAAAAAAGTAAAGAAGAAAAAGATAATAATATAAATGTGAATTTCAAATTTTCTGTGCAACCATTTCATTTTGCCATCAACCATTTCATATCAGTTTAAATTTTCTTTCGTCAGACGATTCTGAGAAAACTGAGTTTAACGAAAACTCGGAAGTTAAAGCAATAAATATAACAATCACGTTTAACCTCGAGACATCAGAATAAACGTCGTGATGTCACAATCCGCATAACGAATTTTTTCCGAAGATGTTTCACAAGTATTATATGAAATTAGGCGAGGCAAGTAACTGTACAGGTTTTAAACTTTTTTAATAACGTGAAAAATACGAGATCATTTTTAATGTTAAAGATATTAATTTTCCTTCTGTAAGAAAGGATGTAGAATTTGCTTTATCATTCGAATATTTTCGAACAATATTTCTAAACCGCAAGTTCAAAACTAGACATGATTTTCTCGTAATCTTGCTCAATATATCATATTTTAAAGACTCACGCATTTAAGAGTCGTTCGAAGAAATTATTTTAACAGCAAATCAGCAACAAAACCATCAGGCATAACTTTTCGCTCACCGATGCTTTTACTAATAATTATGTCTTTGCACGTGAAAAATTACTCAATTCCATGACATCATCAGCGATATGTTTCAGAAATCTTATCTCACAAAAATTATTGTTGCACCATTTTAAGATAAAGAAAAATTAGTTTTTCAATATTTTTATTAAATTAATTGTCGTATAATTAATTCTTCCATAGTTTCATAAATTTTTAAAAAGAATTTAATTAAGATTTTCACTGATATTTTACACATCATAATTAAAATGAAATTAATTTCAATGTTTCATCAGATTAAATAAAATATTTGAATATTATCTGCTTATTAAAATATGTTTTTCCAACTCAACTTCATTGCATGAAATGATTTTTAATTAATTTGAAGACTTCCATTATAAAAATTTCAAATAGATTTTTTTGCTTCGGTTTTTACTTGGCTTTCTACTTTGGTTTCTAATTACAGATTTTAAATTTTATTTTAATTTCGTACTTATTAAATTTTGCGTTTTCATTTTTTACATATTTTGACAAAGAAAAAAAAGCCTTTATATCCATAAAATTTATTATTTTGAGAATTCTTAGTTATCTTTATTTATTGATATTTTTTTAATATTTATCTCGATGCAGTTTTAGAAAATTTTAATTCGTTTTCAGGTTATTTCGCTTAGTTTTTTTTTAAATCATATTTTTATTTCTTTCAATTTATTTCTTCACGTTTAGTAAAATAAATACTTGGTAACGTTTTTCATCTCTTAATTTTTTTTTTGTTAGATTTGACCACGCATTGGCATTTATTTTAAAACACTTAATGTTAAAATTACTTATTTAGGGAGCAGGAATAGGAAAAGTAACTTCTTTTAGCATGCATTCTAATTTTTATTGAATATACAGTGGCTCAAAAAATTGAGAGTACGAGTACACCTTACTTTTACTTGATAAATCCGACTTTCAACTTATATAACACATTACCGGGAAGTGCAGACATGTTTTTATTTTTACACATGACAAATGGTTTCATTTAGAATAAAAATAAAGAAAAATCAACGAAAAACTTCTAAATTGAAAAGTTTCAGAAGCATTTTAAATAAACATACGCAGAATTTTGCCTCAAAAAAATTGAGAATACACCAATGAAATTCTTGTAATATCTCGCATAGAAAGAACGTGTCAGTATTTAGTTACATGTTTTTTGGCTTTTATAATGGCCTCTAAACGTTGTGGTACCGATGCGACCAATTTTTGGTGTTATCTGAAGATATTTTACCCCATTCTTCTTGCACCACTTGTTTTAAATGGGTTTATTTGTAATTTTGTGTTTTTGGACCACTTTTTCGAGTATGGCCTACAAATATTCAATGGCATTGATGTCGGGGCACTATGGTGGTGTGTGCAACTGATGTTTACAATGAAAAAGAACCATATTTTGATGTTACGTGCATTCTCTTTCAGGTCGTTGTCCTACGGGAAAATGAATTTCCATCTAAACCCAAATTTTTAGCACTTTCCTTTAGATTGCTGCAAAGTACATCCAAGTAAACCATATCGTTTATAATGCCATCTGTAAAAATTAAATTTCCTACCCCGGATGAAGCCATGCAACCTCAAATCTTGACGAAGTCACCATCATGTTTAATTGTAGGACGTAAATTTGTTGGATCCATTATAAAAGCCATTATAAAAGCCAAAAAACATGTAACTAAATACTTACACGTTCTTTCTATGTGAGATATTACAAGAATTTCATTGGTGTATTCTCAATTTTTTGAGGCGAAATTCTGCGTATGTTTATTTAAAATGCTTCTGAAACTTTTCAATTTAGAAGTTTTTCGTTGATTTTTCTTTGTTTTTTACTCTAAATTAAACCATTTGTTATGTGTAAAAATAAAAACATGTCTGCACTTCCCGGTAATGTGTTATTTATATTAAAAGTCCGATTTATCAAGTAAAAGTAAGGTGTACTCTCAATTTTTTGAGCCACTGTATATTTTTAAATCTTTTCAAACAACATAAGTGAAATTTTAAATACATAAGAATTCAAAATTAAAAATTTAATATCAGAAGAATCAATATTCCGGTTGAACAAAATAGTCGTCAAAGGCAGCGAGTCTTATGCGGAATTACAATTGCAAATTAAATGTATAAAACTATTGTTAATAATAAAAATTTAAATTATATAAATATGTACGCTATTTGCATTAATAAAGTAGTAGTTGCATAATTAAATAAAAAATGGTAGAATAGAATTAATATACAGAAAATAAAACATGTCTTAGTTTGCAAATTATATCTTGCAAAGTATTTGGAGGTTTGCAAAGAATGACGAATTACATTCGAATAAATCCAAATTTGAATTCTGAATTCCTTTGTGTTTGCCGAAAAAAGTCGACAAGAAACGTGAGAAAGAAGTTCTCGCAATGTAAATAGACTATCATATCTGTTCTACAGATGTATATTTTAAATGAAAAGCTAAACTCGAATAGTGAAAAATAATATATTTCAGTTAGAACTTTAGAATAATAAAAGTGGTAGTTAAC
The DNA here is from genome assembly GCF_947563725.1 of Argiope bruennichi. NCBI lineage: Eukaryota > Metazoa > Arthropoda > Arachnida > Araneae > Araneidae > Argiope > Argiope bruennichi. The sequence continues at coordinate 75,292,669 of NC_079160.1, forward strand.
TTTATATTATTTTGCAGCGTTAATTTTACATCAAATAACAATTGATAGTATGAATTTCGCACAAACGGAGATTAAAATAGGCATCATAAATGCCTATTTTCTAAGTAAAATATTCAAAATCTTCGAACCGTGTTGCTATCTAGCACACAAGATGATTACAATAAAAATACAATATATATATATATACACACACACATTTTCTAAGACACATATTTTCTAAGCTGTTTCATCGTTGAAGAGAGAAGACACTTTGAAATTTTTAACCATCGCTTTAAAACATTTTCTTCTTTGATTTCGCAGGCTTTCAGAATACTAATTCAACATTTAAATGAAATTGACAAAAAAAAAAAAAAAAAAAAAAAAAAAAATTGCTATGCAAAAATTTCCTGGTATATAAAGATAACTCTAAAAATAAATTATTTAGATGAATTAATATAGAATTTGTCGCATGACATAATCCAATTAGCGTAAAAAAGACAATTGTGTGAAGCTACCCTGAATTGCTATCGACCCTTTCATCTTAAGCGAAACAGAATAGAATAAATTTGTTTGGCCCTGAAAAAGGCCTTGAGTAATGAAGGCATTAAGAAGATAAATTTAGCAGAAAAATGAAACAAACTAAGAAAATTATAAAGATATGATAAATATAGAATTATAAATATGAAAGACACATTTGCTGTTATATAAATAATGAATTCGCTGATGTCCTTGAGAATACTCTCAAGTAATTATAGACATGAAAAAAAAAAACTTACACAATCACAGGTTTAAATATAAACTGACTATCGTATAATGAAATATATTTAAGTTCTCAGAGCCTCTCGATTAACATATTTGCACACGTAACATAAACGTTCATCAACTTAGAATCGCTTGATACTGTTGACAGGCGCATTTGGTCATTGTGACAACATTTTGTATATTGTATTGATAGTTTTTTTTTTTTTTTCATCCTTTTAAAAAGGGCCTCACAAAATTCATAAATTTTTGTTATTGGTCAAAGACAGTTCTCTATTAACATCAATTCTATGATCGTCCACATCATGTTAATGGTCTTGAAAGAAATTATTTCTCTCTCTTTCTCACTGCCTTTTGAAAATTTCTTAAACTGATTCATTTACATGTTTCATTCGTTTTTTAAATTGTTACAGATGAAGTTTTTTGTTGGTTATGTTGATTATACAAAGGAATTTTTTTAACAACAATTTCAAGGCCGTTTAATTAATGTGTAAATGTAAAAACTATTTCTTTAAAATGTTAGATTTGATAGCATTTGTTTCTTTACTATAAATCTGCTTGGTAATTTTTAAGATAAAAGAATTTTTCATGAAATGTCCGGGGGTATTGATTTCATTCCCCTTCTAGTATTTCCAGAATTGTTTATCCTTCCGAAGCGTATTCGTGTTGCATTCGTGATCGTCTCTACCGATGTGCGGCCATTTTTAAGTTGTTTAAACCACTCATTCGCTCGTATTACCCCCATAGCATCGTCTCCAAACACTTGCTTAATCTTGCGTATTTTTTAGCTTTGAGAACCACCAAGCTTTTGACAAAATTTGATGCAGTATCTTTCCTCTATTCGTTCCGGATTCAATCTTCTTGAACAAAATATGGAAATATGGAACGATAAATATGGTATAATAAAAATATAAATATGGAGATAATATAAATTAATAAATATAAAGATAATATAAATTAATAAATATAAAGATAATATAAATTAATAAATATAAAGATAATATAAATGAATAAATATGAAGATTTAAAGAAAGTATTGAGATTGAATTTCATCACTTACTGTGTTGTTGGTACTAAAAAAGATATGATCCTCTTGAAAAAAGAAAACTAATATGTTATATTTGTGCAGGTGGAAGCAGGTTTTCAAAATAACAGCCTTTATTAACTATTAATGGCCTTTTTCCTTCTTTTTCGAATAATATCAGCTTCTTAGCCGATAGTATTTCAGGTTCCCACTAAGATAATTCCATAAAAAAGATAATGATGATGATGATAATAGTGAAAAAACTAGAGAGCAAACCTTTTCAAAATTCACTTTTACAATAGTATAAAAATGAGTGAAAATACAGTAATGAAATATTTTAAATTTATTTCGAATGAACTTAAATTCATAAAACTCTATCACAAATGCAATAGAATATTTGAATGCACTTATTCGTTACTTCGTTATTTAAATTCGAAATCTTATCTCTCATTTTTGTTGAATTTATTTGTTGTTTTGTTGAATTTTAATATGAAATTGATATGCGAAATGTTTTATGTTTGAAAGAAAATAAAATATTTAATATTAATTTCAAAATAATTTTAAGTTTTTGAACAGCATTCTCTAAATGCAGCATTCTCTAGCATTCTCTTCATTTTGAATATTCTCTAAAGATAAATTTCACACTAGAAATAAAACAATTTCAACTTTATTTAAAATCTCGTTTGCTTAAAAGAAATGAATTGTTGTGTAAAGAATTGAACTAAATTTTCTATTCAAGTTTAAAAACCCAGGCATAACATAAAAAGATGGCTTTATATGAGAATAAAGAAATCTTCAAGATATATGAAAACATTAATATTTAACATGATTAATAAGAATAATAGTTCATTTACAAAAGAAATATTAAAAAAAAAGAAGCATGAATCAGAAAGTGAGAATATTTTTAACGAATAATGCATAATTCCAAACTATTTTTTTAATATTCGTTGAAATTAATTTTTGACTGATAGATTGCGATACTCTAATAGGAATAAGGAATACTCTTTGGAATATAAATAGGAAGAAAAAAGTTAAAGAGCGACGATAAATAAATGACGTATTTTATTGGATCCAAATAATAATTAACATAAATATATAAAAAATTAATTTAGTTAATGTACTGATAGGTGGGATCAAATTTCTAAGCAGTAAATAATTAATATAATTAATAAGAATAACTTTAATTAATATAATTAAAGATGATAATAGAAAAATCAACTTTACGAGAGGAAGGTGGATACTTTAGAAAAGAATAGAAACGAAATTAGAAAACAATATTTTATAGAAACTAAATTTCCAATCACTGAATTTTTGCTCTCTCTAAAATCTGAGAAAGTGAGAGATAATTTTTTTTTATTTTGTTATAAGGTCAAAAACACATTGGTTATTTTTTCTCGTGTGCTACTTTCATTTTTTCTACGATTTTCCAGATAAATTAAGGACTAACCAAGATTCTTTCGGCAGTTTTTTTTTATTTGGAAAAATATGTACCTATAAATCCACATACTGATTACATATGAATATTTTTCAATCTTACTTCCATATGAACTGATAATTTAACCCTTTCTAAGGCCGTGGGAAGTGCTTCCCACCAAATTTATCAATCTTTGTATGAAATTACGTAGGTTGGCATAAGTTCCGACAAATTTTTTTAGTAAGTCAGAAACTTAGATGCTTCAGTTCTTTATCTCACACAAAATGACGGGCCTTAGTTTGTAACTTAATAATTAATTAACCAAATTAATTAATTAATCAAATTAAATTTATCTAATAATCTAAATGAATCCCTATTCTTATTCTAATTTCAAGCCTAAAAATATTTTAACATAATGTGACTAGAAAAAAAATGGCCCTTTAAAGGGTTAAATAAAAAAAAATTATGAATGCATTTAGTGCAACATGCTATTCGAAACAGTCTGCTATATTACAGCATTTGTTTTACAATTGATCTATTATTACTTATATTTTTGAATTGACACTCTGTTTTAGCATGGTGAAATAGGGTACAAGATGGCGTTATATGACATTGCCAACATGAGAGCAGATAGAAAAAAGTCTGTAATAGTTAGTTATAAAAAAATATTTTTTTTTGTGTGTGTGTGTGTATGTGTGTAAAATCGCTTTTTTCGGGAAAGACACCTGTATAGATAAACTCTAACCATATATATTATATACACTTGTAAACATAAACTGTATAGATAAATCATATTCATAAATACCAAGACATCTTCAAGACTACACAATAACCGAGACCAAAATACCACTTGTCAAAATCAATTAAATTATTCATCCAAAAGTGCTCAAAAGTGCAGTTCTCGCGAAGGAAATCAAAACACAGGACCCAGACGGACGCTACAGATTTCTGACTCTACAATGTTTGTTTATATGCTTATACATGACATACAGATGTTCACAATGTAATTTATCAACTTTTTCCTTTTCAGTTAGTAATCTCATTTCCTGTAAGTTCAACTCAAAGTCTCCATTTGTTTAAGTATTGTTGTTCTCTCCATTTAGTTATTACTTCGCCAAAAATTGAATACAGTCGTGTAGGATTTGACACCGATGGGATTCTCTCTGGAGATGTCTGCATGATTTGTCGTCTCTTTCTTTTAACATCTTTTTTTTTCTTCTTCTTTCTTCCATCTTGTGTTCATCCAACTGGTTAGATAACTTAGTGTTATAGGCACCGGGGCACAGGATGGCGTTATGTTATGTATAGATAAACTTAAAAAGCAAAAATATTAAATATAAATATATAAGTAAAAAATAAAGCAAAAAGTGCTACTCGAACTCGCGTGTCATTCGTGTTTTTCTGACCACTATACTGCACTACCCACATTTCGAAGCGGTAGTTGAATAGACTTATTCTTTATATTATCTCTTTTTAAATTTGTTATGACTAATTATAACTAATAATTAGTCATAAATTTTTTTTTCTTGTATGTAAAATCGCGTTTTTTCAGGAAAGGCGCCTATATAGAAAACCTCAAAAAGCAAAACTTTATCTAAATTAATCTTTAAATTGTTAGAGTCGTTTTCGATATACACGAAATAAATTTATATATATGTAATGATATTTTAACTCTAATTTCAATTTAATTAATTTTCATAGTAACTTCATCTTAATTTAGCCCATAGTAACTTCATTCTAAAATATTCTCTTATTTCGTGATCCAATTCCACTGTCTCTACTTAATTAATTCAAGAGAAGCTTTGTTAAATTGTTGAATCAGCTAAAATCTAACTTTCCCACACTACGCGTGAAGAGATAACATACCGCTGATCAAGCAAATTCTTTTTTAAAATCCCCCTGTGTTTCCCCTACCTTGTCCACCCGTGTAATGAAAATCCCTATCGAAATCTCATAATACATTAGCACTGTAAAGAAATATTTTCCCTATCAAAATCATAGGTTATATAAGACCAGGGATAAAAGGTCCAAGAGCTTTTTCCTCATTCCGTTTCTGTGTCGCTCTGTGTGCGCATCGCTTGTACATATGCTTGCTTCTTCAAAATGAAATAAAATGAAGTCACGAAATTAAAAGTATCTTCATTGTCTTCAAACTGCATCATGCTTCACAACAAATAATATATATATATATATATATATATATATATATATATATATATATATATATATATATATATATATATATATACACAAGAATAATCATTTACAGTTATAAGATATCTTGATAGCATTTTTCTTACAAGAAATATGATACAGCAGTGTAAAAAAATCACATTTCCGGCGAATTCGGATTGAAAACATTTTAGCTAGTAATAATTCCACCTTAAATAAAATTCTCTGAATAATTCTCAGGAATTGAAAAATATATATGGACAATTTTAAAATTATGAGGCAGATATTACAAATAAAAGTTTCATCTTCTTATTTTAAAGAACATAAAATAAACATTTGTCATCACCATGCCTTTAAAGACTAACATTCATTCATTCATCCAACATCTCAGCATTCCCTCTTGCCTTTCTTTGCTACGTCACTGCTGGAGATATGCATATCCTGTTACCTTCATATGTTAATTTACAAGATGGATGTTTTCATAGAGCTCTTAATTTTTGCTGAATCTGTGTAGCCTTGTTCGTTCTGTTATTATCGAATGCTTTTTTCATAATAACAATTGATGATTTTCATATTTTGGGATACGGAAGTTTATTTATGTATATAAGTTAAGTACTTCGAAATCAGTAGAACAAAAACGACTGTTGTTTAGTGGAAATTAAGTATGATGCAAATAAAATTTATCATCTGAAGTTTCTTTTATTATTTTTTTATTATCGCCATATGGTTCGTCTTTAGCATCATTAACGTTTTTTGACTCGTCGCATTGATTATTTGATCTAATATATGCCAAATCTAAAAAGTTTATTGACATTTAAAAAAAACAGTATAAGCTATCTTCTCATCAATTCAAAAATAATCTGCTCTTCTTCTTGCAAGAAGTCTATTTTGACATCTGTTTTGACAAATAAGAATATTACTTTCAAATAAAGCAGAACTCTCGAACAGTCGCACAGAATCAGCAAGTTTCTTCTTTCTACAAATAAAATATTTCAAAAAAAAATGTCGACTTGAGAAATACAATTTCACATTCTTTGTTACTTTCTCGTATACGTAATATCGAGAAAGCATAGTAATCGTCAAAAAATTCGAACTCAAGATTTCGACGAATCTCTACGTTTTAGTTCGAAAAACAAATGTTTGCTTTTTTTTTCGTATACGTAGTATAAAGAAAGTATAGTGATCGTCAAATAATTCGAACTCGAGATTTTGACAAATCTCTACGTTTTAGATTCTTTTCTCAACGAGTTCGCAAAACAGATTTTTAGAAAAATGTCCGTCCGTCTGTCTGTTTGAGACAAAGATAACTCAAAAACTCTTTGAGCTAGACGATTGAAATTTAGTATACGATCTTTACAACACATTTGCTAATCTCTATAAAATTTTTTGTAAAATCTAATCAGAAGTCCGTCTGTCCGGTTTGCGAATATAAGGTAACACGATAACTACATGAATGTTAGATAAATATGATTCGGTATAAATATGATTCGGATTTAATATGTATAATATAGTGAGCCAAATCCAACCAGGGATTGATTGTTTGTTGGTTTGCATTTTCAGAAACATGTAAACGTGATATTTCAAACCGTAATGGCTTAAATATATAAAATTTGGTATTTGATTTTTTCTAACTACAAATGTAGTTTTGGGTCAAATTTTTGTTCCATTGGAGTTGGAGAAACGAATCTAAAACCTCGATTTTCGGATACTATTAGCCATACGCAGAGATTAATCGCCAAATAATTCGCCAAGGATGGCACAATAGATTCAGAAAAATACTAAACTCACTCTAAAAGTAAATATTTGGTGACTATAGTACGCCAGTGCCATGTAAGGCGTACTCTAGCACGAGAAGTTTATTAGAGAATATGCGAGAAAGTTTTGGGGAGATCACTCCGGCTGGTTGCTCCTTCCACCAGATTTTCCTTCTTTATGGATACAGAATTCAAAATCGGATCGGGCTAGGAAAATGAAATTTGGCATATCGTCTCTACACAAAATGTATAAAATGTACATTGCACGACGAAATTAATACATATTCTTTAATTCGTACGCATATAGAATGACTGTCTGACAATGCGATGGCTTCAAAGCGTGATTTGTTAGGTAAATGAAACTTGGTATATATTTTTGGTGCAAAAATTGTAGATCTCTATCAATTTTTTTAGATACAATGAGTCAGAGTGAGATGTCTAAGCTGCATATTGATTCACTACGCTATACGACGAATTTGGCAGTACATATACTAAAATTGGGAGGATACAGAGAAGTTTAGCATGGCCCCTGCGTAAGGATGACACGCAAAATCGTGAAGCTTTCCACCTTTTAAAAATCAAAAAGGGCTGGAATAGGGTTTGGATTCGTGTCCCTTGGGTTGCGAATTCGAACCCCGCCGGCCGAAGACTCCTAGTGTGTGTGTGTGTGTGGTGGCTGGCGCACGTAAAAATCTGTCGTGGTCAAAGATTCCTCCATGTCGAGAGTAATACCACTGGGGGTACTGGATCAGGGGTGATCGTTCTCTGATTCAGGTCTAAATTACGATCTGTGGATGAGTGAATGAAATGCGAGAATAAAGTCCGCCCCGTAAAAAGAGTTGTGACGTGTGTGTAGCTAAGTCGTACTCTTGGCCCTAGATGGCGCTACTGAAAAAAAAACAAGAGACGCACCCTTGGCTTAAAATCACTGACTTCTAAAGTCAGTGGGCTTGTCTATGACAAGTGCCATTAAAAACAACAAGAACGAATCTTAATAAAAAATACGTAATGCTGTACGAGAAAATAAAGGAAGAACAATCACGTGACTAAATTTATATTAATTTTTGACATGCTAATGCATATAGATTGATATACTATCTATAAATTGCGACATTCGAAATTTTAATCAAAATACAAAACCTAATATAAAGTAGATTAGGCTTAGAGGTACCAAATTTGACATACAGTTACTTTTTTGGTTATAGGCGCATTATGGAAAAATATTCTTCAAATTTTTAATCAAAAATCATACGAAATTTTATGTTTTTACTAAACATCTTCAAAGAAACTGTAAATTTAAAAAAAAATTGTTTTTTAATAATGCTAGTTTTATTTACATGCAGCTTTTTTTTTTCCATAATTTTAATTCATCTTTAAATTATTTTTAAGTATATTTCATAACAAAACTTTTCATTGTTTCAGTTACAACATTTATAAAAACTTCATTGCAACGATATTAAATATATTTTTCATGAATACATTATCGTTGCAATATAATATTGAAAATTTAAAAATAATATAAAGATAAACGAATCGAATCTAAAAAATTAGCATGACATATTTCATTCAAGAGGTTCGAATATCTTTTCTAAAACTTTTTAATTCATGAAAATTGTGCCCTAAATAAAGATGTAAAAATAAAAGAATCTGTAATTTGATCGGTCATTGTATGCAAAGAAGTTAAAGTGTGTCAAGCTAACGTATACTACTGGTTTCAGATGGCATTGAATATCTTCCATCTCGGTTGTCGAGATTCTAACATCTAAGTCTTTCAAGCTTCTTGGATTAACTAAATTTTCATCTAGTTTGCTAAGGTTAAACTGAACGTTCACAGTTCAGCTTAACCTTAACAAAAGATTAAGTTGAACTGTGAATTAGTTGTCGATATGAGAAAGTTAGAACTTTAAAATTAGTTGTCAGTACGAAGATTCGGTCAGAAATGGCTTGACGTACGAGTGGAAGGATGGACACCGATTAGTTTATGGAATGATACGGAATGACCGCTTTCTGATCTAAGTTGAGTGTCGCGGAGTTCTTGAACTCAAGGTTCTTAACCTTCGGATATAACAGTTGAATAGAATAATGGTATGGGAATGAGAATACTTAGTAAGTGATTGTGTCTAGATAATTAAAGATATAACTTAGAAGAGTGAACTTATTACTAAAATACCGAAAGAAGAAAAAGAAAGATTTTGCATGAATGATTTTCTGCAAATTCTTTCCAGAGTCAAATTAGTGTGTTAAAGCTATGATGATGACTTAGACATGAAGAAGATGACGATGTTTCTTTGAAGAGTAAGGTCATAATTTTCCATTTCTTTTATTGCGATGTTATCACTTTTGTCAATTTTTTCAAAAAATCTTGTTGATAGTTCCTTGTGAAAATCTTGCAAGGTTGCAAAACTAAGATCTTTTTGGGTGTCTTTATTCATCAAAAACCGACGGCTTATTACCAATTTGACTAACCGTCACATTTTGTAATATTTCTAATATAATAATATGAGTCTTGGCTGCAACAATTGGAATGGCTATAATATTCAGAGCGTGCATGTGGGAAGGCAGAGGTTTGGGGTGCGTGGATCTGTGTGCCTTGCGGTGAATTCTATGAAAGCATTAATCGATAAAATTGGTGAATAATTTACGTGATATATTCGCGAATGGTACGATGGCCTAAAAATGGAATTGAGTTCAACTACTTCATTTATGTGTTGAGTAATCATTGTAAATGACCAGCTTTAACCCTTTAAAGGGCCATTTTTTCTAGTCATATTATGTTTAAATATTTTTAGGCTTGAAATGAGAATAATAAAAGGGATTCATTTAGCTTATTAGATAAATTTAATTTGATTAATTCATTAATTTGGTTAATTAATAATTAAGTAACAAATCAAGACACATCATTTTGTGTGAGATAAAAAACTGAAGCATCTAAATTTTCTGACTTACTAAAAAAAATTGTCAGAACTTATGCCAACCTACATAATTTCATACAAAGATTGATAAATTTGGTGGGAAAAATACTTCCCAAGGCCTTAGAAAGGGTTAAAGTACCCTGGAGCATCCAATTTTCAGATTTGGAATCAGATTCATTTCAAGACTCGATTTTCAAGTAAATCAGCTGTTTAAACAAACACTGTGAACATTAAATCAATCAGGTTTAAACAGTGTTGCGTTGATGCGATGTGGAGTTTTGATTTTGAACATTGCTACTCGGGTATCAAACTTATAAGTATTGTTTTATTAATTTAATTAAATTACAAAGTTTATCTCATAATAGTTCTTAGATGAAATCTATCTATCTATCTATATATATATATATATATGCTTAATTAAATAATAATTTAAATTAATAAAACAATAACATTTTTTTTACAAATTTCGAAATAAGATATTTTGAGTGATACTTTATTTAAATAATGTCTGATACAGTTATCTACATTAACTTGATAATGGATGTTTTATTTTATTGCAAACTCATGCTTTTTCTCTTATCGTATCATGTGATAAGATGGAGAACGGATCTTTTTATTAGGAAACATAAGATAAAATAAGCATCACAAAACAGAAAATTCTGAAAGAAAAGATTCGGATTGATTTCTATTAATCCTGAGATATAGACATTTCATTGAAAAGAAGATATTAATAAATTATTGTATTAACTTATTTTTTACAAGTTAAAATAAGTAATTTATTATTAACATTTTCATCGCTGTAATGGCGCGCCTTTGTCCCCACCCTCTGCGCTAAGAGTCTGCGCCGCTTTCCGCAGCGCTAAAATTGAAACAAAAGTGCTAAAATTGAAACAAGTCGCGGAACAAGCTGCATAATATAGAAAAATCTTGAGCAGAGGACGAGTTATCTCATGTCTCGTTCATAGCGAATATTCCTGAAAGGCGAGTTATCTCGTTCCTCGCGATGAAAGTGTTAACAGGATTGCTATTGGAAGTTTTCAAATATCGATCAGTAAAAATTCTTTTGAGTTCTATAGTTTGAAATGAAAGGAATCCAAATAAAACGAGAAATCTATTAAATATGATGAAAATACAAATTTATTTACAAGACTTAGATTTCCACAGATATTATTTAGATTTTACTCCTAATATTCAAAATAATTTTTTTTTTTTTTTGAAATTTGAAATATAAATTAGATAGCCAATTAAATGAGATGAAGAGACATATTTATGATCAAAACTTAATTGTTCTACACAAAATAGATTTCAAGTATTATTTCGATCCAAGTAAGAAAATACAATCGCTAGTTAATAAAAATGTCGCAATACCATTGAACCTGGATAGTTCTGGATTGAAAGTTTTTTGCAAGTTGATTTTTCATCCACATTATCAAGTATCTGAATTTTGCGTGGATATTGCTAAGGTATTTGTCATCATTTTTTCCAAATCCAATTTTTTGGCTATCTTCCATGGGGATCCACAGGTGTCTTGTACATGGCTTCATGTGCCCCCTAGGAAAATCGCAGTCCAGTGTATTCAGGTTTGATAAGCTTGAAGGTCCTGCCCACTCCATCATACAGAATATGACTGAAATCAGGGATGGTCAGATGAAGATACTTGAATGTCATCAACATGCAGGCATCGCATTTCTCTATACAGTAATCTAAACAGACTGCTATAAACTTAAAAACATTTGCTTGCTATAGCAAGGCATGCCATTTTGTATGCACTTGCTATCTTTCTTTAAGGTATTTGTCAAATACTCTGGCAGTAATTAAGGGAGAATCACCAAAGTTTCCTACTTAGATATTCATAGAAAAACTCTGCTGGAATTTAAAAGATGGACACGAGAATAGCTGTTACTTACTTCCAACCAGGTACTCTGTAGGTTAATCTGTAAGAGATCCTAATTAACAAATAAATAAGTTTGTAAAAAATTCAAATTCTGTGAATAACAAAATTTTAAAATAATATTAACACTTTATCAAATATAAATCTTCAGGTTCCCACATGTTTCATTAAGTTCATTTTATTATTAAAGTATTTATAAAATCAAACAACTGCTTCGATAATACTGCATACAAACATATATACCAAACAGTCTGGTGTCATAATAGATAAACCACCAGGGGTGGTTTCCCCAAAACTTTCTCGCGTAGTCTCTAACAAACTTGTCATGCCAGAGAATGACTTGCATGGCATTGGTGTACAATAGTTACGAAATATTAACTTTTGGAACAAATTTGGCATTTTTACTGCATCTATCGTGTCATATTTGACGAGTTTTTTTTAAGGCAATCAAACTAATAATTAATAGTATCCTAAAATCGAATTTGTGTTTTAGGCACGTTTTTCTCAACCGATTGAAAAGAAAAATGTCACAAAGTTACACTTTTAGTCATAAAATTCCATACCAAACTTCATATATTTAAAAATTATTGCGGTTTTGAATCATCGTGTACACATGTTTCTGAAAAAAAACATTAACAGACAGTCAACCAGTTGTTGCATTTGGCTCAAATTTTGACGGCTATCTAAAATTTGTGTACCGAATTTTATCTATCTACCTCTCTTCGTTTTGTTGTTATGGTGATGATTTATATTCGAAAAGACGGACAGACGAACTTCCTCTGAGCAAATTTTACTCAACATTTGATAGAAATCTGCAAATTTGGTGTAAAGACCGGATACCAAATTTCAACCCTCTAACTCAAAGTGTTTTTGGATTATCTTTGTCACAGACAGACAGACGGATATTTTCCAAAAATGCGTTTTTCGAACTAAGGGAGGTTTAAAATATTGTAATTCGTCAAAATCTCTTTATCAAATTTTTTGACGATTACAATACTTTCTCTTTACTAAGTATACGAGAAAATAAAAATAGCAAATACATATTTACAAAGTTAATAAAATAAAAATTTAACCTAAAATAAATCAATAGCATATTAAAAATGTATTGAAATGTGAAAATAAATTGACTCTCTTATTGAGAAGCCTCATAATGTGCACTGCTTAGAAACACGGAATACTTAAATCTGCAACTGTTGAGGATATTGAAAATGGCTCCTCTGTTAATCATGGCCTCATTGTATAACAACAGCGAAGCAGGAAACTGTTGATTCTTTTGAAGAAATCATTTTGTAGTCGCATACCTGCTCGCCCCCCCCCCTATTTTGGGAAAAGAATGTTTGGCAAATTATGATAGGATTAGAATACCTCTTACCTTGCATTTTATGGATTCCAACTGTCTTCGAAAAGTTAACGAACGGAAACGACACCAAATGATGAAGACGGAGCAAGTATTGTGGATATTTGCAAGTGATAATCAAACCGAAAGTAGTATCTTCTACAACGGCAAACGGTGAGTAAAACTCTGATTCATGATTTTATTTGAAAAAAATATTTGATGCTTAGCCTAGAATTTTTAAATTTGATGAAAATTACAAGTGTAAGAAAATTGAAGAATAATTCATGAAGTTATTTGATGAAATTCTATATATTTCATGTTGAAGAAACAAATGTTCTTTGAAGAAATTGCCTATTTTTAATTGCCTATTTGATGTTCCTTTGATTCTGAATTTAATTCTTCTGTTTTCTTCCACGGTTATTTGATTTTGAAGACAATTTTGAATTACTTATTTGAAGATTTCCTAACAAATTTTGTATTACTTTTTGATGTTGTATTAAAAAATCTGTTTAGAAGAAAATTGTGAATTTATAATTTGAAGATTTCGGAACAAATTTTGAATTACTGGGTAAAGATTAATTAAAAAGTTTTCTACTAGAATATTTAAAATAATATTGCTGCTTATAATGAAGTTGATGCTTATTTGAATTCATTTCGTAAGATAACTGGAATGAATATTTTTTGAACTAAATTTCGAATTAATACATTGTAGCAAAATATCATTCTTTCATTTTTGAATCTGTATTGTACATTTTCTTAACATTTGTTTATAGCGTATTCTAATTGAATTATTTATTTTGAGTGTATATAGTAATCACTGTTATAAATTTTTGAATAATTCTGTGAAAAGTGTCTAAAAACATAGAATAATGGCTACTCTTAACGATTATCCGCAAATTGCAAAGTCATTAAAAACTAATAGTACGAATAACATAAAACTTCTGCATCGTTTCATTTTTGGTGAAGATGGCGATAGACAAAATCGATCCAGATTTAAGAAAATTTTCGGGATTTCCAACTCCTTTCAATCTAGAGGAAACAAAACTAAAAGTACTCAAAGATTTCTCCCTTAAAGATTTAATGGCGATTTGTAATATACTCCACTATGGATTTGGAAAAATGTTGTGATGTTATCCTTACTAATTTATGTGATCTCACATTGCTGAAAACGGAAGTTTCTGATTTAAGCACTGACAATGACCTTGAAACGTAGCCAAAACAAAATCCCTGCTATAACGAAATTCCTGATACTTCGAAAGAACTACATTTTGAACACCGGAAATCGCCGATTGATTTAGATGGACTGACTCAGAAGTTTCCCCTTTCCTTGAATACTTCTGAGAATTATTCCGAAAACACTAATACTACTTTTTCTGCTTTTAGCTTGAAAGATATCGTCGAATTAATAAAACCTCTTTCGTCTCGTGATAACTTTCATTTCTGATGTTGAAGATATTTTTGATTTATACCAAATAAAAACTCCAATTCATCAAGTCATTTTTGTAAAGAAATGCTTAACTGGTCCAACTTTAATAAGGTCTATTCGCGGAATTAATAATTGGGAACAAATGAAAAAACACTTGATAGAAGAATTTTCTCAGAAAATTGATGGTCTTCAATTACATAATTTGATGCAAGCTAGACGGTTGAAACCTACCGAAACTTTACAAGAATACTTTTTGACCATGAGAGATTTGGCACATAAAGGCTCTCTTGATGAGTCGTCCTTAATTGATTATGTCATAAATGGCATTCCTGATTCTTCAAACAACAAAATTATTTTATATGGCTGTAAACCCATTTCTAAATTTAAAGAAAAATTGAAAATTTACGAAAAACTCTTTTATGCTTCAAAAACCTTTAAATATTATGTAGATAGGAAAAATGATGATCACACACATGATGCAAGGCTTGATCTCAAACTTGTCACGCAGCCACAAGCCGCTTGTTACTCATGTGGACTTAAAGGTCACAAAAGTACCTCGTGTACAAATAAAGAACGTGGTAAGAAATGTTATGGATGCAAAGACTTCGGCCATATACATATTAATTGCCCCAAAAATTGTACCAATTCTATGTCAACATCTAACACAACACCTCTACCCCTTCGGATAGAACTGTTCACCCAATTTCTCAATTGTCTGGACAAATTTTCGTAAATCCTATGCATATTCTCATAATTCTTGCCAAAATTCAATTCACTGCTCTTTGTGACACCTGTTTACAAGCCACCATAATTAATAACAAAGCATATCGAAGCATTGGATCCCTACCATTATATCCTTCATACATAACATTCTGAGGAATTGGTCGAGACAAAGTACACAGCATTGGATTTTTTCAAGATTTTATTACAATTGAAGACAAAACACTCTCTGTCAAAATTCATGTTGTTAGCGACACTTCGATTCCCCTTGATGTCATTACTGGCATGGACTCTTTGCAACAAACAAAGTTTACATTCGGTAAACAGGACATACGCCTATGTAACAAGCATACGGATGACACGTTAATTGCTATCGCTAACGTCTATGAGGGTTCAACATCTGTTGGTCATCTTTCTCACATAATTAATCACAAAATTCGTGAGGAAGTTCAAAACTTGATAGATAATTACAAACCACACAAAATTAAAGATACGGAATTTAAAATGACTATTTTATTAAATGATGAAATCCCAGTTGCTCAACGTTCATGTAGACTTCCCTTCGCAGAACAAAAAGGTGTAGAAAACCAAATACAGGAATGGTTGAATGACAGAATCATTAAACATAGTTGCTCTGATTATGCTTCCCCAATTGTTTTATGTAAAAAGAAAAATGGAGACTATAGGCTCTGTATAGACTATAGAAAAATTAACAGAAAGATGATTAAAGACAAATTTTCCTTACCGTTGATTGAAACCCCCCCGGGGGCACCTCGAAATGAGGATGAGATGCTTCCGGCATGGTGGTTGGATCTCGCCACCCTGAAGGGTACACTAATAGTGGGGGATCTGACTCCTCCCATCGATGACGGGACGTACTTCCTTCGGGGAGGGTTGTACCGTGGCCGGTCACGGCTCTTAGGACTCAACCACAGTTCCCGCCAATGTTGCTGTTGCGGCGGTCCGGTCATTCAGTTTCAGAGTTAGATGGCTGACTTACCGTTGATTGAAGAAGTTTTAGATAAACTGGAAACGTCTAAAGTTTTCACCTCTCTCGACCTCAAAAATGGATTCTTTCATGTACCGATGGATCCAAACAGCACCAAATATACATCTTTTGTGACTCATGAAGGTCAATACGAATTTTTACGTGTGCTTTTGGATTGTGAAACAGCCGTGGTGTTTTCCAACGTTTTGTTTATAGTATTTTTAGGAAACTTACACTTGAACATGTTTTAATTGTGTATATGGATGATCTTCTCATTCCATCCCAAGACGAAACCGAAGGTTTACAAAAATTAAAAATAGTTCTTCAAAAAGCTGCGGTATATGGTCTTGAATTAAACCTTAAAAAATATAATTTCCTGCAAAGAAAGATAGAATTCCTGGGGTATGTTATTGAGAATGTCACAGTAAAACCTTCACTCTCTAAAACTCTAGCAGTTCAAAACTTTCAACAGCCTAAAACCCTTAAACAAATTCAAAGCTTTCTACGTCTAACAAGTTACTTCAAGAAATTTATACCTAATTATGCTCTCATCGCTAGACCTCTAAGTGACCTTCTTCGTGATAATGTAGAATTTGAATTCGGGCCAAAACAAATAGCTTCTTTTCATGAATTGAAAAACATACTTTCCCAAAATCCGGTTCTTTATGTTTTTTAACAAGGTCTTCCTTTAAAACTTCATACTGATGCAAGTGCCCTAGGCTTTGGTGCTGTACTTTTCCAAAATTCTACTGATGGACAATTCCACCCTATCCATTATTTTAGTCGGAAAACTTCCGTTCAACAACAAGAACACAGTAGTTACGAATTAGAAGTTCTTGCAATTATTGAAGCACTTAAAAAATTTAGAAACTACTTGCTAGGTACAAAATTTAAGATAATGGCAGATTGTAATGCATTACAAAAAACAATGAATAAAAAAGATCTGCCCCCGAAAATTGCTCGATCGGCGTTGATGCTTGAAGAATTTAATTATGAAGTTTTTCACAGGCCAGATAAACAGATGAAACATGTGGATGACCTTAGTCGTTATCCTGTTCTTGTGATCTCTCCAAATGATGTCACACAAAAGATCAAAATTGCCCAAGAAAACGATGAATTTATTTATCAAATGAAGAACATGATGAGCACCCAACCAATTGATGATTATTTTCTTAAAAATGACATTTTATACAAATTGCACAAAGGTGGCGAACTTTTGGTGGTTCCACAAATGATGGAGACAGAAATAATCAAGAATGCACCCTCACAAGGTCATTTTGCGTCTCAAAAAACTGAAGCAATTGTTTCCCGAGACTTTTACATCCCTAACCTTACAAAGCTTACCCAAGAAATTATTTCTAATTGTATACCTTGCATACTCTCCTCTAGAAAAACCGGTAAACAAGAAGGAGTGCTTTATCCTATTCCGAAAGGTGATAAACCCCCTTGATTGTTACCATTGTGATATTTTAGGACTTTACCATCCACTAAAAAGTGTTATAAATATATTTTTACTGTTATTGATGCTTTTTCAAAATTTATATGGATTTATCCAGTTAAATCTCTTTCGACTAAAGATGCTTTGGACAAACTGATATTTCAACAGACCACATTTGGAAACCCTTTGAAAATAATTACTGATAAAGGTATTCTTTTACTTCAATAGAATTTCAAAATTTTTTTTGAAGAACAGTCAATTGAACATATTCAAATCACTTCTGGAGTACCACGTGGCAACGGACAGGTTGAAAGGCTCCACGGTATATTGATTCCTGTCCTAACCAGATTGTCTATTAATGAGCCGGACAAATGGTTTAAATATGTACCACGGTTACAACGAGTTTTAAACAGCACTACAACACGTAGTACAAAATTTACACCTTTTCAACTTTTAATTGGTATTCAAATGAAACAAAAAGAGGATATCGAGATCAAAACACTACTTGAAGAGGAGCATTATGAACACATTATTCATGAAAAAAGAAAAATTACGCGTCGAATCCAAGCGAAACATCCTGAAATTACAGCAGGAAAATAAACATCAATACAATAAAAGCCGTAAACCTGCCTCTAAATATAAGCTTGGCGACACAGTGGCTATACAGCGTACTCAATCTTTTACCAGTCTAAAGTTGCTCCCAAGATATTTTGGATCTTACGAAATTGTTAACATCCATCCCAACGATCGATATTAAGAAGATAGGACTTCAGGAAGGTCCGATCATAACGTCAACTGTTGCGGATAAAATGAAGAAATGGTGTTCAGTTTAAGCATTCACCATTAAAAATTTGTGTTCTTTTTTTAAAATCTTTTTCCTTTTTCTGCTCTTTCTTTGTTTTTTTCTCTCATTTCAGCCTTGTTGCCTACATCGCTCTCAACTTCAACTCAGCCGTGGACGTCTGGTATGCAGGACGGCCGTGTGGGATAGATTTAGCCCCAAGCGATGGCAACACGCATGGGAGTGACGTAGTGGTGCTCGCGTTTTCCCACAAGATGGAGAGTTGGAAGAACTTCATGCAGTACGAAAAACGAACGCTTTATGATGTTGTGATGTTTTTATTTGAGTAAAAGGCAGCCAGCCTTACTTTTTCATTATTTTAAGTGTTGTGCTCGTCCTAAATGTTGTGCCAGTTCCTTTAATATTTAATTAAACAATATTAAAAAACGATCAAATTCTCATCATTATTTGTTCTGAGATTAACACTCAAATCCACCCACCCACCCACACACACACACACACACATATATATATATTGATCAAATCTTGAGTTTGACTCAAAATTTTATTGGTGTTTGCACTAAGATGTTAATTCTGAGTATCCGAATTTGAACTACTCTTCCCTCTTCTTTTGTTGTATAGATTAACTTGTATTCGAACAGTCTGACGACTTTCTTTCAAGGGAGAACAGAAGGAAATTTTCTCAAAATGAGATAAAAAATCTACAAATTTGGTGTAAAGACCGTTCACCGATTTTCAACCTTCTAGCTAAAAACGTTTTTGTGTCATCATTGTCAAAGACAAACAGACGGACATTTTTCAAAAATGTGTTTTTCCATGTCTAAAACGTGGAGATTCGACAAAATCTTGAGTTCGAATTCTTTGACGGTTAGTATACTTTCTCTATACTATATATACGAGAAAGTAATTATATTGATGAAAACACTGTTATCTATATAACATTGTTACATTACCTATTTTGTACTAGGCTTTGTTAGGTTATTTTGTACTAGGCTTTGTTAGGTTATTTTGTACTAGGTTAGCAAAAAGACAGCAATTCGAGCCATTCTGCTGGTTTAAAAAAATAAACAAGCAAATAATTTTTTTAAAATTTTGAATAAATTACAGAAATAAATTCTAATTGTTATTCATAACATTTCGAAACAATATGGCATTGCATTAAACAAAAAGCGGTAAAAAGAAGCCCAATTCAATCATAAAACGCGACAGTCATTAAACGGCGATATGTACATATTTTGCAAACACGACTATTGAATGCCGAGACAAATAAACAAACTATACGGATTTTTTACAATACAATACCGGATGATTAAAAAAAAGAAGGAAAAAAAAACTATCCCGATATATGAGACCGTAACTATCACACCTTTCACAACGGAATAAAACTTTGGTTCAAAGCATGTTGAGGTATGCTTTCAAGAATCATAATAAAAACAACAGTTACGGTTATATTGACACAGTTTCAAAATTTTCAAATGACAACACCAATTTTTTTTATTGGAATGTGTTTTCTATAACAGTAAACATTAAATAGCGTTGGAACGGTGCATGTAGCGTGAAAATCACCAAATCTAAATAGACTAAGAAAAGAGAAAACAACCAATATTTAATATTTTATTCTACGCATTGACGGCTAATGGAGAAAATATGAAGGCAATGCTATAATAATAACAATTAATAAATAAATAAAGAGAACTTTTATTTTCTAAATTGGCCTTTAAATATGCTTGCAAAACTTGCTCTTTTCTTTTTTTAGAAAACTTCCTATCTCAGAAATTAGTCGTCAAGAAAACAGTTCTTTCAGTCATAAAATAAATGAAGTTAAAATTGCAAAGCTCTACTAAGATTAGCCGCTTTTATAATTGATAGAAAAAAGTAGCTTGGCGTTGGTAGTCATTCACCAGCCCAAGTACTAAAAACTGTAATTAGATATTTCTTGGTCCTTTGGGTCTGAGGATTTATATTCTGATTCAGTTCAACATTAGAGGAAACAAACATCGGTCTAGTACTGGTAGCGATTTAGATAAAAATGAAGGAACGACTTTTTATTGTGTTTCGCAAATTTTCTACTTGACCTAGTTCAACAACGATAACACTTTGCATGCGGCAGATGACACCTAGAACCAAAGCACGTACAATGCCGAAAGTTATCTGTTGAGCTTCACGTCTCTAGTATTCAGATCACAGTTGCTTTATCTTTTCTTCTTAGTCTGTCTAGCGCTTGTAGTTTTCGTGCTGCAGGTACCATTCCAATGCTATTGTTTTTCTATGGAGAACACATTCCAATTAAAAAAGGATGTTGCCATTTGAAAGTTAGAAAATTTTATCACTGTGGCCGTGAATTTTACGGTTTAACTACTGTTTTTCGTATGATTCTTGAGCGCATACTTCAAAATACTTTGAACTAAAATTTTATCCCGCTCTTTTGAATATTATGATAGTTAAGATCTCATATATCAGGATAGTTTTTTTATAATCGCCCGGTATATAATTTTTTTTAACATATGAAACAATTTTTAATTCTGTTTCTTTGTTTTTACCAAAATATTAAGAAAGATTATTTAAAGGAAAAGGAAAGTAGATGCTATTTTTATATGGCAAAATATTTTAAAACTATTTTCGTTTCTCTAGAAATTGCAAAGTTTGTATCATTTACTTGTCATGGAAAAATACTAACTTGATTATTTTTATAGGATAGATACCGTCTGTAAAGTGCAATATATATGATGCAAAAATTATTTAAAACACATTATAGAATAAATTTTTGGATCTAGAATTATCACATTTGGAGAGAAGTTACTTTCACATAGTAGATGCTCAGTAAGAATGAGTTTTTCAAAATTTTAAAAGGATTTAAATTAAAATTCTGTTAAGATTTTATCGTCTCTTTTCAACAGATTTTCGAGCATATTATTGAATAAAAATCATTTTATACCATTTTAGAGTTTAAAAAAACTCCTTCGATAACCTAGGTGACAAAAGCACATTTAATATTCCTTTCAATCCTCGATTAAAAACAATCAAATATGGCCTAATAAAGTGACCATAGATAATAATTGTATTGATATCGCATAATTCATTTATTACAAAATAAATATTTAACACAATTTGCATTAAACATATTTAAATAAATAAATAATTATAATCAAAAACATTCAAAACAAGTAAAGCACACGGAATTTCTTTGTCTTTGTTACATAATGTTGCCAGAAATGTTTCTGCTTTGTTATTTTTTATTTAATTAGTATTCTTTACAAGCTTTATATTATGTGTTTCGTTCTTTGACACGTGCGTTTAAGCAATTTCAAATTGAAAAAATAAAATAACAGTAGAAGATTTTATTTATTTATTTAAACGTGGCACTACAGATCATGTTTTCTGTTCTAAAACTTGCTGAGATATAAAAGACGAATTTATTAACATACACTATTTTTCCATACCTCTGACTTGTGTGTAAGTGAGTCTTTCATTGTAGTTTTTAGGGATAATATACATATCAGGAAATATTATTAAAAAGGCAGAATCAGAAAAGAGTAACGCATTTATTAACTTTCATGAAATTTTTAGAAATTGTAAGATTAAGGAAGTGCTTAAAAAAGTGCATTAATGGAAGTGCTTAAAAAGTTGTTCAAAATAAGCATCTTTGACACTTGTACAAAGTTTCATTCTTTTTACAATATTTGCATATCTACGATTGAGTTCATCATTTGTGACTTAAAAACATGCTTTTTGAATCCGTTCGCAAAGATTTACAGAGAATGTATTGTCAAAGAAAATTCATTCCTTAGTTCAGAATAATAACAATAGAAATTAATTGAATGCATCAGCCATCATTCAGCATATACGAAATCATCATCAGCCATCATTCAGCATATACGAAATCATCATCAGCCATCATTCAGCATATACGAAATCATCATCAGCCATCATTCAGCATATACGAAATCATCATCAGCCATCATTCAGCATATACGAAATCATCATCAGCCATCATTCAATACGAAATAGAACCAACCAAAGGAATTATGCTAATCATGCATAATGCTGTTGCCTTTGAGTGGGTGACAGATGCAATGATTTTCATATCACACATTTATTGAAAATAGCCACTTATAATGAACTTCTTGTACGAAGAATAAATTTTTACAGTTCCAAAAATGATAGTTTTGAAGATTATTTTTTTCTATTTCGATTAAAACTACATTAGACTGTCCAAATTTAATTTATCAGGTAAGAAAGATTTGATTTTACCTAAGGTAAAATCCAAATATAAAATTCTGAATGTCAGTCGTGTAGTTAGTTATCCATGCAGTTGTTGTATCAGTAAATGGTTGCTAGTAATTGCGTTGAAATGCTCTCTACTCTATCGATTTTGGAATGTTGATTTCTGAACTGATTTTATATGCTTTCCTTATCATATTATTACGAATCTGTGATGCTGCTTCCCAGCATAGTTGGTTCCATCATCAGAAAGACTGTTTTACAGTCATCTGTATTGGACGGAGTCCGGGTGTCGCGTCGGAGGTCCCAGAGCTTGGCGACAAACTTGGCGACCATTTGGAGACTTTAGCGCCAAAATAGATTATACCCGAAACATCGAGAATTTTCCTGATCCGTCCATTAGGAACGGAGATACGCCTCGAAAGTTCCTGATTGGTTGAGAGGCTTCTAGCCCCGCCTCCTGAGATTTATAAAAGGAGGCAGTCTGCAGCTGCCGTAGTAGTAGTCAGAATCGACGATAAACAACGGGTCTTCCAGAGATTAGCAGAGCAGCGACGGAGTCAAGCTAGTGCTGAACTAAGCTGTGTGCTACTGTCTGCAGTAGAGTCTTGTTGTGTGCACATCTCGGCTGAAGATAATTGTCTTCTCTATGCTGTATATAGTTGTCGTCTTTGTGCTGTCGTAGTGTCAATAAACGTGTTGTGTGTTCGTCTACTGAAAGGACTTATCATTGTGTTGTGTTATCTTCATACCATACACAACCACTAAATACACACAAGTAAACGAACCCGACGGATTGATAGTGATAGAGGGAAATCCGTAACAATATACTACCTTGAAGGTAACTTGAAATATAGCCAAAATATCAATTTATGCATCACATTAGTAAGGTCTCCTTCTCCTTGTCTCTCTCCCGGAAGAGTATAGTTCTGGTAGTTTACATTTGCTAAACCAATCTGTAAACGAATTTTCTACAAAATTGCCAGAAATTCGAAACATGACGTTTGTATTCTTCTGAAACTATATCAGCATTACGATTACATACAGCATAAATCGTCAGCATATCAAAATGTTCCTTGCTATTGAAATATGTCATACTTTTAGAAAGCATACAAATGAGAGTAAAGAATTTTATTTTCTTGCTCGACATTCCAGTACCTCTTTAAGTTATATGAAATGTTCTGTTTCTCACTTTTTTCTTCTCTTCTTTTTAAAGTCGATGTTGCATCTGTCACTCATTCAAAGTGAACAACATTATGCATGATTAGCATAATTCTTTGAAATCATGATGATAAGGATGATGTATTGCTAGACAAATATTTGCTTTTGAAAGTTTTTCAGTATCGAATAAATTTGTAATTTTTCGATAAATGTTTTCATCTAAATTTCTGATTAATCCCTCTAAATTTAAAAATAAACTTTCCTGTGCAAATTTTATAGGAAGAAACTTGAAACTTTGTGGGTACATAGATAAATGCAAGAAAACATTTTATTGATTCGTACTTTTTTGCTATAGAGGTCTTTAAAAACTTAATTTTCGCAATCTTTCATTATTTTCCACTCCAGAAGACATCATATTTTCATACTATTGCCCACCTTATTTAATGAGATTTTATAACTAGAAATCTATGTCTAGGGGGAATATATGTAGTATGTCTACTAAAAATATATGTAGGGAAATAAAAGCTTGTTGCACCTGCATATGTATACTAAAAAAAAAAAGAAAGAAAAAAGGGGAGGGGTCAGGGAGATGTAGTTTATTTCCGTGTAATTTTTTAATAAAAAATTTAATAATGAATACTCTGAGTTAAGTAAAAAAAATTAGATATATTTTACTATGAGTATACTTATTCATATACTTTTCATTGATTTGATAACTCTGTTTATACAGATACGTGTTGCAAGGGTATCAAGTATACTTTTGTGTCTTGTTATCATTGATATAATTAAGAATAAGTTTCAGAAATGAAATAAAGTTGAGCAACTAAAGTTTAAAATTTTGTCGCACTACAATGAATCGACCTTAAGCAGTGGTTTCCAAATTGTGGTTCAGGAGTGAATTTTTGATATCGAGTCAAAATCTTGAATGTTTATGTCTCTTTCCACAATTTAGAAAAAATGTGATGCCGGCATAAAATCTTCATCAGACCAAATGATAGAAAAACAATTAAAAAAGCGCAATACGGAAACAAACGACTCGTAATGACAAAAAAAAAAAAAAAAAAAAAAATGTCTGCTCATGTGTGGATGAGGTATATAAAAAAAGAAGCTTTTTACAAATTATCCATCTATTCCGTCACATAATTCTCCAATCTGCGCCTTCGTTTAATGCTATGTTTAAACGCAATATCTCTTATCCCGATACTCGTGTAATTAACGCTGAATTCCGTTTGCTTAGGCATTGATTTCGAAATAATTTACTATCCTTCGTGTAAATGTTTATTATATTTAGTTCATTTCAATTACAATATAATGCATTTCATCACAAAGGTTACTTTTTGGCACCTGAAACATCTTTTGAAAAGAATGTGTTATGTTCGTCTATGAAAAAACTTAGCGCTCCTTGGATGAAGTGAGTCAAGAGAGATTCGGTTGTTTAAAAAGGTGGGTTGCAATGCTTATAGATGTGAGAATCCTAAAATCGAATCTCCTTTAATTATATATCGTAAATATCTCCATTTCATCTATTCAAAAATAGATTTATTCCCAAGCCTATTTGGATGTAAAAGCTGTCGATGCTTTTTATTTTTATTTTTGGAACCATTTATGAATCAATATTAAGAACTAAAAGAAATAGTTTATCAGCAAAAATAACCAAATAAAAGTGAATATCATGACTTTTATTTTTCTAACACATCTATATGATATTCTTAAATTATGTAAGATATCATCATGTGTGCGTATATAGATACCCTAAATTTATCTAAGGATATCGTATAGACGCTTATGTAAGGAATTTAGATTGATAAAATGTTATATAAATTTATAAATCTGTTACAAATCTTTTCTGCAACTTTTGAAAACAATGAGGAAAATGAACTGTAAAGATTATTATTATCTTAAAAGAGGAATAAAAAAGATAAACTTTTGTCAAATGCTTCAGAAGAGAATGATCTTTTACTTTTCGCCTTGTTTCGATTGATAAAATAAAAGAGAAACTTTTATCCACTTAAACGACTTGCCCGTGTTTCACTAATGTTTGGAATTCTCGCGTTCTTAACCTTTTGAATTGAAATCAAATCACTAGATTATTAAACTCGATGCAAACATTATATGATATCCAGGCAATGACATATTTTCTGCCATAAGTAGAGCTCACTAATTAGCCTTCAAACCGGTCGGTTTAGTTTCAGATTTCAAAATATCTTTAATTTACTCAATATATTTATGATTTATTTTTAATTTTAGTAAGTTTGTGAAAATGCATTTGCTTTTATTTATCTATTATGATTCCAGAAGTCTGATATTCACTTTTGTGCAAAAGGGCATTGAAGCAGATATACGATTTGACAAATATTTTATTTATTTAACGAATCTAATAAAAAGATTTGAGCTTTAGAAGCTATATTTGGCACTGTGTTATTTTATCCTAATACTTCATAATTCATAAAGCTTTTTTTTTTGCAAATTTATTTTTTTGGCAACATGATTAATAGCATTCTTTTTAATCGACTTGCTTTCGGAATTGATTAGTCTTGTCTGATTAGTGTGGGCATCTAGCACTATATTTTCAGATATTTCAAATGCTTCACAGATCCTTAAGTTAACTAACCGATAACACATTCACATTCATGTTAACACTGTCATCTAACTGCAATGAAGAAAAATGAGGCATTATTATGTATTATTTCTATATCTTTCTAGGGTTTTACACATTCCATGGGCATGCTATTTAAATTTTTTATTTATACCTTACCATTGTCGGTACCATTTATACCTTACCATTATCAGGGGCCATGTCGTCTTTTCCATCAAAAGACACCGATTTGAAAACTGGTTCTAAGGAAAATTCGCCGTGTGTATAGGTTTTGTATATATTATATCTGTCGAGTGTCAAATACTCCCCGCTGGAGCATAGTAGAATTTTGGTGCGCGGGTAACAACTTTTGTGTCGTTCTTTTTATGTGAGCATGGATTAAATTGGCAATGCACCATCATAAAACTAAAATAGTGAAACTAATTTAATGTACCACATTTTGAAAAAGTTTTACAGTTCATGTATCAAATTTGGATTCTTTTGAAATCGTAATATTATCCAGTGCCGGATTTACGTATAAATTGCATAAGCTATAACTTAGTTTTCCTATTTAAAAATATTACTTAAGTCAAGAAATGTCATGCATATGCCATATTGCTTAGTTCGACTAATAAGAGATAAATAGCTTAGAGCCTCTATCAAGTCTAAATCCGGTAATGATATTACAGAAATTTGTGTCTTACACAATGTCTATTTAGCCTAACTTATTTCATGTTTGAAAGATGATATCTTGTGATTGAGTTTTCACTGACGTCTTGATATACCAAAGATCTGAAATTTTATTGCATATTGTGTATTCGAAAGCAATGTAGCATTTTTATTCTGAGAATTTAGTTATTATTATTGATTGATTCATTTTGTTTCGCTAGCATATAAGCCATTTCATAAGGAAAATTTAAGTAAAAAAATTATTTCAAAATTATAAATATTTATTAGAATAAATTATGAAATATATTAAACTTTAAAAAGTACATAATAATATTTTTTTGAAAATCAAATACGCTTTTATTAATGTACTACAAAGCAAAATAATAATAATTATTAAAATTTTTAAAAAATCAATTTTCGAGGTCAAAAAGAATTATAAAAAAGGCGAAACGCAAGCAATTCTATAAAGAAAATAAACCACGTTATGAATATCATCAGAAAGAAAATGTCTAAATATTTCTATCGAGCTTTATACTTTTGCCTTTTTGTTTGAAATCACAAGTATAAAGAGACTTGAAACAAGAAAAGTAACAAGTATGTTTCAAATATAAAAACTTTTTAAATGAAAATGTATTTTTAATTATCTGTAATTCTCTTCATACTCTAATAAAAATGTATTTTTAAAAATATATGTATTTTAACTTTATTTTTCGTGCATATATGCAAATTGAATATGAATGGAGTAATTAAAAAAATAAACAATGGTTTTATTGGATTTATTGCAAAGAAGGTTCAATAGGACTTTAAAATTAATTTCTACATTTATTCTTTTTCAAATTGGTTAAAATTTTAAAAGAAATCCTTGCATATTTAATTTGCAAACTCATTTTTATCATCAAATGGGCAAAATATAATTATAAAATAATTTTGATAATTCACAAAAATTATTAAAATCTCATGAAAAAAGCAATCTAACTGTCAGAAATTTTCATTAGAATCTATATTCTTTTTACAATATTTATAAGCAGAATGTGAAGAAAATCTAATGAGTAATTTAACTTTCTGTGATGTACAAACTATTTATTAATTTCACCTATATATTTATAGATATAAATTAATAGATTATATTTATAGATATCCTTTTAGCATGTATTCTCCAGATATAGCATGTATTTCTGAGAAAATGAATGGAAAATGTGTAAAAATATGAAAAAATACTCTATTTTTGCCTGTTATCACTACAATCTTATCTGTATCCCTAATCTATATATATTATTTCTAAAATGAAGCATTAAAATTTGAATATTCTTTGATAAAATAAGATAAAATGAATGTTACTTTTGGAGTAAATTTGTTGGCAATTTGAGAGGGGGAGGAGTGAAAATGCTTAATTAAAATTTAAATACTACCATTTATTTATTTCCCTCTAATCATATAAAACTAGAAAACTTTTGTGTAAGAAAATTTTTATTAGATGCAGATATGTGAAAGTAACTAAAAAAAGAATGATTTGAAAACGTTTGAAAAAAAATTACTATTATTTGAAATACATGAATAATGTGATGATAGTTTACCGAATAAAATTTTGCATCCCCGATCCTCAGAAAGGAATTTAAGAAAAATATAGTCTCAAAATTAAATCTATTAAAATTTAAGTTAAGAAGTAACCAAAGAAAATTATATGACTTTTGAAAATGGATTTTCATTAATTTTCTCAAATATATATCTAATTATTGAGTTTCAAAAGTAAGAAATTGATAAAATCATTCTCTTTACTTTTCATTGACGTTTTTACCCTTTTTATGTCCATAATCGCCATGTTGAAGTGATATTATTTTCCCACCATGCTTCACACTCTCAACTCTCAACTCTCATCCTACATGATACTTTTCTTCTTTACATACTGGCAACGATTATATAATCGTTTGTTTTGTTGCATGTCATGTGTGTGTTTACTTTCTTTTCGGCACTGAATAGGTGATATTTAGCTCCTCAGTATGAACAATACCTGTTATCTTTCCTCAAATATTTCATGAATAGGCTGTATCACAACCACTATCTCAAACAGAACGACATCTTTTATCACCATTCTTGTCTTTTTCCTTGTCAATGCTGCCGATACTTTTATGTTCGAAAGATTCCAATTTTGGGGGCGGATGAAAATTATTAAAAGAAAAAAATAATTTTTAAACAGCGGATATGGATCAGATTTGCTCAACAGAATTTTGGGTAATTTTTTCATTTTAATATTTTTTTCTTTGTTCTTTTATCGGCGTGTTTTAGAAACCGGTGAAAGCATGTTCGTTTCTTTTGAAACTGATATTTGATTTTCATTTATATAACTGAAATTTGTATATTTATATGCATTTTGTATGGTTACTAATGCAAAATGTATTACATGTTTGGCAATACATTTTGCAAGTTGCAATAGTTTCTGCGAGGATTAAACTTAAAAAGAATTAAATTTGAAAATTCGCTTGAAATTTTTTTTTTTAAATTATTTTCGTAAGTATTTTAATAAAAGGGGATTAATTCTTCTAACTCATGATTTTTCTTGATAAAATTCTTTTCTGAATTCAAGATTGAAGAGTGATTTTTATTGCTGTTTGACATTTTCATATATTTAAATTTGTTTCGAATAAATACCAAATAAAAGAAAAGTTAAGAAATTTTAGCCTGGCTATTAATATTTTCTTATATTAATCTCTAGAGAGAATAAATTATTTTGGTTCTATTCTAAAACTTATTTGTTGAAATATTTATAATTTTTGCAGTTATACATGAAATATCTGGATCATTTTCACTTACAAATTTCTTGTAAAATTAATAAATGGTTACTGTTATATAGAATATATTCATTAAAAAAATAAAAATTTTATTATTTATAAAGTAGCTGTTCCCAAACTATATTATTTTATTAAAATTATTATTGTAGTGTAACATGTTAAAAATGAATTTAACTTGTTCAGATACTAAATTTTTTATTTCTATTGGAAAAAATTTGTATAAATTTATCCTTGTATTCCATTTCTTCAAATTAAAAATGTTTCTAAATGATGGAAATGGTAAGATTTCCATGTAGCCAAGAATACAATAATTTAAATGAAATTAAAATAAAGCAAACAGAATAGTCTGTGATTGATATTTTGTAAAATTTAGATGCATAATAATATTTTGTTAAAATCAAAACATTCTATTATTTCTTTCTTGCTTTGTCAAATGATTCAATATGTATGCTCAAATACCTGAATAGGTTTCATCTGTTGTATAACATCCATTAGGCAGATTTTAAAATCAATGTGTTAGCATGTAAAAAGGTTTTTCTTTTATCCTCTTTGGTTTATTTTGAAGATGCAAGGAATTTTAAAGTAATCTTTATTTCTTGATATTTTACTATATCTTAAAAATTTTTATATGTGTGTGTTAATATTAAGAATTCTTGAAATAACTTTTTATTAGTTTTTGAAATTTTTTAAAATTAAAAATATAATACACTTTTTAAATTTTACTTCACAGTTATTTTATTATAACATGTTACACATTTACTTTAATCTTAATCTATTTTTACATGTCTTAAAAAAAATTTCTGAAATCTGTATTTTGATTTAAGTTAGATTATATGGATTTAATTAGATTGCTAGATATTTCATTTTTCCTTGATGATACATTAAAAAAATGTAAAAGTAAAAAAAGCTTTTTTTAAGATATTCTTTTCAAAAAATATTAATGTTTCTTTAATCATTTTGTTCTTTTCTTAATAGTTTAAAATATATTACTAATGATGATGTCAATATTAGTTTGGATATGTAAAACAAAAATATGGTTTTTCATCAATTCAGGTTTCTTATTTTTTATACGAATTTTTTTTTTTTAAAGAATACAGTAAAGGTGAAATAAAATTTATTCTTTAAAATTTGAAGTAAATGGTGTTATTTATTCCTGCAGAACATCAAATCGAGAAAAAGGATTTTAATTTGTATACTAAACTTGCATTTATTGATTGCTGTTATAAATATAATAATTTGATTTTTCTCTCTTCTTTTGATAGAATTGGGATTTGACATGGAGCACTACAACACCTATTTTCACTTCCTGTTTCATAAAAATTGGACTGATATGGGCTCCCGTGGCTTTCTTTTGGATTTTTGCTCCAGCAGAAATATATTACATGATAAGGAAGAAAAGGATGAAAGTGCCATGGTCAATTTTAAATATTTCAAAACTGGTAATATTTTTATTAAAACATGTTTCTAATTAAATATATATGTGTAATAATTTTTTATAAAACATTAGTAGTTTTTTTTAATTCCTGATACCATAATAAATATATATTCATACTGATCTTCTTTATACAAAAAAATTATTTCCTTATCTGATTCAAAGGTCTAAATAATATCTTTTTTCCAATAATGGAATTTATATTCTTGAATTTATTATAAATTAATATTTGGATCTGTTTCTAAAAATTCCTCGAAACAGTTTTCATTGATAACTTCAATTGTTTTTGAAGGTTATAAATTTGTCACTCATACTCTTAACAGATATCAGAATGTATAAACTTGCTGTTTTTGCTGTAATTTTGCAATGGAGGTGTAATTAGTAAAGTATTATAATGGAACTTGCAATAATATAAATTCAAAAATTGTCTTTCCATTATTTTATAAATATTTTTGAAACTATTTGCCTCTTCTTTTTAACTGCTTAAATATCATGATTTTTTTTTTTTAAGTCTGTTCTAAAAGTACCAGATAATATGGTAGCTTTTTATTAGATCAACAAATGTTTATAAAAATAGTGCATTGACCCAATCCAAATGAGCAGTCAGGAGGAGCATGATTGTGTTGTTTGTAATCAGATTAATATAGAAATTACACAGTTAATTGCTTTGCAACAATATGGAAAGTTCAGTTTTGAAAATTATGTTTCAGTGATTTATGAAAGTCTTTTATTAAGCATTTCTGTTGAACCTTTAAATCCATGTACATAATATTTGTTTCAAAGGCTGGCTGCCTTTTGATTGTTATCATATCGATTCTTATAACAAATTTTAGGTGAAACAATCTATTTGTTTAAAAATCTTTATCCAATATTAAACTTTTTTCTCCTGATATACTTTCTATACAAAAATTAATATAATTGAAAAGCTGATATTAATTGGTCTTTTTATTTATTGCTAAGACACTTTTAAATATACTTTATTGAAATATAATAATGATCTGATTTAATTACTTGCTGATCTTTTTCTAAAAAATATAATTCATTCAAATTAACTTAAGCATATTTATTAAAGATTTGAAACATTTTTTTTTTTTTTTACCATTATGTAATAAATTGAGTGTATTCAATGTTTTAAGAATCAGATGCATTTGATTTGGGTTCTTTCTGAGGATATTATTATAGAAATGAAATTCATTATTACTATTTTCATACTTCTATCAATATCTGATCCTTAAACATAAATATTCAGTTAAAAATTTTTTATTCCAACAAGTAAAAAAAAAAGTTTTAAAAAATTTAGTATTTTAAACAAGTTTTGAAAAATTTTAGGTCTTTCAACAAGTAAACATTTATATTTTAAATTATTGTGAGGTTTTTCATGTTATTATTAGGCCTTATTTTCATTTTTTTAAAAATATGTTGGTATTTTGTTGAAATATTTTATTTAATTTCGGCATTTTTCTTTTCTTTTCAAAGACACTTCAAATGAAATTTTTTACTGATTTAATTTTCATTTTCTCATGAAAATCTCCAGAATTCACAATATATTTACAAAACATTTTCAGAAATCCTTTTCCTGAATTTGTTTGCAGGAAATTTTTGGATTCATTTGTGATGTGATTTTGATATTAATAAGGCTATTAATTTATTGGATATTTATAACAAAAATAGATTCATTAAAAATTTATTACCATCATTATTCATAAGTAAAATAATTCTTACGTAATTAGAAATGAGTTTTTTTTAAATTCTGCTCTGTCAATGTGTATAACCTATTTTATACAAATCCAAATAATATTCTGTGGAACTAGTGACTAAGAAATAATTAAAATTGAATCACCTCATTCTGAAGGTTAATTGGAAACAGATGCAAAGAAGGCAGACCTCAAAAACTATTTGAAGCATTTAATGTAACGATGATTACTAAGAATTACAGCTTTGGATTTTAACATATTAAAGACTGGGACGAATTATAAGCTTTACAGAATCAGGTCTTTACAGAGACTGAATGAAATGCAAAAATCAACTCAAAACATGAATAATAATAATAAATAGACAGAAAGCAATTAAAAAAAGAAACGAAAAGTCATTTTTTTGCAGGGCATTTTCATTGTTGCCACTACGTCTCTCGTCTCCCCAGACGAGTCAACACATTCTTTACATAAAAATAGCTCTTGTATCTAAAATTTATTTAGATTTCCAGATTTAATTCATGTGGTGTGTATTTTACTTCTATCATTTGTACATACATCCAAAAATTTATAGCTACAATGTAAATTTGTTTCTTGTTTTTCAAATAATAAAAACAGAGCAAATCCATTGTTTGCTCAATTTTTTATCACCCATAATTTCTTAAAAAATTCAAAGATACATGATACTGCTTGATGCTTCATTTCTAGAAGAAATTTTTTTTAAAGCATTGATGTATGTAAAATTGTTTATCATCTTTTTACGTTTTAATAATTTTCTTTAAGAATAGTTATGATGACTAATTACAGTGATTATTTCAATTTTTGTCTACTAAATTGTATTTCAGGCTTCTGAATTATGGGTCCATAAATGTGCCTAAAGTTAATGAATTTAAAACAAAATTTTTTTTCCATTAACTTTTTCTTTTTAATGTTATGGAATATTATCTTTCATTTAATATATATTTATTAATCTGAGGAAACCATTTGAAATCTAAAGATTATTATAAGTATTTGATAAAATTTCAGGCTTTCTTTTTTTCAGATTGTTGTGTTCCTCTTGATGGTTCTGTCTTTAATAGACATGATTTATCAAATGGTTCGATTCACAAACACTGATGTCCGTCCTGTTGAATATTACACACCCTTTCTAATTTTTGTAACAATGGTAAGTACAGTGATTGGTTTTTGGATTTCAATAATATTTAGTCATACTTTATTGGTTTGACTTTAATCAAGCTACTAAAGGTCACTTTTATTTCAATGCTCACTTTTATTTTATTAGTGATCATAATATTTATTTTTATTATAATAAAATGGCAATTTGATTACAACAATTCAATGTATAATTTATCCAAATTAAAAAGCTTTGTTGTACAAGATGTCTGCTTTAACTATGACTTAATAGCTAATTTCTAAACCAATGCTTATACCTTTATATTTTCGTTTATACTTCTTATTAGCTGTATTTGGTAAAATTTTCTTGATGCATTTTCATTCTAATCAAAAGATATTGTGCAGTTCAACAACAGAAACTGATTGAGTTATAAAACATTAAATATTATTTTAAACTATTTTAATGGCTCCTCAAAAAAGAAAAAGGAAAAAAAAAAATGCCAATTAGCATGCTTCTGTTTCTCGAGACAATTGATCAGGTAAAAATGAAATTCAAAGCTTTATAATGTGATCATTTTTAGTCAAAGAAGGGATTTTTTTTTCCTTTAAAATATTTTACAATTTGCTGAATTTTACTAATATAATAATTATATTTTGCTGAATTTTATTAATAGTATTAGAGGACTTTATTAAAATGTGAGACTTCATAGTTTTTTTCAGTTACACATTTACTGACTGATGCTATGCCGAATACAATTCTTAATTTTATATAAAACGGTTTTTAATGGGTATACACTCATCCCTAACAGTTTAGAAATTACTTTTTGGGCCATAATTAGAATGGTTATCTTCTATATTAATATTTAATTAAAAAAATTTTGTTAAGTAATGTTTAATCCATGAATGTTTAAAATCTGAGATTATTAAGCTTGTTGTGTCGACATTTTCATTCTTAGTTATATTCTATTTATATTATTAAAGTCTGATCACTTAAATTCAATATTAGTCGCTAATAGATTATAATTATTGCAAATTTTTTTATATATTTATAGTAATATCATATTTCTTTTTATTTAGGCAGCAGTTGCTATCATGATGCTTATTCAACGGAGAAAAGGGAAAATTACATCAGGGGTCATATTTTTGTTTTCATTCTTTTTCTGCTTAGGAACAGCTGGAGGATATTATACTGCATTGCAAAAGACTTTCAATGAAGTATGTGTTATATTTTTGAAGTATACTAAATTTTGTTATCTAAATAACCTTTATCGGGATTTTTTTAAAATTTTGAATCTCTTGTCCATGTTCAATCTTGTGAAACAATAAATAGTCTCTGAAAATTCTAATGAGTCTTTTCATATTAGATTTTTTAACATTTGTTATCTAAAATAATTTTAAAAAAATCGATTAGTTGATTTAAAATGCTTAATACACTTATTGAATAACTGCTTTAAAATTTTATTTATTTTTGAAAAGGCAGACATGAAAATGAGGTTACAAGCGTAAGAATTTTAAGAAATTCCTGCAGTATATTTTATTATTTTTCTTCCATTTTTTTTATGAAAATGTTTGGTTAAGATATAATATTGCAATTTGTTTAATATAGCTTTTAACAAATTGCAAATATCTTGGAGATTTTTTTTAAGTTCTTACTAAATTATTTTTTAATTCACAATTCTTAGATATGCATCTTTGTTACTCTTTAAATTTATTTTCAATCTGTTAATTGTTGAATTTTTGTTGTCATAGACAGATTTTATGTTTAATTACAAATTAAATAAATTTGTTTTAATTTGATCTTGCTGAATTATATTTCAAACTGTTCTAAAACTTTTCTGTTGCATTAGAGATTTATATAATTCCATTTTTAGCTATTTCATTTTTTTGTTTTCATTGGGGTAAAGGCTTAATTGCCATATATAATTAAAAATGTGTTATAGAGTATTTATCCTTAGCAGTATTATTAGATCATAAAATACTTTAGGTGTTCAGTTAAGTGAAATAACTTAGATAAATCTGCATGTTCATAGTTAAATTTTCTTCAATTTCTGTTTTCATGTATGCAAATTTGCCTGGATACATTTTAATTTATTTTTAAACATTAAAATGTGCATTAATCATTTGATATTATTTTTTTAAAAAAAATAGTACATTTTATTAAAAATCTTATTAAGGTTACTTTGATAAACTGTAATATGAATGCATTTAATATATGGCAACTTTTAATTATATTTAAATACTTTTTTTGTTAATTATATTTATTTTTTGTTGCTGAACATTATACATATTTCAAAATTCCCTTTTATTCAATATGATCTTTGTTTTTGAGAATTTAATCATTTTAAATAATTAAAAAAAATATTGAGATTTTTTAAATTGTGAACTTATATATAAATCATAAAGAGAGTATTATTTTGTATAAAGCGCATAGATGAATTAAAGGGAAAATATTTCATGTTTACTTCACCTTGATATTGATTCATAATATGGAAGCTATCAAGTAGTAAATCGAAACAAAACATGCTTCTGCCGTGGGAGGGGGGGTTCTCTTTTAATCCACTTTTTAGAAATACTGAATTTACAATTTTAAATATTATGAAATTGTTTAATTATGTGCAATAATTGATTTTGCTGAAAATGTGAATTCCTAAAGTAAACCTTTTTATGATGTTAGAAAATATAAGTTATTTTATAAAAGGCCAATGTGTTGCACAAAGAGAAAAATCCTTAATTTGAAGACTTTTCAGTTAGTGAAAATCAAATCAGTCTTCTATTTATTCATAGTAAAAAGGTATTTGAGAACTAAAAATTTGTATTTTCTTTTCAGAATTTCAATTATGATAAAGAGTTTGAAACTTTCCAATTCTCTGTGATAGTTCTATATTTTGCATTTTCATTCATCTTATTTATTCTTAATTGCTTTGCTGACCTGAGAGCCAAGCCAAGTCAAATACCCAAGGTTTGATTTTAATAATTTTTTTATTAACTTTCATTTAGGAATATACAAAATTTATATGTGATTCATAATATTTTTTTTACTTTTTTTTTATACCATACTTTTATAATTTTTTTTAAATTCAGTTCTTTTTTCTGGGAGATAATAAAATGTTAGCTTATATAATTTTATTAAAAAATGAAACAACAGTAAAAGACTAGACATTAATTACATTATTTTAATTATTACATTAAAATATCCAATACTTATATAACATTTTTTTCATTTTCACAATGGCCGAATCAGCTTTTTCTTTTTCTGGCCTTCATGCTCAGTTCTGTATTCATTTACACCTTTTAATAACATTCCATGAGCAAAGTATTCTTCAGAAAGCTTGGAAGTGAAAGCTGCTGGGCCAATTAATTAATTACTTGGGGAAGTTGAAGCACTTAATTTAACATTAAATTTAGGATTTGTATAATTTATTTTATTTATTTATTGACTTATTGTATTCTAAAATTTTGGTCAAATTTTCAAAATAAAAAAATATTTTTTTGAATTTATATTTAAAAAAAATATATTTGTGAAATATTAATAAATTCTGGTGATCAGGGGTGTTTGTGCTCCGGGGAAACCCCGGAATTCCAGGGATTTTGAACTTCGATACCCGGAAATTCCGGGGATCGTCGTTCAAAAGGAAGTAGGAATAATAATGAATTATTTATTTTGATCTGGGTAATTTTGTTTGCTTTGAAAGCAGAAAACGCAAGGTCAGTGTGTGTGGTGAAAACTTTTCCTTTCTTTCTCCAAAGGCAGTGATAATGCGTGAAAAGGGGGGAAAAACTTCTTTTTTGTTCTTTCCTTATTACGAGTTATGACTCATTCCCCCTGTTCTCGGACATTCTCTTCTGGATTCTTTTCGGCAAGTAGGCGCGGCAGAAAAAAAAAAGGGAGAGACTTCGTTCGACCAGATGTGCGATCACGTGACCTGGGTTCAAAGGTCTTAATTTTGCAAAAAAAGTAATTCATTGAACTTTTATAATTAGGTCATTCAATACTTCATAATCGTAATTTTTCATTTCTCCCCCCCCCCCTTCTCGAAACTCCAAAATGTCGGTAGTAAGTCCGTAAAAGTTTCCGGGGATTTTTTGGGGTCCCACAAACACCCCTGGGTGATCATAAATAATATATGAAGCACAGATCATCATATTTTTTAATAGTTGTAAATATACAAAGCGATAATATTGTAAAAATTGCTTCAGCAGCTAGATTTTATCTGATGTAAGTTTTATTGATTTTAATTACATTATATCTTTACATGTTCTTATTTTCTATTAGTTGATTAATCAAAAATAACTTTAATATGATTTGATATTATTATAAAATAAAGTTTTTAATTTCTTTGAATAATTGTGACTAAATTATTATTGTATAATTGCTGTTCAGAACATTTCTTAAACTATTAATTTTTCTTTGTTCATTTGAATGAGATTTGTAAACTTTTAAATTATGACATAAGGCAAAATTTCTGTGTTTGAAAAAAAAAAAAAAAAAAAAAAGAATCACTCATGTTTTAAATTTTTTAGTAGTTGTCTAAAGAAATTAATGTTATTTTTTAAAAATATCTTTTTGTATATCTGGTACATTAAAAAGTAAATAATGACTATTTTAATATTGATATTTTTCATATATTTCTTTAAAATATTTCCTTTTTTCCTTTAGAGGCAAAGTCCCGAAGAAAGAGCATCATTTATATCAATTCTAACATTTTGGTGGTTTAACCCGTGAGTATTAATATCAAAATTATTGGAACTTATTCTATAGAGTTTTGTTTTCTAAAATTAAAATACACGAGATAAGTTTTTGCCATGCCTTTTTGTATGCCACACTGTTTTTTTTTAGTGTATTTGTAAGGAATCTGTATTATAAATTTGAATTAACAGTAATGTTGTATCAGTATCATAACATGAAAATTCTGAGGTTATAATAGTTAAATCTGTGAAACTTTTAAAATAGTATTCTTTATAAATACATTTTACTAATTGAATGGAAATAAAAGTGGAAGAATCTTAAAAATTAAGGTAACTAATTCATTGTTTGATTGTGAAATAGAGAGATACCAAACCCAATTTTAAAGCTGTATCAAGGCTAATTCTAAAATATTAAGATTTGCATTGCTACCAAAGGTACAAGGTGTGTGTTAGTTAAATTATATTTATTTAATGTTCAAATGCTCTATATTTGAATCTTTTTTTTTTAACTATATATGCTTACAACTGTATTGTATTTATAAAACTCTGTTACATTTTCTTCCATGAAAATCAGGTTACTTAACTTGTAGCTATGGGACCTTGTAGGTGCCTGAACTTTTTTTTTTCTACTTCACAAATGAATTGATATTTCTAGAACTTATCTTCACATATTTTATAATGAAATTCATGGTGAAATTACAGCATTCGAATGTTTTTGGCCACAATTAAATAAATTATATCTAAAATTATACATATTATTTAAAATCATTTGTATATAATTTTGTTTTAAAGAAACAAATTTAAAACTACCATATATATATTATCGGAAAATTGTTCATTTTATAGTGCAGTATTTTATTAATGTCTGCATGCATATGCAAGACTTTCACCAGAATTTGAGAACTTTAGTATTTGTACAGTGAAGCATTGTAACATCATCTAATGTTGATGAACATTTTGGAAAATTTTATTGAAGTTTGCGATCCTTGGCCTATCTACCATCTTCATCTTTTCCCTTTTATTTATCATTTTTCTCTCTGTTTAATTATTTCATCCTTCTCAAGAGAAAGTGTTCTATAATAGGAACACAATTGTTTACAATTGCTTGACTTGCATCTCCTTTTTGCTAAGCTTTTACTTATTTTAAGTAACCTCATAAAGGTAAAGTGGAGATTCAGATTTATACTTTAAAATTGCCATTATTTGACTCATGTGTCATATTTCTTCCACATTATGTTCTTGGGCTGTTGGTCATCTTCATTTTATATTTACAATTCATACAAATCATTTGATTATTTTGTCATTGTCGAGAATGTGAATGAGTGTGATGGAAACAAAATCGTCCACTTGAACTTGTTTCTACTTTACACACACCCATTATATATTTTTCTATTTCATAGATGTAAATTTTCATATTTCATTTCACATTATTTTGGTTTATAATATATCTGCAATTGATAATTGTTAGTACATCTTACAAGCAACCATATATGTATTGATTTAAAAGACAATACCATATGAATAACCATGTAAAAATCTAGTAACATATTCCAGATATATTTTAATGCACAAATATTATTTTTGTTGAATTGTGTAATTTAAAATAAAATATTTTAACACCAAATATATTTTTCTGCATCTTCTAGAATGGCTATTTTGGGTTATAAAAAACCATTAGCTGGTGAAGATATGTGGGAACTTAGTGATGAAAATAAATCAGAAACTCTTCAAGCTGAATTCAATAAATATTGGATGCCATTAGTACAAAAGGCCAACAGGTAATATCTCATTCATTGGTCAAATTCGTTAATTAAAATTTATTACTTTAAAAATAAATTTGTTTTTATAAATAGCTTTATTTATCCTTATGCTATACATGAAATTAAAATACTTAGGAAACGAAAATTCTCAGTGAAATTCTGGGAATAGATTTGGAATATTAGATATTTATGTAAATCTGGATGGAATTTTAGTGAAATTTTTTTTTTAATTATCAAATCGATTCTGCCTATAATTATATTTTAGTTTGAA
This sequence comes from Argiope bruennichi, assembly GCF_947563725.1. Lineage (NCBI taxonomy): Eukaryota > Metazoa > Arthropoda > Arachnida > Araneae > Araneidae > Argiope > Argiope bruennichi. The sequence goes on from NC_079160.1 coordinate 75,333,649, forward strand.
TCATATTGTACGAGGCTGTTTGATAATATTTGAAATTTTCTAGTAATAGAGGTAATTTCTATATATTTAGAAATATTATTTAGAAAGAGAAAGAATGATTTTGAATTATTTTTCTCATCTTTTCTTCCCACTTTTATTTATGATCATGTAGAAAGTAACATAGGTAATAAATTTGTAGATATTTTTCTAATATTAAAAGAAAATTCTTCTCTAATTTGTTTGAAAGAAACGTTTTGTAATATATTATTTGAACAAATCTACCATAATGGCATGATATCAACTTCAGGTTCAAAGGATTCCAGGTTTGAAGCCTTATTCCTTATACTAAAAATCTGCTTTATATGTAGCCTTTATGTATATAAATTTGACATCATCAGCAGATGTCATACTGTTGATGTGATGTAAATGTTTAGATAGAAAGGTTGCAGCTCAAGTGTTGTCTTCATCATATAACTGAGGCTCAAAATAGTTAGACTCGTCCCAAAATAGCCCTCATGTTGTTTCCAAACAAGATGTTAACATAACTAAGCAAATTAAATATAAATGAAGTATAAGAATTTTAGATGGATAAAAATTTGAACTAAAATTTAATTTATTTCATTTGTATTCTGATCTTAATGCTGTATGATACCTTTCTGTATTTCATCAGATTTAACTTCACAAATTGATATTTTTTAAAAGCTAACTACTTATTCATAATGCTGTAAGGCCACATGATAACTCTAGCTTTTGTATATTTCTCTTTTTTGTAGAATTTATTCACTATTTAAGTTTTATATAAACAAACTAAAATATTAGAGATTTAATGTTTCACACTTATTTCTTATAATTTTTAGTTTTTATTTCATTTCTATATGAAAAGCAAATATGCAACTGATATTTTTGGTCAGACTGCACAGTTACATTTAAACTGTGCTATGTTATTTTAGTGATTTGTTTTATGCTTGCTGTATTTCTTTAACATGGTTAACAAATTTGAGCTTTATATATATATATATTTTCCTCATAGCCATCACAGTGAAGTAAAAGCGTCTCTTTCAAGAAGATACTCTGAAATGCCTAACGATGATTGCACAAAGGTCACAATATCACCAACTGATTATGAAAAAGATATAGCAAAGCTGAGCATTTTGAAACCAATTTTAAAAACTTTTGGTTGGGAACTTTTCTTTACTGGTATTCTTAAATTGGGAGCTAGTGTTATAACATTTGTCAACCCACTTATATTAGAGTAAGTTTTTTTTATGCTTTCAGCTTTTTATTTTTAATATTTGTTCAGTAACAATCAAATATCAAATAAATCTGTACATTACATATATTTTTGTCTTAGTTTGTGTAAACTACCATCTTCATTTTTCTCTCTGTTTTCTCCATGTCTTCAATGCAGATATTAGTTTTAAAGCAAGCAATTGATGATTTAATATGGAATGATTTCACAACACTTTTTATATAATTTTTTATTAACTTTTATTCAGTTATTTTGAAAATTCATGTTATATCCGTTATATAGACATCTTATTAATAATATGAATAGGTGCCAGTTTTATATTTATTTAAATAAAAAAAAAACAATTTTTATTGTTTTAAGAAATTTAGAAGTCAAATTCATTCAAATGCAGAAAATAATAGATGTAACATAAATGCTATAGGTTTAAACTATTTTTCTTAACTGTCATAAATTTTTTGTAAATTTATTAATGGTTCTTTTGATTGATGTGTAGTTATTTCTACCCTCTTTTTATTTATTTAATTTCACTTGTTTCTGATATGTAATCAGTTTTTCAGTCATTTATGATGCATTAAAATTTTTGAATATGAATGCTTATGAATTTTTTTATACTTATGTGGTGTCAATGACAATATACTATTTTAATATTTTCAGAACTTGATTATGAGCTAATAATTTAATTTTGTATGATTAATATTATATTTTGATGAAGTTGTAAATCAAGCTTGATGCATATAAAGTTATATTTCCATAATATTTATAATAATAATTTATAAATTAAAGGCGAATAAATAGTTAATAATTTAAGAATTCCTACTTTTTAGTTCATTAATAAGAGTGTTTTTAAAAGTTGATTTTATTAAATTTATTTACAGTGAACTCATTGCCTTTGTCGGAAGTAATGATCCATTTTGGAAAGGATTTGTTTTTGCTGCCGGAATGTTTATTGCTGCATTGATAGAATCCTTTTTGTCCGGTCAATATGAATACAGAATATATGTGATTGCCATGCGAATACGTTCCTGTATTATATCTGTTGTATATAAAAAAGTATGTGTTCACTTAAAAATGTTCTTTTTAATTATATATTAAATTATTTTTGAAGGAGCCGTTTTATTTTAAAATCTCAGTATGCAACTTAAATCGATTTCAAATAATAGTCCTAATGTAGTCTCATCTCAAATTAATAATTTAATCCTCTCTCTACTTTTCCAACTGTACAAGTTCTATATTGAATGGCCAGTTTCTATATCAGGTGATGGGTGCAGGATGTAAATGAAGACATCCTTAGTAATAACCCACTTTACATCCTGCACCTTTCATTTGAAACAGAAATTGGCCCACCAGTAGGGAACTTACATAGTTGGATTTGTACTGAGAGGTAGTAGGAAAAAATCTCATATTTTAATTGTTACATAATAGCAGATTTCATTTAGACATACTTTATAAAAAAAATAATGATTTTTACTTACATAATTTTTCATAAGCATAATAGAAGCATTTACCCCTTTCATATTGTTGCATTTCATTTGCTGTATATTGCAAATTGCAATGTGTAATATTTCTTCTGTAAAGCATAATAGAATTTTTATTTGTTTTAATGATATTTTTGCTTATTTTAGTATTTATATTTTATATGGCTAAACTGTTTGAAACTGTCTGTTTGAAACTGTCCCTTCATATTGTCTTAACGTATATTTAAAGTATAAAATTATAATTGTTTGTTTTTAAACGTAATTTTTTTTATTTTTCTCTACTCTGCGAACTTCATTCTGATTCCAGTTGAAAAAATAAAATGGTATTCAAGAAATGAATATAGATTTTTATAAAATAAAAAAAAGCTTTGTTTACTTCTTGAATCATATTTTTATATTTGAATTACCATTAATTATCTTCTATTTTCCAGGCACTTGTACTATCAAACTCAGCAAGGAAGAATTTCACTGTAGGTGAAGTGGTAAACTTGATGTCAGTGGATACCCAAAGAGTAATGGATTATGTTCAGATGGTAAATCTCTTATGGTCAGCTCCACTGCAGATAGTTATTGCCATTTATCTTTTGTGGCAACAATTGGGAGTTGCCACTCTTGGAGGTCTAGCTGTTATGATTTTGATGATTCCCCTCAATGGAGTTATTAGTGTATTTATTAGAAATTTCCAGGTAGGAATTAAATTTATAATAAGAGATATATTTGAATGGTTTTTTTTTGTGGTTTTTGATAATACATCAAATTTTTTCACACATATATATATAAGTGTGTGTGTGTAATGATATTTTTTAATATAATTTAAATAGTTTTGCCCATATTAACTTCATTCTAAAATGTTCTATTTCTTGATCCAATTTCCACTTTTTGTTTAACTATTATTAACACACACTATAGAAAACTGATAACTTATATATTTTCTCACAGTCCATGCAAAGGGATAGAAATCATGAAGATGCTTACAACATTCTTTCAGAGATACTTAAAATTCCCTTGCCTAAATTGACATGTGACAGGGAAATCCATATCGGAATCTTATAGTAAAATTACTGAAGAGATACTCTCTGATACTTTCTCTTGTATCACAATGTAGACTGACATATCACTTATCACTTTTTCTCTGCACAAATTATGACTTCCGTGGTGAAATAAATGTGTGTGTTTATTTTAAACAAGGAATACAAACTATTTTTTGCAATCTAATGTAAAACGTTTTTGATATAGCTAGAAACACTTGTGCAATCAAAGTAATATATAAAATTAATTATTGCAGCAGCAGTTTAGCTAAAAAATTTATTATTTCAAGAGATATTTTGATCGAATCTCATTGTTTAATTAATAATGGCTTAACTTGATCTTGTTTTATATAAAAGTAAAGTAAGTTTACATATAATATTTTTTATGCACTTTGAAGTAATTTAAATAAAATTGAATTTTTTAAAATTTCTTGTGCATCTAAGTATTAGATTTATTAATTTTCTTTATGCCGTTTTTGTTTTAGGTAAAATTGATGAAGGATAAGGACAAAAGAACAAAACTCATGAATGAGATTATGAATGGTATAAAAGTTCTGAAACTATATGCATGGGAAAACTCCTTTATAAAAGAAGTAATGAATATCCGATGTATGGAAGTTGCCAGTCTGAAAGCCCAAGCCTACTTAAACGGTGCTGTTACTTTTGTCTTTTCTTCAGCTCCCTTCCTGGTAAGTTTCTATTTTATAAATGAAATTTTCCAAGAATGATATTTGTCCATATATACTCAGAATTGTGGGTTTTACTTTCTCAAATACAAAATTTAAGATATTTCTCCTATACTTTTTAGAATAAATATATTATTATGGCAGAATGTGAAACATCTTTGAACATTGATAATGTAAATTTTATACAGATTATAAAATATAAATGATTCTTGAGAAATAAAAATACCCTGCTCAAATATATTAGGTGATAATTGTGAGTTAAGTATGAAGCAATCATGCATTTGACAGCTTTATAACAAAAATGAAATAGAGGAAAATTATAATGTTTACAAAGTTGGGAATATGCAAATTTCGTTTGTGACACAGAAAACTATGTATTTTAGATAAGGAGTAAAAAGCGACTTGCAACATTCCTTCTGTAGGAGTAGATTTAAAACAATTGACATGCTTTGATAATTCTGAGATAGTGAATACAATGTCTCAGCAACATGACTTAGCTAAATTGTTAGTCTGGAGAGCTATGTTTAGAGGTTAGGTAAATTTGATCTGTTGTAGCTGAAGCATTAGTTATTTTTCGAAGTATCATTTCCAAACTGTGGAATATGTTTTTTTTTTAGAAATTGAAAATGTACACTGAAGATTATGTTCAAAGTTATATGCAACCATACAATTACAAATTACAACAATTTGTAATTAAAATAGATAATTAATTAAGATGTTCAGATAAATTAAAATTCTTACTATCTTTTGGGCCTCTCAGCTGTTATCAGAGAAAAGTTTAAATAGAACAATTCCCAGAAATTTACATTATTAAAAAGTAAAATTAATTCTGGCAGTTATTTTCAAAATATTGAAAGAAATATAAAAATAAATAATTTTGTGAGATATTATTTTGTGAGCTAAAGCATAAATGTATTTGTAATAAATTTTTACGTATGCATGTACCTGAATGACTCTTATATTTGAAATTATGTAGGAATTTTATTTGACATTGTCCCTTATATTTATTAAATTATTTGCAGTCAGCAATGATTCATATCACAATTATAAGATCTGTATAGCCTTTAAATTTTGAAACAGTTTATTGAATTAGCATAAAGAAATTTTATGCTTCAATACATTTTAGTTTTGTGTCTTTCTATAAAAATTAGTTGTATTTTTTTTTCTTTTACTATGATGTTATTTAAAATTAAATTTTGTTAATTTTAAATTGCAATCTTTGTGTTAGGTATCTCTTGCAAGTTTTGCAACATATGTATTAATTGACTCCAGTAATGTGCTGGATGCAAACAAAGCTTTCGTGTCATTGTCATTATTTAACATTCTTCGAGTTCCAACAGCTCTTTTGCCTATGATCATTACTTTTACTGCTATGGTATGTATATATTTTATTTATTTATTTTTAAAAATGATATATTTATTACTCTGCTTCTTTTACAACAAGATTTGATCATATTATTAACATCTATATCTGAGGCACATATCTGTCATCAAATACCAATTAATCACTTTGCAAAATCTTTAAATATTTATATTTAGCATTTTTAAGTTTATCGAATCTTGAGTGTGGAATAAAATCATTGTTTAAGTGTTTATGCTATAATGTTTAATTATGCTATATATTTAGAGCAGTTATGCAATATATCTAAATAAGATAAATCTGACTTTTCACTCTTATTTAATCTACTCTAGTTTGAGCTATTGCTGTATTAGTAAAAAATAAAACAGCTTTGAATATAAAAAAATAAGACTATTAATGAAATGATACTTTACATTTATCAATAAAAGTGTACTTTTTTTTTTTTTTTTTGGTAAGCTATTTTATTTTGTGTATATATATTTACACAAAATTTCTTTAAAGATATGGTATTTATTCATGTAACATTTTTATTATATTTGTTTGTATACTTTATTTTCTATCCCAGAGAAATTTTTTAATTCTTTATTTCTCTCTTTTCAGTTTGTAGTATCCCTTAAAAGAATAAATAAATATCTCCAAGGAGATGAAATTGATCCAGACATTATCAAGCATGATCCCTCAGAAAGTAACTATTATGGATGGTTTTATGATCTATAAACTATCTTGAAGATATATTTCAGTTCTATATAAAATTGTAAATTTTAAATTATCTGACTTTTGAAACATTTTTTTTCAGCCATTCCAAAAAATATTTTGTGAATTATTGAATGTTTAGTTTATAATTGCATTTTTTTATATTTGCTATTAATGTTGTTGTTTTTAAACTTTAACAATACAATTGAACTTTTTATACATTTTAAAATTATGCTGTTTTATGACTGTCACTTTCATGTAATTAAATTTATTAAGTTCTAGGAAAATGTAAAATTAAAAAAACATTTAAACTTACATCTTGTCCAGTATGGTACTTGCTGTCTTGATTTCAGTAATTAACTAAATTTTAACTAAATACCTACATTTCTTTTCAATACATATAGCAGATATCTGAGAAAATATATAACAATAGAGGAAATTGTGGTTTTATTGACATAAATTTGATTTTTTTTCTAATATTTCTTGAAAATTTAATCTCTAATTATTGAAAATTCATTTTGTTGATGAAGAATTAAACTTATGTTAGATTATATCTCATTTAAAAATTAATTATATATATTGCGTCTTGTAACGATAGATCAGTTATTCTTAAGAACTGGAATATTAGTACAAAAATCATGATTGAGTTTTTATAACTTTGGTAAAATATTAAAATTGAATAAATTGCAAAATCTGTGAAAAATATCTATATAAATACTATTTTAATACTAATCTGTTTTATACTAATTTATCAATTTAAATGCCACTTCTCTGATCTTTTCAATATATTCCCCAAATGAAATCATATAGTACTAAGAGCTTTCTCAACTTTGTATATTTATATACATTTTGAAATTTGCTATAAAATATATAAATTTTTTAATGAAACATTTTTAAGAACACTATTCAAATCCATTAAAGAATGAAAACTAGAAAAGTAAAACCTTCCAAGTATTTTCATTTGCATGCTATTGCAATAACTTTATGATGATTTAAAACAAAAATTTCTGCAATGCATCTATTGCATGTAGTTGGTGGCATTCTGTTCAATGACTCTGACATGTCACTAACTTCATCCAAAATAAATAATAATTTTTTTAAAAAAAACCCTCTACCAAGCCATAGGAGATATGTTGGTATCACTAACAACATATGTGGCCTTATCTGCTATATTCTATCTGATAAAAGGTTAAACAGGAATGTCACAAACAAGATAGAAAATATATACCATTTCTTGTTATTGTAAACCTAAAATGTGTGAATTTGAAAACTCTTAAAGTATAAGCAAAATCTCAATATACTTACATTATTATTTTATTACTTACATTATTATTATTTATTATAATAATGTAAGTAAGTAATGTAATGTTATATTATTTTTAAAACAAATATTGTCTCATTTTAATTTATGAATTCTTTCATTTATGATTTCCAGAGGACCCTGTAATCATTGAAAATGCCACATTCTCTTGGACTAAAGAAGATGCTCCTGCTCTAAGCAACCTCAATTTCCGTGTCAAAGAAGGATCTTTAGTAGCCGTGGTTGGTCAGGTTGGAGCTGGAAAATCATCCCTTCTTTCAGCCTTGTTAGGTGATATGGTAAAATGGTGTGGGAAAGTTAATGTAAAGGTAATTGAAGTTTCAATATTTAAAATAAAATCTTTTGTCTTTCTTGCTAAATACTTATTTCATATTGTTCATATATAATTGAAAGTGATCAAGTCAAAGGAAAAGAAAAATTGCATCTTCTTTTATTGCTTTAAAATTCTTCTATGCTATTGGAAAATAAATCTCTCATATGAATATATATATCAGTTTAAAATTACTGCATGTGTATTGATTTACACAATTTTTTTCTATTATAAAAATGATATTTTAAAACATTCAGAAATATATTTCCCATTTTCTTTAAACTAAGAGCTTTTTTAACTGTACTAGCAATGTGTTATTATTCATTTATTAAGAATAAATGATTGTAAGCAATAGAAAATATAAAGGGAACTAACGGAACAGAACTAATCGATTGTTTTGCAAGTGAGTATATATATTTATAGTTGATTTCAACATCTTTCACATCGCCTTAAAATAGAGTATTTTGGGCATGTATTTATTTTGTCTGCTGGTTCGATCGCAGAATCACGTGTAATATTTGCCTAAAATCGCCTGCAAGCAATATTAATGCGTCTTGTATGTTTCTTCTGAGGCTCTGAATGAATGCCAGTCTTGCAATAATTCATCAAGAGTCTTGGGTGATTTAAAAAAAAAAAAATTATGCACCTTTGTGCATTTATATCAAACAATAAGTTTGCATTTCTGCAATACTTTTCCCAGTTGACAGTCCTTCTTCCTTTCTTCCACTTAACAGTCCTTCCGACATTCTTGTAGCAGTGTTGCAGCTATTCCAGATGTAAGAGCTAAGGCAATGTCATTTTAGGATTGAATTGATACCAGAATAAATCTAATTAAGAACCAATACCAGTTACACCTTGGGTATCTAGGAAGAAGATTTTTCCAACTCCATTATAAAAAGTTTGCATTATTTAATTGTAAATGCATTTTTTTTTTTTTACTCAAGTGTTAGCTTATGAATATTTGATTGCACAAACCATAAGTTATCACCTGTATTGTAATTTTGTTCATGACGTAATTATGCATCAAAAGAAGAAGCAGCAGACTGATTTTGTGATTGGATTCTCATTTGATTGTGAACTCTGCCATCGATCGTGATTTTTAAGCACACATCTTCAATCATTATCAACTCTTCATTGTGGATTGCCACTGTGAAGTCCATGTTCATACTTAAATTTTCCTTACTTATTTGCTGGAAAATATTTTCAACCATCATTTTATTATATTTCCCACATAGGGGAAATAGAAATAAGAAGAGTAGGAGAATAAGCAATCAATATGATTGCAAACACTGAAAAAATTTGATTTGGATGTGATGCTTTGCACGCATCATTAATGCATACATCCCAGTATCGATTGTTTTCCAAAAAATTCAGACATGAACATACACTGTGAAAACTAGCATGTGTAATGCCATTGGCAATTCTCAATTATGATGCTTGGCTCAGCACATTTATCAACAGCGTGCGAAGATAGAAGTGTTCATCTTGATTGGCATGCATGGTGTACTGTCACCCTTTCATAGTTTCTTTGAATATGTCAAGTTTTAGCATATAAAATTGCAAAACATTAAAATTGGAAGAAGAACAAAAAAGAAAAAATATGAACAAAATATTTCAATTCAAACTCAGATGAATCAACACAGCTCACTTCAACAATGAGAAGCAAAAGATTTCAATCCTTTCACTCCCCAGAGAGATAAATATTGTAACATAATTTGAATTCAAATGAAATAAATCAACACAACTCCAATTCCTCTATCAGTTGCATTGCAAAATTAGAAAAACAGTTGAAAAACGATAAAAAAAAATAAAACTCTTAAAATGAACGCCATGTTAAATGACATAGTTCAATGTCATACAAAATAATTAAATCAAAACAAAAATAAATGAGAATCTTTGAAAATTTAACTTAAAAGTGCAATCGGAATTATTGAAATGGTGTCATAAAATATTTGATGTCGCGTATGTTGCTTTTATGTCCAACAGCACTGTTTTTTAAAAAGCATTTTTTTTTTTACTTGTCATAATTGTGATACCTATATAATAAGTACATAACAACATGGCCATTTTTGAATGCAACATTTTGTGAAAATTTTCAAAGTAATCAGTGAAGAATTTTCAGAGATTTAAGCATTTGAACAAATAAATATTTACATTTTTTTATATATATATATAGATTTAGCACTTACTTTTTTTCCAGTTTTAGAATTCAAATTCGCTTATGTCAATTCTTTTGGTCAAGACCAAGATTTTTCAAAAAGCTTTCTTTTGAAGTTTACAAATTTATTTGAAATTGCATTTTTAAAGTACAATTTAGATGTAAATAAATTAAATATATATTTGTTTTTAAAAGTAATATCAGTATTTACCTATGTAAATACATGTTTTGTAAACTTAGAATTGTTTCTATATTTTTATCCTTCGTGGATCCTGGTTTTCTTTTCTTTTAATAAGATGTGTATTTCAATACATCATATGTGTATAAATGTATATAAAGTTTTAAAAACAAATCTTACTAATGTTTTTTTTTTTAATTTTATGATTATAGGGATCTGTTGCCTATGTTCCTCAGCAGGCTTGGATTCAGAATGCCACTTTAAGAAAGAATGTTCTGTTCACCCAACCCTATGATGAAAAAAAGTACAAAACAGTTCTGGAAGCCTGTGCTCTTGCTCAAGATCTTGAGATCCTGCCTGGTGGAGATATGACTGAAATTGGTGAAAAAGTATGTGCCACTATTTCAAACTAGCAGTTTCATTTTTCATTTTTTTAGAAAAAATGTTTAGAGCAAGAAACACTTGCATGCAATTTTGTGTGTAGAATTCCTCAATCTACACTTTGTTATTATGCATTTATGTTTACTTCTTGAAAACTGAATGGCTTTTTGAATATGAATTTTGGTATTGGTTTCAAATGATTTGAATCCTGTCTTAACTGTCATTATGACAAAGCACCCAACTGGGAGGCACCTCAAATATGAGAATGAGTGACTTCCAATAGGGTAGTTGATTCTCGCCACCCTGGTAGGTACAGAAATGGTGGGGGTCGGGCACCTCAGATAGAGGAGGAGAAGCTTCCATTGTAGTAGTTGATTCTCGCCACCCTGGTAGGTACAGTTAGCTACCTCCTCATGATGAGAGGAAATGCTTCCCACAGGAAGTTGTACCATGGCTGGTACTGGCCCTTAGGACTCAACCATAATTTCCACCAGTGTTGCTGGTCCAGCGGTCCGATCATTCAGTTTTTTTCACGTATCTTCGAGGGGGTGAGAATAGCCAGTTAAGGTTATGGCAAGCAAAATTATAAATATATACATATATATTTTGTATTCTTATTTATTTAACTTGCATTGAATATATTAGTGTATGTCAGGAATGATTAATTGATTTTATTCCTTAAGCTAACATATCATTTTGAAGATATGCTGTTATTTTGAATTCTGGTTAGATGATAAGAAGAGCATCTAAACCAATAATTCAGTCTGTACCTCACCAGTATAGAAATATTTGATCCAAAATAATTGATTTAATGCTCACTATATCTGCATATATTTCAGACTTTCAATCGCTGGATTTTCTCTTGTGCTGGGTATACCTAATAGCATGCAATAAATACTAGAAAGTGTCTACTGCATTCAGAATCAATTGAATAATCCATGCTTGTTTTTTTAGACCTATGATTTAAAACCAATGAATTCCTTATGCATTACTATGTTTTCAGAATGAGAGATGCTATGTGCTCAGAGCATATAGTTCTGAATGAGGAGTGTCAATATGAAAGGGTTAAGAATATAATAACTGAGTATTTATTATTCTGAACAATGAATCTTGAATTGTGCCATACTTGCTTATAATTGCATAGCAGATTTTGTTAGTCAGTATATTAGAAAGCATATATGTATTTTTTTTTTACTATCTCTACAATTATAGGGTATTAATCTCAGTGGTGGTCAGAAACAACGTGTAAGTTTGGCCAGAGCTGTGTATAGTGATGCTGACATATATTATTTGGATGACCCATTGAGTGCTGTGGATGCACATGTTGGTAAGCACATCTTTGAACAAGTGATTGGGCCCAAAGGAATGCTCCAGAAAAAGGTAACATTCTTTTTATTGTTCTAATTTTCACTATAAAAAGTGACATTGCTTATAAATTAATAACAAAATTTACAAAACCTTTAAAATCAAAAAGATATTATATTTGTTGTAGTACTTAAAGAATAATTTCTTTCATAACATTTGTCATATTTATTAATCCATACACTGATTTAATGTAAGTATATTCATCGTGTTTATTGATGAATTTTTAAGTCTTTTTTTTTTATATATAACATGCGTAAAGAATTAGATTGTGGAATATTCAATTGTTTTTATTCATGTGAATTCATAGAAAGCAAATATATACTACTTAAAGTAAAAGTTTTATTAAATAGTGAATTAATGTCTTGATGGAAAAAAAAACTATTTTTTTGATAATACAATTTTTATGTAATATAAATGGCTTGATGTATATAATATATCATTTACTCCTAAATTAAAGAGGATTACTTTTAATTTGTCATTATTTTACTACCTACGTAAATTACACTCAACAGTATAAGCATTATTAAAATAAAATAGGACTAATAACAATATCACTTAGAACTGTTTGAAAAGTGTGTATTCTTATTGGGATTTTTATATCTACAATATATGTATCCTATCTTTTAAGGTGTAATTATAACTTTTTTGGTTACTATTATATAACTTTTCAGAATTATCAAATGTACATTACCATATATGAATGCCATAATCAAATTTGGAAATAATAAAAAGATTTGTAAATGTTGGTATTGGTAACCATAAAAATGAAAAGAATAATCGCATAAGTTAAGTAAGAGAAAGTAACTAAAATTTTATTATTTTATTTATTTTTTGTACAAACAAATTGATTAGAATTTTGTAGAAAATTATATGTGCAAAATATGTTAGAAGTTACCTAAGATTTAATTTAAAAAACACATCATTTTTAAATATCATAGGTGATCAGTTAATGCTACTAACTAGCATGTAAAACATTTTCAGAAAATATGTTTGTGTTTCAACAAGAAACACCTCACAGAACAAAAAGTATGTAAATTTTTAGAATGGATCATGTTATCATTTCTTAGAACCATTATTGGAAAAAAGAAGCGAAGAAAGTCAAATATTGTCAAAAACAGTAGAGAATTTACTTACCAAGCAGATAAGAAAAAAAAAAAAAAAAAAAAAAAATAAGAAGTGTGATATTCATTTGTGGTTATTGTTCTGCATTTGCAACCATTTATAGTTTTTATTATGACCTATTTCAAGTTTTTAATTACAAATAAAAACCCTAAGGTGAATGTTTTTCTGTAGAAATACTAGATTTATTTTTAGAATATACTAGAATTTCACTCTAACTGTGGCCTAAAAGCTGGTTTCTATACTAATTATTGGTTTATATTTTCAATCAGAAAAAATTAATCAAGAATTATATTTTATATTGACTAAGTCAATTAATAAACTGCTAACAAAATGCTATGATGTCCAAATTTTTGTATAGTTTTTTCATCCTTTTTAGTCATATTTAATAAAATATTGGCAGACTAACATTTTAAGCAAAAACTAAATAAATAAAAAAAATCATATTCCTGTATTTAAAACTAACTATGTTATGAAGCTTTAAATTTCTTTAATTTATGCAAATCAATGGCTACTTTGAGAAATTGCTGCCCTTGATTATTAGATCTTCATTGTGATTTCTATTGTAATGGTCTAAAATTGTAATATTCAAAGCATCATAACTTGATCAGTTTTAATTACTGAAGGATGGAACTTTTTTTTATGTTTGAAATGGTAGTATGTCAAGAAAATTTAATTTAATCTGATTAGATTAAATGAAATTACCGATGGCTAATTAAATGACTGATTAATTAAAATTTCATTTGATCTTTAACTTAGACTTCATAATTTTCCAGTAATACATTTGTCAACTTAAACAACAAAGATATATGTTATTTATACCAATTTGAGGGAAGTGTCAAGGAGTGATTGAAGCCAGGGTTCTTAACATCTGGGCATAACAGGTGAATAGGGTAATAGCATGACAGTGAGATTCCTTTGTATGTGATTGTGCAAGAAAATTGAGGATTTATTTAAAATGTCAATTTATAATAACACAAATTATTTATGACATTGAAAACGTTTTTTCATAACCAAACTAGAGCGGACAGCCTTTATATATTATTGTAATTAGAAATAAATAATTTTTTTAATTTGCTTTCTTAGTTCTTAAAATAAAACATTCAAATTCTCATAAAAGTCAATGGTAAATTGATTATGAATCAGTAGTAATTTTTTTTTAAGATGAATTGCAACTCATCTCTCAAACTGGTTCTATTAATTCAACTGATTCAAATCCTATCAATATTATTAGTATTTGTATCTTTTGTTATTAGAAGTTATAATAATGAATCACATTTCTATATCTTTTTCATTTTTTCAGACTCGCATTTTGGTGACCCACAGAATAAGTGTTCTTCCTGAAGTAGACACAGTAATTGTTCTTCAGGAAGGTCGAGTAAGTGAAATGGGATCGTACAAAGAATTATTAGCTAAAAAAGGAGCTTTTGCCGATTTCCTTATTCAATTTCTCCAAGAAAATGCTGGTGATAGCGTTGAAGAAATTATGCTACCTGATGAACTTAATTTAATTCAGGAAATTGCTGCAACAGTTGGAGCACCACCAGAATTAACCAGGCAAGTTGTATTCGTTTTTAATGAACATTTTCTAACTTGGGGAATATTTTGTTTGGGAAATATACACAATAAAAAGTTGATAAGTTATTGATATAAGAATTTATTATATTTTGGGGTAATATTAATTTTCATTTACATTTTGCCATGCTACTGTCAATATTTTTAAATAATAAGTATATAGTTATTTTTTGTTTTGGAAATTTCTGAACATTTATATTGAAAACTGTTCTTAACATTCTTAAATTAGAATCTTCACTTATTTTAATATGTATGTAAGGTGTTTGAAAAAAATCAATCTCATTTTGTAATTCCTTAAATATTAAACTGATACCTATATATTTTTTTAAAAAATGCTGAATTTTCTGAAGTCAAATAAGAGTTATATGAAATAAATTTAAAAGCAAATTTAGCATTTTTGTAAACCCTTATATACGAAATTTTTTGATGTATAATTATACTGTTAATAGTTTGATAAAGTAAAATGCATAATTTGCATGTAGAATCAAATGCAATTTAATATTACAGAAGGATTTGTAGAACACTAATCAATATCTTTACCAGAGAAATTTGTGAAATGAATTGGTCAATTAGATTTTAGAATCAAACAGCTATAACAAAGAGAAACATTGGTTATATTAAAAAATAATGTTTCTTTGGGAAAAAATGAATTGGTCAGAATATTTTCCTTTTTCATGTACTTCAGCTCTCGGATTTCTTTTTTTTTTCTCTCTACTTTTTTTCTATAAGCATGGTTTTTAATTTTCCAGATTTGGAGAAATATATGATATAATCTTTAAAATTATAACTTTCTCAAAGAGTAGCAAATGAAATTTTTTGTTTTTATGTTTTAAAAAATCATCTTGAATTCTGATATTTTGTTATTAAGGATATTATTAATGTATATTGTTGTTGCATGAAATGTATTAGATGATGTCAGTTGTTTTAGCTGTTCTGTTTATTAAGAAAAATTTTAAAAAATATTTATAGGCAGTTATCAAAAATGAGTGACGGTGGCAGTGATTCTGATTCTGTTATGAGTAAAGCAAAGAGAGGTTCCTCTTTATCTATTGCTGAAGGAGGTGAAGGTCTTAGAAAAAGAACTAAAAGCATGTTTGATACACCTGATAAAAGACCGGGGAAATTGAGTAGAGAAATTTCTAAACCAGGTGTGGATCGACGTCAGTCCACCAAACCTGAAGCAGCTGGAGTGAAGCTCACAGAAAAGGAATCGATGCAAGTTGGTTCTGTAAGTAATATAAAGTAATTTATATTTTAGATATTTATATAAATAAATAAAAGTGACTTATATTTCCTACATAAATAAATCAGCATGGTTTTTTTAAGAACTTTTTATTTTTTTAGGAAACTATAATCTTTTTAATAACTCTATAAATTTTGAACTTAATATAAGGGCTTAGTCCAAAAAAGATATTCACAACATGAATAAGGAACTTTGATATAATACATAAATATTACATCAAAGTTTCATTTCTGAAATAACACAAATACAGAATATTGTCGGTTGTTATATAGGATCAAAAGGCTCATCATTGTATTGGAAACACTGATTAATAATGCTGACTAGTAGAATTATAAATATCACTAACCTTATCATTTGTCATTTTAGTGCAGATTATTTTTTCCCCCTTCCTTTAATATTTTCTCCCTACTTGTCAGTTGTCACTAGTCTTGACTTACATACATTATGTTTCTGTTATTTGCCTTGATGATGATTTCACTTGAACTCTGTCAAAATATGGTTTTGATTTATTCATAATATATAACTTCTAATGGTAATTAGTTCATTTGATCTTAGGATAATCTATGGTTTATTTTATTAATTCTTCATATAAGGCTTATTCAAAATGTGTTTACATTTTTTGGAACTTTTTGAAATCGCAGAATATATGTTTACTAAACAATTTTTTTTTCTAGGTAAAAAGCTCTGTGTACTTTGACTACATAAAGTCTTACGGGTATTGGAATTTCTTCTGGACATTTATATGCTATATATTATCAAATGGATTCAGTGTTGGTTCTAGTCTTTGGCTTAGTGTCTGGAGTAATGATTCCTTGAATCCTGAAACTGCAAAGGATACACACTTAAGAGATGTTCGTTTAGGAGTTTACAGTGGCCTAGGTGGCGGAGAAAGTGAGCTATGTTTTATGTATTCAATTTTATTTTCTGCTTAGAAACGGTAGTTTAAAAAAATTTATTCAATGGATTAATTTTTAATTTGAAATATTTTATTTTTGTCCTTTCTATATGTAAAAATTATGAAAAAGTTTAGAATTTGCTTTTGATTTAAAACAATTTTTAAAATTTACTATTTATTTATTGTGGTAGCAATATGTAACTGGCCATCTAATAATTCAGTAAGAAGCAAAAAGCAAGTTTAAAAAAAAACTATATATTCTAAAAAAAAAAATGAATTAAAATTGAAAAAGAAATTTTACTTGAGAAAAATTCATGTTTATTTGCATCTTTCAAACTAAGGTCAAAACTATTTGTTCTAATTGTCTGTGAGGGTCTACTGCAGATAATAACATCATTTGATTACATCATCTCAATATGCCTTGATTCGTGTTATATTTTCTGTTTTAAAAATTATATCCTCTGATTTCTTGGTTTTAAATCTGCTACCTACTTCTTACTGGGATTTCTGTAGATACTGTTGTTACCATTTATATGAGTTCTCTATTTATGTATGTCCTTTTACATTTTGACCAATAAATGATATTGCCAAGATTTTTGAAAATGGTAGAGGGTACTGTCAAGCGTTTATGGTGATTTTCATATTAGAAATAATCATACCAAATGCAATTTACCTATGATACATTCTCATATATATATATATAATATCATTTTGATAACAATAATAGCAATAAAAGTAGTAATTTTATAGATTCTTCTTTAGATATTGATTAGTATGAGAATGATTTGTTGTGCATGAAAAATGTTACAGTGGTACAAAATTATTATGTTTTTCTTTTTATTATTTCTTTTTATTTTATGGTTTTATTATTATGTTTTTGCCATGGGTGAATGTTGGTTTGCTGGGGCTCACTAAAATGGTTTAAATGGTTACTAAAAATTTCAGTTAATTGTAATTGTCTGAGTCGCTTTCTTAGCAAAATATCTTTGAACTTTAAATATTGATATACATATAATGAACATTATTTTGAAAACCTTACACTGATTTGTTAATTGTGCCATGCATTTCCCTAATTTTCTGCCTATATTTTTATATATACAATGATATCATAATAAAGAATAGCAGCTTTTAAAAATGCATGTCTTTCAAAAAAATTTTTGCAATTATTTGATTCTGAACTTTGCAAATACAACAAAATTTTGGAAAAAAAAAAAAAAAATTCAAAGCGTATTTCATGTTAAAATCTACTTAACCCTTCTTTGCATGATGGTGGAGATTTCCATCATAACATTTAGTGAACAAAAGATTGTACTTAAAACAAGTTACTGTAAATTAGTTGTTGCTGTCAACTTTTTTCACAACCATTGCGTAATAAGAAATGTAGCTGCAAAAAAAAAAAAAAATCTAATGCCACAATTATTATGGCTAGTTTGAACTTGTCATTCCACTGTTTGTTGTGGTTGGAATAAATGTGTGAATATTTTTTTATAATTAATCTGAGATTTTTTTGCAAAAGTGTTAATGAGTGGAGAAATTTAGAAGAGAGGGACATTGCAGATTTTGTAGTTTTTGTACTCTGCTTAACATGTAAATTTGCATAATGATGGATATTTCCGTTTTACTTTTTTTAAAAAAAAATTATTTTATATACAGGATTAGCAAGAAATAAGTTACCCACTTCAGAGGGCTGTAAAATGCATTGTATTGGCCCAAATAAGATACAATTTGAACTACAGATTATTCAGATGATGCGCTTTACATTTATTAATTAAAAAAAATTTAGTACAAAAATTCATCAATAGCTGGCGTTGTAACACAAATGGCATTTATTTGCATACATTGAAAATGTGAAACATAATTTGCATTACAATGCATATCTATTACTATTTTTCTTTGGATGAAAAGAATGCGGATTCTGCACGAACATTAGTTTTTTCTCTGTTTGTCATGCCTACTTTGCAAGAAAAAGCACTACTGGTGAAATTTTTCTACCGGAACAAACAAAATTAAGTTGCAGCTCTAAAGGAATTTCGTCGTATGAATTAGAT
Source organism: Argiope bruennichi (assembly GCF_947563725.1). Classification (NCBI taxonomy): domain Eukaryota; kingdom Metazoa; phylum Arthropoda; class Arachnida; order Araneae; family Araneidae; genus Argiope; species Argiope bruennichi. Next base: position 75,352,712 of record NC_079160.1, read on the forward strand.
ACGAGGAGGTCCAATGTCTCCAGATGCCCTATGCAAGATGATGCAAAAATTTGAAAAAACTGGGCAACTTGTCATTGATTAGTAGAGGACGGGGAAAAAAAATCCTGTCTTCCAGCATCGAAAATGTTGCGACTGCGCTCGTTGGAGTCAGCAGTCAGTCACATTATAATAGTATGCCAGTTGTTTCCCGTGTTCTGGATATGCCATATTCAACTGTACAAAAATTTTTTGCATTTTTATCCATACAAAATTCAGTCTGCGCACCTGTCGCAGGATGGGGACTTAGAAGTCCGTGAAACTTTTGCACTTCAGTTACTTGCTCGAATGGTATTTGACACAACTTGGTCATGGAACATTCTTTGGAGTAATGAGGCCCACTTTTGCCTCAGTGGACAAGTTAACACCCACCACTTTCGAATTTAGGCAGAGGGAAACCTACATGTTATCCTGGAATAACCCTTGCATCATGAAAAAAGCGACAGTATGGTGTGGTTTTACAACTGCCTTTATCATTGTATCGTATTTCTTTGAAGAGATAACTCAAACCTGTTCTGTCACAGGACATTGGTACCATGATATGCTAAGGGATTTTGTAATCTGAACTCTTCTATGAAACTCTTCTATCTAGTGTGGATGCCTTCAAGACATTTTCATGCAGGATGATGCACCACCTCATATTGATTGTTGTGTAAAGCAGTTATTAATACAGCATACAAGTTATCAGTTGTCATTTCCCAATAGTATAGCCTCATCGCTAGCCGGACATCACCCCTTACGACTTTTGGTTGTGGGGTTATTTGTAGGACAATATCTACCGTCAAAGGCCATCATCTCTACCAGATCTGAAGGACAACATTTGGCGCCATGTTTTTAATATTCCAGCAGACTCACTCCGGTCATCTATAGAAAATATAATTCTCTGATTAGAGCATATTATTGAAAATAAAAAAGGACATATTGAGCAATTTTAATTTTACTTTTTTTAACAATTATAAACCATATTAAATGGTTTTGTGTGTATTACAATGCTACCTGATGGTAAATTTTTGTACTAATTTTTTTAGTTAATAAATGTATGGTGCATCTTCACAATAATTTGTAGTTCAAATTTTATCTCATTTGGATCAGTAGAACGCATTTTAGAGCCCTCTGAAGTGGGTAACTTATTTCTTGCTAACCTTGTATTTATACTAGCATTTTTTAAAAACATTTTTCTTTTATTTTAGAGCGAAAAATATATCACCCTGATTTATTTCACACACACACACACACACACACACACACAAAAAAAAAAAAATCCTATTTATTATTTTGTTACTTGGAGAAAATTAATATTTGTTCATATATGGAACAATTGTTATTTAAAATATATTGGTTGCTTTTGAAATATTTTGTTTTGTAAGAATTGGAACCAGCTTTATCAATGAATCAATTGTGACTAACTCTTTTTAAAATACTGCCTGTAAGCTTCAGATTGTATTCTTAAATCTTATAATTAATATAAATTTAATTTTTAAGTGAGAATCTTTTCATGATAATAAACAAGATATATGAATTTTGTTAATATATAAAGCTTTTATTATCTACATTTGAAGTATTTAAAAATAGCATGTGCCAGAGATCTCAAATGATACCATGTCTCAGTAAATTTGTATTTTAATATTAAGGCAGTTCATTTTATTTTTGTTTCAATTTTATGTCTTTTATTTGTAGAAAAGAAGTTGAATAAATTCTCTGCATTTATATTTTTCAGTTGTTTTCACATTAATCACTTCAATTTTGATGAATCTGGCATGTCTACGAGCTGCCAAAATTCTTCATGATGGGATGCTGGAGCATGTAATGCGAGCTCCTATGTCATTCTTTGACACCACTCCTTTAGGCCGAATTCTAAATCGATTCTCTAAAGACATCGATACAGTTGATGTTACTATCCGTTTCAATATTCGTATGGTGTTCATTCAAGGATTCCGAGCTCTAGGAGCAGTCATTGTCATTTGTCTTGAGACACCTTTATTCCTGGTAGCCTGTTTACCTCTGGTCATTTTATACTATTTCTTACAGGTAAGACATTTTGTTGTGAAAATTTTGTTTTAAACTTTTCTGTGTTCTAAAATTTATTGAAATTTTCTCTTAAGTAATTAGGATATATAACTATCATATAGATGTTTTCTGGGCCTGTTATTGCAGTTCTAGATAGAACCTTTTATTTTGATTTTATAATACATAGATTTACATGAAAACAATCTATACAAAACAACCAAATATATCTATATACTGTTCTAGAAGATCATGTGAAAATTTAAGTATTATTTTGGCTGAACATAACCTTTAATTTTGTTTTTATAACATATGGATTTGCATCGGTGACTAAAAATAATATATACCTATATAATGTTCTGAAAGATCATGTGCAAATTGAAGTATTATTTTACCTTAACATAAAAAGGATATTTTTGATAGAAAGCATAACACATAGTGTTTCAAATATGTGAGGAACATTAAATCCTCAGAGATGATGATATCCAACCAATCCAAAGTTAATATGAGGATAGCTTATAAAGAGTCGGGCAAAAGCAAACAAATAATTAAATATTATAAATAATAAAAAAAATTATAATAAATTAATATTATAATATATGATATTATAATATATAAAAGATAATATAATATATAAAAGATAATATAATATATAAAAGATAATATAATATATTATAATAATATATAGTAGACTCACCATATCTTATGATAACTAACTTTATGGATAAAATATAAAGCAAAATTTACATGTTATAAGTAAGAATTTAGAAAGTATGTATTTATAACAAAATTTGGAAAATATAAAGCACATGAAATTTAAATTTAATATCAAGGTTTAAAAAGTAAAAAATGATAATAACATAAAATACAAAATTATAAACCAAATAATAATAAAAGTATAAATAAAAGAAAGCAAAATATAAGTAGATATAGAATGGATCATACAATACAATAAAGAATAAGATAATATTATAAATAAAAGATAATTCAAGATATTATTATTAAGAATAAAAAGAAATAACATATGCAAGATTGATATGTGACATATTTATCTTATAAGCATAACAGATTGAGATTTGAAGCTATGATAAACCTAAGTGTTATGCAAAAGAGTTTCCAATAAATTTTGTTTAGTGTTCTTGATCCCAGTTTTTTTAGTATTATCTTGAACCAATTTTCATAATTCTATAACTGTTTTGAAAGATTTTTTTTCCCACTGCCATCTATATTTAAGACCTCCAAAAATATAATGTACAATATTTTCCCTTCATTGAATCACGATTGAGTGATTCAAATTTTATAATGTACTTCACTTTGTTAACACATAAAACACTGATGAAAATTATGTGATGTAGGAGTGGATGCTCGAACTTCCCCCTTTCTACTTCACACTGTCAATGCAGAATTTTGACATCGATTTAAAATAGGCAGAGTGTCTCATGTTCTTCAATTATCTTGGTAATGGAGTTAAATTGTAATGACATAAATGCCCTATACGTTAAGAATTTCATATGTAGATAGTTCCTTGATTTCTAATTTTGAAATTCCAAATACAAATCCCAAAGGGCATAATGAGAAAGCATGGTCACCTTATAATGAGTCTACTAGTGCCAGGCCAACTTATTGATGGAAGCTGGAACTAGTGGACTCATGTATATGAGTCACGTTAAAATGCTTGGCCTTATTTTGATATTAAAACCAGATTTGAATTACTTTGAAATATTATTTGTCAAATCTGATGTAAAAATTATATGGTTTGCAAGAAAATTGCATCAAATAATTTTTAGACATTCGAGATATCCCGTGAACTTTTAATTATATTAAAATAACAATTAAGTTTAAATGTACATCTTATTAAGAATAGAAATTTTATTTTATATATTAGTGTATTTATTGAGTTAAGTCATGTTACTTGCAAATTAATTGTATAACTTATTAAAGATGTTTTTAAATTCTTCTTTTTATAGGATCTGAACTTTCTTCTTAAATTTCCTCTTGCTTATCTTTTTAAATATTGCAAATAAAAATAAAATTTCTAAATGGAATGTTTTATTCTTATTGTATTTTTACCATCTCTCCCTCTCATTTTTTAGAAATTTTACATCCCTACTTCAAGGCAGCTAAAAAGATTGGAATCAACAACACGTTCACCAGTTTATTCACATTTTTCTGAGACTGTAACAGGTGCCTCCAGTATTAGAGCATATGAAGCAAGCAATCAATTCATGCGTCATTCCAACAACCTTGTCGATATTAACAATGAATCATACTATCCTAGTTTAGGTGCAAGTAGGTAAGGAATCAAAGGGATTTTTAAGACAATATAATCAATGGAGATATGTATTGTAGATGTGTAGGATACTATAATTTATATCACATTTATTGCTAACTATCCTACCTTTACTACTATTTAATTTTGAATTATTGAATTATTAGTCAATGAAAAATCATGTTTTTTGATGTAGGTAAATTATTAACAAAGTACAAAATTAATTTTTGATAAATTTCAGTCAGAAATAAATTTTTCAAATAAATTTGTTTATTTATTTGGTTTATAGAGATTTATTCAATTATGATTGAAAACTATATAAAAGTCAAGGAATTTGAAGGTTGAAATAAATACATATTAGGATTTTTATTTAATAATAAGTATTTTTAATTAATTTTTGTTTGCCAATTACTATTTTTCATTTCAAATTTTTTTAAATTCAATTTGCAGTCTTGTAAAAAACACACTTTGCTTCTATGGACAATAACCCATCTGCTCTTCACAATAGAGCTGAATGATTCTGATTTGTTACTACATTTGTTCATTGGCTAGCAATGATACTACTTTTTCAACAGCACCTTTTCTACACAAACTGAGGAGAATTTTTTATAAAGAATACACATTGTTACTGCTTTTGCCATCAATAGAAATTAATACTTTTTATAATTTTTTTCTTTTTGAAGAGAAGCATGCCACTTTTGGCTGTATTTGTCTTGTGTATTGAAAACTTTAAAAGGGATGTTATTAAACTGAATGATGAATTTAGATATGTGTGCAATACTAAATAAACTAATCATTATATTTATGCACTGAAAAAAGTTGAAAGTGTAGAAATTTTGCATGTAGTATACATAATTCAATTCAGAGTTCAGAGGCAATGATATAATTGAGATTTCATCAATTTGTATTCTTACTAACATGCTTTTTATTTTAATTTACTTAAAATTTTCTGTGGATTTTTTCTTGGATTATTATTAAATCATGGTTTAAATGCATTTTTATTTATCATTCCAGATGGTTATCCATTCGTCTAGAATTTTTAGGATACACCATTGTTTTTCTATCTGCCCTCTTTGCTGTCTTCTTACGAGATACTTTAAGTCCAGGAATTGCTGGCTTAGCTGTGAGCTATGCTTTGCAAGTAAGTTAATTACAAGGAAGTAATATTTAACAAAATGTTTTAAAAGTAAATGATGAGTTATTTCTAGAATTTTGAAATGATTTAATCTTTTTTGTATCCATGTTACATTTTTTTGAAATGCATTTTATTTTATAGACATAAAATCATACATTCTTCTTAGTGAGGAAGAATGTGGAATCTTACAAAGCAAAATGTTGTCTTTTATATTAATAGACATTTAATATAATAATTATATTAATACAACATTAATTTATGACTTTAAAATTTTACAGAAGTATTATGATCTCTTTAGCATAACTTAAGAATTAAGTAGAGTATTAAGAAAAATTTTTAACTGATAATTTTCCCTCTATTATATTATTTGTAGAGTTATACTATAAACTTGACTAAAGCATTTGTTAATGTTTTATTGTTATATAGGTGACAGGAATTCTGAATATGTTAGTAAGAGCTACAGCAGATGTAGAAACAAATATTGTTGCAGTGGAACGATGCATAGAATATACAAACACTCCTGTCGAAGTAAGTAATTATGATTTGAAAATAGTTGTGTGTACTTAAATTAAATATTAAAAAATGATTGTCTAATAAGAATAAATCTACAATAGTAATATTTATGCATTACTTTGCATCATACAGTAGGCTGTTGTGACCTGATGATGGCATTTTTGGCTCTAACGCTGGAATTGCAAATCAAGACACTCTTTTTCTGAATGTCCAAAATTTTTTTAATCTGGTGCATATTAGTGTCATTTAAAATCCAACTGTTAGTGTGGCATGGAAATTTGAGAAGTAGAGATTTGGCTCAAATATTATCTTCAGAATAGATGTAATGATATGAAAGCACACATAATGAGAATGAATTTCAAATTACTAAGATTACTGTTAGGTTTGCCCAAACTGTAACAAGTTTTTTTAAACATTTCTCATTGTTTGAAAATAAAATGATTTTTTTTAAAAAATGTTTTAACTTAGATTATTTTATTAGAACTGACTGACTATTTTTAATTGAATTTAGATTTAATTGTGATATGTTAATAGTACATTTTCGTATTTATTTTCCAACTTTGTTAATAATGGACATTTTTTATATACTTGAGAGGCACATGAATGGAAAAGGATTAAGATGCCATAGTCCAAGTAGATTATGACATATATAAGATGTTTATGAAATTTGAAAATTGATAGGGAGAAAAAGAAATATTGAAGGGGAAAAATGATAAATGAAGCCAAAAATGACTTGATGAAAATGAACTCATAAAATAATATATATAAGCATTTAAGTCTTGATTCTCAGTGCATTGCTCGATCAGGCTGGTTTTGCATGACTTGTCTTAATGTGCTTCCCTTTCCCTATACTCAAAAGCTCATCTTCAAACAATATTAAATGTAAAAATAATTTTTATTCTATATAATTGGTTATCACCAATATAAATACATATTTTAGGCTGCTTTTATTATATTTGTGTAAATTAAAATGTTAAAAAAGCTTTTATTAAAATAATTTTATGCATAAAACTGAAAAGTCAAATTAGATAAATAAGTGATAGTTGCTTGCATGTCAAAATAAATTGGTAAATCGCAGCTTATTTGTAAAATTGATCATAAATTCATTTGGTAAATTGATAAAAATCATTTAGTGTAATTAATTCTGTTATTTAAAGTTTGGAAATATAATTTTCACATACCAGAAATAATTTCTAGTTACACTGATTATCCATTTTTTTCCATCAAAGAAACAAGACAAAACAGTAAAGATTGTATTTTATATTTATGACACTGAAACTTTTATTTGACACTGAATTTTTTATTATTTTGAGTTATTTCATACATGATTGATATCTAATACAAAATAATTTCCCCCACTTTTAAAATTTTTGATTTTTTTCTCAAATCTTTGCAACTTCCTAATTGTTATTGCTTTATTAGGCTGAATGGAACAACAGAGAGACTAAACCAGATCCTGCTTGGCCTCAAGAAGGACAAATCAATTTTGACCACTACTCAACTCGATACCGAGAAGGCCTGGAACTTGTTTTGAAAGACATTTCGTGTGTTATTAAACCTAATGAAAGAGTAAGTATTTATTAACCTTCTTCCTTTTAATGATTTTTTAAAATTCATATATACAAAATTTTGAAATGCTTCAAGTTGTCTATAAAAAAAAATTGAAAGCTTACTGAAAAGTGATTTCTGTAAAAGAATATTGTTTATTTTAAATATTTTTTATTTCCATATTCATACATTTTTTTCTGCCAATATAATTTTTTCAAAATTGTTTTCAGATGATATTAAAACTTGGGTTTGATTGTTACTTTCATTTACAGTTCTAAAGATCACAAGGTTAACAAAAATATTAAGATCTTAAAATACTATTCTCTGTATACAACTGCATATCTGTTCCTTGCACAATATTAAATTTATTAATTTATCTGTTACAGTGCGGCATTGTTGGTCGAACTGGAGCAGGGAAATCCTCATTGACCCTTGCATTATTCCGTATTATTGAAGCCGCTGGTGGCAAGATTTGCATAGATGGTATTCATATAGCTAAACTAGGTTTACATGATCTGAGAAACAAGCTCACTATAATTCCCCAAGTAAGTTGTTTTTTCTTCTTTATATGAAGTTCAAGTATTTTATCAATGGCTTTTTTATATTACATTTAAACTAGATGTTCATAATCTTTTCATACCATGCCAATGAAGTGACAGCACTCTAAAATTTATTGTTATATGAAAAATCAATCAAAATTGGTGTAATGTGGACCACAAAATTAGATATTCAACTTATATTAATATCATGTCAGCCCATTTTGTAGTGTCCTTTAACTGCTTTTGGTTGTTCATTAGTTTACTAGAATTAATAGTTGATAAAAATTTTAATTGAATAGTTTGTGTGACAGTCTTAATGTTTTAAAATCATTCAACTGATCTGTTAATTGTGCAATGCACTTCTTTAATTTTCTCCCTGTATTTTTCTGTCCCATTACATCACAGCCAAGAAAATGTGTGCATTTATTTTTTTATCTATTTGTTTATTTTACCATTATTGAAACCCATTCAACATGGGAAAATAAACTGAATCTTCATATCTTGATCATCAACAATAAAAAAAATAATAATAAAAAAAATGTGAAGATAAGATATTAAAAGTAACATGAAAAGGATTTTAGTTTTGCTTCATCAATGAAGATAATCTTTAAAAATTGTCTTAAAATTTAATTTTAAAACACACATATACATTCAGCTTTATTATCAGTAAAGTTAGAGATTTGGATTGAATGTGAATGATAGAGGCAGGGAGTGCATGAAGGAAGGGGCATTGCACTGGAACTTGGCAATGTGTAACAAAGCATAGAAGTGAATTGACATGTTGCAGTCATGATTTCCTGCCCTAATTGCATGAGCAAAAAATACACACACACAAAAAAAGTATGGCATGGAAAGCCAATATTTCATTGACATGTTATGACGTATTACTACTCCTCTGGAATTATGTCAATGATTGGGTGAACAACCAATGTGATGTAAATTGGACTGAATTGAAATTTTAATATGATAATTTTATATTCAAAATTTATATTTGAATAATTGAATTTGATCATTTTATTATGAATTGAATTTGATATTCAAAATTTATATTATTTTATATTCAATTTTCAACAGATTATAAATTTAACTAACCACAATTTAAAGGAAAGCGACCTGGATCAAAGTATTACTGGTTTGCAATCCATTTTCAACAGGCCTTGTTTATTCTGTTGTTGTAAGTCAAAGATCTTCAAGTTGGACAATGCTTGGATTAAGTGATGACTGACATGAAACTTTGATTATAGAGAATTTATTGATTATTGCGCCTGTCATCTGAAAGCATATTGCAATTAATTATTATTGAGGTCTTTCCTTTACTGCATTAAAGTTAGACACTCTATACCTGCTAATAGAGCGATGGCATTCCAGAATATATCATTATCATAACCATCTTCATTGTTTGTTATAGATTCCTTTCAGATTTTTTAGATTATAATTCATAATTTTTTCCTGTCCAGGATCCTGTCCTTTTCACGGGTACCTTAAGAACTAATTTGGATCCATTTGGTGCATACAATGATACTGCTTTATGGCAATCTTTGGAACAGGCTCATCTCAAAAATTTCGTCTCAGCCCTGGAGAAAGGTCTAGAACATGAAGTGTCAGAGGGTGGAGAAAATTTGAGGTAAAAACTATTATTTGGATAATGTGTATGAACTTGCAATGCGTAGCTAGATGATAAGATGATTAAGACTGAAAAAATTTTAATTAATTAATTGTTAAGAAATTTTTTCATAAAAGTGAATTTTATGTACTCAATTTCAAGTGCAAGGAAAAAAAAAGCTGTTAACTATAAAATTTAGGTAATAGAATTTTGAATCAATGTAATTAATGAAATGGAAATGAATTTCCACCTATGTGCCATTTGCATTTTGAAAGAAGTTAATAGTTATTTTAGGAGGAAATATAAAATTTGTTTAAATATTTTTTGTTACAGTTAAAAAGAACCCATTTTACTATAAATATATTTAAAAAGAAGTGTAAATTTGAAGAAATAAGATTTACACCTTCTAAACCAAAATTAAGATTTTGAAGGAATTAATTTGCTATTTAAAAAATTTTAAGTATTTTTGAAATATCTAATCAATGAGACAATGACTGTCAGTGTTCATTTAACAGTAAAAATTTAATATTAAAAGAATACACTGTTAATGTAGTTAAATCCTCATTCATAATATTAAATTTTATTAAACCAAAATTGTATATAGGGTATCCTAAAAAAGGTGGAACAAATGTTTATTTTTTAAAATATTACTCTTAAATATATATTTCTAATAAACATTTTTATTAAACAAGATGAGTTTGAAATTGTTTTCATTTCTGTAGAACTTGATAGAAAAATAGGTTTTTATTAAATGCATCATAGTACAAAATCATTAATTAGTGAAATGTTTCTTTTACATTCATGCATACATAATCAATGTTTCAAACTTCTATTTACAAAATTTGCAGATTTGAAACATTTGTTTTATAAATACAAATTTGTTTTATAATTATAATTTTATTCAATAAAAAAACTTTGTTCATCATTTTAACATCATGCAAAAAATTTACGTTTTACGCATATTGTTGTTCATTTTGACTAGGTGACAGTTGCAACTTCAGCTTCTGAAAGAAGACAAACTTAAAAAGTTGTAGCATGTCTGAAAAAAAATCTTTGCTTGCAAATATATGTGCAATATTTAATTTTCCTGCAAAATTATGTATTTCGACAGTGAACATTTTAAAATTTGCTTATGTAATAGTAATGCAACTAACATGTGTATATATAAGTATTGTAAGAAAAATGCAACTTTGGTTGTCAAATGAAATCAAAATTGTATAGTATAAATTTCAACATTTCAATTATTGTTAACTAGCCGCCTTTGGCGACCAGCCGGTTCACCAATCTTAATGTTCGTTAAAATTTTAATAATTAAATATTTTATGCAATTCCAACTTTAATAGATTCTTCAGCAAAATATTTTAAAACTTCAAATTTTGATAGTCATATAATTCACTCATAATATTATAAAGGCCTTCAGTCATAACGTGATATGTATCTCTCTAATTTTGTTACCCCTCGTAGAATTTATGCTTTAAATTAAAGTGTAAAGGATTAATCTGCAATTAATATAATAATATTTTTTACTGAAACAAAGCATTTTTTTTAATAATATGATTACTGATAATAGAGTTACTGAGAGTTTAAACTTTATGGGCACTAAAGAATATCTTTCTTAATTTATATAATATCTCAAGAATTTGTCAACAAAATTTTCTCAGATTCATCATGAACGGGTCGATTCATTAACAATGTTTCATTTTAAATGCATCAAACACTAAGAAAATAAAATGAATCGTTTAAAATAATCGGTCGAAAACAGGTTTAAAAAAACTACTTAAAAAACGATGTACTTAAAACTATAAGCATATACAAAATATATATATATAACTAACATAAATACAATTTAATTACAAAAGCATGCAATTAGCCTAAAAATAATTTAAATCATTGAAAACAGGTTAAAAAAAACTACTTAAAAAACGATGTACTTAAAACTATAAGCATATACAAAATATATATATATAACTAACATAAATACAATTTAATTACAAAAGCATGCAATTAGCCTAAAAATAATTTAAATCGTCCGTTGATAATGGTTGCCATGCCAACAATCAGAACACAGTGCGCATGCGTGAATTTTCTTCGCCTTTTACGGTAACGCAAATGCGTGAATTTTTCTACGCCAGTTGGGGTAACGCTATGCAGATTATACATTTTTAATTTCCTTTATTCTGTGTTATTTTAATTCAAAAGTACTTCAGAATGAATCTGAAACATGGATTAATTAACAATGTTTAATTTTAAATGCATAAAACATTAAGAAAATAAACAGAATCGTTTGAAATAATCCGCCGAAAAATCTTAACCCTAGCCTCATTACTGTTGGGAGAAAAAAAGAACTAAAGCCTAAATCATTTGGCGTTGGGGAAAATGGAAGATTATTTTGGCGGAAAAGTTGGCGGTGGGGAAAATGGAAGATTTTTTTGGCGGGAAAGTTAGTTTTTAATTAATAACTAAAATTCTAATTAAAATTTCAAAAAAAGGGACCCCAGGTGCACATTCCCGACCTCTAAGGTATACATGTACCAAATTTGGTAGCTGTATGTCAAATGACCTGGCCTGTAGAGCGCCAACACACACACACACACACACACACACACACACACACACACACACACACACACACACACACACACACACACACACACACATTGAGCTTTATTATAAGTATAGATTGACAATTTTTAAATTTTTTTTATCAGAGTTTGTTAATTTATTATTTCCCAATTATTTTTTTTATAATTTAAAAATCTATTATAACACATATATTATATCGGAAGGGTATAATGAAAAAATTGTGTCAACACTAGCCAGAAAATATGAAAAAGTAGTCCAAGTCAATAAATTTGCCTTTTAATATTTTTGAAAATTTTATAGATAGGAGCTAGAAATTTTGTATATGCATAGATGAAGGAAAATGTTTTACTAACCTACACTTTTACACTATGGGGGTTATATAAAACTTTTTATTTTCAACTTCCACAGAATTTAAAGTACATTCTGACAATTATCTATCATATTTAAGTAAACTTTGTAATTAGAAGTGAACACTTAGGTGCAAAACTCCAGACAATATATGCTTGTTCTACTTTTTTGGAATATCTTATAATTGAAACTACTAAAAAAATCTCCTTTCATATTGCTTGTAAATACCAAGTTGTCAATGCCTTCTTGCTTTATGGATGTATGGATTTGGCATCCATTGACAATATGAAGGAAACAGTGCATTACAACCATATTTCTTTTTAATATAGGATCTTTTACTCTGTAAACAAGCAAATGTTTTATTAATTTTAAATTTGAAGTAAATTTATGTCTATAAAAGTGAAATTGATTTAAATTTTAATATGGATAGCTTTTTGATAAATGAAGTTTGTACCCATTCAGCTTCCCCCCCCCCCCATTTTTCAAAGGAAATACTCTCTATCTATCAAATGGCAAGACACTTGATTGTACTAACTAAAAACTTGATTAAAAATCAAATTTGTGCATTCATCTCATTATTTTTATAATAAATAAAAATAACCAATTTAACTAAAATACACTCATGTTCATAAATTAAGAATGCAAGTTTAGGAAAAGAAAGAGTCAGAAGCAAAACAAATGTGACTTATTTGTAAAGCCTATTTATTAAACAAAAGGTAAAGAGCAAAAAAGATGCTATATGTTTGATATCATTAATAAAAATTGCGAATTTTTGCTCTCTGGAGCAAATTACAAACAAAAAAAAATTACATGGTTGGTTTGATGGTTAATACATAGTATGTATCGCAGACGATGCAATACAGTCCGTACAATGCCTAGGCATGCTGAGTATCAAATTATCAATCTGATCTTGAGGAATATTACACCACTTGTCAAGTAGTGTTCACTGAAGTTCCGGTAGACATGTAGGAGGTTGTTGACGGGCTGCACATGCTCTACTGGATTCAAGTCCGGTGAGAATGCTGGCCAGTCCTTTCGGATGATATCCTTTGATCGAAGGTATTCGTTTACGATGTTTTCACATTGTGGACAGGCGTTGTCATCCATAAACACGAATTCTGCGCCCATGACGCCCCGAATGACGTCCCAATAGATTTGGCCTGTCATAATTTGAACACGCAAGTCAGATCTGGAACCCAGAATAATTCCTCCCCAAAATGAGTAATCTTGCACCACCTTAACGGTGTCGTTCAATGATGTTCTCTTGGTGATAAAGGGTACCTGGTGCTCTCCATATGAAAGTCCGGCAAGAATCTGACTGCAAGCTAAACCTGGACTCGTCGGAAAACATCACACAAGCACACTGTTGTGGTGTCCACAATGCATGCTCTCTTCTCCGGGCTAACCGCAGGCGACAATGAGTTACAGTAAGTGGAACACATCTGACAGGCCTATGAGCATATAGACCAATCTGCCCTAAGCGTCTGTACACGGTCTGCATTGAAACTGTCGTAGCAGTGGCTGAAGAGAGATGACGAGACAGATCTGATGCTGTGCTGAGTCTGTTTCTTTTGGCAGTAACTGCCAAATACTGGTCCTCATTCGGTGTTGTTACTCGGAGGCGACCTGTGCTGTAATGTCTATTCACATTACTATCATCTTGGAATCGTTGCCAAAGCCTGGAGATGACATTCTGGGCAATTCCAAGTTCCTCGGATACTTCCAGCTGGGTACGCCCACATTCCAGATGGCCAATAATTCTACCACATAAAAAATCATCCAAATGCGTCTTTTGTGTCATAATTATGGTGTTATTGCACTGAAAGGCTTATAAAGCCCTGGCGAACAATTTTACTTCTTTGCCTGTATTCCTTATACATCACTCTCTTACAATCTCGTCATTGTGACGTACTATCGATGTCATCTGGTGGCTTCCTGCAATTTGCATATGATTTTTGAAGATGTGTGTAATCATTTTATGGATGATATATGTATTTTTGAGTTCAATTTCTGCTTGACTCTAAATTATCCTTAATTTATGGATATGAGTATATTGAATCTTAAATATTTGATTTTTTTATTTTCAGTGTTGGTCAACGTCAACTGGTATGCTTGGCAAGAGCTCTTCTGCGTAAGACAAAAGTACTGATTTTGGATGAAGCAACAGCTGCTGTAGATGTGGAAACTGATGAACTCATCCAATCCACCATCCGCACACAATTCAGTGACTGCACTGTCATTACCATTGCACACAGGCTCAACACTATAATGGATTATGATAAGTAAGTGTTGCAAATTTTAAATGGACAAATACAGGGTGTTTCAAAAGATTTTGTAAAATTTCATGTGTTGAACAATTTTTTATCAAGAGATTTTATCCAAAAACACAACCGTGCTGTGGTCTGGCATATTAAGGTATGCATTAAGGAAGAAAGTATACAACAATACTAAACTTAAAACAAAATGCATTGATTTCACATTAAAAATATATCCTTATAAGAATACTGATAGTTATTAACCTTGCAACACAACTCATAGATTTTTGGATTTTGAAATTGTGCAGGAGTAGCGATACACACACAATTTCCTACCTTTCAACACTAAATTTATGTTCAAATGAATAATCTTGTTAGTATTCTTAAAGATTATGTATATTTAAATTTGTGGTTATATAAATTTTTTATTATTTGGAATCAAGTTAGAATTACTTTCATTAAAATTAAATAATGTTTTAGTTATATTTAAGATTATTTATATCTTCTACCACTTCTTTTAGTGAATTAAGAGGTAAAATATGTTATCAGATACACATCAAATAGATAATTAAGAACTTTAGCTATCTCATTGCAGATCAATAATCAATTTTGTGCTTTTATTTTAGATACGAGTTCTTATTAAACTGTATCATAATTTCCTTTTACCAGATGAATAGTAAATTTACTTAAATTTTAGATGCTAGTTCTTATCAAACTGTGTCATAATTTCCTTTTTCTTTAACCTTTAGCTTACGACTGGTGCAACAGTTGTACCAGATTTTTTTTACCTTTCCTTACGGCTTGGCACAACTGTTGTACCAGTAACGAGTTTGAATTTTGTTCCCCCACTTGAACTTTCCAGCTGAACCCTAATTGCCTGTAAAATCGTTTCCCTTTTGTAACGCATCCCTTAGGGTCAGGAGATTTTGTCCAGCAGTTGTTATCATTTTTGGTGCTAGTGAGTCTTGTGAACCCTGCTTTGACAGCATTTTGTTTAAGTAACATTCCTAAGAGGTATGGAATGAGTTTGCATAATTTCATTTGTGGGAAATACTCGTAAATTTTCATCTTTTCCCCTGTTTCTTAATTTTTTTAACTTTATAAATTCCTTAATATTTTAACTTAATATAATTTTGTAACTTTATAATAATATATGGTTATAGTTGAGCCCATCTCTTTGTCTAAATATTTGAACCAAGAATTTATTTGAAAGAATTCACTAATCAATTGAACAAAGACAAAAAGAGTTTCTGACGGAATGGTATTATGAAGGTAATCAGCTCCCCAGACAAATTGTCACTTTTTCGCTCCCATTCGTCACAAATGATGCAGAAAAACTAAATAGAACCTCAGTTTTTTTTTTTCACTCTGTCATTATATTTTACATTAAAAAGTGACAAAACACTTTGTTTTGTTTTCATGCTTACCCCTCCCCCTCTTACTGGAGCCTTGGGCATATATACTTCCCAGTCACTAATGTATTAGTCTAACACAGTATTAAAACGACCTACAGTTTTTCCAGCTTTAAATTTTAATACTTGAATTGGATATATTCCTGCTAAAAACACATTTTGGTTTTGATTTTTAAGTAAGCTGTTGGTTAATTATTAAATCGATTGATTTAATAATTTATAATTAATCATTCATTAAAAGTTATAATTCTACTTTTAAAATATTGAAGGAGTTTGTTAAAATCTATCAAAAATAATAATTAGTAGTAGTTCTATATCAGAAGAGAAATATTAAAATCTTTATACCTTCATATCAATCCACTGAGAAGTTACTAGGCACTTAAATTATTCCAGAATCATTTGTATTGAAATAAAATAAAGTAGTTGCATAAAAAAGACAGGTGTTCTAGATTTAATTTTAAGCATTTCTGAAAGATAATCTAAATCAGCTGCTAGTAAAACTTGTATTTAATAACAAATGCTGATCATTTACAATGCCAGATATATTGTTTTAAGTTTTTTTTTTAAAGTTTTTTTGCTTACTACATTTCAACGTAATATTATCGCAATGTAATCTTATGTATCGAATTCTAAGTAAACCATATCTAATCTTACTTTTTAAAAAATTGTCTTAAATCTGGTGATTACTTACATATTAGTAAATTTTTCTGCAGAAAAATAATTTTTTATTATAATTTAGGTGTTTATTGTCTGCAAAATTGAGCATAGTTTTCAAAAATACTACACTGCAATGAATAATTGAAATTCTCTGCAAAAAAATGCTATAAATTGTAAGAATCGACAATAGAATAGGAAAACGTTACTAGTAATTATATTAAAAACCGTTCGAACTATGTTAGGAATAAAAATTATATTCGATTTCTATGGAAGCAATATAATATTATAAAAACATTTAAATATGTTTTTAATTTACAAAACAGTTGAGAATTGTTATCTATGAGATGCACGAAGAGATGTGAATACTTTTAAAAAATTAGGATCTTTAATACATTATATATAAATCATTACATTTTATTAAAATTGATGATTTAAAATTATAAAAATAAAAGGAAATTCACAATGCTGTGTTCAAGCTTTCTCAACTAAATTCACAGTTTCAGTAATGCTTGAAAAAATTGATTTAATTTTAAATATAATTGAAAAATTTTAAAATTATTGATTAATATACTAAACTATTCAGCAGATATCGTATTTGCAATTTATTTAGTATCATAATATTTAATGCAATATTTTCTCCTACAGAATTGCTGGAATAATTTCCAGGAAAATAAAAATAAAACTGAGATTAAAAGCCTTCTCTTGGCTTGGAACGAGGTGAAACCGCAACAAAAAGCAACCTGCTTACTACGGAGGGGACAGATGACCCATTAACTCTACGGGTGGTTGAAATCAAAGAGGTTATTTTCAACAAACGCCTTTAAAAGAAGGGGAAAGCTTCTAGTTTCTCTCACTGAATGCCCGCATTGAAAATAACTTTTTGGAGTTTGGGTTGCCGAAGCTTAAAGGTTAAAATCAAAATGTGTTAACTTCATTTTATTTATTTTCAAAAACTCAAGTAACCGAAAAAGCTGGAGAAATTGAAAAATATTCATATTTTATATAAATTTTACCACCATGTTAAAGAAAAGTGTTTTACATTTATTTATTTTAGAATTTGTTAACAATTGAAAATGTCAAAAGTTCAGTCATTTCATTTATTTGAAGTGAATCTTTAATTTTCCATGTTTCTGAATTTTGGAAAAAGACATCTTTCATCATTTTTCTTTATGAACTTTTATTTATATAGCTATTTTTTTTTTTTTTTTTAGAGTCATTGTTCTCAGTAAAGGTGAAATTGTAGAGATGGACAAACCAGAAGATCTTCTGAAGAATGAAAACTCAGTATTTTATTCAATGGCCAAAGACGCTGGGCTTGTTAATTAGCAAGCACATGTTTGAAGATTCACGTGTTTGAAAAACTGAGTGACTTAGCAATGTACCGAGTGAGCATCTTTAAAGCTAAAGTCTACTTTCGAATGTGTCTAGTTTGGATAATTTGTATTGGTTTGTTTTAATCAAAACTTTTATCATTTATGTATAAAAATTCCTGCTGCTTTGCTTCAAAGCTGCTGTATATTTAAAAAAAGGAAAACAAATCTGTCTTATAGGATGTATATAGAGTGTTGCAGATTTTTAAATATTGTGTAAATGACAATGAAAAAATGGATTTACTTGAAATATTTGTCTGTCTTAATTTTTCTGAAATATATTTTACATCCATTTGTTAAAGATTTTCTTTTTGGAATTAATATATTTCTCAATATTATAATTTAATTTATTAATTATTTTTTATTCTGTTATTGCTGACAGTCTATCACTTTTTGTGGATATATCTGACTATCTATTATAAAATCTGCATTGTAAAATTACCATAATTACCCATAATTGTTTATTATGGGAAACAATATGCAGTTACAGTATTTGCAAAAGTATTAAGGGGATTTATGCATGTATTCAAAAATTTTATTTCTGCCAATCTTATTAGTTATGGCAGTTTTATTATAAGCAACAACTACTATTTTGTCAGAACAATAATTACTTATTTTTAGTTAAAAGGATATTTTTACAAAAACAGTAGACAAATGCTTCTTGTTAGTTTGGAATAAATGTATTTAAAATTTACAAATAAAATATTGGCATATTAATACTGAAATGTAAAAGGGAAATTTTAATACATTTTATTTAACTTAATATGTCAAAATTGAGTTTTTAAAACTTATAAAGACGCCTTTTATAAAGATAATATACATAAATATAATTTAAATTTCATCCTAAGTTTTTATGATATAAATATTCATATGACGATAAAAAGTCAAAATAAAGCTTACTGTTATTGTTAACAATGGACAATTTCTTTAAAATTAGCTTTTATGGTTTAATATCTACCTCTTTTTTTATTCTCTAGTAATATTTTTAACAAGTAATGAGTGGTTATAAAGTAACTATAATGTTTGCCTCGAAAACAACATTTTGCATATTTATAAAAATGGCAAGTCAAAATAATGTTTTTAAAAGTTCTAAATTGAAATTGATCCTTTTTATGTCAGTTATATTTACTAATTTTTTGCAATGTTGTAATTCTTATTACAATCCTTATTCAAATAATGAACAGTTTCAGAATGAAAAAGAAACACAAATTGCTATTTATTAACTTATTATAGTTTGCTATTATTATTATAGTTTATCTGCTATTATTATTATAGTTTCTGTACTGAATTCATTTTGAAATATAATTTCTAAACTCTCAAATTTGGCATTTTAATATTTCTTTATCTATTTTTAATTTTTTTCTCCTAGCATTGTTATAATATTTTTTTGCATTTTTAAATTATTTTCAAAGCAAAGGTGTTTCAAATTAAATTCTCTAAATTCAAAGTTTTTTATAAATGTATTAAAAGAATTGTGTTATAAAAGTTTCAAAGATTTAATGGATAGCAATTACATTAGTATAAAACCACAACATTAATGATCTCAAATGACATCATTTTTTTTTTCTTTTCATTTTTCCTTTTGTTTTACTTTTCATCACTTTCATTTGTTTTGAAACTGCCATTTTATTTTTAACCACAGATTTAGATTTTTTATTTTAACTTAACTAAATGTAAAACCACATTCAGTAATGAAATATTTGGGAAAAGGGGTACATTTTTCACTAATAACATTTTGCATTGTATTGTGTGATATTGGGTAAAATAAATTTGAAAGAAAGCTTTCAAATTTTTTCTTTGTTACAGCTTGTCACTGTTTTGTAGCATTAATTTATTTTGTTGTACTTTTTATAGTTTTATTAGCATATAAAACATTTTTAGTTTGCATGTATGTTTTTTGCATTCATACATTTTATATGATAAAAATTTGTTGATAAAGGCTTTAAGGAGAACAGAATGTGAATAATGTCAAGAAGTTGAAATTTTTTTAACATCTTGACAATGTTATGTTATTTTTAAGTTAGTACCATCTGGTGAGTTTGTGAATAAATAGCAGTGAGAAAGTGGAACTCTTGTACAGATTAGCATGAAAAACCCTTGCACAGTATTGTTTTTGAATACCAAGTATTCACAATATAATGTGATTTTGTACAAGACAGCAGTATTTTTTGTAACAGTATACCAGATTATTTTCGAATGGCTGTATATTCAGTTGCGTAATAAATTTTGTACCATCGTCAGTGATATTTTTTTGCATTAAAGATATTACATGAGTATTTCTACTTAATTCTTTCCAAGTCTTAGAGTTTAAGTCTTTCAATACACTACATTGTAAATTAAATTTTTTATTAGTCACATATGTCTTGGGGTTGTACAAAAAATAAAATAAAAATAAGGACTACTTTTTGATTAAGTCGGGAAAATTTTATTTTTCAAGAGAAATAGGTCCTTATTTATGATAATCGAAAATACTCTCTCCCTTAATGCTATACTTTACTGCAGTGTTATAATGATCAATCTATGGGACAAATTTATTGTTTTTATAAATGGCACTAGCTATATTTCAGTGTCTTTATAAATGACACTAATTATATTGCCTGTATCATTACAATTATTCAAATAATTTCTACCCTGACTGTAATGTATTTAAATGTTGATATATTTGGAAATAATTTAAAGCACAATCTATAGATATTTTTAAGTGATCAAAATTCGCATTTTGAATAAAAAGAAAATGGAGATCTTCTTTTAAGATGTAGAAACACCTAGTTTCCTAATATTATATCTCTTGGCATTATATACACTTAATAATACATTCCTTACCTTATTTTGAGGTATGGCATTAATTAAAAACCTTAATGCATTATAATAAATGTTTTCACTCTGATTTTTTTAGTTTTGTTTTGTTATTTATTGGTAGGGCTTAAGCACATAATTGAACAATATCTTACTTCATAAGTATATATGAAAATTATTTCTTACAATGATTGTGTCTAATATTTATTAGATTATCTTTTATAAAATTATTCCATTACTTGTATATCTATTCATTACAAACAAACACACAAACTGAATTATAAATTAAAATTCTTAAATCAATGGAATCGTAGATTTTCTCTTGTGGGTCATTTAGTTTATTTTATCAAACTTGATTGATATTATTATCATATCGATTTGTGAAACTTAGTTGTTTCATGTGTGAGAAATACACAATAAAATAATAAGAAATGCAATTTATTTTGTGAGAGAAAACATAACTCTTTTTTCCATGACCAACTTAATTATTTACGTGCATGGAACACATTATTATTCAAATAATTACTGATTTTATATTAATTGATTCTGAAATTTTTATGGCATTTTTATCATTTTGTTGTTGCTGAAAATTTTTTTGCTCGTACTCTATATGGTATTTTTAAAAAAATAAAGTAATTTTGTTATCACTTAAAAGAGCGTATCCCAAATTACTTTTCCTTGTAATAGTCGCTTTTGCCAGGGCATTCATTCTTTTTCATTTTCCTCTAAAAGTATTTTCATGTGCCAGTAAAATGTTAATAAAAACGATTCTAAAATATACTGCTCATCGTGTTCGTTCACAAAGAACTGTTGCTAACTTACAGCTTATAAATAGAAAACAAACGATATCTTAGGTGTAATTTAGAATAACGAATCTGGAATCCGCAAAACGGTAGATCTTAACTCAATCAATCTTAATCCCTACACAATTAAATAGTATGTTGCGTAAGGTGACCATTCGTACTGATTTTACCAGTACAGTACTGGTTTTCAGGACATAAGTCCTGGTTAGTCATTAAACAAAACCAGTACACGAAAAGTACTGGTTTTAGATTAGAAAACATTAAAACAAGAAAAGTAATAAAATAAAAATAATAAAATTAGAACTGGCAACCCTGATAATTCCATGTGATATCGTCAGGTGTCGCATGAGCAGGACCGCCACGACGTCATACAAGCCAGTGGTGGTCTGATGTACTAACTACTGTGATGTACCTACCTTATTATTATCATGGCGGCAATTCAATCATTCCTCAGAAAAATATAAAAAAACAAACTAAATTAAATAACTCCTTATGTTTTATTATGTTATTATATTAGGTATGGCTTATCATGTTATGTTTATTATGTTTTATTTTTATATTGTAAAATGATATTTTAGTTTTCACATTTCTTGTGTTTAAATAAAAGCAACATTTTTTGATATCTAAAAGTTTTTTTATTTACTTAGGTATACAGGTTGGCCGTTGGGTGAATTTTTGATAAAAATTTATAAAATTTGGGTGTGGCTGGTCAAAATTCATGTTGTCCTGGTTTCAGATTTAAAAAAAAATGGTCACCTTAATGTTGCGGCGCTTACAATAATTTTAGCGAACGGATATGTCATCAAATATTTGTTAGAGATACGAGGAAATCTCCCCAAAAACTTAATCCCTGGTGTTCATTATTTTTCACATTTTTATCATTATTTAGTTCAACAAAATTTATATTAAATTCATTAACTGCTGTCATTTAGACAAATATAATTCCAAAATTGATTTTTTTTTTTTTTTTTTTTTTTTTTTTAGCTGAAACGCATCTAAAATGTCAATATTCGTCAAAATCTTTAAGTCGAAATTTTCTATGTTTGCAATATTTCTTCATTGTTCCGCTTTGTAGAAAAGATAGCAAAACACTAATTACGGGATATGAAAAGCGTCTTAATAATCAAATATATCATGATAAAAAAAATAGTTAATCCCTTTCATTATGAACCCGACGCACTGATATAGAACTTACACGATCGGAGTAGTAGTGAGAGGGTTAATATTTTTTTCATGTAATTATAAATTTATTTTATTAAAAATTTTGGGTAAGTGTTAATATTAAAACGATAAATGCTTACCTTCCAGGCACACCTTGTTTCTTAAAAATGTGTTTTGAGAAAACATAAAATATATTATTTTAATGACATAAAAATTTAAAGGAGCGGGGTCGAATCTCAAGTTCGATATATCGTAGCATGACAATGTAATTGCTGTGAATCGTTTATCTTTAATTTATTTCTAAAATATACTCTATATTTATTTCTAAAATATATATACTCTTAATTTATTTCTAAAATTCTTAATTATATATACTCTTAATTTATTTCTAAAATTCTCAATTATATATACTCTTAATTTATTTCTAAAATTCTTAATTATATATACTCTTAATTTATTTCTAAAATTCTTAATTATATATACTCTTAATTTATTTCTAAAATTCTTACTTTGAGTATAAATTTGGTGATTAATACAATAAAAAAAAATTGTAACATATGCTTAAGAATATTTTTTTAAATTATTAAAATTAGAGAAAAAAATATACAGAAATGTATCACAAAAAAGCGTTGTTTTTTTTTAAAATTTTTAAAATGATATCAAAATGGTTTTTGTGCAATATTATGTTCCGAAGCCACTGAGAATAAACTTTAAAAATTTAATAAAAATTTTTTTTTAATTAATTAAAAATGTAATTAAAATTTTTTAAATTTTTATTAATATCTGCTATTGAAATGAACTATTTAATGATTATCTTCTACTCAAGAAGTGATTACGAGCGGAATTTGATAGCTCTAGGTCCAATAGAGAATGATTCTTTTTTTCGTTATAATATCACTTCTAGCATATTTAAAGAAAAGAAAAGCATTGAGATCTATTCGCTCTTTTTATTGAAAGAAAACATGACCACAGTTGTAAATGTCACCGACATGAATGTTCTTCAAAAATAACTCTTGAAAGGTTTTATAAATGTACATATTTGAGAATGGGATTTATTCGTTTGTTTAACATCTTCACATATGGTAATAAACGGCTTTTATTATTCACAACTATAAAAGAAACATGCTGCATTTAAAAAAAAAAGTCTTAAAAAATCAAGCCAGAAAAATTTATTCACATAAACTTTTCAGTGCGAAACGTTTTTCGAAGAGTCATTTCAAGTGGCGCGAATAGAAATAAAACTGCCGTTGAACTTTTCTTTCAAAAAAGGAGAGAAAAAAAAAATCGTTTGATGTTTACAGAAGGAAGGTGACACACTAGAAATGTTCTCAAGTTTCAAAAACTTTTTTTTTATATATGAAGTGCGCGCGTAGGTTGGCTGTTGAATCAAGAACGGCGGAAGAACATAAAAAGTATATAAATATTTTATCTAATGCGTTGTCAGATGCTTCCGCCATGGGTGATATTCTTTCGAAATATTAGCTCATTTTATGTAAATCTGTTTCAGATGACATCTCAATCATTAGAGAAAGCTCTTTATACTTTTAGAGTTATATCATGATTTAGCAACTTATAATTTTTTTTTTTTTTTGCTGGTATGTCAAATATTGTTTGGTTTATTTTTAGGGAAGTAATCGAAATATTGATGAAAAATTTGTGGTGTGACTCTACAACATTTGCAACTAGTCAATTCAGTTTCCTAAACTATGCAATTAAATTATCTCTTTTATTATTTCGTTATCATTTTGATTCAAGTGATAGCCGTTTGAACATTCAGAATATTTATGAATTCCACGTTATTCTTTTATCAAATTATCTGTAATTCGAATTACTTGTCAATTGAATAAGTGAGAAGAATAGTACAAATTCAATTCCCACCTTTTCTGTCATGAATCGGTTCATTAATGTCGATTTAAATATCAAATGTTATATTAGAGCTGAAAATATTGATGTTTCAAATTTATATCAGCATTAAGAAAAACAGCATGTTTCGAATTTATATCAGAATTAAAAAAAATACACTTGTCCAGATATAAAACTTGATTATCCCGAATTGACAGTTTGCGAACTTTCTTCTTACTGATTTAATTAAAATTTTGTTTGTTTAAATCTGTAATAATTCGATGCAGTTGAGAAACTAGAATGTATCAGTTTAATGGTTCATATTAAAAACATATGGAAATAAAAAAGTTTTTACAAAATGTTACATATAAAGTTGCAATAATTTTTTTAAAATTTGCTATCAATGATGAAAAGCAAACGAAATTCATTCGCTGGAAGTCTTGTATGTCCGAGTACAAGTGAACATAATAACTGAAACTCGTATGGAGTTGGACTGAAAAAATTTGGTTTGTAGTTTTATCATCTAAAGTGTAGATCTGTATCTGCACTTAATTTAATAACAAGTTGACCATCTGTCGATCTATAAATTCAAATGTATATAAACGCGAAAACTCAAAAACATAACGGTTTAAGTAAATTAAAGTCTATATAGGATATTCATATTAAAATTGAGGTTCTGTGCTAAATTTCGGTTTCAATCTATCGAAATTATTAAATAATTACAATTAATATAAATATGTATATACATAAGACAGAATTACAATATTAAATCGCAAAATAGAGCTTGGCGACCAAATAGAAATTTTTGGACAAATTTAATTAATTAATTAATATTTGAAAAAAACTGTATTAACATCAAGTGACATCCACTACAAGTTTTAAAAAAATATATTTGAACTTGAGTGGATGAATAAAAAGTATTTTGTTAACGATTAAAAATTTGAACAAGATATATATAGAGAGAATGTGGGCTAATAGTAGAAATTGAAAAAAAATACCAAAATGTATATTCCTTCTCTTCATTATACTACGAATTAAGGAAATAACTTGCATGGCTTCTGTCATTCCATGTGAAGTTTGCAAGGGCTGACATTAAAATTAATAATATATATAATAAATATATAATAATATAAAAATATCAATATTAAAAAAATAAGAAAATTTCAAGGAGACTACTTTTGCTGGCTGAGTTACAGCCTTTGCATGCACATGAACTGAACATACCAATAAACGATCAAAATAATGCCAGATTTGGTACAAAATTTTAAATAAATCTACAATAGGTTATTAAGTACCAAATTTCACCTATCTAGATTTTTGCCTTTTTAAGTTAATAGTGTTTACCTGTGTATTGATTAACTAAAACAACTACCATTAAAGCTTCGCCAATGGGAAGCTTAACTAACATTAAAGCTTCCCATTGGCGAATTTGATCAGAAATTAAATGCAAATTTATAATTCTGGGATGAAACCACACAAGAAATTTCATTTATCTAGCTCTCTGCGTGTTTTTGAATAATGTTAATTACTAGATTCACATAATTCTAAAAAAGCTTTTTGGTATCAAAGTCTTAAAAGTGAAAATTCCTTGAAAATATAAGTTTTGAGATTTTTTTTTCATTGAAAATCTCAATTTTGAATGAATTTCTGGCTGTTGTAACACTTTATGTAATTCATATACTAGTAATTAATTAATTCAAACTGTTATTAATTATAATCCTTCTGCAATACTGATTTTTCGACTAACAACCATCTTCTTACCAATGAATTTCAAAAACACAGATGACTAGCTTCTTTTATGCGCGGCAATAATATAGTAAATATCATGGATCAGTAAGTTTGAAGTATTGTTTAACAATTTTAAAATGTTGTCCATTGTGACACAGAACATCGACATTAACTGTACCAAAGTTTGCAGCAGACAGGAAACGGAGAATATAAGGAAATATTTAATTCATCGATGTATCGTAGAAGAAAGTCACAGATGTAGGAGGAAAGTTTTTTTTTTAATTAGTTTATTTATTAACTCCATCACCTGAAACAAGTTCAACTTACCATCAAAACGGAACTTTTCTCTGTGGTTGGTGGATTTGCAGCTTTTGAAAAAGTGTGGGAAAAAGAATTTACTTCATGAAAGTAACCTTTTATACCATTTTCGTTAATATTAAGCGAAACTGCCTAGTGTTGAAAAATAAACCAAGTGGTCTTTATTATCCTTTCCTCTTCTATTTCAATTCGCATCAAAAATTTCCTTTTCTTTTAACATATTCTTTAAAGATTGGTATATTATTTGTAAACTGACTTATTCGATGTACCTAATGCCAAATGTAAAATGCAAAAATCATTCAAAACACACTACAGGAGTACGCCGATAGAATTAAGGCCACCAAATTTGAGAAGTAATTACTTCATGGATAGTAAAAGATTTCCCTAAGAAAAGAATTTTAATAATTTCATTTAGATTTTTAATTAAAAAAACAATCAAAATTTAAAAGTTTTTTCCACACTCATTTCTAAACATATTGCACAAAAGCCATATTACCACTGGATTAGGGGTGATCATTCTCTGATTCAGGTCTAAATTACGATCTGGGGATGAATGAATGAAATGCGAGAATGAAGTCTGCCCCGTAAAAAGAGTTGTGACGTGTGTGTAGTTAAGTCGTACTCTTAGCCCTTGTTGGCTCTACGATAAAAACAAGAGGCTTAAATCTGCTGTCCTCGAACAGCGGGCTTGTCCGTGGCAAGTGCTATAAGTAACAACAACAACAAGCTCAAATGTGGTAAATCTAAAAATAATGTTCGGGGGAACGTCCCCTTCTTGTATCTTCCTAATGGAATCGAGTCCCACCGATTTCTAGTGCCTAGCTCTGGTTGAAAGCAAATTATTGTGGTGCCCATTTCCGTTTCCCTTGTGCATATCGTATACGTTTTTAACCATCAATACGATAATGTACACAATATTTTTTCCCGATGTAACGCATATTGAAATGACTGCCTCTGAATAAGGATGATGAGACTGTCCGATCATTTGCTGAAACACAATGAATGATTGTAGAGGGAAAGAGAATAGCTCTCTCTCTCTCACACACACATACACTGCGGAAGTTTGGAGAGGGAGTGCTAGCTCAGGTCAAGTTCTCGCCATCTGACCATGATTCAAAATTACGAGGATCGTCCCAATATAGCCCTAGTGTTGCTTTAAAAAATGGAACATTAGTATGACTAAATAAAACTGAACTCCCTCCCTCACACAAACACTCAGTCTCGTCGTCCGTCGTTAGCTATGCAATATGCTATGTTCTAGCTGGCAATTATACAGTGAATGACAATTTTCAAATTTAAAATTAGCAATAAAAGCACTTACACTCTCGGCGCCTTGTGCCGTGGCACAGACTGCACACTTCTAGTGCCGGGCCTGACACTGCTATTAAAGATTAAACATTCCGAATTATTTATCTTTTAATTGCACATTGTCCTTTTTAGTCCTTAGTGGTGGATTTCCAATTAAGCAATTGTCTAGAGCTACTAAGTTGAGAGGAAGACATAAGCAGGTCAATTAAAAATATAATTATAGCAATAACCTAAAAATTTGATTATAGCTATAATTATATTTTTATTTTACGGGCAATTTGGTGTGAAAGTAACAGAATACATATTAATATTAATAGTCCCTGCGATAAATCGCCAAAAAATTAAAAACTTCGCCAACTAAAGTCGTCTGCCATAAATTGCCGACAAATGAAATCTTATTTCAACCAACTTGGCAAAGTTTTGGCATCTTATGTAAAATGAAACTTGGCGTAATCTGAAAATCACTAAGTAATCCAGGGTCCATAAATATCAGTAAGTACTTTTAATTGTCTTTAAAGCTAATATATATTAATAGATAATGTTTAATGCATACGAACAGGTAAATGATCGGTTAAAAAGTACAATGCGAATATTAGTAACAAACTATATATGATAGGTAAGACTGTTAATAACCCAACCCTACTAAGATTTAAAGTCAGTTTCTCGCCTAGCATGACAAAATTGTATTAATCTGCCAAAAAACTTGTCAAATGTCCACCATCGTGGATGGTTATATGGTACGGTAACAAATGACTAAGAATTCCATACAAAATTGTCACGATTACATTTGGTAAAAAAATCGTCACCAAAAAATTCAACATTGACGAACATACATTAACTCAGTCAGAGCAGACAACTTTTCGAAATAAATGATCTCTCGGTGTCATTCGTTCCAATGTGCAGGAATGCATCATACTGTAGCAGTTGCACTACTCTGTCTTCTCTTTTGCATAACAGATGGCGATACCCGATTAGGTACGCATCCCATAATCCATTGCGATTGTAATTATAATGAGATGAGATGCTGTTCTGTTAAAATGTGAGAGCGTTAATGTTTGGTCTTATCTTCGTGTTTGCGTTTGTTTTGGGTGAAATGTGATCATTAAAGAAATGTTTCCCAAAACATACGTCCTCTTGCTTCAATTGCACGGATCATAATGATCTTCATTCCACCACAATACTAGTATTCCATTTCATTAGTTCTATATAAATATATCTGCTTTGCAACCATAGGACTGAACTCGAATGTTATGCTTAAGCTAGCTCTGCTTATACAAAGTTTGAGTAAAATCCTAGTTTAATGTGCCCCTTGTTTCGCCAAGGATGCCAACAATAAAAAGTCAGTAAAGTAAAGAATACTGTGAAAAAGTTAGTTACCCGCCATTTATATTAAAATTATGAGATTTATTAATTACGATTGCTTTATCTAAGAATACTTCTTTTTGAAACTTTATGTGTCACATTTGCTGAATCTTTGCATTCTGAAATAACCAACTTTGACAAACCGCTGCGCCGGTCTGTACAGTAAAATTCGAAAACCCGATGCCTTTGGCATCTGAAAAAGGCACCTGTCAAAAAATTTTTCTTAAAAAATATTCTACTACTAGCAGCGGCAGGAGGAATATAGTAGCTTCGTTAACTCTTTAAAATTAAGGATTCTGACAAAAATAAGACCACTACAAGGAAAAAATAAAAGCATCCTATTAGCTTCGATACTAGAGACTGATGATTTACTTAAGAAGAAATTCAAAGGAATGAATACACTTACTCGGTTCAATTAATTTTTCATTTGAGCAGAAAACGATTTCCATAAATAAAAATAAAAAAGAAAGCAGAACTTTTCAGTGATGCAAACGTCGTTCTGTCTCTGTCGGCGTCATATATATTTTGAAATCCAGACATCGAATTCACAAATACAATATCCCTCATAAAATTTTCTGAACATACTATTTCTGATTATCCTAATGATTGATAAAAATCCGATTATTGAATACTTACAAATTTATCGGATAATTACGGAAAATCCAAGAAAAGAACAACAAATCTCAAAAAATTTCCATTTAGAGTGTTAAAATGGGAAACTTTATTTCAAAGACAAACCATTCAAAATGCTCGAGCAGATGTTTTTAGTTTCTATTCTGACAAAATTCGTAAACAGACGACTTTGATTAGAATAAAATAATTTGGCAAGAATTGCAAAAGGGTAAATATTATCTGTTCATAGTTCGCTTTAAAAATAACATTGAATGCTTTATTAGCAGTAATCATAATTTCGATTATAAAACTTGATTTAATTAAATTCTTTAAAGGATGTTTATTTGTCGATTATTTCTTAATTTTCATGTCTTACTAAAGAGCTGTTGTAGATGTATAACTGAACAAGCGAAAAAAATTTGAAAACTAATCAGTAGTAGGGTTACTAGGAAAATTACGCTGCTTATTTTTTTGGGGTTACCATATTGGCGACATATTCCGGGCACACTAAACTAGGATTAAACTAAAGTTTGTTGTTTTCACCAACGAAATTATCGCTAATCCGTCACTGTTAATTAATGAGTACCCAAATTCCCTTGGCAGTAATTAAATATAAGCATAAGTACAAACCCATTCTTTTATTTTTATGCATAATATCAATTTACTACAAAAGTATTAGAATCAAGTTAATAGAAAAATAAAAAAATCAAATAAAAATTAAACCAAAAAAATTATAAAAAATATAAAAAAATGTAAAAAAAGAATCCAGCCTGAAGACTTTTTCAAGGGTCACCCTCAGGCAGGGATTCAAAGAAAGGGATTTTTTCTGTGACGAAATACAGACATTTGTCTAATAATGATTCCTCGTGACCCAAAAACCCCTGAAATTAGGCTCAAGAGATATTCCACTTTAACAGAAAGGAAATACAAAACAACAAATTAGAAGAAAATAACCACTACAAAGTACAAATACAATAACAAAAATAACAATAAAAACAAAAATAGCACTAAAATTAAAAACGAAAAGGCCAGTACATACCATCAACAGTCAAGGAAATTTTAAGCATCGATTGTGATTCCCGCTTTTTAAAAAACTAACGTTAAATTATGTAAACAGAGGTAGGCTCCCAGCGCCATCTATTGAGTGATCCAATATGCAAGGAAAGTTCTATTTTTATTTAAGCCAAAGGATTAATCCCAAACCATACCTTGTTTAAATAAAAAATTGACATTACAGTGTTTCTAGGAAATTCATTTTTAATTAAATTTTTAAGGAGGTTATTAGATGCTTCAATATAGGAATTTTTATTATTGCAAACCCTTTTGATCCTGTTAACTTGTGAGAAAATAAGATTTTTGAAAATTTTGGAGTTTAGATTGGAATGGTAGTTACATAGTTTTGTTATTTTAAAGTTGAAATCATCCCTTTTATCGTATATACCAACTATTGTTTTATCATTAGCAATTTCGATTTTTAAATCCAGAAAGGTAGCCTCAAGTTGATTTTTATTTGTATCTTTTAGAATTAAATCTTTTGGATAGCAATTAGTAATAATATTAGTATTGTCGAAGTTAATCAAAAGTAGGTCATCAATATATCTCCACCCGTTTATTAAATTATATTTAATTATTTTTTTCTCATAGTAATGTAGGGAAATATTAGCTAAAGAACTTGAGAAAGCTGTTCCCATTGGAATGCCCTTGACTTGTTTATAAAAATTAACACCATTAAAAACGTAATTTTCAGTAATATTAAAATTACATAACTCAAGCCAGTTATTTTTAGGAATGATATTTTCATTTAAATATTCGTCATATATAAAAGTGCAGACCTTTATTAATTTTTCATGAGGTAGATTAGTGTATAAATTTTCGAAATCAAAAGTATTAAGTTTATTAATGTTGTTATCTTTAAGAAAATCCAATACTTCTTTGTTACTAGAAATAATAAAGTTGTCTTCATTTTTTATTTTGTCCAGGATAATTTTTAAGTATTTAAAGAAATGTTTACCCGTATAGTAATTATAACTGCCAGTGCTACAGATTACGAATCTGAATTTTAATGGATTTTTATGAAATTTAACTGTTGGGAATAAATAAGGATAGTTAAGAGAGCAAGTCTTAGTTTTAGTTTTTTTTTTTTTTTTTTTTGCGAAAGCTAGCATTTTTTTATCTAATTCCTTTTTCCCGGTGTTCTTTAACATATAAGTTGCATTAGAGTTATATTCATTAATTAAAAGTTCTTTATAATAATATTTACAAATTAAACAGAAATTATTTGCTGATTTATCTATTACTGTAATAACAAATTTTTCTTTTAAATTTTTTAATGTTTTACTAAAATAAATTCCATGTTCTTTAGATCTGTCAAAATCAGTATTCATTTTTATTTTAATTTCTTTAAAATTCTCACTTTCCATTCCCCGAAACCTTCCGCAGGCCAATGGTATTTTCTAGATAATTTAGCAATAAAAACATCCAAATCATTACCAATAGAAATCAAAATTTTGTTATGGTTTATTTTTTCTCTTAATCTAAATTTTGTTCCTCTTCCCATCAAATCTCTTAAAGAGTTGGATTCAATAATTTTTAAATTACCTGTAATAATATGACCTTTATCAATATCTATAAAATCTTCATATTTTTCTTTGTTACAGTAACAATCTGTTTTATTTATTTTATCTAAATTTTTGCTATAGTAATTATAATTACAAATTTTTTTCTTTAAAGTTGAAGTGTAACTAAACGCTATTGAAACGGCTGTTTTATCTGCAAGAGGAAAAAATATATTATGTATAATTTTGGGTAATTTTAGATATTCGAAGTAAATATCCAAGAATTTAATCACACAGTATTCTTTGTAAACATTTTTATTATTAAAAAGTAAATCGTTTTTTCCAATGTTAAGTTTACATTTAATAAGATCTAGAATAATACATTTAGTTTACGAATTTTTAAACTCTAATTCCCCGAATTTATTATTAAAAACCATTTTATTTTATTATTTCTAAGACCAAAAATGTATTTCCTAATTTTGTGAATGTTTTCACTATTGTGTTCCAAATTACAGTAATTTTGAAATTCCTCAAATATAGTTAGTTGGTTTTTATGGCGCAAGGACCAGATCTGATCATTCTGCGCCAAACATTTGTTAAAAATGGCTTTCGTGTTAAAAATTAAAACATTTTAAGTAGATACAATTAAATATGATGTAAAATTTGAATATCTTTTAAAAAAGTAAAAATATTTGGATGTTCCTCAAATATAATTTGAAAATTGCCTCCTTTCCCTTTACCTCTTTTAAATCTTTTAGAAAAAGTTATCTTTATTTAGAAGATTTTTAAATATGTTAAATTTGTTATAAATGCAATGATTGTTTAAATCTGCATAACCTTCCCCATTTAATTTACTATTGAGACCATAAGGAAATAAAGTTTTCAGGTTGCAAATATAAATGTTTTCCAGATCTAATCTTTTGTTTAATTCGTTAATATTGTCTTCTAGAATGTAGATATTAATATTGTTAAAGTTATGGTTTTGAAAATGCTCCAGTTAGAAGTCAGTGGTCCTATTTTTTTTTATGAAGTTTTTTATATCGGATCTGTGATTGTTAATTCTTAAATTAAGCTCGGCGCTAGTTTGGCCAATATATTTTAAATTACATTCTGAACAATTAAGGAGATAAATCAAATTTTTGTTTTTACAGAATATTTGTAATTTTGAGTTTTCATTTTTGATCTGTTCCTTATTTGCTAATGGACATGTCTTACACTTTCCGTTTCCACAAATTTTATATTTTTATCAATTATATCAATTTACTAGATGCATCAGGCGAACAATTGTTTCGTTGGTATTGGTTATATTTGATTTCAAATATAATCATTTAGATACAGCTTCATGTGCATTATTCTGCCAAATTGTCTTGCATTAAAGCCATATTATTTTAATTGTTTTAGTTATGTTTATTGTGTACATGAAACTATCTAATGAAGATCAATGTGACGACATCATAGCCCTATTAAAAAAAAGTAAGTATCCGGTTCATCTTCAAACTTTCGCAATACTGTAACTTCGCTGTTTCCTCTTGCGAAGAACACGGATATTAAACAGAATCCTTCTGCTCTAGTTTTTGACAATGGAAGAAAATCACGCGATTAAATTTTTGTTGAAACAGAAGAACTTTTATTTACGGGCAACAATGAAATCCACTGTGAAAAATTGGCACTTTTTTAAAAAAAAGTTTTTTTGCCTAAAATTCAAGAAAAATTACCACCGTTATTAAATTAGTAGCATTAAAAATGCAATTATTTAAATTTTGAAATTAAAATTCATTTTTGTGCTATAATATTTTCGAAAATAATAACAGGAAAACTTCAAAATTTTGCTTAATCTTTATTTTTAGATTATTAAAATTTAAGAAGGTACTTGTCGGTTGTATTGAAGACCAAAAAGCGGCGAGAAAAATTTCCGCCAATTTGGCGATTTCAATCGTCAAACTAAAGATCAAACGATTCGCACTTGGGCCTGTATTTATAATATGGCTAACTTTTTTCTTGGTGCTTTTTAGTAGTCGTTACTAACCAAAATGTACCAAAAAAAAAAAAAATACATTCCTACCTTTCCAAGATATATGTGCCAAATTTGGTAGCTATTGTTAAACGTTCTGGCTGTAGAGTGCCAACACAGACATAATTATCTTTATTATTAGCATAGATTCCAATATTTAAGAACTTGGGTTTGCTAGTATTGTGCATTTGATTATCAGCATTATTTATGACAATCAGTAGCCTTAAAAAATAGAATTATTTAAATTTTGAAACTACAAAATTCATCTTTGTGCAATAATATTGTCAGAAGCCATCGCGGAAACAAGTCAAAATTCCGTGTAATTTTTAATTAAAATTTAAGAAAAAGTATCCCCGAGATGTGCATATTCCTACCCAGCAAGGTATGTATATGCGATATGCAACAGCTGCTCTAGCCTCTTGAGCGCCAACACATACCTTTATTATTAGTAAAGATCAGAGACTAGGCAAATTGACATTCTAAAAATTTGTTTTGCAATCTCCGAGGCAAACATTCAAAAATTCGTTTAACGATTTTGGGGATTTTTGCCTTATATTACAGGATCATCATAAGATTGGACAAAAACTTTAAAATGAACAAAATAGTCCATATGTTTATTTTCACAGTATAACAATTGCAGTAAAATAACTTCAATATGGAAGAAAAAAAAAGTCATACTTTCTAATTAACACATTTTAATAAACTGATGTGTAATGGGAATTTAAAATTATCTTCAGAATTATATGAATATAAATACATTAAAAACAAGATTTGAATATTTAAAATGCATACATCACTATGCTTTGGAAATATTAAAAGGGAGTTCAAACCCAGTCATCATACCATACTTATAAAACACTAAAAATTTGCCATTTCACATAGTATCGTAATTAATGGATGAATAGCAGAAAATTAATTTCATAGCATTTTAACTAAAGCGGATTAAAATCAATTACACTTAAGAATATATCTTAAACATGATGGAATTCTCCAAGAATAAACGTACCATTTGAGGTTTGAAGAGCGATACATAAATCACTTTTAAGAGGATGCGGTGAACCAACACCGCGAGTCAATTTAATTTAAACCGACTGTCCACGTGCGCTAATTTCAAGCAAAGTTTGATGTGCTAAAGAAAAATTGAGTTTTTCAAATTCTTTCCATGCGTCAGAAGAGAAGCCATATTTGAAAATGAATCCAAATGCAGCTGTCTTCAAATCGTCATCTTGGTGCGAATTGGCAAGAACTAAAGCCTCGCACACATTGGAAACGGAAAGACTGGCTTTCATAAGAGAAACGCATTTCTTTTTCAAACTTGTTATTTCATAATTGTCTGCTGCAGAAAATAGATTTTTGATGTCTTCCCATTGGCAAGCGGATATGGTGTCCGTGTAGATGTAGATAAGTAATCTACGCGTAGTATCTTCGTCTAAATTTTTAATGACCAAAGTCCCGTCGATCGTTCCTTTCATGCCTTTTGTAAACATTTTCCTGAAGACGGGTGATCTGGCACTCAGAATGTTCTTATGGACTTTGAATATTTCAGTGCCAACTTTAATAGCTGCATCAGCAAATATTCCACCTTCGAACATGTTTTTCAAATCAGTTTGTAAATCCGGAATAGACTCAAATCCACCTTCCTTTTTAAAATCTGCCGAAAGATCAGATTCTTTTATTAAAGGTATAACATCTCCATCGTAACTGATAACAGATGTTTGTTCAGTCAGTACTCCCAATGATACAGAAAAATCGCATTTTAAAGATAATGTATCATTAGGTAGTAGCAGGTCTTTACATGCTAGCAGTTTTTCCATTTTGATCACATGAAACTCCCTTGCTTGATATTCGTCCTTTGAAAGAAAGAATTCGTCGCTTATTTCATTCAGAGCTGCCCCGTCCACGTCCAAAATTGACATTTTGAAGACTATATAGCACTTTTCGCCACCTGATCGAGAAATTTCAATGCTGAATTGCTTATCAGTGTTAATACCACCTACTATACTGCTGTTCAGTTCTATAACACCACAGCGCTCAGATTTTTCTAAGCATTTTTGAATGTTACTTCGATCTTCGTTAAAGTTTTTTAAAGTCAACAAGAAGGATTCGCGTTTCACGCCTATTCGAGAATGAACAAAATATGTTCCTCTCTTAAAAGCTGTCGGATATCGAAATCGAATGGTTAGGGTATCTTCAGGAAGAAAGGCACTTCGCCTTGTTCCGAAAATGATATCTTCCGATACTCGAAGAGAACCACCTCTGGAACCATTTAGTGGCAATGAGCCGTCACAAGTTAGGAATGATATTAAGTATGTCGTCCAGCAGTGTTCGTAATCAGGGTTCAAAACAAAAAGTCTACATTCTATTGCTTTCGGTTGTAAAATCAGCCAGCATGGGATTCCAGAACAAAGGAACACGGGTGATTTAATCTCCTCCCAACAATAACTAAAATTTTCAATTTTCCAGTACAGGTAAAAGCACTGTTCGTCTTTAGAATCTAACTCAATCGACATGTTACAGAATTTTAGTAATAAAGAATGCTCAGATATTTGTTACTTGATGACGCCTCTAAATAAACCGACAGGAAAATGTTATAAACGCGATCTAACTTGCTCGTTTTATTACACATCTGAGTATGCGCAAATTGAAGAACATCATGTAATCCATATACTTGTTTGATTGGCAGAACCGAATCAAGGATTTGAGGCGTTGAATAATAATACAACTAGAGGGTAAAAGGGCATAGATGTTAAGTGTACGTGTATTGAAGAAAGAAAGACATCGTATAGACAGAATATATACATAACTGGCATAGTGTGAGGGATAATGTGAGAGTGAATGAACTCAAAAACCTAAAATGCCTTTCCTTGTCTCATCATAACCTCCTACAATGGATACCCACTCATGGCATCGAGGGTAATGAGATTTTGGATACCATGGCTAAAGCGGGAGCTAGAGATGCCTCTGTGCCGATTGAAAATCTTACCTACATGGAAATTTTCTCCAGAGCTAAAAGCCAAAATAAAAACGCTTGGCTCGTCCCACCAGTACATCGCTGGTATAAGAGTAGTCGCCCAGGGGATTCTCTGACTCTTGATTGTAAGCACGCTAGATCAGACTAATCTTACTCGCTTTCTCAGTGGGCATCTTAGAACTATGAAATATTCTAAGATGACCACTGTCTTAAGTCTGTCCCAAGTCTTTTACGGAAGAGGCTTCATCTGATCACATTCTTATTTGTCTGGGCCTCTACAAGCAGGATCTTATCGACAATCCAGTGTTAATTTTGATCGGACTTCTTCAGGGTGCAAAATTTCATAGACTTGATATAATTCTGCTGTTCTTCGGGATGAACAACAACAACGCAGCATATTTACATACTGTGTATTTATTTAATATTTTAAAATCAGAAAATTTAATAAAGAGGGGCAAAAAAATTAAAGGAGATTCGAACCTCTAATCGGAACATGATGATATGAAACAGCGTAAGAATTTTTGACTCGATTCAGTCTTCCTGCATTTCTTAAAATTTTTGCTTAATTATATAGCAGTGAAATCGAGAACACAAAAATACATTCTAAATCAACGAATCGGAAGTAAGATATGCTTTCTGAGTCTGATGCAAATAAACTTTCGGGTTCAAACTAAAATTTTGCTTTATTATTATATTTTAAATGTTCGGATCGCAATATTAGTTAAAATATGATGAAATACTCAAAAGATATAAGATGATTTTGATTTCCAAAATGACATACTATAATATATTTGTAAATATATGTGAACTGAATGAAATTGATTGAAAATAATCTCTTCTATGATTGGCAGACAAGAAACAATAATTTATCCATAGTACTCGAAACCTGTCATAAGGTTAACAATTTAAGGGATAACAGCCATTGTTTCTATAAATCCCAATAACCTAAGTCTTTCAAGTTCAAGGTAAACAATTTTTACAAGATAAACAAAATGCTATATCCTGCCTTCCTCGTATTGCGGTCATCCAAGGAACAACATTTATTGGCTGGACCATTATTTTGCCACTATCCTATGGATTTTTTAGAAGAAATAGCCAACTACTAGAAAACAAGATATCTATAAATTTAATAGAAGTCTAGACTATTGAAGTTAAATGTGTTTACCGAATTTCATTCATCTAGCTCTCTTCGTTGTTTGTAATTACGAGTATCATGTTAAATTATATGCGAACATTCAGGCAGACAGACTTAATCTGAACGGAGTTTGCACAAGATTTGATAGAAATCGGCAAATATGTGTAAAGACTGTATACTAAATTTCATCCATCTAGATCAGAGCGTTTTCAAGTTATCTTTGTCACAGACAGACGGACATTTTCTAAAAATGTATTTTTCTAACTCAGGGAGGTCTAAAACGTGGAGATCCATCAAAATATCGCGTTCGAATTTTTTTTGACGTTTACAATATTTTCTCTATGCTCCGTATACGAGAAAATAACAATCGATTATTACCTTTGCTACTGTAATAATTCAAGTAACAGTTCCGAGGAACTCGTTACTGCTCTTAAAATCAAACTATTAGAAATAAAATTATGATACATCTTAGCCAAATAAACTTAATTAAATTACTTTTAGAATTTAAAATAGATTCTTCAATCGCCCTGTGATCTATTGTTTCATACTCTAACTCTGCTTTCTATGGCATGAGCTGCATAATTATTTCGGAAGTATTTAGAAATTGCTTCTGTGCTATAACATTTGATTTCATTACGTTTGTGGAATATAAAATGAAGCTCTTTTAAGTTCCATGCATCTAAAATTAGAATAAATAAGGAAAATAAGATGAAAATAATTTTAAAAATAACAGATACCATACTGCACGTAATGTTTTATCAGATTACTCAAAGACAGGGTTAACAATAGAAAAGAATTCAAAATAAATTTCAATGAAACACCCACAGTTTCCTTAATGTTTTTATTTTATTTTTATTATCTACTTTTATCTAAAGAGAATCTTAATTTTAATTTTCATAAAACTGTAATATAAATTTGGATGATCTAGTTTCAGAGCAATAACATTTAAAAAAATTTCCCAGGTTAAAGCGCAACAGTTTCAAATAGATAAAGGTGAAATAAGGAAACTATTGAAACTTAGAAATATGATGAAGATTATTTCTTATTATTGATAGAATGCAATTACGGATTAAATATTTAGGAAGAGATTTTCTCACGTAAATGTGATGTGTAATCAAAATGTTAAAATGGTTCAAGAGTTTAGAAAATATATATATTTTTTAAAGTTTATCAGTCAAACGTTTTGCTATTTCTTAAGTCACAATTTGTATTCCAAATTGATTCTTAAAAACTAAATTGTTATATTCATATTACAAACTAAAGTTAAGACTAGCCGCCTTTGGCGATTAAATATTCGTTTACCGTATTAATTAAAACCCATCGACCATTTTGATGATAGCAACATATATAAGTATATCATTTATTTCTCATATACAAAATATACAAAGAGAAAGTGTTGTAATCATAAGAAAATTCGACATCGAGATTTTACTAGCTATCTAGCTCCACCCGATGTATTCTCCAGACATATCTCTTTCCGACTACCATTTCTTTCGATCGATGACACGTGGCATGCCTGCTCAACATTACCATTGTATATAAAAAAGAAGTCCAGAAATGAATCAATTCATGGATCATCTCAAAAGACGCATCATTTTTTCGATTTGGCAACCTATAATTGCCAGAAACATGAGAAAAGTAGTAGCTAACGACGGACAATATGAATATATAAAAACTTTTTAAGAATAATATCTCAAATTCTGGGTGGAAAACGAGGGACCCAAAGCTGTGCATTTAATAAGAATGATTTTTGCACCGTATTGAGGAAAATGTTAACATTTTATTAATTATTAATTAAAATTTTGAAAGCTCTTTCCTTACCAAACTCTTACTAATCTAGCATGCAATAGGTAACTACGTATCAAATTTAATAACTCTGCTTCCATCTTGGAGTGTTTTGATCATTTATTTTTTCAAAAATCTCTTGCACATTTTACAGATAGTATGCTATTCTACAAATGTTAAAACAATTCAAAAAATCTTCTAACTAATATAGAAAAGTTAATTAATTTCTCAAAGTCAATTATTTTCTATGTAATTCTAAAATATTAAGGGCTCAAAGTTTTCTGCCAAAGATCAAATAGTGAGTTCAGGGACTTCTAGTCCAGATTTAAAATTAGAGCAATCCTAAATATGCTTCCTTTTTTCGAAGGCATTTATGAATCACAATTCTGAATATTTTTCATAGCCTTACTATTTGTAACACTGTATGAACAACAGACTCCCAAGGAAATCGCGCAAAGAATTCTTTAATGCTTGAAAGCTTTATGTCACGCCTATTTCATCTAAACCAATGAAAACTACATTGCATTCTAATTGAGGCATTTTGGAGATGTTTTGGTTTAACCACATGGCGCTTTGTGATTTTGATTAAAAAAATAAAATAAAAACATTCTCGTGGCTGTACTAACGTATAATATCTTCCTTGCATTCTATATAGATGCATTATTTTTTTTGTTACGAATTTGCTGTTGATTGCTTTTATTAATTTATAAAAGTAAAATCCTGAGGCGAGCCCATTTTAATATATCTGTCATTTAAAAAATCTGAGTAAAAGTAAAGATTCTCTTTCATTAAAAGAAAGGGGGGAAAATTATCGTCTGCAATATCATCAGACATCATTTAAAGATTGTTAATTTTTCCAAATTAAAAAAATTATCGTCTGCAATATGATCAATCGTCATTTAAAGATCGTCAATTATTTTTTTCAAATTAACATATAAAATAAAAAAAGGATATAACGCGCAAATGTATCTTTTTTTCTTTGTGAATCTAAAAGAAATTAAATTTAATCAATCAATAAGACATTATTTAACGATTGTTAATTTTTCCAAATTAAAAAAAAATATCGTCCGCAATATGATCAATCGCCATTTAAAGATTGCTGAATTTTTTTTTTTCAAATTAAAAAATAAAATAAAAACGAATTCGATGAAACGAATATGACAAACAAATATATTCTTTTTTTTTCTTTGTGTGTCTGAAAGAAATTCAGTTTCATTTATCGATTCATATTAAGACAGCAACTATTTTTTAAAGATTAATCACAATTCTGGCGAATAACAGCCAAATATGGTGATCACATTTCACAGAGCTGTCATTATTTCCTCCGAAATCTAAAATTGACGTCTTCTTGTTCTTTTCGTTACGTTAATATTCACTTAACCTGGGACAGGTTTTGTAAATGAGTTCGCAGGACCCATTTTTTTCGTTCAGAGAAAATAGCGATGCAATCATTGCGGTCGCATTTGTTAACCCAACCGCAAACTGCCCTGAAGAGATGTAACCGAATGATCATCAACGAAATCATTCTCAATAACTTATAGTTTCATTTTTTTCCTTTTGTTTTCACCTGTTGGTGGAAGAAAAATGTACTCACTGTCAGTGCAAAAGGATAAAAAAAAAAAAAAAAAAAAAAAAAAGGAGAGAGCGAGAGAATAATGGATCTAAAAAGTATTCGAAAAATCTATACGATTTTTATTTTGGGTAAGAACTTTAAAAATTATGTGTTAGATTTACTTACGATGTTTCAAAATGACTGTATAAAACTGCGGCTGAAAAAAAAAGTATTTTGATTCTAAGTTTTTTTATACCACTTCCGCTTAAGAATAATACTCACAACATGCGGTCTGAAAGGTAAACCCTTTAGGCTAGAAAATAATTGAATTTTGCTTGGAGAAAGTTAACGAACAAACATTCTTTTTAAAAAATACTTTAGAAATTTTCTATCCAATTTCAGTCGGTTAAATGAGCTTTTGTAAATGTTTTGTAATGAGCTGAATTTTACTCTCTTCGTTGTCGTGTTAAATTATACCCGAACAGCCGGATAGTCAGACTACAAACTGACTTCATTATGAGCGGATTTTGTTCAAAATATGACAGAAATCTACAAATTTGATGTAAAGACCATGTACCAAATTTCATCTGTCTAGCTCAAAGCGATTTTGAGTTATCTTTATCACAGGCAGATGGACATTTTCCATTTTTCATCGATTTTGAACAAAATCCATTTATAGCAAGTTTGTCTGCCTGACTATCCGAGCACAAGTGAAATCTATAGATACAAAATGTAAACAACAAGATAAATGAAACTGGGTGAACAGTTATAAATATAAAATATAGATTCATATCACATTTGACCTACGACAATAAAACTTGTACATTGTAGTCTCGGACACGCAACCCACCGATCTTGCAGATTCTGTTTCATACCACTATGGCCTAAAGAAGATGTTTCGAATAAAAAAGAAAGAAAAAATCTTGAAAAGGGACTGAACTATTTTTTTGAAAATCATAAGTCATTAATATGATATTAAAAAAATGAATACCGATGTTGGAGTTAGGTCATTTCAAAATATTCATTTATTAATTCTCTTGCATTTAAACTGTTATTTCTTAATTTTTTAAGATTATGTTACAAATAATTCACTAAAAAATTTTAAAAGAGGGAAATAATTAAGAAAATTCGTAACCGCTCTAATTTTAGATATAAATTACCATATAAACAGTTCGGTCTGTATAGAATTGAAAATTTTTCTATTACTATATGTTAGAAATAAAATATAAATATTTCTTTCATTGCTCATTCGGTCTGAAAACACGAACAATCGAAAACTGAGATTTTATATCATTAATATTGGCAATCGCTGTCATATTTCACCACATCTTATAATTCAACTTAAGAATACAATTTAAAATCAGAGTTATTAAGAAAATCAGCTTACTAAAAGATAAAAATTATTTGACAAAAAGTGTGAATTATACTGACTAATTTTTTTAACATGATAATATTTTTCGATAGCCATTCTTTCCGTAAAATGCACGATGCGTTATGCACGGAATGCAAAAACTGTTGCAATCACGTCAAACAAACATCAAACAGAACGCTATTCCATAAACCTGTGCCTCTAACCATTACATTTTTTAGAAAGACAAGATAGATAAACACTCCTAAAACATTATCACACATTCACATTTTGACAAGAGGTTCAAGTAAGAATTATCACAT
This sequence comes from Argiope bruennichi, assembly GCF_947563725.1. Taxonomy (NCBI): domain Eukaryota; kingdom Metazoa; phylum Arthropoda; class Arachnida; order Araneae; family Araneidae; genus Argiope; species Argiope bruennichi. The sequence continues at coordinate 75,396,594 of NC_079160.1, forward strand.
ACTAAGAACAGAAGAATTATTTTTCCTAATCCAACTTTTTAAGATTATTTAATATATAAATATAATAGAGCATTGTTTAAAATTAAGATTCTTTTTATTTAATATTCATTGTAAAATTCATTTCCTTTACTTAGGAGAGATTTCAAAGTCAAAAAAAAAAAAAAAAGACGGCTTCACGCCTCAACAGTTGGCAAAAATTAAATAAAAAGTTAAGAACTATTTATTTCGATTCGGGAGTAATAATCACATCCTTGCAGGACTCTGAATTGTAATCCTTTCAAACGTAAAAATAAAATGTATCATTTTCGTTATTTCGATTCTGTAAGAGCATTTTGGCGAGAACAGAATATCGCCAAGCGCCTAACCCCATTTTCTGGCATGTATGACAGCTATTGATCCGACAGTTGTGCATTCTCATCCGCTCGCTGGTTGCGCGTGAGAATGGGACGAAGTCGTTTGGTCTTACGCTATAGAATAATCGAATGAAATTTGTTGATCTATTATCGCTACAAACGCATATATATATATATTATTTATTTGTCAACAAATAATCATTCTGTTGTTGTTGGCCTGGAAGATTTATGTAAAAATATTTATTCCTGAGACAATTTTTATTGAATATGTTTACTTTTTTGAAGTCTGGAAGGAAACGGAAGTTCTCACGCCTCAACTTACAAAAATGATAAATAAAAGAGGATCATTCTAATTACTTAGGTATGTATGCTTATTCTTGCTATTATGATGAATGTGTTATATAAGATGAGTTATGTGAGTCAAATGCGTTGCATAAAATATTTTCAGGCATTGAGTATATTATTACATTGATACGCCATATTTCTGTATCTTTGTAATGTTTATATTTGTATTTAAAATAAAAATACATTTTCTTAGATAAAAAAAAGTCCTTTTTAAAGAAAGAAATTTCACTGCATACGATTATGCATATAATTTATTACCATGCTGTTGAAAAAGAGATTAACATTCTTATTTATTTCTGATTACTTTACTAGCATCTTATCATTTCTCCTTCTTTTTAAATAAAATTTTAACAGCCATATTTTAAACCTTATTTGCATATTCTTATTTCCTAAATGCACTTGAATTCCACGATTCTTTTAAAATGTATGCTTGCTTTTTATCAATTTTTCTTCTTTTTAGGTAATCAATTTCCCTTATTGTCATTAATTAGTCAAATTGTCTTTTCTTCGAGTAATTAGATACATTTTATGTATTGATAAATTCAAAAGAAGAAAAATATCGTAGAGGCGAAATAATCTTCTCGATGTTTTTTATTAAATACATGTGTTTGCTCCTCTTAAAATGTTTACAAATATTTTTTGTATAATAAGAGATAACGATTTGAATTAAAATATAAAGCAGAAAAAAAATCACTTTTTAATTAGTGTTACATGAAATTTCATATAATCGTCTAGCAAGCGAACTGTGACTAGTATTTTATGAAAATTATATTTTTTTAAAAAAACTCATTTAGTTTTATAATAATATTTGTATTTTGTTTACTTCGTTATGTTCTCGAACTGTTATGTTTGAATGCATACGAATGTTTATTTTTTTAAATAATGAGAAATTTTATTTTTGCTAATTTTATCTTACATGTTTCGAATCTCCTTCAATTCGTTCTATCTTAGGAATGCAACATTTAATCATTTTGTTATTTTTAATTTATTTTTTAAAAACTAAGTTTTTAAAATTGATAAATCAGATTGTTGCCTTATTAAACATTGTTATTTTGAAAACTGCAGATTTTCTTAACATCTTTTTGTAATGGTCGAATTAAAAAGTAGAATTCATTTCGTTCAATTTATACTACACATTTTATTTTTGCTTGTATTTTTGTTAATTAAAATAAAATTTCCAAAATGTAAAAATGATTTATTCTATATAAATCATCAGTATTTCAGACATTCTAATCTTTTAAATTAATTGCTTGTAAAAGATTTATTTTTTCCTAATCTTATTCAAGAGCTTCAAACAGTAGTATTTTTTTAGAAAGAAATGTGATCATGAATTTAAGAAGAATTGTAACCATTGAAAATAAGACCTTGGATACATTCTTTTTTTAATAGAAATTCAACTAATTTACGTGGAATTACGGAATCGCGAGTCACTATATTCATTATGCATTATTCATGAATTTATTACGTCTTTAAATGTTTGATTACACAAAATTACCCGTTAAAGAATCGCGTAATTGTTGATTATGATCAGGCATATGCTGCAATTATTTTTATCACCTGCTTCGTGGCATATTATTAGATGCAAAAGTGTGAAAAACGATGACTTCTGAAAAAGTAGTGACTTGGAATGACGTAATCTCTATTAGAAAGAACCAACAGAACTGTTCTCCACTCAACTTTTTTTGTTGTTATTTTCATAGTATTGCATGTTTTGGATGCAGCTTCTTCGTTCGAAATAAAGCTGTTACCCCAGAAAATTTCTTCCATGGAATTGACGTACAATAGTTACGAAATATTAACCCTTGACGTGAATTTAGTACTTTTAGTTTAGAGTTTACAACTTCATAAATAATAGCCCTGAATATACTAATTCGGAATCTTTTGTTTTAGTATTTTTTTATAGGATAAAGTTATATCTAAAGTTTGTTCAAGAGATTTTTAATATCGGTATTAAATAATGGAAATGGAGTTATGAAACAAAAGATTTATTGAGTTTCGGTATTTATATTAAATACAGACATTAGCTTCTTAAAATCTAACCTTTCCGATGTTCTTACTATAACAATACAGTACGCACCCGAGTATCCAGTTCGCGACTATCCGGCCTAGTTTTCTTTTATCGTAGTTAAATTAGTGAGGCAAGACGTTGCATTAGCAATATTTCCAAGACATTGGAAGCGGGCGAAAAAGCAGTTATCTATTAAGGACTTTTTCAAAAAACTAAATGTTGCAAATTTTGACTCGTATCTTAGGGGTTACTTTTTAATATCTGTGTAATCATTTATCAGAGAAAAATAAAATAAGTTTGAGTCAATTTTCTTAATAATTAGGCTTACAATTTACGTTAATGTTTTGGTTATGTTTCCTGCATTTAAGTGAGGCATAATAGAATTTATGTTAAAATGTGAACAGTTTATATCTTTTAACTTACTTTTTAAGTTCTTGGAATGTGCACTGCAATATATAAACATATATAGGAACTACCAGTGCTGAGCAGTACAGTGTATAAACTATCAATACAGAGCTTCTATTTGAACTTGACATGTTACCGGCAACTGCTTCTACGATTCACCGGGCCGCGGCCACGTTCAAATTCTACGTGGCTTGATATGAATGGAGGGCTTAATACTCAATAAGAAGTGAGAAAATACATATTACAACAACAAGTTTTGGTATTAAAAAAAACTTTGTCTTCTGGTATTGGTGGGCAAAGAAATGAATTCATAGAACTCTGGCCTATCCGACCTCTGTTATTCGGACTACCCACCTTCCACATTAGGGCGGATACTCGAGAGATTACTGTATATTTATTTTAGTCAAATGCAGAAAAAACTGAGCGTGAGAAATACAAGCGAAGTTAAAAGCAAAAATCATTTTGTATTAATTAGCAGTTAAATTAATGTGTAAGTTGAAATAATATTAATGCAGTTAACAATGGAACACTACTAGCAAAATAAAAATTATACAGTCAAAATAAACAGTTGAGTTAAAATGAATTCTACAATTTTGTTGCTGCTAAACGGCTACAGATATGTGTTGTAAATCTTTGGAAGTTATTGCCCTCTTTCTGCGGTCATAAAAATCTTTTCTTTTTCTCTTAAGAGAATTGTGTTCCTAATCACGATGCGATTGTTTTCGTAGTCTGTTGTTTATTGCTTCCATTTAAGAAAGTAGTAATAAGCGAAATAAATTAAAACGAAATTCGTCGATGCTGTTATATCCGGAAGTAAAATATTCACTTTTTGTAATTATTTTTATATATAATATATTACTAGACTATTATTTGGTCATGGTTTCCTTATCACGATGAAATTGTTTTCGTACAGAACAGCTGCAGAACTATAAGATTAGATTTTTTATAGTATTGTTAGTTAACTTTCAAATCTCATCGCAATAATTTTTTTAGAATTCTTACCAGAAGGAATTAATTACAGTTGCCGTGACCTATGCTAAGATTCTACCTGGAGCCTTTAATCAAATATAAGACAATGTTAATCAAATATAAACAAATTTATATAAAAATTGATTTTTAAATTAATAAAACAATATTTAAATTACATAAAAAGGTAAGAAATCGATAATTTTAAATAACTCGCTTTTGAAACATCAAGAATTCATTAACGTTTTTGATACATTTATAGTTAGCCACATAGAAAATTAATATTTATTATGTCTGAAAGAAGGAAATCTGCTGTGACCTAATGTCTGGATAGTAAGAAATATATACATGCCTTAGGCAGCAAAATATTTGTGCGTTAAATAAGGTGAATAGGTGAAAAAATATCATTTGCTCTTGCTAAACCACTGATGGCTTCAGAAGGCGAAATGGCATATGAAATGAATGCCACTTAGTGTCATTACTCTATTCGAGGTCTAATGAAAGGATGACAGTTTCTTCTGGTGGACAAACGAATCATTGTTTGGGCGCCCTCAGCGGCCCCCTATTGTTAAAACCGGCACTGTCTAATGGCCGCCGCTAAATAATGAAAGCGACATCCGATTCCAATAAAATTCATCATTTTATAGTTGGCTGAGGATTGCGTTTAAATTTGTCATTTGTCCAACACCTTCTACTTGTGACGTGATGAAGTTTGGAGAAGGGAAGGACTGTTAATGATGTGTCGCACTCATCATCGCACTATTGTCCAAATAGTCAAACATGAAGCTTTAAACCAGATCGTTAGTCTAACTATATTAGCTTCCTGTTAGCACAGGAGAGCAATAAACGCACCATTATGTTTTAAAGAATGAAGCGTGAGACCATAAACAGTAGTTGCAGAATTATTACCCAAATCCTCTTGTTATAAAATGAATATTTTTTTTATTGCCCTGGGAGCGTTCAACTTGAATGTTGTTCGTAATGGCCAATTAACTTTTTTACTCGGCTGGAATAATAGTGAAAGTATGACACGCAATGTTTTTGTGGGTTTTTTTTAACGTGGCAAGTAGTGGAAAAAATATATCTTGAACCGTAAAATCGCCTCCCTTTTTCCGAGTGACATCTTGTTAGTTCAACATACGGCGAAATTTTACGAATAAATACTTGAGAAGCTGTATCAGTAGCTGAAAAAAAAGCACACAGCCTTAAAAAAACAAGTCAGGGTTGAAAGTTCAAGTTGAAATTGCCTTTTGATTAGTAGGTCATACAGAAACGTGACTAAGCGTTAAGAGCTCGCCAACTTTTTTCTGGGCTTGTTTTCATATTTTTTTAGCCAAATAAAAATAATTTAGTGTTTTAAATTGTTATTTATGCAGACACGAAATGCAGAAATCTTTTAAATGTTTATATTTACGTAACAATAGAGCCATATCACACACATGAGAAACTCAAAGCATTCGATTTACAAGCTTTGTTTAATGTTTATAGTTTCTATGCCATTGAGAAAAAAAAATGATATATTTAATTTAAAAAAATATAGATAAATGGAAATAAAAATATAAAATATATTTATATAAATATAAATAAATAATATAATATAGTTAATCAAAAAAGATTATAAAAATGAAACTATCTATTCTAATTATGAAATTATTTTTAGATAGAAATGTGATTTAGAATAGAATAATCAAGTCTAAAGAAAATCTATAAAAGATAGCATTAGCATAATTCAAAATTTTATACACAGGATAAAAGTATGTCGCCAATATGGCAAACTAATGGCCACGACAGAGGTTACATTAATTTCATTCTTAGCTTGTATCCTGATTTAATGAAATAAAACTGAAATCAGAATTAATGGAGTTTGCTTAAATGACGTCATAATCGCATGAAAAAAGTAACTGCGCATGTCATCCAATATGTAACTGTAGATTGGTTTTAACTGTTCTGTGACGTCAAATCTTTTTGCACTCTGCAAGATGCGTTCTGGGTTGTAAAAGTGTTTAGGAGATGGGCCATAACGTATATCACGTGAAAAAAATATTGATTCGTGAAATTAGATTCATTCGAAAATATTTTATTCAAATTCGTCAGTAATGATTTTATTCTATTAAATTTTTAATAAATACAATGTTAAAACAATCTTTATAATCCGAATTAAAAGTAATTAATTCGAAATCAAAACTGAAAACTGTAAAAAAAAAAAAAAAATGTTTTTCAATTGCATTTTTTTGCATCTATACATTCATTCATACTTCCACAGAAGTGAATAATTTTGTGAAACCCATTCTTCATTTCAAAATTTTACTGCGATAAAATATAATCAATAAATAAAATTTTATTTAAAAAATCTTAAATTAGATCACAAAATAAATTCGAAATGAACAGAATAATTCGCATACTGTTGATTAGAGCATATAACACAATAACTGGAATCTTCATTTGCTTATTTATTAAAATTGTTAGAAAGAAATTTCTTTAAATATAATCATCATTATTTTATTAATTTTGCTTTGTTCATTTCATGTATCATTTATTTGAAATAATTCTACACTACCATTTTTGGTTTAAAATTTATTTTATGTTCTCTTTCTCTGTTCTATTGATGTTCTTATTTTTATACTCAGAATCAACAAAGGTTTTAAAAAAAATTCCAAACAATCGGAATCAACAAAGAAATAACATTCAGTAATGCATAGAAATGTTCTTTCGTATTCTTCATGTACAAACAGTATAAATTGCTCTCATTTACTATATTTTTGACGCTTGAAGAAAAAAAAAATGCAAAACAGAACAGTTTTCCTTTGTTGATTTCTGTTGATAAGAATGCAACATCAGTAAACACAACAAATGTTTAAAAAAAAATCGTTTGCATGTTATGAAAAACAAATCGCAATAATAATATGGCCGAATGAGCTAAATAAATGGTTATTAGATTGTTTGTAAATTATTTTTCCAGCTGTTCGTGATAGTATGTTTTTGCATAGAAATTGTAGTAGATCATTTGGAAAACATGATACTGTAAACAAACATTTTAGCAATGTTAAAAATGATTATGTTTATAAATGGCTGCATGTGACTGTTGCTGGAAGTAGTATTACTAGTTCCTTTTTTACATTTTTTTTGTGCGAATTTTTGATTATATACTGAGAAATTCTGCTCGAATGAACTAAGCCTAAAATAATGGAAGTAATGAGAGCATAATAAAGAGCGGTATTGTGCAAAATCAAAATTCAATAAATAAAATGTACAGTAAAAATATTAAGTAACATTAAGATAGTTTAGAAAAAAATGTCCAAAAATAAAAATTTCAAAATAGAAACAAAGAACTTTAAATTATATATTTTGCAGCTACTTGATTGCTTTTTTTTTTCAAGCTGATTGATTCACCTGCCAAGGATTAATAATACTGTGTGTGTAGTAAAATTTGGAATAGAGAAGTGAAAATTAAAAAAATAATAATAATAATATTTTTTACATTCTGGTATACGAAATATATAAAGAAAAATTATTGTAATCGTCAAAAAATTCGGCTTGGATGTTTTGATGAAATTCCACGTTTCAGAACTTCCTGAATCTGAGAAACACATTTAGAATTTTGTCTGTATATTTATGATTACGTTAACTCAAAATGCTAATTTTCTAATTATGATCTTTATGCCAAACTTGTAGATTTCTATCAATTTCAAACGAAATCCATTATCTAAGAATCTATCTGATTGTCCAATACTAAACGCGGTAATTACGAAGGTAGAGAGGTTTCTATACAAATCTAGAGGTAAAATTTGGTATACAGGTCTAAGGTGCAGATCCTTATCAGATACTGAACTAGATCTGACAAATACTTGAACGTCTTCTGGGTCAGATTTTGATTTCAATCGGTTAAAAAATAACCGCCCAAACTGCACATTCATTTTTCTGTACTATACGAGGAAGCGGGACTCTTGAAATAAAAATCTGAGCACTTGTGATGTTTGCAGCCATATCGAAAACTACTATTTTATGCAAGGGGAGTGAGACTTCATCGTTACTAGAGAAAGTTTCTAGGAGACCAGTACCGCTGGTTCACATTTTTTTTTTTTTTTTTTTTTTTTGTATGAAGCATTCATTTATTATAGACAAGCAAGAAAGAAAAGTAACTATTTGAGACAATTGCTTCAAATATGTGATAAAGAATCCGAACGAGAGATTGTCTAGTCAAATTCAAAACGTCTGGTTACACATCTGTATGCCATTTATTTCTTGTTCTCTGTAATTTCGCGTGAACCCTAAATGTTCTTAAAGCACGTAGAGTAGTTTCCTGGAGTTGATTTTTTAGATAGCATAATTGATAAAGTTAGTATTATACATCGTCGAGCATGACGTTTTCAGTAATACTGAAATTATCTGTCTGATAATAAAGTCCATTTCGAGCAAATTAAGGAAAAAAGAATGACATTATGTACATTTTGGAGCTCTACAAATAATTCATTTTTGAAATTTTTATTTTCGTTCCGATAGTAATGACATAAAATCTAATATTAATAAATGCAATTTATAGAAATGGAACAGTAATGTGGTAGTGAATGTTTTATCTAAATGACAGTCTAAGTGTTCGAAAACCAAACGATTTTCATTGAAAGGGAAAATTACAAATCCAATATTTCTTTTCAACCTTGACGAATAAATTCAATTGGGGAAAGTTTCAGACATGTGAAAGAAGAAAGGCTTGATTTGGAATAAAAAAAAAAAATTGGATTATATAAAGGATAAATAATTCTGTAATTAGAGTAAACTGACCGCGGCAGTAAAATGCTCTTTTTTTCTCCTTTGATCATATTATTGTTCTTATTTTATGATTCGTAAAAGAATGTTCCGGAAGAAAGACGCAATAACGAAGAATGAAAAAGGTTAAGAAATAATTTTAAAAATTCATTCAGTTCTTTTTTTTTTCTTTTTTAAATTTTAATGATGCATTGATGTGTAAAGTTCTCTCAGATTAATTGTTCACTGTTATAGTGGCGCAAATTATTTTAGTTTAATAAATGGCAGCCACAAGTAATTGCCCCGTTCATTGGTGGATTTTTCTCAAGACAGCCATCGAAAGATTTAAAATTTAAAATAGCGGCATTCAAAACTTTTTTTTTAATAAATGTTAGTGTGTCAAGACTATTTTATTAAATACTAGCTGGTACCTGACGCGTTGCTGCCGCAGTAGAAATAATTTCGAAAATATAATTTGAAATGGCTATCTGGTTTAGTTAGGAATAATAGAAAGAATAATATTTATTTTCTTGTCGGCAATGAATGCATTCAATGAAACTGAATGGCATATAAAGGAGAAGTATAAATAATATTTATTCTATTTATTTTTTACTTTATTATTCAAGTATATTTTTGGGAAGACAACTTTTTTTCGTTTTTCCGTCTTCAGAAAAAACAAATTTCGTGGCTGTTCGTCTTATCCAACATACAATTGGCCATGTGAAAAAAAACCTGGATTTTCTAGGTTATCTGAATGATAGCAATAAGCTGGCAAAGCTTTATCGCCATCGGATGAACAGTACGGCAATGCATAAAATACGAACAAACAAAAATTCATTTTTATATATTAGTTGATCGGATTACTGTATAAAATTTTACATTTCGTAATTTATTGATTCAAACAAGGCGCAATATAATTATTTACATCGTTAAGAGCAATATTCCACTAATAAGTGTAAGCTGTATCTGGAGATTTTGAAATTAATAATTAGGCCACGATAAGAGTGAAAATTCTATATGCAAAATAATTAAACCCCATTTTATTTTTATAAGTAAACAGTTCATAATGAAAAATTTAATGTATTCCCAGACTTAAACAATCCAGTTTAAGAGGAGTGTGTCCCGGTTAAAAGTTCAGAAAATTTCTTCTCTTTCAGTGATATAATGTGTTAGCCGCCAAAAACAGAACAACTAAAAACATCCTAACACCACTATTTCTGCTCTATTTGCCATTTACAATCTCTTTGGCGCTCTGAGAAGTAGAGAGTTTCCTTTTTATACATATCGAACTGCAAGAGTTCTACTTTCAAAGACAGCCGACGGGGACATGTTTAAATATTTGAAACGGTAACCTTGAACGTAAAAAAACCTGAATTAGAAACCTGTGACCTTGATTAAAGATTGCTGTAATGAAAACATAAGATACATTCGCGCAATGAATTTCAATAAGTTGTTTTTGTAGTTTCTCCCGTCTAAGGCTTCTGTCCTAGTCAGTCACCTTTTATTTTATATATATTCCCCTTTGGAAATGAAAGGCTTCATGTATTCCATCACCACTAGTACAACTAACAATAATGAAATATGCAACAAATAGCAATTCTTCCTTTGATACTCTTGTGTACTTAACCAGTTAATTGTTTTTAACGCGTATATTCGTCATGGAAAAAGTACAACGTTTTACGTTATGACGAGTTTATTCGTCAGGAGTAATAAGTAGTGACAATTTGCAGTTTGAATTACAGTTTTAGTAAAAACTCAAACGTATTCGTTAATTTAAAGATTTTTAAACGATTTTGTGGCCAAGTCGAAATCAAAGGAGCAAATAAAAGATTGATGATAATTATAAAAAAAAAAATCCGTATATAATAGGAATTGTTTTTTCAAAAATTATCGCTGTGTTGTATTAGTCATCCAATTTTTGTTTCTTGTCGTTCATATGCAGAAAATGTGAGTTTAAGTAAATAAATAAATGTGATTACTGAAATAAAAAAAGTCATTTAATAACAGCATAGTTTCATATTACACATACTCTGTATTTGACGGGTATATTCGTCATCGCTAAATTTTTGAGAAACAATTTTTTCCGAAGATGTCGTAACAATTAACTGGATAAACTTTCATAAGAGAGGTTAACATACAATGAATGCAGTTTGGGATGGTTAGGATATGGAGTGTGTGCAAGGTGGCTTTTACATTCTCCGCTTCAAATTTCCACCTATTGTTCTTTTATTTTTATTTTAATATGTTCAGGAATCATATATGAATGTAATTAAGGCTTTTGACTACGTTCGGTATGAAAAATTCGGTAAATTTTTTGGTAAATTTTATAAGCAGTTATACTTTTGAATTTCTGCATAAAATAGACTGGAAACACATTTAATAAACAAAAATGTGTCAATTAAATGCCAAAATAATTTTAAATATTTTAAATATTATTTTATTCAATTTTATTGGCTGAAAAGCAATATAAAGCAAAAATCTGCCAGTTTAAATGTTTACTGAATATGATGTTAAAATTTTTGCAGATAACTCAAAAACTATGTTATCTGTTTCTTGAGTAAAAAAAAAAAAAAAAAAAAAAAAAAAATGTAAATTTCTATCTGAACTTTAAACATTGGGGTCTGACTAATTAATTTCCCCCCATTATGAATTTTAATTTCCCCACTATTATGATAAAGTATTAAAACAATTGGAATATTTTTTAAATGATCAAATTCCTTATTCTGTAATCCAGAAATCAAACAATATATGGAAATTTATTCTAATAAATTTGGACAAAAAATTTGCTTTAGAGTTTTAATTTGAGATTTTTTTTTGTAAGATGACCTTACCAAAATTTAAAGTTTGAGAAAATAATTTAAAGATATAAAATAGCATTAAAACGAAGATAAGGCAAAATTAAAAACGAATGTCATTTCCCTAAGAATGAACATAGAAACAAAATTCAAATGTTTTTATGAAAAATTTGGGCGTTTACGTGGTAATTTATCTTTAAATAAAGGATGAAATTAAAAACATAAAAGGAAAAAAAATTAATCTATATCTATACTTATAATAAAGCTCAATGTGTGTGTGTGTGTGTGTGTTGGCGCTCTACAGGCCAGGTCATTTGACATACAGCTATCAAATTTGGTACATGTATACCTTAGAGGTCGGGAATGTGCACCTGGGGTCCCTTTCTTTGAAATTTTAATTAGAATTTTAATTATTAATTAAAAACTTACTTTCCTGCCAAATAAATCTTCCATTTTCCCCACCGCCAACTTTTCCGCCAAAAAAAATCTTCCATTTTCCCCTGCGCCAAATGAATAAGGGTTCAGGTTTGTTTTTTTTTTCTCCCAACAGTAATGAGGCTAGGGTTAACATTTTTCGGCGGATTATTTCAAACGATTCTGTTTATTTTCTTAATGTTTGATGCATTTAAAATTAAACATTGTTACATGTTCCAGATTCATTCTAAAGTACTTTTGAATTAAAATAACTCAGAATAAAGGAAATTAAAAATGTCTAATCTGCATAGCGTTACCCCAACTGGCGTAGAAAAATTCACGCATTTGCGTTAACGTAACTGGCGAAGAAAATTTACGCATGCGCATTATGTTCTGACTGTTGACATGACAACCAACGGATGATTTAAATTATTTTTAGGTTAGTTGCATGCTTTTGTAAGTAAATTGTATTTATGTTAGTTATATATTTTTTGTATATGCTTATAGTTTTAAGTACTTCGTTTTTTTAAGTAGTTTTTTTTTAACCTGTTTTCAATGATTTAAATTATTTTTAGGTTAATTGCATGTTTTTGTAATTAAATTGTATTTATGTTAGTTATATATATTTTTTATATATGCTTATAGTTTTAAGTACATCGTTTTTTAAGTAGTTTTTTTAAACCTGTTTTCGACCGATTATTTTAAACGATTCATTTTATTTTCTTAGTGTTTGATGCATTTAAAATTAAACATTGTTAATGAATCGATCTGTTCATGATGAATCTGAGAAATTTTTGTTGACAAATTCTTGAGATATTACATAAATTAAGAAAGATATTCTTTAGGGACCATAAAGTTTAAACGCTCAGTGACTCTATTATCAGTAATCATATTATTAAAAAAAATGCTTTGTTTCAGTAAAAAATATTATTATATTAATTGCAGATTAATCATTTACACTTTAATTTAAAGCTAGGGTTAACATTTTCGGCCGATTATTTCAAACGATTCTGTTTATTTTCTTAATGTTTTATGTATTTAAAATTAAACATTGTTAATTAAACGATCTATCAGATTCATTCTGAAGTATTTTTGAATTAAAATAACACAGAATAAAGGAAATTAAAAATTTCTAATCTGCATAGCGAAAAATTCACGCATTTGCGTTACCGTAACGGGCATTGGAAATTCACGCATGTGCATTGTGTTCTGATTGTTGACAATATTATCAACGGATGATTCTTGATTTAAATTATTTTTAGGTTAGTTGCATGCTTTTGTAATTAAATTGTATTTATGTTAGTTATATATTTTTTGTATATGCTTATAATTTTAAGTACATCGTTTTTTAAGTACTTTTTTTAAACCTGTGTTCGACCGATTATTTTAAACGATTCGTTTTATTTTCTTAGTGTTTGATGCATTTAAAATTAAACATTGTTAATGAATCGATCTGTTCATGACGAATTTCAGAAAATTTTGTTGACAAATTCTTGAGATATTACATAAATTAAGAAAGATATTCTTTAGTGCCCATAAAGTTTAAACGCTCAGTGATTCTGTTATCAGTAATCATGTTATAAAAATGCTTTGTTTCAGTAAAAAATATTCTGATATTAATTGCAGATTAATTCTTTCCACTTTAATTTAAAGCATAAATTCTACAGGGGCTAACAGAAAATTAGAGAGATAATATTACGTTATGACTGAAGGCCTTTATAATATTATGAGGGAATTATATGACTATCAAGGTTAGAAGTTTTTAAATATTTTGATGAAGAATCTATTAAAGTAGCGTAAAATATTTAATTATTAAAATTTAAACGAACATTAAGATTGGCGAACCGGCTGGTCGCCAAAGGCGGGTAGTTTATAATAAAGTCAAAAAATTTATTTTACTTATTTGGAAGATAACTTAATGAATAAATTTTTTTCTACTTGAAAATGGAAAAAAAAAATTGATTTTACATATGACGAATCTTTTATGAAATAGGTTTATAAAAGTGAATTATGAATATAATAAATACCAAAACTGAAAATATTTTGAAGCTTTAATCTTCAGATTATTCATTGTAGCATATTCTGTTAACGTACTTTTTCCAGCCTAGTCTGTTTGTAGGTGAAAATTAGATGCCCTGTACTCGAAGGCTCTTTATTGTTGGATTTGTTGGGTATTGTTAAATTTAGGTGCCAAATTTTATTCATCTTTTTTTTTTTAGTAATTATCGTGTTAATTTAGTTGGATAATCAGAATTATACTAAATGGATGTCTTTCAAAATTTATTGCAAATTTATAAATTTGAATAAGGATTAAATAGTTAAATTTCATCAGTCTAGCTCCAAGTGTTTTTGAATAATCATGTTCACAGATAGACAGATTCCAAAAATGTTTGTTTGGTCTCATGGAGTGAAATGTAAAGATTCGTCGAAATCTCGAGTTCGAATTTTTTTGACGATTATAATTGGTTTTTTTTTTTTTTTTTTTTTTTTTTTTTTTGCTTACGTCATAAACAAGACCGTAAAAAGTAATTGACACTTCTGAAAATAATTTTAATTTAAAATACCAACACTTGACTTTCTGATGTGAAAAAACAGGAAGAAAAAGAAATTTAACCTTTAACATTAATTTGCTATTCAAAAACTAATTATATGTCCAGAATGTTTTGCCGGTCGCACTCGTGGGCAAATTCCTTCAAAACTTTGCATTTGCTTTGATTTGTAACTAAAATTAGCTGTTGCGATTTCAGTAAAGGTTTGTGTGTATTGTTTGAGTAAAAATTCTATCAAGCCTAAAGAATGCATGCAACCCGGTGTCCCCATAGTGGCGCCAATGGAATGTTAAAGGTTAATTAATGGCTTGAAGCGAAGATTGTAGGCCTTTTAAGAAACCTGTTTTTAAAAAAATATGTATATACAAAATCATCGGCTTAATATAGAAAAATTATTTGAATGTGAACAATATTTAAACAACAGTGATTTGAGAATAGGAAATATTGCGTATTTCCTATTCTTAAATTCACTCAGACCTTTTTAAAAACAGTAGCTTAGTTTCGTAAGGATTTATTTATTTATAATTTCTCGTATACGAAATCTGGGATACGAAAAACATATTTTTGGAAAATGTCTATCTTTGACACAGATAACCCAAAAACACTCTGAGCTAGACGGATGAAATTGGATATACGGTTTTTGCATCAAATTTGCAGCTTTCTATTAAAGTTTGAGTAAAATCTGATCAGAGAAAGTTCGTCTGTCCGGCTGTTTGAATATAAGTTAACACGGTAATTACAAAACGGAGAAAGCTATAAAGATAAAATTTGGTACACAGATTTAACATCTGCTGTGTAGATATGACAAATTTTGAGCTCGATGTAACAAAGGGTTGACTGTCTGTCGGTCCGTTCTTTCAGAAACTTGTAAACGCGGTAATTAAAAAACGCAATGACTTAAATATATCAAATTTGGTATGGAATTATGTGAATACAAGGGAGTTTTGTGTCAATTTTTTGTTTCTATCGGTTGAGAAAAGCGTTCTAAAACACAAATTTGGTTTTCGGACACCATTAACTGTATAACAGGGATTAATCGCTAAATAACTCGCCAAGGATGACACGGCTGATTCAGTAAAGTTGATATTTCTTAATTGTTGTACGTCAATATCATGTAAGGCGTTCTCTCGCATGACAAGTTTATTAGAGAGTGTGCAAGAAAGTTAAAATAATGGCTATAGTTTGAGGCGTACAAGTCAGTAACTTTCCCTATATTGTGAACCTGGTTTGCCTTTGATTGTGCA
The DNA here is from genome assembly GCF_947563725.1 of Argiope bruennichi. NCBI lineage: Eukaryota > Metazoa > Arthropoda > Arachnida > Araneae > Araneidae > Argiope > Argiope bruennichi. The sequence continues at coordinate 75,412,416 of NC_079160.1, forward strand.
TAATTAGCTGCCTTCATTATATGCTTTGCCGGGTGTTTTTATTATTTACTGCCAGAGTTAAAAGTAATTAATTTGGATTACATGACTTTAATTGAATACTTTTGATTTTATTTCTTATCATTCGCGTTTTCTGCACCGCACCTTCGTGTTGATTCTTTTTACTTTAAGGCTTTCCACCCCTTGAGAATCGATGCATCAAATAGTTCGAATTTTTCAGGAGTGGTACACAGCAAGAAAACCTTCTTAGTAGATAGTGTCACGTTCCTTCTTTCAATACATTCTGAAAAAAAATAGCATAGAAAATTTTAATTGGTTGTCATCGTGTTTCACTGACTCTTAGTTGTGTAAAACGCAGTGGAAAGTTTTGTATTCAATACATCTTTTACTTGTACACGCCCATTAAAAATTGATGGAGTTGTTTATTATTTTTATCATCTTTAAGTGGACTTGGCTTGACCGTCCTTGACTGCTTCTATGTTATTTTGTTGCTTTGAGCTTTGAAAAGAGATAACGGAGAAAGTGCAGTGCTGAAGGGCAAAAAAGTCGCTGAGATTTAAAGTTTTTGCATCCATTATTTCATTTTTAAAAAATGGCGGTTTACTGATGGCGAATGATTTTTTGGAATAAATTCTTCTTGCTTTTTTGAAATTCATAATTTTTTTTAAACATTCAGTAAAATCTGAGTTTATAAATTTAACTCAAACTTAGAGAGCGGCTTACATTTTCTCCTAAATAAATAATTCTAAATTCATTAAATGTAGAGTTGTACAATGAAATAATATCTGTTGTATTATTTGTGCTACTGTTAATAAATAGGAATGACCTTGGCGAACAATAGTTGCGAAGTATTGATATTTGGCGTGATTTAACATTACTACTGAATCTATCGTCTGATCCTTGGCGATTCATCTTTGGCGTGTGATTTATAGTAACTGAGAATCCAATTTTTGCTTGAGATGCGTTTTTTTTAAACGACTAAAACCAAAATTTAATTCCTGTGCTACAATTGTAGTTACAAAATCTCATACCGAATTTCATACATTTAGATCATTGCATTTTTGTTATCGCGTTTACATTTTTGTGAAAATACAGATCAACAAACGGCCAAGTCCTTGATGGATTTGATAGGTATGTACACTTTAGATGTTGAATTTTATCATCTAGTTCTTTCCGTTCTGTAGTTACTATGTTAACCCTTTCTAGGGCCGTGGGAAGTATGCTTCCCACCAAATTTATCAATCTTTGTATGAAATGATGTAGGTTGGCATAAGTTCTGACAAACTTTTTTAGAAAGACAGAAACTTAGATGCTTCAGTTCTTTATCTCACACAAAATGATGCGTCTTGATTTGTTACTTAATTACTAATTAACCAAATTAAGTTGATCTAATAAGCTAAATCCCTTTTCCTTTTCTAATTTCAAGCCTAAAAATATTTTAACATAACATGACTAGGAAAAAATGGCCCTTTAAAGGGTTAACTTATGTTCGGACAGCCGGACAGATTTCCTCTGAATAGTTGCCGCTCAAAATTCGATGGACATCTACAAATTTGGTGTTAAGACCATACACCAGATTTCATCCATCTAGGTCAACACAGTTTTGAACTATCGTGTTTGCAGACAGATGACCAAAAATGTGTTTTTCAAACTCGTAGAGGTCTAAAACTTGAAGGATTATGAAAGTCTAGGGGTCGAATTTTATGACGATTGTAATACCTTTCTCAATACTTCATACATTAGATTCGCATTCATATCGTATTCTTTAATTTAGCCAAAATTTTAATTTCAAAAAAAATCGAAAATTTTAAGTCTTTATTTAAAAACTGCAGAGCAAATTATTTTATAAATCTTATACTTATATCAATTTTATTTCCATAGAATTTGTTTTTCTTTAATTTAATTTTTTTATTTTTTCAAAATTTATGTTACTTCTGAAGCTGTGGTTTTTACTATTACTCGATATTGAAGTTTTCAGGAGTTTATCTGCGGATTTACCTCCAGTTTAATTTTAAAAAATTAATAAATTTGCATCTCAAAAATATTAAGTCTTCAAGACATTGATTATTTTTATTTCAAATTCAGTGGAAGTATCTCGCTTTTTGTAATATTTGATGTAATTTTATGAATTTAATTTAGAAATGTTATTGAAATAGTATCATATATTAAAATATAATCATATATTATTTTTAAATCATATATTAAAAATGATTAATGTCTTTTAATATAATAAAATTTCACTTACGATGTTCTAAAGCTTCGAATTTATTTTATTTTATTGCTCTGATTACTGTAGTTACTGTTTGTTCTTGTATGCTCTGAATGTTTGATTAAATAATGTCCCTTATTAATTAGTGTGTTACAAATAAATTGAAATGAATTCTTACTCAACAGATTTTGGTATTATCAAACAAATGGTATTTATCAAACGACGTCAAATTTTGTCTTTGCAAATTCATCGAACTAAACGAATTAAGTTTTTATAAAAAGTAAAAAAAAAAAAATATTAAATATAATTAATTTTTTTCATTCCAAATTCTTTTTATTCAGAAATCTTCAACATTTTTTAGTAAATTTTATAATTTTTTTAACTATTTATAATTATTTCTTTAAAGTTTTATTTTTTAAATTACACAGTATTAAACAAAGTTTTATTATTTAATCATTGATGAATTTTCATTATGAAGTACTGTATTTCCTTGCACAAATGTTTCTTGTTTTACTCAATGTGAGACAACATTCTTAATTGAAATTTATATTTAAAATTCAAATTTTCTTTTAACAAACACACCAAAATAATTATTTAATATTTATAGTATAAAAGTGGAGAGGTTTTATTTTCATATTCTTTATCTAAACATTCACTGAAGTCGATTGCATTAGAGAATAATCTCATTAAAAATCAGTTGGGCAATGCTGATTTTTTTCCCCAATAGAAGCCTTCATCTAAAACACCGTGAATTAACACGTGCTTTCCAATCATGCAAGGTGGATAATCGTGCTAATGGAAGGTCAGTCTAAAGACGTTTCGAAAAAATGTGCATCTTTGCAGGTGTAATCTTTAGCCGTTGTAAATTACTATTTCTCTCATTATTGCGTCAAATAACCATATTACTATGGTGACCAGACGTGAAATAATTAATCTTGAAAATGAAATTGTATTGTATATTGAGATATTAAAAATGTATTTGATTAATCTGTGAATGCAAATAAAAATTGACTTCTTTGTATATTTCGACAAAATATTTGACTGAAATTTATATGAAGAATAGTTTTGAGAATTAAATGTGTTTGTCTTCTTGGCGATCAATGCATACTGTAAAATGAATTGAAGAAACAGAAAGTGATTTATTTATAAAATAAATTTACAAGAAGAAAATTCCGTTCTGTCAATAATATTCTTTTAGCTGAAGAAGCTTGTTGCCATAAGCAGCGCCATTTTGTTCTGTGGAAGTTCGGAATCTTACTTCTCTGTATAATTGGTGTTAATTGTAAAATATTGAGATGAAATTTATTTTCTATATTTTGAAATTGAAATTCTGATTGCAGAAAATGCAATTACCAGCAAACTTCCCTTTTTAGGAAGAATTTGTTTTACAAAATTTGCCCTCGCATAAAACTTTATGATGATCATTTTTACCGCGTTCGCATGCAGTGACGTGTCTAACTTAATCAGACGACTTTTTAAACATCATCTTATCAGACGACTTTTTTTATATTTAAATCTGTAATTAAATCAAAGCAACAATTGATTTAACAGACAAACAAAATATAAAATATATAAGACAAACAAAATATAAAAAAATTCACTTTACTATCTTTTGTGTCTATACGTTCTTATATAAATTAAAATATTTGTTCAAATGAGATGTATTATCGAATTAGGAGACTAATAATTTTGCGAGGATTAAGAGATTAAATTTTAATATTTTTCTTTGTTTCAATTTTTAAGGTATCCGACTAGGTTGAAAACATGAATTTAAATAAAAATTTGCATTTTTTTTTCAATTAAAAAAATGAGTGTTTCTGTTTCTAGTTGTATCTTTAGTTTGTCTCTATGTCAATTAGAAGCCGAGTTATAACAAACTGTTGACATGTAAGTGATGATTATTTATAAGCATTTAAAAAATTTTAATGTATTTTCCGAAGAGCGAGTTTTTTCATAATGCTACTGTGTGAGTATCGTCATATCTCAAGATATCTTAATGAAATTTATAATTAGTGCTCGTTATGTTACACAAAAATGTAATGAAGTATGGATTTGATGTTGATTGCTCTGATTTTTTAATGATTGTTAATGTAAATATTATTGAAAAAAATTTCAGTTTCATAGATAATTTCATATATTACATACAAAATTTTTATTTTTGAACTCAATTCTTAGATAATATTTAGTTATACACTAAGATATGTTACATATGTAATGTTACAAAGACAAATGAAAAAACTAACTATTTGTTTCTCTAGAACAATCCTAGATTCTGTAAATAAATGCTAAAATTTACATCAAAATATATCTTTTCTTCAAAAGCTGCTTATATATTTAAATAATTTCACTTTTATTCTTCATTTTATCCTTATATTAATAATAAAAATAAAAAATAAAAACGTCATATAAATATTAAAAGATTTTTCTTTTTAAAAAATCCCCTTCGAATCTAGTCGGATACCTTAATTAAATAATTTGAAGTTCAGAAATATAATATGGTATGTCTTTCAGAGAAAGAATAATGAGATCTAAATTGCAAAAAAGCGAATTTTTCTGCTTTATCTGTTCATATCATCCAGATAATAAAACAGTTTTGTATCACTTCATTATGAGTAAAACTAAATACTGAATGAATATGTTAAGTCGCCAGAAAAATACCTATAATTATTCGATGCCACGAGTGTGTTCCTTATTAGTATGTAGAACGTGCAATTAAGCCTCTTTTTTTTCGGAATATTACCACCTTTCACCGCTTGTTGGAATAAAGGAAACTGTTCGAGTCATTTCGGACATTATTTGCTTTGAAATAGTGTGAAAACGTGTATTTGTGCCAAGAATGTTTAGCCAAAAGCTAAGTGACCCGTTTATGTTAAATTTCTGACCTTTTTCTTTCCTACTGAATATAGATGACCTAGTTTTTCCTGTATAAAAATTTTTATTACAACTCAGATAAAATAAATTTCCAAGATTAAAATAGTATTCAATGAATTTATTAAAAACTTTCTTATAGATTTAATAATTTTTTTTCTCGGCAATTCAATGCTCAATATTAGTTCAAAAGTTAAAAGTTTATTAACCAAATCATTTCACGTGATTTCCAAGAAGTTGCTAAAAAATTTATCAAACACATTTTTTTTAAAGTATTTTTATTAGCATAATTTTATTTAAATTATTTTGTACCTTTTATTCTTTAATTTATATTTCATTATTATGAATATTATAGAATAGGGAAGTAATTTATTTCTTTCATTTACTGCCAGCCCGTAGTCGTAATTTAATTATTAAGTGCTTGCATGTATTTTAATCAGCGACATCTATTGGTAAACATGCGAAGTATCTATATAAACAACAATGGTTTTAGGTTTTACCAATTTACTATTACTTTATTATTATCATTTTTCCATCTAGTATTATTGAGTTATTCAGTGTATAAAGATCCCAATCATGGAACGCTCCAAATTGCATTTTCGACATTCATTGCTTTTTTTGTTTTGTTTGATTTGAAGAAATCTGCTGCCGAAGCCCATCAGACACTTTAAGAAACTTATGGTGATGCTTCTCCGTCATATTCCAATTGTCGGTTTTGATTTGAACGATTTAAGAGTGGTGATTTCGATGTCAATGACAAAGCATGACTTGCAGGACCAAAACAATTCGAAGGCAATCAATTGCAAAACTTATTGGACCAAAATGGGAAAAAGTTGTAGAAAATGGATAATATTTTGATTGATATGTATTGTACCCATTTTTCTCAACGAATGTCTTTTTAAAGTGTAAAAATGATCAACATATATGCAAGCACCTAATCTATTAATCGATGAACTGATAATTATGTTCTAAAAAATAAAATAATATATTGTCATCGCGAATATATTAATATACAAAATTTGAAAACTCTTGTACATCGAGAAATGAATAAAAAATTGATTACAAGGTTCAATCTTTACGATCGTAATAGCATAAAGTAGATTTAAAAGTTTATAAAAACATTTTTTTGGCTTATGGAAGAGAAGTGGTTTATTCTCTTCTTTTTGTGATGTAATATTTATATATTATTTTCTAGATGTTAGTGGAAGTACCACTATATTTGGTTAATATAGTAAGTACTTCCTTTATTTTAGTTATTTTAGAATTTTTTTAAATTTTTATTCATACAGAATCTAAAAAAATAGTACGGCATCGTGGCAAGGCATTAAACTGCAGCATACTTCATGTCCAAATTTTGATATGTAAAAAAAAAAAAAAAAAAAAAAACTTTATAAGAGGTATGTTTACACTATTAAGTCTAAAAATTTAAATAAGTTATTTTTTTGGTATTGAAGACAAGCTTCAGTTCAGTAGAAATAATAACTACCAAATCAATACTATTAACTTTCATTTAATTTAATGTCAGGTCATTTGGGATTATTGCTTATTCTTTTCAGACACTGGCGATATTACAACCAGTCATTTCGATGCTTTTGAACCGGTTTGTTTTACATTTGTTCTTACTAAATCGCAGCATTTCTTTGTCTCTCTTGATGCAATTTTTGATGACAATCGGCTTTATCAAACAGATGCTCAAACTGCAATTGAACTGAATGATTTTGAATATTTTTTGTGTTGATTCAATTCTTTGCGTATTTGTTTTTGGTTTGTTTGGTCTTTGTGTAATATCTTAAAAATTGGCCTAAGCGTTTGAGGTTATTATCATGTGAAAAGATATGTTGTGGTTCTCGTGAAAGTTTGTATAGTATAATAAAAATTTCATTTTTTAATGCAAAAGTTCTCAAATTTTCATTTCTTGGTGAGTTTGGCGGAATTCCAAGTGCTTTTTGCAATATATTCAGTAGCGTTTGTATTATATCTTAACTCTTTCTAGGGCCAAGTATGCTTCCCACCAAATTAATCAATCTTTGTATGAAATTATGTAGGTTGGAATAAGTTCTGACACATTTTTTTAGAAAGAAACTTAGATGCTTCAGTTCTTTATCTCAGACAAAATGATGTGTCTTGATTTGTTACTTAATTATTAATGAACCAAATTAATTAATCAAATTAAATTTATCTAATAAGCTAAGTGAATCCCTTTTCTTATTCTAATTTGAAGCCTAAAAATATTTTAACATAATATGACTACAAAAAATGGCCCTTTAAAGGGTTAAGCAAATAAATAGAAAAAAGGAAATTTCATAAAACAAATTATTTAACAAATTTTAATACATTATTCCTTTGGGTTCGCATTTATTTGAAAAAAATATCGCATTTGAAGTATATTAAATTTTTAGAGTATGTTTAAATAGTAGATTTTATGCAAATATATTATTTGTATAATATTATATGGTATTAAAATAACTTAAGGCAATTAGTATTACAAACCAAAGGGAATACCTCCTTCGAAACTTTCTCGCGTACTTTTCACTAAAGGTCTCGTTTTCGTCTTCCAGCATAAAATTGTGAACCTTGAGTAAAGCCGCGAATACCATTAAAACCCTTTAAAGGGCCATTTTTTTCTAATCATATTATGTTTAAATATTTTTAGGCTTGAAATTAGAATAAGAAAAGGGATTCTTTTAGCTTATTAGATAAATTTAATTTGGTTAATTAATAATCAAGTAACAAATCACGACACATCATTTTGTGTAAGATAAAGAACTGAAGTATCTTAGTTTTTGTTTTACTAAAATAATTTGTCAGAACTTATGCTACTACATCATTTCATACAAAAATTGATAAATTTGGTGGGAAGCAAACTTCCCACGGCCCTAGAAAGGTTTAGTCAGCGCTGGCAAACAATATACGAAACATTGATCTTTGGCATGAATCTAGCATTTTTATGTCGTACCTTTACGTATTTTGGATGCCTATGATTAAAACCAAAATTTGTGACAAAACTATAGTTGTGGTCACAAGATAACTAGAGTATAATATAAGTCACAAGATAACTAGATAAATGCTTTTATGAGTTGTGTTTACATTCATGCGGAATTGCAGACAGATAGATGGTCTACTCTGTGGCATATTAGGTTCAAAATTAGATAAGTTCTATTTTGTAGATGCTTAACCTGTGTACCAAATTTTATCTACCTTGCTTCTTACGTTTTGTAATTATCGTATTCTCTTCACGGAATGCCGGTCAGACAACTTTTTCTGAATGGATTTCATAAAAAAAATTTGGTCTCAAGTCCTTATGCGATTTTCACCCTTTTAGTTCAAAGCGTTTTTTAATTATTATGTTCACAGGACATACATAATGCCAAAAATGTGTGTTTCAAACTTTAATTTGGTTAAAAATTTGGTTTTAAGCCACGATACCAAATTTCACCCGTCTAGCTCAAAATGTTTTTGGAGTTATCTTCGTCACAGACAGGCAGACGGACGGACATTTCTCAAAAATGTGTTTTTCGAACTCACAGGTCTAAAATGTGGAGATTCGTCAAAATATCGAGTTCGAATTTTTTGACGATTGCTATACTTCCTTTATACTACGTATACGAAAAAGTAAAAAAAAAAAAAAAGCCATCATTCAAAGATGCTGCAATTCTACACAAAAATTACACTTTCCTCATACACCTACAGTATTCTATAAATTCTTCACTGAATCAGTAAGTCGCACATTCCTAAAAAGGAAGGTGTTATCTAATTAGATTATTAAAAAAAATAGTTAAGGGAGTTAATAGATTAAACTACCCTTTTTAACCTCAGCCGCTAAAAACCGGAATTTTCATAAACACGCAAGAAACGGAAGTAAAATGATGTTCTGAACTCTTAGCACTTGAAAATGAATATTCTTTTACGGACAGTTAAAATTCAGTCAATCCCAATCTGCTGTTTTGTTTTAATGATTGTCACAAAGCAACTTTATCGGATAATCTTCTGCAGCAGTAAATATTAATGGAGTGATGGCATCAAATGGATTTTCAGTCAATGCAAATTATCGATGTCATCATTTTGAAAGTATACGAGGGTTGCATATAAAATATTTGACATGTTTTCGAGAAAACTTTTTTGTTACTTGATAGAAACCCAAATCTCCAGCGAAATTGTCCCCTTGCGCCAGCACATATTCATCCCACCGATTCTTCCATTACTAAAACACCTTCGGAAGGCTGGAATGGTATTCATCTTCACGTTCTTCATTCTCTTCTCTACACCCGAAACGAAATCTTTGCAATGTCATCTTTCCATTTTGGAAACAGTTAAAAGTCGCAAGGAGCTATGTCTAGTGAGTACGGAGGTTGGCGAAGGATTAGAATTTCATGTTTCGCCAAGAAATTCTGAATCAGGTGTGATGAATGTACTAAATAATTAAAATGGTGTATTGTCTATTTTTCGCCGTTCAGAAGTATGATCTTTTGCGCTGAATTGCGACACGGAGTTGGTAGAGAACTTGTTGACTGCACTATTTTGTCAGTGTTTGTCTATCTAGTGCATACTCTCAATGTACAACATGGATAAAAGGATACAATTAGGATCACCTTGATTTTGCTTCGCATTATCGTCTTTTTTTCAGCCTTCAGGAAACTGAAATCCTTCTATTGTAACGACTGCGCTTTTGTTTCCAAATCATACAATGTACACCCATGATTCATCTTCAATTATCACAAAAAAAAAATCGAGACCATAGTTCTGAGAAAGTTTTGTGCAACCTCAAGATGAAGCTCTTTCTGTTTGGGCGCAGATTTTGAAGCCACTCTGTACATGTACACAAAATTTGCAGTGCAGAATCTTTTCTGATCCTTCTCTCGCACAGCCAATTACGGTCATCTTTAATCAAAATTTCTATTCTCTCAATTGCAGTTACATCCTGAGTGGTTTGTGATCACCCAGAACGCTGGTCATTAATCACTGATGAGGCCTTTTTTAAAATATCTGTTGAAGGATTCTCTAATTTGTGTTGTCTCCCCTTAGCATCGTCTATAAACACCTGTTGAATTTTACAAAATGTTTCGCTTTGAGAATCGCCAAACTTTTAACAAAATTTGATGTAGTGTCTTTGCTTAATTCTCTCAACCATCACAAGAAAAATAAAAATATCAAATAAACACATGTCGGTGGCCACCAACCGTGACTAGTACAAACAGAAGAAAAAATTCAAGCATGCGCAACAAGGTCTCTTACCACTATGCACACTAACGTCACCTTGGCGCCATTTCTGTGTCCTGGAAAATTCAAGGTCTTATACTTTTTATGCAAACTTCGTATTTCTCAATCTAGGTGAGTAACTATGATAAGTATTCAGAAAAAAGGCTGGACTGGTAAGTTGAATTAAAATGTAAATGAAATTATAAAAATTATATAACTCGTAATGCCTTTGTTAGGAAACTTTACCTGCCCTCTTTCCAAAACCGTGGGACAGAATTTTACGAATAACTATTATAATGCAAAAATGTGTACATTTTTCTTACTATCTCTAAATATTCCAGTTTTCTACTTCCAAGAAGAGTTCTACCCTCTTTTCATCCTCTTGATGCCATGCTTCTGTAAAAATTGTCCAATTTCATTTGTTAATCTATTTTTTTTTCAGGTACCTACTGTTTTGTTTAAGATTACTATTGTTCATTTTTGATTCAAGTGTAAAAGAGACGTATTCTCAGAATAAAGCAGGCTTATTTGCAAAATGTTTTTGAAGACTTCAAATTCTATAGTATATTATTTCGGCCTACGAAAAACTTTTTTTTTTCATTCCATTGCAGTTTCATATTTTTCTGCCTAGATTTGTTTTTCACAATCTGAATTGGCCGCAACAATTTTCAGTATACATTAATTATGTTATTATTAGCGGTTAGTACAAAGTTTTTTCTTGAATACAAAATATTAGTGTGAAAAAATCTAGTGATTATTGTAACAAAAATTTTATATCATTGCATAGTCCTTTCCTGAAGTTTATTATTACTATTATTAATGGTCATCTGGAGAATTGAATAAAATTTTAATTTTTAACACTACAGAATTGACAAAAGGAAAACTGAGTGCCTTTTTTTTGATACTTTGAAATCAATTATTTTTATTCAAGGTGGTTTTAAATATTACAATAATTGATAATAAGGATGACACACATTTTATTAATGTTGAGTGAATTTCAATTCGTTGATTTAGTTCCTTTTTGACTTTCCCGTAAACGTTGGATAAAGTATTGTAATCGTTAAAAAATAAGAACTCGCTCCGAGTGCGAAAAACATATTTTTCGAAAATGTCCGTCTGTCTGTCTGTGACAAAGATACTTTAGTAACGCCTTGATCTAGGCGGTTGAAATTTGGTATACGATCTTTACTCCAAATTTGCAAATTTCTATCACATTTTGAGCAAAATCTGTTCAGAGGAAGTCCATTTGTCCGGCTGTTCGAACTTCAGTTAACACAATATAACTACATAACGAAGATAGCTATGCATATAAAATTCGGTGCACAGATTTAACATCTATAGTATAGACGCCTGTCAAATTGTGAGCGATATCGAACAAATGGTTGACCGTCTGTTGGTACTTTCAGAATCATGTAAATGTGATAGCTGAAAAATGCAATGACTTAAATATATCAAATTTGTTATGTGATTTTGTGACTATAATTGTAATTCTGTATTAAATTTTATTTCAATCGGTTTGGAGAAACGCGTCTAAAACAAGAATTAGACACGAATTTTCGGATATTATTGGCCGCCTGTCAGTGATTAATCGCCAAAACATTCGCCATGGATCATACGATAGATTCAATGTAAATACAAAATTCACGCCAAAGGTTAATATTTCTTAAATATTGTGCACCTATTCCATGGAAGGCTCTTTCTGGGATGACGCCTTTATTAGAGAGTATGCGAGAAAGTTTAGGGGAGACCAAATAGTTAGTTTAAATATGTTTTGCAAAGCTTTCTCACAAAATGAATTATTTGAAAATTTCAGAAATTTATTCAATATTTACATAATTGCTTGAAGCTTTATTGAATCAACTAATATATGTACATCTTAGATTCAAGCGTATTTTTATTGGTATGCAAACAGAATGCTTTAAAACTTAAATAAAGCAACAAAAATAAATATCAAACGTTATATAAAAATTTCAAGGTATTATTTGATAAACCAACCGGAAACTTTATGGTAATTTATGCACTTATCTAAAGTATTAAAGCTACAAAAGATATACCATATTTCCTACAAAATGGACAGGCTTGAATTCTAAATCCATTTAATAGCAGCATTGAAAATTCAGCCAACTTTTTTTTTTTTTTTTACTTTTATTACATGCTCGATAATCTTTAAATGTCAAGGCTCTTGTATAAAATATGAATTTTATTCAATTGCGAATGACATGGCTCTATTCCTGAAAAGTGAAAATAAAGCTTCATTTCGCACATTTTATATTCAGTGTTGAAAATGACGACGTTATAAATTCCACTGTGTGTGCCATTTCCAGAAGAGCTCTTGACCATTCATGAATTGAAGCATCCTTGACCAGTTGATAGACACGATAAGCACTTTCCTTTTTCTCCCATTATTTGTTCAAAAAGCGCAGTTTTACTGCTGCGGCATGTGTTTTGTGAGTTTATTTTTAAAACATTCTACGGTCTATGCTTCGATGAACATCTATGATGCATATCCCTTCGTGGCTTCGTTTTCGGTTTACTTTTGCTCGAAATAAATAAGGAAGATATCACGGTTTATTGCAGATGATAAAGTTATCGTCTGCAAAATCTTGATGCTTCAGCACAACGTATCTCGTAATAGTAAGCATTTTCTGTTCTCTTTCTTTTATGGCATGAAGACTGCATTTTGATAAGAAAAAAATCGCTTCTTTTTTTTTAATTCTTAGCAGATTTTTATTTGCAATATATATAATATTGTAATCTTCAGAGAATAAGATATCTTTATTCTTTTATAAACTTTCAAGCGTTATTTGCAGTATTTTTATGCATGCAGTTGCTTGGCCGATTTATTTCATTAAGGGAGGCATAATTCACTAACGAAGCTCTTAGCAGCGATGCGTCAGTCTACATCTCGACACAAGAGCAGAAGAGACCGAAATTTTTCCCTTCGGTTGTTTTACAGTGAGATTTTGATAGGGATTTCTTTGACACGTGTAGATTTAGAAAAGGGAATCTTAAGTGTCTTTAAAAGAATATTGTAAGCATTAGAGATATTTATCTCTTCTCTCAGATCGTGAGAACCTTCTGAATTAAGCAGCTTTACAAAGCGCGTACAGAATTAAATAAAAAAAGTGGGAATTGAATCAGGAAATTAAAGAACATTTTAGAATGAAGTTAATATGAATTAAATTAAAATAAAAATTAAGAAATTAACTAAGATTTGAATTAGATTAAGAGATACAATTACATATATATATAAAAAATATTGTAATCATCAAGGAATTAAATGTATTGGTTTCTTTTATACTCCCTGAATTCGATAAAACCATTTTTGAATTACATCTAAGGGCACTGAAACAACAATAATAATAATAATAAAAAGATAAAAGATGGCACAAATTCTCTTCAATAAGTTTGTAAATTACTATGAAATTGTGGACAAATTTGCAGAGAGGTCTATCTTTCTGTCCAAGTACATGCAAATGCATTAACTCAAAAATGGAAACATACTAGACTCCTAAAATTTTAAATACATTGTTATGACTGACCAGAGTTTGGATGAAATCCGTCAATGTATTGGCTGTCTGTCGATCTGTCTTTTCACTTAAAAAAGTTACAATTATATGAATAAATTTTATCAGAAGATTTTTGAGTAAAAATAATAGAATTGTTATTCAATGTAATTTTTTGATTAAGTGAACTAATATTTGTTTCATTTTGGGCTAAATCTATTAAAGAATAAACTGTTTGCTATCCCGTGTAGATTTGAATACGATAAATCCAGAACATATTGCTCTGTATTATTCCGTACTCTTTAATTAGTTATATTAACTAATTATTAGTTAGTTAGTTTATATTATTTTATTTATACTATTACTTATTATTTTATTATTATTTAGTTAGTTTAGTTATATTAACGTCCCATTTTAATGCTATTTTGGAATGGACCTCATAATTTTGAACCACGGTCGGATAATGAGGACGACACCTGAGTTGGCACCCTCCTCTCCACACCGCACTACATCAGCGGGAGGACATTTGGCTTAGACGGATTTAGCGCGCTCCTGGCCCGCTTACACGATGGCTCTTCGGTGGAATTGGGTCTCGAATTAGAAACCCTCCGGTTTCGAAGCCGAGACCTTACCACCAGGCCCCTCCTCTTTAGAGGGACAAAACTTCTAACTTCTTCTCTTTTCTTTTCTACAAAGCTAAGCACAAACTGCTTTGTATTGCATTAGTACACTTGGTAAGTCGAGGGAAGAATTTAGCATTAATATATGCGGAATCAATTCATACTCGCACAATATCCATCTTTTAATCTTAATTAATATTCAGTATGATTACTTGTAAGTTTAATTAATGTTCAGTATGATTTCCTTATAAGCTTAATTAATATTCAGTACTAGCTGGTACACGGTGCATTGCTGCCGCAGAAGAAATAATTTTGGAAATATCGTTCGGAATCTGAAATAGCTAACTTGTTTAATTAGGAATGATAGAAAGAAATATTTATTTTCTTATAGATAATCAACACATTTATTGAAATTGAATGATTTATAAAGGAATAGTATAAATAATATTTCTTCTTCTTTTTTTTTACTTTATTATTATTAAATGCTTCAGGGTTGGCAATATTTTTTTGTTTCTCCGTCTTCAGTAAAAACAAATAAATTTCGTGGCTGTCCTTCTCGTGAGCATCCAAAATACAACTGGCCATGTGAAAAACTTGGATTTTCTAGGTTCAAAGCAATAAGTTGATCAGGTTTCATCGCAATCGGTTGAACGGTACGGCAGCGCACAAGGTACGAATAAACAAAAATTCAATATTATAAATTAGGTTATTTTCGTGCAATTAGAAGACGTGTCCGTCTAGAAGAGCTGTTTTTCTTTAGAAATATCTCGAATATGATTAATTGACGAAAGGTTAGTAGAAAATCTCATGGGCAGAGCTTGGGAAATAAGAATATATGTATATTTACAATACATTTAGATATAAATATATGGAAACATTAAAAATTTCCTTTTCCTGCAACTCTTCTCTATTCATTATGTTCACAAACACTCAAATCAAAACTAATCTTTAAAAGCGAATCTAAACAAATAATAAATACTAACAGAAAAAAAAATGTAATGCTTAATACAAAATAAAAATTATGCTGAAAGAAAATATTAGCAGAAACTTCCAATGAATCAATGTAAATATTATGTAATAAAAATTGCAGATTTCAGCTCATTGACCTTTGTTAAAACCCAACATAAAAAAGAGATAAATAAAATGTGAATTATATGATCCCATACATAATTTTATTCCTGCTTAGATTTATTTACAGATTGATAGATCAGACAAATTAAACATTAAAAAAAACTGTAAGTTGCTTGACGCCAAAGCAAAAATTGGAATTTCCGTTTCCGATAATGACGCAAGGCCAAACAGTTGTATGTTACAAGAAGCGATTTCCCCTCAGGGGCTCACCTACTATGGGTGAGTACGGGTGTCCCAATCCCGAGGTACCCAGGGATCTTTACTCCCTTTAGGTTTACTCTCTTCTGCGCCTTCTGCTTTCTGCTCTGTTTTTTCTTTCCCTCGACGGCAAGCGAGGGAGCTCTCCATGAGAAACTGTCGCCGCTCTGTTTGCTTCTTGCTTCTCATGGACAGCCAAAACCCCACGTGTTGGCCGTGCGTGGCGACCCATTAGAAAGACGGGTGGTGCACTGTGGTCCCCGGTGTATCAATCGGCTGGTACCTAGTCACCTGAGTGGCTAGTTTGCTAGGGATCAAGCAAAGGGGTTACTCCTTGGGCTTGGCGTTAAGGGTGGTCACTGTCCCCGGGGGTAACTCCGAGCGTATAGGTTCCGGCTAGCACCAAGGTAAGTGCCGAGGCTGGGAATGGCCAGAGCCGGTGGCTGCCTTCCCTTGTTGGGCTCCGTGGTGGGCGGTGCCGTCGGGCCTGAATCTTATTTCATATCGTATGGGCTCCCGCAAAAAATCTCCCTTCAGTGGGCAAAAACTACCTAAATGTATTTTTAATCTCGAACAGTTTGATAAATATTTTGTAATAAAAAGAATATCAGAAAAAGAAACTTTCTATAACGTTTCTCCGTTTCTCGTTGAAAAGGCTATCTCTGCAACCATCGGTGAGGTTAAATCTATAAAAAAAATGCGTTCTGGAGATCTATTGATAGAAACTGATTCCAAAAAGCAATCCAACCATCTTTTAAAATTGAAAGCCATTGCACACATACCTGTTTCTGTAAGTCCTCATTCATCTCTGAATTTCTCCAAGGGTGTCATAACCTGCGGAGAACTATTTAATGTTCCCTTAGAAGAGATATCTGCCGAGTTGAAGAAGCAAGGCGTAACTCAAGTCAGCCAAATAAAAATCCGACGTGATGGACAACTTTCCCCAACCAAACATTACATACTCACATTCCACAATCCTAAATTGCCAGAATATATATATGCCGGTTACATCAAACTTCCAGTCAGACAGTATATACCATATCCATTAAGATGCTTCCAGTGCCAGCGCTTTGGCCATTCGAAAGTTAATTGCCGCGGGACACTCACTTGTGCCCGCTGTGCTGAAAAAGGGCATGATAGCCAGCAGTGCACGGCACAAGAAAAGTGCGTGAACTGCGGCGGAGACCATCCCTCTTATTCTAGAACTTGCCCCCGCTGGGAACTGGAGAAACAGGTCACAACTATCAAAATAAAGGAAAATTTAACATACCCCGAAGCCAGACGTAGGATTCTTACTCAGACACCTACTCCTGGTATCAGCTATGCTTCAGTTGCACAAAAAAACTTCTGTACAAACTGCAAATGTGAAAACTGTGTGAAAAAAACAGTTAAATTTAACACTCCCGAAAAAACATCGGATTCAGATTCTGATAAATCTTCTAAAAGTATTCCAGAAATCCATAAAATAGAACCATCGACTTCAAGAAAAGCTCCAAAGAAAAAACTAAAGAACTCGCAAGTATTAAAGCTGGCTAAACGTGGTCTCTCTCAAGTAGATCTCCCAGTAAAACTAAAAAAATCATCCTCACGAAATTCAGTCGCCCTAGGGCTGGCGACGAAAGGTATTGTCCACAAAGATTTAACGTCCATCTTTGGGGACAAAATAAGTAGCCCCGATTTTAAATTGCATCCCTCAGAGGATGAAGATGAACTTGAGATGAGTTGCGAATCTGAGGCAACTCCAACTAAGGCTTTTAATTACTCTCCTTCAAAAAAGCGTTCTTAATGGGTACCTTCCTCTCATGGAATTGTCGCGGCCTTCGTTCCAAACTTCAGGATATCAAGTCAATTTTTAACCAGTTTCATCCTATCTGTTTTGGTGTTCAAGAGACCCTCTTGACGCCTACCATTCCCATCAAATTACGCGGATATAGCTGTGTCCGGAAAGATGCAGGCACTGGATCTCATGGTTCTGGGGGTGTCTGCATCTTCACATCAAACCTCTATCCGAGCACACCTCTCAGTTTGCATACCACTCTTCAGGCTGTGGCTGTACAGGTCCATATACGATCTTTGGTCACAGTCTGCTGTATTTATCTTCCGCCTCATGATATCATACGTCAACTGGATCTTGATACCTTAGTGAGACAGCTTCCTAAGCCATTTATTATACTCGGCGATTTCAATGGACATAGTATTCTTTGGGGCTCGGATAGTACAAACTCTCGAGGGCAGCAGATCGAACAGTTTATTGCTAATAACTGTCTCTGTCTGCTCAATAATGATGAGCAAACGTACTTCCATGCGCCCACACGTAGCTTCCATTGTCTTGACCTAGCTATATGCACGCCTGAACTACTACCGTTGTTGAATTTGACAGTTGGGGATGATCTGCACAATAGCGATCACTTTCCCCTAATAATCTCCCACGCTGATAGCGGCGGTGTGACTATTTGTCCTCCGCGTTTCCTATTCCAGCGGGCAGATTGGAATACATTTTCCCAACTAGCAGTTATCAATGAGGCCATGGTCAGTAATGCAGACATTTCGAAAGCCTTACAAAATGTCATTGACACGATAATAAACGCCGCTAACGCTACCATTACAAAAACTTCCCCACGTCTAAGAAAATTTCGTAGACCGTGGTGGAATGAAGCCTGTCGCGACAGTCATAATAAACAGAAAAAACTCTGGAATCTATTTAGAAGGTACCCGACGACTGAGAACTTGATTGCTTTTAAAAGAGCGAAAGCGCTAGCTCGCCGTATTCGGCGCCGCAGTCAGAGAGAAGCATGGACTAAATTTGTTTCAACCATTACATCCTCTACCTCCAGTAAACTTTTATGGAAGAAGGTAAAAGCTGCTAATGGGATCTATAAAGAAAACTCTATTCCTGTTATAAAAACAGGTAATACGATGTATTCGAGCCCATTGGACATTGCTAACATACTTGGCCAAGCGTTTGCGCAAGTTTCCGCAACCGATTCTTACAGCCCTGATTTTTTGGCAATTAAGAATCGAAAGGAACGGCTACCTTTGCGCTTCAATGCCCGAAGTGCCCTTCCCTATAACTGTGAATTCAGGATGTATGAACTAAACATGGCTTTGTCTCAGGTTCATGATACCTGCCCTGGACCAGATGGAATCACGTATAACATGCTTCGCCATTTGAATACCATTTCCCTTTCCAATCTGTTGATATTATTTAACAGAATATGGACTGAGCAGAAGTACCCTTCACAATGGCGAGAAGCTGTTGTGATTCCTATCTTAAAACCTGGCAAAGAACCATCTGTCCCTCTGAACTACAGGCCGATTGCTCTTACAAATTGCCTTTGTAAGACCTTCGAGCGTATGGTCAACATGCGTCTAATTTTCGAGTTAGAGAAACAAGGATGCATCTCCCCGTTGCAGAGTGGTTTCCGTAGAGGTCGGTCTACTTTTGACAACCTCATACTATTGGAAACCCAAATTCGCAACGCATTTGTTAGGAGGAACCACCATGTTTCAATATTTTTTGACATAGAGAAAGCGTATGACCGTGCCTGGCGCTATGGCATACTTTCCACACTTTTTAATTTAGGTTTTAGAGGTAACTTGCCTATATACTTACAAAATTTTTTAACACAACGTTCTTTTCGAGTTCGAGTTGGTAACTCTTATTCTAATAATTTTATTCAAGCTGAGGGAGTTCCACAAGGAAGTGTCCTCAGTGTCACACTTTTTATTATTCATCTTAGCCAAATTTTAAATCATTTGCCTTCAACTGTAAATGGAACCCTTTATGTTGACGATCTGCAGATCTCATGCCAAGGTAGTAACATGGCACTAATAGAGCGACAATTGCAAAACGCAGTAAACAGAGTGGTAGCTTGGTGCAATAACAATGGCCACACTATCTCCCCAGAGAAAAGCAGCTGCATTCACTTTTGTCGGAAAAGAAACGTTCACCAGGATCCATGTATTCGAGTTAAGAATATTCAAATTCCTGTGGTGAATGAAGTACGGTTTTTGGGAGTAATTTTCGATCGGAAACTCACCTTCCTTCCGCATATATTATATTTGCGGAAGAAGTGTGAGAAATCATTAAATATTCTAAAAGTTCTCTCAAAAACATCTTGGGGTGCCGATCGAACCTCCCTTCTCCGTATTTATCAGGCAATCATTCTCTCTCGGATAGATTATGGATGTATGGTATATGGTTCCGCCCGCTCATCTGTTTTGCGGCGATTGGATACCATCCATCATTCAGCATTGCGCATTTGCTCTGGTGCGTTCCGGACATCTCCAGTTGAAAGCCTATATATTATATGTCACCAACTACCCCTTTCTTTAAGGCGACAGAAATTGTCTGCCACATTTTATTTTCGAACGAAATCTGTTCCGAAACATCCTTTGAGCGAAATGTCATTGCCAGTAGGTCTTCGTCGACTTTATAATGCCCGCCCTTCTCACATCCTTCCATTTTGTGAGAGAGCCAAATTGCTCCTTCAGGACTCGGACTTTAACACGATTCGTGTTAAAGCTGTTGATGTCTATAGTATCCCACCCTGGGATATCCCACAGTTTTCTTACTTGAATCCTTTCATTGGATTCGATAAATTCTCAACTGCTCCTGTGGTTTTCCAACAGATTTTTTTCTACCATCGCAATCAGTATTCTTCCTTTCATCCAATTTTCACGGATGGCTCGAAATCAGATGGTCATGTCGGCTGTGGCATAATATTTCCATCTGATACACTGAGCCACCGTCTTCATAATTGTTGCTCTGTTTTTACTGCTGAGTTGGTGGCAATTTTCTGTGCTCTACAGAAAATTTCACCCTCTACTCAGCGTAAATTTATTATCTACACCGATAGTATGAGTGCTTTGGAGACACTTTCGCATTACGACAATCGGACACATCCGATTGCTATTAAAATTTTGTTTACTTTGCGATTGCTGCAGAATGATGGGTTTCAAATAATTTTCTGTTGGATTCCGAGTCATGTCGGCATCTTGGGAAATGAGAGGGCAGACTTGGCTGCTAAATCTGCATCGACATTTTTGTGCATGGCTCTTCCCTTTTGTGATGTCAAAAGGTCCATTGTTCATCACTTCTCTTTTAACTGGCAAAAGTTATGGGATCTGCAGATCGGAAATAAATTGCATTCTGTTAAAACGGACATTGCTTTGTGGCCTGTTCATCCTATACGTGAGATGGATGTCAAATTGACTCGTCTCCGTATAGGGCATACGCGCTTCACCCATAAACATCTCATATTTGGAGAAAATGCGCCTAAGTGCAACAGTTGCAAAGTTTCTTTTACTGTTCATCATGTGTTAATTGAATGTCCTGTTTTTAATTCTTATCGTGCACGTTTTTTTACTTCGGCATCTTTAACATTGCAAGACCTGGTGGGTGAAAAATACCACCCAAATATTTTTAATTTTTTAAAAGCTATAAGTTTTTTCACTTGTATTTAGCATTTTTTTTCTCCTTTTGTGCTATATAAATGAATTACTTCTGTTTTGCTTTCTAATGAATCATAGTTTCGACTCTATTTGTATTTGTTTCATCTTTTTGCATGTGTTTTTATTTTTACACCGCTGATCTTGTTTTTTAATAAATGAATCTTTTATAAACATTTTTATAATTCTACCATTAGATTGGCGCAGCATGGCCAAGCATGGCTCTTGCGCCATAAAACTCAATCAATCAATCAATCAATCTACAAGAAGCGATTATATGTCAAGTAATATGAAGAATGACTTTTACTGATTGTCCAAAAATTATCATTCTTGAAAGTTATTGAGTCATTGCCTTTTCTGGGCATTCAATAAATGAGTTATGCATATTATCAACACCAATAAAACGGAAACCCAACTCGACATAAAAATGGAAAGGGTAATTCAACTTCAAAAAATTTTCTTAGACTACATTAGACATATCGTATTGTAAATGTCTTCTATGGATTGTAAAGTGGTAAAACAATAGCAAGCATGCTGACTATATTTTCGAAAGAAATACAAAGCATGCATCTTGAAGTGCTCGGTACAATATTTCGTGAAAATTTACTAGCGGACATAAGGATTTTCTTTTCTTTGTCTTAACCCTCTTACAGGAATAATACCTGCTGAATAAAATGAAGCAATAAAATGTGTCTTTTATGACGAATCCACTGTTATTTTTATGTTCTTTATTATTTATCTAAAAAAATTTTTTTATCATTATAGAGTATCGTTCTCAACATCACGCATCCAGGTTTAGTACCTAACACTCTGTATTTGGATATATTCATTTCAATTAATATTTTATCTGCAGACTTGTAGTTTACTGGTTGATATAATCATGGCTGCTTACTATAGAGTTTTCGTGGGTTTTTTTTTTTTTTTTTTTTTTGTTGTTAAAGAAGAATTAATGGTTTAATTAATTGTCACAAACTTTATTATAGCTTGTTTATATTTCAGCGTTTTTAAGAAAAGTTCTAAGTACGCGACAATATGATTGTGAAGGTAGACGTGTTGACACGCGAATTTGCTTTCATTGATTTTTATTAGACAGAAATCGTTTTGAATCAATTTTTAAGTAATAGGAAATCTCAAACTAATTTTTAAGTCAAAGAAGAAGAAGAAGAAAAAAAAATTCTGTCTCAGTGAGGTAAAAAAAAAATCCTGTTTAAATATATTTTTTCCATAATTTGGCACCTTTAATCTTTGCTTATTTAAGAAGACTTGGGAAACCCCATGTTGGTTGCTGGCTCAATATTTCATATGCATGAACAGGGGCCAATTTCTAGATAGGCTAGGAAGTTGCCTAGAAATGTTGGGCCAAAAAAAGGAGACGCAATCAGATCTATTAAAATGATACTATGAGCCAAAGTATTAAAAAAAATTCGCAAAAAAATACAAATTTAAATTCTGTACACTATAAAGTATTAAGAAAATATTAAAACGTTACTAACAGAGTTAGCAAGAAATAAGTTTCTCTCTTCAGATGGCTCTAGAATGCTTTCTGTTGTTCCAAATGAGATAAAATTTGAACTACAAAAAATTTAAACAATATGCTTAACATTTATTGAATAAAAAAAATTAGTAAAAAAATTCCACCGATAGGTGGCGTTTTAATACACATATGACATTTAATATGCTATTTAAATATTAAATAATATAAAAAATGGCATTAAAACTGCTTAGTGTGTTCCGCTTTATGTTGAATTGCAGAACCATATTTTCTACAATTGACCGAATTAAGTCTGTCGGAATGTCAGGCATATGGCGCCGAATGTTGATATCCTGCAAATGAGGCCATGCTATTGGATAATGACGGCTGATGCTTCGTGCATCTGTGAAATGCAGTTTTAACAAATGTTTTACACGACAATCAGCGTGAAGGGGTACGCCTTTCTGCATGCAGATGATGTCCTGAAGACATTCGTGCTGTTGAAGTTGTGGGATTACAAACATATCATGATACCGTTGTCTTATGACGGTATTTGCAGTTATCTTTCAAGAAAAAAAAAACTATTTATTAATAAAAGTAGTCGTAAAATGAAGCCATATTGGTTGATCTTGGCCGTATGAGGCTTTTCCGCTGCCCATTTTCGCATTTGCTTTAGTTAATTCGCCAATTGTTTCATGGCCAAGTGACGTCAACCGCCATTCCAGAAAGGAACTCAAATGCAAAAGTTACTTTTTTTTTCTAATTCTGTATAAATGATCAGAGTCTTATTTGTTTCATTGCATTCCCTAATTTTTTGCAGTATTTATAAATACCGAGCATCTCCTTAGAATATTTTGTGTATCATCATGGATGTCCCACAATTATGAGCCATAATAAATAAATGTCCTTTTTTAAAAAATAATTTTTAACAATAAATAAAATCCTTAAAAAAATTTTCTATGCCAAACAAAAATTAATTTAAAATCGATCATCAGCCTGCTATTAAATTTAAAAACGTGACAAAATTTGAAATATAATTCATAAGTTTATTATATGAGACGATTCCATGATGTATTCTGCCTTGACCTGCAAAATACCTAAATCTGCCATTGCTTGGCATGAAAACTGTTGAATTGTATCAGAATTAAAAATAGCCGGTTAAAAAAAATCCAAAATACTTACTCGATTCTACTCATCATGCGACTGATCTAAACACAAAAACTGCCATGTTAAAAAATATGCTAGAAATTTAAAGGTAGATTTCCATTGGTCTATTTATATTCCATTCGACCATTGATGAAACCGTACATTTTTAAAAACTAGTATTTATCTCTTATATTGCATTTACAATAACCATAAAATTTTCTGTTGCGCATATATACATTTCAAAAATTTAAATTATTATTCTGTTGCCCAAAAATGACTCAATTTGTTAGTATAAACTTGTGTGTGAGGTACATTAATCTTTGACCTAAATAAAAGCTCACTTTTATTTATATGAGGTTCCTTAATGTCGTGTCTTTTCTTTCTTCTTTATATGTTCGTAAGAGAATTTATTACCTCAAACTCGATCCACACTCAGGTGTTTTGTTGCCGTTCTTCTTTTTTTTAGATTGTTTTTTATCTTTCTAGAATAATTGGCTCGAAAACATCGTAATGTAATCCATTAATGATAGAAGTTGATATGCGCTTCCGAATATCGGCGCACTTTGTGTCGTTGTGCAAGAAAGTGAACGTAACTTTTATCCGTTCTTCTAACTGTTGATCCTCACTCCCCCCCCCCTTTTTTTTCTTCTTCTTTTTAATCGTCTCTTTCTTTTCAAAAAAAATTTTATGAGAAATTTTGAGGGCTTTGGTAAACGTAAGGACCAAACGAATAGAATCAGTTGAATCTCATTTGAATGTTATATTTTTTATTTTGATCATAATCAATGCATCTGTTACACCAAATATAAAATATAGAATATCTGATGGCTTTTATGTTAGTATTTCTTTTGATCTGAAGATAATATTTTAAGATTAATATTATAATCATATATAATTATTCTGTTTTTCCAAAGAGTTTCCTGTCCTTTATAAAAATAATACATTAATTTCTAAATTATCTAAAAACGTTCTGAAAAAATCATTCCACTTTTTATAGTAATGAAAATTTATGTAAGTTTGCATTCGTTAATACAAAATGTATGAGTTATTAAAAAGAAAACATAATTTTCGCGAGCCAATTGTTTTGAAAAAAATTCTTTCGTAAAACGAATTGTTCCGATTCTTCCAAAATAAAGATCCACAAAAATCGTCTGCATTTTTTTTTCTGAAAGTCTGCTAATTCTACCGTTTTTAAAAGTAAAATAAATGTCAGTTAATAAATGATGATAATCTGATAGAATTCGTTTGAGGCGATTTCTGAGTACCATTTTTGCAAATATTTACACATTTAATGTTGTATGATTTTAATTTTTCATGAAATCCTTTTTTATCCAGCATTTCATTTTTTCCCCTCACTGTAGTTCAGTAAATCGATATAAATAAGAAGGACCGAAAAATAATAAAAATATTTTTATTTTTTTCACTCCACTTGATTTTATTTAAATATTATTGTATTTATCATACAAGTATTTAGAATGCAAAAGACAAAGCAAAAAAAAAAAAAAAAGTGATGCAAATGCGAATCAGTGAGTAATTTTATACGGCAAATAATATCTGACTAAAAAAAAAGTACTAAAAACATTCTCGGGTTTCGTTAGTTTTTAATGGGCATGCGCATCGCTAGCTTCGGCTATTTTCTTACAAACGCTCAGAATAAATTATTTTTTCTAAAATTTTTTTGAAACAATCTGCAAGTAATGTTATCGCAGTATTCTTTGACAGATATTTACAACCTGTCCGAGGTAAGTAGAACAAACTTGTATATTACAAGTTTTTATGTCATTTTTTCCACCGCGGGTGTGTTTTTTATACTTCCGTCGTAAGATAAGAAATGTTCTGGGAAAACACTTGAAAACGATTTCGCCTTCGCTGGTCAATATTGAATACAAGTACTTAAATACGGTAGCTATAATGTTAAAAAAAAGTTTTTTTGATGCGTTTTTGTGCTTTTTTCCTTTTGAAAATCACCGATAATGATATTCCCACAACTTTCTCGCATATTTTCTTATAAAGTTGTCATGCTAGAAATCGCCTTGTATAACATTGGCGTAAAATAGTATGAAATAATACTTTTTGGTGTTAATTTAACAATTTTACAGAATTTATCGTGTTATCCTTGGCGAGTTATTTGGCAATTAATCGCTGGTATGCTGTTAATAGTATTCAAAATTTGAATTTGTTCTTTAGATTCCTTTTTTTCAATCAATCAAAACAAAAATTTGACACAAAACTGAAATTTTAGTCACAAAATCCCGTACCAAATTTGATATATTTAAGTCACTGCGTTTTTGAATAATCATGTTTACATGTTTCTGAAAGTACAGATCAACGAGGTCAATTCTTATTGGATTTGGCTCAAAATTCAACAGGTGTCTAGAATATAGATGTTAAGTCTGTGTACCGAATTTTATCTATCTAGCTATTTTGGGTTTGTAATTATCATGTTAACTTATATTGGAAGAGCCGGATAGATGGCCTTCCTCTGATTAAATTTTACGCAAAATTTGATAGAATCTGCAAATTTGGTGTAAAGAATTTATACCGAATTGCAATCGTCTAGCTGAAAGCGTTTTTGAATTATCTTTGTCACTGACAGATAGACATCTTCTAAAAATGTCTTTTTCTAACTCAGAGGTCTGAAACGCCGAGTCTTCGTCAAAATCTCGATTCGAATTTTTTTTACGAGTACTTGTACTTTCTCTATACTACGTATGCGAGAAAGTACCAAGGGAAAAGTTATTTAATCCAGACGTCATTAACAAGAAGCATATGCGAACTCTTCAAATTCTGAATTCCATTATCAAAAAATAATTTATCAATCCACTAATAAATATGTCATTGATGTTACAGGGTCGAATTTTTAAATAGGCTTGACTGGTTAAGGGCCCATCAACTTTAGATTTTTTTTTTCGAGCCCTCAATTTTTTTTTCATTTTTTTAAGCTTTATTTTGAGAATTATTTAAATTTTTTTCCTTTCATTTGACTATAAAGGCCGTGCAATTTAATTTACTCTAATCAAAATCGTTCTATTTAAATTAATTTTATAACATTACTGTAGTAAAATTCCTAAATAATTATCGTCTGCAACTTTTATATTATTTTGTAATTTTAAGAAAATATAGATCTTTATTATTTAAAAAAAATGTCTGCCAGTGTTATTATATTTTATTTATATACTATTCAGAAAAGTTCTGTCAGTTTTGTTTTTACTATTTTGTTTAAAATTACTTTTAAATTTGCGCTTGTGCATTTTTTTTTATACTCGATATACTGAAACCAAATATTAGAATGTGATCTGCAATTAAGCATTTTGCTATTCAAGTATATCGAAATTTGCTATTTAAAATTACTTATATAAAAAAAAATTTAAAACCGATAAAAGAAATATTAGATTTGGGAAGTTTTGAAAAAAAAATGGAGCCCCGTGTTTTTTATTGTCAAAACCCTAGTAAGTTTAATCTGGTCTTATGATATTGCCAAATAAAGTTGATCAGTTAATTTCAAACGATTTTTATCAAGTTTTATTATTAATAAATATGAATACTGTACCTGGTATAATTGAATTATAAAATGTCCCTACATTTTCAAAAAACACAGTGTCTCTTTGAACTTCAATCGCTTAGGTCAACAGGAGTCGAATATAAAATTCTTACATGTGGTTCCTGATCATTCCCCTTTCGGAAGTCGCATTGTTTGCCAATGAATTGTGTCTGTGGGAACGGATAAGTGTGTCGTTCACTTTGCGGAACCTTGACCAGAGCGTGACTTTTGGTGTCGTTTCGTATCAGGAGACAGTCGAAGTGAAAACTTTTCAACGTTCTATTCTCTTGCAAATCACACTACTGACGATAATATCGACGATAGAAATGCAAAGTATCGAATGTGCGGTAGTCTGCAGTTGTATCAGTAAGATCTGTGGAAAATTAAGACAGGCTTTACAGTTTCTCGATCAAAAACTCCGTGTACTAAAATCAATACATTCTACTTTGTCCCAGCAAGGAAAGGAAACTGATGCATCAATGTCTATGAATATTTTTAGTATTTTTTAATGATGAAAATCTATCGCATCCTATTTTCAAAAAATATATATATAATTACCAGGAGCTCCATTTTTATCCGTCTAAAGCTGATCCAATCACTCCTTCCATGGGAATAATTACTTCGCACAGTTGGTTCAATGTCTTCACCAGTTCGTCATATTTTATAATCAGAAAAATATATATATTATGATTTTGAAGCTAATCATAAATATACGTAAATTGAACATTAATACTTCTTATTTGATTAAGTACCGCGTCAATTCGAAATCGAAATGCATCGATAACTCAATCGAAACACAATGATAATAAAATGAGTCATTCAACTAGAATCAATTAAACTAAAAGGAAAACATACATCCACTTAGATTGCGCTGCCATCTATGGGTTAGGAATACAAAAATTGCTGTAATGTTATGAATTTGTTTTAATTTATAGTTGATATGCCGGGCGTTACTTGGAATTTAAATACTTCCATGTATAATATTTTTAGTATAAAAGCCAATTTTGTATAAATTATTAAAATGTGCATAAACATTTTACTATACCTATTTATATCATTTTATTATATTTATTTAAAATATATTCGAACCTTAGTCATTTATAATCGTTTGGAAATGAAGAATTCTTTCACTTTTTTAAGGCTTTTTTAAATAATTATTTTAAGCCCATAAAAAATCCAAATAATATGAAACAAAATTTTAAAAAAAATAGTGATAATTTATTTCAAAACCGTATTCGTTAAATTTTTTAAAAAATAATAAAAAGATAAAAGAAAGTAAGAAGAAAGTATAAAGAAAAGGAGTTTTATAAGATAAACTGCTTACCAAGAGCTACTAAATTTGGCACAAATATGCCGGGTGTCCCATAAATTTGTAAATACTTTAAAAATTCATAAAAATTGAAGGAATGAGTATATTTTAATGCGGTTTAGGAAACTGTTATTCTCATGAAGGGAGATTTTTTTTCATACAAAAAAAGAAATAGTTCAAAAATTTGTCGATAGAGGGCGCTAAACACAAGCAAAACATAAAATTCTACGGGAAAAATACTTTTATTTGCATGCAAGCAATTGTTTACATGCGTATCACACCAGTACGACAGTACTTGTTCTATGCGTCCGCCATCACCACAAATAACAGTTTGGAAGCGGCAGACAACACTGGTAACTGCATCATACAGCATATCCGGATGAATGCATGAGATTTCGTGGCGAATGGCTTCCTTTAGCTGCACTAACGAAGTTGGCCTATGGCAGTACACCCGAGACTTAAGGTAACCCCATAGCCAAAAATCAAAGGGTGTTAAATCTGGTGAGCGTGGGGGCCATTCATGTGTAAAGTGACGGATGATTATCCGTTCTTCATTAAAAGTTCCTCTCAAAAATGCCTTCACTTCGGTGTCGATGTGCGGAGGTGCCCCGTCTTGCATGAATGTCACTGTGTCAAGGACATCGTGCTCCAATAAGGACGGTATCACTTCCTTTTGTAACATTTCCAAGTAACTTGTTCCATTAACTGAACATGTCTTCCATCCTGCTTTTTTACAGGGCTTTTCAAAGAAAAAAGGCCTACAATAACGGATGCAGTGAAACCTCACCAAACAGTAACCCGTGGTGAATGCAGGGGCTTCTCAGTGTAAGCATGTGGATTCTCATGTGCCCATATTCTACAGTTATGGGTATTAACTGCTCCATGCAAAGCAAAATGAGCCTCATCTGTCCACAATATTTTCAGCAGCCATCGCGGATCATCTTCAATTTTAGCCAAAGCCCAATTTGAGAATTCCAATCTCTTAGCTGTATCATTTGGTAAGAGCTGATGTAGCGATTGCAATTTGTATAGGTACAATTGCAATACACCATGAAGGATACGGTACATCGAAGTCTTTGGTATACCAGTTATTCGTGCCACTTCTCGTGCGCTACTGACTGCATTTGTAGACTGTACCCTTAGCATGTCCATTTGCGAAGAGACATCGGGGGTACGGACTGTTGTTAAACGAGGTGCACCACTGCGTGGCCTATGACACAAACTTCCAGTTTCTTCGAAACGGTGTACTAGGAAAACAAGTCCAGCAGGAGTGATCGGACCTGAACCTTTCTTCAATCTTTTCTGGGTCCTAAACTTTCGTAAGGCTTCAGCCACCGATTCGTTGCTGACATAAAACAACTTTACCAATAGTGTTTTATCCACCAGTGTCAACATCTTAATACAAACCTTATGCAAACCTTTAGAAA
Organism: Argiope bruennichi; assembly: GCF_947563725.1. Lineage (NCBI taxonomy): Eukaryota > Metazoa > Arthropoda > Arachnida > Araneae > Araneidae > Argiope > Argiope bruennichi. Next base: position 75,442,486 of record NC_079160.1, read on the forward strand.
TGATGTGTCAATCGCTCACTCTGCCTTACATAAGACTTTAATTTGCATATTTCCATTGATTTGCTTGTGTGCAGCGCCCTCTATTGACAAATTTTTGAATTATTTTTTTTTTCTGTATCAAAAAAAATCCCCCTTCATGAGAATAAGTTTCGCAAACCGCATTCAAATATACCCAGTCCTTCAATTTTTATGAATTTTTAAAGTATTTACAAATTTATGGGACACCCGGTATTTTGGAGGGAGACGTGTGCTGGCTGGAACGTTAGATTTGCTATTGAAAAATTAAGCAAGATTTTGGCGTTTTAGCACCAAAATTTCGAAAATAGTATTGATTTAAAACTAATTTTTTTATAGTTTTAAAATTAAAAAAAAAGTCTTATTAATAATATCAGTTTGTATCAAATTTTCATGAATTTCGACATTTTTTAAATATGTTTTTGCTTAAATTCCATCGATATATTTCATTTTTGAAATGAAATTTAAACCGCTTTCATCGTTTCATTGAATATTTGATCGTATAATTTTCTTACAGTGTTTAAAGCTAAAGAAGAAATTTCCTTTCAATTATTTATATGGTTTATATGAAGACTCAAATGTTTTCATTACCGCAAACGGAAACTTTGATATACATTACCCAAACACTTAAGTTTTTAATAGTACTCAGATGTCTCGGGAATCGAGTCCACCAGGAAAGTTCATGTGCACAATAAACAGAACATGTGTAAGTCATATCACTGACTCTCCGACCGCCCGAAGGTACACGGATAACGAAAACTGAATGACCGGACCTCCGCAACAGCAACAGTGGCGGGAACTATGGTTGAGTCCTAAAGGCCATCACCGGCTACGGTACAACCCTTCCCGAAGGAAGTACGTCCCGTCATCGATGGGAGGAGCCAGATCCCCCCACCTTTTTGTGTTCCCTCCAGGGTGGAGAAATCCAACCGCCATGCCGGAAGCATCTACTCCTCATTTCGAGGTGTACCCCCCTCCTCGGGGTTTCGGAACATGTATAAGGTTATTTTAATGTCTCTCAGAATTTGATGCTTAAAAACACTTGATAGAATCATGAACATCATATTATGCTTCAGAGATTTGATGGGAATTAAACGCTCTCTTTTTTTTCCCAGCTAATCAGTTGGTCTCTAAAGGCGGTTAGTATAATATATGTGTGGTTAAAAGAAAATAATAATACAAATCATTGTGAATATAATTGTAAATATTTTCGTGAAAGAAATAATCTTCTAGAATTGAAGTTCAGAACCGTCGAGTGAGGATTAATGGTGGCGTTGTTTACTATTACCGAATGGGAAAGTGTTACGCCTTCTGAACTTTGGAATTAAAATCCTGTCACGCAAACCAGGGAGAAAAAATATCCCAACCACGAGCTTTTTTATTTGTCTGTTATATAATGAAAACTTTCAGACACGAAGTCGTAATGGAGTCGTTTTCAAACTTTCCATTTTGTGCTCATCAACCGTCAAAGACTATGGCTCATCTACGCTCTCGTAAAATGTAACACCCTCCCCCCTTCCCCACACACACACGTCCCCATTGTTCCAACCTGCGAGTTAATAGTGATGCTTCGTTGCAAACGAACGCCGTGCTGATCGAATTTTGATTACCTCATTTTTTATTCCCCGATTCCTCATTATTTTATACTTTTAGTAATAATGAGGTAATGGAATAGTTCCGTCTAAATCGGAACGATTTTGATTTTATACTTAATATGATATCTCCTCTAACCGGACCTCAGAATTTACGATTCAGATTTTTTTCCCAAGAATGTTCAATGCAAAGACACATAAATAAACAACATAAATACATACATTGGCTTTTTTAACCCCCTAAATTGTCGCGATAATACATGCATCGAATTATCATTTTTCAGATTTATAAATTGAAATTCTTGCGTAACATTGCAATTAAAAAATTACACATAATCCACTAACACCCAATAAAATATCATATTTCTGAAGCAGAAGATTCTTCTGGTTAGATAATAAAACCGCGATGGTGGTCTCCCTAAAACTTTCTCGCATATTCTAATAAAAGTTATATACCAAAGAACGCCTTGCACGGCACTGGCGTACAATAGTTACGAAAGATTAACCTCTGTCGTGAATTTAGTATTTTTAGTAAATTTATCGTGTCAACTTTGGCGAGTTATTTGGCGATTAATCCCTAGCATGCGGTTAATAGTATTTCAAAATCAAATTTGCGTTTTAGATGCGTTTTTCCCAACTAATTAAATCCGATATTTGATTTTTAAAAAATACAGGATTAGCTTTAACTTGTGATTAAAAAATCTTTTTACCAAATTTAATATATTTAACTCATTGCGTTTTTTGAGCAATTGCGTTGATATGTTTGGAAGTATAGACTGACCGACGGTTAATTCCTCATTGGATTTGGTTCAAAATTCGACGAGTGTCTACACTACAAATGTTAAATGGGTGTACCGAATCTTATCTACCTAGTTCTCTTCGTTTTGTAGTACTCGTGTTAAATTACATTTCGAAGAGCAGGACAGACAGACTTCCACTGAGCAGATTGTACTCGAAATGTGAAAGAAATGTACAAATTTGATGAAAAGAACGCATAACAAATTTCATCCACCTAGATCAAAGCGTTTCTTAATTATCATTGTCACAGATAGACAGACGGGCATTTTTCAAAAATGTGTTTTTCGATCTGAAGGATGTCTAAAACGTGGAGATTCGTCAAAATCTCGAGTTCGAATTTTTGGACGATTACTATGTTTTCTCTGTACTACGTATAAGAGGAAGTAATAAAGGCAAAACAGTTAAATGATTAACAGTATTTATGCTTTCACCCGTGGAAATTAATGTTTGCTCGTCAAATTCCCCGTAACAGTATGATGAGTTTTGTATTTAGTTTCATAGTTTAGTAAAGAAAATCCAGCATACTATATGGCCGTCACCGAAGACTGGATTGGGCCCGAGCATTGATAGACACACAATTTAGATGTCAAGGCCACACATTAGATTTCATTTATTGCGTGAAATTACGGAATCGCGAGTCACTTCGTTTCATGATTCATGCATTTATTCTTTCAAGCGTTTGGTTGCACAAGAATACCCAAATGGGATCCGCGCCATTTCAGAATTTTGCTGCAATCAAGGCCTTTATCTCACGCTTTTTGTATATAATTAGATGTATGAAAAGAGGCGATTTACTGAATAATAAATACTGATGTGGTTTAACTTTTTTTAACAAATAGTTCTCCCTTCGAATTTCTATATATTTCCACAATATAATGTGTTGTGCTTAGTTCCCCCGTATATTAAAGGGCTTCAAATCTATTGTGAATTTTAACAGGGCCGGATAAAGCCCTCTAAGGGTCCTTAGGCAATATAATTTTAGGGAGTTTCTTTTTAATCCGTCACTTCTTACTCCAGATATTTTTTAGTGACCTTAATTGTGTAAACAGTTTTTATGTAGCAAATTCTGATGTAGCATGTAGCATGATCTGATTTATGTAGCATGATCTGATTAAACCTTTCTTTACGGAGTCCTTTCGAAAGAGTTTTTTTTTTTTTTTTGCATTTTTCATATAAAAAAATTCAAGATTAAAATTTTATTTTTAAAATTAATTATTATTAATTTATTTCTTAATATTTTATTTATTTTATTGTAAATTAATTTTAAACTAAAAAAGCTAAATAGTAAAGAAAAACTTGAGCATAATATAGATACTATTATAGAATGTTAGGTCCGTTTTACTTGCGGTTATATATTTTTTCAATCATTCTGCTTAGTTTTGTTTTGTTTATATTCAAAATTTGTGCAATGTTTCAATATATTACGTAGTAAAGCTATCTTTTTCATCTCATCTATTAAAATGAAATCCGTCTAGCGCATGCGCTAAAGGCGTGAGGGATTTCTTACCTCAAAACATTTTCTAGCCTATTGCATGTTTTTTACTTATCTTGTCTGCAGATAAACATTATTCCATAAATGTTTTTTTTTCTTTTTTTACAGGGACGTCTAAAATATGAATCTTCATTAAAATATAGAAATCTTTTTAGTGATTACGCTGCTTTTATTTTTTTTCATACACAAAAAAATAAGAAATTTTCGGGGCTTATAAATATAATGTTCAATGCTGATTTTGTATAAATGTATTGCAATACATTTTTTATTATCTTAAATTTTCTTACATCTCCAATATTTATAACATGGAGTCTCAATTCTTATTCTTTACCTTTCAGGCTTTTATTCTTTACTATTCTTTGGTTTCTCTACTTACTTGGTTTTATTTCTCTTTAAAGTATCTGTAGTGGATATGAGCAATATCTATTAACGAGTTCAATATTTAATAAATATTACAAATTAAATATTTTTTTTTTGTTTCTACATTGACTAATCGCATTGTTTAAATTTTATTCATAGGTTTATATTGAAATACAAAAAAATATTTCTCACCTAAAAATAAATGTCTCTTAGGATGAAAGAAGCTGTGACTACATTTCTAAAGAAAGTTTATTATGCTACAAATGTGGAAATTCCAACAGTTATGAAATTTCTATACTCTTATATTAAAATCGGTGACGATCCAGATAGAACCTCTATTTAGATAGTACACTTTTGACTTCCTGCGGTAATTCGTTAATGTGATCTGTACATATTTCTTTACTGGATTGTTATTTAGATAATAATCTGATTATAAGATATAAATAAATAAATTGTTTTAAGCAGAAATTTTACATGCATTTATTTTCTATACATATATTTCTTACAAACATTTCGTTAATCTTCTTCCTTTTAGTGACATTTCATTAATATCTATATTTTCCCTTTTTAGGAACGTTTCCTGAATATCCGGTTGAAAATGTCCTGAACCACCTCGTGATGTATAATGACGATCGTTTGCTGTCTTCCTAGAGTGCCTGTACGAGCCCTTCAAAAGAATGCCTGGATCCTCCTGCCTTTACCCATTGTCACATTTTTCATCTTTGTGTACGCACCCTTGGACACCCTCCTGGTCACCAACGCCAATCACCCTCAAATTCCATTAAAATCTGCATTTGTCGAGAAAACTACCACAGATAGTCATGGATTTCAACAGATTTTCCAAGTACCTACTGCTGAAGAGAGAAGAGTTTCGGAGGCCATTCAAAATGAACGACAAGGAACCCTTCAAACGGCAGCTGCTGTTATTAAGAGTTTGAATGCTTCAAAACATCTGGCCTTTCAGACATCGACAGCACGCTCTAGGGATTTTACCATTCATGTTTGGAAACACGGCGAGCGTATGAAAAGGCGATTTCTTCGATCCTATGGTAGATTCATGAAAGATCCTTATTCCTCGTGTAGTGTAAACAATTGTCGTTTGTCCACAAATGATTCTCGCATCAATGAAAGCGATGCCGTTTTATTCCACCTCCATCAAACGAAAGGCCCGCAAACCTTACCTTCCTACCACCCCGAAAAGCAGATATGGATATTTTTCACTGACGAATCGCCCTTGCATACGTTCCTCACTACCAGAAAATACACCATGAAAGATTACAATGGCTTGTTCAACTGGAGCATGACCTACAGAAGCGATTCGGATGTTCCTGTCCCTTATGGTAAGACTGTACCTCTGAGTGAGAAGGAAAAGGCGAGTTACAAATTCAAGGATTTCGCGACCTTGAAGCAGAAAGGGGTGGCCATTCTGGGTAGCAATTGTGGAGGGCAAAACCACCGGTGGGACTATGTGAGAGAATTGCAGAGGTTTATTGATGTCGACATCTATGGTGGATGTGGCACACACAAATGTCCAGGACATTTCACCAAAGATTGCCCTTTGATCGGGGATTATAAATTCTACCTCGCTTTTGAGAATTCGAACTGCAATGAGTACATCACCGAGAAACTCTGGTGGAACGCTTACAGCAAGGAGGTAGTCCCCGTCGTGATGGGGGCTCCGAAATCAGATTATGAAAAGCTGTGTCCACCAGATTCTTTCATCCACACGGATGACTTTCAATCACCTTCCGATTTAGCGAAGTATCTAGATTACTTGATGTACAACGATACAGCCTATAATTCGTTTTTCGATTGGAAGAAAAATTACAAAGTTGTGAACGAGCATGGATATTTCGGTTCCCCGTCTCTGCATTTGTGCTACATCTGTGAAGCTCTCAACAACTTCTACGGGGCCACACCAAAGATGTATAATGATTTGCAGTCGTTTTGGAATCCAAAAACGGATTGCCATAAAGCGTCTTGGACACCTGAAGATTAAAAATTTGAACCATTTTACCATGTTGGAGGAATTTCATTCAAACATTCCATTTCAGAACAACCCATGATTTTACAGAATTTTGTGTTTTGGTAAATTATTGATGTATTTATTCCTATTGAAACCAAAGTTTTTAATTTTTTTATCACAACTTGTTCAAGTTTTACAAATGCTTTATTATTTTCGAAATGAATGAAAACTTTGAATAAAATTGGGTGCTTTTTTACTGATATATACAGTTTTTTTTTTTTTTTTGTAACATATCCACTGTTTTATTATGTAGTACTTAAAACTCCATATTTTTTGATACTGATACTACTAACAACCTCCGACAAGATTCAAAATTTGTGCTTGATTCCCATTTTACTTCTTAACCCTTTGACTACTCATTTATTTGAAACGACTTTTGTATTTGAAGCGTATTTAATTTCTTGAATATGGGAAGACAGTAGCTTTTACGTAAGAATTCATGTATTTCTTATTATTCAGAATATATACTACATGATATTGAGATAACTTAAGCTAATTAGAATTACAAAAAAAAAAAAATAATAAGTGGAAACATTAATTCAAACAAATAAGGGACATCAAATATACCCAAAGGGTTAAGTCCTTAACTGCCATTTTTTTTTTTAAATTTTTGACGGAATAAAATATATATAATACAAAATAAGTGTCGTAATAGTTTAATTATATTCAAATTATGTTTTATTTTGAAACTGTTTAATATTTTTGAAAAAAGAATATCGTAATAAAATGATCCATAAAATCATTTCAATAAAAACTGAGTAAGTAGCAGATTGTTACTATTATCTCTAAATTACATATAAAAATTCTGTTCCGTTCAACTTACAGATGAATTTCAAAATTGTTCGCTTATTGTAACAAAAGGAAGCACAGAATAAACAGTTTCTGTTACACACAATGTTGAACTGATATATACATATGCAGAATGAAACTAAACTGTAAGGTGTACCAAATATATTTTTGATGCCGAGTGGCGTACGTAAAATTCCCAAATGGGGATCGTGGCAGCTAATGGGTTAATATAAAAAAAAGGGAAGAATTATTTGGCTGTTGATAACATCAGGAAAATTATTTGCTAAAAATATTGAATTTAAAATAAAATAAGCTATTACCTACAGAATACGAAAATTCTAAAACGTATATTTATTTAAAATCGAGATCCAACTCTCATCTATAAAGAATTCTGGCAAAACTTTTAGCTGAAGAAAATAACTGTTTATATTAGCTTCACGCTTTTTTTTCTCATATTTTTAAAATGTGAAATATATATTTATTTAGCTTTCACTCGTCAACCCGATGTTGTCCTCGAATCTTACACATCAGTTCGAATCATGCAAATATTAGTTCAATTTTTTTTTTTTTTTTTAACTTTTTGCCGCCAACATTGCAGTTTCACGATCAGCTTTTCTTTTCAAATTAACAGATTCTCGCTTGGCCTTTTTTCGTATTTTTTCTTCATCTGATATCGCTGTATGACCCATTACTATTTTTAAAAACAATGCACGGGTTAACACGTGTATTGCTTAGGTATTCTGACGATTGCTAGCCGAGAGACGCTAATTTCCGTTACTCGAAAAAAAAATAAACACATAGGAAAATCATTCATTAGTGTTGCCACAAAAGTTGGTTCTAAAAGTAGAATTAACAAAAAAATATTAATTTAAACTTATTTGGTTATCTAAACTTATTTACTTTTTTTTTGTCATCATTTCATTGTCAAGTGGAATATGAATACTTACTTATGACTTAATAATAATTTTTATTAAATATTTCAAACAATACGACAAAACTAACTTCAAAAATTATGGGTTAGTTGATTCGCTATCTGCCAATCATAAAGCGAATAAAATGCAATATTTACATAAAAAAATTTATGTAACAAAAATAGATTTTATCTTCCTAATTCAGTGAAGGGAATTCAGCAGGCAGTTTGGAATTTTTTTTCTTTTGACCTTGTTCCAAATTTTAATGAAAACTTGCAGTTTGAGTGCCTAAGATCACATACAAAGCTTTATCCATATGGCTTGTTGCAATTTTAAGTTGCGATTAAGTGAATATGGGTAGTTATCCCTCGGGCAAATTAACCCCTTCGCATACAATATTACACGCATAGAATTACTGAATTTTTAGTTTTAAATATGCAATTAAGCAATAGAATTAACTATTTAAAAATGCAAAAATCACTTAAAAACATTTTAATACCTCAATACTCCTTATATTATTATAAGAATAAAAATAACAATAAATATCCAATAAAGGATGTCATCTAATTAAGAACTTAAATAAATTCGTATGTGAAGGCATTAAATCCAAATTCTTATGCACATGTCTGAAAGCAATGAAAAAATTAATACCCACGTTTTGAGTTATCATATTCATATATATGCCAGCAGATTTCCCACTCTTCCGAAATTTGATACAAATCTACGACTTTTATGTAAAAGACTATGCCAACATTTCATTCATCTAGCTCCGTCCATTTTCAGGGGGAAAAAATGAATCTGAAAAGTTCAAATTGTCTAGCTTTATTAAAATCTCGAGGTTGAACACTTAATGACTGAAAAAAAAATGATTGTCGTATCGTTTTATATCAAAAATTTGTAATCCCATTTTTATGCTCTTCTTGGAATTATAATTTTTTTTATGCTGAACGAATTAATTTATGATGGAGGCAATCATTTTCTATTCTAAATCTTATTTTTAAAAATTTCTTTGAATCTCAAATGACTTTTATTTTGTATTATAATTTTTTTTTCTTTGAAATTATTTCCATGAATAGATGGTCATAAATAAATTTCTTTTATTTCTTTCTAAAAAAATTGCATTATTTCTTAACATCTTAAATTTCTTTCTAAAATACAAATATTTTACATGTTTTTCTATCAATTATAATAAAAGTAATCATTACTACAATTTGTATGAAATAATATGTAAATTTATAACATTAACTATTATTTTTAATAAATTAAAAATTGAAATTTATATTTTTAATTTGAAAATACCATGTTCGTTAATTAGTTTAGAAATAGAAAAAAATATCTTGAAAATATTCTATGTCAGAAATTCTATTTTCATTGAAATTCGGTTGACTTTCTGATATTTAATTAATATGAAAAATTTATTATTTAATTCGCAGATTAAAGCCATTAACTAGTAGACTATCTGTTCGAGTTGGTATGTATACAAAAACACAGAGCTAGATTGATGAAAATTGATATATGGTTTTAGTACTTGATTTATCAAATTTTGAACAGAGATATAGATCTATACTGAAGTATAGATTCAGTATCAAATTTTATAGACATGCATCAAATTTTGAACCAAATCCATCAACGAATCGACAGCTCTGTTGATCTGTTTGTTGAGCGCATGTAAATTTAAAATGCAAATACAAATTAAATGGACTGATTTCTTTCAAGATGTCAGATATATCTTTAATGTTAGATTAAAAGCGTCAGCATGTAGTTTGTAAGTTTGTCTCTTTATAAATACACTATTTCGAATGTTTGATGAAAAATAGTTTTAAAGTAATTTTTACTTCTATTCTAAAATGTACGTTTAAAAAAATTTATACTCTAATTAATAATTTATTATTAGAAACTTCAAGGAATTTTGAATTTTTTTTCTAAAATTTACTACTAGATGGCGCCGCGTTATGATATTAAGAGTAAATTTTGAGTTAGCTTGACTGAATAAGTGTTAATGTATTACTATAGAAGACACGCATTTACAAGTAATTTCAAAATTCTAACACATCAGGAACTGAGTGAAAAATATATTTTAAAGATCAATCTGTACACATAAATAACAACTTAAATGAATTAAAAATATTTAAAAATCTATAAACAAGATAAATAAATTTGCTATGCTATTTTCAAAAAAAAAAAGAAGAAAAATGCTTTTAAAAATCCAGTTTTAGATCTAGTCAGTCGTTTGGAAAAGTTTAAGCATTCGGACAAGTAGTTCGATGCATAATAATTCACCTCACACAAACACTTATTTATTGCTCCGAAAAATAAATATATATAATTGTTTTACAGTGAATTTCCCGCAACATTTATTTATATCTTCTCACTACTCTGTAAGTATTTTTAACAATAAAATAAATAAATAAATAAAAATAAAGAGTCAAAATGATGCACCATATTAAATGATGCCTGAAAGGAGCCATCCGAGTACAAAGGGTTAAAATACACTCGCAGTTTCCTTTGTTATGCCATGAAACTAAATACAAAAACGTCCCATATTGCGTAAGTAAAGAGAAAGTCGAAAGACCGAATCGTTCTTAGTAGGATGAGGCAAATATTTTCATGCTGAAAGGACACACGAAAATAATGTATCATTCCAGCTACCAAAGTTCTAATATAAAACATTTTGTTGTTGTTTCCTTTGCATATTTCTGAAACAAGCAAAAAAAAAAAAAAATCTGCTTTCTAGCACATTAAAAATAGTGCTGATTTTTTTTGTTTTGTTATTATTTTAAGTCCTGTTATACTGTTATACTTAAGTCCTGTTATACTTTTTTAAGACAGACACTCATGTTTGTTTTCTGTCTTTGTTCAAAAACGGTAACATATGCCGACTTTTTTAGTTGACTTTGAAAACAGGACTGGTGCATCATAAGAAAATTAAAGGCCTTCTTCCAGTTAGGAAGACAAATTTGGTTGTAAAAAACAACAGTGGATTAAGACTATGGAAAATGCATATCATGAAGCCCCTTCATATATTAAACAGGCCGATTCAGTTTAACATTTCAACACATTTTTAACTTAATCAACATACGAGAGATTTATTTTAATTTTTTAAAACCTGATAAGCTGATTTTGATAGCTGTGCGATATACGTTTTTGTTTATTTATTATGTTGTATGATTGCCCGATGTCTGTGTCATTCGCAATTGTATTAAGTAGACGTGTGGTGCCGCAACATACATTAATCACTAAATGAACGTAATAAAGCAGAGGGAAATTTCTGCATTCTTATTATGAAAAGTACAGGCTTTTAGCATGATACTTTCCAGTGTATAAAATTTGAATATTTTACAAAAATTTATTTAGTAGTTAAACAAATAATATTTTCTAACCGCCCAGTCTGCAGCCGTAACTCAAAATTTATTTGGCAGCCAGCGAATAATACTTTTTAAACGCCCTGTCTGTAGTTCCCTCTAAGCCCTGCAACCCTAGGCATTTGCCTACTACGAAGTCTAGGTAACTGTCTAGGGCTTGTACATAATGTAAAAAATAATCATAAAAATGATTATGATTATTCATAAATAATCATATTAATCACTGATCATAATTATAAATAATCATATTAAAAAAAGCATTCTGGTAACAACCGGATTTTCTTCACTGATCTATAAAAATAAACAAAAAAAGCATCATATATACCATGATTATCTTTACAAATCTGTTTTTCTGCTCGCTGTTCAGTTTATGAAATAACTAAACAACGGATAAAATAATACTGTGGTGCCATCTATCCGACAACCACAGAACTAGTTTTTTTTCTCTTTTTTTTCTTTCAAATATCCGAAATTCAGAATCGCTCTTGTATTGATGTTTTCACACGCATATATCAAATTCTTTCATACCCACAATAGTGGATTCCATGCTAGGCTGCTGTTACATAAATTTATAAAATATTGTATTGGTAAAGTTTCGAAACAAATAAATTTATTTTTAAAAATACAATTTCTATAAAATATAAAATAGAGTAATATTAACTCTTTGTGTCTTTAACTAACTCTTTAATATTATGATTTGTCAGGTTCCTATCTATTTTATTATCTTATTTATATAGTCGAGCATCTGTTTAAATAACTATTACGTACGAACGGAAATGCCTTGCAATCATAGTCTTAATAAATAGATACATAACTAGCGGGAATGTTATCTCGGAAACCTTTCCTCATATTTTTTAAATAAATGTACTTGTGCTGTTTACCGCATGCCTTGTCGAACAATATTTATGAAAAAGTCTATTTAGTGCTCGGCCTTTTGAGCGTTTTCTTAATGGTTTGAGGTTAGGACATAAGTTCTAAAATATCGAATAAGTATTTTGTATATTTATTTATATTATTTAAGTATTTGGTTCATTTTTGTATAAGTACTTTTTGCCCCGAAGGATTGAAACAGAAATTCAACACAAAACTACAATTGCTGTCAGAAAATCAATACGAAATTTGACATATTTCATTACAAAAATCGTATTTGCATGTTTATGAAAGTATAAACCGACAGATGCGTTTAGGTTCTAAATTAGATTGATATCTACACTTTAGATGTTAAAACTGTATAGTAAACGTTGCCCATCTAGCTTTGTAACTTTGTAGTTATTGCATTAACTTATATTCGTACAGCCGGACAAGCAGATATCCTCTGAATGGATTTCGTTTAAAATTTGGTAAAGGTCCACAAATTTGGTATAAAAGCCATACACCAAATTTCATTCGTATGGGTGAAAGCATATGTCATATATATATTGTTACGGAACTTCAATTCCACTACTAAATCCGTAAAAATACCCGGTTCGCTTGTAGTGGGTGTATGGTTTGAAAACAAACAGAAGACCACAATAAAAAAAGACGACGACGTTTATTAAACATGAAAACACTAACACAAAGACAACGAATACACAGACGACAAATATATATGGTCGAGACGAACACAGGCAATACACTACAAGAAACGGTAGCCCACAAGTAGTAATCGGTAGCAATAATAACCACAGCACACAAAGCGACTGGACAGAATTCAGCAGGAGAGGGGATTTTCGTAGTTTCACTCTACGGTCTCTTCAATTCTCCACTTTCTCCTCGTTTTAGTTGTATCCAACTGCCGACACATTACTACACGACTAGCTACCCCTCACAGGACACGATGCTGCTTCCACAATAAACACAAGAACTCGGCACAGTTCAGTTCAGCAATCGCTTGAACTCCACAACGCTTCGCGGGATTATTCAGTCGTTGCTTCGTTATCCTCTTGACTACTCGATACATGACTACGACTCCGACTGACTGCAGCTTGAGACTGCCGGCCTTTTATAGTTTCCGGAGGCGGGCCGTGAAAGTTCTGGACCAATCAGGCGTATCTCAGTTCCTATTGGTTGGATCACTAAAATTCTCAAAGTTTCCAGTAATATCTATTTTGTCGCCAAGTTTGACTCCAAGCTTTGAAATCACTGACGCGGCACCCGATTAGCAGCCAACAGAGCTGATCGTAAAATGGTCTTTCCAGTGATTGAACTAATCGTGCTGGGAAGAAGAAGAATGCAAGTGCGACAAGCAGTGAAGATACATTCGATTTTTAAGTTCGTTTTAATTCATTCTGGGAAGGCATATTTATTTACAAGAAGGCGCAGACAAGGCACGTCCGCTCACAGCAATAGATTAGACAAGAAGTGGCGTAAAAAGAGAGTGAAACAAATTATCCCTGTCTTATATACTGTGATGTTTTAATAGGGATTTCCATGGCATGTCAATCAAACAACAAGGGTAACACAGGGATCTTTTAGAAGAATTTGTCAAGTCAGCAGTATTTTGTCCCTTCTCTCGGAGTATGGGAACGTTTAGGCGTTTTAGGCAATTTTACAAAGCTTCAAAGCTTCTAGTTTATATATATATATATATATATATATATATATATATATATATATATATATATATATATATATATATATATATATATATATATATATATACAGGGTGTCTCAAAGGATGACCACGGCTTTTATTCCTTAAATCCAGACATATACTGGAAATTACAAAGTTGCGTAAAAAAAGGTGCAATATATTATGAAATAGATTAAAAATTTCAGGGGATTAAACTTTTAAAAAAAACAAAATTTAAATTTTTGTACGGATTCTCTACAAAAAAAATTCCTAGTGAGTAAAATGTGTCCCATCCTCTAATAAAGTCATGTACAAAATTTCAGAATTTTATCATGAAAACTCTCAAAGATATGTTAAAACAAAGTTGGCGAAGGGTCAATCACAAATTAAAATTCAAATGTTTACAGCTTTAGTGCAGATGACGCGAATGCATCATAAGGAAATAAAATATGCTTCTTATCTTTAGTTTTAAATACAAATTTTAAAATCTATGCTTCCTGAAAAATACTTTAAAATTTTATATCATGAATTACAGAAGATAACATAAAAAAAGCACAGTCAATGAACTTGTAAAAAAACTTATGTAATCTTTCCTTTAAGTAATCTTTCCCTATGTAATCTTTCTTTTATGTAATCTTTCCTTTAAGTTATTATTTATACACATTTTTAATACTTTTGAACTAATAAATAGCAAAATTATTATTTATTTATTCAATCATTACTTTTTTGCTAATTTGTGTACGATCCCTAAAACAAGAACATCCGACATGATTTTTTCCTCTTTGCGAACTCGTATCCAGGCATCGAAAAGTGGCTTAAGTCAGCATTTATGTAGTTTCATATCTTTGAGACTTTTTGTGATAAATTGCTGAAATTTTTCACATAACCTTATTGGAGGATGGGGCACATTTTACTCATTGGGGAATTTTTTTTATACAGTGTCCATATAAAAATTTAAATTTTGTATTTTTTGAAGTTTAATCCCCTGAAAATTTTAATCGATTTCATAACATCTTACACCATTTTTTTATGCAATTATCCAATTTACAGTATATGTCTCTAATCAATATTTAAGGAATAAAAGCTGCGGTCAAGGTTTTTTAGACACCCTGTATATACTGAATTTATTGAAACAAGCTACACGTTCCTAGAGGCTGAATAAGGAAGTTACTTAAAAAAATAAAGATCGGCCAAAGAGTCCGATAAGAAAAATATATGCCATACCATAATAAAAAAGCAAGGAAAAGTTTCATGGACTTATTTGTAAAACGTAGCGGCCATACTTGCGATAAAAATTAATGAATTTTCCACGGATAGAAAAAGGGTTCGTCGTAAAATTAACAAAAATGTTTTGTTCGGTATTATCATACAGTTTTCCGATTTAAGCAGTGGCAAAATGAAATTTAAGCAATGAAGAAAGTAAGCAAAAATAATACCCCCTCCCAAATAAATAAATAAAAAACAAGTAAGAAAGGAGAGAAAAAAAAACCGCATTCATAAGGAGACAATTCAAGGACACTTTTTTTAGGACAAACGCTTTTTTAACCCTTTAAAGGGCCTTTTTTTTTCTAGTCATATTATGTTAAAATATTTTTAGGCTTGACATTAGAATAAGAAAAGGGATTCATTTAGCTTATTAGATAAATTTAATTTGATAAATTAACTAATTTGGTTAATTAATAATTAAGTAACAAATCAAGACACATCATTTTGTGTAAGAAAAAGAACTAAAGTATCTTAGTTTTTGTTTTACTAAAAAAATTTGTCAGAACTTATGCCAAACTACATAGTTTCATACAAAGATTGATAAATTTGGTGGGAAGCATACTTTCCACGGCCCTAGAAAGGGTTAAGACAAGAAAAGTTAATAATTTTAATCCCAAATATCTCCTCCAATTTTACAGATAACTCCATAACACTTTTTTCTGTGTTTTTCTTATGGTATAGCGTACATTTTTCTAACTGGGCGCTTTGGCTTATCTCTTTTATTTTTTCAGTCAACTTCCTTATTTCGTCCTAGGAATGATGTAACTTGTCTCAATAAATTAAGCAATCGTTTTATTATAGCTAAATTTAGTTCCTGGTTATCGAGACTCTGTTTTGAATTTAAAGGGCTAAAAAGAGCTTTACCGATCATCCTGTATATATAACCACATTTGGTTTATATACAGGATGAATTGTACTATTTTGTTATTAGCTAACTCCTCCCTTTTCACTACGTCATTGCTTTTGAATAAAGGCAATTCTCATTTTTAGCTCTGTATATCTGATGACATAAAATCCAGCTTTTTCCTGTCAACCTCTTTTGATTCTTTGATCTACAGTCAAGATCATAAAAATCTTTTATTTTGTAAACAAAGGGAATAAAATGATTAAAAAAAATGTTCAGATAAATGCATAGTATAAATTCTAAACTCTTATTTAAGTAGTGTGTATTATTGGATAAAGAATTTTATCGCTATAAAGTTCACTGAAACATATCTTTAACGCTTCAAAGAAAATGGCTGATTATTGACGTCATCATGTTATCAGTTTGTGGACTTATTGACTTTGAACGATTTGTAATCTTAAAACTATTCTTTTCACTTTCGAATGAAGTTTTTAAAAAATAAAATAAAATGCTGCATATCATATGTTATTATTTTGTTACATTATGCAATGATTATTTATCGCTTACATGCTTTTATCAGAACTTTTAGGCATATTTTTCTTTGAGAATAAAAGGAATCGATGTACAAATAAAATCATACTCTTTGCTTTAATGGCTTTATTGAATTATCAGAAGAATGGATTTTACGATGTGATAGCTCATTTTGTTGATGTGATTCTTTTCTTTTCTTTGCTTGTATCTTTAGACAATTGATTCTTTTCCCCTAAATTATTGAAAGAAATATGACAACATTTCAAAATAAAATCTGCTATTTACAAATAAGGATGGAGAAAGTGTGTATTGGCATTTTACAATAGGCTGTTTGACACCTTGAGCTACCAAATGTGACGTAGATATACTATGGAGAGAGAAAATATGCCTAATACAAACAATTTTTAAAAAAAATCAAATTAATTAAAAATTAAGAAAGATATGGCAGTTTTTCCGCAATTGTACCGGACAATTTTACACTAATTTAATATCTAAACCGCGGGCGTCCTGGCGTAGGGGTAGCGCGTCTTCCCCGTGATCTGGGCGTCCCGGATTCGAGTCTCGGTTTGGGCATGGTTGTTCTTCCGTTGTTCTATGTGTGAATGTGCCTTACTGTAAAAAGAGGTTGTGCAAGCGAATGAGTGATGCCTGAATAGCTAAGTCGTACTCTTGGCCTAGTTAGCTTTACTATAAAAACAAGAGACGCTGCCCCACAGGTTTTAATCGACTGTCTTCGAACAGCGGGCTTGTCCCTGGCAAGTGCCATAAGAAACAACAACAAAATTTAAACCAGCTGGAATGGTTTCTCTGACACTTTCAAATAAAGCTGATGTCTCAAAGTGTACCTGCATACAATAGTTACGAAATATTAACCTTTGCTGTGAATTTAGCATTTTTACCGAATTCTGTTGTGTGATAAGTGGATCGATCGAGTTACTTGACGATTTATTTCTGGCATGCGGTTAATAGTATTCGAAAATCGAATTTGTGCTTTAGACGCGTTTTACCCAACCGATTGAAGCAAAAATTTGATATACAACTACAAATACAGCCAAAAAATCACATATCAAATTTGATATATTTTAGTCCTTGCGTCTTTGATTTATGGAATTTACAGATTGAATTATCAAATTTACATGTTCTGAAAGTATAGACAGACAGACGGTCGACCTCTCTTGGTATTTGCCTTAAAATTTGATAGATGTCTACACTATGAATGTTACATATGTGTAACATTCTAGTCATTTATACTTCCAGCTGTCTTCGTTTTATAGCTATCTTGTTAACTTATATTCGAATAGCCGAACAGGCAGACTTCCTCTGTACGGATTTAGCTCAAAATTTGACAGAAATCTACAAATTTAGTGTAAAAACCGTATGCCAAATTTCATCCGTCTAGCTCATAGCGATTTTGAGTTATCTTTGTCACAGAGAGGCGGACATTTTCCAAAAATATGTTTTTCGTACTCAAGGAGATCTGAAACGTGGAGATTCTTGTCTTGAATCTCCTCGAGACGATAATTTTTTTGACATTTTTTTCTCAAGCTTGAATTTTTTGGCAATTACAATATTCTCTCGATACTTCGTCAATGCGAAAGTAAAAATTGCCTTTTGAAGATGTTTATTTAATAGCTAGCTTAGTTTAATCAAAATTAAAGTAATTTTTAAATTATGTAAATGTAATTTTAATTATTATTTCTTTAACTACCATTTGAGGAATCTGCATTTATTTATTATATAAATATGCTAGGAAACGGTACATTTATTTAAAAAAATATGAGATTTATTTCTTACATTCATAATATTCATGTATAATTTAAAGAATTGGTAATTTTTCAAGTATATAAACTTGCAAGCTTGTATGTATAAATTCTTGAAAAGAATAAGTAAAACATGAAATTTACTAAGAAGAGAATAGAGAAATTCAACGCATCTAACGGAGTTTTGTAATTATAAATTTAATAATGGCTTTTCACTAAACAGTTTTCCCGTTCCAGATCTCTCTGAGTCCAAAATACATTTTTGGAACTATCCGCCTTTTGGCGACCATTTTTTTCGCCAAAATATTTGACATTCTAAGTCATTAAAGGATTTATATGAGATGCATAAAAAAAAACCCTTTCACCTTGTTATTTGTTGCGACTGAAAAACTTGAATTCAAATGAATTAGTTCAAAAGTGTATACATTAAGAAATAAAAGCGAAAGTGAAAATACTTCTAAGGAGTTAATGATTAGCAAAAGCGCACGACTAAATGTATTGAATGGCATTTAAATCATAATAACATTTAAAAACATTGTTGCGGATAGTGCATTAAACAGAATTAAAAATATTATTAAAATGCGGGGGAGGAATTGTACGTAATGGAATTGATATAATTTGATAGTAATTTTTGTTTCATTAGATAACAAAAATACTATACAAGATAATAGTTTTGAATGATCTGAACATCAATTTCTGTAGTAATTACCCATCTTGCGACGGTTAGGCCTATTTTTCTGCTTGATTGAACTATCTGTTTAAAAATTGTTTCTTGATTTTTTTTTTTTCTATATCGTTTTAGTTGACTGCCTAAACTTTTTTTGAAGACACAACATACCTCCCCAGAAAATTTATAACAATATTTTGCTGCTCTATTCGAAGTGTTGAATTCAGTGCAGCTGAAAAAACATTCAATAAAGCAGTCTGAAATGTGTACGATAATTTGTTTACATTTAACTGCTTCCATTCAATAATAAATAATAAGCACGATTTCTGCGCCACGTGCGCGTTATATGTAGAAAAAGGAAGAAATAGATAGACAATGTCTGTGAGAAAACGTGATATCTCAAAAACGTTATGAGCTAAACTGGGGGAATCTGGCTATGAAGTTAACATCAAATATGTAGATTTCTGTATTAAAAACCTATTGAAAGGAAATTTGCCGATCTGTTTCCTCATATGCATATAAGCGTATTAACTCAAAAATGCAGCTTTTTAGAAAAATGAAATTTGGTATAGGACCTGGATACTAAAATTGCAGTTCTGTGTCCAATTTTGAACCAAATTCATGAAAAATTTTTATTATCAGTCGGTATAACTGTGGTGATACTGCTTTCATCAAAATGACGTCACAGTTTAAGCTGCGTGCTCGTGCAAGCGGATTTATCATGCGATGCACGAGCCAACTGTTTTTTCTTTTCTTTTCGAGATTTATATATGTATTCCATTCACAGGCAAAAGCTTCTTTTTCATGTTTCCTTTAAATAAAAATGTTATTTTTTACACCAGTTATTAAACTGAATATTATGAACAACATCCATATTGGTGACCCTAGAAGCGAATGGACATCGTTTCCTATTTTGATGTATAATTAAACGTATCAGAAATTTCTTCAAAATGGCAAAATTAAACAACGCTTTCTATTACTCTTATCAGAGACTTTCAAAATCCTGCAAAACTTCACTCGATCTTCAAAAATTATACGTTAATATAAAAGAAGAATTTTTTTCTGCGTACGGTTGTGAAAATATTTCTAAAATCCGTCCACTATTTCAAAAGTTATTAGCAAGTAAATATAGATAGATTCACGTGATTGTAAATGTGTTAACACAAACTCACAAAGATTAGAATAAATGAAATTTGTTATGAGATTCTGTGACTGAAATGGCAATTCCGTGTCAAATTTTGGTTTCAATATGTAAATAAAATTCTTATATTTTTAGTCCAAATTCTCATGCGTTATACTGGAAAATGAAATTATGTGCACTCTTGGGCGTTCATGGGTTCATGGTTTCAATATGTAAATAAAATTCTTATATTTTTAGTCCAAATTCTCATGCGTTATACTGGAAAATAAAATTCTGTGCACTCTTGGGCGTTCATGGGTTCATGGTTTCAATATGTAAATAAAATTCTTATATTTTTAGTCCAAATTCTCATGCGTTATACTGGAAAATAAAATTCTGTGCACTCTTGGGCGTTCATGGGTTCATGGTTTCAATATGTAAATAAAATTCTTATATTTTTAGTCCAAATTCTCATGCGTTATACTGGAAAATAAAATTCTGTGCACTCTTGGGCGTTCATGGGCTTGCCAGAATGGTTCAAGATTTCCATTCTTGGAAAAGGGATAACACTTTTACTTCAAAGAATGCGAAAAAAACACTATTCCCACAGATTTTATAAGAATATTAATTCAACTAGAAAACAAATAAAAATAGCATTGAATGAATTTTTGTGTTATGAAAACTTATAACCATTCATTAAGACAATTAATTATTCGTACATGCTTTTAATCGCTGTCTTAAATAAAATTTTAAAAAAAGTTCGAAACGAGAAAAGACAATTTGAAAATTAAGAGAACTGAGGATGATTTCAGAATAAAGAACGAAAGAAAAGGGACAAATGGAACATTAAAGTTACATTTTTTGTGAAAACATAGATGGCTCAAGCGTAATCATGAAATATGACTCTCGATAGGTGGGGTTGACGATAATCAAGTATCAACAAATTACTACGCCTTAATATACTCCTTCCTTTTTCCTATGTTGTCAGTTGAATTTCGGACTTGCACAACAGTTATTTTTTCTATAAATATGGAATACAAAATTCAACTTCTTTTTCTTACTTCCTCGTATACGAAATAGAGAAAAAATATTGCAACCGCCAAAAAATTCGAACTCTATATTTTCTCTATACATATTTCTTATATCTCCACGTTTCAAACCTCCCAGAGACGTAAAATACATTTTTTTGTCAAAATGTTTGTCTGTCTGTGTGTCTGTGAACGCGATAACTCAAAAACGCATCGAGCTAGTGTTTTGAAATTTGGTGTATGTAATTGTGATCCAATTTGTAGATTTCTGTCAAATTTTGAACAAAATCCATTCACCGGATATCTGTCTGTCTGGGCGTGCGAGTACAAGTGAGCTCAATAACTACAAAAACTTATAGAGCAGGATGGTCAAAATATTGTACACAGGTTTAGTATCTAAAATATAGATATAAAATTTTGTGCTGAATTGTTCAAACGGTTGACCGTCTGTCTGTCTGTACTTTCGCATGCATGTAAACACAATAGTTCGTAAACGGAATGACTTAAATCAATGAAATTCGATAAGCTACCTTGTGACGGCAACAATCCATATTTCGTAGCTATCAATCACCAAATTCATTGCAATGATGAATGATAGTTCGTGGCTTTACAGAAATTCCACAATGTTATGCGGAGGAAGGAGAATCAGAACTTTATTGGAGAACTAGCCGCCTTTGGCGACCAGCCGGTTCGCCAATCTTAATGAAATATTTTATGTAACTCCTATTTTAATAAGTTCTTCATCAAAATATTTTAAAGCCTCAAATTTTGATAGTCATATAATTCATTCATAATATTGTAAAGGCCTTCAGTCATAACGTAATATGTATCTCTCTAATTTTCTGTTAGCTCCCGTAGAATTTATGCTTTAAATTAAAGTGGAAATGGTTAAATTGCAATTAATATAAAAACATTTTTTTTACTGAAACGAAGTATTTTTTTTTTAATATAAGTACTGAAAACAGAGTCGCTGAGTATTTATACTAAACCTTATGGACATTAAAGAATATCTTTCTTAATTTATGTAATATCTCAAGAAGTTTTCTACAAAATTTTCTCAGATTCATCATGAACAGATCAATTAATTGACAATTTTTGGTTTTAAATGCATGAAACTCTAAGAAAATAAACAGAATCGTTTGAAATCGATCGGAACATGTTAAGCCTTCAAAACCGTAGAAAATAGAGTGGATAGTCCGTATCCGTTGAAAATAGAGTTGAAAAAACAATCAGAACAGAATGCGCATGCCAATTATGGTAACAACAACGCCAATTATGGCAACGCAAATGCGTGAATTTTCTATGCCAGTTGGGGTAACGCTACGCAGATTAGAAATTTCTAATTTACTTAATTTTGTTTTATTTTAATCCAAAAGTAATTCAGAATAAATCTGAAAGATCGATTCATTAACAATGTTTAATTTTAAATGCATCAAACACTAAGAAAATAAACAGAATCGTTTGAAATAATCGGCCGAAAATATGTTAAGCCTATCCTCATTAGCGTGGAAAAAAACTGAAGTGGCGATGGGGAAATGAGAAAAATTTTTGGCAGGAAAATTAGTTTTTAATTAATAATTAAAATTCTAATTAAAAATTCAGAAAAACTGGACCCCATGTGCACATTCCCGACCTCCAAGGTATGCATGTGCCAAATTTGGTAGCTGTAGGTCGAACGATCTGGCCTGTAGAGCGCCAAAACTCACACATTGAGCTTTATATAAGTATAGATTTGCGAGAAAGTTTCAGAGAAACTATTCCTGATGGCTTCTATTCATTTTAATACTTCTGTTTTGTATTTCATATGATTTATGCAGATCATTTTCCCTTACTCATAGAGAGATGAATATCACAGGTTGGAAATTGCTGATCTCTTTCTCGCTACGTTTTTGGAGATTGATTAATTCCTAAAATGCCTTTCCCAAATTCTGAGAGGTTCAAAACGTGGAGATTTATTATACCATTTTTTTTGTAATTGCAACGCTTTCTGAAGTACAGATTTCAAATATGAGAATGTTAAAAAAAAAAATATGCATATATATAAGCATGATATTGAAATTACAATAATATCAACCTGCACTATGATTGCGATGCAATAATTCATACAACCAGGTGGAGTAGTCTCCCTGAAACATTTGCTAGAAACTCTTTAAAAAAGATATTATTCCACTGAGCACCTTGCATGGTATCGGCGTACAATAGTTAAGAAATATTAACTTTTGGCGTGAATTTAGCATTCTTACTGGATCCATCGTGTGATCCTTGGCGAGTGCTCTGGCGATGAACCCCTGGCATGCGGTCAAAAGTGTCTAAAACTCGAATTTGGGTTTCGGATGCTTTCTTCCCAACTAACTGACACAAAATTTGATTAAAAATTATACTGAAAGTCACAAAACTACGAACCAAATTCGATATATTTAAGTCATTGCGGTGTTCAGTTAACGTGTTTACATGTTTCTGAAAGTACAGACCAACAGATAGTCAACCTGTTTTTGGACTTCGTTCAAAATTTCATAGGCATTATGACGTCTCTTAAGAGCAATAATGGTCAACAACCTTTCAGTGCAATATTTTTTAATAAATAATTAATTGCACACATCACAAGTACACATATATAAAGTGATTTCAGCATTTAAATGGACCGTTTGTTAACAGGATGCCATATTCCTCGAAACACATCACAGACGTTTTACCACACAACACCATTTTCACGTCACTCCGTCATGGCATCCCTCTCTCTGCTCTCTCTTTTTGAGTTTGCACGCAGAGGGCGCTAGTCGGTACAGATTATAGACAGCGCTAGTCAGTACAGCGTCTATACTAAAGATGTTAAATCTGTGTATCGAATTTTATTAATCTAGATCAATTCGTTTTATAGTTATAGTAATAACTTATTTTCGAACAGCCAAACTTATTCTGAACGGATTTTGCTCAAAATGTTACAAAAATCTAAAAATTTGGTTTTAAGCCTCGATACCAAATTTCACCCATCTAGCTCAAAATGTTTTGAGTTATCTTCGTCACAGATAGGCAGACGGACGGACATTTCTCAAAAATGGGTTTTTCGAACTCAAACAGGTCTAAAACGTGTAGATTCTTCAAATTATCGAGTTTGAATTACTATACTTTTTCTATATTTCGTACACCAGAAAGCAAAAATGAATAAGCAAATTTATATAAAAAAACAATTATGCACCATTCTTCTAATAGAATTTAAATGTAGCATATCGTTTCTATTTTAAATAGAGTTGACAGCTTCTCTACGCCTCTCTGTTGTTTTTGCAATTGTTCGTCATATATATTTTCAATTTCATTTTGTTCTTTACATCTTTTAGAAGAAAAAAAATCTGATATGCAAACGATTTATTATTTATTGTCACTTCCAAGGTTCAAATTTTTTTTTCATTGCGGCTTCACTTTGAATATTCAAATCTTGTTCAAATACATATTATATTTTTGACTGATAAAGGGGCGGCATCCAATTGGAAATCAAATGGAGTCGGTAAAATAATGTCACCAACATTTGCTCATAATGGAACAGAAAAAGTCGTTTGGTGATCCAAAATGGAAAAGATTTATGTTATCGTTTTATCAACAGAATTTTCTGAACATTTTAGTTAATTCAATTTTAAAGTAAACTTTAAATGATTAATATAATTTTCATTATTATTTCATTAATTCCTATTCGTAGAATCTGCATTTATTTATTTTTTTACAGAAATATATTGGAAAAATTATATATATAATAAAAAAATAGTGCCGGCGTCCTGGCATAGGGGTAGCGCGTCTTCCCCGTGATCTGGGCGTCCCGGGTTCGAGTCCCGGTTTGGGCATGGTTGTTCTTCTGTTGTTCTATCTGTGAGATGTGTGAATGTGCCCTCCTGTAAAAAGGGGTTGTGCAAGCGAATGAGAGATGCGTGAGTAGCAAAGTCGTACTCTTGGCCCTAGTTGGCGCTGCTATAAAAAATAAGAGACGTCCCCCTCAGGCTTAAATCGCTGTCTTCGTAACAGCGGGCTTGCCAGTGGCAAGTGCCATAAGAAACAAACAAAAAAATAGTAAAATCTATCTTTTATATATCTTTGTTAACATTGGTGTTTATAATATTCATGTATAATTTTAAGTTTTGGAATTTTCCAAGTATATAGTTTTGTAAGCTTGTATGCATAAATTCTTGAAAATATAAGAAAAATATGAAATTGACTAAAAAGTTAAGAGAGGGGGAAATTCCTCGTATCTAATGGAGTTTTGAAAAAGTAAATTTAGTAATGATTTTTCACTGAACAATTTTCCGTATTCATGAAGTGCAACCAAATGCGAAGTGAGGGTAATTGTTTTTTTCTTACCAATTTACTTTTTTCACAGTAATCAATTTTCTTAAAGTATATTTATCACAATATTACATCTCTATGACGGGAAACACCGCGCATTAAAAGGCTGAATTCCTCGTATTTGGCTTGGAGCTGAAATTTCGTGAATAAGGAGTTAAAGCATTTTTTTTTCTTATGAAATCCATAAATATAAATGTAAATATTAATTAAATTTGATTTAAAAAATCACATATTTTACAAGAATATAAAGTAAATTTTTTAAACAATATATGTTACTAAACGAATTCAAGATTAAAAAAAAATAGTTAACATTTATATAGATTTTTTTTCACCTGCTGTTGTTTTTAGTTCCATTAAAGCAAATTGAGTAACTGAACTCATTCCGATTTTTCAAGCATAGAATCCAGAGCATTGAAAGTGCAAACCTCTATAGTGTTATTTGCATTTCTTAGGATTCTAAATTGCAGAGTTTTTTTTTTTTTTTTTCTTGCCTCAATACTTCTAGGCTTTTGCATCGTAAGTATTCGGTTTCTTCTAAATTGTAAATTCATTTATTATTGATTTGTGCTTTCCAAAAACTGCATGTAAACTTTTAAAATAGTTTTCGAATTCTTGCTTTTTACTTTCTCGGATACATAGTATAGAGAAAGTATAGTAATAATCCAAAAATTCAAACTACAGATTTTGATGAATCCCCACGTTTTAGACCAATCTGAGTTCGAAAAACACATTTTTGGAAAAATGTCCACCTGTCTGTCTGTTTATCTGTGAAAAAGATAGTTCAAAAACGTTTTCAGCCAGATAGATGAAATTTGGTATAGAGGCTTAAAAACAAATTTGACGATTTCTATTAAATTTTGAAAAAATCCGCCCAGAGGAAATCTGTCTGTCTGGATGTTCGAAAATAACTTAGCACGATAACTACAAAACGAAGAGAGCTAGATAGATAAGATTCGGTACACAGATTTGACAACTTTAGTATAAAGTGAAATTCAAAAATAGGTTGACCGTCTGTCGGTCTGTACTTTCAGAAACATGTAGACACGATAGCCCAAAAACGCAACGACTTAAATTTATCAAATTTGGTATGTGATTCTTTGACTACAATTGCAATTTTGTGTCAAATCTTTCTTCCAATCGGTTTACAAAAACGCATCTAAAACATAAATTCGAGTTTTTTTTATACTCTTAACGAATGCCAGAATTTAATTGTCAAGTAACTCGTCAATGATAACACGATATATTGATTAAAAGTGCTAAATTCATGCTGAAAGTTAATATTTCGTAACTATTCTATGGCAAAGCCATGTACGGTGTTCCCTGGTATGGCCAGTTTATTAGAGACTATGAGAGAAAGTTTTGGAAAGACCACTCCAACTGGTTTAAATCAATGACATGGTTTATGATTATCCTGTCGTCGTATTATGTCGGCTTTTTTTAATGATATGTATCCCTTATCAAAAAATCCCATTTAAGTATGCCACATAGAGTTTCATGGTATCTATAAAATTTGCAAAATACACATTAGGTAAAGCATATTTTGTACGGAATAATATCACGGACCAATTTCCAATTTACGCTGAATTACCTCACTAAAAATTGCTCATTCAGCAGTCATTAATTCAGTTAAAAATAGATAAATTGACTCAAAAAATGATATATTCAAATGAAGAATGCCAGATCTGACAATATATACAGATGCAAGTAATTTGTATTGCCGAGAAAAAGACTTTTAGCTTAAAAACTGGGCCTCGAAATTATAGAGAAAGCTTCGGTTTCTTTCAATACCCGATAAAAATCTAACAAAAATGAAAAATTAGGTGAAGAGATTTATTCAAACACATGTCTCTCCAACCATGTAGGCAGGTGATTCAAGACCGTTTCTCAGGCTCTTTACTTCTGAAAACACCTGTGAACGAGATTACCCGCTGCCCGATATTATAACGCTCGAATAATTAACTATCTAATCCTCTAAGCCATTGTAATCCTCAAACAGTTGGACTCTAGAAATTCAGATGAATCTTATGTCTCAGATCTCCATGACAAAAATCAATATATCGATTTAAACTATTTGACCTAATTTTATCAAACTTGGCACTAATATGTTTTGGATTGCAAGAAATTGCGTACCAAAGCGATTTTTTTAAATGAAATTTGAATTCGTTTTAATGAATCGAAGAAAGCGAAAAATCATTTGGCTTAGTGTTTTTTGAAAATATTATTACACAAAAATATTTGTTACATTATCTTTAAATGAAAAAAAAAAAAAAAAAAAGATCCTGTTTCCAATGATATTAGGTTTTTTGAACAATTTTTGCTCCAATTTTAGGACGTGTTAAAAACGTTTCTAAATGTGATTTGCAACAGTAGTTTCCATTGTTGGAAATTAAGCCTAGTTCATAGTTTTATTACGAAATTAATTAATTAATGGGTTTACTAGCTGCGATTTTAGATTTATACATAAAATTTATTTATTTATTTATACATAAATGCCCGAAAAAAAAAACGATATTTGTTGAAAGTCTATATTTTTGTCTGTCTATTTCTGAGCTGCATTTTGGCCTTGACTAAACAACACAATTTTATAAGGGCAGGGAGATAATATTAGCGAATATAGGATTAAGTTTTTGAGAGACTAATCCCTGTTTTTCCCTATCCGAAGAAACTCTCTTCGTAAATGGCGGGGAAAAGTGAAGGTCTTTTATAAAAAATCCTGTATTTCCAACCAGTTCTTATCAGGTACGGCAGCAAAGTGCTCTCATTTTACTCTCTCATATAAGAAATACAGAGAAAGTATAGAAATTGTTAAAAAATTCACTTTGGTGAAAGTTTTGGCGAATTTCCATGTTACACACCTCCCAGAATCGAAAATACACACCTTTTTTGGCATTATATCTGTTTCTATCTGTGAACACGATAACTGAAAACGCCTTTAGCTAGACGGCTGAAATTTGGTTTATGGAATTACGACCAAATCTATAGATTTCAATCAAATGTGATAGAAATCTATTCGCAGGAAGTCTATCTGACCGGCTGTTCGGGTACAAGTAAGCTTGACAGCTACAAAACGGAAACAGCTAGGAAAATAAAACTTGATATACAGGTGTATAACTAAACTAAAATAAAGATATTTATCAAATTTTAAATTGTGTGCATATAATGGCGACCGTCTGTCGGTGTGTACTGTCGCCCTCATGTAAACGCTATGACTTAAATTAATGAATTCTTTTGACTACCATTATTGCTTTGTATCATATTTTAGCATCAATTGACCAGCAAAAAAGATGTCCAATATACTTATTCTCGCGACATTCAGTGAAAATGATAGATTCACGAACAAAAATCTATATATCGATCTAAAGACACAACTATTTGACCTAATTTTATCAAACTTGACACTAATGTGCTTTGGATTGTAAGAAATTACGTTTCAAAGCAATATTTTTGAGGAATGCAGGTCATAAGGTTTATAAAAAAAAACCTTATCAGGACCTTCTTTCATACTTTACCTAAATAGCATTTGTCATTCTATAGAATACCTAGATTCCTAGGTTTTATATATACAATGCCTAGGGAAAGCGTGTAATAATTCTCATAATCATACTTTGCCTAAAATCGTCCGGCATTATATACGCCTAGAGAAAGCGTGTAATAATTCTCATATTTCATACTTTGCCTAAAAACGTCCGGCATTATATACAATGCCTAGGGAAAGCGTGTAATAATTCTCATAATCATACTTTGCCTAAAATCGTCCGGCATTATATACGCCTAGAGAAAGCGTGTAATAATTCTCATATTTCATACTTTGCCTAAAAACGTCCGGTATTATATACAATGCCTAGGGAAAGCGTGTAATAATTCTCATAATCATACTTTGCCTAAAATCGTCCGGCATTATATACGCCTAGAGAAAGCGTGTAATAATTCCCATATTTCATACTTTGCCTAAAAACGTCCGGCATTATATACGCCTAGAGAAAGCGTGTAATAATTCTCATATTTCATACTTTGCCTAAAAACGTCCGGCATTATATACGCCTAGAGAAAGCGTGTAATAATTCTCATATTTCATACTTTGCCTAAAATCGTCCGGCATTATATACGCCTAGAGAAAGCGTGTAATAATTCTCATATTTCATACTTTGCCTAAAAACGTCCGGCATTATATACAATGCCTAGGGAAAGCGTGTAATAATTCTCATAATCATACTTTGCCTAAAATCGTCCGGCATTATATACGCCTAGAGAAAGCGTGTAATAATTCTCATATTTCATACTTTGCCTAAAAACGTCCGGCATTATATACAATGCCTAGGGAAAGCGTGTAATAATTCTCATAATCATACTTTGCCTAAAATCGTCCGGCATTATATACGCCTAGAGAAAGCGTGTAATAATTCTCATAATTCATACTTTGCCTAAAAACGTCCGGCATTATATACAATGCCTAGGGAAAGCGTGTAATAATTCTCATAATCACACTTTGCCTAAAATCGTCCGGCATTATATACGCCTAGAGAAAGCGTGTAATAATTCTCATATTTCATACTTTGCCTAAAAACGTCCGGCATTATATACAATGCTTAGGGAAAGCGTGTAATAATTCTCATAATCATACTTTGCCTAAAATCGTCCGGCATTATATACGCCTAGAGAAAGCGTGTAATAATTCTCATATTTCATACTTTGCCTAAAAACGTCCGGCATTATATACAATGCCTAGGGAAAGCGTGTAATAATTCTCATAATCATACTTTGCCTAAAATCGTCCGGCATTATATACGCCTAGAGAAAGCGTGTAATAATTCTCATATTTCATACTTGGCCTAAAAACGTCCGGCATTATATACGCCTAGAGAAAGCGTGTAATAATTCTCATATTTCATACTTTGCCTAAAAACGTCCGGCATTATATACAATGCCTAGGGAAAGCGTGTAATAATTCTCATAATCATACTTTGCCTAAAATCGTCCGGCATTATATACGCCTAGAGAAAGCGTGTAATAATTCTCATATTTCATACTTTGCCTAAAAACTCCGGCATTATATACAATGCCTAGGGAAAGCGTGTAATAATTCTCATAATCATACTTTGCCTAAAATCGTCCGGCATTATATACAATGCCTAAGGAAAGCGTGTAATAATTCTCATATTTCATACTTTGCCTAAAAACGTCCGGCATTATATACAATGCCTAAGGAAAGCGTGTAATAATTCTCATAATCATACTTTGCCTAAAATCGTCCGGCATTATATACAATGCCTAGGGAAAGCGTGTAATAATTCTCATATTTCATACTTTGCCCAAAAACGTCCGGCATTATATACAATGCTTAGGGAAAGCGTGTAATAATTCTCATAATCATACTTTGCCTAAAATCGTCCGGCATTATATACAATGCCTAGGGAAAGCGTGTAATAATTCTCATATTTCATACTTTGCCTAAAAACGTCCGGCATTATATACAATGCCTAGGGAAAGCGTGTAATAATTCTCATATTTCATACTTTGCCTAAAAACGTACGGCATTATATACAATGCCTAGGAAAAGCGTGTAATAATTCTCATATTTCATACTTTGCCTAAAAACGTACGGCATTATATACAATGCCTAGGAAAAGCGTGTAATAATTCTCATATTTCATACTTTGCCTAAAAACGTACGGCATTATATACAATGCCTAGGAAAAGCGTGTAATAATTCTCATATTTCATACTTTGCCTAAATGTGTCCGGCATTATATACAATGCCTATGAATTTTATAGAATGCCGGCATTTCATACATTGCCTAGCATTAAAAGCGGCTAATATAAATTATTACACATGTTTGGCGACAGCTGGCTCGTCTGATAATTTCAATTAAACCTCTTATGCTTTGCGATGTCTGTGATTCATGAACAAAGGAAGAGTTTGCTTGATGAAAACGAACCTTATGACATCATAGTACCCATTAAAAACGTAAGAGTCTGAATAATCTATTTCTAATTACTTGTTGTCAAATTGCCATGATGTAATTTCACTTTCCGATTCCTCATGTAAAATGCACATATAACTTACAGTATTTTTTCTCCTTAATGTGTTACAATGGGCGAAGATCACGCTATTAAATACTTGAAGACGCAATAAAAACCGATTAAATTTCATTGCAAAAGTTGTTGTTGTTTCTAATAGCACTTGCCATGGACAAGCTCGCTGACGAAGTCAGCGATTTTAAGCCGAGGGTGCACCTCTTGTTTTTAAGTAGCGCCAACTAGGGCCAAGAGTACGTCTTAGCTACTCACGCATCACATTCGCTTGCACAGCCCCTTTTTACAGGGGGGCACATTCACACATCTCACAGATAGAACAGATGAAGAACAACCATGCCCGAACCAGGACTCGAACCCGGGACGCCCAGATCACGGGGAAGACGCGCTACCCCTATGCCAGGACGCCGGATCATTGCAAAAGTAATATCTGTTGTTGAAAATTATACAAAAAAATTATTATTTCTAAATCTAGCAAAAAATTGCCCTATTAATAAAATAGTATTGTTAAAAAAGACTATTTTGTGAATTTTAAAGAAGTACGTAACTTTGAGAGGTTTTCTAGATTTTGCCATGTTTTCGAGAATTATCGAATCAAATATTGTTTACTTTTGATTAATTAATTTTTTTTAAAATCATCCCGAGGTGCATATTTTTATTTGTCGGAAATTCAAGCAGCAGTAGGTCAAAAAGTCTATCC
The DNA here is from genome assembly GCF_947563725.1 of Argiope bruennichi. Classification (NCBI taxonomy): domain Eukaryota; kingdom Metazoa; phylum Arthropoda; class Arachnida; order Araneae; family Araneidae; genus Argiope; species Argiope bruennichi. Next base: position 75,474,660 of record NC_079160.1, read on the forward strand.
GACACAACTTCAACATATACATTCGCCTTTATTATTAGGAAAGAAGACTTGAAAATATTTTCAGCTTAAAAACGCCTAGTATAATAATTAATAACACATAAATAAAATATATTGGTTAGGACATCGATAATGTCGAGCAATTTCCCAAAAGGAAACGCTTAACTACTCAGTACTTTAATTTACACACGTACCTACACGTTAATGTAAGTTTACGAAATTGACTTCCATCATTTAGGAAAGAAGCAAAAAGATTTTTTCCCTCTCTTCTTATCAGCAGAAACGGTAATGTTAGAAATGACATAATTATCAATAGATATCCGAGTTTGGATATGCGCACGCACAATACAAATAGACCGGGAAAGAAGCAACTACGTAGTTGAGAAAGGAAAAAGGATAAGCATTGAAATCAAATTAAATTAAATAGATTACACTAGAAATGCCATCTTTTCTGAGATGAATTCTATTTCTAACTTACCTTTTTACTTTTCGACCTACGCATTTTTAATTTTTATTATTTATAATAATAATAACAATAAAATGAAATAAAAACCAACCTTTAGGCGAAAAATAACGAGTCGAGCGCCAGTCTCTGATTCTTCCACAAAAATGAGCTGGATTTCCTTTAGAACCAGAAGAAAAGCATGGATTCGTTTCTCTTCTCGCATAGTGACATGCGTATTAAAGAATAACTCACCATTTAGATCTGCAGTAATTTTTGCAGCCAAATGTTGCATTTGTTACTGCTTGTTTTTCTAAATTTGCTATTACGTTAAAACTTCGTAGAGTAACATTAAATTTCATAATCAAATAACGATTAAAAAATATCTCAATAAATGATTCCACATGTATTTATGAAAAATAATCAAAGTCTTAGAATGGAAAAGTTTCTGGATTATGTGGGGGGGAGTCTTAAAATTATTGGAGGAGAATGGAGGGCTACCGATTTTTAGCTCATACGGTTGATCCACCCTATATGCGTAGAGATTTCAAAATTATGCCACACCAAATATTTTTTCGTGTATAATTTTAATCACTAATTTATACGATTATGTTCATAATACTTAAATTCGTCAATAATGTATCGCAATTTCTTTTTAGAGGCTTTCAGTTTTTGGCACACAAGCAGGGAAAAATGGATGCCTTTCTTCACGGCAAAAACTCCTGAAAGGACTGCATTTTACACCAGTGCTGATTTTCTTTTGTTACGCATGCGGAGTAGAAGTTACTGTTTGCTTTGCTGTCATCGAATATGAAAGGAGAATGGAAAAGTTAGAAAACACAGTTACTTATTAGAAATGGGACTAAAAAAATTCTAATGCGAAAAAATTGTTCGCGATTTCAAAATTTGAATATTAATTACAAATTAAAAAATTATAAACCAACAAATAAAAAATTGAAAAAATATAGAACTATAATTTTCTTTAGAAATAAATATAGAAATATCATAATTTGATCTCATGCATTTGTTTTAACCTTACATTTAAGATTTTTTTTTGTGTGTGTGTGCGTGTGTGTGTTCTCAGTCGCAGTTTCGTAAACCTTTATATATGAAAATGGGGGCTGAAGAAAAAATAATTGAGAAAATATAATTTGAAGTAAAATTTATCATTAAAATGAGCTTAAAATGAAAAATTGCAGAATAAATATATCTTTATTAAAAAGTACATCAATTCAAAAGCTTATTCATTTTCTATTAATTAATTTGTAATTATTCAAAATATAATCAAAATTAGCATTAGTGGTCTCCCGAAATGTGCTTATATACTCTATAATCAGTTTGCACCATCTCAATGCATGAAAGTGTGAATTTTTGAAACAAGGCCATACATGTTATGATGTTCAATTTTTATTTTTAAAGTCCCGCATATGAGAGTTTTATGCTTCGTAGTAGAGTAAAGAAAAATATATTCTGATCAACTTTTTTTCCTGATCGATAGAATCAAAGTTTGACATAAACAATAATTTTAGTAACCAGATCACATATCAAATTTAATTTTTCCATGTCGTTATGTTTTTGAGTTTTCACATTTACACATGTGGTGAAAGCTTATAAGCCAGTTAACAACTGCGCTGCAAGAGCAATTGCTTTTGTGTCATGGTTATGTTACTGGACTGCGAACCACAAGGTCCCAGGTTCTATCTTCGCGCATCACAATTCACCACACTTACATACAAATGTATAGCTAGACGGATATCCAGCTTTTGATGGATTTAAACAAGTTTTACTCTTAACTTTAACAGGTAAAAACCCAAATTTGACATAAAACAATAATTTTAGTGACAAGATCCATTTCATCTATCTAAATTGTTGCGATTTTGTTTTACCATGTTGCATGCGTATGAATGTACAGGTTGACAGACAGATAATTCTTTTCACGTATTTTGTTTAAAATTTGATACAAATATACAGTTTATATTCTAAAACTGTGTTCAAAATCGCCCCCTTAAGCGTTTTGTGTTTAGTACTTATTATATCCACATATACTCAGATATACAGACACGTAAGTTTTTTAAAAATGGATTCCGTTTAAAAGTTTAAAGAAATTTTCCAATCGGTGACAGTTCTCTAACTATGAAATGTAGTCACGACGGACCAAGCAAAATTCGAGAACGAAGATGTATCCAAAAAATGGAAAAAAAAAAAAAAAAAAAGAAGTGAAAAGACGAACAAATACGCTAGGGTTGAGCTTGGAAAGGAGTAAATATCTCTTCAAGTTTTACAAGGAAAAGGCTCCAGTATCACATTTTACAAGTGAACCAACTTTATATGCAAAGAGTAAAATAATTAAATGAGACGCCAGTAGTTCAAAGAGATTGTTTTATCAATGAAAAAATATTGTGCCGCATTCAACAGTGCACAGAAGAAAAATCAAATAAGAAATCCCAAGGCCTAAATCCCTGTTTGTAATTCGATGAATTAGATGCTTTTATTCCACTCGAAGGGCGTCTATTACAAGAGGTCTTTCTGTTTTAAGTTTATGGTAAAAATCCTAAGGCTCGACATTTTTCACTGATATTATTTACACTCCACATGATGTCTACTAAATTCTAAGCACTGTAAACAGATCTGTTGCCCTTGTTTCAGGTATTTGGAATACATTTTAAAAAAATTGCTGTTGCTTTATAAATTGATAAAAATATGAAAATGAATATATTTTTAAAGGTCATATCTTATAAAGACTCGATATCGATTTAATAAATATATACCTAAAACTCTCGATAAATTCGGCATTAAATTTTACTACTACTGCACAGTCAGAATATTTACTGAACGGATATCTTTATTTGGGCAACGCTGGAACAAGACCAGCTGCAGAAAAGGCAGATGAATATGCAGCTTATCGTTTGATGTAGGAAAAGACCTGAGAACGGACAATTTCTTTTCTATTCTGAAATTAATGAAATCAATAATGACGTCACGAAAAAGCTGTTTTTTTTTTTGGCACAATAAATAATACAAAAAAAAAGGGTTCGTTAAAAAAATACGAGAAATGAGTTAGCTTTACTCAAGTAATATTGCTAAATATATCAATATATCTCTTGCATCTTACTAAGGATAAGATAAATAAATAAAAACTTCATGACTTTGAATACCTTACACCTGATAATAGAAATCGCATCTGATGGGAGCCTGCGACCTGGCCTAGGGGGAGCGCATCTTTCCCGTGATCTGGGCGTACCGGGTTAGAGTCCTGGTTCGGGCATGGTTTTTCTCTATTCTGTGCTCTATCTGTGAGGTGTGTGAAAGAACCCCCTTGTAAAAAGAGGTTGTGCAAGCAAATGTGCGTGTATCATATTCATATGACCTAGAAGTCAGACTTCTGCCTTCGGGTGCTTAGGGATCTTTGCCTTCAGGAGCTACTGCACATTCGGCTTAAATCGCTGACAGTTCGTCAGCGGGCTTGAAAAATGCCATAAGAAATAACAACGACAACATATGATGAGGAAAAAAAATCGAACGTAGGTGTTAAATACTACAATTCAAATCAAATAGGCAATTAATACTTCAGAAATCCAGAAATTGGCAAGTTCATTTTTTTTAAACTTATATTTGACTGCGATAAATGCTAGGATAATTTACAAGGGTAAACAGAATATATATATATATATATAAAACAGTCCCCATGGTTCAATTTTCATACGGGCTGAGGTGCGTTAAAAGATATGCAGATAGACTTCCTGTGAATGGATTTCGTTCAAAACCTGATAGAAATCTTCACATTTTGTGTAAAGACCACATACGAAATCTGTCATCCGACTAACTCAAAATGTTTTGAGTTATGTCTATTTTTGACAGACAGACGTAATCCTAAAAGTGTGTTTTGGACTGAGTGGGATATAAACAGTTGAAATTATTCAAAATCTCGAATTTGAATTCTTTGACGATTATAATACTTCCAATTTAAATGCTTCTTATATGTTAAAGTAAAAAAGGCAAAATTTCAATTATATGAAAAATTTATCTTTTAATATTAAAAAAATATAGTATTCTCCTGGTTACACTGCCAATTCAACCACTGGTTAACACAATCTTTTATTAATGTAATGTTTGTGATTGTAATATAACAAAACTAAAAGAAGGCAATGAAAAAAAAAACCGATTAGTCCACCCATACTACTACTACTACTAATAATAATAATAATTTTTCAATAAAATTTATCAAACATTTCATCTAAGAAATCATCTTCCAATTTAAAATCGTTTCATTGTTATCTAAAAATACTTTAAACATTGATTAATATTTATGCTAAACTTTAAGAATCAATCGAAAAAAAATAATGTCATTTACTATTCAGAATTTTTTTGCTCATAGACAGTTTTGAGGTGATTTTAAAATAGTTTTCATAAAATAGAAATTTCAGACAAATTATAAAAATATGTCCCGCCGAAAGTATTGTGAAAAACAGATGATTAAAAAAAAAAAAAATTCAGACGATAATTTTTAAGTTGTATATCTCATTTGAATGTTCATGTATTAATGATTTCTATTTCTTTTTTAGATTCCATGATTTGAGAGAGGCAGGAGTTTAATTTTAATTTCCATTTTATTTGGAAAAACTAACTTAAAATTTTACAATGAAAATTTTTATTTCTGCTTAAATGATCTTCACTTTAATGTTGGTCCGAATTGTTTTGAGAAGTTCAATTTCATCTTCCATCATTTGATTAATTCCATATCTTTTTAATATAAATAAAAATATGCTTGTATATATGTTACCGTTAAAGTATGAAATCCGTTATTTCATAGAATACCTAGTTATTCCATGAAATAACTGATCGTGTCCGTTAAAGTGTAAAGCTCTCTTGTATTTCATGGTTTAACTAGTTATTTCATAGAATAACGATCTGCAGCCCGTTAAAGTGTAAAATAATCTATATCATATACCTCGCACGACAAATACATTTACCTTCCACCCCTACTGCACTTATGTTTTTGTTTGTTTGTTTTAGAAATAAAAAATGTTTTTGTTTTAGAAATAATGTTCTTTGTAACTCCAAGTGTCATTTAGTAATCCTTGTTGTAACAAATGATTTCCATAAATACCATTTATACGCTGCATAAATTAAATAAATTGCTTCTTTTTCATTTTAATTGTCTGTCATTAGTTTAATTTCATTTTAGATAAATTGTTTATTTTACACTTTAAGTGTCTCTCATTAGTTAATTTATAGAATACCTAGTTATTTCATAGAATAACTAATTAAAGTGTCAAATTAATAACATATTACACACTTTAACGGACACGATCAGTTATTTCATGGAATAACTAGGTATTCTATGAAATAACTGCATTATATACTTTAACGGTATCATATACACATTTTACAATTGAGCCAAATTCAACTAAACTTTGCTTAGTTATTATTTAAAACAAGAGGAAGAACACAGTCAACTTTTTAAAGTGTAAGAGTCAATTAACTATTGAATTATTTAGAAATTAACTAAAATGTTACTGTTTCTCCTTACCATATTATCTAAAAAGATATTTTTTTGATATCTTCTTAAAATCAAAAATTTACCTTTTCAATGACATAAATTTTATTTCTTTGCAATATCGACTTTTTATTTATATTATCAAAATTTAATAAATAATTGAGTAGATGCAGACGATTTTGAAGTAAGGAAATTTGTGGATGCGAAACCGTGAAACTCTGAACCGTTCTATTTTTGATATTTCTGTTTTAAATGTTTTATGATAATGTATTTTATTAGTTGTGAAATAATTTTAAAATTTATTAAAAAATAAAATTGCAGACGATAAAAATATTTTGTGAATTATAATAAAATTTTAATTTATTTATTTCATTATATAGTTTTTGCTTTAAAATAAGTTATTTGAAAAGCGCTTGTTCATAAACGTTGGGATTACGTCAACTTACTTTTTTTGCGTAGAATAATTAAAATTATTAGATTGAAGAATAATTATGATAGAGTAATTAAAATTTTGCCCGTAAATACAAGAGTATAAGCGACGTTTAAATAAAATTTTGTGGTCAATTAATCAAACCATAAATTGTTATTAGTGAAAAATATGCATATTTTAACTCGAGCAATGCTGGGTATTTCAAATAATTGTTAATAACATAAAACTTTTTCTCCCCAATATAAAAATATTTTTTGAACGACACTTTCGCTCCATTGTCGAAATGAGAATATAAAATTTCTCTCAATCAATTATCGATATTTTGTGCTTGTAAGTTTATTTTCTACCTTAATGTTCATTGACAAAACATTTCTGAATATCTATTAAATAGCTTGTGTAATTTTTACCATGATATTAGAAAAATATTTTTAGCTTTTGCATACATACACACCAAAAATCACTAGCAGGAATGGTCTTTTTGAAATTTTCAGCCATATTCTCCTATGAAGGTTTTATCCCTCTCTCTGCCTAAAAAATTGTGGACATTGAGTAAGCCCGCGAATTTCTTAAATGGAATTAGCGAACAATAATTACTAAATCTAGATCTTTGACGTGGATCTAGCATTTTACCTGAATAGTGACTGAATCTAACTGAGCATTTTAATGAATATATAGTTCGGGCGTCTTTTTTTTTTTTTTTGACCAATTAAACAAAAATTTCTGATGGAACTACAGATGTAGTTAGAGGATCACATACCGAATTTCATTGATTTAAATAATTTCATTTATGAATAGCGTTATAGCGATTACTTGGATGTGAAAATATAGACACTCAATTCTTTCACAAATTTGGCTCAAATTTGATAAGAATCTAATTTTTGGAAGCTAATCCTATGTATCAAATTTCATCTATCTTATTCTTTATGTTGTACAATTATCGAGTTCATTTGTATTCGAACAGCCAAACAGACGGACTTCCTCCAAATGGATTTCATTCAAATTTTCTCTAAAGTTCATATGCCAAATTTCATCAGTCTACCTAAATGTGTTTTTGAGTTTTCTTATTCACAACAGACTGATATAAAGAAAAAAAAAATTATTTGTCAAATTCAGGGGTGTTCGAAACATGAAAATTCTTCAAACTTTCGAGTCCAGATTTTTTGACTAGTATACTACTTTCTCTATACTTTATATACGGGAAAGTCAAAAAGCTACTTCATATTCCTAAATTCATTTGCTAGTTCCTTTTAAAAGACTTTACTTCACGAGCAAGGTCGCACCATTCGTCTTTTCCTTTTGCGTCTTTGAAAAATAGAAAGGAAGAAAAGGGGGGGAAAAAACAATCAATGCAGTCTCACCTCTTTCCTTAAACCGAAATACAGGAAGTTAACCTAAATTAATTATAAATATGATTGTGTATTGGCCCTTTGTAAGCAGACCTCTTGATCAAGATCTTCCAAATTCGATAAAAATATACTTTGATCGGGTAATGTCTCGAAGTAATTTAAAAAATTATATTTAAAATTTTTATTAATTAAAAATAAGAGGAAGATTTTGGTGGGTTAATACAAATATACTTTGAACGGTGGGAAAGTGCACCTCAGAACGATTTAAAAAAAAATTTAATATTTTCAATTCATTAAAATATAAGCGAAATTTTCGAGATTTTCAATAATAACTTCTAAAAATATTATTTTACAAAAATTATTTTTAATCGCTTTAAATATTTACAAAAATTCTCTTTTTAATGATACCAATTCAATTGTCGTGCAGTTTTCTCCCTAATTTCTCACATTTTTTAAAAAATTAATTTTGCATGATCTTACAATACATTTCATTGTTGCAATAAAATTCACACCATTTTCACTGTTTCATCGAATACTTCATCGCATGTTTTGCTTCCATTGTCAAAAAAAAAAAAAAAAAAAAAAAAAAAGATGGATTATGTTTATTGTTATGATGCATAAGAACATGAAATTACAGAAATGCGCTGATAGAAGAAAGTTTAACTAAAAAATTAGGTTTTAAATATCACTAAGATGCTATGGGATTTAAGTTCGTTAGGAAAATACATTTATTCAAAAGGAAAAAAAAAAAAATGACTTTTAACCGAGTTGACCATTTGATCCCAACAGAGCCCATAACTAAAGCAACCAGCGCATGAGGACAAGTAGTTACTAGGAGCGTAGTCGAATTTACACAAATTAAAATTCAGTTCTTAATTCCAGAATATTAGTTTTAAGATTTTTTTTCATGCTTTTAAATCCGCTGTAGACCAATTACTGCCCAATTAAAAAAAAGCTTTATTGATTGATTTAAATGTAAACAGTCTTGACAAACTTTCTAAAAAGTAATGAAATAAATGAGGACAAAACTACAGCATTACCCTAGCCTATGTTCAACAAGATTTGTCCTTTTACAGAGAAAAAGGAAAGGTAAAAACAGTCGTCCGCCAGAACTATATCAAGGAATTGGCTCCTCTTAGAAAGATATGGATATTTTCAGTTCCTGTCCAGATACATTAAGTTTACTAAACCATTATGGCTTTGGATTCTTGCAAAGTATCGGCATTTTTTTACAGAATTTTTTAAAGACTGCCAGCTTCTGAGATTCTCATGACATTTACAGACTAACAAACGTAGTTTTGTTTTTAATTAATAATATACAATTGTTTTTAGTTGATATAATTTTCATTATCACTTTTAAATTACTTAAAAAGAGATAATTAATGTTATATTTTCTTTATATTCCCAGAATTGAAAAAATATATACTAATTTAATTAGTAATTGTTATGTGATAATAAAAAAAAACTAAGCTAATATAAAATTTTAAAAAATATATAATGAAATTGAGTTTTAGTTTTGGTGTTCACAGCAGTGGTTTGTTAATGTATTTAAATCTCATTTATGAATTCTTCTAAAATTGTTCAAACTATCAAAAATGAGAATACGATTATTTAAATTCTGTCAGAATAAAATTAATCAAAAGACAGAAGTCTCAACATGCCAAGAAGTTTTTTTAAAAAAAAAAAAATTGCTTTCATTTATTTACTTTCATAATAAAATATATATTTGGAAGATAATATATTTTTTATGAAAATCTTATTAATTTGAAGTAAAAACCATTAAGATACTATACGTTGTACAACGGAGCGGCAAATATTAACTCAAAGTGAAAGTGGCAAAGTTAACTCAAAGTGCATTCTTCTCTTTTCTGTCTTTCGATAGAAGAAATGATTTTTTCTTTTCATTGAAATTTCTATCCCTTTCATTAAAAATTATGATAAAAATATTCTATTTCTATTAAAATTTGCATTCTAAACATCAGGTATACAGAAAAGATGTTTATAAAAAAGCACCTAAAAAATGCATTTTTGAAGAATTAATAATTTTTTCTATCCTTCCGGAATATTTTATTATATTTAATGCCTAAAAAATATACCTAATATTGATTTTTGGGAGGGCACATTCATTTTTATAAAAATGTTAACATTCGTCTTATTACTATTTAATAGCTATTTCAAATATGCTACGCTAGTTAAGTGAAGTTACAATGTATATATCTGAGGTTTCCATGACGGATTTTTAATTAAAACTATTCCTAAATGCACCTCCTCATTGCAATTAGAATAAGTGTAAGACTATTAAAATAGCATGACTTTAATGTATATCACATACTATTTCCATCATAAAATATTTTATTGGGGATATAATGCATACCAAATTAAGTACAAAAGATTTAATTGAAATTAAACGCAAATAATATTCCCGATGCACCACATAATCGCCAAAAGTGGTAAATAATATTCCAATATTTTCAAAGCTGAGTTCGAGCAGAAGAGATTAAAAGACAAGGAAAACACTCTCAATCATCTGTGATAAGGAACTCCAACTCTAGCACATATTCTGAACCTTTAATTATTATTTATTGCAGTAATTAGCGGAAGCAATTTTTTTACCAATTTCTTTCGTCAAAACTAGAATTATTTCGGAATTTCTGGTTTCTGTATCGAAAATGTTCTCTTCACTTGAAGTCAAAATGAATTGTGGGCGGGCTACATATTTCGAACTATAAATCCTGAAAGAAGTTTGCATCTTCTTTTTCCCCCATTGTATGCAGTAGATGAAAACGAATAAAAAAAAAAAAGAAATCATTCGTTTTGAAGACTATTTATGAAAATAATATACTGAAGCCAACTTAAAATAGAAGAAAATCCTTTTACCTTTTTCTACAGATGGCGTTCTGATTTGTTTGGAATTCTGAACCGGACGCCGACAGAATTTTAGTCCGTGTCTGCCTCTTGTCTGTTCGTTGAGAGGAGTTAGGTTTTTGGTAACGGGTAGTACACAATTATAATACTTTTAGAAATATAAATTGTGCATTAAAATCATTTAAAAGATGGCCACACGATGTTATCTTCCACTTGGATCTTCTCGTCAAATTTTAAATTTTATCAAAAATCGTAGTTTAGTGAAAAACAGTTCAAGAAAACTTACCAATGTCCTACGAGAACCAGCCCAACCTCTCGGCAGCAAGCAGGCCAAATGGATGTCAGCCGAAGAAGCTATTAGAGTTGTTAAATCTGGTAATCAAATATTTATTTTTTTAGAAATATCAAATAATAAATGCAAGTTTCGGTTTCATAAATTTTGATGTATAGCTAGCTGATCGTGGTTTTGCGCCATATTGTGTTTACGTAGGCATAATTTCATGTGTAGGCATTTTCGCATATATTTCAGAAGAATATAAGTGTAGATAATTTTTATTCCTTTCAAATTATATTATAAACAGAGTTTTATGTGATCTTCACATGTTTTGTGTTGGTTTGTTCCACGTGGTGAAACTTTGTGCTATTAATAGATTTTTGTGTAATTTTTTTATATTTAAAAGTCAAATCATGTTTTTGTTGATAATTGCATTTTTTCTTAACATTTATATCGTTTAATCATATGCACTTCTATTGGAATTACGCGCTGGACGTTGTTGTGAATGAAAATATAAAAAGTATGTGGCAAAAAGTGAATTATTTACATTCAAAATGTTTTAAAAAAACAGCATATGAACGAAAGGTATTAATATCACAAACAAAATACTCATGATAATACTTGAATAATGATATAGCTGCAAGAATGGAGTGGAGGGGGGGACTAGTGTAGCAGCCTAGATCGCCACTACCGTGAAAGAAGAGGGGGGGGGGAGAGTAATGGTTAAAAAAAAAATCTGAACTTAATCGGAATGAATAGGTGCTTACCTGATCTTGTAACAGACTGAAATTAATAATTGTGTTTCTATTTGAAGATATAGCTAACATTATATCACTAATAAAAGAAGGGGGGGGGTTAAACAGAAGCAGTGTTTCTTTTTTTTTCTTTCAAAATCTGCATATGTTCTATGAAAATCGTATTGCTTTTTTTTTTGTTTGTTCCATTGCTCATTTGTGCCAGATTTTTATTCCTGTTCTTTGTTTAAATAGACATTTGTTTAATAGTTGGAATATCCATTAAAAAAATTCTAGATTTTGAATAAAATTACCTTTATGCTTAATATTCTTTTAATAACAACAAAAAAATTACATTATGCATACATAGCTTGTATAGTTCAAAATAATATTTAATAAAGATAGTCAGTTTTTTTAGTTAGAAGAAGCTGTTAGTGTAAATATAAAAAGGCTTGCAATTCCGAAACATTTCTTGACTCTCCTTTCGATCAAGAATTGTCCACTTCTTAAAATTATATCATTTCATAATGCCATCAAGATCTTGCTATGAATTTAATAGTGAATAATAAAGCTATGCATGTATCATAGGCTTTATTTATGAGATCATAGGCTTCATGAGAAAATGATACAGAATGTTTGCAATTTGTGGGAAAGTTGAATAATGTATTATTGCAAGTAGTATGCTAAAGCACATTCTTTTAATATAACTAAAAAAGTGATTTTGCTTACCTATTTGCAGTATATCTAGTACAAAACAAGAATAATAAAACTGAAAATGAAGAGAATTAGCTGTAATTGAAAAGTAAGATCTATTTACCATATATATGTAGGGGGAAAAAAAAAATATCAGACGAAAACTTGAGGACAGATCTGGTGGTAAAGTAAAAGCTTTCAGACCACTAGCTCTTAGAATTTCTAATAGTTCCAAAGAAATATGAGAGAGAATTTAAATACAATGAATAAGAATTTAGAAAATATGAAATCTAAAAAATAACAGAATTTAGAAAATATAATATGTTTAATAATATAAAGGATTCAAAACATGAAAATGATAGTAGGATTTTAAGGGGGGGGGGAGGAATAATAACAAATGATATAAAATTAGTAGAGGATGGGATGCATAATAAATATATAAAGTAAATAATACAAAAAAATATATGTTAATCGTATGAATGAAAGTCAATTAAAAATGCTATTAATAATCAATTATAATGTATCTGAGATTGAGATCTGCAATATTTAGCAGAGTTGTGATGAGGATTGAGGTATATATATTTAATCAGTTCAGTTTACACACCAAACAGCTGTGCCTATAAAAATTCATCATGCATATATGTATTTTAATCTTATAAATTACTTCTGATCTAAATATAGTTCCAGTGTACTGGTAATTTTTACATATAAGTAAATTAGTGAAATAACATACACACAAAAAAAAATTTATAGCCATAAAATATTAAAGTGATAATATTCATTCTTTAGGTTTACTTTTTAATATCTGGACTTTTACAATAATATTTTATTCCTGGTCAGTAGATATGGGCTTTTATTCATAGTTTATAAAGTGAATATATTTATTTTTCAATCTATCATTTATTGCAGAATATTGTAAATTCATACTTGAAAAAAATTAGTAATAAATTGATGTGTTTTTTATGCAATAATCATACTAAGTGTGAAATATTAATAAATAGGTTCTTTAACAAAATGGAATTCACAATATACAAGTATTTTATGAAATAATGCGATTCTATTTAAGATATGTTCTGTAATTTTTAAAGATATTCTTAATTTTATAAATATAAATTGTCAATCTCATACTTGTGGAATTGGGTAATTTTATATTAAATTATAATTTCTTCAGATTTTCTTTCCACTCAGATATTTAATTTGGGTTATATTTTACATTTAAAAAAATGAGAATCCTAAAATTTTCTGTGAGCTGCTTTAAATGATGTTGAAAAGTTAATTTTTTTTTTTTTTTTTTTTTTTTTTCATTTTAATAAACATTTCATTAGAAATAAATTTCTTATGAATAATAGTTTTGGAAATTTATATTCAGTGAAAGAAATTTTTATTTAATCTTGAGATTAAAGCTAAACAAAAACAGAAATGCAAATTTTAGCAAAACAGAAAAATGCTTTTAAATTGTTAAAAAATTATAGTTCTCAATCTTATACACATTGGTATTATTAGTAATATTTTTTTTTTCCTTCGTAGTACTGGGAGGAGAATGAAATTCTGATATTTTATTGAAATGTATGTTTCCCATAAGTAAAAGGCAATCTTTTTTTTTTCCACCCTTTTTTTCTCTCTCTCCATATAAAACGTTTTTAGAGAGCTATGAAACATATAACAACTTTTCCCCTTTCATTTGTGGTGTTCGAAATTTGAATTCAAAAAATTTAATCTGTGCAAATTAGTTACTTTATTTTATTATCTACAAATCTGAGACTTTTTTAAAAAATAAGTTGTATGTTTTTTGTTCAATTTTTTAACTAAAAATACTTTGATATTGATGAATTAAATAAGTTAATTAAGTAATAGTTTCTTTAGAGATGGTATAATTGCTGCTAATAGTAAATGACAAGGGTTTTAGTCTCTTTGTTTAATTAACATGTTTCTGCTCTAATAATTTCTTTCAACTGCTCTCTTTTGTTTAGTCACTTTGTATGTGAAGTGTAGTTTGCTACAGAGAGATGATAAAACTAGAATCTCACTAATCAATCAAGGAACACGCTTTCGTTTCATAAATCCTAAAACAAATAAAAACCAGGCACTCAAGAAAAACTATGAGCCTTTTTCTAATTACTTGAAAAGAGGAAGAAGCACTTCCCGGTTGCTTTGTCAAAATTCCTTAATTAAAAAGTTTCATTTTTCCTGTCACCTAAATTATAATTTTTGAAATCATAATTAAACTTGTAAAAATATTTCAAAAAAACTTGACAAAATTGTTTTAATTTATCCTGAATATAGTGAGCAGTGCTGAAATCTTGGTGGAATAATATCTCTTGGCTTGTTTGGAATGTTCTGTAGTTTTATATGATCTTCCTGTCCTAAGCATGTGAAATATATTGATTGTGTAATCTGTATCATGTATGAAGTATTCTGAATTTTTCTTTTAAATGTTATCAGAGTGTTTATGAATTTGCAAATTTTAATTTTGTTTGAAGGAAATCTCATTCTAACTATTAGAAATTGGCTATTATGCTGAGATTTGGTTTCGATAAATCATGTGCAAACGGAGATTATGAATTCCAAAGTTAATTTTCATTCTTTAGTCACTTAAAAAAAAAAAATAGAATTTGTTTTTTATTGATATAAATTTTCATGCTGAAAATTTAAAACCAATTTCTTCCTAAAAGTTGTAAAAACATCCTATTGTGTGCTATAAAAATTCTTTTTACTTTTTTTTCTTTTTTCACTTAGAAAAGGTTTAGGTTGCTGGGTTTTTTTTTTTTTTTTATTAGAAAAGGTTACTGTTTTTTTAGTTTAATTTTTTTTATTTGGAAAAGTTTTTAGTTTATTTTAGTACAGTGTATTCATCCATTGCATTTTTAAGATTTTTTTTTATTTACAATTTTAAGGAATTTAGAATTTATTTGTTAAGTTATGAAGCGTTTTATTATCATTATTTCAAGTTACTGATGAAAATTGAGGATGCAAAATTTTTTTGTTAACTCACATTTATAATAGGAAATAAATATATTTAAAAAAAATTTATTATTATAATTTTAAAATTATATAGATTTATAAAAAATACTGCTGATATTATAGATTTATAATAGACGATTATCCATCTGTTTTGCTCTAAATAATCTAATAATTTGTTCTAAATAAAGCTCGATTGTGCTTTATTTATTTCAGTCAATTTGTTCTTTTGGGATGACAACGCTTTTGGCAGTTTATAACGGGAGGTGCAATTCATTTTTTCCTTCTGCGTGAAAAGGATTCTCCCGCTAACATTCATTTCACCTTTCCATAGAGAACAGTTCTTGAAGGTTTTAAGTTGATGGATTGGATTTTTATGATCCTTTTTTGTCCCTTCTGAGGAAAGCGTAAAAGCCTAAATTGCGAATTAGAACATGGTTTTTCTGTGAATCACGGCGACATCTGAGCTTGTAAACATTAAACTTCATTCAGAAAATTACGCGAAACACAAGGTTTTTTTTTTTTTTTTTTTTTTTTCTTCACGTGAGTGTGTGTACGATACAGTGGTTCAAAAACATCTTAGAATATCTATTAAGTAGTTCGTCATTATTGGATGCATTGTGAATTATTAACATTTTGTTTTTCTATTTGCATGGGGCATGCAAATAGGTGCATTTGGGTGTGCGAAATTTTTTGTACAAAAATGGAAGCGTGAATAAGTGGCTTTTCAAATTCTTCGTGATTTTTAAAAGTGGGATCTTTTTAATAAAATATTTTTAAAAACATCTCTAGGAATAAAATAAATATTGTTTGATTTAATGAAATAGATGGGAATGGAGCAGATTTTATTTATTTTTTGTTAAAATAAATCCTTTGAATTTATTTCATGTATTTTTTTCGCACATGTAGTGCACAAGTAATTTTTTTGTTTAAGTACTGTATTGTCATCTTTAATTATTTTTAACCATGGCAAATTCTTTTAAGATCGATGAAAAATAATTGTTATCCTTCATTAGGCCAAAGTGTGCCGAAAGAACTTTTGCCTCACACTTATCTTGAATGAATTCGCGCATTGCATAACTTGGCACCAATACGAGAATTGAATTGAGTTCCGTCATTAACCTGGACTTCTATTCTGTTGCTGAAATTCGTTGTTTATTTCTTTAGATTATTTATTTATCATTTCTGATAAATTTAAAGAGTAGTTGTTTTTCTGGTCGAATATTACTGCATTCGTTAGTTCCTAACTACTGATTTTCTGCAGCTTTTGTTTTATAGCGTTACTTTTCTGTTTGTTTTTGGCCTGTGGCGAAAGCTCCGGAATTCTTATTTGAACAGCTGCTAAAAATCGTGAATATGTGCTTAAACTTGATGCTAATGCAAATAAGGCAGCCATTAGAGAAAGCATACGCCACCCTTGTTGTAATGAAACTCTTTATGTCGAAGTTGATATGCATATAAACTCTAATAAAATATAGTCATTAAAGTTTTCTCTTTTTGAACAGAATACAGGATAAGCGAATAGCAATTTTAATCCCACAAAATCAAGAGATTGCTATGATTAATTTTATTATAAGACTGAAGTTGCCCTCTCTGTGGCATCCTTTGCACCATATACATTAGTCCATCTTTTAAACGTTTCACATTATATTAAATTTTACAACCTTTTAAATTATTAATTTCTTCGCAAATTCATGGGGAGTGGAATGTCTACCATTTTCTATCTATAACTCTTTTTTTTATTCTATTGATTTAACAATATTTATAATTAGGTATCTCATTGTCTCAAAAACTACAGATACTTAGTTGTTAAATGTTAAAAAAAAAATAATGTTTAGACTGAAATGGAAGTCTTGATGTTTAATTAAAATTTCAAGTTTGTTTCAGATTATTTCATTTCTTTTTTTTTTTTTTTTTTTTTTTTTTTTAATATACTGGTGCAATTTAGTTCGAAGAAGTTGGAACCATTTCTGTAGTGTGATTTTGCATTTTTAACTTTCCAGTTAATTAGATTGACATTTTAACAAAAGTTTCTTAATTTGCAATTCATGGTCAGATCCAAAAATATGGCTGTGTATTATATGAATAGGTACCGGTTTCCACAGTTCGTGAATTTATCCCAAATGATAATAGCACATATACAAATTTATGTGCAATTCAAACATTAATGTTATTTAATTTATAATTTAAGAATTAGAATTTGCAATGTCAAGGTATTGCATATTATGTATATTTTCTTTCATTTTTTTATGTATAGGAGCCTAACATTTGAAATTGGAATTTGTTTATGGTTCATTTCATTTTTAAATATTTAAATTTTTCTTCTGGCTATGCCGCATATGTCATGTGGAGGGCGAGTTCCGGTGGCACATTGCCTGAACTTGCGGAAATGACAATCTATAAATAACAACCCTCGAGATATGCTATTATCGGATCTTTTACTGAAGAAAAATATTGGAGCAAGTCATAGTTTTTGTGCTGACCTTTGATCACTTAATCGGTTAACACTAAACTGCGGAACTGTTGTAGATTCCAAAGTGCATTCACGTTGCATTTTCTTTTACCCTTGTGTACTTCGGCGCGGCCTTGGGATGGGCCTTTGCCCTTTAATCAATTTAGTTTCTGTATGGGGAAATTTGATTCCGAGTGTAACAAACGCGTTTATGATCATATGTATTATGATCTACAAATTTTCGTTTATTATTTTTTTAGAGTTGTGAAATATTATGGAACTTTATATGCTATTTAATTATAAAAAGGATTGATAGCATAAAAAATTTTATTTGTTATAATTTTTTCACATATCCAGCGAGTTGACAAAAGAGCAATAGGGTTATTTACTATTTTTTTAAATAACAGTCTTTTATCTTGTTTTTTTTATATAAAACTTAAAACTAGGTTTTTATATCGATAATTATTTTTCGTTTCTTGATTTTTACCGGTTTTAGACAAATAATATTGACTAAAACATAGATTTGACTAGTGATGTACATAGATTTCAACAGAATTCTAAATATAAAAGATACATTTTATAAAATTGTTTAATACACATAACAAGCAACAGAATTTATTTTAATCTTTACCAAAATTACGGGCATTAGATGAAAATTTAATATAAGTAAATATATTTTTTTAAATAAAAAAAATTGAAAAGGGGGAGAAATCTCATTTTACAAATGGACATTGTTTTAGAGAAAGGAATTTTAGTCTGTTGATTTTACTGTCCAATTTTCTGTTGTAATGTGCAATTTTTTTTAAAGACGGAATAAGCTTGGTTTTCCTCTATTTAAGTGCTAATTCAAAATATGTAATAAATAATTTTCCAAGTTTTGTTTATTTTGATTTGAGAATAGAATGACTAGATATATTTTACAGTCAAAGGATGTGAATAATACTTTATTATCTTCATTTTGAATTTCATAAGATGATTGTAATCTAAGTAAAGAAATGACAATAAAAAATGCTTTCAAATAAGTTTCATTTTTTTAATAATTGTATTAGATGCTGCAGCTCCAATGGGAGAGTCTTGCTAATGAAATAAAATGCAGTCAATGAAATAAGGTGTAAAAGCATTGAAGACTTCTCGTCTTCATTAAATTTTTAAATATATTCTTTTTTTACTATTTAAGAAATCACAATTGTAAATTAGTGTTCAGTTACTTTAGGAATCAATTGGTTTGTACTATTTAAAAGTTCCATTTTCTATATGTTCTTTTTTTGTAATTAAGAATAAGCCAATTTCAAAATAATTTGCCTAATCATTATTTTTATTGAAGTTACATTAAAATTATTCATCAATACATGGGCATTTATCAATTTCAGGATATACATGAATAAATGATTCTACAAATTTAAATGAGCATGGAATAACTTTAGCGATTTTATATTTACTACCAACATGGAACATTAAATAGGTTAAATTTAACCTGTTTTCCAAAGCAAAGTTTTTAAGGTACAAAAAAATTATATATAAATTGTAAATACAGAAGATAATTAAAAAAAATATTATAAAGAGAAATATTATGTTTTAAAATTTAAGATTTTGAGAAGTCTCCAACTTTTATATTCTATCTTGCAAGTAAATGGTGTATAAACATGCGTGATTCCTGCTTATTAGTATTTTTTATTTTACGTTTTATTTACTGCATATTAAAATTAAAACACAAGAAATTGACCCGAGTCCTTTCTAAAAATTAAAAAATTACTATTCACTTTTGTTTTTAATTCATTGATGTAGGACATACTAATTGAATTAAATCTTTTTGACAAGCTAATGAAACTTTCCTTTCAGTTTTTGCTAAAATATTATATTTGTTTCACCTGATACTATCATAACTTATAAATTAAGTTATAAGATTATTGAAAATAAATATATAATTTATTATTTTTCTTTGATAACATTTGATGAAGCTTTTTAATTTCATCTGAGTTCACAGAATAAGTTGCATTTCATGTAGTGTCAAAAGTTATGTAGACTTTACTTGCTTATCTCTTTGCTTACTTTGTTCTGATTGTAATTCACTTCCTAACTTTAAAGAAGAATTTTTTTTATCTTTGTTGCAAATATTTATTTTTGCTGATATTGATATCCAAGATATTATTACCTTCTGAAATGTTATAAACACTATGGTAAATTCTTTTGAAAAACTCCTAGCTTGGAAGTTTTATTGTCTTTTTTTTATTAAAAACTATTAACTTTTTTTTATTAAAAACTATTAACTTTTTTTGTTGTTGCAATTTTTAACAATTTGTTATCAACTTTAAGAATTCAAAGAAATTTAATATCTTCATTTTTGGTATAATTTTACTAAGCACAATATCAATTATTGCTATTTAAAGCTAAAGTCCATGGAAGTGTATTGGTTAATTTAAATTGATATATATTAAATTTGAGATTATTTAACTACTATAGAATAATATACAGTATAATTTTCATTATGCTCTGAATGTTATAAAACTAGCAGAAATGTTTTTCTCTTGATTTTATTGCTTTGTTGAATTATGCATTTGGACCATTTTTTTTATTTATATAAAAAAAAAAACTTACATTCTGAAATCATATTCTATGAATATTTAATTCCATTTATCTAGCTTATTGCCTTTTTAGTTATTTTATTTATATATGTGTATTAAGAAGAAATATCAGTACTTAGGTAAATTAATTTCAAAATTTGATACATATCTAGAATTTTGCTGATATTTTTTTCAATTAAATTATGCTAACATTTCTGAATTTATTTATTTTATACAGGTGACACAGTCTTTGTTCAAGGAGCAGCAGCAACACCTCGTGTTCTTGTGCCAGCTTTGGCAGAGCATGGGAAGAAATCAGGCTTGAAAAATGTGACAGTATGTCACATTCATACTGAAGGTGCTGCAGAATACAACCATCCAGATTGTGCAGGTATTTTTTTACAACTGCATATTTGTAAATTTCATTTTAGATCTTCAAAATCTTGAATTTTTAAATTACTAAACACATATTGATATATTGAATTAAGCAACATTATTCATTTATATTTTAATTTTGAACATACTGCTCTAACTAATGAAAGAAAATTTAATAGCATTTTGTGGTAAAATTCTTTACCACAGTTTAAAAGCACACACACTTACTAATTTAATTGCTGCAGAACAAAAGGATTGTTTCTCTCCATTTCATATAAAGTGTTCACTATATATATATATTACAATTTACTAAAATTTTAATAGTCCTTGTTTTTTGTAAAAGATGAAAATTAAATTCAGATCTGCTATAGATTTGGTTTGTGAATTCATGCTCAGTTGAAGTATTTTATTACTTTAAGTGAAAAATTACCATCTGTTGCAATGTTTCTACGATTGTATTGTATGTGCTCAAAAGCTTGTTAATTCCTTTGTAGAATAATCTAAAAATTAAGAATTGTCTGCAAAATTCTTGATTGTACAATCCCATTATATTGACACTATAATTTCATGAATTTTGGGATTTTTCTTGTTTTAGTAACATATTTCTATTTTATGTAGGTATCTTTCGTAGCAATTCCTTTTTTGTTGGAGCTAATTCCAGAGAGGCTATAAATTCAGGTAGAGGTGATTTCGTACCTATTTTCCTCAGTGAGATTCCTCTCCTCTTCCATAGAAAGATTGTTCCTGTAGATGTTGCGCTTGTGCAAATCACTCCAGCTGATGCCCATGGATACTGCAGTTTGGGAACCAGTGTTGACTGTACTCGAGCTGCGCTTATGCATGCAAAATATGTAATTGGTATGTACTTACTATCATTCATTTATAGGTTTAGATTATAGTAACTCTCTTATCTGAATTTTGATGTAATAAACGAGAAATATTATCTGTAGCTGGTTGTTTATTTAGTGGAACAGTTCATTATATGGACAAACTGCAATAACGTGTTTGCTAAATTTCATTTGATTTTTTTTTAAGTTAGTAATTTTTTTGATAAGTCCAATTTCCTTATGTCTGTTATAATGACATTCTAATTTTTCTTTTTTGAAATAATATATCTGGAATCTCTTAATCTAATTTAAATCTTAAAATTTCTTATTTTTCTCTTAAATTAGCCCATACTTCTTTATTTTACATTTTCTCTTTTTAAAAAAAAAGTTGGTTTCAAGATAATGTAAGCTTTGTTGTTATATAAGTTTGAAATAATTTTCTTGAAACAAATAAAACTTATTTGTGAAAATATTTTACACCGCTATTTTTTTCTCCATCTTTTCCGATGTGTTTGAGTCTCAAAATTTAATTTGCTCTACATGATTATATGCTTCTTTTAATAATTTCAGAATTAAGTCATGTAATTTGAATTAATTCTGGCAATGTCAATTAGTAATGAGATTTAGAAAAAAAATTATTTCAAGATATTATAATATTTGCAACAAAGAATGGTAAATTAAGAAATAATAATTAAAACATTTCTTTTTAGTTACTTTTAATAAAATTGTGTGCTAAAAACTGCTTTTATTAAATTTATTTGGCTTGTAATACAGTGAAGTGAATAGAGTATGAATTTTTTACCTTTTTCTTCCAACTTCAAACTTTGATACTCTCATGATAATCTTATATATTATTAAACATTATAATTCTATACAGATCTACATAGAATTATAATGTTTGTAAAAATATTTTTTATTTCAGTTCATTTTCTTTCTTTTCATTATTAATCTTCCCTTGTGCTAATTTTAGCAATCAGTTTTTTCTAGTTTTATTATTATTATTATTATTATTTATAACAGTTTGTGTGCATATATCCACTATACTACCTTTAATTCAAATAATAATTTAATTTTTTTAAAAATCAAATCAAATTAAAGACTTGAAGCATGTGAAGATCAAGGAATTATGCATATCTAATACATTGGTAGACTGATTTTATTTTAGTTAAAACTGTGCACCTGCCTTTGATTTTTAAATATTACTAGACATATAATTTTTATAAAGTATTTATACATATATGTGAAAAGCAGTTGCAATTCAAATTATTTTATTATAATTATTTTTCTAAGCTCTCTGAATATAAAATCTCTTCGTGTGTTACTAGTTTAAGATTTTCTGAATTTCTTTATTTACAATCAGAAAAAACATATCATTTACCCATTTTCATAGAAAATTTTTTTATCCATCTGAGAATTGAAAACAAACAAAATGATGCATCACTCAGTGTTAATTTATAATGCTTATTTAGGATACTTTATATCTTAAATTAAAATGATTTTCTTAACTTTTTAAAAGAATAACCTTGAAAATATTGCTTACAATTATTATGGTTTCTAAAAGAAGACATTGTAAAAGATTTCACTATTCTAAAGCCTTTTTATAGAAATTTTATACAAAGTTATGATTTTTAAAAAAGGAAACTTGTTTGATTTATTTAATCAATTCTGTTTTACTAAATGTATTTCTTATAAATCTTTAATGTTAGAAGCTTAGATATTCATAGTCTTTTCTGCATTATTTTCTTGGTTAGAAGCTTTCAATATTTTTTGTTGTGGAATAGAATAAGTATTGATGACTTTGATGAGTAATCAATGACTTATTGGTGACTTTGTATTTTTTCAGGCCAAGTAAATCCTCGTTTGCCAAGAACTTTTGGTGATGCTACTGTTCATGTGTCCCATTTTGATGCATTAGTAGAAGGAGAGAAAGAATTGCCAGAACACAAGCCTGATGTATTGACAGAGGTTGAACTGAGCATTGGAAAACAAATTGCTGAGAATCTGGTACTGGATGGTGCCACATTACAGATGGGTGAGTGGCATATAAAATGAATATAGACATGGATCACTGGATTTATAGAATATGCAGACTTCCTCTTCAGTATGCAAATTTTATGTCATCCTATAAAAATCAAACAGTTTAAATGTAGGAATTTTGAAAATTATTTGATGGGAGAGAGATACAATTCTTGTTGTGAGGGGCATTTCATTATTAAGAATATAAATAATTATATAAAGAGCTCAGAAAAATTAATGATGGAATAGTTATATTCAAAAGTTTTAAATGAATACATTTTAAATTTACAACAATAATAATTTTAGATTTATGAACATAACCTTTCTTGAGTGTTAAAAACTTTTAGAAATTGTGAATTTAAGTATGATGAGTCATATGTAGAAAGTGCTAGATGCTTTTTTTTTGGGGGGGGGGGCATTTATAAATTCTTAACAGTTTCTTATTTTGGAAGAATTACAGCCCTCTTACCCATCTCCTAATGGCTATCGATTTTTTGAGACTAACCTGATAATTGATTTGTAAACCAAAATAAATATATTTCATCTATTTTATTACAAAATTTAACTAATATTAAATGAACATAGCTGTATTCATTATTTTGTAAAACACATTGAAAATATTAACTACCACTTTTTACTTTTCATCATTTTTATTGAATTTTATTATGATATCACTGTACTGAAAAACATAAATTATGGATTACTTATATTTTACAGATAAATTTTTGATAATTTGTATTAAGGTTTAAATTTTAAATATTTATCTTATATTATTATAATGTGCTCTTCCCATTTGCATAAGATCTGTTTCAATAACAAATAACTAAACAATCTAATTTTTGAATATTTTACAATATAACAGGAAAGTAGAAAAGCTTTAATAAAATATTTGAAGTATTAATTTGATTTTATTTGAATGGAATGTGAGGAAACAAAAGTAAATGTAAAATTTGGAAATGTTACATATATTTACACACAAACTCTACAAAATTTATGCAGACATAGGTAGCAAAATGCTATTTATACTTTGTTGAAATTAAAAATGATCAATAGTACTCAGAAAATACATTGGATAATTCTGTTAGTGCTAAATTAATTGTTCCGTGTGAACAATTATTTGTATGTTTTTTTATCAACAGATTGAAATGTTAAATGTTTATTCTATTTCATTTATTAAACTGTTTATTTTTATAATATCAGGTATTGGCTCCATCCCTGATGCTGTTTTGGCTGCTTTGAAGAACCACAAAGATCTGGGAATCCACTCTGAGATGTTTAGCGATGGTGTTATTGATCTTGTTAACCGAGGAGCTATTAATAATAAATTCAAGGCAAACTACAGAGGAAAGATCACTGGTAGCTTTGCCATTGGAACACGCAAATTGTTTGATTTCATGGATAATAACCCCTTTGTTGGTATGATTCTTATTATTTTTTTGGATTCTGTTGATGTATAACATGAACATTTTGAACATATATTTCTTTAAATGTTGAAATACTCTGTAATAATTCTTACTTGATTTGATGTAGAGTTTTTCATATTATGTTTGCATTTAATTTGTTCTATTTATAGTATATTGAAAAATATGAAATTTGTTAATGATGGTGTTTTGATTTTTAGTGATTTGATTTGGAAAAAAAATACATGGTATATTTTTAACCTCATTAATAAACAGTCACAGAAAATTGTTTGATATAATAGAAATATGTATGCGAAAAGTTTTAAAAATTACCTGTGTGTCAACTAACATTTGTGACCAATCTGTACCAATTTTTTAAAATTCTAGTTAAATTTTGTTGGAATTATTTAATATATTTACTTTGTGTATTTTACTACTGCTGTATAAATTCTAGTAAAAAAGTAACAACAGTTAACAGTTTTTTTTTTGGGGGGGGGGGGTATAAAATAGACTATACTTACTAATGTATTGAATATGGAAAGTACCTAGTAATTTTCTAATCAGTTCAAAAGAAAATGTGTAGATATCAATAAGGGGAGTATTCCTAAATCTAATCTGCAGTTTTTGAAATATTCAAAAATTTTTGCTTATGACATTTAAAATGTTTACCTATTTGTCTTTAAATGATGTAAATTCTACTTTACACTTTATTTTGTAGTTCTTATTCCTATATCTGCTATTCTAAACGTAATTCTTGCTGGTGAAAGGGCATTATGAGGCATCTTTATAAAAGGATTTTGAATTTATTTTTTGTTTTAAAAAATGCTAAAGACTTTTTGATAAAGTTATATAATTTTTTTATTGTTAATTCTTATAAATTTTGATTTAAATTTTTTCTGCTTGAAGTATTAATAAATACATATTAATTGTCTGACTTTTTTAACTCATTGGAAATAAATGTCTCTTTAATTTAGTATCTTCTTAACTATTTTGTATTTTATTTCTAATTTTTGATATTATTGTTACAGTTATGTTAAATGTTGATTATGTAAACCATAGTGATAACATTGTCACTCATCCGAAAATGACTGCTATCAACTCCTGCATTGAAGTTGATTTGACAGGACAAGTTTGTTCAGATTCCATTGGAACCAGGATTTACTCAGGTAAATGAAACCTTTAAAATTCAAAGAGAGGAAATAATTTAAACAAACAAACTTTATGCTATTATTTGAAAGCATGCAAATCCAGTAAGAAATTTAAGCATTAATACAATAATATAAAATTTTTCATTATATATCATGCATTTGTATTATGAATAATATTGCTTTCAGAAACTATCAAAATAAGTAAAAAGCACTAGATTATTGAACATTAGTCTGTATTACTTTCTTTTAGGGATTAAAAAAAAAAGTTCATTCTTCAATTATCTTAGTAAAAAAATAAAACTTCATATTCAATATTGAAGATTCATATCAAAATAATGGGTTTACCATTTTATTTTTCTGCCTTCTGAAAAGTTACAGTATGTTGGAAACAATGTATAATTCTTTTCGTTTTATGGGAAAATGGTTTCATAAACATCTTTTAACTTAAAATTGATATTTAATTCAGATTATTCAAACTTTATTTGATTATTTCATCATACATTAAAGATGTAGAGTCTAATTGTAATTATTTATCATTCATGGTGCCTTGAAAAAATAATTTTATATAATTAGAAAGATATTGCCAAATTTTTACATTTAGACTGCAATTTGAATGAACATGATTTTAAGAAAAATGAATAATTATGAAATGCAGTCATATAAATTTTAAAACTTAGGTTATTTTTGTTTTTAACCAACAAAAATGATCATTCTAATGAAATAAAAAAAAACGTATAAATATTCTAATAAATGTACTAATTCTGTTCTGTTTTTGCCATGCTCCAAATTTAGTAATGCGATATAAAATAATGGAATTCATGCACAATTTCTCCAAAAAAGTATAAGATAAATATCCTAAAATATTTTTAAAAGTATCTTGAGGTTTCTTTCCCCCTTCCTAAAATAACCATCTATTTTATATGTATCCAAGTTCTTACTCCATTTATATTATATTTTTAAAATTGACTTTTGATAGTAAGACTTGAATAATTGACTTAAAAATAATGTTAGAATTATCTTTGAAATGAAAATTTCTATGTCATAATGGAACTTGTTGCTTTATGCAAGTTTTGTATTTAATCAATTTTAGGTGTTGGTGGCCAAATTGATTTCTTGCGTGCTGCAGCCATGGCTTATGATGGTCTTGGCAAGCCTATTTTGGCCATGCCATCTTGTACTAGCAAAGGAGAATCCAAGATTGTTCCTTTTATCAAACAAGGTGAGTGTCAATATCAAATCTCTTTTCTCCTCTGAACTAGAATTAAGCAGTTCTGTTCAATTCTTTGAATAACTACTTGTAAAATTGTCTACTTAAAAAGAAAATATACTTTTATTAACTTATAAAAGTGTCTTCATTTACAAATTCATGATTTTTTTCTCTTTGCTAAAAAAAATTGGTTCAATTTCTGTAGACCAAATTAAATTTGTCATGGAAAATACACCATACAGTAAAAACTTTATTCACAATTAATTTGTTGTTTGAATGATATTACAATACTGGACCATGGATGCAATAGTTTTAGCATATTGATTACTTATTGCTTTAAAAGAAATATTGATTATGCAAGATTTTTAGTAAAAATGCTGGGAAATTTTATTTGTCCATTTGGGAAGGAAAATAATATTTTTAGACAGTATCATATGTATATCAAGGAAGTCGTGTTTCTTCCCCCCCCCCTTTTTTTTTTTTTTGAAAAATGCATTTTTTTAAAAATTTAAAATAACTTTTTGGTTTGCAAAAATCCAGATGTTTAGTGTAGAATAATTTAGAAAGTATTAAATATTATTTTTTCCTCCACTCAAGATTTTTTTTATCGTTAAGATTAAATAGGTAGAATAAACTAGAATATTCTTTTTGGAACATTGATGATGAAATGGGATGTATATAATTACAATATCTAAAAATTCATCTGTAGATTTTTATTTGAAATTTTCAAAAAGGCAGTTTAATTTAAATCTAGAAATATTTAAGGACATTTTTTATTAGGTATAATTTGAATAAATGAAAATATAATTGATTATTATGTTAATTATTTTTTTCTAAAAAATTATTTCAAATTTTAATCAAGGTTCTTAAGACTTAAAAGTTTTACTATGATACTTGTTTAATAATTTTTGCACTTATGTTAACTTTAAAGCTATTAAAGATCTTGCATTCATGACAAAATTAAGAAAAGCTATTCATGATAATAATTATACAATATCAGTATGTAGTTTTGTCTGTTATATGTCATGAATATTGCTATTTTGATTAAAGCATTTAGTTCATAAAACAATTTTCTTTAATTTATATGTTTAATAATATTATTTAAAAATTTAATATTGTCAAAATTTTTAATTTCCTAATGTGATTTAAACTTTTTATATTATGAAAGTTATATTTATTTCCCATTATGAAAAAGAATAAAAAGAGTTCTATTAAATATTTTCTCTTTTTTTATGTTTGAAATTTATTCTTTAAATATATCTGGTTTTTCTGTTTCAAAGTCTATTAAATATGATATAAAAGCAAGTGCGAATTTTATCTTTTATGGTAGATGTAATATAAACTTATAGTGATTCATTGTATTTCTCATTATGGATCTTTCTTAGTTCTTTAATCATTACAAAATTACCTGTTCTCTAAACTAAGTGATAGATTCTTTAAATGTGATTTTTTTATTTAATGGAATTATTATTGAATTAACAATGAATATTGATTAATTGTATATATTTAATTTGGTTATTATTGGTAAATTTCTTATGCATGGGCAGCTTAGTATATTTTGGTTTGGGAAGTATTAGAATGTATGAAAGTGAAAAGCACCAGAAAGCATGTTTTTTTTCTCCATTTTTCACGTAGATAGTATAACATTGCAATACATTATGGCTCTTATGATACTCGCAGTATATTTTCTACTAAGCTTCACACACACAAAAAAAGTGTGTACTTGTGTTTCTTTTGTGTGGTTGACTGCATACAAAATTATGTATGCAGTTATTACTGTGATGCCTAGACCACATGCCAAATTATCTGGTTTGTTGCATTTTTAAGTAATTGCATTCAAGTATGTGAAAGTAGTTTTGATATGTAATGTAATTTGTGAGTAAATTTATCTGAACTTTGATAGAGATATATGATTATGGTAATAAAATATGTAGAATTTCAACATTCTATTTTGTTGAGTTACATTATTTTGCTCATTTGGGCACAGCAGGGCTTCCAGTTGGAGGATTTTATTCAAAATTTAAAAGAATTTTGTTTTTAAGAACATGTACAAAATTTTCTCCTAACTTGTGTCTTTAAGTTGTTTTCACAGATAAATATGCATTCAGTTCTGTGACATCTGAAACATGTAGATTCATTAGAATCTGAAGATAAACATTTTTTTGCAATTTTGATGCTTTCTATTCTTACATGAGACAGTAAAATTGTTTTTTTAAAGAATGGAAGTTTGTAGATTCTTGGTACAAAATAAAATAAAATTTTATTATTTTTTTCCGGGGGGGATAATTCTTGTATGTGTTTATGCACAATATATGATATATATATGTTTTTAGGTGGTGGAGTTGTCACTTCCCGTAACCATATCCATTATCTAGTTACTGAGCATGGTATTGCATCACTCTTTGGAAAGAATATCCGCCAGAGGGCATATCATCTCATCCAGATAGCCCACCCAAAACATCGTGAAGCTCTAGAAAAGGCTGCTTTTGAAAGGCTTAAATGCATGCCCTCACCTTGAACGTGTCACAGCACTTATGAAAGAGACAGTGTCTGTAGTTCAACCACAGTATTGACAAGCATACACATGTAATCATATACTATCTACAAAGTAAAATAGTTTAATGTTGCATTAACACTGATTTTGTGACTTCTGTTTCATGTTTTAAAACAAATGGAGTAACTTGTCATGTCTATTTTAGCATGAATTTTAATGAAACAAATTCTTGCATGTCATATCATTTTGCTATGCTACAAAATATTCAGCTTTAAGTGCATAGTGAAACATATGAAAATACATTGCCAACAATTTGGATTGATGCGATTGATTAAATTGATTTCAATTACATATATATGATGAAAAAAAAAAATATTTTGAAGCATTGTTGTATTATAGTTTCTACTTACACTAATTATAATAGATATTTAAATGCACTGTTCTAGTCTAAGTTGAAATAAATATTTTGTATTGAAATTTCTTTTAAATTCAAAATTATCTGTTGTGATATGAAAATAGTTTTATAAAATAGATGCATCAGTTATTATGGAACGGTATTTTTTGCTGTTCCATCAAATTAAGTAAATATGAATATTATATCTTGTAAAGTTATGTATTGTATGACAATAAACTTTTTTACACTATGGTGATTTTATAGTTTTATTTTGACATTATTTTTCTCTTCACAATATAATTTTATGCTTGCTATAAATTATTTTTATCTTGAATGATAACTAAAATTTGAATATCTAAATGAAATTTACTTTAATAGTTTTCTTTTAAACATTTGTCTATCCACACATATATCTATTCGTATATGCTCTCAAATAATGCATTGATTTTTACTTGGTTATAAAATTATGGAGATAATAAAATATTTAAATTATTTTAAAAATTTGTTGTGCATTAAAAGTTTGAAATAATTTCATACTCATCCTGAATGCTTAAATTTCTGCCCATTCGAATTGGGTTGGACATTTAATTTAGAAAACAAAATGTTAATTTAGCTAATGACTAATTGTTTTTTGTTGCTTTAGCTTTTGACTTTTTTTTGTTGTTGTTTAAATATTGCCATTAGCAATATAAAAACTTATTAATACAAGTTAATTGATTAAAGCTTAATTTAAATGAATTCCTGGGAAATTTAAAATGTCAAAACTCTGTGATAATTGTGAATAATTGTTTTAAAGGGAAAAATTACTTTAAAAACTGGATAGAAAATCATTTTAAAGATAAGCATTAAATTGATTTTAATCATAGCAAAATTAAGTAAAGATTACTTTTGTATTGTATCCATAATCTTTAATGTAAATCAAGAGAAAGAAATAAAAATTTCAAAATGTGGGCAATTTGACTTTAAAATCTGGTTAATGGCAAGTATGTTATTGTTTTGTTGTTCTGTGTCATCCTGCTGTCGTTTCTGGTCATGAATTTCTTTGCAATTCTAATCGGTTTCTGTCTTCCTTAGCAGTTTCTATACTGATTATCCTGTAGTGATATGAAACGTTTTGTTATATTCCTCATGTGTCTCTGCTCTCTATATATTTTGTCAAACGGGAGGATTTTAAATCTTTCTGCAGTTCTGTTTACAATATATATAGAAATATAAAGGGTGTTCACTTGTAGCTCAATATCAATTTTTAAATGATTAAAAAATAGGCATATGCTTACAGTTGAACAAATATTCTCAATGATGTATAGTATGTTTGAGGCAATAAATATAAAACCAGGAAAAAAATTTATACAGATCGTTGATTTTATTTATCATATTAGTCACACCTGGCGTCCAGCTGGTTTGCAAGATATATTGGTTATATTTAATTTTAGTTAAAGCGTATAGATATGATTTCATATCCATAATTCAGTCAAATTGTCAGACATTAAAACCATATTATTTTAATTGCCCTATATATACCCTGATAATTATGTACATGATCCAATCTAATGTAAGTCAATCCCAGGGTATTATAAAGCTATTAAAAACGTAAATATCCAGCTCATCCATCTTAATTTTCACTGTATTTTTTTATGCTTAATACATTACATTGAATTCTTCTTTAGTTTTTAATAGTAGAAAAAAGATTAATATTTGCTGAAATAATATGGTAGCAATGTAATCTGTTGGGAAATTAATGAAATAAATATTTTTTTAATAAATTGCCAAAATGTAGGTAAATTTGATTCAACTATTAAATTGGTATAATTAAAAAAGACAATTTTAAAAAAAATTGTTACAGTATAAATATTTTTTGTGCAATTTTTTTCAAAAGCTAACTGGGAAAATAGTCAAAATTCAATGTAATTTTTAAGCAATTAAAGTTCCATGTTGCGGGTTGTATATGTGTCAAATATGGTAACAGCAGATTAATGATTTTGACATATACACACAGAGATGTACTCTCCTTCATCTTTATTATCAATAGATATTTAGTAAAATGTTCCTGATTTATTACCATTTTAGACAAAAAGGTTCCATTCTTAAATTTTTGCTTGGTGAACAGTGACTATTCAAATTGGTGATATTTGGAGCTTCATAACTCATTCAATTTAAGTAATAAAAAAATGAGATTTTGTTGTTGTTTTTGTTAACCAATAAAACAGAGGAATTGTATAAAAATTCAGATTTTCTTAAGCAATATAAAATTTTATATATTTTTTAATGATATCGATTCAAATGACATAGTTTTCCTTTTGGAATTGTATATCTGTCTCTTTGAGGATTAGCTATTGGGTCAAGATTGGATAGAGTGCATTTTGCATATATATTATATATTTTAGTTCATGAAAATATTTTTTCAGGAATGATTCAGTGCACATTTAATCAATCACATTGCTCTCTCGCTTGCTGAATTAAATATTAAGAAATTTAAATCTCATTCTGGGTTTTAAATCGCAATAGTAAATTTCAGTATTGGTTCCCACGTAGTTTATTATTTTATCCTATGTGAATGTGAATTCCAGACAGTGAAAATAGCACTCGATGGATGTTTAAATAAATCTTTATTTACATAAATTCCTATGCAAAGAATAACACACAGTAAGCAACAATATATAGTACAGATCCATTTGTTTCACATTATTAAAGGATTGTATAAAGTTGCAAGAATAGGGCTGCATTGAGGAAGTGGTTTGGGACTCTATTTTTAAAAATTTGAGGAATGTCCAGAAAAAAAATGGCAAAGAATTCAAATTATGAATAAATAAATCTATATATAAATATAGTCAGTTCTCGAAAAGGGCTTATCTGATTGTATAAGATATTTTTCTTCCTAACTAGTACACTGATAGCTGTTAAATATGCAGTCTGTTAGTTATAGATTGCCACAAGGAGATGGAGTTGGGTCTGTTAGTTAATATAAGGTGGTATGCTATTGTTTTCTTTTGTATGATCATGCTGCCCTTGCTTTATTAGATGCCTTAGTTAAATTATTGATATTAATAGACAGTATTCTGATTAATATTTAAAGAAATTTATTGAAAAATTATTGCTAATTTTAAAAGAATGATTTTTTAAAATTACGTTACACATATTTGGGTATGAAATTATTACAAATCCATTTAACATTGAATTTTATTGGTAAAATTATTCAGTTTCCAATGATAAAAATTATTTTCAAAAAATGTATAGCTTTTGTGATTCTGAAAATATAATTTCCTAACATTTTACTGCGAAAAGAGTGGAAATGCAATTAATTTACTTTTATATAATAATTTTTAATCAATCTGCATTTTGTAGTAATAAATTATGTTAAAATAATTCCAAGGTGCAGCAGGTTTATTAATTTATAACCCGAAACTCATATATATGTTTACGAACCATTAGAAATTGATGATTAGGAACTGAAATATTGTTGATCCGATGTACTGTAAAACATTTGCTATTGGTTTAGCTAATTTAGTTAGTTGAAAGCTGAAAAAAAATTTCATTTGCAAATATTCATTTCTTCTGTCTAGAAATAATTTCTCTTGCAAATAAAAAAAGTTATAAAAATATTTAGACATGTATCATTAATGCCTTCTTATTATTGAAATATTGATCAATCATAAGAATAACTTGTATCATATTTTTAAAAATCATGCAAAAAACACACACATTTAATTTAGACATAAAATGCACTAAACATTTTGACTCAAAATAACTTCCAAAACATTTCATATAAATTAATATAATGAAATTTTTAAGAAACAGTTGTTAAATAAATACTGCAATATGAGTTGCATCGTATTTTATGAGCCTAAAAATCAAAAATTCCCAAAGCAGCTCTATAATTAATATTTCCTACAATTTGAGTACACACTTTGATTAGTGATCGCATTATATACAATACTTTGCTTATCGAAAATAGAGAGATTAAGGCTGTTATTTTGAATGCAAATCTAGACTTTTCTAGTAATCTAGTTTTCTGTCCAATCAGAGAAATTTCGAGTACATAGAGCATAAATATTTCTTATTTAGTAATCTTTTGTAAATTTATTTATAAAATTTTTTAAACACTTTTTTAAATTGAGTAGAATTTGGTTAATTCGATTTTTTTTTCTGGTCCTTTGAACAATAATAATAAAATATCGTCTACATTCTCAATTTATTTTGGATGAAAAAAAATTGTTATTCTGACTTGTTTTCATTATTTCATTAGTTCTTATCTTGTGCATTCAGAATAACTTTATTAATTCAATTCAGATTGCACAGTATTTTTTAATAATAAAAAAAAGCAGAAATTTATCGTTAATTTTTATAACAAATTTCTCTCCCTCACTTTTTAAATCTTTAAACAACATTAGATGTTAATCTGCTGCTTATTTTAAGTTTTATTTTATAATTGTTGTATTGAAAATGTTGTACACTATTCATTAATAAAATTACCTATTTCCTGAAATTATTTATTATTTTATAATAATTAAAAAATGAACCGTTTATTTTGAGGCAAGTCCATAATGATATTATTATCGATAATATTATATTTGATAATAATATTATAACTATATTATAGTTAAACAATTTATGGTTTTTCCATCGGTATTTTCATTTCTTTTTAAAATCGCTTGCTCCAGAGGTTGGGTTGAAAATAAATATCCGCGTTTCATTTCATGTGTTCAACATTTATATATTTTCGACAGTTTCGTATTACTTTATAGTAGTCCTAGGGAATATACAAGAAACTGATTTTCCGGATTGCCAGTTCTGCCACTCCAAAATCACGATCGTTCGGTAAATTGAATGTCCTGACAACAAAAATTTATGATCAATGATATTTATTTCGTTGTCACAGGACTGAACAATTGGTTTTGGAAGTAAACATATTATTATCGAAACACAGAATTAAGATATGCTTTTTATTTTTCATGAAATACTCTACAACCACCCATTTTCATTATCAAAGAGAGATCGATAGAAACACCCTAGATTTTAGACATGATCCTACCACGTTTGCTTCAACATACAGCAACTGGAGCTTGATTTTGCCGTAATATATTCAGTCAAACATAATTTCCATCTAAGCATGGACTTGCACCACTTTCAAAATAAACAGATTTTCAATACTGTTAAGAGCTAAAACTTTCATCTCCAAGGCTCTTGCGCCAATAAACACCAAAATCCAAAAAATCCTTTCATCTCCAAAATACTGGAATCTTATTTTTTTAATTTTTGTTTTTCTTTAATTTGTTTACGCGTAAAAAAAGATCATAACAAGTTTTATCTATAACTACCATTACATACATTTTTTTTTCAAAAATGGGCTTGTCCCACTTTTAAATTAAACGGCTGATATGGATCTAATTAGATGCAGATTTGATACAGGCCTAATTAGATGCAGCCTTGATGCAGTTCTATTTAAATGCGGATCTGATGTGGGCCTTATTAGATGCGGATTTGAATATATCCGGCTATTTACAGCTCTAAATAGAAGCAGATGTAATTAGATGCATTTCTGATGCGGCCCTAATAAGATGCAGACCTGATTCAGATATAATTAAATGTAGATCTATTTAGATGCGGGCCTAAAAAGATGCAGTTCTATTGAGATGCGGATCTCATGCGCACTTAATTAGATGCAGATCTGATGAGGGCCTAATTAGATGCACACCTGATGCAGATCTATTTATATATGGATCACATTAAATGCAGAACTCATACATGCCTTATGCAGACTTGCTGCAAGCCTAAATAGATGCGGAGCTAATTAGATGCAGTTCAAATTTGATTCGGATCTAATTAGATGCAGACCTGATTCAGATCTAGCTAGATGCAGGCCTGATGCTTATCTATTTAGATATGAATATAATTAGATGCAGATCTGTTGAACATCTATTTAGATATGTATCTAATTAGATTCAGATCTGATGCAGGCGTAATTGTATGCAGACTTGTTGCAGGCCTAATTAGATGCAGTTCCATTTAGAAGCAGATTTAATTTGATACAAATCTGATGCGGGCCTTATTAGATGCAAATTTAAATATATCTAGTTACTTGCAGGTCTAAATAAATGTAGATCTGATGCCTGGTTAATTAGATGCAGTTCTATTTTGGTGCATATCTGATGCGGGCCTTATTTGATGCAGGTCTGATCACAGATGCACACATGATGCTGTATTATTATCGAAACACAAAATTAAGATATACTTTTTATTATTTATGAAAAATTGTACAACCACCGATTTTCATTATCAACAATTGATAGACAGAAACATTCTAGATTTCAGACATGATATCAAACGGCCACATTTGCTTCACCATACAGTAACCGGAGCTAAATTGTGCCGTAATATATTCGGTCAAAAATAATTTCAATCTAAGACGGACTTGCACCACTTTGAAAATAAACAGATTTTTAATATTGTTAAGAGCTAAAACTTTCATCTCCAAAATACTAGAATCTTATTATTAGTTTTTTTTTTTAATTTAAATTGTTTACGCATAAAAAAGATCATAACAAGTTTTGTCTATACTACCATTATCTCCATTTTTTTCAAAAATGGACTTGCCCCACTTTTAAAATAAGCGGCTCATATGCTGAATCAGATTTACAAGGAATGCACCATACAACAAACAAAGCTTCGATAGAACGAGATGCTGAATTTAAAATTATCGATTTGCCACCACAACGAGGAAAGTGATTTCAGAATTATAAAATTATCTTTTATGTATGAAAAAAAAGGAGATCTATTACATCTGAAAAATGCAAGGACATGATGGATTTATTACCATATATACCTCTTGTTCATCATAGACATTTTAAAATTTTAAATCCTGAATAAAATTCAATTTAATTATACTTACGTATAAACTGAAAATGTATAATTTCATTGAAATTCTTAATAAAACTGAATTGTTTTTTGTTATGTTATATTTTATACAAGAATATTCTTTGTTTTGTTTGCACTTTTTATCAAATGAATAAATAATTGTAAATTTTTGAATAGTATTTTGTTTTTATTATTAAAAAAAAACAGACTGATGTAACTGAAATATTTCCCAATTAAATGAACGTTTACAATAATTCATTAATTTTGAAAGAGAGGAAAGTCCATTTAGTTATAATAAAACTCTTATTTTTGTAGTCAGCACTGTAATCACTATTGAATTATAAACTTACATTATCTGCTAAAACAAAATACAAAAAATATATCTATTAATACTTACCAATAATTTTAAATTTATTAAAATGCAAACCTTTAAATATCTCGCAATAACAAAAAAATGGACTTGCCCCATTTTCAAAATAAACGGCTCAAATATAGAAATAACAATTATTATTATTTTATTCATTAAAATTAACAGTTATTTGCCAACTATTTTTTAATCATTAATAGTACTAAAAATTAAAAATAAACTTATACTGCTTTTTTAAAAATTTAAATATTGTAGCAGTTGCATTACTTTATCTTCTTTTTTGGATAATAGATGGCGATGTCTGATTAGGTATTCATTCCATAGTGCATTGCGATTTTAAATATAATGAGATGAGATGTTGTTCTGTTAAGAAGGTTCTTTATGTTTTGTGTGAAATGTGAGCATTAAAGAAACGTTCCCGAAAAGATAGGTCCTCTTGCTTCCATTGCACGGATCATGATGATTTTCATTTCACCACATTATTATTATAATTGTTTGAGTTTCATTTTTAGATTTTGTTTTCCTGATTTCGAATTCTTGAATGAATAGAATTTTTATTCGAATTAACCTTATTCCATCATATTAATTTAAAATCATTATTTTTGTACATCAATAGTGTACACATTAATGACAAAAATTTGGGGGCTTTTCTTTGTTAATTTTGCTGTTTGTACTCGTTATATCTCAGCTGGCAAAATATTTTCAAAAACTATCCAGTTTTCTGAATTATTTACAAATAACAGCCAAAAAAAACCAAGCATGGAAAAAATTTTAATTTTAATATAAAAGAAATTCATAAAAATAATTATAAAAAAATGAACTAAAAACAAAAAATGTTAAAAAATGAGAAACTTCAGATGTAAAAGATCTGAAATAATAAAAAATGTTAACATGACATTTATTATTTTTAAACACTCTCACACAATTATTTGCTTTGAATATATATATATATATATATATATATATATATATATATATATACAAATAAGTATGAAATATGTTAATAGTAACAAATAGTTACCTACAAAATGAAAAATAATAATAAAATGCCTATCATAAAGTACACACAATTGGATCAACCTTAGCACATAAAATTACTTTTAATTGAAGGACTGATAATTCAAAGTTGAATATTCAAATTTAAAACTGTATGCTCTTAAAAAATTTTTATAATTTAATGCTCTGCATTTCATAATGCCCTCAAAAGAATTTTTTTAATAAGGATTCTCACTTTTATTCAATACATAATGCAATTTCAAGTTGAAGTTTCACCGGAATTGAATGTCACTCCCAAACTGTTTATGATGATTTTTTGACAAAAAAGTTTTTGAAAAAAAGAATGATTAAAAAAACTCTGTTTTAGAAATGTCTTTTATTATTATTATTATTATTATTTTTAGAACTGTCTTTTTTTTTAAAAAAAAATTCTTTAGAGCTAATTTTTAGAACTTCTTTTTTATTCTTTAGAGCTGTTTTTATTTTTATTTTTTAGAACTATTTTTATTTTTATTTTTTAGAACTATTTTTTTTAATTATTAAAACTTTTTATTTTCAAGTGCAAGTGAATTTAAAATGGGACATGATTGTCAATTTAAGCAATGAAGTGAAATTTCAACAGTGCCGTTTTCAGTTATTGAAGCTCCTAATTTAGGACTTTATTCACTATTTTAACATTATTATAATGATGGCAAATTACCAAAAAAGATATTTATTTGAAATACTAAAATAACTGTAGCAAAACATGGAGCAATCAATAATACTCACGATTCATTTCAATAGAAAGATTTCAACTAATACTTGTAACTTCCAGGCTGTACAGCGCTATATTAACTCAGATGCTCAGTTTTGTGGCTGAATTTCAAAATTTATAATTGCTGCTGCAATAGTGCTTTATAAAATCGCCTGCCTGGATCACAAGGAAAAAGAGAAATTTTTTTAACAGATTTCATTTAGTGTTAACAATTAAATAGCCACCGGCACTTGCCTTCTTTGAAGTTCTTCTGGGGAAGGAATGTATTTTTCCCACTCATATAATCTTATCATGTGTACTATTGGTGTAGTTAGGTTTAGTTATATTAACGTTCCATTTTTTAAAGCAATATTAGGGCTGTTTTGGGACTGACTTCGTAATTTTAAACCTCGGTCAGATGTCGAGGACGACATCTGAGCTGGCATCTCCCCCCTTTTCAAACTTCCACAGCATACCAGCGGGAGGTGTAGTTATGGATAAGCAAAATTAATATTTTACTTAGGCGTCAGTCTTATAGGCCACCCGAGGAACAATGCGTTAGTGGGCTTATGCCATTTTTTAAAGTCAATGTTATGAAGGGACGAGAAAATGATGGCATGCCAATGGTATCATTTAGCTCTTGCTAAATCCACATACGGTGACTAATTTTGAGCTCCACTTACTGTCCTATGCCATTGTTATGGAGACTCATATTATTTCTGGAAAAAAGAAATGGTTTATAGTATTGTGTTGGTGTGAAATATTCATTCCATTGAATTAAAATCGTTTAGTGATAAAAGGGGGGAGGGCAACAAAATGCTTGAATTTTGAGCAGATTAAAAGTCTTTAATAACTGCCATGTTGGACAACTTGCTCGCAAGAGATTGAAGAATATAATTTTTCAAAATGGTATTGGATTATTTTCTGACAGTTTTGCCACTGCAAATGTTTGTTAAGATGCGTTATTCGGGGGAAGGGGTTCTAATAAATTCATAAAAACAGGCTTTATACAGTTTTTTTCTTTGGATTATCAGTCCTCCAATTTTGTTTCCATCTCATAAAAATTTGAATTCTTTATATCATAAAAATATAATCCAAGATAGAATATAATATTCAAGTTGATTTGGTATAATGAGCTGGTCTATAAAAATGATTCTACATTTGGTTCTATGCCTATCCTTATTTCAAATAAGGTGAAGGAAAGAAATCGAAAGGGTCCACAACTGGTAAATACAGACTGAATAAAGGAGTTCGGAGTATAAGAAAGTTATATGTTAATGGATCATTTTTAATCATCACCATTTCGCTTACCTATACATTATTTTAAGCAAATAGGTTAAGAAATCTGTAGCAGCGACAGTAGAGGAATGTTGTGCAGAGAGATTTAAGAGTCTCAAAGTTCATTTGGTTGAGGAGAAATAATATATGTAGTTGATCAGTATCAACAAGTGTAATTACAGAACATTAATTTATGCAGATTTAAACGAATCGTTTAATTTTTATTTTAATAAAATGCATTTAGATAATATTTTAATAATTATTATGGGATGGATTTTAATAATTATTTGTCTTCCGGGATGGAATAAATCGAAGTTGAAAATTAAATAATTCTCCTCGGCCATGCAACTTCTTTTATATAACTTTTATACTAACCTACATCTACCGTTTTCGCTATGCCACAAGTTTGATACATATCTCTCATTTGCATTTATGCTACACAATTTCTTTTCTCGCTTTTATACCACTGGCTTGACATCTAATAATTCTGTTTTCTTTTCTTGAATTCCATGTAATGTATACCAACTTTGCTTTTAGGGTAGATATGTTCCTTCACCTCTAAATTCTGTATTTGTAATCTTATTCCTGTGTAATCCCACTGACGACATGCACCATTAACCAAATTATCTTATGTTACATTTTTTAAACTGCTTTTCATCTACTATATTATGATAACAAGTGCAATATTCACAGGACTAATGTTTTTTTTTAATTCATTATATCCTTCTTTTTATTATTATTTCAGATAATTTTTCTATCTTATTTTAAAGTAGAAAATAGTAATTAAAGGGTTCATCATTTTTTATATATATTTATATATTCTGTACATACTTATTCGTGTTTTATCGTTTGTAAATTCTTTAGCGTTTAATAAAATTCCTGTGACATACTCAAACTGTTCAGTGACCAGAATGATTATGGCTACGGGAGTATGAGACGGTGTTTTGTTCTGTGTCTGTTGACACATACCATATAATCAATAAAATATTCCAATACGACACCGTTCCCATTGTTAGGCCCCTTACTGACGTAAAATAAATCTTAAGAAAATAAAAGGATAATTTAAAAATCATTTTCACTGAAATGAAAAACTTTTTTTTTTAAATTCAATGAATTCATCTTGTGTTTTTAAGCACAATAATTATCAAAAATAAATATTATTTTAATAATTTAAAACGCTTTTCTCAGTTTAACTTATTAAATCATATCCTTCCGCACAACATTCCTTGTATTCAATAGTTGTCGTCAAAATCAGCTACGGCCAGGGCCTCCAAAAGGAGTTTCAATTGAATGGGGCATTATTATTTTCAGTTTCTTAAGGTTTTGCTTAAAAATAAAGATTTAAAAACGAAGTTGAATGTATATCGTTTTATAAATTTAATTAACCCTTTCAAGGGCACATTTAATTTAATTTTTTTGCCTGCACATAAACGAAGTTTATTTGTATATAAATTTATGTAAATAAGATTAGAATTATTTGTTCTTTTGGTTAAAAATGAGAAAATGTCTTTCATAAATCGACCATCAAAAGATCACCACCAGTTTTTTAAAATGTGTTTAATACAAATGGTTTCGTAAGTAATTTTCAGGTACTTATTAAAATTTTTTTTTAAAAAAAAATTCATATAAATTATTTATTTCTACTTATTTTACTAACGCAAGATTTTTTTGTATTTAAAAAAAAACATTTGTTAAAGATATAAAGCAAAAAAGAAAATCATGTCAGAATTTGTGATGCGACTTACGATATAAAAAAGGTTCGACTCGGTTACAAAAAACCTCCGAATTAATGAAGATTTACTTTAAATCTGTATAATTTTTATCAAGAAATACTTTTCTTGACCAAAGACAGTCCCTACAGTTCGTTCTTGAAGTTTTATACAAATTTATTGTTCTAAAATAATCACTGTTAAATGTCTAATGAAATCTCTCGAATATAAATGGTATTGTTGTTGTAACAGATAAGAAAAAATAATTAAAAATATATTAGTAATAAGTAATAATATTAATAGATTGTTAAATATAAAAATATATTATTGCTGCTATAATAGATTAGGAAAATAATCAGAAATAAGTGAAAAAATAATAGTAATAGTTAGTCGTAAATCTAAAATGGTATAACTATTACAAAACGTCAAGAATATTAAACATCAGTTAATTTCAGTTTTTATTAACTGGTCCCTCTGTTAAATATTTCTCCTCAATTTAACTAAATTGCAAGATATTTAATTATAATTTTGCCAGCTTCTCCATGGACTACTTTCAGATATTTTTAGATTTATATTTTTCATTAGACGATCTGAAGCTTGATTCTCATGCAAAGTAAAAGTGCATAATGCTGTCATTAGAATGTCAGACATTAGAAAAAATTAATTAGAAATAAATAAGAAAATAATAATATTAGCATATTTTTAAACGATTAAATTATAATGAACATATTCTAAGTATAATCGATTCTGTTATGAGCTACCCAACTTTTTTTATTGTATTTTTAGTATATATCGAATTCATGAGAAGCAAAGAGGGATTAAAAATAGATTTTAAAAATTTGCAACAGATTATCACTATAATCATCTCTGAGCATATTGCATTTTTGCACAGTGAAGTAAGTGGCTGGACCTCCCTCAGAGGACCTGGCAACAACTGTGGTCTCATGAACAGTAAGATTGCATTTCATTGGTCTTAAAAACTCGAGAGTAAGGGTAAGGCAAAAAGCGTGTGACCTCTTGAAAAGACAGAAGCGGGCCTTAAAAGAGTCAGAATACATCCAGAAAATGGAACAGAGAGATCAAGAGGTGTGTGTTATCACAGGGGTTGAACACAGCCACCTGCCTTCATGGGAGGGTGACTCTCGGGCAGCTCCGGAGGGTATGGGAGAAGTTGGTTTCAGGTCCTCTGACCAGGGTCGTCGTAAGGGACAGACTCCTTTCTTTCGTCGTCGTCTTCCTCGTCTTCTTCATCTCTCCTTTGTGCTACCTGTAATAAGCGGGAAAAACTGAATAAGAAGAGGAATGTATTACATCAGCAATGTTCCGATGACCTGTGCCCGCCTTGAGTCTGGCACATTTTGCCCTCTTTCCCTTCTCTTGTGGTTTTTTTTTGGGGGGGGGGGTATTTGATGTCTGTTCATCTTACCGACAATTTGCGGGGAGCTCCCGATTGCCGTGCACAGGCGGGGGCGGTCCAACAATAAGTCAGTTGGCAGATTTATAACCAAATCCGTAAAGCCACAGGTCGTCGGAACGGGGATTTACAGGGTTAAGAAGTTGAATGGGCCGGGATAGCCTGGTTGGTAGAGCGTCGGATTCGCGTCCCTTAGGTTGCGAATTCGAACCCCGCCGGCCGAAGATTCCTCGCGTGCTTGGTGGCTGACGCGCGTTAAATCTGTCGTGGTCACAAAGTCCTCCATGTCGAGAATAATACCACTGGGGGTACTGGATCAGGGTTGATCGTTCTCTGATTCAGGTCTAAATTACGATCTGTGATTGAGTGAATGAAATGCGTGAATGAAGTCCTCCCCGTGAAAAGGGTTGTGACGTTTGTGTAGCTAAGTCGTTCTCTTGGCCCTAGATGGCGCTACTATAGAAACAAGAGGCTCCCCCCCCAGGCCTAAATCCGCTGTCTTCGAACAGCGGGCTTGCCTATGGCAAGTGCCAAAAGAAACAACAACAACAACAACGAAGTTGAATTACCTTCCTCTCCTTTCTACTGTCTCTCTGTGACAAAGATAACTCAAAAATACTTTAAGCTAGACGAATGAAATTTAGTATATAGTCTTTGCACACAATTTGCAGATTTCTGTCCAATTTTGAGTCAATTCCGTTCAGAGAAAGTCCGTCTGTTCGAAAACGACAATTACAAAACGAAGAGAGTTAGATAGATAAAATTCTATACACAGATTTAACATTTATAGAGTAGACACCTGCCAAATTTTGAGCCAAATCCAATTATGGATTGACTATTTACTTGTCTGTACTTTTCAGAAATAAGTAAACGAGAAACTCAAACTCATTGACTTAAATATATCAAATTTGATACGGGATTTTGTAACTAAAAGTGCAGTTTTGCGACAAATTTTTAATCCAATCGGTTGAGAAAAACGTGTTTAAAACGAGAATTTTATTTTCGGGATTAATTGCCG
Source organism: Argiope bruennichi (assembly GCF_947563725.1). NCBI lineage: Eukaryota > Metazoa > Arthropoda > Arachnida > Araneae > Araneidae > Argiope > Argiope bruennichi. Next base: position 75,519,137 of record NC_079160.1, read on the forward strand.
AAAAGGATCACAGGATAGATGCAATAAAAATGTTAAATTCACGTCAAAGATTCGTATTTCATAACCATTGTAAGTCAATGTCTTTCAAAATGGCTTCTGAGATAACGCCTTTCTTAGAGAGCATGCGAGAAAGTTTGGAGATCACTGCCGCTGGTAATTAGATGAAATTTTCCGCTTCTGAAATTTGCTGTCTTATTTATTCATTTAAAAATCCACAGAAGACAAAGTTTTTGTAGATTACATATCCTTTTCTGTAGCGGATTTCCGACTATACAGAAAGCTGAAAGAGGATCGTAGAGAGGTCAAATAAAAAAACTTTATTTCTCAACTTCTCTTGGCAGATGAATATTTTTTTTAAATGCAAATTGAGTGAATTATAAAAAAATGTTAGGATAGTTTTTTCACGCATAATTGGTCAAGTTCCTAAATGTTTCATTGTATTCACTTAATATTTTTAATCTGTTTCAGAGACATTGGGTACGAATGTGGGTGCTTGTCGGGGGTCATAATAAATTAAAAAACATTTTCATAAAATTAATAAAATAAAAAATTAACCTTAAATCATAAATGTGAATTAAGTTAAAAGTGCATTGTGATGTGAAGATAAATTTTTCGGTCTGATTGTATTTGATTACTTTAAAAAGTCATTTTTTTCTTCCGAAAGTATATCGTCGTATTTTTTTTTTCGTGTGTGTGTGTGTAAAGAACTCAAATAATGATTTGAATGTGAGAATTTTTGAGATAGTATGCCGGGACATGGAATTGATAGAAAGGGATCTTCATTTTTGCTTTTAAGAAATTTATTTTAATTCTGGGGATTTATTGTTGACATTTAATTACTAAATTTATTATTTTTGTCTTAAATGCAACTAATATTTTCCATAACTTTGCGCCTCCTGATAATTACGGCCATACACCAGTTCTGGCTGCCCCCATCCTAGTTATGCCACTGATTATATTCGACATACAAAATCAGAAGTTAAAAGGAGAATCTACATGATCAAGCCATAAGGAATAATAACTTGCAGTACGGCAAATAAACGTCTTAGACGACCCTTGATTATCTATTATTACGGAATTTCCTCCATTAAGTCCGTAAAGTCAACAGGTTCGCCTTTTTGTGGGTTTAAAACAATCAGCTGGCCTCAGCAGCAAATAATGACGTTTATTAACACGATGATACGAATACACAGAAGACAAAACACAGTCGAGGCGTACATAAGCAGCACACAACAGCACACTTAGAAGAAATAGCAGCCCACAAGTAGTAATCGGTAGTAACAACAACCACGGCACACAAAGCGGCCAGACAGAATTCAGCAGGAAGAGAATATCCACGTAGCTATTCACTCTTCAAACGCCTGTAATACTCCACTGTCTCCTCGCTTTAGCTGTATCCAACTGCCGACTCACTACTACAAGACTGGCTACTCCACACACGACTCGGTGCTGCTTCTGTAATAAACACCAAGACTTGACACACAGCTCAATTCACCAGTCGCTCGAGCTCCACTCATCGCATGTGTTTCGCTGGACTGATCCAACGACGACTCTCACTAGACAACTGACTTCGGCTTGGATAGCCAGTCTTTTAACGTTTCTGGAGCAGAGCAGAGAATGGTCTCGAACAATCACGTATAACTTGGTTCCTATTGGATCTGTATCCAAAATTTTTGAAGATTGTAATATCATCCATTTTGTCGCCAAAGTCACCAAATTCGTTGCCAAGTCTCCAAATGGTCGCTAAGTTTGCCGCCAAGCCCAGGGGTAACTGATTCGACATCCGATTAACATACAATAGTGCAGATCGTAAAACAATACACTACTTCCCTATAATGGAACTAACAGTGTTGGGAAGCAACATTACAGATTCATAACACTATTATGACAATTCATGAGATCTTTCACATGAAATAAAAAGTAGCAGTACACTAATTAGAACTGAGGAACTGTTTCTTTTGTTTTGGCAATTATTTTAGATAGATAGATTATAAGAAACATGCAAAGGATTTTTTTTTTTAAATCCCGACAATTGGATTTATGTATATTAGTATGGAACTGTTTTTTACAGTCGTTTAACTGAATTTTAGGATCATACATATTCTAGTAGCAAATGCTTTTGTTAAATTCTCCAATATTAAAACTAAAAAAACTAATTATAAAATCGGTACTTGATCGATTGTAACAGCGGCCAAAAACCGTCAAGAAAAAATATCGCCAATTTTAATAGCCAAACTATATAGCATGTGATTATATAACTTGATACTTTTTTTTATTTGACATATTTTTATAATTTGGCGAAATTTTTTCTTGACATTTTCTGGTTGCCTTTAAAATCCAAATGGAAAATATGAGTGAAATTTGTTAAAATGTTCCATTAAGTCCTTAAATCCCAATGAAGTGATTCGGGCATTTAATTGCTTAATTTTAAATATTTAAATTTCATTAAACCGACATAGCAAATACTTTAAAAGATTAGATTCTTTGGAGCATATTTTAGAATCGCAGGCGCTTATGGAATGAAATGATAATAAACGTTTCTAATAAAATAGAGAATCTATATAGTTTCTACGCTTTCTTATCTCAAGGCGTTTAAGACATTTTTTTTTTAACATTTATCTTTAATTTGTACATCATTATTTAACATTCACTTAACGATGGTGTAATGATGTCTCGTACCTTCATGATGGTGTCAGAATCGGCGAGTGCTTGTTTAGCCAAGTATCTTTCTCGTTTGATTTTGAGCTCCAAAGCTTCTGGAATGTCCGGCACCAGCATGTCTATCAGACGACACACGGTGAACACGACGTGCTAAAGGAAAGAACAGAAAACAGGTATCATTTAAAATTGTTGGGATGAAGCGAGCGGACTATTTTTCTCACGTAGGAATATCTGTGTGATTACGCTTCTGCTTCATTCTGGCACCATTCCTCCCGCGAACTGCTTAACATGATGCTGTGTGCGTAATTGTCAATACCTGGGTTTTTTTCTTTTCGTTTTCTACGTCTAATAAATGTGCTGTCTTCAAGAACCATGCTGAGATTTATTGAGAAGTAACAACAAAAATAAATCTCGATAAATTTATATATGTATAGGTAGTGGTTCATCAGATAAGAAAGAGTAATACCAAGTAAAAAGAAGCACGCACGCACACAAAATACAAAGATTTCGGAAGTAAATATGAGATTCTTAAAAAACAATTTTACCTCTGTATAACCTAAAATTTTTAATTGTAATAATTATATGAATTATATTTTTAGAAATTATCGACGCATCTTTTTTTGATGAGTGATTTCTAATAAAATACACCGAATGTGGGTTAAAATAGATGAATTTCAGTCGGAACTATGTGAAATTAAAAAGAACCTAATAACAGCAAAGAAAAAAAGGGGGGAGGAAAAATTAGAACTGAGGAAGATTGTAAAGAGCGAGGATAGAACTGGGACCTTGTGGTTCGCAGTCCAGTAACATGACCATGACACAAAAGCAATTGCTCGGGTAGCGTAGCTGTTAACGGGCTTATAAGCTTTCACTACAGAACCAAAAGAGTAAAAGTGAGACTTGATGGGAAAAACAGAAAGGTAAACAAACAAACAAACAAAAAAGCGTTACTCAGTTGGCCGTGTGCCAAGCCTAATTTGCACTCAGAGCAGCACAGCCATCGACAAACTCAATGGGTAGCATTTTCCGTTCTCGCCTTCAACTTCGTGAAAGAATTTTGATGCCTTCTGGGGTTGATTTACATCTTATTAATTTATTTTCTATCTCCTTTCAGTTAAAAAAATTTATTTTTTCATGTTATTGATTCCTTTTCTATTTTCTTTCAATTTCAATTTTTTTTTCCCAATTTGAGTTTTTAAAGTAAATTGCCCAGTTCTTAGAATGAAAAAATAACCAAACAGATTTAAAAATGAAATTAAAAAAAAAAACCCTTTAAAAAATAATTTGTGGGTGGGGGGAATTGCAGCTCTGCGGTCTTAAAAACAACTACATAACATAAGCGATAGCAAAATGGGACAATTCTCCTTCGGACTGGGCTACCTTACCGAGTGGACTATTTGGGTTTTAGTTCAGATGAATCTGAAATTACATACACTAATTTTTTTAAATTTCCTATTCGTGAAATAGTTAATATTAATTAAAGAATTCGTGATTATTTTTTGTTTTTTTATCTCTTGATTATTTATATTAGGTAAGCATTTTTGAATGACTATAGAAGCTAAAATTGCTAATTAAGGTTCTGATGGGGAATTGGATTATTTGGATTATTGGATAATTAGAATGAAAATTCTAAATTAAAATAGTAATAGAAATGTTTTAATTGAATAAATCACATTCATAAAAAATTTAATTTTAATGAATGCCGAGGAATTTTTGTTTTTATAATAAGCATTGTGTCATTATTTTCTTATTTTATCGTTTTTTTAGAGCTTTACTCTTTCACGGTTTTCGCTAAAATGTGCAGATTTAAAAAATATATATATTTTCCGTTTTTATTATGTGTTTTTAAAGACATATTTATATTGATAATTATTTTCTATCTTTTTAGTCTTCAGTCTATTTAAAAATTCGTTATTATAAATATCATGAATTTTTAAAAAAATAATATTTATCAAATTTACTACCAGGTGCAACTTTTGCATGGAGTCAGAATTTATTATAAATTATTTAATTAATCATATTGTATTTATATTGTCATATTGTATTTAAGTTGCTCCTCTTTCCGAATATTCAGTAATTTAAATTTAAATTTGCTTACTTCAAAAAGAATGACGAAACCAAAGCGTAGCGCTAAAAGCCTCCAGTAAAAATTGGTCAAGTTGCCATCTTTGTCTCGAAAATCTGAGTACCTGAAAAATAAAAATATGATATATATTCAGAAAGCCTTTGGATTTTTTTCCTATTAAATATTATTCCAAAAATGACTGACAGATGGCGTTCACATGAGATGGTTTGACAAAATAAAAGTATCGAAAATCTTTCTCCGAAGAAAAAATCTTTCATCGGCATCTCTGCTAATAATTATGATTAATATGTGTGGGTATGTTGTCACTTTACAGATCAGACCGTCTGACCTACAGCTACCAAAATTAGATGATGTATACTTTAGACGGTGGTAATGTAGAGCCCGGTGTGAATATTTGGAATTTTAAATTAGGATTTTACTTAATTAATTTAAAAATTAAGATAAATTTTAACGTCCTTCTCTGAACATATTATTGCACAAAAATAAATTTTACACCGATTCAAAATTTAAAAAATTGTTTTCTTAATAATACCAACTGCAAGTGCCGTGCAAATTTTTTCTAAATTTTGGCAAGGTTTTAAAAATATATCTATTGTCTAATTTGAAATTACAGATTGCATAATTGCTCTGAAATTCAACCTTTTTTCATTTCCATTTTCATCATCAAATGTGTCATCATGACACTTTTTTCCATTATTTAAAGCTAAAGAAAAAGGATTCTAATTATTGTCTATGTAGCTTACAAGACGATTACAAACATAGAGTTGACCTACAGCTACGAAATGGCAGATTTATACCGCAAAATTTAAAAGATAGATGAATTGCAACTTTGCATCTTTAATGGCACTGTGACGTCATGGGACTGGTCCCCATTGGAAAGGTCCATGCGCAGAATAAATAAAACGCATAAAGACAATTAAAATAACCCGGCGACAGTAAAAATATCTGACAATTTGAGGGAATCACGGACATCAACTTATATTTAAACGATTTAGCTAAAATTAAGTAAACCAACATCCTCTTGGGTCAGCTGGTCACCAAAAGCGACTAGTATAACATAAATGAAAATGCGTAAATAGAATTGAGGTGACCGATACCTGCAAGGCTGTGTAAGGGTTCCGTTGGGTGCCCAGGCTAGCGTGAAGTTCACGTATCCTTTTAGCTCCCAGCTGTACTCGTATTCATATAGCAATTTCGGAAGGAACTCTGATGTGAAGGCAATCAGAAATGCCTACAAAAAAAAAAAAAAGTTGTTCCATAAAGTTACACAAACGGAATCTTATATTCTAAACATTATTCCAAATAGTTATATAAAGGAAATCAGTATTGTTTTCTCTGTTTAGGAAAGTGACAACACATCACATACCCAAAATAAAGAAATTTGACCAATCCTTAGTGGATATGAGGAAGCAACCAAATATACAGAAATATTATAAATATATACATTTAATAATTTCAAATTACAATAAGTTTACGGCTTTTTTATCATTGATTTCGTGAAGATAAACTTACAGATTTTATTTTTCAACTAACAAAACTATTTCCTCCGGCGAACGTCTATGCCATCCAGCTAATCAAAGCGCTCGTTAAACGATTTCAAGTAAAACCGAAGCCGAAAACATTTTGGCAAACTCTGCAGAAATCTTTGCAGCACTCAAATGTGTATTTCTCACAAAATTCTTAACTATAAATCTCATTATGATGAGTTAACTTTGCTGTAGCTTTTCTTGCCTTGTTTTCGATAACAGTTTTTTCTTCAAAGCGTTTTATCACATATTGCACTGTAGCGAATTAATTCAGCGAATTAATTTTAATTTATGCCGAATTGATTTATCACTATTATGATGAAAAATAATCACTTTTCGAATGCTGCTTCTAGATTCCTTTCGATTAAGAGCGGTTTTTAAGTAATAAATAGAATACAGAGAATTAAATAAACAAAGCTTAAAGCCAAACGATTTTTAAACTGTCACCAAAATGCAAAAATAAAAAGAGACGGATGATATTTTTATTTATGAATTTATGAAATTTTCCTATGTACGAATTTTTTTTTGTGATGCGGTTTGTCTCTGCATCTTTTAAATTTTCATTTTTATTAAAAAATAAGGAAAAGAAATCAATATATTTTCAGTCACAGATATGATAGAAAAATAACATGCAGGTGATGGAAAAATATTGGATTTCATATTCGAATTCAATTCTATACTGCAACACCTTTATTATTTTTTTTATCTGTTTCATATTTTAGAAATGTACGAACACTTTCGGGAACCACTAAAGGCAATTATAGTGGATTCTTACATAACGTTGGATTTTTTATAACTTAACTAAAAAAAAATGTAATTCATTTTGATACATCGCGATAAATGATACGATCGACGCTTAAGATGTAATGTATTATCTGTTTGTATAATAATGCAAATAATAGCTTGAACAAAACGCAGAATTTATCAAACAATATGCGCAGTTACAAATTTGAGATTTGTTTGAATTCATCGGATAATGCAAGTCCTATACAATGAGATTTTCTATTAAGTGGAATGCATCTTCCGCGTTGTATAAAAATTCCACAGCACTTATTTCTTAAAAGCGCTTCATATTTTAATATTGTGTTGCTTCCAGCAATTTATTGATCGTTGTAACTCTACTTACTTAAATCCTTTTGTGTTTTGAACTATCTTAAGCAGATAATAGGGAGAAAAAAATTAATTTCTTATTTCCATTGAAGAATTTATTTTATTTATGGCGCTTAAAATTTTCCTTTGTTGTGGCAAGAAATTAAATCCTGATTCCACAAAGAGAGGAAAAAAAAAAAAAAAAAACTTTTCACTCTAATAATTTAGAATCAAGTGCCGATAAATTACTATTCATGTAAAATATTTATTTTATTCTTTGATCAGTATTTTTTTTCCATTATTTTTTATCAGTCCCCCCCCGTCTCCCACTAATCATTCATTATTTATGACATTCTATTCTATAAAATTTTCATTTACAGAGGAAAACAGAAGTCTGGTTTTCATATTAATGTTTATTTATTTTGATCAAAAATGAACAATAATGAAAAAAAAAAAAACTTTCGTTTAATGTAAAATTCAGAAATGAATAAAGATATCTCATAAGTTTATTACATATCAAATTTATTTTTAATTTTTATAATCTATAAAATTGTCTTTTAAAGGAATAAATTAAAGAATATTAAAATTTCCGATAGACTTAATTTACAAAAATATGCCTATAGTATAATGCATATTAAATAATTTATATATTTCTGTTACTGTAGTTGCTTTATTTTAACTATTAGTAAAGAAATTTGGGCAACTTTACGTAGAGATATACTGTACAAATGAATGTTCTGCTAAATTTATGACAATATTAGCAAGCAGATTATTAAGTTTACACTGGGACAATAACAAAGCGCAATGGAAGCGCAGTCGACAAACTGACGTCAAGGAATATACGCAGAGCAGAAGATAGGAAACCGCGAAGAATAACTATCTCTCCCACTCTTAAGTGGGATTTATATTCAACCAGTTACAATCCATCCAGTAAAAACAGGCATGCGCAGAAACTATATAGTAGCAAATACTTGTTCCATTGAGACAAGAACTTGCTATTGTCCGCTGTCTTTCAGCGCATGCGCAATCTTTCTTCTGCTCATATCTAATTTTACTGGAATCTTATAACAGACTGAGTGCAAACCCTCTTTTATTCTTTCCGATTGTTCCAAAGAAAACGTGATCCTGAATGGGTGAAGTTGCTTTCTACTGCGAACAGCGATTGTTCCAGTGTAAAAGCTGCTTCATTCTATGCTTTTTAAAGATATTCTAGTCCTAGACTTACATTACTGATGACGGCTAAATGAGCCAGTAGTTCTAGGATGCTGAACCAGATGCCTATGTTCTGAGCTCTCTCGGCGACCACCCTCCGCGTCTCGCAGACGAATTTCTGGGCGTCCAGACGGATCTCCACCCAGTTGTTGAGCAGGGCGAACAGGGGCGCTAGAGGGAATGCGGCCACGAAGATTGTGATGAAGCCAAACTGAAGCACTGCAATGAAAAGACATACTCTTTTTCAGAATAATGCAGTCCTTTGTATAATACTTTTCGTAACAGTGATATCTCTTGAATGGGTCTGTGTCGATATTTTTGTGATTCCCTTCATAAAGTTATATATTTATTGATAAAAAGAAATTAAATTTGAATCCGTTGTTCACCTAAATTTGAAATATTTCAATAGAAAGTGTTTTCTTTACAATTTTTGATTACTAGTATAAACTAAACTAAATTTATCACTTAAAGTGCATATATTTATTAAATTTGGAATCGAATCCGTCAAAAGTTGACTGTCTGTCGGTCTATTTTTTCGCATTCGTGTTTACGCAATAACTTGAAAAAAAAAAGATACAAATAAATGAAATTTGGTATCTGATACTATGACTGCAACTGCAGTTCTAGGTTGAATTTTGATTTCAATCGTTCGGGACATTCAAAATACATATTTGATTTCTGCTATTTGTGTATTAAGTGCATGTCAGCGATTTACCGATTAAAAAAAATCAAGGATCACATACTACATTCCGTTAAAACATTAGTTTGGGGAGAGATATCCCAGGACTAGTCTTGGGATAAATCAGGAAAGCGTTTATGACACTTTTTAAATTGGATTTTTTTTTAATCTTGAAAAAACTAAAGAAGAATACAATACTTCAAGCTCTATTTACACTTGTTGAGTCACTTTTAATGAACAAGGGACAAAACTATCCTATTATGATTCGGGCCCTGCACGTCATCGCTGCACCATTTTCACTATTAAATAAAAAAAATTTATACATAATTATCATTCAAAATTAATTTTATCAATTATTTGGAGCAACCACAAAAAAAATGATAAATTCATTTAATTAATTACTTCGATTCTGATAATTCGATTCTGATCTTTAATTAATCACTTTTAATTACTTCGATTTTTAAATTCGCAATCAAACGTTTCTCAGTAATTTTTTTCATAAAACAAATGCTTTGAACAAGAACTTAATCTGTAATTTTGCAAAAATGCTATTTTCTATAAATACCGTATCCGATGGATAGTAAAAAACGCGGCCTAACTGTAACCTTACAATTTTACAGTAACTAATGTAGTAAATCATTTTTCCCAGCAATCGCTTATTAGCGGACTTCGCAGAGAAGAAAGTAACAACATGTTCATCGTGACGTCACAAAACAGCAAAGGAGTCTTGTCATTTCTGCTGTCGTGACAGCGCACACAATTTTCAGGTCATTGCTCTAATATCATTTGCCTGTTCAACGAGAGAAATCTGACTTTCCGCGAGCGTCGGTGGTATAACGGTTAGCATAGCTGCCTTCCAAGCAGTTGACCCGGGTTCGACTCCCGGCCGACGCAGTATGTTTTTAATTTTATTTTATGAATGACAATATTAGATAGTGTTATAAAAAAATTGGAAACAAATATTATCCCCGAAAAAAATCTATTTCATATGAGCTTGTATTTTTTTTTATCAGCAACCGTTTGTCATTTATTAATTTTTTTAATGAAAAAAAATTCAGCAGAAGCATTTTTTTTCCTTGATTTCCTCACACAATTTTACGAGCTTTGTCTAGTTTTTCAAAAAAGGGAAGATAATAGATAGTGCAATTTTAACTTCTTATCTTTAAAAGTTTGAAACAAAATTCAATACATATCTATGATTGAAATAATGTAGTGATTGGGCAGCAACAAAGGGGGGGAGGCGGATACCGATGCCCTAGAAACCAGTCTCAGTAGGTGGTCATGTGAACCAAACATTAGTGTGCGTATATCACTCTTTTTTAAAAAGAAATATCACTGGGCAGGGCGAAAAAATTAGATCATGCCCCGGACACCATAAACCCAAGCTAGGCCACGGTGTCTCTGGTTTTCATATATTAAACTTTATAGCCACGTCACAATTACATACCTAATTTCATTTATATAGCCCATTGTGCTTTTTTATACATGGAGAGACGAGAAAAAAGATGGGGAGGAATCTACGCTTTCATGAATTTAATTCTAAATTAGGCATTTATATAACACTTCGGGTCATAAAAAAAACTTCTCTTTGGATCTAGCTGTTGCAATTTTTTTCAATTCCTACTATTAGTTTACACTCTCCCTATATTTATATATCTTGTTCAAATTTTCAATCTTTAATAAAATACTTTTTATTCATCCACTCAAGTTCAAATACATTTTTTAAAACTTGTAGTGGATGACACTTGGTGTTAATACAGTTTTGTTTTCAAATATTAATTAATTAATTAAATTTGTCCAGTAATTTCTATTTGGTCGCCAAATCCATCGCCAAATGATCGCCAAGCTCTATTTTGCCACTTAATATTGTAATTCTGTCATATGTATATACATATTTATACTAATTGTAATTATTTAATAAAAAGTAACTAAAATAATTAAAAAAAAATGTTGACATAAGTAGAAATTGACTTAATTTTTTTTTATGTATTACTTGTTTTCAATAGATTGAAACCGAAATTTAGCACAGAACCTCAATTTTAGTAGCCAAATCCGTCAACATGTCGCCAAATGGTCGCCAAGTTTATTGCCAAGCTCTGAGACTACTGACACGACATCCGATCATAAATAATATAATATATATATAAATAATATAAAAAATAAGTAGGAATTGACTTAACATTTTTTATATATATTGCTTGTTTTATTTATCGGATATATATTATTTACAATATATATAAGAATATATATGGTCAGCGCCTTTTATCGTAATCAATTAAGGGGTTTGAAATTTTTTTTCTTTTTCAAATTTTTATTATTTTTATTTTTTATTCTTTATAATTCATTATTATAAGTCTTATAAAATCTTAAAATTTTCTTTTCTCAAATAGACAACCAGATGTCGCCACATTATGTCATCAAAATTTAATCATAATGAATCTATTAATGACAATTGCATTCTAAAAATATTAAAATAACGGTTTAATTATTATGAATCCATAACTGCACCAAATGTTATGTGTATATAATGTAAGACAGACAGACATAATTTTAAAAACTGGTTTGAAACTAGCAGATTCATTAAAATAACGGATTCCCATTTTTGATGATTGTATTACTTTCTCTTTGTATACTTCATATATATCTGAAAGTTATAACTTATTTTTTCTCTTTAAAAAATTAACTTTGGTATTACATATAGTATAAATACTTATTATTTTCAAAGTAAAATTCAATGAGTCATAAATCTAAAACAGAAAATTAATTTGAAGATAAAACAATTACGATTAGGTATGAATGAAAAAAATAAATACAACATTCAATATTCATGCTAATAAATATCATCCATTTTTTTTTTTTTTTTTTTACATTTTCTCTACTTTTGGCAGCGATGCTTGAAGAACCAAAATCAATTATAAACCATTTTAATCTTACCCTTTCAAAATCATTTTTAAAAAATGAAGAATCATGAATTCTTGTATAAAAAAGAGAGTATCCCGAAAAGTATTTTAAAAATGATTTTAAATTAAAAATTGATACCAAATTTGAATCTTTCTTACGATTTTTCAAATTATTTTATGATACAATAAAAGTTTAGGGCGATACAAATTCATATATCTTAGCATTACCCCGTATCTTGCAACGTTTTCGAGATATGAATTCTAATTCCGCTGTTTGCCGCCATGTGGCACTGTAACCGATTTCACTATACAGCGCATGGTTATTATACGATACATTGACACTAAGTTTGTCGACGTTTTCAGATTAATGTGTGTGTGGGGGGGAGGGGTAGAAGGATTTCAATCAACTTGAGTTACTTCCATTTCTGAAGGGGGGGGGGTACAATCAATAAGAAGCTCACCCATCTCGAGGTACTCTTGGAAGAGGCCCTCGTTTTCAATGAGCTGATAGTCCTCCTCCCAGCGAGTGAGTTTCACCGCAGAATTGAGCTTGGTTCTCTTCCTATGAAACCATGCCTTCATCTTCCTGTAACAACACAATTCAACAATTTAATCCGATTTACAGATAATGGGTTTTTACTGACACATTTACAGATAATGGGGAAAACACTTTTTTTTCCACAGACTTTGTGTATTTATCCGAAGCTGCACTACAATGATTTTTTTTTAAAAATCGAGTTTTAATTCATTAAGGAAGAATAAATGCAAATAGAACTTGCCTGTTTGGTGTTTCCTCCAAAACAATACCCTGTGTAACTAGAAATTTTTGTCATTGTTCAGATAACAATATAAAATCGATTACAAGCCTCTTTTTCTATCTCCTCCACAGTCTTCGTCAATGCACTTCCTCGGAACTTGAGACTTGTTGCCTCTTCAGCAATTTCTTCATCCGAGGAAGCAATCGTATGAGTAGAAATCATGGGAATAAATCCTCTATTGGTATTGAGGTGTGATGGTTTTACCAGTAATTTAACAATAGGAAGAATATGTGAACCGGTGTGGTAAAGCAGACACAACTTGGCCTTCCCCGTGACTGTATTTTGAATGCCTGTAATCACGAGTTGCATTTATCTGAACTAAATCTGTTCTGACTGATTTGTCATTTGACATTTTTCGCTAATTCTGTGAAAATGCCATGCTTCATTTATAATTGAAAATTTTTTAGAAACTTCCTAAACTTTTTTAGTTTGATAATATCGATACCTTTATAATTGAATAAAATGAAATAAGTACAATTTTTAGAAGTATACCGGGTGCCTAATGCGTAGGACTTTTTTCTTACTTTATTTATCGTGACTAATTTCCTCATCGTATTGTTTTCAGTGCTCAATGCTTTTGGAATTTTGGTTTTGACGTACGTATTTTTAATTAAAAAAATTATTTCTATTTTTTAGCGCAATCATTAAAGGGCTTTTCTACATTTTTCAAATATTTATTGTTTTTACTCTTTATTCTTCATAATTCATTATTATAAGCATTATAAAATCTTAAAACTCTCTTTTATTCTAATATACTACCAGATGGCGCCACATTATACAATCAAAATTAAATTATAATTAATCGATTAATGACAGTTACCTTCTAAAAATATTAAAATAATAGCTTTATTATTCGAAACTCATAAGTACATCAAACTTTGAGTTCTATCATATCAAAAAATGAAATAAAAATAATAATTACAAAATTCCATGTTAACAAGCATAAAAAAACAGCAAGCAATTAATTAAATAAAAGATGTAATAAACAATTATTTCACTTGTAAAAATAATTTTTCTACTATGAGTAGTTATATAATATGTAGTAAAATGTAATTTCACTTCACACCGGCCATTTCTCGTATTGATCCCACCGAACTTCTTCACAATCATTAATTTAAAAACTTCCGAGTTCAGTTTCGAAGATTGTTAGTGCGACAGTGTTCAATTCTACTGAGTATTTATTTGTTGGCAAGACGCCAAGAGGCTTCTTTCTTGGATGATCACGTTATTTTAAGATTCTAAATGGGAAATGTTTTTTTTGTTCGGATAGATAGATCGGTGTTCACTTACGGAACGAGTATTTCCTGGGCATTATTGATGATCTGTTTACCGATCATAATGATGGCCAGTTGTTGAGCTAGTTCCATCAAGCAGCCGCTGTTGCCACACTGCAAGGAGAAAAAGAAGGGAAAAAAATGAATCAGTCAGTATAATCTTATCTTTTCAGATACATTTAGAGGTGCAATCAAGTAAAAAAAAGGAGGGGGCAAGGGAGGAAAAGAGATGATTTTTAAGAAAAAAATTGTGACTAAAACTAAACTATAAGAAAAGGGAAATTTTAAGTTTAAATTGTTATTGGAAATTATTAATTGAGAAGTGAAAAATCAGTGTTTGTCTTATTTGTATAAACATATGGATGAAAAAAATCAGGATTATGAGAAAAGTACAATATTGATGTTATTGCAGATGAATAACTGAAACAATACAATGGCTGATTTAAGCATTTTGCGGCTAGAGGCATTATGAGGTCAATTTAATTAGACCAATTATTATCATTAAAATAAATGATCAATTTAATTCCATATTTAAATACATTTTTAACTTCATCAATATGCTAATGATTTATTTTAGTAAGTAATTGATTATGATTGAATTTATTTAATAATGATACTAACAATTTAATGTAAACATTTATCGTAGCCCTAATATTTTTATAAATGCATGATTTTTTTTCTTCTTTCTCTTCAATATAAACAAATGGGGAGGGGAAAAGTAGGATTATAAGAAAATGAAATTTTAAACACGAAGAAATATAGTTTGTCGTCTTATCCATATAAATAGGAGGGTCAAGTGTAAATTTCTGTAACAGAAATACTTCTGTATATATATGAAGCAACTTTTGATTATTTTTTTTTATCAATAATGTTTTGAAAATCATTATTTTTGTCGCTTCTTTCACAATGTTCTGTAAGTCTTTCAGTTTGATAATTCTAGTATTTTCAGTTTATTCAATACATTATATATTATTTCAAGAATATAAACAAAAAAAAAAGTAATCTTAAGCATGTGTTAAATTAAAACAAGTAGTGTTCTTGTAAACTTGCTCGGATTACAAAATTACGTAACCTAAAAAAAGATCAAAATTAACTGACATACATACATTACCCATCCTCTTTTTTCTCTTCTTTTAAATTGGAGTTCCTACTTTTAGTTAGCGTTTAATTTTTACTTTTGGCAACGTTTTTTTTTTCTTCTTATTCTTAGCTTTTATAATATATATATATACGCAATAAATAGACAAACTTACTTCTTCATTTCTGAGCCCAAGCATTTTCTTATAATGACCAGGATAACCCACGAATCTGAAAATGAATAAATGATGAGATGATTTCGTATGAATTTACGAAGATTTCCTCTAACAAACTTAGCTAAGGAAATATTCTTCAACTATTGGCGATATCTGATAGTGCATTAGATCCTAAATATTGCTTTGGCCTCATTTTTCGAAAACAGCATTTCATAATCCATTGCGAGTATTTCCAGGAAAAGTAATAGCATAAATAATCAGTTAGATACCAAAAAAAGTCATTTAAAATTTTACATGGAATTATAAGCATCTGTTTTGAATTAGCCTCATGAATGTTCTTTACTTTATTTCAGATTTTAAATTCATTTTGTTTATTTTATTTGCTTGTAAAATTGTTTTAAAATCTTTTATATAGTGCCGATCATGTATTTAAGACCCATTAAGGAAATAGACAGCAACAATTTTAAGTACCCCCAACAACATCTGGTGATCCGTCGACTCATCTGCGATTAGACCATCAACAATCCGGGAGTTTACAATGCAAACTTAATTCTATGATCCAATCTTTGCCGAATATTTTATAATGTAAAATTAATTGTTTCTTCCTCGTTTCTATTATAATATTTATAAATTAAGGAAATAGACAGCAACAATTTTAAGTACCCCCAACAACATCTGGTGATCCGTCGACTCATCTGCGATTAGACCATCAACAATCCGGGAGTTTACAATGCAAACTTAATTCTATGATCCAATCTTTGCCGAATATTTTATAATGTAATTGTTTCTTCCTCGTTTCTATTATAATATTTATAAATTAAGCTTCAATCCTTACAAAACATTTTAGAATTTTACAAAGTGCATTCCTCTTGCTAAGTAATGTTGATGTTAAACCACTTTTCTCCTACCCAGTTGTCATGTCCGGAGGTTAAGAAGCTTGAGTTCAAGCACTTCTCTTACCCTCCCACAAATCGACATGCATCTAATAATAAAAATGGTCTTTCAAAAGAATGGACAAAATGTCGAAGTGAAATCAAGGACACAAAACACAAATGCTTGTTTCATGAAAACACGCCGTTTCCTGCAGTTTTCTTGCTTTCCTATGCCTGAATTTAATAAGCCGACTCGCAAAAAATCTGAGCTCACTTATTTATACTATCCGATGTATAATAACAAATTGATTCCGCAATTAGAACAATATATTTTGAAGGCTGGTATTTATTTCCTTGCTTGAGATTAATATAGTGCTTATCTCCCACCATGGCGACATTCCATACATGAGGATGAAAAGCTTTCAGCAAGGTGATTGATTCACTCCACCCATGTGAGTACAGAAATGGTGGGGGTCGGCTACCTCTTATCGATGACGGGACGTGCTTCTCACGGAAAGGTTGTACAGGGGTCAGTGATGGCCTTTAGGACTCAACCTTAGTTCCCTCTAATACTATCGCGGCAGTCCGGTCAGTCAGATTCAATCCATATGCCGTAAGCCCCGTTCTGACGGCTCGTGCGCGTCTTAAAACAGGCACATTTTCCCCTTTCCCCTCTTTTTTCCGCTGGTTTTCCGGAGATCTTTGATGCCTGCTCGCTTTACCGACAATTTGCGGAAAGCTTTCAATCGACGTCCACAGCCGAAAGTAATCCTACAATGGGTCAAATCACAGACTTACGACCATATATGTAAAGACAACACGCCGTCGGAACGAGTTTTTAGTGGCTTAGTGGCGGTTTTTGTGGTTATATAGAGCTCATTATACAAATTTATAGCTTATTTACACCATCTTAATAAAACATTACCTAAAGTCTATCCTCTATCTCGTCTTCTTTGATTCATTACAAAACTGCTTTTTCTCTTTTCTAATCAATCTCGAGAATATTTGTAAAATTAGCTGCACAGTAAACTATTGAACAAGCGAAAGTTATGTAGAATAACGTATGAACATAAAATATCTTCACATATATATATATATATTTTCAAATGGAACAAGTGTCTGTGACTCACCTCCCTTTGAAGAAGGCAATGTAGAAAATGGAAGAGTAGAAATTGATGAACTGAAAGATGAATACTTTGAATGTCAAATTGTCGTCGAAGTCCGTCTGCGTCCGGTGCATCTCTGTGGAGTGAAAATAAATGTATATTGAAATAATGAACTACACAGATAGACAGGCGTTCAGGAATCGTGAGAAATAAAACATTTTATCAATAAAAGAATTACAGTAATAGCTATTTACCATCTGCATACATTTGAAAGTTTAACATTGCTTACTTAGCAATAAAAAGATTCCAAAAATTTATACTCATGAAAGGAAGTATTTTTGTAAATATGCGTTGCTGCTCTACAGACAATTATATAAAAGGAAGTATTTTTGTAAATATGCGTTGCTGCTCTACAGACAATTATATAAAAGGAAGTATTTTTGTAAATATGCGTTGCTGCTCTACAGACAATTATATAAAAGGAAGTATTTTTGTAAATATGCGTTGCTGCTCTACAGACAATTATATAAAAGGAAGTATTTTTGTAAATATGCGTTGCTGCTCTACAGACAATTATATAAAAGGAAGTATTTTTGTAAATATGCGTTGCTGCTCTACAGACAATTATATAAAAGGAAGTATTTTTGTAAATATGCGTTGCTGCTCTACAGACAATTATATAAAAGGAAGTATTTTTGTAAATATGCGTTGCTGCTCTACAGACAATTATATAAAAGGAAGTATTTTTGTAAATATGCGTTGCTGCTCTACAGACAATTATATAAAAGGAAGTATTTTTGTAAATATGCGTTGCTGCTCTACAGACAATTATATAAAAGGAAGCATTTGTGTAAATATGCGTTGCTGCTCTACAGACAATTATATAAAAGGAAGTATTTTTGTAAATATGCGTTGCTGCTCTACAGACAATTATATAAAAGGAAGTATTTTTGTAAATATGCGTTGCTGCTCTACAGACAATTATATAAAAGGAAGTATTTTTGTAAATATGCGTTGCTGCTCTACAGACAATTATATAAAAGGAAGTATTTTTGTAAATATGCGTTGCTGCTCTACAGACAATTATATAAAAGGAAGTATTTTTGTAAATATGCGTTGCTGCTCTACAGACAATTATATAAAAGGAAGCATTTGTGTAAATATGCGTTGCTGCTCTACAGACAATTATATAAAAGGAAGCATTTTTGTAAATATGCGTTGCTGCTCTACAGACAATTATATAAAAGGAAGTATTTTTGTAAATATGCGTTGCTGCTCTACAGACAATTATATAAAAGGAAGTATTTTTGTAAATATGCGTTGCTGCTCTACAGACAATTATATAAAAGGAAGCATTTGTGTAAATATGCGTTGCTGCTCTACAGACAATTATATCTACATCTACCAAAATGGCTAAGATATACTTTAGAATATGCTTAAGTAAAAGTATCTTACCCCACTGCGTGAGTTTGAGGGCTAGCTTCTCGTAGACCCTGCCCAAGGCCATGATGAGCAGAAGATTGACCACCGCCCCGGTGGAGCTGGCGATGAGGGAGGCGGCGCCCCTGAAAGTGTCTGTCCTGAACAGAAATATGCTGACCAGTACCCGATATAGAATCACGGCGACTATAAAGATCATCACTAGCGCCATCTGCAAGAAGAATGTGTCAACAGTTTAGTTTTTTTAGAATTTCAATTTCGAAATTAAATAGCACCTGCATTCGCTTTATTTCTGAAATTTGGTTAATCCAATAATGTAACATCATCATCATCATCATCATATTTGGCATAATGGCATCATCATCATCATAATGGCATCATCATCAAAGTTAGGCCAGTGTCTTCCTCTGAATTCTGTTCCACCGCATTCTATTTTTGACACTTGTGAGCCAGTTTCTTTCCTGGATAGCCAAGAAGTCTGAAGGAAACTACATCCATCTCATTTTGGATCTACCCCTTTTCCCACTTGCTAGAGGTTTATGTAAAAGATTTTTTTTAAAAAAATATGGAATCATCATCCATTCTAAATATATGAGCCGCCCAGTTCATCCGATTTATTTTTATGAACTTTATAATATCTGGCTTTCTATAGATTTTATAGAGCTCAATGTTATATCTTCTTTTCCAAACACTGTTGATTTCTATCTCACCAAGAATGGCTAGCAGAATTTTTCTTTCGAAAATGGCTATTGTTACGAATCCTTGATGCGGCTTCCCAGCATAGTGGGTTCCATAGGAGATCCCAGAGCTTGGCGACGAATTTGGCGCCAAAATAGATTAAACCCTAAACATCGAGAATTTTCCCAATCCGTCCAGTAGGAACGGAGATACGCTTCGAACGTTCCTGGTTGGTTGAGAGGCTTCTAGCCCCGCCTCCTGAGACCTATAAAAGGAAGCACCCGCAGCTGCCGGGCAGTGGTGAATTGAATCGCGAACCAGCGGAGTCGAAGAGTAGTCGGAAGCGAAAGAGTAGTCGTCGTCGTGAACCAGTGGTGAATTGAGTCGCGAACCAGCGGAGTCGAAGAGTAGTCGGAATCGACAGAAAAGAACTGGCCTTCCAAAGATAAGCGGAGCAGCGACGGAGTGAAGCTAGTGCTGAACTAAGCTGGGCGCTACTGTCTGTCTGTCTTGTTATATGCTGCTGTGTATGCTGTTGTTGCTGCACGTCTCGGCTGAAGATAATCGTCTTCTGTGCTGTATATAGTTGTCGTCTTTGTGCTGTCCTGTGTGTCTTCGTGTAAATAAACGTCGTTGTTTTATTTTCTGCCGCCTGGTGATTGAGCGTTCTTCACACCATATAACCCCCACTATCCAAACGAACTCCAGGAAATTTCGTAACACTATTTTATTTTCTCCAGCTTTGGTCAATGTTCAGGTCCCCTTACACAGGTCTAATTAAATGGTCTAATTAAGGCTTTATATAGTAAAAATTTAGTTTTTCTTGATTGTAATGAGAATTTAAAAAGTCGTTTTAGTCCTTGAAAGGCTTTATTTGCATTCATTAGACGACCTTGAATCTCTTTGACCATGCTATTGTCATCAGTAACTACAGAACCAAAATAAGTAAAACTTTGGACAACCTGGAATTTGTGAGACCAATAATGTAACAAATGTATATTATTATTTCCTTTTTGCAATTATCCTCTTCATATCTGTTTTTAAAAGTCTGAAATATTCCTTAGCTTCATCTCGACAAAATATGAATAGAAAATCAGTCAATACATTACAGGTCCGTTTATGATTTAACTGCATAAGTTTGTATTATGTTCTTATGACTGATGCAGAAACGAAGGTATTTCACATAACTTTGTAACAGATTCTCTTTTAATAAGAGCTTTTCATGTAATCAAACCCACTGTCGAAGACTCACCGACTAGGGGAGAAAATATTGTATGAAACAAAATACCTTTGGCTAGAGTAATGAACACAATGATGTTTTGATGAAAGAAGATATGTCATCATTATAGGCCAAACAAGACAGTAATCATATCCATCAGCTCTAACTGGGAGAAAATTCCTAAACACTATGCGTTAATGTTATTTTTATATTTTCTTTATGTGAACAGCATTTACGTAGAGAGGGTGTCATTTAATCGTATCTGGGAGCTTTGATAACAGAATATGTTATAAAAGCAAGCATATTTTGCCTTCGAGACATCTTCAAAAATAATGACGTAAATATCTATCCACCCACCCTAACCCTCACAAAGTTTTTGGTTCTATATCAGCCCGTATTGCATATATGGAATTGCTTAATTTCCATTCAAAATATTTGAAACTTGATTTAATCATCTCGATTTCAGACAGCTCCTTTATGAAAAATATATCCAAATAGAACACATTTGCTGACTGGTCTGAATATAGCATTATGTAATTAAAATATAACTTTTTTTTTCAGGACTACAGTGGCCTGGTGGTAAGGTTTCAGGTTCGGGCCCCGATTCCGCTGAAGAACCGTCGTGCTAGCTACTCTGGTGCACGTCAAATCCATCGGGGCCCAACGCCCTCCCGCTGGTGTGGTGTGGAAGTTTGGAGAGGGAGTGCTAGCTCAGGTTTTGTCCTTGTCGCTGGAAAGCGGTTCAAAATTAAGAAGTCCGTCCCAAAATATCCCTAGTTTTTATTTAAAATGGGACGTTAATATAACTAAAAAATTCATCTTGACGTTTTAAAAAAAAATCTTAAAAAATGACGCTTCTAATGTTAAATGAATCTTATGATTTATCGACGATACCTCGGAAACAATTATATCTTTCTCAAAACAAATTTTCGCTCACTAAAAGAAAGAAATTGTGTTTCATGAAATCGCAAAATAGATGTATAAATAACACTAATTTAATATTTATGAATTTTAAAATATGTATGTGGGAAAAAATGAAGTATAATATAATAATTTTTTTACATGGAAGCAAAGGTAACAAGTTAAAATATCGGAATCCAAAAAATTGTACGGATACCCCACACAATTTTCGAAATATTCACAAAAATTGTAAAATTCTTGCAATCGATTTGCGAAATACTTTTTTTGAGGAACAGTATATTAAATTTATTTGTATTTGTAGATCTTCTATTCATGAAATACGAACTTCAACGGCCATTATAATATTATACTTAATTAAATATTTATTTAGCTAACTACAATATCAGACAACTGCAATTATCTAACTACAATATCAGTTCTGTAATTAGCTAATTGCAGTATCAAACAACTGCAATTAGCTAACTACAATATCAGACAATTGCAATTAGCTAATTACAGTATCAGATCAGACGATTGTAATTTAATATAAATTTTGTTTTATTTTTATGCAAGCGATATAAAATTTGATTACAGACGATTGACTGTAGAAATGTATAATCAAATTTTACTCATTTTAAATAAAAAATGGAAATCTTAGAAAAATCACGTCATTTTTTACAATTCTATAAGTTGATTAACTCTAAAATGTGTAAATTAATTAACACATGTTATCTGTATACTCTAGCGCATAATATTGAGTATTCATTCATAAATATTTTTGAATAGATAGAGGTTATTTTCGGAATATCCTTAAAATGACTTCCTCAGAGTTATAAAGTATTCATCGGCTTAAATTCAAATTCAAAATTCATTCAGCATCTAGTTCGAATTTCAGCCTTTAGTTCTAAAAATCTTTGTATGATAACTTGCTAGGCACGATTTGCTTGTATTTGCTCGTTTTGATTGCAGCAGCCATTGCGCAACACGGAGAATGTGTATTACTTTACCAGTCCTACAACAGCTCTTTATAATACTATTTTTTTTTTCAATGAGTAGTTTTCGAGCGGCCCATCAACGAGGTATATAGATAGCCTTTCAGCCAACAAATATTAACATAAATGAATCGTGTAATCCATTAAGAATTTTCAGCCAACTCACGATTCTAAAATCCACAATTTTTCTGTATGCTACCGAAATATGCATCTGTTAAGTTTTTTTCGTTTAGAGCATGTAATCCAGTATACCTCTTAAGCCTCATCTCTTTGACTGATAGAACCTAAAATTCGATATAGAACAATTTAGAGTCAGACGTAGAAAGTGAATTTCACGTTTGTAGTAAGTTGGATTTATGAATAATCACGTTTCAATACATAGGAATGGACAAACCGAGAGACACAATCTTCTAACAGAACTGGAATTTTAAAATTTGAAAGAAATATATAAGTCTGAGGATTAAAATTGTACAAAATTCCCTCCATCTAGCTTTTTTTTATTTATTATGTTCGTACAGGTTTAGGTTGTAAGACAGACAGATTTCTTTTAGATGATTTCATTCAAAACATTATTCAAATTAATAATTTTGATGTAAAAAAGAATTCCTTTTTTCTAACTTGCTCCGTTTTTGTTTGCGTTCTCACAGATATACAGAAGAATTTCAAACATTTTTTTTCTACGAGCTCTGAGTGGCCGGAATTATGAAGATTCGTTGAAATTTATTGGTCAATTTACTTGAAGACTACAACTCCTTGCTCTGTAAAAGTCGCATATGGAGAAGTAAAAAAATGTCTCTTCTAAATATTGTTTCATCATCATAAATATTAATCTTATGCAGTTATATAACCAGTTAAACGGAATTCTACCTGTAAATTAATTTTTACTTCCGTAATATTTTAGTAATTTGGGGTGTAATGTAGAAAGCCTCCATGTGGTCCACCCTGGTTAACATTAAATCTGCTACGGCCTTGTGTCCATCCTTATGTCTCTGACGTTATATGAAGGCGAGAGATCTAATGGCGTCATAGCCAATCTTCTGGGCAATTGTAATAAATAAATAAATTAGTAATTTAAAATTTTATTTTGTAGTATTACGAAATAAATATTTAAATATTTAACATTTGTTTAAAACATTTAAATAATTAAAATATTGTCAAACTCTATGTAAAAACCAAATGTGTAATATTTTTATTATTATAAAATAAACTTTTGAATATACGTTTCTTATTCGATTACCATAAATTTTCGTCTGAAAATAAAATTCCCTTCTTTTAATGAACACCAATAAATTCAGTGGCTTAAAGTGTCTTTGAGGTATTTGCGTCTCACCAATCGGCGATTAAAAAAATAGGTTTAAAAAAATGTGAAGTTTTGTATTTTATTCACCATAAAGATTAAGATGGCTATTATTTTCTTATGGTATGATTAGCTGACAAAGCTGAATGATGAATTGATTAAAAAAGTAATCAAAATGCTTCAATATTTAAATTTTAAGAAAATTATAATTTGAAAATCACACACATATTAAGAATAAATCTGATTTGAAATGTTTCTTTTTCTTAAATTCTACGGAACAAAAACGAGAAAAAAGTCTTTTTTTGCTATTAACAAGTTGAGATTTACTTAATATATGGTCCCTGGTGGATTGTTTCTTTTTGGACAAGATTTTCAGCAAACAAAATTATGTATATCTCAGGAATTATTTCTAATTTCGGAAAGAAATTTAATACACAAACATAAGAAAGGCGTGTTAGATCGAATTAACAAAAAATCTAGATTTCCGTAATAGAAAAATCTCGAAATAGTATTTATTTATTTTAATTAACGTGGTTAACCAGTTTGTCTATCTAAACAAACCTGTATCTTTAATCCATTTTCATCGACACCAATTTTATGAAAATGCGATAATAAATCAAAAAATTTTACAAAGTGTTTTTTGTTGTTGATGATTATACTATTTTTTAGAACCAATCCCATCAATCTGCGAACAGTCGCGGTAATCTAGTGGTATGAATATGGAATTCTAGAGATATTTTATATTATTCAAATAATAGTACAATAAAAATGAGATGTTTTTCGAAATAAACAAGTCCTTAAGACTTGTATATATAAAATGAGAAAATATATTTCGGACCCTTTCGATTTTAAGTATTTTCAATCCCTCCTCAAAATCTTTCAAAGTTCTTTCAAACAGAATTGAATTTTGTGATTGTCATGCATAAAAAAATAACGTGGGAAAAAAAATGTTTTTCTAAAAATCGTTTGCATTCATTTTTTCCTGCTGAAAACGCAAAAATATTCCAAGATATTCTCAAGAAAATACAATTTCCTGAAACATCCAGTTCTTTTCTAAATTCTTACGAAAAAAACACTTTTTTCTGAAGACGCTTCACAGAAAAAGGAAGGTAGTGGGGATAAAGAGTTTGTGCGAACGGTCTCACGTAGAAGCCCTTCACAAGCACTTCTTCATATTGACGACATTTTTATCTTTGCTTTTCAAAGAAGATTCCAACAAAATGCTTCGTTCCAGGAAAAATTCATTCTTGCTATGAAAAATCAAATTTTCATGAAATCGTTTGCATAG
The DNA here is from genome assembly GCF_947563725.1 of Argiope bruennichi. Classification (NCBI taxonomy): domain Eukaryota; kingdom Metazoa; phylum Arthropoda; class Arachnida; order Araneae; family Araneidae; genus Argiope; species Argiope bruennichi. The sequence continues at coordinate 75,544,427 of NC_079160.1, forward strand.
AATTTATCAGCGAAAACCAGAAACATTAAAACATATTTTTGAATTTTGATATAAAAGTAGAACTCCAGTATCCAAATTCTAGTTATCAGAATCTTTTTAAAGGGGGAAAAAAAATTAAAGATTCGAGGGTTCATTCCGAAACATCGAAGCATACTAATATTATAAGAATAATTTCGCCCATCTTTATGTTATTTTCAAACAGATGGTAACGATAACCTATACAAACAACAACAATAATAATAATAAAAAAACATCGTTTAATTCATAAGCATATAAAAACAATTTATACAGTTAAAACTATTCCTGCGAAATATATTTTTAAATATTTCAAAAAAATTTAATAAAATAAAAAATTGTACGGAAATAGAATTTATATCATTGAAAACCTTATTTTTTTTTAATTTAAAAATGATGAAAAAATGATGCAGTAGTATGCAGTGAAGTAATTGAGGAAAATCTTAAAATCTCGATTTAATTTTTTTAATTAAAAATTTAAAACAAAGATTTTCAAAAAACCTTTTTTTACTGAAAATTATTCAAGAAATATCTCAAAAAATTTTGTATCTTCATATTCGCATTGCTCTAAAAAGAAGATATATTTCAGCTATTTTTTATTTTTCGCTCTTTACATTATAATTAACTTTTATAAATATTATGAAATTCTGAAATCCACTTTTAAAAACAAATCGCTGCCAGAGGGCGCCATTTAATAATGGAAAAAAAATTAATTTATAGAAAAGTTAATTGTAAAATAGATAAATACTGCGTCAATTTTATGACTGAAAGCATACAATTGTACAAAATTTTGAAATTGTAGCCTTTAATTACATGATTAGAAAAGCATAGAAATTTAGAATATAAAGATTAGTCAAAGTCATGAGATCAAATATTTTGTCAGTTGCATTACTGTTTCTAGCATATTTCGTGCAAGAAAAAGCAAAAAGAAAGGGGGGGGGGGAATCGATCCATAGAATTAGAATCTCTCCAATGCAAAAAATGCTCTCATCATAAGAAATTTCAATATTTCCGTTTTCTTTGGGTACTGGTTGAGAGATTTAGTGAGCACTTTTATATTGTCAATTATGCCAATTCGCCAATGTCGAAATTCATGACATTTGCAGTAAAACATTCACCAAAAAGTTGCTAACTCCACTAGAATATTTGAGTTATCTTGTTGGCGATCAACTTAAAATGTGTATTAAAGTAGATTTCAATTGATAAAGTTCTAAGCAACATATTAAAAATCCAAGGGAGTAGTCCTCCCAAAACTTTCTCGCATACTCTCTATAAAACTTGTCATGCATGCTAGAGAATGCCTTACATGGCATTGGCGTACAATAGTTACAAAATAGTAACTTTTGGCATGAATTTACCATTTTTACTGAATTTATCTTATCATACTTGGCGCGTTATGTGCCGATTAATCCCTGGAATGCAGTTAATAGTATAGGGAAACCGAATTTGTGTTTAAGACAAGTTTTTCTCGACCGATTGACAAAAAATTGCACTAAAGCAAATACCAAACAAAGTCACACAAACCAAACACCCAAAAAGTCATAAAAGCCTATACCAAATTTGATAAATTTAAGTCTCTATGTTATTATAAACTAAGTCTCGCGTTTACTTGTTTCTTAAAGTACTGACCAACAGACAGTTAACCCATAGTTCGGGTTGGGCACAAAATTTTAAAAGTTTCTACACTGTAGATATTAAATCTGTGTATTGAATTTCATCTATCTAGTTCTCTTCCTTCAGGAAAATTCTTCATTTTTTAATTATCTTGTTGACTTATATTCGAACAGTTGGAGACAGACAGATTTCCTCTGAACATATTTTGCTTCAAATTTCATACAAATCTGAAAATTAGTGTAAAAACTATATACCAAATTTCAACCATCTAGCCCAAACCATTTTTGAGTTATCTTTGTCAGACACAAATTTGTCACGGCCATTTTCTAAAAATGTGTTTTTATAACTCAGGGAAGTATGAAAGGCGAAGATTCGTCAAAATTTCGAGTTCGAATTTTTTGACGATTACTATACTTTATCTGTACCACAAAAATATGGCAGATACGCCGGGATGCTCACCATGACGAGTACTGCTCCTGATCCCACCGCTATCCTCTTCATCCTGACGGATTTCGGGAAGGAAGGTTCCTTAATACCGGTGATGGGATTCCTCTCCACGCAAGGCGCTTTGGCGGCGAATTCCGGGCGAGGTCTCTCCTAAAACAGAAAAAGGATGCATGAGATTCAAATTCAATTCCGAATCCGAATCTGAATGATCACTGCTGATTGCGAACCAAATACCACTTGAAAGAAGTAAGAGGTGGGGATTTATAGCATCAATGGCTGTTATCCCAGATGTAAAGAGCAAGAAATTTCATCGACAAACACAAGAGCACGCACAAAAACAAAATGAAGTTTCAGTCAGTTAGCAGTTACAGAGCAGTTTCGCTGATGCCACTCAGTCCATGTCCAAATGAAGAGGTACAAGAAAGCGGAAAGTTCACACAACACGGAGTGATGATTAGGTAAAAGACCCATAGAGGGCGCAACAGAATGTGATCAAGGAAGTCAGCAAATATTGAAGTTGTTGTTGTTACTTATGGCATTGTTATAAAAGCCAGCTGAAGAAGTCAACAATTTTAAACCGAGGTTTTGTGTATTAGCTTCTGAGCGTAAAGACCCATAAGCACCCGAGAACAGAAGTTTGACTTCCAGCTCATATGAGGATGACACTTACACATTCGCTTGCACAACCTCTTTTTACAAGGGAGGGTGAGCTCTTTCACACACTTTACAGATAGGACACAGGGTAAAAAACAACCATGCCCGAACAAGGACTCGAACCCAGGACGCCCAGGGAAAGGCGAGCTATTCCTAGGCCAGGACGCCGGCAGATATTGAAATGCTTCATTGCTTGACGAGAAACTTAAAGTTTAGTTTTGTTTGCAGTTGGTTTCTTGATTATATAATTGTAGAAAAGTCCACAGCTTGTCCTTATAATAAGTATATTTTTTGCACGAAAGAATCATGTGTTCAATATCATTAATGCTATTACACTCATGACAAAGGAGATCATTTTGGAGGTTACAACGATTCAAAAGTCCTGGTGTTATAATTGTTTTGCTGATTAGTCTGGCTAAAACAACATCTTCCCTCCGATTTTTGGATCAGAAAGAGAGAGTGTTTCAATGTCTCCTAAGCAGATTAAATATTTGCTATTTCGATAATTATTGTTTGTTATCTGATGTGTCACTTTTTTGAGATTTGAAATATTTTCTTGATATAGTGAAGCTAAAGCAACCAGTTTTCATACTGATGATCAGTTTTGGCATAGGAATACTTGCAATGAAAAACTAAATCAAAATGCACCTTCTGCGTTATTATCATATTAGAACATGATTTTGTTTTGGTTTGGGGTTTTTGAAGTCACAAAATACGTAGACTGAAAATTAAAAAGTATGATTTGTTGGAACTCATACATTGTAGGACTTTTTTTATTTTATTTTTTCTGATCGGGACCATAAATATGAGAAAATATTCCAAATCTCGAACATTTCAGATTAGTTTCTGAATCAAAACCAACTGACAGTTTTATTAAAAATATCTTTGCAAAACGATCATGCTGCGAAGTTCAATCCTTTTATTTTTTCAAAATGATTTTGATATTTTAATTTATCAATGTTTTTCATGGAAGGAGCGTTGATTTAAACATTGAATGTTTGCTCTCAAATTTCGTATTATCAAATATAATTGTTCTCACACGGAAATTTAAACTTTGCGACGGCAGATTCCAATTTTCTTTTTCCACTTTAAAAAGTCAAACATAACGAAAGGCACTTAATTATATGAAAAAATGTACGTCATTTAATTTTGCTAAGTCAATGACGATGTCTTTGTGAGAAAAATCATAATGCCCTTACGCAATTTACGATTTTACGCCGCTGTGTACTGTATTCTATTTTAGTTCAAATCAATAAATTTTCCGAATTTTTGTGTGCCTACGAGTATATTTAAAGGTACAATTCGGTTTTAACTTCAACCAAACAGCGTGAAGAAAACATTTCACCAAATTATAAAAACATACTCAATTTGCGAATCACATGCTATATAGTTTGACCACTGAAATCGCCAAATTGGTGAAATTGTTCCTTGGCGCTTTTTGGTAGCCTTTACAAACGACAAGTATCTATTTAAATCTCTTTTCGATTTTTTCGCATATTCAGATTTATCAATATAGTTTTCTTTCAGCTTTAGTTCTGTGTTTTTAGTTCAATCGCGCATTTCCAAATCGAATATACATTTTAGAACAGTATCTTTTAACATTGACCGATTTGTTTTAAAAAAATTTATATTCTATTTTTACGGTTGATGCTTTACCTTTAAATATTATTTCTTTATTTTTTTTTATTTTTTAATTTTTCTCAATATTTTTTGAGCTTCTGAATGGATCGCTGCCCAGAAATGAAAAATCACTGACTGATGTTCATCGATACTGAGAGCGTAGGAGGACTTTATGTTATATTAATGATAAGCTTGTTCCTTTACAAGATTTGAGACATGCACTTTAATCCAATCTTACCTCTTCCTCCTCAAAATCCATGCAATCCCAGTGGTGGGCCAAGCTGGCACTCTTCCTCTTCCAGTATTCAAGGAAAGACACAGCTATAAAAGAAGAAATCAAACATATTATTATTAAATTAGATTTCCCAAACAGCTGTCAGTAGCTCTTATATTTCTAAAAAATGCCACTGTTTTAATCGATAACTATATAAAGTGTTTCCCAGAATTAGCACAAGACTTGAATTCGTCAGTATTTGTGCAGTAAATGTTGGCAACCCTATTAAAAAACCATTTGACAGCTGATATTTTAGAGTTAGTAAAAATGCAGCGTTGTACGATAGAGCAACGTGTTTTCATGTTTGAACAATATTTCATAAATAACGAAATCTGGCGGCCACAGCTCGAAAATGTGAGAGTTGGCCCTTGACATCATGTGATTTAACGGCATTTAATTTCTTTTTATGGGGTTATTTGAAGTGAAAGGTCTATGCCAACAAGCCCACATACATTGAAGAAGGGTTGAGTTGAGTTGAGTTGAGTTGTATTATAAAGCAACACTAGGGCTATTTTGGGACGGACCTCGTAACTTTGAACCGCGGTCGGATGACGAGGACGACACCTGAGCTGGCACCCCCTCTCCACACCAGCGGGAGGACGTTTGGTATGACGGATTTAACGTGCAACAGACCCCCTTACGCGACAGTTCTTCGGTGGAATCGGGTCTCGAACCTGAAACCCTACGGCTCAGACGCCGAGACCTTACCACTAGGCCACCGCGGCCTTGCATTGAAGAAGGAAATTTAACTATATTTATGCAAAATGGTCATGGAAAATTTCGACAAAAGAGTGCGTATGTGCCAACAAAGCCGCGGAGGCCGTTTACCCTATGTGTTATTCCATACATTATCCTATCCTGTGTACTTTACAAATCGATAAACATATAAAAATAATTTAGAAGGGAAAAAACTGTTTTATTTATTTATTAAATTCAATCTTCCATTAGCACGTTGTTCTGTCGTGTAACGCTCCATTTTTACTAATCCTAAACTATCAGCTGTCAATTTTTTAAAAAAGTTTTACCAGCACTTTAGTGCACGAATGGTGACAAATTCAAATCTTGCATTAATTTTAGGACTCCCTGTAATTATATAGTTTCACATGTAGTGTGACCATAACAATACTCCAAATGACTAATGATTTATTATTATATTCCCAATATGGGTAGTAAATCTCTTCATAAATCATTCTTGGATTCGAAACTCCTCTGTATTTTTGCGCATGCGTTAGGTTATGTTTATTTAGTCTAAATAGGGATGACAGGAAAGATTAAAAGTGAACATTTAAGAATAAAGAGAACACGGACTATTCGCGAATTTAAGAAGCTAAAAAATTGCGGATTAACTCGTAATATCGAGAGAAAAAGATTCTAATTCACAATAAAATAATTTAGAACTATTTTTGTTTACTTTAAAAGACTTAGACGTTAAAATCTGATGTTGTTGTTTCTTATGGAACTTGCCACTGACAAGCCCGCTGTTCGTAGACAGCGATTTTAAGCCTGAGCGTCTCTTGTTTTTTTAGTAGCGCCAAAGTACGACTTAGATACTCACGCATCACTCATTCGCTTGCACAACCCCTTTTTACAGGAGGGCACATTCACACATCTCACAAATAGAATAACAGAAGAACAACCATGCCCAAACGGGGACTCGAACCTGGGAAGCCCAGATCACGGGGAAGACGCGTTACTCTTATGCCAGGACGCCGGCTTAAAATCTGATAAATAAATGAAAGATTTTTTTTCTCGAAATTTGATAATTTACTTTTTTATAAAATAATAAATTTTTTTAATATTAAAATATTTCTTTTTTTTTATTTCTTATTGTATGTTTTATTTTCGCATTTCAGCATATTTCTATTTTACTAAACATGGTAATAATGTATTTTAGTACATTTTTTATTATTATTTTAACAACTTTGTAAAGATGTATATGTTTTTATTTAATATAATTATGACTACAATATTATTTAAAAAGATATCTAATGCTTATAAATTTGTTATAACTAAAGGAACGCAATCAAACAAATAGGAACTTGGTTCATTCTAATTGACGAAGTGTTGATTTTATTTTCACTACAATTCATAAAACTGCAATATTTCAAAAATTTATTTGGCAGCTAGGCTAATAACATTTTTTAATCTAACTACTGTAATCCTTACTCAGCCCCGACATTGCTCTTTATTTCAACTATTTTTATCTAACATTTTCACTCTCTAAATTACTTATCTCCCATATTTTTTTTTCATAAATAAGATGTACATAATTTCACATACATAAATTGTTTTCATAATTTTTTTTTCATTCATAAAAAATTTTCATGAAAATGTCTAAGGTTCTGCTATATGCAGACTTATAATATTCTAGCTTTAAATATAACTAAAAAGCGAATGCAAAGGCTTTATGTGTTCTACTCACCCCAGAAAGAGACGAATACAGCATAGAAGACGGTTCCAGGGTGGTCAAAAAGGTAGGACAACTTACTGAAGAGACAAATGTCGCTGAGATACCAGTACGCACACCCATAGTTCTCTTCGCATCTTGGGCACATTAGGAAGGTCTTCTCGCTGTTGCACACCTCGTTCCTAAATAAAGAGGGTGTGGCGGATTGGTATGAGCGAAGATAGAACCTGGGACCTTGTGGTTTGCAGCCGAGTAACGAGACCACAAGACAAAACCAATTGCTCATGTTTCGTAGCTGTTAACTGGCTTATAAGCTCTTCACCACAGTACTCCCCCTCCAGTGAGTCGGAGGTGAACGACATGGCTGTTGAGTTGTGATTTTTTAGCTATTGAGTCTAATGTGCCTGTACCCATTTGAGTAGCGCCAAACGTTATGGCGAGCGTGTATGGGTGAGTGGTTGCTGTTGCGCCAAGTGAGTCTGACGACTTTGGGTTGCTGCGCCAAATGATTCTGACTCCAGATCAAAAGGTTGCGTGTTCAAATCTAGTCCGGGTCACCAATGTGGCGGATTGGTATGCACGAAGATAGAACCTGGGACCTTGTGGTTTTCAACCGAGTAACAAGACCACAAAACAAAAACAATTGCTCGTGTTTCGTAGCTGTTAACTGGCTCATAAGCTCTTCACCACAAGGGCAAAATAATTATGCTAATGAAATAAAAAAGAAGCGATATACAGTGCGTTCCTGAAATAATAGGACAAGTTTTAAGGGTATAGTCATGCGTATAGTAACAAGACATTTTTACAATAAGAACCGAGGACGCAAAAGCAAAAGGCGATCGCTAGAAAAAATATTAAATAACAGCGTGATTATAAAATAACTTCAGCGATATATGACCTCCGTCTTTAAAAAGGACGACATTCTGAGCACACATGGAATATTTGTGAAATAGAATTCTTAGCTTTTTTTTTTTTTTTTTTTTTTTTTTTTTGTTATTTAAACTTTTACTGGTTATCCCCCCCTTTTTTTTCCCCATGATTTACCAAGTATCGGAGTTATGCTGCAGGTAATATTCCAATTTCCAATTAATTTGTTATTTATTAAAAATGTGTTACCATTAGAAATTCTCGGAATTCTCTCACTGTAATCGTAGTTAGAGAACTAAATTATTATTTTTTTTATATAATCTTACTGTCAATCACTGAACAAGACCCCTTTTGCGTTGGTGGTCCCTTATTTTTGACAAAATACGACTCATTATTTTAAATAAAAATTAACATATGAAAAACTGAATTAAATTTTAAGATCCAATTATACACACACCATAATTCTATATTTAAACTCTATAAAATGAAAATCTATATTTAAAACATAAGTGCTTCGCGTCGGTATTTTCTTTAAGTCAATAGCAAAATACTTTGGCTTTTGTTGATGCCAACCACTCGTATTGTTTAAGATTTTAAATCAGAAAATAATGCAGTAAATTTATGTTTGTATTATGTTACAATCAAATTTTATTATGAGGAAATTCATTGCGTAGTTATATTTGTGGCAGATTTATCTTTTTCTTTAAGAAAGTGATACAATTATAATGGTTAAAAAATATTGACACCTATTTTGAGTATTTCGATAACCAGGTAACACAGAAGATGCGGCAGTATTGTATAATTTCGTGCAATATTATATTATTCAATATTCAACAATATTGTAAAACTGTTACTTTTAATGTCATATAATACAGTACAATTCATGTATGCTATTGGGGTATAGATGTTTATTTTATTTTATTTTTTATTTATAATATTTTTAAATAGCAATATCTATTATTTTGCTATTTTTTAATTTTTCTGCATTGGAAGGAAAAGATATATAATCTTTTTTTCTTGTATACGAAGCATATAAAAAAAATATTGCATTCTTTAAAAAAAATTCTGAATTCTTGATTCTGATAAATCTCCACATTTCAGGCCTCCCTAAGTGCTAACAACAGGAATCGGTAAACTCTTTGAATAGAATTTTTGAAATTCTGTTTGTGTATCAACACAGAAAGACGGTTCCACTTAGATAAATGAAATCTGGAATATTGACTTAAAACCAAATCTGCAGACTCTATGAAATTGCGTTCGAAATCCATTCATTGGAAGATTTATGCTTAAATAAATTTTCTTTCAATGGAGATATATAAATCGAATGTAACCTTGATTGTGTAAATATGTATTCACATAAGAGGGAATATTTCTTGCCCAAATTCAATGTTATAAAACTATTATACCTAATGAGTGAACAAAAGTTTTTGCTAAAAATGCAAATACTTACGACGGCGTGTCGTTGTGCATAGTCAAGACACCGTAAAGAAAAACAGCCAGGCCTACGACAGCTGCAGGAAATAGCCAGCCAGTATAGAAACCTATAGGTGAAACGAAGAAAAATATGTTCATATTGCAGCATAATTTTGTGACTCCTTGATGGTAAAAGAGGACATATATTTAATAATAATGTAGAGAAAGTAATAGTAGATTTAGAACTATTCAATATGTTAATAAAATTGATAACTCTAGGGATAATACACAAAGGCGTAATACAGATGTTCCATCATTTATTCTTGCTAAGCCATTGATGAGAACAAGGGGCGAAGAAATTATGTTTTGTCCCGGGCACCATTTGCCCTTGCATGCCACTTATAACATAAAGGATAAAGGGCATAAATTGTTAACTGATTTTAAATTGTTCTATTTAATGCTGGTTAATTGATATATAACTATTATAATTCTGTATCTACAATAACATCGCATCTAATAATAAGAGACTACGTGCTGATTCTCTACAGATCAAGCCATTTCATCTATAGTAACCGGATTTGGCATGTTGTTGTTGTTTCTTATGGCACTTGCCATAGACAAGCCCGCTGTTACGAAGACAGCGATTTAAGCCGGAGGGGGAGCGTCTCTTGGTTTTCTAGTAGGGCCAAGAGTACGACTTCGCTACTCACGCATCATTCATCCACTAGCACAACCCCTTTTCACAGGAGGGCACATTCACACATCTCACAGATAGAACAACGGAAGAACAACCACGCCCGACCCGGGACTCGAACCCAGGACGTCCAGATCATGGGAAAGACACGCTACCCCTATGCCAGGACGCCGGCGGATTTGGCATAAATATACATAGGAGATTTGAAATTTCAACGGCAGGATAAGAAAGGTTAAGTTGCAGTACCATGAAAGGCAATTGGACCTTGAAAAGTGTCTAAAAGAAAGATCACGCAGTGTTATATTGTAATTATATTGAAAGCATTGTAATATCATTGAATTTAACTCCATTAGGAACGCTCAAGTACATAAGAAGCAGAATAAGTGCGACGTTATTGAAATCACATAGATTTAATATCTATCCCAATTAGATGGCAAAAAATAATTTTTTGCGGAAATTATGCTTTTTTGAGAATAATTATTTCTCTTATTAATTTTGTTTTCATTATTTTATAAAAATTGTTTTAGTAGTAGTTTGACTGCTAAACTAACAACTTGCTAATAACATTTCAAGCGATCAATCTATATAAGTCAGTATAAGAATATTTCTTTAATATTTTATAAGCAAGAATGTTCACTTTTCGACTTTCACGTAATTTAAACAGTGTGGCGTCTTTTGAGCTTAGATTCGTCATGTAATGATGAGAATAGGGAAGCACTCTGAACCTTCACTCATTGACTGATAGAGTTCAAAATTGATTTAGGTTATTATTTTGGTGAAAACCATACAATAAATCTCCTTTCTCTTTTTTTCATCATCTCATTTTTTTACTTTCTCGTATGCGAAATATAAAGAAAGTATAGTAATCGTCAAAAAATTCATACCCGAGATTTTGAGCATACCATGAGCTCAAAAAACACATTTTTTTGGAAAATGTCCGCTTAGCAACTTGAAAACGCTAGACCTAGACAGATGAAATTTTGTATATGATCTTTACACGAAATCTGAAGATTTCTATCATATAGACCCCCCCCCTATTTTTTCTATTTTTCTTTCCGATCACTGAGAGGTCTGAAACAGTAAGAGAGAACAATAACAGAGAAAAAAATTGTTAACTCACCTAGCCAGGCAAAGTAGATTCCAATTTTCTCACCAAAATATTCTCTGATGTGGTCGAGAGGTTGATATTTGTACCACTTTCCCCACCGCGCCCAATAGTGGTAAAGAATCTGTCTTTTATTAAGATTTTCTGGAGCCACGGGTCGGTGGGGCAGTTGGTAGGGACCCTGAAAAGGCAGATGGCACAATCAAGTTCAGCGAATGACACGAAACGTTTTAAAAGTTTATATAATCTTTCAAAAGAAAGTACATTCATAATGATGATGTCGTTTCCGCGTTACCACGGAAAGGGGGTGTAGTAGCTTCTGAGGGTAAAGACCCCTGAGCACCCGAGGGCAGAAGTCTGACTTCTAGCTCATATGAAGATGAAACTCACACATTCGCTTGAACAGCCCCTTTCTACAGGAGAGCATATTCACACACCTCACAGATAGAACACAGATGAAGAACAACCATGCCCGAACCGGGATTCGAACCCGGGACGCCCAGAACACGGGGGAGATGCTCTACCCCTATGCCAGGACGCCGGCTGCATGTGTAATCTGCTTTTGGAATAGATATTGTAATTCGAGCATCATTTTAGAAATGTTACCGAAAAAAACGTTTTAATATGATGTTGTGTTTTGTGCATTATTTTACAAAAGCTACAAAAAGAACGTTTTAATCGTTTCTAGGGGCAAGGGAAGTATGCGTCCCCCCAATTCATCAATCTTTGTATGAAGTTATGTAGGCTGGCATAAGTTCTGACAAACTTAGATGCTTCAGTTCCTTATCCCGCACAAAATGGTGTGCCTTGATTTGTTATCTAGATATTAGTTAACCAAACTAAGTTTACCTAATAAGCTAAATGAATAACTATTCTTAAGCCAATCACAATCCTAAAAATATTTTAATAAACCATGACTAGAAAAAAAATAATATTTTAAAGGGTTAATCTGTTTTTTGGAGGAATATTGTATTACAAAATCTGTAGAAAGAACATTCCAAACTAATTTGGATGAGTGGTACCTAACGTACATCCTTTTTCAAGTTCCGATTAATCAAATTAATAATTTATTTTATGAAAATAACATTGAATATCGTCTTATTTTCTTATTATTTTCAGCTTTTATTCGACACAGGAACAGATGAAGATACTCGGTCAATAAAAAATTCATTTCTCATCTAGGATTTCAAATTCAGTCAATTAGAAAACAGACATTACTTTTAAATATTAATTTACATAGAAACAAATTATGAAAAAATCGGAAAAACAAAAGAAAGAAAGATCATTTATAGAAAGGCTAAAGGCCTCTTCACAAGCTATAAGCAATCCGAAAATCGAATTTGAAAGTCTTTGTTCATGACCAATTCTGTTTATAACGCCAAAAAACTGACTTATCTAGCTTACAGCTTATCTTCAATAGGAAATTGCCCACTATGTGATCATAAGACTGCACTCGTATTCATTAATTAGATTGGTAATGATGAGTAATATAATATGAAAGCCATATGAAAGCACCCCCATGTTATAATGGGAAAATATTCTATCCTGTATGATATCAATGAACTGTTTGAATGGATATGGAAAGAGTGTCGATACTCATCATAATTTCTAATATTTGAAGCTGAAGAGTACTTACGTCGTGAAGGGGAAAGGCGGCGGCGTAGGCCCCTTCTTCGACCAACCTGTCGATGCCTATCTGGGCCCTCCTTCTCTTCCCATAGGCGGCCGTCTGTAGAATCGCGTGCACAATGCGTATGCGCTGCGTCCGGCTGAAATACTCGTCCTGGTTGTCGCTGCCGAGGAACCTACAACACACACCATGAAAAAGATTGTACAGATATTAAAATTCCATTGCCCGCTCCAGATTCTGATTTTACCGATGTGATTAACTAATTTGAATGCCTTTAATTTGAAATCGTCGGTAGTTCGAATGTTTTAATTTGATGCCTTTGAATTACATATTGAGTGAATACAGTCAATAGCTCAGATTTATTCTAGTTAATTAGAGATTAGAAATAAGCTCTAATTATTAATTAAAAATAAACTTTAAATAAACTCTAAAATATTTTTTAAAAAGTATTTAGTTTTGAATTGTTTTTATTGGTTAATGTATCCGTATTGTGCAAACACAGTAATTGTAGATACTTTTTTAAAGCTCTTACTCGATTCACTTTAAAATTCCAAAGATTTAAATATTATGTAATGCTGTTAGTTAAAAAAAATCAAATACAAATTTTCACATTTTCTAAAAATTGAAATGTTAGATGAAAATTATAGTGTATATTTTTCTCATACAGTACAGTTGTTTTATATAGTGTATATTTTTCTTATAAGTGTTCTTATATAATTGTCGCATTCAAAACAGTATTTATTGTTTCCTTGTAAATATTCATTTATTTATCAAAATATTTTTTTTAATTATTCAAACATTTTAACTTTTTCTTATCTATTTATTTATTAAAATTATTTACTGTTTATTGATTAATTATATGTAATTTATTAATAAAAAAAATGTCAAACACTGGAAACAAACTTTTACTTCCATTTTTAGTTCTAAATTTTTCTTCTCAATCTGCACTCATTTTTAAACATAGTTTCTTTTAAATTGAATCAAAGTTTCAAACTAGTCAAGCTCCACGATATAAATACACTAAGCAAATATACGCAAATACGAAAAAAATGTTTATCGGAAATGAGGACGAATCACAATAAAAAGTAAAAGACAAGTTTTTTAAGCAAAAACAATTATGCAGAATATCTTAAATATTAAGCAAATATTTATGAAGAATCTAAGAAGATTACTTTTACTTTTTGTGGGGTGGAATTTTCTAAAATGTAGGTATGTGGAGAATTTACATCCGACAGGGAAGAAACATAACTTTACAAAATCGATGGCATTAGAAAACTCCGCTCTATGATACATGAAGGCATTGTTGGCGATCCCTTAAAAGACCTGTATATCTCATCTGATATGAAGAAATTATGTTTTCTGATTGATCAGATGCTACGAGTGAAATCTGCTTTCAACATTTTATATGGCGCCTTTGTCCCCTGACATGCGACATTAGACTGCAACTCAGAGGATGGGTGGTGAAGCTTGCATAGAGTTGAAACAGTGAATAGTGATATTTATATATCATCTCTACGAACGCTTGGGCCTATTTCCGCATCTTCCATTAGTTAGTAGAGGCTGTGTAGCCTCGGGACCATGAAACTTCGGCCTCTTATTATATTTGATTTTAAAAAGTGGCACTAACGCATTGAAGTGTTTATTTCCATGACGTCCCTCAAGAATAGTTCCCAGACATCTATATTAACATTGTTTTACCTGTTACTACACTATTGAGTCTAGAAGGTTTCAGTGGCCAAATAGTCGGGCCAACCTTGTCTTGATTTCTTTTTCTGGAGTAATATTTTTGATATTAAGCACATCCCGGATAAGGTTGAAAGTGCATATCTCTGCAACTGCCTGCGTTATTAATTTATCAAGTACCTGGGAGACCGGGCTTAGATCGGCAGAGTTATTTTATTTATTTATTTATTTTTGTAAAATTGGAGGAAATATTTAGATACGAAGCACATGCTGATAACCTATGAATATTTTTCAATCTTATCTACTTATGAACTGGTCATTTAGGGGCGGGTCAAACGGGTCAACGTGCAGAGTGTAAGTCTTGAATGGAAAAGAGTAGCGTTCTTTTGTTGTTACTTATGGCATTAGCCATAGACAAGCCCTCTTACTCAAAGTCAGCAATTTAAGCCGAGTTTGTGCAGTACTTCTGAGGGTAAAGGCTCGTGAGCACATGAGAGCTGAAGCATGACTTCTAGCTCATATGAAGATGACACTCACACACTCGCTTGCACAACCTCTTTTTACAGGGGGGAGGAGACTTATTCACACACCTCACAGATAGAACACAGGGTAAAGAAAATCATGCTCGAACCCGGGATGCCCAGATCACGGGGAAGACGCGCGACCCCTAGGCCAGGACTCTTTGCTCTTTGTTTCGTCAGTGTGTAATGGACCTCAATTGTTGCCGCTGTTCCTGATTATACATACAGTATTAGTACAGTACATACAGTATTCGTAAATTATTCTTGGGGTATGATTAAGGTTTTTTAAGTGTGTCGCAGTGAAAGTTTCAAAATGGGTGATAACCGATAAAAAGTTGTAGTGACTATGGAGGAAATATTGCGTGCTATACAGCGACTAGACTCTGGTGTAACAGCAAAAACCAATAACTGCTTCTATGATTCGTCAACTCGTGTGTACATTCTACTTGACTTGAGTTAAATGGAGGGCTAAGTACTCAATAAGAAGTGAGAAAATATTTATTATAACAGTGAGTTTTGGTAAAAAAAACTTTGTCTTCCCGCATTGGTGGGCAAAGAAATGTGTTCATAGAACTCTGGCCTATCCGGCATTTTTGTTATTCGGCACACCCTTCCACCACATCAGTCTGGATACTCGTGAGTGAACGGTATTTTAATTTAAAAAGTGCGGACGTACTTGTCGAGCTTGGACTTCTTGAAAGCGCATGTGTAGTAGTCGAGGGGCTTGTTGGGGACGTCTTCATGCATCAGGTTGGGAATATGCATCGCCCTCAGAATGTGCTCCGACCAATTGTGACTAGGATTGGGGTGTGCCTGCCAGGTAGAAAAAGGAAACCTCTTTATAAAAATTTCTAAATAATGTTACAGAAATCATCTTCAGAGCGTACTTTAAATGTAGTTCACAAATGCAGAAGGTCTTCGAATCCGTGAATGAATAGTATATATAATTTCTAAAACACAATATCAAGCAGAGAACAATCATAATTTTATTTTCCTAAAGCACAATAGCAACAAAATAAGAAAATAAATAAATAAATAATAAATAAAGCTTCATTGTACTATTTCTTTGCATTATATTAAACATGATTTATCTTTTCGTTCTTTCGTTTCTGTGAAAGGGGTTTAGATATGGTGGATAAGATTTTGCCGTGTTAATAAAAAGACTCTTTTTCCCTGGTGAGTATACAAATGGTGTGAGGCTGAGATGCCTCCATTCCGATGTCGAGTTTTTACAAGGGGTACTCAAATGAAAAGGTACAAAACGTCGTAACAACGTAACCGTTAACATATTTGCCTATGCCGCTATGGGAGAACGTAGCGAGACATCTAGGGATGCGATTAGAATCTACGGCGTAGATCGCAGCATGAGCAGGAGAGAGCAGAGGTTCTTATAAAGAGCGCTGTCCAATTGATGCGGAGTGTTGAATTCCCCGAGCACAGAAGAACCATTAACTGCGAAGACTGTACTGTGAGACACTCCGAAGACTGCGCAGGTCCATCAAGAACAAAATATCGGGATACTCAGGGAAGGTGTGGTTCTACTCCATGATAACGTCCACACGTCTCCAAGGTCACACACATGGAACTGGACAAATTCAAGTGAGAGCAGCTCAACCATCCGCCCTACAGCTCGGACATGTCGCCCTGCGATTTTCATGTGCTTGGTTCCCTGAACAAACATCTTAAAGGAAAGCGCTTCAACTAGGACGGCGAACTCAAGGACGCTGTGAAGGACTGGGTCTCGTCACGGTCAGGAATTTGGAGAAAAAGGAATCCTTCGGTTCGTTAATCAATGGGATCGTTGCGACACTTTGAATAAAGTCTTCATTTATACCCACAGTGTCGTTTCGTACCTTTTCATTTGAACACCCATTACACCTTCATGGGACATGGGCGTATATGACTGCATCGTAAAGCCGCGTTCCAACGACTTGTGCAAAAGCAGATATGGCACACTTTACCCTCTTCCCCTTCTCTTGCGATTTTCTGGGGTTCTTTGATGTCTGTGGACGTGATCCGGTGTTTCCCGCAAATAATCGGTAAACTGAACAGATATAAAAGAACCCCGGAAAACCGCAAGATATAAGGGAAAGAGGGGAAAGTGTGCCATGTCTGCAGACGTACATCGTGTAAACACGGATTAAAGCTTGGTTCACAAGGCCAGCGTGCGCCTTTTGTCCGGTATTTTGCCCTCTTCCTCCTCATTTGTAGTTTTTCTGCGCTCATTGATGTCTGTTCATTTTACTGCAATTTGCGAGAAGTGCCGGACCGATGTCCATAGACGAAGGTGGAACTACAATGAGTCATATGGCAGATTTAAGACCATATATGTAAAGGCAACGGGGCTTAATGGGGGCCCATTTTGCATATATTTCAGTGCTTAACTTACTGTCGCGGCAGCTTGATCTTTATGTCATCTCCGAAGCAAATTTCATAGAGTGTAGCTCGGTTCTGGATAACCATTTACTCTTTTGATTAGGATTTATTATATTTTCTCCCAAAATGTTTGTCCTGTTTCATACTATTACTCCTTTTCTAACCAGAGACAGTAGGACAGTAATTGCTTATTGTTATATTTATTGTATTCTTATTTTTGCTGCAATAAAATCCAACAAAGACCAAATGGTCTTTGTTAGGAAGGTTTGTTTATAAGATTAGGAAGGTTTGTTTATAAGATTAGGAAGAATTTTTTAATGTGCTTAATTTTATGATAAAGTTTGATAAATAACTATTGACATTAATAATAATAATAAAGAAAAGATAAATCTTAAAGAAATGTCAACTTACCTGAAGGGGAGCTCTCATGCATAGTTGTTCTGCGTAATGGACTAGAACAGGCCACGGAGCCGATAATTTAATGAAATGAATTACATTTGTCTCACTCTCCACTGTTTCCTGTTACAAAAATAAATGCATCATTGGTTGTAAGCATGCTTTGATTTAATCTTTAAGCAAAATTTATATACAAATAATAACTCTATCATCAAAATAACTACAAATTCATTGTACTAGCAGATTACAATTTAAAGTTACTGATGATATGATGGATACAAAGAGATATGATGATACAAATTCCGATGATAAAGATATGATGGATACAAAAACTTCAACCATGTATCTTGTAACTAAAATGGAATATGATAAAAATGTCAGTGACAGAATTATGGAAGAACTTGGTTTGATTCATTAATTATTAAAGTAATGTTTTTGTTCGAAGTTAATTTGGCGGCAAGTTTTGCAATCTTGAAACATGATGATGAATTCTATCTAAGCACATGAGACATTACTGGTTTATTATTACAATCCCCTGGTTTACATAGAGATTTTCAGATTAGCCGAAGTACAGACATATATATAGACAAAGATACAGTAGTTTTCAACAGTCTATATGCCAAGCTTCCTTATACATAATGCAATCATCTTGGTGTTTTATCTCGGCTGCTTGGCGATGAAACCCGAGGATCAAATGAAATGAAACAATGAACAAGTGGCCATAATAAAATGAAATGCCATAATAGTGAAATGAAAAATGAACAAGTGGCCATAATACAATAAACAATGAATAGACATTATTGAAAAAGAAATTTTTAAATCCTAATTTTTGTAGAAAATAAAGAAACCTTATCGAATACCCAATTTAAAAAATAAGAATTTCCTGCTTTTGATGTCCTAATCCTGATCCATATCCTCATCTTTTGATTTATATTTGCCTTTTGTCAACTTTACATTTCTAGAAGTTATCATTATTTATTTTAAAGTTAAGTAAAAGAATATAATATACATTTTTATAATTTAAAAAATACTATTAACGAATAACCCCCCAAATGCTATTAATGAATAACTGATGCTATTCGTTAAAAGTCAAATACTGTCTGTAGACCAAGATATCTCGAAATTTTCTTATTCTGAAGGCTTTTATACATAGTTTCTCTTTTATTTAATTATGTGGTGACTATCGCTTTACAATTACATCTGAAAATATTCAGTAAAGCAGTTGAGTATTAATCTGAATATTTTAAAAAAAGGCAGCTTAAGATAGTTCATTTTATAACACAATAAGGATTAAAAAATATGATTTTAAAATTTCTTTAATTCTAAGAGATAAATGAAACGGTGACTGCATTTCAAAAAGCTAAATTTTGCTATAAATATATGTTTTCTAAAAAAGATAATATCTCTATGCCTTTATTTTGAATTCTAAGGAGGGTCACATAAAATCTTTAATAGGGCCGTAGTTTGTCCAGTACTGAACTAGACAAAAATTAAATCAATAGAAAATCCTTGTAAATACGTATGCATGTATTAATCACATCGCCTAAATAACTGCAACGAATTCATCGAAATTTTGTACTTTTATTGATTAAAACAAAAGAAAAAAACCCAGTCAACTTTCAAAGTTCCAAAATTAATTAAATATGCAATTAATTAGCAGTTTACCGAAATATTGCTGTTTTCCCCCAGTAATTTTGAGTCGATTATCCCATAAGAAACATTTTTATATTATCTTATAATTTAATATTTTATATTTTCAGTGACACGAATTTAATTTATGTGTAATTTTTCATTCGTTTGAAAAAATAATTTTTCACTTAATCTGTACCAATATAATTTGTTATTGAAGAACAAGAATTAATATGAAGATACAAGGAAGAAAATTTTTAAAATGTTTAAATGCAGACGATTAACATTTCATGTCAGGAACACTTCTTGATTCGGTTTATTTTCATGTCTTTTTATTGATGAAAAATTAGCCATTCTTCTCAAAATGTTTATTAAAATCTTCCTTTAGAATTTTTGAAAATTTTTTTTAGCATGTATTAACTTATGGAGCATGTAATAACTTATGGAGAAAATTATCTGTTGGCAATTTTAAAAAATGGTCTAGCCTAATTGATGTTCTCCTTTTAATCAAAAAGTTACAACGTTACAAAGTTTTCAAATATTACAACGATAATATTTGAAACAATAGTTTTTAGTTTTTACATTAAAAGTACTAAGCAAGCGATAATTAAAAATACCAGCTTATCAAAAATAATTTCCACTTCCTTTTCAAGTGCAAACGATTCTCTTTGGATTATTATTTTAGTAAAATTTCTAAAACGAAATAAAATATTTTTTTTTCCAATTCTTTTATTATTTCAAATAAAAAATCTTCTGTTCGTGATCGTTTGGTTTTTAATTAACATTTAGTTATTTCGTTATTGATTTTCTTCTAGCTCGGATGATATTTTAAATAGAATTTTTATTTATTTACCATAGTATCGATTCTCTTGATACTTCATCATGCCAATGAACTGAATGGATGTCAGAAATGGATAAAAGATCTTTATAATTTGGCCGAATGAATAAAAGGTGAGTGGAGTATGAATATTATTAAAAAAATTAATTAGGAAAGAATATTGTTTTGAATTTTTCTACAAATAATGAATTGATTGGGAAGCAAATGTTTGACGTGTTGTTTGAAAATTGTATTAAAGTCATTAAATTGGTTGGTTATGATTTTCACTAAATAAAATTCATGCACATATGATAAACATCAAGTGCTTTACCCCAAATCTATTTGGAATTAGCCGTGTTCTCGGGAAATGACTGCTGGAACTTTAAGAATCATTCTTTTGATATTTGAAATAATTGATTATCTTTATTAATATAATTCTAGTTCTTACAATAAAATTTAATTTTGTTTTTCTTAATTTTGTTCTTCAATTTGATATGATTTATTTAATATAATTTTCTGCTTACAAAAAAAATATTCCAACGCTTAATTTATTAGAATAAATGTAATCAATAAATTTTATTCCCGTTTTTTTGGAATTAATAATATGCTAATTACGGTTGCTTTTTATTATTAGCATATTATTTATTAAAAATAAGCTAATTTATTTCATTGCTTTTTATTTTTGACATAAAGTTTATTAAACTGAATATTGATATAGTATATACTTAACACGTAGATAATTATTAAATGCATTATTCCCTTAAATGAATACAAGTTCCAAATCTGTTTAATCTGCCAGATGCATTCGTACAAAATATCCAAATTTTAAAAGTCATAGGCGAAATCCTTTTGGTGCAGTTTATCCTATATTGAAGGATTTACCGAGAGCACTTCTATATTTTAATTTATTTGCATATATTAAAGATTTACGTTTTCATATTTCAGCCAGTTTTGTTTCACTAATTTTCTAAATTCATATAAATTTTAATTTATATTAATATATCGATCGATCGCTGTAATTTTTCTTAGGTTTAATTGGTTATATCTAATTTTAAATATTTTAATTTACTAGTATTATAGACAAGACGTCTGTTGCGCTAAAAAATCGAACCAATCTTATTATTTTGACATATTTTTCGTGATCTTTAGGGCGGGAAGAATGTAACGTATGGCCATAACTATCAGGGGTGTAATACTTAAGAACTCATGCATGAGAGCGAAAATATGTTAATATTTTTATATTAAAGATTTTATTTTTAAAAAAAACTGTAATAATGTTGCCAAACCGATACACAATTTATTTAAATAAAAATAATATTAAATAAGACTATTTCTAAGCAAATAAAAAAACATGAATGCACTGATGACTAATCAGATTAAACTACGACAAATTGCTTCAGATATCATAATGTTTTTAACGTAACAGAATTAGGTATGAATTAAAAATTACATAAAACTAGCCACCTTTGTCGCCTATCTGACTTTTATTACATTAATAGTATTGATATAGTCACGTCAGCCAATAGCATAGTTTAAGCTTTACTTCCAATAAATTTACACAAAGCATTCTGATTATTTAGCTATGCCTACGAAATGAAAAAATCAAATGGTGAATAAAACTGTCGAAATCGGACCAGTTATTGACGACTGAGGCTCACCCAAAGTTTTGTTTAGTGATGACTTTCTAAAAATGGAAGGTAGAGAGGAGCAGACGTTTCTAAAAAGTTTTTCTCATAAGTTTTTATATGAAATAAGAATTGGCGAAATTGTTATAGTGGCTGGCGCCAAAAGCTCTATAAAGATACTTCCTCTACGAGAATGTAAGCTGGGATAGTAATTTTGATATTTCTGTCGAAACTGTAAGGTTATAGAGGTGGAAGGAGTTAAGAGAGAAATGATGACTTAATAAGAGATCATGAATTTTCATGTGAATTAAGATTTGATAAAATACAAATATGAAATAAGATAAGGTAATAAGATAAAATCAAATCAGTGGTTGAGGCGTTTTATTTATTTTGTTTTATCTAATTATTTCAAATATGTTGGCAAAATCAGTCAAAATCTTGTTGACATTAGAGATTCTGTCAAGGTTTTGGTTTTCTATGCCTCTTGAAAATTGGGATTTATAGGCTCCCATTGTTGATATATCTAAAAATGATAAACTTTTACTTGAAATAAAAATTGACGAAATCAGACTAGTGGTAGAAGCCGGGAAACCAATTCTTTGATTTTTCCTTATTATTATAAGTTTATGGATAACATAGATCTACGAGACATTATAAAAAAAAATCTCACTTTATTTAAATGTAAAGTATATATTAAGATTTAAAAAATTGATAAATTAGAAAAAATGGTTAAAGTTTGGAAGAAACAATAAAGAAGAGGCGGAATTATCATTGATTTCCAAAGTGGTTCCGAAGTCTCTAGTAATAACTTTGATATTATAGTGTATACATGAAATGTATTCTTCGAATTTTTAAAGTCGATTCTTTTAATAATTCTGAATTGTAAAGTGAAAGCTTGCAAAATGCTTTATTACCAATGATATTCATTAATTGTCTGGCTAAATTTGCTTTCATTTTATCTAAAATTCGTTAATTTACATAGCATTATTCGAACTGGAATAGTATTTGTGTAGGTTGAAAAGATGCTTTGTCTAATCTCAATACGCACGAAAGCAAAGAAACAATCAGACTAACTTAATGAATGTTGAGAACAGCTGGCTCTAGCCATTGTGAAGCCTTTAGTGAATGCTGGATATCGCAGAAGCTATTGGGGGGCATTTAATGTATGCTGAATATAAATGATAATCTCCAGCGTGGAGCATTTATTGGATGCCAAAGGATAGCTGACGCTAACTAGTGTGACGCATTTTGTGAATAACAGATAGGACTGTTATCCATACATCCATCTCTTTGATTATCTGACAAATCTAATTATTTATCTAGCCAGTGTGGAACATTCAATTGATATTGGATGCTACTGACGGTAATCAACCTCTACTAATAATAAAGATGTATGCATATCTAACTGTGTGTATATTTTAGCGCCATACAGACCAACCACACAGTTTGACTTAAAAATGCAAATTTGGTACATATATGGATTGAAATACAGGTGCACCTGGGATAAATTTTTTTGAAATTTTCATAATTTAAAAAAAAAAATTAACTAGATTTTGAAATTTTTCGTGATAATTTCTGGAAATATTCCGATACAAAAATGATTTTTACATAAAATTTCTTAAAAACATTCAAAATTTAAAAACTTTAAAAAGTTTAAAAAAATTAATTCAAAATTTAAAAATTATCTTTTTAATGATATTTACTTAGTTTCTGTAAATTTCCTTAGCCTAAATTT
Organism: Argiope bruennichi; assembly: GCF_947563725.1. Taxonomy (NCBI): domain Eukaryota; kingdom Metazoa; phylum Arthropoda; class Arachnida; order Araneae; family Araneidae; genus Argiope; species Argiope bruennichi. The sequence goes on from NC_079160.1 coordinate 75,567,949, forward strand.
AATTAATTTTTTTAAGATAGTTTAAAATATTTTCATTGTTGTAAATAAAACCCAAATTATTTTCATTGTTTCGTCAAATATTTCATAGAGTGATTTTTTTTTTTGTTTATTGAAAGCTAAGAAAGAAGATTGCCGAATAATATCCAATTGATTAACTTCCCTCGAATAAGCAAGTTTAATAGGAGATACACCATTTATTATTATTATTTTTTTAAATTTAATGAAAGTTCATAATCAAGCAATGGTGAAAACGATTCTAAGATGCGTTCATTTTTAAATTTTGTTGCTCTTTTATGTGATTTAAATGGATTTATAAAGATATGAATAGAAAAATAGTGGAATTCATTGCACAATGAAATAGAGTGGCATGTGGATTCTAATATGGTATGATAAAATAATAATAATATATGATTACTATTTGATTACTATAGTTCGTTGATGAATCCATTGAGAGCGAGTTAATTAAAAGTATTAAATGAATGTTAAAGTAATGTGAATTTAATAGAAATTTTCAATAACCACTGATCCCAGCGAGCCAACTGAACGCTATAGGCGGTTAGTTTATGGCATTTAGTGTTTACCGAATATAATTGCACTAGCTCATGTCGAATATATGATATATGTTTTTTCTATATAAATAGATAGATATATAGAGATTAGTTTAGTTTAGTCATATATTAATGTCCCGTTTTAAAGTAACACTAGGATTATTTGGGGTTGGACCTCGTAATTTTGAGCAGAGGGCAGATGACGAGGTCAACATCTGAGCTGCCCCCCCCCCATCTCAAAGCTCCTACATCACATCAGAGAGAGAACGTTTGACTCCGATGGATTTAACGTGCACTAGACCCGCTTTCACGACGGTTCTTTGGCGGAATCGGGTCTCGAACCTGAAAGCTATCGATTTCGAAGCCGAGACTTTACCACCAGATATCTAGAGATAAACGGCGGCAGTGAAGAAATGAATACGAGAATCTTTCAGATGTGAAAGATAAGTGATATTAAAAAAGAATAATTGAAATTTTGAATTGCTTTTTGGATGCCATTTGTTATCTCTCAAGAATTAGTACGCATTCTAACCTCTTCCATGTGCAGGCCTGCTTTGACGAGGTTGGCCATGAACTTCTTCCGCCATGCCTCATGCTTGTGCGTTTTCTGTGCGAACCCTTTGGGCAGTGTCCGCTCATCAGAGCTTTCTTCATACACCAGGACGTAATCTGGAAAGATTTTAGTTCATAATCAGAAACTAAAAAGAAAATGGCCATCTATATTATTTTCTATGCAATTATAAGTATTTAAAAGAAAAAATAATAATACATCTTATCTTATTACCTTAAAATTTAATATGTTTTGCATAATTTTTTGCTTAACAAAATGTGCTTTTTTTATTATCATTCCTCTTCATTCTTGTTTCTCAGGCAGTTTTTCGTGAGCGCGCGCGTGTGTGTTTACTTAATATTTATTTAGTCGAATTTGACAAATTTGAAGTTTTGATTTGATTTATACTTTAATAGCTTCTTCATCAAAATATTTTAAAACTTCAAATTTTGATAGTCATATAATTCTCTCATAATATTATAAACGCCTTCAGTCATAACGTAATATGTATCTCTCTCATTTTCTGTTAGTTCCCGTAGAATTTGTACTATAAATTAAAGTGGAAAGGATTAATCTGTAATTAATATAATAATATTTTTTACTGAAACAAAGTATTTTTTTGTAATATGATTACTGAAAACAGTCACTGAGCGTTTAAACTTTATGGGCACTAAAGAATATCTTTCCTAATTTATGTAATATTTCAAGAATTTGTCAACAAAATATTCTCAGATTCATTATGACCAGAACGATTAATTAACAATGTTTAATTTTAAATGCATCAAACACTCAGAAAATAAAACGAATCATTTAAAATAATCGGTTGAAAACAGGTTAAAAAAACTAAAAAAACGATGTACTTAAAACTATAAGCGCATACAAAAAATATATAACTAACATAAATACAATTTAATTACAAAAACATGCAACTAACCTAAAAATAATTGAAATCATCCGTTGATAATGGTTGTCATGTCAACAATCAGAACACAATGCGCATGCGTGAATTTTCAAAGCCAGTTACGTTAACGCAAATGCGTGAGTTTTTCTACGCCAGTTGGGGTAACGCTATGCAGATTAAAAATTTTTAATTTCCTTTATTCTGTTTTATTTTAATTCAAAAGTACTTAAGAATGAATCTGAAAGATCGATTAATTAACAATGTTTAATTTTAAATGCATCAAACATTAAGAAAATAAATAGGATCGTTTCAAATAATCAGCCGAAAAATCTTAAGCCTAGTCTCATGACTGTTGGAGAAAAAAAAAATGAAGCCGTACTCATTTGGGGGTGAGAAAAATGAAAAGATTTTTTTGGCGGGAAAGTTAGTTTTTAATTAATAATTAAAATTCTAATTTATAATTCAAAAAAAGGTCTATCCTATCTTTTAAGTTAGATCAAACTGCACACGGTGTGCAAATTTGATTAAAATCGGTTAAGTAGTTTAGGAGTCCATCGCGGACAAACAACGTGACACGTAATTTATATATATTAAGATTAGGCTAAAAAATGAATATGGCAAGAGAAGATAATTTTTAAACCGAAAATTGCAGTAAAAGTTTATTTTTAATGCTTAACATTTTTATAATAAATATCATAATTAATAGATAAGCAATAAATAATTTTAGTAAATAAATTGATAGAAAGGAGTTAAATTTTTTTTCGGTAGTTTAGGAAATATTTTGAAAAAAAAAATTAACAAAAAAGCAGCACAGAACATTTTGGATAAACAATTAAAAAAAAAAAAAAAAACAAGTTCAAAATATACAACTAACATTCCACATTTTTTTTTTTACAAAGATGCGATTTTTTTTTTTTCTTTGCTTTTTTGATTGACAACATTTCACAGTATTTAAATCTTTTAGTGAATATACGAGTAAGTCGCTTAGAGGTTTTAATAAATTATGTACCTACGATTACTGCTCATTTAAAATACGGATGTATTGCTCACAAAAACAATTCAAATAATTATTTAAATAAAAAAATAATATGCGACCTCTTTTTTTTAATGGATTGAAAGGGATAAAATAATTTTATCTAACCTCATACAAATCTATAACTCCACATAAATACCTAACCCTAAACAAATTGTCTTGAAAATTTGTGACTATGAACTTTAACTTTAACGTAGGGAATTATCTTCGGAGGAATAAATTTGTATGGGACTAGGAAAAAGTGTTTTATACCTTGTAGTCCTTTTTAAAAAGTACATTATTTTTTAAATTTAATTTTATTATATTTATGTAATTATTTTTTACTGTTTAGTTTGAAATTGCAATCGATTTTAAACCAATTTCCCGATAAGCAAACGATTTGTCATGGCGCCATCTATTGGTAATGAAAGTTTTTGATCCATTGTAAAAAGTGTATCCAACAGACAGAGAAGAATGCAAGTTAATATTGCATTTCTATACAATTCTGGGCAATGTTTGAAATTCAAGTTTTCTAGCTCATCGGAAGTTAGTTAAAATCGATAGCAAAATTTACATCTTAACAGACTTCACTGAGAGAAGTTTCAACATTAAAAAGCAAATTATTAGATAATTGCATGAAACTGCTGTTTATTGATATTCTTTCCACTACAGATAATCTATCAATTTTTTTGCATTTGTTATGTAAGGGCTAGTAGATTGTTGTGTAATAAAAACATTAAGGTGAGCATTCCTGATCACTCATGTTAAGCGAATGGTATGGTGCCGTTACAAAATCCATCGCCAATGTAAAAAAATAGTTAGAATTGGCATTCCATTGCAGAATGGAGTGAATAGTAGTGGATGGGATTACATGGAATGCAGTGATCATGAAAGCTCCACTTTAGAAGATGCGAACTGATAGACTTGCTAATAGCTGTAAATTTATGAATATCACTAACTACTCTATTAATCAGTTTATAAAAAAATTAATGAACAGAGTGGAAAGAATTACGAATTATTATTATGCAGAACATGATTTTCATTAATATTATATACAAATCAACTAGAATGAACTTAATTATAGATTAATTAACAAAAAATTATACATTTAAAAATTATTAAAAATTAAATAAAAAATTATGTACTAATTTAAGCAAAAATGGTACTTTAATTGATTAGAATTCATTGGCTAGATCCGAAGCCAATCTAATTCCACTGCAAATGTGTGTTTTTCAAGTATTAGAACTGAAACCGCCTATACAGTTGTGTATGCATTTAATAAATATCACATTATTTTTCACGTACTACGAATAATCCATTATTATGTAGAATTAATAATAAATGAATTAGTAAATATATTTCTCTGTAGGCGATGGTTAGATTTTACCAGAAGGAAAAGATGAATTAACTATCTCATGAAACAATAAAGCGATAAAAGAAATGTTCTTCGATTATTATTTTTTTTTTTTAAAGAATGGAGGAAGTGACTTCTTTCTTTCTTTCTATGATGGAATTTCCATTTTAAAATAATGTCTTGGTGTTCTTTCCATTTTAAAACAATATCTTGATATTGTAAGGTAAAATATTAGTTCATAAGCTTTCAATATAACAATTCCATGAAAAAGAATTTTATTAGTTTGATATGTAAGAAATTCGTTACATTCCAATGAATTGATTGTCGTTGACTAATGAATTTTTTTATGATAAACGAAAATAAAGTGCAAATTAGGTAAAGAAACTGAATGTTGTTCAAGATTTAAATATTTAAACTAAATCTGTCACTTGAGTTGAAAGCTCACTCTTTCAGAAAATTTATAAACGAAAGAAATATAAATAAAAATGCCCAGCAATTATCTTTTTGCAACGGGATATAAACTATGCATCGTGAAATATCCGACCGATAAAATCCTTTACGATGATTTGTTCAATAAATCCACTAAAATTAATCGTTAACACTATTGAACGTGCTATTAACCAGTTTTAACTGTTTTTGATGAGTATATTCGTCATGGGAAAAGTACATTTTGCGTTATGACGAGTTTATTCGATGACAATTATTATATTTATGTAATAATTTTTTATTTATTGTATTTATAGTTAATTATTTATTATATTTATATAATATATATGTGTTTATGACAGTTTAGATACGCATTTTCCGCAGAGATCGAACTGGTTAATTAACAGCAGATGTCTGTTTTACTTGCTTGAATAAATCTATTGGTCTAAGCTTACAGCGTGAATTTTTTAGTTGATATATCGAATAATTGCATTAATATATTTATCTTCTTTTAGACTGATAAAAAATACTGTATACTTTGACTAATTTAATAACTTTCAATGGCTATTTTTATTATTTGAGAGCTCATAAAAAAACATACGGTCTTTTCTGATAAAATTATCTTTTACAGCTGTTGACAGTTTTATAATACTTCATAAAATTATTATTAGTATTTTATAGTGTGCAACTAATTAATTTAATTGTGGTATTGGTTAGCTTAACATTCATATAATAGCGGACGAAAATTTTTTAATTTTTTTCATTTACTATCAAAGATTTATTTTTAGTTGTGGATTTTTCAAAAATATTACAATATATCTATAAAGGGATTCTTTTTCATGGTCACTAACTATTTCATGTGATTATTTCAATATTATATAGCATTCTTAAACAGAATGTGCATTGAATAACGGATAGATATTTTTAACTATTTAATTAGAGTCTACTACTTTTGTTATTAAAGATATCCGAAAATATTGCTGTCTGCCCGGTTATCTTTTGTACCAAAGGGCAGGTTTAAGATCCATAGATAAATTATTCAAAATATTCTATTTTATTTCATTACATTCAGTAACGAAACGATTTTTTATTGATTGTCTGCCATTTTCTTTATTCTGCAAATTATTTAAAGCTATCACAGTTTTCTATGATATGATACTGCATCTTGCTCACAGTAATTTTATGATTTCTGTTAAAAATTATGAGTAGTTGTTTATCCGTTTGCTGCATGACATTTGAAACAGGGCTTTTAAATTTTTCTAATTGCTATTTCCGAGGGAAAAAACAATTCTATTTTAGCTTGGCTCCAAAACTGGAAGACAAATAAAAATATTATTGGTATAATAACTTTAAAAATAAATGCGATTATAGTCATTTTTCACTAAACCGAAAGATTTTTTTTTCATTTATAAATGTTGAATTATCTGGAAAAAGGGGTCGTGGAAGTTTCCCTGACTCACAGTTTAAGAAGTCCACTTTCAAACTTCCATCGTACCATTAAGATTATTTCGTCCTGAACAAACTTTCATCGTGCGATTAAGATGAAAATCTGATTTAAAAAAAAACAATGGATTTACCTTCATTTCATCCCTCTTAGACTCGGAGCGGCTAATTATTCTGAGTATGGCTTCTCCAAAATTTATCTGTATTCGGCAAAAGATTACTTCAAAAAATATCTGCTTCATAGGAGAGAGAGTTCCAAGAAGGAACCAGCGTTTTTCACTCAACTTCCTTCCCAGCCGCGGGGGTCCAATTAAAACAGTGGGGAGAATGGATTCTTCTCAATCTGGTTATCTTACTGACTGACCACTTCCTTCCCCAACTTTTTTCTCACATTAGCAATATGTAGTTCCAAACTAAACTCTTATCTGAATTCGTTTTTCGAAAAACTAACGCATATTGCAAACGGAAACTTTTTACCTATACTTTTTTCATTAGAGGCCTTAATTTTTCAAAATAAAACTTTTAAGATTTTCCTGTAATTAAATTGATGATTACATATCTTTCTTTATTTCGACAATTTCACAAAAGAAACCTTATGTTACAAGTTGTCTTTTCATTAATAATATCATAAAAAATGAGGAAAAACATTCAGAGATATAAATACTTTAAAATCCTGCTACACATCTATACTTTTTTTGCAAAATTTATAAGTAATATTTAATGCAAGTAAATAATTTTTTTTTCGAACGTATATTAATTTTTAAAATCTGTATCTCCTATACTTTATTTTTTTTTTCCCAAGAGATTAATATGATTTTTTTTTTTTTTTTTTTTTTTTTGCGTTGAAAAGTGAAAATTTAACATCTTAAAGGACATTTAAAAGTCAAGAACATGTTTTTAAAGAAATACGCAATGCCATTTAAGAGTAAATATAAATCTCTTTCCAAACTTTGTCTGATATTTGAAAAGTATATTATATATATTCTTAAAAGAGATCGTTATGTCTATTAATAAAGCACACTAAAAAAATTAAGTTTTCGAGATTTTATGATATTTTATAAATTTGGTTTTCACAAACAAAAAAAAAAAAAACCCGATTAAATCAAAATGAATAATTCTGTATATTTAGATATTAGAAAGAAAAAGATTTTTTAAAATAAAAAAAAAAAAACAGTTTTTCATATATATATATATATATACACACAATTCGTACAGTTTAGTCGATTTTTAGGCGTTAAAAGCATAACATTTCTTCTTATCTTATGCTTTCGTTCCTTTTATCATTTTAATGACGAAAAGATATTTTGGCTTCTACCCGCAATATTATCATTTGTGCTTAGATAAGATACAGGTGCGATGAATTTATTGCGTCTTATCATGCTTGAAACTTAATTTGAATTTATCTTTTACATTCGAAATTCGTCATATTCGAACAAAAGCTTTTTCTATTTCGATATATACCTTTTACTCTGATTGAATAGTTTTTACTCATGATTTTTCCTTTCAAACAAAAGATGCGTATTAATATGCAATCTATGCTATGACAAATTGTGAAAGAAATAATCTATCTTCATCATAATCTCTATTGAAAGTGTCGAATCTGAAAAAAATATGGGGACGTGTGAAAATAAACCTGAAATGAATATTTATATTCAAAGTCTTCTGAAAAAATCTGGAGTTGAAATTGTCGCAGAATTTTCAAGCTTAGATAAAGAAGGTAAGCGAAATATTTACCTCAAAATCTTATTTGCTGCAAAGAATGCTATATTGGACTCTGATTGTAATACTCTTCAGAAATTAGGTTGCATCTTAGATTCCTTAAAAAGTAATGTCAGCAATGAAACATTGCAGGATTTCTGTAACAGTACAGATAATCCGTTTAGAAATACAAACATGATTTTATTAGCCTGCAAGCATGGCAAGATTGATGTAGTTAGACTACTATTTGAAGAAAAGAACAGAGCATTTTGCAACTTAAATTCTAAAGACTGTAGCATGTTGTCAATATTGCCAGATACACTTGATGGGGATTCTCATAATGCAATTTACTATGCAATACGTTCTGGTGAAACCGATTTGTTTCGCTTATTAGTTGAACAATGGCCAGATAATTATTTCCAGGCTCATAAGGGAGAACTTGATGTAATTCTTTCGAATGTGTATAATGAAATGAAATTAAAAAATATTTTATTAACAACCGAAACAGAAATACTGATCAAATATTACTTGATAGAAAATCGATTTTTTCATGAAAAGTCAGATAAATCGGAAGCATCTGTCACTTCAGTACGTAGAAAAATTGAACAGCGCATAATAATGCTGCTGGAAGACATTGAAAATCTGCTTAAGACCGAGTGTCTGGAAATGGATAACACATTTTTAGTCCAGATCCAATTCATTGCAAAAAATATCCATGCATTGAAACGATTATTAAAAATGACTTATGACAGATTACCGTGGGAAGAAATTGAATTTTGCCTGGTGCTCTTTGTCCGCTGCAATTTGAAATTCCAAAAAAGGAACTTTTTTTACAACTCCATTTTGACTGTAAGTCGAATTCTCAGTCATCTAAAAAACTTTGCTCGTTGTCTTTCCATTAAAAAATCGACCATTTTAAAAACAAATGCAAAAACATTGAGTCAATTTCCTAAAAACTTTAAAAATCAAAAACGTGATGATATTGTCTCAAAAATTTTAAATTATCATCCATATTTCAATGAACTGTATGATGACTATACACAAGTAAGAGATATGCATTCCTTGGAGAATATCAAAGAATATATTGATATCGCTTTATCAACAGATCCCGAGGACAAGGAAGGACAAATGGCTCTCATGAGGGCCCTTCAAGTAATTGGTGAACATTTAAAGAATACAGTAGAAACTCCAAAACTATCCAATTTAACGAGTGAACTTTTATTTTATTCCCTACCGAAAACTACTAGAGATGTTATTAAAGATCTTCGTAACAGTTTATCACACTCGAAATCGTTATATAAGAGATCAGAAATTAAGAAAAGCAATTCGTTTTATTTCTCCAAAATAAAAAACGACCTTAAAAAATTAGACTCTTTCATTACGGAAATTTTATACAAAAACAGAACAAAAAGCATTGTTGGATTACTGAACAAAATCTTTAGCTGTAAAGATCTAAAAGATATCAGACAGATCATCGACACGTTTGATACCGAAGAAGCTAGAGAAATATTTTTAAGATATCCGATCTCAGAAGAACTTGAACAGTTAGAGATGCTAATTGACGAACTGCGAAATAAAGTGGTAGATAAAACATACGCAGTGGAAGAACTTTTCGATGCCATTAATTTTGAAATAATTCAAGAGAAAAATAAATTAATAAATGCCGGTGTGCAATTTTTAATAGCCTTTAATGCCATATCTTGCATTTTAAATAAACTAAAAGATGACCAGATTGATGAGAAAGATATCCAGTTTACAAAATTAAAAGCGGAAGAAAGTCTATTATCCATTAATATGGTGGCAACAAAGGACGAACATTCTTCTCTCAGAAAGATAAATGATCTATTAATAGGCCTCTTATACAAAATCAATTCAAGAATTAGTGCTGAAAATGTAAATGATGTGGTTAGTATAGCAGTGAAAATATATGTAATTTTGGAATATAAAGTAGATAACATAAAATGGATTGAGGAATTTAGATATAAATTGAAACTAAATGATCGAAAAAGGGAAAACGAAATGATCCAAGATAATTACAAAATTCAATTCTATGGAACATTAAGTTTGCTAAAAGAAGTTCTAGAAGAAAATGGTTTGATCAAGCAAAATAATAACTTAATTCAAAAATTATATCTATTCAAAAATGATAAAAATTTGCAAGCAGCAATAGAGATGATAGTTATAGATATATTTTCAATTTTGAGTAACTTAGGTTATTTGACTGATAATCCACTGTACGTTGAAAATAAAGTTACTTTAATAGGCAAAAATTTGCGAAATCATTTAGTTCATTTTAACTCTTTGAATGACATTCTTATGGAAGAAACTTTTATAGACACAGCTTTAAATGCTGCAAAAATAGGAGCAGAAGTCACATTAGAGCAAAGTAAAAAAATAGATAAAGTTTTATTAAATGACGGATCAAAACTGAAATCTTTTCAAGAAGAAGCTTTACTAATAATACATAATCAAGAGGCACTTTTTTCAGCTTTGGCACAAGGTAACCTCCATGAAGTTAAAAACTGTTTGGCAACTGGAGCAGACATATTTGGTAGAGATATGAATTCATGGACAACATTGCACTATGCTTCCAAAGGACCTTGTCTTGAAGTCGTTAGATTTATTCTCGAACAAGGCGTTGACATTAGGGCCAAAGATATCAAAGGTTTCACTGTTTTGCATGTAGCTTCATTATTTGGAAGAGTAGAAACTGTCAAGTTTTTCTTGACATTCGAAAAACTGTCAATCAAGGACGAGACGAATGATGGATGGACACCCCTACATTTGGCAATACAATATGGCCACAAAGAAGTGGTTGAAATTTTACTTCAGAATGATTCATGTACCAGTTTTATAAATGGCCACCATTCTCCCATGTGGTGTGCAATATGGTACGAAAAGGAAGAGATCATAGAAATATTACTTGATCGAATTGAAAACGTGAATGCAAGTGTAATTACGGGAGGTTATACTGCTTTGCATATAGCTGCTGAAAAAGGACTCACAAAAATAGTTAATATTTTGCTTAATAAAGGAGCAAATGTTAACAAGAAAAGTGATGACCAACTTTTACCATTACATTTGGCATCAATGAGAGGTAAAACAGATATTGTGATGATTTTACTTTCACAGAAATCCGATATCGATGCAGAAACAATTGATGGACACACTCCTTTAATTTTTGCTGCAGAAAGAGGTCGAAATGAAGTGGTAGATCTATTAATAAAACATAAAGCAAAAGTAAATATTGCTGATAAGACGATGAAATGGACTCCTTTGATGCTTGTTGTGAAGAACGAGGATCTTCAAATGACAGAGTATTTGCTGAATAACTTTGCCGATGTCGAAGCACAAGACTTTCTAGGTCAAACCGCTTTGCACTTTGCAGTTTCGAAAGATTCGGAGAATATAGTCAGAGCTCTTTTGGAGAAGAAGGCGAATATTACTACAACAGATGATGAAGGTAAAACTGCACTTCACAAAGCTGCTGAAAGAGGTCATGAAAAAATTGTCAAAATTTTGATCCAGAAAGGATCCAACATCAATGCAGTAGATAGAAATTTGCGTACACCGCTTCATTATGCTGCAGAGAAGGGATTCTTAGAGGTAGCTAAAGCTTTAATTGACACCAAAATTCTAAACATTGATGCTAAAGATAGAGACGGTTCGACAGCATTGCATATAAGCATACATCATAAGCACAAGAAAGTCTTAAAACATTTAATCGATTGCAAGGCAAATATCAATGAGCTTGACTTAAAGAAACAGTCACCTCTTCACTTAGCAATAAAATCCTGCAATGATGAAATCATACAGCTCTTCATTGGTAAAGGAAAAGGTGTTGAAGATATAAACATCAATGCTTCTACATTGCTGCAAATGAGTGTTATATCTGGAAATAAAACTTTTACAGAGGAAATGATAAAAAATGGCTGTGATTGTTTAATTCGAGATGAAGAAGGCCGCACACTTTTGCACTTAGCAGCCGAAAGTAATCAAATTGAAATAATCAAATTTTTGGCTAAGAGGATGTCTACAATTTCTGACTGGAAAGATAGAAATGGTCATTTTCCTTTATATTATGCAGTCAAGAATAATTATAAAAACGCCGTTCTCGAATTGATAGATAATGATATCAGCGTTGAAGAATATGAGTCAATAGAAATGGCTGTCAGGTCTGGATACAAAGACATTCTGGATATTTTGTTGAAAAATTGTAAACGTGATTTTATTACCAATCTGTGCAAATTTCGGCTTCAAAACGGATTTTCTCTTTTACATCTCGCAACTGTGAATGGCCATTTGAGTGTTGTTGAGACATTATTAAAATTTAGAATTGATATAGATGCTACAGTCCCTGAAAACGGTATGACTTCTCTGCATCTTGCTATAAAGTATGACCATACAGAAATTGTGGAAATGCTGGTAAGAAAAAAAGCTAATGTTAACATTCAGTCAGAAGATGGACATACTCCTCTACATTTAGCCTCAGCAGATGGATCTATTAGAATGATTGAAATTTTATTGAATGTCGGAGCAAAATTATCAATCAGAAATAAATCAAATCAGTTGCCAGTAGAATTAGCTGCAGCAAATGGACATTTGATTGCAGTAAAAATTCTTTTGGAAACACAAGAAGAAAATTTGAATAACCTTTTGCATATTGCTGCAAAAAATGGCAATTTGGAAATTGCTAAGTACCTCATTGGGAAGAACTGTGATCTACATTTTAGAGATTCTATGCATCTTAAGCCAATACACGTTGCAGTTCAACATGGTCATTTAGACATCGTCAAACTTTTTTTAAAATCTGACGAATCACTTAAGGACAATACTTTGCTACATTTAGCTGTTTCAAGAAGTAATTTGGATCTAGTAAAATTCCTCATAGATGAAAAAGTTGATCTTAATGCACCTGATGAGAATGGTAACACCTCTGTGCACCTGGCTGCGATCCATGGCAATAAAAATATTCTCGAAATTTTGTTACATAATGGAGCTTATTATGATTCTTTGAACAACTTAAATAGACAAGCGGAGGACTTAGCTCAAGGAGGACACATTAAGAAAGCACTGCAAAAAACCAAAATCTTATTTAAATCAAAATTCCCTATAGATGTCGAAGTGTGCATCGAAGAAGGTGCTTTCGTAAATGCGAAACGAAGAGATGGAAGCACACCACTGCATTTTGCTGCATGGAAAGGATTAGAATGGATGGTTAAAATTTTATTGGACAAAGGAGCAAATCCAAATGTGATTGGTAAAAATGGATCAACGCCTCTACATTATGCTTCTAAATATGCCACTAAGGAAGTCGTTGAGATGCTTCTAGCCAGCGGTGCTATATATAATGCGCTGGATGATTCTAAAAACCCACCTATTGAGTACTCTGAAAGGGAAGATATTAAAGACTTATTAAATCTCTTGGACGAATCATTTAAAGGTGTACAAGCATGTATACAAACACCCCCTACATTTCTGCGTGAACTTAAAAGATCTAGTAGCATTTGTGCTCTTATGAGAGCTAAAAATAGACATATGAAAACATTAGTTGTTGCAGCGATTTCTAGTGATTTCCCATTTGTAGAGCAGTTAAAATCAATAAAGCAAGAAGATCCTTCAGATAAATTCGAGACAGTTGAAAAATTAATGGAAGAAGAAAAATTCGAAGAATCCTTGTTCATTTTAAAGGAAATATTAAAAAAAAGAGAAGCTATTATTGGTCCAGATAATCCAGGTTGCTTCGATATCAAAGAAAAAATAGCCATGGTATTATACAAGCAACAACACTATGCAGATGCCATGAAAATATTTGATGAAATTTATAAAAAATGGAAAGAAGCATTGCATATCGAAACAGAAGACACCTTAAGAATACGAGGTTTAATTGCTACAACTTTCCACAAACAAGGGGAGAATGAGCAAGCACTGGATATCTTCAGAGAAATCGAAGTGAAAATGAAAAAAGATTTCGGAGAAGATCATGGAGAATATTTGAAAATTCAGACGCATAAGGCCGCTGTTTTGCATGCCTTGGGAAGGCACGAAGAAGCTCTGAGAACCAATAGTATGATCTACGAAAAGTACAAGAATAAATTGGGTGAAAATGATCCATTAACTTTAACGGTAGAAAATAACATGGGCATTATTTTGGTAAATCAAGGCAAAAAGGACGAAGCTTTGCGAACTTTTGGAAAAGTTTACGTCGGAAGAAAAAAAGTCCTTGGAAAAACTCACTCGGATACTCTTAGGACTTTTCATAATATGGTGAATGTGCTTTCGTCTCTTGGAAAATGGGATGAAGCTCACGAAGCATATCAAGATGTTCTCTGTATGCAAAAGGATACATTAGCGACAGACCATTTGGATATTTTGCGAACACAAGTTAAGATAGCAGACCTCCATTTCAATCAAAGGAATTATTTAAACGCATTAAAAATTTATCTGGAAGTCCAGGACAAAATGATAGCAAAATTAGGACATGATAATCCTGAAATTCTAGACACTGAAGAAAAAATATCTTCAATACACCAACAACTTTTTCTTGATGGAATAATTGGAATAGGACGTTTGAATCAAGTATACCTGAACGTCAATGATACTATTGAAGCTGATTCTAAAATGGCAATTGAAAGTCTAATTAGAACGGGTGTGGATGTTAATTATAAGACTTCTAATGGATTTTCTATGCTACATTTTGCTGTAAATGACAACAAGAAAGATAAAGTAGTTTCGTTATTATCCAGTGGTGCAGATATTTTCTTAGTTTCTTCAAAAGGCAATACACCCCTTCACATCGCAGCAAGTAAAGGCTTGAGTGAAATTGCCGAAATTTTATTGGAGCATGTGAAGCAACATCATTATTCTAAGCTTAACGATTTCATCGATGCTAAAACAGTCGTTAAAGGTAGCACTGCATTACATGTTGCGGCAAATGAAAGAACAGCGAAAGTGTTGCTGAAATATGGAGCTAGTTACAACCTTCAAAATGATATCGGCCAAACGCCAGTTGAACTTGCTACAGATTGGCATATAATCAACTTACTTCGGCTAACCGACAAAGTTTTCAAAGATGCAGCTTGCTGCAACAGTCAGTTGATAAGGGGAATCGGTTTTCTGCATTTTATGGGTTTTTCTGCTATCTTCTTTGCTCGAAATAGGGATAGACTCACTTTAGTGGAAGTTGCTCAACAAGCTAACAACAAAATACTTGAACATGTTTTATTAGCAATGATGAAAACCCCAAATCAGTTTATTTTACCGGATTCAAAAATACATCTATTGTAATCACTTGATGGAAAAACCACCACTTTATAACTTGGCCAATGCAGTTTGATGACTAGACATCACAACAATAAAATTCCATGAAACCGAAATTTCGGAGGAAAAAAATTCTATTTGTTAATGTTGTTAATTAAAATTTTTAATTTTAATTTTCTGATGAATTCATTAGTGTAAATCAGAAAGATGATATAATGTTTCCATTCTGCTTCTAAGTTAATTGTATGAATTTTAAACATTACTAGAAAAATAAACTGTTTGGAAATAACAAAAATATCATTTTTTTTTTTTTTTTTTTTTTTTGCAACACAGATGTTATTTTTAATTTGATATATGTTTGAAAAATTTTGTTCGAATCAGTGTTACTTTAACTTCAGTTTTCATTTATCAAATTTTAATGCTAGTAATAAAACCCTAAAATTAAAAACATATGAGAATTTTCTAGGTTGTTTTTAAAAATATTATGTTGAATAATATAATTATAATTGAACATTAACTTCCTCTTCTGGATTTATGGATATTCATAAAACATTTGAGTATTCATATTTGCATATATATTTGATAGTCTTTTATTATGTTTATTATTTGATGTTTTTTCATAATAAATTGACCATTACCAGTGCAAAATTAAAGTGCAATAAGAAAAATTTCATCATATACGTTTGGAGACGTATATACTGTTACAGTGTTACGATCATCTACAACTTAAACACATCAGATATACAATTAAATTATGAATTTAAAAGTTTAAATATATATATTAAAAAAGAGCCAGTTACTCCAATACAAATGAAATTATTACTTTATTCGATTGCCAATACATTGCTCTCAGTACTTTGATGATTTACATTATTTTATTGCATTTACTGTAATAGAGGTAGTAGATCGAGGAGCTACAATAACCGTTGAAAATCAAACTAAACCAAAAATTTAATAAAATGTAATCTGTATAAAGAGATTTAAAAAAAGAAAACTAATGAAAATTAATTCATTAAAAAAATCTTAAACCCTAAATTGGGAAAACAGTGTCCGAATGCAATAGAATTTAACAAACTTGATTGTTTCAAATCTGAATTAGTTGACGATTTCAATTTTTCTCTGGTCTCTGGAGTTTCCTACTAATATAATGCTGAAAATTTATTGTAATTTGAATTTATTTTGGCCAATTGGAAATCAAAACTAAAAATTGTGCTTTGCTTTATTTCTAAATCATTTCATTAATTAAATATGTCTTCATTTGTGGCTCCAACCTTTATTGCATACAAACCTTTTTTGTATAAAATATTTTAAGCACTTTAAATCCAATAAATATGAATTATATTCTTTATTAAGTTTTCAAAATAGTATAGAGTATGTTCGTAAATTTAAATTATTCAATTACAGAAATCACTTTTTTACTTCCAGTATGTTCTTAAATTTAAATTAATTACATTACTATATTTGCAAATAAATTATTCGTATTCAAAATACGAGTTGATACAATAATCATAGGAGAATCCATTGTCTTTTGTCATTTAATTTTTTTTAAAAAAATGCTATATTTAATTTCAGTTTTTTTTTTCTTTTTTCTATTTGATTGTATTAGAAGAAATTGAATTGAGAAGAAGAAATATTTATTGAATAGAAGAAACATTTGAAATTTTAAAACTTCAGTTTCTTTCACCAAGGGAGGCATAATTTACGTACAAAAGATAAGTGGTAAGAAATTAGTCAGTCTACATCGCGGCACAAGAGCAGAAGAGACCAAAATTTTTCCCTTCAGTGATTTTTACTATGAGATTTTGATAGGGATTTCTTTGACACGTGTATATTTGGGAAATGGCAATTCATATATCTTTAAAAGAATGTTGTAAACATTAGGGATTTTTAACCCTTCATTTGGAGTATCAGAAAATGTTGAAATGAGCAGTTTTATAGAGTGCGTGTATAATTAATTAAATAAAAGTGGGAATTGGACGAGGATATAAGAGACCATTTTAGAACGAAGTTAATATGAACAAAATTAAAATTAAAATTTGGAAATTAATTAAGACTTAAATTAGATTAACATATATCATGACAAGCACATATATCTTTCTCTTTATCATCTGTTAACTTCAATTTTAAGATCGATTTTAACTTTGGAATATCTTACTTCTTAATTTACATAAAAAGGTAGGTCAAAAATTGACTGCAGATAGAGAACGATAAACATTAGATAAATGAAATGTATGTTGCAGTACTGGAATATTTATTCTACGGAGGTGCCATTCAATATGGAATCCATTTGCGCTATTATATTGCTATTAACTTTATTTCCACAACAATACATGTTCGTAAAACTTGAGGCTTATTATTACGGCTCTTTTACATACTAAAGGTTTTTAGTACTTGTTATAGATTTTTAGTATCTCAAACATGTTTCTTAGCTTGCAGCATGATACATTATCGGATAAAGTATTGAGGAAGTCTAACATTGGTTTTCCGCGTTAAAAAATACTATTAGCCTTAAAGAAAACCTTCATGCTAAGAATTACTGGTATTAAAATAATCTATAAAATGAGATATAGAACGTGATCGTTAATTAGATCAGGTATAAATTTAGAAAAAATTTTGATGCAATTTTTGAATTTTTACGTAGGTATTTATTATATATAAGAGTGAAATTTTCAAGTTAATATTAATAAAGTTTTAAGTAATGGTGAAATTCCAGATTAATGCCTGCATTACTTTTTGAAAGATTCAATTTGTTGGAAAAGCAAGGTCTACAAAAAAATGCCTATAATTTTTATTTATTTATGTATCAGTTCTGTTCTGCGATTTCCAGCTGTATTATAAAGACCAATTTTCTAAAAACAAAAACAAAAACAAAAATTGAAAAGAATAAAGTCTTACTTATTGTCAATTAATTCTCGAAAAACTTTGAAAAGTAGTCACATATTTAGCCTGAAGTCACATATTTAAAAGTATATCACATACCTAAGAGGAATTCAAAAAATTTCGCTCAAATCTTAAGAGAATGAAAAATATTTTGCCAATTTGCTCCTGATCTAATTAAGCTATCATTATATTACATAGTTTATTTTATAGATCTTTTTAATGCCAACAAATTATTAGTTTGAAGTTTTACTTTCAAATTTAAAGCTTTATATTGAAACAAGAAAAACCATAATTAAAACTTCCATTTTTCCACATTTTGCCATTTTTCACTAAGATTCGATTGGGCTGACGAGGGTTAAATGAAGTACCAAAAAAATATCACGAAAGGCCGACAGAAGTCACTTGAAAAATTATTAAGACACAAAAAGAACTATAAGCTTGCTTCTGCATTGTGTCCTAATATTTTCTTCCAATCATTATTTTCAAGGAAGTTATGTGCTGCATTTGTTGCAATCGCGACAGTTGTTTCGAACAATCATGTATTTAAAAAATCACTGTCTGTTTTTCACTTTCAAAAACCATTCAAATTATGTTTTTTTTAATAGTAAACGGGCCATATAGCTCAAAGGGGGTGGAAATTTTCATTTCGCTATAACTTTCTTAGTATTGAAGATAGAAAAATAAACCCAATTACCCAAATTAGCGCTATATTAAGACGCCCTGATTTTGGCTGTTTTTCCCATGTGGTTTTGTCTCAGGATTGAAGGAATTGGAAAATAGTAACTCAGATGTAAAGGAATATACCTTTGTCTTCCAGCTTGCCGAGAAGATTTTTAAAAATTTTATCTCACGATCTCAATTTTAATATGGTTAAAATGATATGCTAATTTTCAATGTGAGCTCCTGTATTTTCAATATTTTATAAATATACCTATTTATTAAAGGAAAATACACACTGAAGCAAAAACGTCAGCTATTGAGAAAAGCTTTTTAAAATGAAAGTTAATATAAAAATATTAAACATACACAGCCAATATAAAAATATTAAAAATTATCAAGACTTTAAAATCAAATATGCTCAATGTCAAAATTTTAAAATAGCATTCGAATTTAAAAGATGAATTCGAAGTAATTAACCTTAAAAATGTCAAAACTTCAAAGAAAGTATAATAAAGAATAAAAATATTACAAATTTTATACATTCATTCATAAGAACTTTAAAAAACACATTAGGAGCTTAAAACTTGTAGACATTTGATTTTAAAAACTCTAAATAATATATTAAAATTATGGACTAATGTACATACAATTTGAACAATTGTACAATCCATGCAATTTGAACTAATACTTTTAGTTAACATTACAAACGTTTCAAAATATAATGGAGGCCTTTTTTTTTTATTTATAACTGAAAAAAAATTTTAAGAAAAAGTGATGACTTAAATATTCCGGCTCCACATTTTATGCCTATAATGCACGAGTTTTAATAGAAAAACACTTTTATCAATCCTGATTTAAATGAAACTCGCTATAAGAATTTTAGTTTTCAAACATCTTACGTAACTCAATTCAAGTCTGGAAAAAACCTGTTATTTATTGTAGCCATTTCTTACCTATTTTTCTCTTTCCGTCTCTGAAATATGTATACTTGTCACATTTGGGCACCGGAGGCATTACGATTCCGCAGTCGTTGCTCAGCGACTCCGTCTCTTCTTCCTTCGGGGAGAAGCAAAGAATATTTATAATAATAAAGAAATGTTGTCGAGAACCAGAATGCATTACCTGAATTTATCAGTAAATTTCGTCTTAAATAATAATTTTCAACATTTCGTAAATCGATCAATTTTAATCACAGAATAATGGACTTCTTTTCTGCTGTTCTTTTGTTTAAAATGTTACAGTATCAAGAATATTTTACTAAATATGATTGACAGGATTGGGAGATTGTACAAAAAGCTGCAATTCGTAATTTTTTGAGAAATATAATCACTGATTTAAACAGCATCAATATAATTCTTTTTATCATTTAAAGCATTTGTCCCGTTGGAACTGAGCACATATCTTGTGTATCCCCATTGGAACTATATGTATATACTATCTATCTTTTATAATACTACCAGAAAACAAGCATCTGCCTTTTATTTTTCCAAGAATTTTTAATTTAAGCTTATTTTGTTAATATTAAATGCTAAATTTATCAAAATTTTCGATTATCTTAAGCATATGCTTCGAAAATATTATTTATCTATTATTAAATTTACAATAAAATCATCAATTTCAATGCTATTTGATTGTTTACATCGGAAAACATTTTAAACAAAGCCATTAATTTTCCTTTAAACAAACGTTCAATATTAACGACTAAAATGAAAATTTGAGTGAAGGAAAGTATTAGCAGAATGCCTGATTTGTCCTTAAACCTATTTACCTAAAATTTTATATCTGGGGATTTACGATTATACAAAATCAATTAAAAGATGAGAATTTGATAGGGGTTAAGATTTAAATTTTGAAAATTATGCAAATATAAATACATAGATGGCCCCTTATGCGAAAACAATTTGCATATTTTCAAAGAGGATATTATTCCGAATCGAGTGACATTTCGCTCTTGAATTCAACTTTCATAGATTGCGAACAATAATAAGAGTCCGAATACTTTTTTCCAGACAGTTCAATAATTTTTAATGTACAATAAATAATTTTTTGGCGGGGGGGGGGAGGCACGTTAAATCCGTCGGGGTCCAACGTTTTCCCGCTGTTGTGTGTGGAAGTTTGGAGGGGGGGATGCCAGCTTTGGTGTCATCTTAGTCATCTGACCACGGTTCAAAATTGCTAGGTACCTCCCAAAATAGCCCTAGTGTTGCTTTAAAACGGGACGTAAATAATACTTAAATTAAACTAGTGCAATAATTTTCTATAATTAGAGAAAGACTTCATATCCATTATATCATGATTTGTTGATATATAGCAAATGTGGAGCATTAAGTAAAGCAAACTTTTCACTGGTTACATGTGAGGAAACGGAATGTATATCTTCCAAGATTATACCCCAAGATAAAGTCCTAAACATTTTGTTTAACTGTTGTTGCTGACTTGTTCCGTGTTTCTAAGAATGGAATTTCGTATTTTATTCTGATGGGGCAAAGGACTGAAATTTAGTTTAGATGAATATCTTCAATGATAATATACTATTTTAATATTTTAAGAGCTTTAGTGTAAATTAATGATAAAGGTTAAACGAAATAAAATTGACGAAACATGCTACGTGCGGGTTTCTAAGACGAATAATACCACACTACTTATCCTGCGGTTCTTAATCGGGTAAAGAAGACTGAAACCTCCGCTTTCTAAAGCTCTTTTCATCATGCAACCAAGAAAAGCGTCTCCACTCCGAGATCTTTTCATCGCGCAACTATGCAGAGGTGGCGTTAGTAAAGGAATAAAGGGGGCAATTGCTCCTGTGTCGGCAACCGCTTAACCCCACCCCCTCCCATTGGCAAGAAAATTAAGAGTTTCTTCGGTAACAGTCTTCACTATATCGGAACGTTTGTGAAGAGCTGAACAATAGCCATCATGATAACTCAGACACTATTTTAGTTTAATTACATTACCGTTTCTTAAATCACCACTAGGGCTAGTTTGGGACGGACCTCGTAATTTTGAACCATGGTCAAATGGAAAGGACGACACCCGAGTTGGCACCCCTCTCCAAACTTCCACACTACGCCAGAGGGGGACGTTTGGTCCCGACGGATTTAACGTGCACCAGACCAGCTTACACGACGGTTTTTCGGCACAATTGTGTTTCGAACCTGAAACCTCTAGTTCCAAAGCCGAGATCTGACCACCAGACCACCGCAACCCCCAGACACCGCTTTAAAACAAATATATTATAAACAGTAGAAAAATCCGCCACAATTTATGTAGGCAAAATGAGTACATTTGGCAAAATAGATGACAGGATGACAAGTAAATAAGATATTGCATTTTGACGATAATTTTTGGTCAATCCCTTAAGAAATCAATGCGATGGTCGACGACGTTAAATACGCAGATTTTCAGAATCTGATTCAAATGTCGTTCATTCAACTTATAATTTGCACTTTTTTTGGCAGTAAAAACCGACAATATGAGAGTTGAAAAATATTGCATTTTGCCGAATATTTTTGGTGGATAAGATCTGGTAGTTGTAGATCAAACGATCTAACTTATAGAGTGCCAACACACACATAAAATTAAAAATAAATAAATAAATCAAAATTTGATGTTTTGATAGCTTTTTTTCCAAATGTGTGTGTTTTCCCACATTTTCAAATATAAAACTGGTGTTAAAAAAAAAAAAAAAAGTGGTGAATGAGAAAAACAGAAAAAGGACCTGAGATGCTGTGTTTTATCGTGATGGATCTCCGAAGACTTGACATTCCCCATGACTGGAAATTTTAAATGTCCATACTCATGAACTGAGTACTTTCGTAGTACGTATTTGAACTGGATGAAACTTTTTTTGGACAATTCTCTCACATGATCCTCTTTGCTTCTTCTGTGAGAAATTGCATAAACCATTTTCGTTTAGAGAACATTTAAAAAGTTTCCGGAATTCTTTAAAAGAATGCCATGCCATCATTTATTCATGCATTATTTGACGCATGCAGAGTTTCGTAATGGAGAATTTTTCTCAGACACCAATTTGATGGAATGGGTTGAAATATACGTCTTCTATATTTGCACTAAAAATACCGTTATATAAATATTTTTTTTCTCTCTTGATCTCGATTTTCCGCTTCCCACACCGCTTTTTCTCTCGGAATAAATATTGATTCAACATGAGGCATTCTCACGCTCCGCTGATCCATTCTATTCCGAAAGTGTTTGGAGGAAAGAAAAAGAATGAAAGAGGATTTCCCCTCCTACAAGGAAAGACTGCTGATGAATAAATAGCACGATATATTCTTCCTCTTTCTCCTTTTCCCCCTCCTTTTCGGAAATCCGGGATTTCGATGTGTGTTCGGTGTTCAGGTCAGACGCACGGACAAAGTGAAAAAAGGAAATTGAAAGAAAAGAAAAACTAAAGACATACTAAAAATATATTAGAAACACTGCTAACACAAAATTAAATAAAAAAAAAGTAAAGGCCAAATGTTTAAATTAAGCAGATACGCAAACATCGTGAGCGATTTATCAATAAATTGAATTTAATCTAAGCTTCTGTGTATATTTTAATGTCGTAAAGAAACTAAAGAACTTAGAGAAGCTCTATCTAATAAGTTCACTTATAGATAGATATTTGTCTTATATGATTGAATTCAATATTTATTATTATTTTTCTTTCACATTTTCAAATCTGAGGTGAAAGAAAAAGTGGACTATGATGAATACAGAAAAAAAAAAAAAAATGTGATTGATTTTTATAATTTTTAAAAATGAGACTAGAATTTGTTATTGCTTTATTTTTAATATAATATGTCTGTACAGAATATTGACTTTTAGCATTAATTGTGTTATTGACTTTCCCTATTAATTAAAATGCATTTTAATCGGAGGGAAAACCTTATCTATGAAGTTTATCAATCGACATTCCAAGATAAAACTATAAAAAAAAAAATTGGAAGTATTTATTTTACCCATATTTGGCTCGAATCATTATAATTATTTTTTATTTTTTTCTTTCTTTTTGGAGCCATAAACAGCAGCTAAAGACTTCCAGCCAACAAAGAAAAAAAATCTTACATTTTTCAGTTTCCTCATCTGTGTTATAATGCCCTGCCTATGTGTCTTGGCCGGCCTTCTTCTCGGTATGCCACCAAACTAAACCTATAGACTGCATTCCCATGCCAGACACAGTAGCGTAGCAAGGAAAAATGGCACAGAGAAAAAACATGATATTTTCGCTTCTTTACCGTCATTAGTTGTATGACATATATAAATGACGCTAGGGTAAAATATTAGTTTTTCACTCTTTCACCATATTTGGTTTTAAGAATGAACAAATGAAATAGTGGTTTGCTCCCAAGACTCTAGCTGAGACTTTGCATCTGGGGCATCTGCACTCCCTCTTCCGGTCTCTACGTCACTGGCCAGGACCCTCAGAAGCGTAGTTCGATGGGGAGTAATTTGTCCAATCGACTAAAGGTCAGCTCTTGTTTTAAAAGTAATTTATAGGAAAGAGAGACACTTCTGTGGTTCGTTTTAGTATGCTGAGACGACCACTTTTCGACAATTCTATCTCACTAAAGGGTGAGACGCGGAAGGATATGTGCATTTCCGGAATTTACTAAAAAATACTCCTATAAAAATATATTAAGATATAAAATTTTTTTGAAAAATGGGTCTTTAGTTTTAGTTGAAAATCGTATGAAAATACTTTTATAATTATTATTTTTGAACTTTTAATGTAAATCATTAAAAATTCACGACACAGCAGAAAAAAAAAAGGGGCATTCCCTGAATATAAATGAAACAGACAATTAATTTTTACTTTTATTATAAAAAAGCAATAATGATACTTCAGAAACAGATTTTTCTCGAAGACGAATAATCAACATCTTTTTTTTTTATCGCTTCAAACTCACGCCAAGAAGAAAACAACCCCCAGACTTTCGTCCGATTTCTCCTATTCGAAATGGATCTTCCCTACCGAAATTTGTTTCTATGACGCCCACCATATACACAGACATTAGGTGGGGAGTGTTCTCCTAGTGGACACACAGTATTTTACTGTTAAATATAAATATCTCGTCCTTTCATCTTTATTCTGACTTCTATTTTGGCGCATTAAACCCGTCTTAACACGTGCTCAAAGCTGCGAAGGTTTATAGAATCTCTTGCCAAACGATAGATAGAGGCATTTTTTAGGTTTAGTTTGGTTTGGTTTGGTTATATTAACGTCCCGTTTGAAGCAATACTAAGGCTATTTTGTGACGGACCTCGTAATTTTGGACCGAGGTCAGAAGACGAGGACGACACCTGAGCTGGCACCTACCTCTCCATACCACACCACACAAGCGGGAGGACGTTTAGTCATGACGGATTTAACGTGCAACAGACCCACTTACACGACGGTTCTTCGGTGGAATCGGGTCACGAACCTGAAACCCTCCGGTTCCGAAGCCGAGACCTTACCACCAGGCCACCACGGCCCTTTTTAGGTTTAGATAGGGAACTCCACGAAGCAAACTTACCAGTTCATCCCGGGATAGAATGTAGTCCTCTTCTTCCCCGACCTTCCTGCAAGAGCCATAAGTCTCTCTTTGTTTGTCGGCGGGATTCAACTCGTACTTTTCTCCCTTCTTCTTGAAATGATGCATAACGGTATCTGCCTGTTCGAGAAACAATAGAACTACGTTAAATCATTAACACAAGTAGTTTGAAAGGTTGATTTAAAATGGAAGAATTGTGAAAATCAACAGGGATTGTGAGGAACATACAATAGATGATACAATTTACAAAATATTGCTTTGAATTTATATTTATAACTGCTAATATGAACTGTTATTGTTAAGGATTATGTGCTCTCCACCACCATTTATTATTGAAAGAAATCGAAATATTTCAATGTGCACTATCTAGAGGAAAAACATGTGACAGAATTTTTCATTGGTCACAGTGATTTGATTTCAGTGATATTTATTTTATCTGAAAGCTAATGAGGTTTAATTACATCATCAAGGATCATCTATCCTTCTTTAATCTCCATTTTCTAAACATGCTGCAAAATAAAATATTGACAGAACCCCCAACTTCAACAACTGCGCCGATTTCGACTTTTATTTTTGTCATTTTGTGTGTACAGATAACTAGTTAAAATACTCTATGTTTATTTTGAAACTATAATTTTCAACAGTATTTTCATTTTGTGTAATAAGGTAAAAAGAACCTGGTTTGTAATACTAAATGGATACCATTAATATAGTGGTCAAACAGTTGGTCACCGAAGACGGCCTAGTAAAATTTTTAAAATTAAACGTTTATTATAAAGTGGGGAAAACCATGACTTGTTGTAAATTTTGAGTACAAAATTATCATTTCTTTTTTATACGATTTTTATGCATACAGGTAAAAGTTAAAAAAAATAATAATAATAATTGTCATTTGACATGTTGAGTTGTGAATATTAATATTATAAATATTAAATTGTTGTGAATATTAAATAATTATTATGAATTAGGTTAACATCAATATTAACATAATGCTTTTCGATTTATGTTTTGATAAGCAAAATATGCTTCAAATTTTTCGATTAAGTTGATTGCACCTTGAAAAGAAGAAGCAATCACTTCTTGGCTTATTTTCCACCATTATTTAAATTATCATCCCATAATTTGCGTTCTATTCATTCATCAATTGTGAATTACTCCGAAATCATCATACAGTTATCATAGCTAGTCATCGGTTTCATTCTAAGTCAGCGTCGAAAAATAACAAATAAAGTATAACAAAACTGTGTGTCTGTTAACGACGGGCTTATTTTCGTTATTAGCAGCCCTCGGCGACCAACTTGCTCACCCATATTATTGACCTATTAGACAATGAAATGATCAGTTGAATTAGTCTACTTTAAATTATTAGGGTGCAAATCAAAAAAATGTATATACTATAAAATAAAAGTGGAAGGAAAAACCTATTTCAGAAGAAATGCCCCAAGATGGTAATTTTTTCTTTACACCAACAAAAGCACCCAGTTTAGTATTTTGATGGATGAGCTTCAATTTAATCATAAAACTGTTTCAAAATGAAAACCAAAGTAAATTTTAATAATAATGTGAAAAAAGCTTGTATAGAAATAAAAATGATATCGTCAAAAAGATAATTTTCTAAATATTTAAGTAATACAAAAGCCATTATTGTAGTATCATGGTTTTAGATGTTATAAATATCAGTTTTCTTACGCATGTCATAATGATTATCCATCTAGCGTCAACTGTCTATTTTCACGCTCGATTAAACTTCGTTTCATGCTTGTTTCTATCATTTTTTAGAATATTCTTTCCTGTCTCAATGAAGTTTTTAGTGACACGGCAAGCCCACACCTGAGAATTTCTAATAACAGTTTGCAGTTTCATTAGTTAGGCAAAATGGCGAATCAAATGCAGCTATAAAAATGCTCGATGAAGCAGTCGGAACTGTTTATAAAACGCTTTGTTTACATTTGATTGTTGCCATTCGTCAATACATATTTAATACGGGTGATTTCTGTGCCACGTACGTTACAAATGCTTTGGTTCTGTGCTTAAACGACTTATAAATGTAAACCAGCATGTATAGTCTCTCCGAAATTTTCTCGTATGCTCCTTAATACAGATTCTATCCTTTTTCTTGTATAAGAATTGTGGTCGAGCTCCATGAGAGTTCAAATTTTTATTTTCAGAATCATGTAAATGAGCACTTTATGCTTCTTATCACAGTGAGGAGAACCAAAAATGCATTTTGGATGCCTCACTTTTAATCTATTGAAACTAAAATTTCATATAGAGCTCGGATTTTAATAACTTCAACACATACCAAATTTCATCAGTTTGCACATCTTAGTTATGATGAAAATGCACAAACCAACAGATAGTCACCAATAGATCAAACCAACAGATAGTTTTTTGGACAAAAGGTGATTTGAAACATGGAGATTTGGCTAAATCAATAAATCAAATTCCTTGATTATTCCAAACTGCCATCTTTACTTTATTACTGTCTTTTAGGTAAATTCTTATAGGAAAACTACCTATTGCAATGGTTCTCATGACAAGAATTCGGGAAAATTTCTATAGTTCTTTACCGATTATGGTTTTTAGAACCCAAAACCACCCTTGCTATCTTGTGAAAAGGATAAATAGAGTAATTTTTATTGGATTTTAACTGGCTTGGAATATGTTGTCAGAAATGTAAAAGTCTCGGACGATTTCGCAAATGGCCCATCTAGCTCAAAGGGTGTAAAAATGATGGAGGGGGGTGGTGAAATTTTCATTTCGCTGTAACTTTCTTAGTACTTAAGATAGAAAAATAAATCCAATTAGCGAAATTAGCGCCTCATTAAAACAAACAACTTTTATATTTAAAGTTTTTCAATAATTGCGATATCTTGGAAGTTAGGGGCTGAAAAGGGATTTTCAAAGCCTAATTTTGACTGTTTCTAACATCACGATTTATGTTGCCAGATAGTAACTTAGATATAAAGGAATCTACATATGCCTCTTAGTTTGTCCAGAGGGTTTGTTTTAAATGGGGAAATAACTATGTATTTATAGCTGCCGCATAAAAGATGCTTTACTGTGTTTGAAGAAAATTTAGTTTTAAATGCCAGCTATTAATATGCCATATCACAACACTATGTTCAAAACGGAAATTTTATGACATTTGGAATTGAATAGAAATAAAATGTAAATTTAAAAAAAATGTCAATTAAAAAAAAAAAGAATTCTGAATTCTTATTGTATTTCTCCTTATTGAGGTTGGAACTGGAATATATGTATGTTGATTAGATTTATTTAATATGATAGAGTTTAGATTTTAATATAAGAGAATGTTTATAGACTGGCATGTTACCTGTAATTTACAATATGTATGGTATACAATACGTTTAGTAAAAAAAAAAAAAAAAAAAAAAAAAAAAACTTTCAAAACTCTACAGGGTAGATGTGGATCTAAAACTTCTGAATTCGATAGTTTTTTTCTTGGGTAATTAGGTAGTATGTGCTACAAAGTACCCAACTACATATAAATGTAGTTTGTTTTTCTAAATTTTAATAACCGTCAACCACTTTTTATTCCATTTTAAATTTTTAAAATGGCATCATTGAAAACTTTTTAAGGATACTATTACTCTCAATTTGATAGTTTTTCTTAGGTAGTAGGTGTTCCCAACTACCCACGAATAAAGGTTTCTTTCTTTTTTTTTAAAATTTTAATACCTATTAATCACTTTTTATTCCAATTTAATATTTAAAAATGGTGTCATTAAATTTTTTTAACCATATTTCTTTATTTCCAAACAATTTCCTCTCTAATTTTAATAAAAGTTTTCGAACATTTTTATTACATTTTACAACAATACTTTTCATTGTTTTAAATACTGGATTTATACTCAAGCATGTAGCGATATTATTACATCCATTTTTTTTTGTGTGTGTATGCATGCAGATTATCCCTGCGGTAAACTGAGAGTAAATTTTAATAATAAAATAAGAATAAATTAACGGAGCAGGGAATATTCTCATGCTACGATATTTTGTCTAGCGGTTCATATCTCCTTTCAAAAAAATTCTCGTGACACGAAATATAATATTTAAAGAATTGCAATCCCTTCTAGGTTTATAGATGATATTATATTACAAGCCTTATTTTTACCATTATTTAATGCTTTTGCCTTCTAGAATTTTTACTGTTTTGCCCGTCTACAAGGCAGTGGTTTTTTTTTAATTGTTCATGAAAATCAATTTAAATACTTCTATAAGAAAAAGATCCCAATTATCCACCGTTATAAAATAAACAAACCTTTTCGTAAAGATAAAAACAAAATTTGGTCAAGGCAGTTTAAACATTAGTTACTCTCTGATATACTAGCATTGCTCCTGATGAAAACATCTTTTTATAATTAATAAAAAAAAATCAATTTTTAATTAACTGTTACGAAATTTTTCCTAAAACCTTTCTTACACTTCAATACTTGCGAGTAAAAATTAAAATATTTATAATAAAGTTAATGATTGGTGTCACATATCAAAGTCAGCTGTTGTCATCTTAAGAGACTTAAACAAGGTATGCAAGAAAGTAAAAATATATTTTATAATAATAATAATAGTCAATGAAAGGTTTAATTTTTGAAAAATTATGTTAGATATTTTATAATTTTTTTTTATTTACAACAATTACAAAAATCTTAATTCCATATAAAATAATAAATTTTAATAGACAAATTCGCTCTATCGTTTACAAATTTACTTTTAATTAAAACGAGGATATTAATTTCCACAAAACGATTTTTAGATTTTGTAGTTTCTAGAGGGAAGATCGCACCAAAAATTTTTTAGAGACCGACAAGAACAATGCTTTTTTCATGTTATTAATAAAATAGTTACACAAAATTTATTTGAACATTGCAGTTAGCAACTTAGAGATAAAAAAAAATGTGATTTAAAATGTCTATAATTCAATAGCAATTGCAACATTTGAGACAAAAAAAGAATGCCTTTATTACATGGAAACATAATTTTAAATTATTATTCCTTCAACAAAAGAGCCCATTTTTCGGAAATTAGCACACACAAGGGATCATTTTTGACTCCAAATTATCAAGTACTTACTCCTTATCTTATTGTATTGTGGCAGTTGTATAAAAGTTGTATAAGTCCTTACTGGCAGTTTGTATAAAAATAAAATATGGTTAATGAATATGAATATTTTTTTATGCAAATATATTCTATTTAAAACACAAACACGACTTTTGATTTAAAAAAAATCAAATCAAAATTGAACTTAGCTTCTTTTTTCCATACCTTTTTCTGTATTCATTTCCTTTTCACCAATTCGATTTATATAAAACTTAACGTTTTTAAAATAATTTTTTTTTCAGTATAAGCATTAAAAAAATCTATATTTTACACATAGCTGACTTCTTTGGCTAAAATTCTTTGAAAAAAGTAGCTCTAATATACAGTTTTTGTCTTTTATTTTATATATGTATATATATATATTAAAAAAAATATTTTTTATCATTCTTCATTAGAATAAAATGAATTTTTAACATAAATTTCAAGAGAATTTATTCAAATTTTCAGAAAATGCATTTTGTATTAGAATTTGCTACTTTTTAACAAACAAGAAAGGACTTTTGATCAGATTTTCTAAAGTATTCAGAATCTGCGTTTTGTTCTGATTCTATAAAATGATTACTTTCCAAAATTTCATTAATATCTGACGAATCTAAGTTACGGTCATTTTCATCATCGGGCAGAACAAAGAGATTTCCGAATATCTGCTGCTTATGTTCGAACACTATTATAGCCATAACATTAAAGGATACATTGTTTCATTGATTTTTACTGTTCTAATCTTCTACTTCAAGTTTTCGCATGAAGATATGGGAAGTAACAGGTGTAAACTTTTATAAATTTCTAGAAATTTTTTAAAAAAAGAGAACGGATGAAGTGATAAAGAGCAAGTACGTGTACTTACGTGTTAAACATGAATTATTCGATTAAAAGAATATAAAATGTCATAAAAATTATTCTTATGCTTCAGTATTTGTGATTAAAACCTGAGATTATTCGTTTGAGCATACAAGCTATTTAAATGCTTCACATTTTTATTTTCACGTAAACGTACTTTAGAGAAAGAATAGTAATCGACAAAAAAATCGAACTCGAGATTTTTACGAATCTTCACATTTTAACCCCCCTCCCATCCGTTTGTATGTAACAAAGAAAACCCCAAAACGTTTTAAGCTAGACAAAAGAAATTTGGCACATAGTTTTTTTCTACATCCAATACCACAGATTTCTATCAAATTTTGAACGAACTTCAATCAGAGGAAGTTAATCTGTATGGCTATTTGAATACAAGTATCAAAACCGCAGATTTCTATCAAATTTTGAGCAAACTTTAATCAGAGGAAGTTAATTTGTATGGCTATTTGAATACAAGTAAAGTCGATAGTTAATAAATTAAGTGAGATAAAATTTGGTATAACACAGATATAAACACAAATTTAGTATTTCAAATATAGATACCTGTCAAATTTGGAAACAAATGAATTTGACGGCCTGTACTTTCAGAAGCATGCAAACGCGATAACTCAAAAACAGCAGTGACTTAAATATATATAATGTGGTATTTGATTTTGTGATTTCAATTGCAGTTATGTGTAAAATTTTGATTCGATCGGTTGGAAAAAAATGTGTCTAAAACACAAATTATATAGAGAAAGTATAATAACCGTCAAAAAAAAAAAAAAAAAAAAAAAAATCAAACTGAAGAATTTGACGGATCATCATGTTCAGACCACTCTGAGTTCAAAAAACACATTTTTGGAAAACATCCTTCTATCTGTATGTGACAAAGATAACACAAAAACGCTTAGAACTAGACGTTTGAAATTTGGTATACGGTCCTTACACCAAATTTGCATATACCTATCAAATTTTGAGCAAAATCCATTCAAAGGAAGTCCGTTTGTTCGGATATAAGTTGATATAATAACTACAAAACGAACAGAGTTAGATAGATAAATTTCTTTACACAGATTTAACATCTATAGTGTAGGTACCTATCAAAGTTTGAAACAAAACCAATAAAAGGTTGACTGTCTGCCGATCTGTACTTCCAGAAACATGTAAACGCGACAATTCAAAAACGCAATGACTTATATATATATAAAATTAGGTGACTACAAGTGTACTTTTGAGTCAAATCTTCCTTTTAATCGACTGGAGAAAAACGTGTCTGAAGCACATATTCGCTTTTTGGATAGTATAAACCCCATGCCAGGGATTAATCGCCAAAAAACTAGCCAAGGATGACATCATAGATTCAGTAAAAATACTAATTAATACCAAAAATTAATATTTCGTAACTATTTTACACTAGTGTTATATAAGGCGTTCTCTATCACGAAAGTTTATTAGAAAGTATGCCAGAAAGTTTTTGCGAGACCATTCCTGCTGGTTATAAAGAAAAGCAAAGGAGGAAATTAATCTGTAACTAGAAGCAAAAAGTGAATGGGGAGTGATGAGACAAGACGGTTTAGCTAAAATTCCACAGGGCACAGGACATTACAAGGAAGCCGCCCCACTACTACTGTTTCGTCTCTAACAAAAGAGCAGGGAAGGGGTGGTTGAAGGCCGAAAATATTTGAATAGCCTACTGAAGGGGAGTGAACAATTTTGCACAGTGTCTGTGAATACTACCAGCCGTTTCTTAAGATCGAACCCCTCTTATAACTCGGAGGGGGGGGGGGCACAAACAAAGGAGAGGGTCTTGTAGATGTTCAAGGTCGAATTCCTGTCCCACTTTAAGAAGGAAAGGGAAGAATTCGAACCAGTATCTTCCGTACTCGCTTTTCACAGGGTCAGAGTGTCAAGGTCACTTTACAGTGCGGTCCAAACTGATCATCCGATTGGTTTGGGCCTTCTGAATGACTTCTTTCCCTTTAAACGTTTGCACTTCTTTCAAAATACGAACACTCCATTACCTTTCTTACTTGGTAAGACACCACATGTTCAAATTTTTGCATTTTTGAAATCAATAGGTTTTTATCCACATATTTAAGTTTTCTTCATCTCTCTCAAAAGTTTTCATACTGTTTTTATAACTGAAATTTTATATTTTAATCCAGAAAAATACAGTTTGGCGCAGCATAGCCAACATCATGGCTCTGGTGCCAATAAAATCCAGAAATCCATCTTTCCCTTTAAGTTAAAAAAAAAAAAAAAATCAGGGAACTGGACACATAAGATTCGAACATATTTAACTAATGAAAACAATCTAAAACATAAATACAAAGTTTAATAACGACTTCGAGATAAAATAATTTCGAATTATTAAAGAGATTTCAAATTATTGATAGTATAAAATTCATGTGACCTGATAAAAATAAAAATTACCAAGAAATTTTAAGTAAAAAATGGCCAAGTTTTAATGAATAAATCATATGACATTTATGTAAGTTGCTGCCAAGAAATTAGATTTCTCAGAAATTCTGCCTCATTTTAACCCAATAGCAGAATTCCAGATGATTTTTCGGAATTTTTTTCTGATTATTACTTTGAATATGAATGAGAGAGAAGTTTAGAATGTAATAAATTTTTTATCACACTTTATTTCCTTCAATTTATTTATTACGTCTTACGAAATATAATAAATGTAGATGAAATGAAACAATGTCGAGAACGTCAAACAATTATCTTAATTAGAAAAAAAAAAGCCTACCCAATTGCAGTTGTAATGGAAATTTTTACTGATAAGTGATTTTTTGCATCTATCAATAAATATTTGGGCTCATTTTTAACCCACAAGCACACGTCTGGGGTGTTTTAAATCTTACCAGTGGGCTTGACACTCCCGACTGTCTGGTAATAAGGCAAATTTATTTAGTATCTGCAACTTTTTCCTTCAACCTTTACTTTTATTATTCATTTAGAAGTATATTAGGAAACAACGATTAACATTTAATTGAAAACAAAGCTAATAAATTTAATGCTTTAAAGATTACGCCGGACTTGTTTAATATTTCAACTTATTTTAATGAAAAAAATTATTTTATGTGTAATAAGTTCAAATGAATGAAACAGCAATAATACCAGAAAATGTTTTGGAAAAATGGAAGCAAATTTTTGTATATTCTTATTGCAATTCACAGTTGTATTTGAAAACATAACTTATATATATATCTGTGTGTGTGTGTGTGTGTGTGTTACCGTTAAAGTATATAATGCAGTTATTTCATAAAATACCTAGTTATTCCATGAAATAACTGATCGTGTCCGTTAAAGTGTGTAATATGTTATTAATTTGACACTTTAACTAGTTATTCTATGAAATAACTTGGAATTCTATAAATTAACTAATGAGAGATAGTTAAAGTGTAAAATAAACAATTTATCTAAAATGAAATTAAACTATTGATAGACAATGAAAATGAAGCAATTTATCTAATTTATGCAGCGTATAAATGGTATTTATAGAAACGTACCATAAAATCATTTGTTACAACAAGGATTACTAAAATGACACTTGGAATTACAAAGAACATTATTTCTAAAACAAAAACATTTTTTGTTGACACACTGGGTTTTACATGAACATTTTTTAAATCCCTGACCAGTACCTAAATTTAGAGCTGTAGCAACCGACCGGAGCGATATTTCTACATCCGTTACTTCTTCGATTTTTGTTCGCAGACACTGAACTGGGATCGGGAATATAATTGTTTTATGCGGCCGTTTCTTGTGCGCAATTGGAAAAATCCTTCTTCAGTTATTTTTATGATGATAGCTAAAATAGATTCGGCATCACCTTTTCCTCTGTCAACTTCAGGCACTGGGATACGGACGGTAAACCCCACAGAGGCTTCAGAATGAGATTTATCTGACATTAATTTCATCTTTTTCGCTTGAATTTCCAAACACTTTTTTAGACTTTTCTCTTTGAACATTAAGACACAATTTGCAGATTTTCTACTCAACTTCATCTTCTGAAACATAATCTTCCGAACATGATCGTGCGAGATATACGATATAGATTATTTTACACTTTAACGGGCTGCAGATCGTTATTCTATGAAATAACTAGTTAAACTATGAAATACAAGAGAGTTTTACACTTTAACGGACACGATTAGTTATTTCATGGAATAACTAGGTATACTATGAAATAACGGATTTCATACTTTAACGGTAACATATATATTTGGGTTAACAGTGTGGAAATTTGAATTTCCTTTTTTTTACCAAGCGATATTTATTTCAAAAATTGTTATTTTTGTTATTGAGAAATAAATCTTTCACACATGATCATTACTCATTAGTATATAAATACTCTTTACACTTTGCAGTCCATTTGTAAAGAATATGAAGTGAGATAATGTTAACTTCTAATGAGAAGCGTGATATCCGATGTGTTGTTACATATGTAACACAAAACTGGAATTACTATTTGGAAGAAGAAAGCTACCATTAAAAAATGAGATACAATTAGGGTTTTACATTACATACAGATAAAAATAATCTTATTTTCAAAAATATTATTTGAATATAAGATTATTACCTTCATAATGTAAACGGCGCGGGTTTTTTTTCCGTCTCTATATAGTATTTAATTTAAATTATATCATTGAATATTATAAAGTATTTTGTGGACTGTTAATTGAATCTTGTAAAAGATTCTGACTTTTTTTTTCATAACTAGGCAATAGTGTATGCGCCAAACCAGAGCGATTCATCTTTGCTAATAATTTAGATGAATATGTGCGTGTGTAGGTTCTCTACAGGTCGGCTCATTTGACTCGGCTGCCAAATTTGGCACATATATACTTCGATGGGTGAGAACGTGCACAGCAAGCGACTTTTTTAGAATTTTATTTGATTAATAATTAATCAAAATTTTGGAGTTTTTTTATATCAGTTTATGGAAATATTATAGCATAAAAATGGTATTTGCATCATCTTAAAATTCTAAAAATTAACTATACAACGATGCCGATTATTTGCGCATAATTTTTGCAATTTTCAATTCATTAAAAAATATTTGAAGCGTATTTTACACAATAAATTTCATTGTTGAAGTGAAACTCAAATTGTTTTATTGTTGGCGCACTTTGGCCAATTTTAGACCTTAAATCATTAAAAGACATTCTATCAATCAATCTACCGAATTTTTTCCCAATCTTTTCTTTCATTGTTGATGATCAAAATATGAAAACTGAAATATTTTTTCATCTTGAGTATATTTCAGAATAAAGTATGCTTTTAATAAAATTTTGTTCTATATACAATTAAGTTTATCTTCAGAATAAAGCAATGGCGATAAAAGGATGTAGATAAAAATAATAAAAGAAATGTATAGCACAGTGAACAGAAGAATGCCTGGTTTCTAAAGTAGTATAAATTATGTCTGTTAAAATTAGAAATTAAAAAAAAAAAATAGGGGGAGGGGTAATATATTATTTTACATCTCACTTTTTTTTATCAATATATTAAGAGGGGAAATGATTAAAACAATTATTAATGATATCAGCTTGTACTTTTCTGGATCTTCTTTTTATGTTTCATAATTTTAGATTATTTCAAGACTGACTTGAGAAAAATAATCCAATCAATTTTATCTCCACTTCCTCGAAGCGACCGTTGATTGATACAAAATAATGAAATTTATTGTTTCATAACTAGAAATTTCATCGAAAGTCAAGTTTGATATCAGAAGAGTGGAACATGTATATATATATATATATATATATATATATATATATATATATATATATATATATATTATAGAAATTTAGCTATCGTAATTTTTTTCAGTACTACATTATTGATTAAAACAACACAAAATACAATTTTTTAAAACATTTCATTTTTCAAAAACCGAAACTCTATGCCTATCCCTAAAGTTCAATGATAAGTTATGGTACCACGATTAGAATGGACACTACGTTATTATTTTTTTAAAAATACATTGTGAATTGTGTTCTTGTTAATTTGGACTGTAAAAACATTTTGTTAGTAGGGTTTCTAATTTACCGATAACCATTCAGTATAAAAACGATCTCCCTTTTAGTTGCTATAATTATTGGCCTATTTTCTGTTGGGCAATTTCATGGGCATTCTTATGAAATTATTGACAAAAAAATTAACCGTTCTTACAAAAATTAGTTTAAATTTAATACGTTGAATAAGTTAAAAGTATGTGGAAACAGACTAAATTGACTAAAAACACAGATATCATGATATACACTGCCTAAGACTTAGAATGCGTAAATCCACCACTGATGATGATGTACTTAACAGTTTTTTTTAGGGGGAAGGGGTTGTCCGATTTCAGGTGTAACTTCAAAATAAATGATTAAAAAAAAAAAAAATGCACACATCATTTTTATGAAGAATTTCAAAGCAATTCTTTATAAATCTTCATTTTGTGCGCTTTTCAGATATTTCTGTCTCCATTTTTATAAAAATAGAAATTAGATTCACATTCTAAAAACATCAATGTATAAGCATTTAATCCATTATGACAAAACAAATGCATGTATCAATTCTATCCCCCTTAATCACTGCATGTCAATGTTTTTATATAGCAGACATGAACTATTAAGGGACAGTAATTAAAATTATTCTAAAAACGATTAAGGAAATTTCATAATCATTGAATACGTATCTTTAAATGAATAAGAATTGACACTCCGAAAATATACTATTTCATACAGTGTTACAAAACAAATGCATAAACATTCTTTTAACTCTTAAAATTTTTTGATAACTTTAATGACCAGTAAATATGCCATAAATAACACTACCTTCTCATTAGCCTTATAATCTATTTAAGAGAGGTTTTAAAAAATTTATCTTTAATGATTTAGCAAATGAAATGATTACATATGTATCTTTATATGAATAAGAACTGACACTATGATTATTTGAAATTTCTATAAATGATAAATCATATGCATGAAAATAATCATATTATTTCTTTATCTACTCATAATCACCCCACACTACAGACTGCTTATTCCACTCATAAAATATTTCTGAAAAAATAATCATATTATTTCATTATCTCCTCATTATCACCCCACACTACAGACTGCTTATTCCACTGATAAATTATTTCTGAAAAATAAGGTAAAAATTATCTCAAGAATTGACAAATGATGCAAAATGACTGAGTATGAACATTTATTTAAGAGGAAAATGACATTGAATACATATATGTACAAGACAAAACAGTTTCATATAAAAGACGCATTCTAATACTCATAATCATTCTATATCAATGTATTATTTTTTAAATAAGTAGTGAAATAATACAGAAAATAATAAACATAATTTTTAAAAAAATGAGTAAGGAAATGATATGATGGAATCTTTATATATACACACACACACAAAAAAAAATTCTGTGTATACAACAGGACCATTTCGACATTAGTGACAATATCATATCACATTTATTTCAATGTATTATTTTTTAATGAGTAGTGAAATAATACAGAAAATAATAAACATAATTTTTAAAAAATGATTAAGGAAATAATATAATGGAATCTTTATATACAAAAAAAAAAAAAAAAAAACCATTCTGTGTATACTTAAACAGGACCATTTCGACATTAGTGACAATATCATATCACATTTATTTCAATGTATTGTTTTTTAATGAGTAATGAAATAATACAGAAAATAATTTAAAAATATGATTAAGGAAATAAAATGATGGAATCTTTATACACAATAAACAATTTACATTCTGTGCACACTTAAACAAGACCATTTCGACATAGGTGACATTATCAATCTCATTTATTTTTCTCTTCTGATTTTTTTTTATTAATTACAAACTATTTAAAAAGTGTTAATAGAGAATCAAATGATTCTCATTGAACAAAAAATAAGTTTTTAAAAATAGAGTTTAATAATCACAGTTTTCACTTATTCGTATGAAGAAATACCCTTTTTGCGATTACAGGAGGGCGGCTTTTCATCATCTATGGAAATTGAAAAAAGAAAGAAAATAAAATGAAAACATAAAACATTCAACAAAAACTAGGAAAGTGTGATATTTAGTTAATCTAACTCAATGATATGCAGGAATATATATATATATATATATATATATA
The DNA here is from genome assembly GCF_947563725.1 of Argiope bruennichi. Lineage (NCBI taxonomy): Eukaryota > Metazoa > Arthropoda > Arachnida > Araneae > Araneidae > Argiope > Argiope bruennichi. The sequence continues at coordinate 75,607,337 of NC_079160.1, forward strand.
TATATATATATATATATATATATATATATATATATATATATATATATATATATATATATATATATATATATATACATATACATATATATATACATATATATACAGTACACTCCCGATTATCCGCCGCCGCGGATAACAAAAATCGTGGATAATCCGAAAAAAGCTGAAAACGGGTATAGCAAAAGAGAAAACAGTCATTCCAACTTCGAAAAATCGTTTTATGTACAATAAAACGTAAAATAAACAGCAGGAAATGTTTAATTAACGCTTAATATTTTAGTATATCACTCAAAACTAACCTAAAATGCATTTTGTTAATGAAAACAGAAAAGTGCTTTGTACTTACTTACGAGAGGCGTCAAGGATACACAGAAAAATGAATACATATGTACTGTTTTAAAACTGTAATGTATTATGTAATTACAAAAGCATAACTGTAAAACTAACTTTTTTGAAGGAATCAGTCATTTGTGTTTGCTTTTTGCTTTGGAAGCATTTTCTCTTTGCTTAGAAGAAAGAAAGAAAAAAAAAAAAAACTTAGTACGGCAGGCGCGGATAATCGGGAGTCTACTGTATGTATATGTATATATATATATATATACACACATAGAAAAAATATAAAACTAATATATCAAAAAATTCGAATAAAAATAACTGGTTTTAAAAAATGATTACAACACGAAAAATAGAACCATACACAAAAAAAATGGCAGTACATATTAAAAATATATATATATTTAACAATTTCAGTGAATAATGTATAAGAAATAAACGGCAAGTTTAGTAAAGAGAAACAATACATGGAATTAATTAATATACGAAATTTTGAATAAAATATGTGTTGATAAAACTTATAGAAATATGTAGTACAATTCTCATTTAATATGATCAAAGTTTGAAAAAATGTATACAAAAAAAAAAAAAAAAATGACGATTAATAAGAATGCATATCAGAATAGATGCAAATTTAAAAGTATTAAAATAACTCGACTTTAATGCGTTTAAAAACTGATTGCTTAAAAATACATTTATTATTAAAACTATTTATATTTAAAAATAATGGCACATAAAAGATTTAATTGAAAGTAAATGTAATTGATGGTGAACTAGCTGGTCGACAAAGGCGGCTAGTTCAGATATAAATACCATTTTAGCCATCGAATTAGGCAAAACAAAGATATATAGACTATGTTTTAATATTATGGCTGATACCAAATTCAAGGAAATTGTGAGAAGAATTTTGGAATTAGCTAAGGTTCACGAATTAAGTTTAAGTGATTTTAGAATTTATTGATATTGCATAAAAAATAAATAAAATAAACAATCCAGTTTTAATGTAACAAAGTTTTGAGACTAAAAAAATGCATACACTTTCCAATAATTGGTTCACAGTGACTTTTTAGTGTTGATATTTTTTTTTAAACTATGAGAACGAATTCAGAAATAAAATATTGATTGCCAACATTGAGTATTCAACATTATTGTCATAAACGCAATAAAGAAATGAATAAAATAAAACTTATAGTACAGAGGATGCTTTAGTTTTAAATAATAAATGCAAATATGCATCAAAATAATTTCATTTCCCTTTTAAAACCCCTTTTTGGTTATTCATTTTATCTATGTAATTCACAATTTCATTAATTTTTTTCACAAATTATATCTCAAAATAATCTTTTTCTAATTTCAATATTTAATAATCTTAAAATTTGTTTATTTTTAATAAAGAGCATTTATGGCTTTCAAAAACAAATTATTTATCTTATACTGCGAAATGTTGTATGATTAATTAGTAAAAATCAATTTAGTAATGAATTTTTTTTGTTTTATAATTATGTAATTTTAAATAAAGTAACTGAAATGGAAGAATTATTTTTGAATTAATAAAGTAATTTACTCGTGGTGTAGTTGATATGCTATAAAGAAGCTCTCTTATAAAACAATTTTTATAAGTGGATAAGTTTTTAATTAAATACAATTAGAACTTTAATTTCAAAATTAATTTTACTTAGTTTTGGTCTTTTTCTGACAATGTTTTATGCGAATAAAATATAAGTTAGCAATATAATAAAAATAATGCGGAAAAGTTGACTTCATGGTTATTTTGCATACCTTATTTGTAATAATAAACTTAATTGAATAATATTTTTATAATTAATTTTGAATAAATATTTTCACGCTTTTCAAAAACTTTTTTCGGAATTGGGTGATTATTACTGGCATAGACCTCTTCATACAAATAAATAATATACATTAATAATTTTAATCAATTAAAAAATTAATTAGTCTGTGACAGAACAAAAGTTAAATCTGAGGTATTCTTGTTTTTATTTTTCAATTTTCTCTAATAAATAATAATTTCTCTAATAAATAATAATTAGAATTAGATATATAAATTAAATATGAACAAATACAGAAGTTAAGTAATAATAGTAATAATCAATAACAGAGCATTGTGAAAGATTCAGAAAAAGTTATTTTTTGATGACCTTTTGTTTATAATTAGTTTCTATTTCACATTTTTATCAAGTATATATCTTCATTACTAAAAGAAACAAACAAACAAAAAAAAATTTTAATAGTGAAAATAATAGTTAATTGAATAAATTTTATAAACTTACCGATTTAGCAGAGAATTTTAAAGTCCATTGAAATCCTCCAGGAAACTGTTACGAGCCTGGACTATTTTTAAGTCGACCTCCCTAAGCCAAAACTGGTCTAATACTGTTTTATCTGCATTCTTCGACAGGAATATTTCAGCTGCATTTTCCAAATTTTTATCTCCTGTGAATTTAGCTACATGCAGAGTAGCCCAAACATTTGAGGCATCCAGCGTAGATTGCATTATTTCGGAGCTTTGCTTTAGTATTCTTTCATTACCATGTTCTTTTGCCCACAAATGTGCCATCGCTAGGCAGACCCATTCTTTGTCTTCTAGTAATGCAACAAGGGAAGAGATTGCCTTACTTTTGATATACAACTCTTTTTTAACTTCATTTTCATATTTTGAATTAATGAAATAGGCACTTATTACAATACAAAGAATAAATGAAAATATAAAAAGAAAGTGCCACCGTGATGAAGAATTTCTTCTCACTACATTAGAAGAATTGGAATTATTATCATTAATAATTTCCTGAAATTCATTTTCTGTGTATCCTAGATGCTCATTGGATTCACTTGGACTAATTTCCAACATTGGATTGTCATTATTTTCTGAATGGTAATTGGATTCCCACCGTGCTGAAGAATTTCTTCTCACTACATTAGAAGAATTGGAATTATTATCATTAATAATTTCCTGGATTTCATTTCCTGTGTATCCTAGATGCTCATTGGATTCACTTGGACTAATTTCCAACATTGGATTGTCATTATTTTCTGAATGGTAATTGGATTCCCACCGTGCTGAAGAATTTCTTCTCACTACATTAGAAGAATTAGAATTATTATCATTAATAATTTCCTGGATTTCATTTTCTGTGTATCCTAGATGCTCATTGGATTCACTTGGACTAATTTCCAACATTGGATTGTCATTATTCCCTGGATGGTAATTGGATTCCCTATCGGTAATTTCGTTTCCACTGCTATTTTCTTCTTCTTTTTTGCGACCAAACTGTTTGCTTGATCGAAATGATTCCCGGTATATTTCTTTCCTTTTGTTTTCCAAGTCTGGATAAAATGTACGAATTAATTCTGTTTCAATTTTACATAGGTCGCAAAATTCGCTGAAATTTTCTGGACTTTCTTCATGTTCATAATGAATTTCATATGGATTCTCCTTTTCGGAAATATCTCTCACTTTACACCTGGAGCACAGTTTTTTATTTTCACTATCGGCTTTCTTTTGGAAGTTGCCGCTTTCACCACTATTTTGTTGCCAGGCAATTTCATTTACTTCATCACATTCTCTTTCTGACAACATACGAAAATAACATTCGCGTTGTTCAACCTGAAGATCATCCCAATCGACAAAATCTATAATGCAGAATTGTCTATTTTCGAAGCTTTGATCTTCGGAAAGAAAAGGATATATCGTCCATTCAGGAGAGCATGTATCTTCGGCCATCATTGACTGGTCTCCATCAATATCCGTTTCCTCGGGTTTCTCAACTTCTGAAATATTACTGATTTCCGAATTCGTACTCAGTTCATCACAAAAACTTGATTCACTGTCCATCACCAAAGAATTTTCATTTTCGCAGGGCTCACGATGCCAGAGTGCTTTATTCCAGTTTTGACTGTATTCATCTATGCCGTTTACTTGTTTAAAAAATTTTTCAAGACCGTAATCCGAATTTCCCCAAATACGATGGAAATCCTTGTCGACACCACATTCCGAATTCTGCTTTTCGGAAACCTCATTGAATCGAGAATCTCGTTTCATTCTTGATTGGTATTCATAAAATTTTTTGATATCATCTTCTATTTGTTCAATTCTTCTACACAGGCATTTCGAAGACGAAAGGAACTGAGTCATATTATCAGATTAGTAACTGAACAATTTTAAAATATTTCAGTTCTAGATTTTCCACCAAGGGCTCTTCAATTTCCGTCAATAAATAGTGTTTTCTTCCGGATCACTCAACGTTACTACTATTATCTGGACGTAGAAATTCGACAACCTGCGGTACCAGAGTCGCCAACAGATATGACCATTTGACCGAACTGCCCTGACCGGAAAGGCGAGGTAGGGGACAATTCTCCCCGTCTCCTATCTCCCCTAAATGGTTGTTGGGTATAGCCCCCCCCCCCTAAAAACCTTGACCTTCAACGAAAAAAAATTCTGATCCTGTTACATTTCTAGTAAGACCGAATTCTGGACTTCAAACTCAAGCACATGCTTACAATTCGGAATGTTTAGACTACTGAGGGTCCATTTTCATGCTTTTTTTTTTTATTTAGACACTCGTTATTTTAATGATTTTTTTTTCACAAAAAAAAAGAAAAAAAGAAAGTTGTTCTTAATAATTGAAAGCATTTTCATTGCAAAGCTATATTTCAAATAAAAATTCGGTTTTAAACAATTTTTTTAAAAAAAGTCAGCATTTTTTTAAAAAATGTTATTGCATTTGTTTCTTTTTCTAATTCTTCCTCAACACTTTCATATAAAATTTACCAGCCGCTCCAAGCGACCAGCTAATTCGCCAAGAATATTGGTGTATATTTGATTACAGATAAATCAAATATACACCAATATAAGTTTAGGTATAATTTCATGCCCAGAATTCTGCCAAATTGTCTGATATTAATACCACGTTATTTTAATGGTCCTAATTCAGTTTTGTTTATTGTATACATGAGCAATTCTAATGGTGAGCAATGTAATGATATCATAGCGCTATCAAAAACATAAATATTCGATTTGTTTATTTTCTAATTTCGCGATATTGTAACCTTTTCTATTTTTATTCCTTTTGTAAATTACACATAAATTAAGAAAAATACTTCTTTCTTGGTTTTCAACAATGAAAGAATACGACAAGATCAAATATTTGATGAAAGAATGAAAACGGTTTAAATTATGCTGGAAATTGCAAGAAAAAATACTTTTAAAAAACTGCAAAAATTCGCACGCTTATTAAATTGGCATCATAAAAATGATAATTTTTAAATTTGAAACAGTGTAAAATTTATTTACTTTTTGCGATATTATTTTAGAAAGATAATCGCTGAAAATCGCCAAAATTCTGTTTAATTTTTTAAGTATTTAAAATGGGGGGGGGGGATGTTGGATGTATTCTTCCTCGAATTTCTGCTATATTTGTAATGTTATAATATAAGTCATATCACTAACTCTTAACCCCGCCTGAAGACACACGGATAAATAATACTGAATGACCAGACCGCCGCAACAGCAACACTGGCGGGAACTGTGGTTGAGTCCTAAGGGCCATCACGGGCCACGGCACAACCCTTCCCTAAGGAAGTATGTCCCGTCATTAGTGTGTGAAGCCAGACCCTCCAGGGTGACGAGAACCACTCACCATTCCGGAAGCTCCTCATCCTCATTTCGAGGTGACCCGCCTGGGGGAATATTATAATGTAACGATATACAGCTCGTAGTACACTTCAAAACAACCGAATATATAGTTTAGATGTCATTTCTTTTATTTATAAATAAAAATTTATCACATAATTGTTGTGACGAGATCGCTTGCCAAATTTCAATTATATAAGTCCTGCTTTTTCAGTAATGGTTTCCACATACCCATTAACTGACAAACAGTCAACTTTTTAGTGGATTTTGCTGAAAATATGAGACAAGTTTACAGTCATGTATAATAAATTTAATTCTTCAAGATAATTTCACTCTGCAGTTATCTTGACTACTGTTCGTTTCAGTATTCTGAGACGACCACTTTTCGTTGATTCTATCTCATTAAGGGGAGAGACGGGGAAGGATGAGCGTATTTCCGAAATTCTTCGTTATGCTTTAAACTTGATTTTCGCCCTATTAAATACTTTTTGTTCATTTTTTTTCTACGTGTCTGTGAATATTGTGTCATTTCTGGCCGTATTATTTTAATTCAGTCTACGGGTAATCGGAGTTTATTTTTCTTTTAAATGTAAACAACCCCTCCTTTCATCCTTCCTCTCACCCCTATTTTGAAGCATTAAACCCATCGTTGGCAAACAATACGTGCATACGGATTGAATGATAGGCGATAAGGTCTACAGTTTGGGTTTTATGACAACAAACCAAATGCAATCCGTTTAGCTCATTTGGTTTGGTTTGGTTTGGTTATATTAACGTCCCGTTTGAAGCAACACTAGAGCTATTTTGGAACGGACCTCGTAATTTTGAACCGCGGTCAGATGACGTTTGGTCATGAAGGTGGGTTCACACGAGGCTTTTTATTGCGCGCAATCGTTGTCTCTCTACTGTTGTCCCTCTATTGTCCCCGTGTGAACAGTTGAGACAACGTTGATGGGACAATTGCTAATAGTTGTCCCGACGGGACAACCATTTGCCATTGTCCCGTTGCAGTCACGTGATTTTCCTGAAGTAGGCGTGACCTTCTATTGCGCGCAATAATAAGCCTCGTCTGAACCCACCTTGACGGATTTAACGTGCAACATACCCCCTTACACGATGGTTCTTCGGTGGAATCAGGTCTAGAACCTAAAACCCTCCAGTTCCAAAGCCGAGACCTTACCACCAGGCCACCGCGGTCCTCCGTTTAGCTCGTTGTCTTTCTCTAAGTTATGGCTTAAAACGGACGTAATTATTATTATTATTTTGAATTCGGATCTAAAACGTAAAGATCCATCAAAATTTTGAGAATAAGTTATTTTTGATTACAAAAAATGTTATAAAGCATTATTTTGTCCCGATCGCGTCCCGTAAGACTGGCATTCGGGGCAGCAATGTTCCTACTAAAAAACTCCAGAGAAGAAAAAGATGCACAGTCTAATATAAGCACATTTCACGTCAACTATCATTTAAATTTCAGACATATTGATTAAGGAGTAATTTAAATATGAATAATTCATTAAAATATAAGATAACAATAAATTCGTGTACATCTCTCATTATTTGCTATGAATCTACACACAAAACGATGTATTTTGTGGACGTTTAAGAGGAGTTGTCTTTAGATCTCAAAAACACAACTATCAAGTAAAATCTACAATCAAGTCTGGCTTTTCTGTACTAAATTATAAGTCAATATAGAATTTATACAAACTTTTTGATCAAATTTTGGATACGATCGATCAATGATAAAAAGTTCAAAATAAATATTTAACTTCCAGCCCTATGCTATAAAACTAAACTTAAAAGGAATTATTTTGTGGAAATATGTGAGGGATTTGAAGGAAGAAAATTTTTTTCGGTTTAAATTTTTTTTAAAAGGGTTTTAAACTGTAACCGAATTATATCTAGAATGGCTAGCAAAGAATATCCGATCCCTTGTTGGAATTCTCACCTAACATATGGCCTTTTTATCATCAAAGAAGATCTGGCGTTTATGTGATATTTCAGGTCTAAATATAGATCGAAGAAGATAAATTGCCATCATAACACTTTCATTATTCAGCAGGGAAAAAAGATCAATATTCGGTGCATGCTTGAAAGCTACATTTCAAACTATCTCTTAAGTTTTTGGAAGTGCATTGCATAATGTAAGCTTTTTACTTTCTGGCATGCATAACATGCAAAGATAAAGTATTGTAATGGTCAAAGATTTCAATTTCATGAAATGGACATATCGACAAATCTTGGAGAATCTAAAAGTAAAATAATAAATTTTTCAGGATTATATTTATTTGCTGTGGAAACGATAATTGACCAAGCGGCAGCGGTCTGCAGTCTTTTCGCGTGCTTCATCATAAAGGTGTTACCTCCTCACCTTTTCAACTGCAAAATAACTGCGTACATAGGACGCCCCAATTGCTCAGATTTTTATTTTCAGACTTGCACACGAGCGCTTTATGCTTCGTAGTATAGTGAAGAAAACCGAATACGCTTTTAAGGTGTACTTTTTGTCGACTTCTTCAAAATAAATTTGACGCTTGGCTATAATTTTAGGGCTAAAATTATGTATCAAATTTTATTTATTTACATCTTTCGTTCGGGAGTTATCATATGGAAATGTATAGATAGGCAGTCAACATTTTGACCGATTTGGTTTAAAGTATGGCGCAGATCTATGCTTTCGATGCTAAATATCTGTGCATTAAATTTCATTCTAAATTTTTATATTTGGACAAACTTTCAATGAATATAGTTCCATCAAACTTAGAAATAAACGTATTTTATACGAATAAGTTTATTTCTAATTCAGAAATAAACTTATTCGTATCAAGCTCTCTAGTTAGAATTTTTGGACGATTACAATACTTTCTCTTTCTTATCGTTAGTACGCATTAAAGTAAATATAAAATCGAAATTGCAGAGGAAGATTAATTGTTAGGCTACATACATTACTCGTTTTTATTTTCTCGTATGCAAAACATACAAACAGAAAATATCGTAATTGTCAGAAAATCATACTACGTTTTGATAAATCTTCACATTTTTTAGACCTCGTTTAGACTGAAAATTCACTTTTGAAATCGTGTCTGTTTGTCTGTCCGTGATTATCATTACTCGAATATCTTCTGAGCTAGACAGATGAAATTTGGATAGGCAGTATTAATACCGAATGTAAATTTCTATCAAATTTTGGACAAAATCCATGGGGGAAAAAATATGTCCATACCTGGCGTGTGACATAACATTAATGGGACATTTTATAATGCAAATTTTTTCCTTCTACTAATAACAAAGAGAACCTGAATATGTGTATTGGCTTTCTATAGGAGAAACCGTTTGAATTAAAGATTATAAATTTGGAAGACATATACTTGAAAACGTACACATAGGTGAAATGTTTTGAATTTTTTTTATTAACTTTTGAAAATATTATTGAATAAAACCTTTTTTTTTTGTCATCATTTTAAAATTTTAAAAATCTTTTTGACTAATACCAGTTTAGCTGTCCTAAAAAAAAATTTTTTTTTCTAATTTTTCCAGTTTTATTAAATATGTTTTTGTGCAATTTTAATTATAAATTTCATTGATGCAGCGAAATTTATTCGTTTTCATACCATCAAATATTTAATCTGACGATTTCCTGTTATTGGTGAGAATTAAAGAAGAAAGATTTTGCTAATATTTTAGAGTTTACATGATATATTTAGAGTTTACATGAGCAACAACAAAGAAAAAAAATTAAAACTCAAAAATAGATTAACCAGACAATTATATTTTCAATAGCTTTATGATGTTATGGCACTTAATTCTACTAGAAAGGTTCATGTACACAACTCAACAGAACAGGTGTAAGACTATTAACCCTTTTCACTCGGATGATGACTCTCACACATCATTCAAGCCGATGCATCATTTCGATTTATTCATTTATTTAATTTTGATTGTTAAAAAAAATCTGCAGAGTAATGAGAAGATGCAAATTAATTAAACGGGCGAATTTAACTTAAAACAATTATATGTATTTATTTATTTTTTGGAGCAATAAACAATTCTTTGTATTAGGTGAATAATTATGTATCGAATTACTTTTCCAAGTGCAAAGAGTTAAAATACCATGAGTTTAATGTTTATCATATGTTGATGCTTAAAATTATTTTATTAAGGAATCATGAACATAAAGCAATGTAGAAAAAATTTAGTTGGCATTAAGTACGATTAATATACCCGTCGAACCACCTGGTCGTCAGAGGCGGCTTTTCATAAATTAATAAGGAAAAAAAATTGGAGAGTTGTAAAAAAATATTTTTATGAAATCAGGAAGACAAATATTAAAAAAAAAAAAAATCCGGTTTTATTTTTATATATTTTAAATAAGATACAATTAAAAGCAAATTTTTATATTTTATGTGGAAGATCGTAAAATTCACAAAAAGCCTTTAAAATAAAAGCACTCTTCAATGGCGTATTTGAATACATAAGGCAACAAAGTATTATTTCTCTCAGGTAACCCCAAAAGAAATAACAGGTGTTTTAGATAGCAGGTCTGCCAAGAATGGGGGTCGGAGGTGGCATTGTTTACCTGTTTCCGTGCTCTTCAGTGTCAAGTCCCATCAAAAGAAACATTGTACATAGACGGCTCAATGGTTTCCTTTCTCCAGTCTGTGAGTGAAATGTCAGACAAAAGTCGAGCACCACAAAAGAACCGCCTGTTTTACAATCCAAACGAGATAATAATAAAAGGTTTGCAGTACTTAGGCCTGTCGCCTAACGAAACGATAAGCAAAGACGTTCAATAAAAAAAGTTTATGTGGGTATTGTAATGCATAATTTAAATTACGGAGGAAGGAACAAGTGGATGATGTTTGATTTTTATTGAAACGTTGTGCCTATAAAATATATCAACCCATTGTACAAAAAAAAAAAAAAAAAAAAAAAAAAGGAAAATGATGGAAACGTAAGCAGCAAAATACAAAGAAAAGTCTGTTCTAGCTATAACAGAAAGTGGTTAATTTGCCACTGATTGGACGATAATAAACATTCGAGTTAAAAAAAACTGGACATAAAACTTAATACAAGAAAAGACAACAGTTTTTTAACTAGCAAAACTAGCAAAGATTTATTTTTAATATTCACAAGTTTTGATATATATTTCATAATTAATAAATAAACAATAGGATGCCTAATAGACAAAATACAACTAAAATTTTAGTAATATTAATTTGAATAATAATATCAATTTGAATGGACAATACTTCATTTTAATAAGCAAATAGTAAACAGAATTGGGAATATATATAAGAATTAGTGTATGAAATTACAAAATAAACAATACAGTCCACATTTAACATGTTCAAACCTTTTTTAACATAATAATAAGCATGGCAATTTTTTTAAAAGTTGCCTAACTTTCAGTAAAGAGTGTTAAAAAATTATTATTCAACAATCGTTGAATCACAAGGTATAGACACAACTCAGAGGCAAAAATATGTTTTTCCTGCAATTTTTAGTTAACAAAGTATATTTAAATTACAAATATTTTTAAAATATAATGTTAATTGGAAATTAGTTTTAGTTTAGTTATATTAACGTCCCATTTTAAAGTAATACTAACGTTATTTGAGACGGACCTCGAAATTTTGAGCTGCGGTCAGACGACGTGGATGACACCTGAGCTAGCACCCCCTCTCCAAGCTTCCACACCACACCAATGGGAGAACGTTTTAATTGGAAATTAGAAAGATGGAGGGAGGAGGGTAAAACAATAACAAATCACCGAATTAGAATTTAAAAAAATGTTGGGAATAAGACAAATATCAATATAAATTGCAATTTTTATATCTCAGTAATATAATAACTAGATAAATTTTCGTATTTATTGTAAACAATCTTGTTCAATACCTTTTACATGTAATAATATTGTATTAAAAAAACCGAGAGCCCATTATCCATCACTTTGCATTAAAATCAGTAATAATGAAAATAGGAATGATGACAATTTATTTTATGTCAGATGCTTTTTGAACAAATTTTTTTATTTAATTAATTTTTTTAAATAATTTTAGGGACTTATAATCACATTACCCATAAAGAAATGCAGCTTTCCTGTTTTTTGATAACCTCTTAACTACTGACTTAATTTTCCATTGATCTGTTTCACTGAGTCCATAAACATGGTTATTATCTTCGGTTCAATAAAATTCATCTATTTCTGACGCAAAAGTAGAATTGAAAACAACGAAGCATCTACACGTACAGTGAAAACGCTACCTTCACGAAAAGAATTTTTTACGAGTCAATTATGAAGCGTTTATACACGATTGGCTTAAAAATGATCAAGTCTATGTATCTATATAAAAAATGAAATATAATTAAATTTATTAAACAATGAAATTTGTTTGTTTGAATTTAAAAAATACCAAACTCAAATTTGATTTTTTTCCAAAATTCGAATAAAGAAAAATTAGATCCAAACTAATAAAGAAAGGAGTAAAAAAGACTTTTTAATGTAAAAATTGTATTAAAAATTCTATTTTTAATATAATACATAATCCATAATAATAATGCAGGAGAATGAGTATCTACATCTCTATCTGTTAATAATGCAGGAGAATGAGTATCTACATCTCTATCTGTAATAATGCAGGAGAATGAGTATCTACATCTCTATCTGTTAATAATGCAGGAGAATGAGTATCTACATCTTTATCTGTTGCACGCTCAAAGGGCTAAATCGTTTGGTTCCAGATCTATCAAATTTGTTACAAATAAGTTTTGGAGGGTGAGGATATAACCTTCGGGGAGATTTTTTTTAAAAATCTGTAGTAATTAAAATTTTGGAGCTTTTTCCATTATAACTTTTAAAAAAATAATATTTGCACTATAACAGTTTTTATACTTTTTTAATCTTCAAAAAATTGTCTTGATAATGACACCATTTAAATCATGGCATAGTGACTTCCTAAAATTTGGTATTTTTAAAAAAAATATTTTTACATGATTTTTTAGTGATAAATTTCATTACTGAAAATACAAATATAAAAATCAATGTAACTTTAAAGAGAATGAACACAGAAACAAATTCTAAAACAAAACTCACCGAAACGAAAGGTTTTACAAAGAGAGCTTTCAGTAATTAAAAATATTAATTAAAAATTTTTAAAGAAATTAAATATTTTCACCAAATGTTGACTTTTTAAAGTTGTCATCAACCTTAAATTATGAATGAAGATTAAATATTTCATACTTATGAAATATACCTTTGCATAATATTCTATTTATCAACTAAAAATAACCTTCTTCGATTAGGAGAGGACGTCTCAAGGCTATAAACCACGCCCCTACTATTACTTTCCCATTTTTCGTTTTCTTTCTTTTTCTCCAAAATCGATTGGGATAATTGAATATTGAGGTCGTTGTATTGCGATTGTATAATTGAGGATCAATTCGAAATATTGATCTTCGGATAATTGGTGTCTTATTTCAATTCAGAATTTGTAATAATTTCAATAAAAAAAAGGTTACAATGTTACAAAGCTGCAATAGAACAAACAACAGAGAAAATAGTTTGCAATAAAATTTTCAATAGAACTTATAACTGGCAAAAAAAAAAAAAAAAAAAAAAAAATGCATCTTTTGCGCTCATATTTATAGAATATTGGAAAATTTTTGTTGCTTTTTTGTTTGGATATACTGCTCAAATGAATTAAGAGCCTTAGAAAATAAACCACTTTAGATCATTGGGGACTCAAGATATAGATTAAGTAATAAATAAACGGAAACAATTTAGAAAAATAAAAGGATTTTCTTATAGTTTTAAAATCTGACTGTGAATGAACTTAGTTCAAATTATAAGTCTAACGTAATATCAGAAGGAAATTGGAGAGCCCGAGAAAAAATTTACGAATTCGAATTAAAAATCGTTTAATTAGTAAATTTAATTATAACAATGCCCCAATTTAAAGCAGCACAAGAGCTATTTTTGTGATGGATATTTTAAACAGACAGTCAGATGAATTCAAATTATGAAGACGATATGACAGACGCAATCGTATATCCTCATTTCCAAGTTTAATTTAAAGAAAGATGTTGGTTCATGAAATATAACACTATTATTCTGAATCATCGTTTTTCATATTTCAGTGCCATCTGTTATTCGATACTGTAACTAATTCAAAACTTTTAAGGCGAGAATTCAATGTTTTCCCAAGCAAAATATAGATGACAATACATTTCTATCACTTGCAGTTCTTTTATTTTATACTTTCTTTCAGATGAGGTTTTTTTTTTTCTTTAGTTCTTAGTTTAGGGAGTTCTTTATTACCAAAGAATAATAAATAAAGAAATAATAAAAATTTGCATATGATTATACAAGAAAAGTGATTGTTAAAAAAAGTGCTGTGATTTATAGACCAATAAATAAATACATGAAGGCCAATTTCACTTTGCTAGCGGCAACGTTCTTTCAAATCTGGTAAACCGATACCAGAAATGCCAGAATCTTCAAAGCGATTATATTGAAAAATAATCATGTTTTTATAAACCTCTTTTTTCTGTATACTTGTTTTTTTTATGACCTATTGGAGGAAGAAAAATTAGATTTTTGTATTTGATTCTTCTCAGCTAAACTATGTTTAATTTACGTCTCAAACCTTTTATAAATTTTTTTGGATAAAATTATATTTTTTTAACATCATTTATTAAAAAAAAATCATTTTAAGGTGACTATGTTGAGAAGTCGATTTTTTTTTTTGTGAGCATACATTTTAATGCTATTTTACATATTCAGATGCCATTTTCTCAAATTCTAATCTTTGACAGAATTTTCTTACGAAAAATCTCATATCTTAAAATTAATTCACATTTTTTTTGCTAAAATTTCGGATCGTAATTTCTCAATATGTTTTGCAGTTCCTGAACAAGAGAATAAGAAATATATTCTTTTATAAGTATTTTATAGTTGTATTAGAATTTCAGAGAGTTAAAAAAAATGAAAATTTCGTGTTTTTTATTAATCAGGCCCCAATATTTAAAGAATGGATAGAAATACAGCTTTTTTTTTTTTTTTTTTTTTTTTTTTTTTAGTTCAGGCATTAGATAATATTTCAAACTTTCTGGAAAATTTAAAGTAACCCCTCTTTCCACACATCCTCTCCCCCTAAAAAAGTTTTTTTTTTCCCCCAAAAAAATGTTACCACTTAAGTAGCATATTTTGGTTTCAAAAAAAATTTTTTTTAATACTTTCTCGCAAACGTAGTATAGAGTAAGTATAGTAATTGTCAAAAAATTCGAATTTGAGACTTTGACGATTCTCCACTCTTAGATCTCTCTGAGTTCGAAAAACATATTTTTGGAAAATGTTCGTCTGTCTGTGACAAAAATAACTGAAAAACGCTTTGAGCTAAACGGATGAAATATAGCTATACGATCTTTACACCGAATTTTCAGATTTCTATCGAATTTTGAGTAAAATTTAATCAGAGTAAGGTTGTCTGTCCGGCTGTTCGAATATAAGTTAACACGACAATTACAAAACGTAGAAAGCTTGATAGATAAAGTTCAGCACACAGATTTAACATCTGTAGTGGGGATACCTGTCAAATTTTGAGCCAAATCCATCTACGGGTTGACTGTCTGTCGGTCTGTACTTTCAGAAACATGTAAACGCGATATTTAAAAACGCTGTGACTTAAATACATCAAATTTCGTATAGGACTTTTAAATAAAAGTGTAGTTCTGAGTCAAAGTTTTGTTTCAACGGTTGGGAAAAACGTGTCTAAAACACAAATTCGCATTCTTTTTTTTAATACTTTTAACAAATGTCAGAAATTAATCGCCAAATAACTCCCCAAGGATGAACACGATAGATTCAGTAAAAATGCTGACTTCACTTCAAAATTTAATATTACATAACTATTGTACGCCAGTGCCATGTAAGACGTTCTCTGGCATGACAAGTTTAGAGAATATGCGAGACGCTTTTGGGAGAGCACTTACGTTGATTTTTCATTCTTATTTATGCAAAAATTGAAAATTATAACTATTTTCTAATGTTTTTCAAGAAAAAAAATTCCAATTTAATGCCCTAAACCAAATTTATTGTATTAACTTAAATGACATAACTATCATATCCCACAAACTAGAGCTGATGGATAAAAAGTCATATTTCTTTACAGCAGAAGAAATACATTTAAAAACAGTTACATTTTCCAACATATCCTGCTTATTATTTAATTAACCAATTTTTGAGTAACCCTTAATTTAATATATGCATTTAATAAAATAACATATTGCAAATTAATTTCATCACATACATTTAAAAAAATATTATTTGAAAAATGAACATAAAATTTTTTTAAATAATTCTTAAATCCTATTAAAAAAAGTGAGTATATTATATTATATTATATTATACGACTAAAATGGATTATTATTAAGATTATATAATATGTCAATCTCGATATTACATTGTTTTCTGTACTGCATTCAGCGACCTATTAAAGAGGTTTTACTGTATCTGAAAGGCTCTTTTTTACCATCTTATCTTTCCATGATGTCTTCATCTGATAAACACTGATTGTAACGGTAGACAGTTTGTCATCGTCATGACAACGACACGTTTTTACGATGTTTGCTTTTTTCGCCTCCATCGACACTTTTATTGAAAGGAAAGGTTTTGTTTACATCTAAGAGTGCTTCCGGCAACTGAGTAGTATTTGTTTTGGCGAAAGGAAAACTGCACTTGTCAATAAAAATAATGGATGAATCGGAACTTTGTCGCAAATTTAGTCGTATTTTTATGAACTGTATGATATATTGCAGCACCAAAACATGTTTGTAAAAACGTAGGAAAAAATATTAAGGTTAAAAAATATGCACAAACTAGTTCATTTTGCAGTAGAATGTGGAGTTAGAAACGTAAAGGAAGTTTGTTACAAGATTTTTGTTTTTTTTAAATCATATGAGAGCATGATGTTGTTTTGGTTCGAGGTTTTTGAAGCCTCAAAATGTACAGGCAGAAAACTGGTGATTTTTCGCTTTTGAGGCATCAATTTTTCGCTTTCAAGGTTATTAGAAAATGATAAAGAAGGTTGTCACATTTGGCGACTTATCGCCAACAAAAAGTTAAACTTGGCGAGAAATGTTCGCCATGTACCCGCTTTTCCTATCTAACCAATAAAGGGCAGGGTCGTAAGAAGTTATCGCCCGAAGTACAGAGAAGGAAATGGGAATGGACGTGAAACAGTGAGGTGTTATCGAAAGTTATATATATATATTTCTAGTTGGCAAAAAAATTTGGAGCTCGAACCATTTTGAAATGGGGGGAAAAAGAGCAAGAGGGAGAACATCGCTTTTCTAAAAGTTGACAATTACGCAATACGATAAATAATCATGTGATTATTCCAAGCCAGTTTAAACCGTATTTCCGGGGGAGGGGAGATTCTGGTCCTGAGGAAAATTTTGGAGCTCGAACGAACGATTTTGAGATGATAAAAACCATCCTTTTTCTGAATATCCGCACATATGTAATTTGATAGTCACGTGATCGTTACAAACCGGTTTAAATTGGTTTTTCACGCAAACAAATTCTGTTCTCCAGAAAAGAAATTTTAGAACTCGATTGATTTTGAAATGGTCAAAAACCACCGCTTTTCTACATGTTGGTGATTGCGAAATATGAGTCATGTGAGGTTTTTCTGTCGGATTGATACCACGTGACTTAATAATGTTCTCACATGATAACATAAAATTTGCAATAGCAGATTTCTTATTTTTTTGACAGTGAATTATATAAAAGGATAGATAAAATTTACAACACAAATTAAATATAATACTGTTACGAAATATCCGGGGTTCGTTTGGATAGTGGGGGTTATATGGTGTGAAGAACGCTCAATCACCAGGTGGCAGTAGAAAATAAAACAAAGGCGTTTATTTACACGAGGACACACAGGACAGCACAAAGACGACAACTATATACAGCACAGAAGAGGATTAACTTCAGCCGAGACGTGCAGCATACAACACAGCATAAACCGCAGCATACAACAGACTCTACTGCAGACAGTAGCACACAGCTTAGTTCAGCACTAGCTTCACTCCGTCGCTGCTCCGCTTATCTCTGGAAGGCCAGTTCTTTACCGTCGGTTCCGACCACTCTTCAACTTCACTGGTCCACGACTACTCCATTCACCGTCGATTCCGACTACTCCTCTCTATCGCTTCCGACTACTCTCCGCTCTGGTTCACGACCCAATTCACTGTCGACTGCCCGGCAGCTGCAGTTCCTTTTATAGGTCTCAGGAGGCGGGGCTAGAAGCCTCTCAACCAATCAGGAACGTTCGAGGCTTAACTCGGTTCCTACTGGACGGATCGGGAAAATTCTGGATGTTTCGG
Source organism: Argiope bruennichi (assembly GCF_947563725.1). Lineage (NCBI taxonomy): Eukaryota > Metazoa > Arthropoda > Arachnida > Araneae > Araneidae > Argiope > Argiope bruennichi. Next base: position 75,625,713 of record NC_079160.1, read on the forward strand.
GTATAATCTATTTTGGCGCCAAAGTCGCCAAATTCGTCGCCAAGTCGCCAAATGGTCACCAAGTTTGTCGCCAAGCTCTGGGACCTCCTATGGATCCAGCTATGCTGGGAAGCAGCATCACAGATTCGCAATACAAATTTGCAATAGCGCGACAATCTAATTGCAAGAACAAGAGGTGAAGTGTGTATTGCTTCATCCCTTTGAACAATTATTTCGAGTATATTTTAATGGATTCGAAATTACATCCTATTAGCAATTATCGCATTTTTCATGCTACATACGACTTATAATGTAATTCATATCACCGGATTTATTCTATTGTATATTTGTCTTCTATTAAATCACCGTCATCAATCTTTTATAGTTTTTGCAAATCATCCCTTTTTGCAATTTTTACTTTCTTGTGTAAGAGTACAGAGAAAGAGTAGTAATTATCAAAAAATTCGAACTCTAGATTTTGACGGATCTCTAAGTTTTAGATCTCCCCAAGTTCGAAAAACATATATTTGGAAAACGTCCGTCTGTCTGTGACGAAGATAACACAAAAACGCTTTGAGCTAGAAGGTTGAAAATCGGTATGCGTTTTTTTACCAAATTTGCTCATTTCTATGAACTTATGTGCAAAATCCATCCAAAAAAAAATCTGTCTGTTCCGCTGTTCGAATATAATTTAACACGATAACTACAGGACGAAGTGAGCTAGAGAAATAACATTTGGCATATAGATTTAACATCTATTATATAGACAACTGTCAAATTTTGAGCTAAAACTGGTAACCCAGATGATTAACCCATTAAGGGGTTAATCATCTGTCGATCTATACTTTCAGAAACATGTAAATGCGATAACTCAAAAAACATAATTGCTTAAATATATCAAATTTCGTACATGAATTTGCGAGTTTAAGTGCAATTTTATGTCGATTTTTTGTTTCAATGGGGTTGAGAAGGAAGCGTTCTAAAATTCAAATTCGATTTGTGGATTTGTCAAACATTCATCGCCAAAAACCTTGCCAAGGATCGTACGATGGAGTGGATAAAAATCCGACAAATGTTAATATTTCGAAACTATTGTAAGGCAATACCTTGCAAGGCGTTCACTCGAATAACATCTTTATTAAAGTTATAACAGCTTTATTAAGTTATGGAGAGACCACCCCTACTGATTATTTTTAATCATTGATTCACTGATAAAAAGTCTTCTATAACTGCCTGAATATTAGATTTCGACCTCATGCCTTATTGTAATCGATCCAATGTTTTATTGCTCCGATCTTACGTCCCTCAAAGCTTATTATTATTATTTTTCATGATTATAGAAACACACAGTATATTGTGTTAATGTGATAGTCAAACGCAGAGACACTGATGTTGCAATTCTGTAACAATAAAAATTAATTTATTATTGCAGAATATTCATTTTCATGGGGATATGCATTACTACTGTTATTGTTGTTTCTTAAGGCAGTTGCCATGGACATGCCCGATGTTACGAAGACAGCGATTTTAAGCCGGTGGGGGAGCGTCTCTTGTTTTTATAGTACGCCCAAGAGTACGACTTTGCTACTCACGCATCACTCATTCGCTTGCACAACCCCTTTTTACATTAGGGCACATTCACACATCTCACAGATAGAACAACCATGCCCAAACCGGGACTCGAACCCAGGACGCCCAGATCACGTTACCCCTATGCCAACACGCCTGCTGCATTGCTACTTTAACTCCAAGTTGTTTTATTCTTAATATTTAATTGATTTGCTTTGGAAGATTTCCAATTATGACTTCAGTTTGGATTTATTTATTTATTTTCGATTAGAAGGAGAGGTTTTCTTTATATTTTAGCAGATAGTTTGAGCAACAAACACCTTAGCAAATAATTTAATTATTAATAATTTTTTAATATTTCGCAAGTAATTAATTTTATAGAAGAAACATAAGAAACTCCCTGTAAGAATTGTTGTTGTTTCTTATGGCACTTGCCCTGGACAAGCCCGCTGTTACGAAGACAGCGATTTTAAGCCGGTGGGGGAGCGTCTCTTGTTTTTATAGTAGCGCCAACTAGGGCCAAGAGTACGACTTCGCTATTCACGCATCACATTCGCTTGCATAACTCCTTTTTACAGGGGGGCACATTCACACATCTCACAGATAGAACAGATGAAGTACAATCGGGACTCGAACCCAAATCAAGGGGAAGACGCGCTGCCCCTATGCCAGGATGCCGGCTCCTGTAAGAATTAAAGCTATTTGTCACATTCAGTTGAAGAGAGTGATAACTTTTGAAGAAATTCCTCATACTCGGTTCAGTTCTTATGTGGCCCTGCAATGTTGGCAGTTATTCGTTTCTTAATCCATATGTTTAAAACAAAGATGAATTAATTTTATGGATTTTGTATTCATTAAACACTTAAATTCAAAAATTTGTTATGGTGCAGTGCTACAAATAATATAATGTATCACTAGTGATACATAAATCAGAGTTTAAGAAATACTGGGCTGTTTGTTTGTTTATTATATTGTCACCAGAACCGTTTGTTGGCTGTACTGCAAATTAAATCCCGGGATAGATGGATTTAGTCCAAAACTTGATAGAAATCTTCAATTTAGGTGCCGAGCCAAATTTCATTTTTCTTGCACATTGAGTTATAGTGTTCCTTAATATATGACTTCCTAAAAATCTCTGTATGCGTTTTTTCCGCTCTATGCATAAATCTAATGAAAAAAAAATGTACAAAAAATTGAAAAATCTAATGAAATATTTAAATTATTAATTTAAATTCATAACGAAGATAACTACACAAAGATTCTAGCACAATACTCTGTTACTTTGAAGATTATGGTTCTGAGAATTTGCGAGGTAATTTCCTGCTTTATTTCCTTCCTTGCAATAAACCCTAAATACATAAGATTCTTTATGTGTATGTAACTATATGAAATGTCTGGGATTCTTTGGTTACTGCAGTAACTTATTACATGTCTTAAAAGAAACAACGCATCTATAAACAAGCTATTCTTCAATCTCAGCATTCATAAGGATATCTACGGATATTACTTATTAACCTTTAATGCAAAAGAATAGAAATAATGTATGTCCTGATTAATTTGTACTCTCTGCGAGAGAAAAACGATAAAAAAGGGTCGTTACGAAAACATTATGAATATATATTTGTATAAATAAAAATGTATCACAATAACTGTATAAATATAAATATTTTGTTCACAATAGAAATAAAATTTTGCTGACAAATACTTTGAAGCATGAGGAAAATTTAGGAGGATATTTAGCCACAACCTATTAAACAGATTGCTTTATTATTTATTAATTTGTACGTGATTAGATGTAACTGGTCGCTGTGCCACTATACTCTGTTTCACCCTAACTTGGCAGTAGTGTATATTCTAGAGATGCCGAATCGCAGTCGTTATCAGGGGAACTGGGTTACTTTAAAGTACAAAGTTACTAGAAATGCAAATCACTGGCGAAACTTTATCTCGCAAATTTTTCGCCAAATAGTAAATATTTATTTACTTTATTATATTATCATTTTAAATCAGATAATTAATTTTTTCCTTATTTTCATTATTTTTTTAATATTATTGATACATTATTTTAATAAATCATTAATGTTATTTCATTTCGTTTCATCGTTTCTGAAAAGAAAACCCTAAATCTTTCAATATTCGGTAAAGCATAGTTCGGCTAATGTTTTTCGAAAAGTTATCTGTATAATCATTCACATCTTTTAAAACTTTATCTAATGTTGGGATTTCATTTCTACGAAAATATGCATGGATTTTTCTTCAAATACAGGATAATGTAAAATCATATTTTACAAGACCTGAATGTTTGGCGGAGATGTAAAAGAAAAGTGCGCCAAATATTTGACCTTGAAGACTGGTTCTAGCCAAAGTGGAATTCATTATGTCAATCTTTTAGTTTTATTCGTTCGCTTTATTTACAAAATACTTAACATATAAGCACTTCTAACTTGAGAATAATTTTAAATACATATTGACAAAAAAAGGATTTCTGTAATTTATGATATTATTTGATAAATTTCTGCGCATTTTAACTATTTTAAAGTCGAAATTGATGGAGAACTCTTTAACAACGCGGAGCGTCACATTTTCTACTTTTTACAATACTGCCAAGTTAGGGTGAAACAGAGTATAGGTGGAGTTGCCTTCACACTCTCTAATAGTAAGATATTGTGATACCTCTGAAGCTTGCTTTCTGATTTGGCATGCTGTTTGAGTTCCTTAAAATATTAAATAATTCAAAAATTTCTCTTTAGTGCAATACAAATTAAAAAATCATTGCAGTTAAATACCAAAATATTTCCTAATTTTTAACTTGCTATCTAAAAATTTGCTTCGAAGTGCACATTCCTACCTCTTCACCCACATTTGCTTGAGGCAAATTTGAAAACCCAAGGCCTAATAATCAGTCCTTTCTATTACAATAGTATGTAACATACTATTGTTGGCTAAGTATTACGTTAACTCGTTAGTATGTTTAATAGACATGAATCCTTATTCCCCTTGAGATTAATTCGGATTCTATATATTCGATTTTACAAGAAACATTTTGCACTGGATTTATGTCTTTTGAAATTTAAAGCTACTCTATCCCTATCAAACCATAGCAGAAGAGAAAATAAATATGAAAGTATAAACGTTAGTTAAAAATCAAAGATATTTAATTTTAAAATATGCTTGCGTTTTGTGAGACCACAAGAATTTGTTTCATGCCTGTATTTATTATTATGTTAATCATGTTTCTTATATGAGCACTATTATACTTCCCAAGCATTTTTACTTTCTTTAGTAATGGTTTTGCAATGAGATTCCCATTTATTTATAATACAAAAAATATTATATTATTTTCCACAAGGTGATTTCACAGTCCCAAAACTCTAACAGATGTAAAGCAAAAATGAAAAACCTTTCAATATAGAAAGTTGTAATTACAATTTAGGAGTCCCCGCAGTGTTATAATCATTAATGATCCAAAGGATCCATCTGTGCAGTGTAATTCTACTGGCAAAGCATAACATGTCACCAGATTTTGTGTAACAATTTGCTGAACATTGTTCGCAAAACAAGAGTGGACATCATTTGTTGCACATCATTTTTCTCTAGTTTACATCATTTTAGGATTACCGAAATGCTCTTGTAACACATTAACTTTTATGAATCTTGTAACGTTTCCCCTCTTCCCTCACATAGTTAATGACATTCAGACCAGATGAAACGTTTCCCGTTTCCCACACACAGTTAAGTGCATACGGACCACCAGATGTGGATCCTTTTCATTGTGAGAGTCATTGTGTCTGATCAATTGTTATTTTATCCAGATGTGGCAAAATAGATGTTTAGCCCGTTGTTTCAAATAGATCCAACAAGTCATCAAGAAACGATCAATCACTTATAACCGTTGTCAGTAAGTGTCGAACCCAGGTGCACATAAGCAGGTGTTAGTTGCGAATTGATTATAATAAACATGTGCTCAAGAGGCGGTCTGCCACACAGATGGATCCTTAACAGACACTTCCTCGATCGAGTTAGACCATTAAGGAAGTGTTGCTGAGAAGATATTGGGTGATAGGGAGCTAAAGTTCACCAATGGGAAACCAGAGGCGGACATCTGATAAAAATGAAATGCAGCATTGATTTTTTGCAGAGAAGAAGAGAAAAGGCTTCGAATTAGAAACTGAAGAGACTCAGGGGTGCAGAAAAGTTGTTCCTGATTTTCATGAGAAGCTCCGTGTGATCCAGCCTTCTGTGTTAGGGTCCATCCGATAAAGATCGGCGGATTTCTGGAGCGGCCGTTTAGAACTAACATCCTGTTAGCAGTTTTTTTATGACTTATTCTGCGATTTGATCGAGGAACTATTTCATGATTGAACTGTTATTTGATTTTTGTAAATAATATTAACCCATATGAGAACAAGTTGTTTTTTGTACATACATAAGATTGTAAATTTTAAAAAAATGCTTTGTTACGTTACTCTCTTATTTGATCAGTCTTGATCAAGATATTACAACCTCTATAATGACATAGGTGGTGAGGTCTGGGCTTCGTGGAGGCCTGGTAAGCAATATTGGTTGAAAAATGCTGAGCAATTAGATTTCTCCCAAGAAAAATGAATAATGCTCAGCGAAATATTGTATAGTATTTGATGAATTATTATCTTTTACTATGAGAAAGATGACCCAAAGAGTAATTCTGTTTAGGATTCTTTAAAAGGCCGGGATAGCCTGGTTGGTAGAGCATTGGATTCGCGTACCTTAGATTGCGAGCTCGAACCCCGCCGCAAGATTCCCCGCGTGCTTGGTGGCTGACGCGCGTATAAATCTGTCGTGGTCACAAAATCCTCCAAGTCGAGAGTAATACCACTAGGGGTACTGGATCAGGGGTGATCGTTCTCTGACTCAGGTCTAAATTGCGATCTGTGGTTGTGTGAATGAAGTCCGCCCCGTAAAAAGGGTTGTGACGTGTGTATAGCTAAGTCATTCTCTTGACCCTAGATAGAGCTACTATAAAAACAAGAGACGTGCTGCCAGTGGCTAAAAATCGCTGTCTTCGTAACAGCGGGCTTGTCTAAAATGGCAAGTTCCATAAGAAACAACAACAGGAGTCTTTAAATCATTATTGAATCGTTATATAGCAGCTGAGGTTAGGGAATGTATAGTACAAGGCATATTTTCCTTTATTATGAAAAGATCGGTGTATAGACGAGTCTCTTGGATCATTAATGGACTACATTATAGTGGAACCTCAGGAATGTATGGTATATATCTAATACAACCTCCTACACAAATTTTCTGTTTATTTCCTTCTAGACTGCAATAGTCAATGGGACTTTATAGCCACTCTGTATATCTTTAACTAACATGAGTGTTATCTCTAGATTTCATCGTACATATCTACAATAAGACACATCACAAATTTCACGACATAATGATGGAAATCCGATATACATTCTGGAACACTTTGATTGATTTGATCCAAAAATTGAGCATGGACCTATAATTTTAATGTCAAGATGTTACATTAAATTTTTGTCATCTAATAAATTGCGTTTTCGATTTATCGTGTTCACATATTCACAAACACACACGCTCACACTATCTGTTCACAGCCTATCCTCTGATGGATTTGGTCCAAAATTTGGTGATATCTACAATTTTGGGATGAAGATTGCTATCTAAAATTCATCACCTAGCATTATGTATTTTGATTCAGATGCATAGACGTAAAAATGGATATATTTCATAAATGATTTTACCAAACTTGGTAAATCTAGGAAATTCATAAAAATTTATAAAGTCCAATTTTTTTCACGATTTCAATACAATCTATTTCTATACGAAAAAAAAAAAAAAAAAAAAAACATAACCCCCCCCCCAAAAAAAAAAATATGCACTTAAGTAATTTTTGTACATATATTTTTTTAATTTACGGAAAAATTTCCAACGGCTGAAAAGCAGTTACTTCTGAAAAGATTTAAAAAAACACCTTTTGAGCTCTTTCAGTTAAAAGAATTTCTAAAAAGTATCGTTTAGAATTTCCCCAATTTAGTTCAGTACTTAAAAAAAATATTTTTCTTTAAAAAGTAAGTAAAATTTAATATATATTTCAAAATAATGAATAAATAAAAATTCTCAGAAGCATTTCAAAACTAATTTTTTATTAATAGTATTTTTTAATCCACTGCTATATGGCTTTTTTTTGCCCCCAATTGATGTGAGAATTTAAGCGCTCTTCATTTTTTAAGCCTGGGAATTAACTTTATTTCCTAATTTTGAAAGGCTTAAAAAAGGTTTTCATTATTTACGCTTAAATTTTTTTCCGTATTCTTTTAAGTGTGATTAATGCACGTTAAGCGCTACGATAACGCAAATAAATGAATTTTTCTTTCATTTCGACCAGACTCTTTGATCTTTTCTTTTAAGTACCATAAAAGAAAATATTTCACTTACGGTTGAGTGCCTAGTTAATCTTATCAAGTGATTATATTGCGCTTTTTAATCATTAGGTATAGTTAAGAAAGTTTAAAAAAATACGATCTGCTTGCTTTAGTAATATTACTTCAAGGTCAGAAAAAAAATGGCCTTTTATCGAACTATTTGCGTTATGAGCATATCAAACAATGAGAAGCTGTTTAAAAGAAATTTTTCGAGAGCAGATTTAGTCCGAAATGTGTTATGACTCGCTTTATGTTTAACTTCGTTTGTTAGTGGAAATCCTGTTACGATTACATTCGTGCAAAATCTTTTTTCTTTTTTTGTTTTCGATTTATTAGTAATAAGTTAATATCCTTTCCTTTATTTTCTAAGCACAACCACTTATTAAGTAATCTCATTGCCATGCCATTATTCTATTCACCTGTTATGTGAGGAGGTTGAGAACCTTGAGTTCAAGAACTCCTTGACACTCTATTTAAATCGACGAATCTTACAATTATTTTGAAACTCTTTCTTTTGACCAATTTGGTTCAAAATTTGACCCAAACCTGATGATAATATCGTATAACAAATATCACCCTTCTGGCTCCCTTCTTTGCTAAGCTTACTCTATTCACCTGCTATGTCTAGAGGTTAAGAACATTGAGTTCAAGAACTCCGTGACACTCCCTTCAAATCGGCAGATCTTACAATCATTTTGGAACTCTTTCTTTTGATCAGCTTGATTCAACATTTGGCACAGACCTGATGATAATATCGTATAACAAATATCACCCTTCTGGCTCCCTTCTTTGCTAAGCTTACTCTATTCACCTGCTATGTCTAGAGGTTAAGAACATTGAGTTCAAGAACTCCGTGACACTCCCTTCAAATCGGCAGATCTTACAATCATTTTGGAACTCTTTCTTTTGATCAGCTTGATTCAACATTTGACACAGACCTGATGATAATATCGTATAACAAATATCACCCTTCTGGCTCCCTTCTTTGCTAAGCTTACTCTATTCACCTGCTATGTCTAGAGGTTAAGAACATTGAGTTCAAGAACTCCGTGACACTCCCTTCAAATCGGAAGATCTTACAATCAATTTGGAACTCTTTCTTTTGATCAGCTTGATTCAACATTTGACACAGACCTGATGATAATATCGTATAACAAATATCACCCTTCTGGCTCCCTTCTTTGCTAAGCTTACTCTATTCACCTGCTATGTCTAGAGGTTAAGAACATTGAGTTCAAGAACTCCGTGACACTCCCTTCAAATCGGCAGATCTTACAATCATTTTGGAACTCTTTCTTTTGATCAGCTTGATTCAACATTTGACACAGACCTGATGATAATATCGTATAACAAATATCACCCTTCTGGCTCCCTTCTTTGCTAAGCTTACTCTATTCACCTGCTATGTCTAGAGGTTAAGAACATTGAGTTCAAGAACTCCGTGACACTCCCTTCAAATCGGCAGATCTTACAATCATTTTGGAAATCTTTCTTTTGATCAGCTTGATTCAACATTTGACACAGACCTGATGATAATATCGTATAACAAATATCACCCTTCTGGCTCCCTTCTTTGCTAAGCTTACTCTATTCACCTGCTATGTCTAGAGGTTAAGAACATTGAGTTAAAGAACTCCGTGACACTCCCTTCAAATCGGCAGATCTTACAATCATTTTGGAACTCTTTCTTTTGATCAGCTTGATTCAACATTTGACACAGACCTGATGATAATATCGTATAACAAATATCACCCTTCTGGCTCCCTTCTTTGCTAAGCTTACTCTATTCACCTGCTATGTCTAGAGGTTAAGAACATTGAGTTAAAGAACTCCGTGACACTCCCTTCAAATCGGAAGATCTTACAATCATTTTGGAACTCTTTCTTTTGATCAGCTTGATTCAACATTTGACACAGACCTGATGATAATATCGTATAACAAATATCACCCTTCTGGCTCCCTTCTTTGCTAAGCTTACTCTATTCTCCTGCTATGTCTAGAGGTTAAGAACATTGAGTTCAAGAACTCCGTGACACTCCCTTCAAATCGGCAGATCTTACAATCATTTTGGAACTCTTTCTTTTGATCAGCTTGATTCAACATTTGACACAGACCTGATGATAATATCGTATAACAAATATCACCCTTCTGGCTCCCTTCTTTGCTACGCTTACTCTATTCACCTGCTATGTCTAGAGGTTAAGAACATTGAGTTCAAGAACTCCGTGACACTCCCTTCAAATCGGAAGATCTTACAATCATTTTGGAACTCTTTCTTTTGATCAGCTTGATTCAACATTTGACACAGACCTGATGATAATATCGTATAACAAATATCACCCTTCTGGCTCCCTTCTTTGCTAAGCTTACTCTATTCACCTGCTATGTCTAGAGGTTAAGAACATTGAGTTCAAGAACTCCGTGACACTCCCTTCAAATCGGCAGATCTTACAATCATTTTGGAACTCTTTCTTTTGATCAGCTTGATTCAACATTTGACACAGACCTGATGATAATATCGTATAACAAATATCACCCTTCTGGCTCCCTTCTTTGCTAAGCTTACTCTATTCACCTGCTATGTCTAGAGGTTAAGAACATTGAGTTCAAGAACTCCGTGACACTCCCTTCAAATCGGAAGATCTTACAATCATTTTGGAACTCTTTCTTTTGATCAGCTTGATTCAACATTTGACACAGACCTGATGATAATATCGTATAACAAATATCACCCTTCTGGCTCCCTTCTTTGCTAAGCTTACTCTATTCACCTGCTATGTCTAGAGGTTAAGAACATTGAGTTCAAGAACTCCGTGACACTCCCTTCAAATCGGCAGATCTTACAATCATTTTGGAACTCTTTCTTTTGATCAGCTTGATTCAACATTTGACACAGACCTGATGATAATATCGTATAACAAATATCACCCTTCTGGCTCCCTTCTTTGCTAAGCTTACTCTATTCACCTGCTATGTCTAGAGGTTAAGAACATTGAGTTCAAGAACTCCGTGACACTCCCTTCAAATCGGAAGATCTTACAATCATTTTGGAACTCTTTCTTTTGATCAGCTTGATTCAACATTTGACACAGACCTGATGATAATATCGTATAACAAATATCACCCTTCTGGCTCCCTTCTTTGCTAAGCTTACTCTATTCACCTGCTATGTCTAGAGGTTAAGAACATTGAGTTCAAGAACTCCGTGACACTCCCTTCAAATCGGCAGATCTTACAATCATTTTGGAACTCTTTCTTTTGATCAGCTTGATTCAACATTTGACACAGACCTGATGATAATATCGTATAACAAATATCACCCTTCTGGCTCCCTTCTTTGCTAAGCTTACTCTATTCACCTGCTATGTCTAGAGGTTAAGAACATTGAGTTAAAGAACTCCGTGACACTACCTTCAAATCGGAAGATCTTACAATCATTTTGGAACTCTTTCTTTTGATCAGCTTGATTCAACATTTGACACAGACCTGATGATAATATCGTATAAGAAATGTACCCTTCTGGCTCCCTTCTTTGCTAAGCTTACTCTATTCACCTGCTATGTCTAGAGGTTAAGAACATTGAGTTCAAGAACTCCGTGACACTCCCTTCAAATCGGAAGATCTTACAATCAATTTGGAACTCTTTCTTTTGATCAGCTTGATTCAACATTTGACACAGACCTGATGATAATATCGTATAAGAAATATCACCCTTCTGGCTCCCTTCTTTGCTAATCTTACTCTATTCACCTGCTATGTCTAGAGGTTAAGAACATTGAGTTCAAGAACTCCGTGACACTCCCTTCAAATCGGAAGATCTTACAATCATTTTGGAACTCTTTCTTTTGATCAGCTTGATTCAACATTTGACACAGACCTGATGATAATATCGTATAAGAAATATCACCCTTCTGGCTCCCTTCTTTGCTAAGCTTACTCTATTCACCTGCTATGTCTAGAGGTTAAGAACATTGAGTTCAAGAACTCCGTGACACTCCCTTCAAATCGGCAGATCTTACAATCATTTTGGAACTCTTTCTTTTGATCAGCTTGATTCAACATTTGACACAGACCTGATGATAATATCGTATAAGAAATATCACCCTTCTGGCTCCCTTCTTTGCTAAGCTTACTCTATTCACCTGCTATGTCTAGAGGTTAAGAACATTGAGTTCAAGAACTCCGTGACACTCCCTTCAAATCGGAAGATCTTACAATCATTTTGGAACTCTTTCTTTTGATCAGCTTGATTCAACATTTGACACAGACCTGATGATAATATCGTATAACAAATATCACCCTTCTGGCTCCCTTCTTTGCTAAGCTTACTCTATTCACCTGCTATGTCTAGAGGTTCAGAACATTGAGTTCAAGAACTCCGTGACACTCCCTTCAAATCGGCAGATCTTACAATCATTTTGGAACTCTTTCTTTTGATCAGCTTGATTCAACATTTGACACAGACCTGATGATAATATCGTATAACAAATATCACCCTTCTGGCTCCCTTCTTTGCTAAGCTTACTCTATTCACCTGCTATGTCTAGAGGTTAAGAACATTGAGTTAAAGAACTCCGTGACACTCCCTTCAAATCGGAAGATCTTACAATCATTTTGGAACTCTTTCTTTTGATCAGCTTGATTCAACATTTGACACAGACCTGATGATAATATCGTATAAGAAATGTACCCTTCTGGCTCCCTTCTTTGCTAAGCTTACTCTATTCATCTGCTATGTCTAGAGGTTAAGAACATTGAGTTCAAGAACTCCGTGACACTCCCTTCAAATCGGAAGATCTTACAATCATTTTGGAACTCTTTCTTTTGATCAGCTTGATTCAACATTTGACACAGACCTGATGATAATATCGTATAAGAAATATCACCCTTCTGGCTCCCTTCTTTGCTAAGCTTACTCTATTCACCTGCTATGTCTAGAGGCTAAGAACATTGAGTTCAAGAACTCCGTGACACTCCCTTCAAATCGGCAGATCTTACAATCATTTTGGAACTCTTTCTTTTGATCAGCTTGATTCAACATTTGACACAGACCTGATGATAATATCGTATAAGAATTATCACCCTTCTGGCTCCCTTCTTTGCTAAGCTTACTCTATTCACCTGCTATGTCTAGAGGTTAAGAACATTGAGTTCAAGAACTCCGTGACACTCCCTTCAAATCGGAAGATCTTACAATCATTTTGGAACACTTTCTTTTGATCAGCTTGATTCAACATTTGACACAGACCTGATGATAATATCGTATAAGAAATATCACCCTTCTGGCTCCCTTCTTTGCTAAGCTTACTCTATTCACCTGCTATGTCTAGAGGTTAAGAACATTGAGTTCAAGAACTCCGTGACACTCCCTTCAAATCGGAAGATCTTACAATCATTTTGGAACTCTTTCTTTTGATCAACTTGATTCAACATTTGACACAGACCTGATGATAATATCGTATAACAAATATCACCCTTCTGGCTCCCTTCTTTGCTAAGCTTACTCTATTCACCTGCTATGTCTAGAGGTTAAGAACATTGAATTAAAGAACTCCGTGACACTCCCTTCAAATCGGAAGATCTTACAATCATTTTGGAACTCTTTCTTTTGATCAGCTTGATTCAACATTTGACACAGACCTGATGATAATATCGTATAACAAATATCACCCTTCTGGCTCCCTTCTTTGCTAAGCTTACTCTATTCACCTGCTATGTCTAGAGGTTAAGAACATTGAGTTAAAGAACTCCGTGACACTCCCTTCAAATCGGAAGATCTTACAATAAATTTGGAACTCTTTCTTTTGATCAGCTTGATTCAACATTTGACACAGACCTGATGATAATATCGTATAACAAATATCACCCTTCTGGCTCCCTTCTTTGCTAAGCTTACTCTATTCACCTGCTATGTCTAGAGGTTAAGAACATTGAGTTCAAGAACTCCGTGACACTCCCTTCAAATCGGAAGATCTTACAATCATTTTGGAACTCTTTCTTTTGATCAGCTTGATTCAACATTTGACACAGACCTGATGATAATATCGTATAACAAATATCACCCTTCTGGCTTCCTTCTTTGCTAAGCTTACTCTATTCACCTGCTATGTCTAGAGGTTAAGAACATTGAGTTAAAGAACTCCGTGACACTCCCTTCAAATCGGAAGATCTTACAATCATTTTGGAACTCTTTCTTTTGATCAGCTTGATTCAACATTTGACACAGACCTGATGATAATATCGTATAACAAATACCACCCTTCTGGCTCCCTTCTTTGCTAAGCTTACTCTATTCACCTGCTATGTCTAGAGGTTAAGAACATTGAGTTCAAGAACTCCGTGACACTCCCTTCAAATCGGAAGATCTTACAATCATTTTGGAACTCTTTCTTTTGATCAGCTTGATTCAACATTTGACACAGACCTGATGATAATATCGTATAACAAATATCACCCTTCTGGCTCCCTTCTTTGCTAAGCTTACTCTATTCACCTGCTATGTCTAGAGGTTAAGAACATTGAGTTCAAGAACTCCGTGACACTCCCTTCAAATCGGCAGATCTTACAATCATTTTGGAACTCTTTCTTTTGATCAGCTTGATTCAACATTTGACACAGACCTGATGATAATATCGTATAACAAATATCACCCTTCTGGCTCCCTTCTTTGCTAAGCTTACTCTATTCACCTGCTATGTCTAGAGGTTAAGAACATTGAGTTCAAGAACTCCGTGACACTCCCTTCAAATCGGAAGATCTTACAATCATTTTGGAACTCTTTCTTTTGATCAGCTTGATTCAACATTTGACACAGACCTGATGATAATATCGTATAAGAAATATCACCCTTCTGGCTCCCTTCTTTGCTAAGCTTACTCTATTCACCTGCTATGTCTAGAGGTTAAGAACATTGAGTTCAAGAACTCCGTGACACTCCCTTCAAATCGGAAGATCTTACAATCAATTTGGAACTCTTTCTTTTGATCAGCTTGATTCAACATTTGACACAGACCTGATGATAATATCGTATAAGAAATATCACCCTTCTGGCTCCCTTCTTTGCTAAGCTTACTCTATTCACCTGCTATGTCTAGAGGTTAAGAACATTGAGTTCAAGAACTCCGTGACACTCCCTTCAAATCGGAAGATCTTACAATCATTTTGGAACTCTTTCTTTTGATCAGCTTGATTCAACATTTGACACAGACCTGATGATAATATCGTATAAGAAATATCACCCTTCTGGCTCCCTTCTTTGCTAAGCTTACTCTATTCACCTGCTATGTCTAGAGGTTAAGAACATTGAGTTCAAGAACTCCGTGACACTCCCTTCAAATCGGCAGATCTTACAATCATTTTGGAACTCTTTCTTTTGATCAGCTTGATTCAACATTTGACACAGACCTGATGATAATATCGTATAAGAAATATCACCCTTCTGGCTCCCTTCTTTGCTAAGCTTACTCTATTCACCTGCTATGTCTAGAGGTTAAGAACATTGAGTTCAAGAACTCCGTGACACTCCCTTCAAATCGGAAGATCTTACAATCATTTTGGAACTCTTTCTTTTGATCAGCTTGATTCAACATTTGACACAGACCTGATGATAATATCGTATAAGAAATATCACCCTTCTGGCTCCCTTCTTTGCTAAGCTTACTCTATTCACCTGCTATGTCTAGAGGTTAAGAACATTGAGTTCAAGTACTCCGTGACACTCCCTTCAAATCGGAAGATCTTACAATCATTTTGGAACTCTTTCTTTTGATCAACTTGATTCAACATTTGACACAGACCTGATGATAATATCGTATAAGAAATATCACCCTTCTGGCTCCCTTCTTTGCTAAGCTTACTCTATTCACCTGCTATGTCTAGAGGTTAAGAACATTGAGTTAAAGAACTCCGTGACACTCCCTTCAAATCGGAAGATCTTACAATCATTTTGGAACTCTTTCTTTTGATCAGCTTGATTCAACATTTGACACAGACCTGATGATAATATCGTATAACAAATATCACCCTTCTGGCTCCCTTCTTTGCTAAGCTTACTCTATTCACCTGCTATGTCTAGAGGTTAAGAACATTGAGTTAAAGAACTCCGTGACACTCCCTTCAAATCGGAAGATCTTACAATCAATTTGGAACTCTTTCTTTTGATCAGCTTGATTCAACATTTGACACAGACCTGATGATAATATCGTATAACAAATATCACCCTTCTGGCTCCCTTCTTTGCTAAGCTTACTCTATTCACCTGCTATGTCTAGAGGTTAAGAACATTGAGTTCAAGAACTCCGTGACACTCCCTTCAAATCGGAAGATCTTACAATCATTTTGGAACTCTTTCTTTTGATCAGCTTGATTCAACATTTGACACAGACCTGATGATAATATCGTATAACAAATATCACCCTTCTGGCTCCCTTCTTTGCTAAGCTTACTCTATTCACCTGCTATGTCTAGAGGTTAAGAACATTGAGTTAAAGAACTCCGTGACACTCCCTTCAAATCGGCAGATCTTACAATCATTTTGGAACTCTTTCTTTTGATCAGCTTGATTCAACATTTGACACAGACCTGATGATAATATCGTATAACAAATATCACCCTTCTGGCTCCCTTCTTTGCTAAGCTTACTCTATTCACCTGCTATGTCTAGAGGTTAAGAACATTGAGTTCAAGAACTCCGTGACACTCCCTTCAAATCGGAAGATCTTACAATCATTTTGGAACTCTTTCTTTTGATCAGCTTGATTCAACATTTGACACAGACCTGATGATAATATCGTATAACAAATATCACCCTTCTGGCTCCCTTCTTTGCTAAGCTTACTCTATTCACCTGCTATGTCTAGAGGTTAAGAACATTGAGTTAAAGAACTCCGTGACACTCCCTTCAAATCGGAAGATCTTACAATCAATTTGGAACTCTTTCTTTTGATCAGCTTGATTCAACATTTGACACAGACCTGATGATAATATCGTATAACAAATATCACCCTTCTGGCTCCCTTCTTTGCTAAGCTTACTCTATTCACCTGCTATGTCTAGAGGTTAAGAACATTGAGTTCAAGAACTCCGTGACACTCCCTTCAAATCGGAAGATCTTACAATCATTTTGGAACTCTTTCTTTTGATCAGCTTGATTCAACATTTGACACAGACCTGATGATAATATCGTATAACAAATATCACCCTTCTGGCTCCCTTCTTTGCTAAGCTTACTCTATTCACCTGCTATGTCTAGAGGTTAAGAACATTGAGTTCAAGAACTCCGTGACACTCCCTTCAAATCGGAAGATCTTACAATCATTTTGGAACTCTTTCTTTTGATCAACTTGATTCAACATTTGACACAGACCTGATGATAATATCGTATAACAAATATCACCCTTCTGGCTCCCTTCTTTGCTAAGCTTACTCTATTCACCTGCTATGTCTAGAGGTTAAGAACATTGAGTTAAAGAACTCCGTGACACTCCCTTCAAATCGGAAGATCTTACAATCATTTTGGAACTCTTTCTTTTGATCAGCTTGATTCAACATTTGACACAGACCTGATGATAATATCGTATAACAAATATCACCCTTCTGGCTCCCTTCTTTGCTAAGCTTACTCTATTCACCTGCTATGTCTAGAGGTTAAGAACATTGAGTTAAAGAACTCCGTGACACTCCCTTCAAATCGGAAGATCTTACAATCAATTTGGAACTCTTTCTTTTGATCAGCTTGATTCAACATTTGACACAGACCTGATGATAATATCGTATAACAAATATCACCCTTCTGGCTCCCTTCTTTGCTAAGCTTACTCTATTCACCTGCTATGTCTAGAGGTTAAGAACATTGAGTTCAAGAACTCCGTGACACTCCCTTCAAATCGGAAGATCTTACAATCATTTTGGAACTCTTTCTTTTGATCAGCTTGATTCAACATTTGACACAGACCTGATGATAATATCGTATAACAAATATCACCCTTCTGGCTCCCTTCTTTGCTAAGCTTACTCTATTCACCTGCTATGTCTAGAGGTTAAGAACATTGAGTTCAAGAACTCCGTGACACTCCCTTCAAATCGGCAGATCTTACAATCATTTTGGAACTCTTTCTTTTGATCAGCTTGATTCAACATTTGACACAGACCTGATGATAATATCGTATAACAAATATCACCCTTCTGGCTCCCTTCTTTGCTAAGCTTACTCTATTCACCTGCTATGTCTAGAGGTTAAGAACATTGAGTTCAAGAACTCCGTGACACTCCCTTCAAATCGGAAGATCTTACAATCATTTTGGAACTCTTTCTTTTGATCAGCTTGATTCAACATTTGACACAGACCTGATGATAATATCGTATAACAAATATCACCCTTCTGGCTCCCTTCTTTGCTAAGCTTACTCTATTCACCTGCTATGTCTAGAGGTTAAGAACATTGAGTTCAAGAACTCCGTGACACTCCCTTCAAATCGGAAGATCTTACAATCAATTTGGAACTCTTTCTTTTGATCAGCTTGATTCAACATTTGACACAGACCTGATGATAATATCGTATAAGAAATATCACCCTTCTGGCTCCCTTCTTTGCTAAGCTTACTCTATTCACCTGCTATGTCTAGAGGTTAAGAACATTGAGTTCAAGAACTCCGTGACACTCCCTTCAAATCGGAAGATCTTACAATCATTTTGGAACTCTTTCTTTTGATCAGCTTGATTCAACATTTGACACAGACCTGATGATAATATCGTATAAGAAATATCACCCTTCTGGCTCCCTTCTTTGCTAAGCTTACTCTATTCACCTGCTATGTCTAGAGGTTAAGAACATTGAGTTCAAGAACTCCGTGACACTCCCTTCAAATCGGAAGATCTTACAATCATTTTGGAACTCTTTCTTTTGATCAGCTTGATTCAACATTTGACACAGACCTGATGATAATATCGTATAAGAAATATCACCCTTCTGGCTCCCTTCTTTGCTAAGCTTACTCTATTCACCTGCTATGTCTAGAGGTTAAGAACATTGAGTTCAAGAACTCCGTGACACTCCCTTCAAATCGGAAGATCTTACAATCATTTTGGAACTCTTTCTTTTGATCAACTTGATTCAACATTTGACACAGACCTGATGATAATATCGTATAACAAATATCACCCTTCTGGCTCCCTTCTTTGCTAAGCTTACTCTATTCACCTGCTATGTCTATAGGTTAAGAACATTGAGTTAAAGAACTCCGTGACACTCCCTTCAAATCGGAAGATCTTACAATCATTTTGGAACTCTTTCTTTTGATCAGCTTGATTCAACATTTGACACAGACCTGATGATAATATCGTATAACAAATATCACCCTTCTGGCTCCCTTCTTTGCTAAGCTTACTCTATTCACCTGCTATGTCTAGAGGTTAAGAACATTGAGTTAAAGAACTCCGTGACACTCCCTTCAAATCGGAAGATCTTACAATCAATTTGGAACTCTTTCTTTTGATCAGCTTGATTCAACATTTGACACAGACCTGATGATAATATCGTATAACAAATATCACCCTTCTGGCTCCCTTCTTTGCTAAGCTTACTCTATTCACCTGCTATGTCTAGAGGTTAAGAACATTGAGTTCAAGAACTCCGTGACACTCCCTTCAAATCGGAAGATCTTACAATCATTTTGGAACTCTTTCTTTTGATCAGCTTGATTCAACATTTGACACAGACCTGATGATAATATCGTATAACAAATATCACCCTTCTGGCTCCCTTCTTTGCTAAGCTTACTCTATTCACCTGCTATGTCTAGAGGTTAAGAACATTGAGTTAAAGAACTCCGTGACACTCCCTTCAAATCGGAAGATCTTACAATCATTTTGGAACTCTTTCTTTTGATCAGCTTGATTCAACATTTGACACAGACCTGATGATAATATCGTATAACAAATATCACCCTTCTGGCTCCCTTCTTTGCTAAGCTTACTCTATTCACCTGCTATGTCTAGAGGTTAAGAACATTGAGTTCAAGAACTCCGTGACACTCCCTTCAAATCGGAAGATCTTACAATCATTTTGGAACTCTTTCTTTTGATCAGCTTGATTCAACATTTGACACAGACCTGATGATAATATCGTATAACAAATATCACCCTTCTGGCTCTCTTCTTTGCTAAGCTTACTCTATTCACCTGCTATGTCTAGAGGTTAAGAACATTGAGTTAAAGAACTCCGTGACACTCCCTTCAAATCGGAAGATCTTACAATCATTTTGGAACTCTTTCTTTTGATCAGCTTGATTCAACATTTGACACAGACCTGATGATAATATCGTATAACAAATATCACCCTTCTGGCTCCCTTCTTTGCTAAGCTTACTCTATTCACCTGCTATGTCTAGAGGTTAAGAACATTGAGTTAAAGAACTCCGTGACACTCCCTTCAAATCGGAAGATCTTACAATCATTTTGGAACTCTTTCTTTTGATCAGCTTGATTCAACATTTGACACAGACCTGATGATAATATCGTATAACAAATATCACCCTTCTGGCTCTCTTCTTTGCTAAGCTTACTCTATTCACCTGCTATGTCTAGAGGTTAAGAACATTGAGTTAAAGAACTCCGTGACACTCCCTTCAAATCGGAAGATCTTACAATCAATTTGGAACTCTTTCTTTTGATCAGCTTGATTCAACATTTGACACAGACCTGATGATAATATCGTATAAGAAATATCACCCTTCTGGCTCCCTTCTTTGCTAAGCTTACTCTATTCACCTGCTATGTCTAGAGGTTAAGAACATTGAGTTAAAGAACTCCGTGACACTCCCTTCAAATCGGAAGATCTTACAATCATTTTGGAACTCTTTCTTTTGATCAGCTTGATTCAACATTTGACACAGACCTGATGATAATATCGTATAACAAATACCACCCTTCTGGCTCCCTTCTTTGCTAAGCTTACTCTATTCACCTGCTATGTCTAGAGGTTAAGAACATTGAGTTCAAGAACTCCGTGACACTCCCTTCAAATCGGAAGATCTTACAATCATTTTGGAACTCTTTCTTTTGATCAGCTTGATTCAACATTTGACACAGACCTGATGATAATATCGTATAACAAATATCACCCTTCTGGCTCCCTTCTTTGCTAAGCTTACTCTATTCACCTGCTATGTCTAGAGGTTAAGAACATTGAGTTCAAGAACTCCGTGACACTCCCTTCAAATCGGCAGATCTTACAATCATTTTGGAACTCTTTCTTTTGATCAGCTTGATTCAACATTTGACACAGACCTGATGATAATATCGTATAACAAATATCACCCTTCTGGCTCCCTTCTTTGCTAAGCTTACTCTATTCACCTGCTATGTCTAGAGGTTAAGAACATTGAGTTAAAGAACTCCGTGACACTCCCTTCAAATCGGAAGATCTTACAATCAATTTGGAACTCTTTCTTTTGATCAGCTTGATTCAACATTTGACACAGACCTGATGATAATATCGTATAAGAAATATCACCCTTCTGGCTCCCTTCTTTGCTAAGCTTACTCTATTCACCTGCTATGTCTAGAGGTTAAGAACATTGAGTTAAAGAACTCCGTGACACTCCCTTCAAATCGGAAGATCTTACAATCATTTTGGAACTCTTTCTTTTGATCAGCTTGATTCAACATTTGACACAGACCTGATGATAATATCGTATAACAAATACCACCCTTCTGGCTCCCTTCTTTGCTAAGCTTACTCTATTCACCTGCTATGTCTAGAGGTTAAGAACATTGAGTTCAAGAACTCCGTGACACTCCCTTCAAATCGGAAGATCTTACAATCATTTTGGAACTCTTTCTTTTGATCAGCTTGATTCAACATTTGACACAGACCTGATGATAATATCGTATAACAAATATCACCCTTCTGGCTCCCTTCTTTGCTAAGCTTACTCTATTCACCTGCTATGTCTAGAGGTTAAGAACATTGAGTTCAAGAACTCCGTGACACTCCCTTCAAATCGGCAGATCTTACAATCATTTTGGAACTCTTTCTTTTGATCAGCTTGATTCAACATTTGACACAGACCTGATGATAATATCGTATAACAAATATCACCCTTCTGGCTCCCTTCTTTGCTAAGCTTACTCTATTCACCTGCTATGTCTAGAGGTTAAGAACATTGAGTTAAAGAACTCCGTGACACTCCCTTCAAATCGGAAGATCTTACAATCATTTTGGAACTCTTTCTTTTGATCAGCTTGATTCAACATTTGACACAGACCTGATGATAATATCGTATAATAAATATCACCCTTCTGGCTCCCTTCTTTGCTAAGCTTACTCTATTCACCTGCTATGTCTAGAGGTTAAGAACATTGAGTTAAAGAACTCCGTGACACTCCCTTCAAATCGGAAGATCTTACAATCAATTTGGAACTCTTTCTTTTGATCAGCTTGATTCAACATTTGACACAGACCTGATGATAATATCGTATAAGAAATATCACCCTTCTGGCTCCCTTCTTTGCTAAGCTTACTCTATTCACCTGCTATGTCTAGAGGTTAAGAACATTGAGTTAAAGAACTCCGTGACACTCCCTTCAAATCGGAAGATCTTACAATCATTTTGGAACTCTTTCTTTTGATCAGCTTGATTCAACATTTGACACAGACCTGATGATAATATCGTATAACAAATACCACCCTTCTGGCTCCCTTCTTTGCTAAGCTTACTCTATTCACCTGCTATGTCTAGAGGTTAAGAACATTGAGTTCAAGAACTCCGTGACACTCCCTTCAAATCGGAAGATCTTACAATCATTTTGGAACTCTTTCTTTTGATCAGTTTGATTCAACATTTGACACAGACCTGATGATAATATCGTATAACAAATATCACCCTTCTGGCTCCCTTCTTTGCTAAGCTTACTCTATTCACCTGCTATGTCTAGAGGTTAAGAACATTGAGTTCAAGAACTCCGTGACACTCCCTTCAAATCGGCAGATCTTACAATCATTTTGGAACTCTTTCTTTTGATCAGCTTGATTCAACATTTGACACAGACCTGATGATAATATCGTATAACAAATATCACCCTTCTGGCTCCCTTCTTTGCTAAGCTTACTCTATTCACCTGCTATGTCTAGAGGTTAAGAACATTGAGTTAAAGAACTCCGTGACACTCCCTTCAAATCGGAAGATCTTACAATCATTTTGGAACTCTTTCTTTTGATCAGCTTGATTCAACATTTGACACAGACCTGATGATAATATCGTATAACAAATATCACCCTTCTGGCTCTCTTCTTTGCTAAGCTTACTCTATTCACCTGCTATGTCTAGAGGTTAAGAACATTGAGTTAAAGAACTCCGTGACACTCCCTTCAAATCGGAAGATCTTACAATCATTTTGGAACTCTTTCTTTTGATCAGCTTGATTCAACATTTGACACAGACCTGATGATAATATCGTATAACAAATATATCCATCTAGCTCCTTTCAAAGCGGAGCCATTACTCTATTCATCTGCTATGTCAGGAGGTTAAGAACCTCGAGTTCAAGAACTCCGTGACACTCCCTTGAAATCGGAAGATCTTACAATCATTTTGGAACTCTTTCTTTTGATCAGCTTGATTCAACATTTGACACAGACCTGATGATAATATCGTATAACAAATATATCCATCTAGCTCCTTTCAAAGCGGAGCCATTACTCTATTCATCTGCTATGTCAGGAGGTTAAGAACCTCGAGTTCGAGAACTCCGTGACACTCCCTTCAAATCGGAAGATCTTACAATCATTTTGGAACTCTTTCTTTTGATCAGCTTGATTCAACATTTGACACAGACCTGATGATAATATCGTATAACAAATATATCCATCTAGCTCCTTTCAAAGCGGAGCCATTACTCTATTCACCTGCTATGTCTAGAGGTTAAGAACATTGAGTTCAAGAACTCCGTGACACTCCCTTCAAATCGGAAGATCTTACAATCATTTTGGAACTCTTTCTTTTGATCAGCTTGATTCAACATTTGACACAGACCTGATGATAATATCGTATAACAAATATATCCATCTAGCTCCTTTCAAAGCGGAGCCATTACTCTATTCATCTGCTATGTCAGGAGGTTAAGAACCTCGAGTTCAAGAACTCCGTGACACTCCCTTCAATCGGCTAATCGTACAATTATTTTGGAACTCTTTCTTTTGACCAATTTGAATCAAAATTTGACACAGATCTGATGATAATATCGTATAACAAATATCATCCATCTAGTTCCCTATTTTTCAAAACTACCGCCATTACTCTATTCATCTGATATGTCAGGAGGTTAATAACCTTGAGTTCAAGAATTCCGTGACACTCCCTTCAATCGGCTAATCGTACAATCATTTTGGAACTCTTTCTTTTTATGAATTTGAATCAAAATTTGACACAGATCTGATGATAATATCGTATAACAAGTATCATCCATCTTGTTCCCTATTTTTCAAAACTACCGCCATTACTCTATTCATCTGCTATGTCAGGAGGTTAATAACCTTGAGTTCAAGAATTCCGTGACACTCCCTTCAATCGGCTAATCGTACAATCATTTTGGAACTCTTTCTTTTGATCAATTTGAATCAAAATTTGACATAGATCTGATGACAATATCATATACCAAATATCATCCATCTAGTTCACTGCGTTTCTGAGCTACCGTATTCACAACCACAAAGATGTCAACTGACAGACTTCCCAGTAACAGAGTTAGTTCTAAACTTGAAAGCAATCTATAATTTTGAAGTTAAGAAAACTTACCTCATTTCATCTATCTAATTTGTTGATCGTACTTTATATTGATTGTATTTTAGATTTTATGTTTTCACTTACTGATAGGTAAAGTAACCAACCGACCATCCGAGTCATGGACACAATTAAAAAATGCTTTAAACAAAAACAACACAGGTTAAAAATGAAATTTAATCAATGTTTCGCGGTTAAGTTTTTTAACAATTGCAATATTTTTTCGTCATATTTTTGTTTCCGAGAAAGTAAAAATATTTTCTTAAACAATTTTAGATTTTTTTTAAATTGAAAATATCATCTAGAGAATTGTTCTTTTGGCTTTTTTGTACACTAAGATAAAATGACGTATTTTGTGTATAAATGATGTGCACAGAAGTAAAAAAGGGTTATATTTGGAAACAAAATCGTTCATTCATCTATATTTTTGGTGTAAAGCTGAAATACCGAATTTCACCTACCGAGTAAGTAAAATCTTTAAATTATTGTACCTCTGATGTTGGGGTGATGGATACCCGGGTTTGCTTTATCAGATACATTTGATAATGAGAGTCAGTTATACCTAATATTTTTACCTGGCACACTGGTATCTGATACAGCAAATAACGTATTTTTTTCCAGTTGGAATGAAATGGGTACTCAGTCGCTATTAGTTCTCGTATTTGCGTCAAGACTACATAGCCGATACTGATATGAGTTTGATTCCAAACTTCAGTTTCGCATCTTCAGATGAGGTATTCGTGACGATGCAGCGATGACCTTAATTTTGACAGTAATGGATGAATGGGTGAAAAGAGGAAAAGAAGGCTCTGCTGATGTAGTTGTGATATGAGAAGGCGGTAAAAAAAAAATCCCATCATGCATACTCATAGTATTGCCGAGGCTGAAAGGGGAAATATTATTTACCCAACGTTATTATATATATAATATTTTATCTTAATTTAGCCCATAGTAACTTCATTCTAAAAATATTCTCTTATTTCGTGATCCAATTCCACTTCCGATTTAATTAATTCCTCTGTAAAACTAATGCGCCATCAGTACTACGTATCAAATGAAAGTGATACTTTCGTTGCCCTTGTCAGAGGTCAACACATGTATTCCATCGGCACGTGGTCGGAAATCCTATGTTATATAAGACTAGTGATCATTTGTTTCGCGCTCTTCTTTTCTTACTTATGCTTTTGCGCCACCTTGTAAATAAATCATACCCGTTTCCCATGAGAGAATAAAACGAAATTAAAAATGCAAAAGTCTCTTCACTGCTTCAACAACAACAAAAAAAACACATTATATATATATATATATATATATATATATATAATAATGAAGTTGTAGTCAAGAAGTCAAATAGATTACTAGTCGGTATCAATCTAGTCTAATTACAAATACCGATGATCTGATACTCCAAACCGGCATCAGTTTTGTGTTACCTGATACTTTTGAATGCTTAATGTAGAGTATCAGGTTGACACGATATCACTCAATCTCGTGGAGTTCACATACACATGGGCACAATGTCTGCCATTTGATGAATCTTGTCAACATTTGATTTTATGCGCATATTATTTTTCTACGCCTGTGACGCTGATTATCTTTCCGATTAGAAGGACCCTACTTTTCTATATCTTTATTATGAAGAGAAGTGGCCATCTAATTAAACTGTATTTGTGAATCACAAACGAGTCACGCGGCTGCGGACATGTTAAAAGCTAACTTGTGTCTCTGAGTCACTGCTCTCATATGCTAGCGAACGGACAGACAATAAACCGATGAATTGATTTAAAATTGGATACTGTTCTAAAATTCAGACTTTAATCCCTCCCTTTTAAAAAAAATATTTGCAACTTACAGATTTATTTTTATTTATTTATTTATTTTTTGAATTATAGTGTTCACACGCACATATGTACATATTAACAGATAGACTTACTTTTTATGGATATTTTCTAAAATTTTATGCTAATCTGTAATTTTGATATCGAAACCACATGTCATGCGTAAAGCTCGTTCCATGTTCAGAGAAACAGACATGTTTATTTTTCTGCTGTCAGAGAAGTGAGTCTCCGAATTCTTCGTATACCAGAAAACAACAACAACAATAAAAACAATGGCGCATGAAACGTTTATAGACCTCCATTTTATTATCATGCGTACCATTTTGTTATAATTATTTTCATGCGTGTTATATCAAGGGTAAGGTAGAGAACAGCAGCAGTAGCGAAATTACCAGGCGAAATTAAACTAAAATCTGAAGAGAGGAGTGTGAAATTTTATATACTTATCAATGGTTTTTTTTAAATTAGTGAATGAAAATTTCAAACCTAACTTTTTGGAGTCATACATAAGTTACATCAATTGCTCAGTACAATTCCATTTTTTAGCCCCTTTTCATTAGTCGCTGGTGATAGTCACTATCTTCTTGATAAGCATGTTAAAGATAAATCAGAGCATGTCCCAAGTTTCCCATCTCATGTACTTACATTTTATTAAAGCGGACATTGTTCCTTGGTCTGTTCACCCTATAAGTGAGATGGATATTAAATTAACACGTCTCAGTATGGGACATACGCGCTTTACCCACAAACATCTCATATTTGGGGAAAATTCGCTTATGTGCAACAGCTGTCAAGTTAATTTTACTGTTAGGCATATCTTAATTGAATGTCCTATCTTTAATTCATACCCTGCTCATTTTTTTTACCTTGTATTCAACATTACAGGACTTGGTGGGTGAAATATACCACTAAAATATTTTTAAATTCTTAAAAGCTATTGGCGTTTTTACTTATATATAGACTTTTTAATTATTCTGTTTGCGTTAAACATTACCTTTTGTGTTCTTGTACATTTCATCATTGTTTCAAATTCTCATAAATCATAGTTTTAAATTTTAAAATGTTACAATCATTTTCACATCCTTTTCTTTTTCATTTTTTTTTACATATCTGTATTAATTAAATAAATGGGCATTTTTTAAATATATTTTATACTTTTACCATTGGATTGGCGCAGTATGGCCAAATATGGCTCTTGCGCTAGTAAACCACACAAACCAAACCAATCATGTACTGATTTTTCTCTGGATTTTCTAATTAACAGATCGGCTGTATTCTCCCAAAATGGGGAGAAATGATGAAAGTTGACAAAGTTAAATATTCGACAGACAGCTCCGCGCCATGCCAATCCTGTCCAGTTTCCACATTACGATTCAGTTTCGCCATGGCAACGCACCATTTGTTTGTATGAAACGATCATTAATAGCAAAATCCAGAGCACTTTCAAATAACTTATACAAAATCATAGAATTAAATCACCTATGGTTGTCATGTGACCATGATGTCAGCATTTATGCTTGTCATGTGACTATGGCATCACATCAAGTGATTGCATAATAGGTAATAAATTCCTTTGTTTTATATATATTTTGTTAATTCGATTTGGAATCTTTTCTTAATAATGCGTTGCAATCATGCCCATTTCTGCCTTGTAATGAACAGATGAACTTGACAGTCGAAACAGATGAGCTCATTAAATAAATTGAGAAAAGATGTTTGGTATGCTAATTTCCACTTGTTACGCGTACTCATCCGTATTTCCTTCTATTTAAACTCAAAAAAAAAAAAAAAAGCTTCCTTTAAATTAAATCAGCAACGAAGGAAATAAAACTATTTTGTTCCAAAAGTGAAATGAAACTATTTTTTTTTAAAGGAAAAAAGGTAATTGGTTCACGAATTTGAATAAAAGAATTAAATAAAAGAATATAAAAAGGTTAAAAGTTTTTTCTTGAAAAGGCAAGTAAAAAAGAATTGGGTTTTCGTTTCTTAGAAAATTCGGTGGATTTTTATATTATGCAGTTAAATTAAACTTTTCAAGTGAATGAGTCTTTAAAACTGCTCAATCAGAATTTGTCAATATCAGATATAATTTGAGTTTAAAAACTCACATGGAGTATGATGAATCAACAGTTATAAATATCATATATAAGCATTTAAAAACTTTTTTTTATTTTCGGTTATTATTGTTATTTAATTTTCATACTGTCCTTTTCAAGACATTTCTTTCCTTGAAACCCCCACCATTCCACACGAAATTTTCTCTGTTCAAAGTTATGTCCCAGGCCATTTTGTGAAAAATCCTTTACTTACACAATATTTGCTTCCACTGCTGACTGAAATATACAGGTTTGTACCGATTACTATATCTCTGTGTGTTTGTTTGTGTAAAATACTAACCAAGATGAATGTGTATGTTGGTTCTTTGCAAATCAATCCATTTGACTGACACTATCAAGCTTGGCGCAGTTATATTCTGGAATATAAAAATGTACAACTCTGAAAGAATTTAAATTTTTTTAACCAATTAAATATTAAGTGGAATTTTAACATTTTTTCACTTTAACTTCGGAAAATAATACAGCACAAAAATAATTTCCCCATTCTATATATATATATATATATATATATATATATATATATATATATATATATATAGAGAGAGAGAGAGAGAGAGTAAGGTCTGGCGACCGTGAAGTCCACTGAGCCTTAATCTGTGATGGCCTATCAGTCTGCCATCAGTGAATGTGTTTAGGACGGGGGTCCACAACCTGCGGCACCCGTAAAGTTGTGGCTCTCCAGTTTCATACGAAAAATTAATAATTTATTATCAAAACCCTTAAAAATATATTTCTAAGTACCTAATCTCTCAAAAGATACTATCAACCTAATCATTAATTACAAATCGCTACTCTTTACATGACGGTAATGAGATAAATTTGAACTATTGTTTTGTTCTTAGAGATGAGACTGCGTAACCATGTTGTCTTTCAGCCATTTGCATTTCAATTCTGTCTCACCCAAAAACTATTGACACGAATTACTTGAGCATAACTTTAAAAATCATGAAGGATCGATTCCCTGGGAGATTCGAGCAATTCAAAACAAACAAAAGTACTTTCGCGTTCATAGTAAATCCTCTCGATACACATACAAATGAGATCAACATTGAGCCATTTGAAATGGATGCTGGACCGCTTCAAATGCAATTCCTAAATTTGAAAACCAAAGACTTGTGGAGTGGCAAGTTCACAGAATTCAAGAGCAAGTTGAAAGTGTTAGAGGTCCAGAAATGCATGCACATCGCAAGGCACAAGTGGACAGCTCTAAAAGAAATTCCGCGAGGTGAGGCTCTCATGTTTGATTCATGGAATAGTCTTCCAGAATGCTACAGTGAGTGAAGAAGTTGGCATATGGAGTGCTGACGATCCCCGGGTCGACATATTCGTGTGAGCAAGTGTTCTTTTGCATGAATATAATAAAAAGTAAATTTAGAAGTTAACTAACAAATAAAAATTTTGAGTTGTGCTTGAAACTTAAAACAACAAGTTATAAGCCAGATTTAATCAAACTTTGAAAACGCATGCAAAGCCAATGCTCCCATGGATGTAGCTATCTATATTTGTGTTTTTATATGAATAAAGATTATTCCGTATTTAAAGCCGTTTAAATTTAAATCAAAAATCAAATGCATATAAGCAAATACTATAATATTAAATCGAACATTTTTAGTGGCTCTTTAAAAACTGGAAAATTTTGTAAATGGTTGCTTCTGGCTATTCCGTTTCAATAGGTTGCCGACCCCTGGTCTAGGAGGAACGAGCAACGAGGCATCACCGTATATCACGTGCCGTCACCTTCCTGCAGGATGGTGCAATATTCTGCATGAAAGTGGCAACGGTCGTCTTTGTTGCACAGGCACAATATGGTCCCGCAAAAGCATAAGTACAATTCTACAGAGACTAACCAACCGTTCTTCAAAAAAGAAAGGGCCTAGAATTAAGAACACGGTAAAACCATACCAAACAACCAGGCTGGGAGAATGTAATGATTTGGTCGCGTTTTCATGAGGTTTTGATGTCACCCAGATACGCCTTTTATGAATATTGAAACCAAAATACAATGAAAAGTAGGCTTCATCTGTCCGCAAGAAGTTCAGCAACCCTTGTGGGGGACGTTCCATTTGTGCACGCGCTCTTGTTGCAAAGGCTACTCACTGGAATCTGTTGACAATAACTGGTGAAGTACCTGCATCTTGTAAGAATGGGAGTTTCTAAGTTCCGAGCAGAATGCGTCGGATAGACGTTTCCGGAATTCCCTTTGCTCTCTTAGCTTCACGTGTACTGTTACTCCCCGTTGATGTCTCGGCTGCCAAATTTCCCATAACACAATACAACAGGGACGCGGTCCGCTTTCACGGATGGTCTACCATTTCTTGGTCAATACTCAAACTCCCCATTTCTCAAAACGTTAAATTAAATTCAATATCCCATTCAATGGAATACGGTTTTTCTTCGCCTTGATTCTTTCCACCGTGTTTCGCACTTTCGCAATATTTTAGTCGTGGATTTACCGTTCTTATAGAAAGGTTTAACCACTAATGCTCGATCTGTTAACGGTAGCATGCTGCTGGCATCGAATGACGCACCTATTTAAAGCTTTGCGTTCTATCCCTTTCAGAGACCCGGTGATTAAAATTTTTGAAAAATAAAGAAAAAGAACCTAATCAATGTAATTAATAGACTGTGTAGATATAGATTTCGCACTCAATTATTTTTTTAATATCCTTCTTTTCACAGGGGGTGGTGTCCACGTTTGAGGACACCATCCATCTAGATTAATCACTATGTAAAAAAATCTTTCGAAATAATTGCGAAAATTTTTTATGATAATAGTAGTAATTATGAATATTTTATGTTAATAAACATTTTTATTTATGTTTTAGGTAATTTGAAACATTTAATATATTAAAAATACAATTTATAACATATTTATTACGAAATTTCTAAATTATATTTTATATATATAAATAATAAAAAATAGAAACATTGCATTTAATACAAAATATCAATTAAGAATTAGAACTTTCTAACTAAAATGCTAAAAATATGTCTTCACAATTAAATTTAAATTGATAAATATCAAATAGAAAGCATTAATAATAATAATAATAATAATTTGGCATGAAATCTTTCGAACCATGTAGGTGTGCCTTTTTGTTTCACACACAATGGCACATTGAATGCTTTGCATATTGTTCCATGTTTTATGTACACTTGTTTGGAACTGCACAAAGTCCATCTTCGATATCTTTTCGACATTTTTTCCCCCACAATTTTCAAAAGCAGAATATAATAATAATAATTACGGAAAAAAAAAATTAAAGACTATATAAAGGTAGAAATGTACAGGAAAAAATTGAAAAAATCTAAGAAGAGCATAAGTGTTAAATTAAAAACAAGAAACCGTTTGGAGTGAAAGGCGAATCTGAAATGTTTTCTGGTTTTAAATGGTCTTTCTCCGAAGACAATAAACAACCCCTGTCCCCTACCCCCGCGAACACAAAATCTGCTTCGCACCCTTCTCTGAAAAATATCAAGTTACAGCTTTCCCACGGATACAAAAGGCGGCAAAATAGTAGATAACAGAACGAAGAAATAGATGTTCAAGACGGGTGGTTACCCCAAATGAGACCACCCAGAAATAAACCACTTTGGTTCGTTCTTAAATTAATTAGAAGCTTCAAAATAATTATGATTTATATCTCATAGATATTGTAAGAAAGCGGTTTATAAACTGATAATGATAAAATTGTTAAGAACTCAAAAAATTTAACACATTTCAGACAAAAAAAATTGAGGCATTTTTAATATAAAATTAATATAAAAAGACAATATAAAATTGTTTGGGCTGCCATCTATTCATTAGGGGAAAAAAAAAAAAAAAACCATTGCATTTTTCTAACAATTTTTTTAAATTTTAAAATCTATCTATCTATATATATATAAGTATTATTTTATGTGAAGCAGAAGGCAGTTTGAAGACAATGAAGATACTTTTCATTTCGTGACGTCGTTTTATTTCATTTTGAAGAAGCAAGCATATGTACAAGCGATGAGCACACAGAACGACACAGAAAAGGAATGAGGAAAAAGCTCTTGGACATTTTGTCCCTGGTCTTATATAACCTATGATTTTGATAGGGAAAATACTTCTTCACAGTGCTAATGTATTAGGAGATTTCGATAGGGATTTTCATTACACGCGTTGACAAGGTAGGGGAAACACAGAGAGATTTTAAAAAAGAATTTGCCTGATGAGCGGTATTTTATCTCTTCACGCGCGGTGTGGGAAAGTTAGATTTTAGCTGATTCAACAATTTTACAAAGCTTCTCTTGAATTAATTAAGTAGAGACAGTGGAATTGGATCACGAAATAAGAGAATATTTTTAGAATGAAGTTACTATGGGCTAAATTAAGATAAAATCTTGAAAATTAATTAAATTGAAATTAGAGTTAAAATATCATTACATATATATATATATATATTTACAGAAATGTTTAAAATTGGTGTCCTCTTTTGCTACCACAACACCTGAAAGGGTTACCGCTACTCTGATTTGTATCTCTGCCATTCTTGTTCTTCTCTGTGATTTATATAAACCATCTTGGTTTGACGTGTTAGCGCCATCTATCGGAAATTTTTTGCATTATTTTTAGTGGCGGAAAAAAAATTCAATGACTTTTTGAACATATTAACCGCATAACCGCAATATTTTTCGAGCGTTACTTTTTTACTATGATGATTTTAAGTTTGTACCAATTTACTGCTCATTTTGTACACATACACACACACACTCTAAAGGATGAATGTGTGTGCTTTTGTGTTGGCGCTCTACAGACCAGACCATTTGACCTGCAGCTACAAAATTTGGAATATATATACCATGTAGGGTGGAAAAAGACCGCTTGGAGCTTTTTGTTTTGAAATTTCAATTAATTGAAAATTAAACTGAATTTTGTTGTTCTTCCGTGATAACTTCCAAACATATTACTGCATAAAATTAAATTTTATATCGCTTTAAAATATTTAAAAAAAATGTCTTTTCTGTGTACCAGTTTAATAATGATATTAATTTTTGGTAATTTTTGCCTTATTTCCAGAAATAGGCAAAAGGTTGCCTTGAAATTCAAACCATTCTCATTGTTTCATCAATTATTAGATCGCAGGATTTTCTTCCATTGATGAAAGATTAAGAAAAAAGATAACATTTGTGTACTTTACAAGACAAAAAGATACTGGACAATTAGATGAGTCTCACATTTGCATTTTCACTAAAGGTGGGTTCACACGAGGCATTTTATTGCGCGCAATCGTTGTCTCTCTACTGTTGTCCCTCTATTGTCCCCGTGTGAACAGTTGAGACAACGTTGATGGGACAATGGCTAATAGTTGTCCCGACGGGACAACCATTTGCCATTGTCCCTTTGCAGTCACGTGATTTTCCTGAAGTAGGCGTGACCTTCTATTGCGCGCAATAATAAGCCTCGTCTGAACCCACCTTAAGGTGGGTTCACACGAGGCTTTTTATTGCGCGCAAACGTTGTCTCTCTACTGTTGTCCCTCTATTGTCCCCGTGTGAACAGTTGAGACAACGTGTCGGGGCAATGGCTAATAGTTGTCCCGACGGGACAACCATTTGCCATTGTCCCGTTGCAGTCACGTGATTTTCCTGAAGTAGGCGTGACCTTCTATTGCGCGCAATAATAAGCCTCGTGTGAACCCACCTTAACACTCACTAATGCCTCTCTCTCTCTCTCTCTCCTTTAACTGTGGGGGGTGCCAGCTCAGGTGTCGTCACGTCATCTGACCGCGGTTTAAAATTACGAGATCCGTCCCAAAATAGCCATAACGTTGTTTTAAAATGGGACGTTAATGTAAGTAAACTAAACTAAAACACTCCCTTAACTGTGTTGAGCTGAGATTCTCCCAGTTTATCGAGTGACCTTTAAATTCAGAATCGTATATTGAAAATAATAAAAACCAGCGAGAAAGGTCTTTCCGAAACTTTTTTAGCTACTATTAAAGATCGTATCCCTTTTCCACCGCATGAAATTGGGAACCTTGCAAGGCATTGGTGAACGATAACTAAAAAAGATCTGTGGCACGAATCTAGTAGTTTTACTGAAATCTATCGTGGAAATAAATATTTTGGATGTCTTTTTGCCGGCCGATTGACACAAAAGTGGGATACTTTTATGGTTACAACTTAACATATCGAATTTCATAGTTTCAAATCATTACGTTCATGATTTATTGCATCTACATACATGAGAAAGTACAAACCGACGGTAATGAGCTGTTTGACATATTTGATTCAGAACTTGATAAGTATCTATATTTTAGATTTTTTAATAGTGTACTAAGTTTTATCTACCTAGGTCTTTGTGTTTTATAGATATAGGAATCTATTACACACACGACTTAACTACACATACGTCACAAACCTTTTAACAGGGCGGACTTCATTCAGACATTTCCTTTGCACATCGTAATTTGAGCCTGAATTAGACAACGATCACTCCTGATCCAGGACTCCAAGTGGTAGTATTCTCAACATGGAGGATTTCGTGACCACGACAGATTTATACGTGCGCCAGCCATCAAACACAAGGAGTCTTCGGCCGGCGGGGTTCGAACTCGCAACCCAAGGAACGCGATTCCAACGCCCTACCAACCAGGATATCCCGTCACTTAATAAACAGATATATTTCTTGCGAATGCATTTCGTTCAAAATTTGACGGAAATCTACAAATAACTGAGTAATAAGATAAGACAATATATCAGATTTCACCCACCTAGTTCAAAGCGTTTTTGAGTTATCTATTCATAATTCCAAAAATCTATTTTCTGAACTAACGAAAGTCTGGTCAAAAGGAATCGGCCAAAATTTTTGATGATTTTTGTGTGTGTTTCTAATATGAAATTTTTTTTAAAAATGCATTACATAGCTTTATTCAAAACGAACAACGCAACTTCAGTTCATGCGTTATTTTGAGATAATCAATGAGCTATACAAAGAAGAAGTCATTTTAATCCAAACAGTAACGTCACCACCACCTTTTACGGCAAACGATTTAAAGGAGCAGGGTAATAATTTCTCAACACGCATTAAACTTGTATTAAAGCCGTGAATAATACTATTCCACGCCGAGCAGACGACATTTTCTAAAATCTTACACGCATGTGTATCCCGTTGCCACGGAAACCCCGCCGGCCAGCCGATCCTTTTTACTTAGTCCAGCCGGTATTTGTACTGCGCTCTTGGAATGGGTGTGTTCTGGGAAATCTGAAAAGGGGAGGTGGTCGGGAGGGAGTTATGCAATCGTTTGGTGAAAATTGCCTGGGAATGGAAACATAGACATCCCCTTCAACAAGTAATTGTTCCATGATTGAAAATGGGAAGAAGTGCATACTGTTCGTTTGGTTTCCGAAACAGGTGGTTTAGATTCAAAGCAAGCGAAAAAAAATTAATTTTGAGATGGGGTGGGGGAATTTTCTGCGTTGGACTTCTTTTGTTTATTTACTTTTTTTTCACAAATCGAAAACGAAATAAAGCCAGCAGGAAAGTTCTCCCTTCGACCTACTCTTATAAAGCAGGAAAGTTTTATCTTCATAGTTTATTAAAGAAATTCCAGCGTGCATTTTGAATGATTTTTTTTTCTCAATTGGGTTCAAAATAGGTTGCAGCTGTACAATTTTTGTGTCGAAAATACATACCACATTTCATTCACCTTGCTTATATTTTTGAGCTATTTTGTGAACTTAAAAAAGAACAGACAATCCCTCTTCCAAGGTTTAGTTCAAAATTAGAGATTCTAATTTACAATTTTGGAGCAAAGATAACAAACCAAAATTTGTTCCACGCTTTCACATATAGTACAATAATTGGAGATACAATTTTTTAATAATTTGATAGATTTATATGAACTAGAAGTCAGACTTCTGCCCTTGGGTGCTCAGGGGTCTTTACCCTCGGAAGCTACTGCACCCCCCTTTCCGTGGTAACGCGGACACGTCATCACCATCATCATATCAAAATTTGATATAGATTTACGATTCTGCAAAATAAATCACATACCAAATTTCTTCTATTTATATCAAAATTCACTGATCCCCAAGAGCCCAAAGCTCTATCAGTCTGTCTAAGAGCACGATAATTCAAAAAGACTTATTTCTAGACAGATGAAATTTGGTGTATGG
Source organism: Argiope bruennichi (assembly GCF_947563725.1). NCBI lineage: Eukaryota > Metazoa > Arthropoda > Arachnida > Araneae > Araneidae > Argiope > Argiope bruennichi. Next base: position 75,662,567 of record NC_079160.1, read on the forward strand.
TACTTAAACCAGATTTGTAGATTTCTGCTAAATATTGCATCTGCGTTGTTGGTCTCTCTGTTAGAGAATAGTTAATGAGACAAAGAAAAAAAATTAACTATGAAGAACTGCACGAATGAAATTTGGTATACAGGTTCAGCTTCTAAAATGTATATTTACATCAAATTTTGAACCAAATCAGCCAAATGGTTAACCATCTAGTGATTTGTTCATTTGCATACATGTAAACGCAATAAAGCAGTTACTAAGATAAGTTACATTTTGCATATGCCCCGTTATTAGAATCATAAATATTAAACACATTTTGCGTTCATTCAGTCGAAAATAATGCATGCTACCTAAATATATACCCATTTTTCTTCCCTGCACTACGAGGCGGAAGACACTAAAGAATAATTCTGTCACTCTACGTTTTTCAGAAGGGAATGGGGCAGACCTTTTTTGTTGGCATTTTTCTGACCTCTTCCGGGTTCAGATTTCGAAGAAAATAAAAATCTGAGTATTCATGAACACGTGGCTTTGCAAAAGGATGCAATTTTCACGCTGGGATGGGAAGGGGGGGGGGGTGACATTTGAATTCGGAACTATGTGGAGAAAGCTTTGGAAAGACAACTCCCGTTGATTATTATTGTAAATAAAAAATAAATAAATAAAATAAAATAAAAAGGATTTGCTAACAGAAATTTAGAGGTCAAAACAAAATCTCAAAAGCATGCGCCATTTAATACTATAAGAAATATAATCTATAATGAATGCCATAATGAAAAAAAAACATGAAATGTTCATTAAAAATTAGAAATATATTCTAAATGTGATTAAAAAGCCTTTACTTAGATTCTTCTATCAATACTTCGTGCTTCCCCCCTCCCCCGAAAAAAAGATTTTTGATTAAAAAATTTCTTTCTAATTTTTCTTTCCCTAATAAATGTTTTTTTTTTTTTAATATTTTTATTTTCTCGCATGCGAAATTTACAAAGAGTAAAGTTATCGTCAAAAATTCGAAATTGAGTTGTTGATGAATATACACGTTTCGGACCTCTTCGAGACCGAAAAACACGTTTTTCGAATTTTGTCAGCCTTTCTATACTTCGGCTTGTCTGTCTTTGAAGACGATAACTTAAAAACGCTCGGAGCTAGACGTGTGAAATATGCTGTATGATCTTTACACCAAATTTATAGATTTCAATAAAATTTTTCGTGAAATCCATTCGGAGAAAGTATGTCTGTTCTAATATAAGTGAATTCGAATTCGACAACTAATAAAATAGGTGAGCAAGATGAATGAAATTTGGTACGCAAATATGACATCTAAAGTGGAGATACCAATCATATTTCTAACCAAACATCCAAAAATTTGACTTTGAGGGTCAGCACTTTGACAAATATGTAAACGCAAAAACTCAAAAATGCAATGACTTAAATACATAAAAATTGATGCGTCATCATGTGACTTCATTTTTGGCAGTAATTTTGTGACTTCAATTGCAATTCTATGTCAAATTTTGGTTTCAATCTTTCGAAAGCTCAACACACACATTCAGAGCTCGGGTATTTGTGTATTAACCGCATCTCAACGATTTATCGCTTTAGATCACATAGTAATAGGTTCGTCCGTAAGTATTTTTCTATGTACTATAGTACTATGTGAGTATAGTACTGTGAAGTAAGTAAGTAAGTAAGCAAATGGTTAATAATACTCAATTGCATTTATTAAACGGTATGCCAGAAAGTTTCGGAATACCATCTTTTTTTTTTTTCTTTTTAGCTTGGAAAACCATGTATGGCCACAAGCATTGAGTGATAGATAGTAATCCATCTTTCGATTTTTGTCGTCAGTGTTTGTTGCGTGCCGAACGTTCTGATAAAGTCACGCATTATCAATCATGCCTCCGACATTCACAGATCCCTTTTTTATTATGTTCTGTTCTGTTTGTTTTCTTCCCTTTTCTGAAAAAAAAATGATCATTCTCCGATCTTCCCATACCCGTGATTACTTCTGTTTTTCTTTCAATGAAAATACGATTGGAATTATGATCGCAACAAATTATGGTAATTTTATTTGCTAAGATAAAATAATGTTGGTTAATGGAATATGTGTTTTTCAAACGATTAATAGATTTAAAAGCAATTACGGTGAAAGTCCGAAATATCATGTACGGTTTCAAATGAAAATACAATCATTACGGATTCGCAGTACGCCAGTAACCAAACCAGCTAAAGCCATGCTCCATCAACCCGTGAGTCTGCAAACAGGATATACTGTCCAGTTTATCAACAATTTGTCATAACTATATACTGCATTTTCTCATAAAGATTCTAAAACCCCATTCCAATGGCCCGTTGCCTTTACGGATAGGGTCGTAAATACGCTTCTGACCTATTGTAGGACCACCCCGCCTGTGGAGGTCAATCGGGAGCTTTTGGCAAATTGTTAGTAAAATGCACAAATATCAAAAAATCCCGGAAAACCACGACAGGAGAAAGAGGGGGAAATGTGCCTATCTCAAGATGCGCACAAGCCATCGGAACGGGGCGTATCTATTTTCCTTCTGCCCTGCTCCAAACCTCCTAAAAGTATAGTCGGTACAGGAAGATGGACGGAAAACTCTCGAAGGGTATGGCAGTCCGCAAGTGGAAGTGCTCCCTCCCGTTTCTGCTTGTAGTGACGCACAATGATGCGTTTTGTGTTTCACAATACAATGACGAAAATTTATATATTTTGGATGCCTTTCTTGCCACCAGATGGATACATGATTTGATATAGGCCAATATATTTGGTGAAAACATGTTATACCAAATTTAATTTATCTATGACACTGTGTTTATGAAAGATTATATTCATATACTCGTGGATACACAGATGAATAAATAATACTCTCCCCTCAGACAGATTTGGCCCGAAATTTAATATAGTTCCTAAAATTCTGATGATAAATCTGTAAATCGTATTTATCTATGTAGCTCTTTGCATTTTTCTCCCCTCAGACAAATTTGGCCCGAAATTTAATATAGTTCCTAAAATTCTGATGATAAATCTGTAAATCGTATTTATCTATGTAGCTCTTTGCATTTTTCTCCCCTCAGACAAATTTGGCCCGAAATTTAATATAGTTCCTAAAATTCTGATGATAAATCTGTAAATCGTATTTATCTATGTAGCTCTTTGCATTTTTCTCCCCTCAGACAAATTTGGCCCGAAATTTAATATAGTTCCTAAAATTCTGATGATAAATCTGTAAATCGTATTTATCTATGTAGCTCTTTGCATTTTTCTCCCCTCAGACAAATTTGGCCCGAAATTTAATATAGTTCCTAAAATTCTGATGATTAATCTGTAAATCGTATTTATCTATGTAGCTCTTTGCATTTTTCTCCCCTCAGACAAATTTGGCCCGAAATTTAATATAGTTCCTAAAATTCTGATGATAAATCTGTAAATCGTATTTATCTATGTAGCTCTTTGCATTTTTCTCCCCTCAGACAAATTTGGCCCGAAATTTAATATAGTTCCTAAAATTCTGATGATAAATCTGTAAATCGTATTTATCTATGTAGCTCTTTGCATTTTTCTCCCCTCAGACAAATTTGGCCCGAAATTTAATATAGTTCCTAAAATTCTGATGATAAATCTGTAAATCGTATTTATCTATGTAGCTCTTTGCATTTTTCTCCCCTCAGACAAATTTGGCCCGAAATTTAATATAGTTCCTAAAATTCTGATGATAAATCTGTAAATCGTATTTATCTATGTAGCTCTTTGCATTTTCCCCCTGAGATAGATTTGGCCCGAAATTTAATATAGACTTAAAATTCTGATGATAAATCTGTAAATCGTATTTATCTATGTAGCTCTTCGCATTCTTCTCTCCATAGATAGATTGGGATCGAAATATAATATAGTCTCAAAATTCTGATGATGAATCTGTAAATAAATATTTATCTATAAAGTACTTTGTATTTTTAAGTTATTGTCTTCACATGCATTTGGACCTTCTGTCAGATTTCGGTCAAAATTGGACAGAAAAATATAAAATTGGAGAAAATACCAAATTTTATCCGTCTAACAGAAAGCCGTTTTGACCTAGAGACCCTGGGTGTTCTCAAAATTTATTCAATACACATCTTTAATAGTTAATTTACCGCAAATGATAGGGCTAGGGAATTCAAAGCATGAGGTGTGTTTCTTCATGTATAAAAAAATATCCTCTAGTAAATACCCCAATACAAATAAGTGTACCACATTAGCAGGACATAGTTTGATACTTGACATTAGATTCAATGAGCACGAATCCCCATTCCGCTGCGAGTCTTTGGTGGATTGGGTTTATAACCTGAAGCAGCCGAGACTTTAATATTAGAACACAGTGGCTCTGAGCATAAAAGCATAAGCATGACACAAAACAGATGCATCTGAGTGCGGATCAGTCTGAAAAATGCTAACACATATGCCATTAAAAATCACAATAACCTGCTTCTTTATCAATTTCAGTTGTTTAATCGCAAAAACATCACACGCCCAGTTTCTTTATAGACTGACGGGAGACTGCTGTTGGAGTCACGTGGATTCTTTTTGTAGCTAGCGATTATCCCAGCGAAAATGCAACTTGCGCGCAGTTTGACAGTCATAGTTGTAGCTGTTAAAAATTTTTTACATTACGCTTATATTTTAAATTTCTAATCATAAAGTCTAAATTACTTCAGATAAAGCATCACATCAAAAATAAACTTTAAAATTTAATGAGATCAGTGAGGTCACATCGCAAAAAAATGCAACTATAAATGTCTAACTGTGCGCAAGTTGCGTTTACACTGGGATAACCACCAGCAGCAAAAAGAGTCCACGTGACTCCAATAAAAGTCTCCCATCAATCTATAAAGAAATCCAGGCATGGCGTGTTTATCAATTCATATTAATAAAAAAACATGTTATTATGATCTTTAATTTCAAGTATGTTGATGTGATGAATAGATGTATCATAGAACAAGTGTGCATTTTATATTTTAACCTTTCAATGCATAGTTGTTTAAATTTTAAACTTAAAAATGATCTTGGCATGGAATCTTCACACACAACGGCTGAAAAAATAAAAATAATAAAAACAAAATTTTGAAAGGGGGGAGGGGAATTATATTTAAACATTTTTTTTTTTTGTTCTACAAATTCTACTATCTTATTTCTATTCCAAAAATCTATTGTAGCGGTGTAGCTTTCTATTTTAAGAATCCTTAAAGTTTTTTCTACTCATTATTTACATTAAAAATAAATTTTGCATCAATCAAATGGCTGTATTTTTGATGCAATATGCATTGAAAGTTTAACTGAATTCATTCATTAAATTATGAAATATCTCAGTATTTTTTAAAAATAACATATTTTATAATTCAACGGTAATATGTGTACTTCGTTATACAGTTGGCTGTGTAATTAATTACATCCCCATAGTTACATTCGAATGTTTTTCCGTAAATCATTCGCCGAGAAAAGCGTTGAGGAAGTGTCCAGATCCGGGTGACTTCCGGTTTCTGTGCGAGCGGCCGATACCAGCGAACCGGAAGTTGCAGAATATTTGATAGGGAACGACTACGAGATTTTAGTTACCGCGCAAAAGGCATTCGTATTTTTTTACAGTATTAACAGACATCCGCTAAGAAATAAATAATCGAATATATTCACTGATTGTTTACGAAGCTATACGATAAAATGTCATGTCCCTCAAAACTTTATTGCCAATTTAAACTTCCACATGATTTGAAAATTCATTTGATGTATTAAAAATATATTAATTATATTAAAAACTATATTAAAAATATAAATGATAAATAAAAATATAAATGACGCATACAAAAATTTAATTAAATATAATTAAAAATATATGGATTTTTTTTTTTCGTATAATGCATTTTTAGCAATTTTAGCTTTATTTCCGATAATATATTTTTTTTTCTAATTTTAATAAATAAACCAACGGAAGTGATGTCCCCAAAACTTTCTGACATACAATATAATAAACTTTGCCATAGATGCCAGAGATCGCCCTGCATGACACTGGCGTACAATAGTTGCGAAAACTTTTGGTGTGAATTTAGCCTTTTTGCTGACTCATAAGTGTCATAATTGGCCAGTTATTTGGCGATTAATCCCTGGCATGCAATTAATAGTATCCCAGTATTGAATTTGCGTTTTAGATACGTTTTTCGCAACCGATTGAAACGAAGATTTGACACAAAATCGCATTTATAATCACAAATTTCCATTCCAAATTTGATATATTTAAATCACTTGCGTTTTTTAATAATCGCGTTTACTTTTTCTGGATTTTTAATTTGTATTTAGTTGTATTAACGTCCCGTTTTTAAGCAACACTAGGGTTATTTTGGGACGGACCTCGTAATTTTAAACCGCGATCAGATGACGTGGACGGCACCTGAGCTGGTACCCTCCTCTCCACACCAGCAGAAGGACGTTTGGCCAGGACGTTTAACGTACACCAGACCCGCTTACACGACGGTTCTTCGGTGGAATCGGGTCTCGAACCTGAAACCCTCCGGTTCCGAAGTCGAGATCTTACCACCAGGCTACCACGGTCCGGCTTACTTCCGGAAGCACAGACTGATAGAATTTAAGCCGTAGCTGGATTGGCTAAACATTTGGCAGGTGTTTACACTACAGATGTTAAATTTGTGTACCTAATTTTATCATTATTAATAATTATCGTGTTAACTTATATTCGAGAGGCCAGACAGACAGACCTCTTCTGAACAGATTTTATTGATAATTGATAGAAATAACAAATTTGGTGTAAAGACCGTATACCGAATTTCAGCCGTATAGGTCAAATGGCTCTTGTGTTATCTTTGTCACAGACAAACTTACATTTTCCATAAATGTGCTTTTCGAACGCAAGGAGGTCTAAATCGTGGAAATTCGTCAAAATGTCGAGCTGGAATTCTTTTGACGATTCCTATATTTTCTCTTTACTTCGTATACGAGAAAACAAAAATTTAACCCTTTCTAGGGCCGTGGGAAGTATGCTTCCCACCAAATTTATCAATCTTTGTATGAAATTATGTAGGTTGGCATTAAGTTCTGACACATTTTTTTAGTAAGTCAGAAACTTAGATGCTTCAGTTTTTTATCTCACACAAAATGATGTGTCTTGATTTGTTACTTAATTATTAATTAACCAAATTAATGAATTAATTAAATTAAATTTATCTAATAAGCTAAATGATTCCCTTTTCTTATTCTAATTTCAAGCCTAAAAATATTTTAACATAATATGACTAGAAAAAAGTGGCCCTTTAAAGGGTTAAAAGAGATCCGAACTTCTAATTTTAACCATGATGAAGCTATAGATATTATTGATTTATCATTTATCTTTATTTTATACAAAAAAACCCTTTTTCTTAATTATATAGCATATATAATAATGAATAGTGTTATCGTAAAATATACTTTAAGATCTTTTGAAAAATGTATTAATTTTAGAGTTGGAAAAATTGTACGGGACACAAATTGTATCATTGAAAAGCTTTATTTTTTAATTTTAAGGTAAAGTAAAAAATGATTTTAAAATAATAATACTTTGAAATTTTTTTTTTTTCAAAAGCTAAAATGTTAGCTAATTTTTAATTGAACATCTAACTTAAATTTTGAGAGAAAAAAAAAACCTTTCTCAGGCAAAACTTACTTTTCAAAAATAGCTAAATGTCAAATTAAATATATCCAGATTCAATTCTTTTTCCTGTAAAGCGATTTTTGTGCCACGTGGACAACATGACACGTGCGATGATTCACAGATAATGCATCAGCCAGCAAACATGATTGCGTAAAAACGATCTCATTTTGACTTTTTTTACTTAACATGTTTCCTAAATCAGTTTACAATCAACAACCGAATTACGACAGAGAAACCCTCCAACTAGCCAGACGACGCGTCACCAGCTCTATTTGGTTACTATTTTCAGCACCGAAGACAAATGAGTTCTATTTTTGGTACAAAAAACATCGAATTAAATGTATTTTTCTCCTTACACGTTCGTTTCCTGCAAAAAACGATTGTTTAAATGAAAAACGGCAACCCATTCAGATTCAAATTACAACTCTTGTCGGCAAGCTGAAATACAGAGATATATACCATTTTTACTTTCGCGTATAAGAAGTGCAAAGAAAGCATTGTAATTGTTAAATAATTCGAACCCGAGATTTTGACAAATCTCCACGTTTTAAATCTTCCTGAGTTCGAAAAACACATTTTTGCAAAATATCTGTCTGGCTGTGTCAAAAGTAACTAAATATAGCTTCGAGCTAGATGGATGGAATTTGGTGTAGGGTTTTGAAACAAAATTTGTAGATTCTATCAAATTTTGAGCAACATTCATTCAAAGGAAGTCGGTCTGTCTGGTTGATAGAATATAAATTGTTACGATTACTACAAAACGAAGAGAGCTAGGTAGATAAAATTTGGTACACAAATTTAATATCTACAGTGTAGTCACGCATCGAGTTTTGAGCCAAATGCAGAAAGGAATTGAACCTCTATTGATGTGTACTTCTAGAAATGTTTTCCTCGTGATCTGGGCGGCATGGGTTCGAGTCCCGTTTCGAGCATGGTTGTTCTTCATCTGTTCTATCTGTGAGATGTGTAAATGTGCCCCCCCCCTCACATAAAAAGGGGTTGTGCAAGCGAATGTGATGCATGAGTAAATAAGACGTACTCTTGGCCCTAGTTGGCGCTACTAGAACAAGAGACGCTCCCTTGGCTTAAAATCGCTGACTTCGTCAGCAAGCTTGTCCATGGCAAGTGCCATTATAAACAACAAACAACAACAGAAATGTTTTAACACGATAACTCAAAAACGCAGTTCTTTAAGTATATCAAATTTGTTACGAAATTTTTCGACTACAAATGCAGTTTTGTATTAATTTTTTTCGGTCCGGAGGGAAAAACGCGTCTTAAATGCACATCCGATTTTTAGATGCTATTTTCCGCATAACAGGAATGAATTGTCAAACTCTCCGCTTGCATCACGCAATAGATTCAGTAAAAGTACTAAATTCAGACCAGGTCAAAGGTTAATATTTCGTAACTATTGTACGCCAATGCCATGCAAGGCGTTCTCAAGGGATAACACCTTTATTAGAAGGAATGCGAGAAAGTTTTGTCAGATCATTGCCACTAGTGGAGTTAATTGGAGGAAATTTGGCATATGAACTTAAGACCAAATTTATATACTTCCATCAAATCATTGAAGGAAATCTATTTGAAAGGAGTCTGTCTGTCCGTCTGTTCGAGTATAAATGAACTCGATAATCATAAAAATTAAAGAGCTAAATAAACAAAATTTTGTACACAGCGTTAGAATCTAAATATAGGTTGTTGACAAATTTTGTACCAAATCTATCAATGTGTTGATCATTGAATGATCTGTATTTTATTGCAGGTATGTAAAAGCAATAAGTCATAAAACGCAATGATTTAAACTAGTGAAATTCGGTACATGATCTTGTGACAACAACCGTAGTTTCGAGATATATTTTAAATCCATCCGGAGTCAAAAGGCGTCCGGATTCATGTTCTCAACGTAAATTCAATAAAAATTCTAAATTCACACAAAAGATCGGCATTCCGCAAATGTAATTGTGCTTCTTCGCCAATGAAATGTAAGGTAATCGCGGCCTTACCCAAGGACCTCCGTTTTATGCGGAGGAAGGTCATAATGATCGTACTGAATGTTTTCTCTAAAAGGAATGGCAAAGTGATGCCGGAAAACATAAAAACTAAAAAAGTTTGAAATGTTTTCTCTGAACTTAAGTGGCATGATTTTCAAAAAACACTTTTTCAAGCATGGGGCTGTTTACATAGTTTTTGAAGAAATTCCACGGCAACAGTTTTCATGGCGAGTACTTCGTTCAGTGAGAATTCGTTTCAACACTTGATGCAGCCTATAGTGCAAGAATAATAGGCCAGATTTCACCCATCTTACTTGTTGCGCTTTCGAATTATCTTGTCCACATGACCAGAAAAAAAAAAAAGAAAGAAAAACACGCAGAAATAACAACAGAACGTATCTTTTCGAACTCTGGTAAATCTAAAACATCAGAAAGTTATCGTGTTATAAATTAATCATTTATAACACGATCTCTGTATATGTATCCAAGAACGTCAATGGGCTTTAAATAAACTCAAAAGCATTAATGACTGATGCCCCCCCCCCAAAAAAAAAAGAAAAAGGAAAGATTGATTAAAAGTATGCCGATATAAGTTCAGTCCAGTTACATTAACGTCCAATTTTAAAGCAACACTAGGGTTATTTGGGGATGGAAGTAATTTCTGAAACGCGGGCAGATGACGAAAACGAGGCCTGAGCGGGCACTCTCCTGATACCTTTCCTACCTTCCGCAACATACCAGCGGCAAAACTATTGGCCCCGACGTATTTAATGTGTATCACGCACACAGATGATAAAAACAAAGTCAAAATATACACAAAGGAAGTACTTATTGGCATTAATAACATAAACAGAAAACACGCCGCTGAATAAAAAACAGAATGAAAAGGCTATGATTAGATGCCAGTCCTTCTTCGTATGGGAGCCTCCGCTTATATAGTTTCTCGATAAAACGCAATGGCAATTGCATCATATTAAAAAAACTAGTCCCAATGAAGATAAAGCTACAATATTTGAATTTTACAGAGCCATTAGTGTTGCAGCTTTCGATAATCTATGAAAATTAAACAGATCAAAAATAAATTTGCAACAATATTTTTACTTAAAAAAAAATCAGTGAAATTTTTAGAATTGCAGATAAGAAAGTGCTACATAGATGAGAATATATGATTAAAATTCCTGATTGACATTTTTTTTTTTTTTTTTTGAAATTTTTTCTTTGATAAGGCGAAAAACATGTCGATAAGAACTGTTTATATGCTCGTCCCGAGCTCACCGAATTCACGGTTCGAAGAAGAAGCTTTTTTTCTCCCGAGAAGCATAAAGAATGTTTTTAGCTACGATATATGTGTGATAAATTCTGTTTTTAATTACGAGATAAGTGTGATTTTAAATTTTTTGTTATAATTTCCTATGACACAAAAGTATTGATTTCAAAATCAGCTGTGCAAATTACCTAATCTCCGAAGCATCCTTTCTACAGCCCCCGAACAGCCGTTAGAGACATTTGCTGTCATACCTTTGGGAATCCAACACATGTCTCTCCCCTTTTCAAAGGATCCGATTATAGTCCGATGGGTAATCTGCCTTGCCTCCATTGACTAAACGCTGTACGCTGTTTGTCTAGCGATGTCTTGACGATGCACGGATTTGGCTTTTTCATCAGAGCGCTCCTGAATGTCGGTCGTTGCTAGGCAACAGCGATGGGAGACACCAGCTGAATTGTACCTAAATCTGAGATTAAGGAAAAGTTTGTCCATCGCACGCTGAAGTTCCAATAACATGGGGTATGAATTGGATATATTTTCGGTAGAATAAACAGAGGTTTATCGGAAAATTCGTCAAATGGCGAGTCGAGAAGCTTTGTAGAATATCGGTAAAATAAACAGGAATGTCTTTCAACATAAAGAGATATCAGACACAGAAAAAATAAAATTTACTTAACATTTTTTGTCATTTATTTATTCGTTAAACTATAATACAAGTTATTAAAACACTTCCAACCGAGTTATTTAATCTTTTTTTATTATATAAATTTGAAATGTACAAAATAATTTATTAGTTTTTGTTATATACTTAATTTCAACTGTGCAAACGATTCATTCGTTTTTATATACTTAATTTTAAACGTGCTAATGATTTATTCGTTTTTGTTACAAATTTCAAATGTGCAAACGATTTATAAAGAAATATTTATATTTAATAAATATAAATAAAAAATTTAATTTAATAAATATAATAATAAATAATATATTTAATAAATAATTTATATTTAATAAGAAATATAAATATTTATTTTATAAAGAAAGTTAAGAATGAAATTGCAGACGAAAAATGTATTCATTTATAATATGTAATTGAATAGCATAACTAATATAGCAGTTGGCTAGATTATATTTTCATATAATTCTTAATTTATGAATAACGTTTTATAAAAATGAAATTTTGGAAGATTGAAGAAATGAAACTTCTTGTTGCACAAGTTCTGCCAACAAACCAGCTAAAAATTGAAATTTAATTTCAGAATTAAATGATAATAAATGAATAGAAGCTTTCCTTCTTTCGGCGCTGAAAGAAGATACAAAATTGCTAATAAATTTTCTAAAAACTAAAATTTTCTTATACCTGTAATAATATCAAACAAAAACATTTGAAAAAGAGCATTTATCTTACTTAAACAGAATATGTATAAAATAAAAGCAGACTTACTTCTACTTTTTCGTGTTGTCTTAAGTTTTAATCTCATAGCTTCACCGACATTATCCAAGATTATACTTTAAAGATATTTTTCATACTTTTACACAAAAAATATTTATATTCATTTTCATAGATATTAATATTGAGTTAAAAAAAGAACAATTCTTCACAAAACGGTAATAATGCGAAGAAATATCACATCTTTTAGATAAGAAATCATTAAATTTGATTAAGAAACGATAAAGATTAAAATATAAATCAGTTTTATATCAAAAATATTAATCTTTTCTTTATGTTCTTGTTTTATTATTTATTTATTTATTTTTGATTTTTGTTTTTTTATCAGTTTACGATAAATATAAAAACACTATTTGTTTTTGCTTTTTTTAAATATTACTTATTTATTTTCGATTATCGTCTGCAGTTGTAGAGAAGATTTTTTTTTTTTTTTTACACTCTCTTTCTCTGCCTTTTATAGTGAATTTTTTACATCTTTTATTTATTTAGAATTTTGTGATGGATCATTATTTATATTCCATTTTTCATATAATAATAATAGAAAAATTCTGAAATGCTTTTTTGTGTGTTAATAAATGAATTCTTTTTTAGAACATTATGGGCCAATGGCAACGTACATCAAAAATAGGCACTGCAAAATTATAGAATATTTTTATTAAAATAAGTTTGCAATTTAATGAACCCTGATAGCGAATTATTTTTATGACTAGAAGGCACAAAAATATAAAAGACAAATATCCCCAAAATTCAAATAATCGCAGCATAATATTCTAGATGCCATTTTGTGCTGCTGACAAACTGATTCATATATATAGTTTATTAACTGCGTTTATCTTATTTTTTCAAATCGTATATAATATGAAATATAATGTAGAAATGTGTTTGATTTTACTTAAATTAATCTACCATTTTGAAGCTACTTTAGTTGAGTTAAAGTTAATTTTAAAGAAAAAAAAATTTAATTTGGATTTAAATTTCTTTTCTAAAGTTAATTTGGAAAGTTAGTTAAATGAAAAAGTTAAAAGTTAAAAAAGTTAATTTGAAAAAAAAAAAGAAAGTTAATTTGGATTTATTTCAACGCTATTCCAAAACAATAGCTGACAATACTCAAAATTACATAAAACGCCACTCAAATGACATTAATACTCAACTCATTATATAGCAGTATTAAAATGTCACAAGAATTTTATTAACTATACAAATAATGAAGAACCTCAACAGTATAAAAAATATAAGGTACTTCCTTAGAATCTGCAGCCCAAACCTCGTACTATGTGATTTCTTTGTTCTTTCAGCCGTAAACAAAAGGAATCTACGGTTGGAAGTTTGCAACAGGCAAACCTCTCACTATGTGATTTCTTTGTTCCTTCTGACACAAACAAAAGAAATCTAGAGTTGGAACTTTGCAACAGGCCTAACCTCACACTATGTGATTTCTTTGTTCTTTCTGACTTAAACAAAAGAAATTTAGGGTTGGAAATTTGCAACAGGCTAAACCTCTCACTATGTGATTTCTTTGTTCTTTCTGACATAAACACAAGAAATCTGAGGTTTGGAAGTTTGCAACAGATGCCAAGGCCATGGTGTTGTTGTCTTTTTTAAAAAGTGTGTCTCAAACAAAATTATTAAGAAAGAACTTATTTAAAAAAAAAAATGGCAATTTCTATGACAATGGTTAAAGTTAACGAATGGAAAGAAAATGTTTCTGCTTCCGGCACTATTTTACATTTATAAAAAAAGCATACGGATTTTTATATCTTAGATATAAAAATAAAGACCTTTATCAGTGTTATTTAATCCGTTGACTGATAACCACTAAGGCAAGTCAAGGTGAATAGATTTCGTCCAAATAAGCCTGGCATCCAGCTTACTAAGGCGAAATAGTAGAAGCTAAAAAGATTTGGAGGAAAAAAACCCAAGAAAAATAGTTTTGCGAGAGAAAAGTAAATCGTTTCAAGAAAGTATGTATATAAAATTCAAGAAAATGTGATCTGTCTTTTTAACAGGAAAAACATTTTGAAGAGCAGTCGGGAATAGATAGTGTAAAATCCCATGCATTTTAAAACGCTGAAGGAAAATACATTTTCAGAGACGGACGAAAATTCATGCAAGAAACATTCTGGAAGCGAAATAGGAAACGTAAAATCGGGTTTCCAAAGAACTAACTCCCTCTGCAAATATCTATTTCATGATGGAAATTGAGTATTAAGAGTGTAAAAACCATAAAATTTACATATTTTAGATCAAGAAATTTTAAACCTTTTTCACTTTATCAGAGAAGGAAAAAAAGAATCGGGATTGAAATTTTATGATAAGCTTCTATAATGGACTCTTTTCTCATTGTCTCTAATAGTTTTCCGCGCGGAAAAAAAAAAAAAAAATCAACTTTCCAATAATCTTCATAGGGGATGATGCAATAAGTCACTATACTAGGACATTGAACGAAATTACTTACAATACCAGGGCACTTAACTAAAAGTAAATACAGGGCCGGACTATTAAAAAGGTAACTTCTTTGGGCCCTACAATTTTAGGTTGCTCCTAGCCCTTAATATTCTTTTTTTAAAGTATCTTCTGAGTTATTTAATTTTGTGTTTCGTTTTAGTAACAAAGACCATGCAATCGAACTTAAATAAGCTAAAATCAAGTTTTAATTCATTTAAATTTATTTTATAAATGAAATAAGTTTAAATTAATTTTGGAGCATTATTCTAATAACTTTCCTAATTGATTACCATTTGCAATTTTATATTGGGCTATTTCATAATTCTTTTTTTTAAAAAAAGGAAAGGGGGAAAACGAGGGGGGGACGTTAGTTTTATATTTTTGAAAGATATGCAGTCCTCTTATTTAACCTATTTAGATTGTGCTGAGATTTTTGTCATTTTTTTATAACTTTGTTTAAAATTACTCTTAAATTTCAGCTGCGCTTATATATATATATATATATATATGTAATGATATTGTAATTCTAATTTCAATTTAATTAATTTCCAAGATTTTATCTTAATTTAGCCCATAGTAAATATCTTCTAAAATATTCTCATATTTCGTGATCCAATTCCACTTTCGGTTTAATTAATTCCTCTGTAAAACTAATGCTCCATCAGTACTACGTATTAAATGAAAGTGATACTTCCGTTGTCCTTGTCAAAGGTCAACATATGTATTCCATCGGCACGTGGCCGGAAATCCTGTGTTATATAAGACTAGTCATCATTTGTTTCGTTCCTTCCATACTTCTGCTTTTGTGTCGCGCTGTGGCGGACGTGCCTTGTCCGCGTCTCTGCTTAAATAACTATGCTTTCACGAAATGCATATTAAAATTAAATTAAAAATACAACGTCTCGTCTATGTGTTCAAACCTGCACTCTGCTTCAACCAAAAATATATTACATATATATATACTGAATGCAATTTTAAAAAAAATGATTTGCAAGTATTCGTTTTGCTATTTGCAATATGTCAAAATTTCCTACATAAAACTACTTATTTAAATTAAAATTGATAAAAAGTAACTGTTTTTGAAAGTTTGAGAAAGAAAAAGAGCACTAAGATTTGAATTTCCTAAAGGCCTCTAGGCTGATATAACTTCCATAAATCAAACTATTTTCGTTAGAGTGAAATATAGTTCTATAAAGACTATTGTGTAAAGCGTCGTTTATATATTTCGAATTTATTCATCTTTTACATGAATGCATCGTCTTATCAAAGTTTCTATTCAATCGCTATCATTGTAATTGTAAGCACTTCGCAAAGCAAAATGGCACTATCCAAAATCAGCGAAGTGACAAATATGGTGCACCAAGGGCCAGATGTCAGAGGTGAACGAAAGCTGCGGTGATGCGTTCGGTCGAATAGACGGTAAACTCTAGAGCAACTGACCACCCTGCCCAGATGAACTAAGGGGGTATCAACAGTGTCTCCACAACGACGATTCAGCGAACGTTGCTGCGTATGGGCCTCCGCAGCAGACGTTTGGTTAAGACACCTATGTTGACTGTTGTTCATCGGCGACGAAGGCTGGAATTTACACGCCAGTATCGCAACTGGGCATCCCCTGAGTGAAGACAAGCGGATTTTTCCGATGAATCACGTTTTTCAAACAGGACAGGTGGACGTTGGCATATACAGCGTGAAACGTCTGAAAGCATACACCCTGTACCAACTGCCGGAAGGGTCCAAGCTGGAGGAGACAGCGTTATGACCAGAGGAATGTTTTCGTGGTATTCTCTGGGTACGCTCATCATTATGGAAGGCACGATGGATCAACACAAGTATGCATCTATCCTTGCGGACCAAGTCATCCCTGCATGCGAATGGTTTTTCCTCAGGATGATGGCATCTATCAGCAAGACAATGTGATGTGTTATAAAGCTCGCAATGTACGTGCGTGGTTAGTAGAGCACTAGGATGAATTTTCCGTACTCCCTTGGCCAGCAAATTCCCCGGACTTGAACCCAATCTAGAATATGTGAGACCACCTCGATCGGGGTGTTCGCATCATGGATCCTCACCCGTGTAACCTAGCGCAGCTGACCACTGCACTGGGGTTGGCATGGCTCACCATCCCAGCGAACACCTTCAGGAACTTAAATGCGTTATTATTCGCTGAATTCAAGCATTGTGGATTGATGCTTCAGGATAGTTTGTACTTTTGAGTGTTTGCTACCTTCCTTCTTATACTACTCCATCACCACTTTCTGCTCCGGAGATGGGTATCAGATAGAAGAAGAACGGAGAAGAAGGTCGGGTTAGATTATTTAATATGCAAGGAAATCTAGTAAGGAAAATTTCTGAAATTTAAAAAAAAAATTGCAAATCCATTTCAGACAGAATTTTTTTTTCTGCTTCTGTTAGATTTATAGCCAGAGTTTGAAAAGCTATTGCTGGAGACCGCATACTCTACAGAGTTAGTGTCAGTTCCGAGCAGATCAAGGTCAGGGTGACTCTTCCTTCCATTCCAGAATTATTGGTCCTGATTCAAAATCTGTACTAAATTTTGATCCACACTGGTAAAAGGAAAGACACAGAAATTTCTCTCCAATTTACTTCACTGTATACTACGAAGCGTAACTCAAAACGAGCCAAACGACGAACATATTAGAAAATGTGGAAGAGAGACCTCCCCACAGACTCTCCCATGGTGTATTCAGTTTTAATTACGATTAAACGTATGCACTCAATAAGTGAAAAGATGAAATATATAAAATAAAATGTTTACTGCAATACGAATATATATATATATATATATATATATATATGTTTTATATCTTACTATCTAGAATAAGAAAGACAATTATTGAAACCACTGCATGATTGCCTCTAACGCAATTTAATAATAAGTAGCAAGTTAATAACAAAGTTGAATTCAGAGTTTAATTCATAGAAAAGTTTAAATGTCTCCGTTTTAAAATAAATTAATTTTTTAAGCAAAGTTATATCTCCGAAATGCATTTCGCAAAAATGAATAAATAGCTCCAATAACTAATACTTCTTGTCTGGAATGGGTCAGAACGAATGATGGTGAACGGATGGTTGATGAACTTTTCATTTCAATTAGAAAAGTTCATCAAAATACTCTTAAGAATGCAATAAGATTACAGTAATTTACATGAATTAAAATATTTTATCAAATAAGAAAATCGAATGTCAAATATTTGAAGTAATTCTTAACAAAATCGTAAGAAAATTGCTTTTGTTATAAAGTAACTAAAACCTTTTTGATGTTTATTGTATTATACCTTTTTGGATAACGAATGGATATTGATACGTTTTTTTTAATTTGATTAGAATATCTTCAACAATATTTTGAACTCTATATGTAACTCTTAGTGAACTAAATAGGTGATAATTATATTATCCATGACACTGATTAGGAGATTATATTTATCGCAAGCTAAACTGCGGTAAGTTAATCACTGCTTCTAACAGTTTAATGCAGAAATTCTCTATTATAATATTTTTGAAATTAAGATTCTTTGAGAAAAAGAGATGCATTACGTATGTTTTTTTAATTTGAAGATTAGAGCATTTTAAGCTATATTTTTAACTCTGTATGTAACACTAATGAATTAAATAGATGATAATTATATTGTCACTGACATTGATTAAGATTTTATAGCAAAGTGCGGCTAGTTAAACATTATTTGTATCTTTTATTTCAGTAATTTTATTTTATAACATTTTTAGAGATTAAGATTTGTTGAGAAAAGGAGATGTATTTAGCTTATTATTGATTTGCCCATGAAATTGATTGATTGATAGCTTTTTAAGAAATCAAATGCCACATAGTAGAACTTTCTTCCATTAAAAAATTTATGAGAACTTATGTTAGCCTTCTTTTCACAGTTAGGTTTTGGCCCATTGCTATCTCATAATAATACAAATTATTGTTTTTAATTAATAATTAATGAATTAAATCTACTTCATGAAGTCAAAGTGTCTATTAATATTTTTTGTGGTTCCTAAAGTTATTATCGAAGGGCAACTCTTATCAAAGAAGTGAAACATTTCTATGAGCATTTAAAAATTGGAGAATTTAATTATGAGTATACTGTATATGGCCAAGGAAGAGTTAATGCAGCCGAGCTTCTTATTGCAGATATCACCAATCTCGTCTTGATCTTTTCACTATATTGATAAAAATCACAAAATAATAAATTTAAAGCTTGTTTGATCTACCAATGAAAAAAAATTAACAATTGTTCGATTTTATTTGGTTATTTCGTCGTTTTTTCCTTGCTATTATTGGGCGCATAAAATATCATTTGTATACATGTGAATATAATCGTATTATTTTAATTGAACTTTTGTATTAATTTGGAGACTATGACCCGCACCCCTGCTAAATTTCATAATTAAGATTCACCAAAAAAAAAGTTTTTTTTCTTATTTTTTTTTTTTTTATGTATTTTTTTTTTTTTTTTTTTTTTTTTTTGGAATTATTGGTTATTCGATAAAAATCGCTTCAAAATACTCTTGCATGGTTTTGCCTTTGTAAAAATTTGAAACCTTATTTTTTTGAGAACACATATCATTTTTAAAATCAGTATACAAACGATAAATGTGTATTTTTTTTAGAAAATTTCAGAATTTTCAAATTTTAAACCAATTTTTAAAAAATAAAACTTTAGAAATAAAATGGAAGGGGGAAAAAAACTTACCAAACCGGCGATTAAATTCAATGAAAATGTTTACAAAGTTGTCCAATCCATTGGAAACGGCGATTAAAACAGCGCACCAAATGTATATTATGCACAATTTTTTTTCTTTCTAAGTCAACCAAAACATACGTTTCCGTTGCAATCTCACAGCATCCCTACGTTGATGGGCAGCGCTTTGCTTAGCCAAATTCTGAGCCTTTAATGCAGTGCTGTGCAAGTCAGGGTCCTAATTACCATCCTTTTGCAGCAACTAATTATGTGTAAAGGAAAAACAAAACTGTCCCTCTGTACAAGAGGCGCTTGTTTACTGCTACTCAGTTTTCATGAGAGAGCTCTCGCTTAGTAGCGTTAACAAGAGAAATCTTCGATCGACTCTCTAGCAGCGCCATCTGCCGGTGTGCGGGCGCGTTTCTCTCTCTCTGTCAGCATACGGAACTGGGACATAATGAGTGGAACAAATAACAATGCGAACGGAAGTGAAGTACTTCAGAATGAAATTGAGTATATTTTTCCTTTTCTCTCCCCCCCCCACTCTTTTTTTGTTTCACTTTTAGAAAAGAAATTGAAATGAATTGATCGCACTTGCAGATGTTATCGTTTGTTTTTATATCGTTTGCGAGGATTTGTTTTCCAGTTTCTCAGTTTCAGCTTTAGAATTGGAAAGGGATGTTTTGTTGGGTTTTGGTAAATACTAAAGATAGGAGGAAAGAGCCAAAGGCGTCGAAATAAAAAGAGAAAAGAAAAGAAATCGAATATCTACCCCTCTCCCTCCCTCTATCAGTAAACTCCAAATGCTTTAGTCTCTTATATATCCTCATAAACGTTTGTAGAACTTTTATTTTAATTCAGTTACGGATTTTCGAGCATTCAAAACTCTACATCTAACAATGGAATATGTTCCAGGGGAAATTAAATAACGCAAAATACTTTCAGCTGAGAACATAACCCCAACGTAAAAATATTATGCGATACTTTTATGACGTTATTCGTTATTTAAAATGATATGCAATATCGTGAAGACATTCCAAGAACATTTTAGAGCATCTGGTGCATTTATGCTTATCCACTAGATCAGAAAAAGAGCGGCCGATTTGCTTCTGCATGTAGGATTTAACAGGGAGAGGGGACATATGTCCTCTCCACTGTATACGTTCTAGAAGCGGTATCCCGGGTTTAATGGGGTCGCGGTGACAATGCCTCAGCTTCGGAACGTGAGGTTTTCAGTTTCAAGACCCACTTCCACCGAAGAACCATCGTGTAAGCGGTCTAGTGTAACGTTTAATCCATCAAGGCTAAACGTCCTCCCACTGGTGGGGTGTGGAAGTTTGGAGAGGGGTGCCATTTCAGGTGTCGTCCTCGTCCTCTGACCATGGTGCGAAATTACGAGGTCCATTCCTAAATAGCTTTAGTGTTGCTTTAAAAAGGGACGTTCATATAACTAAAGTAAACCAGGATATAATCTTTTTCATTTTTATTTTTTTTTTTCTGTATTCCTTTTTCCATCATTCCTTATTTCCCATTTTTTGGATATAAAAACAAAAACTAACCCAAATGCGTTTTATTTGAAACATTCACAAAGAGCAAGTGTCTTCATGCTAAACCATTGAACTAGTATAATAAGAGCCTTTTCGGAATATTTAAAGCCGGTCATTTATGGTCCCTCCACGCCATGCAAGTTCCTTAGCGCCACTCCACTTCATTCTATCTATTTAAATCTGTTAATCATGATCACATCACGTCTTGCAAATCCGTCAAAATCAGTCTCTTAGATAACCTTGGTGGACGCTCCATAGCACCACAATATCCTCTTATTCCCTCCCCTCCCACGTATACTAACTCCCACTGGATTTCTGGATTCCCACTCTACATTCCTGGATCCATAGGGCTTTAGTATCCACCCTAAATGCCGTGGAGTGCTGAAAATGATGAATTGCATGATCACAGAACTTTCACTTCCTGCCAAGCCACATTTGACCAATTTCTATATTAGCGATCAGTTTTGACGTGAAGTGATTGTATTTGCCTCACATGGTAACCACCGAGGGGGGCCTCGAATTGAGGATGAGATGCTTCCTGCATGGTAGTTGGATCTCCCACCCTGGAGGGTACACAAATAGGTGGGGGATCTGTCTTTTCCCATCGTTGACGGGACGTACTTCCTTCGGGGAAGGTTGTACCGTGGCCGGTGATGGACCTTAGGACTCAACCACAGTTCCCGCCAGTGTTGCTATTACGGCGGTCCGGTCATCCAGTAATATTTTTGTGTGCCTTCGTGGCGCTTCGGAGGTCAGCTGTATGGCTTGCCTCACGTAGTGACAATCCACACTTTTATAGTTTTTAGCCGATCAATCTAAGTTGATTTTAACACCAAAATTCTACGATAGGCAAATCCATCTACTTTTAGTAACTCCGATCATCAATGTTTTCCTTTTTGATTAACTTTTCAATAAATTTATAATTATTAATGAATTTTAAAATTTTCTTCCTTTTAATATTTAATGTTCCTTTATATATTTTTTTAATAATATTTTCAGTTACTCGTGCTTTTACGATTGTGTTTTAGAGTTCATATTTTTTGTTTAATTTTTTTTTTTTTTTTTTTTTTTCGTTTTTAGCATACTTAATGACAACGTATTTAAAAAACTTTTGTTTTCATTTTTCTTTTTGCGTTTTATATCTAAATATTCCATAATAAATTAGTATAATTTTACAGAACATTAACATATTTTTCTCAAAATTTCCACCAGATGGCGCCATTCATATAAAAAAATTAAATAAAATCCAATTAATAATTAGTCTTGAAAATTTTAAAATTTAGTAATATCTCTTAGAACATACAATTACATAGAATTTTAAAACTCTAGCATATTTAGAAATGCACAGATAAAAATGACTTATTTCAACTTCACTCGAAATCTATTACTTATTGTCAAATAGCATCAGTCAAATCTAAACAAATCGTCGTATGAACATTTCCGATTGCTTCCTTGAACGCTGCGCCTAACTAATTAATAAAACTTCGAAATATTATTGGAGGTGCTAGGAGAAGAGCTCACCTCTCTCCGAAACCTTCATTCAGTCATAGGAAAGGAGACACAGAAGAAATAAAGATGCTAAGAATAAGCATCAAAGCGAAGGTTTGATCCTGCACGAAAATAAACCAGGTAATTGCTATAACTTGCCTATGGAAAACGATTTTCATATCCTTCCAAATTATTATTTCACTATATATATATATATATATATATATATATATATATATATATATATATATATATATATATATATATATATATATATATATATATATATATATATATATATATATATATATATATATATATATATATATATATATATATATATATATATATATATATATATATATATATATATATATATATATATATATATATATTATTTTAAAACTCAAAAGTTTTAAACCATGTCAGTTCTATTTCCGCACAATTTCCTTCTTTATATTTAATAAATTTTTTTAAAAAATTCAATTCACAATCTGTAACAGTGATTTAATGCTACGATTAAAATTCTAACTCATCCATCCAATTACGTGTTTTTCTCAATGTTAAAATGAAGATAAAAAAAGAAGAAGAAAAAAAAAAAAAGGATTTTAATTGTGAAGTAGGATTTTCACTTCTGCTTTTATTTCTTGGTTTCTGCCTTTCAGAATGCGCACGCACGGTGACTTGTAGTTAGTTGACTGATTCAATTAAATTCATAATTTTCTGTGTTGTCAAAAAAAAATTTGTAAAATTTATATAAACTTTTTACTTTCCCGTATACTTAGTGTAGAGAAAGTATAATAATCATAAAAAAATTCGAACTCATTTTGGTGAATCTCCACGTTTTAAACCTTCCGGAGTTCGAAAAACATATTTTGGAAAATGTCCGTCTGTCTGTCTGTGACAAAAATAACTCAAAAATTATTTGAGCTAGACGATTGAGATTTGGTATATGGTCTTTACACCAAATTTGCAGATTTCTCTCAAAGCGTGAGCAAAATCTATTCAGAGGAAGTTTGTATGTCCATATGTTCGAATATAAATGAACATGATAATTACAAAACGAAGAGAGCTAGATGGATAAAATTCGGTACACTGATTTAACATATTTAGTGCAAAAATTTGTCAAATTTTGAGACAAATTCAAACAAGGATTGATTGTCTGTTTGGTTGATTTGGTTTGGTTATATTAACGTCCCGTTTAAAGCAACACTAGGGCTATTTTGGAACGGACCTCGTAATTTTGAACCGCGGTCAGATGATGAGGACGACACCTGAGCTGGCACCCCCCTTTCCACACCACAGCACACCAGCGGGAAGACGTTTGGTCTGAGGGATTTAACGTGCAACAGACCCCCTTACACGACGGTTCTTCGGTGGAATCGGATCACGAACCTGAAACCCTCCGGTTCTGAAGCCGAGACCTTACCACCAGGCCACCGCGGCCCCCGATTGATTGTCTGTCGGTCTGTTCTTTCAGAAATAAATAAAAGCGATAATTCAAAAATACAATGACTCAAATATATCAAATTTGGTGTGAAGTTTTGTGACTACAAGTGCAGTTTTGTGTCAAATTTTTATTTCAAAACATGCAGAACTTTGAGAAAAACGTGTCTAAATTCGATTTTTGGATATAATTAAAGCATACCAGGTACTAATCGGCTAAATAACTCTCCAGAGATGACACGGCAGATTCGGTAAAAATGCTAAATTCATGAAAATTTTAGAAATTTAGAAAATTAGAAATAAAATTTTATTATTTTCTAAGACATTTATGTTTCTAATGCTCGAAAATTAATATGAAAAAAAAGAAGGAAAAAAATTGACTTCAGCAAAAGTTATGGCTAGAATTTAAGAAATCCTGACTTGAAACAAATCCTAATGTTTGTAATACAAAATATATTCAGCAGATTAATTTAATTTTTTTTTCGGTTCTCCTATTATAATATCACGTGTTCAGGGCTGAACAATAACAGACTACACCGATCAGGTTCTGATAATTCAGTTAAATGCCAGTCATGTGTCAAGAAGTGAATAGGCAAAGGATTTGACTCGCGACATTTGTAAAAATGAAATAAATGCGACCAAGTGAAGTTCGAAAGAATAGATATTTTTACGAAAAGCAAGCAAACGATTTTTTTTGCTTTTAGCTCTCCCATAAAGTACAAAATTAACATGAGATTAAATTTAGACTCGAGCGATTTAATAAAAAATTAAGTCAATTAACGATTTATTTAATCAGTGATTTATTATTATTAAGTTAAAGGCACTACAAACTTGAAAAGGAACTAGAGGAAAAGGTCTCCCCTAAACTTTCTTGCATAATCTCTAATTAAAGTATTGCATCCCCTCGGCTCGCGTGAAATTTTGGACTGAGTTTGAAATCAGTAAAGCAGTGAATGTCTTTCACGGCATTGGTGAACAACTGATACGAAATACTGACCTTGGAATTTTGCATTTTTATGATTTGCTGGTCACATAAACTTGACTTAGTTGCTAGGGGACGCTAAATTAAGGAATCAATTCGTTGTGCATAAAAAAAAAAATTAGGTTTCTAATACGCTCTTATTCTTAATTTTAAAAATTTAAAGCATATGGGTTTTCAAAAGCAGCATATAGCATATTAGCTTTCCCAACTGGAAATAAGGGCTTATAAGAAGCTTATGGCTATTTGAATTATTAAACAGAATAAAATTTAAGAAACTGTTATTAGATGACTTCGTTTTATTTATTTAATTTTTTTAATTATTATTTTGCACTTAAAGCATGTAGCTGCGATTTTAAACCTTTCGCTTTATGTGAAAGGAAATAGTTTTACTATTCGATTCTAGTGAAAGCAATGAAACTCGACAACAACATATCTAGAAATAATAGAAATCTCAAAATCTTTCAATAAGAGTATCATTTGTGTTTCAGAAAAGAGTCGTCTTTCAAATACATGGGCATTAAAATAGATGACCGGAAACTACGTTGCTAAATAGAGTCATGAATATCAGAAGTTATATTTATGATTGATATACCCGTGACATAAATTTCACAATAAAATAAAGAACGGAAATTTTATTTTACTCGAAGTAAAATAAAATTTTCCGACTTTTCTTATTAGGACTTCCATAGACGACGCCAAAACAACATGGCGCCAGACGCGATGTAAATAAACCCGAAAGACCACCTCTGTTTTCATTCACTGGAATCTTTATTACTCTGAAAACATCAACAGTATTTTAAACGACTGATTAATGCTTTTGAATGCAATAAATCAGAAATAATTTTCATTAAAAAAATCTTTCGTAGAAATAATAAGCAACAACAACAACAAAAATTCTTATACTATGATTCACCATGCAGATAAAAGAACCAAGCATTAATCAAATGTTTTTACCCCCCCCCCCACGCACACATTTTTTACATAATTCCCTTACTTTTAAATTATGCGAAGCAGCTGTGCTGATATTTTTGATTAGTGATAAAGTGCAAGTTGTGGAAGTTCTTTTAGCTTGTACTTTCGTACCTCAAAACTTCAGCAAAACGAGTAAAATATATATAAAATAAAATAACGTTGTAAATTAATTTTTTTAAATTATAAACTGACTTTAACGAAATCATAAACATTTTCGCATCAATAAAAGCGATAAAAACGAACTTATAACATTTCCGACGCCTAAAGCCTTCAAAAATTTTTGGAAGTAATGTATACCATTTTGTATTTATAAACAATTTTTATTACGATTTTAACAAAGTGCGATTTTACATGTCATAGACAAATTAATAAAACTTGAATTTTAATTCATCTTTGAATAAGATCTTTCAGTTTTTATGTATTTGCATACCTTTTTATTTGATGTAATGCATTTTATCTTTATCACAGAGTGCTAAATGCATTATTAAAATTAATTAACTGTAAGTTGATAAATTTAATGGTTATGCTTGAAATAATTCTGCATATTAAAATAGATATAAAACTAAAAAGCTAATAAAAAAATATAAGATAAAAGATATAAAACTCCTTATTTAAATAAAAAAAATTAAATACACGATACTTTAAAAATGGTTTTAAAACTATAAAACAATTTCTTTTAGCCGCGTACAAATTCCTAATACCATGCAAATTATTTTGAAAATTTTTGAAGAAATTTCATAATCGTAAATTTTTCGGGACAATTGGTATTATATTTTTTTTATTGAAGAAATTGTTTTATATTTTTTTAATCTATTTTAAAACGCGGTATAGTAATTTTTTTAAATTTAAATAATTGTTATTTATTATGAAAGAGCAGCTTTTGCATTTTGAAACAACTTCATATTCCAAAAAAAAAAAAAAAAAAAAAATTATCAGAATATATTTACATTTTAAAATCTTCTTTTAATAATCTTTTTCGTACTGAAAGGAAAACTTACTGTGGTGTTATCTTATAGCTAATTAGCATGGGTTTTGGGGAGTCGCATAAAATTATGATATATATATATATACTTAGAATCTCCATATAACGACTAAGGTCTAATAATACGTATATATATGACATTTTCATTATTTTCATTTTCATTCGTATATATTTCATTTTTTGATGGATTCAGAAATTTCTATACATTTTATATTTTTTAAAAATATGATATACTTGTGATTGTCACAAACAGCAATAATTTTTTTTATATTTCAGTAATATATTAAAAATTCCATTCTAACAACTATTTTATTTTTTTATTTGGTCCTTTTTTGAATTATTAAAATAGGAATGGAAAAAAATTCATTGCACAAGTTTAGCATAAAACTTTCGAATTATTTTGCAAAATTTGTTTTCCAAACTTCTTTTTTTTTTTTTAAATATTCTTATAATGCATTTTATATTCAAGGGCTGTTCACATATTACGATCATTGTGAAGTTATTTGTAATGTTTAAATCATATTAGCTCCAAAATCTTTTATCTAGTATTATTTACATTTAATTGCGCTTTCAATTTTTGCACTCTTCTCTGTAAAGATTGTTTCGAGTTTCAAAATGAATAAATACATAAAGAGCGCAGGTTTTGGTATTTGTCCTGGGCGCTACATTATGTAGGCGTACCAATGCTTTACCATCAAAAGCCAGCATCTATGCCAGATCTGAAGGATGACATTCGACGCCATGTTCTTGACATTCCGACAGACTCACTCCGATCAGCTGTAAAAAAATATAGTTCTGCGATAAAAACATAGTGTTGGACATTAAGAGCATTGAGCAATTTCAATGTTACTTTATTATATTATTTAACATTTATAAAGCATATTAAATTTTTTATGTGCCTTAAAGCGCCACTTATCTGCGTATTTTTGTGCTAAATTTTTTTATTAAATAATTGTCATCATTTGAATTATAGCTCATCTTATTCGGGCCAATAGAATGTATTCTAGAACTCTGAAATTCGAAACTTATTTCTTGCGAACACTGTATTTTGTATGCCCAGCAATTTAATTGAAAGTTTCTTACTTATTGTTATTTCTTTTAGTGTTAGTTTGCGTTATTGAATTTGAATTTCGAAAAGTTCTTAATAACAATCATCGTTAATTTTATAATGCTTTACTGCACATATATCAATATGTGTATGTCATATAATAAAATAATTAAAAATATTTCAATAAATACTGTTTTTTTCTTCTCAAAATACACAAAATTAAATTAACTTTCTGTTTGTTATGAATTGTTTCTCTACATAAAAAAAAAAAAAAAATCCGGTTTTTGTTTGATTTTTAAACTGGAGGTCTTATCAAAATTTATTTGTATTTTTTATAGTGCTTTATTGCACAGGTGTTGTTATTTGCAAGATACACAATAATTTGATTTCAAAATACTCTAATACTAATTACACCAGCCTGCAAAAAAAAAAAAAAAAAAAAAAATTGTTTGTAAAATTTTAATTGATTTATATCAGCAATGATGATGTCATTCCAAAATGCAAACTAAATTTTATGTAACACGTAAGGATTTTTTACAAATGACGATGAAAAAATATTAACAAAATGCAGTATAATGCATACAGTTGCAACTGTAGTTACTATTAACTAAACACAATAATGCTGTTCATTTACAATATTATGATAACTTTTGTGTTTTTCTTGAAGTCAAGTAGCTTCTTTTTCGGGCTTTTCGCTTATGGTCCACATCACTGTCTCTTTTTAAAGACCAACAGTAATCGGCCATCATGTTAACATCCCACCGTCCTTGATATCTGCGTTCCATCTCCTTAATATCCTGGTGGAATCTTTCACCTTGCTCGTCACTCATTTTTCCTAAATTGTCTGGGAAGTTTTCCAAATGCGAGTGAAGGAAGTGAATTTTAATGCTCATATTGCACCCCAAAAGATGATAAGTACGTAATAACTCAGTTACGAGTTCTTTGTAATTTTCTTTTCTCTCATTTCCCAAAAAACCTTCTTCGACATCTTTAAATTCAATCAAAGCCTGCTTCTCTCTATTTGTCATACATTGTTCAAAATTGGAATCTTTAACTAATTTCTTTATTTGTGTCCATCTAGGGAGTGCAATACCGGACCAAAATTTCAATACCGGTATTCGGTATTTTTTAAATCTTAATACCGGGATACCGGTTTTAATACCGGTATTAGAAATTTTAGAAAAAGAAAGAAAACACAGGTGTTTCTTTGTTTTATTTGCCAGTTTTGTTAGAGAGTGTAAATGTCACAAAAAATAATTTATAACTTATAAATTATAACAGTATATAATCCCAAAAAAGTAAAGAAACATCTTATTTATTTAAATCACAAAAAAAGTGTAAATATCACTATTCAGTCTGTGGTACTATTACAAATTTTTGAAATGTGATCTTAAAAAACATAATGCATCAATTGTACTGTCATTAAGCCTGAAAACTAATTTTGAGTAAAAATGACCGGCTGTCGAAAACGCTCTTTCGGCATCTACGCTAGTTTGTGGTACTGTTAGCAAGGCGCGATATATTTCCAAGTATTTATCTCTAAATCCCTTATCTTCAAATAAAATAAATCGATTTCTCGTCGGATGATTTTGGATATAGCTGATTTCTATATTGTATTTTGGTTCGTTTAAATTTTTTTATTTATCGCTAATTCTAATTTTTGTTTAAGAGACAATTCCTTTTCACTATCGACAGTAGTGACATCATAATCTTCGATAATTGAACCGAATTCTTCTGAATGTGGATAGGTTTGTGGGTAAAAAATTTTAAGAAAATTTACTCTAAACTTAATCAGATTTGAATTGGTTATTTTCTTTTCTTCATTTTCATTTTTAAAATCATTATAATTATGTAAATACCATAAGACATTTTCTATTTCGGTATGCCTATCTTCTGTGCGATTTTTCAATGTAATATATAATTCTTCAGATAGTGATGTGTGTTGTTCTTTCAATGACTGCAACATGAAATTTATTGTTGCATTAGCTGTTAATAAATTAGAATCTCTCAGACATAATGCCTCAATAGTCAGTTTTATTGCAAGTAGAGCTGATATAGTTCTGGATATTAAGTCGAATTCACTATCTGAAAAATTAATTTACAGGTTTAAGTCGATTATTGGATATTTGGATTGGATTTCTCAGTTTCAAAAATCGTTCCATCATTAGGAGTAAACTGTTCCAACGTGTTTTAGAATCTAATATTAACATATATTCTGTTTTATTTTCAGTTAGTATATATTTTAGTAATATATCTTTTTTATAGGGGAACGTTTAAATATCTTAACAATTTTTCGAACTTTATAAATTATAGGAAGCATTTCTTGATAGGTTAATATTTCATCCTCATTAGCAATATCTTATTCAACAATTACGTTGTCATTATCTTCATTGTCAATATCACTCTCACTCTTACTATTTTCAAAGTTGGAATCCGAAATTTCTATATCCACAGTATTTGGATTCTTCTGTTCTTTATTTTTTTGATATAATACATCTATTACTCCTAAACTTTTTTCATAATTGTTGCCCCATCAGTCGTTATGGTTACAATATTTTCTTTCAGGGATAATCAATGTTTCACTAATTTAGATTTAAGCAATTAATTAAGCCATTAATAAGCTAATTAATTTCGCCCGTTAGGGAGACATAAAAACAAAAACGTATACTATTTTGCTATGTTCGCGATCCCTGAACATATAGTGGAGACCATTTTAAAAATTTCTAGTAAATACCGAAAAACCGGTATTTAAACTTGCGAATACCGGTATCACGAAATTGTACAAATGGTTCGAAATACCGGTATTCGGTATCCCGGTATACCGGTATTGCAATCCCTATGTCCATCTAATACACCTTCTTTAATTTTAGCGCTAGACAATTTTGGGAACTTCGATATAAGATACTCAAAACATTTTCCACCTTTATCCAAAGCTTTCACAAACTGCTTTATGAGTCCCAATTTTATGTGAAGTGGGGGCAATAAAATATTTTGTGGATTTATTAAATATTCATTTAAAATAATCTTCTTACCAGGAATCCATTCTTGTCTCTTCGGCCATATCATTTTTATCCAATGACTTTCTCTGTCCCTGCTATCCCATTCACAAATAAAGCACGGAAATTTAGTAAATCCACTTTGTTGCCCGAGAAGCAGACCTATAACCTTTAAGTCACCACATATTGCCCAATTGTGTTCAGTGTATTTTATTTTAGTGAGAAGCATCTCCATACTTTCATATGTTTCTTTCATGAAAACGAATGTGCAACTGGAACTGATGCAAGTTTAGATTCGTTATGCAATAAAACTGCTTTTAGACTCCTCTTTGAGGAATCTATAAATTGTCGCCAATCATTCGGATTATATCTTCTAATTCATGTAACAAACCAGGCACAATAAACCAAGAAGTTATCAGATTTGAAAAATGATAAAAATTGCTTTTCTCGATTCCTGTACCAACTAAACGGCGTATGTGTCGTTAATAAATTTTCTCTTTTAACCGAGAGCCTAATAATTCTGCATTTTCTTTAGTTAAACCTAAATCACGAATTAAGTCATTTAATTCGGCTTGATTAAATTTTTCAGGTGCTTCATTTTTCACGGTGAAATCCAACTGCCATCAATGTTTCGAATTTTAAAATAAAAGTTTTTTTTTTTTTAAATACAATTATAAGTATTTATTCAATATAAATGTATTATTTAATTTCAATGAAGTAAGAGGTTTTCAGAATTTATTTAAACAAATAAACATACATACTTTATTAATTTATCCTATCCCAATCGCAAAAAATCTGTGTATTTTTACTTATTTAAAAAATTTACTTTTCAAAAAAACTGTACGGGATACGTAAAAACTGATATTATTTTTGAAATAAGCATGCGAAAATACATAAAAAACAACTATTACTTATAAAACAAGAAATTGTTGCAGGCTGGTGTTATTTTTATTACAAAAATCATAAAATTTACTTTTTATAGTCTCTGTTTCTCTGCATAAAAATTGTCATGAAGAAATTCTTGTTTCTTATGTTCTTCTGCTCATTAAGAAAAGTCTTAATTTTTCTTCATAGATAAAAAAAAAAGCTTTTGATACATAAATTATATATCCTAGTTTCCAGTTTTGAAGAGCAATTGAACATAAATTAGAACGTGCTTATTTCATTTTTTTTAAGCGTAATAAGCTGAAGAGGGATAAAAGCATGTTAAATCAACGGTCCCAATTATCTTTGCAATACTGTTAATTTCAAAAGGACGCTAATAAAGCATGATATATAATTATGATTAGTAACATAAGGATGACCAGCCTTCCAGTCTTAGAGATGAACCTGAAATTAATTTTAAAAATCACCCTCCACCCTTTCTAAGTAGAAATATACTGTGGAAGAGGTGGGGGGGGGGTATTATCAATTGACTTTATTTACTCTAGCATTGCTACTGATTTTAGTGTACATTTCAATATGTTTAATGAATGAGTTTTTAATTTACAAGTTCAAGAAAATGTACATAGTTATATTACTTGTCAGATTTGTTTATTTTTTTAAATGTGATAAGCTGATCAGTCGCTTAGTAAGGGTAATTGATGCTTGGGCATCATTTTTTTTTTTTTCCTTTCCTGAAATTCAGGTCCAAAATAGTGATATTTATTATTTTATAATTGATGAAGATAAATTATGTGATGCTAATTTAAACGATTATGAATAAGAATGTAAGGAATTTAGTTCAGTTTTCTTTAAAGACACAATAGAATCTATTAAACTCACCCCCTCTTAGAGTGCAAGTGCAAAAACATTCAATGAATTTAATTTGATTCCTAATTTTCGTTCTGTTATTCTCAGAAAATCAATTCCTAAAAAAAAAAGACATTAAAGATATTTTTTTTTAATTAAACGCATATCTATATGCATACAAATTATTTGAACCAAGTACTGTATAATTAACCGAAAAAGGTATGATTATTCTCATTTTTATGATAAATCCTTAGCAATTAATTATTTTTTTCAATATTGTATTAATTATCTACTAGTATGATCTTTTAAAAAGTCAAACTTATTGCTTTTAAATGGAGTCAGTAATATTAAATTTATAATAAACAAGTTATTTATTAAAATTTCATTTTAAATATGTCTTCCCATTTATGCACCGTTTCAGGTTAGTCCCTTAGAAGACACGCAGATGGTGCTTTACTATAATCACAGAAATAATTAAAATTAATATGAAAGTTTAAAAATACAATACGATAGCACAGTGATCACAAAATATACTAGCTTGCTTATTTCACTCATAAAATTCAAGCATAATTCTATGGAAAGGAAAAAAAAAAATGTTGCGTCCTAGACTCAACTTATTCTTATGACATTGCTTAAAAAAATTGAAATAAACGAATCTATTATTTTGTCTTCACAACTGCTTTTAAATTTACAATACAAATGGTGATTCATTTTCTCACTCTCCCATCAGCATCTATTAGTTCTTATCATAAATTTTTTTGCCTCAATCTTTGAATTTCTCTTATTCTAACTTCTTTCAGAAAAGCCCAATACTTTGTTTTTATGGCATCTTCAAAAAATGACGCTCGACGTATCAATATATCACTTACCTCTCTCCATCGCTGCATCATTGAAAACTATTGCACTGATAATAACTATTACAAATTTTTCTGTCTCATTACCCAGTCTGTAGAATTTCTCCGATTTGAATTTCTCTCGTAAAAGTACAATCATAATAGTTTGCCCGTGTCGATCTGTAAAACTGGCACGGCCAATATAAGTATATGTATTCACTCTCCTCCCATGTCTGTCGCGACCCTTTTGAAACTATTGTATCGATCCATATTGTTATATCTGGAAATGATTTTTTTTAAAAAAATCGAGTCTGTAGGTGTTTTCAAACCTGACTGGTAACTGCCGGCAGACAACCTTGCTTTAAATTCTATCAATCAAACGAAATCGCTTTGGATCTGCTGTTATCTTCTTAATATATGAATAGATATGTATGTATGTACGCATGTATGTATATAAACATATTTCAGCGGTTGCGTGGCCAAATAGAAGAAACATTTGAAATTTTTAAATTTCGATTTATTTCACCACCATAATTTACGTACAAAGAATGTGTAGTAAGATATGCATCAGTCTACATTGCGACACAAGAGAAGTTTTATAGAGCAAGTATATAATCAATTAAATAAAAAGTGGGAATCGAATCATATATATATATATATATATATTTCATAACCACCATATAAATATCTTCATAAAACAAAATTATTACTTAATTTTAAATTCACTGCACTGCACAAATAGGTATTGTGAGAACTTAACAAATGCACGATAATGATGCATAATTTAATTATTTTTAAAAGGTTATCATTTAATACTCATATAATCATTATTAAAACAAATAACAAAAATAATTTTTTCTTATACTTATTTGCAGCTTGTTGTGGAATTTTCTAAAAGGTTTAAAAAGGTTGAATTTTTTTTTTTTTTTTTTTGTATATTTTAAATAAATTTGTCGACCGCATCTTTATGTTCTAATTTTTTGGCTAAATGGAATTTGATAGATAAAATGAGTAAGAAGGTGAGTCGTCCATGATTTTGATGCTAGATCTCAATTATTATTATTATTTAGTATCCATCTCAAGGAACATGTGCTGCTGATGTGATAGAAACCCAGTTTAATTTTCTAAACACACACACACACAAATTAAACGCAATGAAAATAAATGTCCTTTAATAAACATCATAATATTTATGTTATTTAGATCTTGAAAGAAAATGATCGAGGGTAAATTTTGATTCCATTCCTGCAACGTTGCATAAAATCTTTGCAACAGGTGAGAACATCGTATTCAATCCATTTGTAAATAATGCTATGTAAATCTTGTGTTCATGAAATGGTTCAAAAAAATCTTCATGAAATGATAATGATGATGATAATAATAATTGTACTTACGTTTAAGGCTGAAACCTATGTATTTAGAACGTCTATGCAAGTATGGCTTTATGGAAGTACGGTGAGATTAAAGCCACCCAACTTTACCTTGCATTGTTGGAAGTGAAATCTGCACAGAACCCCGATAATGTTCAAATGTATTAATACTGGGATTAAAAAAAAGTTAAGCAAAGCTCTTTTCTTTTTACCCGAATCAATAATTGATAGTGGAATCTTCAAGAAAGTGGTACCTTCTGCGGCTACTCCTTTCTACCCCTCCCCCCCCTGGATCAGCTCTTGGCTATATCACTATTCTCATTGTTGTTCTTGTGTGCAGCCGACCACTAAATGTGGCAATATCGATAGTACCATTATTCAATATTGCACGAAGCTAAACACAAACCACACCATACTGTTTTAGTATATGCGACAAAATCTCCTGCTGTTTATGTCTAGTATTTCCCAATAAAAGGATTGAATTTTTCACTTTATTATCCAAAACGATTCCCTAACCACCAGGGAAAAAGAAACAATAAAAACTTTCTGGAATATACACTTTGGCTTCCTTCCAGCAGTGCCAAATACTGCATACACATTCAATTCTGGCAGTTCCAATTCATTCAGCTTGGCGAACAATAGAAGCAACACGCTTAGAAAGTTTCAATGCTACAACCGTCATCTCCCAGTTGGCGGTGTAAACAAAGGACCTCTGACTCTCACCTGAACAAAGCCACAGGTGTTGGCGAGGGTGGGTCCCTATAGCCCCATTTTTCTTCGAAAAAATAACAAGATAAAAACTTGAAAGACATTTTGTGCTTTCTTTCCAACTAAACATTCCAAAACTTTTCAAGGAAAGACTACTGACTTTTGCAGGTGCGCAAAAGGGATTCGAGTTTTCTAGGATTCCAAACATAATTTTAGAAAAGAATGTTTCACTAAATATTTGCATGGAATACTTATATTTGGTCTCTTGCCAGTTATTGACGTAAAAGTAACTTTCAGTAAACTTTCTTTCGCTTTCTTGGTAATCTCTTTGGAAAATTCTGGCTAGACTGAGTTAATTCGACTTATATAAATCTTTTTTTTTTTTTAAAGAAAACAATTAGGATAATTATATTTGAAATGTATATAGAAAGTAAACTCGTCAATTTTTAAAAAGCAAAAAAACATTTAAGATTAATTTTTAATATTTAAAACTTTGAAAAAATAATCTGTATTAATAATAAAGATGAATGTGTGTGTATATATTTGTGCTCTGTATGCTAGCATTTTTACTAAATATCAACTTTGGCGCAGATACATTTTAAAAGGTGGGAATGTGCGCCCCCATTTTTTTGAAATTTTATTTGAATTTTTTATTAAATAAAAATTAAGCTAAATGCTGGTATTTTTCCTTGTTAATTTCCGAAAATATTATTGCACAAAAATGAATTTTATATTCTTTTCAAAATGTAAGAAATTGTCTTCTTCAATTCTTACAATTTTGTATCAATTTTATAGTCATACAAAATTTTTCGAAATGGTGACAATTTTTTTTAAATTATTTTTTGATTAATTTCTGAAAAGGGGTTGCATTGTTATCTTGAGATTAAATCATTTTCATTGTTTCATCAAATATTTAATCGTGTGATTTTCTTCGATTGTTGAAAGCTAGAGATGAAAAATTCTATTCAATATCTGCGTTCTTTACAAAACGAATAAAGAATTGTAGTTACAAAAGCATGAAATTAGAGCATGAAGATAGCATGAAGATAGAGAGATTGGAAATTTTCCTTTTTAACCGCTCTATGATATAATGGGACTAATTCCCTTAAGAAAGATTCATTTGTCACCCGGAGGGCATCTCAAAAATGAAGATGAGAAGTTTCTAGTATGGTGATTGGTTCTCACCGTCCTGACGAGTACAGAAAGAGGTGGATTTTGGCTTCCTCTCATCGATGTTGAGACGTACCTTGGTCGGTGATGGCCCTTGGAACTTAACCGCATTTACCGCCAGTGTTGCTGTCGCTGTGGTCCGGTTATTTAATTTTTTCTTAACCGCATTTACCGCCAGTGTTGCTGTCGGTGTGGTCCGGTTATTTAATTTTTTCAGAGTGCCT
Organism: Argiope bruennichi; assembly: GCF_947563725.1. NCBI lineage: Eukaryota > Metazoa > Arthropoda > Arachnida > Araneae > Araneidae > Argiope > Argiope bruennichi. The sequence continues at coordinate 75,699,605 of NC_079160.1, forward strand.
TCGGGTGGGAGGGGGGGTCGGAGTAATCAGTTTGTGATTTATGATTAAAAAAGACTCATTACACAATAAATATGAGTAAGATATAAAAATAACACAGCTTTAATGTCTGTCATTTTGGCGGAAGCACAAAATTATAACCAGACAGTTTATCTTTAATTACAGCCAATATTCCCAGATAACTCGCTTGCCATCAAAGGCGACTCATTAATATAGAAATACATAATAACACTTATAAAGTAATTTTAAGGCAGAAAAACTCTCTATAATTTGAATTCTGCATGGAATATTTTTGGTGATGCATTCTTCATATTTTATGTCGCATTCATCAATTTGACTCTAACTTTTAGACTTCAGATGTAATTCCCCGAAAACTATTTATAGAATTATGTTTGTCTATTTGACAGTTATTACTAAAGTTCAAAAAAGTTATAAGATTGCTACAGGAAATTTTACATGCGATTTCGTTACTAGAATTTTATCTCCCTATAGAAGAAAGCATGGATGAGAAAATGCCGAATTACTAAATGGGTTCTCAGTTCTTTCGGGTGTGAAAAACGGTGTTTGTTGGCTTTTATGCTAGGATGTACTTTCTATTGAGAACTTGGTGTGTTTCCAGTGAGGATCCTGACAGTAGATCCTTAGTGACTCTATCCTCGGTTGCTGTGTGGGCCGCGGTGGCCTGGTGGTAAGGTCTCGGAACCGGAGGGTTTCAGGTTCGTGACCCGATTCCACCGAAGTGTAAGGGGGTCTGTTGCACGTTAAATCCGTCATGACCAAATGTCCTCCCGCTGGTGTGGAGAGGGGGGTGTCAGCTCAGGTGTCGTTATCTGACCGCGGTTCAAAATGACGAGGTCCGTCCCAAAATAGCCCTAGTGTTGCTTCAAACGGGACGTTAATATAATCAAACAAAACAAAACCTCGGTTGCTGTATTGACGTCGCAATTAGTATTATCCATATGATCCCGAATGCTTAAGCAATATGAGGGTAGCTAATTGGAATCATTAATATGTATCTTATTTAAGAATCATCCAGGAATCTGCTGTCGGATAAAGTGCGTGCTTGCTTGCCTGTGAGTATGCGAATACAATAACTCCAAAACGTAATTAACTGTATAAATAAAATTTGGTATGCAATCTTGACACCAAATTTGTAAACCTATATCTAATTTTATTAAAAAAATAACCAATTAAAGGAAAGTGATAAAAAAAATGGGTGTTTTATTTCCTTATTTCGTTCAGAAGATTTCTGCTAAACGGAAAAGTATAATAATTACCTACCCAAATGTTTTTCAGATGTGTTTCATAATGTGATGACGGGCACGTAAAAAAATCGGGCATATTTGGTGACATAGTGTGTAAGTGTACGTGGGAATACTCTGTTCTTCTGAGAGCATTGAATGCCACAGATTGATTCTAGGAGAAATTCTAACCACAGCATGTCCGATAGATACTCAGCCAACAAACATACCGTAGCTAGTCCTTAAATATAATTTACCAAGACTTGGGACAGATAATTAAAAATCCTGTGTGAAGAAGGTTAATAGATATTTAGTCTAGACTCGCATAGCTGAACGTATACAGTATTTATTATGCTAGTCTGGATTCGGTTTATTGAATATAAATAAATATTTACGCTATGATTAGTAGAGCTATACATACTCAATATTTATCACATTAGCTTAGGCAAAGTATGTAGAGTAAAAATAAATATTTTTTCACTTTGTATAGCTAATGTGCTCAACATTGGCTATATTATAGAATTAACTACTAGCTCAGCTCAGTTTATAGCATGTAAATAAATATTTACTCGCTAGATTTGTGTAAATGAACACTCTCAGTATTTATTATACTAATATCTGAGCACAGTATGCAGAGTTCAATCATATTTACTTTAGATTCGTAAGTACTCAGTATTTACCAAGCTAACTTACGTTTGGTATATAAAATTTAAATATTTATTCTTATAGCGGAGCATATTCAATATTTATTCTAGATTCGTATAGCCGAGCATATTCAATATTTATTCTAGATTCGTATAGCCGAGCATAATCAATATTTATTCTAGATTCGTATAGCCGAGCATATTCAATATTTATTCTAGATTCGTATAGCCGAGCATATTCAATATTTAACACATTAGCTTTGATACATTACATAATATATAAGTTGATATTTATTCTAGATTCGTATAGCCGAGCATATTCAATATTTAACACATTAGCTTTGATACATTACATAATATATAAGTTGATATTTATTCTAGATTCGTGTAGTTGAGCGTATTAAATATTAACTATATTAGTTTTAGTACAATACATAGAATATAGATAAATGTTTATTTTAGATTCGTATAGCTGAACATGCTCAGTACTTATTTCATAAATTTGGACATGATTTAGTTTTATTCTGCAATAAAATGAACACAAAAAGTGCCATCGAATATACCAGAAAATAGATGGGGCATATCTGATAATTGTAGTTTATTCTTTTTGTGTTTTAAAAGGAATTTAAGTATCGTTGTTTTTCATTTAATTAATTCCAGAAAACCCTTTTGCAGCACGTTTAACAAACAAATAATAACACTTAATTCTACGAATCTGTAAGGAAAGTACCTTAAAATCGTATGAGCTCTTCTTTCATAGAAACTTATAATTAACTATCTAAAATAGCATCTTTAATTCTAATTTTTACACACATAAAAGGGAAGGTCTGGATATTAACTTCGGAAAAAGAAACCTTCACAACAAAATCTTTTTTATGTTTCATGACTTCCTCTTTCGAATGTCATAAAAGATGAAAAATCTAATCCGAAAATGTTGAGGTGGGGGAGGGGGTTCTAATTATTTCGAGGAAAGAGAAAAGAAATACATTTCCATTGCTTCCGCCTTTGAAATAGGAAGTACAATTTAGATGCTCGAAGACCGGACGCAATAATGAAGTGGAAAGAGGCGAAATAACTTAATTATTTAAGGGAATGTTGCGTGTAATTAAAATACTAAGCAGAGCAGAATGTGAATTTTGATGAAAAGCGTCCGAATAATTTCTGTCCAAAGGTCTAATTATTATTCTCTGCAAAAATTTGTATTATATCTATTGTCCATTTTTACAACTGCTTTCCGACATATGAAGTGGTCATGTAATTTGGTATTGCTATCGTTAAATCGGTTGGTATCGAGATTTTGATTAATCCGTGCATTTTAAATCCTTTAAGGTACATAAAAAACTATTTTTGGAATCATCACGTCTATCTGTAAACTAGATCATTCAAATATACAGCAAACTAAATGGATGAAATTTGGCATGTGGTTATCATATTAATATTGATGAGATTTTTGTCAAATTTTGAGCGAAATCTGCCAAAGTGAGGTTTTTTTTTTTTTTTTTTTTTTTTTTTTTTTTTTTTGTTCTTCAGTCTTCGATCATATTGCCGCATTGAAGAAAGGCACTTAAATCTCCATGGCCGAATGGTCATGGCACTGATCTAATAATCAAAAGACCGTGGGTTCGAATCCCGCTTGAAACAATGCGATTCATAGTATATTTAATTCCTTGATTTTATGTTTTCCTTTATTTCATGTTCCAGAATATACAGGACATTTCTTTAGTTTACCAGGCAAGTGTTCTGGAATTTTCTTACTGTCCCCAGAAAAGTATTCTGGAACTTTCCCTGCAAATATAAAAGCAGTTACTGTGCTCTCAGTTCACAATCGAGTTAATAAATTGGTTTAGCTCTGCTTCTTGTGTGTGTCATTGAGTTCCACACTAAAGTATCTACGTGACAATATGAAGGCGATAATTTAAATTAATACCGCTCATTAGATGGATAACATTCGGATTATGGTTTAATTGCCAGAATTGTAGATCTGCGATCGATTGTTTGTAGCTCTGTCTTTTCGCATGTATACGATTACGATTAATGCATCAAATATGCGTGATATCAAATTTAGCAATTGTTTTTGATCGAACTCCATTGTACATTCTTGCACTTACACCCAATAGAGGAATTTAACAGTTGAATGAATGTGTGATGGATGAGACAAACTCACACTTCCATGGGGCCAAATAGGGCCACTTCTTCAGCCACTGGCTGAATTATTTTATATGATCTAGAATAAATTACATGCATTCAAAATACTCAACGAGAGAAATATTTACAAAAGTTATACATAAAAATATACATCTTTGCCAAAAGTTTCAATCCCTATACAAATTATGAAGTCTAAATTATATAAATTCGAATGTTCCTAAATAATTGTATTCTGTGAAATATTTTTGACGCTCCAATTTTTAAGTGATAATAATAATAAAATCGTCTGTATCTTCTGAAATCAAATGTGACAGAATTATGAAGTTTTGAATGTTACAATTTTAGAACAATCAACATGTTCATAATCTTAAATCAATTAGACTTGGGAAAACTCTGGGCGCAGATTAAGGTGTAAGTACACACTTGAAGATTTTTTTTTTTTAAATTTTAATTTTAAAAATCCTGTTTATTCACAGTAGGTTATTAATATATGTTTAAACTCATTTCAGTGAGAAAAAAACCATATTACACTAATTATTAATTAATTAAATAATATTTAATGAGCTAATTAGCCCATTTTTTGAAACATGATATCTTAAATTCTAATTTGTACAGACACACAATTCTAGTTGGAAATGATGCCTAATATGAGTCTTCATGTTGTCTGCCTCAAACAAGTTATAAAAATGTATAGTTTTTTTAAACAATTTTTTCATCAACGATGAATAGAAAAAGCGAGATTTTTTCTGCAATTTTAACTTTTAAACAGCTGTTAAAAATTTATTTCTATAAATATAACTTTGTTGGAGGCACAAAACATCCGCTATTTCATACAGATTATTTTTATATATAAATAACTGTATTTGGTTCATTTCTTGTTGAGTTATGATTGTTTGAATGAAGCAACATAGTGGAAAAATATCATTCTTCATAAAATGAGTTTTAAAAACATCGTGACTAAAGTTTTTAATGAAAGCACCTCAAGAAAAATAATTATAACTCGAGAACTATTTCGAATATTAACAACATCTTGGTATCGTTAAAAAGCTAAAGGTCCAGAGAGCATTATTAAGCAATAAAAAAAAATATTCGATATTTTGAACGATTTTCGAAGTTTCAAGTGTGTACATACACCTTAATGAATTTTCTTTTAGACGATCGATTGAGTGGTCTAAAATAGCGAGTTTTTATAAAATTGTAATATTTAAATTTTTATAACTCACTCAATTTTAGTTACAATCGAATGGACTTTTTCCTTTTATGTCGCCTGTGGTGACCAGCTGGGTCACTGAAATATTGGTTAGATTTAATTTCTTTAAATCATATAGATAATTATTTTTCGCATCTGATAATTTGGTGGAATCAAATTATCAGAAATTAAAGCAGCGTTGTTTTAATTGTAACTTAAATGTGCTCTTTTTATGGTTACATGAATCGTTTTAATGGAGATCACTCTAGTAACATCGTGGCGCTATTAAAAAAAACCCTGGAAATATACGGTCTAGTTATTTTCTAAATTTCGCGATATTGCTATTTCAATTTTTTTACGTATCTTTCGTAAACTACACAGATATTAAACAGAAACCTTGTTCTTCATTTTTCAACAATGAAAATTTTGCGCCATTAAAATCCAACCAATCAATCAATGAATCAATTCAACAATGAAAAAAAAATGCATCAGAAAGTTGATAAAACGTTGAAAATGGTTTGAATTTCAGGGCAACAAACTAATCTATTTTTGGAAATCAAGCACAGAAGAAACAAGTCCAAAATTCAGCAAGAAAATTCTCACGACATTGGCATTATAAAAAGGATAATTTATTAAATTGGTGTGTAGTATTGATTGGTGAACAGTGTAAAATTTTACGTTTTCGTTATAATATTCCCGAAAGTCATCACAGAAAAATGCCAAAATTCAGCATAATTTTTAATTAATTAAAATTTCAAAAAAAAAAAAAAAACCCTCCGAGGTGAACATTCCCAGTATCTCTAAGCTATACATGTCTCAAATTCGGTAGATGAAGATCAAAAGTTCTGGCCTGCAGTTAGAGATGCAGATACACACACACACACACACACACATCTTTATTATTACAGTAGATAGATAAACATAACAGAATTTCAAAATCCCTTTCTTTTCAAATTCAAAAGCAGTTGTTGCTACTGATATGAAATCAAAATTTAATTAAAATGAATATTAACTGATAATTAGGCTCTAGAATTTTCATTTATCGAACTGCCATTTGGAAATCCACAATTGCAGAAAATAAATCAAGAAATGAAAGGGGAAAAAAAAAACATTAATTTCAAAATACCATCTTTACAAATGTGCGGGGTCGGATAAAGCTCTCTAGATCCCCTCAGGCAATATCACGGCCATTCCCCCCCTCCTCACTAATTCCTTTCACCAGACTTTTTTTATTTTAATTTTCTTTATAAGCAGTTTTATGTAAAAAATTCGATTAAGTCTCTAATTCTAAGTCTCTTTTCAAAAAGTTAATTTTAGCATTTCGCATGTAAAGATGTTTAATATTCATTTTTGAAAATAATTATAAAATAAATAGTTTTAAAAAACTTTACTGAACACTGTCTAAATACTATTTAATTATAGAACTGAATCACTTTTTCAATTATGAAACAATATTTTTTAGAATTTCTCAATAACATAACATAAAACTAGTAAAAGATAATTAATTAGGAATATTAGAAGAATATTTCTTGGTTTTATTCTGAAGAGAATAAAATAATAAGCATTAAGAAATAATGCTTGGTTTTATTCTGAATCAATTCGAGTGCAAGGCTGTTGTAAATTAAATGAAAGTATAAAATTAATATACTTAGAAGATATCGAAATTTTGTGGCCTATTTTGACCACTTGATAATCCAGCTCTGCAAACGTAAAGCAAGTAAATTAAATAAAAATGTATAAAAATGAAGCAAACCAGACAACTGAAATTTAGTACGATACCAATATTTAATCCAAACTTTTATGAATTTTTGGATTTAAATCCATGACTGGAATTATTGTCTACCTATTCGTTTGTATTTGAACATAAGCCATTTGTGTACCTTTATGATAACTCAAATCTAATAAGCTTGACGACATTAAAACTATAAATCTATATCAAATTTGTATTCATTGAATGAAAAGGTAGAAGTTCAAAATGTATTCTTAATTATCTTCGCCATACTACAAAGCTTAACACAAAATACCCAACATCTTGTAAACTCAGTAAAACTTCGATTATCAAACATTAGTAATCTAGGTTCATGGGAGGCAAGCGGGATATAGGCTTCAATTCAAGAGGGTGCCTTGGAGACAGTATATTAATTCACCGATGCCACTTTTTAATGTCAAATATCAAGACGAAGTAAAAAAAAAAAGTAATACGAGCTACCTAGCATCATTTATTTTTGCTGTGTCAATGAACACGACTATGGGTTCAATTATAATATGTACCGAATTTGGTTCAAACATTCATGCTTAACTAAAATTCTGGTGTTAAAACCATATGATAAAACTTATTTGTCTAGCTTTTTATGTTTTTGACTAATTGTTTACATAGACCGACTGACAGATTGACACACATACCTCCAAAAGTGACCTTTTTTTTTGGACTCAGGACAATGGCGTACCAGCAAAGAGAGGAAACAGATATTAATGATAGAGTCTTTAACTATTCTTAGTACGTTCAAGATCTTTGAGGACCCCTAAGTTTCGCGATATTTTTTTACAATATTTTAAGCTCAATTTAATTTGGAAGTTTAATTGAATTAAAAAATACCATGTACTCCTGGTTATTCAAATTAAAATATCTGGTATCATTTCAGTTCTAGAGCATTGCTTTAATAAATATTTTTTTAAATTTTACATGACCTGTCGTTTGCATTTCTAAAAAGTAATATCTTGCATTATAATTCCGAAGAAAAAAAAACAATCCTAAGATTAAATAAAATTTAGATCATATTAAAAAGGTTTTTTTCCCCCCCTATTTTACATAAAATTAATTTAAATTTTGAACTAGTTTTTACATGATGCACTGAAGCCAAAACTCTTTAAAATGATCCAAATTTTGATGTTTTACTCATTCAATTGATCAAAAGTTGATACTTAAAATTGTTTATACGAAGATTAAATCAAAATCTATAAAAATATAGCTGGCTTTGGATGTTGAGTTGGGTTAAAAAGGGCCCGAGACTTCAATTGCGTAAGGGCTTCTAACTGGATGGCTTGCTCCGGTCTTGACAATGAAATTTTAATACATAAAAAGACAATTTGCATAAAATATTGTTTTTGTAATCATTGTATTAATGCGTTATTTCTTCTTTCGTTAAAAATAATTTATCTTTCAGTCAATTATTCTGATATTTTGATAATGATCATTCAGATCCGGTTTAATGTAATTAATGAGTATATGCGGATTTGTACTCTAGGAAAAAAAAGTAAAAATAAGGTCGCTTCTGTTTTTACTTTCTCATATTCAATACATTCAATGAGAAATTATTGTAATGGTCGAAAAAATTCGAAAAAGAGAATTTGGCGAATTTCCACGTTTTAGATCTCCACGAGACCGAAAAATACATTTTCAAAGTTATGTCTATTTGTCTATCTGTGAACATGATGACTCAAAAAATATTTTGAGCTAGAAAGATGAAATTTGGTATTTGAACTTAAAATCTTATTCGTAGATTTCTATCAAATTTTAACGAAATCCATTCAGAGAATGCCTGTTCGTACCGCCGTCCGAGTACAAGTGAAGATGATTACTAAAAAAATGTACAGAGTTAGATAAAATTTAGACACAAGTTAAGCAATTAAAATGTAAATCCTTATCAGATTTGTAACCAAATCTGTCCAAGGTTTGACCGTCTGCCTGTACTTTTGCATGAATTTAAACTACATAACTCAAAAATGTAGTGACTTAAATGGAGGAAAGTTGATATGTGATTATATTATTAGAGTTATAATTTTTTTTTCAAACTGTTGTTTCAATTGGCCGGAGAAGAAATGTCCAAAATATATATGTGATTTTTTTGGTACGTGTGTATTAATCGCATGCCAGATTAATCACAAATAAACCGCCAAAGACTTCCCGATTGATTCATTAGATTCTTTTTAGATTCATGCCAAAGATTGGTATTTGTAACTATAGTTCGTTAGTGCTATGCAGTTAATACACAAGAACAAATTTTCTTTACAATAGAATTGGGCACACAATTTTCATGTGGGAATATGAAAATAAAAATCTGAAAACTCGTGGTGATTGCGCCTTGCCCAGTGTCCACAATTTTCTGACAGAGAGAAGAATAAAGTTTTCATTAGAGAGAATGCAAGAAAATTTTAAGGATATCATTCCCAATGTTTTTTTTAATAATTTATTTATTTATTTTATGCACGTTTAAGGTATACGACTAGGTTGGAAACATAAATTTTGATAAAAATTTGCTTTTTTCTTTCTTTTTGCAGTTTCAAAAAAAGAGTACGTTTCTGTTCCCAATGATTTCTTTATTTTGTCTATCTGTCAATTAGATACCAAGTTATAGCAAACTATTGACATGTAAATAATGCTTCTGTATAAGCATTTAAAGACTTTAAATATATTTTCTAAGGAACAGGATTTTTCATAATTCTACAGTATAAATATCGTCATATCTCAAAAAATAATCAAGATATCTTAATGGAATTTATAATTAGTGCTCGTTATGTTATATTAAGTATAATAAACAATGGATTTGATGCTGAATGCTCTAGAAGTGATTTTATGATTGTTTAATACAAATAATCTTGAAAAAAATTTCAAAACTTCGTAGATAATTTTAATATATTACATACAAAAATGTTACTTTTGAAAATAGTTCTTATTAGATAATAGTTAGTTACACTCTGAGATATGTTACACATGTAATGTTACGAAGAAAGATGAAAAATCGTAACAATTGTTTTCTCTATAATAATACTAGTTTTTGTAAATAAATGCTAAAATTTACATCAAAATGAACTTTTTTTTTTCAAAAGCTACATATATATTTAATTAGTTCCCTTTCATTCATCGTTTTATCCTTATATTAATATAAAAAAACGTCATATAAGAATTAAAATATTTGCCTTTTTTTAAACAATTCTCTCCGAACTTAGTCGGATGCTTTGAATATAAGGGATAAATAGAATGAACGAATGCATCACATTGTGTAAATATACAAGGAAGGCATAATTTTTTCCAATATATTTAAAAAAAAACTATTTTGTTGCTTCTATGTTGACAAGGAAAACAAAAGGAACAAGGTCGGATTATGAATTCTGTAACAGTAAAATAAATAAATAAATAAATATTTGGGTAAAGTTTTTTTTTTTTTTTTTTTTTTTCAAAGGATGGTCGGGTATTCACTTGACATAGAGCAGGTTCTGGGTTTTTCAAAACCCACCTAGTCGTCTTCCAGGCACTCGGCATTCCCCAATTTTTTTCCAATGGTCTTCACAACTCCTTCTCCTAGCGATCCCTTTTCACGTATTAGGACGATCAAATTGGACTTTTGGAAATTTTTCTGTGAAATTTTTATTCAAAACTTAATTATACTTGTTGGGGTTTAAGGATGATCCCCATGTAGGCTACATGCGGGAAGTGGGGCTCGAATTTTTCGTCTTGCTTATTAAGTAGATTCTTATAGGAAGGCTACCTATTCTAATGTTCTTCAATTCTTCAACGATCATGGTCCCTAGAATCAAAATCACTTCGTTCAAAAGTATATATATATATATATATATATATATATATATATATATATATATATATATATATATATATATATATATATATATATATATATATATATATATATATATATATATATATATATATATATATATATATTCCAAGCCAGTTATATTCCAGTTATAGCCATATATTCCAAGCCAGTTATTATATATGTTAGAAATGTAAAAATCTCGGACGAGTTCGCAAATGGCCTATTTAGCTCAAAGAGGGTGGAAATGTTGGGGGAGTGAAATATGCATTTCGCTATAACTTTCTTAATATTGAAGATAGAAAAGTAATTTTTGGGGGGTGGGGGTGGGGAGCAGAATATTTTTCAATCTGAGGTCCGTGGAAAGCGTGAGCATTCGACAAAATCTCGAGATTAAATTTTTGGCAGATTACCATATCTCGTGTACCTGCAAGAAGTTAATTACTTAACTCCAAACCTTTCCATGTGTACCAAACCTCCCTCTAGTATTATCTTCTTACTGCTACTATCTACATGTTATTCCCTAATCTGGGCAGTCCAATAACAGTGGACAAATCAAATCACACTTCTGGCACAGATACTTGATTTCACTCACCGATTGCGCCGTTTAGTCAATGGTTAGTAATCAGACAATTTGTCGGCATCTCTGTTCTTTGTCTATCCTCGGAAGATCAGATGACATAAATCGTTTGGCTCCAGTTTAACAAGAAAAGTAAGAGGATGGGGGAGGGGGTCGTAAAGCGGGGTTTTGCAGGTGCGCAAAGAGGGGATGAATCGTTTGCAATAAGAATGTGGGAGATGGATGTCCTCTGGGAAGTAAGGTGTGGCTTGGGGCAGTTCTTTTGTATTCCCCCCATGGGAAGTGGACACTTAAAACGCTATAATGAGTAAAAGTGTCTGTTGTGGTCGGTAAAATCTTGTACGAAGACGAATGGTCAACCTCAGAGTAACATTTTTATAACCCAACGTTCCGGCTGGAAATAAAAGAACAGAGAAAAATGGGATACTCGAGACCTTGAAAATTCGATGGTATATAGAGTGTTTTATCTTATCAGAGCATGTCATATCGTCAAGTAAATTTAGGTTTGTTGGATCAAGGCGTCTATAACTTTGCTCATCTGTGATAAGCTTCTTAAGCAGAAAACTGTTTTGTAAACCACCCCCTCTCTTCCAAAATTTGTCTCAATTACAAAAATGATAAATTATTAAAATATATAACGATTAACTTTTAATTCACAAAAATGAATGTTATAACATTGACAAACAAATATGTTACAAAATGTCATAACACAAATATATTATATGTTATAATATATATATAATAACAATATATTATACGTTATTATTATATAACACAAATATATAAATATGTTATAACACAAATATATTACAAAATTTTTGTTCCAGATAACTATATAGAAAAATGTTAATCATACCTTTCAAGTTAAGATAGTAACTAAGTTTTTTTTAAAAGATGATTTTTGACAAAAATATCGATTTAACAAAATTGTATTTTTAATTTTTAAACAATTTACTTTATAAAACCACTTTTAGTTTTCTGGGAAGCTACATTTTTTTTTTTTATATTTGTATAATTTGCGTTTTGATGCTATTTTACATCTTTTAATGTAGTTTTTTCAAATTCTAAATTTTGATAAAATCTTCTTCCAAAAAACCACATCAGTTAATTAAATATAAATGCATATTTTTTGTTCAGATTTGGTACAGTAATTTTTCAATATGTTTTGCAATTCTTATACAACAACAACAAAAAAAAATCTATTGAGCTTTTTTTTACAGATATTTGAATGTTTCATAATACGAATAAATAAATAAATAAAAGTTTCATTTTATTTATCAGCCGATCTCGAATATTTAAAGCTTGTATAGAAAAAAAAAAAAAATAGTAATAATACAACTTTTCTCTAAGTTCAGGTAGATTTAAAATATTTTTTAAATATATTTGCGTAATCTTTTACAAACAATTAAACTAGAAGTTTTTTGCTATATTTATTTAACGAAAAAAATAATAAGAATATTACTTCTTCCAATTTTTTTTAAACATTTTTCGTTTTTTTTTTTTTTGGCTTTCAGTGATTTTTTTTTTTTGTTCTATAGGTGCTTATACATATACTTTTGTTTATTAATATGCTTCGAAAATATTGAGGATAAATATTAAAATTTCAATTTATTTTGAATTAAAAATCTAAATAAAATTTTAAGAAACTCTATTTAATGAGCACCCACTATCTACCAAGTAACTACGTATCGTAGTTATTTTTTAAATCCAGGATCAAGCTTTTAGACTACTTAGAATGATTTTTTTTATCATGCTTGTTACATAGTGTATAATGCAATTTCTGATAATAAGTCAACTTATTACAATTGCCATATTAAAAGCTTAGGAGATCTTTTGCAACCCGCTGTATACATAATTTTATGTTTGATCCACATCATTTTTAAGACCTGGGTTGCGTTTAGTGGCCATTTCGGGTGGACTCAACCCCTGAATAGCATTAGGTATGCCATGGTAACCCATCAAAATGACACCTGTTAAAAGAGGAGTGACAAAACACGTGGAGTATTTCACCTTCTCCCCCCTTCTCTAAACAGTGCCCTAAGGAAAGTCACAAACGTGATTGGTAAAGGCAGCAGGGCTTGCAATTTCTTTCCCTCTACCAGAATTTCGGGTCCTTTTATTTTCTGAAACGAATAGCCCACCTCAGAACCTTTTATCACCTGCAAAGTCCGCGGAATTCTTCTGAATTTTATACTTGGGAAGACTACACGTGGAGAAGCTTACTGCAAGACCTCGTTGTGCCATTTCGTTAGCAGCGTTGCTGGCAGTCGGAAGGTGTAATTGATTCGCATAATTTCTGCTACATTTTATTGAAGATTTTGCTATAATCGGAATTTCTGATATAACAAACTCGCGACATAACAGTCGGAATTTTGTTTTGGTTTACAATTGAACTCCTCTGAAATTAATTGAACAGATGTGAACTTCTTTAATAACTTAAGGTTCGTTTGTGTCTCAGAGATTTGTTGTTTATATACCTGGATTACGCTCTTGTCTTTGTAGGAGTGTTTTAAGACGCTTAGATATGAAAGTAAACGAAGTGCTGCTCGTTTGTGCGATTAGTGTTTTGGTGTGGAAGGCATCCGAAGGCCGGAGACAGTCTGATAAAAAACAGAACAATGCCCCACAACCTTGGGCTTTGAATCCTCATCTCCAGAGGACGACTTTGAATGGGGTAAGTAACGATATTTTCACTGAATTAATTTTGTTTTGTGAATTGAGTTGTGTTATGTATTGATTTATGATACTATAGAGCAAAACTTATGATTAATTAATTGATGAATGCTAATGATAATTAATATCATTTTAGTTTGATTTTCACAAATGGTACTCGTTTCTCGTTAGTACTCATGCTGTGTTCATTTGCAAACGTTTTTTGGGAAAGCTGAAAATTTACTATTTATATAGTTCATTTTATCAACTTATTTTTATGTTAGCATTTTATAATTCGTATAATCGATTTTTATCAAACTTTACGAACCTTGATGTTATAGATTACTGACATCTATCTTAAGACCCTTCCTCTTCTCGTCAGAATAATTTTCGCCAATGATCAATGCATTTATTTGGACGAATTATTTAATCATTTGATATATTGTTTAATTTCTTTCTCACATAGAGTTTATTTTTTGCTTTGTTTTTCCTCTCAGCTTTTTTTAAAAAAAATTCTTAAAGATTAATTGCTCTTCTTAGTAATATTAATCGAAGTAATCTTTATAATTAAAAAAATATACTTAATATGTATGGTTTTTTACTCATCTGTCCATTCAAGCCGACCGGAAAAAGAAAGGCAGTTGAGTCCAGGAGCTACTTAAGAAAACCCCGTCCCCAAGCACACATTTTTTTTTTTTTTGAAATATGTTTGATTCAAATATTAAAAAAGAACAAAAGAAATCTATATAATAGTCAAAGTCATTTTGCTTAAAATAAATTTCTTTTTTCTGAATACGCGTGAAAATAAGATTAATTAATTTATCTATGTATTCAGAAAGAAACTTTTTTTTTTTAATTTTATTTGTTTATTCATTTTTAATTTTAAGTATTTGTCATCCAGATTTTCATAAGATATTTATTCCCTCCTCCCCATTTCTTGAATTATGTTCATGAATGAATGTTTGGAATTTTAAATAATTAATATGAAACTATTTTTATATTAATATATTTATATTTTTAAGAATGATATTTTGGAAAAGATTTTTTTTTTTTTAGTTTTAATTTCAGTAATAGATTTCAATGAATTTTATTCTCTTACTTTTTCATATTTTTGTCAGTTAACTTTTCCTTCAAACCCGATAATTACTGAAAATGACTTCGGAAATTCCCTTTACTCATTCGTTTTTTTTTTTTTTTTTGACATTTTCTCTTGGAGTTTTCTTCTTCTTCTTCTTCTTTTTTTTCTTTTTTTTTAAATTCATATCCACTTGCACTTTGCATATTGGTATTGAAATTTCATGTCCTTTATAGATGCATAAGAAATGAACATAAAAAAAATATTCAAAGCAGTACCAGTATATAAATGCTCTTTATTATTTTTTTTTATTACTTTTAAAAGTTTTCATCATAAGTATTGACATAAAATTACATTTATCAATATTTTCTTTGTTTAAACATCTTTGTTAGTATATTGTATTTTCGGCTAGTAAAAATTCATAAAATAACATTTAATAAAGATTTTAAAACTTTTAAAAAAATTTCTTAGTATTTCTGTCTTTTATAAAGCAACAATTTATTATAATTATTATTTACAATTTCCTTAAAACCGCTAAGGAACAGTTATCTAAAAAGTAAATAAAGAAAATTAGAAAAAAATCAAAATTTTTGTCTATATTTAAAGACTTAATTATCTTTTTTCAAAGTAATTGAGTATCTAAATAGATAGAAAACAATGTTATTAATCTTAAAACGATTGAAGTTATTCTCACCATTCAAAAAATAGAAATTTAATTTTCTTTCTGAAAGCTAATAGAAAATAATAAATTCGAAATCTCATTTACTTTTCTAATTCATGATAGAATCAAATTCGTACATTTTTGTTTGTATTTTTTTTACTGTTATTTTCTTTAAGAATTTTGTTAATTTTTGTATAATAAATATCTAAAGTTTATCATTTTAATCTAAATTTCATTAATTTAACTGGGACAATGATTTCAAAGCATGGTTTAAGAAAGTCTTTTTTTTTTTTTTTTTTTTTTTTTTGCCCCGTTCGTTGTGCCAGTGCGGAAATTAAAATGCTTCTCTTATTTTTTGAAGTCTCTTCCCTTCTTATTTGATGTCAGTCTAATCAAGTATCTAAATGAGTGGATCATCTACATAAATGATTCATTATATATATATATATATATATATATATATATATATATATATACATAAATGATTCATTATATATATATATATATATATATATATATATATATATATATATATATATATATATATATATATACTTCTCAAACTTCCCAACTTTCAATTTTTTTTTCTTTTTTTTTTATGGTTTTAATTTTATCTTTATATGAGTAATTTTAAGTAGTTTTGACAAACTGATAAAGCAAAACATTTAATATAAAATCTTTAAATGATATTTAGCTGGCTATGCTGCTGAAACAAAGCTTCAAAAATTAAACAATATTTGATTTTAAGTTAAATAAATTCGATTGCTTGACTTTCATAAAAAAAAATGGGAGAACAAAATTAAATAACTGAAAATCTCACTAAAACTCTTGGAAAAGTTGGGGGTTCTTCAGGCAAATGTCTTATTTTCCTTATTTGATAAGAATGCCTTGTATATACATACAGTGCTTTTTACTTCAAGTGAAATTTGCAGACTCCGGACTAGAGATATTGCTTAATTTTAATGCATTCTGTAGAATAATAAAATTGACAGAAGTAATAAAAATAGATTTGTTTAGTAGGGAAGTTATTAAGTATAGCATATTTTGTTATTTTCTGGTGCATGATAAAATTTATAGAATACAATTTTGAGCTCTAATAAGTCTTAAAGTTGTGAGACCTCCAGGAAATTCTTACTTTGTCTATTTTATAATTTGCATAGACAAACAATGCTTTAATCCACGGGAAGTTTGCAACCTCAGATCTAGAGATACTGCTTAATTTTAATGCATTCTGTAGAATGATAAAATCCACAGAATGAACAAAAATAAATTGGTAAGTCCGAAGGTATTAATTCTTGAAAAATTTATGAATGAAATGTTTTATTTTATTCTGGAACACGATAAAAGTTTTAGAAGACAACTACAGAAATACTGGTACAACGGAAACTGTCAAATCTTGAAATATTCGTCACCTCCAACTTTTGTAAGATTCCGCTTTTCTATCTCAACAAATCTTGTATTTACTGGAAAGGGATTTAGTCTTTTCCGTGTCTTATTCTATTCCTTTGACACTTCTCCGAGGGGAGAGGCGAGAAGAATGAGCGTTTCTTTTGAAATGGACACATGTGCGGAACGAATCATCAACCCATTTTCAAAAGACTGCAACGGTCATCTGTTTCCTTATCAGAAAGAAAGCCCACCCATCATGGTTGATCACTTCTTAAAAATTTGCATTTTTCGTTTGAACAGAAATTCTTACTTTTTTTCAACTCATAGGGAATGAGTTGAAAAGTAAATGAGTTTTCCCTATAAGTTGAAAAAAAAAAAAAATACTGCATTTTTGGCTGATATTTGTAAAATGTATTAGAGCATTAACTTTAAAATGTATAAGAAATTAAGTATTAGAGCATTAACTTTAAAATGTATTAGAAATTAGGTATTAGAACCTTAATTTCAAAATCTATTAGAACATTAACTTTGAAAGGTATTAGAAATATAATTTATTTCTTACTAGCCATCTTTGAAAACCAGTTGATTCGCATGGTTTATTGGTTATTTAAAAAAAATTCTTTCGTAAGATGATTTTAATGATTTCCTCGGCAAAATATTTTTAAATATCAAATTTCGTTAGATTTATAGCTCATATTATTTTAGGAGCCGTACATCGTTCTGTTCTTTTCCGCAGAATTCTGTCTATAACTTTATGCACCTAACAATATCACAGGAAAGAGAAACAGTATTGAAAAAAAACACCAGTATTTTCAATAGATTTATAGCTCATATTATTTTAGGAGCCGTACATCGTTCTGTTCTTTTCCGCAGAATTCTGTCTATAACTTTATGCACCTAACAATATCACAGGAAAGAGAAACAGTATATATATATAAAAAAAAACAGTATTTTCAGTAGATTTATAGCTGATATTATTTTAGGAGCCGTACATCGTTCTGTTCTTTTCCGCAGAATTCTCTCTATAACTTTATGCACCTAACAATATCACAGGAAAGAGAAACAGTATTTAAAAAACAAAAACGCCAGTATTTTCAATAGATTTATAGTTCATATTATTTTAGGAGCCGTACATCGTTCTGTTCTTTTCTGCAGAATTCTATCTATAACTTTATGCACCTAACTATATCACAGGAAAGAGAAACAGTATTTACAAAAAATCTATACACTTGAAATATTTTTTATCATTGGTTAGTTTTGATGTTAAACCTTAATTGTAAATGAAACGTAATTTCAAAAATTTTATTAAAAGCATTCTTTACTATGATACTTACTCAACATAGAAAAATAAGTCGAATCTTCACAGCTTGAAGAACATCAGTAATAGGAAATCAAATGCTAGGATTAACCACCATTAAAAACGATATGAATATCACTTCAGCAATGAAATATGCGAAATAAAATGTATGCTTAGAAATATTTTATATATATATATATATAAACAAAGAAAAAGTACACATCAAATATTTGATATCATTAAAAGGATAAAAGTTTTTAAATTTTAAGACGATTTAAAAATCATATTAATCTTGTAATATTTTCAGTAGTTATTACTGAAAAAGCCGAATTTTCGGTTAATTTTTAATCAATTAAAATTCTAAATAAAAATTAAAAAATCGTTTAAAGGGGCACATTTTCACCCTCCAAATAATATTGCATTCTCCAAATGTTCAAAATTTATAGCTCAATACAACTACCCGTTCTGCAAAGTGCCTTTTCCCCACGCGTATATGTGAATTTAACTTCATTATTAGATATATGTGCAATAATTCCGTGTTTAATTTTTGATTGGATTTATTGATATTCAATATTTTAATTAATAATGTTCTTTTTGTGTTTCATCCCATATTTTTGCATTTTCCATTCAGCTGCAAATATTATTAGTAATTTTAAGTACTTTCATAATTTTCTCAACAATTTTGGGAACCTTGGGCAAGAACAATTTGGAGTCCATCTGAACAGAGGTAGGAGCTTTAGTTCCTATAACCAAAATAAAACACCAACAACAACAACAAAAAAAAAAAAAAAAAAAAAAAAAAAAAGAGGAAAGAAAGTTATGTTTTTCGAGCTGAAGTCTTACAATGATCGGTTTTGTCAGAGTAAAATTTTGCAAACTAGCTTCCGACACAGCCAGCCCTTTTCAAATACAAATGAAACAGGATTTTTACGAATACATTACATAGAAAGTACTTTCTTCAATTCTACTCAACGTATTATATATGTTTTTAACAACACAATAAAGGGGAAAAAATGTTACGGAAAACTGAAATAACAAGATATTTAATAACTGGTTACCTGAAAAGGAATTGTTTTCAGTATATTACATATAAAAAAGTTAAAACTGCAATTTTATAACAATTCTAAATAAAAGTCCAATTTTAATAAAAACATTTAAAATGTATAATTTAAGTACTCTTGATACGAAATTTACTACGATTGTTCATTTGTCAGTCGGTCAGTCAACTGCAAAACAAGCTGAATTACATTTATCTGGTAACGAGTTTCGAAACAGGAAAAATATCCCAACAAAAACTCAGCAGTTTAAACTGCACTTGATTTTAATTTTTCAATAAATTCGAGCTCACTGATTTTATCAATCGAATGGAAACACAAAATTGAATTGCTGTAATAGTAATGAAAAATAAATAAAAAAAAATAATCTCGAAGCCTGAGAATTTCTAGAAAATTACTTATTTGTATTTCGGCTCTCGCGTCAGGCAATTTAACCCGTTATGCAAGACAATCCTGTACAGTTGTGTGCCGCATTGTTACTTTTGATGCAGATTTTTCTTATGCCAAACAGTAATTGCATGCTGTGATGATTTTTATAACACGGAGCACTGGTGACGAATTTAAATATTTTTTCGCAGGGCACAAAAACGTTTTTTATTGAAAATAAAGTTGCTAATTTCTCAGATCTAGAGCAAACATTTGAAATAAAATATTCGTTGCAACGGGTGAGCATCCTTTCTCCGCCCTCGTTTTTCAGGCTATATGAAGAAGCTGTAGAAGAGATTATGTACTTTCTGAGACTTAAATTCGTCTGAATTACAGATGTTCATTCAGAAGAATCAATGTGCTGCAGGCACAGTGCATAGAAGAATTAATATGCACACCTCATAGATAACTCAAAGGTGATAAAGACATCTGGTTATCAACTGATCTGATACCGATAATTACTAGGAAAATCCAAAACCGATAAAGAATACCTGACAACTGATAAGGTAATTGGGAAAATTTTATCACTTTTTCCATTGATCAAAGCCCCATCATTCGTACATATGGTAGATTTCTGACTTGGTATGGTGAGTAGTTAATGGCATGCAGATGAAGCACAGGTGTTAAGCAGTAGGAGAAGTGATAATGGAAACCAGAATGAGATTGTGGGTAGATCCAGGAGCTACCAAGGGAGTGAGTGAGTTAGAAAAATGTTCAAATTAGCATGTACCAGTATGGAATGGGGGTAGGGGAGGCAAGACAAGAAACAATCCATTAAAAAAACCTTTTTTTAACAGAGAGGAGAAAAGCTACCAGGAAAGAGATAAAAAAAACCGTGCTTCACAGGGTTTTTTTTGTAGTTGTGGAAATTGACTAGGTCATATTAGAGGATTTTTGATATTGCAGTTATCAATGCTATCTAGATCACTGTATAATTTAGTAGCTAGTTTTTATAAAAATTAAACTAAGGGCTGAAGGGGCGGAGGATTCTCTGTGCATGATTGATGTTTTCATTTCTGTGATACCATTTGGCATTCGCAATCATTCTGAGTCGAGGATTCAAAAACTCAAAAAATACTAGCCCAAGACCGAACTCGGATCTCTTGATTATTATGCCGGCTCCTTAACGACTATACTATTTGTCAAATATTCTTCCTTGCAGGGCGTATAACGCTTTTTATTGAAAATAAAGTTGCTGACTTCTCCGATTCAGTTTAAACATTTGAAGTAAGACATTTATTGCGAAGCTCTCTTTCAGCCCTTCAGTTTTCAAGCTATATGAAGATAATATCTGTAAAAGACATAATATACTTCCCAAGGCTTAAATTCTCATGAATTGCAGGTCTTAACTTCGACAGCACCATTATTCTACAACGACATCATTTATAATGCAAAGAGATCTGACTATCTGTAGACCTGATACCAATAATTACCAGGACAACCCAAAACCGATAAAGAACACCTGGCAACTGATAAGGTAATTGGGAAGATTTTAGCACTTTCCCAATTGATAAAACGTTATTTACAAAAGACTGAGGTTTTGGAAGAGATATTATAGCCCCTCATGCGTAAACCCCTCGAAGTGCTGCTGATAGTAGTCTCTACATCACCAATATATTGTATTTATTTCCTATAAAGGTGGGTTCAGACGAGGCTTATTATTGCGCGCAATAGAAGGTCACGCCTACTTCAGGAAAATCACGTGACTGCAACGGGACAATGGCAAATGGTTGTCCCGTCGGGACAACTATTAGCCATTGTCCCATCAACGTTGTCTCAACTGTTCACACGGAGACAATAGAGGGACAACAGTAGAGAGATAACGATTGCGCGCAATAAAAAGCCTCGTGTGAACCCACCTTAACTTAAAGACGTTAATGATGTCTGGTTATCAGTAGACCTGGTATCAATGATTAGCAGCCTAATTACTTTTAATTCAATTTTATTTTAATTATCATAATTGATGCTTCTTTTCTTATTCATGCATATTTCAACTTTGAATTTATTCAAATATTTCTTTTGAAATGAGCCTATGAAAGTTTCTCACTCATAAATGGGCCACCATTGAAAAAGTTCAAGTAGTCCTGACATATAAATAATAACGATAGTAATAATAATATGACTGAAATTTTATGTA
Source organism: Argiope bruennichi (assembly GCF_947563725.1). NCBI lineage: Eukaryota > Metazoa > Arthropoda > Arachnida > Araneae > Araneidae > Argiope > Argiope bruennichi. The sequence continues at coordinate 75,721,645 of NC_079160.1, forward strand.
ATGATTACCAGTTCTCTGAATTTTTGCTTTCACACTTGGCACATAAAAAAAAAATTCCTAACTATAAGGAGACATAATCTTCCTTAAATGTTATTGTTTAAACATTTAACAAAAATAATTAAGAAACTAAACTTTTCATTCATTTATTTGAAACTTCCCCTAAAAGATAATCTGTATTTGAAAAAGAAAAATACTTCCGAAGTAGTTTTTTAAAAATATCGTTAAATAAGTATATTATAGTATGTAAAAAATATCAACACTATTATTTAGATAACTATAATAAAGCTATCAAGAACGAATTGCAAATAAAAGTATAGTTAATAAATTGTTCATTACTAAAAAAGATTTTAGAATTATTAAAATTTAAATCTTCATCATAAGAATTAGAATACTGAATTTGCGAAGATTATTTTATAGTTTTCACTTAAGCATTAATTGTTAAAATTTCCATTTGGCAAATGAGTCCCTCTCTACTCTATAGATGGCAGCACGGTAGTATGAATGATATCTTTACATAAAAAAATAAGAACATGGAATGCAAACTTATTTTGATAATAATAAATTAGAGATGAATGCAATACTTTACGTGTGATTTTAATCCGCAACATGTGAGAAAATAATTCTTTTGCATAATTTAATGATATTTAGTATGAAAATAATTTTTTTTCACGATTGAAAGTCTTTTATAGACCTATACGATATTTAAATAAAACAGGAATCCTCTACTAATCCATGAAAATTTATTTTCCATCATATTCGCACCTTCGTAATCGCTGTTAGATAACTGGAAACGATACCAAATCCCAATAATTTGAATATTCAAATTTTAAAATCTAATGTTTAAACTAAAGAGCCAAACTATAATTTGTTAAAAGCGATAAATATCCAAATATGTGTAAAATATGTATCCAAATATAAACATAGAGATATTTTACAATTTAGATGCCAAGTGAAAGAATGAATAAAAATTTAAATTACATAATGAAAAACTTTTTAATTACGAATATGTGTGAAATGTCTTAAAACATTTCTGAAATGATGAAAAATCCTGAGTTATTCAGTTGTTTTGCGCACACACAAAAAATATTTTTATAATCGAATGGGAAGAAGAGCCTCATTGGGTAAATATTTTAACCTGAGAAAAGAACTTAGTTGATGAAAATAACAACCAATTTAAAGAGGTCGATGCTATCCTGTAATATACATATCATAAATTATTCTAATTTTCGATTTAATTACTTATTTATTATGAAGAAGATTTGATTTGTCTGACTTTTTAATAAAATGAAAATTTGTGAATTACAGCCAGTCTTAGATGTCATGTAAACCTAAGATTTTACCGTAGTTTTTTAATATATTTTTTTGCCATGATTTGAATCCTATTGCTTTTGATCATTTCTTTTGCAGAAGAAGATCTCTATAATTAACTTCCAGCGTTATATATAAGTTGTTTTTCCACCTTGTAAGTCTTTAAAATCTGTCTACACTTTTTATTGCCTTTCTATTAGGGCCAGATTATTAAATATGCAAAGTAGACAGTTGCCTTTGCGCTTTTTTCGGTATTTACAAACATATTTAATTTTGTGCTTTCATTCAAACATAAAGGTGGGGCAATTTTGTTAGATATTGTTCTTGTAATATTCCCATTTGCAAATTTCATGTTATTTAATAATCTAAAAAAGCGTTTGATCAAATATGCTGGTGAATTTTCTCTCATGGACACGATTTGATTAACAACTTTCTCATCAAACAAGAGCTGTTTTTAAATAAACATGATAATTAATTTTATTTCCTTCTATTTCAGTCGGGTTCTGAACGAAAGGTCAGCAAGGACTTCGCCCGCTTCGCCTGGGAATCTTTCCAGAAAGGAGTGGCGCAGAACGAGAAGAGGACCAGAAAGAAGAACAGAGAAAGGGCCATCAGACAGCAGCTCAGGATGGGAATTCCCCAGACGGTCAGTTTATTCTTCTTTTAGAAACTTTTTGTTTTTAGTTTAATTATTTTTACTTTCTCCTGTACGGAGCATAGAAAAAATATAATAATCATTAAAAAAAAAAAAAAATCGTACTCGAGATCTTGACGAATCTTCACGTTTCAAAACTCCCTTAGTTCGAAAAATACTTTTTTTGGAATTATGTCTGTCCATAATATATGATTGTAATAAGTAATTCAAAAACGGTTTGAAATATAGTGTGCATATATATGTAATATTATTTGTTGTGAAGCATGATGCAGTTTGAAGACAATGAAGATACTTTTAATTTAGTGACGTCGTTTTATTTCATTTTGACGAAGCAAGCATATGTACAAGCGACGAGCACACAGAACGACACAGAAAGGAATGAGGGAAGAGCTCTCGGACATTTTATCCCTGGTCTTATATAATCTATGATTTTGATAGGGAAAACATTTCTTCACAGTGCTAATGTATTATGAGATTTCGATAGGGATTTTCATTACAGGCGCCGAGAAGGCAGGGGAAACAAAGGGAGATTTAAAAAAAGAATTTGCTTGATCAGCGGTATGTTATCTCTTCACGCGTAGTGTGGGAAAGTTAGATTTTAGCTGATTCAACAATTTAACAAAGCTTCTCTTGAATTAATTAAGTAGAGACAGTGGAATTGGATTACGAAATAAGAGAATATTTTAGAATGAAGTTACTATGGGCTAAATTAAGATGAAGTTATTATGAAAATTAATTAAATTGAAATTAGAGTTAAAATATCATTACACACACACACACACACACACACATATATATATATATATATATATATATATATATATATATATATATATATATATATATATATATTATATATATATATATATTATATATATATATATATATATATATATATATATATATATATAGTCTTTACACAAAATTTTTCAATATGATAACTCAAAAAACGCGTTGAACTGGTTAGATGAAATTTGAGTTATGAATTTTACATCAAATTTGGGCGAAATCTATTCAGTGATCTTCAAACGTTTAGTCTGTCTGTCTGGTTGTCGAAGTATCATTTAACATGATAACTGCAAAACGAAAAGAGATAAGTAGATAAAATTTGGTGCACAGACTTAACATCTAAAGTTTAGATGCCTGTCAAATTTAAAACCAAATCTGTCAAAGGGTTGTCTGTCGGTCTGTATTTTCTTAAGTATACAAGCGTGATAACTTAAAATCCGATGACTTAAATATGTGAAATTTAGCATGATATTTCGTGACTACAGTTGTAATTCTGTGTCCAGTTATGGCTTTGATCCGTTGGAAAAAAATCTGTCAGATACACAAGATAAGTTTTCTGGAACTATTAACTATATGTCAGGCATTCATCTCCAAGAATTCGCCAAGGATCACATGGTAAAATCAGTAAAAATATTAAATTCATTTTACATTTCGTAGTTACCATTCGTTCGGCAATATCATGCAAGGATAATGCGTGGTCTAGTTTCATGAAGGGGCAGGGGGATAGTAATTTTATTAAACTGTTTGGGAGAAAGTTTTGGATATACCACTCCAGTAGATTTGTTTTTTGGAAGATGATGCAACGTTATGTCATAAATGATTCCAGATTGATTTCTAAGCATTTAAATGTTAAATTAAGATGTTAAATGTTTAATTAGAGGCGAAATCCAGAAAGATTGCTGATAATCTATGTCGATGCTTTTATAAAATCTGAAAAACTGATGTGACATCTCGGCGACTTTTTCCCTTTTATGAAATATTTCATCAAGTTAATGCTTTTCATTCTTTGCCTTATTGAAAGAACCCATTCCTTAAGAGAGAGTATAATTGTAAAATATGCATCCCTTTGCAAATTAGACGAGATCCTCTGCTAAACTTGGTATTGCCTTTTTAGTTTTGGTAGTTCTGGATTTAAATTTTTGCCTTTACAGTAGTAGTTTGTTCATATATCGCTCAAATTGATTCACTTATCAATTGTTTGTTATATATATGCAAATTCAATAACTCATCGATAACATTATTATCGATTTCTAAATGTATTCTCCCGTCAAGATTAATAATTTAGCGATTTCATAAATTTCTGGCGTTATTTTCTTTAAAAAAAAAAAAAACAATAGAAAAATTTCCTTTTATTGGCAAGAAATTCGAAGGATGTTATTAAAGTAGATTTCAAACTCAACTAAAGGCAGTAACTCAAATAGTTCACATTAAAGTAGATTTCAAACTCAAGGTACAAACTCAAATAGTTGATATTAAAGTAGTTTTCACACTCAACTAGAACATATTAAAGTAAATTTCAAACTCAGTTAAAGGTAGAAACTGAAAGAGTTGACATTAAAGTAGATTTCAAACTCAACTGAAGATAGAAACTCAACGAGTACACATTAAAGTAAATTTCAAACTCAATTAAAGGCAGAAACTCAAAGAGCTCACATTAAAGTAAATTTCAAACTCAGTTAAAGGTAGAAACTCAAAGAACTCACATTAAAGTAGATTTTAATTGAAAAAGTTATGTTTTAAACTGAGAAGGCTTCAATTTTTTTAATAATTTATTCTTCAAGTTGAATGGACGTATTATTAAGTATTTTTCTAGAGCACAAACAAACTGGTTGATCCTACAGAATATTGGAGATATTTTTTATTTTAAGGCATCAAATTGATAAAGTAATTAAAATTTCTTGAAAATTTATTAATATAAATCATTTATATTTATAGAAAAGTGCCATTGGTCCACAAGGTCCGAGGGGTCCCCCAGGCCCTATGGGTCCGAAGGGAGCGAACATTTCCAAGGATGAAATGGTGGAAGAAATCCGCAATATATTGAATGGTAAATTTCTCTCTGAAATTTGTTAATTTAAAAAAAAAATGAAAATTGATGTCTAAAAAATGATAATTGTTTAATATCTAAATCTTCTTTTGTTACAACTTACAAATGGCAGTTGTGTTTTATTTAGTAAATGCTATGATTTTATAGCCTACATTTTTTAATTTTTTTTTTATTTGTTGCAGAAATGGCACATCAAAAGATCTTGAGCTCATTGAATCCTGAAGTAAGTATGATTAAACCATTATAATCTTTTAAAAATTTCATTTCAAACTGTATCATAAATCATTAGAGAAATTATCAGACAGTAACGCATACCAATAAGAATAAATTTTGTCAGTATTCTACATCATAGTTTCCGACAAAATTATAGAAACAATTAAACAAAACTATCTGGCATGGCTCCGAATGCTTTTTGTTATTAATAGTTCAGAAATGAACCATATTAGATGATAGATATCATTCAGTTAAAGGGCCAGTAATCAATCGTTGCTGACTTGAATGTTGGCATTACTTCGAGAAGGTTGCCAGCAGTGAACTCAAAGAAATTGAATGTTTTGCATTAAATTTTGGCACTGGCTTGTGGCTAATTATATTTGGTGCATTTTTGTTCATTAAGTAAGATTTAAATTGTCCTGGCATTTATTTATTATTTCGGCTACTGTTCCGTTATATAAAATTCGTGAGTGCTATTAAATATATTAACTTATTTCTAACGGAAATCTTGTGTTATTACAGTGCACCGAGCTGTGCTATCAGAATCTGGACGAGAACGAGACCAATACATTTGAGGATAAGATGAAAATCATCCACAAAAATGTCCTCGTACCAAAGATTGTCACTGCCTTCATGTGGGAGAGCGAAGAATATTTCAAAATACCCAGGCAATCCCGAGTTGAACTTGATATGTTCAAACTGGTGAGTAGCTAATGTTTTGCTTATTTGTTTCATTCCATGAAGCAATAATTATCGAAAATTTTATTCATTAGATTTCTGTCGCCAAATGTAGATGCTATAAAGGCATGAAGTATGTTGAAAGCAGTCGGGCAGGATATACATCATCTTTCTCGACTTCGAAATATTGAATAAATCATTAAAGAAACTTCTGTTTAGTATATTACCAGCAGATTGAGAGAAATTGGATATATATGTGCTCTTTCTACTCGCTATAACGTAATTAAAACCACTAATTGCTTCTGTATCATTTTACTACTCTCTTGAGCAATGTTGGTTGCTAATGACTTGTTCGAAACAAATAGAATGTGTGCACCGCGTTTATGATTGTAGATCTAGGCTTAAAATGAAGTCAGCCTGGCTTATTGATTGTGATTTGAAGATGCAAAAGCAACATTTGGCTGAATTGAGCCAAGGAGTTATAAAATTAATAGTGGAACAAGGAACAATTTTGCTTGGTATTTTCCCAGGAGATCGGAGAGAAATTGGAGATATGTGTACACTTTCCAATCGCTATCAATGTAATTAAAACCACTTCTTCTGTATCATTTTGCTACTACTCTGAGCAATTTTAGTTGCTATAGACTTGTTCGAAACAAATAGAATGTGTGCACTGCGTTTATGATTGTAGATCTAGGCTTAAAATGAAGTCAACCTGGCTTATTGATTGTGATTTGAAGATGCAAAAGCAACATTTGGCTGAATTGAGCCAAGGAGTTATAAAATTAATAGTGGAACAAGGAACAATTTTGCTTGGTATTTTCCCATGAGATCGGAGAGAAATTGGAGATATGTGTACACTTTCCAATCGCTATCAATGTAATTAAAACCCCTTCTTCTGTATAATTTTGCTACTACTCTGAGCAATTTTAGTTGCTATATACTTGTTCGAAACAAATAGAATGTGTGCACAACGTTTATGATTGTAGATCTAGGCTTAAAATGAAGTCAGCCAGGCTTATTAAGTGCGATTTAATGATGCAAAAGCCACAATTGAATGAACTGAGCCATGAAATTGGTAAAATTGATTATGAAAGAAAGAATGACAGAAAGGCGGAATATCTGTACTGTTCGCAGAATTTAAATCTTCAGTGTTCGCAACAATAACAGAATCAGAAGCTATAACTTAATTTAGCATGCTTTAATCTAGAAAATACCACTGAGTGTGAATGGCATCAAGAATTTTACAGATAATGCTTAATACGTTGGTTATTCAATTGAAGATGTGTGCTGATTATAATAAAAGGCATAACAGCCTTTGTCGCTATATCCGACATTGTATGTATTCAAGTTCAAGTGTGGTGATTATTTAGAGGAGACAGCTTTAATTGTGTTAGCAGAGGCATATATTTATTTCTACCATATATTAAAGAGTTTAGATAAACAAGATAAAACTTTGATTTGGAATGGAATTCAATGGAATCTAATAAGATCAATGGAATTTAATAAGACATTTTACAGTAAGCGAAAAGAGCAATAGGATTTGATTTGGAATGGAATGGAATCTGATAAGATAAAGGGAATTTAATAAGACGCATTGCAGTAAGTGAAGAGAGAAATAATATTTGATTTAGAATGGAATGACATTCAATGAAATTTAATAAGACACTTCATAGTAAGTGAAACTACTACTTCTGGGAATAGACTTGTTTTCCTGAACAATCATACTATCTTGTTCAAATGCATTAATGTTAATTCAATGAAGATGAGAAAAAGCATAGGCCTATCAGCAGAGTCTGCTTAAAATGTATTTTTATAATCATGAGAAAACTAATAAAAAAGGGATTTATCTGAGTGGAAGTTTCAGCATTTGAAGAAAAGTCACACTGAAGATATTGTTCTTTATTGGCGACGAATGGCAGGCACAGAAGGCTCCCTACTTGAAAACTCATTTCTCTTGTATTCTGTGATGCCTTATGTGATAAATCAAATGCTTAATTATCTCTTTTCATCTATTCTTATACGCACAGAACCCGGCTATATCCTGTCCATTTCTACAATGAACCAAAGTTCTTAAAGAAGGCTGAATTGTTCAACGGTCTTAAATATTGTTAGGAAGTTTTTCAATCCCAGACTGTCCTTGAATTGGAAATGATCCATATTCACTTTACTTTCCACACTGTTTTATCTTCTTATCAGCAAACCATGTAAAATAACATCAATATAATGTGATATATGTAAGGCGGTGTCTAGGGGTAAAGTGAATTTTGAAAAAGGAATAATAACCGAATTAAACAATTAATTAATTTATTAAGATTAATATTATCGCTCAACTGAAATAAGTTTACAGTTCTTAATATTACTTTCTGCATGTTTGTAAAATGCAATACAGAATGTAATATAAAATGAATTAAAATCTAAATATTTTGCACTGTAATGAGAAGCTTTCGATTAGTTCCGGCTTGCTGACTCATTGATAAGACGACACGGACAATAGTAGAAGGGAAAAAGAGCCCAAAATAAGCTCCATTTTTAGCACTTCAAGAGTTCAAATTTTACAGAGAAGTGTTCCAAAGTCAGTTATGGAGGCATTAATCAATCTCATTACCATATTAATGCCCCTGGGGTGACTGGAAACTTTTATTTATATGGCAATTTTTTATAACCTGAAAAGTTATGAACACTAAAAATATGGCTAATAAACTATTTATTCGTTTGTTTCAGGCGGATAAATCAGGTGCATATGGGCGTGACGATGGCAATTCGAGACCGGATACTGGAAAGTTCGTAGCTCCTCGCTCCGGCTTCTATAACTTCTATGCCACAGTCCACATACAGTTGCCCACTCGGAAGCGAGACCTTATAACTACAGAGGACCTCATTTCCCTGGCTATATGCGTAGAATCAGAATGTAGATACAAAATGTAAGTATTACTTTCTCAAGATAGAACACTCGAGACTGTTCCCTTTCGCCTTCCGGTATCATGGTTCAGTACTGGCTAATGGAGGTGTTCACAATGGCCCAGGAGTAGAGCTAGCCGACTCGGCAGATAAAGCATACACTAATTTCACAAGTTTCTTTTTTAAACCTTTCTTGTATATGTAGTTATAGCAAGAGTATAGTGACCGTCAAAAGAATTCGTACTCGAGATTTTGTCGAATCTCCATATTTCAGACCTCCGAAAAACATTTTTCGGAAATGTCTGTCTGTGACAAAGATAACTCAAAAACGATTTGAGATATACTGTTGAAATTTAAGATACAGTCTTTGCACTAAATCTGCAGATTTCTATCAAATTTGGGGGTAAAATCTGTTCTGAGGAAATTTGGCTGTTCGAATATAAGTTAATAAAATAATTACAAAACGAAAAGAGCTGGATATATAAAATTCAGTACACGGATTTAGCATCTGTAGTGTAGACACCTGACAAATTTTGAGCCAAATCGAACGATGGTCGGTATATTAGGAAACATGTAAATGCACTAATTCAAAAACGCAGTGACTTAAATACATCAAATTTTGCATGGGATTTTGTGACTACAAAACATGTAAATGCACTAATTCAAAAACGCAGTGACTTAAATACATCAAATTTTGCATGGGATTTTGTGACTACAAAACATGTAAAAGCACTAATTCAAAAACGCAGTGACTTAAATACATCAAATTTTGCATGGGATTTTGTGACTACAAAACATGTAAATGCACTAATTCAAAAACGCAGTGACTTAAATACATCAAATTTTGAATGGGATTTTGTGACTATAAAACATGTAAATGCACTAATTCAAAAACGCAGTGACTTAAATACATCAAATTTTGCATGGGATTTTGTGACTACAAAACATGTAAATGCACTAATTCAAAAACGCAGTGACTTAAATACATCAAACTTTGCATGAGATTTTGTGACTACAAGTGCAATTTTGTGGATTTCTTTTAAAATTGTTGAGGAAATCATGTCTAAAACACAAATTCGAATTTTGGATACTGTTTGACAACGGATTCTAAAACCCTCTGCGCTTCTGCGCATGCGTTAGGATGGGTTTAATTCTTCAAAATAGGGGTGAGAGGAAAGATGAAAGGAGGGGTTGTTTACATTTAAAAGAAAAATGAACTCGGATTACTCGTAGACTGAATTAAAATAAGACGGCCAGAAATGACACAATATTCACAGACACTGGAAAAAATTAATTAAAAGAATATCTAATAAGGTGAATATCAAGGTCAAAGAATTCTGAAATGCCCTCATCCTTCCGTGTCTCTCCCCTTAATGAGGTAGAATAGTCGAAAAGTGGCTGCCTCAGAATACTGAAACGACATGCGCGGGAATAATTAACAAAACTCTCGCCAACACACGATAGATTCATTAAAAAAGGTAAATCCACGCCAAAAGTTAATATTTCGCAACTGTTCTGCGCCAGAGTTACTACGTAAGATGTTCTACAGCTTGGCAGGTTTATTGGAGAGTATGTAAGAAAGTTTTGGAAAAACCACTCGAGCTTTTTTTTTTTTTTTTTTTTTTTTTCATTTATTTAACTTTTATTCTGTGTGCAATTTTACCAGAGGTTTTAATGTCAATTAACACATCTGTTATAAAAGCGCTCTTCTTTTTTATCGCTTATGTAATATATATATATACTACTATATATATTTCTGTTTATCATTCGGACTTGATGCCACTTTAAAACTACTGTTATGGTCCCTGTTTTGGTTATGGTTTTATTTTATATTTTAATTATGGTTCCTAAAATTTAATGAAAACTTTTTTTTTGTATGTCAATCTACTATGAGTAATGTACTTTCTAGAGTACTATTAACTAAATAAAAAAATAATTGTTGCTATAAAAGAAATTATCTCATGGTTATTACAAGCTTTTATTAAGTGGTATGTACCTGATCTAGTAATGACATCCAGTAATAGTTTTATTACTTGATCCAGTAGCAGTTTTTTCTTTCTTCTTAAAGCAAATGGAGATCGCGTATTTTCATCCCACATAGCCATTTCTTCAAGGTTTCGAATTGGATTGTTTTTCGAAGGGTAGGAGATGATCTCCTAAAGATTGCCGCAAAAATTTTCTCTTGCTGTATTTAGTTATTATGTTTTAGGACTTTTGTGCATAAGTTATCAAATAATGAAGCAACTTTTAGTGTTTATTTCCTTCATTTTTCTAGAACATACTCCAGATAGCTAAAAGGAATTATACCATATATATGTTATCTATATTTTAAACATTGAATTTTTGCAGTATTATTAGAAAATTGATTGTACTTTCAAGTTTCATTAAACAATTTATCATTATTATGAGATATGAAATAGAGCAGCTGATTCATTTTTTGCATGGAAAAATCATGCATACTACTTTTAAAAATGAATACTTTTTCATTAATTTTTATTTTCAAATTTTTCTAAAATTTTAAATGCATACTTTTTATTAATTTTTATCATATTTTTAAAATGAATATTTTGTAATTTTTATTTTCAAATTTTTCTAAAATTTAGGACATTAGAAGCAATATCTGGATTCGGCCCCGGTGAAAGGATGACCATGAGCGTTGGAGGCATGCTCTATCTTAAAGTAAATACGCAGTATTTATTTTTTTATGACAGAATATCAAGAATTCTTTCTCATACCTTTATTTTAAAATGTTGACTCGAATTTTGTCGATATAGAAGCTTTGTCAAATGTGATGCTGAGTAGCAATTCATTAATATTCTTAATCCATTTATATATATTTTAATCCATTTATGTTCTTAATATGAAGCACTGTCAGTTTAAAAGTGCTTTATTTTTGAACTCATTTATAATTAATGTAGAGGGACAAGATTCTTTATAACTTTATTATGAGTTAGATGAAAATAACAGACGAGTTCCAGGTACAGTTATTTAATTATTTTCTAAGTTCCACATTCCACAGAACAAAACAAACACACACCCGAAAAATACACGACACTCAGAATAGAATCTAATAATGACCTCTAAGAAGGATCATGGGAAATATATCTTGGTGTTAATAAAGTAGCGCCATCTATTGTATCAAAAGAGAAGGTAGTAGAGTTATGTAAACGCTACATTAATTAATTAATCGTAATCGAAAGATTCTTTCTTGAACTTAAAAGAACATGTTAAGGGGGTAGAAAAAATGGAATCGTTAATAAAAAGAAGAAAAAATTTTTTTAAATAAATTTATAAAGTAATAAAATTTTTGTTTGTTAATATTAACAGCCATACATTTTGTTTTCCTTGTTAATAATAACGAATTTGATACAGTTTTTCCATGCCACATCAGCATGAATTATCTTAAGGTATCCGATTAAGTTGAAAACATGAATTTGGCAGAAAATTCGCATTTTTATTTTTATGCAGTTTTAAAAAATTGATATGTTTCTGTTCTCAGTAATATCTTTATTTAATCTCTATATCAATTAGAAGTTATAGCAAACTATAGACATGTAAGGGATGTTTATTTGTAAGCATTTTAAAACTTCGAATGCACTTTTTGAAGAACAAGATTTTTTATAATTCTACTGTACAAGTATCGTCATATCTCAAAAAATAATCAAGATATCTTAACGAGCACTAGATATAAATTTCATTATGTTAGGCAGAATGTAATGAAATATGTAATTTAAGTTAAATGCTCTGGAAGTGCATTTATGATTGTTTGATGAAAATATCCTTGAAAAAAATTCTAAAATTTCATAGATAATTTCATATATTACACACAGAAATTTTATTCTGGAATATAATTCGTAGATGATAGTTAATTACATTCTAAAATATGTTACAGATGTAATGCTACAAAGAAAAATGAAAAACTGTAAAAAATTTTTTCTCTAGAAAATTCCCAGATTTTATAATTAAATGCTAAAATTTACATCAAGATATATTTTTTCCTTCAAAAGCTACTCATATATTTAAATAATTTCACTTTTGTTCACCACTTTATCCTCGTATTAATAAAAAAAAATCTTATAAAAATTATTATTATTTTTATTTTTTGAAAAATGTTTTTTGACCCTAGTCGGATACTTTAATAAATTAGCTGTTAATTTCTGATAATTTTTTTTATATATGTTTTAATAGTTGCTTTTTCTTTTGTTCCAGCTGAATCAATACGTATCTGTATACGTAGAAAATGCGTCGGATTTTCCAGTAAGCATTTTCGATGGGTCTCAGTTCTCAGGATATTTAATTGGCGTATAGAAAATTCGATCAAGAGATTGGCATCAGTTTTTCAGGATTAAAAAAAATATTTTAATCCACCGACATTTTTAGTAAATAAAAACTTGTGCCAAATGTGTTTTGTGACATTTTCATACAAACTGAAATGAAAAGCAGTAACGCGTTGGAAAGAAACTGATGTCTGAAATTTCAAGTTTAATTATCGTCAAGAACTTGGAATATTATGAAGATTTGGAAATTGTGTATGAAACTTTCTGTTTCAAATTTTTGAAACTGCATATAAAGATTTTCGAAACTCTGTGTGGATGCTTAGTTTCAACTTTTTAAAACTGCACATGAAGAACAGTTCAATGGCAGCTTCTGAAAACCTGCTGGTAGAAATGACCAATTTCAACCTTTATGTTCACAATTTCTTGTTGTTTAAATATATTTTACATCATCTGGAAAAATTTGGTATTTTCACACGTTTTAAAAATACTTTTAGTTGCATATGGATGCTCAGTTGAATAATTTTGAATGCTCGAAATGAAGACTTTTCAACTTTTTAAAAACTGCATATGAAAAAAAGTAATTTTCATGTCAACTTGTGGAAGCTGCAAACGAAAATTCAATTTCATTTTCTGCATTTTTAGTTTCTATTTGCTAACATGCTTTTTTTTTTAAATTCTGTACTTATTTGAAATTTGTATGTATTTTTATGCTACTAATCATTCAGAACTCATTTTGTGTCAAATTTTATTTGAAAATTATGCGTTGGCTTATGTTTATATTATATGTATTAATTGCTTTTCCAAAGTAATTTAATTTTTATGAGAATACTATAATTTTTTTAGCAGGAAAATTTGACTAAAATCTTTTTTTAAAAAAGAATGGAAATTTTAAAAATGAATTAAGAAAATTTGGTATTAAAATTTTTTAAAATTAAAATTCAGGCAAAACTTTATAGCATGTCCTCATAAGTAAATGTTTATAAAAAGTATGGGATTATATTATTATAACGATTAATTTTTATATAATTGTTTCATATGTAAACAAATAAAAGAAAATTTAAGGATAACGAAAAAATATTTTTAAAAAATATCAAGATTTATTTTTATTTAATTATATAATCACACAAAGTATAGATAAAAAATACACGTTTTTTTCTTTATTTAATATGGATAATAAATAGATTGAATAAAGGATATTTAATAAAGATTTGGAAATTTTTTAAAGGATTGTGAAAAGTTTTTAGTCGAGTTCTTTAACTAAAAAAAGTTTTTCATCAGATTCATTTTGTTAAATGATTATTTCACAAATAAACAAAATAGCAAAATAATTTTTTTTTTAACAGATTACAAAATGTCAGGGATTGTCAATTGAAAAATTCATTTATTATATGATGACTTATTGCTTGTGCTTTTTTACTCTCTCTAAATTAGAATTAATAATGTATATTTGGTGCACACTGTCATTGGTATTAATTTAGTTTCTAAAAGGAAGGTAAACATAGCTTCTTTCTATTGTTTCATATTACATCATTTTGTTATTTTCTTTTGTACAAATTTCTTTAGATTATGTTTTTTAGTATTTTGTTACAGATAAACTGCGTCTACAAGCAGATACATCTTTTTTTGCCTAAAATATTATTCTTGAATAAAAATTATCCAGGGATTTTATTTTGTATAAAAGTAGGAGAAAATAAGCTAGCAGGATGTAATGTACATTTCAATAAATATTTTCTTTTTAACGTGTATCACATATAATATCAACTATTGGTGGATTTACTGTGAATGAATTGTTAAACGTTTCGTCCACCTTTATTACTGAAATGAAACTTAACTTATTATATTAAGTTTTTGAAACATTTTTTTTTTACTTAAAAAACAATTTTTTTCTAAGAATTTTTTTTTTCAAATAAAAATATTAAATATTAGAAAATTGAATGAAATCATGAAATATTTTTAAGCTTAATAAACGTTTTATGTACAAAACAGATAATTTCACTATCCAAAATGCTCAAAATTAATTCATTGTGGATTATACTAAACTTTAAAACTTCATATCGTAGAATTTTTTTGTAATGTGATACAAATATATTTTAGTGTGTTTCCGTGATTCATTTCAGAATAAAGTATTTCATTCACTTTATTTATCTTGTTTTTTTTATTCTTATACAGGAAAAAAAAATTACGCAACATTTTAGCTCTTATTGCTTAGTTTTTTGTTTGTTCAAAAATTTAAACAACGAAATCTAAAAATTATCACATAGTATCTAATTTCCTGATTGACACGACAGTTTATGATCTAACTTTTCGTGCATTTAAAAAATAAATCTAAAGTTTTGCAAAATCTAAAAGCTTTCATGACCTTCTTTAATTATTTGCAATTAAAAAAGCTGGGCATTCAAAATAACTCCATATTATGCCAATAGAGTAGAGGCAGTTCATGCCATTCCATTTTCGTTAACTCATTTAAGCTGGTCATTCTGAAACATTCCAAATAAGCTTCACTCCAACCCTCTTAATAAACGACTAGGCAGTATATTCGAAAAAAATTTGTTTAAGTTCTAAAATCTGAACGTGTTTATTAAATGATCATTAATTAATTCTTGTATATCAGAAATTGGTGTAGCCGGCGCAGGAAGAATTTCAAAAAATCACCAGCCGCGTAATAATACTTTGTGAAGAAATTTGTTTATTACTAGAAGCAGAATAATATGCGACGAAGTTTGTTTATCATCAAATGCGGAATAATACGCTTGTGACGAAGTTTGCTAATCATCAGATGCGAAATATAATGCTTGTAACGAAGTTTGTTTATAACTAGATGCGGAATAATATGCTTGCGACGAAGATTGTTTATATCTAGATGCGGAATAAGATGCTTGCGACGAAGATTGTTTATAACTAGATGCGGAATAATACGCTTACGACGAAGTTTATTTATAATTAGCTATGGAATAATAGGCTACTGATGAAGTTTGTTTATTTTCAGCCTCGGTTAAATTTTATGGATGAAAACGAATTTCTCAACAGATATCCACTGATAATCGACGAATGCGAATTATTCCACTTACGGAAGAAAATGAACTATAGCGATAAGTAATAAAAAATGATTTAATATATATATTCAAAAAATTTTAGTGCAAAGTTAATTAAGGTTGATTTTTTAAAATTACAAAATAATAATTGAGGTTTGTAATAATATAGTTTTCGAAATAGTAATCACATTCTTCAATGCTTATAGGGGACAGAAGTAACAAATGATAAATTTCCATTTCCATGGTTTTACTTTTTCATGTGAACCAGGAGATGGAATGAAAACTTATCCTATGTTAAACAGTAAATAGAAAAAATAGATTTATTACTTTCTAGTATACGTAGTATAGAGAAAGTATTGTAATCATCAATAAAGTTCGAAAGAATTCGATTTAGCGAATCTTCGGGGTCTAAATCTTCCTGAGCTCGAAAAAACATATTTTCGGAAAACGCCCATTTGTCTGTGACAAAGATAACTCCAAAACTCTTTGAGCTAGACGGATGAAATTTAGTGTACGATCTTTAAGCTAAATTTGTAGATTTCTATCAAATGTTGAACAAAATCCATACATATGGAATCCTTTTTGAATATAAGATAACAGGATAACTATAAAACGAAGAGAGCTAAATGGATAAGATTTGGCCAATGAGGGGCTGCCCATCTGTCGGTCTGTACTTCAGAAATATATAAACGCGATAACTCAAAAACGCATTGACTTAAATACATTAAATATAGTATGGGATTTTGTAGCTGTACGTCCGATTTTGTTTTAATCGATTGAGGAAAGCGAGTCTAAAGCACAGGTTCCATTTTCGGATACTATTAACAGCACGTCAGGGATTAATCGCCAAATAACTCGCCAAGGATCACACGATAGATTCAATAAAAATGCTAAATTTACGCTAAAAGTTTATATTTCATAACTATTGTACACCAATGCCATGCAAGGCGTTCTCTGGTATAACAACTTTATTGGAGAATATGAGAGAAAGTTTTGGGAAGACCACTCGCTCTGGTTTGTATCGGATATTCTAAAATAGTGACGAACGAACAAAACGACTTTTTTGATTTAGAATACACGAATTCTTCATTGCTTATTTCAGTGCTCTGAGAATTCCGGAAAAAAAATAGAGAATACATCAGAAAATGTAGCGTTTCTTTTTTAAAAAATCTTGAAGATGAACTTCTTAAGAGGTCGGAATTTTAGAGTATTTAGCCTATAGTCTACAGAAATCAGGATTCGGATCCACAGTGATCGGTGAAGTTGATATTTTCTTGTGCTCTTCGAAATATGGCTATTAAATGAAAAATTATGGATAATTTCTGTTGAATGTGATGATCAAGTGTAGCTGAAACCCAGGGGTAACAGGTTTTTGAATTTTATTTCAAAATTCTTTAGCATCTTAGAAGTTTTTGACTTTCTGGAGTGTAGTTGTGGCGGAAACGCCCACTTGTTTGGGTAGCCATTTTGTTGTGTGTTTACCATTTAAGAAACTGCTATCGATATCTGCGTTCAGTGCATGAACTATTTGCAGGACTCGGATATTGCCCTACTCTATCCAAAGATTTCTTGATTGTGCAGACTCTTATTTTGTAATTTTTTACCAATTTTAAATTCCAATTTATGGAAAGTGTCCATAAATGTGTTGAGTATTAGTTGACAACCAAATTGTTTGGAAAATTTCAGTTCTCTTTAGTACATCTAATTAGAAGAAATTCTTGTTATACTTTGGATAATTTTTTATTGCAAAAAAAATTGATTGAGATTTTATTTGGACAGTTTTTTACATGCGTTTCTAATAATTGAAATTTAAAATTGGGAACGCTTTCCAAATATTTTGTTAAAAGCTTGCTTACGCTTTACTCTCTGTTGCACTAGAAATTTAGACTTTGTGAAAAAATCAAAAAAGAAATGTAATCAGACAAAAATAAGACGGATAGAGAACATTATACTGATGATAGCGATATTCTAACTGATGATGAGAATTTTTTTTACTCGTCAAAAGGAGCGGAAGTGATAATTCCCGATACACCAAATCCAATTAAAGGATTTAAAGGATTGTCATATAAAGACTTTAAAAAATCACCGGATTCTGATTCAAATGAGATAATTGAACCATCAATGCAGGCGGGCAGCAAAATACAAATGGCCACAAAAAGAAAAATGAAAACAGGGAAAATCGCTCTAAAGATAAAAGACCATGCATTCCTCGTAAGGGCAAAGAGAAAGAAAGAAATGATGGTGTTGCAAATGCTAAAAAGGCAAAGAATGTGGTTGCAAGTGAAAACGAAATAATACCATAGGAAAATAAGCAACACTTCAGACCAATGAGAATATTGGAAACATTTGAAAATATTATCAATAAATATAGGATTGAGGGTAACGCGGCTGAAGAATTGAGAGACTTATTTTTGAATGTTTTGTCAAATTCTTCAACAACCAAAATGAATTCAACAGATGATAATCATGGACCAACATTCATAAATGTGGTTAAAAATCTAAACAGTGATGGCATAATGAAAAAAAAATCCATTAAAAGCAGGTTTAACTTTTATTAGAAGGATCCAAGCTTCCAAAATGCTGTTGGTGGGGGAAGAAAGGAATCAAATACAACAAAAAAATGATAAACCCGAAAGAAAACGATAAAACAACACCATTGCTAAGACCTAAAGCAAACCTGCCTACACTAAGTTGAAAGATGCAATTAACAGTCATACAAATTTGCAAAATGAATGCAATGCTACTACTCCACAGATAAGAATGCCTCAAATCATTATTTATGATGTGGAAAAGAGTGAGAGACCCAGGGAGGAGGAGGAATTGGATTTTCTCGATCAAATCAAGCTAAGGCCATGACATAGTAGGGAATATGCGGATTCTATATAGGAAAAAAGGAAGAGGCAGCTCGTCTCACTGGGTTATAAGTTTGGACCCTAAAGCGTTCCGAATAATTAAAGATAAAGCAAGGTTACAGTGTGGTTTCGGATCGTATAGATTTAGAGAATTTGTGGAACCCCTTAGATGTTTTAAATGTCACAAATATGGGCATGTTCGATCTAAATGTATGCAAAAAGAAGATAACTGCTCCAAATGCTTGGAAATGCATAAATATAAAAATTGCACAAAGCAAAATCCAGAATGCAGAAACTGCAAAGAGTATCGCAAAAGAACAAAAATTATGATTCGAACGGATCATATTGCAATATCGGAGCATTGCCCTGTATTTATCAGGGAGAGAGATCAGTTGATTAAACAGGCGAATTATGGATAATAAGCCTTTCAATGATAATTCTTGGCGTGTTATTCAACATAATATAGGTCGAGGTAAATATGCGACAAAGGAACTCCCAAATTTGTTTGGGGACAATATTCCAGATGTTTACTTGTTACAGGAACCATATACAATAAAAGGAAAAATAATAGGACTTCCCCTAGGATGGAGAATAATTGCTCACCCTTACGGAAGGCGATAATAACAGTAAGAACCCAAGATCTTTCTATTTTGACAAGATTTACTAGCGAATACATAGTAGCGGCCAATTTATCAGTGGGAAATAGTGAAATTACTGTGGTATCGGTATACTTCCCACGGACTCACTATAAAGAAGAAATCTGCAGAGAACTTTAAAATCTGAACAGTTGGGGACATCATCCATACTTATTGGAGGAGATTTAAATCTTCATAGTCGTCTGTGGGAAATGAAATTCCCAATCATAGACTACAAGATGAAGCCGGCTCGTTTATAGAATTCATTTTTAAGAAGAATCTTGTTATATGGAATGATCCAAACTCAGTGCCAATGTTTCAATCTTCACGTGGAAGAAGCTGGATTGATGTCATCTTATCAACTAAAGACCTGCATGACAGAGCAATGGGTTGGAAGTAATCCGAATTACTATGAGTGACCATGGCTTTTTGGATTTTCAAATTAATATGGGTGGAAAAGCTTTTTCAGCAGAAAGATTTAAATTAAGCAAGTGGAAAATTCGAAAAATTAGTTCTCAAGTGGCTGAAAAATATGCTAATATAAGAGAAACAATGCAAAGGATAAAAACTAAAAAAGATTTAGAAGTATGGGTTAAAGAATTTACAGAATTCATTCAAGAGCCGAAGATCAAACAATAAAGAGACAAATCATCTCAGGGTCCCCTGGTGGGACACTGAACTAGAGAAACAAAGAAAACTGACAAGAGCCTTGCAGCATAGATACCAACGATGTAAAAACTCTGAAGAGAGAATGAAGAGAAGACAAATTTATAAAAAAATGAATCAATATACTGAGGAATGTGAAGAAAGAAAGTTTAGAATGTTTTGAAAAGTTATGTAGCGAAATAATGAGTATGAACCCTTTTGAGCTACCTTATAAATTAGCAGTGTCAGTCGGTGCACGGTGTCAGAAAACAGGATGGAACAAAAACCAAAAATACAAAAGAAACTATTGTGAGATGCCTTTTCAAAGAGGAACAGTCCCAACAAGAAAGTAAAAAGCAGAAGAAAATGAGGAAAAGTATTGAGGAATATAAAACAAAAGAAAAAGATAAAATATTCACAATAAATGAAATAAGAACAACGATTAATAAAATGGCTAAAAAGAAAACACCTGGATTAGACAACATCCCAATGGAGATGCTTGCTGAAATTAACAGAAAGAATCCATTCATACTTTTAGAGTTATACAACAAGTGCTTAGAATTAGGTGCGTTCCTTAATCAGTGGAAGGTAGAAAAACTGATTTTAATTCCTAAAACTAATAGAGACAGAGAATCCTAAATCCTATAGACCAATTTGTTTGCTAACAACAGCAAGTAAAATCTTGGATAAACTGATAACTCAAAGAGTACATCACTTATTAACGGCACAAAATAGACTACATCAGGATCAACATGGTTTTAGATATAACCACTCTTGTGAAACAGCCCAAAATGCACTATAGAGTAAAATAAAAGGCGCGATGAATCAAAAACTAAAAGCAACAGTTATATCTTTGGATGTAGCTGGAGCATTTGATTCAGTATGGAGGAAAAGCATTTTATATGCCCTTATAAAAATGAATTGCCCGAGCAATCTTTTTGAAGTGATTCAAGATTACTTAAATGAAAGAAAATGTATTTAACAAGATGGAGAGAATAATTTGGAATTTATAATGGACAGATTAGTGCCACAGAGCTCATGCAGCAGGCCGTTATTCTGGAACTTGGTTATGAATTCTGCATTTAAAATCAATCTTCCAGTGAACTGCTTTATAAAGGCGTATGCCGATGATGTGCTACTTATAATCTCGGGAAGAACAAAAGATGAACTGGAATTAAAGGAAAACAAATAATTCATAGGCTAGTAAAATGGGGAAAAATACACAGAATTCAGTTTAATGAAAAGAAAACAATTTAAATGCCTATTACATTTGGAAAACGTTTAAAATTAACAGATCCGCCTAACATAAAAATGGGCAATAACAGTATAAATGTGTCAAATAAAATTAAATACTTGGGAGTTACATGGGATAGTAAATTAACATTTACGTCTCATTTTAGTAAGGTCAAGAAAAAAGTGAATGCATTAACATATAAACTAGTGACAGTTGCGGAAAAATTTTATAGAAAAAGGAAATACCATCTAAGAAGAATCTACACTGGGGCCATTGAGCCCTTTGTTCTTTTCGGGCACGGAGCAAGGGGAAATAGGCTAAATCTAAAGAAAATCGGAGAAACATTTAATTCAATGCAACGGCGCCCTCTCATCGTTATATCTGGGGGATATAGAACCATTTCTACAGAAGCCCTTCAAGTGATAACGGGAATTTTGCCCGTTATCACTTTTGGACCTCAGAGCAACGGAAATATTCACTAAATTTCAAATAAGAATTACTAGTAATAAAGTTAAAATAGGAAACAAATGATTCAGCAAAAAAGATTATGAGTTGTATTTTGACAAGTTTGAAGAGCATCCTGCAGAATGGTTTATTCATGGTTTTCAAATTAAAATCGAAGATATGGATGGAATAGAAATTTTTACAGATGGTTCGAAAGAGGAAAATAAAGTAGGAGCTACAATAGTAGTATACTATTATGGGAACGAGATAGATAAAAGTCTTGTGAAATTATCGAACCATGCCACAAGTTTCCAAGCAGAAGTGCAAGCTTTAAAGATGGCCATTGAATATTGTGGAAGGGTGGAGGACGGACAGAAGTGCACAATTTTTTCAGATTCTCTGTCAGTCCTACAAATCATACAATCATCTCACAATTGTAATAAGGAAATATGAACGATAAAAGAAAAGATAAAAAGTGTAAAAACTAACAAGTGGATAGAGTTGAATTGGGTTAAAGCCCATATTGGGATATATGGTAATGAAAAGGCAGATCAACATGCAAAGTTGGCGGCACAGAAAGAGGGTGTTGATATGGTTGTCCCCAAATCAAATGGTGTCTTAAAATGGGAATTAAGAGAAGAAATAAAGTTGCAATGGTTTGACAAATGGTATATGTCCAAAAACGGAACAGTAACTTTCGATTTTATTCCTAATCCAGAAATAAAAATAAGAAGATACCATCCACTGATAATTCAACTTATATCAGGACATGGGAGATTCCCGGCATATTTCCAAAGATTTGGAAGAATGCAGGACAATAGATGCAGTTGTGGAGGAATTGGTACTGTTTTCCACTATTTAAAGGAAAGTATTGAAATCTTGGAGCTAAGAAAAAATCTGAAAATTATAAATAATGACTTCAGTACAGTACTGATTGTACCAGGTAGTCTTAAAACTCTGAAGGACATGATGTCAAAACTTTTCAGTTTTTTACCAACTATTTGAAAGTTTGTAGATAAGGTAGAAGGACAGTAATTGACCACTTTGTGGCAAATTACCTCGAAGAGAATGTCAGTTTGACAAATCGGTCAATGCAAGGATGGACAATGTTACAGATAGCAGTCGGCCACAACAAATCCTGTCAATACTATTACGTTCAATACTATTATGTTTTGTGGTGGCGAAGTGGTCGGCTGTACTCAAGAAGAAGAAGTCTACAGAAATCAAATCGTCTCCACAGTTACATACAGTTATTGCATTTTTAGATAAGATGCACAATTATGTTCATTACGTGACTGCACAAACTGACTCCAATATATATATATATATATATATATATATATATATATATATATATATATATATATATATATATATATATATATATATAAACATTTAAATTTCAATTAGGTTCTGCATTATTATTTTAAATTAGTTCCTGTTAACTTCATTCTAAAATGTTCTCGTATTTCCTGATCTGAAAATTATTTCTAACACGCGTTCCAAAAAGTGCTGACTTTTGTATTTCCCACACTCGGTGTGAAGAGATAAAAATCCCTAATGCTTAAGACATTCTTTTAAAGACACTGAAGATTCCCTTTTCTAAGTCTACATGTATATAAACAAAATTCTATCTAAATCTCAGAGTACAAGCATCTGCCGTTTTAGTATCACTTCTGTACAAATCGTGACACAGCGTAAAATAAATTGAAGAGAATTTCAAAAATTCCTTCTTTTCTTTTTCGGCCATACATCTGCCAGATTATGTTTACACACACACACACACACGCACACGCACGCACGCACGCACGCAAAGAAAGGACAAGATTTTAAATTAATAAATATTTGTATCAATTTATTTTTAATATTTAGCTGTTTTATTAAAGAAATAATAACTTTGCATAAATATATAATGCATAAAATATAAAATTTTAATCAAAAATTTCAATAAATAAATTATTTTAATAGCTCCACAATATACACTACTTTGAGTACAATAATAATAAAATAACACTTCAAAATAATCACTACAAATTCACATTTAAAGTGTATTAAGATTTTCTCAAAAGCTGAAAATATTAGATTTTTTTTTGTATGGAAGCCATTGTACAACAGAAGCTGTTACATAAATAATTAAGGAACTCAGAAAATTACATATGGTCATTTCAGATACAATTTATGGCAGCATTTAACTAAAAAAACAAATCTGAAATCAAAATGTTTTAATTTTATTTCTACTTAATCAAAATGAATTCGGTTATTGAGGTTATTTTAATAGAAAATTTAGAGGCTTTGTAAAAAAATTCGAATTGAAAACGCTCGAATGAACAGCTTTCAGTGTGTTTGAAAAAAGCTGTGTTCAATGAGAAACTGAAATCGAAAATTTATTTCGTAAACAACATTTTTCGAAAATAATTTATGACAATGGACACAGCTGTCTTCTAAAATCTATGTGAATAAGACACGCAACATTTATTGCGAAAATAAGTATACAACATTTTCCTAAGTTTTGATCATGAATTTTTTTCTGCTATCTAAAGATAAAGGAATTCCTTTTTTGCAATAAAATACTAATTGAATACTTTTTTTGCAATAAAATACTGATTGAATACTTTTTTGCAATCTAGAATAAGACACACAACAACTAATACAAAATCTAAAAGTGTGAGCTCTCTATGTGTTTGCTACATCAATTTACTAATGCAATATGGTGTGAAAGAGTAAATCTAGTTATGTGTTGTACTTTCTAGTCCTACTGCGGAAGGAAATAACAAATGGAGTTTTTAAAAAAAATGCATGACTATAAACAAATAATTTGATATCATATTGTTGTACTAAGATTATTGAAATATCTTCTAAAATATAATCAAGGATTTTTTTTTATTTGATAACTTTATATTCTCTTGTTTTCCTTTTTCACGGTTGTATCAGTTAATATCATAACAGTAATAACAACGGATAGATAAAGAATTCAAACGGATATTGCTTCGGTGAAATTTTCAAGAAATACATAATATTAAAGAACGTATTCTGAGAACTGTTCTCAAAAGATTACTGAAATAGTCCTTAAAGTATAATTGATGCTGTTTATCGTCTTCTGAAAACTTTGTATTCTTTTTTTACAGATGTACCATTTGGAATCGTAATAGTAATAACAATAAATAGTTAAAGGATTCAAACGGATATTGATTGCCTTGGTGAAGTTTTCAAGAAATACATAATATTGAAGAACGTATTCTGGTGACTGTCCTCAAAAGATTACCAAAATAGCTCTCAAAATATAATTAATGGCGTTTATCTGCTTCTGAAAACTTTATATTCTCTTGTTCCCTCTTCTAACGGTTCTACCAGTTGGAGTCGTAATATTAACAACGGATTGATAAAGAATTCACACAGTAACGACCTTGAATATTGAATGAAGAAGTATATGACTAGATGCATTCATCTGATCTAGTTATACCAAAATGAAGGAGTTTGTGACTAGATGCATTCATCTGATCTAGTTGTACCAAAATGAAGGAGTTTGTGACTAGATGCATTCATCTGATCTAGTTATACCAAAATGAAGGAGTTTGTGACTAGATGCATTCATCTGATCTAGTTGTACCAAAATGAAGGAGTTTGTGACTAGATGCATTCATCTGACTTAGTTGTACAAATAGGTACAGACTACAAATTTTCTTTAGTAATGGCCATTAGAACCACGACGTAGATCCACCCTCAGATGATTGTTGCTATCGCTTCTTGCCCAGGGGATGGATGTTTCCGACTGCATGGAATTCGAACGACTTTGACTTCGGGATCCCATAGCGGATCTGATGCTGGCAATCCTGGGGCTCTTCTTGATTCTTTCAATCAAATAGACTATAAAGGTGGCCAGCGACTCGAGGAAGTCCAGCAGCGCGATCAGAGACACTCCCAACCAGATGCCAACGAAGCCGCCAAGCAAACTGAATAATTCGATGCTCTGCAGAGAGAAAGACAGGAAAGAAAAGTATTTTCATCAATGCATGGGGAGAGACACAAAATTATTAGGAATTTGTTTTTCTAACTGTTTCGTCAGCAAAGGAGTAGAGACAATACAGTAGTCTGTTCTTTTTAAGAATAAGATGAAGTCGTATTTTTTGAGTGAATTTCTTGGCAATTTTGGAAATTCTTATTACATTTCTAAAAGATGCTTATTACCATTCATTGTGGTTCACAATGATAAAATTATTTAGCGAGGTTTTGGATAGTTTGTATAACTTTAAATTGTGTCCTGTTCTTGGCTCTTACCCAGTAATATTTGACAATGGATTTCAAGCTGAATTCCTGCGTTTTAGATCTCCGTCATTCGAAAAAATTATTTTTGATATTATATCTTTAAAACAAAAATTTACATGGAATTATATTACTAAGAAAAATTAAGAATATACATTAAGAATATAATAGAGTGGTCAAATTTCTCAGGAGTTTTAGAATTTTATTACTGACTGGTTTTTATTTTTAGAAAATTTGGCAATGAGAAGACATATGTTACTTAAATGCATAAAAATTATTTTCCGCTATATCCTGAAAATGCCCAAAAGCTGACGAGAACTCCCCCTCCCCCCAATATGTAAATGCGCATTGACATTTATAACGAATTGAAATGTTTATGTATTTTATGTTATGCTTTTATTTATACGTGTATACCAATTTATTGAATTTATATATAAATTTATATGTCATTACTATGATTATGATAAAAAAAAACCCATATGTTTAAAATAATGAGGAATTTAATTTTAAAGAAAACAATGAATCAATCACCCATTCCCAACCAGTGATCCGATTTCACTTCATACGAAATCTTTAGATATGTCATCAGTGATTGTTAGCTTTTCCCCTCTCCATTTTTGATAGAAATTGGAGGGGAAAAAAACCCTACACTATTACATTCTTTATAGAGAAATGTGTAAAATGTAAGAGTTTCCTGCCATAACCATTGAAATGACTTTACAAAATATTATATCGTATCAAAATTCTTAATCCTTTAAATACATCATAAATGGCTGCCTGCACCCTGCGACGTATTATTTTTGGCAAAAATAGAAAATATATTATTTCACTCTGTATATTCTATGGGGAAAAAACCATGACAGAATTTCCCAGTATCAATCGCTGTAACAGTGTTTTTTCATATAAAAACTTATGATTCTTAGATATATTATCAATGATTTCCTCTTTTCATAGCTGTCTCTGTTTGTAAGAAATTTTTTTAAAAAAAATACTCTCTCATGAATGCACCTTTCCTTATTCTGATTCTTCAGAAAGAACCATTATACTGATTTCGAAACTTTCTTTGTCCAGTTATTGAGATTGAGGGCCGTATTAATTTGCAATTCTCTCAAAAACAGAGGTGGAGGAGACCGATGGCCATTAATTATGTATCTAAGGATTATGACTTTAATAAGAAATAAAAATTTTCGAAATCGTTACAGTAGACGTTTTAATGTGTAATCATATAACTGGCGAAATGTGTGGAGATTTTTTCCCTACAAACATGAACATTGGTTAAGCGTTTTTGAGATTTTTCTAAAAAATGGATATGGTTTAGTTTAGTTATATTAACGTCCCGTTGTAAAGCAACACTAGGGCTATTTTTGGGACGGACCTCGTCATTTTGGACTGAGGTCAGATAATGAGGACGACACCTGAGCTGGCACCCGCCTCTCCACGCCACACCACATCAGCGGGAGGACGTTTGGCATGACGGATTTAACGTGCAACAGACGCCCTTACACGACGGTTTTTCGGTGGAATCGGGTCTTGAACCTGAAACCCTACGGCTCACAAGCCGAAACCTTACCACAAGGCCACCGCGACCACTGAAATGGATATGGGGGAAGGCATGTAAGCATTGATGGTCCACTTAGGATCACTACTTTTATGTGAAGCAAATATAAAGGAAGTCGATACTGTAGTAAAATCGGTAGAGGATGATGAGATGTCTAGATGATCTCTGCAAGAATGATAATTAATTGCGTAATAATAAGCATCAGTCCATACACTAATATATTCAGTAGGTTCCGTAGGAATCATATCAGAGAGAAATAGAGTCAATAAAACTATAAAACCTTCCACCATTAATGTGCCAAACAAACAAAAACCTGCTTAATTTTTCTTATATCTGAGGTGCTCACAGGTAAGACCATGCTCTGTCAAAACATGCGGGGTGGTTAAATGATAGCCATCCTACCAGCATATGTTAGGGAACTAAATTTGAGTCCTAAGATTCATCACCGGTTACGGTAAAATTCTTCCCATAGATGGCATGTACCATAACTGAAATTGAACCCCTATTTACATATTCGACAATCTCTAAATCACGTACTTGTAGTACCTCGTCGTGGAAGTATTTTAAAAAAGTTAAGCTGTTTAGACATTTCTCCCAATTTTCCTTCAGTATGCTCCTTGAGGGAGATCTTCTTTACTTTGAGAAAAATCACTAATAACAATAGCCAGTAGCTGGTAATATAAAGCCAAGAACATGTCTACGTGTAAGCAAGTTATAAACCAATTAGGGATTGCAATACCGGACCAAAATTTCAATACCGGTATTCGGTATTTTTTAAATCTTAATACCGGGATACCGGTTTTAATACCGGTATTAGAAATTTTAGAAAAAGAAAGAAAACACAGGTGTTTCTTTATTTTATTTGCCAGTTTTGTTAGAGAGTGTAAATATCACAAAAAATAATTTGTAACTTATAAATTATAGCAGTATATAATCACAAAAAAGTAAAGGAATATCTTATTTATTTAAATCGCAAGAAAAGAGTAAATATCACTATTCAGTCTGTGGTACTATTACAAATTTTTGAAATGTGATCTTAAAAAACATAATTCATCAATTGTACTGTCATTAAGCCTGAAAAGTAATTTTGTGTAAAAATTACCAGCTGTCGAAAACGCTCTTTCGGCATCTACGCTAGGTGGTGGTACTGTTAGCAATGCGTGATATATTTTTTTCAAGTATTTACCTCTAAATCCTTCATCTTCAAATAAATCGATTTCTCGTCGGATGGTTTTGGATATAGCTGATTTCTGTATTGTATTTTGTTTCGTTGAATTTTTTTTTATTTATCGCTAATTCTAATTTTTGTTCAAAAGATAATTCCTTTTCACTATCGACAGTAATGACATCATAATCTTCGATAATTGAACCGAATTCTGAATGTGGATAGGTTTGTGGGTAAAATGTTTTAAGAAAATTTACTCTAAACTTAATCAGATTTGAGTTGGTTATTTTCTTTTCTTCTTTTTCATTTTCATTTTTAAAATCATTATAATTATGTAAATACCATAAGACATTTTCTATTTAGGTATGCCTTTCTTCTGTGCGATTTTTCAATGTAATATATAATTCTTTAGATATTGATGTGGGCTGTTCTTTCAGTGACTGCAACATGAAATTTATTGTTGCATTAGCTGTTAATAAATTAGAATCTCTCCGACATAATACCTCAATAGTGAGTTTTATTGGAAGTAGAGCTGATATAGTTCTGGATATTAAGTCGAATTCACTATCTGAAAAATTAATTTACAGGTTTAAGTCGATTATTGCTTTTTGGATTGGATTTCTCAGTTTCAAAAATCGTTACATGATTAGGAGTAAACTGTTCCAACGTGTTTTAGAATCTAATATTAACATATATTCTGTTTTATTTTCAGTTAGTATATATTTTAGTAATATATCCTTTTTTTTATAGGGGAACGTTTAAATATCTTAACGACTTTTCGAACTTTATAAATTATTGGAAGCAATTCTTGATAGGTTAATATTTTATCCTCATTAGTAATATCTTCTTCAACAATTACATTTTCAATATCACTCTCACTCTTACTCTCATCAAAGTTGGAATCCGAAGTTTCTATATACTCAGTATTTGCATTCTTCTGTTCTTTATTTTTTTGGTATAATACATCTATTACTCCTAATTGAATTCCATGTGCATAGCACAACTGCTGATTTGCACCCATCAGCTTTCCAACTTTTTTCATAATTGTTGCTCCATCAGTCGTTACGGATACTATATTCTCTTTCAGGGATAATCCATGTTTCGTTAATTTAGATTTAATCAATTAATCAAGCCATTAATTAGCTAATTAATTTCGCCCGTTTGGGAGACATAAAAACAAAAACGTATGCTATTTTGTCATGTTGGCGATCTCTGAACATATAGTGGAGACAATTTTAAAAATTTCTAGTAAATACCGAAAAACCGGTATTTAAACTTGTGAATACCGGTATTACAAAATTGTACAAATGGCTCAAAATACCGGTATTCGGTATCCCGGTATACCGGTATTGCAATCCCTAAAACCAATCTTTGCTTTTACTGTTTTCAGAATTAGGTAACATGGGAAGGGGGAGTGTAGATTGTGACAAACCATTCACTAATCTCACTTTTATGGTGCACTTTTTTAATAATCCGCGCATGCATGTATCTTTGACTTCAAGAGTGGTGACGGAAGTCAGTTATTTGTGTAGTTATTTTAATATGATGATATAACCTTCTATTGTTGACTGTCCCTAAGAAAGCATGAAAAAATAATTTTTACTGAGCATCAATCGCCCTGGAAGGTTTGTATAATATAACAAGCAAGAAAAGTAAATTACCTCATATTTAGCTCTGTATCTGTAAACGTTCACCTGAGTTCTTTTGAAGAGGATCAGAAGCATCGCAGTTTTGTTCCTGAAAAGAAAAACCACTCACGTGGACACATGAGAAAGTCCAATTTCAGAAAAAGAATAAAATAGAGAACTGCAACAATTAAGGAATATCTTCATTCTCATTACATAAATATTCTATATTTTCGAAATAAACAATTTTTATAAATTTTTTGACGTATAATTTTTTAAAAGTTTATTTGGTATACTTTTATTTTACTTCAATAAAAGGAATTCAAGTCGGTTGTTAAGTTTGAAATAATGGCAATTTATACATTTTTTTTCTTCTTATAAATAAGGAACGTCAAGGAAAAATCACAAAATATCTTACACATGATGATTTAAAATTTTCTCATTAAATGATGCCTTAAAAATATTTATTTGGTGAGAGTGAGATATACTATTTGATTTATATTTGAATTGCATCATAACTCCAAACTAAATGTAGAAGAATATAACTTATATTTGAGGAAATTCTTATAATACAGCTAATTTCATAAATATCAAATGAACTATCTTAGTTTAACTTTAGCATACATTGTTCATTTTGCATATGATGATGATTACATTCAGAACTGTAGAGAAAGAGAACAGCAAGAGATTTTTGATAATGTAGGCATCATTCTTAGGACCAAAAAAGAAAAATTAGTCTGTTTATGCCATTTTAAAAGTCAAATATAATGAAAGGGCGAACAAATAATATATGAGCCACCGATAATAATATATGTACAACCACCAATTTTCATTATCAAAGATAGATAGATAGAAACAACCTAGATTTCAGACACGATATCAAACGACCACATTGGCTTCACCGGAGCTAAATTTTGCTGTTATATATTCGTTCAAAAATAATTTCAATCTAAGATGGACTTGCACCATTTTCAAAATAAACAGATTTTCAATACTGTTAAGAGCTAAAACTGCCATCTCCAAAATACTAGAATCTGATTTTTTTTTTTACTTTAAATTGTTTACGCATAAAAAGGTCATAACAAGTTTTATCTATAACTACCATTATCTAATTTTTTTTTCAAAAATGAACTTGCCCCACTTTCAAAATAAATGGCTCATATGGATATAATTAGATGCGGATCTGATGTGGGCCTTATTAGATGCAGATTTGAATATATCTAGTTATTTACAGTTCTAAATAGATTCAGATGTAATTAGATGCAGTTCTGATGCGGGCCTAATAAGATGCAGACCTGATTCAGATATAATTAGATGCAGTTCTATTTAGATCCGGATGTCATGCGCGCTTAATTAGATGCAGGACCGATGCTGGCATAATTAGATGCAAACCTGATTCCGATCTAATTAGATGCAAACCTGATGCAGATTTAGATATGGATCTAATTAGATGTAGATCTGATGGGAGGGGGCCAATTAGTTCCAGGTCTAATTAGATGCTGTTCTATTTAGATGTGGATCTAATTAGATGCAGATCTAATTAAACCAAGTTATATGCAGGCCTAATTAGATGCAGGTCTGATGCAGGCCTAATTAGATGCAGGTCTGATGCAGGCCTAATTAGATGCAGGTCTAAATAGAGCTAGTTACATGCAGTTCTAATTAGATGCAGTCTGATTCGGGCCTAATCAGATGCTGACCTGATTCAGTTCTATTTAGATGTGGATCTAATTAGATGCAGTTCTGATGCGGGTCTAATTAGATGCAGACCTGATTCAGATCTAATTAGATGCAGGCCTGTTGCAGATCTATTTAGATATGTATCTAATTAGATGCATATCTGTTGAATATATATTTAGATATGCATCTAATTAGATGCAGATCTGATGCAGGCCTAATTAGATGCCGTTCTATTAAAAAACGGATTTAATTTGATGTAGATATGACGCGAGCCTAATTAGTTGCAGATCTGATTTGATCCATTTACATGCAGTTCTAATTAGATGCAGACCTGATTCCGATCAAATTAGATGCAGTTCTATTTAGATGCATATTTGATGCGGGCCTAATTAGATGCACACCTAATGCATATATTTAGATATGGATCTAATTAAATGCAGATCTGAAGCAGGCCTAATTAAATGCAGTTCTATTTAGAAGCGGATCTAATTTGATGCAGATTTAAATATATCTAGTTACTTGCAAGTCTAAATGGATGCAGATGTAATTAGATGCAGGTCTGATGCGGGTTTAATTAGACTCAGCTCTATTTAGATGCGGGCCTAACTGGATGCAGTTTTATTTTGATGCATTAAAATCAAAATTAAGATATACTTTTTATTATTTATGAAACACTGTACAACCACCGATTTTCATTATCAAAGATGGATAGATAGAAACACCCTAGATTTCAGACACGATATAAGCCGTTTATTGTGAAAATGGGGCAAGTCCATTTTTTGTTATTGCGAGATATTTAAAGGTTTGCATTTTAATAAATTTAAAAATATTGGTAAGTATTAATAGATAAATTTTTTTTGTATTTTGTGGTACCGGATAATGTAAGTTTATAATCCAATAGTGAGTAATAAAAAATAAGAGTTTTATTATAACTAAATGGACTTGCCTCACTTTCAAAATTTATGAATTATTGTAAACGTTCATTTAACTGGGAAATATTTCAGTTGCATCAGCCTTATTTTAATAATAAAAAAATACTATTCAAATTTTTATAAATATTTAATCATCTGATAAAAAGTGAAACAAAACAAAGAATATTCTTGTAGACATAATAACATAAAAAACACAATACAGTTTTATTAAGAATTTGAATGAAATTATACATTTTCAGTTTATACGTAGGTATAATTAAATTGAATTTTATTCAGGATTTAGCATTTTAAAATGTTCATGATGAACGGGAGGTATATATGGTAATAAATCCATCATGTCTTTGTATTTTTCGGATGCAATAAATCTTCTTTTTTCATACATACATTTTGTATGGTGCATCCTTTGTAAATTAGATCCAGCACATAGTTAACCAATTCACGGTTTTTCCAACGATATTTTTCTTTTTTTTTTAAAATCGCTTTCTCCAGATGTTGGGTTGAAAATAAATATCCGCGTTTCATTTGATGTTCTAAAAATTTATTATGTTTTCGATTATTTCGTATTACTTTAGAGTAATCCTTTGGAATATACAAGGAAATGGTTTTCCGGATTACCATTTCTACCACTCCAAAATCACGATAGTTTGTTAAAACTAAATGTCCTGACAATAAAAATTTGTGATCAATGATATTTTTTTCACTGTCACTGGACTGAACAATCGGTATTGGAAGAAAACATATTATTATCGAAACACAAAATTAAGATACACTTTTTGTTTATGAAATAATGTACAGCCACCTATTTTCAATATCAAAGATAGATAGATTAAAACAGCCTAGATTTCAGACATGATATCAAACGGCCACATTGGCTTCACCATACAGCAATCGGAGCTAAATTGTGCCGTAATATATTCGGTCAAAAATAATTTCAATCTAAGACGGACTTGCACCACTTTGAAAATAAACAGATTTTTAATATTGTTAAGAGCTAAAACTTTCATCTCCAAAATACTAGAATCTTATTATTAGTTTTTTTTTTAATTTAAATTGTTTACGCATAAAAAAGATCATAACGAGTTTTATCTATACTACCAGTACCTCTATTTTTTTTCAAAAATGGACTTGCCCCACTTTCAAAATAAACGACTCATATGCTGGATCAGATTTACAAGGGATGCACCATATAAAATGTTCTACAAAACTTCGATAGATCGAGATGCTGAATTTAAAATTATCGATTTGCCACCACAACGAGGAAGACCAAGTGATTTCAGAAATATAAAATTATCTTTTATGTATGAAAAAAAGGAGACCTATTACATCTGAAAAATGCAAGGAAAGGATGGATTTATTACCATATATACCTCCCGTTCATCATGACATTTTAAAATGTTAAATGCTGAATAAAATTGAATTTAATTATACCTGCGTATAAACTGAAAATGTATAATTTCATTCAAATTCTTAATAAAACTGTATTGTTTTTTGTTATGTTATATTTTCTACAAGAATACTCTCTGTTTTGTTTGCACTTTTTATCAAATGAATAAATAATTGTAAATTTTTGAATAGCATTTTGTTTTTATTATTAAAAAAACAGACTATTGTAACTGAAATACTATTTCCCAATTAAATGAACGTTTACAATAATTCATTAATTTTGAAAGTGAGGCAAGTCCATTTAGTTATAATAAAACTCTTATTTTTTTAGTCAGCACTGTAAACACTATTGAATTATAAACTTAGAATTATCCGGTACCACAAAATACAAAAAATATATCTATTAATACGTACCAATATTTTTAAATGTATTGAAATGCAAACCTTTAAATATCTCGCAATAACAAAAAATGGACTTGGCCCCATTTTCAAAATAAACGGCTCATATGTCCTGGGAGACATTTACCATTTAAATAATGGATGAAAACTGGGGAAGAACTAACTATATCATATCCTGGATATCACTTACTTTCGCTGAAAACATTACATCAGAGAACAGAAAGAATGTCGAATTGGCTATGATGATTCCCTCCCCCTCCCCTCCGCTCTCCTTATCAAATTTGTTCTAATCTTCCATTTAGTCGCAATATTTAATAAATATGCCTTTTTCTCCAAAAAACAATTTTTTTTCATTGATTTTTCATTAAAATTGGCTATATACAAAATTTCACTTGCAACCGTACAAAATGAATGCTTCTCAAACAATATTTGTTTTGTTTGCTTATTGCAACTTATTGTTTCTATTCAATATGGCGATTATTTGGCGAGTATTTTAACATTTGGTGAAAATTTCGCTAAGTTGGCGGTGAGACAGTACTCAAATCTTAAGTCTAACCAATTGTGAATTACGGAAGGTTAGAGCATGAAAGAGATACAAAAGCATTTATTACATTTCGGTAAACCTGACAGTAATTTTCTCTTTTTGCCATTGCATTAAATTTTTTTCCCCCTTTTTTTTTTTTCATTTTAGATATTTTTGATTTCGAAAAAAAAAAATACCCTCACATGAAAGGAATTACGCTTACTTGTTTCTGAACGCGATAATTCAAAATTGCCACTATGGTAAATCTAGAACACATACTATATGCTTTTTAAATAAACCTTCATTAGTCCATTTAGTTAAATGGGCTTACCTCTGTTCTGATTTTGCAAAATCCCAGATTTTTGGTTGATTTTGCAATATTTGCATATAAAATGAAATATACTTCTTGTAAATGTAACTCAAAATCGATTTCGTTGACTTTATTTGAGAAAATATGCGGATTTCCTCAAAAGCACCAGAATAATTAGAGAACTAATGCATTATTGATAATTAAAAATAACATTAGATACAAATTAATATTTATTTAATTTTATACTTTTTCGTTTTATTAATACACTTATTTATTTATTTATTTTTAGACTACAGCATTAGCAGTGCCTATATAATTGTTACACTTTGGATCAGGGTCTCTTAAGATCTTAGGCTCTAGATGTTTTGGAAGTCTTGCCATTTCATAATTATGCACTGCTTTTACATGTAACTAAATGATTGATGCTATTCTTACCAATTTCTTTTCACAGAGTAGCCTTCCATTGAATCCTGGAGGAAAACAATAAAATGAAATCAAGATGTGAATATAACAGTTACACTTCATTATCGACTGTCGAATATCGACAAATGAACGTTTGAACTAATTCAGCAAATTCCATCAAAAAGTCTACAGATGTAAAGCAAAAAGTGAGGGCCAGGAGCATAAGATTTTTAGAGATATAATGAAGGTTGGAAAAAATATGAAAAAGCAGCTGAATTATTTTTTTTTCTTATCAATCATTGGAAAATGTGTAGATTTTTAATAAATATTCTCAAATAAAACATTTTATATGTTGCATAGACGCATTCATTTACCTATATTATATGATTTTCATATATTCATATTTTTATCATATTTATTAAACATAACAACAATTAAAAATCTTAAGTGAAGTTGCCACAAATTTGTAGATGAAACACGAATTATAATTTCGAAAGAATCAATAAAGCATTAAAGTAAAATTCATTAAAAAAGTTTATACATTCCTTTTGTTTTCATTTGCATGAATTATTCTCTTATTTTTTAATATTTACTACACAAACAATTTCTTAACAATAAATTTAAAAATTATTAATACATTTAACAGAATTTCTTATAGGATATAATTAGCCATTTAAGTCCAAAGTAACTTTTCCGAACCGCGTCAGTTGTAGATGGCCGACAGCATGCGTTTCGTTCGGACAGCATCAGTTATCAGCGAATTTCAATATAGAATTTTTAAAAAATTATTCTTCTGTTAATAAATTTTAAATATTGTAGTCGCCAAAAACTATTTTTTAAATGCATATAGTCTTTTTGCAGCTTTACACAGCTCTTCTGCCGTCAGCATATCGATAACAGTGAAAATCGCAAGCTGAATGAATATGATGCTAAAACAGACAAATTATTTTAGAAATATATCTCAAAATTAAAATATACGAGTGGTACCAACAGAAAGCATTTAAATTTTCTGAAAAGAATTATTAGCGTCGCTCGTATATCGCAGAAAGCTTTCTGACTAATTGACAATGATATAATTGTACAATTAATCTCTTAAACTGAAAATATAGCTGGCTTCACTTCATTTTAGATGACGATAGAAGTAAAAAAGTTATTCAATCAAATTTATTTAATTTGTAAATCACAATAAATATTCATAATCGCTGTGGCGTTATCGTCGTTTTTCTACTGCCTGAAGAGGCATGCTTTTACCAAATGACAAGAAAAAAGGCATCTAGGGTATATTGGTCCATTGAGCTTTTTGTTCTGTAGCCTGTTTTATCAAGGCGTGATCCTTGATCTGAAGGTTCTTAAAAATTTACTATATTAATTCCGTTTCAATTTCAAATATATTAAAAACAAAAATGTGACTATGGTTTGTAACTAAATAGCCATTTATTTGATGATACTGCTTAAATATCTATACCTTACGCTTAAAACTGAAACGCACACCTTTTGTGCTAATTAAATGAATAATTTAAAGGAAGTAAAATAAAATATTATTTAAATATACATATGTTTTTTTTTATTATATTAATTTGGATATTATTTATACAACTGAATTTTTTATATTTCTTAAATACATGGAGGATAAATGAAAAATATTTTTTATATATTATAAAACAATGAAAAGTATCCATGTAAGCGAGAAGTGTGATGTTTAGTTTAGTTATATTAACGTCCCGTTTTAAGGCAACACTAGGGCTGGCGAGAAGTGTGATGTCAATTGGCTTGCGAAATTCTATTGCTGGAAGACGCTAGTTTGCAAACTTACAAAACATCTATGATTTCTCCTCATTAATTATTTCATTAGGTATATATTTTCATTGGGCCTAAAGTGCTGCTGAAGTTCTATGTTACTGCTTTGAGAAAGCCTCAAATACTCTGTTGTTGTTATTTATGGCATTTGGCATAAACAAGCCAGTTAATGAAGTCAGCGATTTTAAGCCGATTTGCGCATTAACTTCTGAGGGTAACGGCTCCCTGACGGCCTGAAAACAGAAGTTTGATTTCCAGCTCATATGAAAATGACACTCACACACTCGCTTGCATAATCCCTTTTTTACAGGGAGGGTCACTTTCACGAGCCTCACAGATAGAACACAGGGTTAAGAACAACCATACCCAAACCAGGAGTCGAACCCGGATCACGCGATAGACGCGTTTCCTCTAGGCCAGGACGTCGGCCCAAATACTTTACACCAGGACATTTATATTTGTTAAATGACTTTGAATTCGACTATGAGGCAAAAGCTAAACTCCTCCTAACATATGCACCTAGGTCTGCACATTTGACACACAGATGTATTTTTTCTTGACTTTTGGTGAAAGCGTCTTCTTAAATTTTTCAGTGCAGAAGTAGAAAAAGAATTACTGATAACAGAACAGAATGATAACAGTAGGTTATTTCTCGTAAAGTTAATTTTATGATAATTTTCTGTGTTTTTTCAAAATGCCGGCAGATTATCTCTATCTTCACTTAAATTACATCACATATCATTCCGCCACTAGTAAATATTCCTAATCACGCACAAATCACCAAAAATTACACCATTAATAGAGTCTTAGAACGTTTTTGTATTTAAATTTTCGCATTTCTTTGTAATTTAATGAAAATTTCTGTTGGAGTTATTATTTCAAAGCGAATTGGTAAAAAGAATCAACAGATTCATTATATCTTTAGCCTTTTATTAAACGGGGAATATTACAAATGGGGGTTTAAGAAATAAGAAAAGTATGCAGTTTTTTTTTAATGATACATGGAAGACTCTTTTATCAAACTATAAGTTATTAGTATAGTCAGAGCAAACAATGATTATAATATATCACAAAGAGCTGTTCAATAAATAACGAATTAAAGATATTACAAAGTATCATCTTATCGGGTAATACTAATAAAGTAAGAAAGGATCAATTAATGACTTCATTTCTTTTTTACAATGGCTTCAGAGAAATTTTCATAGAAATGAGATGGCTAATGACATGGGCAGTGTGGGATAAAAGTAGGAAAACAAAATAACTGAAAGCCTCATCCAAATTTGTCATTATGCTTTCAGCAGGTATTGAAGAATAAACTATAGAATGAGTTCTGAGTACAGAAACAGAGGTAGAGATATGTTGTAAAAAATAGTGATATCATGACAAGTCAAGGCAACTCGAAAAAAATGTAAAGTAAATTCTAGTCTCTAATACGAAACATGGCATCTTTAATTTTGGTTCTTTTTTTATTTTAAAAATATATTTGTAATTAAAAAGCAGCGATAACTTGTACTTAAAAACAATGTTTATTAACATTGTTTCATTGCAACGTGCATGAATATATAAAATAATTTTTAAAAAATAAAAAGTATTGTTGCAAATTATTCTTAGAAATAATTTGAAAGATTATTAATAAAAAAAAATTGTACGGACATAAAAATTGAAATTTTTTTCCCCCTCTTAATTTGCATAAAATAGTTTTTGCGCAACAAAATATTCGAAGTTGTTGAGAGAAAAAAAATTTAAACTTTAGTTAATTTTCAATTAAAAAAAAACTAAGTGGGACTATTGGCTCGTTATTTATTAAACATCTCTTATATTGTACTCCACATATTTTTGCAGAATAATTTGTATAGAATACATTTCTCAAAACAATTGGGGAATTACATGACTTGGCATATGGAATACCAATGAGGAACGTTTTATTTATTGATATATAAGTTACATGCAACCAATTTTGAGAAAAGAGAATTATGCTTGGAATAAAGAATACTTTAAATTTAAATGATTAAAGTTTAAATAAGGAGGACAAATAAAAAGTGAGTACTTTGTGTTACCAGCTTGGTCTGGAAAATGAATAAAAAAATTATTTCTTAAATTAAAATTAGATTTAGGCAGATTTTTCTTGACAAAAATTGTTTGATGATGATCCTATCGGAAAGTATCGATTTCGCCATTTGACCAATACACAAAAAAATTCGCCACCGAATATCGTCCTTCATATAATTCCTTTTTTAGTTAAGCTGCACCATCTGAGACCTATCTAAGTCCGCTTTCTGAAGGGCACACAGTGGTCCATTATGAAATAGTTAAAAAAAATTTAATTTACAAGATATGTAGCAATATTATGAAATTAGTCTAGCGATTTGAACAATTCAGTTATTCTATTAAGAATACCCATCAAAATGCATAGTTTGAAAAGATTGAAGGTCATTCGTATTCGTTTGTATCAGCCACTTGTCATATTTATTTGTTCTCTTCTGTATTACAATGCTATGCTGAAGCTTTGATTTACCATATACAAACTATCGCATGTAGGTCGAGGTTGTAATTAGGATGTAATAGTCCGATGGAAGATTAGAAAATAATAATGATAACTATCATATTCGATCCATTGTTGACCTTACGATGATTAATACAAAACGCGTTTGTGTGTATATGATATGCCATATACAAATGATCACATGCCGCTCGAGGTAGTAATCAGGGCGTAATAGTCTAATAAAAAATCAAAGCACATAGCCACATATCCGATCCATTGTTGACCTTACGATGATTAATACAAAACGCGTTTGTGTGTATATGATATGCCATATATAAATGATTATATACTGCTCGAAGTAATAATCAGGACGTAATAATCCGATGAAAGATCGAAGCACATAGCCACATATCCGATCCATTGTTGACCTTACGATGATTAATACAAAACGCGTTTGTGTGTATATGATATGCCATATACAAAAGATCACATGCCACTCGAGGTAGTAATCAGGACGTAATAGTCCGATGAAAGATCAAAGAACATAGCCATATATCCGATCCATTGTTGATCTTACGATGATTAATACAAAACGCGTTTGTGTGTATATGATATGCCATATACAAATGATCACATGCCGCTCGAGGTAGTAATCAGGGCGTAATAGTCCGATGAAAGATCGAAGCACATAGCCACATATCCGATCCATTGTTGACCTTACGATGATTAATACAAAACGCGTTTGTGTGTATATGATATGCCATATATAAATGATTATATACTGCTCGAAGTAATAATCAGGACGTAATAATCCGATGAAAGATCAAAGCACATAGCCACATATCCCATCCATTGTTGACCTTACAATGATTAATACAAAACGCGTTTGTGTGTATATGATATGCCATATATAAATGATTATATACTGCTCGAAGTAATAATCAGGACGTAATAATCCGATGAAAGATCAATGAACATAGCCACATATCCGATCCATTGTTGATCTTACGATGATTAATACAAAACGCGTTTGTGTGTATATGATATGCCATATACAAATGATCACATGCCGCTCGAGGTAGTAATCAGGGCGTAATAGTCCGATGAAAGATCAATGAACATAGCCACATATCCGATCCATTGTTGACCTTACAATGATTAATACAAAACGCGTTTGTGTGTATATGATATGCCATATATAAATGATTATATACTGCTCGAAGTAATAATCAGGACGTAATAATCCGATGAAAGATCGAAGCACATAGCCACATATCCGATCCATTGTTGACCTTACAATGATTAATACAAAACGCGTTTGTGTGTATATGATATGCCATATATAAATGATTATATACTGCTAGAATTAATAATCAGGACGTAATAATCCGATGAAAGATCAATGAACATAGCCACATATCCGATCCATTGTTGATCTTACGCTGATTAATACAAAACGCGTTTGTGTGTATATGATATGCCATATACAAATGATCACATGCCGCTCGAGGTAGTAATCAGGGCGTAATAGTCCGATGAAAGATCAATGAACATAGCCACATATCCGATCCATTGTTGACCTTACAATGATTAATACAAAACGCGTTTGTGTGTATATGATATGCCATATATAAATAATTATATACTGCTCGAAGTAATAATCAGGACGTAATAGTCTAATAAAAAATCAAAGCACATAGCCACATATCCGATCCATTGTTGACCTTACGATGATTAATACAAAACGCGTTTGTGTGTATATGATATGCCATATATAAATGATTATATACTGCTCGAAGTAATAATCAGGACGTAATAATCCGATGAAAGATCGAAGCACATAGCCACATATCCCATCCATTGTTGACCTTACAATGATTAATACAAAACGCGTTTGTGTGTATATGATATGCCATATATAAATGATTATATACTGCTCGAAGTAATAATCCGATGAAAGATCAATGAACATAGCCACATATCCGATCCATTGTTCATCTTACGATGATTAATACAAAACGCGTATGTGTGTATATGATATGCCATATACAAATGATCACATGCCACTCGAGGTAGTAATCAGGACGTAATAGTCCGATGAAAGATCGAAGCACATAGCCACATATCCGATCCATTGTTGATCTTACGATGATTAATACAAAACGCGTTTGTGTGTATATGATATGCCATATACAAATGATCACATGCCGCTCGAGGTAGTAATCAGGGCGTAATAGTCTAATAAAAAATCAAAGCACATAGCCACATATCCGATCCATTGTTGACCTTACGATGATTAATACAAAACGCGTTTGTGTGTATATGATATGCCATATATAAATGATTATATACTGCTCGAAGTAATAATCAGGACGTAATAATCCGATGAAAGATCGAAGCACATAGCCACATATCCGATCCATTGTTGACCTTACAATGATTAATACAAAACGCGTTTGTGTGTATATGATATGCCATATATAAATGATTATATACTGCTCGAAGTAATGATCAGAACGTAATAATCCGATGAAAGATCGAAGCACATAGCCACATATCCGATCCATTGTTGACCTTACGATGATTAATACAAAACGCGTTTGTTGTGTATAATATATGCCATATACAAATGATCACATGCCGCTCGAGGTAGTAATCAGGACGTAATAGTCTAATAAAAAATCAAAGCACATAGCCACATATCCCATCCATTGTTGACCTTACGATGATTAATACAAAACGCGTTTGTGTGTATATGATATGCCATATATAAATGATTATATACTGCTCGAAGTAATAATCAGGACGTAATAATCCGATGAAAGATCGAAGCACATAGCCACTTACCCGATCCATTGTTG
Source organism: Argiope bruennichi (assembly GCF_947563725.1). Lineage (NCBI taxonomy): Eukaryota > Metazoa > Arthropoda > Arachnida > Araneae > Araneidae > Argiope > Argiope bruennichi. The sequence goes on from NC_079160.1 coordinate 75,764,732, forward strand.
ACCTTACGATGATTAATACAAAACGCGTTTGTTGTGTATAATATATGCCATATACAAATGATCACATGCCGCTCGAGGTAGTAATCAGGACGTAATAGTCTAATAAAAAATCAAAGCACATAGCCACATATCCCATCCATTGTTGACCTTACGATGATTAATACAAAACGCGTTTGTGTGTATATGATATGCCATATATAAATGATTATATACTGCTCGAAGTAATAATCAGAACGTAATAATCCGATGAAAGATCGAAGCACATAGACACATATCCGATCCATTGTTGACCTTACGATGATTAATACAAAACGCGTTTGTTGTGTATAATATATGCCATATACAAATGATCACATGCCGCTCGAGGTAGTAATCAGGACGTAATAGTCTAATAAAAAATCAAAGCACATAGCCACATATCCCATCCATTGTTGACCTTACAATGATTAATACAAAACGCGTTTGTGTGTATATGATATGCCATATATAAATGATTATATACTGCTCGAAGTAATAATCAGGACGTAATAATCCGATGAAAGATCAATGAACATAGCCACATATCCGATCCATTGTTGACCTTACGATGATTAATACAAAACGCGTTTGTATGTATATGATATGCCATATACAAACAATCGTATGCAGCTCGAGGCATTAAACAGGGCATAGCAGGCAGAAAGGTAGACTATTATACCCAATACGCCTATGGCTACGTCGAAAATTAATACAAAATGAGCTTTTCTGTATATGAATACGAAATACACACGCAAACGATTTCATATGTTGCCACAAGTAGCAACCACAGTGTATAATAGGCAGACTGATTTATAGAACAATCAGACCTAATACACCGTTTGACCACTACGATGCTTAATATAAATCAACTATGCTACTTACGAAAAAGAAAGAGATAAAACTAGGAAATATTTTCATTATTTTAAACAAATTAATAAATAAATTGGCAATCAAAAGTCATCATTACCCCTTAATTGTTTTGAGCAATGTATTTATTAAATAAATACAATTTTTTCAACAAATGAGAAATAAAAAAAAATTAGCAAAGTTTCATACTGTTACTGATTTTTGGAAATTGCTTGTACCAGTCTTACGTCTAAATGATTTAATATGGTATTTTTCAACTTACCATTAAGGGCGGTGTATCTTTATATTCAGAACCATCACTCCAGTTTTCCTGAATGGACGATTAAAATATATAAAAAGAATTCTGATTAATCCAATTGCAGTTTGGCCACCAACAAATATCACTAAACCGAAAATCACGTAATTAAAATGAAGACAACTTTCGTAAGAAACTTCTTCAAGGAATGGTGAACTCGTATGATTTTTCTTTTGAAAACATTAGAAAGTATTTGAATAAGTTCTAAATGTTAATAAGCCTAATGATTATTTATTTATTTTAAACTTCTGCCAGTATTTAATAGTAAAATATGATAATTCAACCTACGAAATCTGTCATTTCAATGTCACTTTGTTGTAGAATAATTTCCGATTGTCAACAAGTTTGACTATTGCAGTTACAGCAATTTCAGAATAAAAATTTTTTTTTTTTTTCTTTTCGAAATACAATGATGATATCGTATACCATAATATTTCTTCGTCTCTTTTAATGAAAATCCAAGTAAATGCCATAAATCTAAGATCAACCATTAAAGTCGGTAATAGGCTGAAGTTAAAATAGGAACTGTAGGAACAATTGTATCTTGTTTTGGTGTAGCGATTGCTTGTTAGTTGGTATTGTTTCATTTGATTTTGAAATAGGTTTCTCATGTTCATTTTGATTAGCAATAATAATTTTTGCGATAAAACTCCGTTTTTTTTATACGGCTTATATGTTTTCTCATTATTACCATTATCATTTTTGAAGAATTTGTAAATATCGAAGTCATTTATTCACCTTTAAAAAATCTGTGTAAAAACAATTGAATCTACCTATCTTCTACTTCACGAAAGTTGTTGACAAATCGTTGCCAGAAATTCTTCAAATCATGAAAAATTTCGCTAAAAAAATTTTAAAAAGCAATGACTTGAGAGAAAAGTTCATATTTTTGTTCTTATAATTTTGTTTTATATTTGATAATTAATTTGAAGAAATGTGATATTTTTTCATCACATTTGCAGCGAAACGAATGTTTTTGAAGTTCCAATATTTCTTATTGGCGGCACTTTAACTTTCAAAAGAGAGGCTTTAATCAGAGGAAGAAATTCATATCCTTGCAATAACAACGTATTATTTCAGCTTTTGGCGAGTAATATGAAACATTTGGTAGATTCTCGCCGATTAAGCAAAAAACGAGCGAAGTGAAAATTGCAGCTCCGAATTAGGGCGAGCAGCCGTGATGCAGAATCCCAACCAATCCAATGTGGCCAATCACTGAAGATAAATTAAGTATTGTTTGCCGAAGAACTATAAAACCCTCCGCGCTTTTGCGCATGCGTTAGGATGAGTTTAATTCGGCAAAATAGGGGTGAGAGGAAAGAGGAAAGGAGGAGATGTTTACAGTTAACAATAAAGCAAATTCCGGACATAAATCCCTTAGTGAGAGAGAATCGTCGGAAAGTGGTCGTCTCAGGATTTTGAAGCGCACAGTAGTTTTGACGAAAACTTTTTGCTGGAACTTTAAAAAATATAAATAAACATAAAATTAAAAAATAAATAAATAAACAGGAATAAAGGAGAAAAATAAGAAAGAATCAGAAATGAAATAAATTTAGAGAATAAAATAAGTAAATAAAGACAGGAAGAAAAATGTCGATATAAATGTCTGTATAAATATAAATACAAACATGATATAACAAAATATGAGAAGTATACAGAAACTAAGTTCTGTTTCTAGTTTTTGCCAACGTAGCCCTGCGTTCATGCGCGTTCACTAACTGATTCATTGGCACATAACAGAAGTCATTTTTAGATTGTTGAGTGTTTCTTTGGCTACATGTTGAGTGTTTAAAAGGATTTTAAAAAAGTTGAATAGCTTTTCGCATGCGATTTACGTTCTGTCATCCATTTTCTTAATATCAGAAATAAAGAACAATTGAAACTCACAGATAAATTTTTGAAGTTTACGCACAAAACGCGATGAGTGATTCGTTTATTTTATAAGGATAAATTTTCTGTTTATAGTGAGCAAAATTTTTATCAATTACGCGAAAATGTTCGTGATGAAGAAAGGAATGGATTAAGTTTCTGATTCATGACGGTTTGCTTACAGAAGCTGAAGAGAAAGTTAAGGAGAATCGAAAATTCTTTTTTTGCGACAGCAGTCAGTGCATTTCTTTCAAATTTCCGGTTCATTTCTTCATCATAGTATAGAAACGCCATAGTATTTCTTCATCATAGCATCTTTCTGTATTACAACGAAGGTATACAAAAGCTCGTGCCAGATAAATATAAATGTTTTAACAATAGAGGCAACCATGTTGAAAAATAACCTAAGCATTGCACTTCATTACTATGCAATAAAAATGTTATTCTAATCACGTCCTTTTTTTAAATGCTTGATAAAACTTAGATTCTAGATACCTCTCATATAAAAATAAATAAAATATAAAAATATAAACGTAAGTATATTAGTAAAAAAAATCCCAGGAAATAAAAAAAAAACGATATATACAAGGAAAAAAAAAACAATTGTAGTCAACAGAATAAAATCATGATTGTAGTGGTAGGCAATTAATTTAGAAAAGAGTGATGTTGTAAAAACATGATTAAAAAGCGCATTTTAATTTCTTTTAAAATCTAAATTCAAAAATTCAATGTCAGGTGTTATTTTTTTCAACACGAATAGGAGTTATTGTCTGTTTAAGAGTCTGATGTGTTCCCAGTTAATGAATGTTGGTCTAAAATTGTACGCAAAAATACCAAGTAAAGCACCGTTTATACTCTTCCCATTTATATGTCATGTCATGAGAACATTATCATCCGTAATCATTGTAATAATAACAGATTTAGTTATTACAATCCAAAACTACGGTATTATATTATTTTCGCCCTTTCTAAAATTCTTCAATTCTCTGTATCAGTCACTATTTATCCATCCTTTTTAAGAGGGGAGATTTCATTATTTTAGAATTATTTACAATTGATGAATTAATAGAAAGGAAATTATCTGATACTAGTTTAAATGATAATGAAGAAAAATTAGGAATTTTTTCCACCTTCCTTTAAACCTTTAGTTGAATATATTGAAAAATTTTTGAAATCATTTTTCGTCAAAACACTATTGAAAAAAAATCAGCAAGTTTAAATTGATTCATAATATTAGATTTAATGCTCACAGACAATCAAAATACCACACAACGTTCAAGCAACTTTTTTAAAATTAAGCATGCATAGAAATTTTATTTACATTTATTTGCATGTATAGAAATAGCGTAACATAAGAAATGCATAATTAGAACAAAAGATATGTAATGATTTTTCGCACTATTAAGATAAATGCTTTATTTTAAATTCTAATTATGGTTCACAATAGTATTCGCTATTTAGTAATATATTAATATTTCTTTAAAGAATTCGAAATTATTACTTTTAAATGAATCTGAGTCAGTAGCATTGAATTTGTGATAATCATATAACCTATATTTGTTTAATAAAATATCGATTGTATGTCTTTTCATTTATTCTTTTCTTTACGTCAGGTCCTTGAAAACATATAAAAGGTGCTTTATATTTATTTTCTTGTTGGAAAAAGAATTATCACTGGGCGTAAATTGATTTATAGCTAAAATAATGACAATATTCCAATTACATGTAATTAACCAGAAGAGGTACAGGTGGTCGTCAAAATAATGGAAAGACCTATGAATAAAAATGACATTTACAAATGCATTTCGTAAGCATGAAAACATAATACTATCTGACATTTTTTTTTAAATATATAAAGTATATATCATGGTATTATCAGGTAGCTTAAATGAAGTTGTATGCATTTTGGATTGTTATCAAAAGCGTAAAAAGTAAGATCTCACAGACTTTCAAAAAGAAGCAATTGTAGGAGTTCAACTAGATGGTGCAACTGTGACCGAAACATCCCAGATTTCAAGCGTTTTTAGAGGTACAGTGTGAAAATTATTACAGTGTATACAAAGCGTCACCAAACAAGCTCGACAAAGCAAAATGGTGGACGGAAGGAGAAACTGAGTGAATGAAATCGACGGGTATTGAAGCGGATTGTAATGTCTAAAAAGAAAGCAAATACAGCCAAATTGCTCAATCAGTAACTGGATTCTCCAGTCTCAATAGTTATAGTAAATAGTTACTTCCATAAACAGAACATTTACGGTAGAGCAACAATTCTCAAGCCACTTGTCTCAGACGTTAATGCCGAAAGTCGTTTGTAGTGGTGCCATAACCACAAAATCTGGTAGATTGATAAGTGAAGGACAGTTATATGGCTAGAAGAATCGTCATTTATGCCTTTCTCTAATCAACAGGACAGGTATACATTTGGAGGACACCTGCACAAGCATATGAACGTGATTGTCTCCTTCCAGCTATCAAGCATGGAGGTGGATCTGTCATGATATCGGTGGCTATATCATGTTTCTTTGCTGGTCCAATCGTAACCCTGAAAGGAAGGATACCCGAGGAGAAGTATAGAGAAGTTTAGCAAATCAAGTCTATTCTATGACGCAAACTTTGTTTCTTGCAGGAAATAGAATTTTCCAGGATGATAATTGTCCTTTTCATACAACGGAAGTTATTCAATTGCAGTTTAATGAACACGAGGATGAAGTTGAACATCTATCTCGGCTCGCAGTCCCCCGACCTCAATGATCTATTATGGCTCGTTATGGCCTAGTTTAGAAAGCTCAATCCGAAATCGATATCCCCCACCGGCATCTATTCTAGAACTTCCAAAGTGTTTCTGTGAAAAATGGTGCACTATTCCTCTAAACACTTTTCAATGCTTATATGATTCGATTCCCAAGCGAATCCAGGCTGCATTATATACCAACGGTGACTCTATGTCTTATTACTAAAGATTCTCGTATTTATCTCTGGTGTTTCCATTATTTTGATAACCACCTGTATTTTCAGCATATTAACACGTTGACTGCCGTGCCACCCAAATTCGGGTGGCAACAAGAGTTTACATTTAATGTAGAATTTGTATGCGAATAGAACACACTAATGTTTAGTTTATATTTCCTTGTTATAATAAATTGTCCACATTTGAATCGACTATGATTCATAGCAGGTATCTTATTAAATAGTGGTCCTGATCACAGGCATGAATCATGGCAGCGAATGTGTTAAAGCGAAATGATAAAAAGTAAAGCTTTTTAAAACAGTTTAATGTGGTGGAAAAAATTAGACGGAAAAAAATCGGAAGATTACTGCTCTCCCCTCCCCCCTCCTTTGTTTCACGAAGAATAGTGGGCGCTTAAAATTGTTTTTCTTTTCCTTTTTTATTTATGCGTATCTTATTTGGTACATTTCTCGTGTTAACCCATGTAAATCGATAGAATATGTCAATCGAACGGAAGTTATTTACCAAAGATTCAGTATAATAGAAATATTGTACTGCGTATTTTTGAATGATAATCCCCAGTTTAAAAATGACTTTTTTGTATAAAGAATTTTTAAGAAATTTCTAAATATTTCAAGTAAAAACTAAAAGAAAATATTGAGACCACAAACATGCACGAATTTTAAGCTTTGAAGTATGTATCTTACCGGCATAACGTCTTCTTCTTTTACAGTGTAGGCAAAATTTCGATCACTGGAATAAAATAAAAAAATATTTCAATAAAGTATTTCCGAAATACCGATAACAGATTTAATAAAAAAAAAGTTTATGAAAACATATTTTATTAATATATTGTAATATAAAATGATGATTTACAGATTATTTTAATGATTTCGAAATTTTTAATCACTAATTTATGATTTATTATCATTAGTTAAAGAATCTTGAAATCAGTCTTTTTCTGTCAAATTCATTACCAGATGGCGCTAGGTGTATGCAATAAAAATTTAAATAAATTGGTCTACTCAATGACACAGTTCATTTCAAAAAATATTAAAATAATGTATTTACTTCGAGAGCACACAAGTATATAAAATTTCAAAATTTCATTACATTAGGAAATAAATATAATACAGATAACAAAATTCTATCGTTAGGAACATGAAGGAAAAAATATTCAATAAAAATGTTTATAAATATTAACAATTGAAAGGCAGGCTGTATTTATTAACCAATTTTTCTTCAAATGATTTTCTACTCTCTTTCATTCTCTCTTGAATTATTAAAAAATTTTAAAATATTCTTAAGATAATTCAGTAATTATAACTGATATAATTTCCAATAACAGAAATTATTAAGCTTCAAAATAAAATTTTATAACAGAATATTAAAAATTATCGGTTGTGAGTTAAATAACCCATCCACAACAGCGAATCGCTGCTAGTCGGTCATTTCCGGGCCATTTGGACTCCATTTATATTCAAGCCATAAACCATTTTAGTGCTAAGTAAAACTCGGCCATTGAGTACCTCTTTTAAGGTAACTCAGAATGGCATCAAGTTCTTTTAAAAACTGCGTCGGAATTCTGTTTAAAACCATTAATCGACTTACCTTCATATGGAGACATAAAACAATTTCAGTGTATGTGTTTCGTCGTAAGGACGCTTTTTCCCTTTCCAGCTGGAGTCGCCAAGGAAACCGACGCATGTGCAATTTTTCTAGAACTTAGATTCAGTTTTTTTTCTTATTAATTTTTATGCTTAGCTATTCAGATTTTGTAATGTATAAATAGAGATGTAACCGAGAATATCTTTGTGCTCGTGTGTTTTTCCATGTGCGTCAATAAATGCCTGTGTGCGTCAATCTGTGTTTAATGATATATTTGATTACTGAGAATTTGAAAATAGACATTAGATGATAGATAATTAAAACCACTGAACCACTAAATAGATTTAGTATGGCGCGTTTCCACTGAGAATGAGTTGTTGAAAGCTTTGATGCCATAGAGTGTTTGGACGGGAATAAGTACAGTTGGATGTACAGAAAAATATAGTATCCAAAATGTCTGATGTGTGGTTGCTATTTCAGGAAAGAGATTCAGGAAAACGTTGCTTTAAAGCAGTTAGAGGTATGAAAGATAACTATCGATGTCTTAGATATTAATATAATGGAAGGTTATAGGAAGTGGTATCAATAGCACAGAACAGTAGCAAGTTTTCTCGATTTAAATGGAAAAGAGCATGTCAGATCCCTCCCGGGAGATGAGCAGATATTTATTCAAGATCTCGGATAATAATTAGAGAGCTAGTGACTTCCCTTGTAGAGAAATGATGTTGAAATTTATTTAAATGTACTTCTTCATTTCACCAATTATGCCATAAGTGTGAAATTTCCAAAGTCAAGAATCAAGAGGATTGACAAATTAAATAATATTGTCATAAGGTTGTTAGAAGAATTACTCTGCTTATTTTTTTTAATTACTATATTGGTGACAAACCCAAGGGGCTCATTTAAGTAGATTTAAACCAAATTTCAAAAAGATTGTTATAATTTACATGTCTATTTTCTACAATCCAAGAGAATCCAATTTTAAGCTATTTCAGCTGTTTGGAGAGGGCACATACTTTAATAATATTTTATTTAATTTCAAGGAAAATAATTTGTTTGGATTTTTACTTCCAAATACTAACCAGCTCGAGGGATCTGCCCAAAACATTTACACATACTTTTCAATAAAGATGTTATCCCAGATAACATTTGCATGGTATTGGCATGTAATAATAATACTTCACTTTTGGCGTGAATTTAGAATTTTTGCTGAATCTATTGGGTGATCATTGGCGAGAACTGCCTGGCATGCAGTTAATAGTATTAGAAAATCAGATTTGGGTTTTAGACAATGAAACAAAATTTTACACAAAGCTGCACTTGTAGTCACAAAATCGCATACCAAATTTTATGTATTTTAGTCCCTGCACTTTCGAGTTATCGCGTTCACATATTTCTGAAAGTATAGACCGACAGACAAATCACTATTTTTTAGATTTGGCTCAAAATTTGGCAAATGTATTTGGCGCTGTAGATGTTAAATCTGTGTACCGAATCTTAGCTGTCTAGCTCTCTTCGTTTTCTAGTTAACGTGTTAACTTTTATTCGGACAGCCGGACGGACAGACTTCTGAACCTGAACGGATTTTACTTAACATTTGACAGAAATTTGGTGTAAGGATCGTATACCAAATTTCACCTTTCTAGCTCAAAATGTTTTTCAGTTATTTTGATCATAGACAGGTAGACGGATATTTTTCAAAATTGTGCTTCTCGAATGCAGCGTGGAGATTCGTCAAAATCTTGAGTTCGAATTTTTTGATGAATATTATACTTCCTCTACATTTCGTATATGAGAAAGTGAAAAATACTGAAATCTCACAAATACTTAAAGCTTCTATTTATTTATTTTTGTTTTTAAGCTGCAAGCCAAATTTTCTCTTAATATACTGTTACGGAATTTTCCGGGGTTCGTTTGGATAGTGGGCGTTATATGGTGTGGAGAACGCTCAATCACCAGGCAACAGTAGAAAATAAAACAACGACGTTTATTTACACGAAGACACACAGGGCAGCACAAAGACGACAACTGTATACAGCACAGAAGACGATTTTCTTCAGCCGAGACCAGCAGCATACAACAATATACACAGCAGCTCCACTCCGTCGCTGCTCCGCTAGTCCCTGGAAGACGAGTTCTTCACCGTCGCTTCCGACTACTCTTCGACTCCACTGGTCCACGACCCAATTCACCGTCACTGGTTCAACACGACGACTATTCTTTCGCTTCCGACTACTCTTCGACTCCACTGGTTCGCAACCCAATTCACCACCACTGCCCGGCAGCTGCGGGTGCTTCCTTTTATAGGTTACAGGAGGCGGGGCTAGAAGCCTCTCAACCAATCAGAAACGTTCGAGGCGTATCTCCGGTCCTACTGGACGGATCGGGAAAATTCTGATGTTTCGGGTATAATCTATTTTCGCGCCAAAGTCGCCAAGTCACCAATTGATCGCCAAGTTTGTCTCCAAGCTCTGGAACCTCCTATGGAACCAGCTATGCTGGGAAGCCGCATCACAAGTTCGTAACAATACATTTATAGGAATGACAGAGATATGTATAATTGCTCTTTAAAATATTTGTATGTTACTAAAAAAATGAAAAATCCTTTTATTAGAGCATTTAATTCAAAAATTTTATTTAAACTTATTTGAATTTTCATACTTACTGACAAGCTGCGCTACATTTGACGAAGCAGTGGGTATAGTTGATTTTGTCCGTGCATTTCTCAGCTTCTGCAACCACGAAATTACAAGTATTACAAAAACATATTGAAAACTTGAATACTTATGTTTGGTAAACAGTATAACTTTGTAAAACTAGTAAACTGCAGCAATTTGTAATCGGAAAAACTATTTATTTAATTATTTAGACTGTTATAAGAGCGAGAAAGACAGAAATTCCAGTAAATGTATCGTTTAAAGACAAAATACACTTTGTTTTAACGTACACTCTTTTGTATATAAAGAACATAAATTAAGAAATATTGAATTTGTGACTAAATTTTATCTTAAAAATTGTAAATCTCCATATTTTGGTTCTTCCTTAGTAAAACATTTTATCTATAAAAGCATATATACATATGAACACGAACAATTATCAGTTTTAAATTCAACAGAGGAGAAATAGATAAATATTTAGCCTGCACTGTTCCAAATTTGTATTTAATTTGGACTGAATTATATCAATGACAGGACTATCTTTCTATTCATGTGTATATTAATAAAATTTATGAAATAGTAGTAATCAGCGGAAAAAAAATTTGATAAGTTAACTTTACATTAAAATTGTAGTTTAAATGTCGTAAAGTTTTCGTAAAATAATTGTTTAAATTATAAAAGTTAATCCATAGTACACAAATGACTTCAATGTTGAACGAAGCATTCTTTTTTCTGTACTCATATTATTAAAAACATATTTGATTACAGCAAAAAAAAAAAAGTTTTTGTTTTAATTATTCACTTCAGTTAAAATTCAAATTCAAATTTTAGGGAAGATGATACAAAATAAAATAAACAGAACGGTGTAGATAACTGTCAAAATTAGAAGCTTAAAAATATTTTACTGAGAATGCATTATATAAATGCCTAGAGAAAGCATTTAAAAATTATCATATTCATACATTTTCTAAATACGTCATACAGTAATATATTGCCGGTAATGAGTATAATTATATAAATAAGAACACATAGCATAGTTTAAATATATGCACAGGCAATTAATCATATAAAACCGAGTATATCTTATAAAGAATACATTACATTTTATACGCTTTTAAAGAGAAGATAAAAAAGGGAGATTACACTTCTTCAAGTGCTCTTCTTCTTTTACCTTTAACTGATAAATCAAACTTACTTACTGTACCGGTAAAGAGGTCAATCAGGTAAAAAAGGGAAAAAATGATAAAACATTATATAAAAGTATTGCAACATCACAAATTAGATTTTTCTTAATTTTTCGAAATATTCACAAAAAGATAACGCACTAGATTATGGAAATAAAAATAATTTAAATAATTCAATTATTTTAAGATATTCGAACATGACATGAAGCCTTTTCTAAGAAAGTTAGAAAATAAATTTTGAGTAAAACGAAGTTAAAAAGGAATCAAATTGATTTAGCCAACATTTTTCCAATTTCGCAAATGAAATCGAATTATATTTTTCAGGTATCCAATTGCACAGCGTTAAAAAAGCATCGCTTTGTTCTACTTGCAAAGGGTTTGTTACCCGTTACCTTGCTTAGTTACCCGTTTACTTGGTAACCTGTAAAAAAGGGTTCACATTATTATTCACAAAAAATATAATTTCTTTCAAAAGTTTTCAGTTTTATAAAAAATTGCTTATCGCCTAAAATAAATATAAACATGAAATGAAAATGTAAGAATTGTTTGGTATAGTAATCATGTGAATTTTTTTGAAAAAATTTAATCGTTATATATATTATTAAACAAACTTATCTATAATTTCAGCGCTTTCGTTTTGAGAAAATATTGAAACGCATAGATTTTAAGATCATAAAAAATTTGGTAGTTGAGACTTCTTGTATTATGATTAGTCAATGTAAGAAAATTTGAGTTTATTTAGACGTGTTCTGTCATTCCTTATAATTCCTACCAATAGTTTTGAAACACCCTGTATTATTACAGCATTTCATATAAATCTATTGTATATCAACTAGTTTCATTGTGAAAGTATTTAAACTGTTTGCAAATGTTCTTCCCAACAGAATTAGAATTTTTCCTAAATTGAACAACGGCAGATTATTGTCGAACTTCCGATCTTTTTGTCATGAAATATGTTAACAATCGTTGTTTTTAAAACTTTTTTGTTTTGATAATCATTTGTTAAAACTTTCAACTATCAGCCGATATTGCAAACTTTTTTTTATTTACAACGTTTATAAATAAATAAATAACTGATATTAGTATTTCTCTGAAAACAAATATTTATTAATACCCGTAACTGATTTATTAATATTTCTCTGAAAACAAATATTTTTAATTAATTATTTAAGAGCACTTTAAAAGCATATCTTAAGACAGATAAAAAGATTGTTACTTTCAAAGAAAAATGTATTAAAGTATGGCGAAGAAAGAATTTTATATGCAGATATAAATGTGAGGACTGCTGTACCCACTATGTTATCTGACCGGCAAACATTTAATATCAACTCGAAAGGGCTACTTCCACTTGTTCTGTTACTTTTTTTGTTTTTGTTTTGCTCTTTTTTTGTGTAATATAAATTTATACTTGTTCTCGTTAAAATGCCGTAGCATTTCTTGAAACTCTGAATATTTAAGTGGAGTGATTAAATATGATTAATATGAGTGATCCATATCCCGACATAAATTTACTAAAAGAAAAAAATATAATGAAGAAAATATTTCCAAAAACATATCTAAAAAGCGATGAACTTCGGTGAATAGTTTTAGAGTACGATCTTTAGTTTTTAAATAAAATCTACTAACCCAAAAAACTGCTACAAAATGATTAAATGGGTCAGTTCCAGGCAGAAACAAATCATAAAGGATGATTTTCTATTTTAAAAAGAACTATAATTAGTATTATCTTTCTCTTAGATATATAGCTGTATATTAAAATGCAAATTTCTGTGTGGAAAAAAAAAATGGGGAAAATCCCCGTTCAAATACATGTATGAAGAAAGCGGAGATATATTTAAGAACAAAAACTAAAAACAAATTTGCTACAATATATAGTAAAAAAAAAAAAAAAAATTGAATCAAAGAATCTAAAAGGTTGTAAAGCAAGAAAGCAAAATGGCTTTTGCCAAGGATTAGGACATATTTTCTGTAATATAGAGCAGAAATTATGAAAACTTGAATTAAAGAATTTAAAAAGTTGCAAAGCAAGGAAGCAAAGAGGCCTTTCCCAAGGATTAAAACATATTTGCTACAATATAGAATAGAAAATACGAAAACTTGAATCATAGAAACTAAAATGTAAATTTCTTTGTGAGAAACATTTATTAATGAAAAAAATGAGGAAAATCCCCGTTCAATATCCTGTATGAAGAAAGCGGAGATATATTTAAGAACAAAAACTAAAAACAAATTTGCTACAATATATAGTAAAAAAAAAAAAAATGAATCAAAGAATCTAAAAGGTTGTAAAGCAAGAAAGCAAAAGGGCTTTTGCCAAGGATTAGGACATATTTTCTGTAATATAGAGCAGAAATTATGAAAACTTGAATTAAAGAATTTAAAAAGTTGCAAAGCAAGGAAGCAAAGAGGCCTTTCCCAAGGATTAAAACATATTTGCTACAATATAGAATAGAAAATACGAAAACTTGAATCATAGAAACTAAAATGTAAATTTCTTTGTGAGAAACATTTATTAATGAAAAAAATGAGGAAAATCCCCGTTCAATATCCTGTATGAAGAAAGCGGAGATATATTTAAGAACAAAAACTAAAAACAAATTTGCTACAATATATAGTAAAAAAAAAAAAAAAATTGAATCAAAGAATCTAAAAGGTTGTAAAGCAAGGAAGCAAAATGGCTTTTGCCAAGGATTAGGACATATTTTCTGTAATATAGAGCAGAAATTATGAAAACTTGAATTAAAGAATTTAAAAAGTTGCAAAGCAAGGAAGCAAAGAGGCCTTTCCCAAGGATTAAAACATATTTGCTACAATATAGAATAGAAAATACGAAAACTTGAATCATAGAAACTAAAATGTAAATTTCTTTGTGAGAAAAATTTATTAATGAAAAAAATGAGGAAAATCCCCATTCAATATCCTGTATGAAGGAAGCGGTGATATATTTAAGAACAAAAACTAAAAACAAATTTGCTACAATATATAGTAAAAAAAAAAAAAAATGAATCAAAGAATCTAAAAGGTTGTAAAGCAAGAAAGCAAAAGGGCTTTTGCCAAGGATTAGGACATATTTTCTGTAATATTGAGCAGAAATTATGAAAACTTGAATTAAAGAATTTAAAAAGTTGCAAAGCAAGGAAGCAAAGAGGCCTTTCCCAAGGATTAAAACATATTTGCTACAATATAGAATAGAAAATACGAAAACTTGAATCATAGAAACTAAAATGTAAATTTCTTTGTGAGAAACATTTATTAATGAAAAAAATGAGGAAAATCCCCGTTCAATATCCTGTATGAAGAAAGCGGAGATATATTTAAGAACAAAAACTAAAAACAAATTTGCTACAATATATAGTAAAAAAAAAAAAAAAATTGAATCAAAGAATCTAAAAGGTTGTAAAGCAAGAAAGCAAAATGGCTTTTGCCAAGGATTAGGACATATTTTCTGTAATATAGAGCAGAAATTATGAAAACTTGAATTAAAGAATTTAAAAAGTTGCAAAGCAAGGAAGCAAAAAGGCCTTTCCCAAGGATTAAAACATATTTGCTACAATATAGAATAGAAAATACGAAAACTTGAATCATAGAAACTAAAATGTAAATTTCTTTGTGAGAAACATTTATTAATGAAAAAATGAGGAAAATCCCCGTTCAATATCCTGTATGAAGAAAGCGGAGATATATTTAAGAACAAAAACTAAAAACAAATTTGCTACAATATATAGTAAAAAAAAAAAAAAAATGAATCAAAGAATCTAAAAGGTTGTAAAGCAAGAAAGCAAAAGGGCTTTTGCCAAGGATTAGGACATATTTTCTGTAATATAGAGCAGAAATTATGAAAACTTGAATTAAAGAATTTAAAAAGTTGCAAAGCAAGGAAGCAAAGAGGCCTTTCCCAAGGATTAAAACATATTTGCTACAATATAGAATAGAAAATACGAAAACTTGAATCATAGAAACTAAAATGTAAATTTCTTTGTGAGAAACATTTATTAATGAAAAAAATGAGGAAAATCCCCGTTCAATATCCTGTATGAAGAAAGCGGAGATATATTTAAGAACAAAAACTAAAAACAAATTTGCTACAATATATAGTAAAAAAAAAAAAAAAATTGAATCAAAGAATCTAAAAGGTTGTAAAGCAAGAAAGCAAAATGGCTTTTGCCAAGGATTAGGACATATTTTCTGTAATATAGAGCAGAAATTATGAAAACTTGAATTAAAGAATTTAAAAAGTTGCAAAGCAAGGAAGCAAAAAGGCCTTTCCCAAGGATTAAAACATATTTGCTACAATATAGAATAGAAAATACGAAAACTTGAATCATAGAAACTAAAATGTAAATTTCTTTGTGAGAAACATTTATTAATGAAAAAATGAGGAAAATCCCCGTTCAATATCCTGTATGAAGAAAGCGGAGATATATTTAAGAACAAAAACTAAAAACAAATTTGCTACAATATATAGTAAAAAAAAAAAAAAAATGAATCAAAGAATCTAAAAGGTTGTAAAGCAAGAAAGCAAAAGGGCTTTTGCCAAGGATTAGGACATATTTTCTGTAATATAGAGCAGAAATTATGAAAACTTGAATTAAAGAATTTAAAAAGTTGCAAAGCAAGGAAGCAAAGAGGCCTTTCCCAAGGATTAAAACATATTTGCTACAATATAGAATAGAAAATACGAAAACTTGAATCATAGAAACTAAAATGTAAATTTCTTTGTGAGAAAAATTTATTAATGAAAAAAATGAGGAAAATCCCCATTCAATATCCTGTATGAAGGAAGCGGTGATATATTTAAGAACAAAAACTAAAAACAAATTTGCTACAATATATAGTAAAAAAAAAAAAAAAAATGAATCAAAGAATCTAAAAGGTTGTAAAGCAAGAAAGCAAAATGGCTTTTGCCAAGGATTAGGACATATTTTCTGTAATATAGAGCAGAAATTATGAAAACCTGAATTAAAGAATTTAAAAAGTTGCAAAGCAAGGAAGCAAAGAGGCCTTTCCCAAGGATTAAAACATATTTGCTACAATATAGAATAGAAAATACGAAAACTTGAATCATAGAAACTAAAATGTAAATTTCTCTGTGAGAAACATTTATTAATGAAAAAAATGAGGAAAATCCCCGTTCAATATCCTGTATGAAGAAAGCGGAGATATATTTAAGAACAAAAACTAAAAACAAATTTGCAACAATATATAGTAAAAAAAAAACAAAAAAAAAAAAATTGAATCAAAGAATCTAAAAGGTTGTAAAGCAAGAAAGCAAAATGGCTTTTGCCAAGGATTAGGACATATTTTCTGTAATATAGAGCAGAAATTATGAAAACTTGAATTAAAGAATTTAAAAAGTTGCAAAGCAAGGAAGCAAAGAGGCCTTTCCCAAGGATTAAAACATATTTGCTACAATATAGAATAGAAAATACGAAAACGTGAATCATAGAAACTAAAATGTAAATTTCTTTGTGAGAAACATTTATTAATGAAAAAAATGAGGAAAATCCCCGTTCAATATCCTGTATGAAGAAAGCGGAGATATATTTAAGAACAAAAACTAAAAACAAATTTGCTACAATATATAGTAAAAAAAAAAAAAAATTTAATCAAAGAATCTAAAAGGTTGTAAAGCAAGAAAGCAAAATGGCTTTTGCCAAGGATTAGGACATATTTTCTTTAATATAGAGCAGAAATTATGAAAACTTGAATTAAAGAATTTAAAAAGTTGCAAAGCAAGGAAGCAAAGAGGCCTTTCCCAAGGATTAAAACATATTTGCTACAATATAGAATAGAAAATACGAAAACTTGAATCATAGAAACTAAAATGTAAATTTCTTTGTGAGAAACATTTATTAATGAAAAAAATGAGGAAAATCCCCGTTCAATATCCTGTATGAAGAAAGCGGAGATATATTTAAGAACAAAAACTAAAAACAAATTTGCTACAATATATAGTAAAAAAAAAAAAAAATTGAATCGAAGAATCTAAAAGGTTGTAAAGCAAGAAAGCAAAAGGGCTTTTGCCAAGGATTAGGACATATTTTCTGTAATATAGAGCAGAAATTATGAAAACTTGAATTAAAGAATTTAAAAAGTTGCAAAGCAAGGAAGCAAAGAGGCCTTTCCCAAGGATTAAAACATATTTGCTACAATATAGAATAGAAAATACGAAAACTTGAATCATAGAAACTAAAATGTAAATTTCTTTGTGAGAAACATTTATTAATGAAAAAAATGAGGAAAATCCCCGTTCAATATCCTGTATGAAGAAAGCGGAGATATATTTAAGAACAAAAACTAAAAACAAATTTGCTACAATATATAGTAAAAAAAAAAAAAAAAATTGAATCAAAGAATCTAAAAGGTTGTAAAGCAAGAAAGCAAAATGGCTTTTGCCAAGGATTACGACATATTTTCTGTAATATAGAGCAGAAATTATGAAAACTTGAATTAAAGAATTTAAAAAGTTGCAAAGCAAGGAAGCAAAGAGGCCTTTCCCAAGGATTAAAACATATTTGCTACAATATAGAATAGAAAATACGAAAACTTGAATCATAGAAACTAAAATGTAAATTTCTTTGTGAGAAAAATTTATTAATGAAAAAAATGAGGAAAATCCCCATTCAATATCCTGTATGAAGGAAGCGGTGATATATTTAAGAACAAAAACTAAAAACAAATTTGCTACAATATATAGTAAAAAAAAAAAAAAAAATTGAATCAAAGAATCTAAAAGGTTGTAAAGCAAGAAAGCAAAATGGCTTTTGCCAAGGATTAGGACATATTTTTTGTAATATAGAGCAGAAATTATGAAAACTTGAATTAAAGAATTTAAAAAGGTGCAAAGCAAGGAAGCAAAGAGGCCTTTCCCAAGGATTAAAACATATTTGCTACAATATAGAATAGAAAATACGAAAACTTGAATCATAGAAACTAAAATGTAAATTTCTCTGTGAGAAACATTTATTAATGAAAAAAATGAGGAAAATCCCCGTTCAATATCCTGTATGAAGAAAGCGGAGATATATTTAAGAACAAAAACTTAAAAAAAATTGCTACAATATATAGTAAAAAAAAGAAAAAAAATTGAATCAAAGAATCTAAAAGGTTGTAAAGCAAGAAAGCAAAATGGCTTTTGCCAAGGATTAGGACATATTTTCTTTAATATAGAGCAGAAATTATGAAAACTTGAATTAAAGAATTTAAAAAGTTGCAAAGCAAGGAAGCAAAGAGGCCTTTCCCAAGGATTAAAACATATTTGCTACAATATAGAATAGAAAATACGAAAACTTGAATCATAGAAACTAAAATGTAAATTTCTTTGTGAGAAACATTTATTAATGAAAAAAATGAGGAAAATCCCCGTTCAATATCCTGTATGAAGAAAGCGGAGATATATTTAAGAACAAAAACTAAAAACAAATTTGCTACAATATATAGTAAAAAAAAAAAAAAATTGAATCAAAGAATCTAAAAGGTTGTAAAGCAAGAAAGCAAAAGGGCTTTTGCCAAGGATTAGGACATATTTTCTGTAATATAGAGCAGAAATTATGAAAACTTGAATTAAAGAATTTAAAAAGTTGCAAAGCAAGGAAGCAAAGAGGCCTTTCCCAAGGATTAAAACATATTTGCTACAATATAGAATAGAAAATACGAAAACTTGAATCATAGAAACTAAAATGTAAATTTCTTTGTGAGAAACATTTATTAATGAAAAAAATGAGGAAAATCCCCGTTCAATATCCTGTATGAAGAAAGCGGAGATATATTTAAGAACAAAAACTAAAAACAAATTTGCTACAATATATAGTAAAAAAAAAAAAAAAAAAAAATTGAATCAAAGAATCTAAAAGGTTGTAAAGCAAGAAAGCAAAATGGCTTTTGCCAAGGATTACGACATATTTTCTGTAATATAGAGCAGAAATTATGAAAACTTGAATTAAAGAATTTAAAAAGTTGCAAAGCAAGGAAGCAAAGAGGCCTTTCCCAAGGATTAAAACATATTTGCTACAATATAGAATAGAAAATACGAAAACTTAAATCATAGAAACTAAAATGTAAATTTCTTTGTGAGAAACATTTATTAATGAAAAAAATGAGGAAAATCCCCGTTCAATATCCTGTATGAAGAAAGCGGAGATATATTTAAGAACAAAAACTAAAAACAAATTTGCTACAATATATAGTAAAAAAATAAAAATAAAATTGAATCAAAGAATCTAAAAGGTTGTAAGGCAAGAAAGCCAAATGGCTTTTGCCAAGGATTAGGACATATTTTCTGTAATATAGAGCAGAAATTATGAAAACTTGAATTAAAGAATTTAAAAAGTTGCAAAGCAAGGAAGCAAAGAGGCCTTTCCCAAGGATTAAAACATATTTGCTACAATATAGAATAGAAAATACGAAAACTTGAATCATAGAAACTAAAATGTAAATTTCTTTGTGAGAAACATTTATTAATGAAAAAAATGAGGAAAATCCCCATTCAATATCCTGTATGAAGGAAGCGGAGATATATTTAAGAACAAAAACTAAAAACAAATTTGCTACAATATATAGTAAAAAAAAAAAAAAAAAAAAATTGAATCAAAGAATCTAAAAGGTTGTAAAGCAAGAAAGCAAAACGGCTTTTGCCAAAGATTAGGACATATTTTCTGTAATATAGAGCAGAAATTATGAAAACTTGAATTAAAGAATTTAAAAAGTTGCAAAGCAAGGAACCAAAGAGGCCTTTCCCAAGGATTAAAACATATTTGCTACAATATAGAATAGAAAATACGAAAACTTGAATCATAGAAACTAAAATGTAAATTTCTTTGTGAGAAACATTTATTAATGAAAAAAATGAGGAAAATCCCCATTCAATATCCTGTATGAAGGAAGCGGAGATATATTTAAGAACAAAAACTAAAAACAAATTTGCTACAATATATAGTAAAAAAAAAAAAAAAATGAATCAAAGAATCTAAAAGGTTGTAAAGCAAGAAAGCAAAATGGCTTTTGCCAAGGATTAGGACATATTTTCTGTAATATAGAGCAGAAATTATGAAAACTTGAATTAAAGAATTTAAAAAGTTGCAAAGCAAGGAAGCAAAGAGGCCTTTCCCAAGGATTAAAACATATTTGCTACAATATAGAATAGAAAATACGAAAACTTGAATCATAGAAACTAAAATGTAAATTTCTTTGTGAGAAACATTAATTAATGAAAAAAATGAGGAAAATCCCCGTTCAATATCCTGTATGAAGAAAGCGGAGATATATTTAAGAAAAAAAACTAAAAACAAATTTGCTACAATATATAGTAAAAAAAAAAAAAAAAATTGAATCAAAGAATCTAAAAGGTTGTAAGGCAAGAAAGCCAAATGGCTTTTGCCAAGGATTAGGACATATTTTCTGTAATATAGAGCAGAAATTATGAAAACTTGAATTAAAGAATTTAAAAAGTTGCAAAGCAAGGAAGCAAAGAGGCCTTTCCCAAGGATTAAAACATATTTGCTACAATATAGAATAGAAAATACGAAAACTTGAATCATAGAAACTAAAATGTAAATTTCTTTGTGAGAAACATTTATTAATGAAAAAAATCAGGAAAATCCCTGTTCAATATCCTGTATGAAGAAAGCGGAGATATATTTAAGAACAAAAACTAAAAACAAATTTGCTACAATATATAGTAAAAAAAAAAAAAAATTGAATCAAAGAATCTAAAAGGTTGTAAGGCAAGAAAGCCAAATGGCTTTTGCCAAGGATTAGGACATATTTTCTGTAATATAGAGCAGAAATTATGAAAACTTGAATTAAAGAATTTAAAAAGTTGCAAAGCAAGGAAGCAAAGAGGCCTTTCCCAAGGATTAAAACATATTTGCTACAATATAGAATAGAAAATACGAAAACTTGAATCATAGAAACTAAAATGTAAATTTCTTTGTGAGAAACATTTATTAATGAAAAAAATCAGGAAAATCCCTGTTCAATATCCTGTATGAAGAAAGCGGAGATATATTTAAGAACAAAAACTAAAAACAAATTTGCTACAATATATAGTAAAAAAAAAAAAAAATTGAATCAAAGAATCTAAAAGGTTGTAAAGCAAGAAAGCAAAATGGCTTTTGCCAAGGATTAGGACATATTTTCTGTAATATAGAGCAGAAATTATGAAAACTTGAATTAAAGAATTTAAAAAGTTGCAAAGCAAGGAAGCAAAGAGGCCTTTCCCAAGGATTAAAACATATTTGCTACAATATAGAATAGAAAATACGAAAACTTGAATCATAGAAACTAAAATGTAAATTTCTTTGTGAAAAACATTTATTAATGAAAAAAATGAGGAAAATCCCCGTTCAATATCCTGTATGAAGAAAGCGGAGATATATTTAAGAACAAAAACTAAAAACAAATTTGCTACAATATATAGTAAAAAAAAAAAAAAAAAAAATTGAATCAAAGAATCTAAAAGGTTGTAAAGCAAGAAAGCAAAATGGCTTTTGCCAAGGATTAGGACATATTTTTTGTAATATAGAGCAGAAATTATGAAAACTTGAATTAAAGAATTTAAAAAGGTGCAAAGCAAGGAAGCAAAGAGGCCTTTCCCAAGGATTAAAACATATTTGCTACAATATAGAATAGAAAATACGAAAACTTGAATCATAGAAACTGAAATGTAAATTTCTTTGTGAGAAACATTTATTAATGAAAAAAATGAGGAAAATCCCCGTTCAATATCCTGTATGAAGAAAGCGGAGATATATTTAAGAACAAAAACTAAAAACAAATTTGCTACAATATATAATAAAAAAAAAAAAATTGAATCAAAGAATCTAAAAGTTTGTAAAGCAAGAAAGCAAAAGGTCTTTTGCCAAGGATTAGGACATATTTTCTGTAATATAGAGCAGAAATTATGAAAACTTGAATTAAAGAATTTAAAAAGTTGCAAAGCAAGGAATGAAAGAGGCCTTTCCCAAGGATTAAAACATATTTGCTACAATATAGAATAGAAAATACGAAAACTTGAATCATAGAAACTAAAATGTAAATTTCTTTGTGAAAAACATTTATTAATGAAAAAAATGAGGAAAATCCCCGTTCAATATCCTGTATGAAGAAAGCGGAGATATATTTAAGAACAAAAACTAAAAACAAATTTGCTACAATATATAGTAAAAAAAAAAAAATTGAATCAAAGAATCTAAAAGGTTGTAAAGCAAGAAAGCAAAATGGCTTTTGCCAAGGATTAGGACATATTTTCTGTAATATAGAGCAGAAAATATGAAAACTCGAATCAAAGAATTTAAAAAGTTGCAAAGCAAGGAAGCAAAGAGGCCTTTCCCAAGGATTAAAACATATTTGCTACAATATAGAATAGAAAATACGAAAATTTGAATCATAGTTAAACTAAAAGGTAGCAAAGAGAAATAAACAATCTATATTTAAAACAGTTACTGGAATATAGAAAGCTATAAAAGCGTGATAAAAAAAAGCTATCTGACCTAATTTTATAAATAGCGTAATTAAAATTAAAAATAAAATATTGAATTATTATTAAGAACAGGAACAATTGAATAAATAATCGAAAGAGCAAGAATTTATACAAAATGTTGATTAATATTATTTCAAAATCTTCCAAAGTTGTGCCTCCGTGAAAGCTATAAGTCTAAATTGTGAATGCTGTTTTAAATAATTTTAATATTGGTCATAAGAAAAAAAAATTAATGAAAGTGTTTAATCAAATCCCTTTTTAATAGAAAAGTCATTATTTGCAGTTTTTCTGAATTAAATATTTCTCAGTGAATAAATTTGATATTAAATCGAAAGCGCTGAAATTAGAATACCTTTTTAATTTATATTCTTATTAACAAAAACAACAACCATTTTACTTTAAAACCTATTAAAGCTGAGAATAAACTTGCATCGAAAGGATCTTAATGGATTTATTTGTTGTTCATTGCATAAATATCTTGAGTATTTAATGTCAGAAGAATATTTTTTTAATGAATTTTTCAAATAAAGATATATTTACATAAAATTTGTTTCGGAAAGTTCTGAATATTAGAATGTTTTTCTAGTCAAGTTTTTGTTAATAGAATTTGTAGATACCTGGTCAGAATTTAATTTGCATTAAAATATTATTAAAATATTTTGAAAAGAAGAATTTTTACGTGAGAAAAGAATAGTCCACATTACCTTTATCGCAAAACTTGAAATTGTGTGGATAAAGATTCGATGGCATGACACATGAACAGTTATCCATCGTCTGATTTAACAGACATTCTTCGACACACATCTAAAATGGAAAGAAAAAGTTTTAAAATCCAAATTTTCTCTCTCCCCCCCCCTTAAAATTGAACTAAATGCATTTATAACGAGTTGTTCAGATAAGTAAGTAAAGTAATAAATTGCCAATCTTATTTATAAATTATTTATACCAACTTAAATAAGACTGGAATTCATCAAAAGGCTTGTGGAAACCCATTTCCCAATAAAAATGGAATTTTAAAAAACTTAATAAATAACCTATTAATCACAGAAATTTAAGAAAAGTTGCGCTACTCTCTTGGTTTAATTCTAAAACATTAAATTCTAAATGAAAAAGGATGGCACACTAAGAATGGAGTCGAATCAATCCCACATCCTATTAGTCAAACGTTCTAAACTGTTATAACGTTGAAAGTTGTTGCACAATTCCAAGATGAAAAAAGGAAAGCATGAAGTCACAGAAAGTTGTAAGACTTCTAAGTAGAGTCATGAGCGTCACCATTGATTCATTTGTTTGTATTGCAGAAAATCTGTAAGAATACCTGATGCAGATTGCAAAAGTTTTTGCATTTCAACCAGTGAATTTAAAATGAAAACCAATAAAAATCCATTTTAGATCATTTTTCAACTATTTTGTATTTTATCTCTGTTTATAACACTTGTGAAATTTTAGCGTTTGTTCTTAATTCAGTTATCGAATATATTGTATGCCGGCGTCCTGGCATAAGGGTAGCGCGTCTTCCTCGTGATCTGGGCGTCCTGGCTTCGAATCCCGGTTCGGGCATGGTTGTTCTTCATCTGTGTTCTATCTGTGAGGCGTGTGAATGTGCCCACCCCCTGTAAAAAGGGGTTGAGCAAGCGAATGTGTGTGAGTTTCGTGAGCTGAAAGTCAGACTTCTGCTCTCGGGTGCTCAGGGGTCTTTACTCTCAGAAGCTACTGCACCGCTTTTCAGTGGTAACGCGGACACGACATCATCATCATCAATAAATTGTATGAATGTTCTTCACTTCCATTAGATATTCAGCACAGCTTACTTAATATGATTATAGAGCCATTAACAATATCTGCTGTATAAGTTGAATTAATTTGTGTCTCCCACACCAGATGACGCAATATTGTTTATTATAATTGTTTTCTCCCTTTGACTTGCGCATATGTCAATAAATAGTTTCTATTCTATGAGCGCGGTAGTGCCAATTTCTTTCTCTTTTTATAATGTAGCATAAATTTCCTTGAATGAAGGGTCATTCCATTTAAAAAAGTTCATTCTATGTATTTTCGATTACTTTCCCACTTTGCTATACACACCAACAAACCATCCCATTTGACGTTAAAATTTTGCAATGCTGAGTAGTTATTTTCTAATAAATCTCTTAAAGATAGATTCTTCTTGACATTAGATAAATTGCAATAGATATCAAAATTTTGAAATGTCCGACAGTTATTTTCGAATGAAGTCGCCCAAAGATAGATTTCACTTAGCATTTCATAAAATAAATAAACAAATAAAAATATAAATTAGTTTTATTTAAAATATTACTTTTGATATTTTTAAGAGGAAAAGATACATCATAATATATTTAAATTCTTCAAGCAAGTGAATGTGTTAGTTTTTCTTACTTCTTTGGATAGTGGTCCATTTTTTCCTCTGATTTTCCAAGCTTCTATGTAATCAGTACAGTTGGTCTGGTAAGGATAAGGCAGTAGGTTTTTTATATCCTAAGTAAAAATGCACAAATGAACCAAAACAAGCTTTTTTTTACAATAAGGGTTAAAGAAAACGATACCACGTTTTCGGTATCAAAAAAAGAGAACTTTTGCTTGCTGAATACCAGAAAAGTTATTCCGTTATATTGCGCAAGCGTCAGGTAAGAAAAATAATCATTTAATATTTATTTAATACCATAGCCTCAAAATGGCTCATTTATAATTTATTGAGACAGGATAAGGTCAAATAATTGGGAAAGAAAAATACTTAATTCCAAAAATATATTATTATTTTCCATTTGGCTTTAAGGGCACGTAAAAATCTCTACGCAGTAGGTATGTTTTGAGACAGCTAATGTGTAAGATGCAGGCAAATTAGAAAATTCTGTGAAAGCAGAATTGACGGAAATGAATAATTTTTAACCCAAACAGACATGAATGATTGGTCCCATAAGTTAATGAGCTGGGAATACAAATTTGAAATTTTTATTATGTCTCGAAAACAAGATAACAAAGAAATATTAGCAGATTTAAAAAGAAACAACGACTGTAAATTATAAACAGCAGAAAACAAATGCATAGTATTGACTTTTCTCTAAGACTTTATTGATAATCTTCAAAACAAGTACTATATATATATAAAAAATTTAAGTCTATTCCTACTTAGGTCAGCAGATTTATTTTCGTTACTTTTATTAAATAATTACAATTAATATGTATGTACATATGATAGAATTACAATATTAAGTGGCAAAATAGAGCTTGGCGACAAACTTGACAACCATTTGGCGACATGGCGACGGATTTCGTGACTTTGGCGACGAAATAGAAATTACTGGACAGATTTAATTAATGAATTAATATTTGAAAAAAAACTGTATTAACATCAAGTGTCATCCATTACAAGTTTTAAAAAAATGTTTTGAACTTGAGTGGATGAATAAAAAGTATTTTATTAACGATTGAAAATTTGAAAAGATATACATAGAGAGAGTGTGAGCTAATAGTAAGAATTGAAAAAGATGAATATTTCGAGTATTTACTTATTTATTGTTATCCAAACTAGACTGGACGTATCAATGACGCTGATCTCGACGCTCGATTAGTTTCAATTGTAAATTGTTGATAACCCTGCTTATATTTCGTTTTCTTAATATATTTCTTTTAATAAATACTTTTTCACTCACTGAATACGATATATTTTGCTTTTAAGTTCGTTGAATATAGAAATTTTTTTTGTATTTCTTCCAACAGAAGATTCCAATCAAAATTTGATGCACATATACAATTTTGGAGTCAGGACCTCATACAAAATTTGATTATTTAGATTTTTGAGTACAACAATTAATGCAAATTATCAAGAACATTTTATAAAAAGAGTAATATCCACTCGTATACAAACTAAAACAAATCTGAACTATCAGCAAACAAAAGATATTCAGATTTTATTTTTAAAAATAATAATGATTAAGTAGGAAAAAAGCAAGGATGGAAGATTAAACCCTGCAGAACTTCTGAATAACTTTAGTTTGTTAATAATTGATGTAAAGTTTTCTGGAAGCATTAAAACATACAGTTGCTAACAAATTGAACAATTAGTTCTCGCCGGAATTACTTTTAAATAAATTTTTTTCGATAGTTTCATTTTAAGAAAATTATGTGAAAGTTAGCCACAACAAATTCAATTTTCTAATGGTGCTATTTTTTTCTCAAGTTGTAACATTTCCCTATTTCCTCAGATAATTGGCATTCCGGCCAGATGTAACGTCACCCGTTTCCCCACACATAATTAAGTTCCTAAGGTCCGCCATATGTGTAACCTCTTCACCAGCACACATAATTAAGTGCCTACGGTCCGCCAGATGGGAAACCTCTTCACCAGTAGAGTCATTGTTTTTAGTCATTTGTTGTATAAGGATAAGGGGCCACAGAAATGTTTCGCCGTTTCAAAGAGATCCATCAAGATCAAGAGAGAAGAACGACAAAACATCCAGTTGTTAACCTTTTATTCCATTATGAAGGGACTCCTCGAATCCGAGAAATGATCAATCACCAGCAACTGTTGTCATTAAGTGTCGAAGTTAGCCGACGTTAGCTGTGAATTGATTATAATTAATACGTGTGTTGGAAGGGTCAGCTACAAAGATGGATCATTAACAGACATCCCGATGATCGACTGGAGACCATTGAGGAAGCATTGCTGGGAAACTATTGGGTGATAAGGAACTCAAGTTCATCAATGTGAAAGTCAAAAGTGGAGACCTGACAAAAATAAACTGCGTTTTTTTTCTTTTTTGAAAAGAGGGAGAGAAGAGAAGAGAGCAGTGAGAGGCGTGGAAAGAGAAGTTTGAAGAGACGTCGGTGTTCGAAGAAGGTGTTACTGTGTTGTGATTCGGGGTTCTGTGTTAGGATCCACCCACTAAAGATCTGTGGATTTCTGGAGCGAATCCCCCCTGGAGAGGCTTTTGAGCTAACAGCTTGTTAGTTTTTTTTTGTGCTATTTCTCCGAATTGATCGAGAAACTTTAACTTTCAAATGTTGTATGAATTTTGTAAATAATATTAACTTTGATGAGAACAAGTTGGTTTTGTGTGCATAGATAAGGCTGTAAATGAAAGAATTGTTTGTTACGTTACTCTCTTATTTGATCGGTCAGGAACAAGATATTACTAAGTATATCGCACACTTTCTAAGGCCGCGGTGGCCTGGTGGTAAGGTCTCAGCTTGTGAGTCGTAGGGTTTCAGGTTCGAGAACCGATTTCACCGAAGAACCGTCGTGTAAGGGGGTCTGTTGCACGTTAAATCCGTCATGCCAAACGTCCTCCCGCTGGTGTGGTGTGGTGTGGAGAGGGGGGTACCAGCTCAAGTGTCGTTCTCGTCATCTGACCGCGATTCAGAATTACGAGGTCCGTCCCAAAATAGCCCTAGTGTTGCTTTACAACGGAACGTTAATATAACTAAATTAAAAAAAAAAAAACTCACGCGCACTTTCTTTAGAACTACTCCATATGTAATGATGTGCATTTTAATTTAATTCGTTTGGGTTTTTTTCTTTCTTTTCCTTCGAATGAGCTTGCAAATATGTTTCTCTGAACCGTAAATAAAATATTTTTTGAAAAGATAAGACAATTGATTGAACCTTATTATATTTATCCTTATATAAAATGAAAATAAATTTTTTAAGCTCATCATTTATTGAAAGCACAATTCACATCTCTTACTTCTTTGACCTGGATGACGTAGATCTTGTTGGGCTTGATGGTGAAACCTTCGCTGAAAGGGTTGAGGATGTTCCAAGGCGAGTGAATGGCCAGCTGTCCCGTCACGATCTGGTCGATCCGAAAATACTCTTCGGGTTCGAAGTCGATGATTATCTGCAGAGCTGGAATAAGTACTTTCATTACACAGTGAAAGAAACTTACAAAGAAATTAAAAATGGGCGAAAAGAAA
Organism: Argiope bruennichi; assembly: GCF_947563725.1. Lineage (NCBI taxonomy): Eukaryota > Metazoa > Arthropoda > Arachnida > Araneae > Araneidae > Argiope > Argiope bruennichi. The sequence continues at coordinate 75,793,590 of NC_079160.1, forward strand.
CGAATAGGTGAAAACCATTTCGCGGGTTTCAATTTTCAAATAAACAAAAAGTAATATCCAGCATACTTACTTGCTCTAGTGGGTACTTGTGGCAGGTTTAAAACAGCCTTCGACCAGAGAGCGTTCAAAATATAGCATTTTTTCATTCTCCCGTACAGATCTTGGAAGATGAAACTCTTGAATGTTGAATTTCTGAAATTAGAAGTAATCGTAATAAAATTTAGTGAATTAAAATATAAGAATAGAAATACAATTAATAAAGTCTACGATGCGTACTTGCAAAAATCAAAAGAGACATTGACCCCTTGAAAACCGCATGAATATATTAGAGGATATGCTTCATGTCCAGCCTTTTCAACCATTTCTTGAGTAGCTGATATTTCATCCAAGCGGGCACTTCCCAAAGGAAACTGAACAACAGAAGCAAGACTTAGAAACATTAGAGAGAATAATCTTTTAAAATATTTTATATATATATTTCACATCCCATGATTGAACCACACACGCGAAACCAGCGGGAATAGTCTTCTCAAAACTTTCTCGCATACTCTCTAATAAAGGTGTTATTCAAGAGAACACGTTGCATAGCTTTGGCATACCATATTTACAAAATAATAATCTTTGGCGAGAATTTAGCATTTATTACTGAATCTATTGGCTCATTCTTGGCCAGTGTTTTGACGATTAATCCCTGGCATGCAGTTAACAGAATCCGGAAATCGAATCTGCTTTGTAGATGAGTTTTATTCCGACTGATTGGAACAAAAATTTGTCATAAAACTACACTTATAGCCACAAAAATCACATATCAGATTTGAAATATTAAAATCATTGTACTTTTGAGTTATCGGGTTAATAAGTTTCTAAAGATACAGATAGACAGATGGTCAACTCCTTGCTGGATTTGGCTGAAAATTTGAGAGGATTCCTCACTATAGTTGTTAATTTTATCCATATAGCTCTCTTCGTTTTACAATCATTGTGTTAATATATATTCGAACAACTGGACAGACAGACTTCCTCTGAATGAATTTTGCTCAAAAATGGATAGAAATTTGCAAATTCGGTTTAAAGATAGTATACCAAATCTGAACCATCTAGCTCAAAGTGTTTTAGAGTTATCTTTATTACAGACAGACAGACGAAAAGATGAACATTTTCTAAAAATGTATTTTCCGGACTCATTTTGATCTAAAATGTGGAGACTCGTTAAAATTTTAAGTTCGAATTTTTGAACGATTACAATATTTTTACACAACGTATACGAGAAAGTAGAAAAATAACCTGCCCTCTAGCAGGTTAAAACTTCATTTGATTACGAAAAAATTATATTGCTCGAGACAATATTAGATAATCATAAAATCATGATGTATGTTCTCAATAATTAAATTGTCATTTAATAGATTACTAGTTTGAAAGTGTCATTTAATTATAATTAAATTCTCATTTAATCTTACATTGTGAACTTAAGCTGTGAAAAATAGCTTTTTATATTTCAAAGCATCTGCAAATAAAATTAATGAATAAAATGAAATCGAATTTCATATGCAGACTGTGAAATGCATGAAAGAATGAATTCCGCATAAGAAATTAACCTATGCGATATTTTGTAAAACAAGGTAAGATCAGCGTACTGAAACTGTAATCCTAACGTATATTAATAAAAGAAAATTTCTTAGAGTTTCATATGGCGCATCATTCATTTCTGAGCATGCGTTTATATAATTCTAGCATTAATGAAATAATACATGTTCCATCGTTCATGCATTATTTCTAACTATTGATTTTGATATTTTCCTTATTTTCTGCCCTGCGACGCTGAAATCCGTGGATGTATGATGAAGCAATAGATTCAACAACGGATAAAGATGATTTATTCGACATACACGCAAGCGGCAAATCTTTATTAAACAACTGCAACAGTAAAAAAAATGTGCGCAGAAAAATTTCGCTCAAATACTCGCTCGAGCTCTACTCTACTGAATACTTTTCCCACTTCTGATTTTCAGGTCTGGGTGACTTTGCTTTTATAGCTCCCGCGATAGGTCACCAAAAGTTCTAAAACAAATACATAGGATTGAGTCCTAATGGAACTATCAGGAACATTCTGGGTCCATTATATTTGTCATCACCTTCGTTAAATTTGCCGGCAATATTGGGGGAATCAATTCGCGATCCATTCAGCAGCCATTGAAACTATCCTTAAAATTCTTTCCTTTCTCAGGTAACCAATTGCGCAGGAAAAAACAATATTTCAAATTCGTAACAAAATGAAATTTGATTAAATTCGGTTCGGTTGTTTAGGTGCTGCTGTCTCTGAATGTTGATACTGATTTTATGACCAATCTGTATACATAGCCAATATTAATGATATGCATATTTGCCATGCTGTACAATAATCTATCTTTTGCTACCTTTTAATAATTCAATTCCTTACTCTAAAAGAAAATAGTTTCAATTGGTAAGAATTATTGCAAAGTTCTGCTTTACATACAGGCTCTAATTTAGTACCACTTATTTCCTCAAATGGTACGGATAGTATTTAACAGGTGGATTCTGAGATGCATTTTTTTTTCTTTTGGGATTTATTGCAGATCTCATATTTATTCACTTGTGTTCCACCTGTAAGTGATCCGAATATGTTTACCCGATAATTTCAAAATTTTGCTTACTTGGCGAAAATTTACAGAAATTTTCAGATTTATTCACTGACATTAATATGATAATACTTGCTAATTCATATTTTTAATAATATTTAATTCATGGAATCATGATTTTTTTCTCTTGTATCTCAAAACTTATTTTCGGGTTCGAGACCGGATTCCACAGAAGAACCGTGGTGTAAGCGGGTCTGGTGCACGCTAAACCGTCCGAGCCAAAGTCCTCCCGCTGGTGTGGTGTGGAGAGGGAGTTCCAGTTCAAGTGTCGTCCTCGTCATCTGACCGTGGTTCAGAATTATGAGGTCCGTCCCAAAACAGCCCTAGTGTTGCTTTAAAACAGGACGTTAATATAACTAAACTAAACTAAAAAAAACACTCATAACTTATTTCAGATATCTTATTTAGTCACTGTTTTTAATTCGGAAATATTTATCTTTTTAGATTATCTGAATAAAGTTTAACCGAGGAATTCAGAAGAACATTTTTACCTGATTACTACCTTGCACGAGACCATCTTGACAACTTTCTGGATATCGGTTGCAAAAGGCATCCAACACCGCCGAAGTGCCACACTTGTCTGGTTTCATGCGACAATACTCCTGTCTTCTAAGACTGTGAGACGGAAATGAATTAAAATAAGAAGGGTTAGTTAAAAATTAAGTCTATATTTGCAACATTTAAAATATATTACAGTTTCTAAAAATCAAAGCAAAAAAAGTATGAGTATAAAATAAATCGAAATCTTAATCATATTCATACATCCTCAATTTTTAATAAAAGTTTCAGAATTTTTCTTTCTTTTGGTGTTAATTGCAGATAAATTTTAATATCATAATGCTTTATGTATTTTTCAGTTTTATGATATTTTTGCACTGGCCAAAAAGAGAGAGTTTTGAAGAAAAGGAAGTTATTTTCGATAATTTAGTACATTAATAAAAGCATGTTTTAAACTGTTTTTATTTTTAATATTTTCACATTTTTAGTCAATAATTCAGTATTTTGGGAAATAATCTGATGTGTATTATGTCATTTAGTGAAAAGTTTTCCTCAAATTGACTACCAAATTTCATTGATCTTATTGAATTAGAATTCAATAAAATGAATCTATTAATTGATAATTAATTTCTGTGAATATTAAATATTACCTCATACAATTCTAGAACGGAAACGAGGGCAAAAATTGATTATATAGATTTTACAAATGCGAAACAAGTCGAGTTAAATAAAATCCTGTAATAAAAATAGTCTTTTTGCAAAGATGTGTTCATTTCTAAAATATTGCACAGGTAATGTGTTCATTTCATATAAAATCAATAATAAAAATCTATCATAAAGTGTATTATAAAATTTAATAGTGTATTAAAAAATAACATTTTCCAGATTTTTTTTTTTATATTTTAAAGAAGAAGCAAATATTTTTAGGTAATAATTATTCAGAGTTTTGAGATTTCTTTGGTAGGATAGTTGTCAAGGCTGGATGATTGATTGAAATAAAGAATTGTTAAGAGAAATCTGTTCTAAAACTATTAGGGTAGTGTGTCATTGACCAAAATAAGGACATAATAGATGGATGGCAGCTTTGTCGGCAGAAGATGTTAGTGAAATCGGCATTTACAAACGAATGATGGGAGGCTGTAATTGACGGACGTATGTAATGTAATTTCTGCTAGTGTAATTATTTTAATCATGAACATATAAGGATATCTGACATGTCTGACAAATAATTAAATCGAACTTAATCATTAATCTAAAAATCATTTCATCCTCGGAAAATAGCATCATATTTGTACCATCTACAATTGACAAAAAAAGTTGATATCACTAACATCTTCTGACCGCAAAAATTAAGATATTTGAATTAAAACCGAAATATTTTAACCTTATTTGGAGATATCCATGGCACGATGTTACTTGATTTTTTTTCTGTTTAAATGAAAGAAATATTTTCGCTAATTATTTTATATTAGATTTCTCCTGTTTTTTAAAGTCTTGTCTTGGATTAATCATCTACCAGAAATTTCGATCTAAGGAATTAAGTTCCCTGAATCACAATCATATTTTTTATCTTATAACGCCACGGAATTTAAGAACCATGTATACAAATTCTCCAAAAAAATCGGGAGAAACATTTCCCCCCTTGTGTGAAATTAATGAAAAAAAAAAAAAAAAAAAAAAAAGGAACAGTTTTAAAATAATTATTTCTGATAAATAACATCCATCCTATGGGTTTCGAATCCTAATGGGGATAAATAGTTTCGGTAATATCTATTTTTATCGCCAAGTCATCAAATAGTCACCAAGTTTATCGCCAAGGGCGAGGGGTTATTAACCTGGCATCCATTCAATATCCGTCAGAATTATTTGTAAAACTTTCTTCCTTACCATGAAACTAAATGCGCAAGGAAGCAATATTAGAAATTTGTAACAGAATTCTGCATACCCACATACTGGAAAAAGACAAAATGCCTTAAGCTTTTTAGTCATTCAAAAGCTCCGAAGTTTAATAGTTTAATTTAAAACAGTTAAAAGATATAAACTGCGATAAATATACCAGTCCTCACCTTTTAATTATTCCAACAGAGACATCAGAATCAGAAATGAAAATCACTTAAAAATTTACGAACCCATTTCTATTGCATATAGTTAGAGCCGGTACGTCCACAAACGCAGGCGTTGTGACCTGGACATCCACCAGAGTTGGATAAGAAAAGTACATCACTAGGAAGGTAGAAGTCTGGTATAAAAATCTGCAAATATTAAATATCTCTTATGACTGCTTGCTTTATATCGAGAGTTTTCTTTGATATCGGAGGATTATATATCAGATTAAAAATAGATGTTCTAAGATATTAAAAAATAGCTTTCTTTCTGATTACAAATCAAATTTATATTGCACAGAATAGCGCCATATTGATGTATCAGTTTTGTTCAAATGTATCTATTCCTTTCAATTACATTATCGACATATTTAGAGTTGACCTAGTGAAATGATAATTCTAGTAAATATAGCTGGCCTATTAAGAGTTTCTACTGACTACACTGAAGTTGCATTTACATTGGGACAAGTATTGATCGCAATAAGAACCAGTGTAACTCCAACGAAATATCTCTACAAATCAACGATGCAGCGTTAGGGAATAGATGATACATCGTTGATGACAAAGGATGTCATATTTGACATCAAGGAATATGCAGTCGTAGAAGTGGACAAAAAAAAGGGACTCCGGCATATCATTGTCTAGCTGTAATCCATTCTCCTAACTGTTTGTAAATGTTCTTTATGTCGGATTGTCGTCTATTGATAGGGGATCACATGCAGTGGATCACATGATATCATTCGATCGATATATTGAAATAGAGTACTTTAATGCCGATCATCAATTTTCCAAATACAAAAGACATTCGGAGAAATATCATCACTCGTTAATGATAAATCAGTTTTTTATGATGAAAGTGGTAATTAAATAATCGTGGCAGATGCACTCACCCGGTGAAGCTTCCGAGCACGACGAAAGTCTTGAAGATTTTACTGGTGAGGGTTGGCGCCGTGACGATCTGCGGCACTCCAGTCAACATCGACTTCTGCAGCATGTCCTTGGCGTACTCTACCACATCGTTTTTATCATCCTCTTCTTTATCCTTTGGCTTAGTCTTCGTCTTCCGGAAGACTGGATAAGGCGTTGGAGGCCGACTGGACGACATTACTAGACTGGAAGTAAATAAGGGAATTTAATTCCTCATAAAATATAATTCAGGATCTGAATGGAATTAATACATGTAATATCACTGTCACATGACAAACGTAATTGCCCATGGCATCGAGTGTCTAATTGTACATTTATGCGCACTGAATTCCAAAACTATTCAGCATTTCTTCTAAAAGGTTGTACAATGGAATCCGATTAATTATCTGTAATGTACTATTTAGGACAGCCAGTTGAGAATAACTTAAATATATTTATTACCATTATCCTTACTAAAGTTACTTTTCATTTAGGACTTCCAGTCATTTGGGAAGAAAAAAGAAGGTACGTAAAACATAAAATTCACGTGGTCAGTCGATAGTTTGGCAACAAATTCGTTTGAATGCATAAAAAGAAGAATGAATTGCAAAATACAGGATAGCGTCATTTTCCCATACTTATCTTCATTGTCCCCCAAATCAACTGATTTTCAATGAATCATATGTCTTTCTCTTGCAGTATTCAGCTTACTTTCTGGTTTGATACAGTGATTTTGTTTTCACATTTGTTTGAACGAAAAAACTATTATGTTATGTATGATAGTTTCAAAAAATTTCGGACAGAAGTTATTTTTCACATAGTATGCGTAAAGCAGTACTTCTGCATTCTGCATTGACTCCTGTTAGTTTTTTTTATAGTATTTGACAGTTTCTTCACAGCTTGAATTTTAATACAAAGTCATATAAAACAATAAATAGAACATTTTTTGCACTCCTCCTAATACCTGAAATGTTGGGTCAGAGAAATAGTACAAGTTAATTGCAATAAAGTGACAACAAAAAAATCATAAAAGTGTTATTATCTTGATATTATGTTATCAATAATGGTAAATCCATAACTATTAAATTACGAAAATTTTGCACTGAGAAAGGACTGAAGGCGTTAAAACCCTATTTCATTGAATGGGATACCGAATTTGTTAAGACGTTTTGAAAAAATGGTGATTTTGTAGGATCATCCACAAAATGTCCCATGATTCTCGAGCGTGGACCATGTTATTCTTGTAATAAAATTAGTCCACAATGATTACAGAACGTCATGTGGACAGATGAACCCCACTTTTCACTGCGTGGTTTCATCAATACCAAAACAATCGTATCTGCACGAAAACAAACCCTCGAGAATATTGACCAAGTTTCTGCATTTTCCTAGTGGGCGTAGTTTTACAAAGTCTATCATCCTGGATCTTTTCTTTATTGAAAACATTTGTACCATAATTGGCTGGAAAACCTTAACAATCATTACAGAATCGTATATATTCCACTGTTGTGTGGCTTTTTAGTAGGAAAGGATGCAGGATGATGTCATGCAGGATACTGTGTTACTCCACTTTCCACGTGAAGAAAAGACGTTCCTATTAGACACTTTTACTGAAGAACGGCCTGATATAATGATCACTAGGTCCCCATGATCACTAGACTGCCTTTTAGCAGATTTTTAATTGTGGGAATACGTATAGTTGCGTGTGTACCGAGGCTCTCCAGCTTTGGTAGAACTGAAAGATGTCATTCATTGGAGGTATCAATGCAAACATGTTACACTGGCCTGTAATAATCGTAGCGACGGACCTAATTTGTCCAATACCTTGTGGTGTTGGTCATTTTAAATATTTTTCTTTTCAAAATAAATGTATAGTGTCATGTTATTGTGATCGGATTCATTGTCTGTTTGTGATGGTCTGATATGCATAAAATGGTTCAGTGTAACGTGTGAGCGCACTTTTTCGGTTACTTTTGGAGGTGTTTTTTTTATACATGAAGGAAGATCTAATAATGGGAAAAAATCATATTCGCGCAAACAGAAATACTTTCTGGTCACTACTTCCTTTACTATGAATTTTTGAGATTTGTAGGAATTTATGATGAGCCTTGTATATATGAACAATGGAAACAGCCCTGCAAACGATAGCATTTAAACAAATTTAATCTTACAAAAAATATTACAATTTTTATAGATATGAAGGAAGAAACAATTAGTCAATATATTAAACCACCCTCTCCTCCTTTTTTTTTTTTTTTTTTTTTTTTTTAAAGCGGAAAAATGAGATAAGTATTGAATCATTTCACATTAGCGATAAGCGATAATAAAAGACTATTTAAACAATGATCTATTCAAAGTAAAATGTCACAAAGATAAAATCCTTGAGCTATCTAAATAAAAGATAATAAAAAAATATTTATTTATCCAAGCGATTTCGAATGCAATCAACGAAAGCAAAACTACTTCAAAATATTTTATATCTTTCAAGCGGAAATGGATCAGCATTTCATCCAAAATATTGAACAAAATAATTGTAAATTCTTACGTTTCTAAATTCGCAGAAATACAAAGATAAATAAATATCAAGATATTAGAACCACCACACAGCAAAAAATTCAATTTAACTTGAATAGTTATCATTGGAATATATATCTTGATTAACACTGATCAACATTTTATTAACACTGATTATCACAGAACTTAAAGCGGAAATTCAGTATTTTACAATAGATATTTAAAAATATTCAGCAAAATTCATTAAAATTAGAAACAATATTGCACTGAAGTAATAATCATTGATATCATTGAAACTCTAATTTATAGAATTCGAAAGTTATGTTAATGCCTTTACATGATAACAGTTTCCAAAGTGATTTTGAATTAAAATTCTAATCAAATTTGAATCTAAAATAATTCTTATTGAACACATAATCCAATTATTAATTACCTACTAAATTTGGTAGATATAGGTGAAACAATTTTTTCTGCCGCCTTTTTGCACAATTTTTAAACACGCAAATCAAAATTTACTAATAAAATGACAGTTTCATCTTATGTTAACAACGCATTCTTGTATTTTTTAGGATAATAATAAGCACATTTTTAAGTAATTTCAATGAATTTAAAGAATCACATGGAACAGACTTCAGCTGGTAGAATTTCTATAATAGACACATACCGGGGAATGGTCGCCCTAAAACTTTTTTGAACACTCTTTAATAAAAGTGTTATCCAAGATAAATGCATATAATTTTCATTCAATAATGGCGAAATATTAACTTTTGGCGTGAATTTAACATTTTTAATGAATCTGTCGTGTCATCCTTGGCGAGTTTTTTGGCGGTTAAGTCCTGATGTGCCGTTAATAGTATCCAAAAATGAATTTGTGTTTTAGACGCAGTTTTCAGAACCGATTGCAATCACATTTGACACAAAATTACACTTAGTCACAAAATTCCGAATCGAATTTGATATATTAAATCTTTGCATTTTACAATTGTCGCGTTTACATATTTCTAAAAGTACAGACCGACAGACGGTCAATCCCTCTTTGTATTTGGCTCAAAATTTGATAACTGTCTACACTATAGTTGCTTTATATGTGCACTGAATTTTATCCATATAACTTTCTTCGTTTATAGTTATTGTTTTAACTTACATTCGAACATCCGGATAGACAGATTTACTTTGAGCAGATTTTGCTCAAACTTTTATAGAAATCTTCAAATTTGGTGTAAAGACTGTATACCAAATTTCATCTGTCTAGCTCAAAGTATTTTTGAGTTATAACAGACATACTAGCTGACATTTTTCAAAAATGTGTTTTTCGAATTCAGGGTGGTCTAAAAAGTGGAGATTCGTCAAAATCTCGAGTATGGATTTTTTTGAGAATTACAATACTTTCACTACTCTTCGTATAAGAGAAAGCAAAAAGTATCTTAAATTATAAAGTTATGTCGAAAAATAAAAAAAAGTTCTGATTGTAAATTATTAAAAAGATACAACGGATAAAGAAAAATTATACACTATTTAATCCCTGCTTAAGTTGATTTCTTTTCTTTCATAAAGCTAATTACAATGGAAAAGCCGGCGTCCTGGCATAGGGGTATCGCGTCTTCCCCGTGTTCTGGGCGTCCTGGGTTCGAGTCCCGGTTTGGGCATGGTTGTTCTTCCGTTGTTCTGTCTGTAAGATGTGTGAATGTGCCCTCCTGTAAAAGGGGGTTGTGCAAGCGAATGAGTGATGCGTGAGTAGCCAAGTCGTACTCTTCGCCCTAGTTGGCGCTATTATAAAAACAAGAGACGCTCCCTCTCCGACTTAAAATCGCTGTCTTCGTAACAGCGGGCTTGTCGGTGGCAAGTGCCATAAGAAACAACAACACAATTGAAAAAAATTATTACTATACTAAAGCATTCATAAATATTTGGATTAAAGCTAATTCGTAGTGAATTCAAAAGTTTGAGAAAATTATAGATAAATAGCATCTTAAACCAAATAAAAATATTCAGAAAAAAAAACATTTTATTAGAATAATGCACTTTGATTATTTTTTATTTTCTGGTCAAAAAATAACAAGGAAATAGCGTTGCAAAGAAATAGAAATAATAAATCGGACTACAAGATTTTGATGCATTTCCACATTTTAGATATCCTTAGTTTAACCCTTTCAGGACGGGAAGCCTCTATACTAGACGCGCGCACGGGACGGAGCGTACGCGAAAGGAATCATTCCACAGGACGGGGGTTTTGCGTGGCTAAGCCTAACTTTGAAAAAAAAAATCACAAAAAATAAAGTTTAAATCCTAACGTCGTCATTTTTTCCATCTTTTTAGATTATTTGTTCATTCTTAATTTAAGCACAATTTTTCTGCACAAATTGCGTTTTCTTGTCATAATAAACCGGAAACAAGACTTCCCGTAATAAAAAGAGAAGTACGGGAAATGTATCCGAAATCTACACGAAATAAATAGAACTGACGTTAAACCAAAGAAGATTAGTTACGGTTATACAGCAATGACAAAAAAAGAAGAAAATTCTGAGCGAAATCAGAAACGCAAATGATTTTATCAAGTGGAACGTTACACAATCCAGCTCTGTTTATTTATTTTAATCTTACCCCCCCCCAGCCCTGCAATAGCTGATGAGTAAAATACCAAAGTCTGAATATGAGTAAACTGAAGGTCCGAATACTAAAACTATATTTATTTCAAAAGTAATGGACACAGGGAGGCATCTATTGGCGATTAAAAATTGTTCCAGTTTAGAATGCATATAATGCATCACCGTCCAATGAGTTCGAGTTCCAGAAATGCACGGGTGGGACGCTCGGCTGTGAGAAACGTTCGCTGGTGATGCATATATGACATGCCCGTCGGGAAAGGGATTAAAAAATGTTGTGCATATCTGTATACAATTTCGATTACGTGGAAAACGGAAAAAATGAATAGAATTTAGTGTGTATTCTTTACAACAAATTTGTCTACTTGTATGAAATTTTAGACCGAATCCATGAATGGAAAGGTTGTCTGTTTGTCTGACTGTTTAAATGGCAGCATTTTCAAATTTGGAAATTGTGCCGCAAATCGCAACATGACTAATTAACTGTTTGGTTGTATTTATGCAAGTATGACAGATCAAAAATGCGGTGAGCTAATATAATGAAATTTAATATATGATTTTTAAGTGGCTTCCATTAAATTATTAACAAAATATTTTCAGCCTCTGTCTATATTCTTATCTGCATAATAGGTTCTTCTCATTCTATGACGAAGCTTAACACAAAATGTGCTATTTGATCGTAATAAAGTCAATAGCACCTTTATTAATTATTGCACACACAAGCATATGTTTAATTGCTGCATTTGTTCTTTCTATGTTAGAACAAATGCAGTAATTATATTTTCCGTGTTTCCCTTAGAATCAATACTATAAACACCATTAGTTACAGCGTTTATAATTATATTTGTTACTATTTCACTTGTAAATATTGCATACATTTTAGTCACAACATTTACAGTTTATGTATGTTGCCATTCTCCTTTGGGAAATATTACGTGCATTTTTTAGCTAATGTGTATTTACATAGGCATGTCGCCATTCTGCTAGGAAAAATATTTCACGAATTTTTATTTTTGAGTAACTTTGAATTTCCATTGGAGAAGAAAACTAGATATATGAATGGGAAGTTGCTGGTTTCAATGGCTGCTTCTTCTCTTCCTTTGTTGGGTATAGAAATGTTGTGGGGTCGTGATACTTCCACTCCAATGATGAAACATCTTCTGCGTGAAAGGCTGTATCGTGAGTGGTGACAGACCTTAGAATTTAGTTTTAAATTCTGCCTCTATACTGTCGCGAAGACGGTCATTAAAATTTCCTTGGTTCATTGGCTTAGTGGAGTGAGGGTGATATTTTTATGATTATCATAAATGAAAATTTTGATAATCATAAGAAATGAAGAAGACAAATTTTGAAAAATTTACTATCTAAAACAGTTAAATGCGTTTATTAGAATATAAAATAAAACGACTGTAATCTTGAAGAATAATTTTATAGTTCCGATGTAAGTTAAAATATGTAAGATAATAGTTCTTAGGTATTGAGCATCCATAATTCTAATTTATATTCGTCCCTTTCTTTCCTTTCTTCAGTTAAATCAACTACCATTTAGCTATTTTATTTATACTAGTTAAGAAATTCTTTTAAACACCATAACTATTATAAAAAGGTAGAGAAAAAATGCATCTTAATCTTATCAGGATCGAAAGTGATGGAAATGGAAACCAAAGTCCGCAAATCCTAAGAAATGTCTGAAAGAAATGCATTTTTTTTCCAAATAAAGGTTGTCAAGTGATTTCATCAGCGTGTTTTCCAAGTATTCAAGGCAAAACAGATGCTAGAAAATTATTATCAAAATCTGATTTGATATAAACATTGTTACTGGCAGCATTTAAGCATTCTGGACTCCTGAGTTTTCTGATATGAGAAATTCGATGTCAAAGCACACGTGCAATACTTGACTAACTGATTTTACTTGATTAGCATTATCAGCGGTAATAGCAATTGCTGATAGATATCGTAGATGGTTATTTATGGGGTGATTTATTATTATTATTATTTTTAGTGTGAAGAATGCGTGAGATGACATTCATGTCTTAAATAAATCGTTCAAAATGTTCTACAGAGCAGACTAGTGTGTCTAGAACTGTCAGATTCAACATCTAATTGTAAGCTCTTCTTGCGTAGTAGGTATTATTAAAATTTAATTTTCACCATTTTTATAAAATTTTTAATTAAATAATTAGTTCAAGTGTTAACGTATCACCCCCATAAACTTTAAAGCATGTTTTTGAATAAAAGTCGTTTTCAAACACTTTCAAACTCAAACTAAATCAATAAATAAAAATAAAAAAATTACATACAGTGATAATTTTATTTCTATAAGAATTTCGTTCCCTAATTTAATTTAATTTTTGAAATGTATTTTTAAGTATATTTTACAACAATATTTTTCATTGATTTAGCGCGTTGGAATGACTTTGAATACATTTTTTGTGGCCACATTATCACAGAATATTTAATTAAAATTTTTAGTAACCATTAATTCTAACTAACCAAGTAGCCATCAAGGTAATTAGTCTTACATAACCAAATGATTCTACGGAGTGCCAATAATTTACTTTTTGATTTTCACGGTTTCTTTGAAGGAAAATAAGTAAACAGCCCTAGCGCACTTCTCCCGGTTTCTTATACGTTACCACAGTATAGCGTGTTTTTCGTTAAATTTCGAAACATGTAGAAGGAAAAGAATGCTACATTCGGGTGGGTTCAAAATTTGATAATATCTATTATTTTGGAGGCAAGACCATATGACAAATTTCATTTATCTTGTATGTTGCGTTTCTGAACTATCGTTTTTACATACAGACAGACAAACAGAACAACACTTGAATATTTGATTTGTTTTGTCAAAAATTAGAATCAATTTTCATAGTTAAATCAAAAAGCCCTACTCTTAATTCCATCTATCTAACTTGTTGCATCGTTATCAAATGCACAAGAAAACAGACATAATTCCAAAAACTGACCCAGGGTACTCAAAAAGAAGAAATTTAATAAAAATTTAGAAGTCAATTTTTGACGTTTACAATTTTCACTTTGTCTACCGCTTATACGAAAAAAAAAAAAAAAAAAAAAGAGAGAGAGAGAAAATAGCTTCCTTTCGGAAATATATGAAAAATACTTGTTAAATCTTTAACCAACCAATGAAAATGCCAAAAGAACTGTAAGTCTTTAATAATCAACATCAAAATTATTATGATTCATTTTTTATTAGAAAAATAAGCGCATCATCAGATTTATGTATATATTATAGCTAAAAATTGTTATTAACAGTGCATAAATCGATTATAAACTTTTGAGCGGTTTATTGCATTTAAAAGTGATAGATAATACATTTTGTGTTTACGAAACTTGAAAATCTATTCCATTTGTAAGATCAATCAATTCTCAATTAAATAATTAAAATAAAAAAGCTTTCAATACAAAGCCAAATCTTAAAAACTATAAAACAAATGAATTTTTAAAAAACAAATCATCGTATCATATAATAACATTATTTTTTAGAAAAAATTACGTTCCATCGATAAAATACCGTTTTTACTTTTAGATTAATTTCTTGTAACTATTTAATTATATTTGTTATGACCAAAAATTATCTTTAAAATATTTTTTAATTAATTAACACAACTTTACCTTCTTCTTTTTTTAATAAAAAATTGAACATTGCTTAAGATGAAAAAAAGTGTTTCAGAAAGCAGTTAACATGAAATTAAAAACTATTTAAATAAACAAGGTATGGGTACTTATAAGCCTTTAATTTTTCAGTTTTTGTATTAGAAAAAATTTTGAAATATATGCAGTATATTAGAAATATAAAATTATTAAGTTTAGAGTTTAATTAAGTTCATATAAATTAACTATTAAACTTACTATGCTTGATAATAACTTAATATTTTTTATGAAAGTTTATTTAACCTTTTTTTAAAATGAAATAAACTGGTTAATAAATACATCGAAATCATAACAGTTGAAAACTCAAATTTATGCTTTTAAAAATAATAAAAATTTAACTAAACTATAGCTTAATAAAGAAATATTTTCGTGTTAAAGAATTTTATACCTATCAGATTATAAATTTAAATTTATTGCTAGATTATTAAATAATTTTCTGAAATTTTATCAAGCGCTCATGAATTAATTTTTATTTACAGTGCAATCTTAAATAAAATAAAGACGAAACTTTAAAATACAACTTTTATTTTGCAAATTAAACAAAACAGAGTTATAAAAGGAAATTAAAAGCGTACAGGGTAGAAAGTCAAAATTTTATTGACTAAATGATTAAATATAACGAACAAAATCTAGAAAATAAAAAAAAGCGTTTGAATATTTGAGAATTTCTAAGCTTATCAAATTTTAATCTACTTTTTTTTTTTCAAAAACATTTTGTTATTAAATATTTTAAAAAGTACTTATGAGTAAACTTTGGATATACAATTCACGAGAATACATTCTTTTAACTTAATGTATTCTAATATCTTTTGTTTAGAAATACTTTTGAAATTTAATTTATCTAAAAATTCAAATTATGAACTGGATCAATAAACGACAATTTTAAAATTAAAAATGGTGCAAAAAATTTATTTTTGATATTTAACTGTTTTAATAAAAGATGCATGATTAATAAATAAATAAGAATTGATATATAATCTTGGCAAATAAAGTAAATAAAATCATAATAATTTAAAAAATTAATTTTTGAAATAATTTTGAGGAGGATAATAATTTTAACAAACGCATAAGTAACTTTAATAGTTAAATAATATGCAAAACAATAATATAAATAATACAACTCATACATATATTCAATATAAATAATACAACTCATGTTCAAATTGCTAGTAGTTTTGAAACTGGAAATTTTTTATGCTTTCTTGATTAAATGCTTTATATAGAAATAAATATTTTGAATGAAATAAGAATCTTAAAAAATTATGCCTCAGATACATCTGTATCATAGCAACATCTCAGCTAGAAAATAGTAAATTAATTAATTGACAAAAGATTTTTTGTTTCCATTTAAACTTCGAATCAACCAACGTAAATTAGATTAACAAATACAATTTTAATATGATGATAGAAAATTCCGGAGAAAAATTTGAATCCCTCTCTCCAAAAATTCGAATTAAAAACAGCCAAATTAACGAATTTTATAGTCATTGCTTAATTCTATTACTACTAAGCACTTTTATCTAGTGCGTATGAATTAATTGCAGATTAATTATTCTTGAAAATGATTTACAATACATTCTTTTACTCACGGTACTAGGATATCCTTTGTTCAGAAATACCTTTTATAGAAATTCTTCAGCAAAAGAATTAAACAGCACATACCTCGCAGAAAGCAAACACAAATAGATAACTAGCAAACGATATTAAGAAAGTACATCTAGTTCTCGTTTGGTACCGCGCCTGTTAATAAATAATGCAAAATGCACTCATCTTTCAAGCTTTTCCAGAAATCCGAAAAACTTTAGTAATTTTCTTTACTTTTACTGTTTCGTAACATACATAAAAAAGACAACAAGTGATATAAGAAGGGGGGAAAAAAACTCGAAGAAGTAACGAACCAGTAATGTCGTCGCAAAAGACTGTCATATTCTATTAATTTATTTATTTATGTTACCTGAATATGGGATTTTAAAGACCCTGGGCGCGTGAGTATATCTGACAGGTGGTCGGAAACACATGGCAGATGAAAACAGGTTGTGACACTTTTCGAATTCGAATCCATTTGTCTTATTGGAAAAAATTAATGGCCTATGAAAACATCGATAAAATTTGTGCCTTATGAATATATGCAATTTTTTTCATTTTCATCGGGTGAAACGACTCAAAATGAAGTAAAGTATTAAAATATAAATTTATAAATCGCTTATAACAATCAGGAGAAGAAATAAAAATAACAGAAAAATCATTCAATTTAGCTATGACTGTAAATGATTTTTCTCTCATCTTTTTTGATTATATAATATTAAATATAAATTTTGAATAAACTTTCATGTGTATATCGGCCCTCTATAAGCCAGATCGTTTGATTTAGTTGCTATCAAACTTGACACCTAAATAATTTGGGAGGGTGTTAATGTGGCATCTCAGAGTGATATCTTTGGAATTTTAATTAATAAAAAATATTGGATATTTTGATGCTTTTCTTTGATAATTTCTTTAAATATTAAAATATAAAAATCCATTTTTACATCATATTTTAAAATTTCAAAAATTCTCCTCTTTGGAATCATGTCAATTTTTCGCCACACACATCTATTTTTTGCTTTTAATAAATTTAAAAATATTTTAAGCATATTTAAGAATAATATATTTTATCAATGAAATGAAACTCAAATCGTTTTCACTGTTACTTGAAAATTTCTTCCTGACGTTTATTTTCCTTGTTGATAATCAAGATGTGATGATTCCGCTTATTTTTTATATATTGAGTAGATACATACATCTAATAATTTTTTTTTAAATTGTTGTACTCGCAATTTATGTTTATCTTTAGAAAACAAGTAAACCGGAAGAATTTAGGAATTAATTATTAGGATTATTAGAATTATGAATTAAAATTAGGGAAATGAACAGAATGGACAAAATGGCGAAAATCAAAAATAGTATGAATTATATGTTTATCAAAATTTGAAGTTTAAAAATGCTTTGCTACGGTAACCGTAAGGACCAAGTTATAGAAGATATTTAATTAAAGTTTTGGCAACTATTGATACCGACGAATTAACTTACCGCTTAAGGCAGCTAGTCCTAAATAAAATAAAAAGTGCCTTTATCCAAAAAATATTAAAATAGCATTTCATGTACTTATAACATACATATTAAATATACAGAATTGTAGGTTTGATTGTCAAAGACACACTTCAGCAAAATAAATCTTATTAAATAATTAAAAGTAAATTGTTTATTTTCGTAAAATAGTTAAATTGTTATTATTCTCGGAAAATTCTTAGTTCCATTACCTTACCGTTAATCTTGAAAATTAAGTTAGCTACGCACATGACTGAAAATTTCACCGGAACAAATTTACCGTTGCCAAAAATGTGAAAGAAAAAGAGAATGACAAAGTCAGGCCTAATTATGCAATATAAATTTAAATTATGTTAAACTTTTTAACTGGTTGAAAAATCTTTATGTTTGTTTATTTTTCTGTATTAATTTCATTACTATTATTCTTTTAATAATCTTTAGCTGCATAGTTTTAATTTCTGCTTAACAACTTCATACTTATTTAAAACTAGGATGAAACAATAAAAATGAACATTTTTGACATATTAACACTAACTTAAATTTCTTTCTTTCAAGCAATAATTGAAATGAAATTGTTACATTAAAAATGCAATTAAACGAAAGAGATTTAAAAAGGGCAAGTATATGTAATGTAATATCAGTAACATGTATCATAAATAACAATAATTGAAATTATTGCTATTCATACCATTTATTGCTATAGTTTATATTGAAACGAATCGGAAATAACTGGATTTTTTTTATATATTTCGTATTCTCAAACAAAATAAAAAAATAAATAAAATAGAATAAATAAAAGAAATAAAACAGCTTATCTCATTTGAATTGCCAGCTTTATCTCTCATGTCATTCTAGTCAATCAAATCACACTCGCTTTATCTTTTGATTTGATAGGCGGATTTGACACGCTTTCATTCCTTTGTAAAAATAATAATAGAAATTTAAGTATCTGCAATCTCGTTATCTCAAACTTGTTTCGTTTTAGAGACAAAAAAGTGAGCAATAGCACAAAATAACACAAAGGAAATTTGCAATGAGAAAATATTGAAATAGCCAACAAAAAAAAGTAAAGTAAAAACGAAAGAAAACAATTCTAACATGGAAATTTCGTAAATTCATTGTGAATTCAAAAAAACCTTTTTTTCGAATTCACAAATTCAAAAAACCTTTTTTTCGAATTCACAAATTCAAAAAACATTTTTTACCAATTCACAAATTCAAAAAACATTTTTTTTCGAATTCACAAATTTAAAAAACCTTTTTTTCGAATTCACAAATTTAAAAAACATTTTTTTTCGAATTCACAAATTCAAAAAACCTTTTTTTCGAATTCACAAATTCAAAAATCCTTTTTTTTTTCGAATTCACAAATTCAAAAAACATTTTTTTCGAATTCACAAATTCAAAAAACATTTTTTTTTCGAATTCACACAGTAGAAGTTATTAATTATGAACGAAATCCATGTAAAGCAAATATGTCTTTCTCCTTATTTAAATACAAGTGAACACAATAATTACCAAACGAATAAATGAAAATGATGAATAACGCCATCTTGTTTTAGCCTCTAAGTCCTTACCATATTTAAAGCTAATTCTGTCTACGCTTAACTCTCTCCATATTCGTATGATTGTACATACGATATCTCAATAATGCAACAATGTAGATAAAGGAAATTTGTTTTGTGATCTTAAATTTGATGTGATCTGTTTTGTGTGAAATTTGTTTTGTGATCTTGTGTTATAAAAAATGTAATTCTATATCAAATTTTGGAATCAATCAGGACACAAAATGACATCAAAATGTATATTTGGTTTCTTTTACGATAGTACGAAGCACAAAACGCTCTTGTGTGGCACTCTAATTTGTACAATCTTGACGATGACAGCATTTGCCAAATATTACAATTTTCAAGTGAAAGGGAGGGGGGAGGATAGTATTTTTATTATCATGAGAGAAAGTGTCGGAAAGGCTAATTTCCCTGACTTCATTTTGTATATTTTGTTCAGCTATAGCATGAAAATTTAACTATTTCAATAAAATGACGAGTCATAAAAATTAATTTGCATAAAATACAAACTCATGTTTCCCTCCTTAGACTTTATCGTATACTTAAACCGGCGGGAATAGTCCCCCTAAAACTTTCTAGCATACTCTCCAATAAAGATGTTGTCCCTATCTACGTATAAAATAATATCTTGAATGACATTGGCGACCAACAGATAAGAAATACTGATGTTCAGCCTGAATCTAGAGTACGGTTTTCGGCGATTAATCCCGGGTTTATGGTTAATAAACGTATCGAAAATCGAATTTGTATTTTGGACCCTGTTTTGAGACCGATAGCAACCAAGAGTTGACATAGAATTTCAACTGTAATCAAAAATTGTAATTTGTTGTAATTGTAAATTGCAATCAAATGTCACAAAATGTCACATTTATGTAAGTCATTGCGCTTTTGAATCATTGCGCATTTATGTGCAAGCAAAATTACTGACTGACAAACGGTCGCCCCTTTCACATATTTGTCTCAAAATATGATTACAATCTACATTTTAGTTGCTAAATGAGTAGACATCAAATGTAGTTATTTTATCTTTTACTTTTTGTTGTTATCGTGTTTACGTGCTCTCAGACAACCGGACAAACAATTTTCTCTAAGTGTTCGTTCAATTTTTTCGTAAGAATCTGTCAAAATTTGACAGAAATCTACAAATATGATGTAATGTTTATGTAACAAAACTCATTCGTCTTACTCCAAATATTTTTGAGATATCGTATTCACAGATGGAAAGACAGATAGATATAGTCACAAAAATGGGTTTTTCGAAGCCAAAAAGGTTTGAAATACGAAGATTCATCACACGCTTGAGTTCGATTTTTTTTTTTTTTTTTGACGATTACAATATTTACTCTTTAAACATTTCGTAAATGAGAAAGTAAAAATATACTAAGTTTTCTTGTTTACCTTCATAATATAATTCATTATGGAACTGGATTATTCATTTTGTACCACTTCCCTCCATCGATTAAATACAAAATTTGATATATATCTGCAACCTTGTTGCTAAAATTGAAATTAATTCATCTGGTTTTGTTACATTTTTTTAATCAATGTGTTCGTACACAAAGAAATAAATCGACTACAAAACAGTTACTTAGTAAATGTGTTCTAGAATTTGTTAAAATAAATTATTACTTTCAAAAGACAATTTTTGACGAAAATATCAAATTATCTTATTAAATATTTCTTTTAAAATAGAAGGTTTTTGTTTTATACCTTTTCAGCTAAGAAAACATATTTTTTAAGTTTTAAAACAATTTTTTTTGCCTTTAGTTTGCATGTTTTTGTTTCGAAGTATTTTTTAAATACATTTTATTCAAAAAGTGAAAAAAATTTATAGCATTTTGCAGAAAAACTATCCTAAATATAGATACATACCTTATATATTATATAAAGTCCATTATACCATTAAATCATTTGGATAATTCAAGATTAATTTAAATACATTAAAATAAGCATTTATTATCTGTTTAAATATTGTAATTCAACTCATTTTTTTACTGAGAACAGCAAATGTTAACATGATTAAATAAGTTTGTAGCTAAATTAAAGATTGGTACATTACTATGTTTCACCCACTTAAATTAGTTTAATTGCATTCTTTTATAGTTTATAGTTTAATTAATTAGTTTAATTACATTCGTTTTTAGTTTGATAACTCCAATAAATATTCTGAGGGCAGAACTTCGCATGAAATTAATCACAAAAAATTGTTTGGAAGGTTCTGAAAGAACAAAATAATTTTATGTTCGAACGTTAAAAAAAGAAATAAATAATAAAATAATTTCATTGTTCTTATGAAAAAGGGAAATTGTATCTAATGTATTTCTTGTATCTTGGCGGATACAATGACCTCATGTAACTTTAGAATTCGCAATCCGGAGTTTTGTAAAGAATTCGGTTTGAAAATTCGGAGTGAAAACAATGATATTAAGTTGATCGGAATAATTATTATCTATCTGTACTTATATAAAGCTCAATGTGTGTGTGTGTGCATGTGTCGGCGCTCTACAGCCCAGACCGTTCGACCAATAGCTACCAAATTTGGCACATGCATACCTAGGAGGTCGGGAATGTATACCTGGGTCTCTTTTTTTTTTTGAATTTTTAGTTAGAATTTTAATTATTAATTAAAAACTAACTTTCCTGCCAAAAAAATCTCTTTATTTCCCCACCACCAAATGAGTAAGGCTTCAGTTTTTTTTTCCCCACGCTAAAGAGGATAGGCTTAAGAAATTTTCTGCAGATTATTTCAAAGGATTCTGTTGTTTATTTTTTTAATGTTTGATGCATTTAAAATTAAGCATTGTTAATTAATCGATCTTTCAGATTCATTCTGAAGTACTTTTGAATTAAAATAAAACAGAATAAAGGAAATTAAAAATTTCTAATCTGCAAAGCGTTACCCAAACTGGAGTAGAAAATTCACGCATTTGTGTTACCATAATTGGCGTTGAAAATTCGTGCATGCGCATTGTGTTCTGATTGTTGACAACTCTATTTTCAACGGATACGGACGTTTTGAAGGCTTAACCTGTTTTCGACCGATTATTTTAAACGATTCTTTACTTTCTTAGAGTTTCATGCATTTAAAACTAAACTTTGTTAATTAGTTGATCTGCTCATGATGAATCTAAGAAAATTTTGTAGAAAACTTCTTGAGATATTACATAAATTAAGAAAGATATTCTTTAATGTCCATAAGGTTTAGTATAAATACTCAGTGACTCTGTTTTCAGTACTCATATTTAAAAAAATGCTTCGTTTCAGTAAAAAAAAAAATTATTATTATATTAATTGCAATTTAACCATTTCCGCTTTAATTTATAGCATACATTCTACGGGGGCTAACAGAAAATGAGAGAGATACATATTACGCTATGGTTGAAGGCCTTAATAATATTATGAATGAATTATATGACTATCAAAATTAGTAGCATTAAAATATTTTGATGAAGAAGCTATTAAAATAGGAGTTACATAAAATATTTAATTATTAAAATTTTAACGAGCATTAAGATTGGTGAACCGGCTGGTCGCCAAAGACGGCTAGTATTAAAATAAATTAATCCTATTGCATTTATTTCATTTTGGTACATCCAATGAAGTAATTGCCATCAGAATCTCATCTCAAACTTTTAGTAAAGAAAGGTTTTTTTTTTTTTTTTTTTTGCATTCTGAGATAACACAATAATTTTGACACGAATAAGAACTTACCTCATGGAAAATAAATAGAGCTCATTCTGTTCCTTCTGTTTTAGCAATTCCAAAGAATTTGTCTGCTTGTAGAATAACATACAAAATTCTTCTCTGAAAAATCATTTCTAAAATTCTCAACCAAAGATGAAATACGTAACAAATCAGTAGAGGCTTATATTTTCATTGCTGATCGCTGTTATACCATCCGGAAGACTGCAATCATAACAGTTGCCATCCTTTGATTCTTGCTACCTGTATCCAAATTAAATCAATATCTCCTATTCCTTAGTTAATGTCATTGTTGTTGTGTCACTCTTGTTACATAAATAAATATATTTATCGCTGGAAAGCTCGATATAACCAAATCCTATTCTTGATACGGCACTTTTGATTGGTTGACTTTAAGCAATTATATTCTTGTTTCTTTTCAGTAATTCCGGAAGCACAGAAGTATTCTCAAAATTTCAAAGAAAATTTAAACTTACAACTATGAAGCTGAATTCCCTAGATGGGGAAGAAATAATATAATATATTGAATTTATTTATATTCTAGCTGCCATCTGCTTTCAATGAACAGTTCGTTCTTCTGGAATATTGATGTTCCTGGTTACTAAGCTTTTGATATGGAATGAGATAATTAAACATTTTTCTTGCTTATTTAATAAGCATAAACTTATAGTTGATTGATTCTATAAATTTAACGGTATCAATCGACTACAGATTAATAAGCGTGCAAATGAAAAGCATATATAACTATGAAATAAAAGTGGAAATAAAAATCATATGATGGAGTTAAAAATCTAAAGAAAACAATTTTTATCACAATTTTTTTATTACCAGATTGAGTGGTATGTTAGAACTATAGAATTGGTTTTAATTTTATCATAATACTAAAAATACCGTTACAGATTTTGTAACAAGAATTTTAAAAATTTATTAAAACAAAAAAAGATGAATGGAAATTAAATTGTTGTTATTAAAAAGATAATTTTTGCGAAATAAAGTTTTCAGAAAATTTAAGTGTAAACACAAAAACTATTAATTTTTGATTAATTTATATTGTAATTAATTTTTAGACTTTGAAAAATTGATATTAACCATTCTCTTGTCATGAAGACCACTTGCGTCAAATTTTATCAAAGTCGAACAAGAATTGTAGATTTGTATTAAAAAATACAAATAAACGTCCATTTTTATATATGTTGAAGATACATGATTTTTTTCATCGAGTTTTTCAAAAATTTAATTCATGCCACATTGATTTATTTTTTATTCGCTTTGGCTATCAACAAAAAAAAAATTATCATATAATCTGCAAGATAATATTGTTTAACATCTTAGCAGAAATATCCTTTTCATTTATTTTATTTTATTTATTTATTTTTGTATAGTATTCAATGTAAGTACGAAAGTAAGAGAAATTTCTTATTGCTTTTTTCAATTGAATATAATCCAGTAAAATCCTGCAGTAAATTAAAAATTTAAAAAAAAATTATTCACTTGCGATGATTAAGGACACAATGCTATACAAAACAATTTCGATGTAAAAACGAATTTTTAAATTCTCAATTTCGATTTTGTTAAATCGAAATAAATTTGAGTTGTAGAAGGTATTTTAACGTTATATTAATAGTAAATTTAAGACAAAGAAAACAAAATTAAATTATTAACGAATTAACATTAAAACGTTCGAATTAAATTCCATTAAAAAAGAAAGAAAAGGGAGAAACTACCTTGGATACATTTTTGTTATCCGCATATCCATAAAAGCAAGAGTTTATAATCCTAGAGATTGACAGGCATTTTTAAAAAGATTTTTACAAAAGTTTATCAGTTTTTTTTCCTGATTCATGTAACGTTACAAGTTGAGCCTTGAATCTTGAAATAACCAGCAAGAACTAAAACTTCTGTAAAAATTATGACCCGGCAACTCTTTCACCACATTTTATAGCTACCAGATTCAATTAAGGCTTACTTTACAGTTCAGTAAACGCTTTTAATGGATGTAAAAAATGTTGTAAAAACGCTCCTAATTCTTTTTGAACACTTGCTGAAATTGATTTGGGGTGAAAGAAACTGCCAGAAACCATAATAACTTTGTAAAGGTGGTCGAAAATAAAATCGTCTGGCTTTGATTCAGTTAAACTTGTTTTTTATTATTATTTATTTATTTTTCCTTATTCATTTGTTTAAAATCAGATATAAAGTACTCAGAAAAACTTTAATGAGTTAAATGAATACTAATGGTTTTTGACATAAGAATTTGATACGGTCAAAACAATGGTTTATAGTTAAAAAAATGAAAAAAAAAATTAAAGCATTTGTTATGTATGTAAAAGATATCCAGTTGTAAGAATGTAAAAATTTTATTTCTGTACTAAAATAAGACATTAAAACTTGTTCAGAATATTTGGGTCAAATAAAAAATTCCAATCAGTTTTAATTAGTCATTACTGATTAAAAACAATTAATGTTAAAATCCATAACAATTATCAGTTAAAATCCAGTAAGTAAAAAAAGATTTTTTTACCTTACTTACCAATCATTATATTAATTAATTTTTTGTGTATGTTGTTTTTAAAACAGATGATCAAAGTGTAAGAGATTCAAGACTGTACTCCTTTTTCCTCAAGTGACAATATATATTGAGTAATAAAGTCTCCTTTTTCCTCAGGTAGATTTATTAAACTAATCAAATATCATTTTTTTAATTCAACAGTAGATTTGTATATGTTGGTTTTAGTTGAAAAAAAAAGCTACACTTACGCATAAAGTAATATTATTTTTGTTTTATTGTAATGTAGTACAAAGATTTTTCTGAAAAGGAAAATGTTTTCATAGAGAAATAGAATATATATGATAGACATTGAACAAAATATACGTATACTGCTCGTCAAAATTAAAAGGTAATCAGGGGGTGAAATGTATTAATTCATTAAAAATTTCAATCAGACAGAATAATATAATTATTTATAGTAAGTAATTGCAATTGAACGCAAAATTGAACTGCCATGAATAGATTACTGTTTAAAATATGTAAATAGTTAGCTGGTTTAAAGCGTTTTGACATTTAAGTATATAATGTTGTTTAAAGTTAATGCGATTTCTAAAAGGGATCGCTGTTCATTAGTTCATGCCTCAAAGAGGATATTTGAAAGAAATCTAAAATAGAGTTTATTTGATAGACTCAATAGGTTATTTGATAGACTCAAAATTTCAAATTGAGACTTCCAAAAATTTAATATATCTCAAAATGCCATAGAATACAGAAGAAATTTATTTGAGATAAGGCATTCACCTTTCAAGCAATGAACTAACCAAGTGCAGACTGTTCATGAGCAACAAAGAGAAATAGTTTAATCTGGAATACCTTAGTTGTTGTTATTATAATCGATTCGCAGATACCAACAAAGGGCAAAAAAAAGGTTGCTTTTAGATCTTAAAGCTGCTATATTCCAAACATTTTAATGCTGTTCGAGGTCTTTAGGAAGTTGGACATTACGGAAAAAAGCCAATGATTACTTCATCACAATTTCATCAATAATGGAAACTTCAGCCTATCTCTTCAACTTTCAAAGGTAGATTTCAACATCAAGCTCAATGAAATCAAAAGGAAAAAGACAATTTTCAGTGTATTGATAAAGCCAAATACGGCGAGGATTGTGATTCTAAACTTTTTTTGATCTGGAAAGAGAAAGAAACAAGAAATTCGCCTGTCCTTATTCATGAAAGATCTGACTTTCGCGGAAATTGTTTCACATTTTGGGGAGGAATAATCAAAAAATTGTCGCAAATATCGCAAAACTTTGATTGAGGTTTTGCAACTGGTCACTGACATGTGAACTATTTCTTGGAACACTATGTAAAACCATTTTGGTGTTTTGTTGGCCCAGTTTCTTTGTTTAAGAATGAGCGCCAATCTACAACTAATAATAATAAAGCTCCAGAGTCAGCGCATTCACCACAGAGACTTGGAGAGCGGAATGGAAATATAATATTAAAATTACAGATGGCAAAGAATGCTGTTGATGGGCAAAGTTAAAAATTGATAAAACTCTAAACGATTACTGGAAAATAAATGAATTATGATAGTTATGGTAAAATGTTTTGCAAATATTTGTACTCTAATTCTTGTTTATTAAAAATATTTGGAAGTTAAATGAAATGCCTTATCGATATTGTAAAGCAAAATTATCTTTTCAAGTAAAAACTATTTGGATTAACGAGCTAAAGGTTCTTTATGGAATCTATAATAAAGAAATCCTCAGATAATTTCAAGAGAAAAATTTAGTAAATAGAAAACAATTCATATTCTCATAAAGCTTTACTTGTACCAGAATATTTGAAAATAGAAAAAAAAAATTAATTCAAATGGATTGCCTTGCTCATAAATCGATTCATACTCGATTGAAATGTATGGGATATCATGGGACACTGAACTGCAGAGCACGAAATCTCTCATCAAAATGCTCCACTAAAGAATGTTTTAAGAAAAGTGATACTCAATTTCTTGGTATTAGATTTTTTTAAAAATTTAGTAAATTACATGGTATAAATACGTCAAATTTGTAAAGCTATCAAAGATTTTTTTTTCTTGTCGTGTGACTATTTAAAGCCAAATTTTTGCGCAGTAACTTCTGAGGGTAAAGACACCTGAGCACCCGAGGGCAGAAGTCTGACTTCTAGCTCAAATGAAGATAGCACACACACGCACTCGCTTGCACAACCCCTTTTTATAGGGGGGCGCATTCACGTACCTCAAAGAGAGAACACAAGGAAGAAAAGAACCCTGTGCGAACCAGGACACGAACGCGGAACGCCTAGATCAGGGGGAAGATGCGCTACCCCTAGACCAGGACCTCGGCATCAGAGACAATCGTACATCATATTAAATAAAGATATGATCCGAAACAAAAGATTAATTTCATTCACTAGTGAGTCCATTTTTAAATTTCCGGAAGTTTGACTTAAAAACTTTTCAATTTAGTGAATTTGAAAACACAGTATTGTATACCGAATAATATTTTTGAACAAATAATTTATTTTATCATTTCTCAATGGGTAAACTTTCAATTTTGTTTTCTAATTTTGACGAGCAGTATAAATATAAAATATTCATTCAAATCCAGCTCCAAAATTTTAATTTCTAAATCGTTAGAAATTGGCTTTATTTTCCAATGGGAAAAATGCTTTCAATTATGTACATAATTGTATGTCTTTAAGGCTTAAGTCTATATTGCTGAAAAAGTTGATTGTATTGCAGTTGAGTTGTATTTCTGAAAAAATAACAAAGTCAGTTTCATTAAATATGACTAATAATCCCGGTTCTATTAAATTATCTCTGTTAAAAATAAAAAACGAATGTGTGTATATCTTTATATGTATGTTAGAGTTCTACAGGTCAGACCTATTGTTTGGCCTTTACAATTAAAATAATAGGATTTCAATCTTTGAAAAATTGATGGAATCATGAATATGCAGTTATATATTATATTATTAATTAATAATAAAAGAGATTTGCGTATATGTTGAAGCTCTACAAGCCAAATAGTTTGATCTAGAACTACCAAATTTTGCACATATATATTTTAGAGGGTGGGAATGTGCACTTTGCAGAGAGTGTTTTTTAATATTTTAATTAATTTGAAATTTTATTGGAATTTTAATTTATTTTTAAATTTATTGAAATTTTAATTTATTTTTAAATTTATTGGAATTTTAATTCATTTGAAATTTTAATTGGAAATTTCACTAAGCAAAATTTTGTCTTTTCCCCTCTATAACATTGAAAATTTTACAATACAAAAATAATTTTTGCATAATCTTAAAATTTAAAATATTTTTTTTCAACTATATCATTTTTTTCCATATTATTTTTGCCCTATTTTTAATAAATTAAAAAAAATGTTTTAAGCGTATTTCTTTGATAAAGAGAAACTCGCACATTGTAGATACTAAACATTGTTTGTTTCTTTTTTGATGATGAAAGTAGGAAGTTATGGCTTATTTATTCCATAATGAGTAGGTTTCTATTTAAAGCTTATTTTAAATGCACTTTTTGAAATTTGTTGCATCTATAATAAATGTTTAATTTCAAGCAAATAAGAAGTGATGGAATATTTTTTAAAGTGCATTCATTTTTAAACATTGCTGCTATTTAATGTTATGTAATTAGACGTATAAAATTATATTATTTTTTCCTATCACTTAATTGGAGCTTAAACCTTATCCTTTTCTCCAATTCAGTAATACATTGAGATACATTGTTTAAGAAGCGAAATGGTGCAAGAATTTTTAAATAATAGTTGTTAGATGTTTATTCACTTTTAAATTTAAAAATACTTCGTTCAGGAAACATCAAGAACAAGCTAGATAAAATATTTAATTGAAAATTTTAGCAATATTAATCCAGGGAAACCAGCTGGTCGTCATTGGTGACTAGTATTTAATAAAATAATTATTGGTGACTAGTATTATTAAAATAATTTATACATTAATTTTTTGGATAAACAAGAGTTTTATGACTAAAACTAACTGATTTATAAAGCTTTAAATATCACTTTTTCAGATCATTCCAATTACTTTCTTCAGGGTCTGCCAATAAAGGCAATGCGCTTCCCCAAATTGGTAGATGGTATTCTGAAATTTTGAAATTCAATGTTTTGCAACGCTGAAGTAAAGAACTTTTAAATTAAAATGCTTCAGAATATTTTATTAAATATAATTAGTAGAACCAGGAGACTGAATTAAAATTTAGATTCTGTGATTTTTTCAGCAACACATATGTTGACTGAAATAACTTATAAAATATAATTTTTTATACCACTTAAAGCATTTTTCCAATTGAAAGACATACATGTCTTTAAAGATTTGGAAATCAGTGATTGAGCCATGATTAGAGTAGATAATTCTTTCCTAAAACGTTTCCTAAAATATAAAAAAATACTTAAAAAAATAGAGCATACATATCAAAATAGAATGCAGCTACATATAATCACATTTACAATATGATTAAGTACTTTAAAATGATTAAAGGGGCGTCAATATAAGAAATAGCTTATTTCTATAAGTAAATAAATAGCCCATATGAAGAAAGACTAAGATTTAAATTTAAGATTTTAAATTTTCAAAATTGTTAATTATGATACTTACTATTTTTGTAAATTAAAAACAAAATGATAATGAAATCTAACATTTTTAAAGGTAATGACTCTTAAAAGATATTTCAGTGATATCAGGAAATAGCAGTAAATAACATCATTTAAAGCTAAAGCATTTGCAACACATTAGTATGGAACAAATATATATGCACATAAGAAACAATGTGTTACATGGAGATAAAATAGAAATTGTGAATATTTTTTTCAAATGAAATATGATCATATATTTAAAGACTAATCTCCAATCGTTTCTATTATCAAATAAATTATTAGTATAATTTTCATTTTAGAATACTGCATTGAGCACCATTTTAACAAAAACGTATATAATAAATACATTCAAACGGCACATTTTTTGCTGAAATGTTATGAAAAAAGCTGCTCATAAAAGAAAACTTTCTATAACGTTCTGTTACAGAATGTTCAAACTTCTAGAGGAAGTATAATGCTCAAAAATAAATCGGAACCACATCGATTTTCAATTCAAAAACGTTATCTTAATGGTGATTTGTTACATGCCCACCTATAAGGCCAATCTTCAGAATTCCGATTTTTTTTTTTTTTTCAAATTTTTATTTTGATGGAAGTAAAGGAAAAAAACGGATTTCCATCAAATAGGAATTACATGCCTCAAATATTATTTATAATAAAAAACACTCATACTTTTAAAGACTGAATTATTACTCATCCAAGAGATTAAAATTCGACGAATTATGAAAGATACCACTCGAGTGGATTTTCTAGTTATCTCGATTGATTGAACATGTGTGGGATACGTCAAAGCAAATTTCAAGTTCTCCTATTTTTCGCTGAATTAAAAATTTTAAATGCCCGTATTTTCTCTTCGCATAAGAAATATTTAGAGATTTAGCAAGCTTTATAAATCATATTTAAAGAGATCAAGTTTTTAAAAATACAAAAATGGAATATCATTATTCATCATTCCAATTGATATATTTTTAAAACTCAGAACTGATTCCCATTTGTTTTCCTTTTCAACATTATGTCTCTTGATTTCAGCACTTTTTCTTCAAAATACAATGAATGAAACAAATATGATTCTTTGAGTAGAAATGCTGAAAAAAGAAATGTAACATTGTTTGACAATCAATCAAGAATCAATAAAAAAAAATCAAACATGGTATTCTTTATTTTTTTCTCGCCCTTTTAGGAGGCAGCATACCTGAAAAACAATTAAGAAATATCTGTTAATAATTATTAATCTGTTAACAATTAAGAAATATCTGTTAATAATTATTAATCTGTTAACAATTCAGAAATATCTGTTAATAATTATTAATCTGTTAGCAATTAAGAAATATCTGTTAATAATTATTAATCTGTTAGCAAATAATAAATATATGTTAATAATTATTACTCTGTTAACAATTCAGAAATATCTGTTAATAATTATTAATCTGTTAGCAATTAAGAAATATCTGTTAATAATTATTAATCTGTTAGCAAATAAGAAATATCTGTTAATAATTATTAATCTGTTAACAATTAAGAAATATCTGTTAATAATTATTAATCTGTTAACAATTAAGAAATATCTGTTAATAATTATTAATCTGTTAACAATTAAGAAATATCTGTTAATAATTATTAATCTGTTAACAATTAAGAAATATCTGTTAATAATTATTACTCTGTTAACAATTCAGAAATATCTGTTAATAATTATTAATCTGTTAGCAATTAAGAAATATCTGTTAATAATTATTAATCTGTTAACAATTAAGAAATATCTGTTAATAATTATTAATCTGTTAACAATTAAGAAATATCTGTTAATAATTATTAATCTGTTAACAATTAAGAAATATCTGTTAATAATTATTACTCTGTTAACAATTAAGAAATATCTGTTAATAATTATTAATCTGTTAACAATTAAGAAATATCTGTTAATAATTATTAATCTGTTAGCAATTAAGAAATATCTATTAATAATTATTAATCTGTTAACAATTAAGAAATATCTTTTAATAATTATTAATCTGTTAACAATTAAGAAATATCTGTTAATAATTATTAATCTGTTAGCAATTAAGAAATATCTGTTAGAAATAGCTTATTTGAGTTAAATCGCTAGATTCAGAGATTAGGAAATAATCTTCATAAAATTTAAATATGTAAATCCATGCACAAGAATTAATGTTTTTTATATATTTTTGTACAATTCGAAAATTTTTGGCAGATCTTGTTGAAATTCGGTATACGCTTTCGGTATATGCTTCTCATCACAAAACGAAGGTCATAATTAAAAATATAAATTTGAAAGTTTTTGGTGTTTTTACTGATAAATATTCTGAAAATATTACTTTATAAAAAAAGGTGTTTAAAACATCTTAAAATATGAAAAATTATTTTTTTAGTGATACCATTTTTGTTTCCGCACAACTTTTTTTCGCTAATTTTAATAAATTTTTAAATTTATTTCGACGCACATTCAGTAACGATGATTATATTGATATGATGAAAATCAAACTAATTCATTGTTTCAAAATACCATTCAATCAAGTGCTTTTGTAAATATTAAAATCAAAATATAATAATTTCTTCCTTTGGATACTAACATAGAAATAAGATTTTTATTGCCGTTTCTGATTCGCAATGGATGCATTTTTTTTTTTTTTTAAATCATAATAATTTGTATTAGACTTGTTCTATTAAATCCATATTTTTCAATCTTATCAATAAGGAAATGATTTTTTTTTTTTTTACAAAAAATGCGATACATTTTAAAAATAACAATAAAGTAATAAGAATAAGGGAAGTTTTTCGGGTGAACCGGTTGGTTGCCAAAGACGGCTCAGTGAATAAATAAAAAGAAAATTAGCGATAGAATAAAGTAAGAATATAAATATAAAATTGAATTAAAAAATTTTAAAACATCAAAATCAAGGTTTTTCATCCTATAAAAAATTATTTTCTATATTTTAATGCATTTTAATTAATGCACCATGAAGTAGAAAATAACTTTTATTTTATCAAAGATACGGGGATCAAATCAAAAATCGTGAAAGCATGAAACACTGATATAAATACGCTTAATAAAATGAAAGTTACATATATTCATATACATTTTATTTTTAAAAAATATTTAAGGATTTTTTTTCCTTCTAATTTTCGAAGAGGTAGAGTTTCCTTACTTTATTTTTCGGCAACTTGATAATTTTTTGTTTTCATTTTTGTTTTTGTTCATAATTTCTTATATCAAAAATATTTTTTATTACATTATAAAAGTATGTTCGGCAGGCACTTTTTTATTTTGTTATTTTCTATCTTTTGACACTTCTTAGTTTCCAAATTAATTAATAGGATCTAAAATTTCTAAAAATCGATAAATATAGTTACGTTACTAAAAACACAATAAGTTCAGTAATAACAATTAGAAACGTATGAACCAAAAATCATTCAGTTTGCATTTGGCTGGTCAGTATTAGGTGAAAGAAGGAACTGCCCTTATTACCATTTTCAACTATAAAAGAAAGAATTCTTTTCTATTCCAGGAAGAGGAATGACCTTCTTTTGAAGAAAGAGGAATCTTTTGTAGAAAAAGGAGATCCCCTAATTTTGAGGAAACAAAATTTCATTTTTATATGCATAATATGTGGCGTTCGATTGTCACATTTTCTGTTAAGACATTTTGAACTTTCTTTAGTCCTTGAAACAAGTTAACATGCAGGGAACCGCTTAGACGTTTTGCGATCTCAGACAGCAGTCTTTTCTTTCTTTATTTATTTTTTAATAATTGATTAATTTCATAGTTCGAAACATTTTTAATTTCATCAACATGCTAATAATGTATTTTAGTTTAATTTTTATCTTTGTATCTTTGTGAAAATGTTTTAATTTATTTTTTTAATGCCTATAATGAAAAAAATTATTGAAGCAATAAAATTCTTGAAAAATTAATCCTGAAGATTAATTACTGATTTCAAAAATTATGATAGATTATAAGAGGAAAATAAGCCTCAAATAAATACAGTATTTAAAAAATTTTTTTAATGATCTATCAAATGGGTACAATATAACTATATATACCATCACTTTAGATGAGTTATTAATTTTTTAACATATTATAAATACGTAATTATTACTTTAATAATAATAACCTTCTCAATAATTACACCTTTAATTAATAAGTTCAAATTAATGAAGTTGATTTTCAATTAATACATTTAATTTTTAATACATAAATACTTTAAAGGTAATATCAAATTTTCAGTAAAATTATTTTAAATAATTTCTTCTTAGTTTTTCAGGTCGAGTTAGAAACATTTAACTATGCTGTGGATGGGGTCATGGAAAATAATTCTAAAATTGATATTCTTATCGATAGTCAGTCGTCTATTGAAGGTTCTAAAGTTCTACTAAGGTCCAATTTTTATATATGAAACATTTGTTTCACTGAGTGACTGATGGTCATTGCCTAGATGATGAACTCAAGAACCATTGCACTAAAATAGTGATTATTACAGAAGAAGAAATAGACATATCGGCTCCCTATTCTTATTCAAAATTAAAAGAAAAATTGTGAAGAATGTTGGATAAATGATGGCTCAGAATCGGGAAGGCGGAATAAATGATTCATTGAGTATGCGGATGTAACATTTTTTATATACAGCCTGGCAGGGCATGGTACATTCATATTTTTATTATCTGAAATTCTCTGAAATTCTCGATTCACCATATAGGAGATATGGAGTTCTCGATTCACCATACATGGAGAAATAGAAAACATAGATCACATTGTCTAGTGGAAACATTTCATCTAAATGAACCTTGAAATATTTTTTAAACAAATAGTTCGAAAATAACTCTTTGATAAAAATGATATTTTTAAAGTTGGGGAGATGTTCAGAATCATTCATTATATATGCAATAGATTATCTTAATAATCCAAGCACTTACCCTTTATTTACTGACTGTACTTTAAAGGACCATTTAAATCCAGCTGGTATCTTCACACTATGACTATTTTTCCAAACAGTATTTGAAAGAACACGAAGGATGTATTTTAAAACAGAAAGGAGTAGATATCAACTAAAAATGACATTAAAAAATCTTTAATTATGAATTACATTTTTTTTAAATAAGTAAAAAAGTTTTTCCTCCTTCTTGGGTTTATTCTGTACGAAAACTTAACTATGGTTCAAAAATAAATTTGAAAAATTGGCGATAAAATAATTCGGCAAATAAAGTGTTAATATCCATAATCTTTATTTTTATATTTTTTGTTACTTTTCCAGAATTTTATTTTACGCGAAACTTTTTTTTTTTTTACTTTGGATAACATGTATCAATTTTTTTTGTTCCTCTTTTCTCTAAATTATTTAACAGAATTCTTTTTTTTAATATTATCATTATACGTTCTTAATTTTTTCTTGTTTCTATTTCATGTGAATTACTTACTACATTTTGCTTCTTCGTTGTATATAACAAGTTTCTATGTTATGTTATATAAGTAGCATATCTTGTTTTGTTTTATGTTGTGTTAATTTGTTATTTTTTATTATTTATATATTTGTTTTATATTATACTTTATCTATTCGTTTTTTTTACATCATGCAAAAACGTTTTACATTCTTTTAATATTTTTCTTATATTCCTTATTATTATTCTTTTTTATTTATCGTTTATTCTTTAACATATATTATGCTCACTACTTTTGTTCTTTTTATGCTTATATTCCTTCTTCATTATATTATATATATATATATATATATATATATATATATATATATATATATATATATATATATATATATATATATATATATATATATATATATATATATATATATATATATATATATATATATATAAGTATTATTTTATGTGAAGCAGAAGGCAGTTTAAAGACAATGAAGATACTTTTAATTTCGTGACGTCGTTTTATTTCATTTTGAAGAAGCAGGCATATGTACAAGCGATGAGCACACAGAAAAGGAATGAGGAAAAAGCTCTTGGACATTTTATCCCTGGTCTTATATAACCTATGATTTAGATAGGGAAAACATTTCTTCATAGTACTAATATATTACGAGATTTCGATAGGGATTTTCGTTACAAGCGTGGACAAGGCAGGGGAAACACAGGGAGATTTAAAAAAGAATTTGCCTGATCAGCGATATTTTGTCTCTTCACGCGAAGTGTGGGAAAGTGAGGCTTTTAGCTGATTCAGCAATTTAACAAAGCTTCTCTTGAATTAATTAAGTAGAAACAGTGGAATTGGATCACGAAATAAGAGAATATTTTAGAATAAAGTAACTATGGGCTAAATTAAGATATAATCCTGAAAATTAATTAAATTGAAATTAGAGCTAAAATATCCTTACATATATATATATATATATATATATATATATATATATATATATATATATATATATATATATATATATATATATATATATATATATATATATATATATATATATATATATATATATATGTTTTTGCTCAGTAACTCGAACCAGTTTTACGCCTTTGGATAAACTAAGTAGGCGTGAAAAATAAAGGAAAATAAGTAATTAAGTATACACTAATTTATTTAATGAGGATTTTAATAATTCATTGTAAATACTTTGTGGATCTACTATTTTATAAATTACAGATTATTTTTATTTTTAAAAAATTTCCTTATTTTGCAACTAAGTTAATAGCATTTTTTTAATCGACTCAACTGGGCCTTATCGAACCAGAGGTATAATCTGCTTAGTTGGAATTCCGCCACGGATAATTTTAAAACCCCAAATATAACTGTTGAGTATCTGAGGAATTCCTACCTATCAGGTATTCATGATGAGGAATACCTAATAGGTAGATAAATTGCGGAATTCGAACCCAAATCGAGTCGTGAATCCCCAGGAGTGCTCAGATTTTTATTTGTAGTCCTACTCATAAAGGTTTTGTTTAAGGGTAATATATAACCCATAAGGGCTTTCTCAAAGTTTAAAACACAACTACAATTTTAGCAGCAAGAAAATGTAACAAATATCATTTACCTCAGTTGGTGCATTTTCGAGAAATCAAGCTTACTTAAATGAAAATATATAGATCGAGAGATAGCCAGCCTTTTGACGAATTTCATTCAAAATTCAATAAGCACTTATACTTTCAATGCTGAAACAGTGTACCAGATTTCATTTATCCATGGAGCATGCTTGAATTTTTGGGTTTATATGCATAGGAATATACAGATCAATTGAAGGTCAATCCCTTTTTAGATTTGATTCAAAATTTGTTGCGAATCTACACTATAGATGCTAAATCTGTAACCAGCTAGTTCCTTATGTTTTGTCGTCATCGTGTCCATCGGTACGATAGACAGACTTCTTGTGGATGAATTTCATTCAAAATTTGATAGCAAAAATATAACTTTGATGCAAAAGCAACATACAAAATTTCATCCGTCAGGCAAAAAGCGTTGTTGTTGTATCTAAAGGCACTTGTCATAGACAAGCCCACAGTCTTTAGAAGTCAATGATTTTAAGCCAAGGATGCGTCTCTTGTTTTTTCAGTTGCGCCATCTAGGCCAAAAGTATGACTTAGCTACACACACGTCACATCCCTTTTTACGGGCGAACTTCATTCATGCATTTCATTCACTCATCCACAGATCGTAATTTAGACCTGAATCAGAGAAACCCTGATCCAGTACCTCCAGTGGTATTACTCTCGACATGGAGGACTTTGTGATCACGACAGATTTATATGTGCGCCAGCCACCACCACACACGGTGAGTCTTAGGCCAGCTGGGTTCGAACTCGCAACCCAAGGGACGCAAATCCAACGCCTTATCCCGGCCATAAGCGTTTTTGAGTTATGTTCATAAAGCAACAGACATTAAGTCTTTTGTTTTAAATGTAGGGAAGTCATAAGCGCAGAAATTCGTTAAAATCTCTTGTTCAAATTTTTCGATGATTACAATATTTTCTCTTGTATTTTTCGTGAACGAAAAAATATAGAGACAGGAAGAACTTTGAACTAACTACGAAATAAAAGGCACAAGCTCTTTTTACGAACTGGAATAAGAAAATATAAGGCTGCATCAGGATCAAAAGTTAACCATTGGAAATCGGTACAGAAAAGTGATGGTCAATACCTTAAATCTGTAAATCAAGGTAGAAATGGCTGTAGCGGAAACGGTATTTTGCCGCTCTAAGCAGTGCATATTATGAGGAACCTCTAACACATTGACTGCAGTGTGACTCACCAGTGGGTCACACCTACTATCTAATTTTACCGAACCCTCTTCTTAATTAGTTTATTACTTTTCTACTATAATTAAGAGATAGCAAAGAAGGGGATCAACTAATTAGATTAATTATCTGTGTATAAAGTGCGAATAAAGGCAGTATAGTAATCGTAAATGATTCGAACTTGATATTTTAACAAATCTAAACGTTTCATATCTCCCTGAATTCAGAAAACGCATTTTTGGCATTATGTCTGTCCGTCTGTAAATACGATAACTTAAAAATACTTTGAATTAGACGAATTTTTCTGATTTTTATCAAATTTTAAACGTAATTTATTCACAATAATATTGGTCTAGGTTCGATTACAAATGTAGCCAATAACTCCAAAACGCAAAGAGCTAGTTAGATAAAATTTGGTACGGCACGTTTGGCATCTAAAATATAGGTTCTTATCAAATTTCGAACCACATCTGTCCAAGTATTGCCCTTCAGTCGGTCCGTACTTTCGCATGTATTTAACCGCAATGACTTATGAAAGGAATGACTTAAATTAATATCTAGATAAGATAGACACTATGTTATCTTGTGACTATAACTGTAACTCTGTGTTAAAATTTGATTTCCCTCGCTCGGCGTAAAGGTGTCCAACATATCCGTACAATGGATTTAATAAAAATGGTAGATCCACGTCAAATATTTTTATTTCTTAATTGTTATTCGCTAATGCCATCTCAGTCTTAAGCAAGGTCCATAATTTTATGCATTTAGATAATTGGAGAGTATACGAGAAACTTTCGCGGAGACCATTTCCGCTGTTTAAGTTATATTAATGTGCATAATAAATTATCTTTGGTTCAAAATTTTGATATGAATCTACACTATAGATGCTAAATCTGTATTCATTTAGTTTTTCTATTTTTGTAACTTTGTGAAAATACATATGTTTTTATCTATTATGATTTATCTTTTCAAGTGATCCACATATTTACAAATTATACTTGACAAAGTTTTAATATATCCTGATATCTCAGAGTTCATAGAAGCTGCTTTCTTAGATATCTACCACTGCATATGAACAATCTAGAATAAATGCAAAAACGATTATATTTGAAATACTTTCAGAAATAATATAAAATACAATAAGAAAATTTCACACTGATTGTACGTGTGCGTTTTATGAGTAAGTAAAAATATTTTTTTTATCCGTTTGCATTCGTTACTTTTTAATTCTAAAATAAATTTTTTCATTACTTTACTTATTATTCAGTGTATTCCATGCTTTTGTGGGGCCGCGGTGGTCTGGTGGTAAGGTATAGGCTTCGGTACCGGAGGGTTTCAGGTTCTTGTCCCGATTATACCGAAGAACCGTCGTGTAAGGGGGTCTGTTGCACGTTAAATTCGTCCTGCTCAAACGTCCTCCCGCTGGTGTGGTCTGGAGAGGAGGGGGTGACAGCTCAGGTGTCGTCCTCGTCATCTGACCAAGGTTCAAAATTACGTGGTCCGTCCGAAAATAGCCGTAGTGTTGCTTCAAACGGGACGTTAATATAACTGATCTGAACTGAACTCCATGCTTCCGTGTATTGTAATGAAGTCAATCGGAAGTGGTCAATTTTTCCTGAATTCTGAGCATTATAAAATTCAAGAATACTGTTCGTTTAAGTATCCTCAAGCTATCACTTTTCGTCGATTCTACCTCATTAAGGAGAGAGACGCGGAAAGATGAGCTCGTTTTTATCTCACGTTTATGAGAGTATTGTGTCTTTTCTGATCGTATTATATTATTTTAATTTAGTCGCGAGTAATTCGAGTTTACTTATTAAATGTAAACATCTCCTCCTTTCATCTTTCCTTTCAACCCTATTTTGACGAATGAAACCTATCCTAACGTATATGCAAAAGAGTGGAGGGTTTTAGAATCGGTTGGTAAGCAATAGAAATTTTTTCCCTTCATTTCTTACAGATCATATTTTCAAACTAAAATATTAGGGGATAAAAAAGGTAAGCCTAGATCTATATTCTACCGATAAAATGTGAATAAGAAGCGGTTATCTTCAGAGACCTATTAGTTCGTGCATCGTATTATTAATATTAATTGATTGACATCAATCACTTAAATATTTTTAGTTTATTTAATTTTTGGTAAGCTGAAAGCATTGATTGTTAGGAATAGAGCAATAAATGAATTTGGAAATACAAAAATAAAGAGGAAATGTATTAACATTTGAACTAAATAAATAATGTTTACTTTTAATATGTAGTAATTTCCATTCAGCTGTTTAAAAATATATTACGTTTGATGTTTCCAAGAAGATTGTACAATCTTATGCTTATCGTTTGTTTTTATTTTGTAATAACTATTATAAAAATTATACTTTTTTTAGCTAATTACGAAACATATATATAAACTAATTATAGCATGTCAATGAATAACATAATTGTTAGAGAAGATATTGTTGAAGCGGGAAAAAAAACGTGGGAATAACAGCGTAGTTAAAAAGTTAATATATTAAAAGTAATAAGAAAAGAACTTGACGAAAATGCTTTTCATTCAATTCAAAAATAAGTATACAAAAATATATTAACATAAGATTCAAGTTTTAAAATCTTTAAACGGATGAAAAAATTTATGATACAGAGAAAATAAATTATATTTTTATTACAACAAAAAATAAAAATATCACAAATTATATAAATTTTTTTTGTCGAAATTAAAGAATTAACTAATTAATTTGGTAAAATATCGTTATTTTTTATTATTTTTATCATTATCATTGTCGTTATTTTTTAATAAAATTAACAAAGTTAAAAAAAATCGTGTTTAAATCAGTGTATAAAAACTGAGAATAATTTTTTACACGTTAATCTTTTTCTTTAGCAAACTGATGATCCAAAGAAAATAAATTGCATTTTATTGCAACAAAAAGAGATTTGTTAAAATCATAGAATTAACTAATTAATTTATAAAAATAATCTCTTTTTTTTGTAATAATAATAAACTTCACCAAGTTAAAAAAAATCGCATACACAGGTTTTACACAGGTGTTATATTTTACTAGCAGATAAAAGGGATTAATGGAACAATGAAATAATAGATTAAATTATATTGTTCATTGTTTTCGACGGTGAAAAAATAGGCTGCAAATCATACGTAAAAATATTTTTAAAAATTTGTCAAAATTCGAAAAAGAATCATACGATTTAATATGTACCATTAAAACGATAGCGTTTTGAATGTTGAGATTATGCAAAAATCATTTTTGTAGAATAAAATTTTCGAAAACTGTCTTCAAAAACGATATCAAAATTTCGCTTAATTTTTAAATAATGTTATTTAAAACTTCTAATTAAGTTTCTATTTAAAATTACAAATATTTCACAGTATTCTAATTAAAATTTCGAAAAAAAATCGCCCTCAGGAGGGGGTGGGGAGCATATATAAAAAATAAACATTATAAAAACATATATAACTTGTGATTGGAGCTTTATTAACAACGTTTGGAATTAATAGAACGAATAATATAGAATATGCTATATTTAAATAAAGTTCAATGTTTAAAAACTGTAAAATGTCAACATTTCAAACTTGTCTTAATAAATTCAATTATACAGTCAGAAAGAAATCAAGTAGATATTTCATACAAGGCTATGAACAACCGCATCACCTTTAAATGACGTCATACATGTTTTTATATGTCTTCGAACCATAAGAAGATGTCCATGAAATTATATAAATTGCTTTTTATATACGCATGTTTAATGCACTCAATACCTACTTTTGATGAGAATTACTATATTCTATTTGTATTCTAGCCACTCTTGCCGACCAGCTAATTCGCCAGGAATATCGATTTTATTTACTTTAATTTAAATCACTTATGTATAATTTCATGTTCATGTTTCCTCCCCCCCCCCCTCCTAAAAAAACTAGCATCATATTTTTAAGCATCCAATTGTGACAGATGTTAAAATTATATTATTTTATTAACCTTACACCTGTTCTGCCCATAATGTGTATGAACTATCCAAAAGGAATCAAGTTCCATGATGTAATGATGCTATTAAAATGCATATAATCTTTTGAGTTTTGCAGTATACTGTAACTTCATATTCGTATTTTCCTTTTACAAACAGCATAAATATTAAACAAAATAGTTTTCCTTTATGTTTAAAAGGGGGGAAAGCTCAAGCGGTCAAATATTTGATGAAACAATGAAGGCAACTTGAATTTCAAC
The DNA here is from genome assembly GCF_947563725.1 of Argiope bruennichi. NCBI lineage: Eukaryota > Metazoa > Arthropoda > Arachnida > Araneae > Araneidae > Argiope > Argiope bruennichi. The sequence continues at coordinate 75,836,499 of NC_079160.1, forward strand.
TCAATAATGAAATCCACTGAAAAAAATTATGCAGAAATTTTTTTAAAAAATGCAAGAATGCATGGAAAAATTTGCGCGGCAGTTAAAATGATATTAAAAAGACATTTTTTAAAATTTTAAATAGGATTTAAAAGTCAGTTTTGTGCAATAATATTTTCTGGAATTACAGCGGGCAAAGCGCTGAATCTTAATTTTTAATTAATTGAAATTCTAGTTAAAATTTTAAAAAATCGCTTTAGGACATTTCTACCTTTTTAACCCTTAACTGGGGACGTGCGGTCTGTGAGACCACTTGCGATCCCCCTTATTCTATTTTTTATCTCAATAGAATGGATTGACCCCGTAGCTTCCTGTTTTGTGACCTTCAATACACGTGCACTTTTTCAACCGATTTCATTGAATGCTTTTTAAAATAATTCAGTTAATTCTTTGAGCGCGGTCTCTAAGATCGCATCTCCCTGTTAGTGTCCCAGTGATAAACAAGGCTTAGCAGATGGCGCTAAAACTTGGGCCCCGAAATATCATCCATTTTACTGATCCTATTATGAAGCAGTGCTCCAGACACTTTTAAATGAAGCAGAAAGTGATTTTAGTGATAAGGATAATTGTACAGAAGAGATTTCGATGAAACTGATTTTGATATGTATGTTCAAACATAATTAATTTTTCTAGTGATAATGTATTCTGAAAAATTTATAAAATATATTAATATACCAAGAGATATATATACAGAATTTATAGGTTGATTTTTATACTAGTTCTTAACCTGTATGTTTAAAATGCCCTAGAAAACCGTGCTATGAAAGTCACACAAACCGATAAAAAAAAAGGGCCAATTTTATCCATAGTCTTTTTTTTTTTTTTCATATAATTGTTGAATTTTACATTATATTGTCTTTTAAATATCTTCATATACTGTAAAAATAAATATGATATAAAAAATAAAAAGTAATATGTTTTTTCAAGAATATTATTTATTGTAACCTGTAATTTGAGAAGAAAATGTATGTTCCAACACATTTACTTTTAATGATAATATATTTTGAAAAATTTCTAAAACATATCTATATATCAAGAAAAATATCTGCAAAATATATTGGCAGTTTTTCATACTAATATATTCATTAGAAAATATAATTTGAGTGTAAATGAAATGCGGTCTCGTAGACCGCACCTCCCAAGTTAAGTCCTAAAATTTTCACTTCGTCAGTTAAGGGTTAATACATTCGTACTAAATTTTTTATCTATAAACCAAATGCTGTGCCCTATAGAGTACTAAGATCTGTATACATGCACTTTTATGAGTAGTAGATTTGTAAGTTATTTTTCAATGCAGTAAATTACCATTTATAAGTCTGTCAAAAGAATAATTAAAAATCATTTATAAATGGAAATATGCATTACTCAAATTTTAATAAGCATGTTTGATTATTACAAACTTAATGTTGTTAATGCAAAATTCATTTGGAAATAACCGTTTTGAAGTTTTTGCTTTTTCTTATTCAAAGAAAAAAGTAAAAACTTCTTTGCCAAAATCTTTATCGTCAAAATATTTGAACTCCAAATTTTGACAGATCTTTACATTTTAGAGCTCCCTGTATATCTTCCTCTTTGTGAGCACAGCAACTTAAAATCACTTTGTTTAGATGGATGAAATTTGGTATACGGTCATTACACCAAATTTGTATTTCTGACCGAAAGACTTCCTCTAAACGAAATTCATTCAGGGAAAGTGTGGATATCCAGCTGTCCAAGTATAAGCGAATATGTTAACTACAAAATTTAAAGTGCTAGACAGATGAAATTTGGTACACTGGTTTAACTTCTAAAACATATATTCGCACCAGATTTGGAGCAAATCCACAAAAGAGTTTATCTCCTGTGGATCTATATATCTCACATACAAGTAAACGTGATAGCCCAAAAATGCAATGGTTTATATAAATAAAATTTGGTATATGATTTAGTAACTACAATTGTATTATACCAAATTTTTGGTTCCGGTCGGTTAGAAAGAAAATTTCCAAAATGCATATTTGATCTGTTAGTACTTGTATTTACCACATTCCGACGTTAATAACCAATGATTACACGCTAATAAGCTGTTTCGTAGCAGTTGTTTGCCAATGGCATTTATTTACCAATACACCAGTTCCGGTTTTCTTTACTGTCTATAAAGCATATAAATATAATATGCGGATATCTGAAAGCAAATAAAAAAAAACACGCATGAGTACTTGTGTTCACGGTGGTACCGAAGATCCAAAATTTTCATGCGAGGGTGGAAAAGAAAATAATACTTTTATTCCACAGTATGCAAAAGGGTTTAGATGAGTTTAGTTTAGTTATATTAACGTCTTGTTTTAAAGCAAAACTAGGGTTATTTTGGGACTGACCTCGTAATTTTTGTGGTCAGATGATGAGGACGACACCTGAACTGACACTCCCTTTTCCGAACTTCCACAGCACATCAGCGGGAGGACGTGTGGCCTCGACTTATTTAGCGTACACCAGACCCTCTTATACGACAGTTCTTCGGTAGAATCGGGTCTCGAACTTGAAACCTTCCGGTTTCGAAGCCAAGACCTTACCATCAGGCCACTACGGCCCCAGGGTTTCGAAGAGGCCATTACCACTGGTTTTGAAAAAAAGAACATTAACTTATTTCCGCATTATACTAAGATCATTAATTAAATTTTAAAATTAAATAATTATCATAAAAAGGAAAATTTTATTCCTTTATGGCGCATCTTGAGTATTGATTACACATTTTCTATTTCACAAGATTTATATACATGCAAGTAGGTGTTTAATTTTTAAAAAAATCTTTAATTCATTGTCTGGTATGCTGATTATCTATATTTTCAGCCTTATCAATTGAATTTTGTTCAATGCATGTTTTTTCGATTGCATTTCGGAGAATAAAAAAAGTTCGAAGTCCATTGGAAAAAGATGAAATAGGTTCTGATCATTGTTTTTTTTTCAACAATTAAATTAATTAAATAAATAATTAGGAAGGAAGAATGTTATCTTTACACCCTAGAAAAATACTCCCCTCCCCAAAATGTTAATGATTTAAAAGAGGTAAAATTTTTATTTTAATAACTTTATGAAAATGTGTATAGATTTTTTTTCTTTTTTACCAACCGTCTTTGGCGACCATTTGGTTTGTGGGAATCATTCGTTGCCGATATTTTCAAATTAAACATTTTATTTAATTTGCTTTTAATGGCTTCCTAAACAAAATATTTTGAACTTCAAATTTTAATAAATATTTGATTCGATTATTATTTCATCATATTATTTTAGAAGCCTTAAGCTATTCTTTTTATTGTGCTATGTATTTTATTTTGTGCTGTGTATTTATCGACTTTTTCTATTTATGCTTTTATACAACCAATTATCTCACAGGAAAAAGCAGTAGCGTGTATAAATTAACGCATATTAAAATCTTTCCACCCTTGCTGAATCCTGATGTGAGCACCATTTCATTGTAAAAACAACAAAATCTAAAAAATATATCTTTAAAAAAATCATGCCTACTAATATAATTGTAATAATAATACTAATACATTGTAATAAATGGTGTACTATTATATAGTTGTAAATCATACGAGTATGAAATGGAATACTTCTTTAAATTTCAATAATGGAAAAAGCATGCTATTAAATAAATGGTGCAACAATGAAAATAGTTTGGATTTCATTCACAGCAATGAAAATATTGTAATAAATGGTGTACTATTATATAGTTGTAAATCATACGAGTATGAAATGGAATACTTCTTTAAATTTCAATAATGGAAAAAAGCATGCTTTTAAATAAATGGTGCAACAATGAAAATAGTTTGGATTTCATTCACAGCAATGAAAATATTGTAATAAATGGTGTACTATTATATAGTTGTAAATCATACGAGTATGAAATGGAATACTTCTTTAAATTTCAATAATGGAAAAAAGCATGCTTTTAAATAAATGGTGAAACAATGAAAATAGTTTGGATTTCATTCACAGCAATGAAAATATTGTAATAAATGGTGTACTATTATATAGTTGTAAATCATACGAGTATGAAATGGAATACTTCTTTAAATTTCAATAATGGAAAAAAGCATGCTTTTAAATAAATGGTGAAACAATGAAAATAGTTTGGATTTCATTCACAGCAATGAAAATATTGTAATAAATGGTGTACTATTATATAGTTGTAAATCATACGAGTATGAAATGGAATACTTCTTTAAATTTCAATAATGGAAAAAAGCATGCTTTTAAATAAATGGTGAAACAATGAAAATAGTTTGGATTTCATTCACAGCAATGAAAATATTGTAATAAATGGTGTACTATTATATAGTTGTAAATCATACGAGTATGAAATGGAATACTTCTTTAAATTTCAATAATGGAAAAAAGCATGCTTTTAAATAAATGGTGAAACAATGAAAATAGTTTGGATTTCATTCACAGCAATGAAAATATTGTAATAAATGGTGTACTATTATATAGTTGTAAATCATACGAGTATGAAATGGAATACTTCTTTAAATTTCAATAATGGAAAAAAGCATGCTTTTAAATAAATGGTGAAACAATGAAAATAGTTTGGATTTCATTCACAGCAATGAAAATATTGTAATAAATGGTGTACTATTATATAGTTGTAAATCATACGAGTATGAAATGGAATACTTCTTTAAATTTCAATAATGGAAAAAAGCATGCTTTTAAATAAATGGTGAAACAATGAAAATAGTTTGGATTTCATTCACAGCAATGAAAATATTGTAATAAATGGTGTACTATTATATAGTTGTAAATCATACGAGTATGAAATGGAATACTTCTTTAAATTTCAATAATGGAAAAAAGCATGCTTTTAAATAAATGGTGCAACAATGAAAATAGTTTGGATTTCATTCACAGCAATGAAAATATTGTAATAAATGGTGTACTATTATATAGTTGTAAATCATACGAGTATGAAATGGAATACTTCTTTAAATTTCAATAATGGAAAAAAGCATGCTTTTAAATAAATGGTGAAACAATGAAAATAGTTTGGATTTCATTCACAGCAATGAAAATATTGTAATAAATGGTGTACTATTATATAGTTGTAAATCATACGAGTATGAAATGGAATACTTCTTTAAATTTCAATAATGGAAAAAAGCATGCTTTTAAATAAATGGTGAAACAATGAAAATAGTTTGGATTTCATTCACAGCAATGAAAATATTGTAATAAATGGTGTACTATTATATAGTTGTAAATCATACGAGTATGAAATGGAATACTTCTTTAAATTTCAATAATGGAAAAAAGCATGCTTTTAAATAAATGGTGAAACAATGAAAATAGTTTGGATTTCATTCACAGCAATGAAAATATTGTAATAAATGGTGTACTATTATATAGTTGTAAATCATACGAGTATGAAATGGAATACTTCTTTAAATTTCAATAATGGAAAAAAGCATGCTTTTAAATAAATGGTGAAACAATGAAAATAGTTTGGATTTCATTCACAGCAATGAAAATATTGTAATAAATGGTGTACTATTATATAGTTGTAAATCATACGAGTATGAAATGGAATACTTCTTTAAATTTCAATAATGGAAAAAAGCATGCTTTTAAATAAATGGTGAAACAATGAAAATAGTTTGGATTTCATTCATGGCAATGAAAATATTGTTATAAATAAATTAATTAATAATTAATTAAATTAATAACTACTAGAAAATATTTTTAAGGATAATTAAATAAGATAATTAAATTTAGATAAAAAAAATTTACAGCAACTAAATTTATAGCATTAAAAAGCTAATTTTTTTTTAAATTTTAAGATGTAAAAATTAGTTTCTACCATAATATTTTCGGAAGTTAAACCGCGAAACCCTAAAAACTTCGCTTAATTTTTTAATTAATAAAATTTTCTAATTAAAAATTAAAGATCAACATTCTCATCTTTCAAAATATATGTGTGATAAGTTTGATAGTTCAAAGTCAAATGGTTTAGATTATAAAGAGCCAACACACATACATATATACATTCATATAATAAATACAGATGACAAATGATTGCAAGGTATTTTTTTCTTATATTCAAAAATATTTAAGCGGAAATTTGTTCATTACAAATACTATAATAACTGAGCATACGTAATGAAAATAAATATCATGGAATCTTTAAAATCTATTTTGTTCTTCAAATTTACAACCTGATAGCAGCAGTAGTATAGAAGTAGTGTACTAGAATCAAAAGTCAATTATATAAATCAACAACTGATAATTAAATAATTAAATATGATGAGTTGATAGTAACTGGCCTATTAACTTTTTTTAATTATCCATAAAATTTGAATTTTTTACAAATTTATTTTTTAAGAAAATAAATTAATACCATTTTTTTTTATCAGCCTATATTAGGTTTCTCTCAGTCAAAATGAAAATTTCTCCTCATTCAAATGAAAGATGAAAAACATTTTTTTTTATTTCGGGAAACCTAAAATTTCATTTTGATAAATTTACATTGAAATATAATAAAATTCTTGTTTTCAAGAATATATGAAATATATACATTTCATATATTTTCATACATTCATATATGTATAAACTCAAATACATAAATTCATATATAAAATGTATACATTTCATATATTCTCGAGACTCATATATAAATTACTTACTTTATTTCTGTTCTTGTCTGTATGTTCAGTTTCATCTGATAAATGTCTCGCATGGTCTCATATGCGAGGGTAGGATTAGCACTCTCGAATTTTTTCCATTCATCTGACCCAATAACTAGATAATCGTGCATCAAAATGAACTCTAACGCACATGATTTCAGATCATCATCCTGATGCATATCTGCTAGATACAAGATCTCAAGAATATTGCCCGGACAAAAACTGCCTTTCAGAAACTCAGCACATTTTTGCTTCAGAGACAAAACTTCGTACTTGTCTGCAGCGAAATATAACAAATAGACAGCATACCAGTCGAGATTTACTTCAGTGATGTCTGTGTACATGTACCACAGGAATCGATGCATTGTTTCAGAATCTAAATCTGATACTTCAGCATATTCTCCGGTATGTTCCCGCATGTCGCTGGTAAACATGGCCCTGAAAACCGGAGATCTGGCACTCAGAAGTGCTTTGTGGACCGGAAAACTCTTGCCACCAGCTCGTAAGGTGAAATCCGGGAGGATCTGGTCTTCATACAGACTCTGAAGATCTGATCTGAAGGACTGTGATATTTCGGGGAAATCGGAAGGATTAGGAAAGGCCATTCGAGCATTCTGATGACGATGTCGGCGGTTCGTCTTGAAGATATGTCGTTCAGTGTTAAGAATCGAGGTATCATTGGGTAGCCTTCCAGTTGAGACACGATCAGATATAAAGCTGAGTGGTGAGCTTGCGTCAGGTAGACTCTCAATCGAGGTGCGATCCGATATAATTACAGGGTCGTCATATTTTATTTCTTCTGACTTAACTCCTACAGACAACACACAGTTGCACTTTAAGGTCAATACATCTCCAGGCAGGTAGATGCTCTGCTTTGCAATCAGTTTTTCCTTTGTAATAAATGGCGGAAACGTCCATACTTGTAAGCCGTCTTTCTTTTCGAAGAAATGTTCAGCCTCAGCAATTTCTAATGCTTTGCCATAAACACTCAACACCTGCACATTCAGCACTACATAGCTAGGTCTTTTGGAATCTGTTTGACAGATCTCGATTTTTACACGTCGGTCACACAGATATCCTCCTGTCAAAGACATTTTTAAAAGCATCAACGGATAATCCTTTGAAGATGATTCTAGTGAAAGTGTCTGCTCTTCACCGACTTTAAGAGTACTAAATCCTCTTATGGGCCAATTGAAAATCCCTTTGTCGATTCCTATACAAGTACTGAGTGTGCATCCCTTGGGAGATGGGTCAATGCCACAATACCACATTCGGCAACGAAGAGTTAACGTATCTTCGGGTAGGAGAATATCCTTGTTTTTCTCGACAATATCTTTTCGTGGAATGATTGCAGACTGACCGAAACCGTGATTGACCGTGAAAGAATGATTTTTGATTTCAACATTCTTAAAGGGGGTGCCATTTGCATCGATAATGGACAGCTCATAATCAATCGATATTGTATCCAGCCCTCCATTTTTTCGATGGAGATAGAAACTGACTTCTTTGTCATCCTCAACCCCTCTTGGATACACTAAGAGAATCCACTGTGTTCCACCAAAACTGTTCACAACGAAAAGCGGACTGGTGAGCGGTTCGAGTTTCTTTTGCAAACAATACGCGAAATTTTTTATTTTCCAAGTGACTGTAAATCCTTCATTCACATCTGCCATGATTTTTCATTCGATAAAATAAATTTTAAATAAACAAGCAAAACTGAAACTCTAAAATAAAATAAGAAGGAGAATAAAGTAAATAATTTTGATTTAATTATTCTTTTCGAAAATAAATGTATTTCAATAATTCTACACATGCAATAGACTACCGCTTCTTTCTCAAAAAATACGAATTAGGGTATTCAATTCATATGCAATAAAAAAAAAAAGTACCGATTCTTTTTCCGAACAAATCAATTCCTTCGAGCATTCAGTTCTTCCGTCAAAAAATTTCTAATTCTTTTTCAAACAAATAAATTCATCCAATTCCATACAGTTCGACATGTCGTCTGTAAAATCTCGATGCTTATTTAGAACAGCAAGAGTTCCATTCGCAAATGCACACGATGTTTCTTTTTTCCAAATGTTATTTCGAAGACCAGGGGGGGAAAAACGATCCGAAAACGGTGTGCATTAGAAAAACAGATCGGACGCCTTACACACTAGACATGCAAATTCACGCTCCAAAATGTAACAAATGCGAGAGCTGTTCCCCCATAAGCAGCTTTGCATCTAAACGATACATTAAAAAAAGAAGAAAAAAGGTATTTTCAATCAATTCACTCTTGATAAGAGCCGAGGTTTGATTAGAGTATCGGGCGTTGCGTTGCTAAAGGAAGTGAGTGAACCGAAAGACGAAACTGATACTGCTATCTTTTTGTTTCCTCTGACATGTGGTTTACAAGTAGGCCGTCTCGTCTGTTATCGGGGAAAAACCGTTTTCTGGCCGGATGTGTAAATGCATGCAAATAATTACTGAAAGAAATGGTGTCCACTTTTAACTATAAATGAATGGTGGTTAAGTAACCAAATGACCGGATTAAAAAGTCCAGATTATTTAAGCAGTTAACTGTTTCGACCTATTCGGAAAATACTTATTTAAATTGTCACAAACATATTATATAAATATAATAATTATAAATATAATTGAACAATTATTATATAATTAGAAATATAATTATATAAATATAATTATTAAAAAATTATATATTTATAATAAATAATCATAATATAAATATAATAATTATCATAAATATAATTAAAATTTATATAAATATAATAATTGTCATTGAATAAACTCTTTATAACGCAAAATGTACTTTTTCCATGACGATTGGTTTGGTTTGGTTATATTAACGTCCCGTTTGAAGCAACACTAGGACTATATTGGGACGGACCTCGTCATTTTGAACCGCGGTCAGATGACGAGGACGACACCCGAGCTGGCACCCCCCTCTCCACACCACACCAGTGGGGGGACGTTTGGTCATGACAGATTTAACGTGCAACAGACCCCCTTACATGACGGTTCTTCCGTGGAATCGGGTCACGAACCTGAAACCCTCCGGTTCCGAAGCCGAGACCTTACCACCAGGCCACCGCGGACTCTTTCTATGACGAATTTACTCGTTAAAAACAGTTAATTGGTTAAATAGGCAATTGCCTAAAATTCCACAACTTTGGGGGGGGTCTTCCCCTCTTGAGATTATTACAGTACATTATTGCTTTTCCCCCTCCAGGGAAATCTTTTTTTTATATATAAAATTTAAAAAAAAGTCATGCAATCGAATTTATTTAAATTAAAAAAAATATTGTTTGCATTTTGTACATTCTTCCAGCAACATTAAAATTAATTTCCATTTGCAAATTTTATTTTCTGAACATTTTTGTTCAGTTAAAACTTGCTTAATTGCGAATTTTCTTTTAAATAAGAAAATATTTTTATAACTTAACCCTTCTTTGCATGATTTTTTTTTTTTTGTGAAATAAATCAGGGTGATATAATTCATGTTCTAGATTAAAAGAAAAATGTTTAAAAAATCCTATAAATATATATTATAAAATAATTTTTAAAAAAGTATGATGGAAATATCCATCATGAAATTTACATGTTAAGCTCAGTACAAAATCTTCAATGTCCCTCCCTTCGAAAATTATCCACTCATCATCGCTTTTATTAGCAAAATTAGATTTATTAATAAATCTCAGATTAGTTATAAAAGAATATTCAAGAAATCCCACGTTTCCTCCTACCACAAACAGCGGAATGGCAAGTTCAAACCCGCTTTAATGATTGCAACATTTGATTTTTTTTATAGCTACGTACCTTATTACGCAATAGTCGTGAAAGAAGTTGCCAGCAATAATCAATTTACATTGCACCTGTTTTGAGTACAATTTTTTTTTCACTAAATGTTACGATGGAAATTTCCATCAGCACGCAAAAAAGGGGTTTAATTGCTTTCAATCCAATAACTGAATATTACTTTCGTTGTATTAAAAATAATTTTTTTCTTCATTATATGGATAACATTTTAAAAATTTAACTCCATTTTCTTATATACAATATACAGAAACTGAATTTCTTGGAAGTGATTTGCAATTAAATGCTTTGCTATTTTAATTTATAAAAATTTGCTGCATTAAGCACCATTTGAAAAACTAATTTACTTTAAAAGTTTGCAAACTATAGCTTAAAATAAAAAATATAACCAACTATTCAGAAATAAAATGGAATAATTTTATTTACATATTTTTTATACAAAGACAATACAGATAACAATACCATTAGAGAATTAAAAATACATATATGAAAGATATTACGTACATTTAAAATGGAAAAATTATACCACTTAAACAGAAGTTTATTTACTACAGAATAAAACTTTTAAATAAGTTCAGATGAAATGGTTACACAATCATTTTTACATTGTTTAAAATCAAAAACGTTTTTTTTTTTTTTTGCCGATTATTTTGAACACCAGGCGTTAAAATATTTCAATAATTTTTTTTTTCCTTTCGTCTGTTAAAATATCTTAATAAAAATTAAAACTTGATTTTTTAAAAAATTTTACAAATAAATTAATATTTTAGTATTATCATTTGCATTGCCGAATGAAAATCTTATTTATCACATCTATTTTCTCAAAAACAACACTGCAATTTATTCGAATTTCATGCTCTCTAAAATAAATTTTGTATTTTTGCATTTCTTAAATGAAACACATTGATCCCCATGTTGATCAGGCATGGCGATCAAACTGTTTTCAAAAATTTTAGAGAATTCCTGATTGGTTGACCGGCCGAACCAATCAGGCATTCTTTGATGGAAAATTTAAAAAGAGAGCGGCTTAGTTTTAATAACCAAATACATTTAATATCACAAAAAATCTCAATTCTCTTAAAATATAGATAACTAAAATATTTCAGATTTAATAATTTAAAAATTGAGAAATTTAATTTTTTAAACTAATCAAAACTAAATTTCCAGTTTTTATTAAATGGATGTGATAAACCAGTAATATTGATAGACTTAGATTATTGTATGAAAGGCATGTAATTTGACTTCGTAACTACATACATTTACACGGATAATTGAAATATGAAAAATGTTTAAAAATTTAAAGTGCGATACCAGTTAATCCAATTTTAATCAAGTAATTGTTCATATTTAGAATATATTTTCTATTAATAGCTTAACACAAATATTTACATTTTATTTTTAAAAACTATTGAGAAATTTCCATTAAAAATTGAAAATTTACTGCAATATTTTCTACAAAGTTTACATATTAACAACTTTTTATAAAAAAAATTTATTTATGCTGTGTAGGATTAATATACCTTTAGAAAATTTATTACAACATTACAAAATAAATGCATCAGATTGCCTGGTGTTGGAAAATTTTGCTAGATACTCTAGTACATCTTGCAGTAAACGAGATCATAAAAATACATGGCAATTATAATACCAAATTTGTAAAACATAACAATAGCAATATAAAATATAAATTTATGATAGCAATATAAAATTTTACAAAATTTACATATTTAATAAATATCATTTAGAATAAAAATCAAGATTGATTCATAAGAATGGAATGATAGACATTAAAAAATATGAATTATTATTATTTAGATTGCTTGTTTCTTGTTTATGAATTTTGAAATTATATAGTCGATTTCCGACTCATCTCTGATGTACTAGTGTTTTGAAATTTTGAACTACTTCATAACTATGAATACTTTATAAGCTTTAAAAATTATTATATATTTAATATAATACTTGTAAATAATAAATAATTCGTCTTGGCATACATACAGATGCCAGTAATCAGTTATGAAACATTTTTTTAACTATTTTTATCAAACGCATTTTTCTGAATATTAATTTATTTAGAAATTAACATTTCCACATTGCTTTCAAAATATTTTTTATCGAGAACTCGGCACTTCAAAAAAAGAATCCAAACTAATTTTTATTCCTTAAGAATCTTGAAACAAATTTGAAGAATTCTTGATGTATCCTTAATGCAAACTTGCAAATCTAAGTTGAGATAATTTCCATTCTTTTAGATTTTTAAAGTCTGAGAACTTATAAATAAAGCGAGATAATTCTTATTAAATTCAATTTCTATGAATACTTTTGCATTTAAATTTGTAAATATCGATACATCAACTAACATATCCAGGAATTCAACATTTAGGAAAAGTTTGCAAGTCAGTCTCTAAAGACTCATTCATAGTCTTTAAATAAAGCTTTATAGCAATCAAGATTAGAAACAGTATTCATTTATTTTGATATTAAATATTAATAGCAATATCATTACACATTTGTACTAAAACTATATGATACAAGTAATAATACAATGATGCAACTAATACAAGTAATGATATAGGAATGAAAAATAACTACGCTCAATAGTGCATCGAGTTATAGATTTTACTATCAATTCTGCAAGTATAAAAATATAAAATCTATACTATATTAAAGGACAAAAATAACTAACATGCATAAGTAGCTAAAGTTCTCCATTCTTATATTCAATAAAATAACAGTAAATGTCCAAAAGAAGTTAAACTAATTCATTAAACAAGGGCAAAGCAAAAACAACCCTGTAAAAAATGCAATCTTTAGTATTTTTGTAAAGCCACAAGCCTCCAAATTCTTATAAATAAATATTTAAAAAAAGAAATTTATGAAAAGTAGGCATTTTGAGAAAAAAATTTAAATATCCTGCGACATTCTTTGAAATAAGGACAGCGAACGCTGAAAGAAATGTCGCTATTTCAACAAGTTTTCGTAAAATGATTATTACCATCTACATCCAACAGATGCACTTTGTGCTTTAAAATTGTAAAAATCTGAAGTTTCACTACATACAAATCAATCAGCTTGATAAAATAACAGAATTTGTGAAACTGTCAGACAGCCAAATTCTTAAATGCCAGTCTTTCTGTTGGGTAATTACTGATCTAGAATTGCAAGAAGTATTCGATGATAGTATGGTTCTTGATAACCATATCCAAAAGATGCGACTCACTGCCACCTCAGCAACTATGTCCAAAAATAGGCAATTAATGTCCATATCATTGAGTGACATCTGAAAAGAACAGGACAAAAAAAGATCTGAATAAATAACAATCAGAAGAATTTTCTTCGAAGAATGTCAAAACATAACAAAGCACCGTTTTAATACAGCTGAGTAATTTACGTTCAGAAATTCAAGAATACATTTGAAATCGAATCATTTAAATGAAATCCTGCCAAGAATTCAGTTTTAACCCGTCGCATGATTCTTAATACAGAAGGATAGGAGTTCGAAAAATGTGGACTTGAGTCAATTTTTTTTTTTTGGGGGGGGGGAGATTATTGACAAGATCTTGGATGCATTTTTTCTCAATTTGCCAAAATGAAAATTTTAAGCTCTTGCCACAAGTCACATGACAGCAACAATCTAAACAATGATCAAACAAGCGTCTCGTCAAATGAAAAAAAAATGTCTTCAGTTTGCTAATATATATGAAAACATATTTTTGCAGATGCGTAGCCCAGAAGAATAATATTTTGAAATTTTAAAACTTCGATTTATTTTACCACGGGAGGAGTAATTTATACAAATAAAAAACGGTAAGAGATACGTCAGTTTACACTGCGACAAAAAAGCAGAAGGAGCAAAAACATTATTTCCCTTCAGTGTTTTTATAATGAGATTTTGATAGAGACTTTTTATATATGTAGTCTTAGAAAAGGAGAATTTAGGAATCTTTAAAAGAATGTTGTAAACATTCAGGATTTTCACCCCTTCGCTCAGAGCGTGAGAACCTGCTAAATTCAGCAGTTTTACAGAGCACGTGCAAAATTAATTTAAAAAAACTAGGAATTGGAGTAGGAAATAAGAGAACATTTTAGAATGAAATTAATATGGAAAATTAAGATCAAAATTAGGAAATTAAGATTTAAATTAGATTAAAAGATATTGTATTATATAATACCCAATTGTTTGCATTTTTACTTCGCCTGTTGCTTCAGTCTGTGGCTCTGTTAAAAGGTCACATTTTTATGATCAGAATCCTCTCATAACTAGAAACTTCACTTTGAATGTTAATTTCGAAGAGATTTGTTATCATTTGTGCAAGAGTTTATATTTAATAATAAATACTTTTCCTTAACTAAAGCTCCACTTTGGCCAATAAAATCTCTTTTGTAACAACGTGCGCTATTTTCTTTTGAAAAACTTTCAGGCACCGAAAATGAAATGCGTTGCTATAGATTCAGCTTTCGAAAAATGGGTCACAAAGTTTGGAAATTGTCTTTTGGGCTAAAAGTGTGTCTTCTGCATCCTAGCATCTCAGTGGCAGATTTAAACCCCTTGGGACCTTAAGCAATGCAGAATGGAGCTTCTTCTTTCGATCAATTCAATTGAATTTTTCATTTCAGCACATTAAATCATATTAATGATTTATTTCGGACTAATTTTTATTTTAGTAATTTTGTAAAGATGTATATGGTTATGACTCGTTTCCATGCAATAATTGTATGCCTTATTTCAATAAAATGAACGTAATTAAGCAAACAGGAACCTAATCAGACATTATAAAGTATTGATGTAATATTTTATTATTTTACACAATTTATATTTAATTATTTTATAATTAAATATTAATTTGTTCTAAACTTTGCAAATTTATTAGGCAATTGAGCTAAAAATATTTTTAAATCCGCCTTCGTTTCCGCCATGGTCCAGCGCCCTTAATGAGTCGAGTAATCAATATTCTACTTCTGATTTATTAATAAAATTGTAAAGATAGAACAATAGTTCGGTTAACTTACTAGTCACTGAGACATGGGTATCCTCTTTGCACAAACGCTTTCTTCTGACCAAGGATAGCCACGGTTCAAGTTGAGTCTAGAACTGTCAAGGCATCCACTCTCCAAGTGTGTAATGACGATATGGAGCTGGCAAAACTGATGACTTAGATGATCCTTCTCATTGCTTCTTTCTCAGAAAAGTCATATAAACTCTAATTTTTTTCCTTGGAAAGAGCATATGATTCTTACATGCTCAAAATTCCAATATAGAATACCAGGCACAGAAATGTAACTATTAGCATATTAGAAATCGATTTTCTGGAATCTAGTATAATTCGAGATTGATTCCAAAACTCTTGCATGTAATCAAAGATTCTTTGTCTGTCCTACAAGTAATTAAAAAATGGTTATCAAGAAAAATTTGAACAAAATATGGGAGTGCAGAAAATGAAATGAGATTCACTTTCCAATGGTTGAAGGCAAATCCATGGGGAAATATCTTCCATGAAAATATCTACGTTTCTCTTGGGTTTTCCGAGTCAGGTTCATAAAATGAATCCAACGCTACCAAAATACTCCAAAATTTAATGTTTTCTGCCAACTATTCTTAGGGCTGAGGTAGGAGTTAAAGAGTTCAAATAAACCAGCATAAGATGATCCTTCGGGTATTAAATTCTCTTAAATCAAATCATCTCATCCTTTGAGAATAGGCAAGAATAGCATTTCCTTACATTCAGCGTTGAATGAAATGAGAACACTTAATTTCCCAAAAGACAGTCAGTACTTAATATTCATTTCAGAAACTTGATTTCTCAAGAATGTAAGGGTTAAATCATTGCAGCTGCACATCTTGCTTCATTTACAGTTCTACGAGTCGCAATTAACTCGTCTCTTCACGGTAAGATTTGACTTTGATAAGCAAGACCACATACTTTGGAATTCTCGAAAATCGGAATTCAGTTCTGTGGAGTACTTGAAGATAATACTTCTCCGATATTTTAAATAAATAAGGAAGGATGTGATGTTAATACATTTTAAAAGAACGCAAAGAACTAAAAACATTTAAAAGGGCAATACTAAGTCCGTCAGGAATAATGAGTGATCAGTTTCTGACAAAAGAATTTACTCCTGAAAATGCAATACATTTAACTACAACCGAAATAGTCCTGAGTATTTGTCACAAAATTCATAACTAATTCTTCAGTGGATTTTATGAAACAAAATTATATTATTTTTTAACGATGTTATGAGGGCGATTCCAATTCTGATTCGATAACTTTTGTTCTGACTCAAGTATTTACTGACGAACTGATTCTTATGCAACGAAGAACAACTTTCTTCCAAGGAGTTTCATTTATAACCAATGTTGTCATCTCGGATTTTTTAAAACATCATAATTTCAATTGTTTAAAAAAACTTGCATCCCATAAAAGTGATTCCTAGTTCTACGAAATTCTTTAATTTTAAATTTCATATATTTTTTTTTATTTTTACGAATTTGCGAGCACATAGTCGATAATGAGTTTTTTCAAAATTTACAAAGTCAATGGAATTTAAGTACAAATGTACCTATATTAGGTACCTGTATATATATTATATATACTGTTATAGTAAACGTACTTTTATATATACTATTAAGTGCAATTTATATGTATTAATATACATATTATAGTTTGTTATATAGGTACAGGTACATTTACTACAATGTGTTGTAATATGCAATAAATGTTCCTCTGGCAACTCCATAGATTTCTTCTCTAAACCGTGGCTACTTTTGCAATATTAACCCCAGTTAAGACTTACCCACAAATATCTATTTTTCTAAGAGCCACCACCAACTAAAAATCGTTTGGAGACATTTTAACTATATGACATATTTTAATATTGTTCAGGTCCGACTTCAATACATTTTAAGCATTTTAATTCGGATATCTGATCTGCCATACGCAATTGGACAAAAGCCGCATAACAACATCTTTGCATTCTTAAAAGAAGCAGGTACTTCACAAGATATTCGATTTTATTCACTTATACTGTACATTCTTCCATTTATGGTTTTTAATTCACTTTCTAAATAAAATAACAATATGTTCTGAGCTTAAACTTCGACGTAGTTTATCCTACTGGAATAATACATCTTATCCAAATTTGATGCGAGATCAGGTAACCCGAGTCTTAAGTAGGATCTACAATGCAAGGAGGTCCGATGAATTAAGTCATCTCCCAACAATATTTAGACATCTTTCTCATGTGGCAAAGAAGGTTGAATATTAGTTATATTAACGTCCCGTTTCAAAGAAACACTGGGGCTATTTTGCAACGGACCTCGTCATTTTGAACCGCACTCAGACGATGAGAACGACACCTGAAGTAGCACTCCCAACTCCAAACTTCCACACCACACCAGTGAGAAGTTGAGCACGGTTGTCTCATTTTGTTATCTATCCATGCCTTTGAACCGAGTTTTATACGAAAATATTCCTACTGCTAAAAAAATAGAGTTAAAATAAAACAAGCTAATATTGTAATTATTAATATTTATTCATTTAATAGAGACAATATTATAACCAAAAGCTATACAATATTGAAATAAAAGTACATAACTGCAAAAGTCGATTTCATCATGAATTTGGTAAAAAGGAAATTTAAGTAGCTCAGACTAATATTTTTATAATGCGTTTATATAGTACCGGCTCGTTCGTTGGCTGGATGCGAGTTTTAATGGCATAAGAGCGAACCTTGGCTAAATTGCGCCAGAGTGTTGGCGGTCATACTGTGCATAGTAAACATGAATCATGCAGGCGATAGATATACTGTTCATTTCAGAATTTCGTGACTTGCACCTTTCGACCATTGTACTTTAACAAGGGGGGGGATGCAGGAAGATGAGCAGTTATTACGTCTCCTATATCAGCAAAAATCTGAATTCGCCTTATTGCTAAATACAAGCATCTCCTTCTATCTTTCTTCTCACCCCTTTTTTGACTTAATAAAAGGGATAATGACGCATGCGCAAGAGCGTAGAAGGATTTCGAATTCAAAAGTGAACAGTATTGTCAAATTTATATGCAGTTTGCTCATGGGCAAAAGAATGGGAAAATAAATCCAAGAGATATTTGGTTTAAATTATCTAATAATACGTTTATACTAATTTATCCAAGTAATACATAAGTTTAAAAGATATTTAAGTAAATCAGTTCATAAAATTTGCTGTTTAAGATTCCAAAATGGTGAGAAGTCGAATTTGATTCCGAGTTTCATTATGGATGTGCTAGGAACTAAAAATGGAAATTTCTAGGAAATATTTCGTTAATTTAAGAGCCGTTCTTCAAAGATATGGAAAATTATTAAAAAATACACAGCTTATAAAAGAATTGCTGCTGAATTTGATAAACTAACGTTTTATTTTTATTTCCTATATGTAAAATTTTTTAATACTTTATGATGGAAAACATGAATATTGTCGATACCTGAACCTCAAACTCTTGAGCCTCATATACAGCGATAATTAAATAGTATGTATAATATAAACTGCCAGATTACCTTTTTATAACAACCGTAGAAATTGCATAATATGTCTAATTTGTAGCATTTCATACGTATTCAGAAATGAATTTCTTCCCATTTCAAGTTGAAAATTCTAATTTCTACGAAATTCCATTTTTATCTTCAACAATTGTTTATTACAACAATTTTTATCTTCACATGCGTCCAGCGGAAATATGACGAATAGAAATTAATTCACCTTAAAATAAATTATATTTTAAAATGTTTTCCACACCTTCTAAAGGAATGCTATCCATTGCTGCAAGATATCAGTTTTCGAAAGGCATGAAATCAAACGCCTAAAAACTGTTTTCTTAAGTTGGGAAGTTATAGATTTCACTTACAATCATGAAAGTTAAACTGAGAAATTTGCAAATAGTTTTAAATCCTAGTTCTGTCGGCGTTTTACCTAAACCTTTAATGTTTATATTGAAATTTCTTAGATACTTCTAAACATATTAATTTTCATTCTAAAAATTAAGCTATTTGTCATTAGCCATCGAGGAATGTTCACAAGGAATTGAAAGAGGAAAAAATATTCCAATATCAAAGAATGGGCAAATTTCTAAGTTAAAGCATTAACTAAAGAGACCTTTATTACGATATTTCTGATTCAAATTTCGTTTTGTATTTGAGCCACAAGGGACATATTTGAACAAATTATGCCAAGTAAGAAAAATATTTTTTTGCACAAGAAAATATTGTACCCAAATTTTTCGATAGCCATGAGCATGATATTTCATTATTAGTTACTTAATTTTTTGGTAATAATTGCATAGTTTTACATCTATACACTGGGGGTATAAGCAAAAGGCAGAAAAGTTAATATTCATAATTTTTAACAACCAGCATCAAAAATATCTATGCACAAATCTTTTAATTAACAAAGCCACCGCTTGAACTTGGTTAACACGAAACAATTTGAAATCATTCTCTTAGTAGAATATTTGAAATACAAACTACGCTGTGTTCAATTTCAGGAATGAAAATAATGTCGAAGGCAGTCGGAATAAAATTAATGCTATATTATATTCATCAAATTTAACACGATAAAAATGCAGTAAAAGAATGCATTCTTGTACCGTCGAATCTTCCACTTCTTACCATACACTGTCCACCTTCATTACACACATCTCTTCATTGAAACTACATTTTCGCATCAAATCCAAAATATATCAGCATCTCCTCTACATACTCCCAAAATCATCAAAATAGCGCATTTCATTCCACATTTCTCAAACCTAAAATTATTCACTTTAATCCATCATAAATCGTCCCCACTCAACTCCCAATCTCACTCCGCCACAAAACACACACACAGACAGACACAATCACCACTCCGCCAGAAAAAAACATTTCACACCCTCACACTCATTCATTCATTGCCCGCACCGGCGACCCATTTCACACCCTCACACTCATTCATTCATTCATTGCCCGCACCGGCGACCCATTTCACACCCTCACACTCATTCATTCATTCATTGCCCGCACCGGCGACCCATTTCACACCCTCACACTCATTCATTCATTCATTGCCCGCACCGGCGACCCATTTCACACCCTCACACTCATTCATTCATTCATTGCCCGCACCGGCGACCCATTTCACACCCTCACACTCATTCATTCATTCATTGCCCGCACCGGCGACCCATTTCACACCCTCACACTCATTCATTCATTCATTGCCCGCACCGGCGACCCATTTCACACCCTCACACTCATTCATTCATTCATTCATTGCCCGCACCGGCGACCCATTTCACACCCTCACACTCATTCATTCATTCATTCATTGCCCGCACCGGCGACCCATTTCACACCCTCACACTCATTCATTCATTCATTCATTGCCCGCACCGGCGACCCATTTCACACCCTCACACTCATTCATTCATTCATTCATTGCCCGCACCGGCGACCCATTTCACACCCTCACACTCATTCATTCATTCATTCATTGCCCGCACCGGCGACCCATTTCACACCCTCACACTCATTCATTCATTCATTCATTGCCCGCACCGGCGACCCATTTCACACCCTCACACTCATTCATTCATTCATTCATTGCCCGCACCGGCGACCCATTTCACGCCCTCACACTCATTCATTCATTCATTCATTGCCCGCACCGGCGACCCATTTCACGCCCTCACACTCATTCATTCATTGCCCACACCGGCGACCCATTTCACGCCCTCACACTCATTCATTCATTCATTCATTGCCCGCACCGGCGACCCATTTCACACCCTCACACTCATTCATTGCCCGCACCGGCGACCCATTTCACACCCTCACACTCATTCATTGCCCGCACCGGCGACCCATTTCACACCCTCACACTCATTCATTCATTCATTCATTGCCCGCACCAGCGACCCATTTCACACCCTCACACTCCTTCATTCATTCATTGCCCGCACCGGCGACCCATTTCACACCCTCACACTCATTCATTCATTCATTGCCCGCACCGGCGACCCATTTCACACCCTCCCACTCATTCATTCATTCATTGCCCGCACCAGCGACCCATTTCACACCCTCACACTCATTCATTCATTCATTCATTGCCCGCACCAGCGACCCATTTCACACCCTCACACTCATTCATTCATTCATTCATTGTCCGCACCAGCGACCCATTTCACACCCTCACACTCCTTCATTCATTCATTGCCCGCACCAGCGACCCATTTCACACCCTCACACTCATTCATTCATTCATTGCCCGCACCAGCGACCCATTTCACACCCTCCCACTCATTCATTCATTCATTGCCCGCACCAGCGACCCATTTCACACCCTCACACTCATTCATTCATTCATTGCCCGCACCACCGACATATGTCTCCCGACACCACGCATTGCTTACTGCCCACGAAACATTTCTTTCCACACCACTTATTACTTTGTCACGAAACATTTCTTTTTACACCACTGATTACCCTCAACCTCGACATATTTGTCATTTCATATTCCACAATGGATTTTGCACGCCGCAACCGAATTTCCTCCAACTTCTAGTTCACTAATGTTTAATGCTACAACCAATTTAACTGTCCACATCTAGATCAAGCATAAGTTCCCATCATAATTTTCATCTTCATACGATTTTCCATCTCGATACTCTAGAATAATTTTTACTAGATATCGCCATGACTGTAGAAGACAATTTTACTATTTCCTCGAAACTTACTGGGATGCATATTTCACTCTTTAATTCATATTAATATTTTACTAAGAACTACTTAGTATCACCCAACATACAGATAAATATCCTTACATATTGCAATGCCAGAATTTTACACAGTAAATCAAAGTTCTTCATTTCGCAAATTTTAAAATAATTTTTAAATCGCACCTATAGTAAGATAATTGACACTCGTCATATCGTATTTCAGTTGGATGCATATGAAGATAAACATTTTAATCGATTTTCAGAGCATTTCAAGATTTGTCAACTTAAAACTAGGAGACATTGATTTCTAGATATGTATGAAATATCGCAAATTCATGGCTTCCCTTATAGTTGCTAAAAAGAGGGGGTTGCAAGTTTGTATTTCACATTCTGCTGAATTATCACAATATGCGCAAAACAATGCAATATTCGCATAACGTCACAGTTTTCACATCTTTTACAAAATTAGGGAAAAACAAAATTTGCTTATTTTACCGATAGAAATTTGGGGAAAAAAATCCTGCATAAGCTAAGCAGTCGAGCAAGTTAACTACCCAACTTTCAAAATTGCTAAGATTTTTTTTAAATACATCCACCTTGCTTAGAAATGATACTAAAAAAATTAGCTAATCTTAAGAGAAGTAATTCTTTTCGGTTCTATACACAACCTGGAATTAAATTTGATTTATCATTAATTTGTAATCTCGAATAGAGAATTTTGTAACAAACTCAAAATTATAGAGAATTTAGTATTCATATTTCATACATTTTTCTTCAACAATTTAAACCAAAGACTGTTTAGGTCTTTTTCGTTTTTTCTTTCTCAAGACTATTCTACGTGTCGCAATATTATCGATATATCGAGCTTGGTCGCATTTTCATATCCCATATAGCAAAGAGCCATTCGTAAGACAATGACAGTTGTGCCTGTAAGATTTTAGGTAAAAATGGAATTTAAATATTTCACATTTATCAAAGAATCGACTATCAAATTTTAAACGAAATCCAATTGGAGGAAGTTCAGGAGCCCAGTCAGAATAATATTTAACACTATAACTACTAAATTAAGATGACTTTTTTACAGCTAATCACTTCGTTACCACAGAACTAAATTGTATAAACAGGGATTATTGTGACTGGTTGATAAGCTTATTGACAATCCAACTTTTGCATAAGAAAACAAAGGCCAACGAAAGTTCAAAGAATCTTCAGACTGTTGGTAAAAGGCTAAAAATTTTTCCATCATTTCTTTTAATATTTTTAAATTTCCAGGGTCTTGTAATATTGTGTTAAAATTACTATCCATAATAAAATTTCTTTCAGTTCGATACATTGTGAAATGCAGCGCTGAACCAAGATGGAAAAGATTCAGTACACAGATTTAACATCTAAATTTTAAATATGCATCAAATTTAGAACGAAATCAGTCAATGGGCTGTCTACCCTTCCTATCTGCTAGTCTACCCTTCCTATCTGCTAGTCTACCCTTCCTATCTGCTAGTCTACCCTTCCACAAGTACGTCAACGTGACAATTAAAAATATAATTACTTGAATATATGAAATTCGGTAAGTTACTTTTGTGACTACAATGAAATACTGTAACTTTTTAAGTTGAGAATTTTCTGAAATATCCAAGATAGAAAATTTGTCCATAAATGGAACGCATAAGAAGCTCATTAATAAACAATAGCTCCGAATCACTGACTATTAAAATTAGAATAATTCATTCATTCAAAAGCGTCAAGAAATATTTTAATTTGTTTCAGGAAATGGGACTGGATATGATTGTAATGATAAATACCAAGAATTATTTCGATTACAGTTGAATTTATTGCAGTTCCAGGAAACTTGTCAGGTATTGATCATTCATTAATGCTGACTTCAGACCGAGATTTGCCATTTTAGATTTTTATTTTTTTAACTGCTTTAAAATGTATTAAAACCACACGTTTCCTTACTCATTCAGAAGACCGTCAGAAGCATCTTCAAATTTTCCACAAATTCCAATTCTGAGAGGCGATTATTCCAAATTTATGTGGACTTAATGCCGTCAATTGTAGCTGAGGGTACGATGATGAGGGAAGTTCCATGTGCCTTCACCAAAAAATGAACTGTGTATTAATCATCCGCTTAAACTTCCTATTGAGCAGACCTTGCACCCGTTTCTTTCAGTTAGCAATCCAAAGTCAGTGTGCTAGGTATTTGGATAATACCATCAGCTTAGCCAATTTATTACAGGATTATAATAGTTCTGGGGAAAAGCAGCAAGCAGAAATCTTTTGCTTCTGAAATATGGTACCTGAAAATAAAAGCAAATTGAATTAAATATCGATTGTATTGATCTGAAGATTAAAATTTATAATATATACTCAGTAATTAAATCAGTTCTAATTTCCACAGTAAAAGTAACTAAAAATACTTTAAATTTCATAGCACTGTAAAATATGGTTCAAGAATCTAATACTATTCTAGGTAATGAACATAAATCAAGCATTTTTTTTTAACTGAATTAACAAGTTTAATCTTTTTTTTCTCCAATACACCAAATACTTTCAAAAGTCTCCTAGCTGAAGTTCAGTACTTCTCTATTCATTCGATTCTGGTATTGAGGGGGGGGGGGAAGAGGCCTGTCTAAGGAAGAGCTATTTCGTTAATCTTGTAATTAAAATTTATAATCCTTAACATGTTGTATTTTTTAAATGCTATTTAGATGCAAAATAGATATTGTAGAAATAAGTGATTTCTACAATATTTTGTACATCACGATTTTCTGTGGATTATACGCTATCATGAAGACGTAAAAATACTGATGTGCATTTTGTGCTATTAAGGTCTATAAATGGGAAGACAATTATTCGTGTTAAATGAAACAAATTGTGTTAGTGTTGTGCAAATTATGTTATAAACAGTTATATGAACCACAAGACTTCTGAAACTATGCTTTTCACAAGAAAATATAGTCTTCCAGCCGAAAATAGATTTTTGATTAGATCCCGTCAGTCTAGGGATTCTAAGCTGACAGCAAAGTCAAACAGATAATTAAACTGTTTGTCAAATAATTCGATTTTAAAATAAATACAAGAATCCAAAAATATTGGGACATTAAAACTTTGTCATGTACAATTGATGAGTCCAATCTATTTCACTACGTTGATTTAACTGTTACAATACTATTTATACAGTCACTCAAAAAAAGTATTGGGACACTTGGCATGAATAACTATAGCTATTTATAAAACTATTTATCACATTAAAATAAAAGCAAAGTGAAGCATGAAATATTTTTAATATTTGTGTAGAGTTTGTAGGGAAAATTTTATTGTTATTTTAGAATTAACAATTTAATCTAGCTTTTCAAATATAATTCAAAGGCAAAAGGAGTCAAAAAAGTATTGAGACACTTGAAATCAGAAATTTTGAAATAGTACATCAATAGAATTGAATTTACTTCCACTTCTTTTGGACTATAATTTTAAAACAAAAATTTCAACAGGTAAGATTTATAGAAAAATGGCGAGAAATTGATATACATAGAATGATATGCAAAAACTTGTAATAAGTCTTTGGAAAAATGGAAAATAAGTTCACGATTCAGAGCATATTTTAAAATTTAGTAAGTTTATTGTTTTTACAGTAAACTGTTTTACTTTACTGTTATTCACAGCTTCAAGAAAACAAATAGTGTTGAAAAAAAGCAAAGATCAGGGTGTCCAAGGACATTTAATGAATGTGAAAAGTGGATTGTGAAACAAGTTTACTTTAACCCAAAAACTAGTGCAGTTAAACTGACTCTGCAATATAAAAGTTCGAAAAAATCTGAAAATCCCAAGACTGTCAGAAATGTTTCAAGAAAACATAGGTATCATAACAGTATCTGAAAGAAAGTCCTACATCAGCACATCAAATCGATAAGCTAGGCTGGCATTCGCTAAAATGTATGTAAAGCAGCCAAGAGAATATTAGAAAAATGTAATTTCTGTTGATGAAAGCTAACATAACATTTTCGGATCGGATGGCAAACAAAAAAGTTTGGCGGATACCAAATATAGCAATGCATGTTTCGTTTAGCATAAATGGCTGCACAGAGCTAAAAAACACAAAAATTCCAAAACAAACTGGAGAGAAATACTGCAGACGATTAAAATAAAATCACCAAAAATATTTTTATTGCTTATTTCAGACGATTTTTGTTGCATATCTAATGGTGTCTCATCACTTATGTGAGCTATTTTTTGCTCCGTTCTAAACAATTGTATTTTTATTAAATTAATATTTTAATATTTTGACAAAATGTATGTCATGTAATAATTGTTACTAAATTTAAGTATGAAACACACCCACAAAAAATTTGTACTTGTTTTTTAAATTTATTTTTTTACAGTTTCCTTTTGTAAAGCACAAGTGTCTCATCACTTTTGTGAGACACTGTATTTAATAAATCGTTAACATAAAGGTTAAGTTAAAGAAGTATTTAAATATAAACTAAATTTACCAAGTTCAGTGAGGTGTCTCAATATGCACACAGACTAAAACCACAGATGACCAAATCCATCACTGTTTTCAAACCAATACAGGGTTAACGTCAATTTAAGCAAGGCCGGTAGAATGAAAATACTAATCATTTATGTCATTAAGCTTATTTTTTTTTTCGTGCTTCAGCGCAAATAAGTACAGAACAATCCTAACAGCATCATTTATAAATTAAATCTTCCAAATTCATAAAGACTCAAACTATTTGTATGAAAACTTCAATACTTGGGTAGTTTTTGAAGAAAATTATGAAAACATTGATAGATTTATTGCTTGTATTATCAGCTCTATATAGAATTCCAAACATCTAAATTCCTTTATTTGTAGCAGGAAATCAAACTAACATTGCAGGTGAAAATTCAAAAACTATTCATTGAAAAATTCTCATTCTTTGAGGAACATTTAAATATTTGTCAACTTTGGAGTAAAAATATTGGTAGAATGTCTTATCTACAGCTTAGATTTGAATATAAAACTCACTTGCCCATTGCTTATTTTACCTTTACACCTCAATTACAGTTTATTTTCTAATTAGATGACTTCTATTTTAGAAATGTACTATGCTTTTGATTCAACTTAAAGACCACGGGACACTTCAGATGTTTGTGATCTTATCAGTTGTGTATCGAAATATAATGTCTGTGAATGACCTAATTTTAGACAATACAGTTTAAAATTACGATAATCTGAAGCACGAATTAGGCTCGGGACCACAATTAAGACGCTAAATCCCCAAATTAATTTTCCTTCTAAAAACATTTCTTAATTCATCTCCAACCATTTTGTATAAATGTTTTTAGGCAAACGGGTACCAATTTTCTTTTAATACTTTTAAAATTTCTGGGATTATCTTGATTTTGTTTTAGAAATAACCATTTTTTCAGAACTTACATTTAAAAACTCTCAACCTCTTTCAAAATTAAAGCCATTTACAAACACGTTAATTTCATCCAATTAATTATAAATAATAGTTTTAACTCCCAATTGAAAATGTGAAATATTTTTTGCTAGGTATAATTTTAATACAGACAGGATAAAATGAAAAATTATTCTACATTAAACACATAAAATCATTTCCTTTAAAAGGCATTTATCGGTAGACTTAAATAGGTATGAACAAATAAAATAACTTACCGAATTACTAACTGTGAAAATAGTTTGGCTTTTTTCGACACTATCTTAATAAAATAATGAATATCAATATTCAATTATTGTAACATATTTTCTTAAATCATGCTTTGAACGAAATTTTACTGCCCAAAGCGATGATAAGCCGATTACCGCAACACGACTAATGTTATAAATGGCAGTGTTTTACCCGAATGATAAAAGATAGTCTCAGAAATCCCATCATGCTCTTCTTCCCAAGATTTGAAAATTTTAAATTAGTCGCTCACGTGACATAGGAATTAAAGAACAGAGTAACCAAAGTAGATAATCGGATTCAAAATTTATGTATAATTACTGATAGATTTTAAATTATTACATAGGCAATAACAATATCATAATGATCTTCAAAAGGTCTGAACAAGGTAGTTAGTTGTTCATAAGACATAAGAGTTAAGGAAAGAGACAAATAATTCGTTTAGATAATCGGATTCGAAATTTAAAAATAAGGTCTAACAGACCTTTATTTATTTCATATGATACTTTCAGGTCCATCATAATGTTTCTTCTTCCAGAGATTTGAAGAAGATATTAGTTCACGAACTGGGACATATTTCTCTGAATAATTAGTCTATTTAATATCTGAATAATATAAGCTTAATTTGAAAATTAGAGTGTAGATATATATTTCGATATTGAAGATTTATCTATTGATAAAATCCCTTTCTTTATTAGAATAAGATATTCAAGTATCGCACTACAATCAATGTAAAATATCATGAAATTTGAATGAGCAATGCTGACAATATTTTTGTACAGTACTGAAAAGTGTAAAATACAAGATTGTTATATTTACCAATATTGGCTTCCTATATTGCACAATATAAATCATAATGCTGTATCATGTAGCTCCCCGGTACTGTATAATTTAATTCCGATTGCTATATATACTGCCGCCGGAGTCCTGGCATAGGGGTAGCGCATGTTCTCCGTGATCTGGGCGTCCTGGCTTCGAGTCCCGTTCGGGCATGGTTGTTCTTCATCTGTTCCATCTGTGAGATGTGTGAATGTGCCCAACCCCCTGTAAAAAGGGGCTGCGTAAGCAAATGTGATGCATGAGTAGCAAAATTGTACTCTTGGCTCTAGTTGGCGCTACCAAAAACAGGAGACCCTCACTCCCGGCTTAAAATTGCTGAATTAGAAATCAGCGGGCTTGTCCATGGCAAGTGTCATCAGAAACAATACTCCCAAAATTAATTCTAACTACGTATAGAGAATTTAAGAAAACAATTGAATTTTTTTAGAGCATCGGTGGAACATTTTAAACCTATATGTGCTTCATTAAGCAGCGTTCACACGAGGCCAACGATTGCGTGCATTGGAAGGCCATGCCTACTTCAGGAATATAAAGTGACTCCAACGGACATGGTAGATGGTTGTCTCATCAGAACCACTATTTGCTATTGTCCCATTGTGGTCACGTGATCTTCCTGAAGTAAGCGTGACCTTTATTTGGGCGCAATAATTGGCCTCGTGTGAACCTTGCTTTATAGTTTTACACTTATCTTGCGACTGAAATCTGTGACCTTTTGATGAAAATTATAGTATGACTAGCCGCCTTTGGCGACCAGCTGGTTCGCTGATCATAATACTCCTTCAAGTTACTTGCAAATATTTTATGTGTTTTCAATTGCTTCTTCATCAAAATATTTTAAGCTTCAAATTTTGATAGTCATATAATTCACTCATACTTTTAAAACGACCTTCATCCATAATGTATTATCCCTTTTTAATTTTCAACCCGCGCCCTTAAAATTAAAGTGGCAATGATTAAACTGCAACCAATATAAAAAAAAACATTTTTTATTGAAACCACGAATTTTTTGAAAAATATGAGTACTGAAAACAGAAGCGTTCAGTATTTAAGTCATACGTGCACTACAGAATAATTTTCATAATTTATGTAGCATCTTAAGAATTATTCTACAAAGATTCATCATAAAATTCAGTTTTTAGTAGTATTTTCAAAAGGATATAAATATGTATTTTTTATTTTGTCTATAAATATATTTAAAAAAGTTATGAAATCTAAATTTTATACAGTCTTTTGGTCCTAAGGGATCATATTCTTGACACTGCAACTTTTAAATAAGTAAATGATCTATATTTTGCTGTCAGATATGATCGATTTATGAAGTTTTGAATAGAATAGTTTAGAACAATCAACATTTTCATAATCCTAGGCCAATAAGTCTGGAGAAATCCTGGGCGCTGATTGAGATATTTTCTTTGAGACTGTCGATGGAGTGGTCTAAAATCACCCATTTTTTATTAAATAGTGATATTTAAATATTCATAAATAAGTCAGTGTTAGAGACTAATTTAGTTGATTGGAAAGCAACTGTTTTTATTTTAAATATTTGTACTTCAAAAATATTTTGTTAAATATTCTTGAGGATCACAGAGCAGAGGATCTAGATAAACATTCGTCATTTATTAGAGTATTTATATATTCAAGTTATATAAAATATGATTGCTTACTTCATTTAGACAATTTTATTACAGGCATTTCTATTATTAAAGGTTTACATATTAGCCGTTGGGCATTGAATTGAAAGGATATATATACCATGGATACCATGTTTACCTTAAGTATAACTGATTTATGAAATTAATAATGTTGGTATTATAAAAGATCATAGAAATCTTAACTTTGCATTTACTTTTTATAAAATATCCTATTTCATATTTATTTCATTTCATATAGACACATGCTGGAAATTACATTTTTGTATGTTTAATTTGCAATAACAATTTTTTTTTAATTTAAGCTTTTGTCAATATGATGGCAACATGTTGATAAAAGCTAATAATTAGATAATTCTTCCTAAGCACGCGCAATGTGCTCGTACAAGTTAAACTTTATTTTTATTTTGTGCGAAATATAGTTTTGGGAAAATATGGTTAAAATATATCTTTAAAAATTCGTTAAAAATAAGAATTTAATTTATAGGTTAAAGCATTGGTATCATTAAAAATATAATTTTTTGAACTTTAACTTGATGCAAAAATCAATTTTGTGCTGTAATATTTTCGGAACATATAGCGGAAAAACGCCGAGATTTCGATTGATTTTTAATTAATTAAAATTCTAATTAAAAATTTAAAAAAATTGCTCCGAGGTATACATATTCGGCCTCCAAGGTATAAGCATGCCAAATTTGGCAGCTGTAGGTAAAAAAGTATGGTCGATAGAGAACCAACACGCACACACACAAACACATTGAGCTTTATTAACGACGGGTTAATTATTTGGATATAGTTCATACAAAAATACTAAAATAGCGATTAAAAAATGGAAGGTGGGAGTAGGAAGGTAAAAATTTGGGGTTATAGGTATTTTTTGAGGCCAAATAAAAAAATATTAAAAAATACAAAAAAATTTTGTCAAAAAAAAAAAAATAGAAAAATTTTTTTGGATAGGGACACCCTAATTATCTAGCGCTGTGAAATATAAATAATTGAAATAACAAATCATTTTTAAGATAATTGTATTCGTAACTATAAGGGAAATATAAAGTTTGTAAAAAATTTCTGATTATAAATTTTTTTTTTCTGATTTAAAAGTAATTTTGAACAAAACCTTCAAAAGAAATTTTTTTAATGTTTTAATATAATTTAAATATTCTAATATAAAGTTTTCCACGGCAATTAACATTAAATCATTCGGTGGGAGATGAAATGAAATGATGAATGAACTATTCTTATTTTTAAGCAAATTGAAAAATACGAAAAAAAAAAAGCTCCACGAGCAACGTTTAAAATTTAAAACAATTCTTCATTTCAATGCGAATGACATTTTAAAGTCCAAATCAAATCAAAACAAAAAATTAGATTATACTAAAAATCCCCCGGTTTCGAAAATCTCGAGACATCGGAGCCCCCCCCCCCCTCCCAAGCATCGAGCGTACCCTATACATTTGTCTACATTGGATATTTGATCATCGACTCTGTAAACAACGGAAAAACAGAAATGCACGTCTCAAAATTCATATTCAGAAATTATTTTTCCCTACAGCGTCGAGGAAATGTTGTCTAACTACTGAATAAATTACAAGCTCTCCGAAATGTTTCTAAAGACGATAAACAGTTTTTGCGCATGTCTGTTACA
The DNA here is from genome assembly GCF_947563725.1 of Argiope bruennichi. Lineage (NCBI taxonomy): Eukaryota > Metazoa > Arthropoda > Arachnida > Araneae > Araneidae > Argiope > Argiope bruennichi. The sequence continues at coordinate 75,868,551 of NC_079160.1, forward strand.
TTTCGAAACAGAAACTAACTTTTAACTTTTTTTTTCCCCACAACCGTCTGCGTTTACTGACCTTCGAGATTGTTCTGTAAACTAATTTGTCTGTCCGCGTTCTTCAAGCGTCACGTGAGTAAATTGACGTATAATGTATATGTAGATTCTGGGAAAATGTTATCTAAATCTGTCTTACATATTTTTTTATTTTATTTTCGTCATTTATTGAATTTGAATAACAGCACTGGCAGTTAGAACCGTGGCTTTGTGAAAATGCACTCTTGCTACTGATACAATTCACCCTGAGATTTGTGAATGGTACTTTTCATATTATTAAGAAAACAATATTTATCGATAAATGTTTATTATTTTTACTAGCTGCATTTGGCGACCAGCTGGTTCATTCGGAAATATTGATCGTTCTTAATTTTGAATTAAATATCTTATGCATGATTTTCAAGATAACTCAAGAAAATATCTTTTAAATATAAAATTATAACAGACATCAAAGTCGTTTAATTTTAATAGCCTAACACCTGTTCGTTTCGTGTGTCTTAACTATCCTAATGGAGCAAAGATCCATAACATCATAGTGCTATTAAAAATTTTTCAGATAATCACTTTTCTGGTTTCACATTCATATACTACACAGGCACAATTAATAAGAATCATTCTTTCTTAGCTTTAAACAATGGAATAAAATCATACGATTAAATCATTTCTGATGGAACAATGAAAATGGTTCGCATACGAGCTCAAAAATTAAAACTATTATTGTACTTTTAATTAATTTTGTACTTTTGTAAAACGCACGTATATCAAAACTGTATACCAAATTTTATTCATCCACTTCGTTGCGCTTTCGGTTTACCGTCTTCGAATTACAACGAAGGGCATACAGGTAACACATTTGACATTTTTGATCAAAAATCTGAATTAGATATGCAATATTATAAAGAGATAACATCTTTAAATTTATAGCTCTAATTCCCACGTTTCTACTTTCTTGTATACGAAGTATAGAGAAAGTATTGTAATTATCAAAAATTTCAAACTCGAGATTTTGTAGAATCTCTCCGTTTCAGACCCACCCCCCCGAGTTTGACAAACACATTTTTGTAAAATGTCTGTCTATCTGTACGTGACAAAAAATATCTCAAAAACATTTCAAGATGAATGAAGTTTGATATATGGTGTATACGACAAATTATAGATTTTTTTTCCCTTCAAATTTTGAGAAATTTTATTCAGAGGAAATTTGTCTATCTGACTATTCAAATGCAAGGTAATACGATAATTACAAAAAAGAAGAAAGCTAGATGGATAGAATTTAGAACTGAGATTTAATATCTATAGTGTAGACAATTTTGATCCAAATCTAACAAGGGGTTGAATGTCTGTCAGTCTGTACTTTTAGAAACATAAATGCGATAGCTCAAAAAAAGCATTGACTTAAATACATCAAATTTGGAGTGTGATTTTGAGACTAAGACTGTAATTATCTGTCAAATTTTGATTCCAACTGATTGGAAAAAAATATGTCTAAAACAAAAATTCATTTTTATTAGAAAGTTAGCATGAGACAGTTAACATACTCATGTATCCAGTCAAAAATGTAGTACATCTCTGCACTTCCAGTGATAAAATAATCAATAAAATTTAATCCGTACACTGCAATATCTAATTCACAGTGAGTCGGACGAACAAATAGATTAGACTTTCCACTCAAGGATTAGGTCTCAGGTTTTGTTATAAAAGCCACATACCAAATACAACTCCATCAAAAATGCCGGATTAAGTTCCCTAGGAGCGGCCTTTAGGAGATGCAAATCACGGGACCCTTTTCCCCTCCAAGTTTTTAAAACTATATATTTTTCATTGATTTTGATTTTATCCTTATAAAAATAATTTTAGTCAGTAAGTTTTGACAAAATCTTTTCCATTACACTCAGTTTCAATATATTACCTTTAAAATATGGACATTTGGAATTTGAAAAGTAATTTTAAATAAAATAATAGAAAGAAAAAAATAAATAACTATTCTTACCGCAGTTTAAGTAATATTTAATAATAAAATCGGATATTTTTGAAAATTATAAATCACTATATATTTTAATTATAAAATAATATAATATGAAATTTGCAAATAGCAGTTATTTAGGAATGCTACCAGGATTATGTTCTAAAATTAATTTGAGCAGTACTTGATTTTAATTTGAATAAATTCGAGTGCACGGTCTTTATAATTAACACAATAATACCTTTATTTAATAATATTAACATACCTTTATAATTAAAGCACAAAATTTAAAAAATTCTAAAACACCCCAAAAAAAAGAAACTTTGAGGGCTCAGGTAACCTTAAAACTGCGGCGCCCCTAGATGATTATTTACTTTGGTTGTTTAATAATCCACCTCAGCTCATGAATATTCTATCACATATCTGCGTTTTGAGTTTCTTTCTTTGACTTTTTAATTTTTTAAATTTTAAAGCATTACAAAAAGAATTTTTGTGCGATAATATGCTCCGGAATTAAATAAGAAAAAAAATTTTAAATCTCAATCGATTTTTAATTAAAACATTTAATTAAAATTTGATAATTTTTTTTCTTAGTGAGCATATATTTGTAACTACAAACAGTTGCTATGTGCTAAATTTAGTATCACTAGTGTCTTTTGAATGATTTTTGCATTACTGAAATCGTATCGCTCATTTCACTAGCCAATAAAAACCATAATGTTAAAATAAACCCATATTCTAATGCAAAGTAACTATCAAGAACTATAATAAATAAATATGTTTGAACACAGGCTAAGGAATTTTTTAAGATTGAAATTATTAAAAATTGAATTTTTAAAAATTTTTGTTAGATGTAAAAGAATGAGAATATTATTAAAATTTATATAGTGGTATAAATAAAAACTGAAAAAGTATTAAAATTTTAATTTAAGAAAATTTAAATTTCTGAGGAAATATGATACTAAAAAAATACAGGCACTTTATTAAAATAAGAACAATCAATAATATGCTATTATATTTTAGAGCAATTTCTGAAGAGAAATTTTACAGAAATCACAGCTACTCTGAAACTGCATGTGAACTTACAGAAAATGCTTCACTAATGCTGTTATAATGTTTTTTTCCTCCATTCATGCAAATCAAAAAATAAATAAATATTAAAACATTCTTTAGAGAAAATATCAAATGGCATACGTGAAATCTTAATTTATTATTTGAATACAAAAGCATATTGGAATTTTATTTCTTATTAATAAATGCTTTGCAACTTTTTCACATTTGGAATTTTTCATCTGTATGAGAATACAAATGAGATTTTGAACAATTCCTATAAGAATACGATTTTCCACATATTTTACATACATACGGTTTTGATTTTGTATGCACATTTAAATGACATCTTAATTTAGATATTTTGGAACAAGCTTCACCACAAATTTCACAAGAATGAGGTTTTCCCCTAGTATGTATAAGATTACAACGATTATTTTTCCCTTGTATGATTATGACGATTATTTTTCCCTTGTGTGATTATGACGATTATTTTTCCCTTGTGTGATTATGACGATTATTTTTCCCTTGTGTGATTATGACGATTATTTTTCCCTTGTGTGATTATGACGATTATTTTTCCCTTGTGTGATTATGACGATTATTTTTCCCTTGTGTGATTATGACGATTATTTTTCCCTTGTATGATTATGACGATTATTTTTCCCTTGTATGATTATGACGATTATTTTTCCCTTGTATGATTATGACGATTATTTTTCCCTTGTATGATTATGACGATTATTTTTCCCTTGTGTGATTATGACGATTATTTTTCCCTTGTGTGATTATGACGATTATTTTTCCCTTGTGTGATTATGACGATTATTTTTCCCTTGTGTGATTATGACGATTATTTTTCCCTTGTGTGATTATGACGATTATTTTTCCCTTGTGTGATTATGACGATTATTTTTCCCTTATATAAGATTATTTTTCCCTTGTATGTATTATATTATCTAAATATGCTTTTTGGGGAAATTCTTTACCACAGACATCACGTGCACAAATGTTCTTCTTAGAAGCAAAATCTGTTCAGGAACTTCTTTTTAAAATTGAAGTTCTTCTTCTGTATGTTTACATAAATGCATTTCTAAACTAAATTTTCAAATAAATGATTTCTGAACACTTCACAATGATAAGATGTCTTATTAGTGCGAGAAAGTGAATGATCTGTCAAACTCACTTTACTAGCAAATGCTTTATGACACTCATCACATTCATACGGTTTTTCTTTTGTATGTAAACGCAAATGACGTCTTAAATGAAACAAAAAAGAAGACATTTGCCACATATTTCACATAAATGGAGTTTTTCTTTTGTATCTGTAATTATATGACGCTTCAAACCATTTTTTTCGCGAATATGCTTTGCTGCACAATTTACAAACGTGACTTTTTTCCCCTTTAGTATGCAGAAACGTATGATGTACTAAGTTTGACTTTTTCATAAATCCCTTGTCACACATCTCGCATTTGTTAAGTTTTTCTTTTGAGCGTATTATTAAATAGCGTTTTCAACTGAAACCTTAGAGAAAAAGTATAACCACAGGTTTCATACACACGAACTTTGTTCATGATGTGTTTTATCAAAAGCTTTTCTAATTTAATGCATGCAAATTTATAATCATCGATTTCTCACACATTAAAGGTATTGAAGAAAGTCAAATTCAGCGGCCAAATAGTAAACAAAACAAAGTAGAGCGATAACGCACAAATGTGGTAAACCCAAACTGTCCGTTTAGATGAGTTCCTGTAGAAAGAAAATATCATTTATTTTGGAAAAATTCGGCACAGCTTGAATTGAAAGGAAATTCTTCAAATTTTGTAACTGATTCTAAATGTGCGTTATTAAATAATTTCTCGATAAAACATTTAAGAAAATTGCAACTTTTAATAATTTTAAGTAAAAACTCCAATACCTCACAAAGCTATTAAATTAAATGCTGGTAACTTAGTTCTTGAAAATGATCCCACAAAATTTTCATCAAATTTATGAATTATAATACAATTTTTTGCAGATTTTTTTTTTGTTGGTAGACAGATTTTATTTAAAAGGAACTGTGCAATTCAACTTAAGTTTCTAAAAATTTCCAAATTCTGTTTCTTTTCTGTTATGTATTCTACTGTTTTTTTGTTCTACCGACTTTTCTCTTAATTTATTATGCAGAGTCTTCAAAGGACAGTATCTTCGTTCGCTACAATTTCTTGAATTTGTTTTTGTATTAATTGTATTTGTGTTTCATACAGAAAAATGGACTTTTTTTTATATTCATTTAGTCGTTCAATCGAAAACGGAAAACTGATATTAGTGAAAGGTTTTCTTTTTCTTTTAGATTCTAAAATGATGTAAAAAAAAGATTTAGTTCAATAATACGTTATGAAGTTAGTGAGGGCAAAGCAATAATGTTTTAATAGCTTTTAATTCATTAAAACTCCAATTAAAATTCAGAAAATTCCTCTCTTATTGAGTACCTATTTCTCAAGAAGTAACTGTAGGCAGCATTTGGTGATTTCTAGATCAACAATCTGTAAAATGTTTTGAGAGATTTTTTTTTTATCACGCTAGGCTTGTTTAAGACTTGTAGTGCAAATTTCGGGGACCCCTTTCTTCTCCATAATTTCTAAGGCTCTTCATGTATTTTGATTTTAGTTTTATCCTTATGTAATTTACTTCTGCGTAATATTTCAAATTTAAACAATAAACTACTCAAATGAGAGTCACGGTCAAGAAAGTTCGTAATTTTGGAATATATAACTGCTTCCATTCATTTTTAAATATACATATCATTGATAAAATTATTAAAATAATAAATTTTTTGAAAAACTAAATATGTAGCACCTCTTTTTCCCCTTGAGCAGAGAGCGCCCCCTTGTGGCGTTTTACAGAAGCCCCTTGTGGCGTTTTACAGAAGCCCCTTGTGGCGTTTGCAGACAAGCAAGCAGTTGAACGGGAGACCTGCATCCTGAGATCGATTTTTTTCCTATGCGCAACCCTTACGCTAACGCCGAATGCTTTCGGTTGGAAACGGTGGAATCCCTCCACCATACTGTTTACTTTAACCTAATTGTCTATGTGTGTTTGTAAATTTTGTAGTGTAGCTGTGTTTGTGTAGATTAAAAATATTATATTTAAAACCGGGCAGTTCATTAGAAAATCGCAACACACAAACTATAAATATAATTTTTAGTTAATGATTCCCTTACATTTATTATAATAATTAAAAATCATTTAATTATTATAATAGATAATAACGAAATGATAAATTCAAACAATTTAATTAATGTTAATCTCATTAAAAGTTGCTATTTTATGGGGTCTGTCAAATGAAATATAACACGACCAATTAAATGAATAATTAATTTTCTAATACACAGTAAATAAGGAAATAATTAAAAATAATAATGAGGATTTTATCAATTTTATATAACCGTTGTCCTAATGAATGATGATTCCCAGAATTTGTACTTTTTATAAATGTATTTATTTGGCAACTAAGCTAATAATATTTTTTTTATTATTATTATCATTAAATTGCCTCAATCCAGCAGCTCTAGACAGTTACCTGTTTACATACAATGGTGGCCAAAATTGTGGACACTTTTGAAAATCGTTATGTTTTCCAACTTTGTATGCTTATAGAAAATGTTACATTTTACAAAATGCAAACCCTTATATATCATTTTAAAGAGAATTTAATGCTGATTTCAATACAAAAGCAAAATCCAAATATTTTCAATATAAAAAAAAATTTCTTACTTTAATCTGAATAACAAACGCAGTGATGAAGTGGATTGTAAATTCTAACTTTCCTGACCAATCACTATTTTTATTCTGGGAACCAATAAAATGTTAATAACTGCTAGTCGAAGCTGACATCATGTTTAAAGTTATAAAAAGTAATTATTGTGCTTTTTTCTTTAGAAGGAAGAATGTCTTTTATGTAATCAAATCACAAGTAACAAATTTTAAGCTTTTTAATATTTAGTAAGAACTATTGTAAATATTTCTAATATTTAGTCATGAAGCAATGCCATCAAATAAAAAAAATAGATTGGACACTTAGAAAGAGCACTAAGATTATTGTGTTACATGAATGTGTTCTTCCCAGTGCTGAAATTGCAAGACAAGTGGGTGGTTCGGTGACTACATCTGGAGTCCGAACGCTTTGTTTACGGTACCAGGAGACAAATTCAATAAAAAACAAAGCAGGAAATGGCTGAAAAAGGTGCACCACATCTGTTCATGACAGAAGAATAAAAAGACTATGTCTCCATGATCGAAGAATGTCATCATCGGCCACCAGAACTGAATTGAAGGATGCTGCCATTTATGTCAATTCAAGAACAATCAGGAGAAGATTATTAGATGTTAGACTAAGAGAGAGAATTCAACGAAAAAAATTTACAGCAACGTATAAAAATATTACAGTGGGCAAAAGAACACATTAATTGGCCAGATGATCAGTAGTTACAAGTTATACGGAGTGATGAAACAAAGATATTGTTATTTGGTAGCGATGGCGAAAATAGGTAAGACATAGAATAGGCGAAGAGCTACATCGCGACTGTATCCAGGCAACTATGAAGAACTCAATTAGTGTTTTGATTTGGTCAGGCAGGTCAGCAGACGATATTGGTCTCTTTCGTGTTATCGATGGGACATTAAATGCAAGAAAATACATTGACAATATTCTAGAGTCAAAACTTACACCTTCCATCAGTGATCTCTTTCCCAACCACGCATCATTTATTTTTCAGCAGGATTCGGCTCCTTGCCATTCAGCAAAAATATCGAAAGTGTGATTTAGTACAAAGAGCATTGAATTGTTATCATGGCCAGAAAACAGTCCTAAAACTCAAAATTATTGAGAACTTTTGGGACCGTTTGAAAACTCTTATAAATATGAAGCGTTCATGAAATAAAAGAGGATTAATTGAGTCTATAATTGTTTCCTGGCATCAAGCAATAATGAAGGAAGAGCTTAAAACTGTCGCCAGCTCAATGAAACATCAGTGTGAAGCTGTAATAAAAAATAAAGGCTACCTTACTAAGCACTGATAACTCACTGCAGTCATCAGCATCTAATGTATCTCGATAATTATTGCCTTTCAACTTTTTTGTATTGCAAATATTTGAATTTTGTTTTTGGTATTGAAATCAGCATTAAATTCTCTTTAAAATGATATGCAAGTGTTTACATTTTTTTTATGAAACGTTATATTTTCTATAAGCATATAAAGTTCAAAAACATTAAAATTTTCAAAAGTGTCCACAATTTTGGCCACCACTGTATATAATATAGCTGAGGATATCCATAATAAAAAAATAACTGGAAACAGTTATTCGATAATCTACCACATAATGTTTATGATGAACATAAAATCCATACTACTTTAAAAACCACTTGCATTTGGTCACAATTTCAGCTAAAATAATAAAAGTTCAAGGTATTTATTAGAATCTGCCATAATTAAAACATCCCAAGAATTCTGAATAGGAAAAAAAAAAGGACACATATCAAATAAGAATAATAAATAAAATCCATCTGCATCCCAGTTTTGTGCCATCATCATTATTAAGTTACTTTAAATATTAAAAAGGCTTTGGTTATGATTCATTAAAAAGATTCACTGCATTACAATAAGAAAGCAAAATATTAAACTATTAGAAAGATGATGATTCATCAATGGCAAGACTTAGAAGCAAACAAACGATAAATATTTTCATTACTTTTTTCTATAATTAAGCCTTAATCACAATTATTCCAAAACTAAAAAAAAATAAATAATAAACTTTCAAAATTTCTATAAAAATATGCCTTTTAACGAAATTTTCATGACATGCAAAATATAATCACCATTTTCATGCTTTATGTTGTAATAATGGAAGAACAATTCCGAATTCTTACATATTTGCAAAAAGAATGAAAATTTTTTTTAATTTCATTGCAATAATGAAAAGAATTGCTTAAAATCATTTTTAATTACTGTAAAAACCCTTTCTTTGGCGAGGGGTTTCTTTTGTATGAGCGGTAGAGACAGTGATCACACCTTTTTAGTCCCAAAATTTTTATTCACAGGTTCATAAGGGACACAGCACAGATTACGACACAAAATTATGAAAATATTACAAGAAACAACATCACGATCTAGCAGAGCGACCTTCCTCTGCTGCCTCTCAGCCAGTTCTCCCTCTCTCCTTCTTTCTTCTCCCCCACTTCCGTTAGGCAAGCGGGGTTACTCTCAGGGGTGAGAAGGGTTGCCAAAATTGGCATGTCTTACACGCCCCACCTAAGCATAAAATTAGCCCACAGTGGCTGATTTTATTACATTCATGAATAATATATAAATATACAAAAACACTATAACCTACTTACAAAATCAAAAACAAATAAATACAAAAAGATAAAAACTAATATAACATGTATACTGGTTTCATACATATGCAAATATCAAAAATACAGACATAACTTTTTTTTTTTTTTTTGTACAAGTGATGAATTATTTCAGTCGTGATAGAGCGTCCGCACCTCGATGCTGTACACCAGGTCTATGTGTGATGGAATGATTCCACCTTTGTAGAGCTAGAGCCCAACGGGTTAGCTTTGGACTTTTAGGAGTGGTTTGGTTCAGATATTTAAGAGGATTGTGATCAGATATGATCTCCACCTTAGCACCATAAATTCACTTATCGAATTTATTCAGACCATATAACACTGCCCAAGCCTCTTTCTCAATGCTTGCCCAGTTCTTTTGTGCAGCGTTGAATTTTTGGCTGGCAAAAGCTATTGGTTTATAAGACCCGTCAGCATCTTGCTGAGTTAAACAGCATCCTACACCATGATCAGATGCATCACAGTGTATCTGGAATGGCAAGTTGGCATCAGGGGTAGCAAGACTAGTAACCTCACAGAGTAATTCTTTCAGTTTCTCAAACGAGTTTTGTTCTTCTTCCCCCCAACTTACCTTGTTTGGCTTATTCTTCTTGGTTAATTCCGTGAGTGGAGTGGATATTTCCGCAAATTTTGGTATATATGTGCGGTAAAATCCCATTAATCCTAATACGGACCTGACCTCTTTTTTAGTCGTAGGTCTAGTTAATTTCTGTATTGCTAGAATTTTGTCTTTATCTGGACCATGTCTACCTCCACCTATAATATGGCCTAAATATTTTATTTGTTTGGTGGCGAAAGTACATTTATCCAGCCGTACAGAAAATCCTAATTCATCTAATTCTGTCAGTATAAGTTTTAAATGAAACAGATGCTCTTTAAAAGATCTAGAATAAATGACTACATCATCCATGTACGCCTGCGCATACTCTGAATGAGATTTCAAGGCACGGTTCATTTCACGTTGAAAAGTACCAGATGCTCCCGCCAGACCGAAAGGCATGGTCTTCCACTGGTACACAGCATTATGCGTAGCAAACGCCGTCAACCGTTTACTTTCCTCGTCCATTTTTATTTGCCAATATCCCTTTAAAAGATCTAAGCTACTTAACCAATGGCCTGATCCTGCAGTGAATATCAGTTCTTGCAAATCTTTCATGGGAAAGACTGGAACTTTGGTGACTGCATTTAATGCTCTAAAATCAATGCACATTCTCATTGAAGAATCCTTTTTAGCAACGCAAACAATCGGATGAGCAATTTCGGATACCGAAGGTTCTATCAAGTCTAATTCTAAAAGTTCTTGAACTTGACGTTCAACTTCCTTTCTGTATGCAATAGGAACACTATAACAATGAGGCTTTTTCTGTACCGTATTGGGCAATAGTTCAATTTTATGAGTGCCAACCGCAGCTGGTTGCACGGGTTTAGTAAAGATGCGTTTAAATTTAACGATTAAATTTTTAAGAGTTTCTAACTGAGAATTGTCTACATGTTTAATTTCAAGATTATCAAGAATTTCGAAAAATTTAGATTCTTTGGTAGCGGTTGGTAAAGTTTCAACATGCCCGAATTCTTTTTCTTCCTCAAAAATGACATTTATAGAGTTAGAACTAGCTATGTAATGTTTTAACTTATTTTGATGAATGTGCTTGGTAGAACCATCCGACATTTTAACTGAAAAAGAATGGGGATTACGTTTCTCAACGATAGTTGCAGGACCTTGCCATCTGGCAAATAATTTATTAGTCGAATCAGGTATTAATACTATCACCTGATCTCCGACTTTGTACACTCGGTTAGACGATCTTAAATTGTGATAATACGCCGCATTTTCCTGTTGTACTGCTGAAACAAGCTTAGCCTGCTCTGCAGCCTTCTCTAGTTTTGATTTTAAATTTTCCAGGTATTTGGAAACGGAAGTACTATTTAATTGTACATTATTAAATTTTCCTGTCCAAGTAGATTTTAGGATAGACAAAGGACCTTGTGGTGGTCTACCATAGAGTAACTGAAATGGCGACACACCTGTAGTTGAATGAGGTATTTCTCTGTACGCCCACAGCACATAAGGAATTTGTAAATGCCACCCCCTACCTTCTTCCCTGACTACATTATGCAACATGTTTTTTAAAGTTCTATTAAACCTCTCCACCAACCCATTTGATTGTGGATATCCAGGGGTAGAGAATCTTGGACTGCTCCCTATTCGTTTTTCAAACTCTTTAGTCAGTTCGGCCGTGAAATTGGTCCCGTTATCAGACGCGATAACATTAGGAATACCTGTCCTTGAAAATATACTTAACACGGCTTCACATGTTGCCTTAGCATTCAGACTAGTCAACGGTATGGCTTCGCCCCACCTAGTATGTTGATCAACCAGACATAATATGTATTTATGTCCTTTCGCACTAGGAGGATCAATTGGACCTATCAGGTCTACATTCACTACCTGAAATGGTAATTCAGGCCTCACGACAGGCGTAATTGGCGTTCTGTCACTAGTTTTAACAGTCTGAGTGAGTTGACACTCTTTACATGAGTCGCAAAATTTTTTGACATCCGTCCGCATACCTTCCCAGAAGAAAGAGTACTTGATTCGTTCTAGAGTCTTTTTAGAACCCATATGACAACTAAACACTGAGGTATGAGCAAGTCTGAGTACCTCACCGCGTCTACACTTTGGAATTACCAGTTGCCCAATACTCTCCCCGAGTATTTTGTCTCTGTGAAACAGATAACCGTCTACCTCATAGTAGTTACTTTTGCCTTCTTTAGCATGCTTCCAAGCCGTTGCTAATTCGACACACTGTTCCTGCTCAGAGCGAAAAGTATCAGCGACCATGCTTCCCTTAACCGTCTCAGTGGTTACTTTCTCATCCTTATTATTAACCGTTCCCACATCATTCCCACATAAAGTAATTTCACTTTGAGTTTTCTCAAAGATAATGCTATCCTGTGCTTTCTCCTGCAGATCACCCCTCAATTCCTGAGAGTTCTGAGCCAGTGAATTTTCTTCACTCCGGGCCCCTCCCAACATGTTTAGAATATCCGGTGGAAGCAACACATCCTCCACCAAAACATCTGCTAAAGCACATAAAACTTGCTGATGCACCACATTAACTTGGCCACCAGTAGCAAGACTTAACCGAACGTACACTAAAGGACATTTAACCGCCGGACCAAAAATACCCTTCAAATATATTGTAGAAGCACCTTCGACTGAAACTTCAGGAACTAAGTCCCTTTTGACAACTGTAATTTCCGTGCCAGAATCCACTAATGCTTTGGCTAGTTTCCCAGCTACACTGACAGATACCTTTGCCAATTTACAAAGTTTGTCTTCAATAGCATGCCTAGGAATTACTTTACCGTGTAAATCCACCCTAGCAGCTACTGTTTCCCCTTTTGATTCTGCTTCTGCACCCTCAGCGGAAACCTTGTTTACCTTAATCTTTTTATAGTCTGCTCCCTTAATTTTCGGACAATCTCGTCTAAAATGTTTATCGGAGCCACAAGTGTAACAAGTTAGCTTTCTAACTTCTATGATTTTTGATTTTTCAAAATTTTTCTTAGGGCAAAAATTACTATTATCGGTCTTCTTTTCATTGAACTGTTGTTTTCCCCAATTACCCTGAAAACCTCTTTCATCATAATCATTTCTTTTGGCTCTCACTGACCCGTCATAGGATTTACCCTTGGATGCATAGAATACATCACAACGTTTACCCATTTCCTTTGGCTTAAACCAACTTTCCCCCTGTAGCACACCTATATGGGTTGCCGTTTCGGAATCCAATGTTTGGAACATTTTATCTGCTACAATGAGTTGATTTACAGTCTCAAAATCACTAGCACCCCTTGATTTGCAATAATACACCCACATGGATGTTAACCGAGATGCAAATTGAGAAAATGTTTCATCGTTGTTACGTTTAGCTTTGCGAAAATTTTCTAAACACAATTTCGGTGAAGGTTCGTATTCCTGTAATACTATTTTCTTCAAAGATTCATAATTTTTTAATTCGCTTTCTTCTATATTAACTAACAAATTAGACACTTTGTCTCCTAATAAACAAAGCCACACTTTTGGTTTAAATTCATCACTAACATTTTCATTTACAAATGCCTTTTCTAAGCTTGAAAAGAAATAGTCCCATCCGTCTGACTTACTAGGAACTTTAACTGTTAAGAGCCTAACCATCCTAACTATTTCATCTAATGATTTTGCACGCGCGACTTGATCACTATTTTGAACCAAATTTTGATTGATCCTGGATAATTCCACTTCTAGACGAAGTTTTTCGAGTGCGAACTTTTCCTTTTCCCTCTCTTGTTTTAGTTTATTTTCATTTTCAAGTTTTTGTTCCTGTTCTAACCTTCCAGCTACGATAACTTCTAAATATTCTTTTGCCTCTTCCTCGTTATAATGTTTACTAGCTAAAATTAATTCTTTCAGAATTACTTTAGACATGGTTTCGTCTGGCGACTCACCTAAATCTTGCAATAATACACCCACATTAGGTCTGCCTTTTTACTTTTATTTAAGAAAGACATTTTTCAAGCTAAACCTAATGCCAAATTGCCTTACAATAATTCAAATCGAAATTAGATACTAACTAAAAAAAAAATGAACTAAAATAAAAATAAAAATCTTACAGTGAAATTTCTGGAAGATATGTTCTATAGATACTGTTATTAAGGGTTTAGATTTTAAATACTTGAAGAAACTATATGTTTGCAAATAGAAATAACAATATACATAATTTACATACATAAATATATATATCAAAACTAAAAAAAATACCCTTAAACTATGTATAAACAGGCTTAACAAAATTTCATTTACTTTATTTTTAACAAAATAAAAAGGTTTGCTTCACACAATTTATCTTTAATACCAACTTAAGTATTTTTATACCTAAAGCGAGCAATTTATTACTTCTAACCGGAAATTATAGATCCTTAAAATAAAATATTACACTCTTAATCTCATAGAGAACAAGTACAAAGATTAAACGTATCACCGGAAACAAAATAGCACTATTCTGATGTTTTCAAAATCACCTCGTACAAACATCTGCAAAGCAATAAACATATCAAGGGAAACAGAGTGCATCCGTTTCTCCCCTACACGAAATGAAATTTTAAAAAAAATGCATCCGCGCCAGCTCAGGGCAGACAGAAACCAGATGTTGTTTGGGCGGGGTGGTCTACTGACCCCCACAACAAAATATCGCACTGGCCGTCAGCTCAAGACAGGAAGAATCCAAATTTGTCTGGCTTTGCTTTAGTTTTCATTAAAATACATGCATATTACAAATACACAAAATATTTCCAAACCATCAGTATACTATGAAAATTTATATTTCAATACAACGTTTAATTATTTTTTTGAGCATTAAAAAAACATGCATATTACAAATACACAAAATATTTCCAAACCATCAGTATACTATGAAAATTTATATTTCAATACAACGGTTAATTATTTTTTTAGCATTAAAAAAACATGCATATTACAAATACACAAAATACTTCCAAACTATCAGTATACTATGAAAATTTATATTTCAACACAACGTTTAATTATTTTTTAGCATTAAAAAATCGAAGCAATAGGGTCTTCTTCAGCACTTGAGATATAATTGCACAAAGGTTTACAGTACTCACGGTTTGTTGTCATTAGAGGTAATAAAATTACTTCCCACACGGATAAACCCAAATAGAACCATTCAGTAGGCCTGATCTTTTTCTGGAGCCAGGTTCTGAACTCTTGAGCACTGACTTCCTGAGCACCAAAACTTGAAATCTCAAGAACTCCGCACTGGTGACGATGACCAAGATGAGAAAGAACTCCATTGCAGACCAAGAATTCCACTGGTTACGACGACCAGGAATTTCATTGATTACGATGGGTATTGAGGGTCACTGTACCGGTCACCTATTCTGTGATTTGTCTCTGCTCACATCCCATGTAGCTGCCACCAATGTAAAAACCCTTTCTTTGGCGAGGGGTTTCTTTTGTATCGGCGGTAGAGACAGTGATCACACCTTTTTAGTCCCAAAATTTTTATTCACAGGTTCATAAGGGACACAGCACAGATTACGACACAAAATTATGAAAATATTACAAGAAACAACATCACGATCTAGCAGAGCGACCTTCCTCTGCTGCCTCTCAGCCAGTTCTCCCTCTCTCCTTCTTTCTTCTCCCCCACTTCCGTTAGGCAAGCGGGGTTACTCTCAGGGGTGAGAAGGGTTGCCAAAATTGGCATGTCTTACAATTACCTCCACTAGGGGGAAAATACTTACTCTGTTACTAAATTGGTGCAACTGAAAACATAGTTTTTTTTTAATTTGAAAAAGGTATTAAATAAATTTTTATAACATTTTCAGTAATTATTAAAGAAAAAAAAATGCCAAACTTTTGCTTAATATTTAATTAATGCTCTTTAAAATATCAAAGAGATTGTATACCGAGTTGCAGATTCTCACCATCCAAAGTAAATATATTCCAAACTTGGTAACTCTAATTCAAACAGTCACCTTTGTGTGGCATCAGTTAAAACATAGACACATCTTGCTTTATTATTATTAAAGATTCAAAACTGTGTTAAAATTAAAGCACGGAGAAATCGGAATGAGAGAAAAGAGGATAAAACGTACAGCAAGTAGTTTATAATCAAAATCTATTATTATATTCATTCCAAAGTTGCCTGTAATATTAACACCTGTAATATTATTTTCTTCATTTTATTCTTGATATAATTAAAACAAAGGAAAGTAAAATAAATTCTAATCGACGAATTAGTTTGTATTTTTATTTTCTTATATATAAAATACTAGTCACCTTTTGCGAACAGCAGGTTCGCCGATATTAATGCGCGTTAAAATGTTCAGTTAAATCTTTTATGTGACTTGGTCTCTTAATAATTTCTTCAGCAATATATTTGTAAGCTTCAAATTTTGATGGTCATATAACTTACAGTTTTGTAGAAACTTTATTTCGCTCTGTTCATTGTAGTATGTATCTCTCGCATTTTCTGTCAGCTGCCGTTGAATTAAATTAAAGACGAAGTGATCAAGCTTCAATTAATAGAATAACATTTTTTTTTCTAAAACAAGCATCTTTTTTTTTAAATATGAGTACATAAAACAGAAACGTTCAACTTGTAAGTCTTATGGGCACTATAAAAGAGTTTTCGAAATTTATGCAATATTTCAAAAAATTATGCAATAAAAATTCTTCTGAATTATCATAAAATTCAATTTTTAGTTTCATTTTCAAAAGAATTTAAATGACGTAAATAAGACTCTTTTTGGCGTTCATTCAAGAATATTCCTGACCAATTCTTTCCTTGTCGGAATCATTCATTTTTTTTTTTTTTTTGTCTTATAACAACATCATGTTTTTCCAAAATTTTACAATGAAGGACTTTTTAATTCCACTGCAGTTTACTTTCATATGTATTAAAAATCTCTAGTTTATCTTTAAAAAAAAAATTGTTTTTTTGTTTTTGTAATTTATTTGGAGGCAACACTGGCTTGCGGTCATTCAACAGATCTCAAGCTAGTCCTGGCAGCTGTTTCTTTAAACCAATCCAGATCGCTCTGGTCCAGACAAAAGAATGTAAACCTTATCCTATG
This sequence comes from Argiope bruennichi, assembly GCF_947563725.1. NCBI lineage: Eukaryota > Metazoa > Arthropoda > Arachnida > Araneae > Araneidae > Argiope > Argiope bruennichi. The sequence continues at coordinate 75,885,647 of NC_079160.1, forward strand.
GGGAAAAAATTACTCCCAAATGCTTCCTTACAAGTGTAGTAAGAAATTCCATGAACATCAGTTGTTAACGCTAGTTAAAATTAAAGAATCGATTAATTTTCTATTTCAAAACTTTTAACTTTAAATAATCCACGCCACGATTCATCCACCATGATCGCATTAAGTTATGTCCTTTGTAATAACACTGTGGATAAACGTTGGTGTCAGTGGATGAATGGTAAGATTGAAAATGATTTAATACACATTTGCATTAGAAAAAAGATTTCCTACAATAAAGATTGTATTTTAAAAATTAAAACAACAACTTAAAACAACTGCAGATGATATTGGATATCTGTTTCTGAGTTTTTGCTAAACTTTAAATCATCATATTATCGATTTGGCCATGAATCCGGTAGAAGAAATAAGTGTTCATTCTTAAGGTGATATGGAATATAATCTTTTTCATTTCAAGAAACCAAACTACTTTCTAAAAATTTATTTGACAAAATATATACTATTAAATCAGTGATGTATTTTCATATAAAAATGGCATATAAAATGAAGTAAAACAAGTAATATTTACCTTTTCCGGCCCAAATTTTAATTTTAAAAATTAATTTTAATTAATAATTATTTAACTAATTGTAATTAATAAAGCAAAAATGCATATAAAAGCAAATTACTAGTAGCGTAGCTAAATGATATCATTGGACGGAAAGGATTAACTGCATATGTGCGAAAGCTTGAATGGTATGACACCCTGACAGTCTTTTTCAGAACTTGAGAACATGAGAAGTTGGTCCCTTTCAGCAGGTCGTCCTTGATAAAGTGAGATCGTTCTTGCAGACAAAGAAGATGCTGAACAAGGTATAATATAAATTCAGAATTTGGACTTGATGAAAGAACACACAAAGAACACAACGAGCAGCCAGAACACAACGGCCCAGAGAAAATTGTAATCGCCTTGGTCTGAATTCATCTGAAAAAGAAAATAAAGATATTTAAAGATATAGCTTTTTAAGATATTTAAAAATAACTAACAATGCAAATATTTTTGACATGTATATACTTTTTTATTTGCAAAGAGTAGAAATCATTTATAAATTCCTCTTGGCAAGCTAGAAAGCAAAGGTAGATTCCTTTACATCTACAACTGTCTGGCAACATAAATTATTGATGTTAAAATCAATCAAAATTAAAGATTGAAAATCACTTTTGAACCCCTAACTTCTAAGATATTGTAGTTATAGAAAAACTTTACAAGAGAAAGTTGTTCGTCTTAAGGAGGTGCTAATCTGGCTAACTGGATTTGTTTTTCTGTCTTCAATATTAAGAAAGTTGTGGTGAAATGAAAATCCCTTCCCCACCATTTACATCACTTTTGGGTCAGATGGAAAATTTACGAACATTATATATATATATATACAGGGTGATCAAGAAATAACAGTATTGTTCGGAGCCCTGTGGCGTGTTATGTACTGGACGAAATATAACAAAATTTGGACACCATACCACATACACATTAAAGTATGCGGTTTTGATTTATCAAGAAAAAAAATTAGTACCAAAAATGTCGATAAGGGAAATCCTGGCGCTGCAAGCGCATAATATGTGGGAAAAGAATACATAACTGCCAATGAAAACAGTAAATAACAACACACCAAGTATCAATGAAAAACGTTTATTATAGTAACTTACAAATTTAGCTCAAGGTGACCAACAACTTGATATTCCAATAATTGCATGCGGTACACGAGGTTTTCGACGGTGGCTCGCAGCATATCGGCATTTATTCGTTTGACATGTAACATTATTTGATGTTTTAAAGTAAGAGTGTTAGTAACATGCCCTTGACACAGAACGTCTTTCAAGTGAACCAGAAACTGCACCACAACAAGAAATTACCAAGATTCAGATCAGTGTCATCAGATAAAGGTTGTTATCTTATACGGATTAAATTTCAGGATCTTACGCAATATTTACATCGGGATAGGAGTGTATTAAATTATCAAAATTAGTGTGTTATATCAAATTATCAATTATCAAACTTTGTGTATAAGAAAGATGATTCGGAGATAATTTTTTGTACTTTTCGGAAATACGGGTATTTTATTTTTTTTTTTGTATTCTTTCAGGTAGTAATAAGACAATAGCGAGTTTTATATGTCTGTTGACTATCTTCAGACTATTTGAAATCTGGTATGAAACAGGTAGGACTGGTCTCCCAGAAATTTTTTCGCAAATTTGATAATGAATGCTCTTATGTAACCAAGAAACATACTAATATACTAGAAGTTAGTATTTTGACAGTAGTTGGTACTTTTCTTGTATTAGCCGTATACCATTGACGAAAAACACTTATGGAAGAGCCTATTAGAGTGCGATCTTTGGCATTTTTTCAGGCGATTAATCGCTGAGGCGCAGTTAGTACGAAAGTACTAGAAAAGGGAATATGTATTAGGAATGTTTTTTTCCAGACTGATTAAAACCAAAATTTGACGGAGAATTACAATTATAATGACAAAATCACATATTAAGTTTCATATATTTAGTCATTGCGTTTTTCAACTGTCGCGTTTACATTCTCGTGGAAAAACAGACCCAGAGACTGCCTACCAGCCAATAGACAGATTATTTCCAAATTCGATAAATATTTACATTTTCAATAATAAACCGATGTACCAAATTTTATCCATTTAACTCTCTTCGTTTCACAGTTATCGTGTTAACTTATATTCGGGCAGCCAAACGGACAAATTTTTTCTGAACGGATTTCGTTCAAAAATTGAGGAAAAATCCACAACTTTGGAGTAGAGCCCATGTTCGTTAGATTAGTTCAACACGTTTTGGAATCGTATTCACAGTGAGACAAGACATGATTCCAAAAACATGTTTTTCTGACTCTGGGCAGTCTAACACGTGGAGATTCGTCAAAATATCCCATTAAAATATTTTGACGATTGCAATACTTCTTTTTTGAGTACTTCGTAGAAGAGAAAGTAAAACCGATAATCATTATAAAGGCACATTAATTCCACATATATTGAAATTGTAATTCTGAAAGAAGACTAATTAATTATCTGACAAACTATATATTTTCAGGATATATATATAATTTTTTAAATTGTCTGACAAACGGTATATTTTCAGAAAATATAATAATTTTTAAATTTATTTATTGATAACGTATTGACCTTCTTTTTCGAGAAACACGCATTTAGAAATTTTTAGATGGCTTTTATTTCATTTTTTTTTTTTTTTTGTATCGAAATCGTCTACTTCGTCCTTAAACTAACAAAAAAGTAAAATTTTAATGATCGCATATAAGTTGCTGAAATGATTCTGATAACTACGTTACAAACTAGGGGTCTTTACCTCCTGTTCGATAATTTTTGGCAACCCGCAGAAAGATAACATAACAATCCATCGCACGCATGCTGTGTTCACACTGCTTACTTCGTTAAATACAATGACTACAATAATTTGAGTTACAATCATAAATTTGGCTATAGTACATATTTTGAAAGGGAAAAATTAATAAAAGTAGTAGTTTTTTAAAAAGTATAAATGCAAATCCAATTTAAAAATCAGCGGGAATGGTTACTCCAAAACTTTCTCGCATACTCTCTAATAAACTTGTGATGCCAGAGAATGCCTTACGTGGCATTTGCGTACAACAATTATATTAACTTTTGGCGTGAATTTAGCATTTGTACTGAATCTATCGTATCGTCCATGGCAATATTTTTTTTAGCGATAAATCCCTGGCATATGGTTAATAGCATCCAAAAATTGAATTTATGTTTTAAATGCGTTTTTCTCAATCGATTGAAACCAAGATTTGGCACAAAACTGCACTTGTAATTACAAAATCCAATACTTCAATTGGTATATTTAAGTCATTGCATTTTTGAATTATAGTGTTTACATATTTCAACATACAGTCAAATGCAGACACGAGAATTCGTAGTAGAGTGAATTCTCTTTTTGAAATGTTATTCTCCAGCAAGTTCTATCTGAAAGGTTTCTACATTTGGCTTCATTAAATAACTATTTGCTGTGTGTTTATTATTGATTTTTAAAGACTTTGTTTTTGTATACATTTCAGTTATGATATTCTGCCAATGGTTTCAAGTTTTTTTTTTTCATAGAATGAAATATAGTTATCTGTTATAGACTTTGTTCGACTCCTAATTATGTCATCGTCAAATTACTGGACAAAATTTCCATAACATTATTTTAAAACAGGCATTATGAATTTTTGTTGTATTTATTTTTATAATAGATAAAGAGATTTTGAAATAAATATGTTCCCATAAATTAAAAAGAAAAAAAAACCTCTATAGGGAATAAAATGCATTTATTTTTTTAAACTGATTCAAAATCAGTTCCACATAAAAAAATTTGGTAAAAATAAGACACAAAAAAAATACCGTTTCATTTTGAGCAAGGAAACCTGTTACCATCTGGTCAGCAATCTGAAACAAAACAAAAAATGCAATAAAATTTTATCAAAATTTTTAAGTAAGTAAAAATTAATTTCTTAAAATATTTCAATGAAAAATTTCAATTATATTAGACATCTATATGACTTAAAAACTTTCTTATTATATAAGATAGATAATTGACGGAAAGATGACTTAATTGCACAACAAGCTCTTAATTTTCTTCTTATTTTATTTGTCAAATATAGTTATATTTTTAGATTTTATGGTAACCACCTAAATGATTAGATTCTTCACATGATTTAAGAAATCTAATCAGAAATAAATATTATTTTATGCCCAAAATTTCACAGAGAAAGAGAAAAGAAATTGAAATCAACTATTAAAATTAACAAGATCTTTAATTATAAAGTAAGTTTAAATGAAATGAGTTATTTTTTTAAAAAAATATCTAATGAATAACGAATTTCTTTTGAGAAGAAAAGTTGCAATTTAATGGTTTAAAGTAAAATTAAAACATCTTTAACTTTCATTACAAAATTTTGTGAATCATATTCGAAACAAATTTGTAATTTGTAATTTTAGGTTAAAAAATTGCACAGTTAAATTTATGCTACAATATATATATATATATATATATATATATATATATATATATATATATATATATATATATATATATATATATATATATATATATATATATATATATATATATATATATATATATATATATATATATATATAAGAAAGTAAGAGATGAATTAAATATCTAAAATATTTTTTTCAATAGAAATGACAGGACTAAGAAATAATATTTTCTATATATAGAAACCATTTTTAATTGAAAATCATCTATCTGATTAAACTATAGGAAGATTTTGCTAAAACTTTCTTTATGTTCACAAAGGAAAATTTGTAGAAATTCATTCGATGGTTTAGATTTCTATAGTACACAAACTATTTATGAATTCTCATTTTTATTTTCTCATCGTTTTCAGAATTTTGTCTAGTAATAAAAGAAAATTAATCAGAGCCGAAAAATAGACTTTACACTAATTTTGATATGAAAATAAACTAAATTTCATCTGCTGATTTAATATATCGGGATAGGAGAGTATTAAATTATAAAAATTAGTGTGTTATATCAATTTAACGATTATCAAAATATAAAACTTTGTGTATAAGAAAGATGATTCGGAGATAATTTTTTGTACTTTTCGGGACAGCAATTTTTTTTTCAGGTAGTGATAAGACAATAACGCATTTTGTATGTCTATTGACTATCTTCAGACTATTTGAAATCTGGTTACAAACAGGTAGGACTGGTCTCCCCGAAGTTTTTTCTCAAACTTGATAATGAATGCTCTTATGTAACCAAGAGACATACTAATATACTAGAAGTTGGTATTTTTACTAGCAGTTAGTACTTTTCTAGTAGTAGCCGTATGCCATTGACGAAAACCACTTTTGAAAAAGCGTATTAGAGAGCGATCTTTAGCATTTTTTTCCGGCGATTAATCGCTGTGATGTAGTTAGTACTAAAGTACTTGAAAATGGAATGTGTATTAAGAATGTTTTTCCCAGACTGATTAAAACCAAAATTTGACGGAGAACTACAATTATAATGACATATTAAATCACATATTAAATTTCATATATTTAGTCATTGCATTTTTCAGCTACCGCGTTTATATTCTCGTGGAAATAGAGACCAAGAGACTGCCTGCCAGCCCCTAGACAGATTATTTCCAAATTCGATAAATATTTACATTTTAAATAATAAATCTATGTACCAAATATTATCCATTTAGCTCTCTTCGTTTCACAGTTATCGTGTTAAATTATATTCGGACAACCGAACGGACAAATTTTTTCTGAACGGATTTCGTTCAAAAATTGAGGAAAAATCCACAACTTTGGAGTAGAGCCCATGTTCGTTAGATTAGTTCAACAAATTTTGAAATCGTATTCACAGTAAGACAAGACATGATTTCAAAAACATGTTTTACTGACTCTGAGCTGTCTAACACGTGGAGATTCGTCAAAATCTCGAATTAAAATATTTTAACCATTGCAATACTTCTTCTTTGAGTAAGTACTTCGTAGAAGAGAAAGTAAAACCGATAATCATTATAAAGGCACATTAATTCCACATGTATTGAAATTGTAATTCTGAAAGAAGGCTAATGAATTGTCTGACAAACTATATATTTTCAGGATATGTATAATTTTTTAAATTGTGTTATTTTATCCAATGATCACGTATTGGCCTTCTTTTTCGAGAAATACACATTCAGAAATTTTTAAATGGCTTTTATTTCATTTTTTTTTGTCTCGAAATCGCCTACTTGGTCCATAAATTAACAAAAAAAAAATAAATAAAAAAATAATAATAACATTTTAATAATCGCATATAAGTGGAAATTTTTGGTGAAATTTTTCTGATAACGACGTTACAAACTAGGGGTCTTTACTTCTTGTTCGATAACTTTTGGCAACCCGCAGGAAGATAACATAGCAATCCATCGCACGCATGCTGTGTTCACACTGCTTACTTTCGTTAAGTACAATGACTACAATAATTTGAGTTTACAATCATTATTTTTGCTATACTACTTACTTTGAAAGAGAAAAAAATAATAAAAGTAGTTTTTAAAAAAGTATAAATGCAAATCCAATTTAAAAATCAGCGGGAGTGGTTACTACAAACCTTTCTCGTGTACTCTCTAATAAACTTGTGATGCCAGAGAATGCCTTCCGTGGCATTGGCGTACAATAATTATGATATATTAACTTTTGGCGTGAATTTAGCATTTGTACTGAATCTATCGTACCGTCCTTGGCGAATTTCTTTTTGGAGATTAATCCCTGGCATACGGTTAATAGCATCCGAAAATGGAATTTATTTTTCAAATGCGTTTTTCTCAATCGATTGAAACAAAGATTTGGCACAAAACTGCACTTGTAATTACAAAATCCAATACTTAAATTGATATATTTAAGTTATTGCATTTTTGAATTATAGTGTTTACATATTTTGAATTATAGTGTTTACATATTCTGAATTATAGTGTTTACATATTTTGAATTATAGTGTTTACATATTTTGAATTATAGTGTTTACATATTTCAACATACAGTCAAATGCAGACACGAGAATTAGTCGTAGAGTGAATTCTCTTTTTGAAATGTTATTCTCCAGCAAGTTCTCTCTGAAAGGTTTCTACATTTGGCTTCATTAAATAACTATTTGCTGTGTGTTTATTATTGATTTTTAAAGACTTTGTTTTTGTATATATTTCAGTTATGATATTCTGCCAATGGTTTCAAGTTTTTTTCATAGAATAAAATATAGTTATCTGTTATAGACTTTGTTGGACTCCTAATTATGTCATCGTCTAATTACTGGGAAAAATTTCAATAACATTATTTAAAAATAAGCATTATATATTTTTGTTGTATCTATTTTTATAGTTGATAAAGAGATTTTGAAATAAACATATTCCCATAATTTATAAAGAAAAAAAAAACTCTGTAAGAAATAAAATGCATTTATTTCCTTAAACTGACTCTAAATCAGTGCCATATAAAAAATATGTGGTAAAAATAAAGTAAAAAAAATAAGAAAAAAAGTACCGTTTTATTTTGACCAAAGAAACCTGTTACCATCTGATCCGGAATCTGAAAAAAAAAATGCAATAAAATTTTATCAAACTTTTAAAATGAGTAAAAATTATTTTCTTAAAATATTTCATCGAAAAATTTCAATTATATTAGACATCTAGGTGACTAGAAAGTTTGCTTATTATATAAGATAGATGACTGACTGAAAGATGACTTAATTGCACAACAAGCACTAAATTTTCTTCTTCTTATTCTTATTATTATTATTATTATTTTATTTATCAAACATAGTTATATTTTTAGATTTTATGGAAACCACCTAAATGGTTAGATTCTTCACATGATTTAAAAAATCTAATGAGAAATAAATATTATTTTATGCTCAACATTTCACAGAGAAAAAGAAAAAAAATTGACATCAACTATCAAAATTACCAGGATCTTTAATCATAAAGTAAGTTTAAATGAAATGAGTTATTTTTTTAAAAAAATATCTAATAAATAACGATTTCTTTTTAGGAGAAAACTTGCAATTTAATGGCTTAAAGTAAAATTAAAACATCTTTAACTTTCATTACAATATTTTGTGAATCATATTAAAAAAAAATTTAAAGTTGTAATTTTAGGTTAAAAAAATTGCACAATTAAATTTATGCTACAATATATATATATATATATATATATATATATATATATATATATATATATATATATATATATATATATATATAGTACATAAACTATTTATGAATTCTCATTTTTATTTTATCATCGTTTTCAGAATTTTGTCTATTAATAAAAAAAAATTAATCAGAGCCAAAAAAATAGACTTTACACTAATTTTGATATGAAAATAAACTAAATTTCATCTGCTGATTTAATATATCGGGATAAGAGCGTATTAAATGATCAAAATTAGTGTGTTATATCAAATTAACAATTATCAAAATATTAAACTTTGTGTATAAGAAAGATTATTCGGAAATCATTTTTTATACTTTTCGGAAGCAGGTTTTTTTTTCAGCTAGTGATAAGACAATAGCGAGTTTTGTATGTCTGCTGACTATCTTCAGACTATTTGAAATCTGGTATCAAAAAGAAAGGGCTGGTCACTCCAAAATTTTTTCGCATACTCGATAATGAATGCTCTTATGTAACCAAGAGACATACTAATATACTAGAAGATGGTACTTTTACTAGTATTGACGAAAAACACTTATGGGAGAGCGTATTAGAGTGCTATCTTTGGCATTTTTTCTGGCGATTCATGAAGTTAGTACGAAAGTACTAGAAAATGGAATGTGTATTAGAAATGATTTTTTCCAGACTGATAAAAACCAAAATTTGACGGTGAATTACAATTATAATGACAAAATCACATATTAAATTTCATATATTTAATTATTGCGTTTTTCAGTTATAGCGTTTATATTCTCATGGAAATAAATACCTTCCTCGCATACTCTCTAATAAACTTGTGATGCCAGAGAATGCCTTACGTGGCATTTGCGTACAATAATTATGATTTATTTTGGCGATTAATCCCTGGCATATGGTTGATAGCATATAAAAATTAAATTTATGTTTTAAATGCATTTTTCTCAATCGATTAAAACAAAGATTTTGCACAAAACGGCACTTATATTCATAAAATCCTATACTTAAATTGATATAGTTAAGTCATTGCATTTTTGAATTATAGTGCTTACATATTTTTGAACAGACTTATATACAGTCACCCCACTGTTGAAATTAGCTCAAAACTTGATAGGCGTCTACACTATAGATTTTAAAATTGTGTACTTAATTTTATCTATCTAGCTTTCTTCGTTTTGTAAGTATCCCGTTAACTTATATTGGGGCAGACGGACTTCCTTTTAACAGATTTTACTCAGCATTTGATAGAAATCTGCAAATTTGGTGTAAAGACCTTATCCCAAATTTCAACCATTTAGTTCAACGCGTTTTTGAGTTATCTTTATCACAGACAGACAGGCATTTACCAAAAACTTGTTTTGCGAACTGAGTGTGATCTAAAACGGAGAGATTCGTAAAAACCTTGAGTTCCAATTTTTTGACGATTACTATACTTTCTCTAGACTTCGTATTCGAGAAAGTAAAAAGACAAAAAATAAAAGTACTTACAATTTCTCTAATGAGTTTTTTAGCATGTTTTATCTGCTTTGGGGTGCCTCTGATTATAAATGTCTGCTCATTAGTGTATGATGGGAGCTCCTTTGCTTTCTTTATAGATGCACCTGATTGTTGGGCGATACTTCGTATAGTCTTTCCGCCTTTTCCGATCACATGACCACATTTGTCAATAGGTACGGAAAACTGGAATGAAAAAGAAGAATGAATTCATATTATCAAAACTGCATTCAATATAAGTTAAGTCAAAGAAGATATTCGCTGGCACATTAACAAAATAACAAATTACCCAAAAATAATAAATTTTCAAATTACCCATTACAAAATAACAAACTACCCAAAAATGCCCAACTTCAAATTATTGCCCCAAATTAACAAACTACCAAAAAATTACCCTTCAAATTTTCCCAAATATTACTCCAAATTAACAAATTCTGAGAAATAACCCAATTTCAAATTACTTTAAAATAATTGCCCAAAATTACCGAACTTCAAATTACCCCAAAGTAACAAAATTTACTGAAACCGTTGAATTGATGATTCTCAAAATATTGCAGGTCGTGCACAATCACAGGTTAATCGTGAAAATAAAAACAAAAGTGTGAGTTACCAGCATTCTATTATTAAGTGCATGATAAACCAAAGCTGTACTAATATCGAAACAATGCTAAAGAAAATGGTAATGTAATACAATACAAAATATTATTTTATTCTGCAATATCTAGATAGAAATCATTTCAAATATTACAGAATCATAAAATGAAATAACTTACATCGAAATATAGATTAAATATTTTTCATACTTCCGAAACTTTTCAGTTTTTAATTAATGATTTTGTTTCAAATTTTCAGCTTAGAAGAGATTATGCATGATTCCGCATTTAGTACAGCTTGAGTTTTATAAGGTATAATGTATGAGAAGAAAAAAACTATCCTTTTTAAAACCAGCATTAATAAAATAATACGGTATTTCAAATATTTAATCAAATATTATTTATTTATTTATTATATTTAAAGTTTGCTTGTTAAATAATATATCACTTTGTTCCACTTAATTAAAAAGTATCACAGAAAAAACATATTTTACAGTTGATTTATTTTTTTTATAAAATATGTTTTTATAGAAAAATATCAAATATAACTTAAATCTAATATAATTATAAAAAACTTAATCACCTATATTTTTAAAATCATATTTATAATTTTTTTAAACAAAATACAATCTTTCCATGGTTTGATTTTGTCAAAATTTGAAAGGAGTCTTTCAAATTTTGAAAGGAGCTTTCAGTTCCTATAAGAAAAGGAACTCTTTGGTTTCTATTTCATCAAAGTATGTGAATTAGGTTGAAGAAATAAAAACTAAAGGAATGTTTAACTAAAGTTTTAAAATGTTATTTAATTTTTCCTCCTGTTTTATCTAAATGTAATGAACTACTTCATGAGGTACCGATAATTATGGTCCAGCCTCTATGATAGATTATTGGATGATGGAATTCATCTAATTTTGTCCTCACAAATGCACATTCATACAAAAAGACTCCAACAATTCACATAATTTCCATGAGAGCTGAATGAAATTCAGCAATTCAGCAAATTTAAAGTTCGCAAACATAATTCTTTTAGCAATCTGTTTGTTAACTATTTTAATAGCTATAAAGCAGTAATATTGCTTCCCTGCACAGTTAGTCTTATAATAAGGAAGACAGTTTTGCAGTTATTTTAATAGAGGCTGAAAGGATATCAAGTTATGTGATCTGCGACCATGGTAACCATTCCGAGAAGAATATGTTGACAAAGATGAAAGTTCTCGATAGAGCATGATTTTTGACTATATATCTATATCAATCTTCCCCGACAAGCTATGGAAAGAACTTGTCACGGAAAGTATATAAGCGAAATGCAGACATGAGAATTAGTATTAGAGTGAATTCTTTTTTTGAAATGTTACTCACAAGCAAGTTCTATCTGAAAGGTTTCTACATTTGGTTTCATTAAATAACTATTTGCTGTTTGTGTATTATTGATTTTTAAAGATTTTGTTTTTTTATACATTTCAGTTGTGATATTCTGCCAATGGTTTCATGTTTTTTTTCATAGAATAAAATATAGTTATCTGTTATGGAGATTATAATACTCCTAATTATCTCATAGTCTAATTACTGGGTAAAATTTCCATAACATTATTTAAAAACAGGCATTATATATTTTGTTGTATTTATTTTTATAATAGATAAATAGATTTTAAAATAAATAGGTTCTTATAAATTAAAAAGTAAAAAACCTCTGTAGGAAATAAAATGCATTTATTTCCTTAAACTGATTCTAAAAAAGTTCCATATAAAAAAAATTGGTAAAAATATAGAAATAAAGACTAAAAAAATACCGTTTCATTTTGAGCAAGGAAATCTGTTACCATCTGCTCAGCAATCTGAAACAAAAAAAATGCAATAAAATTTTATCAAAATTTTTAAATGAGTAAAAATTATTTTCTTAAAATAATTCATCGAAAAATTTCAATTATATTAGACATCTAGGTGACTAAATAGTTTGCTTATTATATAAGATAGATAATTGACTAAGAGATGACTTAATTTCACAATAAGCTCTTAATTTTCTTCTTCTTCTCCTTCTTATTTTATTTGTCAAATATAGTTATATTTTTAGATTTTATGGTAACCATCTAAATAATTTATATGATTAGATTCTTCACATGATGTGAAAAATCAGAAATAAATATTATTTTATGTTCAAAATTTCACAGACAAAAGAAATTGACATCAACTCTTAAGATTACCAGGATCTTTAATCATAAAGTAAGTTTAAATGAAATCCCTTATATTTTTTTTAAAAAAAATATCTAATAAATAACGATTTTATTTTTAAGAGAAAACTTGCAATTTAATGGTTTAAAGTAAAATTAAAACATCTTTAAATTTCATTGCAATATTTTGTGAATCATATTCAAAAAATTTGTAAATTTAGGTTAAAAAAATTGCACAATTAAATACTATATTAAATACTATATTATATATATATATATATATATATATATATATATATATATATATATATATATATATATATATAATTTAAAGATAATGGAAAGTTAATTTTTTCTGCTAATTTTTATGGAAGTAATTTTCCAAATTTAATAATTAGGACTTAAATAATTATTAATAATTATTCTTTAATAAATTAAAAGTCTAATTAACTTTTTTTAAATATTCCCAGGATACACATTTTTGCTATCCAAAGCATGTTCTATCAAATTCGATAATTAGGACAAATTGTCCCAATACTGAACCAACAAACAGATAGATAGATATACAGAGGTAAAAAAAAGACACTTTTATTATTAGAAAAGATAAAGAATAGATTAATATATGTATGCATAAAATCCAAATAACGTTAAAAAAATATCAAATTTATTTTTTATCAAGTCCATAAAAAAACATTGATTTAACAAACTGACTGAGATTTAATAAAATGCAAATGTAAGCAAAATCAACTGCATTGCAAAATTGCAAAATCAAAATGTAAGCAAAATCAACTGTAATGTAATTTAATAGGTAAATCAAGTAACTCTTATCCTTGGAAGACAAATGACGATATTTTTAAATAACAGTCTCTCTCTAGAATGCACACAGCAAAACGTTTTCAAAATTTAATCACAACAAATAACCAAATTAAGAATTTTTCATAAATGATTAAATTACATTAAATTCAAAAAATTCCTCTCGGCAAGTTGGGAGGCAAAGGCAAATTGATTCTAGGTGCATCTAAGTTCCTATGTGGCAATATAAATAACTGATGTTAGAAACAGGCAAAATTAGGGAGTGAAAATCACATTAGAGGCCTTAACATCTAAGATATCGCCATTATCGAAAAACTTTAACTTCAAAAGTTGTTTGTCTTAATGAGGCACTAATTTGGCTAATTGGATTTATTTTTCTCTCTTCCATATTAAGATAGTTATAGCGAAATGAAAATTTCAGCCCCTCACCATTTCCACCCCCTTTGAGCTAGATGGACCATTTACGAACCCGTCCGAGTTTTTTACATTTCTAACAACATATTCCAAGCCACTTAAAATTCAAACAAAATTACTCTGGTTATCCTTTTTAAAGAAAACATGGGCAAAGAGTTATACGTATATATATATATATATATATATATATATATATATAATGAAATTTTAAAACTTAATTTAAATCTTAATTGATTTCCAATTTTTTTTATCTCAAATTAGTCCATGCTAATTTCATTCTAAAATTTTCTCTTATTTCCTGATCCAATTCCCACTTTTTATTTCATTGTTTCTATACACACTTAATAGAATTGCTACTTCAAGAAATTCTCACCCTCTGAGTGAAGAGATAAAAATCCCTAATGCTTACAACATTCTTTTAAAGATACCTAAGATTCCCTTTCCTAAATCGAAACGCGTCAAAGAAATCCCTATAAAAAATCTCATAGTAAAAGAAATGAAGTTATAAAATTTCATAAGTTTCTTCAATTCGCCCACGCTACTGCTAAAATATGTTTACGCACATACAGATATGTGAACTTTTGAACGAAGGGTGGTTTGGGATTCTAGGGACCATGATTGGTGAAGAACTGAAGAAATTTTCCCGAAGTCTTGATATGAAAACCAGTGCAATAGGTAGTCTTCCTACAGGAATCTACCTAAAAAACAACTGGTATGACGCCTGACTAACAAATGTCAAATATTAATGTTCCATATTACAAATAAAAAAGACTTACTTTAACATTTTCTGCGTCACCCCATATCCTTAGAGGTTTATCATATATTGAGTGTTCAGGTCCATCTTGAATGAATGCCATTTTTGCTCCACATTGTTCCTTAAAAGGAATGAAAGATTTATTTTAATGCTATATTTCTTTTAATTTCAATACTATAAAGTACTTTTGTATTGTAATTAGTAGATATCTGGCTACATAAATATCTTTTCATGCCTTCAATATATATTTTATTTGCTACTTTGAACCACCATTAATTATTTTTTAGTGAGACCAAACAGTGAATTGTATTAGGGTGTCCCAAAAATTTGTTTCTCATCGCCGTTTTTAAAGAGATTTGTCACTGGAGACGAAACTTGAATTTTATAAGAAAATGTACATATAAAGCGCACTTGGTGTAAGGGAAATAGGCCTTGAACTGTCGCAAAACCGGGACTGCACTCCAGAAAAGTTCATTTGTCCATTTGGTAGGACTGGAAAGGTGTAATTTTCTACGAGATCCTTCCTCAAGGTAAAACAATAAATTCTACGAAATACTGTCATCAACTTGATCAATTGAAAGTTGCTATGGCAAAAAAACGGCCAGAATTAATGAACCGACGAGGCGTTGTTTTCATCATGACAACGCGAGACCACGTATTGCACTAGTCGTAAGAGAAAAACTCTTACAGTTTGATTGGGATGTTTTACCGCATCCTACATACTTTACAGATCTCGCTCCATCTGATTATTACTTCTTTCTGTCCTTAAAATTTCTCTTCGCGATAAGTGCTTTAAATCCATCGGCGAAATAAAAACGCATCTCGAGAATTATTTCTCGTCCAAAACACAACAATTTTGGTAATCGAGCATAATGAGGCTTCCTGAGAGATGGAAGAAGGTAATAGAGCAAAAGGGTTCTTATATAACAAAATTAATAATATCTAAAACAGTATATATTCCATATTCATTTCATATTAGAAAGAGGAAAGAAACCTATGGGACACCATAATATATCTAAAATATTTTAAAACATTACAGTTAGGAAAAAAAATGATCAAAATGCCATTCAAAAGCCACAATAATTCAATTGCTATAAACTACAGCATTTCTTAATTAGAGTTCAGTGTTCCCCCCCAAAAAAATGAAGGATTGAATGTAAGCTAAGTGTGAAATACATCGCTGTACTGAAAAAGAATTTCATATTTCCCATAACTAAAATGCAATTTTATAATTAATAAAGCATTTAAATTTTGCTAAATACAATTCCATGGTAGATTTCTGACTAGGGAGTTGACTAAGACCGTTAAGTTTGTATTAAGTTGAGAGTGATTCAATTTTAAAATGTTATCAGTCTGATTATCAAATAAGTAAAATTATGAAAATTACAAAATTTATTCCTAATAAAATATTAGAATTTGAATGAGAATTTACATTGAATTATTAAAATCATTATTAAATAAATTGCAATCTAATTAATCAGTTATTTATGATATGCTGGAATATTAGCTAATGATTTCACTGATTTTGTTTCCTATTAACACAAGATATTGTATGATATTTTAACGATGTTGTTCTAAATTCTATAAAATACCGTGAGGGTATCATAATAATATTGCTATTAGGGTATTCTATTTAAAAGTTCGGCAAAATAATAATTATTACTGTTACACTTGTTTAAAATATATTGTTTTCTCTTAATTGTCATAGTAATTAAATTTTTTTATTTTTTTTATTTTCAAGTAAAAAATTTATTATTTATGGTTAAATTTTCAAAAAATTGATACATTTTTTTCATGATATGCACACTATAAATAAATAAATATATTTTCACAAACTATAAAATAAAAAAATTAAATCAAAAAAGCATTAATATATCTATTAAGTATCGAGTAAGTAATAGTGTAGAAATGTCCAACTAAATTGACAAGTTATTAAAAAAGGGGTTACAAAACGCTTAAATATTCCACTGTTACTACTGTTTTGATTGTATGAATGTTGAAAAATATTGCACCTGTAAATTCTTTATCTTTTCTCCTCCTTTTCCTATTAATAGAGCTACTTTAAGACCAGGAATCATCATTTCAGTAACAATCTGCCCATCGGGAACATATCCAGATTGGAATGAATTACTGGAATATTCACTTATGATTTGTTTAATCATAGATTTTCCAGCCCTATTTGAAAACAACAAATATTAAATGTACTATCTATAACTGTACAAATAGAGCCCAAACTACCTGTATGCTTCTAATTTAAAATTTTGAGAATATTTTCTATAAAATTAAATATTATTTATCATTTTATCTTCTGTAGAATAATTTTTTATATAAAATAAATCTTTATTTACCTTAAATAATTCATTTACTAACATAGAATATTTGAACAAACATTTTAGAAATATTCTGAAACACGAAACTGTTAATATTCTGAATGAATAACAAAATGCTCTGAAAATTGAATTACTGAAATCTGTTTCAGTACGAACAAAAATTTACAATTTCATCAAACATGTTCACATCAACAGTCAAGATATCAATTAACAGGTAATTTTTTTAAAATAAATAATAGCAAATATTATACAATATATAGTACTTCAAAAAAGCAGTATACTATTGATATAAGAAGTTGGCAACATATATTTTTGGCAAGAAAGCAGTCTAGATATTTAGAACAATGTATTCTTTAATCCTAAGACTTAAATTATTATTTATTCATGTAATGGCAGTATTTTCATTCATTAGATTTCACTGCCTTCTTTTCTTTTACATTCCTTGTGCGAAGTTCAATGATAAAATTAAAGCTGCAGACGTATTATAGTTTCAATATGAATATATAAAATTAATGACTCTTTAGCAATTAATTCAAAAATTTATTGACACTTTTCATGAAAATATTTTATCAACTTTTCAATGAAACAAGATACTGCTTTATGATGTTTTACAAAATGATCTTAATTTCCATATGGTTTTCTAAATGTCTGATAGATCTCCTTTAAATATTATTAAATAAAATTATCCATTAGGTAAATGTTTAAGAAATTTCAATAAGTATGCAAATGGATAGTAAAGCTTTATCCCACCAAAAACACGAAGCACAAGCAGCAAAAATATAGTCGAAGCATACACAAAAAACAGCACTCGTAGAAACTCTCAACACGAGCAGACAGTAAAACGCTAAACAGAAAATAGTTCTGCACAATCAACAAAGAGCTCGCTCCATGGTCAGCACTCGAAAGAGTAAATTGAGACTGATGTGGATGCCTCCGCTAATATAATCTCCCAACAGGGATCATATTTTCTAGAAGGATAACAAATCTCGGCTTCTACTACAGATAGCCTTCTTTTTTGTTGCCAAATGAAATCGCCAAGGTCGGTGTTCATTGACTTCGCATCCATTAATACCTGCACATCTCTGTTTTCAGCGATATGACTAACATTGCAGAAAAGTAATACAACATATTCGTAATAGTACTTATCAACTTGTTAATACGTTTTAATCTTTATCAAATGATAAAAGAAGCACTTAGAAACATATGATAGAACATTAACTTAAGGCTTTGCATGAAAGCAAAATATATCATGTTTCTTTTTGTTTTCAAAAAGAAACAGCAGAAAGTTTATTATATATATATATAGCAAAAAAAATGAGATACAAAATTTGAGAATCAGTGGAATTCCAGTACCAATAAAAACAGGCAGACCAATCAGCGCTTTTCACGGAGGTCAATCTTATGTGCAGCTAAATAGTAAGTACCGAAATAGTGCACCAAGCTCTATCTCTACCATCATCAACAGTATCCAGATATTACAGAATATATTAATTAAAACTATTTGTATATTATTAATCTAACATGAATAAATTTGAAACAAATTTAAAAGGAAAATGCATCCAAGACCTATCACTTTTATCGCCACGCAATTGGGTTGCTGAATGCAAAAAACAAGTTGCTAGTAGAATATAAGCTATACCAAAAATAAGGCTATTTTCTCGAAATGGTAGGCTATTGCGTTTTAATATTATAATGAATGAACATTCTTAAACCATACTAAGCCATTATGCTAAATCTGTGCCCTTCTCTCATCAGTCCTGTACACTATCAAGTTCGGTTGCAGTGTTTCCAACATTGAACTGCATTAATTAGAAACTACAGTACACTCCTGAGTATCCGGTTTGCGACCATCCGACCTAGTTTTCTTTATCGTAGTTAATTAACCCCCGGGGGGGGCACCTCGAAATGAGGATGAGATGCTTCCGGCATGGTGGTTGGATCTCGCCACTCTGGAGGGTACACTAATAGGTGGGGTATCTGACTCCTCCCATCGATGACGGGACGTACTTCCTTCGGGGAGTGTTGTACCGTGGCCGGTGATGGCCCTTAGGACTCAACCACAGTTCCCGCCAATGTTGCTGTTGCGGCGGTCCGGTCATTCAGTTTTATGGTTTAAATCCGTGTGCCTTCGGGCGGGTCGGAGAGTTAGATGGTTGACTTATCGTAGTTAATTAACCTCCGGGGGGCACCTCGAAATGAGGATGAGATGCTTCTGGCATGGTGGTTGGATCTCGCCACCCTGGAGGGTACACTAATAGGTGGGGGATCTGACTCCTCCCATCGATGACGGGACGTACTTCCTTCGGGGAGTGTTGTACCGTGGCCGGTGACGGCCCTTAGGACTCAACTACAGTTCCCGCCAATGTTGCCGTGGCGGCGGTCCGGTCATTTAGTTTTTATGGTTTAAATCCGTGTGCCTTCGTGGCGGGTCGGAGAGTTAGATGGCTGATTTATCGTAGTTAATTGAGGAAGGCAAAACATTGGAAATGGGTGTCTATCACGATCCTCCTAGGCCAATCGTGTGCAAAATACAGGTTGTGACAGGAAAAGAGCAGTGTTCTGCTCACTATTCATAGTTTCGTCAGTGTGTAACGGATCGCAGTTGTTGCCGCTGTTCCCGATTATAACTGCACAGTACCTACATGATTCGTATATTGTTTTTAGGGTATGCTTAATGTTTGTTTTTTTTTAAATAACAGAATTCATGTCAAAATGTTAACATTTTATATCCTTTAACTTACTTTTTCTCTAATAAATTCTAACAGGGCGGTATATAAATATATATAAACTACCAGTACAGAGCCTTCTATTTGAATTCGACACGTTGCCAACAACTGCTTCAATGTTTCACCGGGCAGCGGCCGCGTTCACAATCTACGTGGCTTGAGCTGAATGGGGGGCTTAGAACTCAATAAGAAATGAGAAAATACGTATTGTAACAGTGAGTTTTGGTATAAAAATTTTGTCAAAGAAATGAGTTTATAGAACTCCGGCTTGTCCGGCTTTTTAGATATCCGGCTTACATTAGATACATTAGGTGGAACACTCGCGAGTGTACTGTAGTTCCATTTTCAACTGTGTCCTCACGAGGGCAGGGCAATGTTTCCGGCGACATACAAGGAACATAAGGGTCCTAAGAACTCTATGCTTCGCGTACCTATAAAAGGCACTATAGATTAGGATGCTATTTCTTGTAATAACCGAACAGATTTGTAAGTCATTCAACTATTAAACAACTGTACAGGACCAAAATTCTACAACCCATTGAGTTGTCATTTCTTTCATTATCGACTTATTTTTCAATAATTATCATTAACATTTTTTTCAATGATAATAAATTTTATTGGTTTAGTTTAGTTGCATTAATGTATCGTTTTATCCCTACGAGTCCTGACAGGCCTGATATCGTCCCGTTCGACAGGGGCCTGTCTCAGTCGTTGTGGGGCAGTTAAATGAGTTTAAATAAGCAATCGTCGAGAAATAATTTTCACCCCTTAAATTAATTTAACCGTCCCAAAGCGCCTGAGTCAGGCCCCTAACGAACGGGGCAATATCGGATGGTCAGGCCTCATAGGGTTAAAGAAACACTAGGGTTATTTTGGAACGGACCTCGTAATTTTGAATTGCGGCCAGATGACGAGGACGACACCTGAGCTAGCATCCCCTCTCCAAAGTTCCACACCACACCAGTGGGAGGACGTTTGGTCAAGACGGATTTAACGTGCACCAGACCCACTTACACGACGGTTCCTCGAGGGAATCGGGTCTCGAACCTGACACCCTCCGTTTCCGAAACTAAGACCTTACCACCAGGTCACCTCGGCCGTTTATAGGTTTTATTGGAAATCACTTACTTAACTGATTCCTGACTACCAGTAAGTGTGCAAATCCTATAAAAATTGTCATCGCTTCTAGGATCCAGTTGAGCCTTGCATCCTGTTTTTGTCTCTATTCTATGAATCTGTTCACCACAAAGTCCAATTACTATGAATAAAACATCACGATTCGACATTAAAGAAGTTGTAAACTTTAATATATTTACAGAGATTTTAAATACATTCAACTAGTTAGGAAAGATAACTTCATTTCAAGAATATGCTTTCATAACAGATTTCTTTTAATAATCATAGAATTTTTTTAAAAAAATTGTGGTTTGACATAGTAAGGTATTAAGTTACTTTATAATGCCGAATTTCAGTGGTATAATGAAGGTAAATGGCACCCAGAACATGATATTCCTTTTACTTTACAAATTATTTGGCTTCAAAAAGTAATATATACCTATTGTGTCTCCTGAGACAGGTGCATCTACATTTTTCTTTTACATTGCAGCTCATCCATTAGAGTTGCAATGTTGATGCAAATTTAAATTTATTTTCATTTTTTACGTTGGCTGAGCTGTTCTGGTTGCAGACCAAACTTGGCTCACTGCCAATTGTGTAATAGCCTTTTTTTGTTTATAAAATATATTCGTTTACTTTTATTGGAAACCACAGATGGAAAAATGAATCATCCATAATACTTCAATTCAAAGAATTACGATTAAAAATTGTGGAGGCATTTAGAGGTAAAGTTGTTTTTAAAAAACAAGTTGCATTTTAATCGTAATGTGAAGTTATTAATAATTAATTCTCGTAAAATATTTTTGCAACATTGCTCGTTTTTTTCTGTAATGAATAAGAGGCCTATATATATTTGTGTGTGTGTGTGTGTGTGTGTGTGTGTGTGTGTGTGTGTGTGTGTGTGTGTGTGTGTGTGTGTGTGTGTGTGTGTGTGTGTGTGTGTGTGTGTGTGTGTGTGTGTAAATCTATATATGTATGTATATGACAAATCTTTCTATATATATATAAAATAGTGAACGTGTTTCTACAATAATAGTGAAGCTGTCTTTTAATGAAATAAACTTGAATGAAATAAATTAACATTTTTGATCAAAAAGTTTATTCTCAGATCAAAAATAATTAAACTCACTTTTTCCAGCCATTTTATCAGGTACTAAAAACTGTTCCTCAACAAAATTTCCACCTGTTTCATTCCTAAAAATTAATATTTTTTATTAATTCAGCTTATATTTTATTAAGGATAACTAAATAAAATAGAGTATAAGTAGTTAAATACTTACCTCTCGTACATTTCTGGAATTCGGTCAAATTCTAAAAATTAAACAAAAAATTAACGCTTTAGGTATCTATTACAACGAGATGATCAAAAATAATAAGAAATAAAATTTCTTCAAAATCCCTTAATATTATCTAGCTATCCCATATTTTTATACAATGTTGAAGACTTTATTTCGTTATTTGTACACTGGAACAAGGTTCCTTAATTATTATTATGAATATATACCACTGCTTCCTTACCATATTAGTCTTATGGCAGGAAAGAGAAATTTACAGTGATTCTTAATGGAGGTCTAAACAAATAACCATCGATCTTGGAGACATTTGGTGATTTCTCTATAAATTTGGCGACAAAATTGAAGATTCTGAAAACGATGCAAATATTATAATCTCTCACTTAGGAATCGAGATAGGAGATGCTTCTAGAGAATTCAACATGACGTCACATTCCTTCGCGAGATGAATTAAATCCGAGGTCCACAGACGAGTTAATTACTTTCTGGAGTTGTAGACGTTGAACATAAATAACCTGATGAGTGATTTGTTGTCTGCTTATTTGTTAATTTCAATAATAATTCTTATTTTATATATATTGTATGTGTTTTTACAAGCCGTCTTTGAATTTTTTTTTCAAACATTCCTAAAACAAAGGTTTTTTTTTTTTTTTTTTTTTTCCAATTCATGTTGTTGCATTATATTCACCGTAGATACATACATCAGATAATTACCGCAAGGCTATGGCATATAAATTTTACATAAAAAGATTTAAATAATTTTCAAAATGAATTCGAAATAACACTCTTTTTAAAGTTTTTAGATGCAAATTTTCAACATTCAGTTATATATACATTAAAGCACCATATATACGTTTCTCGTTTATAGGTCGTTATGTCACAATCCTGAACGATTCGTAGCATTGCAATGATAAAATATTTTATTTATACGATGCAAAGCTTGGAATTTTTACCACTTTTGGTGTTGGAAACTCAAATTTCTTCAGAGCAGAGATTACATTGGTATCGTTATCATAGCTTCGAAATTATTCGCAATTAATATATTTAATGGGAGACAAATTGTTCGGAGATAATTTAAGAAAGTACGAAGAAGCAAATCAAGACATTAATCCATGTTCCTATGAAGATGCAATTGACTCCAGTGAGAAATATCGAATTTATTTAGTTTGTCAAAACACTAATAAAGAACTTTCAAATAAGTTAAATTGGTTTATAATGACACATTTAATATTCACAGAACAATCAACGTATCAGAGAATGAATAAAAAAAAATTTCACCTAAACCTCTACTGCACAGCAGGCACATAAATTCATATAATGTAAATTGTAAAATGAATAATGTACAATTTATGTCAAGATATGCAATAAGAGTACGACTTTTCCTTATTTTTATAATATACTTTTAATTTTAAAATTTAATTATAGCATTCTAATCTAGGTAATTGTAATTCTCTTCAAATAATACTCATTCTTTCTGGTGAACACCATTTTATTTTCAGACACATTTTGTGTGCCTCTTCAGGTAGACTGTTACAGATTAGGACACCACTCACAATTGGATGCCACGTCTAGGTCACAGAATCGTTCTTACACACACTACGTTCAGATACAAAAAAGAATTAACAGAAACTTTGTACTCGACAGATGCGCCATCTATCGGCGAGAAGCTGTAACAGTAATAATTCGAAAATACTACCATTAAAACTGCAAAATAAATAAATTTAAATTAGTAGCATTTAATTCGTAATAATCAAAGTTGTCTATTACAATTTCTATCTTAGTTTTCATTTATATATCACTTTTCATATATAATTTCTGGTGCCTCTGCTTTTTTTAAATATGTGCATAATTTTGGCCACATTGACTATAAGCTCCTTATGGTTGTGATCTTAATATTGAAAAGAGTAACTGAATTACAGGCATTAATCCTCATCAATAATATTTATTATCGTCTCAAGCGACCAGTTGGTTCACCAGGAATATTAGTTAATTTGTTTTCAAATAAATCGTTTACATATAGTAGCTTAATGTTCATGATCCCGACAAATTGTTTGCCATTATCGCCGTGTCATTTTAATCGTCTTACTCTGTGCATTTTGTTTATGAACTTTTCTTATGGAAGCAACCCCATAATATCATAACGATGTTAAAAACACAAATATCTGTTCAACTATCTTCTAAATTCCGCGCATTGTAACTTCGCTTCTCATTTGTCTTATAAATTATGCAGATATTAAGTAGACCAGCAAAAATTTGCACGACTTTTAAATCGAATCTTTAAAAAAACAATATGTTAAATTTTAAAACGGTGTAAAAATTATCTTTGTATAGTGACATTTTCGGAAGTTATAGTGGAAGAACAGCCAAACTAAGCTTACCTTTTAATTTACGAAAATTCTAACAAAAATTTTTAAAAATCGCTCCAAAGTGCACATTTATACCTTCCATGATATGTATATGCCAAATTTGGTAGCTGCAGGTCAAACGGTCTGGCCTGTAGAGGGCCAATACACGTACATACACAACATTTATCTTTATTATTAGTATAAATTGTTCACTTTTTATAGAAATATCTATAATTATAAAAGTAAATGTTTGTGTGAGCGTATATATCTGCCCTGTCCTGTCCCCATCGCACTTATAGCCAAAAGATTTAGCATACATGCAGACGCAATGATGATTTATTACGCTTTGAAAGCAAAACTTTAAAATTTAATGTAAAACCTTTTTTTCACTTTATGTTAAGATTGTACAAAAAAAATCACTGCGCCATCGAAGAGAACAAATAAAGTCATTTAAAAGAAATTTGTTTAAAAATTTTTACATAATTTACTGAATTTTGAATACAAAATTAAATGATTACTTTTCCTGAAAAATCTAAAACAAAAAAAATAAAAAAATAAATAAAATTCTTGTATAAGACATTTTATTTCGTTGTCTTTTATAATTTTTTTAATTTTATTAATTCAATATTTCTCTCTAATTAAAAGCAAAAATAAACAAAATACCTCCAATTTTGTTGATGAGTTCAAAGATTTTACTTCTTCGCTGATTTGGCAAAGAGCCAAATTAGGAAATCAAGTAACATGAAAATTATTTTTGTGTAATTTAAATTATAATAGCATCGTTTTCAAAAAACTTTTTAGTTTGTTTGTTCCTTTGAGAGAGGAAGCGTTATCGTTTTCAATTATTTATTTCGATTTTTATTATCTGCCATTTATCGGATGATAACATTGTAATAAAAATAAAATAAAAGTTAAAACTCAATATATCTCTTTACTGCCATTTCACGACTTTGGTTTACGTCATTGTAGTTCGATTTCACTGGCATTCATCATATCAAACATGGCAAAGTCATGCGAGTTCTGTTAGTATAGCATATTTACAGTTTGCTTAATATAAAAATTTCATTTACGAATATAACTTAATAATATAAATTTAAAATGTTTTATTCTTTGATTATAAATACTCCTTTAAAGGTCTAATGAATTTTAATTGAAAATCCCTTCATGATGGTGCATATATTTTTTTATTCTTATTTATGAGGTACAAAATTTTAAAAGTTTGAGAATCCCTGTACTAGAGAATTCCAAATGAAAATAATGACCGTTAATTATAAAACTTTAGAAAACAAGTATAAAATCAAATTTACATTGAAACTCAAGCTATATAAACTAATCAAATGAACTAATGCTCACCAAAAGACATTTTCTTGTTTTCTAGTGGGCCTTTTAATAAATTGGGATTTTAATAGGAATTTCCGATCTAGCCTTCTGAAAAAAAGAAATTAACATTGATTTAGAGTTAATAATTTTTTCAATATTTCAATTATACAAATTAAGATACCTTAAAAATTTGAAAAAATACATATGCCAAATATGAAAAATATTCATTTGGTTATAGTTAAAAAATATGCTTTAATTCAATAAGTTTAATTAAAAATTCGTAAGCAAAGATTAAGTTTTTGCTCACATGAATAAATGTTTGAGAACCTCTGAAGATTTGTGATTTGTGATGTTTTTTTTTTTTTGGCTGCGCCAATCCAATGGTAAAATATAAAAGTAAAGTAAAACGTAAGTTCAAAGAGTAAATTTAGTTAAAAATCAAACCTGATAGACCAGAAAACAAACTTATAAAAAAAACTATGTTTCAGAATTTTACAATTCTGGGTTTAAACAGAAAACAAAACGGCAGTTAAGAAAAGGATCATTGTTTGGGTACTATTGATCACATTGAATAAACAGAAATTGTACGTACTAAATACAAGTATAAAATCTAATAGCCTTTAAAAATTTAAAAATATTTGGGTGGTGTTTGTCACCCACCAGGTCCTGCAGGTTCAACGAAGTTGAATGAAAAGAGAACCTCTGAAGAATCTTTTGAGAATATAATAAGTATTAGTTGTACAGATCCATTAAAATTCCACTTAATGTTAATGCTACTCATATTCTTTTTTCCAGACTAGAGTGGTCTGGATTGGTTAAAAGCATAACTAAGCTGCCAGATTTTGGATGAAATCTGTACAACCATAAACTATTGTTATCTTAGATTGAATTATGAAAGCAAAATGGATTTAACGAGAGAGAAAACTGATTTGAATGTTAAAGACAAAAAAAAAAAAAAAATTTCCAGAAACAAAAATTGACATAAAATGAATGAATACAACGGTGCGGAGCAGATAAACGCTGTATTTTATATATATATATATATATATATATATATATATATATATATATATATGACACACCACAGCTTGAGAGTGCCGGCCTTTTATAGTTCAGGGGACGCAGGACTAGAATCTTCTAGACCAATCAGGCGTATCTCGGTTCCTAATGGACGGATCGACAAAATTCTCGAAGTTTCTAGCATTATCCATTTTGTCGCCGAAGTCGCTAAGTTTGTCGCCAAGCTCTGGGATCACTGGCTCGGCATCCGATAGCACCACGCATCATCTCTTACCGGCTGAACCAGGGTTTCATCGAACTAATTGGTGCAACAAGAGATTAATTAATTTTATTAAGCCATTATTTATTGAAATAAATATTCATCTGATGCGACATTTTTTTTTATCATGTAACGAAAAAAAAAATTTTTTTTCACAAGGTAAATTATTGGATTCAAAAGTGCCTCACATTTTAGCTATTGTAAAGGAAAGGATTTTATACTAACAACGTTTGATCAGAAATTAACTTCCTAATAAACACAGATTTTATGAATTCACCATCAAAACTCTCAGGATAATCAATATGAGGATATATATTTGTATGGGGCTAAAAGAATTTTTTTTTTCTACTTTTTAGTCCATTTTAGAGTGTAGTACATAAAAAAATCATTTAAATAATTACCTTCTGTTTTTTAATCTTGTGTGTATTAAATTACAATTGATTTTAAATTCCCAATGTGTTAACAACTAATAATAACACCATGCATCCATAATGAAAGTTTTTATTCGATTGCAAAATTTGCATCGAACACACAAACAGATAAGAGAGCGAATTAATATTTTATTGTCACCCAGTTCTGAAATTTGTTTAAAAGTCTGTAGCTCATCGAGAAGTTAATTTAAAAGTGATCGCAAAATTTGTTCAGAAAGCGAGTTAATAAAACAAAGTTTTTGAGCACTCCAAAGAGATGCAATGTTTTTAAGAGGAAAAATGGATGCTTCTATTCAAAGTATTTTCAACACCCGTTGAGTGGAGAAGTTTGAATGGTGCCTCTAGTTCTAAAGAGAATCGATTATTAAATTTCACGACGCTTTAGCAGAAATTTTTTACGCGCTAAGACAGAAAGACGTCATCAGAAGCCGTTTTCCTATTTGAATCCCAGAATTTTTCATCTCAGATGCGTGTTTTTGTGATATTTTAGAAGTAATCGTGTAATTTAGTTGCCTCCTTTAAATACCAATACTTGATTTATGAAAGAGTACAGGGCCAACATAAGACATTCTATATGCACTTGAAGAAAGGCTTGAAAAAGACGAATCGCTTTTTAGTGGATCCTATTATAAAATAGCTGAAAGTTGAATGTTGATTTAAAAATACTACGGCTTGTGTTCCCACAAAACCATCTTTTTATGTTTTGTGAAGACTATTTCAGGAGATTTGCTTATTACCATTTTTGGACCACATTATCAAAGACCTGAAAAGAGAATCTTTCTTCAGAGGCTATGAATTTATTTCGGCTTCAATTTGTCTCTCCCAAACCGGATATAAGCTCAGAAGATGAAGGTCCAATGGCGGAAATAGTAAATACTTACCGAGACCTCATCTATATTTTGCCACATCTGTAATGAAAAAGTTTACATTATGGGTTCAAAAATGAAAATGATTCATTTTTAAAAAAGAAAGACTTTTCAGATTTAGTTTTTGAAGACCTCGGAAAATTGTAATATTAACCGCAACATCCACAAAATTCTGGGCAGCGGTTGCCTGGTGGTAAGGTCACGACTTCGGCACCGGAGGGTTTCAGGTTCCAGACCCGATTCCATCGAGGAACCGCCGTGTAAGCAGATATAGTGCACGTTAAATCCATGGAGACCAAACGTGGAAGTTTAGATGGGGGTGCCAGATCAGATGTCGTCCTCGTCATCTGATCGCGGTTCAAAATTACGAGGTCCGTCCCAAAATAGTCCTAGTGTTGCTTTAAAATGCGACGTTAATATAATTAAACTAAGTCATAAAATTATGTGCATTCTTGCTACTCTTCCAATTATTGATAGTGGGACACGATTTTTCTACTCTCCCTGGCTGAATAGTTGCCTTCGAGGTAATATTTTTGAAGAAGTTTAGTTATATTAACATCCCGTTTTAAAGTAACATTAAGGCTATTTTGGGACAAACCTCACAATTTTGAATCGGTGGTCAAATGACGAGGACAACATCTGAGCTGCCACACCCCCTCTCCAAACTTCCACACCACACCAGCGGAAGGACATTTGAACCCGCGAACTTAATGTGTACCAGACCTGCTTACCCGACGGCTCTTCGGTGATATCGGATATCGAACCTTAACTCACCGATCCTGAAGACGAAACCTTGCCACCAGGCCACTGCGACCCTATAACTTCGAAGAAATACTCACCTCAGATGCGTCCTTTCGAGAAATTCTACTAGACCCAGGAACCGTAATTTTTAGATTTGTCAAGAGGCACTAAGAATTTGTATTGTAAAAAGAACTAGATTGATACTTTTGTTTAATTCGTAACTACAGAAATGCTTTTTAAAATTAAAAATACGCCCATAGAAACTTATTAAACATTAATAATTATTATACGCTATTATATTCCAAATGTAAATAAAGAGGGGATAACTGGCATTTTGTTATTATTTAGAATCTTAATCAAATTTCCTAGGATTGCATCAAAAATGTATTATGTTCAAATACTTTATGAAGAATTTTATTTAAGAAATTGTAGAAAATTTTCAAATTCTTTTAAAATAGTTTCACAACAAATTCTTTATGTTACGATTAGCACCAATACTTTCTTTCATTTTTAAACGAAATTATTCAACTAAAGTTTGAAAGTATCAGTTGTAATTTTGTATTTAAAATAAAGCTATTCGACATAAACAGCACAGTTAATACAAATATCTTATTCTAGATCAATTTAGTAAATTGTATTATTCTCCCAAAATCCCCCAGAAAATTTCAATGCCGAAAACTATATTCTTGAGTGACCCCTCTCAATAAAATGTAAATCTGTATCCTGCATAAATATAGTTACCACATTAATCATCTCACAAGCCACAATTAAGCTTTAAAATAAAATTTAACTACGACTTTTTTCAGTAAAAGAATATTTTATAAATTTTACATATATTTATTGATAAATTAGCTTTCATAACTTTTTTAATGTAAAATTCGTTATTAAATATGAGCCAAAGCGCCATCTATCAGCAATCAAATATTCAACTGCATGTAGACGGCGGATGAAGCTATGTTGAGATATTGCATATTAGACTAATACAAATTGTATATTAACTAATAATATTGCATTTTGTAAAGAAATTTTAAAAATATATCTACCGTTTGATGATTTTCTGATTATTTTTCGCATTCTCACTAAATGCTTGAATATTAATGCAGTAAATCCAAAAAACAGTTTTGTATGATCGACAAGCTCCCAAGCGTTAAAACATCGTTGATTCGCCTATATCTACTTAATGATGAAACCGACCATAAGCGAAGTAAATCTACTCATAATAATTTAAACTGTCAAATTTCTGCACTAAATATAATCACAGACAACCTATCTTAAGGCAGAGATTTCCTAAAGATCTTGACAGAAAAACATTCTTAGGTTTTTTGCATTAAAAAAAAAACTCAGCACTAAATAATAAATCACCTGATTACCCATATACTAAACGCATATAATTCATATTTCACTGAATAACATCTTAGTTTAATTCTAAAAATTTCATAACATATAATTATAAAAGCTACTACTACATAAGATTCCAAGGTAAATATACTAACTTAAAAATTAAATAAACAGTTTTACACTACATACCTTAAAAAGCATTAAGAAAAAATCAGAGTGAACCGAAACTAAGTCAAGGGGAGTTCTCATATCCTAGGAATGCTGATTTGTTTACATTTATTTTTATCGCCAAATTTCCCTTCAGTTAATCGTCGCACAGCTCTTTCTGGTAACCCTTAGATAACCGGAATATGTATTCCTTATGACGTATATATGTTAATGTGTGCATTTATTCCTACACCGCGTTCGGATGTTTCACAATGAAAGGTGACAATACTTCGCATATTTCAGAAACTTTCATAACAAATGGGAAGCATTTCAGCTGCTAATGAAAATATGCATGAAACATAAGGGGAGTTTTCATATCTTATGAGTGCTGGCTTGTTTACATTTATTTTATCGCCAAATTTCCCTTCAGCTAATTGTCGCACAGCTCTTTCTGGTAACCCTACGATATTCGCAATATGTATTCGTTATGACGTATTAATATGTGCATTTTTTCCTACACCGCATACTCCACTTCTGACCAAACTGCTTCGATCTGTATTCACAGTAAAAGCCAATCGAAGATGGCGCCTCAAAATTTTTTCCTTGTGTACACCGCGTTCGGATGCTTCACAATGAAAGGTGTCAATACTTCGCGCATTTCGGAAACAAAAGGAAAAGTATTCGGGGCAGATTTCAGCTGTTAACGGAAAAATGCACAAAACATTATCATTTGAGATTATATAGTTACCAAAAAATTTAATTTATAAAATTTTGATTTAAAATATAGTTAAATATCCTTCCAATACAACGATATTTTATGATTACTTACCTTGCTGTGGTCTTAAAAATGCCTTATTTCCCTTTAAAAAATAATAAACAAATTATACATTCAGCTTAGATTTCTATATTTTATGCAATTCTATTCTTAGCTTTCTAAATAATGAATAAAAAGTTATTTAAGTCTTCATTTGTTAATTTTTCAGTTTAAAGAAGAGACAGAAGTTTTTCATATTACAGAAATTAATTAAATGTATAAAATTAAATTTTTATATATTCATCAATTAATTGCTCTGTGTCAGTCTGCCTATTTAAGAATAAGTAAAAATTATAACTCAAAAAACACAACCAGTTTGATAATTTTAATTCAGGTCGTACTATCATCATCAAAATTGTGGATTTATATCTAATTCCGAACTCAATCAGTGGAAAGGAAAACCTCCAAAATACACATATATATATATTTATTTTTTCAGTACAATTAAGCATACAACTCATAATATATTGCACATATATAAGAAAGTCAATAGGAGAACACTCGCATGGGTTTTTCTTAGTTACAAATTCTCAGACTTTCAAAAATAAAAAAAATATTGCAAGATTTCCTCCCTTCTACTTGGAATCTGAACCTTTTAAGATCAATCATGAGTACCACACATATGGAATGAAAATAGTGCATTGCTATCAAGAAAACACAATTGTACAAAATTTCAAAACACACCAGCAAATGAGAAGGTAAATTGATTACAAAATTCTATTGTTAAAAATCCAAATTAAATAAAAAGATGTTAATATATATATATATATTAGTTGTTACTTAATGCACATTTAGTCAAAAGATTTTAATTTTCATGACTGTTCAGTTTTCAGTTTGAATGACTTCATTTAATATTTCACATATGACATTGATAAAAGAGTTAAAATTCATTAATATGATAATGAATTTTTTCATTAATATGATAATGAATGATGATTGAGACAAAAAAATAACATTTTAAACCTTCATATAATGGGAGAAATGAATTTCATAAAAACATAAACATTAAACATATGAAAACATAAACATAATATTTAATAAAACACACTTTAGTTTCGATACTAAAAAGAAAAATTTTTTTTTTTAAATTTTTTTTTAATTCTTAATTTGTACTTAATTATAAATAAGGAATATAGAAATCAATTTTTCACAATTTCATTATCAAGTAGTACCACTCATATGAAATCAAAATTTTAATTGATAGTTGATAAGCAGCCGATAATTAAATTCAGAAAATAATAAAATATTGTACAATCAATGAGAGTACAATTATAAATAATCTCAAAGAACTAGTATGTCAGGAAATAAATGAAAAGAAATATTCCACCTTTACAAACATGAAATAAGTCAAGTCAATAAAAGTGTGTAAAAACAGAGTAATTTTTTTTACTGACACTTCAAAATTAACTTCTAATCTTACAAAAGTTATTGAGATCAGTGCTTCACTTTTCATATCCTAATTTAATTTTTCTCTTGTGATGTAGTTAAAAGAAAATTGAAAATCACCAACATGATAA
Source organism: Argiope bruennichi (assembly GCF_947563725.1). Classification (NCBI taxonomy): domain Eukaryota; kingdom Metazoa; phylum Arthropoda; class Arachnida; order Araneae; family Araneidae; genus Argiope; species Argiope bruennichi. The sequence continues at coordinate 75,918,856 of NC_079160.1, forward strand.
GAAAGATTGTTTTAAATTAAACTGTGGACTGTGGAAATAATCCTTCAAGCCACAATTAAAATAGCAATTTTGGTACTGAAATAGGAAAATACATTTCCACTATTTTAATCTTTGAAATATAAGATCTCATATTCAGCCTCACCCACCAATAGATTTAGTTAGTTTTCTTTTTTCTGATAAGCAATCAATGTAGTCATCATAATGCAGTGAAAATATTTTTTTAAAAAAAGTCAAATGATACACAGGGAAATAAAATTTCATACAAATTATGCTCCATGGTGGGAAAAAAGAAATTATTATGATTCACTTGAACAATAATTGTACAAGTCTCAGATGCAAAAGAGAAAAACTGTCAGTACAACCAGAGCCAGATTAAGCCATGTATGATTCCTTGAAAAATCAAAATTTGCATCCCTTTCTAAAATCAGATATTTTTATATTTCTTTAACAAAATCTAAAAATTCAATGATAAAGTTTGAAGGACAGCTTTCTGGTTAAAACATATAAAATTACTTTAAATTTCTTTGAAAATATCATGAGAGTAATTTCGAGATCCCTCCCCTCCAAAAATACTTGTAGGATCTTCAGTCAATTACTTACTTATAATCCTATTTTATATACTTTCATAAAGACCAGGATAATCAAAAAAATTTTAAATAATTTTGCATTTAAAATACAAAAAAAAATAATTGAAAAATAATTTTTAGTAAAATTCATAGCGTATATTGGACAAATTTTTTTCATAAATATCCTAAATCAAAATTATGACAGGTATCAACATTGCACTACTATATTTAAAAGTAACATTGAATTAAAAATAACAGCTTTTCATGGAATAAGATGGGAATTATTGAAGGTGCAAGCTTTCTAACAAAAGAATGTAGCCTAAGTATATTTTTTAATATACCATGATAAGAACAAAGATTATCTTGAAAAACTTTAATAATGAAAAGTTTAATTTTCTATAGTTTTAAAACTTAAAAATTTAATAACCAATATGTATGAAAGAACATATTTTTATTCCAAAACAAGAAACTAAATACTAAAAATAAAAAAAATTGATGAAAATTATATTTAAGTGATTACTACATTATAGGCCCATATTTAACAAATTTGTTTTATTGGAATCAAAGCAACAACAGATATGTTAATAAGAATTATAAGTTAATAGAAAATGTTTTCTCATACAATTCAAAGATGTGTTAGTTAAAGTCTATTCATGAAATTAACTAATGAGCTAGTTAAATGCTATAAGAAATTATATAAATTCTGAACTTAATTTTGCAAAAAAATATATGAAACATCTCACATATATTCACATATATATTACTTCTTTCTTTAAAAAGGGGAAATAATTAATATAATTCTTTTAAATAAATTATTGATGGTAAAATGTTAATTTTGTAAAAATGACTTTATATGAAACTTTCTTTTAAGAATGTTTAACATTCATATGTATATTTAAATTACCTTTTGAAGTAAATCCTTTGTGACATAGTTCACATACATAAGGTTTTTCGCCAGTGTGTGTAAAATAATGCGATTCTAAATTACTCTTTAATTCGAAACATTTATGACATATGTCACATATATGAATTTTCTCTTTTGTATGTATAAGAAAATGTTCTTTTAAATGACTTAATTGAGCAAATGATCTGTGACATACTTCGCAAACATACAATTCCTTTTCAGTATGTGTAAGAAAATGAGCTTCTAAAAGAATCTTTAGAGCAAATACTTTGTGACATACTTCACATTTATATGGCTTTCTTTCTGAATCCAATTGTAAATGAAGCTTTAAATTACAATTTTGCACAGACTCTTCATCACTCTCTTTAGGCTCAAAAGGTTTCTCATTTGTAAATACAGTTAAAGAAGTATCGTTTAGAGTATATTTTTCAGAAAACGTCTCATAAAAGTCTTCTGATTCAAAATGTCTTTCACTTTCTTCAGATTTTTCTTTGGCGTGTAAACGTTTATGACGATTTAGAATAGAGGTTTTTGAAAATTCTTTACCACAGACTTCACAGGCATAAGTTTGGATTTTAGCATGTAAAATCTTCTCAGAAACTTCTTTGTAATATTTATTAAGTTCCTCTTCTGTATGTTTGCGTAAATGCATTTGCAAACTAGACTTGCGAGTAAATGCTTTCTGACAAACTTCACACTGATGAGGTTTTTCATCTGTGTGAGATAATAAATGGTAATTTAAACCACTCTTTTGAGCAAATGATTTATGACATATTTCACACACATGAGGTTTCTTGTTAGTATGTGAAATGCAATGATTTTTTAAGCTAGACATTTTAGAAAATGCTTTCCCACACATTTCACATTCATAATGTTTATCTGTGCCACGTTCTTTTTTCATATGTATTTTTGAGTGATTCATACAGCTATTCCTATGAGCAAATCTTTTGCCACATATTTCACATGCATGAGGCTTTTCATTAGTATGTAAAAATGCATGAGCTACTAAATTTGGTTTTTTAGTAAATACTTTGCCACAAACTTCACAGGAATAAGTCTGTACTCTAGCAAGTGTTTCACAATTTGGATCATATGTATTCTCTCTTGTATGGCGTTTACTATGTCGATCCAAACTAAACTTTGTGCTATATTTCCGGTCACAGAATCCACATGCGAAAATTCTCTTTGCATGAGTGAGAAAATGTAATTTAAGGCCTGATTGCTTCGTAAATACTTTATTACATATGTGACATGAGAGGCCTGTCAAAGTATGGGAATGTAAATGATGTCTCAAAACACAAATGTATTGGAATGATTTATCACACAACTGACATGCGTATGGCTGATCCATTTTAAGTGAAGCCATTTGTTTTCGAATGCCAGATTTTCTGTCAATTTTATAAAGGCAATGAGTATAAACAATTAAATAATCGTATTTCTTTCCCTAGCAAAAACAGAAATTACACCAGAACGTACCAGCAAATCCGGATCTTCAAAGTGAATGACGAGAAACCGAAACAGTTTTTTTCACCGTTCATTACTCGGATCCGACAAGTGCACTGAGAGCTACAGAAAGCCACAGATGTGGAGATATTGTTGAACGCTGGGATGACAGCCTTTGTAGCTAAAATCCCTTAATCCCCCTCATTCAAACAAACAAACAAGATACAGACTTCCATTTACACCTACGTTCCTACACAGCTACGTGTGAAGTAATGACTATGCTACGCCTTGATTGCTTTTAATAAATATAAATTACTGTTTATGTTTACTGTTAATGATTCCACTTTTTTATATCACTTATTTACTGTTAGGATAATGAATTTTTTGAGGTAATAGCGACTTATGATGTCCCTAGAAGAAACTATAGCAACACTAAGAAAATTTTCTCATAAATATAAACGGTTTTTTTTTTTTAAATCATGTGTGCACATGATGTTGTTTTGGTTTGCAGTTGTTAAACCCTCAAAATGCGTTGGCATTAAAGTGGCGATTTATCGCTTTTGAGGCATCAATTTTTCGCTTTTAAGATTATTAGAAAATAATGCAGAAGGTTGTCATATTTGGCAATTTATCGCCAACTGAAGTTACAACTTGATTTCCAAATTATTCATTCTCGGAATTCTCCCGAATTGTCTTAATTAATTTAAGTCATTAACCAGTTTAAACTGGTTTGAAACAATCACGAGACTATCAGATTACGCATGCGTTAATATTTAGAAAAACGATGGTCCCCCCCCCCCATCTCAAAATCGGTCGAACTCCAAAACTTTGTTTACCAGTTATAAAAATTGAAAATGAAAGATTAAAAAAAAAATTATCATTTTCTATGCAGAGTATAAAATGAAAGCGTCTGCATGCTGAAACCCTAAAAACTCGAGAAATACTTAACTAATTTTGGAGATATTTGTACCATTTTGTAGCGCATTTATTGGAGAAGATTTTAGTATATTGAAGTCATATCAAAATAAAAAAGGGAGTTCTATAATTGTGATTTTAATTACTTTCCTACTACGACTCGCGCATGCGTAAATAGCAGTATCTGTGCTTTGCACTTATCCGCGCGTCAGAGGAAATTTCCAACTTCGTATGTGCAAATCCCAAGAGCTGTGGTATTCATATGCAATACATTTCTTTGTTTACGTCTGATTTTAAACAGTGATTCAAATCTCCGCATCTCCAAAGGAAGGAAATTCAACTGTGAGCGAACGACATTAAATACCAAAATGTAGTGAATAGCTTATAAGCCGGTTAACAGCTACGCTACACGAGCAATTGCTTTTGTATTGTGGTTATGTTACTGGACTCCGAATCAAAAGGTTCCAGGTTCTATCCTCGCTCATATCAATCCGCCACACGCTTCGTTTGTTGCGTGATAATGAAAATGTAGAGGAAAGAAACGTTAGATTAGTGAATATCAGATAAAGAGTGTTCACGCTTTCTTCAAAGAACAGTCTTATGCTGAGCGAAGCAACCGTCTCTCTTTAAATCGAACTCCAATTGAATTACAGACAGAATGAATCTCGCCTGTCTGCTGACAGAGAATTTAAATTTGAGACACAGGAGAAGTGAAAGAACAAACGCCCCTGATACTTGGTCCGAAAAGAAGTCCTCCGCTCTGATTTTCGATCCATGTGTGGATTACAGAAATGATGCCTCGGTTTCAGTAGGAACAATGTCTATAGTCTGTCCATATTGTTCAGGTTCAGGAACAGCTTACAGTTATTACAGTCAAAAAATAATTTATCGTCAAATTTTAGCGAAATGGCCGAATGTGGCGAGAACAGCAGCAATAGGGTAACGGTAGCAATAGCGCCACCGAAAAATTGCCAACCTCGCAAGACGCACAATGACTGTATTTCAAAGCTGAGCCCAGCTTTAAAATGGAAAGATGAATCAAAAAGCATGGAAAATTCAAACCATTTTAGCAGTCTAAATATGGAACAGCGTTGATATACAATCATTTTCAAACAAAAAATAGTTTATCCCCGAATTTTAGCGAAATGGCTGAATGTGGCGCCAACGGCAGCAATACCGTTTCCGGAACGTTAACGGAAATATAGAAAAAAAAAAAAAGTCAATAAATGCAGTAAAATAAAACGTATGCAAAAATTTTTTATCGAAAATAACGACAGTAAGCAGAAGGAATACGTGCAGCAGGAAAAAATCAAGGGAAATGAACAGGAAAGATCCAAATACAGTGGGTGTGGGTGTGTGTTGGCGCTCTACAGGCCAGGCCATTTGACCTACAGCTAACAAATTTCGTACATGTATACCTTAGAGGTTGGGAATGTGCACCTGTGTCCCTTTTTTTTTTAAATTTTTATTTAGAATTTTAATTATTAATTAAAAACTAACTTTCCCGCCAAAAAATCTTCCATTTTCCAAATGAGTAAGGCTTCAGGTTTTTTTTTTTCCCAACAGTAATGAGGCTAGGATTAATATTTTTCGACGTATTATCTCAAACGATTTTGTTTATTTTCTTAATGTTTTATACATTTAAAATTAAACATTGTTAATTAATCGATCTTTCAGATTCATTCTGAAGTACTTTTGAATTAAAATAACTCAGAATAAAGAAAATTAAAAATGTCTAATCTGCATAGCGTTACCCCAACTGGCGTAGAAAAATTCACGCATTTGCGTTATCGTAACTGGCGTTGAAAATTCACGCATGCGCATTCTGTTCTGATTGTTGACAATATTATCAACGGATGATTCTTGAATTAAATTATTTTTAGGTTAGTTGCATGCTTTTGTAATTAAATTGTATTTATGTTAGTTATATATATTTTTGTACATGCTTATAGTTTTAAGTACATCGTTTTTTAAGTAGTTTTTTTTTAAAACCTGTTTTAGACCGAATATTTTAAACGATTCATTTTATTTTCTTAGTGTTTCATGCATTTAAAATTAAACATTGTTAATTAATCGATCGGTTCATGATGAATCTGAGAAAATTTTGTTGACAAATTCTTGAGATATTACATAAATTAAGAAATATATTCTTTAGTCCCCATAAAGTTTAAACGCTCAGTGACTCTATTATCAGTAATCATATTATTAAAAAAAGGCTTTGTTTCAGTAAAAAATATTATTATATTAATTGCAGATTAATCATTTACACTTTAATTTAAAGCATAAATTCTACGAGAGCTAACAGAAAATTAGAGAGATACATATTACGTTATGACTGAAAGCCTTTATAATATTATGAGGGAATTATATGACTACCAAAATTTCAAGTTTTAAAATATTTTAATAAAGAATCTATTATAGTAGGAATTGCATAAAATATTTAATTATTAAAATTTAAACGAACATTACGATTGGCGAACCAGCTGGTTTCCAAAGGCGGCTAGTTTAATATAAAATTTATAAGGTTGCTACAGAGGTGGAGTTAGCCGAGGGGCAATTGCTTCTCTGTCTGCAACCTCTTGCCCCCCCCCCACCGTCGGCAAGAGATTGAACGTTCCATCGGTAAAAGTCTTCGCCACTTCATGATGATTGTAGAGAGCTTCATATTTGGATAGATAATTAAGTTAAATCTGTTAATCTGTTTAAAGTTAAAGTTAATCTGTTTCAATCAGTCGAAATATCCAAGTACCAGTTAAAGTAGTTCGACAATATTTGTTAAAAGCAATCGATAAAGAGGCAGGTCAATAAAATGCCGCATTTTGTGGATAATTTTTGATGGGTCGACGACTATGAACGCAATACGATGGATGTCAAAGAAGTGAAATCTGCAGATTTTCAGGCTTTTGATTGAAATATAATTTATCAAGACTATAATCTGCGTTATTTTTGGCAATATATCCGACAAGATGAATAAGATATCGCATTCTTCCGACAAATGCAATGGAAGTCAGCAGAATTTCAGACATTCGATTCAAATATCGTTAATTCAGTTTATAATATGCCTTATTTTTTGAAATATAACTGATAATTTGACAAGTGAATAAGATATGACATTTTGCCAAAAATTTTTGATCGGTAGACTAAGAATTCAAGGTATTGGATGCCAACTATATATAGTCACAGATATTCCATCCAGATTTTAAGTCCATAGATTTTCAGACATCAAATTTAAATGCCGTTCATTTTTTAGACACAAATACATGTGCCTGAAAATGAAGTTTTTAATCTTTAATATACATTGAAAAATAAATACACGGGAATCCTAATGTTTAAGTAGTCCATTTTTCACTAATACATTTTTATATCTTACATAAAATATTAAGTTTGTATATATATTTACAAAATATTTTCTCTAACTTTCTTAAGAAACAACATATTTGTATCTTTTCAGCATTCTGTATTGTTCGTGTCGGAACTATTGTAAATTCTTGTTATAGACGCGCGCTTAATCCTCATCAGATTCGAAAACATCTGAGTTTCTGCTCATTGGTACAATTCTTATAAAAATTACTTTAAGTAGGGGACTAAGCTAACAAATCGACTTTTGAAGGAAAATCAAATTCTTTTCTTTATTTATTATTCTGCATTTCTAAAAACGTTTTTATAAAACTTTTTAAATTTAGTTTTTAATTTTTAGCTTCCATGGTAAGAGCATACTTTTCTTCACTTAACATGACGCGTCATTCTGGTGCAATCTGTGTTTTTATCTATATACTACAATCTAGAATGAAATATATTTTTTTCCAAAATTAGATCTCAGTGCAAGTAAATCTCAAGAATTTCGTAAAAAAGTAGACTCAAATACTGACAATTTTTTAATAATCAGTAAAAGAAACTTTTTTCTAATATCTTTGTAAATTTTTAATAAATGTAAAAGGTTAATTTTTAATAATAAAAAGGAAGCTAAATAATATTTAATTTCTTTTAATTAAATGAAAAAGGTTAATTTTTAATAATAAAAAGGAAGCTAAATAATATTTAATTTCTTTTAATTAAATGTAAAAATTAATTATTACAAGTTCATGTGAAGCCACATTAGAGAAATTGTGCTTGCTTCCTCTCAGATTTTTCTTGTTGCATACATATATTTTCTTATATTACAACGAAACAAATATTAACTCCTGAGTTACTACTTGTTCACACAGCAATGTGAAGGAGTTTCTACAGAACTGTTATAAATGAATATCTGTCTAATTAGGCGAAGAAAATCTGCTGTTATAGCCGTCGAAACTTCTGACATTCAAAGTTCATAATCCTAGTAGCACACAAATATTATACAATATTGTATGACATTGGCCAATATTCGCAATATTGTTTGATAGTGTGGAATATAGTTTAATTTCATATAATATCGCACAATATTGTACAATACTGTGCAACAGGCTGTGCTGCTTGGGAACATTATCAATTTTGTTGCAGAAGGGTTGAACATTTTTTGCTTTGTTTTAAAATAACAATGTGCAAAAGAAATTTTTTACAAAATATGGCTGATGAAACTGGAAAATTATATAAAACTTTAGATTTCATAATTTTTTAACAGCAAATTTATGGTTTAAAACAACATAATCCTATTAGTAAAAGATACTGTATGATATCTCCACGATGCTCCTCAGTATTCTAAATGCCGGCCGATATCATGAAGATATCGAAGCAATATTGTCAGGAATTTTGTGCTAATAGGGAAAATACAATTATATGCTTCATATGCAATATTTTTAGTTTCGCAAATATGAATTGAACAAAGAGAAAGTATAGAAATCGTCAAAAAATTCAAACTCATGATTTTGACTAATTACCAAGTTTCAAATCTCTTCAAGTCCGAAAAATACATTTTTGGAAATATCTCTCTTTCTATGAAAATTATATTTGAAAATCTTTTTGTAGCAATTTTCGGTGCAACTATGTTAGACAGAAAAATTTAGTAATTTTTTCAAATTTTGATTTTTATCCGGATGTCAGAATACAAGTGATCACAATAAGTACAAAGCATAATAGGCATGTATTAAGTTGTTAAATTAAACACAAGATTTAAAATCTAATGTGTCGATCTGTATTAAATTTTGAACCAAATCTATCATAGGGAATTGATCATTTGTCTGTTTGTGTTACGCATGCGTGTGAAAGTGTTACCCCCAAGTCGCAACAACGTTAGAAAATAAAATTTCTTTAAATTTTAATATCCAAAATCATATCTTTTTTAAACCAAATTTTACCAAATATAAGATTTTATACCAAATTTGTTAGAGATAACTCTCTGCCGGTCTATATAATTTCAATTACTGTCCCTAGTAGCACATATATATTGTACAATATTGTATGATATTAAACAATATTCGCAATAGTATATTGTTAAATATTAAATTATTTTATAAAATATCGAACAATATTGTATAATATTGTGCAACAGGATGTGCTACCTAGGGTACTAAAAAACTTTAAATGATGACGTAAATAATTTTAGTCTTTTTCACAATCTAGAATTATATATTTTATCTTTCCATTTTCTTTCTAACGTATATATATATATCTATGTCACCAGAAGATTTTAGTTTTAGAAACTAATTGTTCAGTTTTTAGTAAATGGTGGGAAATAAATGACAATAGCCTTTGCAATTTCAAATAAATTTTAGTTTAATTCATTTGGTATTTATTACGTAATAACCACAAAAAAAATCATAAAGTGTTTTTCTTGGAGGCTGGCAAGGAGAGCGAATAGAAGTATGACTCTTTTCTTATTTTCATCTCTATTAATAATAAGTAGATTTGTGTGTGTACATGTATGTGGGATTGTGGTGGCGTTCTATAAGCTAGACAGTTTGGCTTACAGCTATCAAATTTGAAACATAAATACTTTGGAGAGTGGGAATGTGTGTCTCTGAGCAATTTTCTTTCGAGATTTTACTTACAATTTTAATTCATTAAAAATTAAACTGAATTTTGAAGTTTCTCTTCGATCACTTCCAAGAATATAACTACACAAAAATAATTTTTACACCGTTTCAAAATTTAAAATATTGCCTATTTTAATAATATCAATTTAATAGTAGTCCTAATTTTTGATGGATTGTGGCCATTTATTTATTTATATATTTTTGTCTAATTTCTAAAAATAAATTGCATTATTATGGCTTGAAGCTGAAATCGTTTTCATTGTTTCGCCAACTATCTGATCAGTTGCTTTTTTTTTGTTGTTGAAAGTTATTTTTTTAATAAGTGTAATGATAATATCTGTATAGATAAATGTATGTTAAATATCTGTTTCGATAAATGGTGCATTTACGCGTTTAATCCTTTGCGGTAGGGAAAGTAGTCAGATGCGTAATTATTCATATGTTAATGCAAGGATTCCTTCAATGCTTAAGAAAATATAGCATTAGGTTTGTTATAATTCTGAAAGAATGAGGTGAGAGCTTTTGGTATTATACAGCTTTTATAACAATCATTATCTAACAAGAATGTGAAAATAATGCGAACTTCGGAATGCCTTGTCAGACTTAGAGATGCATAATCCACGATTTTTTAAATAACAAATAATTTTTTTATTGTTATTTTTAAATATTTGTTCCAAATTTTGTTTTTAAATATTTGTTCCAAATATCTGCTATTTCAATCATATTATTAATTAAAAATTATTACTTAGTATAAAATATAAATTTTTTTAATTGTAATTAATACTTAATTTACTAATTTAAGTAACGTGTGATTGAATTAATTTATCTGTTTCAGCTTACTTCTTAAATTTGATTTTTTTTTCAAAACTATTTATTTAATTTCTTTATCGGAGTAAACAATTTTCTGAAAAATTTGAATTAAATATCAGAGGTGGTGGTAGAGATTTGTCGGAGGAGGGGGGGGGGCAAGACAAATCCGACAGGGGGTAAGCACCATATCTCTAATTTGGCTTCAAAATAACTGTTAATAATTAATTTTACATTTAATTAAAGAAAATCAAGAATTATTTAATTCTTTTTTATTCAGATGCTGATCCTTTTTTTCGTTAAAACTTTATAAAGTTATTTGTAAAAAAAACAGGTTCTCAGTTTCTTTTACTAACCATCAAAAAATTGTCAATATTTGAGTCTATTTTTTTATTAGACTCTTGAGATTTAACTTCTCTGCGATCTAATTTTAGAGAAAAATATAGTCATACTCTATTCTAGATTGTAGTATATAGATAAAAACACAGATTGTACCAGAATGCGGTGTCATGCTAAATGGAACAAATGTATACTCTTACTATTTTATATCAGAAGCTATATAAAATGATTGTTGAAACAAAAAGTTTTATAAAAGTAACTGTTTTAGAAATCCAGAATAATAAATAAAAAATATTCGATGTTTTCTTCAAAAACCGATTTTTCTGTTTAATCCCCTACCTAAAATATTTGTTAAGTAAGAATTGCAACAACGAGCAAGAATTAAAATGTGTTTCGAATCCGAGGAGAATAAGTGCGAATACTCAACAAAAATTTACTATAGTTCGGACATGAACAATAAAGAATGCAGAAAAGATACAATATGTTGTTTTTTAAGAAAGCCGGAGAAAATATTTTGTAAATATATGTACAAACTTATTATTTTATGTAAGATATGAAGAATATTCTTATGAAAAATGCTTAATGTTAGACTCCCCTTGTATTTATTTTTCTATATATATTTTCTATATATATATTCTCTCTATATATAATAGACTACCGACGGGGGGAAATTGCCCCCCTTGCCCCTCTGCTACCGCCGCCTCTATTAAATATATATGTCATTTCTTTAAAATGTTTGCTTTAGTTCTATATACTACCAATAGATGGCGCCAGCTGTAAACAGAATATATGCAAAGTCATGTCACAAACAATTAAAAATGATTTGTATGGAATAGTGCATCATTAAATGCGAATATCGAAAAGTCAAGGTCACTCTCATGAAGTGAAGCGGCGACTTCACACTTTCCAGTGAAATCACCGCTACGATAAATTTCAGTGATATGCAATTTAGAGATGCATAATCCACGATTTTTTGAATAACAAATAATTTTGCTATTGTTATTTTTAAGTATTTGTTCCATATATCTGTTATTTCAATTATATTATTAATTAAAAAGTATTACTTAGTATTAAATATAAAATTTATTAATTTCAATTAATACTTAATTTACTAATTTAAGTAACGTGTGATTGAATTAATTTATCTATTACAGCTTACTTCCTAAATTTGAATTTTTTTCAAAACTATTTATTTAATTTCTTTATTGGAATAAACCATTTTCTGAAAAATTTGAATTAAATATATATGTCATTTCTTTAAAATGTTTACTTTAGTTCTATATACTACAAATAGATGGCGCCAATAGCAAACAGATTATATGCAAAATCGTGTAACAAGCAATTAAAAATGATTTGTATGGAATAGTGCATCATCAAATGCGAATATCGTAAAGTCAAGGTCACTCTCATGAAGAGGAACGGCGACTTCACACTTTCCAGTGAAGTCACCGCTTCGATAAATTTCAGTGATATGCAATTCAATGATACAATAATAGCAAGAATAACCGGTCCGTTCACTTTTCAACCCATTCACAGATTTCTCCTTTTCTGTTTTGTTCGAAAACTTCCATTGGACAGATCGTATCGATTGTTACTTTCTATCGTGATCCAAAATCTGTAATCGAAATATCACTCGTAAGATCGTATCAATAATTTGAATTACACCCCTCTTTGAAAAGTATTGATCACTGGTATTTGTGACTTTATGATATTGGTTACGTAATAACCGCTCTTAAAATATTCGTCATCCCTAATTATAAAGTATATGAACCACAGGGCAGGAGGAACCGAGATCTCACTCTCATAAACACAAATGGAAACTTATTTAACGTGACAAACGACACAGACTGTGGCACCTCTCGTTGCTGCGATCAGAATTAATAGAAAATAACGTCTTTCGAACATAGCACACATAGCCGACTTTTCATTGCCATGACAACCAAGTGAACAAGAAGCTTTTTTTTCGGAAAACGGGGAAATGGGTTTAGGACATTACTAACTCATTGTAATGTAAATTCGGCTCTGATGGCATTTTATTATATAGATAGTGGGATTTATTTGTGATAAAGGAATTAATGAATTACAAAGGACAAAAGCGGAATTTTGCTTTATTATTTATATGTATTCTAGAAAGCACATTAAAACGATAAAACAGGAATGCTTCTTACGACATTTGCTTTGAAAAGCCTAACAGTGATCTCGAATTGAAACCTCAAAGAAGCAAGATTAGAAATTTCGATGAAAGGTCTTTTGGAAATAAAAAGTTAGAAATATACAAAATTTTACTGCCGAACAGAAAAATAATATCAGTTTGAGATTGTAGTTGTTTTTCTTTTGACCAGATATTGTAATTTGATCATTTGATTATTGTAGCCTTGCTACCCAAACGAATAAAATAGTAAATGCTTAAAGATCTGAAAAATAAAATATGTGCACTTAAAAGAATATAAATTTCTGTACTAAACAGAGGAATAGATGAATAATAACATATAAAATCTGCGAAATTTAAATATGGTGTGATAATCAATAGCTTTCAAAAAATGAAAGAAAATTTAGATGTAATATTCTTCTGCCAAATCACAAATATTAATGACTCCCTCATAGATAGCTAAAATCAAATCTGTTAGCCTTGCATGGCAATTGATTAAGCAGATACAGTACTGTGACCGTCTTTGAAATAATTAGATTTACAGATAGATGTCTAAATGTTAGTCTTCGAGCGATAAAACGACGAGCTGACTTTTTTTGCCCTTTGCGTTAAGGGATCGTCACTGGAGACGGACGGACAGGAATCACCGAGATAATAAGCGCATCAATTAATCCTACATCTCGTTTCCAATGGTGTAGGGAAAAATGAATTCGACAGCTTAAACTTCGAAACAAAACACCTTATTCTGAAATTAAAATAATGGTTCTGCAGCCAAAAATCTCGATTTGTGTTCATACAATCAAAAATATACCAGCTATTCTACTCAGACAAACTGTTTACCAGGCACAGATGAAAAAAAATCTCAAAAGTATTTTCTGCACCTTTATCGTAACTTGTATATCAACAATCAACTGTTCTGTTTCTAGAACATATTCTTCCAGTAAAATTCATAATGTATCTGTAAAATTTATAACCTATTAGAACAAAATGCATACCAACATTATTCAAATATCTTTACAATATTGGCCAGAATTTAGAATATCCAATAACATCATGAAAATATCGACAATGCTTTAATACAGTGCAGGTTAAGGAAGAATCGCTTTTTCAATCGTCAATCAGCTAAAGACTAAAAAGAACAATAAAAAAAAAAGTTGAAAACCAACATTTATCTAACATTCATAGAAAGTTTTTTTAAAAAATATTGAAAAGAAATAAAAAAATATTTTGGAGCATATTGCTCTCTTTCTAAAGAGAAATAAAAGAACACGGTGAAAATTCCGTATTTAAACCATTTTGATAAAAATATCTCAACATATCGAAAAAAAATCCTTTTGTAACAGCCTTCCACAATTCATTGTCAACTTTTCTGTCTTTAGGCATGACATGGATATGATGTTTTCGCAAAATTCTTCATCAAGTGACCTTGAGAAAGGAGGATATTCAAAACAACATAGTTACATGCAATGCTGTCAAAGATATCAAAAGAAAATGGCCCCTTCAATCGCTGTCGACAATAACATAATCTGTACGATGTTTCTCGATATACAGTGGAAGCTTTAATGCTTGATACAGTGCCGATCCTTATATTATATGTACTTCAATAAAGAAATCGAAAACAAAGCTGATTGCTTTTACTTGCACAAATTTAGCACTTCGGCTCAATGCTCTAGCGATATTTTACTTAACAATTTCGTATTTTATGCTCTAATTTTTTGATTTTGTATTTTAACTTTTGGAAATCTTACGGTTGGGCACCTCAGAAATGAGGATGTGAATCTTCCGGTATATCTTGGTTCTCGTCATCCTAGTGAGTACAAAAATGGTGGGGATCGGCTATCTCCTATCGATGAGGGCACATACTTTTCCTTTCCATGGGAAGGGTTGTACCGTAACAGGTGATAGCCCTTTAGATTCAACCATAGTTCCTACCAGTGTTGCTGTCACGGCGGTCCGGATATTCAATTTCTTCCTTGTGTCTGCGGTGTGTCGGAGTGGAGAGTTATGGTTAATCTTTTGAAAGGGTTAAAATTTATGTTACTTGTGCCTTTTTCTTTTTCGATGAACTTTTAGCATATAATTTTTTTTTGGATTCGTCTGAATATATAATATTGGAATAAGTTCAGTATGTTATGTACTGTCAGGAAAACCAAGAAAGAAAAAATGTTTTTCGAAAACTACTTGGACGCTTAGTTTCCATTCTACCAGTATACAATCTTTTCCAACGTACTAGTATCTATCTCCTTGGATTATTCATTATTCTTTCGCCGTTTCAAATTTTTAAACTAAAAACACTGCATTTTTTTGTCTCAATGGTGCCTGGGGATTTATACCCCTTGCTGTACGTCCGCTACGTCACTTGGCACTGGACGCAGCAGTTGAAGCAAAAGTAGCAAAGTTCTTATTCGAATAAATTTTTTAAAGAATCTAAGCTAACACCACATAGATACAGGTGATAGTGCCTAAGATAGTAACTGTAAGGAACTCTTCATACGGAAAATAACGGCGATAGCAGTTTACTGACAACCCCAAAATAAAATGCTTGCTATATATATATGTATTTTTAACTGCAGAACAGAACGCCGTCTCATACCCCCGTATCCGTGACCATTCTGGTCACTGAACGGTTTGGTAGGCATGTTACGGGAATTTTATTTAATTAGCAAAATATTTACAGTAGGAAAACGAAACAAAAATAACTATTTACAAAATTTACAATTATATAAAAAATTATATTATGATGAGACCATTTACATAATTTTTCAACTTAGAATTATAATTTGTAGTAATTAACTTAGAAATATAATGCATATTGAGAGATAAAATTTGTAAAAATATACATATAATCTGTGTTCACATTTTTTATGTTATAGTAGATCAAGATGCAGTTTAAAAAAAATCAGATGGAAAATGATTTGAGAAATGGAAATGTAGACAATCTCTGTTTGATTGAAATGTGTGACAGGAGACTACAGTGCTTGTTTTTCCCCTTAGTCTTTTTTGGTATGAGACTTGATGTTGAGTGCTATGGAGGCGAGAATAGGTCTCTATTTCATCTTATAAATTTAATTATACTGTGGATTTTTTGTCTGGAAAGTAAGTTGCCGGCGACTCTTTTCAGCCATTCCTTTTCATGGCTTGGTGATGGTTTTTTCATATGCCAGGAGATTGTAAGGATGCATTCCGTAGCATAATGAAGTGCGGTGCCTATCCTACCACAACTGCACTGGTCACTCTCAGACAGATTGAACCTTTTGAGGTAGGCAGGAAAAGGGCCGTGTTCTGAGAAGAAAATAATTTCCTCTCTGTTCCAGTTAGTGGGATTAAGGTTGACTGAAGGTAGGATATTAAAAATTTTTCTGCCTGTGACACCATTGCTCCAATATCCTTGCCATTCCTCAAGCATGTCTTTCCGGAGGAGGGCTTTTATATGTGGTTTTGGTATCTTTGTTTGCATATAAAATTGCCCATTTTGCGTTGCGTCCTTTGCCAGTTGATCTGCTTTTTCGTTGCCTATATTGCCCGCATGTGCTTTAACCCATGAAATTTTTATTGTTGGTTTTGAAAGCAGGACACCAAAAATTTCTCTTGCTTTTTGGTTTGTGCTCTTTGGATTTGAAGATGCCATGATACTAGCTCTATTGTCAACATGTATTTTAAAAGTATTATTGTTTGAAAACTGGGATGTATATTTTACTGCTTCATGAAGTGCAGTGAGTTCAGCTTGGAAAACGGTATTGTTCTCATTCAATTTTGCAGACCAGTGGTAGGACCAGGTATCATTGAACAGAACACAAAACGCAGCTCCAACTCCATGTTCTGTTTTTGAGCCATCTGTGAAGATATTGATATAATTTATTTGAGATAAATTTATTCCTTCATCTTCCAATGAAATTTGGTTGGGATTGAGATGCTGTGAAGGGTGAGTAGACCAACCAGATGCTTTCTTCTCTAGATCTTCTGGTTGTATCTCTGTTATATTATGAGGAAGAGGGATTCTTAGGCGATATATTGTCGTTAGTCTGGCTTCAAACTGTAATTGCAGGTGCAGGGGTGGAATGCCGAGAATGGTTTGTAGCGCTGCTGTTGGAGTTGTACGGTAAGCACTTGAAATATAGAGAAGAAATGGTCTCTGAATGGTGGAGAGCTTCCTCTTCATTCTATATGTTGGGTTTAGACACCACGCTGATGAACCATGGGCGAGCATTCTCTCAACTACTGTCTTGTAAAGAACTCTTTTGTGTTTCTGAGAGATTCCCCATGTGCTTCCAGCGATTCTTTTGAGGTTTTTGGTGCATTTTAATGGCCTTTTCTCCTTGTTTTTCTATGTGTTCTAGCCAGTTTAATTGGTCATCAATGTGGACTCCTAGATATTTAATAGATTTATTTCTCTTAATGATGTCTCCATTCCACATGATTCTGGGGCCTCTCGCCATTTTGCTGAATAAAATATGGGTTGTTTTTTCCGTGGAGATGGAAAGCTTATTATTTGAGCACCAGGAGTTAAATTTGGCTATTGCAAGTTCAGTTTCTCTTTCCAGGCTATTTTTTGTGTCCGCTTCGATAACCAGTACAAAATCATCTGCAAAGGCTTGGATGTGTACATTTTCTGGCCAGACCTGCTTGAGAATTTCGTTGGCTACGAGATTCCAGAGAGCAGGACCACTGCATGATCCTTGAGGGCAGCCTTGTTTCTGATCTTTCATGGCCCTACCTTCTGGAGTCATTAGGGTCACTTTCCTGTTTTGGAGAAGACTGTGAAAGAGGCGATTGATGTTTAAAGGACAGGGACTTTCATCCAGACTTTTGAGAATTTCTTTGTGTTGCAAGTTGTCAAAGGCTCCTTTTATATCTATAGAGAGCACTAAGACATGCTTGCCCTCTCTTCTTGCAACTTGAATTTTGTTTATCAGCTCATGGATGGCTGTGTCTACTGATTTACCTTCCCTAAACCCATGTTGACGCTCGCTGAGGCTATTAGTGGTCTCAAGATGATAAGTTAACCTTTGGGTCATTAATTTCTCTAGCACCTTCCCGATTGTTGGCAGGAGAGAAATGGGTCGATATGAAGATGCCAGTCTCTGATCTTTTCCTTGTTTTTGGAATAAAATAATATTTCCTATTTTCAGGGAATCTGGGAAGCAACTCAATTCTAGGAACTTATTAAAGAGAGTTGGGAAGATATTATGAAAGCGCTTGTGTATAATTTTAAGAAGGAGGTTGTCAATTCCATCAATACCGGGAGCTTTACCTGACGGAAGGTTGTCTATAATCATTGAAATTTCTTGGAGGGAAAATGGAGGGTCAAGTGGCTGCGTTGAAGTGTTTAAATTATAGTTAGTTGAAATAGCAGGAGATGGGAAAATCTGGTCCAAGATGGTTTGCGCTGCTTCCTTCAGACTTCCTTTTGGGTCACTGTTCATCAGGTATGGAATTTGAGATGGGAAAACAGATTTCCGGAAGGCGGCTTTGTAATGCTTTCCATATGGGTTGGAGGCTAAACTGCAGAAATTTCTCCAGCCCGTGTTTTTTGCTTTTTTAATATGTTTTTTGTACTCTGTTTTTTCTTTCTTGAAGATCTGGTATCTCCACTGCTTTTCAATTTCTGGTGCCCTCTGTGCTCTCTTTCTTAGTGCTCTTACTTTCTTTTTATGAATTTCCAATTTTTCTGTCCACCAGTTTGGTTTCGTTAACATATTTTTAACTGCAGCCGATATTTCACTATATTATTTATTTACGTTTATCATTATATTATTTATTATGTTATTTAAAGTATAAACGTTACGTTACGTTTTTGCAGATTCTTTCATCCCCACTTCTATAGTTATTGCATTTGAAATTAGGTCTTCCAACTAGGGATTGCAATACCGGGATACCGAATACCGGTATTTTGAGCCATTTGTACAATTTTGTAATACCGGTATTCACAAGTTTAAATACCGTTTTTTCGGTATTTACTAGAAAATTTTTAAATTGTCTCCATCATATGTTCAGGCATCGCCTACATAGCAAAATAGTATACGTTTATGTTTTTATGGCGAAATTAATTAGACTGTGAATACAAAGTTGCACTGTACAATCAAGAGAAATGATAAAATGCTGTTTGACAACGGATTGTAAAACCCTCCGTGCTTTTGCTCATGCGTTAGGATGGGTTTAATTCGACATATTACAAAAATATATACTAACTGAAAATAAAACAGAATATATGTTAATATTAGATTTTAATAAACGTTGGGCAAGTTTACTCCTAATGATGGAACGATTTTTGAAACTGATAAATCCAGTCCAAAAAGCAATAATCGACTGAAAGCTGCAAATTGATTTTTCATATAGTAAATACGACTTAATATCCAGAACTGTATCAGCTGTACTTGCAATAAAACTACTGTTGAGGTAGTATGTCGGTGGAATTCTAATTTATTAACAGCTAATGCAACAATAAATTTCATGTTGCAGTCACTGAAAGAACAGAACACATCACTATCTGAAGAATTATATATTACATTGAGAAATCGCACAGAAAAAAGGCATAAAGAAATAGAAAATGTCTTACGGTATTTACTTAATTATAATGATTTAAAAAATGAAAATGATAAAGAAGAAAAGAGACTAACAAATTCAAATCTAATCAAGTTTATAGTGAATTTTCTTAAATTTTTTTTTACCCACAAAAATATCCACATTCAGAAGAATTCGGTACAGTTATCGAAGATTATGATGACACTAATGTTGATAGTGAAAAGGAATTGTTTCTTGAACAAAAATTAGAATTAGCGATAAATAAAAAATTTCCAACAAACCAAAATACACTACAGAAATCAGCAATATCCAAAACCATCCGACGAGAAATCGATTTATTTGAAGATGAGGGATTTAGAGTTATATACTTGGAAAAAGTATATCGCGCTTTGCTAACAGTACCACCAACTAGCGTAGATGACGAAAGAGCGTTTTCGACATCTGGTAATTTTTGCACAAAATTCCGTTCCAAGCTAAATGGCAGTACAATTGATAAATTATGTTTTTTTAAGATCATATTTCAAAAATTTGTAATAGTACCACAGCCTGAATAGTGATATTTACATTTTTTTGTTATTTAAATAAATAAGATGTTCCTTTACATTTTTGTGATTCTTTATATACTGTTATAATTTATAAGTTACAAATTATTTTTTTGTGATATTTACACTCTCAAATAAAACAAAGAAACACCTGTGTTTTCTTTATTTTTCTAAAATTTTTAATACCGGTATTAAAACCAGTATCCCGGTATTAAGATCTAAAAAATACCGAATACCGGTATTGAATTTTTGGTCCGGTATTGCAATCCCTACTTCCAACCATCAATAACTTTTAATTCTATCAATATGGAAAGGCTGCAAACATCCATTCAACGGAACTAGTGCGGTCGCCTAGATGTCATTGCCAAATCCCTCCCCTTTTCATTATAAGTGATAGATTGAATACTAGTGGCATATACATTGATTGCTAGAGGTTCTAGTCCAGATGGGTTTTGAAGACAGAGAGATCTGAAAACATTCACAGCATGTCTGAGCAATAGCACATACTTCCTTAATAGCTATCAACTAAGCAGGGATCTCTTCTGTATATCAATCCTTTAAGAATGCGGGCTGTCAATAATAAGACTAAATGATAAAATACTAAAATGATCTTAGAAATGAGAGGGATAAACTATTTGGCAATTTATAAAATCTTAGAGTTTCGAATTAAAGCAAAGCTTCATTTTGTACAAAACATGTAGGTCTAATGTCAGCAGCAAGTAGGTTTTCATACTTTTAAAAAATAAATAAAAACAACATATTATACAAAGCAATGAAACAACGAAGAATATAAATTTTATGTAAATTCGATTTTTTGTAACTGATAATTAAATACAAAATAAGATTCTAAAATTACTTGAACTCCACAACAAGAAACGCTTTATTGATTTTATGAAAATAAGTGATGAAAATGAATGTGATAAATTCTTACACACACACACAAAAAAGAAATTTTAAAAAATTTTATTAAACAAAATTGATTATTATGATAAAAAAAATATAAAATTTTGTTTATGGAAAAAAAAAATCTTTTTCTTCTAAAAGTATTTGTATTTTATGAAATATCTTAATATTATATTTCATGCAAAATCAATGCTTGTATCTAAGGACATATTATTAAACAGTTTTAAGTATGCAACAGATTAGAGGCTTCAATATCTTTTTTTGAATTTAATTGAATTTGATGCTCATTTAAATTACAATGCCTATGCTTTCAAACTTATTAAAACTAAAATGAAGTATTGTTTAAATTCTGGACCACTATTCTAACAATATTACTAATTAATTCCTTTCTGCATGTTGTTTTATTAAACTTTTTTAAAAAATGTTGCTTCATAATTTAAAAAGAAACAGACTATAATTAAATATAATTTAAATGTTGTCCCTTTTGTAAACAGCTTTTATAAATTTACTTTACTGAAATTGTTTTATATGCCAGATATTGAAACCAATTTTCCATGATATATATTTAAAAGTTTTGTTATTTCAGTATTCAAAATTTAATCTTAAAACTGCTTACAGAGATAAATTAAAATTAATAAAAATATTTAATTTTGGAAGTTAGGGAGGGACAACCAGGCATCAAAAACTTGTACTACCTAAAGGACCTCGAAATCTCAATTCCCCACCCCACCCCAACTGAGCGACAGTAAATTATACTCACTTGAGAAGCATTTTATCAAGTGTTTCATATCAAATATGTTTTTACTTTCTCATATATGTTTACAAGAGATAACTTCGCCAATTAACTGATTCAATATGCAATAACAATGACTTTTGTTATATTTGCCTTGTGATAGTAATAATTTTGTTCACAAATACTGCATTAAAAGAAAATTTTGAGACAATTAACTAAAAAGAGGTGTTTATAGGGAAAAAAAGAAAAGAATATTAAATATTATGATCTTGAATAACAATGGATATATCAGATAGATAATAAATAAAAATTACTCAACAGATACCGAGAAGTCAGTATTATCAAAACAGATTCATCATTAAGTGTAAAAATTTTTTTATAAAATGTTAAAAAGCAGATAGTATTTGTATTTATTCCTAATTGAAAGACATTATAGTGTAACTAAAAGGTGGCTATAATTAAAGCATTCTTACTCAGAACAAAATGTAGGAGGGAGAGATTAAAGAACATAAAAATGTTTGGTCTGCATTTTAGAAAAAAGAGTAATAAGTTACTAAAAAAATGACACATTAGGGAAAACTAGGAAATACACATATATAAATAGTATAAGATATAATCAAGTCATCATTATAAAATAATTTAAACATAGATTTATGAAAACTAAATAACAATGTAAATTATATGTGTAAAGTTGATGTAAATAAATATTTTTAACACTTAAATGTTATTATAAATTAATGCTTGCTATTTCAAAAGAGAAAATAGTAATTATCAGCTTTCCTTATAATTATTTTGGTTGTTTATGATATTTATTTCATCATATATTTAGAAATCTATACTACTGAGCTCCAATATTCTTCTAACTACTGACTCGCCTTCCTCCACCATTATGGTCTAAAGTGGCATATTTAAACATTAACACTCATTCAAAAGGAAACTTTTCCTGAATTTATATAACAGTTCAGTAATTATAATTGTTCATTATAAAATGTAAATAAATATAACTCTGCACCTTTAGATAAAGGAATAATACGTACATAATATTCAATATTAAATAATTAGGTGAACTGTTCGGCAAATTACATTATCCTAAATTTTCATATTAATAGCGATTTATAAAATTCTTTATTAAATTATGATCAGGTACTTGCAGAATGTGCTCATAACATTAATGTTAAATACATTCCAACTACTGATACATATGGGACAAGAGTTTGTCTAAAAGAATGTGCTATATAAAGTCTTCTTTAAGACGTGTAATGTTAATATGATAAAGCAGATAGTGCTAGATGGTTATGTTAAATTAGACCTTAATAGGAAAGGGAAAATCCATAATCCCAGCGAAGCAGAAGTTATAGCCTCTTTAAGTAGTTAAAAAGGTTTTAATTTTAAAAAAGTGAGCAAATTGTATTTATATCAAGCATGAATAAACAACTTTAAAATAATATAAAATGACTAAATTCTAAATAAAGTAATAAACAGTATATTATGGAAAAATTCAAATAACTAGATGAATTTTATTTTTCACAAAAAAATATATATAAAACATCAGAGATCAGATGGTATGCGTTACAATTTAAATTTAAATCATTAATCACTTCTTTACGATTGTAAAAGTCATGGCAGATATTTCTTCACTTTTTACCAAAGCATAAGATACTTTTTCTGAGGGTAATTCCGCTTCTTGTACAATAGAATGATTGCGAATAGGATGAGTTGCTTTATGAAGACCACTGACTTCCGTACCATCTTTCATGATAATACGAACTGGACAATTTGCTAAAGCAGCTAACGAACGGAGATAAGATTCACGAAGTTCTGCACGCTGCAGTTGCTTAAGTTTTTCCTTTTCATCAAGCATCTTTTTCACTAAAAGCTGGTTCTTTTCTCCTCTCTAAGTGTATACTGGAAATACAAATTGAGAATTAATAAGTGAATTATCGTAGCAAGAGCATAAATCTTGGCGAAAAACGCTTCACAGTTGCATTATATATTGATTTGAGAGAAATTACTTCCAATATTTAAGGTTGTACCACTAGTGATATTTTTTTTATTTTCCACCTCAGTCTCAGTCTTTCTGCTTTGCTATAATAAGTGAAGACTATTTATCCTGCACTTATTTTCATTCTTTCAATCAAATCTGAAAGATATTATTAGAAAATAACGCAGTGATACTAGTGTTTAGAATGAAACTAAAACTATTATAGTCAGCAAAAATTAATTCTTAACTGTGACTGCAATAGGCAAAACATTAAATTCCTGTCAACATTCTGTTTGTTTTGATATGGTGGAATAAATGTCACCGCTATTATATTGTTCTTATGAAATTTAAGTTTAAACATTTATAATTTACCCAAACATATTAATTGTTGCATGTTTTAAAACTAAAATACGTTTATTTCTATTCTTTTAAGAGAGTGCACACATAGCAGTTGTTGTTAAACAAGATTTATTTATATATATATATAAATATTTATATCTATTATAAAAATATATTAATTTATTTATGCCTTTGGCATGCTTTTGGTGCATTAAAAATATGCGAGCTCTTTTATTTTGCTTTCTCTTTTACTTCTCAAAACTTGCTGTTCATAGGTTATATTTCTTGAAAGTTGTTAAATTATTTTTTCTCTCCAATATTAGATTTTAAGTATGTATTTTAACTTAAAAGTAAAATTCTTTGCTTATATGTAATGCTACTTTTTTTTTTTTTTTGAGTGGATGTTTTTCAAAATAATGTTTAGTTACCAAAGTTGAATTTGTTTGTTTGAGTTCTTGCCAAATATGATAATAATGACGATTTTATTCCAATCCTAATTTTTTTTTTTTTTTTTTTTTTTTTTGTACTGCATTTTGTATGCACATCCAAAATGACACACTTTTGGAAAGCTTTTGTTTAGTGCAATTTGAATGTTGTTGTTATTGAACTGGATTCACTTATCTTAAGACTTTTCCTGATAAGCTTATTGTTTTTGTTCTATTTTAACCTGAACAAATTTAAAATTCATAATATATTGTATACATGAATTTGATATCCATTTTCACCAAAAATATTCCAGACTGATTTATCTTGAATTGAAATTTCCGATTTCTGGTATGATTTTTTCAAAATTTGAAGAAGGAATCCCACAGTTTAGGAATCAAATTAATTCTATTCAAAAATAGCATTCTTCTAGCTTTAAAAATGAGAGAATTAAATCATAGCCTATTTTTGGTATTTCAAGATCTATTTTAAGGTGCATTTCTTATTACCATATCTCAAATAACAATATCTTGTATAACATTTATAAATATAAAATATTTGTTACTTAAAGAATTTTTTGTAGTCATATAAAGTATAAAATAGAAATTTATTATTTAATGTTATTAACTGCCTTTGGTAATTAGCTTCTTTTACTGGGAATTTTACTTTTGTTTGATTTTAATTACAGTTGTTAATTGTTGTTAGCAATTTTCTCTACAGAATTCTGTTAACGATCAAATCCTTTACTATCCCTTGCCCTTGTGTCATGAAAGTACACATTCATTACAAGTGTCGGATTTTAACCTTCAGTGCAATAGCAGAAGGGATGAAAATTCTATTCATCCAATAAGATAGATCAAAATATATTCATAAAACAATAAAAAAAAATAGCATAATCATCTAAGCTGTGTATTTAACACTGAATATTTTTTATTATTTATATAATATCTTAGAATAATTTGCATTGAAGAAGTTACTTATATATACATAATACCAAGTAATGGAATGATAATATTTATTAAAGAATAAATATTTTAGAAATAAAAGCAATTCTGGTCATATTGACCAGCTTATTCTTTTATTCTCATATTGACTGCTTTTGATTACCAGTTGAATGCTGGTGAGTGGTTGCTAAAAATTCCTTTTTGTTTTCTAAGGAATATATTCTTAAACTTTAAAATATCACCACTTCAAAACCCTTATGTCATTCTGTTCTTTGCATCTCCCTAATGTTCTGTCTGCATCTTTATACGATCTATTATATTGCATGAAAAAGCAATTAAAAATAAGTGTAGGTACTTACAAATTTTTTCATTATTTCTTGTTTTGAACTAAAACCTTAATTTTAAGTGTTATGGAATACCAAAATATTTATAAAAGACATGCTGGATACTGAAACTTACTTTGCATAGAAAAATAAGCTGATTCTTTATATTTTAATCACAGCAATAAATCAGTATATAATATTAATAATAGCAGTGTAAATGATTTGATTTCAACAATAAAATATATTATTGTAAAGTTTGCTTAAAATATTTTTTTTAAAAATAATTAATGATAATAACAGTTGGTATAATTGAAAGCTAATTTTTTGATTTTAAGATACTATGAAAAACCTTTTTTGCTGCAATCTTTTTGGGTGTTATTATGAGAAAATGCTAAAAATTTTTGATTAATTTATAATAAATTAAAATTGCAAAAAAAATCACTCTAAGTGTATATTTTCTTCATTCTTATGTCTAGTAATCTATTTTAACTCTAGATTTATTTGCATCCGTTGAAACAAGAATCAACCAACTATTGACAGTCAAAAGGAATGGCAGTTCTGTTATCTAATATCTGGAAATATTGGGAATTTAAACTTTAAAAATGTGTCATCATTAAATTATACCTTAATTTGTCATTTTTTCCCTTAAAAAATAAAATCTATTCAAACATGATTAAGTTTGGCTGTTTCATTTGTCATATTATATTTATAATGAACGATAATAAAGTGCAAATTTGAATTATTTTGTAAATTGAATTCTCATCTATTTTCTGATTTTACCCAGTTAAATGATTATTATGTAACTTTTGATCAGTTTATATATATATATATTTGTATTTTGTGAGTATTTTAAGCACACAAGTCACTTTATTATTCACTTTTGTGTCTCATGAATGTATTAACTGTGTGTTAATTTATTAATGCATTTATGTGATTTCTACATTAAAAAATTCAACAATCTTGGTTTTATTTTGCATTATTTTTTTGTTGTACCTTTTCTGTCAGAGTTCTTTAAAAAGATTTTATGTGAATAAAATCAGATATAAAAGAATTCATATAGTTTTTATTAATACACATACAGAATTTTGTTGTTGTTGTTCTGAAAGACAAATGAATTAAGGGAGTCTTTTAAGCTCGATGAATATTATAGTGAAATCAAATTATTACATAAATTAAGATCCACTTTGACTTTGTGAAAAATAAATGTACATAATAATTTTTTAATCGTAAAGATCTAATAATTTTTTTTCATTCAGTTTTCTTTTGAGAATGTTACATATAATTAAATTTTATTGAAGATACAAGTTATTGGTTGAGTTGGTTCAAAATTTAAAAATTAATTAATTTTCAAAAATTAATCAGAAATGTATTAAAATCTTTTAAAAATACTCATTTTTTATTTCTAAAAAATTATACATAAAAAGCAAACGTTTGAATTTTGATATGAAAGGGTCATAATATATATTTTTATTATATTATTTTATTATAATTTTTTTGGATGTTGAAAATAGAGGCATAAACTTTTTTAAATACGTATTTATTCAAATTTTATATGACTATTTTGCATTAGTAATAAGACTTATTTCACATGTATTATTCATCTTGAATTCTGTATGTAAGTGTGATTTAGTTTTCATTAAAATTTATTTTTTTTATAATATGTATGAAATTGATAAAATTCATAATCAAAGCTTTTATGTTTTTCAGGAACAATGTGTAGTTTTTCTTCTCACGTACCATTTGACATATCAAATATAAAAACATTTTATTGTTCAACTTGTGGAAAAGAATTTCATCGTAAGGATCATCTGAAAGTCCATGAAAGGATTCACTCTGGACAAAAACGTTTCCGTTGTAATTACTGTGATTACAGTGCTAATCAATTAAGCCATGTCCAACAACATACTGTGCATAAGCACACAAGGAATTTCCCCCATCTTTGTTCTTGTGGTAAAGGTTTTACCACTCAATATAGCTTAAAGCTACATCAAATAAGTGCCCATCCTCGTGAATTGCATGGTCCATCTGAGTGATTTATATCTTGAAAATCATTAATTGGATGCTATTATATGATTGAGGGCGTTTTCTGAAGTATTCATTTTGAGATATGGCTATTATAACAAGACATTACTGGAAAAAAAAAAGTAAAGGAAATTCCTAGTCTAAAACATTGTAGCATGTTAATGGTTTATGCTTGATTAATCAATTTTGTTTTCAGCTGTTTTGATTGCACCAGCCAATGCTTTTTCTTTATAATGTGTTTTATATGACAGAAGATACCATGCTAAAAACATTCAATATTTTAAAATATGTTGAATCATTAATTGACATGTTGATGTTTTAAAATATGACAAAGATTTAGAATTTAAATGCTTGTTTTTTATTCAGTCACCGAAGTCTTATTAATTATTCACATTCATATTATTTTTTAGCATGTGATTATATAAATAAAAAGAATTGTTGTCGATTTATTTTAAAAACTAATTTTGAAGATTTATAAAAATTGAAGAAAAAATTGCATTAAAATAAAATTTACTGTTAAGTTAATTCTTTAAAATTTTAAAGTTGCATAAAAAGGTTTTTGTGAGATAACATTGTTCATAGTTATTGAGGAAGACTATTAAATTTCTTTTAATTTTTAATCAATAAAACATATCAAAATTTTATGAAGCCCTTTTTTACTAAACATTGACTGCCGAAAAAAGTAAATACAGTATATTTTCTCTTTATTTAATATTATCACTAATCAAATGTACTTGTTGACGCTTGTTATTTGGTGATAAGCTATTCTTTCCTGTTGAAACATTTACCTTTTTTTGTACTTAATTTGTCTATTTAATTTGCTCTTACTCAATACTTTAGCATAGTATTTTTTCCCCTAAATATTTGTTTGGTTCATTTCCACACGTAGAAATGTGTGTCATTTAATAATTAAATGTTTTTTGTGTGATTTGCTATTGTCTGGATATTCTGTATAATCTAGTAGGAGTTCTGTCTCGTATATGTCAGTGAGAGTCTATTACATGCCAAATTTAGTAATTCTATGTCAAACGATTTATTCTATAAAGCATCTTGAATAATGTTTGTTTAATACATCATATAATTTACAGGTAATATGGCATCCTATAAATAATATGATGTTAGCTTTCAAATACTGTTTGTTTCCAAAATGAATTCTTCATAAATCAGCTATTCTTTTATAGATTGGAATTAATTTTGTATTGCAAACTGTAGATACTTAAATCAGGGTTGCCATGGAAAATGCAGGGAAATTAAGAATCATCTAAAACATAGGAAAAATTCAAAATTAAAAAAAAAAAACGGGAAAATACAGGGAATTTTGAGTTTCTTAGTTCTTTTTCCACCTCTACTCCCCTCTAAAAATGCTGATCTATTAGCATAGAAAGATCGTAACCTAAGCACTATAAACGAAATAACTATGTAATCGCGGAAACTCCCCCCCCCTTTTTTTTCTGTATACATTAGCCTAATTTCAATTTCAGAGACAGGAGTTTTTCTTTCCTTGAGATTCCTGGATTGCATCTAATGAGGATATGCTAGACTGCTATTACTGAGTGAGAGAATAGTATAAATTTCTCTGCTGGGAATAGTATTATTCAATCTGCGGAAGCATCGTGGAGTTGTTTAGTTACTCAAACGTTGGTTTATTGAATAGTTCCTTTATTATTTGAGAAATTGGGTATTTATTCAGAGTAGATTAAGGATTTTTTTTTTTTTTTAAACTATGAGCTCTCCAAAATCTTTATTTAATACTGATTGGACGGATAAAAATATGAATCCTGACTGTGTTGAATGTGTTTGAAAAGTTCCGCAAAATCCGTTTGCTTTGTAAGAAGTGCTGTATACTGCTTGCTTTGTAAAAAGATAATGTTTAAATAATATAGAGAAACAGGCATGTAGTAGTCATGTTAAATGAAAAAAATCACACAAAATTGCGTGCCACCTCAAAAGAGTCATAATAGATATTGGACTTGGTATCTAGATGATGTGCCAAGTCTGCAAACGCCATATTTGATGTCCAAAAATAAGCCGATATCGAACTTTATAGTTGTATCTAGCAGGAATACAAAAGAAGATGATGTGCCAAGTCCAAAAACGCCAAATTTGATGTCCAAAAATAAGCCGATATCGAACTTTATAGTTCAAGAACAATTATTTAAAGTTGTACTTTTGGGGGCATTGAAACGTGTTGCATCACATTCATCCTTTGATGCATTCAATGATATCTTGGAAATATTTTCACATTTGTTCACTGAGAGTGGAATAACAAAAAAACAAAAAAAATGTACTTTAGGTCTTACAGAAAAGACATACATTGTTTGTTACAGAATAGCACCGTTTTTTTAAGTGTCTCTTAAGAAATCTTAGAGCAATAAAAGAATTTGTAATCTACCTTGATGAAGCTTTGAACAGCATTTCACAAAAATACCGAATAGATCATATTGTGAGATATTCTTTAAGTTATCTATTATATATTAAGTCCGCCTATAAAGTCTCCACAAGATATTGGAATGCAATACATTACTGCAATAAGGCACACCACTGCTCCAAAATTGTTTGAGAATTTTAAAGAAATTATATCAAATTTGAACATACAGTTACTTTTACAAATTAGTATGGATGGACCAAATGTAAATTTTAAAACATGATTTTAAAAAACCATGCAAAAATGATTGTAAAATATTATATCTAGATATTTGTGTACTGTACATAATCCATTGAGCATTTCAGTATGAACATAAATCTACTGAAAGGAAATTAAGTGCTAATCTAAGAGCAATGTATAGAATATTTAAAGATAGTCTAACTAGACGTCATGATTTCTTGGAAGTTTTTTTTCTTTCCACTGGGTAGAAAGCATGATTGCTTGTGAAAGTACCCCAAAACTTTTTGACAACATAAAAAAATAAAAATACATAGATTTCAACTTAAAAAAAAAAAAATTATCCTAAATTTTTAATGAGTAACAGTATTATAAAGGCTTATCAGGATAAATTGCTTCTGACTGAAATTAGCTTCTCTTATATTGCTAATATTCTTCAGCCATTTCTTTAAAAATCTCAAACATCTAAACCATTGGTACCATTCTTATATGAAAATCTTTTCATTTTTGTTAATGAAAAACATAATCAAAGAAGCAAAAACATTATAACACTTATTTTTTATAGAGCTTGATGATCCTCAAAATCTAAGGCTTAGGAAAAAATAATGATCACCGATTTTGAAATAATGATTACAAGTTATTTGATTATAAGTGGAGCTAATGAAACTGAAAAAAAAAGAGGCTTTTTAGGAGAATGTTTTATATTTATGAAAAATACCATAAAAAATATTTGAATGCTGGTCCAAAACTTTTACTGATTAAAAACTGTATTTTGTTTAAATTTACATTTACTGAAGAATCTTGCTTTTTCCACTCATTAAAACTAGGTAATATTGTTATTCCATTATAACTAGCACATGAGTGTTGTTTGCGCATTTCCTCTTATATTGCATATACGTAAAGGGAATTTTTTTTTCTTCCAGCTTTGAGTGGCAATCCTGTTAAATATAGTATAGGCTAACTTGAAATCCATAAAATAGTTACAGGTTTCCGACTCCATTACTATTTCTAATTGTTAATGGAAGATTTCTAAATTAATGATGACTTTTATTATTTTATTACATCAAAACATATTTTAAAACATTTAAAAATTTGATGTATCATTTATTTTCAGTGGATTCTAGAAATCCCTTATTGTTCATTATGCTGAAGCTAAGGTTCAATAAAAGGAATGGTAATCTAAATGAAAGCAAAGTAATATATGATATTTTAACTAAATCATAGCTGTTCTTGAAATTAAGAAATGGATTATTTGCTCTGTTACAAAACTTATATTGTTTATATTTTTTATTTCTTATATTTTAAAACCTCCCTGAAGTTGTGAGAGTTGCATTTTTAATTATTGAAATTGGATAATGTGAATTGCAAACTATCCGATCATGCAATTCCGTGCAGCATCTCTTGAAATTCTGACGTCACCATTTCCAAATAGTGCAATTTAATATTTATTTATTTTTAGTTACTATGAATATGTTACTGTATTTGCCTGAAAATAAAATTTTATTCTTAATTATGTATAATGGCATACTTGTAATCTAATTATTAAAAACATTTATATCTTCTCATTTTTAAATGCAAAATTTACTCTTGTATCCTTTTATGATGCACTTTTTTAATAAATTTGATTAAATCAGTTTCTCTATCTCTCTCTTTCAAATTATTATTCTGTCTCTCCCTTCCCAATTTTGTATCAAAATTTTAATTTTTAAAAAATATTCTCTTGAGTTTTTTTTATGTTTAATTTTAATCAAAAGCTAGCTTCTTCCTCTGATTTTAAAATTTTATTTTGATTTTAGTTATACAAGTATTTTATATAAATTTCAAAACGTTATAATTTGATTATTCAAAATTTATAAAATAGTATATCTTTTGTGTCTGCACTTTGTATTATATTTTGTGTATCTTTTGAATTAATATAATTCTTGGTTTAAGAATGCTGTATAGCAGTTTCTTAAATATCTTAATATTACTCAAAATAAGAATATGAATTCTCATTATTATATGATTATTATTATGAATTTATGAAATTACATAATTGTATTACAATATAAAATTCCTTTCAGAAATAATCATTGTTTTTCATTAAATGAAATCTATTTTATTTACATTTAAATGAACAAATAATGTTCAATTTAAACTTTGATGGAAAGTTATTATTACCTTCTGAAATTTATTTTGAAGTATAAGAATTAAGCATATAATAAAAGTTATTACCAAAATTAATGGTTTTTTTATACCTTTATCTATCTTGATACATAATCTCTTATGTATGTATTAATTGCATGCTAGTTGATCATGCAAAAAAATCTCCAAAAATATCTTGTTTATAATCATTAAGATATCATGTTAATCAGATGACTGTGTTCGCTAGTGACATGCAGTGAATACAGAAGTGTCAGTATTCTTTACTGGAATTTTTATTTTCTGATTTGTTGTCTAGAGGAAGCCAGAAAAGAATTATACAGGACATTTTGAAATTTTGCCAAATCATTCAATTCTCTATTTTTTTAATCTTATATTATTGATTGTTCTATTGACATTGAAACCAACCATTTTTGTTTTAAATTATATATAAATTTTTTTTGATTGCCTTAATTGTAACTATCAGAAGTTTGTAGTATGATGGAGTGCAGAACTTTTATGATATAAATTTTATATCATTTAAAAGAAGCTAATTTTTTTATCATTGGCATAAAAATTGTGGTTCAGAGTTCTACAAATAGCACATTAGCAAGACTACTATTTTTACTAGTAGTCATAACTAGGTACAGTCTTAAAGTTTATATATATATATATATATATATATATATATATATATATATATAATGGAAAATTATTCAGGATTTCAATATCTGTTTTAATATGAGGTATATTATCTAGAAAGTATTTGTAATTTTGAAGTTGCAACAAAATTTATTGACAAAAATAAAATTTGGAGGTTATGCCACTCATCAATCCATATTTCAAAAAGTAGTTATGAGTGGAAGTAGCTGAAAAAATTGTAGCCTGGAACAAGAAAGTTAAAGATAAATATTGTGAAGTAATTATTTTTGACTTCTTATCAGCTTAATTTATTGGTTTGTATGCATATGTTTTTGCTAATTAGCATGTTAATCCTTTATTCAAATAAACTCACAGCATATTGCATTTGAGTAAGCATGTGTTTAGTTTTATGTATTTTGTATCCATGTTTGTGACTGACAATTGTCTTATTAAAATAATTATTAAGCATAAAGCAAAATAATAATTGTAACAACTGCTATTTTTACAAGATTTTATTTTAAGGCTTTATGACTGGCTTTTATTCTGTATATTATTTAGTGTTTTTTTATTATAGAAATGAAACTACGGTTAAAACTATGACTGCAAATGTTAATAACAACAATTTGTTTAAGTATCCAATTCTATTGTCATCTTATTTTAATGTATAAAAATTAATAAATTTATCATTTGTGTGAATTTATAAATTTTTATTATCCTGATTTTCTTTAGATTTTTATTCTTTATATGTTTATTGAATTTTTTTAAAAAAAAAGCTATATTAATGGCTTTTTTTTTTTTTTTTTTTGTAATTATGTTTGTACATTGACAGTGAAAATATTTGGTAGCAAGAAATTTTATTTTGATTTTTTTTTCATATTTTAAAATAAATATCTAAGTGAATGAATAATTATATTTGTATTATATTTACAGATACCTTCTTTTTTTCTTTCTTGTGAAATATGAAATTGAATGGAATATATATATATATTCATCATTTTATTATTTCTTTTTCAGATATATTTGTTGCTACAAATTTATATTCACAAGGACAAACAAACTTCCTTGATGGGTTTAATAAAAATAAAAACCATGCATGTCAAACTTGTGGTAAAGTTTTCAGTCGCTCTGATAATTTGAAGGTTCATGAAAGAATACACAATGCAGAAAAGACCTTCAACTGTGCATATTGTAACTATGGATGTAACCATCTTACCAATTTAAAGTTGCATGTTGTTAGAAAGCATACTAAAAAATTTCCTTTTGTATGTGATCTATGTGGAAAGGGCTACACTATACAAAGTCATCTCCTTTATCACAAAAGAACAGTTCATAAAGATGTTAAGCTATAAAAAAAATTCTGTAATTTCTGTTTGTTCATATTGAAAAATTTTTTAAGTGTTATCACTCATGTAATATATTGTTTTATTAAATGTTATGAATATACAGAATGTACCTTCTAAGATCTAAGCCATTTGAAGATAGGCATATACTTAAATTAGAATTAAATGTTATATTGTTTGAGATAATAAATGCACTACTGAAAAAAATTGCAAATTATAAACTTTTATACATTCTTCCAGTCTTATTTATTAAAATATTCTAGAAACATTAACATTTAAAAAAAAGTTCTGTAAAGCAATCAAGACTGATTGTGTTATGAAATTTTGAATTTCATTATCTTAGGCTGATTAATGTTTGCTATGAGGATGTGTGTAAGTTGACTGCAGTATCTTTTAAAAACAGCCATTGAAATGGTCTAAAATGGTGATATTTAAATCTTTTTAATTCAGTTTATTTCAATCGATACTTTCAATTTTCTAGTTGGCATATGCTTTTAATTTTCCCTCTGGCATATACTTCTAATTTTCCATTTGGAATTAACAGTTTAGAAAGTAGTATTGGGTCACTGCTATGTATGTAACTATCTTACCAATTTAAAGTTGTATGTTTTGAGAAAATATACCAAAAAAATTTCCTTTTGTATGTGATCTATGTGGAAAGGGGCATCCTGTATAAAGTTGTTTGTGCTGATGAAATTTTTGTTAAAATTTTTTGTTTGTTTTGTTGTTTTTTTTTTGTTAAAATTAAAGTTTGTACTAATGTATTCTCTAATGTGTATTTTTAGAAATGAATAAATTCTAAAGATATTGTAAAATTATAAGAAATTTTGCTTGCATTAAATATGTGTGCTTCACATGCGTTCAACTTGTGTTGATCAAACGATTTTTTATACTAAAATGTTTTTAATAATTTTGATTTTTTATATCATCTTTTAAAAAATATTTAGCTTGTAATTTGTTTAAGGTTTTCAGACCTCATAACTGAATGATAGTAGAGGCTTTAATTTCATTATTCATCAAACTTAGCATGGTAATCAAATCCTCTTCATGTCATCAGAATGTGTTGTTGATAATGCTGAAGAAGAATTTAAGCCTTGAAAATAATATATGATTTCAGACTTTTGGCAGAATTTATATCGTAACAGCTTTTCTGGTAACCAAAATTTTTTTAAAATTAAAAATGAGGCTTTTTTTTTTTCTGCAATTTTATTTCTTGATCAAAAGTTATGCTGAAGTTTTATATGTTAATTCTGATTATATTCCT
Organism: Argiope bruennichi; assembly: GCF_947563725.1. Classification (NCBI taxonomy): domain Eukaryota; kingdom Metazoa; phylum Arthropoda; class Arachnida; order Araneae; family Araneidae; genus Argiope; species Argiope bruennichi. The sequence goes on from NC_079160.1 coordinate 75,954,631, forward strand.
TTAGAATTCATTTTTTATATATAAATATTATGTTGCTTCTTTTTATTTATCTAAGATTTTGCTGCCCTCTGTTTATATCAGTACTATTTTGGAACAAATATGGTTCTTCTTTGTAGTGAGAAAATGATAATTTAGTTAATTGCCAGTCAAAATATAGATAATAATTAAAAACAATTATCTTTCTTTATAATTTTCTTTGCACATATCATAAAACATGTTTTTATATTTTCATTTTGAAAATAAATTCTAAAATTAACTGAATTAAAAAGAAACTATTTATTTTCAGTATTTCAATAATATAATATAATAATAATAATTTTTTTAATTGAACTGGCAAAAACATTTCAGTTGCAGCTTTTGTTGATTCCCTTTTTATATCATTACAGAAAAGTGATAATTATGCATGAAAGTAGTAAAATTCTCTAATCCAAAGCTGCAAATAAAAATATCTTCTCCAAAATTCAATGAAAATGAATCCCAAGTTCCAGTATGCATCTGTTTCTTAATTGCTATTTAACTGTGAATTATTTGCATTTTACAATTGTCAAGTAGGAAAATTTAGTTTTTTAAAAAATTTTAAATATTATTATTGACTATTAAAATTGTATTTCATTTATTTATGTGACAAAAGTATTAAAAGGAACTGAATAAAACTGTTTCTTATTTCAATATAATATTGTTTTTGTTTTGTGTAAGAATTACTAGATAAAAATTTAAAAGAAAAAATTTCTTCTCATTACAAATATATATTACCCAAATTATAAACAATTTATTCTGATTTTATTTATAGTTATTCAAGATCGATCTTGTTCTTTGATGGGATTCTATTCTCTGGGAAACGCCACTACTGGAACTGGATTGAGAAGAAAGATTTACAATTGCAGTTACTGTTCTTATACAGCAAAACAATTAATTCATCTAAAAGAGCACATTATTTACATTCATACTCGAAATTTTCCTTTCATCTGTTCTGTATGTGGAAGAGGGTTTACAGCTATGCATCGTTTAAAAGCTCATCAGTTTAGTAAAAATCATTAATTTAAATTTTGAAAATAGATGGACGTGTTCTTTCTGTTCACTCACAAATAAATAGTTTATATTTATTTATAGAGTTACTTGAGAAAAAAAGGGGGGGACAGAATTCTTTAGGTTTCAGAGATTTAATTAAATGACAAAGTATTTGATTTATCCCCTTTAAAATTGGATTCAGTTATTGGATCAAAAGTATTGTTCATCTACAAACTTAATAGCCCTTGTTGAATTTTATCTAAAAAAGCTTCTGATATTTTAATCATACTGTTTTTGTTTTTTTTATATACCTTTCAAAGCTCTCATTTTTGTTTTAATTTATTACCTTAAGTTTATTTTTATGTATTCCTTTTGTTGCTTAAAGCTTAAAATGATTTTAAAAAACAGTCATATTAAGAGAATTTTTTTCTTCTTCAGCTCTTGATGATATGGTTTTCTGGAAGGAAACATTTGTTTTATTATTTTGATTTAATGACATGAATGTGTACAAATTGCATTTTGATAATTATTAGTCAATATTCATGCACAAAATTTTGTTTTTCACTAAAATTTAAGTTAGTGAAATTAAGTTTTATTAGTTTGAATTCAAAAATTAATTTGAAAAAAAAAAAACTGTATTCTATAAATTCATATATGTAATGAAAAAGTAAAAAATTTTAATGCAAAAAACTGTATTCTATAAATTTATATACGTAATGAAAAAGTAAAAAATTTTAATGCAAAATTAGTATTTAACATGTAAAACAAATTGATAAGAAAATGAAGCTCCCTAAAAAATAAAAATTTATGAACTTAACATAACTGTGGCCTAAAGTAGCATTGTGATGATGTGTGAAAAATTATTGCTTGGCATTTTAATATAGCTGTTATGTTCAAATTGTGATTTAATTTATCTTACTGAAATTCACTTTGCTTCTTTTTCTGTAGAATTTAATGATTTCTTTTCAAATTTATGATGTTTGTTCTACTTTGTCATTCACTTCATGTCTAATATGATTGAAAAATTTTGTCATAACTGTTTTGAACTAGTAACACATTCCTAATGTATGTTATTAATATATTTATATTTATGTTCTAATTTTGTATGACTTATAAATTCTATATAGTTGTAAAACAATTAAATTATATATTAAATATGAAACGATTTCTTTCATCATTCCATTTAGTTTACTTTTTAGAATAAAACTTAGTTATATAATATTGCATAATTATTGCTTATATATTATATATATTCATTATTCTTTATATTATTTATTTCTTAAAATATCAATTTATAGATTATATTATTTATTTTTGAAATTAGATTTTTTGCATTTGGGTCATGAAATTAATGATTTAAAAGTAACTGTATCAAAAAATGCTGTCCAAATATCATACATAATAATTATATATATATATATATACATAATGATTATATATATATATATATCAGTAAAAATTAATTAAAATTGTTTTTGCTTCATCCAGAATATTTAACTTCAGTTTTTATTTAAACTAATTGTTTTTGAAGTAAATCTTAGTCTTTGAGAAATATCTTATCTCAAAGCATTTCGGTGCAAGAAACAATTCTCGTTTATTTTCTGGTGAAATTCGTAATTTTCAGATTTTACAGAAAGTGATAAATAAGATTGATAAAAGATTTTGCATGTCTTTAATTTTAATTTTCTAAAAAATGCTATAGATATTTACATAGGTATTTAGAATTCTTATTTTATTTTATTTTATTTTTTCTGTTTTCAAAATAATTTTTTATACTTAATTTGACTCTTAAATATTTTTATTTAAAAAATTCTTACATGCTTGATTATTAATTATGTTTATATTTTTCAAAAGAATGTAAGGAGTTGGATGGGTGCTCAATAAAATCAGCTTCACTGAGCAATCAGTCGAAGAAGAAGAAAAAGAAGCAAGTTCCACAACCGGACCATCTTCCACAAAGAAGACATAAGAAAGAAAAATGTCTTCATTGTCAGAAACGATTCTCTCGTTGGAGATGTAGAAAATGTTGTGTATTTTTATGCATGAAGAAGAATGGAGTTTCTTGCTACCAGTCTTATCACAAGAAAATTTTGGGAGGTCAGTTTGGATCTTAATTCAATGGCATTTAAAATTAATTATACTAGGGTTGTCTAAAAAGTATCTGAGCTCTGGTCAGAAAATATATATTACTAACTTGACAAAATTGGGATCCTAATATCTTTCAAAGCAGGCCTCTTGCACCTTCACACGCTTAACCTACCGATCCTTCCACTGCCCAAAACACTCCTGGAAGGCTTCTTTTAGAATGGCGTTCTGCATTGTCTCTTCTCTAAATAGGATTCTTGTAACTGCATCTTCAATTTTGAAACAACTAGAAGTCACAAGGAGCCATATCTGGAGAATAAGGTTGTTGGGAGATGACTGGAATTCCATGTGTCGTCAAAAAAGTCTGGATCAATCATCATGAAAAAAATTAAAAATCCTACGAACATTTATAACAGTACCTTATTCAGCAGCCAGTAGGCAGCGATTAATACACTAGAATAAGGAGAAAAAATTTAAGCATGTGTATTAAATTGGCTTCTTCCACTGTATCAGTGGCGTCATTCTAGCATCATTATTGTACACTGGAAAATTCAAGGTTGGATACTTTTTAGACAGTCTTTGTATGTATGAATTTTTATTGATTTTTAATCTAGAATTGGAATATATTGATGTTTTTTGCAGTTCTTCAAATTTTTCTTTCAACAAACTAGAAGGGGTTTTTTTTAAATATAAATTATCTCTAATCTCCCTCTCCCTTACATTGAAAATCTAGTTTTAAGAATCTGCGAAAAATTTGTGTGATATATTCACACAGTGGAAATTTTGTGTTTTAATTCATCGTTTCTTTCCAAGTAGAGAAAAAAATTTATGAGGTTAACAGAATTACATAAAATAAATTTTCCTTTTAATAATTATTCATTAAGTGTCAAGTGAAATTTTTTCACTTATTTGTTTCATAGTTCTTGTTTTCTATATCTCCTTGCAGTATAAATTTGAATTGTTATCTGAAAAGTTTAATTTAAAAAATTTTTCTAATTGAAATGGAATAAAACTGTGTTGCTGTTTTTTTATGATGAAGAATATAACTGTTTCAAATACATTCACTGCTTCATTTAGTGAAGAGTTACTTGCATTAAGCTTTTCCTCATGTTTTACGCCCTTAGTATAGTTCAGATTTTAACATATTGAAAAATTACAGTTGGCATATTCAATACTACTTTTTATAATCAAATATTTATGATGTGATAGCATATTTACTTAATTGAAGATTTAGTAAGCTTTTAATTTTCTCATCAGGTATAGGTTTACTTTTATTGTTTAGACTAGTCTCCTGTGATGACAATTTTTTTTCACCAGGAATATTTATTATATTTCATTTCAGTTAAATCATTTAGATATGGCTTCAAATCCATTATTCTGTCAAATTATCAGACATTAAGGAATACTGTTTATTTGTCTTAATCCTGTTCATTGAGTAATATAGTTTTCTAATGGAGACAAGTCCAATGCTATCATAGCGCTATTTAAAAATGCAAATATATGTTTCTTCTGTTCTCTAATTTTCACAATATTGTAACTTCAGTTTTTTATTTGTCTTATAAATTACCCAGGTATTAAACTGGATCTTTCCTCTTTAGCTGTCAACAATGAATGAAAATCTCATGATTAAATATTTGATGAAGCAATGAAAATTATTTGAATTTATTGCATTGGTGAAATCTATTGTTAAAATTTCGGTAAAAAAAATTTAAATTAGAAACTTGCCAGACCTCAGAAAAAATTTGCATAACAAGTCGTATCATTAAAAAGATTAACATTTTAAATTTAAAAACATTTTAAAATTTATTTTTATCCAATATTTTTCAATTATTTCAGGAAAAATGCTAAAATTCAGCTTAATTTTTAATTAGTTAAATTTCTTAGGAGCATTTTTTTTTTTTTTTTTTGAAATTTTAATAAATGTATATTCTTACCCTTCAAGGTTGTATATGTTCCAAATTTGGTATCGATCTTATTATTAGGTCTGTAGAATCTCAATGCACATGCATATTAATGTTCATCATTAGTAGATATGGTCTAGAACTTTGAGTTTTTATTTCTTCACTGTATATAAAGAAATATTATAGATGTGGTCATAAATCAAAAATGTAACTTAAATATTTATTTGATTCAGAATTTCTTTCTTATGCTCTTTGAAGTTTGAATAAGAGAAGCAACTTGTAAGTGCAATGTAGTTATAAAACATATGTTCATTTAACACCACTATTTTTTTGGTGGGAGGGCTTATTTTTCACAGCCAACAGTTTGAAGAGGGGAACGATTGCCAAAAAACTGAAATGCACATAGCATGTACAGAAGGTGGTCTGTCTTATAGAGCTTCATTGTTAGCTGTAAAAAAGGAATGAAAGTCACTGAATAAACACTGATGTCAGAAATTCATTGAAAAGTTTGGCTAAAAATCAATGAATAAGAAAAATAGGAAATTTTGGTTACTTCTATAAGAAAACAGTTTCACGATTCATTTCCTTCCTTAAACTGCCAATTCAAATATTTTTAATATATGTGTTAGTAAATCTTTTTAGTATAAAATAACTGAAAAAAATGGATCTAACCTTTATTTTCTCTTAATCGTATTTTTTATACTTATTTTAAATTGTATAATATTTAAATTTATAAAATTTTATACCATATTGCAAGATCTTTTTTATGCTCTAAAGCTATTCTTAGTCTTTTTGTTGAAATTATTCTTTTGGATATAAATATTTTATTATATTTTAATTTAATTTCATGTATTAAAGTATTCTCTCCTTACAGAACAATCAATGGAAGCATTCACTATTACTCTGGAACAAAATCATCAAATGAAAGTTTTGAAGAAACTATTTAAAAAAGTTGGAATTTAAACATTCCTAAAAAATATATATATACTGTTTCATAACATTAATGTAGCCAAAACTGTTTATAAATGTTGTTGTTTTTGTATACATTCTTTTTATTTTGTTTGACTTCTTTTTCTTTTAATATTTTTATATTCTATAATGCATTTATACTTGAATTGCAGTTTATTATTTAAATTTGTTATGATATTTTTTGTTATTTTATATTTGTAATTGTTATGAATTTTTCTAGATCCTTTAGTGCAACTCCTCAGAAATCCTAAGAGATATTTTCAGCAAATGCATATTAATGACATTCTTTTAAAAAAAAAAAAGATTTTTTGCACCATTTTAGTGTATTTTGTTCCATTACTATCTACTGGCAACTAATTTCTGTATTTCAAAATTTTTTTGATGTATATTAGTGTGTAATTAATTTTATTTACATTTAATCTACAAGTTTTCTTACGTATGTGCAAGGAGACATTATTAATTTTTTCTATATTTTGACTCAAAAAATATTCTTTTAGCTATTATTATACATAGATAATTTTGTAAAAATTTCACTGTAAGAAAAAGTGGATGTAGTATAAGGCAACTACTTCTTTCTTTGTAAAATGAATGCAGTGATTTTTTATTTGTGGCAAATGAATATTTTATATAAATCCAGATGGTATACATTTCTGTTAAACAATTTAATAAATTTAACAGCATACTTGTTGTGTTATAAAATATTATTATTGATTAGTCTTAATATAAATCCTCTGAATCCTATGATTCAATGAAATATATGATTCATTGTAAACTATCCTTTATCAGAAGTGTAAATATTGATGTGTTTGAAATATGTGCAAGTTAGTAACTTATATTATTTGTACCACCGTTACTTTTTATATGCAATTTATATGGATAATATATTCTCCTTGTAACTACTATTATTTTTATTTACTTTTATTCTGATATTTTATTCGCATTTATTTTATTTACTTTTATTCTAAGGATAGTTAATGGCATTATTTTAAACTAATTATAGAAATATTTATCATAAACGAGCATAAATAACTAAATAATATATACTAAAAGTATCTTATAATTTAAAAATAAATAATATGTACTACACATTTCCAGTAACAGGTTTGATTACTTTTTAAATAAATTATGGGCATTATGAAATGTGAAAAAAATGGCTACATTGCTGGATGGTTTTCACTGTAAATGCAGCAAACACTGCCATGCCACTTACCAACTATGCTTGGCCATCTCTGTAAATGATATGAGAAACATCTTTTGGGGGGAGGGGCTGTAAAATATTTGAAAAATAAAAGAATTTGAATTAAAAATGCTTGGTAAAAAAATTATTTATTTCAATGTGTATTTATCTTTTTTACTAGTACATTTATCATATTTGAAAAATAACAGTTTAGTTATTTCTTTGTCAGTGATCATTATTGTCAGAGCAGATATCGTCAAAATTCATGCTTGTTCTGAGATAAAAATTTCTGTTGTTGACAGAGCATTCTGATCATGCTTTGTTAACTGATAATGTAAAAATAATTTAAACATTGTAAGTCCATTTAGAAAAAGTTCTTAATAAATGTTATTTAATATGTATTGCAAAATGTCTTTGTGTGTTATTTAAATTTGTCTGATCTATTAGACTTATTAATGAGTCTATTTCCTGAATTAGATCTTCATTTACATCTTCATTGAAAAGTTCCATAAAATTCTTTAATTCTATTTCCAGTGCATAATTTTCTATTATTTTTATATTATCAGTTCGAAACTGGAATGAATATTTGTGAAAGACTAAGAAATATTTATGAAAGATTAAAGAAATAGTTTAAGAATTTTTGAATCTTTCACTTATTTGTACTTTTACTGTGGCAATTACAACTTTTTAAAATTAACATTTAAATTTTTTTAATGGGGTTTGTAGAACTTCATCTTCTGTTAGTTTGAAATTTAACTTTTGTGTTTTCTAAATTATTTTTTCGGGGAAGTCTTCTGAAATAAATTATAAATCTTATTAATAAGCTTAAAATAAATATCATTTTTTTGTATTGAATTCTTCTGGCTTTTAATATAGGATATGATGTGTTGTTGTTACTTGTATTAACAAACTTTTCTTAAATTGAATATTCTGGATTGAACGCCTTTGTACTTCCTTTTCATATTAGTATTATTATTAAATGCTTTCCCTCTACATTTCATGACATTCAAATTAAGTACACTTAATTAAAAAAATTTTTAAGTGACTTGACTAGTTTTTTGTTATATATGACATTTTTAGTCCTTGATTGAAATTGTTTTAGTAAATTCGGTAAATGATTTTTTATAATGATTCTTTTGTCTATAAAACATGTCTAATATATAACATATTTAATAACTATTAAAGTTTGTTTCTTTATGAATCATGAATGTAATCTATTTAGATGTTACAATATGTAGCTGCTTCTATATCAATTTTAATTTTGTTCAGATGTTCATTATCTAATTCTGCAATAAATTGTTGAGATGTGTGTGATAAAATAATGCACTATCTTTATTTTTGAAATTTTAATTTAATTTACATGACCTATTAATACAGGATCATATTTACTTTACAATCCTATTAAATTTTAGAATTCCCTTTATCCAGAATTTGTTTTGTTTCATAGAATCCTCGAAAAGATAAATTATTGATAAGAAGAAAATAGTACCTACAATTCTTTGAAATACTAATTTAGATTATAGATTTATTTATCTTCTTTTGATTTTTTTTCTATCTATATTCGCTGATGTATTAATAATTCTTATCAAGTAATGAAAGAAATTAGGTTCTCTCATAGAAAACTCAGGATCTTGAATTACAGATGACAGTTTTCTCCCAATTTTGTAAAACAGTGTATAGATCTTGAACATTCACTAGCTTTTTTTGGAAAATAATGCAAACTAAAGCAAAATATTGTCATTCCAGTGTACTAACTAACTGAGAAATTTTGTTTTACCAGGAATAGACAAAATATATTCAAGTTTCATGAATTGCATCAAAATCTTAATATTATTTTACTTTTCAAAATATTTAGAAATTATTTGCATAGTATGTAAATACGGTCAAATATTAAAATCATATTACAACTAACTGTAAGTAGTGTTTAAGATTGTAAATGTCACATTATATATTTAATCTATACAACTTATTAAATATTTCTTTTTAAAATAAAAGCATAAAAACATGTGCTGAATTTATTCAAACTACGAAATAAAGCAATAAAAAGTGACTCTGTAGTCCATAGATTACCATTCCTGCCTTCAGCTTTCAGAAAACTAGAAATTTAAATATAGCTTTAAATAAACTCATCAAAAAATATTAAAGACTAATTGCATTAAAATATGTATGAATGGAATGAAACCAACAAAACTTTTAAGTATTTATTTATCCTTCCTAAAAGCTGATTGACCAAATATTGTCTCTTATTTCATTCTCATAACAAAGAATGAAATAAAAAATAAATACCAAAATAATTGTCAAATGTATGCCATTCAAAAGAAAAATATATTTCCATGTAAAAAAAAAAGATGTGTGTGTGGAGGGAGATAGTTTTCTGAAATAATCTTTTTATTTTCTCTTTTTTTTTTATAGACTGCTTGCTGGTGGATAGAGATAAGATTTCTTTTTCCTTCTGTTGATTGTTGTTAATTCAGGGTTGGTGTATTGGAACTATTGATTAAAGGAATATCAAGATTTCTCTACTTCCTATCCAATGATGGCATCTACAATATATATATTTTTTCCAAGTTCGACAGCATTACCTTCCCCTCCCCCGCTTTGAAGTACCTAATAGTGTCTAACATAATATTTGGAACAGTTATAAATTTAATGCTGCCGAATGCGAGACTCCAGTGGGAGAAAGCCTGCTTTCAAACCAAACATTCTATTATTTTCTACTTCTAGTCTTCTCTTTTCTACTTTACGAACATCAAATTTCCTTCCGCACTCACGATGAAATAATAATTTATCAGTATTCTCGTATGAAAGAAGCATCGCAGACGATTTTCAGTTATCACCAAAATGACACCAAGAACAGCAGGGTTGCAAGCGAGAAAGTCATATCGGCGTCCTTACAATTATGCTAAATTAATAAAATTTATTTGCGAATAGAATTGAAGATATCAGTCCAGAAGGCTCTGACAGAGTTTTATTTTGGAAACGGGAGACTGCGTATGTGGGGCGAGAAGGAGACAATGATTTTATCTAGTCGATGCTGGCGGATTTCTCTCAGGCCTTTTATTATAGACCTCCCCCATAGATAATATAGTCCTTGAGATTTACTTAAAAATGTAGTGTGGCAGTTGGCACAAGATCATAGATGGTAATTTCGAACACGTTTTACTAAGAACTTTTTTATCTAATAAAAATTGATAAAATTGAACAAATTCTGGGGTTGCGATAGTTTTGTTTCATCATTCTTTAAATAAATAAATTATGTGGGCGAATTGTGTGTCATCAAAGGCTGAAATTCTTAATTTAATTTGAGAAAGAGAACGCAAGTAAAATACTACTCTGTTGCTGGGACAGTTCTTTGAAAAGAGAAATTTGGTAAAAAATATGAAGGGGTTTTTTTTTTTTCCCTCCTGAAATACACGAAATAAAGTTTTAAACTTTTTTTAAGAAAATAGAAGGAGGATTCATGCCACGATTCTATAGAGATATCATTTTTTTTATTTAAGAACAAAATTCGAAACACAACTGATAATTATTAAACGCTTTCATAGATAATCACGATGCATAAAAAGCGGCTTCAGTAATAAGATTTAAGTAACCAGCAAAAATATCGGTGGTACAAATATCCTTAAAAAAATAAACATAATGAAAGAGACATGAAACACAAATGCCGAACGAAGATCTTTTATCGCGAAGAATCAGTGGCATATATTAACTGTAACTCATTCATAAAACGTCGTGACATAATTCATTGCCGTAAATAACTTCAAAATTTCGTTTGTTTTAGTTTTGTTTTATGTGAGGTGAAAATAATCTGATATGTTAAAGTTAAGTCTGACTCGTCTTACCCAAAAAAGTTCTTTAGGAAACTTTTTAATAAGTCGATACTTCTCTGTATTATCATTTAATAGCAGAAATCGACCTGAAAGCAAAGAATATAAATACAGTAAAACATTCCGCCTGGCAAGAAATCTTGCATTTTCATTAGGAATAAGTTATGCCCTTTATGATTTTTACTGTAAACGAAAACAATGGGTGCAAACTTTTGGGACAGTTGAGAAGATCTTAAAAAATTTTCAAGTCCATGCTCTTGATGTTTCGGTGAATGAAAAAGAGAAAATTTCTCCTAGAACTATGTTTAATTTCTTAGCTGATGTTGCAGAGAAAACAAAATTCTCTGTTGTATATATTGAAATAGTTGCAAGGTAAATGTGATTACTATTTACGATATATTCTTTTGCATCTTATGTTTATTTTTATTAGGTAAAAAAAAAATCAAGTTAAAACCTTATTGGGAAAAAGAAATTTATCAAAGCTTTCTTAAAGGATTAAACTATCTTTCATATTTGCTTTGGGTTGATATTTCAATGCATATTAATTAAAATGCTGTTTGCCTCAATATTTATTTTTTTATGTTTCAATTTTACTGGCTGAATTCAATTCTGAAATACTTGAGATCAAAAATCAGAATGATCATTTGATTATTAAATCCACTACTCTTTTGAAGAATCTGTTATTATAAGGCCATCATATTTTATTTTTTTGCATTTCTATTAAAACAATAAGAGTCCTATGGATCATTCTAGACCCAATCAATGCAATTTTAGAATGAAATTTATCACATAATTTCAGATATTTATAAAATTTGGCCCATATGTACTATTTATAAGGACTTGGAAAAAATAACATATTTCGTACAGATAGGTCAGCTGGTTTTTGAATTGCAGCAATGTAAAGTTTTGAAAATTTGCTCAAAAATGGCCAATAGAATTTTTTAATAATTATTTTAATAGTTCTTCTAAATGAGATATGTCATTTTATAGCATTTCTTTATGATTTTCTTGTGATGCACAATATCATATAAACTAATACACATAAGTTTTTTTTATTAAAATATAAATAAAAAAAATTTTATACTTTAAAATTTATTATATAAGTGGTTAGAAATTTTATAAATTACATGCAAAATATAAACTTGAGAAGAGGATGGATGATTTGTTAAAATAATTTAAAATTCATTAGTATTCAGCTTTCAGTTAACATACAAAAAAGCTAATAGTAATACAAAAGTACTAATAGTAATACAAAAAAAGCTAATAGTTTTACACCTCTGTAGAAATTAATATGAATGCTTACCTGTAGGAAGAATACATTAGTGAATTTTAAATAATTGAATCATATGCAAGCTTGGAATCTACTGATACTATTGTTAGTTAGTACTTAAGTTACATTGTAATGTTTGTTTTTGCTATTTTATTGTATTTTTATAAAGGTTGATAAAGTAATATCACTAAGACTTTAGTAATTAATAATGTCACAAATAAATGTGGTTGATAAAAGTATTCATATAGTATTAATATAATTGTATTTTTGGCAATCAAATATCAAAAATTTCTAATTGAGTTATTTTATTTTTCAAATGAATCTATTCAGTAGAATAATATTTTGGGCTTCTGCTTTCATGTGGAAAATTTTAATGTGATTGGAGATTGACACTTTTTGACTACAATAAATAGAAAAGGGTCTTGTGATAGACTTGGGAGGTCATACGAAAATCAAGTCGAACTCCGCAACAAATTTTCAAAGGGGGAATTGAAAATATTCCTTCAAATAGTAGGCAGGCTTTGCCTACTGAATTTAGAAGGAACATGAATTAAAACTGTCCATGAAAATTCATTTTAATTAAGTATTGACTATTCAAAGGACCTTATGTGTTCATTCTTGAAACTATACTCAAATTATTGGTGAATACTTTTCAGATGATTTGCTAAGTGAGAAAAAGAATTATTAGTATCTCCAAATAAACTTGCATTTAAAGATATATTGGGTTATATCACAGCTATCTATGAAACAAACTGGTGATTCAGGGTATGATTTAATGAAAAATGAAGAAATTTATAAAGTAAATTATTTTTCTTCATTTATCTGGGTCTGTGCAACATTCTCGTATCCATGTAGTGATGTTTTGTGGATGTTGGTAATGTATATATTCTAACAAAAGTGAATCCTGCAATTCCCATTGGAGGAAGTTATGAATTGCTTGAAAGTGATGCATGCCTTACAAATGTAGCCCTTTCAAACATCAGATAAGCATATCCTTCTATTAAATAAAATCCTTTTCTTTAAACTCATTACTGTAAAGCATGATAAATGAATCACATATTTGCATTATAATCTTTAGAAGTTTTATTTATTTATTTTCCAAATGGTCAGTTGATATTTTCTAATAATTTTCATTTCTAAAAGCATACTTATAAAACAGATAAACTGTGTCTCTTGATATGTAATCTAATAAATTTTTATGTTATTTTAAGAAAACAGTTAAATAAAAATTTGTTGCTTTATAAATAAATGTTGAAGATAGAAATGGTCATTTCAGTTGGTTATTATAATACCTTTTAGTTTTAATTAAAGATTTTAGACTCCATATTTAAGAAATAAAATAATTTACATAACAGAATGTTAAACTAGAAATTTTTGTAATCTAATGACTTTTTATGGGATTCAAAATGTGTGGAATCATTTGTGTTTCTTTAGTATTTTTCTGTTATATGCATAGTTTTATAATTTTCTGCTTTCATCATGCAAGTATGTTAAGACAAGTGGAAGAAAAGAAGTGAAATGTTGATTATTTATCATGCCAATTTTTTAATGAGTGTATTATGATTATCCCTGAAACATTTGTTTGATTTTTAAAATCCTACAATTTATTTCTTGTGTTAATTTTCTTCCTTTTTAATTTTCTTTTTGATATTCTGAAATAATGAGCTTCACTAATGGGAATATTCACTTACCTGTTATTTATTATACAGTTTCATTTAAAGATAAAGAATCTTGAAAATTCATCAAGTTCTTATGTGGTAAGTTACTGAGAATAATAGATTTCGTTTAAGGGTTGTTAATTTTTGTTTTCTTATCAAAATCATGTTTTCTTTCTGTCTTCTGTTGCATCAGTAAAATAGATTTCCTCTTCAAATTGTCTGTTGTAATTTTTATCATAATTTTATTTATTAATTTATTTTTTAGGCAATTTATTTTGAATCATTTGAATGATTACTTTTGTTGTTTCGAAGCCAGCATTTTTTATGGAATCAAATTTTTGCCATATGTTTTCTATTTGAATATCTTGGACATTTATTTAAACATAAATCAATATAGTTTATTAAGATTTTTGCATATTACTTTATTCGACATTTGTTAGATGTTAAAAATGATTTAAAAGTTGACTGTATTGTTTTTTATAAGCAATACATTCTAAATTAATATGGTTCAAAGGCAAGATAATTATGTTTGAATTTTTATGACTTTAGAAATATTGAGAATGGCCTCTTTATTTTGCCATTGAATCAAGTCAAGCAGATGAAAATCTTGTAGAGAAATCCATGAAATAAAATTAGAAACATCTAAGTAAATAGAGAATAAAGTTTGAATTATTCAAGTCTGTTCATGAAATTTGAAATTGTTAATAGATGGGGAATTAGTTAATGAATAATTATTAGTTAATTATTAATGAATAATACCTAATTATTAAATTAGGAATTAATTTATGAATAATACCTAAAATGATGCTTTCAATATCAAATGTGAAATGATAAGACGGAGAATATTGGGAAACTATAATGCATTCCATTTTTTTTATTTATCTACTCTAATCAGAAATGTTCCCCTTTTTCATATTGTATAAATTATGGAGACTATGTTATATATACAATGTAATGTTTGCAGTTTTAGAATTGTTCTGTGATTGCTATATTTAATGCTTAGCCTTAAAATGTGAGTAATTATTTAATAATAGCTAATAATTTGAAAAATTTTCATAACTTGATATATTTTTATTTCCCTAAAATTTCAAATATGAAATTATATGAATAAATACTAATTTAATACTCTAGTTTTTTTCTTCTTTTGCTTACATATTGATTAGATAATATTTATAGCTTTATTAAATCATTTTTCCTTTAAAAATATTTTCTATGCAGTGTACTGCGTATTTTAATTAATGCCCCAAAAAATAAAATTTTCCAATTTAATTGGTTTTACTACATACATTTTCCATATATCTGATATTTTTTAACTCGCTTATCTTAGGCATCCAATTACCAGACAGAGTATACCTATATCAAATGGCTCGGGATTTATAGTGAAATCAGATGGTTTAATTTTAACAAATGCTCATGTTGTCTCAAATCAGGGGCGAGTCATAGTGAAGCTTTATGATGGAACAGAATATGAAGGGATTGTTGAAAGTTATGATACTGAAAGTGACCTTGCAACAGTCCGTATTAAAGCTGTAAGTTGATATTTTTTTACTGACAGCAAATGAATTGGATTTGCTTAAATCTTCTTTTAAATTGAGTATCTAAGGAAAAATCTATTTATAACTCTTAATTATTCAATAAAAATGCTGCCATATTTTTTTCAAATTATTTTTCAATACTTTAATTTATTTGTTTGTTAAATCTAATTTTTAGTTTAATCATTCTTTTCATTGAATCCTTTTGATCGATTTCTTTTCTTGCTAATATAATCTCTCTCTTTTTTAAAAATAAATTTCAGAACTTGTTATTATGTTTTTACTTGCAAAGGTAGGGGGAGGGTACAGTAGCTTCTGGTATAGTCTTGGCTTTAGAACTATAGATAGTGAATTTTCAGTTCCTTGAAAATTCAATTGTGAATATGGACCTTTTACATAGTAAATTTGCTAATTATCATATGCCCTGCTGCTAATTTGCTAATGCGGATGTCTATAGATGGATGCCAACTTATATATCCTTCTTGTCATCTGACCACAATTCAAAATAGAACATTAGTACAACTTATCTAAACTAAATCATTACAGACAGTAAATAAAAAAGTTGATGAGAATTTAATGTAAAAATAACATTTCTTGTTTTTGAAAAATTGCAATTTGTTCTCCCCTAATTTCTTTTAATAGAGGCTTACCATAATAGTGAATGGTGGGGAATGAAAAATTTTCGGACATATTTATAAATAAATACTGAATAGTTATAAAATATTACATTATTTCAAAGGATTTATAATGAGTATTTTGATGAGTCAGCATTTAAAAAGAAAATTGAATTCCTATTGAATGTCTTAGATGAATTTTCTTATTTTTCTTTTATCTTTAAATTTGTATTGACAGTCAAACAAATGTCAATATACACTCAAGACTCGAATATAAATCACCATTAAAATTGCTCCGTCTGTATAAAAAAGCTGCCATTTCTTCATGTGTGGTATAAAAAAAAGAATAATAAATGAACCAATCTTTAATCGAAGGTTATGTGGTGGCATTCCAAGTATATCTAGTAAATTTAAAAATTCAATTGGAAAATTACTATAATATGAATTCAATTTATACTTCAGTCTAAATAACACGTGGTCGGCTATGCTAATACCAAAAATTGAAAAAGTAAGAACAATTGAATTTCACTGTATTGCGTTTACTAGGAAATAAATTTAACTTATACTTTAGCCTCAGCAACACGTGGTGGTTATGCCATTAAATTGTAGCTAATGTGAAACGTTGGTACTTTTAACACAGCGCCATCTGTTAGAATCGCTTGGAGCTAACAGATAATTGTGACTGTCAAATAATGAACAAATAATTTGTTCCTTCTTAATACCTTCCTTCTTAGTATAAACCCTTTATGATGTATAATAAATCCTCTAACTTCAGTGATACAGATTCTGGCTTCCTCAAATTAAAGGAAAGATTAAAAAAAAAAAAAAGTTCTATATTCCACACATGAAGTTGCCATGAGATTTATTCCGCCATTGATACATTTGTCTGTTGCAATAATTCAAAATTCATTTACAAAATGAAATCAGTTTCAGAAACATTTATTAAATAATGGTAAGCATTGTAGCTGAAGTGAATGATAGCTGACATAACTTGATTCGTACATGCAGTTTATTAGTAAAGAAATGAAAAACTGAAACGATTATTGTAACCATTTTTTATTATATCTTCAATAATTTATATAAAAGAAGATTAAATTTCATTTAGTATACAAATGAGTTAATATTTTTTTATTATCCGATTAGAGGAACTTATTATTGGCTCGTTCACTTACCTTTTTTACGATATCCTTAACAAAAGAAATAAAATCATTTAATTGAAAATTCAATGAAGGTAACAAATGTTATTGCCGTACAACATTTTTTCTTAGTAAATAGTCAGATAAAGAATCGGAATTCATTCAAAACGAAAAGTAATAATTATCCGTGTGCACCTCCAAGTATTTTTCCAAACTTCTTTATAATTAAAAAAAAGCAGAATTTTAGTATGTTATATTAATCAGTGATCCGTTAAAACGTTTGTAATTAATCATTTTCAAATAAAATATCTTATTTCTGAGAATTGCCACCGTGCACAGTAATACAAAATTCAAACATAAGATCGTGATACTTTATCCGTTGCAACGTATCAAATTTATTGTATGCATTAAAAAATAATTGTGGAAAATGATATCTTATTCCTGAGAAACGTTTTCGGATAGGATCATAAATAATTCGAACATTCGGATTCGAAACGTAACGCAAATGCGTGAGTTTTTCTACGCCAGTTGGGGTAACGCTATGCAGATTAGAAATTTTTAATTTCCTTTATTCTGTTTTATTTTAATTCAAAAGTACTTAAAAATGAATCTGAAAGATCGATTAATTAACAATTTTTAATTTTAAATGCATCAAACATTAAGAAAATAAATAGAATCTTTTCAAATAATCAGCCGAAAAATCTTAAGCCTAGCCTCATGACTGTTGGGGAAAAAAAACTGAAGCCGGACTCATTTGGAAAAAATGAAAAGATTTTTTTTGGCGGGAAAGTTAGTTCTTAATTAATAATTAAAATTCTAATTAAAAATTCAAAAAAAGGGCTATCCTATCTTTTAAGTTAGATCAAACTGCACACGGTGTGCAAATTTGATTAAAATCGGTTAAGTAGTTTAGGAGTCCATCGTGGACAAACAACGTGACACGTAATTTATATATATTAAGATTGATTGGAAATCGGTATTGCAATAATATATAGATTTCTGCATTTTGTCATAACTGATCTCTTGTTGTAGCAGATTGATTATTCTGTTCTGTATATGAAATAATTACATGCATTTATTTATTTTTATATTTATTTATAAATGTTATATATACATATCTGATACAAATATATTTATATTTTAAATAATTTTTGACTTTTTCCAGAAAGATTTACCAGTTCTTCCTCTTGGTGAATCCTCTAACTTACGAGCTGGAGAATTCGTTATTGCCATGGGAAATCCACTGACTTTGAGTCATACAATTACAGCAGGGGTAATAAGCTCAGCTAGCAGACAAGGTAAAGATTTGGGATTACATAGAAAATCTGACTATATACAAACAGATGCTGCTGTAAATGTTGGAAATTCTGGTGGTCCGTTGGTTAATTTGGTAAGAATAAATTTGATAGTTAAATTTTTAATTCTGTTATTAAAAACATTTTATATGATTTATAAACAAAAGCCCTATTAGCACAGCATATTATACAATATCTTTTTGATGTTGTTGTATATTCTGAATACTATACAGTATTTTGAAAATATTATAATAAAATTATTGGGCATTATATTTTAATAGGAACATATCTGAACACCTTTGCAGATAATTAGTTGCAGAAATAAAAATACCAGATATGTTCAGAAATATCATTACACAGCTAAACATGCGCCGTAATAAAAAAACATGAATTTCATGACCTTGCAAGAGAAAAAGTGGTTATTTGTTGCTGTTTGGAGGGAGAAAATAAATTTGTTTCATCATGCATTGATGTAAACATAAAGTAAATTTGTATGGAGTTGTATTATTGATTGCATCATTTCACAAATGACTGACTGTAAGGTGAAGATGTGAGGACTAGGCATATACATGTTAAATATTGATAGATACATGTTAACTATTGATAGTCATTAGGTTTTTTGTTTTCTTTTGTCATACATTGACATAGATTCTATTATTGTTTTGCCCCCCAGAATTGAAAAAGTATTAATAAAATTATTATCATATTGAATAATATAAAATTATCTCCATACGTAATTTCTTTCTTTTAAATTATAAAAAATTTTATAATAAGTAATAATGATAAATTTAATATTTCTAAAAATGCCGTCTGAATGTCATACTGGAGGCCTATGTTTTGTAGTTATGATTGCCATATAAAAAAAAAAGTTTGTGAGCTGCTTGATGAAGTTAAAAAAAAGAGGCAAAATTGATTCATATTAATTTCAGCCATACTTTTGCAACTATTTAGATAATTTTGTCTGTATTACTATAAATATATTACAATTATTACCATATTGCAAAAATTGTACATTTTTTTCTCTTCTCTGTAATATATTATTTTTCTGGTCAAGGATTTAACATTTTGTAATCTTTAAGTTTTGATTGTCAAATAGCAAGCAATAGAATAATAATAATAAAAATTTTAATTCTATTGCATATTTTCATCTAAAGTGTATTAAAAATAATGTATATATATTTTTTAAAAGATGTTAAGCTCTGCTAATATGCATAATATTTTCTAATAAAACATTTTGTTGGTTACTCTCTGACTATCATATTTAATATATTGTTAACATGATAATATTCCATCTAGATGGGTATACCTACTAGTTATTATATGGATTCTAAGCGATTTCTTTATTTCTATGAAAAATTGTATAGAAATTAACACGTACCATATTGAAACTTGTTTAATGATGAATGCATTGAAATATTTTATTTGTGTTATATTTAAAAATTAGATTTATATTTAATAAGTTTTTCTAACTCTTGTGCAAAACAAAATTCTGCAGAAACTATTTTAAATTGTTGCTAGAAAAGTTTTTTTTGCTTTTGTGAAAGCTTCTCTCCTTCCTTCTCCTTCATTTGAAGAATTTTAAATGTTTACCTATGGTATATTCTAATTAGCTGTTAATTTCAGGATGGTGAAGCTATTGGTATAAATACAATGAAAGTAACTGAAGGAATATCATTTGCTATCCCTTCTGACCGAGCTGTTGAATTCCTCGAAAGGACCGAAAAAGCAAAAAAAGGTAAAGAAAGGTTTAACAATTCACAAGTTTTTTAAACATTCCTTAAGCTTTTGGAGCATTGAAATATTTAAAAAATTATTGTTTAAATCCACAATTGAATCAAATGACCAAGTAGTTTTTTTTTTAAAACTTTTAATAACATTTTTTTCATTATTGTTTAAGTTTTTGAATCTATTTCCTTTCTGTTCAGTTTAAAATTAATGCTAATTTTTATATGCAAACTAGCTTTGTTCATCATAATTCTTTTGTAAATTACCTAATCATAGAAACATGCCATCTCTATTGAGAATGCTTGTTGCATATGATTTTATAAATCGCGTGTTTTGTGTAAATTGTTTTCTGGTTTTCTCTTCAAATAATTCTTCCTTGGCACTTTTTCATTTTTGCAGAAACATAAAACACTTCTGTTTTATTTATTATAACTTGTATTTTAAATATTTATTAACAGATTGATGTTTATAATATTTGATAATAATCATACTTTAATAGCAACTATATAGATTTAAAATTATGTATTTATTTTGTGTGTGTGTGTGTTACTTGATTACTCTTGGCTCTTATAATTTCAGATGCATTCGTTTTTTTGGATACAAAATTTTGATTTCTTTGAATTTTTATTTTAAATGCATAGCCTATTTAAGTGATGTGAAAAGAATTTAGTTTTTAGAATTCATCTTTTATCAAACCTGTTACCACATAATTCAAATGATTTTTAAATAGTTTTTGAGGACATTCTTTTATGTTTCTCATCATTACATTTTTATCATTGTACATCACATTTTATATTTTCATTTTTTTAGTTCAGTGTTTTATTTTGCAGAAAAGGGCATTTGAATTTTGTAAATTCCAGTTATCTTGGGTAGTGTTTAATCATCATACTGCTGCAAAAACATTAAATGAATTTTTATATGTTTTAGTATTTTTGAAGGTATTGCTACTAGCAGGGGACTATATTTCGTAAATATATCCTGTTTTATTTATTATTATTTTGTTTAGGAGTAACATTAAAATAGTCTATTTTGTCTGTAATATCAGCTTTTAGGTTTCTCTATGTAAGATGCTTAAATCAGGATATTTAAAATTAACAATCTATATCAATATTGTCTTGTAAGTTTTATTTTTGAAACTTACTTACTTTTGAAACTTATTTAAAATGTTATTTCATTAACAGAAGATTACTAATTGTTATGAATTCAAATTGATTCCTGATTTCCAATTACTTTCTAGTTTTTACTGACTAAGACTGAAACTGCTTTTAATGTAATTTTATTTGTGCAGCTTTAATTATTGTGAAATTTAACTTCTCTGAATGTGGCTATTTTGCTACATCAAAGCATAAAATTGCATACATTTTTAAAATTTTATTTAAATGTTTTTATGTTAATATTACTAAAATTGTTAGGTTTTAAAACTAAAAAATTATATTTATTAAGTTTTTTTTTTTCTCTTAGAGTCATGGAATCCATTTAAAAGCTCTGACAAAAAACAGAAATATTTGGGGATTACTATGTTAACATTGACTCCAACTGTCATACGAGAACTTCAAGAACGTAATCCAGATTTCCCAAATGTGGGTCATGGAGTGATGGTATGGAGAGTCATGATCAATTCCCCTTCTTTTGAGTAAGTAATTTGCATAATTATGTTGCTTAATATATTTACAAAATATCTCTTGAGACCACCACCACCCCATCTTTTTTTTTTTTTAGATAAGCGTAACAAGTGATTATTTATTTTCTTTCAGTGATAATAAAATATATAAATTCTATAAACTACTAGATTATTTTATGTATTTTAATTCCATTTTGATTTTGTCTTATGGTCAAAAGTTATAAAATAAATGCAAATTTGTAAGCACGTTGCAAATTTGATAATTTGCCCTCTTTAAAGAAAAATAAATCAGAAAATATATTTTAAAAAAAATTCAAAATATATTTCCTGTGAAGTGTAAAATTTTTAAATTATTGCACTGTGTTTCATAACTATATAACAATAAATTAAAAATTTCAATTTTATATTAAAATTATTTATTTATAGTCTTTGTTTCTTAATAATTGAAATGTGGTAAATGAAATTGTTTCTATTTATTATTCTTTAAAAACTTTTATGGTGTATTTATTGCTGTTGCATGTTAGCATTAATATTTTTCAAGTTTCTTGTTTTTTTTTTTTTTTTTTTTTTTAATTTGGCAATATTATAATACACAATAACTGTTTGCAAAGGTAACCTTTCTAATATTTCTGTATACTTGCTATGTTTGCTTGATATTTTCTTTTTGTGAGAATGAAAACTGAATTTTTGGTTTTCTTATTTTGCACAAAATGTTTAATTAATTTATAACATGTGTATGATATATTACTGTCACAGAATTGAATTTAAAAATTGCTGTTTTGGATAATTTATATAAAATCATTCATATAAACTCACTCATATAAAATATTATGTATTGATCATTATGTTTTTAAACAGAAATGTAACTTTCAATTAAATAGAATTTTAAAAAATTAATTTGGGAAATAAGTAGAATAAATGCCGAATGCCAGCGCAAAATGACATAAGGAACTCCTTTTTCAAATAGTAAATGCACTTTGGCATTGCATTTTATTATATAATTTTCATATGTCAATTAGGAATTTGAATGTAAAAAATACTTCATAGCTGTTAAAATTTTATATGTTGTGCATTTATTATTGTATCCTTCCCCAGAACTGTTTGTAATATTCTTTTCAAAATTGAAGAGCACTCAGGTTTGAACAATGACTCAGTGTGTGTGTGGGGGGGGGTATTAGAGGGTCACCTCAGTCGTTATTATTTGAGACACTAGAGAGATAAAAATTTAGATCATTTGTTCCTCTTTTTATAATCTAATATGATAAGGAAAGTGTAGAAATAATGCCTCCTAGTATCATCTACATTTCCTAAGCAACTGAAAATGTCTTAAGACAGAAGAAAAGAAAAAAATGAGATTACTCTAGACAATGTCAATATCTTTTTAAATTATAGTGGATAATACCGTTATAGAAAATATTAGTTATTTCGAGAATAATCCACCCACCCCTTGTACTTAATAAATGAAATCTTTTGAATTTTTTTTCACAAAAATTTAGAAGTGTGTATATATATATATATATATAATATTTAATTTTATATAGCAAAATTCAATATATTGAGCAATTATATAAATTAAATATCAAAAGCATTTATCTTTAAGTTTCTACAGTGAATAAAAAATTTTCTATTTTTCAAATTAGAGAATTTACAGTGCAACAGTTGTTAACACTTTTCTATGAGGTGAACAATGCCAGAAAACCTTGTCAATTCCATGATAACTTCAAACATGCACCAGCTTTTAAATGCCAGGTTGATGTTTTTAATGCATTTATATACATTTTACCTGTTGCATTGTTAATAGAAAAATGAAATTCAATGCTTAGTAACTACAGTTTTTAAGCTATTCAGTAAAGTGCCAAATTTTCATTTTAAATTAAAATCTTTCTTCGCCTTCTTTCTTCCTAAAGATTTATGTAACTCAAATATTGCATAATTTTTAGATGTAAAGGTTATTTAAGAACAGAAATTAAAAATCGAAATAAGCTGAGCAATTTTTGATAATTATTGTTTTATTATAATAATTCATAAATTACATTTATTCATATATATATATATGATATTTATTTGCCAGATACGTACTTACACAGCTAGAATAAGACTGCCTTTATGTTTGGATTGTATTTCAAATATCAATATCTAAACATTTTTATAAGTTTCAGTAATGTTATTCACTTCACACTCATTTACTAAAAATCTTATTAACAAAATTCTTTTTAAAGAATTAGACAATTAGATTTTGAAGCATTCAAAGATTTTCATTTCAATTTTTTCCATATTTGCAAGTGCTTATCATTGTAACTATTTGTTGACATTTTTGGAAGTATCTTATAATGTCCAGAACTGTCAAGATACTTCTTGCATTAGTTTTTAATGTTGTTTTGCTATGAACAAGATATTTTCCAAAAGTTTATATATTGATATCAAAGAAGATATTTGAAATGCTCCGAAGAAAATATTAATCCATTACTATTACTGTATTTGCCTTTTTTTTTTTTTTTTTTTTTTTTTGAAAAATGTTTATATTTTGTATGTTCAAATTTTTTCATGATCTACATAATAAGCTTTTGATTTTTTTGGCACTATCAATACTCTGAAGAACCAATCTGACTTTTTCCAATGTTAACTTAAAAGTAAATTTTTCATATTGATTGGTATATTTTTTTTTAAATTTCTTGGTGAAATATTGTATATTTTCAAATATAAATCACCTGTGTATAAGCTGAGAGTGCATTTTTCTTTAAAAATTTATTCTAAATCTGTGCATAAGCCAAAATAATAATTTAAAAAATACTGCGATTTTCAAACCATTAGAATAAAAATATTTCCAAGATGGTGGAAGATTCTTTAAAGTCACTATAAAATAAAACACCAATGATGATAGTTTTGATTCTTGTTAATTCTATCTGAAAGCACATTTTTTCCATTCGTTTGCTGTTTTGTATATGATATGTGCTAATGTCATTTTTTGTGGCTTTTGTTTTGTTTGCTTGAAATGTGAGCAAGAAAAGAAATTCTTATACAATAAATTTTTAATTACAGATAATTGCATTTGCTGAAAATTCTCAGCATTTCTCTATTTGATGCTACCAATTAACAATATCAAACAATTTTGAAAACAAAACATTTGCCCTGAAAATATCTCCTTTCATTTAAAATTAATTTTTTTTGTGTGAAAATTAAGAAATAGGAATAATAGAAATTTAAAAATGTTATATTTGGTGATATTTAAGAATTTACCGCATGTATCTGGGTAATGAAAATGCACTTTCATTTATCTGTATATAAGCTGACCTCCATAGTAGTTTTAGAAGTTCCACAAATTTTTGACTTATAGACAGAAATATGTGGTATTCTAAAAATTTCAAAATTTTCATATCAAAAATAGCAATTGATCTACTTTAAAATCTTAATTTTTGTAAGTTAATTTAAGCAAGATAATTAACTTCTTAGGGTAGAGTTTCACAACCTTTGAAGTATCTACCAGCCAGAAATCTACAAAAGTGATTTTGAAAAGAATGAAGACTTGAAACATAAGAGTTAAAAAAAAATTGATATTCTGATTCTCTGAATTTATTTAAAAAGGAAAGTAGTGTATATCTGAAGACTTATTTCTGAAGTAAAGAAAAGAAAGGAATAGATTAAGACCTAAAAATCAATTAATAATTAGTTGCCATTCATTATTATTATGCATGGGTCATTCATGTTTTCATGAAAACTATTGTTTTATTAGGCTTCAGTGTTTTCTATTTATTTATTTTTGTTCTTTTAGATTCATGTTATCCAGAACAGTCCCAAATTCTATCAAACTTCTTATTTTACCATTAAAATTTAAAACACATTTGAAACCAGGCATGATTCATTGATTACCATTATGTGTAATTATAGGTTTTTATCATAAGTTAGTGCAAAATTATTTCATTGCTGCTTTGAACTAATACCATTTAAAAAACGAAAAAGATGCATAATCAAAAATAGATTGTGCTAATATTAAGTAATTTCAAGTTATTTGATTCTTTAAGTTAGACAATTAATTTTATATTCAAAACCTGTTTTGCATGGAGGGCAAGAGATATAGCAGTAGCCAATGCTCACTATTAAAAAGATTAAAGATTGAAAAAAATGGGATGAGAACAACTGATTTAGAGGGTTAATTAAAAATTAGATTGTGAAGAATGAATTGTAAATCAAAGCATCTGCCTACTTAAAATTGTTCAGAAAAAAAACAACATATCAAAAGGTAATAAATCATAATTTAAAATCTTTGTAGTTTGTATTGTGATTGATGTCTGTTAAATAAGATTAACTAGCTTTTAAGTAAATATTGTTTATTTTTATAGGGCAGGTATTAAACATGGAGATGTTATTACGGGCATAAATGGTAAAGAAATCCACTCAGCTTCTGATATTTACAGTCTTTTGAAGAGTGAAGATGTTCTAGATATACATATAGTTAGGAGAAAGAAGGAGTTTAACATAAAAGTGCAACTTATGGACCCTGTTTTACCTTAAATTTGACTATTTATTGTATTTTTAATTATTTATTATTATCTAATTATCTATTTATTGTATTTTTAATTATTTATTATTATCTAATTGTCTATTTATTGTTAATAGTTATAAAGCCAAAAAATGTGTCTTAAATAGTTTTTTTGGAAGATGTAATATTTTTTTTTATGTAGATTAACTGAAATCATGTGACTTAAAATTCCTGAAAATTTGGTTTATTATAGTATTATAACAATATTTGGTTTAATGAAAGAAAAGAGAAAATCTGTGTAGAATTTCTAATAATTCTTTCTTCCTCAAATGTAGCAAGATTCATTCTAAATAATAATGAAGTGTAAAGATCTTGAAACGATCTATTCATTATTGTTGATCTGCATCATAGAGGTGAAAAGGACAGCTGTTTTTGTTTATTATTAATAAAGTTTATTGTCATAAAAATTGCCTCTGATGATCTCGCTAAGTATTCAAGAAATGACTTCAAAAGCAAAGATCAGTGTTTCTGAGAAATTTATAAATTTTTCTTCTAATAGTTTGGATTGAATTGTAAACTTGTAAATAAAATAACTTATTTTTATGCTGCAATCAATTGTGATTTTATTGATTCATTCTCTCTGTGTATATTTTATCCCTCAACATATATTAAAAAATTATTGAAGTATTTCAGTTATTTGTCCTTTTTTTCTTGCATGGTACTTCTGTTGTACAGATTTCTGTAGCCTAGTGGTGTAATGTCTTGTGAGTGTAGAGGATTACAGGCTCGTAACTGTGTATATAACTATAGCTGAGATCTGCAATGTATGTAAACATGGTGCACTTACATCTGGCATCAGGAGTAAAGTCCACATGTTAGTGCAATGCTGATTTTTGGAGGCAGGTTGTAAGATTTGTCAGATTTTGAACTACATCTGTCAAAAGGTTGACTGACTGTCCATTTGTACTTTTACAAACATGTAAATGCTATAACTCAAAATTTCTATAGTATAAATAAATATACGAAATTTGTTATGCAATCTTGTGATTTCATTGCTAGTTCTGCGTCAAATTTTGGTTTCAATCAGTTGGAACAAAGGTGTCTAAAAATTCCATTGTATGCTTTTGTGGTATTTATGCATTAACTGCATCTCAGCGATTAATCGCCAAAAATTGCTCACTATTAGGCGTTTTTGTAATTATTGTTGGCCAATGACATGTGGTAAATACACATTTATTAGGGAATAAAATTTCGGAGAGGCCACGCCCGTCAATTTTTAAAAATTTATTTATAACACAAAATGACAAGTATTTATCCTGAGATCGAATAAAATATCGATAGATTATTACATATTTCAGGGGACAAAGGAAATGTTTCATGTACAAACACATTTTTTTTTTTTTTTTTTGTAGCTTTCAATCAATACAAAATTCTTTCTACTTCAACTACTCTCCCGATGTTGAATGGCCAGGATCATTTTTAGCTGCATACTTCACTTAAAGAAAAGTGGGTGGGCATTTGCTTTTTCATGCCTTGTAAATGAAATTCTGAGTTTGTCTCCTGATTTCTCCTTTTTAAATTATTTTATCTTTAAATGGATAATTATATCACATATTTCTTTCGCATTGTTCCTTGTGAAAGATCTGTCGCTATAAAATGAAATAGCTGTTTTTAATTTTTATCCACAAATAAGAAATCATAACAGTTGCAAGTGGGTTTCTTTTTCTTTTTTTTTTAAGAATGTTGTTTTATGAATTTAAATTCCTATCCCTCTAGATTGGCGATTAAAAGAAAAGGGATTCTGCCTATCGAGTAATTCTAAAATTCTGCATTTTCTTTGCGGTGGGTATGTGACCTATCACTGGCTAGCCAGCACAACTGCAGGAATAGTTTTGATTCCTGCATTTATAAATATTCCTTTCCTCTTAGTCTGCTGAAATTGAACTACGTGTGGACCAACACTGACCCGACTTCGTGGTGTGCTCAGGTCAACCTTCCAATGGGTCCGATGATTTCGCAACCCTGAAAAATTTTAAATGCTTTCAACATAAACTGATACCGCGATGCAGGCCAATCTTGTAAGTGAAGACTTGATGTTTCCTCCTCACTCATTTTGAGAAACATTGCTTATTAGGAGAGTCAATTTTTACATTTTATTTTGATTATTATACAGTTTGAGGGGCTTTTATGATGCATTTACTTACTATATGCTTTCTTATGGTAAGTTCTACCAGGCCCTCCTACGGACCACTCCAGAATCTCCCGCAGACCATCTATTGTCCGCGTACCACCAGGCGGGAAATGCTGCTCTAAGTAGGTTTCTTTCTAGTTGGCTATATAAGAATTATTACAAGGTTTTCTCAAAAATCTATTATCAGATATGGAAAAGACTAATAGACATGAGTGAAAAATGCTTCGATATCTCTCTTACGATGTAAAAACATTATTTCCATCTTTTTTTTTTTTTTTTTTTTTTTTTTTTTTAGTTTGTATTAGACATTCCTTTTACTAAAACTCGAAGATAAAAACGCCATTTCTTCTAATAATGCCTTGAATTGAATCTTACTTTTTGGCTAAACGAAATTCAAAGTATTATCTTAGTCATGCTTTGCTTAACGAACAACTTTCATAGCGAATGACTCGCATAATGGGCAGAATAAAATGTAAAAATTGACTCTCGTAGCAGGCGATGCATCTCAGAACGAGTGACGAGGAGACATTATATCATCACATACAGGATTTACCTGTATCATTCTGTGAACGCTTGTTTGAAGAGAGTTCATACTTTTGCACGGAAGAAGTTTTGGCCGGATAGCGTTGTCGAACGCGACTTCGAGTGTTTGAACAAGGATCTGTGAAACCTTCATTTACGAGATTGTATACCTGGCCAAGGTTATGGGACTAGAATAGTATGGCATTGATGAGCGGTTTTGAAGAACATATCCAGAATTATTGAAGAGCTTATGGAAATGCTTTCTGTGACGCAGCAAAAATTTGTGGATAAGATTTCATCAGATGAGGGGGTAAATAACTTAAGCAGTGTAACAACCTTCCAATAAAATAAGAAAAATGCTGAAGTCATAGCAAATTATTGCATAAGAAGTATCACCTTAATCAGGTAGTAATGTTGTGTCTCATTTCTTCCAAATCTTGAAGCGTAGCTACAAACAAATGTCTTTAGACAACTTTTTTGTTTAAAAAATGCATTATAAATAATAAATTATATAATCATAAATTTGTACTAGTATTTTTTTCCCCCCAGACTGGAACTGTTGCCCTTTTTTACATAGATTCCTATGGAAAAATTTGTTTTGCTTAATGAGTGTTTCGCATTACCAGTAAGATTAGGAGAGCGAGGTTGGCTTGTATCTCGAGGGTTTCAGGTTCGGGACCCGATTTCACTGAAAAACCGCCGTGTAAACGTGTCTGGTGCACGTTAAATCCGTCGCCAAACGTCCTCCCACTAGTATGGTGTGCAAGTTTGGAGAGGGAGTGACAGCTCAGGTGTCGACCTCGTCATCTGACCACGGTTTAAAATTACTAGGCTTGTCCCAAAATAGCCCTAGTGACGCTTTAAACTAACTAAACTAAATATCTCGAGGCCATGTCGAGATACAGCAAGGTTCCAATGCATTTTAATCTGGTCGAATAAGTTCGAAATGTCGTTGCTGATTCTTTCAAAATTCAATTATTCTATCTGCAATATGGAAATTAACTGACTTTCTTCAAAGGAATTCCTTTCATTGCTCATAACATTGTAGGGTCTGGGGCACATTAAATCTATTGGAGTTTAATGTCATTCCTTTGGAAAATTTGGAGAGCGGTGGTAGTTCGAGACTCTTCGTCGTTATCTGACCACGCTTCAAAATTACGTGGTTTATCCTAATAAAGTTGTTGTTGTTGTTGTTACTTATGGTACTTGCCATAGAAAAACCCGCAGACGAAGTGAACGATTTAAGCCTTGTTTGTGCAATAGCTTCTGAGGGTAAAGGCCCCTGAGCACCCGAGGGCAGAAGTCTGACTTCTAGCTCATATGAAGATGACACTCACTTGCACAACCCCTTCCTAATAAAGTTCTAATGTTCTTTCGAAATGGGACGTAAATATAATTAAATTAAACTTAATATTTATTTAATTGCTATTCAAACTTGTACTTTAAATGTTCGTGCAACTTAATAATATGAACTTTGTAGATCTTTTTTAAAAAAATTTTTAATTTAAATGATTATTTCTTTTTTTTAATAACGTATAATTTTTTATCCTCAAGACATGCCTACAAGTATATAAGTGCGTAGTAGAAAAAAATTTTGAAGGAATATTTCCAAAGTAATACTGTTGAGACTGATAAAATGATAAATATAGAAGAAATGGCAAGTCCAAAGAATAGTTAATGCATAGTGTTACTTGTATAGTGTTATTATACAGGGTGTGTTTTTTTTTTAACTGGCGGTACTGGAAGACCTCTGTAGCTCGAACTATCAGCCGCAAAGCCGCCAAATTTTGCACGGGGATTATTGACGACATGCGAAAAAGGAATGCGTAAAAAAAAAAAAAAAAAAAAAATTAGTTCCAAATGTTGCCGATAGGGGGAATGTGGCGCTTTTGATCTACATTGTAAGTTTAACTGCATGATAAAATTTTAAAAAGCTACAGTAAATAGATAAATGAATAACAAAGAATTAATTTTTTCACAAATGTAATTTATTTGAAAAAATAACTTCTGTAACTGGTTACAAATGTTAAAAAAAAAAAAAAAAAAAAAAAAAAAAAGGTTATTCTATTGAACTTCCTTTTTATTCTTTGTTCTTTTGTTTTTATTCAGTAGAATCGCTTTCCCGGGGAAGACATCGTTTATTTTCAATATCACCTCCATTTTCTTGGACTAAGTATTGCATTCAGTACACCTTACTCTCTACAGCTGAATGCAACATTTCAGGAGGCATATTCATAACAGTCCCTGCTATTTTTTCCTTTGTTCGCGACTCCACCAAGCTAAACCTTCGATTTTAAGTAACCCCACAGAAAAAAAGTCACATGAGGTTAGATTCGGGCAACGAGGTGGCCATGCAACACGAAAATAGCGACTAATGACTCTTTCTTCTGTAAAGTGATGGCGCAACAGTTGCTGTACGGATGTACCAATATGTGGTGATGCTCCCTCCTGCATGCAGCCAATTTTATTCTAAGCGTTGCCTTTGCTGAAGTTGTGGGATAATAAAACTACTCAGCATATCATGATATCTTTGAGTGTTTACGGAACAGGTCTGTGGTCCTGCTTGGGTAATAGTCTCAAAAAAGTATGGTTCGATGATGAAATCTGCTGTAAAACCACACCAAACAGTTACTTTTTGAGAATGGAGTGGAATTTCTTGAAATGCATGAGGTTGCTCCAGATGCCCACATTCTAGAATTCTGAGTGTTAACAGTCCCATTCAAATAAAAATGGACCTCATCACTCCAGAGAATTGTCCAAGGCCAAGCCTCGTCGACCTCCATCCTGGCTAGAAATGTCAAAGCAAAGGTTAATCGAAGATCATAATCTATAGGTTTAAATTCATGCAAAAGGCTAATTTTATATGGATAAAATTGAAGAATTTTTGAATTGAAGAAACTTTCCATACTGTTGAAGCACTAACATCCAGTTGTCGGACAACTCCACGGGTGCTGCTATTACCAGCAGTGCTCGTCTGATTTCTTTCAACAATTTCAGTCACAACATCTGTGATCGTATCCTCCGATACCAGTTTCCGTCTTTTACCAGGCCGAGTTGCGAGAGAACCTGTTTTTTTTTCAAATTTTTTGATCATTGCTTTCACTGCATTAATTGATAGAAGTTCTTTACGTAAATTGTTTCGACTTCTACATTCGTGAAGAGTGGCCGCTGCATTGGTTTAATTGAGATAAAAGAACTTCACAAGTAATGCATGCTGAGCTAAAATGGGACGCGTTTTGCAAATCAACTGATACTTGAAATGATTTTCAATGTCCCGCTTCTTTTTTATAACTCAAAATACTGGCGCTGGTGTTGACTACGTAATCGGGATTTTGCAATATTTCCCCGTGTTTTATGCAAAAATTTAGCTATTTAAAGTGTAAAGAGCCACATTTTCCCTATCGGCAACTTTTGCAACTAAAAAAATTTTATTCGCGGATTTCTTTTTCCCATGTCGTTAATAGTCCCCGTACAAAATTTGGTGGCTTTACGGCTGATAGTTCAAGCTACAGAGGTCTCTTTGTACCAACAGTTTAAAAAGAAAACACT
The DNA here is from genome assembly GCF_947563725.1 of Argiope bruennichi. NCBI lineage: Eukaryota > Metazoa > Arthropoda > Arachnida > Araneae > Araneidae > Argiope > Argiope bruennichi. Next base: position 75,987,188 of record NC_079160.1, read on the forward strand.
CTGTACTTTATATGTGAATAAAATGGCATTTGTAGGTAATTTAGTGTCGGATAAAATGTTATTTGGAGATGTTAATTTTTTTTATTTAAGATTTCATCTTTAAGAGTAATTTAGAAGTTTCAAAATGATTATTTATATATTTTATTTTCTCGTATGAGAAGTATAAGAAAAATGTTGCAATCGTCATAAATATTCAATCTACAGATTTTGACGAATCTCCACATTCTAGACCTCCCTTCCGGAAATTAAAATTTGGGAAATAATGCTTGTTTGTCTGTCTGTCTCTGCTTGTGAAAACTATAATTCAAACACATTTAGAGCTAAACAGATGAAATTTGATACGTTGTTTTTACACTTACCAAATGTCATTCAAAATTGTAGATCAAATTTTTAGATCTCGTTCAAATTTATAGATTTCTGTTAAATTTTGAACGAAATCCATGCACAAGAAGGCTGTCAATTTGACTATCCGAGTACAAATGATTGCGCTAACTACAAAATAAAGGAGTTGCATGGAGGCATCTGATTTTGAACCATATCCATTAATGTGTTAACAGGCTGTGTTCTCGTATGCATTTCAATAGAAAAACTCAAAAATGCAACTACATAAATAAATGAAATATTTTTACTTTCTTGTATACGTAGTATAGAAAAAGTATAATAATCGTCAAAAAATTTGAACTCCGAGATTTTGATGAATCTCTACGTTTAAGACCTTCCTGAGTTTAAAAAACACATTCTGTTTGTCTGTTACAAAGATAACTAAAAAACGCTTTGAGCTAGATGGGTCAAATTTGGTATACTGTCATTACACCCAATTTGGAGATTTCTTTCAAATTTCGAGGAAAATCTGTTCTCTCCGTATGTCTAGTGGTTTGAATATAAGTTAACACGATAACTACAAAAACGAAGAGAACTAGATTGATAAAATTCAGCACACATATTTAACATCTATAGTGTAAACACCTGCCAAATTTTGAGACAAAACCGACAGCGGGATGATTGTCTGTTGGTATGTACTTTCAGAAACACGTTAACGCGATAATTCAAAAACGCAAGGACTTAAATATATCAAATTTGGTGCGCTTTTGCCGCTACAAGTGCAGTTAGGTATCAAATTTGGTGCGCTTTTGCCACTACAAGTGCAGTTAGGTATCAAATTTTTGTTTCAATCGGTTGAGGAAAACGCATCTAATGCACAAATTCGATTTTTGTCTACTGTTAACGCATACTAGGGATTGATCGCCAAATAATTCGCCAAGGATGACACGATAGATTCAGTAAAAGTGCTTAATTCACGCCAAAAGTTGACATGACAAATTTATTAGAGTATTCTTAGAACATTTTGGGGAAAAAAACTATTCCCGCTGGTTTTTCACAGATTTCTCATTTAAAATGCAGATCCGTTTCAAATTTTAAACCAAATCAATGCAAGAGTTGATTGGCTGTCGGTCTATACATTCTCAAGGAAATTTAAGACTTTAATTAAAAACACAACGAGCTATATAAATAAAATTTTGCATGCGATCTTGTTATTAAAATTTGTAATTCTTTCTTAAATTTTGGTTTTATTCCGTTGAAAAAAATAGTCCAAAATACAATTCATGTTCTTTACTTTACTACGAAACACACAGAGCTTATGTCTGGATTCTGCCAAATGACTTCTCTCAGTTTCCAAACTCTTACGTCAGAAAGTTTTTGAAGCGACCACACCGACTGTTTTATATATACAATATTTCGAACATTGACAACTATGAGGAAATTTGAGTTAAAAAGCAATTACTTTTATTTTACTTAATGAGAAAGAAAGTTTGAATAAAGCAGTAAAATCGAATAAAATATTGCGAATGAAATTTATATAAATTTTTTTTTAAAAAAAAAGACTATTTCTTATTTTTTCTGAAAGTCTAATTACGCAACGAACAGAAAGAACTTCTCACATGACTCTCCTCGAATTAAATCAAGTCTTGACAATACACTATCCCATAAATATCATTTCTGATTGCCTGTGACATGACCTTCTAATTCATTCTATTCATTTCATTCCATTCATTTTGCAGTCGCCATCTATTGGCAGAATATAGAACTAAAGTAAAAATTTTAAAAAAATGACAGTTTTTCTTTAAATTTAACTTTTTTAGAAGATGCTTTATTCCAATAAATAAATAGTTTTGAAAAAAATTAAAATTAAAAAATAATCTGAAATAGATAAATTAAGTCAATCGCACGTTACTTAAAATATTAAATTAAGTATTAATTACAATTAATAAATGTTATATTATTTCTGATTAATAATTTTTAATTAATAGTATGATTGAAATAAGAGGTATTTGGAACAAATATTTAAAAATAAAAATAGCAAAAGTATTTGTTATTCAAAAAATCCTGGATTATGCATCTCTAATTAAGTCATTAATATAGTGCTTTACCTCAAATCAATCAAGACGATAGTTATATAATCTTTTAATTTTGCTTAAATTTTAAGGGTAATTCATTTTAAATATTTTTGATGTAAATTTGCATTTTTCTATAAAATTATTAACAGATTTAAATATTTATTGAAATTGTTGTCATAGTAGTAGGTTTAAACCACAGAGAAGGTTATCCACAGGTTAAGCCACTTTGTGGTTACTTTCTGTAATCTGTTCTCTGTAAACTACTTTTGCTAATCTCTGATAACTGCAAAGAATTGTTTTAAATTCCTTGCATATGGATATGACATCTTTTAGGTTAATTAGGATTGACAATTTGATTTTTGATTAGAAATTTGAGATGCAATTTCAATAATGAACGCTTCAGTAAATATATATTGTCTTAAGTAAAATAAATCAAATTCATCAAATAACGAAAATTTTTGCAGAGTAAAAATAATTTTTCCAATTTTAAGGTAAAAAAAGAATGAACTATTTAATATAATTTTTAATTGCGATTATAATTATTAATTTAAATTATTATTCATATTTTTATTAATACGTTATTTTATTTAAATCATAATATTGTTAATAATAATTCATACATTATTAAAATAAAAATTTCGATTGCAAAATTGTTACAATTAAAGTATTTTTAGATATATTGTAGCTTCGTAATGGGCCCGCGGAACTACGAGCGGCTAGATGAAGCGGTGCTCCTTACACGCCCAAAATGTTATCAGTCAATCCGGATTCTGAGTCAAACTGCCATCTATTTCATTTCAGAACTAAGAAACAGTTGATTTGAAAATATGCTGTGACGCATCTGTCTGAAACACATGCTGATCCACCACAAAATTGTATAACTTACATAAACAAAAATATTATGCATTAAAAAATAACTATAAAAAGTAATCGTATGGGCTTTAAATTAATCCAAATCTGCATTTAACAAATTTTTGTATTATTTTTAAATTGTTTTTTTTTAATCCTGACTTCATAATTTTCATATTCAATTAATAAACTGTTCATATTTTTAAAATAGTGAAAATTGCACATTTGATTTTTATTTATTGTTTTCAATTCATATAGTTGTCTTAAATTTATGTTTAACTTATATTGCTGAAAATGAATAATTATTAGTTCAAATTTATTATAATGCTTGTTTTCCCTATTCAACTTTAAAGTAACGTGTTAAAGATGCAAGTAATAGATTTTATCTTCAGAAGAACTTTGACAAACTTTTAAAAAAGTCACAAATATTGATAGTATTACATATAAATGTTTAAAATAGTATGTATTGTTATATATTTTTTTTTTTTTTCAGATAGTCTATTTGATGAAAATAAACAGCAACAAATCATTTGTTTCAAAAATACCATTCATAAATTTATGAAAATTATGCCTTCTGTACTTTGAAAGCTGAAGTCAATAACAGTAAAGAACGATAATACTATAAGGCAAAAATCGTGTTTTAACTGTGACTGATATATTTTTTATTTCAATTACAATTCTTTGGAAACTGAATGCACTGTTGTTGTTTTTTTAACAGAAGTATACAGAAATGTTTAGTTCAAAAACCTAGTACATTAGAAATAAAGTTACTTTATACTTTTCGAAGACCTTTAAAATACTGGACAAAATTTATATATAAATTTGCTTGTATATAGGATACAATGGTGCAACCAGAACAAAAACTGGTTAGAAAGTGTTTCAGCCTGTCTACAACCTGTATTTTATGTTCCATAAGAATGCTAAGAATTGTAAATTAGATTTTAAAGGCCTCTCCCAATTAATTCTAGGCCTACCTGGGAGTCTATATAAGAACTTCTGAGCTTTAATTTTATTTCCCCCTGACAAAAAAAAAAAAAAAAAAATCTTAAAGGTAAACTATAGACATTATAAAGTAGTTTTTATAATATATTAAGCAATAAATTAGCATTTTGTCATAGAAACTGTATTCAGTTATAAACAGGTATTAATATTGAAATAAAAAATAATATTGAATAAATGATTTTAATGAATATATTAACTGATAGGCTTCTATCTTTTAGAACATCAATAAAAGCTCCTTCAAAAAAAAATTGCCACTTTAATTGGCAGAAATGTTACATCTTTCCTCATTTGTAGAATAAGTGCAACATGGCATTTCAATATAAAATTGAATTAAAAAATATTCAAATTAAAATAGTAGCTACAATGATGCTTTCATGCACAATTAATTTGTAATAAAATTAAATGCTGAGTATAAAACCTTCTAAAATTGATTTTAATTGTACGAAAATCTTTCAATGCTTTTATGACTCATTTATAGCGTTGGTCAATAATAAATTTTTGAGTCAGATTTTAACTAGAATGTTAAAAGGGCCATTAGTAAGAGAACAGAAGTAACTAATGGAATTAAGAACAAAAAATTCTGGTGAATGAAAAGACAAACTTTTTGTTTTACTAATTTTGTCACAATTTACTATTTGTGATACTAATCTAACAAAATATTTTCATTAAGCATAATAATCAGAAATGTTGTTTCGTTCCCTATTCTACAAATACCAGTTTGACTCCGAGTGCTGACTGATTAATAACATTTTGGTCTCGTAAGACCATGTCCAGAACGGTAACGATAAGACGCAGCTCTACGCGGAACTGGATCTACAATAAAAATCCAGAACAACCATTTCATTTCAGTTACTTCATTGTTTTTGCGGTTTTACAACTGATGAAATTTATGTTGTTTACACTTTTATGCAGTTAAAGAAATTTACCTATAAGGAAATAAAAATTTTCATTCAAAAATGCATACTTTATTCAAGAAAATCTAAGCACATGAATTCATTACATAACTTTCTACATAAGCAAAACAAAGTAAAATCGGTTTTGTTTTTAAACTGTGACTTCAATGCCAGAAAAAAGTTGTGAGTGCTTCGTTTTCTGAAGTGCTAATTCCATATAATTTTTTATAAACAAAATATTTTGAATTATTTTACTTGTTGGAGTGTTGTAAATTCTTTATATTGATTATTTTTGTTGTAAATTTGATTTCTTTTTGTAATGTTTCTTTTATTTATTTCATGATCTGTTTCCCTTATAGATATCTAGTTCATAAAATTCATTGAATCCTATTTTTGCGTAAATTCATTTAAAATAGTTTTCCATGTGAAGCGAATGTAAGTATTTATTAATTATTATTATTATTTTTTACTTTCAAGCTTATTATCTCACTTTTATTTTTATCGTAAAAAATTAATAATTCTGATTCCTTAAACATATTGTTATCTACTTCGTTTTCATTTCCAGAATATTTGGCTATGCTATTATTATTTTAATAGATAATAATAATGTTGTGAGTATAACATTTAATTATAGGGCAGCATTGTAGAAAAGTGCTTGTAATTATTGTTTATTCATGTTGTTCTTTATATCTGATTTGTTTACTTGAAAACTAATTTATTATTCTGAAAATTATTGACATTTTTCTTCTTTTTTAAAGACATAATTTACTAAATTATCACTAAATATTTGATATCTATATTTATGAGTGACTAAAAATATTTCAATAATTTTAAACCTTCAGCACAAGAACCCGTTTTCAGAACATTAATGGGGGCACAGAATTAATATTTGTTAATTAATACCTTGTTTATTGGTTATCTCTATTAAAATAAAGTATGCTGTGATTGCAAGAATATTTTTTCGTGCTAATATGCTCTGTTTAAGACGCAGACATGACACATTTCTGTCGAAATATGGACTTCAGCATTTTCAGAATCAAATTTTTTCATTCTTGAGATCGATTTCGTGGTTTTCTTTTTATATAAAAACTAGCTGCCTTTGATGGCCTATAGGTTTGCTGAATGTATTGATTATTTTAATTTCAAATAAATCATTTGGAGTAAATTTCATATCTATGATTCGTCAAATTGTCAGATATTAAAGACTTGATTTTATATAGTCTTGCTTATGTTTTAGTTTTTTGTGTACATGAATATTCTAATAAAGATCAGTTTCATGGCACTGTAACACCATTATGTTCATCTATCTTCTAAGTTTAGCGAGATTATAAGCTCACATTTTTTATTTGTCTTGTAAACTACATAGATATTGAACAAGCTCCTTCTTTAGCTTTCAGTGGTAAAATCCTAGTTTGGTGTAACCTTTTTTTTCCCCAAGGATGATGGCTGACCACTTGAACAATACTTTCTTTTTTCTTTTTTTTCTCCCAAGGATGATGGTTGACCACTTGAACAATACTGTAAAAAAGTAACAGTTATCTTATAGTTTTACTTACTATCTGGGATTATCCCATCAACCTGCCAACACTCGCAAAAATATGCCAATCCTTTGACGCCATCATAATGAAAAGTAATTTTCAATTATTATGGCAACTTAGCAACACTTTTTTTTTGTAACCTTTATGGGCCATAATCACTGAATGACCATTGAATTCTGAAATAACGAACTTCTGAAAACCGGCTATGCCGGTCTGCACTTAGAAAAAATTCTAAGCAATCATCTGAAAAAGGTACCAAGCAAAATTTTTTTTAACTTAAAAAATAATTAAGAAATAAATTCAGTTACTTGGTTCAACTAATTCTTCATTTGAGCAGCGAACAATTTCCATTAAAAAAAGAAAAGAAAAAACAGCAGATCTTCTCCATCATACAAATATATATTTATAAATTTAGACATCAAATTCACTAATACATTATCTCTCATAATATTTCTGATCATCACATCAGACATTGGACTATTGAACACTTACAAACTTATGGAATAATCATGAAATCCACGAAAAGAGCAACAAATTGAAAAGAATTCCATTAGATTGTTAAGATGAAAAATTGTGAAATAGTAAACTTGGGCAGATGTTTTTAGCTTCTGTTTGACTTTGTAAACAGGCAATTTTAGTAAAATAATTTGGTAAAAATTGCAATATATAATGTGTGTGTGTGTGTACATAGTTCATTTTAAGAATAACACTGAATGTTTTATTAACAGTAATAATGCTCTCAATTATAAAATGTAATTTAATTAAAAAATTTTAATGGTTTTTACCAACTATTTTTAATTTTCATTTCTTATAAAATTGCTGTAGTAGATGTACAACTCAACAAGTGAAAAAAATAGTAAACAAATAAATATTAAGGTTACTAAAATAATTATTTTGTTTGATTTTTTCAGTTACCATATTGCCGCCAAACTCGGGGGCATACTAAACTAGGATTAAAATCTTTCAGCAATGGGAAAAAATCATACAATCAAGATACAATGAAATCAATCATTTCATGATACAATGATAATTATTTCAATTTCATTCAGTACAATGAAAATATTGTTGTGAAATGTATTTAAAAAAATATGTTTAAAATTAATTAAATTTAGACTAAAAATTTTTACACAGCTAAATTTGCATAATTGAAGAGAGATTTTTGGACTTTTGTGAAAAAAAATCATCAAAACTTAACTCTTTTTTTTATTTTAATTAAATTTCTAATTGCATTCTCAAAATAAACCCTCTAATGTGTGCATTCCTATTTTCCAATGTATATCCCTTTATAAATCTTCATCACAATTCTAATAATTATACTTTTAATTATTTAGCATTCATCTAATGTAAAAAAATGCCTGCAAAATTTTCCTTGGATCTTTTTAAGTGATCTTTGGTTAATGATATTGGCATCATTAGTATAAAATATATTTTTAAAAAAATCAGTTATTATATTGAAACAAATTGTCAAGATAAGTCATATGTTTTATTTTAAATTGAGAGATGGGAACAACTGATTAATTCAGTAATGATTAATGGAGAGTGATCGCCAGATTATTTTAAACTTGGAAATCGATAGAATGCATATACAATCCAATAGCTATTTTACTTTGCAATCCACATTGGTATATTTACTTAGGCTATTCAATATAACTCTTAGCTGACAAAATAGGATGGCACAAAATAGTTGATCTAAACACTAATGTATTCTGCTTTCAGTTTTTCCACTTGATGATTTTTGAATACTTTTATATTATTTATGCAAGTAATAAGCTCTTTTACCCATATGTTCTTGATGATTTCTAAAAAATATAATCTGTTAAAATTTTAAATAATTTTTTTTTCTCCAAATTCTATTTTTTTTTATGGCCATGTGATGGGCATTGTGTCAATTTCGGTGAATTATTTGTTTAATTTTAATCAATAGAATAAATTCTAAAATAGATATAACTATAATATTCATTTATTCAATATTTAAATGGTTTGTTGAGTAACTTGTAATATTTTGTTTTTATTTTCACTAGTCATTTTAATTGTAACACGTAAAAAAATGATTTATCCCCCCCCCATATTATAGATGTGACAAAAAATATATGGAACATGACGTATAATAAATCTTGCATCTGTTATATTTTATAGCCATCACTTTATATGAAATGTTATTGAATGAAATGTATCATGTAAATAGTATACTGCTTTAAAAAATATTAAAATTTTTTCTTACAGTTATTGGAGTTATCCCCTTCTGACTGTTTGATAAGGCTAAAAAGAAATTTAAAGAATCTATTGGAAGAACAGCGATTGATTGTCAAGATTTTTTTTTCCAGGAAAAGCTTAATATAATACATTGTTAAATAATGATTTGACTGTAATTTTTCTTTTTCTTGCCACTTCTTGTGTAAGTTGAAATAAAATTATTTCTTATGGATTTTTGATTTGTATAAAGGATTATCCAAATGAAATTGAAGGTTTTAAAGTATCACTGTGTAATAATTATTAGCTAGATCAGGACCAAACTTCCAATACATTCTCTCTTAAATATAAATATTTAGTTTCAATTTCAGTGTGGAAGAAATTATGCATACTTTTCCGATCAGAGAAAATAAATGATGATGATTGGAGAAAATAAGCTAATAATTTAGATAAAATTAAAAGTATTTGAAATTTTTTTGCCTATATTCACCAAATTCATTGTGGAGGTTTCTGCTTTGGAATTCAAAGAGTTTAAGAAATCCTATCTGCAGTTGAGCAAACAACATGAAATTAGTGCATGAATAGCATTAATTCATGATTTAGACATTTCTTTTTCAATGTAATGAAAATTTTGTTTAATATTTTAAAATACTCATGTAAGATAGTTCATATGCATGATTTCCTTTTTGGTGATAAAGAATTACAAACATTTTTTGTTTTTTTATTCCTTGAATAGGTAACAGTTGGTATTGGTAAATTTTATATAATGATTAGAGTTATTGGCTATCATTTGCTTTAATACTTGAATTATGATATCAGTCATTTTGACTGAAAGCCCACTTTAATTCAGTTTAACTTTTTTATTTTCTTATTAATAATTTTGACATTTTTTTATATTTTCTAAAATTTTTCAAAAATTACATAAATTTATTTTTATTCATTTTAAATAATTATTTTTGCCAGTATTATTATATATACCCTTAATTACTGTTATCGGTCATTTTAAATTGGAATTAAATTTTTGCTTGAAACTGCTATGAAATCAAAATATTTACTGAATGGATATCCCTATTTGGGCAAGGTTGAAATAAAGCCAGCTGGAGAAACGATAGGTGGACATGAATCTTATTGCAACATTGGAAGAAACCTGACAACAGAAAATTTATTCACTTCACTGTAAATTTAGTAAACTAAGTAAATTACTTTGAATTTAGTAAAATAAATGAGGACTGTAAGAATTAATTATGTTGGCATAATATATTATTCAAAGATGGTACTATTTTATTTGCTCAAGAAAATGAGATGGCTTCGATTCCGGCAAGATTGCTAAGTATGATAATATGCCACTAAATTTTATCAAGGAAAAAATAAATAGAAACATTTTTCTCTTGAGTATTTTTTTATCCAAAATTGGGAATTATATCTAATAAACAAAAATCATCAGAAGTTGTTAAATTTTACAATTCAATGAATTATGGAATTAATGTTTTGAATCAGATAGGCGAAAAATACTCGGTGAAATTCTCATCCAGATGTTGGTTAGTACAAGTTTTTTTTATTATTTTTTTAATATTCTTGATTTAACTATGATAAATGCTTGGATAATTACTAAAGAGACAATTGGATATGAAAACATCAATCACCATAAGTTTATTTTGCACATGGTTGAGGAGCTTCGAAACATTTGTACTTCATCAAAATTCCCCAAACCTTCCACTTCTACCTAAGAAAAAAAGTTGATTCTTGTTGGACCTTTTACCTGAAAACATAAACAATGCTAGATAAATGCTTGCAAGGACAACAAAACTTTGGGCACATGTAAAAAATATGTTTGTGGAACTTACACAGCTAAAATTAAGAAATCTGTATACACTTCCAAATAAAAGCCATAAGAAAGTAATTCATTTATTTGATAATGAAAACTTTTATGAGGCAATTTATAAAATATTGGCTAATTTAAAATTGACAAGAATGTCTTTTGATTATTCAAGCTTTTTTTTTTTTATGTTTACTTATCTACTGTTTACAAATGTTGAAGATTTGATAACAAATTAAATACTTTTTGACTATTTTAGCTTTTATATATATTTATATATCCTTTGTTACATAGTTTTACTTATTAAATAAACAAATTGTATACTATAAGCTTTTACATTGCATAACATTAGCAAAAGTGTGCTTTTTTTTTAATTAAGACAAATGGTCAAAATGACTGCTGATCATAATTACAGGCATACTGAAAATGCTATAATGCTATTGTTAATATTCTTTGCATGAATCATAGATAATTCTTTGCCTTAAAAGATTTAGTAAGGTGATGAATCTCATTTCTCTGTGAATTTAAGTATAACATATTTCTGCGGATTTCAGTATTTTAAGAATCCAATTTAATCATTCTTGAGATAGATTATTTTCTTTTCCTTAATAACTGCTCAATATTGTTAATATCTCAAGCATTTTTGTGTATAAATTTATTCGTTTTATTGTTCAATTAATCATAATTATTTTATTTTTCAATGATTATGTTTGGCACAATTAATTATTTTATGTTCAGCCGATTTAGTTCTAGACCTGTGTCATGTTTGTGAATTATGTTGTATACATACATAACTCCTTATCTGGGCAGTTGAAAATCCTAATGTTAGCTAACAAATTCCATTGCATAGATCAAAAGTTATGGGGTGAAGTAACTTCATTCATATATATATATATATATATATATATATATATATATTCTTTTTCTGTAAAAAGAACATTGCCTTGAACTCTGCTTTGTAAATTCTGTAATGATACAAAAAATTATAATTCCCTTTCTGCAGCTGTTAAATTGCCCGGATACCATCAACCTAATGCAAGACGTGGTATGACTATCTCTACTCGATCTATTCAAAATATATTGCATCAAACCTTTTTGGAGATAGATTGATATCAAATTATTCCAGATATCTTAGCCAATCTGTTAACTTCATTGGAACCCTTTGTGACATTTGGCTTTGAGGTTATTTAAAGACAAAAAAGGTTTATCAAAATATTTTAAATATTTCTCTCTTCAAAGACAAATTTTCACAATGTGTTTTTTCTTACTTAACACATAAATTGAATTTTAGAACAAGATTATGGAAGGCATGGCAAAACATGTATTCAATGATAGTATGTTATAATATATGATTGCAGTGAAGTTATTGCACATGAATTTGTAGTTAAATTTTTCCTTCCACATATTATGCAAAAGTTACTAAATAGAAAGTTTTAATTTCTTTTTTTTTATCAAGTTATTTCAGTTTAACAAAACATTTTCTCATAAAAGAAAAGTTATAATAAGTTCTTTTGAAAAATGCAGCACTATTCCTCTTTTTCCCAATCAAAACCTGCCTCACTTCTGAAACCTGAACTGCATATTTAAAAAAAAATATGCCTACAGAATTTGGTCATGATCTAGCTAATAATTTTTGATGGGAAGTGTCTAAATATCTTCTGTTCAGTTTTTGCAGAACTGTTATGTTTTTCTAATATATTCTCTTCCTTATCCAGTCCTTACCTTCAAGAACTAATATAACAAATCCTGATGTTAGCCAATCAATTATGATGTTATTTATCTGTTATTGTTATAAAAAAATCTGCATTGTGTTTGCCCTTGTTCATTTATTATTTTTGTACAATTGTAAATGATTAAATGAACATAATTTGTATCACAAAAAAAGGCTTATTTCTTAACTAAATGCAAAAAGACATTCTGTGAAATTTGTATGTTGTCTGGTGCTTATATTTCCGTAATATTTGCTCTTGAGACACACTTATTTTGTTCAGTTATTATGCATTTTTTTCAGAATCTAAAATGTTATTAAATATTTTTTTTTGTTCAGTTATTATGCATTTTTTTCAGAATTTAAAATGTTATTAAATATTTGTTTTATTTTTGTGTATAATCTTTTTCTTTGACATTTATTACCAATTTAATTACTAATATTTTGATATTTTCTGGATGTTTGAGAAAATTCATTGTTGTGTTGTGTAAAATTCATTTGCTTATAATAAAGCATTATGTAGTTTTGAAATGAAATAATAATTATTAATGTTTTTATTATCATCTCTATTATATGATTTTATTATTATTACCTTTATTTTTATTATTATTGTCTTTCTGCATCATATGGTTATATCTAGAAGAATTTTTAATTTGTGATATTTTTTTACTTGCATTTTAAAAAGATTAAATTTATTTGATCATTATGATATTTTAAATATTTTTCCTGTATTTGTAATGGATAAAAAATAATTTTTAAAAACTTGATTTCTTTTTTTAGAATTGTTATAGTGTTACAATAGATTTGTTAAAATGTAACTAATTTTTATTATTTTTTATTTTTTAGGAAATCAGGAGAAACTGGAAAATAGTAAATCTTAGAACATTTCCAATCAATGTGTCAAATCAATTTTATATTCAAATGTTTTTAATAAAAAAATTTTAAATAATGAAGTTTTATATCTAATATGCTTGTTATTGAACATGAGTACCATCAACATAAATATATTATCAGCCAACATTACTGTGATATTGTTATTCAATATCAATGGATGAATATATTTTTATAAATAGTGCATGTAGGTGCTATGCGGAGGAGATTATTGGACTTGGAGCTACAATATCCAGCACAAACATACGTCATAGAATGGAGAAATGTTCATCAGAATGAGTTTTTAAAAATTTTAATCAATTAAAAATTAAGCTAAAAGTTGTTGTTTTCACCTGATAATTTCTGAAACACTTATGATATGTAATGCAGGTTTCCCAAATTATTAATGATTTGTTAAATTTCATAATGTCTCAATAATTAACTCAAAACAAATAACACTAAAAATAATTTATTTTAAAAATATGCTTAGAAATTTTAAAAAATCATTTGCAGGGAAATAAAAAGCAATTATTTTCAATAAGTTAGTATTTGGTAGAGTTCCCTCCCCCCCTGAATAATATAGAGGTAATTTTAAATAGTTATACTTTCTGTAACTATAGTCTAACAGATGAGTTAGCCAATATTCTAGACAAGCTTTTTAGTTATTGAAGGCAGTTGGTGTGTAATCTATAACATCTAAGATGGAAAATACTTTTCTTTTTCAAAAATAAATTAAAAATCTTTTATTACAATTATTTTTTTCTATTTTCTTAGTTAAAGGTTAATTAATAAAAATTTGATTAATTAATTCATTTGTATTTGAGAGTTTATCATTAAAGAGCAATAAATTTCAAGTCATTAACCAATTTTGTGAATATTTTTTTTTTTAAAAAGACAAATATGATAAAGTTATTGTTAATTTAATAAAAATATTTTTGATGGTTGTATTAAAATAACTGATAATGTTAGAAGTAATTTTCTGTATGATTTTATATATTTTTCAAATTATTTAATCTTATCTCATTTTTCTGACTAACAGTCATTGACAATTTAATTTTTCTGATTAATATTCTGAGGATTGAAAATCAACCACTTTCATTTATTTTGTTTCTGAAGTGCAAATTTTTTTGAGTGAAGCGGGAAGGAACTAATTTTCTTCTGTTATAAATTATAGTCAAATCTGATTAGTTTAATGAATAATGGGAAATAGGTTTAAATGTCATCAAAGCTTTTATGGATTATTATATTCAGCATATGTAATAAGAATATCCATTTTCGGTTATAGCAGTCATTCATATCAAAGAAGTGTTTTAGATATATATTACTTATTATGTTCTATTCTTATATTGTTTTTTACGTTTTTCCTAGATGGATATGTATCAGCAATAAGCCATGGCATTATTCCCAGTCATTTGAAGCCTCCTTACATATTATTGAAGAAAATCAATCTGTGCAAGCACAATTCTTTCAGTGAATCTGAAAGAACTCTGCTAGATGCTCAACAAGTTTCAGAAAAAAGCAATTTATCTGTTCATCAAAGAGATGAGCCAAATGGTGAACAATTTTCTGAGAGCAGAATTCATATTCAGGCATCTTCAGAGGGAGGTTCAGATGTAAGAGATCAAATCAAGCATATTCATGTGAAAACAGCATCTAAGAAAATTTGTGTTTATTGCAAATTTAAAGGAGTAATATCTCATACTAAGTGGCAATGTCAAGGTTGTAATAGGCATTTATGCAAGAAAGGTCCTGAGAGATCATGTTTTCAATTATCACATTCACCATCTTTCAAAGGCATACTGCATTCCAAAATGCCAGATTCCAGACATGTTTCAAAAATATCTCTTTCACCTTCTAAGACTCTAGATTCTGAACATGTTCCGAAAGTATCGCTTTCACCATCTAAGGCTCTGAATTCCGAACAGGCTTCAAAAGTGTCCTTTTCACCTACCAAGGCTTCAGATTCTGAACACAGTTCAAATGTGTTCCCTTCTACTGGGTCTTTAGATTCTATACATATTTCTAAATCACTCTCTGCCTCTAGGAAATCCACATCTAGAAATCTTGCAAGTATAAATACTACTTTGGGAGATAAACATATTCTGATCTCATGTCCCTATAAAAGAAAAAGGCAATGTGCTTATTGTAAAGTGCGTGGCATGCATAAATGTCGTCTTTGTGATTTGCATTTTTGTAATGTCATAACAACTGGCAGGAAATGTTTTTATTTATATCATTCAGCACTTAAAAATCAATCATTTGATGTTGTTGATATTAGTTCAGACGAAATGAGTGATGATATTCATAATTCTCTTACAAATAGTGCCAGTGCTGCACAAATATCAGATAATGAATCTTTAAATGTTCAGCTTCTTTCAGAAATAGAAGAACGAATTTCTCCCAAAACTGATCATATTCCCTTGTTAGTGGAAGGTAAAAATGTATGTTTTTATTGCAAAGTTAAAAAATCAAGTTGGTGCTGTAAAACTTGTGGCAAATCGCTGTGTGTTCAGAAGACTGGAAAAACTTGTTTCTATGAATACCATTCACTCCCCAAAAAGGTAATTTTATTTTTTATGGTTTTTTTTTTTATATTTAATAATATTATATTTTTATATTTTAATATTATATTTTATATTTAAAAATCAATAAAAATAGATTTCAGTTGCACACACACACACACACACACACACACACACATATATATATATATATATGTATGTATAAGATGTAAATAGAAGGAATGTAGATAGATTTTTTAATTCTGATGCATAATTATTTGGTAAGACTTAAGATTCTCACCAAAATTATTCAACTGTCAAATAAACTCACTAAAATTCTTATATAACATTAATTAATTAATTAGCATGAATTATTTGAAGTCTTTATGTACATTTCTACTTTCAAAATTTTACTTCTAAAAAAATTTATTTTTTCATATGTATTTATCATTTATCTTCTTATTTTCATTTTCTTTATTTTGTTTCTAATGCTTGAGCCAAATTTAACAAAGCATTCTGTTATTTTTTTAGGAGAAAAATAATAAATGTTTTAAAATGAAAGTACAGTTTTATGTATATGATTGCAAAAATTACATAGATTCAGTTAGTTGAAGAAGTTGGCATATTTTTATATATGTAAAATGAGGCCACAGTGGTTTGGTGGTAAAATTTTGGTTTTAAAACCGGAGAGTTTCATATTAAGAGACATGATTCCCCTGAAGAATTGTCATATAAGTGGATCTGGTGCACATTAAATAAGTCAGGGCCAAACATCCTCCCACTGATGTGGTGCAAAAGTTAGGAGAGGAGAGTACAGCTCAGGTGTCATCCTTGTCATCTGACCACAGTTCAGAATTACAGGGTCATCCAAAAATAGCTCCAGTATAGCTTTAAAATGGGATGATAATATAATTGAACTATATATATATATAAAATCTAATAGCGAAGAAACAATATATATATAAAATATAATAGCGAAAAATACGAGTCAACAGATTTTCTGTCGACTCGTATTTTTAGTTGCTCTTGTATCAATTAGGCAGAAATTTTTGTATTAAAAGAGTTTTTTAGGGTATATTGTTGATATATGATGATTAACATTATGAATGATCATTAATCTTTGATCTCTGTAGAGAGACCAAAGATAAATAGAGGCATGAGAAATACCATTGCAGATTTTATGTATAATAAAAGAGGAAGATCCCCTTCTGGAAAATTAAACTACAGAAAGTTACTGATTCTGCAATTTCATAGGAGTTAATGATTGTATTCATATGATGATGTTGTGTTCATGTTACCATGAAAAGGGGGTGCAGTAGCATCTGAGGGTAAAGACCTCTGAGCACCCGAGGGCAGAAGTCTGATTTCTAGCTCAAATGAAGATGACACACATTCACTTGCACAACCCCTTTTTACAGGGGGCTCTCTCAAGTACCTCACAGATGGAACATAGGGGAAGAACAACCATGCTCAAACCCAGGACACCCAGATCATGGGGAAGACATGTTACCCCTAAGCCAATATGCTGGCTTAGATTATTTTATTCATATGGTCAGATTAATATCAAATAGTCAAAATTATGGTAATCAGAATTTGAGAGGTCTGTGAAAACCAAAATCCTGGATGATTCATAAGTTAGTAAAAATATTTTTTTTATCATTGAATAAGTGGAGATAAATCTAGTTTATCATATACTGAAATCGTTTGTTAGGTGTTGCAGTATTGTTAAATAATATGATGGCATATATAAATATAAACATATATATATCAGTATATTTCAAATGATTATTTTACATGTCTTTTTATTTTTCTTTAATAGGCTAAACGACCTAGCATGAAACGTATATTTCAAGCATATGCACGAAAATCTCATTGATATGGTGATTGATGTGCTAGATTCTTAAATTTTTAAAACCATGTTTATGTGCAGTATTTGTTGGATATGTTCATTGATTTATTTATTTTATAATGTAATGATTTTTTTTTCTGCTTTCTTAAGCATTAATAAGAGATTGTTTGATTTTTTTAAAAACATATTTATTTCTAATTATTGCTTGATTTATATTTTTATGTTTATTTCTGTTCAATTTTGCTCTTCTTTCTCTTTTTTTTTTTTAATAATTTAATCATTTATATGCTTTGCAGCATGTTTATTTAACTTTATGTATTCAGTATTGAAACGATTATACAGTTATATGATGTTATTAATGTCATTTTATAATTATTTTATTGCTTTACTCTGGAAAGTTTGAAATAGAAAGTATGACCAATTCTTATCTCAAAATAAAGCTGTTATCAAAAATTAATGAATAAGTTTTTCCAGCATTTTTAATATTTTTGGTTGATGATTCATTTATAATCTGTTTTAATTCAAAGTTAAAAATTTTCATGCTATTTTTCATAGTTGCCTTTAATTTTATCTTATTATTTTTGCATTAACAAGTCCTTTATGATTTCAATAATTCATTTTATTTTTACGACATTTTGATATAAAAACTTCAAAACCAAAAGTTCCTGTGAGCAAAAATTTTAAAAAAATAATTATGAGAACTGTTTTATTAATAATGTTATATTTAATTAAAATATTTTAATTGAATTTTACTATGGAATAATATTTAAATGTTGAAGATAGTGTTTATTAAAATGCATGTTTTTTCAAATTCTTAATTGTATTTATCTACTTACAGATGTTTATTTTCCTTAATTTAAATCAAATGCTTGTTGACACTGTAGAGTATTCTAATGTTTTATTATTAACTTTGATTTATATCTGCAAGTTAGTTAGTTATGCGAGTTACACTGTATGGATTTTTGGTATATTAAATAAAATTATTAAGAAACTGTTTTGGCATCAGGTTTCTTTTTTTAAACATATGAAAAAATTCTTCTATTTGAAAATTTACTTCTGTTCTGTTTATTAATTTAACACAAATTTAAACATATCTCTTTAAGTTTCTGTAAATATTGATACTGAATGTTTGTTTTCTTATACTTGCATCTGATAGGTTACTTGTATTTTAAAAGCATTGCATCTCTAAAAACTTGAAGCAAAATGTCTGGTTGCAATTAAATTAAGACCAAATATCTTATATTGTCTTTCAATTATAGAATAAATACTGATTTATTTTCCCCCCTTAAATTAGCAAGTTCCTGATGAACTCTTGTTTTTTTAAAATTTGGAATGTAAATTTTTAAGTTTGGGTTGCAACAGAATGTGTGATTTTACAACCCTGTAGCAGTTGGAAAACAATTATCATTCTGGTGATTCCTAGTTCAGTATTCTGAACTGCACCAAATGTGAGCTATTTGTTATGCTAAAGGTCGCTATTTAACCCATAACTGGAGACAGGAGTCAAAATGACTCCACATTGTTCATTAAACACTAATTAACATGTGTATTTTGTCCTTGAATATAATCATCTCCTCAGTACCTTCAAGTTATTCTTTTTCAAAGTTTTTGTTATTTTTGGTGTCATTGACTCCATGTCTCTGAAATTGCTTTTAATTTTAGTGATGCAAAAAGAAAGAAAAATATTCATAAAATAATATTTTAAAATATTGTTTTCTGCATTTTTGTTTGTTGAATTCTAACAGTTATTAATATTAGTGTAATTCTGTAATATCTAAACAAAGTAAATGCTCATTAACAGATAGTTTAAGTTTTTCTTATAGCATCTTCTTAACATTTAATATTATAACATTTAACGTTTTCAATTTTAATATTTTTGGTAATCCAGAATATATTGTTTCCAAAATAAATTCCAATTCTGTTTATAAAAGACAAAAAATAAGAATGGAGTCATTTTGATGATGAAGTATTTTTATAAATATATCATTTATGTGAATTTTAAAAGATATTTACTTAATTTGATTTTTACCTTAGTGAGTCATGATGGATCAAAGTCGAGAACTATATTGTAAATCTTTTTTTTTAACAAGATGTTAGAGTAATATTAAAAAAAATTAAATCTTTCTCCATTTCTGATTGGTCTAAATAGGCTTAATATCTATTTTTATTTTAATATAAACTTCTGAAAAAAGGGCAGTTTTAATATATATATTGGAAGTGGGTACTGACTATAATCATCAATTACTCCACCATTGTAATAATTGATCCCAAACCAACAAAAATGGATAAATATGTATGTAATATTATAAAACATTTATAGTACTGTATGGACATTTTAGAAAAGCACATCTACGTTATCTGAAGTGTTTGAAAAGTCTTGGAATATTCCTGAAATCTGTTAAAATACAAATAATTAGATAAATACATTGTTGTCAATTAAGAGAAATATTTGTTAATAAAAAATTTTTGAATCAAATTTTTAAATTATTGAGGGCATATGTATAAAATGCAGAAAATTTTGAAGCAAAAATATGTTAAAATAATAAATTTATAGCAATAATGCTTATGAAAAAATGTATTAAAACAGGTTTTTGAAAGACTAAGCAAAATGATCATAAGAATTTGATTACTACATCAAATTTTATTAAGGTATGTGTCCAACTCTGATTGTAGTGCCAAGTGTGTGTGTGTGTGTGCTTTGCCAGATCTGAGATAAATCCTACCACTCGTAGCTAAATTCCACAAAAAAGTCTTTTTTTGCTAATTGAAGAAGAATATGGTGACCACTGCAAATTAATTTGAAATATATCTTGCAGATGCTGTATGAGCTTAAGGAAGGATGAGTAGACAAGCCATTCCTATGTTGCACCACAGCATTGGGATTATTATCCATGATGATCAAACAAATAACAACAATACCAGAAAAACTGTATGGATGAGACAATATGATGATGAAACAACTTACAACAGTGACATAATTTACATATCTGGGACAATATGATATCTTAATTATAAGTTTGCATATCCATAATGTCCCTTTCTATGCTTATTGATGTTAGAGTCCATTAAAATGATGTCCACCCAAATCATGTTACTACCCCTTATATGCATAAGCTATTGTTCGATATCTCCATGATGTTGTCAGTTATTCTGAATGCCAGCCAACATCGTGTAGATATTGTAACAATGTTGGGTGTTTTGTGCCAATAGGGCTAACTCTGTAATGGCGAACTTTCAAGATGTTTATTGGTGGAAAAATAATCGATTGTACTCGAAAATAATTGTACTGGGACTTTTATTTGATGATAAACAAAATCTGTTTTCGTTTATGAAAAATGCATTTACCCACACCTGATCGATACAGATGACATATTCGAAACATCATTTATATTTCTTTTTGTTAGAAATATTCAATAAAATAAGGCAAATACACCACATGCTTTAATCTCATTGTACCGCCTGTTGTGAGATTCAATTCAGGTGTCGATGCTCGTCTTATCTCTTGTGCCAATTCTATTGCAGTTGTTAAACACCCAATTTTTTCCGGGGGGGGGGGCGAAAATAATCATTACATAGCGTACCTCATTTGTAGAAATTTTGGTGTTTGTTTTTACTACTACGAAATAAATCGCCAAAATAAATCAAATTATCGATAGCTGAAGTCACAACTATCTTGGCAAAATTTTGGCATCTTATATATAATGGAATGTAGCGTAATCTGTAAATCGCCAAGTGCATCAAAGAAATGCAACCATTTGTGCATTTTATGTAACTAGCCGCCTTTGGCGACCAGTCGGTTCGGTCGGTTCTAGCCGCCTTTGGCGACCAGTCGGTTCGCCAATATTAATACTCGCTAAAATGTCCAATTAATATTCTGTGTAACTATGGTCTCCTAATAGGTTTTTCAGCAAAATATTTTTAAGCTTCAAATTTTGATAGTCATATAATTCATTTTTACTCTTATGTTGGCTTTAAACCATTCTGTTCATTGTACTATGGATCTCTCTCCAATTTTATGTGAGCGCCCGTAAAATACAATTTTAATTTAAAGTGGAAATAATGAAACTGCAATTAATATAAAGACATTGTTTACTGAAACCAAGCATGTAATTTTCTTTAAAAAAAATGAGAACTGAAAGCAGAGTCGTTCGGCATTCAAGTCTTATATGCACACAGAATAATTTTCATAATTTATAATATCTGAAGGAATTATTCCAAAAAAATTTCATGGATTCTTTGTAAAATTAAGTTTTTAGTTTTATTTTCAAAAGGATTTAAATGAGGTCAATAATAGTATTTGTCGGCTTATAAATATATTTCAAAAATTATGAAGTTTAAATTTTAGGCAATCCTTTGCTCCAGAGGAATCATATTCTGAGAAATTTTCATGACAGTCTAACTTTTAAATAAATAAATAAACGTATCTATCTTTTACGATCAAATCTGACCTATTTATTAAATTTTGAATATTACAATTTTAGAACAATCAACATTTTTATAATCTAAGCTAATCACTTTTGAGAAACCCTGGGAGATGATTGGCTTCTTTGAGAGGTCGATGAAGTAATTGAAAATAGCTCGTTTTTGTATAGTAAAGCTTGGCGATCTTAGAGTACTCTAAAATCGCCAATTCTGAGAGCCGCAAGATTTAAAAGATAACTGACATTTTGACTGGGTAGAACAGAAACATAATATACATTTAATTAATATCTGTTCCATTTTCTTTAAAAGTTTTTTCAAAACTACGCTTTTGGTAATTTAGAATCCATAAGTAATCTCTACAAAAGTATAATCCTTTTATCAGTGGTGGAGTGGCCAAGTTGTGAGCTTGTCCGATGACAGGTAGCCCCCCTTATACATAAGACAATGTAGGCCTATTAGATGGTGTGTGAAAAAGGGAGAGCTCTAGAAAGGAAAGATGCTCTACAGATATTTTCTTTGCCTTTAACAAAACAAAATATAGCAAAAAAAGAATTTTTTTGGCAACCTCTTCTGAGATTCAGTCACGATGACCTCTTAAATCTTTATTACTATCGATGTCCTGCGACTGGAGGTAAAGGATACTACCCTTCTTTGCTAGAAGTGTGTGGTCCTTCCAAGAAGTGACTAAACGATGTGCTTTGTTTTCTCTCTCTCTCTCTCTCTTTTATTTTCTTGTAACTGCCTTTTATTATCATAAAACGGGTGGATAAGCTAACTGGTCTTCTTAAAGTAATAGAAATTCTTCTTAGGAATGTTAAAATCTTTACACGAGGGCAGTAGTTCATGACCAAAGACAAATTTGGAAAAAAGAACCATACACATCTTGGGTTAGATTTTTTTTTTTTTTAATTATGCTTACAGTGTGTTGCTAGAAAGGCAAAAGGGACTCAATTTTATTGAACAGATTTCTGGATATTATTTCTGTGAAAAAAGTTGGAGGAAAATGTGGTATTTATGTTTTCAGTAAACAGAATATGTGTATCTTGCAGGAGATTTTTTATTTTTTTTTTTCTACAAAGGTTATCTTAAATTTTTGTTCCTCTATTTTTACTTTGATTTTGTTGTATTAAACACTAGACACCTTCAGCAATCAGCTGCATTAGATATTTTATTATTTGCAATAATTTCATTATATCAAACAACTTTAAATTCTCTAATTTAATGCAACCTAAATTCTAAGAATTAATTACTGCAAAAGTCTAAAAAATTAATTAGTTACACATATCTAATATATAAAAATGAATTTTTGTTTGTTCGCATACTATGCACTGCCGTACTGTTCATCCAATTGCGATAAAACTTTGCCAACTTATTGTTTGTACTTGCACGAAGCTTATAGGCATAATACAATTATTATAGCTAATATATAACAATGAATGTTTGTTTGCTCGTATTTTATGTGTTGCGTACCGTTCATCCGATTGGCATACTTGGGCAATTGTACAGGTATAGGACAAAATAATAGAAGCACCCATTTAAAAATGATTCGACCTATGACCGTCCAATAAAAGGCTGCCTCGTGTCGCAACAGTGTGCCACCTAGTGGCGGCGAAATGGAAGGTATCAGTCAAGCATTTGGCAGTGTGAAAATTGCATGAGAAAATTTTGTATAGCAAAGCGTGAGTATGTCCTAACTCTCCAACGTGAAAAAGGGCATAATACTTGGAGCTCGCCTCGCTGGAGTGTCCGTGTTCAGAGCAGTCAACCTTGTGGGTGTTTCAAGGACCTCTGTGTCATGTGTTATAACAGCTTACACAGACCTGGGTAAGGTGTCTTCTGCGAAGCACATCAATGGGCGAAAGTCAAAGTTGAAAGACCGTGATAGACGGGTGTTGAAAAGGATAGTCGCCCGAAATCGCAAGACTACACTGTCGCAGATATCGTCCGAGATGATTACTCACCTTCAGAACCCCGTACTCATGAAACCTATTCAACGAGAGTTACATGCTGAAAACATTCATATCAGAGTAGCTATTCCAAAACCGTTAGTTTCGGCGCGAAATGCTATGAAGTGAGTACAGTGGTGTCGAGAGTACCTAAACTAGACAACTGCAATGGGAACAAGTCATCTGGTCTGATGAATCCTAATTTACATTATTCCAGACCACCGGATGTGTGTTCATCTGGCGAACACCGGTTTTCATGTTGCCTGCCTAGTTCCAACCGTGAAACGTGGAAGGGGTTCTGTGATGGTGTGGGGCACAATATTTTCTCATGGATTGGGGCCTCTCGTTGTCTTGAGGGGGATTATCACAGGCGACCATTATCGAAACATTCTCACAGATCATCTTCACTTTATGTTTCAGACTCTCTTTCCAAGATGACAACGCCCCTGTTCACAAGGCTCACTGTGTTCGAACATAGTTACATGAGCATGATAATGAAGTGGAACATCTAACCTGGTGTTCTCAGTCTCCTGATCTCAATATCATTGAGCCTTTGTGGAATTTTTTTTAGAGAATAAATTCGGTTCGGTTTCCTCCTCCACGCACACTATCTGAACTGGAGACGGCCCTGCACGAGGAATGGGGGGCGAATTCCGTTGAACTTTGTTCAAGGCCTTTATTTTTCAATCCCGTGTCGAATGCAAGTTATCATTCAGGCCAAAGGTGGCCCAACCCCTTACTAATTAAAAATTTTCATTTCATTTTCCTATTATTTTGTCCTATACCTGTATGTTGGATGCTCACGAGTGGGACAGCCAAGAAATTTGTTTTTAATGAAGACGGAAAAACAAAAAAATATTGTCAACCCTAAAGCACTTGAATAATAGAGTCAAATATAATAGAGGATAAATATTATTGATGCTTCTTCATTATACATAATTCAATTTCAATGAATGTATTCATTGTCAACAGAAAAATAAGTATCATTTTTTCTATCCTTTCTAATTAAACAAGATAGCTGTTTCAAATTTCAAACGATATTTCCGAAATTACTTCTGCGGCAGCAATGCTCAGGGTACAAGCTGCAAACAATAAAAAAAAAAAAAAAACCGGAAATGTATTGGTATTTAAATATTTTTTTTATATAGATTAAAATATGCTAAAACTCCTGATATTCAATACTGATTATTTTTCTTTTGGTTAAGTGTAAAAAGAATTGAAATCACAATAAATAAATTATTTAGCTAAAGAATATTACCTCTACTACTAATGAAGATGAATGTGTTTGTGTGTTATCAATAGGATATACCACAAGATCATAGGCTCCCGTTGGGATCGGTACTGCTCCACATTAGACGCGGGAATCATAAGGGCAGCAGCTATCCACGGGCGGCAATATTTTAATAGTTGACAGGATTAATCATTATAGAAAGGGGGGGGGAACCTTGAAATGCTTTTGTATTTAGAAGTCGATGGTCCATTAAAAGATGAGAATCTCAGTGTTGAACCAAGAGCTACCGAATTTGACATATATATATATATATGTTGAAAAAATTTATCTATTCAATGATACTAATTCAACCCTTTATTTACCGAAAGAAATTAAAAGCACCGTTAAATCAGGCAGATATCTTCGCAGTATGTTTGCTTTTTTGACAGTATTCAAAAGAATACGAAACAGTATCTCCGAAACCGAGCAGTCGATATCAGTTAAAAGCAGATGATGAAGGTGAAGGCTTGAAGTTACATTTTATTTGTCCTTGATGAATATGTTTCTATTTTAAATATACTTTTTAAAAACTTTTTGAAATTTTCTCATACTCATAGTTAAGTTTAACTTTAAAAGTAAGCAATGATGAAAATTTTTTAGTATTATGCGCCCCATTTTTACTTAGCTTCTGTGAGAAAATGTTTGTATTAGTTGCAATTTAATCATTTCCGTTCCAAATTAAAATTCAAATTTTATGTAAGATGACAGAAAATTAAGGATATATATATATATAGCAAAAATGGAACAATGTAAGTCTAAAATAGTGTAATAAAAGATTAGCATTAAAAGAACACCGATTGCAAACAACATATAGTGATGCCAAAAGTTGTTACATAAATAACTGTTGCCATAACAAAGATAATAATGCATTATATATATATATATATATATATATATATACTTGAGGCGGTACGTTATGAGCGAGGATAGAACCTGGGACCTTGTGGTCTTGTTACTCGGCGGCGAACCACAAGGTTCCAGATTCTATCCTCGCTCATCTCAAACTCGCTACATACTAAATTTTGAAGCTTAAAAATAATTTGCTGAAGATATCATTAAGAGGAAGCAATATAAAATATTTAATTGAAAATTGTAGCAATCATCAGTCCCGGCCAACAAATCGATCGTTAAAAGCAGCTTGTAACAATAAATAAATAACATAATCACCAGAGAAGACTATCCTGATGTAAAAACACAAATTAAAAGCATTACTAAGAATTAAATCTATCAAAATAGCATGATTATACTATATAAAAGACAAATTTATTTGAAGAAACGGAGGAAAACCAGCAGGAGCGATCTCCTCAAATCTTTCTTGCAATAAAGGTGTAATCCCGGAAACGCCTTGCATAATATTGACGTACAATACTTGTGAAATATTAACCTTTGGCGTGAATTTAGACTTTTTATCGAAACTATAATGCCATCTTTGGCGAGTTATTTGACGTGTGGCTAATAGTATCCGAAAACCGAATTTGAGTTTTAGATGCATTTTCCCCACCGATTGAAACTAAAATTATTTGATCGCAAACTACACTGCTAGTCACAAAATTCCATTCTAGTTTTGGTGTATTCAAATAATTCCGTTTTTGAGTTATCGCGTTTACATGTTTCTGAAAGTACAGACCGACAGACAATCAACCACTTGTTGGATTCAACTCAAAATGTGATCGGTGTCTACAGTATACATGTTAATTCTGTGTTCTGAATTTTATTCATTTACCTCTTTCGTTTCGTACTTATCATGTTAACGCATATTCGAAGAGCCGGACAAACAGATTTCCTCAACTGATTTTGCTCAAAATTTAATAGAAATTGGGTGTAAAGACCGTATGCCAAATTTCACCAGTCTGGCTCAAAGCGTTTTTGAGTTATCTTTGTCACAGATGGAAATTTTCCAAAATGTGTTTTTCGAACTCACGGAGATCTAAAACATGGAGATTCGTCAAAATCGCTAGTTCGAATTTTTTGACGATTACTCTACTATATGTACGAGAAAGTAAAAGAAAATTAACTAAAAAAACTATTGAAACCATGAAAATGGACTCGTTTTATTACAATAAATGACAGTTTTATATTACAAAATTTTAAATGCATTTTAAACATGTATTTTTTTTTTTTTTTTCTTTACACAGAAAAACTATGTTAGAACTACCGATATGTTGAAGAAATGAAATTGATAAGGTTTTCATTAAGTTTCATATTTCATTGTAGAAAATTAGGCATAGAACATTTTTTAAAAAATTGCCGAAATTAAGAACAAAACAGAGTGAAAATTAAACTGATATCATCTGAAATTTCTTAAGGAAACGTAATGAATCCTAGTTGAAAAAACTTTTAAAATTGGACCCTTACATATTAATGACTTTAGCGTCAAACAGGCATCATGATAAATCACATGACAACCTTCGTGAATTTTACAAAATCGTCTGCACACTATCAATCACAGTAAAAGAACATTTTCATAGCTGAAGATCATTATGAAATTCATCATCTGAGGAGAATTTGAAATCTTATGTTCTTATAACTGGATGCAGAAATAATTATTAATATGTTTGCAAAATAATTTAGAGAATGAAAATGCTTGTTGTTCTTCTCCTAAAATTAGTGAACTGTACGTAACATTTTTCTTTACTATGGAGCTGTTGATTTACGACTTACGAAGTATTCTTAAAAATATTAGAATTGGTTAATAATTTGCACTTTAATTTAAGCTTAAAAAATCTCAAAATAGCAGTATAATTACAAAATATCAGTATGCTATACACCTACCCGAAATTTATTTTAAATTCTATATTAATCTGCACTTATATTCGATACCTAACATAGATTGAAGATAAATTATGTTAATTTATCGATTTTAATTATACCTATATGTGAGCGTGTGTGTATGTGTGTGAGTGAGTGAATGGCCGTTGCTACTGGCCACTACACAGTATTATCCGAATATACAGTTAATTTCTGAGCACTTTACAAAACTAAAATCATTTGAGGGACAGATATCATTAATTTAAATGTCATTAATTCAACCTCTTTTGATGTGATCTTATCAACCATGAAGTATCAGTAAGTAGAATTGCATAATTATCTATCACTTGTCTACTGTTCGTTTCAGTATCCCCTGAATACCATTTTTCGACGATTTTATCTCTCTATGGGGTGAGTCGCTGATTTCAAGAATTTTTCATTCTTTGACATTCATTGATTTCTGCCCTATTAGATACTTTTTTTCCCCACTTCATATTATAATCGTGCTGTTTCCGACCATATAATTTTATTTTAATTCAAAATTGCTTATTGATTGCTTATATGGCTAGTTATAATCTATCTCTCCTGTGAATAGTTTACCTGAGAAGTCAGCCCCACTTAACAAATGAATCTTTAATGGAGAAGACGATACAATAATTGGTCATCATAAGCATGCACTATATCAGTTAAAAAATATTCTGTTAGATTTAAGTCTCTCACATAGGGAGACAATTTTACTCTAGAAATATCGGAACAAATCATTTCTTGATATAACACTTCAAAATTACAATACTTAAGTTTGTGGTAAATAGCATATAAACCAGTAACAGCGCTTCTACCCTAACAGCTGTTTTGGTATAATTGTTAAGTTATTCGACTGCTAACCAAAAGGACCCAAATTCTATCCTAGCGCATCTCATACCGCTTCAAGCTTACCGAATAGTTTTTATGATTTTCCGCTTTTTCAACACTACTAAATAAAGAATGCAAAATAGATTCCTCACTGATAACTTCATAATTCATTCTTTCTGCGCGTATTTTGATTATGTAGAGTTTTTGAGACCTTACATCATAGAGACAACGAATTAATATAGTTTCACTGTTCTCACGAATTTGAACTACTAATATTTGTAGATGAACTTAACGTAAGTTCATCTACAACGTTATTAATAAAGAACTATCTGTAATAATATTTTCTTCCGAACTTTTTTTCATTATTTTTATTATACGTACATTCATCATGCATATTACACATGATAGACAAATGTTTTCCATTGCATTTATAATAATTAATTGTAACGAGCAATATGTCTGAGTTTAGAATCCAAGCACTGTAAATTAATTCTGTGATTTAAAAAAATTTCCTTCTTTTTTTGGTCCTTCTCAAACTTACTATCTTGAGTCATATGCGATTTATCGCAAAAAGCGCATTCTTTATTTTTTTAATCAACCGGATATGAATTTCTTCTCGAATTATTAAATAAATCAAAACCAGATGGCCTATTTTTTTAACGAATATTATGATTCATCGGTTTTTTTTATTATGTTTTTCTAAATCGAAAGAAGAACGTGCAGTAATCAATTTTTGTTCCGATTCGATTTCCTTTTTAAGAACATTCAAGAGATGAGTCAGCCTATCACTTCCTGAACTTTCTGCTGCAATTTAATTCAGTTTGATTACGTTCGTAAATTCTTAATAAATCGCTTAGTAAACAAAACTCTACAAGGGGATAAAGCAATATAGCTGAAAAGTTATCTTTACTACTCCTAATGAATTTAATGCTCTAAATCTTGCTTCAGAATACTTTTGACCTTGAGGATTCGTGTTATTTATGAACGGAAAGAAGTTTTCTGAAACTTCTATCTGTAAATCATTTCTTTTCAAAGTGCAGTTTTAAGCATTTGACAGTTCCAACATAATTTTTTCTTGTTGACAGGAAAGATTCTACTGTCTTGTTGGCGAATACATACATCTGTGTTGTTTGCAGCAAATGCTGAAATTTATTATCGTCTATATTATCTTCGTCTTCATGAACCTTTTTAAACTGCCTCCTCCACACCATTGGAGCCATTCCTTAATGTTTCCATTAAAATATTTGAATTCCAACTCCCGAAGTTTAAATTTAATATGAATATTATCAACAGATTCTTTTATTACAGCAACATCTTGTTTTGTTTTTCTAACGTTTTTAATCTTCTCTAGTTTCGTTTTTGTTCCTAAATAATCTTACTTTCATCAGTAATTATTATTTCATAATCCAAATCAAAGTTTTCTTCCATGCATGTTCTATCGCTTTACAAAATAGCTAAAATCTTTGTATTTAAATCGTGTAATTCTTTAAATTTTGTTCTAAAAGAACTATCTGTGCCGCCAAGATAACTTATCTACTTTCTGTTTCAGAATCTTTATTTAAGGCTCTCGTAAAACTATTCTTCGTAGGAGTTCTTGACTTTTTATTGCTTTCGACATCCATTTCTAATAATACCTAAATTCTAATTCTAAATACCTCGAATTCTGAATCTATTTATGTAAATTCCATATAGTATGTAAATCCCAGCAGGAATACCAGATTTTGGGATTTCTAGGCTCCAAATTCAAAATATCTATATATAAGAGAAAATTTAATCTTACCTGTCTTTCCGGAAATTCTAAATCAAAAGAATTAAGTTATTTCAAATGAGTTACTCCACTAAACATAAATCATTAATCCAATAACGGTTGAACATTCTCTATTTTATTATCTTTTTTATTTTCTGGACGTGGGCACAAGCACATAATTATTTACATATTTCTTTCATGTGTACGAATTCTAATACATGGCACACAACCTGTTTCGTTTCGTTCTTATACTTCACTATATGAAATTAATGCAACTTTTTTTTTTTTTTTTTTTTTTGCCGCAGTGGCCTGGGTGTAAGGCTTCGGAACCGGAGGGTTTCAGGTTCATGACTCGATTTCAGTGAAGAACCTTCTGTAAGCAGTTCTGGTGCACGTTAAATCCGTCGAGGCCAAACGTCCTTCCGCTGGTGTGGTGTGAAGACATGGAGGAGGGAGGTGCCAACTCAGATGTCGCCCTTCTCATCTGATCGCAGTTCAAAATTACAAGGTCCGTTTAAAAATAGCCCTAGTATTGCTTTAAAATGGCACAATAATAAAACTAATTAAAACTCTAATTTTTAATAGTAGGTGAGCGAATTCACTACTTTGAATTAATCTTTTATGTATTGTATTGTTGTGTGCATTATATTGTGTACATCATTTTACTTCCAATTCACCTAGTTACTATGCACTGTTATAAGGACAAATACTAAAGATTGTTTTTTATAAAGCACCAAAATAAGAGGAGATATTCTTTCCAATTGTGTTTTTAATAAAATGATTTGTAAACAGGTTATTTAAAATTTTTTATCTTTTGTAATCAGAAGCTTTTAACTACTACTCGTTTCAGGATTCTGAGACCACCACTTTTTGACTCCACTAAGGGTTGATAACAGAAAAATGAGCGCTTTTCCTGAATTCTATGACTCTGATTTCTATTTTATTAAATGGTTTTACTTTCAATTTTTTTTTCTGCGTGTGTGTTTCTCATGTGGTTTTGGACCATTATAATTGGTAATTGTATAGTGATTGCTTATAGATAACTTCAAAAGGTAATAACGCCTTGAAGAATGGCTTAAATAATATTTTATATATCATCATCAAACACTGTGACCCCAAGAAACCGGTAACAGGGAATTATTTATTCCTGTCACACATCCTACGAAATGCGCCAGCTCAATTGCTGATGTTTCTGTTTGTGCCGTTAAATGATTCGTTAAGAAGCAAATGACCGAAATTCAAATTTTTCATGAATCTTTTTTGGAAAAAAACATTGATTGATGAATTTTACTACAGCGTTATGAGGTAAACTTTGTATGATTCTTATGGCAAGGAAACAAGGGTCGCTGTGGCCTGGTGGTAAGGTCTCGACTTCGGAGCTAGAAGGCCTCAGATTTGAAACCCGATTCCACCGAACCGTCGTGTAAGCGGGTCTGGTACAATTTAAATCCGTTGGTCCAAACGCCATCCCGCTGGTGTGGTTTGAAATGTTGGAGAGGGGGTACCAGCTCAGGTGTCATCCTCTTCATTTGACCACGGTTTAAAATTACGAGGGCCGTCCGAAAATAGCCCTAGTGTTGCTTTAAAACAGGATGTTAATATCAGGGCCGCCGCGTGGGGGTGACAAAATTGTTCACCGCACAAGGGCGCCTGGGCCAGGGGGGCGCCAAAATTTATAGTACTTATAGTTTTTTAATTTAATGTTACTTAAAATAAAGTTGTTAATTATACGCTTGCAATTTTGCATGTTTTATATATTCTAAGCAATAAAATGAGATTTTATTTTATATTTTAATATTATTTTACTTTTGTTTTCCTTTCTGCGGGTTGTTTTCTTTTGTGTAAAACAAAATTTGATTGCCGATACAAACAATAAAAACACGTTCCGTGTGGAGTTCGCGCTACCACACGGAACGTGTTAAAAATCTAAGAATTTGTAACATGTAACAACAGAAATTGGGAATGTTTTGTATCGGCATATATTTATTCTTTACGTGCTGTGAAGCTGTTGCGGCTCAACGTTGTTGTTTAGTTTGCTTTTTTTTTTTTATGATGGTGGCGGCGCCACCGTGCATTGTGTGCTCTTGAATTAACAGGAAATACCTTTATTTTTAATCATATGCGTAGTCGCTGCTCATAAAGAGCATACATTCTGTGAATTGCTTCGAATGCAAAGTACTGTTATTAATTGTTTTCAAATCGTTTTTTGTTTATAATTGCTCCAAAAAATAGGATTATCATTTAGAGGTAAATGAACAATCTAAATATATTATTAGTATTATTTTCATAGCAGTAAAAATTCATAAAAAGAAACAATTCATTAAGAAAAACTTTTATCTTTGAAATTAACAAAATAATTCAAGAAGCAACTTTTTATTTATCTCTATATAACCCAGAAAAATCTTACCCTTAATTGGGCAGAATTTGATTTATCTATTTCTGATATACAATTACAAATTCCAAATAATCGAAAAAAAATTACTAATAATTTTAATACTAATAATAGCTTTTTTTCATTAAAGTTTATAATGTACCTGAGATGTTTTCAATATTTCTATTGCTTATAACAAATGCTTTTTAGTAATTTGTATTAATATTGGTTTAATTTACTTAAATATTTTGAATCAGCAAAATGAAGAAAAAATTTCACATTAAATTCTCAGAAATAAATTTTCTGCAAAAAAAAAAAAAAAAAATCTAAAATTTTAGTTAAATTAGTTCCGTTATCTGAATCTTTATTTAGTAGCAAAGGACATAAAGGACATAAATGTATATTGAGAGAAAATCATCTGATGCAGCACATATAATTTGCAGCAGTGCAACAGAACCCCATAAAGGGGCGCCAAATTTCCATTTGAACAAGGGCGCCTAATACCCACGCGGTCGCCCTGGTTAATATAAATAAACTAAACTAAGCCAAGGAAAGAAAAGTCCCTCCTTTGAATAAATTTCTTCCATTTTTTAAAGAAACAATGAACTTCAAAAGAAGAAAGGAAGCTTTGCTCCAATTTCTTTATAGCGTTAGATTTAAACGGAAAAAGATGCCAAAATGAACAAAAAAGTAATACCCGGGCATTGCTTCGCTTTTTATTTGTCACTCAAATGCAACTAATTTTGCATTTCTTTATCGGTTATTACTTTCCGCCTTGTTGTAATGTGAGAATATATTAAAAAAATTTCAAAGGTTACGAAAAATATCAAATAACAGTTAAAAATTGCATTTCTGTGCCATAATATATTATTTATAGTCGCTACTTTTATAAGGGGACAGTGATCACTGAAATAAGCAAAAATCGGCATAAACATAATATTTTATTTTTATCGTATCCTCACAGAAATATATGTTTATATTCAACTAAAATAGTTTCATAAGATATATTGCTCAATAAAATAAATATTTCAAAGGTCAAAATTAAAAAAGCACATTTTAATTGCATTCCTCAAAATGATATTATAATTAGATTTATATATCTTTGAAACGTTCCAAGTGCCTTAATTTTTGAAAAAATTAAATAGAATTGATAATAAACATTAAAAGAAAATAACATATGCATTTTATATTTCGAGATTTTTTAGATAGTTAAAAGTCAATTTTAGTTTCGAAAAACATAAAATTCTTATGAGAATTCAGTAAGTATAGATAAAAATATTTCTAAAAACCTAACATTTAATTGAAATTATAAAATCATACGCAGTTTTATCCTAAATAAATTTATATTGAGTAATATGGAGAAAAAAAATAATAGAAAAAAAATTAAAAAAATGTGTCGGCTGGAATATTTTGAAATTTTAAAAAGTTATGCATCATCTTTTAATTTTTAAAAAATTATATTTCGCTTCAAATGTTTAAAAAAGGAAATTTGACTTATTTATTTTTTAATACATATACCTAAAAAAATTCATAACTCTTCGTGAAAAATTCCCAAAAATGCCTGATACACTGTCTCCCCTGGAAGTGAGTTTCTGTTCTTGTGGCAAGTTAATTTTTTTAGTAATTAGCTCATAGAATTATACTTATTGAATATAAGAAGCCAATGAAGAATGGAAAAATTTTTTTTCTTAATAAATATTTTGTAGGATTATAATTATTTAATTTTGCAAACATACTTACTTATAATTAATTCAAAATGAGCTCTACATTTTGTAAAGAGAAAAGGATCAATTTTGTTTATTTAGTATTTATTATTGTTTGTTTATGCATTATGAGATTTTTTACAAAAGATTCAAATTTTATAACATTAATCTGTCGTATTTGCAATTATTACAACACTGTTTATAATCATCATAAATGGAATAAAAACAATTGAAGCATTAAAACATTATTAAATAATAGATTTAATACTAATTTTTGGGTGCAAAAATATCTTACATTTATTCTATACATATGTGAAAACTAACAATTTAAAATAATTTTAATGATTCATGAAGTATTGATTAATAATTTAGATTTTATATTAGATTTTATTTTATTATAACACTATTTTTATCTGTATAAATTCATACATTTTTAATTTTTCACTTTTATATGAAAGACAGAAAAGCATCAACTAAAATTTAAAAATAATAAATTACAATCTTTCAACAAAAAAATGTAGGCCACGGTGACCTGGTGGTAAGGTCTCGACTTCGGAAAAGGAGGGTTTTAAGTTCCAGGCCCGATTCCATAGAAGAACCGTCGTGTTAGCTGGTCTGGTGCACGTTAAATCCGTCGGGGCCAAACGTCCTTCCGCTAGTGTGGTGCGGAAGTTTGGAGAGGGAATGGGTGCCAGCTCAGGTGTCGTCTGCGTCATCTTCTCATGGTTCAAAATTACGAAGGCTGCCCCAAAATAGCCGTAGTGTTTATTTTTAAAAAACGGGACGTTAATAATAAAACTAAAATCAACAAAATATTTCAACCTTCTTCTTCTTGAATGTCGAAATTAATAACTTCTTACAAATATAAGAAGAATAATAAGAATTTCAATTTTATAAAAATTTCTTTTGATAAGCAAGAATATTTTATTACAAAATAGTACACAAGTTTTCGAATGAAATACATTGTTATTATTTTTTTTAAAGATTTGATGCTTACAAAGATGACAACAGATTATAAGTGACTTTTAAAATGTTCGCTGTTATTTTTCATTTGACCTGTCACATTAACATTCTGATTTGTCAAATATTTTTTATTTTATCGAATTAAAGCGCTGTTCTTTTTTTTTTTTTTTTTTGAAAAGAATTTTAAACTTTTTAGAACGAATGCGAAAATTAAGCCTATATCTATTCTGACTTTTAAATATAATAATTATTTTTTATAAATTGCATTTAAATATATTATTACAGTTTTTAATTTTTGTTCGGTTTTAAAAATAATAAAAAAACCTAATATAAATTTTTGTTATTAAGATATACATTATAACATTTGATTATAAATGATAATAGATAATTATTATTTATAAGAATAATTATTCTCATAATAATTCATAATAATAATTATTAATAATTCATAATAATAATTATTAATAATTCATAATAATAATTATTAATAATTCATAATAATAATTATTAATAATTCATAATAATTATTCTCCTATAGAATAATTATTCCCATAATTATCTATACAATAATTATTCCTACAATTAAATGTATTATAATTATTCGTATAATCATAATTGTATCGATGTACTTCAAGCTTTTAATCACGGGTGAAGGGGAAAAAAAAAACTTAAACAATGCAAATTTAAAACAAAATGCATTGTTACAGTAAAAGTTCCTTTTTACAGAAGTAATTTATCATGAGCTAGAAACAGCAGCAAAGGTGATAAAGCGATCTATGTAAAGATGTAAATATATGCATTTTCCGCTTCTTTGAGTAATGCCAGCAAGATAAATACAAAAGATAGGGGAGAGCACATGGTCTGTAGAGATTGAGAGCGCAGATGGGCCTTCTTTTGTCAGAAACTTCACCTGGATCAAAAAGGGGAAATTTGCCTGTTGCTGGGCTACTTCTATTGTACAAATTGTTAAGGATGTTTTCTGCCAATCTGAGCTTGAATTGTCGAATGGGGGAACCTTTAAGGTTTTTCCTATCTCTGCATTTCGCTGAAACCTGAACTATAATTCAAGTTCAGTTCTTTTTTGGCTATGAAAGCCCAGATGGGGCACGCAGAATGAATGGGATGCAGACCTATTCGTCGTCGAGAGAAAGTCTAAGATTTCTACATGCGAGTGAACATTGGACTTCGAAAACCTCATTGTATATTTTCCTGAAAGTTTGAACATGGGATTTGAAATTTATCATTTATGATATCAAGCTCATTTTTACTGACTAGTATAACGAAGTATGCAAAGAGAAATGAAATTTGGTTGCATGTCTTTACAACAAATTTGTCGATTTTTATCAGCTCTATTGACATGAAGACTGTCTGGCAATTCGAGGACAAGTGAGCGCGATAGACAATAAATAGCTATACAAATAAAATTGGTGTACTGCTTTGCATCTAAAATTAGATACTTATCTAATTTTGAATTAAATCCGTCAAAGAGTTGATCATTTGTTGGTCTGTACTTTTGCATACATGTAAGTATGATAATGTAAAGACACAACGACTTAGATCTGTAGTGAAAGCATATAAGCCAGTTAACAACTACACTACACGAGCAATTGCTTTTGTATCATGGTCATGTTACTGGACTGAGAACCACAAGATCCCAGGTTCTATCCTCGCACATTCCAAGCCGCCACATTGGTGACCTCGGACGATGAACCTTCAACCTTCGTACAGCTGTTGTGGCGCCATCTACCCACAGCAAACCAAAGTCGTTAGACTCATTTGACGCAGCAACAGCATCAGCAACCACTCACCCACACACGCTCGCCATAACGCTTGGCGTTACTCAAATGGGTACAGGCGCATTAGAATCAACAGCTAATACAACACCACTCAACAGCCATATCGTTCGTCTCACCTCCGACTCACTGGAGGGAGAGTCTGTAGTGAAAGCATATAAGCCAGTTAACAACTACGCTACACGAGCAATTGCTTTAGTATCATGGTTATGTTACTGGACTGCGAACCACAAGGTCCCAGGTTCTATCCTCGCATATCTAAATCCGTTACAGATCAATGAAATTTGATATGTAATCGTGATATTAAAACTGATTTCGGTTGGAAAAAAAGCTTTCACAGTACATATAGGGTTTTCTTCACCGTACTATGAAGCACAAAACTCGTATGCGGGTGTCTGGAAATAAAATCTGACTACTTGTGGCATTGAAAGTATTGCCCATTATCCACTATTTTTATGTGGGAGGGGATGATATCTATATTAGTGAGCATACTGGAAAGTAGCGGAAAGACCATTCCTATTAGTTAAATTGGATAAGCTTCTTTTTTTTTAAAATTAAATTCAAGAAAAAAAATGATATATTTATTAAGTGTAGCAGTTGCATTACTCTTATCTTCTTTTGGATACTAGATGGCGATGCCTGATTAGGCCATCCCATCGTGCATTGCGATTGTAATTAGAATGCGATGTGATGCTGAACTATGAAGCCGCTCGCGTGAATGCCTTGTCTTTGTGTTTGTGCTTGTTTAGTGTGTGAATGTGATTATTAAAATAAATGTTCCTAAAAACATTCGTCCTGTTGCTTCCTGCACGGGATCATAATAATCTACATACCACCACATTGGCGCCCAACGTGGGGCCCGACGAAAAAGAATTTCTGATGAAACGGAAGTGAAGTCGTCCCGACGATCACAAGAAAATTTTCCCGCCCCATGATGCAAATGGTGAAACGTGTCGTCCTGACACAAAATAATTTTTCCCATCCCGGGAATGGTTCATCATTGTGTTCCAGTGAAATGATGAAACGAAAGTGAAATCGCAAGAAAATTTTCCCGCCCGCAGCAAATTATGAAACGTGTCATCCTGACACATGTCATCAGTTTTCTCATCCCGAAAACGTGTCGTCCTGACACATGTCATTTTTCTCATCCCGAGAACGTGTCGTCCTGACACATGTCATTTTTCTCATCCCGAGAACTGCTCATCATTGTGTTCCAGACATCAGTCCTCAAAAATGAATCAGCGTCTGCCATCTTCGCTTCCTTGATGTCCTAAGGAGTATTCCAGAATACAGTTTTAAATCCTAACTCGTACGGGACGTCGGCTCCTGTACCGAGTATAATTTATTATTTGCGCATCTCCAGCAAAAATCTGCATTTAAATCCAGTGAAGAAAGTGTGTTTCTGTTTTTCAAATTTACAGCACGGAAAAATTCATCACTTTTGTTTTGGTGGTTCCTGTCCGTACCTGTTCTCAGACAAGTTTTGTTAACACTTGTGCCTTTTTTTTTTTTGTTGTTGTTGTTGTTTAACTTGAATAACATCCAGCATTTGTTTCGTTGAAATACATTCTAGCAACATTCTTTCATGTTTGAATACACCAAAATGTTTCGTCTTCAGTGAAATGTTTTCATACTGTTTAATCTATACTTATAATAAAGCTCAATGTGTGTGTGTGTGTTGGCGCTCTACAGGCCAGGTCATTTGACATACAGCTATCAAATTTAGTACATGTATACCTTAGAGGTCGGGAATGTGCACCTGGGGTCCCTTTTTTTGAAATTTTAATTAGAATTTTAATTATTAATTAAAAACTAACTTTCCCGCCAAAAAAATCTTCCATTTTCCCCACCGCCAACCTTTCCGCCAAAAAAAATCTTCCATTTCCCCCACCGCCAAATGAGTAAGGCTTCCGTTTCTTTTTTCTCCCAACAGTAATGAGGCTAGGGTTAATATTTTTCGGCGGATTGTTTTAAACGATTCTGTTTATTTTCTTAATGTTTTATGCATTTAAAATTAAACATTGTTAATTAATCTATGTTTCAGATTCATTCTGAAGTACTTTTGAATTAAAATAACACAGAATAAAGGAAATTAAAAATGTATAATCTGCCTAGCGTTACCCTAATTGGCGTAGAAAAATTCACGCATTTGCGTTACCTAACTGGCGAAGAAAATTCACGCATGCACATTGTTCTGATTGTTGTCATGACAACCACTTTCAACGGATGATTTAAATTATTTTTAGGTTAGTTGCATGCTTTTGTAAGTAAATTGTATTTATGTTAGTTATATATTTTTTGTATATGCTTATAGTTTTAAGTACATCGTTTTTTAAGTAGTTTTTTTAACCTGTTTTCAATGATTTAAATTATTTTTAGGTTAGTTGCATGCTTTTGTAATTAAATTGTATTTATGTTAATTATATATATTTTTTATATATGCTTATAGTTTTA
This sequence comes from Argiope bruennichi, assembly GCF_947563725.1. Classification (NCBI taxonomy): domain Eukaryota; kingdom Metazoa; phylum Arthropoda; class Arachnida; order Araneae; family Araneidae; genus Argiope; species Argiope bruennichi. Next base: position 76,027,069 of record NC_079160.1, read on the forward strand.
AGTACATCGTTTTTTAAGTAGTTTTTTTTAACCTGTTTTCGACAGATTATTTTAAACGATTCATTTTATTTTCTGAGTGTTTGATGCATTTAAAATGAAACATTGTTAATGAATCGATCCATTCATGATGAATCTGAGAAAATTTTGTTGACAAATTCTTGAGATATTACATAAATTAAGAAAGATATTCTTTAGTGCCCATAAAGTTTAAACGCTCAGTGACTCTATTATCAGTAATCATATTATTAAAAAAAATGCTTTGTTTCAGTAAAAAATATTATTATATTAATTGCAGATTAATCCTTTACACTTTAATTTAAAGCATAAATTCTACGAGGGGTAACAGAAAATTAGAGAGATACATATCACGTTATGACTGAAGGCCTTTATAATATTTATAATATATGACTATCAAAATTTGAAGTTTTAAAATATTTTGCTGAAGAATCTATTAAAGTTGGAATTGCATAAAATATTTAATTATTAAAATTTTAACGAACATTAAGATTGGCGAACCGGCTGGTCGCCAAAGGCAGCTAGTATTTAATAATTTCCAAGTTCTGTTTTTATAGTCTATTCATTGTTGCTAGTTTACATATTGAAATATCTGTATTGTTTTGTTATTTGATCTCAATCATTGAAAGTGCGTAATAATATATCTTTTAAATATTAAAGAATATAATATAAATTCACTATATTCTATATAGTGAATTTCAAGTTGTTGTTGTATTTCTGTATTTTAATTAAGCACGAAGTAATTTATCGTACTTGACACATTCTTGGTCCGTAAGTTTGTGAACCGAAACCAAAACTGTCTGTTCTCGTTTTATGATACCATTTTATGTGCCCTTGAGTGATGCGCCAAGTCTCAATAAGTATTCATAAGCTCAGTAGCTTTCAAAATGATTAATCTAAACAAGTATTAAATATGTTTTCTTTTTTTCAGTTGTATGGTATTTTGGTATTATGATAAACTGTTCTGATAGATTTATTATTATTTTTTTTTCAAAGTAACGATTCAGCTTATACCATCTTCAAATCGTATAAAATGTGCAATTTTATTTCTGATTCTCAGAATGTTATTTTTATGGTTAAGAATTCTTAAATCTAATCCTTTTTCAGTACTTGCGCAAATTTAATTGCAATATCTGCTTTTCTTTTATTAAATGTGTATATATACTTGCCGTTAAAATTAACAATTGAAATAATTTGAATTTAATTTCTGTCTTTATGTGTTGCTTCATCTAAAATATAAAGTTTTTGAACATAAATATTTTTTTTTACATTGCTGAAAATATATTTATCTCCTAACTGAATATTATAATTATTTTGCATTCTTAAAAAAAAATGGAGATTTAAATCATTTGTGTTCTACCTACTTTATTGATTTTTTTTTTTTTTGTATATTCAAAAGAGAGGGTAAGTATGTAACTCAGAGGTTCCCAAACTTTTTTTTCTCGGGGACCACTTTCAAAGTTTTACTATTTTCGGTAGACCCCCTGCTGCTACATTTCTACTGTATTCCCAAAACTACTTAAAAATATCACCCTAAATTGGGGGTGTTAAGAAGAAAAAAAAAGTAGCACATTTTCTTGTGTCCTATTTATTAAAATAATACTCGTGGGTATACAAAATTATAAACATTTATTATTACAAACAATCAACAATTGACAAAAAATCAACAATGAACTTTGAAATGTAAATTAACAATAAAAAATAGTCATACTTTTAATGAGACGGATGTACTTGATGAATTGACAGCAAAATATCAATATTTGGCTTCAGTTTTGTAAGAAGTAATCTCAAATCTCCCCGTACTGTGATGTTCAATCTGCTGGTTCCCTGACCCCTGGGGGTCAGGCTGGTTCTGACCCCTGGGGGTCCACCTGGACCACTTTGGGAACCTATGGTGTAACTGATCCGACATATTCATGCCGTCCCGGTTCGGGCATGGTTGTTCATCTATCTGTGAGGTGAGTGAATGTGCCGCCTTGTAAAAAGGGGTTGTGCAAGCGAATGTGACGCATGAATAACTAAGACTCTAAACCAAAGGCGCTCTCTTGGCTTAAAATCGTTGACTTCATCAGCGGGCTTGTCTATGACAAGTGCCATAAGAAATAACAACAACAACTGGTGTCCACTAGCAACAAAGCCCAGGACCAATCCTTAGAATTGTGTGATTCAGATCTAGGCATAGCTTACTTCTCACATAAACACTGTTGCATATTCTAGAGTCTGGTAGTTTCTATATCAGCACAGACAATGAAAAAAAAAATATTGCATACCCGCAAGCATTGTGAATTTAAACATGTTAAAAAAAACGAGTTTTCTTTTTTCTTCCTTTTCCATTTAATCGGATTATGTCATAGCAACGCGTAGCCAAATGTAACTAGTAATAAAGTGTATTTCAATTAAGTAATTATTATAACTTATAATTTTTAAAAATTATATATGCAATTAATTTACTAATTACTTGGAGCTCCAAAGCACAAGAAAGTTAAAAAGTAAACGATATATATATTTTTTATTTTATGCTATGCATATTATTTAGCTTGAATTATTCTACTTCTTTAATATTCTTTTTCAACGATATCATTCCTAAATGAAATTTTATACTAAAGCGGAAGTATAAAATCGCAAATTAAGCGAAAAAAATTAAGAACTATTTGACAAAGCCTATGCACAAGAGACGCTACGCGTAAAGAAGCATTAACAACTATGGCGCGCAATGGAAGACCTAGCTTACCTCAAGCAGATCACGTGACCACAGTAGGAGATGGGCAAATCCATCGCAAACCATACATTTCGGCGGTTTGAGGGTGAGGAGAGGAGCTTTAAGGATAAGTGCCATTTACACCTAGAGTTGTATCTCAACGCTTAGTCTGTTAGGTGTGAAAAATTGTTTTTATCGAAACGGTGTGGCGATAAATTAGCTCGATTATTTCACTACTGGCCCGACCCAATCGTCAATTCTATGCGATGTGGTTTTAAACGGGGGGCCCAGGATATAAAGCGAGGACATCTTTGGTAATAATTTGTTTTATATCTACTTCTAATGCTGTTTTTACAGGGTTCTGATATTAAGGAATCTTGAACTACATTTAAGAGTAATTTATGGCATGACGAATATTTCTGTTGATATATTATCTTCAAAACTAGTGATATACTAATTTCTGTAGGCAAAAAATTTTCTAGTAATGTCTTAACTTATATACCTGTACAAAAAAAAAAAAAAATTACGAATAATGTGAAAACATATTTTTCATTAACATTTAATGGCCATTGTTACTGCAGAAACTTATATACCTGTACAAAAAAAATAAAAAAAAAAAATACGAATAATGTGAAAACATATTTTTCATTAACATTTAATGGCCATTGTTACTGCAGAAAGAAGAGATGTTCCCCTTGAAACATGTTTATATCATTGTATGAATCTTTATCTTTGCATCTTTATTTAAGTTATGGTGCGTGATTTTAAGTTATGGTGCAAGAACATTTTAATTCTGTAATATAAATTTTGATTATTGAAAGATTGAATTTTAAACCATTTGTCATACAAAATGCATGATGCATCCAATATATTATATATAAAGAATGGTTTTTCTACTATAATCATTCTGTAGAAGTATTTTCAGTAACATGATTAAAGTAAAAAGTAGATGTTATTGATTCAGAATTAAAACTATATTTTGTATTTGTATAATGTTTTCTGATAATTTGAATTTTCTGCAATTCCAATTTAAAAATACTTATATCTAGGCAATTTTGTCCGACATTAATATCCCATTTGCAAAAACCATATCATGTTTTCATATCATAAAAGCACACATATTTAAGATATTGCCAGGAAATTTATATGTTTTGCATTAATTTTCTTTTAGACAATTGCAGCTACATAAATTCTAGAAATGTTCATACAATTGAAACTATTTTGTAAAAAGAAAAAAAATCTATGTAAAATATTGTAATAATGATTAAATGTATATTCGCAGTACTTTTCCATTAGCCGGGCGCAAGCGAAAAATCGCCAAATAATGTAGAATGCCGCAACATTCGCTTTTGGTTCACAATCTGTTAGCCGGGCGTAAGAAAATAAATCGCCAAATATTGTAGAATTCCGCCGAATTTCTTACTTCAAATTCGCGTTTGGTTCACAATTGGCAACATTTATGCCCGATGAACGGAAAAGTACCATAATTTCTAAGGAGATATTGTAGAATAAACCAACTGTTCAAAAGCAGTTGGAATTTGAATCTTTATAATTTTTTTTTAATTATAAAAAGTAACATACTGTAGTATTTATGGAAATATAGTGTTCAAGCTATTTAGGTAAATAAATACTTCTTGTAGCTACTTTTGTTTTATTTTTATATTTTTATCAAATTTTAATTATGTTTGCCATATTTATAAATGATATTTTTTTTTATATTATTATTTTTTTATTCTTTAGAAGATATACAAATCTTGCTTATCATTTTTTAAATGTAACTTGCACATTAAATGTGTGTCTTTATTTACTGCAAAATCCACTTGATAATGTTAATTTAAATTTTATGCTGTAAATTATAGTAAAATATTCCAATCCAGTAAACAAAAACTTTCAGTATTGGTATCTTATTTCAGTTATATATGGAACAATTTCTTTTTTATTGTATGATTTTTTAAAGTTATATAGAAAGTATTCTACTTCCAATGTACGTAATGAAAATACTTGTTATTATGTATATTTTAATTCCACATATTATACAAAGACAATCTTTGTTAAACCGACTCAATCAAATATTACTACATATATGTTTTCATTATAAATTGTGAGACAGTTGCATATTTAATACAGTAAATAAATAGCAGACTATAGTTAATACTGTGACGTTTCTTAAGAGCAATAATGGTCAACAACCTTTTAGTGCAATATGTTTTTGAATAAGTAATTACGTGCACACATCACATACACATATATAAAGTGGTTTCAGCATTTAAATTTGTTATCAGGAGGCCATATTCCTTTAAACACATCACACACACCGTTTACCACACAACACCATTTTCACATCACTCCATCATGCCGTCTTTCATTCTAGTCTTTCTTAGAGTTCGTTCATAGAGGGCACTAGTCATTACAATACTTTTTTTTTATTGCTAATTGCTTATAAAAGAAATGTCCAGCTGGTTTTCAGTTAAGTGAATTCATATAGATTCCAATTTTAAATATGTTTATTCGATGCATCAGGTTAGGATGCTATTGTTAGCGTTTGGGTGTTACTTTAAGTAAAATCCTTGTATTTTATTTTAATAAATATTTATCCTATACCCCATAAATGAATATGTACATTGGTTTCCATGTTAATTGAGAGTATATTGAGTCCTATATTCAGCAGCCATTCATATTGTTCATATCAGTATCCTGAAATTATCACTTTTTAATGATTCTATCTAATTAAGGGATGATAATTGAAAGGATGATCATATTTTGGGAATTGATTATTCTTTAATGTTGATTTCTGCTCTATTTGATACTTTTTTTATTCAATTCCCCAAACCACCACTTGTATGTGAGTATTGTGTCATTACTACTATGCTATTTTATTATGGCTAATCCAAGTGGCAAAATAAATAAAGTTTCTGGAGTGTCATGAAAAATATTTTACACAGTATCACTAAATGTAACCGAAATTATCTGCCACTGTTAATTTCAAAATGTTATTGAAAAATTCAATAACAAAAAAAAGTTTTAACATTAAAAAAAAAATTATTTTGTTAAAATGTAAATCTTCCATTTGTCCTTCATAATTTAATGTGTAGACCTCTTATAGTGAAAAAAAAAATTTTTTTAAAGTATTTTATTGTGAATTGCAATCTTTTCCTGACAATAATAGGAATAATTTGCAGTTTTTATGCCTCCCAAGTTCATGCATAATCCAAATTCACCATATTGCTAAATATAAACATCTCCGCCATCTGTCTTTCCTCTCACTCCCATCTTTACTTAATACATGAATCAGAAGCATATGCAATAGCACGTAGAGTTTTCAAATCAGAGTGAACAGTATCTTGGTTTTCTTAACGATTGATAACTGTAATGAAAACAAACATATAATTTGCTTTAGAAATATCAATTATTATGTAAATATTTAAAGCAAGTTTTAGTCAAATTATTTTTGTTTACTTTATTTTCTTAACATTTTCAGACTTGCTACAACTTTGTTTCTAGATTGTTGATTCCAACCTTATTATGCATTTTTTTAAAATTTTGTTTTTGTCTTGCAATACATACAAAACTACCAAAAATATAATTTTTTTTTCATAGAAAGGAAAATATTTTTCCATAAATAATAATAAAAAATGGAAAAGGCTATTTTCATTGTGTTCTTTTAAAATATCATAGTATAAAGTTTATTTCCCCCTTTAAAGTCAAACAACACAAATGAAGTTTGTAAAATGATGAAATATATTATATGCTTTTGTAAAATGCTTTAGTTTTAAGAAGGTTGCAGCACTATTTCTGTTAATAAGTAGGAACACCATGCCAATGGTGTAACTGAATTGCTATCTAGATTTCTAAAAAAAATTGCCATGAAAAATTAAGATTTGTTTGTAAATTAAGTTGAATAAGTTGATTGCAATTAAAATTTTATACAATACTGTTGTTATTGCAGTTAATAAAATATCTATTAACTAACATTGAGCTGTAGCTAAATTCTCAATTCTTGAAAACAGAAGTTCTACAGATTTAGTATATATAGAATATAACACTAATATGTTATAATAGTGTGTATATGTGTGAGAGAGAGATTTATTCAAATAATACACAGAGTTATCAGTAGCATTTATGTAAATATCTTTGTTTGCATTGAACTAATTTTAAAAAGAATTAAACTCATTTGTTGCCTCACTTACATAAAACAAAATTATAAGTATTACTCTATTTAGTAACTGAAACTCAAAATAAGTGTACATAAACCTGAAAATAGAAATTCTTTCACTCAATAAAATCAATATTTGTGAGATTGCATTTATATTTAACTTAATTTTTTTAGATAATTATTGATACATTAATGCATACTTGACTTTAAACAATTTATTAATTTTTTTTTAGTTATCATGCAAGATTTTTTATCACAACGTAGTTAAAAATTGAATAAATATTCTTTGAATCATTCCTGTTGTTGGGGCTTTAATTCTCATATTTGGATAATGGACAAAATTTAAAACTGTTGTTGTATGCTCATCTTTAATTAGAATTAAACAGGATGCAAGGTTAAAATTAGGATGAATTAATATGCAAGTTGAAGGTACAAGCACAGCGTCAGCAGTCCTAATATATCTTATTGCCGCCATGGAAGAACAAACTTTTTGTATAATATTTACAAATATTACACATGTATTGTATAATACATTAAATCTATAAATAATCATTCAGAAATATATTGTTGATCTAGAAGAATTTATTATATTATTTAAATGAACGTATTAAATATAGATGATACTCAACACAGATTTCTGTGAATAAATTTCAAGTAAAAAAAAAAGAAAGAAACATTAAATTAAAATTAGTTTGGTTCTGCATGATTATGGAATAAATTATTCAACCCATGCCAAATCTATTAGACTACTATGATATAAATGCTATAACATCTTTTGTATTTTTATCAGTAAGCATCATTTTAGATTTAAATTGAAGTTTAAAAATAAAGAAAGAAGTATGATCTTAATGCTTTTCCTGAGTAGTTAATAAACTTTGTGATTTCAATTTCTTTTTTTTTTTTTTTTTTTTTTTTTTCTCCCAGTAAGCACGTCAAAAAAAATTATTTTTTTAGATTGATATTAATATTGTTTTCTCATTTTTTAAAAATAAAGACAATCTTTATCCTTAAGTATTGATTATATATTTTCTACTCATAAATTTGTTACTTAAATTAAATAAGTCATTTAATTTATTTCATTATGCACATTACAGATACGAATTCTTTTAGTTTATCACTATAAATTATTTAAAAATTATAGGTTTGCTATTTACAAGACTTTAACATGTACTTCTTTAAAACTACTTAGCACAAATGGAGTATAACGACTAAATAAAAGTCAACATGCATGAAATGGATAATGATTTGTTTTATTATCATATAACATATTTTGTAATTTAAATATCAACTTCTTCATTCACAATGTAATTTATACATTTCTAAAAATTTTACATAAGATGTTTATGAAAGGCATCAAAAGAACCTGCAAAATAATGATGTTTACAAAAACATAAAAAAAGTGATTTAAAAATAGACATTAATAGAGAGAAATTTAAAATTAAAGTTAATCGATTTTTAAATTTTTTCAGTCATTATATAACACTGTTTCTAACAAAAAGAACGGTATCCATATTCACGTACAAAAGCAATGATAATGTTTTCCTCCTGCTTAGTGGAAAATGATTCAATTGAACAGGAGGAAGTGTTGAGCTACTGCTCAGCATTTAAAAGTTGACCGGGTGCCCCTCTGTCTCAAATGTTTCTACCTGTTAAAAGTACAGCTTGTGATGGATTCATCCATTTTATAGAGATAATTATTGCGATAGAGACTCTATTCCGATGTGTGAGATAACAATTCGATGGCTCAATCCCTTGAAAGCACAATTGTTTTTAGAAACTTGTAATTGACTGACATTATTTAGTCTGAAAGAAGATTGTGCGTACACTGGAAGAGTGGACTGTAGTAAGTATTTGTCTCTACTGGACGTGTACTTCTTACTGTATAGTTTTTGCTGGATGGCTTGTAGTTGACTTAGTGTAAACCTACCTTTACTTTTGAAATTAAGTCATTGGTTAGTACATCAAAATTTCGATAAATTATTAAAAATGTCTATTAGACAGGTATCCTTTCAGTATTATTATCATTGTACTTTGTTAATCAATACCGAAAGAATCCTGGATGAAATATTCTTGTAAACAGTGAAGACTGTTAATTTTTATTGCAATGAAAGTTTTATTAGGAAATTTAATTAAAAATTGTTTCAAAATTATGTATAAAATTGAACGGCATTATAATGTAGTTAAAAATATACTTTTTCAAATGTTAAGATAGTGTAACAGTCGTTTTTTAATTCAATATTTTGGAAAGTTATGGTGGTAAATGTCAAAACTCCATTAAATTTTAAATTAAAATTGTATTAAGATTTTTTTTTAAAAAAAGGTCAAAAATAACATATTTCCACATTCCATTGTAAATATTTGCTAAATTGTTAATATATTTTAATTGATAGATAGATATATTAATAGATATTGATTGTATAGAGTGAAATTTTGACATATTTATACTATGGTTAATTAGGCATAAAATAACAAAAAATTTTGCAAATTCAGTATAATTTAATTTCCAAATGAAGAAATGCCCAGGAGCTTTGAATGCAAGTTTAGAAAAATGATCTTTTTAATAACCACATTGTACATATTAATGAATTTTGAACTAAAACATGTAAAGGAAATTACTTTTTAGAAAATCTGGCACTGTTTACAATTTATTCATAATTTGCTTTACTTAAAATAAAATTTGCTTTTATATTTTAACTTTAAAAATATTTTTGAAACTTTTCCCTCTTTCATCAAATATGGTCTTTGAGGTTACTACAATTTATTTCATGCATAGCATTATTTTTATGCAAGATTTATATATTAATTGCTACATTTTAAAAGAAGAAAAATTTGTAAACTATGTGCTTTTTTGTCATGCACTATAATACAGCTTTAACCTAAGATTACTGTCAAATTTTTTTTAATTGATTGGAAAAGATTATTTCATGAAACATTATTTTGTATTGCATGAGAAATCCATAAGATCTTTTTTTTTTTTTTTTCCAGGATTTTGCAGAGGACTTGCTTGAAAATAATTTCCATTCTGTCTAGGAATTTACTTTAAAAAAAAATGGAAGCACCTGTTAATGGTTCGAAGATTGTAGTCCCTTTCGTGCCATCACTTTTGCACTTCTCATTGGTAAAGGTAGCTTTTCCATTGTTCAAAAGCTTTGATAATGCAACTTGGTGTATCATCATGGAAGAAATGAAGCGCTCAAGTCCTGCAGAATTTAATGAAGCTAGGTCTGAAAATCCTAAGGTAAACAAAGCAAAGGAAAAGTTACTTCACATTCCTTCACATTTAAGACTCGGAATATTAGAAACAATTATGGGCTTGCATTCTGCTGTCGCACAATGGCGTATGAACCATCCACTTTCAGATGATTTTCCTGAACTTCTTTTCTTTAAAACTGATGGAACAGTTGATAGAATTAAGACAGTTCAGCAATTGGTTCTGAAGGAAGAAATAAATATCGAACAGAGGTTTGATTTGGCGTGCTCCTATTTCTTGGGCAATACTATACACACTTTGTGGGCAGAAATGAAGAGATCTGGTAAGGCAGCCAAATCTTTGACAACTTATAATCCTGTTTCACGTTTTTGGGTTAGAAGGATGCGTCGTAAATATCGGGTTCCGTGGATATATGCCGTTCAATTACAACTTGACTTTCCTGATGAATTTTTGAGTAGTCCGACACCAAGATTCAGTGCTTTCTTTCCTTTCTTGCGGCCAAAAGCCAGGGAGAGGTTTCTTATCTCTTTAATGCAGACCACACCAGATGATTTCCTGTTATGTCTGTATGGAGCAACTAAAGAAGAAGAATTGCAAATATTGGAAATGGATACTCCAAAACTCCTTTGTCTCTATTTGGATTGGCCACTGCAAAGTTTCTTCCTTGAAATAGTAGAAAAATTGTGGAATTTTATTGATTCTTCTCTTTTTAAAGCAGTACTGGAGGTTATTTACTCATACAGTATGAGCAGGAAGGATTTTGATTATGACAAACTTTATATGGACTTTTGGGAAAGAAGCCCTAATAACTTGAAGGAAGAAGCAATGGCGTGCCCAGTTTTCGGCAACAAACTTAAATTGTATTACGATTCAATTAGGAAGAAGCAAAAAGGTGAATTTTATAAAGTGGCAGGTCCAAAGAGGAAAAGATATGAATTACCTCCTGATCTCGAGCATGCAATAAATGTGTCAGTAGACTGCTTTTTTGCCAACATGTTTGGTCATCTCTTTGATTGAGATGAACCAGCGATATAAGATTATCACCTTCTCAAAAAATGCTATACAAATTTTTCTATTGCATATGAAAAAATGCCTTCATCTTCCAAAACATTAAAATGTCATCTACACCATTACAACTTGAAGCTACATTTTTTTTGTTAAGTGTTCAAAGATCTGAGTTTTTGGATTGACTATCTTTTCCTACAATGTCAGAAATGTTTTACATTATATTTAACATATCATTTTTTATTCTATCTCACTAAAAAGTGTGATAATAGTTTAAAAGTACTATTTGGTTTAAAAATATTATCGTAAGTGAGTAGAATTTCATTATGTTTTCAATTTCATGATAGTAGGTTGTAACAATATTACTTTGTAGACATGACCACATATGATACTAACATTACTGATTTCTGTCAGCATTGGAGTTTGTGTTAAGCATTTCTCTGTCCATTTCATTGTAACAATTCCTTCATTTTGTGAAAATTAAAAATCAGATTAAGAAAAATAAATATCTAAAAGTTATATTTGAAATATCTTTTGGCTTGTCTTGTCTAAGGCAGTGTTTATGGTACTTGGTTTTTAAAAAATGAAAGATATTAATTATGCATTTCAATAAATAATAATATATTTTAATTCTGGAAATTTATAAAATTACACTTTCACTTCAATTTAGTAATGGTGCATTTTACTATTTGATCCACTATTTTATGGCCAAAATTTTATTTATTTATTTATATCACAAAATTTTTTGCATGATTTTCTATATAAATTATACTACATGATTCTCATCTTTGGGAAGAAATGCTCTGCTTTTTATTAGAGATAAAATATTTCCTTTATGCATTTTAATAAAAATTGTATGGATGAAGCTGGATTCAATTTAATTCAATAAAACATAATTCTATATGTAGGAGTTTTATTCTAAAATAATATTTCATTATTTTTTTATTATTGGCTTTTTTGATATAATTATGTTGATGTTTTTAAATAGTTTTTTTATATTGTAATTTTTAAAATTTTGAAGAAATGTATGAGTTTTTAAAAATTTCAAATGGGATAAACAATTATAAGCTCAGTTGATTACTGGTTTTATGTAAATGTTCATTGTAATATTTTTTAAGAAAATGAAATTTTAAAATATTAGAAATATATTTATCTATATAGTACCAAGCGATTCTTTTTACTGAGGCAGAGTACAGAAGTTTTACTCTCATAAGTATTTGAACCAACTCATTTAATGGAACTGTGGTGACCTGAGATAAGGTCTCAGTTTTCTGATCAGAAAGTTTCAGGTTTAAAATCCTGATCCCCAAGAATTACCTAGTCACACCTGAAAACAGGTATGATGTATGTAAATCCATTGGGCGCAGGTGTTTCGCTAATGTGGCATGAAAATTTGGAGAATGAATTCTGGCTCGGATAACAAGCTCGTCACATAGCCCTGCTGTTGTGTTTCATTTCTAACCAAATACTACTTAATTTTGTAAATAAATTAAAAATAATATGAATGTTATTCTGTGTTTTCATGAATGTGGTCAGTTTGTTATTCTGTGAAGTATACTCATCTTTTGTTGTGATTAGTGTATATGCGTATTTGTCAAAAAAATAAAAAGTTTACCTATACTTTATTTAGGTTTTTTTTTTTCGTTTTGTTTGGACCCTTATGTTAAAATGCTTAGATTTAAAAAGTACAATTTTCTCATTTTTAATATGATGAATACATTTATTTATAGATTGGATATAAATATAAATATATGTAAATATATGTATATGTATATTTATGATATTTATTTTATGGTTACATTTTGTTACTGGAAATGTGTAATGGTGACAAAAAGAAATTTATAAAATTGAAATTTATAAAATTTCACCTTCACATCAATTTAGTAATTTACTATCTCATTCACTATTTATTTTATGGCTGGAGATAATTATTTATATCATCGCAAAGAATTTTGAATGATTTTCAATATAAAATATGCTACATGATTCTTATCTTCTCTGCGAAGAAATGCTCAGCTTCTTATTACAGATAAAATATTTCCTTTATGCATTTTAATAAAAATTGTATGGATGAAGCTGGATTCAATTTAATTCAATAAAACATAATTCTACATGTAGGAATTTTATTCTAAAATAATATTTCATTATTTTTTTATTATTGGCTTTTTTGATATAATTATGTTGATGTCTTAAATAGTTTTTTATGCTGTAATTTTTAAAATTTTGAAGAAATGTATGAGTTTTTTTAAATTTCAAATGGGATATACAATTATAAGCTCAATTGATTACTGGTTTTATATAAATGTTCATTGTAATATTTTTTAAGAAAATAAAATTTTAATATATTAAAAATATATTTATCTATATAGTACTAAGCGATTCTTTTTACTGAGGCAGTACAGAGGTTTCACTCTCATAAGTATTTGAAGCTACTCATTTAACGGGACTGTGGTGACCTAAGATAAGGTCCCAGTTTTCAGATCTTAAAGTTTCAAGTTTGAAATCCTGTTCTAAAGAATTACCTGAAAAAAGGTGTGATGTATGTAAATCCATTGGACACAGATGTTTTGCTAATGTGGCATGAAAATTTGGAGAATGGATCCTGGCTCGGATAACTACCTTGTCATATAGCCCTTCTGTTGTGCTCAAGTCCATTTCTACCCATATGCTGCTTAATTTTGTAAATAAATTTAAAATAACGTGCATATTATTTTGTGTCTTCATGAATGTGGTCAGTTTGTTATTCTGTGAAATATACTCGTCTTTTGTTGTGATTGCTATATAAGCCTATTTGTTTTAAAAAATAAAAAGTTTACCTACATTTTGTTTAGGTCTTTTTAGACCCTTATGTTAAAATGCATGGATTTAAAAAGAAAAAGTACAATTTTCTCATTTGTACTATGATAAATAAATTTATTTATAAATTGAAAATATATTTATTATTAATGTATACTCTCGTGACTCGGAACTCAACTTTCATTTTGCAATCAGTTTATTTTTGAACAACACAAGACAGAGTTTTATGAGGCTATTTACATAATGATTATAGAAACTGATCAGAGTATTTACACATGAAGTAGACTGAAATTGATCAAATGACCCATACATCAGATATAAAATAAGGTAATGTAAAAATTTTCCTTAAAGCAAACACAACATATTAAATCAGTAAACTGGATTGCCAGATTCCAAGCTGGAATAAGATGCAACACAAACTCTTTTAGAAAATAAACAGGAAACATAAACCTTATTAGGAGTTGCCACTTATACTATAAATATATGTATATTTATGCAAAGATTTTCATGCATCAAGAATTTTGATGTTTGAGAAGCACATTTTTATAGGAGACTTAAGAATAAATTTGCATTAAGAATAAAAGTTTGGGATATATTGTCTAAATTTTTAAAGCCCCGTGCATATATGGCCATTGATGAACAGTTTTCTTTCAAAAGAAACTATCTATTCTGACATTACATACAAATTACATGTGTAACATCCAACCAAATCTTGAAAGCGACGATGCAAGCCACATGAGAAAGATGAATTTCTTAGTGTTGTTCACGATTTCTATATGACTTCAAGTGATATAACATGTGAAAACTTCTCTTCTTCTTGTACACATAGAAAGAAGTTACTGAAAAGGAATGTAACTATTTTCGGAATAATTAGAAGAAGCAGACCCTCCATTTCCTTTGAATTGCTTCAAACTAAAAATAATGAAGTATATTCATCTTTATTTGTATTCACGAATGATTCTATGCTCCTCCCATACATACCCAAAAGAAATGAATGCATACCAAAAGCATATTACATTTTGAAAAAAAAAATAGTTGATACTTCACAATCCAAAAAACTTCAAGCAATAGTGATAAATATTCTATAAAAGATATTGTTACGAACCTGTGATGCTGCTTCCCAGCATAGTTGGTTCCATAGGAGGTCCCAGAGCTTGGAGACCATTTGGCGACTTTGCCGCCAAATTAGATTATACCCGAAACATCCGGAATTTTCCCGATCCGTCCAGTAGGAAACGAGTTACACCTCGAACGTTCCTGTGGAGTCGAATAGTAGTCGGTAAAGAACTGGCCTTCCAGAGATAAGCGGAGCAGCGACGGAGTGAATATAGTGCTGAACTAAGCTGTGTGCTACTGTCTGCAGTAGAGTCTGTTGTATGCTGCACGTCTCGGCTGAAGATAATCGTATTCTGTGCTGTATATAGTTGTCGTCTTTGTGCTGTCCTGTGTGTCTTCGTGTAAATAAACGTCGTTGTTTTATTTTCTACTGCCGCCTGGTGATTGAGCGTTCTTCACACCATATAACCCCCCACTATCCAAACGAACCCCGGAAATTTCGTAACAATATTTTACACATCTATCTATACTTATATAAAGCTCAATGTGTGTGTTGGCGCTCTACAGGCCAGACCGTTCGACCTACCGCTACCAAATTTGGCACATGCATACCTTGGAGGTCGGGAATGTGCACCTGGGGTCCCTTTTTTGAATTTTTAATTAGAATTGTAATTATTAATTAAAAGCTAACTTTCCCGCCAAAAAAAATCTTCATTTCCCCACCGCCAAATCAGTAAGGATTCATTCCCCCCCCCCCATACTAAAAAGGATAGGCTTAAGAAATTTTCGGCAGATTATTTCAAAAAATTCTGTTTACTTTCTTAATGTTTGATACATTTAAAATTAAACATTATTAATTAATCGATTTTTCAGATTCATTCTGAAGTACTTTTGAATTAAAATCAAACAGAATAAAGGAAATAAAAAATTTCTAATCTGCAAAGTGTTACCCCAACTGGAGTAGAAAATTCACGGATTTGTGTTACCATAATGGGGTCAATTCACGGTCACGTGTCAGGTACCAAACAAACCGTTTCTGTTCAATTTTCAACCGTCCTGCGCATGACGGGATGTCTGCCGATAACGTTGATGAAACCATTGTTTAGTAATTGTTACGCTAGCCGATCAACCATTAAAAACTTCTGATTTTTTTTTTTTTTTTTTTTGAAGATATTATTTTGAATTATTTTCTCCAAATTTTCGTAGTTATATAATTTTATTTCTTATCTTAAAATTTTAATTAGTATTTTCAATGGAATTATTGTTTTTGCATAATTAATTAACGTCGCTTTTTAATTCGTTTGGTGCTGCTTTATTCTTTCCTTTCCCAAATCCTTTTTTATCTGAAGGATACATTTTGACAAATGACTATGGCAGTGTTTTTTAAAAATTACATATGTTCTTTTTTTACATATTATTTAAATATTATTGAATGTTGAATCTTATAAATATAGTTATTTTTCAAAATAAATTATTACTCTTAGATAAATTAATATTTTAAAGCTTACTAATAAAATTATTGCATTTTTTTTCTTATGTAATGATTTTTATTAATATTGAGACTTTGATGTTTTCAGTTTGCTCAGAGGAAAGAACATGAAATTCAAATTAGTATATATTGAATAAATTATGTTTACAATTTCAAATTATGAAATATAAAAAGTATAGATATCTTTTTTTAAATCTATGCAACTTATGAATCAGTTATTTCATTTTAATTTGTAGAGATCATTAAAGGAAAACAAACAAAATTACACTTTCATATTTTTTATTTACACATTACAAAATATATATATATAGAGATAAAATATATATGATAATTATTTGAAAAAATATGATCAAATGGATGTTTCAATGTACTCACTAATACAAAAAACTATTTATCAACATTTATTTTTCTAGACACTTAGAAAAAATATAAACACAGTATGACAAGAATGTCAATGTAAATGATGAAATCAAATTTATTCAACAGAAACATTCTAAATACTAAACAACAGGGTTTTTTTTTTATCATGAATAAAAACATTATGTTGAACAATATACTTTTAAAGCAGAACATTTATTAATTTTTTTTTTAAATGTTAAAGTTACATTGATAAAAATCCCATTGAATGAATATCATAAAATAAAACATACAATACAGTTAATTTAATAAACAAGAATAAGGTCATGATATATATATATATATATATATATATATATATATATATATATATATAAAGAGAGAGAAGTTAAATATGATATAAAGATGAGTTGGAAGAAACACTTTTATACTTTTACAGAATTTTATAATTCAAAATTGATATGTTAAAAAAATAGAAAGAAAAAAAAAGTGAAACATGCATGTAGCAATGAAATTGGGAATAAAAATTATATAATAAATGTTGATATGGAAATTGATTTTGAATGAAAAGACCTGTATTTATTAAAACAGAAATCACTGAGGTGCACAATGGTATAACATGATATTATGATAACAGTCAATTTCAGTTTAAATACAATAAACTATTGACATTTCATTTTTAACAATAGAAAAGTTGTTTGATATAAATTCACTTTGAATCCATCACAAATCTGCAAATGTAATTAGAAAACTAGTAATAATGCTTTCTGGTGTCATCCATTTTGCTCTTTTGTTATTAGACATGACTACCCAGCAATAACTGAATAACATGAATTACTAAAAGATAAAGAAAACTTTAAGGTTCATAATAAAAAAGTAAAACCTCATAATGCATTTTATTATAATGCTAAAAACTAAAAATCAAATGCAAAAATTATTTGACGTTAATTAATGGTTTTTATACTTAACTGATTTATATACTTAATTAAATGACATGAGTTTTCAACACTTAAATATATATATATTTCTTATATATAGCATTCAATTTATCAAATTAAGAGCACATTTAATAAAATACATCAATTACATATATAACAGTCAATAAGAAAGTTCAATTTTCAGTAGTTAGTAAAGATTTCACTTATTAAATAAATCTTTAAGAAATTTATTCACTTCCACCTAAGTTTAGCATTATAGAAGTTTTTATTTCTGCAGAAGGAGTTTGTGTACTTACATTAATTAAATTTAGATAAGATTTTTTAGAAAATGCAATGTAATATTCATGTAAACCTTTGCAGCGGCCAAACAGGCGATAAATGACTGTTTGTTTCGCCAACTGGCGATAAGCATCAATCATACCTTTGGAGATGAACTTTGCTCTCCAACGGATACGAGTGACTCACTTCCTGCCTTCGCCAGCTGGCTTAGAACGTCAGTCTCCTGCTGGTCGATGGAATTACGGCCAATGTATCATATTCTATATTTGTTAACTTAATTTGTAATTAAAATTTATTTTTGTTATTTACATGGCTGGCAGTTTTCATTAAGTAAAAATGTTTTAATACTTTAATTTAAAGTAAATTTGGCAATGCGTGTTAAACCACGCACCAAACCTTTTAAAACCTTCTAAGCATATTCAAAATTATCAGAAATTTCATCAAATGTGAATAAAGTGAATTAGAAATGATTCATTTCTAATTCACTCACGATTTTGTTTGTTTTTGTTAAAAAATCGCTTACTGCTTTCTTTTTTTCGAAGAATTTTTCTAAAAAATTACTGAAACATTTGCGATTACTGGAATTCCATTTACGATT
This sequence comes from Argiope bruennichi, assembly GCF_947563725.1. Classification (NCBI taxonomy): domain Eukaryota; kingdom Metazoa; phylum Arthropoda; class Arachnida; order Araneae; family Araneidae; genus Argiope; species Argiope bruennichi. The sequence goes on from NC_079160.1 coordinate 76,045,664, forward strand.
TAATAAATGAATACACACTGAATGAATTCTTCAAAATGATCGAAGCATATCACCGACTTCGAAGGCTTGAAAAAATCTATACCAAAGGTACCAACCCTAGGCAGGATTGTTCAAAGGAAAATAAGAAAACATTTTGTCATGATAGTCACTCTTGTGTTTCGCATTAAAACATACATCAGCACACCAGTATTTCCTCTTTTAACACATAATAAGAGGAAAGAAAATGACTCAAAAATTATAACTCCAAATGTAAACAAAACAATCCGCTTCATACTCGGCGGAGAACGTTAATGGCAGACTAATCGACGAAAGCGGTGGGGATGAAACTTAAATGCCATGCGCGGATAGCTCATGACATGTGATTTTTACGTCACATGAATTGACCCCATTAGCGTTGAAAATTCACGCATACGCATTGTGTTCTGATTGTTGACAACTATTTTCAACAGATACGGACTTGGTTTTGAAAGCTTAATATGTTTTCGATAGATTATTCCAAACGATTCTGTTTTTGTTTTTTTTTAGTGTTTGATGCATTTGAAATTAAACATTGTTAATTAATCGATCTGTTCATGATGAATCAGAGAAAATTTTGTTGAAAACTTCTTGTGATATTATATAAATTAAGAAAAATATTCTTTTGTGCCCATAAGGTTTAAATACTCAGCGACTCTGTTTTCAGTACTCATATTTTTAAAAAAATACTTCGTTTCAGTAAAAAAAAAAAAAAAAAAAAAAAAAAATATATTTATTGCAGTTTAATCATTTCCACTTTAATTTAAAGCATAAATTCTACGAGAGCTAACAGAAAATTGGATACATAATACGTTATGGCTGAAGGTCTTTATAATGTTCTGAGTGAATTATATGACTATTAAAATTTGAAGTTTTAAAATATTTTAATGAAGAAGCAATTAAAATGGGAGTTCCATAAAATATTTAATTATTAAAATTTTAACGTGCATTAAGATTGGCGAACCGGCTGTTCGCCAAATGCGGCTAGTCTTAAATAAAATGATTCCATGTTGTAGAATAAGAACTAACAGGTTTTTCAAATATTCTTATCATTTCAGCAGTGAATGTATACATACTATTTCTGACAACAAATTCCTAATTGAAAACCGAATTCACAGAGAGAGTTGCGAAGTTTTATTGAAGTTCTAGATATGACATTAATACAAAACCGTATTTGTAGAAAATATGTGCTCCTACATTGGGAAATTGCAACCAAATTAATGAAAAGTGTACAAGGGTAGTTGACATTCTGACACTGAATTCTAATCTTGGTGAGCATAAGCAGAGAAAGAAGTAATTTGTACCTCTGTATCAGACAATAAATTTCAAAATGCTTGTATTAAGTATGGTAAATTCATATGTAAATCGCACTTGAATCAAATATGTACAAATTGCACTTCTATAGTTGCTCATTGAGGAACATTTTACTATACTGGAAATAGTTATGAACAGGTAAGTTTGTCCATACGATAACATAAAAATAGAAAAGAATATAATTTTTAATGTGTTTTAATTACTGTTTTTTTAATGATGAAGATATTTGATAAATGAAACAAGATTTATCTAATATAATTTTAATCTGGATTTCTTTTATTAAAAATGGGAAGCATCTGATATATTTAGTTTTTCTGCTTTCTTGAATTAAATGTAGATAAGTGCAAAATACTATGTTTTGTGTAGAATACTTTCTTAAAAATAAAAAGAAAGGGTTCCTTTAACTTTATTCGAAAATGAAAATAAAATTAGTAATTGAAAAAAGAAGCATTGGGTCCATTTGGACCTGAACACATTGTGTGTATATTTGAAATGAACTCAGCAGTAGGAGTTATTATGTGAGAAAATTACTAAGCCCGTTCAGAAATAGCCCTTGCATTGCCTTAAAATGTAATGTAAACAAAACAAAATTCATTTAACTTCATATTCCCTCATAGGTAGTGGTACTATCCTGTTGTGCTTTTAGAAATGCTTACTCTAAAATAGATACAAACCAAATAATCTTCATTGTAATGTAGAGATGCATAATCCACGATTTTTTGAATAACAAATAATATTGCTATTGTTATTTTTAAATATGCGTTCCAAATATCTGTTATTTCAATCATATTATTAATTAAAAATTATTACTTAATATTAAATATAAAATTTATTAATTGTAATTAATACTTAATTTACTAATTTAAGTAACGTGTGATTGAATTAATTTATCTGTTTCAGCTTACTTCTTAAATTTTATTTTTTTCTCAAAACTATTTATTTAATTTATTTATTAGAGTGAACCATTTTCTGGAAAAGGTGAGTTAAAAATATATGTCATTTCTTCAAAATGTTTACTTTAGTCCTATATTCTACCAATAGATGGCGCCAGTAGTAAACAGAATACATGTAATCAAAATCAATCATGTCACGAGCAATTAAAAATGATCTGTATGGAATAGTGCATCATCAAATACGAATATCGGTCACTCCCGTAAAGTGGAGCGGTGACTTCGCACTTTCCAGTGAAGCCCCGCATTTTCCGATGAAATCACCGCTCCTATAAATTTCAGTGATAGGCAATTCAATGATACGATACGATAATTCCAATAACCGGTCCGTTCACTTTTCAATCCAATCACAGATTTCTTTCGAGAGCTTCCATTGGACAGATCGTATCGATTGTTACTTTCCAGTGAAGTCACTGCCCCGGCAAATTTCAGTGATATCGTATCGATTGTTACTTTCTATCGTGATCCAAAACCTGTATTCAAAATATCATCAGTAAGATCGTATCAAGTATTTGAATCACACCCCTCTTTGAAAAGTATTGATCACTTGTATTTGTGACTTTTTGATATTGGTTACGTAATAACCGATCTGAAAATATTCGTCATCCCTATTGTAATGACAGTACAACTAAGTACATATTGCATTTTAAAATTTCGGTACTTTTTCGTTAGCCGGGCTACCTAACGGAAAAGTACCTAAATTTGTTTTTTAAATAAATATTGTTTAATTGAAAAAGTAGATAATTTTATTTAATTCATTGCTAATTTTACATAATTACCTTTAAAAACAAAGTGTTTTTTTGGAGTATTGAATGCTAATTGAATAAAAGTTATAATTGCTGCTTTATACCCTTAAATTATATAGATTACAATTTTTTTGTTTCTAATAACATCTAATTTAACTTTATTTGCCTGATGATAATCAGTTAAATACCTTGGGCTACATTTTGAGTTTATATATTTCGATTTAAAATTTTGACACTTTCATGAAAAATTCTATTCTGAAATAAATAATATTCTATAAATGCATGTATTCACTTCATTTTATTAACAAACTCGCCTTCGCTTTTTCCAAGCATTAATTCTGGCAACCAGCACCTTTCCTGGCAATTAGTTCTTGCATAAATGTTCATTGAAACATTTTAAATAACTTGTAACATTTTACATATCTAAATAGCTTCTTCAGGCAAAATATTTAAGCTTCCAATTTTGATAGTCATAAACTCGCAATAACCTTATGCTGTTTCATTCATTGTATTATCTTTCTCTAATTTTCTCTCCAATTCCTTTAAAATTTGAACTTTAAATTGATGCAGTAGTGATAACTTCAATCAATACAAAACCGTTTTTGCTGAAACAAAGCACGTTTCTTAAAAATAAATACAGAAAACAGGATTGTTGAGCATTGGTGTCTCATGTGCTAAGGGTATAATTTTTATAGTTTATACAGTACCACAAACACGTATTGAACAAAAATTTCTCTGATTCATGGCGAAATTCAATTTTTATTTTACTTTTAAAAGAATTTAAATGATGCAAATCATATTGTTTCTGTCAGTAAATGTATTTTTGGAATGATGAAATTTAAATTTTATACAGTCTTAAGATCCTAAAAAATCGTATTAACCGACTAGGGTGCTTCGCCGGCTGTTCGTTTTCGTCCGCCAATCCCGATGTTTTCCTCGAATCATGCATGACCTCAGGTTAGTAGGCTCACCTGAGGGATTGACTTTCTTTCTTCAGACAACAAAAGTAAATAGAAAAAAAAAAAAAAAAAAACTTTCAAAAATGTCGTGTGCAAAAAAAAAAAAAAAAAAAAAAAAAAAAAAAAACTAAATTCTAAATGTTAAAAAAAAGTTATGTCATCATAATTTTAATTTTTTTAACAGGAATGAAGATTTAAAACATGAAAATAAAAAAAAATTAACAAATTAAATAAGGATTTTCTTAAAATTCTTAAAAGATTTCAGGTTTTCTTAGGTTAGGTAAAAGATTTCAGGTTTTCTTTCTTTCAGGGTAGATTCGTGTTTCATGGGTGTTCTGTTATTCGAATTTTTTCTTCATTTAATATTGCTGAACGTCCCATTACTATTTTAAAAAAACGATGCAGAGTGTACACATGTATTGCTTAGGTATTCAGACGATTGCTAGCAAATAGGGATGACGAATATTTTAAGAGTGGTTATTACGTAACCAATATCAAAAAGTCACAAATACAAGTGATCAATACTTTTAAAAGAGCGGTGTGATTCAAATCCTTGATACGATCTTACTGATGATATTTCGATTACAGGTTTTGGATCACGATAGAAAGTAACAATCGATACGATATCACTGAAATTTGCCGGAGCGGTGACTTCACTGGAAAGTAGCAATCGATACGATCTGTCCAATGGAAGCTCTCGAAAGAAATCTGTGATTGGATTGAAAAGTGAACGGACCGGTTATTGGAATTATGGTATCGTATCATTGAATTGCATATCACTGAAATTTATCGGAGCGGTGATTTCACCGGAAAGTGCGAGGCTGCACTGGAAAGTGCGAAGTCACCGCTCCACTTTACGGGAGTGACCGATATTCGTATTTGATGATGCACTATTCCATACAGATCATTTTTAATTGCTCGTGACATGATTGATTTTGATTACATGTATTCTGTTTACTACTGGCGCCATCTATTGGTAGAATATAGGACTAAAGTAAACATTTTAAAGAAATGACATATATTTTTAACTCACCTTTTCCAGAAAATGGTTCACTCTAATAAATAAATTAAATAAATAGTTTTGAGAAAAAAATAAAATTTAAGAAGTAAGCTGAAACAGATAAATTAATTCAATCACACGTTACTTAAATTAGTAAATTAAGTATTAATTACAATTAATAAATTTTATATTTAATATTAAGTAATAATTTTTAATTAATAATATGATTGAAATAACAGATATTTGGAACGCATATTTAAAAATAACAATGGCAATATTATTTGTTATTCAAAAAATCGTGGATTATGCATCTCTACTAGCAAAATGATGAAAAATGTGTTACTCGAAAAAGGCAAAGAAACCGGAAAGCTATTCATTAGTCTTGGCACAAATGGTATTTCTAAAAGTAGGATTAATAAATAATTTTTATTGTAGGTAAATATTTACTGTAAAATTTATTGCGAGTGTTCACATGATATTCCAAACCAAAGTAAAATGATATTTAAATTCACCTCAAAAAGTATTTTAAACAAAAATGCTTCATTTTTAATTCAAAATAAAATTACATTTTTAAAAAGTTCCAATTTTATTTACATATTATTAGTAATTCTGTGAATCAATAAATTAAAAACATTTATTAAACCGATTTTAAGCATTTTTCATTATAAAAGAAATTAATAATTTTAAAATACTATTTGTAAAATAGTAAGGAACTACTATTACTTACTATTTGTAACAAATACTTACCGTTTGTAAATAGTAAGTATTCGAACATTAACTTTTATATGTTCGAACCAGCAATTTCTGAAAATGAAAAAGAAAACAAGATTTATTGAAATGAATTAGTAAAAAAGAAATTACATTTTATTTTAAGCCAGTTGCCTTTGGCGACCAGCTGTTTCATTAGACATTGTAATTACTTCTTTCTTAAATTCTTTAGATACAACCTCATGTTCATGAAATGGCACAGTGAAATTGCCAAGCATTAAACATGTGTTATTTTGTCTTACATAAGCTCTGCTCATTGCGTATATAAACTTCCTAATGGTGACTATTGACGACATCATCTCTCTATTAAAAATGAAAATTTGTAGTTTTGTAACATTCTCTAATAATGCCAATGCACCAACCAAACGCCAATCCCCTCGAACTGTAAAACTCTAATAATGCTAGTACGCCAACACCCAAAGTACGGCAGTACGATGCTAGTTGCAAGACTGAGTATGTAAACCTACCGACCTTGAGAATTAAGTATGTTAAGCTGTAAATTTAAGTATTGGCTAAATGTAGAATTGTTGTGTAAGTGTAAGTATTATTTAATTGGTTGTTCATTAAATTCTTTTTAATTGTTAGAGCCCGTTTTCATGCATTGCTCTTACAGATTTTCTGTCTTATAAATTTCTTGATATTGTTATTTCACTCATTTGTCCGTTTTATAAACTACACAGACATTTTTTTAAAGTTTAAAGCAATGTAAAATTCATTTCTGTATGATAATATTATATTTAAAAGTTGTTACAGAAAAATTCCAAAATCAACTTAATTTTCCTTTAATTAAAATTTTTAAAAGCCGCTGCCAAGGGTGCACGTTCAAAATCTCCAAGGTATATAAGTGCCACATTTGATAGTTGTAGATCAAACAGTCTACCTGTAGAACACCAACTACCTGTAGAGCACCGACACATACACATATGTTCATCTTCATTATTATAGATTGTGGGGATTGGAATGTTCATGTTGGTTGTCGAACTCCAATCACAATACTTTCTTATTACAAAAAATTAATTTAGTCTTCCAGCATTAAAATACAACAACATATTTTATATCCTACGAGCCGAGCCTGATCGCGTGTCGACGATTAGAGTGACAAGAGTATCGTACGAATTCGTTTACAACTGTTATTTATATCTACCCCAGTTAATGCTCAACATAATTTGTCTGTTACTAATAACCATTTCAGCTGAGCGGAAGATGAAAGGCCGCCGAGCCTAGGCGCTTCCAAAACCCCCCATCATCATTGGCATTGAATTCGTTTACGATTAAGATTACGATGAAAGACATTAGTTTCCGGTCTCATCGTACTAGATCAGGATTGGCCCATAGGTTACACTTATTTGTATTCACTACAAATTATCCCCCCAGTGACGAAGGAAACGAAATTCACTGGGAAGTGGATGCAATCATAAGCACAAGATAATGCAAGTAAGAACAGTTTGAACAATAAGAACTTGTTTAGTTACATAAAAATTAATTATAACCTAAAAAATTTGAAAATATTTTCCTTAAACTTACTCGCACTGTCTTTTAGGAAAATGAACATGTCTCCCATATCTAGTTATTCTCACATTAGAAAGATTTTGATTATCTTCCTGCGATTTTCTGTTTGATAATTGATGTTGAATCACTTTTGGTGTCTCTCTTGGAGAAAATGTCTCTGAAAATTCGTAAGCAGGTTTGCATCCGTCTATAGTGACAGTTACATTATATCCATTTAAATCAATGACAAAATTTTTATCTGTTCGACTTTTGACTATGTAAGAATATGGCGGAGTTAAAGGAGGTCGAACTTTATCAATTCTTAAAAATACATGTGAACATAATTTCAAACATGGATTTACAAAAAGATTATCATTACCGTGATAAGTGGGATTTGTTGGAGTAAGTTTCTTCATCATTAAAATGAGATTGGATACATAAGTGGGTGTTGCAGTTGCATTTACAATAGAATCGTCTCTTAAAAGATCAAACGGTAAACGCAATGTAGTTCCGTGTACAAATTGAGAACTAGTAGCATTTAGATCCCTTTTAATGGCAGTTCGCAATCCTAACAAAACCACAGGCAATGTCTCTGTCCATTTTAAATTTCCGTGGGCCATGAGAGATCTCTTAAGGTGTCGATGTAATCTCTCAATCATACCATTTGATTGAGAATGGTAAGACGCAGAATGCATCCTATGACTACCTATCATGTTTGTGAGTTCACGAAAAAATGTGGATTCGAAATATCTACCTTGGTCGGTAGTGATTGTTAGTGGTGTTCCGAATCTGGATATCCATCCATGTACAAGCGCATGTGCAGTTGTCTCAGCTGTCATGTCTACGGTAGGTATTACCTCGGGCCATCTAGTAAATAAATATATCTAAGACAATATTTCTTGCCTTCAAAAATGGGAAGCGGTCCTATGTAATCGAGGTGGTTGTGAGAAAACCGAGCATCTGGTTTGGAAAATGTGCTTAGTGGAGCTTTGGTATGCTGAAATACCTTAGCACGCTGGCATTTAGTACAAGCATGAACTCTATCTCTAACGTCAGGATGAGTGCCAGGATGAGATAGGAAATGCACATTTTCAAATATAATTTGCCTATATGCTTTCGGAATAAAAAGTCGTGGTTGATTAGTTGACATATCACAAATTAGATGAATATCCTCCAAAGGAAAATAATGTTTTTCTGACTTTAAAGATGAGTTAGCTTTAAGTAGTTGCTCTAATTCAGAATCATTTAGTTGCTCTTGAGCAAAATTTTTTATAATCCAATTTTGGAGGAGCTGTGATAGCATCGATTTCGATTCGCGAAAGTGTATCTGTAAAGTGTATTATCTTTACCATTAACATGACGGATGTCAGTTGAAAATTGGGATATATTATCCAAATGCCTAAGCTGCCGAGGATTACATTTTTCTGGTTTTTGTTTAAATGCAAAAATAAGTGGTTTCTCATCAGTATAAATAGATAAATTCCTACCCTCTAGAAAATGACGGAATTTTTTTATAGATGCATAAATAGAATACAATTCGGACCAGTTCCTTTGACTTTTACTTAGCTTCATTGACAAAAATGCTATCGGTTCCCATTTATCATCGGACAATTGTATCAATGAACTTCCTATAGAAAAGCCTGAGATTTCCATTGATTTAGATTGATCCAGATTTAATTGCGCACCAGGAATAGGGTATTTAAGTAAAGTAGCATCAGCAAGTGCTTGTTTAGCTAAAGTAAATGCTTTTTCAGTTTCATCAGTCCACTGGAGAGTATTCTCTGCCTTTTTAGAAGGGCGAGAAGATTTCCTTTTATTTTTATGACCTTCTAAGAATTTGTTCAGTGGGGCTAAAATGGGAGTAGCTGTTATCTGGCTTATAAGCTTTCACCATAGTACTCTCCCTCCAATGAGTCAGAGGTGAGACGAACGATATGGCTGTTGAGTGATGATATATTAGCTGTTGAGTCTAATGTGCCTGTACCCATTTGAGTAACGCCATAACGCTTATTTAAATAAGCAAACACGTTTTATTTAGTAAGAAATTGTTTCGTACTCTTTTCCGATCTACTATTTCATAAAGAATCATTTATATCAAGAGGGAAATGTTACGATTTCTATAAAAATCGCTACATATTTAATAGAACAGATATAATGAAATAGGTCAGAATTTTTTTCGAGTCATTATTTTTTTTTTTTGATATGATATCAATTTTTTTGCATGCAAATATTATATCGAATTATAGACTTTGAAGCAGATGCTCAATTTTTTATTATTATTATTATTTCACACTGAAAAGGAAAAACGCAGGATGTCAAATGTTGATTCAATCTCATTTTTATAGAGGTCGTATAATGTTCTAATATCTGAAACCATATATCTATTAGTGATTATCACATGTATAAATGTTCTCAATCTATTCATAAATAATTTCTGTTACCCAAAAAAATTTTACCCTGCCAAATGTTTTGACGACTGAACTTTTTAAAAACCTTTAAAGAGTTTAAGGAATCTCTTCACTTTACATCATATCAAATCCTCCTCCACAATAAATAATAAAATTCACTTTCGAAATTATTTGTGGCTCTCTTTCTACATACATAATAATAATAAAAGCCGGCGTCCTGGCATAGGGGTAGCGCGTCTTCCCCGTGATCTGGGCGTCCCGGGTTCGAGTCCCGGTTTGGGCATGGTTGTTCTTCTGTTGTTCTATCTGTGAGATGTGTGAATGTGCCCTCCTGTAAAAAGAGGTTGTGCAAGCGAATGAGTGATGCGTGAGTGGCAAAGTCGTACTCTTGGCCCTAGTTGGCGCTACTATAAAAAATAAGAGGCGCTCCCCATCAGGCTTAAATCGCTGTCTTCGTAACAGCGGGCTTGTCAGTGGCAAGTGCCATAAGAAACAAACAAACAAACATAATAATAAAAAAAAGAAAAGAGCTAGATTAATGAAATTTGGTATGCAGTTTTATCACTAATAAAACATAAAATTTACTTGTAAATTATGAAACTTTTAGTATATTATTTATTAAATTATGTCATGATATTTAAAAATTTATGATGATTTATAATATTATTTGAATTTTAAAGTAGTATAGAATAGTTTTGTGGAATAATTTTCCTCGAAGTTATTAAGTAAAATTTAAAAAAAAATTGAAATTAATCAATTTATTTCATTAAAAACTTAATTTAAATTCCGAAAAATCCATTATTAGCTTCAATTACTTCATATGTCTTCCTACGTATCTACAGATAGTCTGCCTTCAATGTTTCGAATCATTTTTGTATCACATAATTTATAGATTTCTATTTATAAACATGAACATGTTAAAGTATCTATAAAGATGTATATTTTATCATGGATAAAAAATAGCAGATAAGAGTGACTAAAAGAGCGAATTAATAGAGGACCCCATTCAAAAATGTTTTAATTATTAGGCTCATAGATACTATTCTTATCATATACTCGAAGATGGGAAAAAAAACAAAAAACAGAGAAACAATAGCACAAAATAAAACTACAGGTTCCTATCGCCAAGTCTTCTCTTAATTGTGTTAAATAAAAATGTAGATAAATAGGAAATTATTTCTTTGTTCCTTTTAAATTATAACATACTTTAAAGTCGATTAGTAGTATTATAAATAGTAATTTAGTATCTCAGAAAATGAAGTATTTATATAAATAGTAATGGATGATGAGTAAACAAGTTTTAACAAGCCTCAACCTAAAAATTTATCTGGAATCACCAATAATCAAGCAATGCCTCTGTTAAAAAATTTATTTATTGAGTAAATATTCAGGTTTTAATAATAATAAAAAGAAATCCCTTGCCTTCAAAAGGAAAATCTTTTCGTCCGCATCTAAAGCAACGGAATAACTGAAAAGCAATCAAGATCACAAATCCGCTTTCGCTCAGTAACCCGAAAAGAAAATAATTATAGGGGGGGATAGGATTGATCAGAGGGTATATATTCGTCTTCCTGGTGCTTGTATGAAATACTACAATGCTACACCCCCCCCCCACACACACACACTTCAGTCACAAAGAACTTCTGAGAATGTAGAAAAATAATTGCGCATGCATCTTGTCACATTTCTCCCACGATTATGGCTATCATCTATACAAAAGAACCTGAAAATACCAGTTTGGCCAGTAATGTAGTGAGTCACACGCAACGAATGAAAAAGCCAAATCGTTCGTCTGCGAAGGAATAAGTTCAATTCTTTCATTCTCGAACGAAAGAGTATAACTCATTTCTTCGAGCCTAACTCATTTATTCGAAAGAGCCTACTCTTCAGTTCTTTCGAATCGGCGAACTTTCTGTAATTTTAAAACCAAACTCGATATTTTCATTTTTTAAAATTTCGTTTCAAAAGTGTTAATAGTTTTAGATACATATTTATATTTTATAGAAATATCATAAATCACAGCAATGCTTTCATTTTAAATATACTAAATGTAAATAGTGATGTAGATACTATGGTATTATACATCATTACACATAGCAATACTAAAATCAAGAGTATTCAAACATAATTATATATATATATATATATATATATATATATAGTAATAAAAACCAAGTTAATAGGAAAAAATCAAAATAAACCAAATAAAAAAAGAATCCGGCCTGAAGACTTTCTCAAGGGTCACCCTCAGGCAGGGATTCAAAAAACGGTATTTTTTTCTGTGAAGGAATGCAGACTAAACAGTCTAATATCGATTCCTCGTGACCTGAAAATCCCCTGAAATTAGGTCTAAGAGATATACCATTTTAACAGAAAAGAAAAACACAAAACAATAAATTAGAAGAATACGTCCACTAATAAGCAAAAGTACAATAACATAAAATATAATAACACTCACACCTCAACTCAATTTTTTCTGTTCCTTTTTTGGTTTTAGTTTGAATAAGAAATAATTTTCAGTTGCGATTCCGAAATTATTTAGTTTCGTTTTCAAAATATTTTTAATTTTTGATATGGTTACTTATATATATATATATATATATATATATATATATATATATATATATATATATATATATATATATATATATATATATATATATATATATATATATATATACCTTCAGTTAAGTAAAAATATAACTCTACACATATGTCACATAAGTAATTCAGTAAACATTACGATAATTTAAAAAACAAAAACATAATTCTCACCGACTGTCTTATAATGGTTTAGATTTTTTATTATATTTTAAAACAAATATAATAAAAAAGCGAAAAAAATTGTTCACGCCCCTCCCCTTTTTTTCTAAATTCATTAGCAAGGTAAGCCCTTATCACACGGCCAAATGCCGTCTATACTTTCTTGGACAAAGAGCATTTGCTGTCTAGTAAACCTAAAAAAAAAAATTTGTACTTTATGGTGTACTAGCCGCCTTTGGCGACCAGCCGGTTCGCCAATCTTAATGCTCGTTTAAATTTTAATAATTAAATAGGTTGAACGGGAGTTTAACCCCCTTCTTCGCCAAGTTGCGATAACGCGCCAAAGCTGGCAATCTTTATTATGCACTATAATTGAACATCTGCTCCTTTGCATTCGAACATTTCGCAAGGCCATTGTTGGCGATTTTTAAAAATTGTGCCAAGCAGGGGGTTAAACTCCGATCATACCATTAAATATTTTACGCAATTCCAACTTTAATAGATTCTTCAGCAAAATATTTTAAAACTCCAAATTTTGATAGTCATATAATTCACTCATAATATTATAAAGGCCTTCAGTCATAACGTGATATGTATCTCTCTAGTTTTTTGTTACCCCTCGTAGACTTTATGCTTTAAATTAAAGTGTAAATGACTAAACTGCAATTAATATAATAATATTTTTTACTGAAACAAAGCATTTTTTAATTATATGATTACTGATAATAGAGTCACTGAGCGTTTAAACTTTATGGGCACTAAAGAATATCTTTCTTAATTTATGTAATATCTCAAGAATTTGTCAACAAAATTTTCTCAGATTCATCATGAACAGATCGATTCATTAACAATGTTTAATTTTAAATGCATCAAACACTAAGAAAATAAAATGAATCGTTTAAAATAATCGGTCTAAAACAGGTTTAAAAACACTACTTAAAAAACGATGTACTTAAAACTATAAGCATATACAAAAAATATATATAACTAACATAAATACAATTTAATTCAAAAAAGCATGCAACTAACCTAAAAATAATTTAAATCATTGAAAACAGGTTTAAAAAAAACTACTTAAAAAACGATGTACTTAAAACTATAAGCATATACAAAAAATATATAACTAACATAAATACAATTTACTTACAAAAGCATGCAACTAACCTAAAAATAATTTAAATCATCCGTTCATAACGGTTGTCATGGCAACAATCAGAACACAGTGCGCATGCTTGAATTTTCTTCGCCAGTTACGGTAACGCAAATGCGTGAATTTCTCTACGTCAGTTGGGGTAACGCTATGCAGATTGTACATTTTTAATTTCCTTTATTCTGTGTTATTTTAATTCAAAAGTACATCAGAATGAATCTGAAACATGGATTAATTAACAATGTTTAATTTTAAATGAATAAAACATTTAAGAAAATAAACAGAATCGTTTGAAATAATCCGCCGAAAAACGTTACCCCTAGCCTCATTACTGTTGGGAGAAAAAAAAACTGAAGCCTTACTCATTTGGCGGTGGGGAAAATGGAAGATTTTTTTGGCGGGAAAGTTAGTTTTTAATTAATAATTAAAATTCTAATTAAAATTTCAAAAAACGGGACCCCAGGTGCACATTCCCGACCTCTAAGGTATACATGTACCAAATTTGATAGCTGTATGTCAAATGACCTGGCCTGTGGAGTGCTAACACACACACACACACACACACACATTGAGCTTTATTATAAGTATAGATTTATCGCTCTTTATTCACTGCTCCTACTTAGTGAATATCTGCAGTTTTCTCATTTCATAACTCGTGGGATTCTGTTATTTGAATTGCTCGATGCAAAATGGATTTTGCTGAGACAGAACTATTGTGCATCATCCTGTGAACAGTGCTAAAAGAGAAAGAGAAATCGAAAAGAAAATTGTGGCCGCGGAAATGGCTGCTTAGATGCAGACAGAAAGACTGTTATTAAAATCTAATGAGAGAATTGGCTTTGGAGGTAAGCAAAAAATTAGCTTGTATTTTTTTTTTATATAAATTGTTTCATAATTTTAGGGAATGATGTAGCTATAAAATGAATTTCTATTATTATCTTTGCTTAGAAAAAGCTGTCCTTGCTTATTTCAGTATTTTTTAAATTTATTCATTTGCAATACCTAAGATATGCATTCCAGATTTGTCTATTGATTATATACTTTTAAGGAATTTAATAATTAATTATTAGCACATTTTGTATTAATGAACAGAATTAATCAATCATTAAGAATAATGTTACATTTAATAAATCTGTGCATGGATAATTATCTTAAAGTAGTTCAGATTTAAAAATTAAAATTGCATTTTTCAATTTAGGATGATGAAGGTTATAGAAGATGGCTAAGTATGTACACAGCATCATTCGAGTATCTTCTATCGTTGCCAAGATAAGTCAAACCTATCATTTGCTCACGTGATTTATACAACCAATGAACGTTCAGATGCTTAGATACTTGTTTGAGCGTCAGGAGCACCGGCGATAACTGCCATTTACCTGATGAGTTGTATGGATATGTATGTGTTGGGTGCGAAATATTTTGTTGAAACGAAGTGACTATTAACTATTTCACTACTGACATTTCCCAATTCCCGGGCCAATTTTATACGATTTCGGTTTTCAAACTAGAGATCCAGGATGTAAAGCAAGGACATCTTTGGTAATAACTCGTTTTACATCCACTTCTATTTCTGTTTTTAAAGGATTCTGATATTAATGAATCTTGAATTATATTTAAAATTAATTTATGGCATGACGAATATTTTTATTGATACGTTATCTTCACAACTTGTGATTTGCTGATTAGTGTAAGCAAAAAATTTAATATTAATCACTTGACTTATATTCCTTTACAGAAAAATTTCAGAATAATGTGAAAACATGTTTTTCATTAACATCTGATAGGCACTGTTACTGCATAAAGAAAAGATGTGCCACTTAAAACGTTTTATGTCATTGTATCTTTATTAATCAGAGAAAGAAATTATAAGTCTAATGATTATATTTGCTTTTAACACACTGGGAAAAATTTTATGATTTCTAAGTTCAGAGCAGCTCCCGTATACGGCCTATTGGCGCCATTTGTTTTCGCCAAGAAGTCGCCAATAATGCGTATTTGTTTAGGATGCTGTGATTCTTACCCGGAAGTTTTTTGCCACGTTAGGCTTATGTCTAAGACTGACAAAATACACTAGACTGTAAGTCAGGAAATAGCGCTGCCCCCCTCATTTTTTAAGAAATAATTCAGATATATGTTGTGATTATTAACTCTAATTTTTGAGGCCAAGTTCGGCTTAATCCTAGGAATGAGAAAATACACGAGAATAAGTAAGGGGGGGGGTATTGAAATATTTATGATAAAGATCCAAATGAAACGATTTGTTTAATTATAAGTATTATGAAACATGACGAAATGCTCACTTGCTTTTAAGTATACTGAAATGCTCAAAATTAATATTAAATGATGATGACGAAATTATTTTTCATATGTTCTCATGAAAATATTCATAATTTTTTCATTTTAAAAGCATAGTATATAAAAGTTAATAGCTGTATATGTGAGCTGCTCCTTATAAACACATAAAAATACAGTTTAATTAATAATTTTCTATCATTTGAATGAATGAAATTTAAAATTAGAGGTTAAGGTGAAAGGTTGAGATAAGGTTTAAGGTGACTATAAAGAAGAGTACGGATGCCGATGACGGCAGACAGAAATTACCGTTTATCGCCAAGTTGGCGGAGGCCGTATACGGGAGCTGAGTATAAATGGAAACACAAATTATGAGTACAAGATATATAGCCAAAACTTAAGAATAGAGATCATCTTTATTTTTAAAAAATAAGAAAAGTATTAACATAAATCTAAAAAAATAATTTTATAAGTGCTGTCTGGGGGGGGGGGAACTTAAAATCGCAAAGTTTATTAACTACTTAGGAAAAGCATTAAGATCCTTATAATGGAAAGTTTCCTTACATGGATTTTAATTTTACTGAATACATTTTGAGATTTATTTTTTTTAATTAATTCAAAATTAATGTTTGGTTATGACATTAGTTATATCAAAACCAAACGAATTTTAATAGAACAATTTTTTTTTTAATTTGAAATTTATTCTCAGAAATCTGTTACGAATATAATTTATATTTAATATGTTCATTTAAATAATATTATAAATTCCTCAATTTCAACAATATTTTTGCATGATTATTTACAGATTTAATGCATTATACAATACATGTGTAATATTTGTAAATATTATACATAAAGTTTGTCCTTCCATAGCAGCAATAATATACATATATTAGGTCTACAGACCTTGTATCTTCATCAAGTACATTAATTCATCCAAGTTTTAACCTTGCATCTGGTTAAATTCTAATTAAAAATGATCATATCACAAACTGATTTATATTTTGTCAATTATCCAAATACGAGAAGTAAAGCATCAACAACAGGTAATGATTTAAAGAATATTTATTCAATTTTAACTATGTTCTGATAAAAATTCTTGCATGATTATTCAAAAAAATTAATAAATTATTTAAAGGCAAGTATGCATTAGTGTATCAGCAATTATCTAAAAAAATTAAGTATTATATATATATATATATATATATATATATATATATATATGCAATCTCTGGAATATGGATTCTATTATGTGAAAGAATTTCTATTTTCAAGTTTATGTATACTTATTTTGAGTTTCAGTTAAATATAGTAATACTTAAAATTTTGTTTTATGTAAACAAGGTAACAAATGAGTTTATAATTCTTTTTAAAATTAGTTAAATGCAAATAAAGATGTTTACATAAATGCTACTGATGAATTACAACTCTGTGCATTATTTGAATTGAGAATTTGGTGATAGCTCAATGATAGTTAATAGATATTTTATTAACTTCAATAATAATAACATTCTATAAAATATTTATTGCAATCAGCTTTTTTTAATATCATCACCAAAAATAGCTAAGAAATTAAACAACTTTTTGAACTTAGTTTTACAAACAAATCTTCATTTTTAATTGTATCTTTTTTTTATTTTTTTTTTAAGAAATCTAGATAACAATTCAGTTTCTCCATTGGCATGGTGTTTCCTAATTATTAACAGAAATAGTGTTGCAACCTTCTAAAAAATAAAGCATTTTACAAAAATATATAATATATTTCATCATCCTATAAACTTTATTTGTGTTGTTTGACTTTAAAGTGGGAAATAAACTTACATACTGTGATATTTTAAAAAAACACAATGAAAATAGCTTTTTCCATTTCTTCTTATTATTTATGTAAAAATATTTTCCTTTCTACGAAAAAAAAAATTGTATTTTTGATAGTTTTGTATGCATTGCAAGACAAAAACAAAATTTAAAAAAAAATGTATAATAAGGTCAGAATTAACAATCTGGAAACAAAGTTGTAGCAAGTCTGAAAATGTTAAGAAAATAAAGTAAACAAAAATAATTTGACTAAAACTTGCTTTAAATATTTACATAACAGTTGATATTTCTAAAGCAAATTATATGTTTGTTTTCATTACAAATAAATTGGTTTTCTTATCAATCGTTAAGAAAACCAATATACTGTTCACTCTGATTTGAAAACTCTACGTGCTATTGCACATGCTTCCGATTCATGTATTAAATCAAGATAGAGGTGAGAGGAAAGATAGATGGCAGAGATGTTTATATTTAGCAATATGGTGAAGTTGGATTATGCATGAACTCAAGAGGCATAAAAATAGCAAAGAGGTCTACACATTAAATTATGATGGACAAATAGAAGATTCACATTTTTACAAAATAATAATTTTTTTTAATGTTAAAGCTTTTTTTTTACTGAATTTTTCAATAACATTTTAAAATTAACAATAGTAGTAAATTTCGATCGTATTTAATGATACTGTGTAAAATATTGTTCATGCCACTCCTGAAAGTTTTTTTAAAATTATTTATTTATTTTTCACTTGAATTAGCCATAATAAAATAGCATGGTCGCAAATGACACAATACTCACACACAAGTGGTGGTTGGGGAAATTGAATAAAAAAATATCAAATAGAGCAGAAATCAGTATTAAAGAATGATGTATTCCTAAAATATGCTCTCCTTTCAATTCTCATCCTTTAGTTAGATAGAATCATTGAAAAGTGGTAATTTCAGGATACAGAAATGAACAGTATGAATGGCTGCTGAATATAGGACTCATAATGTATTCTCAATTAACATGAAAACTAATGTGCATATTCCTTTTGGGGTATAGGATAAATATTTATTAAAATAAAATACAAGGATTTTACTTAAAGTAACACCCAAACGCTAACAATAGCATCCTAACCTGATGCATCGAATAAACGTATTTAAAATTAGAATCTATGTGAATTCACTTAACTGAAAGCCTACTGGATATTTCTTTGATAAGCGATTAGTAATTAAAAAAAGTATCAACTATAGTCTGCTAAGTATTTACTATATTATATATGGAACTGTCTCACAATTTATAAGAAAAAGAATGAAAACACAAATGTAGAATTATTTGACTGAGTCTGTTTCACTAACATTGTCTTCTTTGTATAATATGTGGAATTAAAATATAGATAATGACAAGTATTGTCATTATGTGCATTGGAAGTAAAATATTTTTTATATAACTTTCAAAAATCATATAATAAAAAAGAAATTGTTTCATATGTAACTGAAATAAAACACAAATACTTAAAGTTTTTTTTATTGGATAAGAATATTTTGCTATAATTTACAGCATAAAATTTAAATTAACATTATCAAGTGGGTTTTGCAGTAAATAAAGACAAACATTTAATGTGTTTTACATTAAAAAAATTATAAGCAAGATTTGTAAATCTTCTAAAGAATAATAATATAACAAAATAACACCATTTATAAATATGACAAACATAATTAAAATTTGATAACAATATAAAAATAAAACAAGAGAAGTTTCAATAAAGAATTATGCACCCAAATAGTTTGAACATTATATTCCCATAAATCCTACAGTATGTTTATAATTAAAAAAAATGATTAAGATTTAAACTTCCAATACTGCAACTGCTTCTGAATACTTAGTGCATTCTAAAATAGCCCCTATGCAACTAGGTTTGCGATATTACAATATTTTACATAGATTATTCTTCTTTTTACAAAAAAGTTCCAATTGCATGAATATTTTTAGAAATTATGTAACTGCAACTGTCTGAAATAAAATAAATAGAAAGCATATAAATTTCCTGCCAATATCTTAAATATGTGCAATTTTATGATATAAAAACATCGTTTCTGAAAATTTCTACAAAATTCTGGGATTTTAATGCCGAAAAAAAAAATGGCTAGATATAAGTATTTTTAAAATGGGACTGCAGAAAATGCAAAATATCAGAAAACATTCTAAATACAAAATATAGTTTTAATTTCGAATCCCCAACATCTACTTTTAACTCTAATCATGTTACTGAAAATACTTTCGCAGAATGATTATAGCAGACCATTCTTTATATATATATATATATATATATATAGTAATCAAAAATATAAGCAATATGAAATTAAAACCTATTTCTGAAACAATCTAAATTATTTCGGAAACGAAACTAAAAAAATATTTCGGAAAGAAACTAAAAAATTAAAAAAGTAAAAAAAGCATCATTGTATTTAGAAAGAGCAAATGCAGCTACTGCTAAAACATAGATGATGAATATAGACTAATTAGTAATAAAAACCAAGTTAGAAGGAAAAAAATAGAATCAAAATTAAACCAAATGATATACATGTATGTATTATATATATATATTGGATGTTTTATTTCATTTGGATGCTTCATGACTTTTGTATGACTAATGGTTTAAAAATCAAACTTTCATTAATCAAAATTTATATTTCAAAATTAAAATGTTTTTGCAGAATAAATTAAAATTAACAATATTACAATACTCAGCTCCCGTATACGGCCTCCGCCAAATTGGCGCGAAATTTGGCGATAAACGGTAATTTCTGTCTGCCGTCATCGGCATCCGTACTTTCTTTATGGTAACCTTAAACCTTATCTCTTAACCTTAACCTCTAATTTTAAATTTCATTCATTCAAATGATAGAAATTTATTAATTAAACTATATTTTTATGTGTTTATAAGGAGCAGCTCACATATACAGCTATTAACTTTTATAAATTATGCTTTTAAAATGAAAAAATTATGAATATTTTCATGAGAACATATTCAGCGTAAAATTAAGAAATCATTAAAAAAAATCGGAGCAAAAAATAATTTCGTCATCATCATTTAATATTACTTTTGAGCATTTCAGTATACTTAAAAGCAAGAGAGCATTTCGTCATGCTTCATTATATTTATAACTAGCCGCCTTTGGCGACCAGCCGGTTCACCAGTATTACCGCTCGCTACAATTTTCAATTAAATATTTTCAGTAACTTGTCTCTTAATAGCGTCTCAAACAAAACATTTTTAATCTTCAAATTTTGATAGTCATACCAAACTTATACTGTTGTTTAGATCGTTTACTATATATATTTTCCTAATTTATTGTCATTTCCGGTAAAACTTCAACTTTAATTTAAAGTGGAAATGCTGAGAATGCAATTAATATAAAGATATTTTTTAATGAAACCAAGCGTTTTATTTTATTTATCATTTTTATTATTTATTAATTATTATTATTATTATTAAATATGTGTACTGCAAACAGAATCGCTCGGTCTTTAAGTCTTATGTGAATTACAAAATATTTTTCATAATTTATGTAATATCTCAAAGAATAATTCAACAAAAATTTCTCAGATTGAGCAATAAAATTCAGTTTTTAGTTTTGCTTTCAAAAGGATTGAAATGAAATCAATAATAATATTTTGTTCCGGCCTATAAATATATTTCAAAAATTATTAAGTCTAAATTTAATGCAGTAAGGTATCAGATTCTGAGAAATATTCTGGACACACCAAATTTTAAATAAATGAATGAATGTTTCTATTTTCAACGATCAACTAAGACTTATTTATAAAGTTTTGAATTTTGAAAATTTAGAAAAATTCAACATTTTCATAATTTTAGTCCAATGGGGTCAATTCACGGTCACGTGTCATGTACCAAACAAACCGCTTCTGTTCAATTTTCAATCGTTCTGCGCATGTCGTGATGTCTGTCGATAACGTTGATGAAACCATCGTTTTGTAAATATTACGCTAGCCGATCAATTATTAAAAACTTCTGATTTTTAAAAAAAAAGATATTATTTTGAATTATTTAATCCAAATTTTCGTAGTTATATAATTTTATTTTTTATATTAAAATTTTAATTAGTATTTTCAATGGAATTATTGTTTTTGCATAATTAATTACCATCGCTTTTTAATTCGTTTGGTGCCACTTTATTCTTTCCTTTCCCATATCCCTTCCTTTTTTATCCAAAGGATACATTTTAACAAACAACTATGGCAGTGTTTTTGAAAAATTACATATGTTCCTTTTTACATATTATTTAAATACTATTGAATGTTGAATCTTATGAATATAGTTCTTTTAAAAAATAATTATTACTCTTAGATAAGTTAATATTTTAAAGCTTACTAATAAAATTATTACATTTTTTTCTTATGTAATTATTTTTATTAATATTGAGACTTTGATGTTTTATGTTTGCTCAGAGGAAAGAACATGAAACTCAAATTAGTATATATTGAATAAATTAGGTTTACAATTTCAAATTATGAAATATAAAAGGCATAGATACCTTTTTTTAAATCTATGCAACTTATGAATCAGTTATTTCATTTTAATTTGTAGAAATCATTAAGGAAAAACAAACTAAATCAAATTTTCATAATTTTTATTTACACATTACAACAAAAAAAATATAGATAAAATATATATGATAATTATTTGGAAAAATAGGATCAAATGGATGTTTTAATGCACTCACTAATTCAAAAAAACTATTTATCAACATCTATTTTTCTAGACACTTAGAAATAATACAAACAAAGTATTACAAGAATGTCAATGTAAATGATGAAATCAGTTTTATTCAACAGAAACATCCTAGATACTAAACAACATTTTTTTTATTACCAATAAAAACATAATGTTGAACAATATATTTTTAAAGCAGAACATTGATGAATTTTTTTTGCTAAAGTTACATTGATAAAAATCAAGTTGAATGAATATCATAAAATAAAACAAAAACATATAATACAGTAAATTTAATAAACAAGAATAAGGTCATGATAAATATATATATATATAGAGAGAGAGAATTAAAATAGGATATAAAGAGTAGTTAAAACAAACATTTTTATGCTTTTACAGAATTTTATAATTCAAGATTGATATGTTAAAGAAATAGAAAATAAATAAATAATAATAAATTTTAAAAAAAGTCCAATATTTTCTGGAATGAATTTCTTTCTTTCTTACAGAATCCTGAAGTTCTTGTAGCTCATTTTGCAAATTGCTGATCTTGTCGATTATTTCAGAAAAAGTAATAGTCTGGGAAGAAGCAGAATACATTCCACTGAAATCAGAATTCATATAATTTTGCTTAGTAATCAATTCTCTTGCATTTATATACTTAACTAAATGACATGTGTTTTCAAAACTTAAATATATATATACATATATTTCTTATATATAGCATTCAATTTATCAAATTAAGCGCACTTTTAATAAAATACATCAATTATATATATATATTATAACAGTCAATAAGAAAATTGGATTTTTAGTAGTTAGTAAAGAATTCACTTACTAAATAAATCTTTAAGAAATTTATTCACTTCCACCTAAGTTTAGCATTATAGCAGTTGTTATTTTTGCAACAGGAATTTGTTTACTTACATTAATTAAATTTAGATAAAATTTTATAGAAAAATGCAATGTAATATTCATGTAAACATTTTAAAACCTTCTAAGCATATTCAAAATTATCAGAAATTTCACCAAATGTGAATAAAGTAAATTAGAAATGCACTCATGTTTTTGTTTGATTGTTTTTGATGTCAAATCACTTACCGCTTTCTTTTTCTTCGAAGAGTTTTTCTACCAAATTACTGGAACAGCTATATTTAATAAATGGACACACACTGAATGAATTCTTCAAAATGATTGGAGCATATCACCGACTTCGAAGGCTTGAAAAAATCTATACCAAAGCTATCAACCCAAGTCAGGATTGTTGAAAGGAAAATAAGAAAACATTTTATCATGACAGTCACTCTTGTGTTTCACATTAAAGCATGCATCCATCAGCACACCAGTATTTCCTCTGTTAACACATAATAAGAGGAAAGAAAATGACTCAAAAATTATAACTTCAAATGTAAACAAAAAAATCCGCTTCATACTCGGCGGAGAACGTTAATGGCAGACTAATCGACGAAAGCGGTGCGGATGAAACTTAAATGCCATGCGCGAATAGCTCATGACATGTGACTTTTACGTCACATGAATTGACCCCATTAATCTTGAGAAACCTGCGCTCTGATTGGCGTATTTTCTTTGAAACGATCGATAAAAAATCTAAAATTATCCTTTTTTATTGAATAGTGATATTCAAATTTTCATAAATCAGTCAGTTTAAGTGATTGATTTAGTTGATTGGAAATTAACTCTTTTTATTTAAAATATTAGTGTTTCAAGAACATTTTGTTAAACGTGATTTTCACAGCAGAAGCTTTATGTAAAATTAAAATTTTTTTATTTATTAGAGCATTTATTGGATCAAGTTACATAAAATATAATCATTTTCCATTTAGACCATTTTAGAAGATCTGTGTCTATTTCTAAAGGTTTGCAGATTAGCTGTGTGGCCCTGATTTGAATGGATAACCTGTTCATATTAAACAAAACTTGCCTTAAAATAAAACTGATTTATTGGATTAATAATATAGAGAGTGTAAAAGATCATAAAATAAATTTTCTTGAATTTATTTTTTAGAAGAAAATAATATTTCATATTTGTTTCATTTCCTACAGACACGTGCTGAAAATTATATTTTTGCAGATTTCATTTCCAAAAAGATTTAATTTATTTTCAATTGGAGCTTTAATCTAATGTTCAACACTTTGAAAAAAGGTAATTTTCCCCCATGAATGCGAAACTTGCTCGTGCAGCTTAAATTTGATTTTTATATTGTACGAAAAAAATTGTTGAAAAATATAGTTAAAAAAATTAATTAAAAATAGAAATTTAATTTTAAGGTTAAAACATTGGTGTCATTTAAAAGAGAAATTTTTTATTTTTAACTTGATGTAAAAATCTTTTTTTGTGCGGTAATATTTTCGGAAGTTAAAGCAGGAACACGCCATAATTTCGCTTATTTTTTAAATAAATAAAATTCTAATTAAAAATGCGAAAAAATAACCCCGAGGTGCACATTCCAGGCCACCAAGGTATACACGTGCCAAATTTTGTAGCTGTTGGTCGCACGGTCTGGCCTGTAGAGCGTCAACACACACACACACACATTGAGCTTTATTATAAGTATAGATTAAACAAATCGTTTCATTTGGATCTTTATCATAAATATTTCAATACTCCCCCCCCCCCCCCTACTTATTCTCGTGTATTTTGTCAGTCCTAAGATTAAGCCTAACTTGGCCTCAAAAATTAGAGTTAATAATCACAACATTTATCTGAATTATTTTTTAAAAAATGAAAGGGGGGGGGGCAGCGCCACCCTCTGACTTATAGTCTAGTGAATTTTGTCGGTCTTAGAAATAAGCCTAACGTGGCTTCAAAACTTCCGGGTAAGAATCACAGCATCCTAAACAAATACGCATTATTGACGACTTCTTGGCGAAAAAATTGGCGCCAATAGGCCGTATACGGGAGCTGCTGTTATTTAAATTCAAAGAATTATTTAGTTTTTTTCATTCTGCATCTATTAGTTCGCAACTTTAAATTATTTAAATATTATAGGTTTGCAATTTATAAGACTTTAACATATAATGGCTAAATAAAAATCAACATGCATGAAATGGATAATGATATGTTTTTTTTTTTTTCCCATATATTTGTAATTTAAATTTCAACATCGCATTACTTCATCATTCCCAATGTAATTTATACATTTCTAAAAAGAATTATATAAGCTGTTTATGAACTGCATAACAAGAAACTGCAAAATAACGATGTTTACAAAAATAAGAAAGAGTGATTTGAAACTAGGCATTAATAGAGAGAAATTTAAATTTAAAGTGAATAAATTTTTACATTTTTTTACTCATTATATAACACTGTTTCTAACAAAAAGAAACAACATTCACATACAAAAGCAATGACTACGTTTCCCTCGTGCTTAATAGAAAACGATTCAATTGGAATTGGATTCAGGAGGAAGTATTGAGCTACTCCTCAACATTTAAAAGACAACCGTTTGTCCCTCCGTCTCAAATGTCCCTACCTATTAAAAGTACAGCTTGTGATGGATTCATCCATTTCATAGAGATAGGTATTGCGATGGAGACTATTCCGATGCGTGAGATAACAATTCGATGGCTCAATCCCTTGAAGGCGCAATTTTTTTTAGAAACCTGTGACTAGCTGACATTGTTTAGTCAAAAAGGCATTTCGTATGCGCTAATAGGATATAGATTATTTTTGTCTGTATAGATTATTTTTGTCTCGATGGGATTAGTACTTGTTACTGTATAGTTTTCGCGCCTGCGTAGTTTTGCTGGGTGGTTTGTAGTTGGCTGAGTATAAACCCAACTTTACTTTCGAAATTAAATCGTAATGGTTAGTACATCAAAATTTCGATAATTTATTTAAAATGTCCATTCGACAGATATCTATTCAATATGGCAAATGAAACTTAATCTTCGTACTTTGATAACCAATAACGAAAAAATCTTGGATGAAATATTCTTGTCAACAGTGAAGACTGTTAAGTTTTATTGCAATGAAAGTTTTATTAGGAAATTTAATTAAAAATTGTTTCAAAATTATGTATAAAATTGAACGGAATTATAATATAGTTAAAAATATACTTTTTGAAATGTTAAGATAGTGTAACAGTCGTTTTTTAATTCAATGTTTTGAAAAGTTATGGTGGTAAATGTCAAAATTCCATTAAATTTTAAATTAAAATTGTGTTAAGAATTTTTTTAAAAAGAAGGTCGAAAATACATATTCCCACATTCCATTGTAAATCTGTGCTAAATTGTTAATATATTTTAATTGATAGATAGATATATTAATAGATATTGACTGTATAAAGTGAAATTTTGACATATTTATGTTATGGTTAATTAGGCATAAAATAAAATAAAAAATTTGCAAATTCAGTATAGTTTAATTTCCAAATGAAATTTATATTCAGAAACGCACAGGAGCTTTTAATGCAAGTCTAGAAAAATGATCTTTTTAATAACCACATTGTACATATTAATGAATTTTGAACTAAAACATGTAAAGAAAATTACTTATTACAAAATCTGGTGCTGT
This sequence comes from Argiope bruennichi, assembly GCF_947563725.1. Lineage (NCBI taxonomy): Eukaryota > Metazoa > Arthropoda > Arachnida > Araneae > Araneidae > Argiope > Argiope bruennichi. The sequence goes on from NC_079160.1 coordinate 76,072,587, forward strand.
TTACAATTTATTCATAAATTGCTTTACTTAGAATGCAATTTGCTTTTATATTTCAACTTTAAAAATACTTTTGAAACTTTTCCCTCTTTCATCAAGTATGGTCTTTAAAAATAATTACTATAATTTATTGCATGCATAGCATTATTTTTATGCAAGATTCATATATTAATTGCTACATTTTAAAAGAAGAAAAATTTGTAAACTATGTGCTTTTTCGTCATGCACTATCATACAGCTTTAACCTAAGATTTCTGTCATACTTTATTAATTGATTGAAAAAGATTATTTCATGAAACATAATTTTGTATTGCATTAGAAATCCATAAGATCTTTTTTTTTTCTTTTCAGATTTTTTCAGGATTTTGCAGAGGACTTGCTTGAAAATAATTTCCATTCTGTCTAGGAATTTACTTTAAAAAAAATGGAAGCACCTGTTAAGGGTTCGAAGATTGTAGTCCCTTTCGTGCCATCACTTTTGCACTTCTCATTGGTAAAGGTAGCTTTTCCATTGTTGAAAAGCTCTGGTAATGTAACTTGGGGTATCATCTTGGAAGAAATGAAGCACTCAAGTCCTGCAGAATTTAATGAAGCTAGGTCTGACAATCCTAAGGTAAACAAAGCAAAGGAAAAGTTACTTCGCATTCCTGCACATTTAAGACTCGGAATATTAGAAACAATTATGGGTTTGCATTCGGCTGTCGTAAATTGGCGTATGAGCTATCCACTTTTACAGACTGGAGAAAATTTTCGCGCACTCCTTTTCTTTAAAACTGATGGGACAGTTGATAGAATTAAAACAGTTCAGAAACTGGTCCTGAATGAAGAAATAAATATCGAACAGAGGTTTGATTTGGCGTGCTCCTATTTCTTGGGCAATACTATACACACTTTGTGGGCAGAAATGAAGAGATCTGGTAAGGCAGCCAAATCTTTGACAACTTATAATCCTGTTTCACGTTTTTGGGTTAGAAGGATGCGTCGTAAATATCGGGTTCCATGGATATATGCCGTTCAATTACAACTTGACCTTCCTGATGAATTTTTGAGAAGTCCGACACCAAGATTCAGTGCTTTCTTTCCTTTCTTACGGCCAAAACACAGGGAGAAGTTTCTTGTCCCTTTATTGAACGCCACATCTGATGATTTCTTGTACTGTCTGTATGGAGCAACTGAAGAAGAAGAATTACAAATATTGAAAATGGATACTCGAAAACTCCTTCTTCTCTATTTGGATTGGCCACTGCAAAGTTTCTTTCTTGAAATGGTAGAAAAATTATGGAATTTTATTGATTTTTCTCTTTTTAAAGCAGTACTAGAGATTATCTTCACATACAGTATAAGGAGGAAGGATTTTGATTATGACAAACTTTATATGGAGTTTTGGGAAAGAAGCCCAAATAACTTGAAGGAAGAGGCAAAGGCATCCCCAATTTTCTACAATAAAATTCAATTGTGTTTTGATTCAATTAGGAAGAAGAGAAAAAGTGAATTTGATGAAATGACGGGTTCAAAAAGGAAAAGATATGAGGAATTACCTATCGAGGAAATCATTCAGGCTGGAGCAGACTCATTTTGTGCCATAGTGTTGCCTTTTTTCAAACATTTAGCAATGCAGTTGAGATAAGATAATCTTTATCTAAAAAATGTTATACAAACTTTTATAGCGCATATGAAAAAATAACTTCATCTTTCAAAACATCAAAATTCTCTCTACACCTTTACAACTTCAATGTGCATTTGTTTCTTAAGTCTTCAAAGATTTGAGTTTTTTTTATTGACCTTTTTTTTTTTCCCCCTACTACATTAAAAATGTTTTGCCTCTTATTTAATATTTCATTTTTTTTTTTTTTTTTTTCATTCTATTCTGCTAAATAGGGTGATAATAGTTTGAACGTATTATTTGGTTAAAATTTTTTATCTTAATTAAAAATGATTGCATTATGTTTTAAATGTTATGATTATAGGTTGTAACAATATTACTTTGTAAACATGACTGCATATGATAGTAACATCACTGATTTCTGTTACCATTGGAATTTAAGTTAAGCATCTCTCTATTTATTTCATTGCAACAATTCCTTCATTTTGTGTAAAATATAAAAGCAGATTAAGAAAAATAAATATCTAAAAGTTATATTTTAAATATCTTTTGGTTTGTCTAAGACAATGTTTGTGGTACTTGGTTTTCAACAAAAGAAAGATATTAATTATACATTTGAGTATATTATAATATATTTTAATTCTGGAAATTTATAAAATTACACTTTCACTTCAATTTAGTAATGGTGCATTTTACTATTTGATCCACTATTTTACGGCCAAAATTTTATTTATGTATTTATATCACAAAATTTTTTGCATGATTTTCTATATAAATTATACTACATGATTCTCATCTTTGGGAAGAAATGCTCTGCTTTTTATTAGAGATAAAATATTTCCTTTATGCATTTTAATAAAAATTGTATGGATAAAGCTGGATTCAATTTAATTCAATAAAACATAATTCTATATGTAGGAGTTTTATTCTAAAATAATATTTCATTATTTTTTTATTATTGGCTTTTTTGATATAATTATGTTGATGTTTTTAAATAGTTTTTTTATATTGTAATTTTTAAAATTTTGAAGAAATGTATAAGTTTTTAAAAATTTCAAATGGGATATACAATTATAAGTTCAGTTGATTACTGGTTTTATGTAAATGTTCATTGTAATATTTTTTAAGAAAATGAAATTTTAAAATATTAGAAATATATTTATCTATATTTATCTATATAGTACCAAGCGATTCTTTTTACTGAGGCAGAGTACAGAGGTTTCACTCTCATAAGTACTTGAAGCAACTCATTTAACTGGACTGTGGTGACCTGAGATAAGGTCTCAGTTTTCTGATCAGAAAGTTTCAGGTTTAAAATCCTGATCCCCAAGAATTACCTAGTCACACCTGAAAACAGGTATGATGTATGTAAATCCATTGGGCGCAGGTGTTTCGCTAATGTGGCATGAAAATTTGGAGAATGAATTCTGGCTCGGATAACAAGCTCGTCACATAGCCCTGCTGTTGTGTTTCATTTCTAACCAAATACTACTTAATTTTGTAAATAAATTAAAAATAATATGACTGTTATTCTGTGTTTTCATGAATGTGGTCAGTTTGTTATTCTGTGAAGTATACTCATCTTTTGTTGTGATTACTGTATATGCCTATTTGTCAAAAAAATAAAAAGTTTACCTATACTTTGTTTAGGTTTTTTTTTTTTTTTTTTTTTTTTTTTTTTGTTTGGACCCTTATGTTAAAATGCTTGGATTTAAAAAGTACAATTTTCTCATTTTTACTATGATGAATACATTTATTTATAGATTGGATATAAATATATGTATATATATATGTAAATATATGTATATATATATATATGTAAATATATGTATATGTATAAATATATACATATAAATATATGTATATTTATGATATTTATTTTATGGGTACATTTTGTTACTGGAAATGTGTAATGGTGACAAAAAGTCTAGGCTTAACCATTTAGAATCGGGAAAAAGTTATTCCGAACAAACTTGATATGCTAAGTCAAGAATTCATGATGAATTACCTGATTTTAAATTGTTTATAAGACTTCATGAACTCATTTATAAATGAAAATGTATGTTAAAGGATAAGTAGAAATAAATTGATAGTTCTGGATTCAATGCTTTTAATGGTTTAGTTTTGCTTTGCTTTGCTGGTATATTTGAATCCTGCTATGAATGTACAGAAAGTTTGTGGGAAAAAAAAAAAAGGACATGATGAGCAAAGATTTTCATGCATCAAGAATTTTGAGATTTGATGATTGAGAAACACATTTTTGTAGGATACATAAGTTATCTGTTTACCTACGGAGACAAAATTTTGAAAAATTCCTCTAATGAGCTATTTAATTATTCATTTTCTGGATCAGTGTGATTGCAAATAATGAAAAATATTGATCAAGAAATTCATTGTCAATTGAGATTCTGTAAAATGTGTCAGTTTGGTTTAAAAAAATAGTGAAAATTGTAAAAAGCAGAACACTACAAAAATTTCTATTACACATATTCCAATTATTTTTATGCACAACATACTTGAAGCCTTGGTGAAGGGAATGAACTAGTATCTATGAAATATATGCATTTTCAAGCTAATTCATCTTATATAGCTATAAAATTGTTACAATTTCTTTCACAATTTGACCTCATTTTGTCTCATATTTTTGATTAAAAAAGTGTAATGCGTTCAATCGACATATCATCTGCCCTTGCCAAGTATGGTACCATTCGCAGACCACTTTTGTCGAACTTCTGTTAGCTAAATTTTTCTCCATTTTTCGTCCACTGTACTTTTTAAAATTTTATTTTATTCTCCCCGATCTTCAATTTTTAAAAATTATTTTGAATTTTTTATTTTTCACTGCAATCAAAATCTTCTATGTAATTGTACTTGTTCTCTATTTTCCCTCAATATTATTAGGTCTGGCGATTAAGAACTTCGAGATCCAAGTACTCCGCGATCAATCCCTCAAATCGACAAATATTATCTCTCTCTTTTTTGGCTTGGATTCAGTTAGTCAGTTTTTATTGCATTATTATGTGCCGTATAACAAAATTTAAGTTGTCTTTCGTTCCAAAGTTTTAGGGCAGCTATTAATTAATTACGTGATTTATGAATCTTAGAGTCGAGTATAAGAATTCGAAAACTGTTAAACATAAAAGAATAAGTTTTTGCTGTTTTTTACAAACAAATGGAACAATAAGTAGAGGTAGAGACATGAGTACTGCGTCTAGTATAATGTAATATTAAAATTATACGTATATAAAATATTGTAATACACATAATTTCCTAATGGCCTGCACTCACTTGTTCCTTAAAATGAGAAAATCAGTTTACTAAATAATTTTCAACTTTCTTAGCTGTTCAAAAGGTGACATTCTGTGCCAAATGATTTAACAAGTGCATGTTATTTGATGATGATGTCGTCTCCGTGTTACCGAAGGGGTCCGAAAGGGGGTGCAGTAACTTTCGAGGGTAAAGACCCCTTTGCACCCGAGGGCAGAAGTCTGACTTCTGCTCATATGAAGATAACACTCACACATTCGCTTGCACAACCCCTGTTTACAGAGGGGGCGGGGGGGGGGCTCTTTCACATACCTTACAGATAGAATACAGGATGAAGAACAAGCATGCCCGAACCAGGACGCCGAGATCACGGGAAAGACATGCTACCAATAGGTCATGATGCCGTTGTGCATGTTATTTAAAAAAAATAAAAATATATACCAATAAAAAATTTAACTTATTAAATATTTCCTAAACAAAATTAAAAGAAATTTGTTATAGGATTTGTGATTATATCCTGTTCCATAAATTAATCTCCTAACGTCACTGTTATGATCAATGAGAAACAGATGTTTAGATTTCTAAAATTATAGTTTAAAATCAAGTCATTCGTAGAATGTTATAATTCGACACTAAAAGACAGAATCCGTAAACAATACGAGAGGATTGAACTATTCAAGAAGAAAATTTTACAAATTTTGATTCTAATTAATGCAGCAACAAATAACCGAAGCAGAAGATTCCATGTAATTAGATTACGAAGAAACGAGTTAGTTTAATTAAATGAATATCTGATTTTGAAACTCGTCCAACATGATGGCTGTTTTGAGGTAGATCTTTTAATTTTCAACTGTAGTCAAGTGACGAGGACGACAACTGGGCCAGCACTCCTTTGCAAATTTCTACACCACATTAGTGAGATCATTTAACAAAATCTAATTAAAAAGAGGTATTCTTTATGTGTTCCTACACTTTTTCTCAAGAGGAATGAAATATTTATTGCAAAATAGAACAGATCATAAAAAAAAAATATCCTATAATATTGATGAAATTATTCATTAACATCTGATGCATTGTGATTCAAGTCTGTAAAATTTCATGTATCTATATTATTTTCTCTCTTGATTTAGTTTTCTATCGTTTTCAAATCCACTCATCGTTATTGTTTTAAATTATATTTTCTCTCTATTTATCCACTTTTTTTTGTTACATTTTTTGTTTTACATTTACATTTTTTGTTTTACATTTTTTTTTTTTTTTTTTGATACCACAGAAGGAAGATGTAAAGTAAAGCCTTTTGCATTTAGTTGATTTGATTTAAAATTTTTCCTAATAGATTTTTATGATAAATTCTTATTTAATTTATCATTTTTTTTTCATGAAGGATGAAACAATATAATATACCAAATACATAAATAAATTATTGAAAATTGATTGATTTAATAAAATTAAATAAATTTTAGAAAGCCAATAAAAAATTCCACTCTTGAAAAATTAACTTTCGAAATTTATAGATTTTTAAAAACGGGTTTTGATAGCTTTATGTGACATTCAGCATATATTGATTTATAGTAGCTACTTCTTAATATGATCTGTTCGAGATTTAAAATTTTTATCATTAATCGGTTGATAACAATAAAAGAATCGGGTAAAATCAACTATATTTTTATCAGATGGAAGAATAGGGAGGAAATAACGTTTTAAGGCAATTGATAACTTATTTCAAAAAAATGATAATTAAAAAATTTATTAATTGTTACTTATTAACAATTATTCCTTAATAATTCACTCGTGTAAAGTTCGTACTTGTAATTTTTTTTAAAAAACTTATTGATCAATGCCGCACACCGCGTTTCAGGACATCAAATGTTTGACTTATTTTGATTTTTGTTGAAGAGCTTTATTCAATACATTTGCACTCGTCGGAATCATAAAAGTTTATTGCTTGGTCTTGCTCACATAAATCTCATTATTATTTAAAATTTTAAAAAGGAGAGGTTTTGAAAATTTAAGCTGCAAGGTAAGTCATTTCGGGTAAACCTCCATTCCTGTTAAGAATTTCAATTTTGTCTGTAATACTCAAATCAGTTTTCTTTTTTTAAATATCCATTTCTCCAACTAATGTATGTCTGTTGAACAGATTTCTATAATCGAAATCGTTTCTTAGAAAATTACCAAAGAATTCCACGAATGTCAATTTCTTATTAAAAATGATCATTCAATTCTCAACTTCAAAGCTGATAATATTAAATGATGTTGTGATCACACTAAATGAAAATTCCCGTCCCAAGAGGAAAAAATAACTTCTAGACCAGATGTTTTCTTAGAAAATTACGAAAGAATTCCACAAATATCAATCTCTTTATTAAAAATGATGGATCGTTCAATTCTCAACTTCAAAGCTGATAATATTAAATGATGTGTTCACACTAAATGGAAATTCCCGTCCCAAGTGGAAAAAATAACTTCTAGACCAGATGTTTTCTTAGAAAATTACGAAAGAATTCCACATATGTCAGTCTCTTATTAAAAATGACGGATCTTTCAATTCTCAATTTCAAAACTGATAACATTAAACGATGTTGTGATAACACTAAATGGAAATTTTTGTATTCATTCTAATACATCAGTTCGGGGCCAGAGGATTTTGATAACATAAAAGAAATGTTAATATTAGCCACGATTATATTAGATAGCTGTCGGTGTATTATTTCTTTTGAGAAAATAAATAAAGGTTTTTTTAAAAAAGTTTTATTTTTGAATTAATATTTTAAAAATACAAAAATAATTTTAATTTAGAAATTAATAATTATATTTCTAATCCTCCTTCTCCCATTTATCGGAAGATTATTTATTTATTTTTTACCTTTTATAAATATTTTCATGCATAAATTTTATGAACTATTTTCTTGCAAGAATTTGAAACTGAAATAGCTTGTAGATCAAGTGTGCCAATCAAGCATATCCTAGCGCTTTACATTTCCTATGAATTGAGATTGAATACTTTCTTATATAAGATAATTAAAATGGTGCTTTAGATAATTAGAAAGAAACCAAGCAACGGCGAAATAGGTAAACATTAATTTCATATCTTTTTCTGAAAGTAATAATAATAATAAAAAAATATTCAAAATTTAACTTTATGTCTATCTATTAGAAAAATTAGAAAATTAATATTTCTTTAATAAGCCTTATTAATTCGCTACTTTCTCTACCTTATCTTATCGTGTGATTAATTTCATTAATTATATGAAACTTTTTAGAAGAATTTACTATTGCTTCTTAACTTTTTTAGTTTGAGATTTTATTTCGGAAAACTCTTCAATCAGAGATATCTCTCTGCACTCTTTCAAAAACTTTAACAATCGTAAAGTTAACTTTAATTCCACAAGACAATTTTTTTAAAACTTTGTTAATTTAAAACTTAAAACTTATAGATTTGTTTCTGTTTATTCCAGTTTATTTTTGCATCTCAACCGTACATAAAATTACTTACAAATGAACTGTACCGCTCTGAAGCGGGCGTCATCTATTTAAAACTTTTGTAAGGGAAGGTTTCCATTTATTGATTAAATAACAGTGAAGAAGATAATTTAAATGAAAACATTGAATTATATCCATACTTTTTTAAGCTATACAAAGTTTATTTTTGGTTTAAAAAATTATTATTGTTAATAATAATTACATAACAATAAAAATACTTCACAATATTTTCGAATTCTAAATTTTAAAAAGAAAATGCCATTATATATATATATATCTCGAGTAAACAAAAGTTATGAATGCTATTGTCTCAAATTTCTGCTCCCCCCCCCAAAAAAAAATTCTATCAACAGATTTAATCAAATTTTTTGCATGCATTCTTCAAAACTACCCGTTTTCTTAAGCTTCAAACTATAGCTTGCAGAGCATCTTAAATTCTTAAAACTAAAATAATACTCCATCATTTTAGAGTTCCATCGGCTTGTTTATTCTTCCAACTTAACAGCATATCTTACAAGCATTGCCAAATTCCAAAAGGTTTACAATTGATCATCAGCTGTTATACAAAAAATAAACAAAATAATATTAACAAAATATGTTTATCAAAGAAAAAATCGTCTGCTTTTAGTTTTTAACAATATTTTAACAAAATAAAAATAGTAGCATTTATAAAATGTCTGAAAAGGAATCGTCTGCTAACTGTCTATTAACAGATTTAGATTATGATATTTACCGAACAAAACTGTATATTTATAGCCCATCCTGAAAAAGTGCCATATTTAATAATTCTTTTTAATTAGTATAAAAACTTCAGCTATATGCATAATATAAAATTAATGATATTGATTAATATTTTTTATGTGGGATTTTTTTCTATCTTCATAAAAATGCATAATCTAAAGAAAAGCAGAAAAAAAATATAACTTACTTCTTCTGATTTTGTTCAAATTGTAGTCGATTAAAAGAAACACGCAATTTTTTTTTATTATAACGAATAAAAGAACCTTAAAAATGACATAGGTATAATTGGAAAACGGAAAATGTAAGCATAATTTCATTTTGTCATTTTTACAGTACTTTGTTTGTGTAATTTTTCAATTCTTCTGTCAACATTGAGTCAATTTTATACCGAAATTTGAACTAATAAGGAACAACAAATATTAATTGTTATAAAAAAAAATAGGTTTGAAAATGACATAGATAAAAAAATTGTTCAATACAACTTAAGGAATGGAATGCTATGAAACTAACCAACATTAATGATTTAAAATAAAGTGAAAAAAATTAATGATATCATAAAAAATATAAAATATATTTGAACAAAATGATTATTACTATAGAAATAATTAATTTTTATAAAAAGTAGTATTAATTAAATAAATAATTATTTTACTAATTAGGATATAACTTTTATTATTTCATTTTAATTATATTCTTCTTTTATAATATCATTATTAAATGGAACTTTATATCAAAGCAGATGCAAAAAAATCTATTACAACGAGAACTATTTACTACTAAAACGGATACACAAGAACCGCTTCATACCTAACAGATGAACGGATCACAACATTCGCAGGAAGAAATGAGTGGATAGCAGAAGTTAGTGAATTATGGCTTGCTTTTTTTACTACTAGGCGATTACTTCTTGGCGTTCATTCACAGTATGGAAGTACGTCCCAAAAAATGTACTCATATGATTCTTCGAAATGTTTTCAAAAAGATATCAAATAGACATATAAGATTCACAATTTTTTTAATTTTTAGAAAGATTTAACATATGAAATGCTATTTCTTCATAAATTGTCAGCCGTCGATAGCTCAGTTGGCAGAGCGGTGGACTGTAGACGTTCTTCGTAGTAATCCATAGGTCGCTGGTTCGACTCCGGCTCGACGGATAGAATTTTTTTTCCCTTTCAGTTTCACGAAATTGAAATTTACAAATTGTAAATTGAAAGTAAACATCCAAGCTATTAAATTCGTTTGTATTTGTCTTTTATTTATTAAAATTATTATCAAAAAATTCTTTAGAAATAGAGTGGCATGTGGAAAATTCAGGTATTATTAATGCAATTCTTGGTGTTTTGGTATTCCAGTTTGTTGTTGATATAGTATTAAACCATCATCTATAACTGGACTTTATTTTGATTAAATTGAAGACTGATTATTACAATTTTTTTTTTTTTGCCTGAATTGTTTTGTTAATTAAATAATTCGGAATGTATGTTTTCATTTACCGCATGGGAATAAGTTTTTGAAAGCCCTTAATCGATGCAAGAATTTAATTACTATATAATATATTCAACCAAAAGGGAATGGAATATTTCTCACTTTTTTAAAAGTAAAATATTGCCACTGTCTAAATTGTCGAAAATTCATAAAAATTATATGCTTTTTATACATGAATTGTGCAATGAATTTTCAAATTGTACAATTGTTGGTGCCAAAATGCTAGATGCTGCTTGTTTATTAAAATTATTTATTAAGTTAAAATAATTATTTTTATAACACTGTTTTAAAAATTTAGTTATACCTTTTTTATTTATAAAAATGATTTGCTGCTTATTCATTAAAGTCGTTTATTAAAATTGTTAAACAAATCTTTACATATTTTTTTAAAACAAAAGTTGTTGATTTTACTTGTTACTTATTTAAAAACACATTTTTCCTTAATTCGAATTTTTAATGCAGTCTCATTACCTTTGAATTAGCCAAATTTTACTATACATTGTCCTTTTTACAAAATTTTTTATTTGTTTTAAGGAAATAAAAAACAATCAATTATCGACAAAAATATTGAAAAATAAAAAAAACATTAGAAATAAAAAAAAACTTTGTGAATACATTTTTTTTTCTTTCGTAATTTTGATTAAAAATCTCTTATTGTGAAAATCTTTACAACATATTCGTTGGAAAAATCATTCATTATATTATATTATACCTCTAAAATTAATCACTAGATGGCACCACATGACATTAAAAATGTTTTTGTTCACTGCGTGTATTCATTCATAATATTGTAGCTGCGGTGTTCCTGACTAGATGGCGCTCCGACACGTTTGTAAAATCTTCCCGTTTTAATTCTGTTAGACTATTAAAAATAACCAAATTTTACATATTTTGTAGATAAAATAAAGTTATAATTAACTTTCAGAAATCTGGCTCTGCACCAGTTTTAAGTCCGGTGTTATCAGAAGGGAAAGTGGGAAACTTTAAAAAGGAAACAAGTCTGCGCATGCGAATTTCAGCGACTTTGGCGTGATGATTTTTAAATGCGTTTTGTAAAATGTATTATATATCCTATTATTTTCGGTAAAATCCTACTTTAGCGTGCCCTTTACTTATACAAGGATGCCAGTAGCTCAAAGTCTCCAATCAATATTGTGAAACAATTACAGTTATCCACCTTTTTACATTAAATTTATATTAAAATCTTGAGATTTATTGATAGGGAGTTTTTTTTTTTTTTATTTTTTTTAATCTAAGAAGACTTCTTTTTAAACTTTTTATCTTTTTCCATTTCAAGTAGCTTCGCTACAACATTGAATGTGAGGAATTTTTCTCCTACCAATAATTTAAAAGAAATAGAATAAATTGAACATGTGATGCCTGCGTCATTTAAAGAAGACATCAGGCAGATTTTTTTTAAACTTTAAAAAAGATTTTACGGATTCGCTTGCAGCAGGGGTGAGAACCTAGCAGTTACGCTAGTGCATTAAACTAAGATTCTATGGAAAATAGAAAAACCACATAGAAAGAAAAAAAAAAAAAAATGGCATCCTTAATATCTTCTATCCTGTATTCCTCTATCTTCACTTCTAGAGACGGATACTTTTCTTAAGATGTTTTAAGGATTAAATACACCTAATCGATTCAATTAATTCTTCATGTGAACAGGGAAATATTTAGGAATTTCCATATACATATATATAATATAAAATAACAACAGTGGGACTTTTTAGCCACGGAAATGTCGTTCTATAGGCGCCATATATACTCCAAAATATAGACAAAGAATTCTTCAATACAATTACCCTGATAATATCTCTGATTATCCCAATTATCAGACATCGCATTTTTGAGTAACCACAGATTTGTCGAATTATCTCGGGAAATCTATGGGGGAAAAAAATCCCAAAGAATTCCGTTAGAATGGAAAGATAACGTTTAAACAAATAATTGCGAAGTAAAGCCAAATGATTTCAGAAAGCTCATGCAGATAGTTTTTTTTTATTTATTATTATTTTTTTATTTTTATTTTTACAAAATTCGTGAACAGATGATTTTGATTAGAATAAATTAATCCAGTAAGAATCGCGAAAGGATAAATATTATTTATTCATAATCCTTTTTAAAGATAACATCAAAATGTTTTAGTTGCAGTAGTGCAGGTTATGTAATGTATGGAATGAAACATTCAAAGTTTGACTTATAGCTATCAAATTTATTGTGGATAATAGACTATGTTCAATATGAAATGTATTTTTAAAATCATTAATAACTAAACTTCGCGAAATGTTGACATTTTTCTTCTATAATTTTGATTTTTTTCTTTAATAATTTGATCACAAGTTTTTTTTTTTTTTTTGCTTCTCTTATGGAAAGAGAAATTGATAAAACGATTTTGAGAAATCTCCATGTGTCAGATCTACTTGGGTATGAAAACGTTTTTGGATTTCTGTTTATCTGTGAACACGCTAATTTAAAAACACTTTGAGCTAAATGGATGAAATTCGGTATATAATCTTTACATTAAATTTGTAGATTGCTATCAAATTTTAAACGAAACCCATAATCAGACTCTTGTTGTCAGACCAGAGGCGGTGGTAGCAAGGGGGGCAATTGCCCCCTGTCAGCCACCTCTCCCCTCTTGTCAGCGAGATATTCAAAGTTCCGTCGGTAAAAGTATTTATCACTTCAGGATGGATGTAGAGAATTGCGCACTATCGAATATGATTATTTAAAAACCAACTTGAAGTTAATATATTATAAACAGTCGAAATATCCAAGTAACGGTTAAAACATTTTGACTATGTTTGGCAAAATAATCGATAGAGTGGTAAATAAATAATATGCTGTATTTTGCGGACAATTTTTGATGGACCATCTAAGAACTGAATGCAATGGATGTGGAAGATGTTAAATTCACAGATTTTCAGACATCAGATTCAAATGACGTGCATTCAGCTTATAATTTGTACTACTTTTCACATGTTACCGACAAGCTAACAAGTGAATAAGATATCGACAAGGTGATAGGTTCCTTTTGTTGGCAATTTTTGATCGGCCGACTATGAATTCAATATTGTGAGTGTCGAAGACGTTAAGTCTCCAGATTTTCTGATATTTGATTGAAATGTCGTTCATTTAACTCATAATTTGCACTAGTTTTGGCACTATATCCGTTATGTGAATAACATATCGTATTCTGCCTACAATTTTAAGGTGGTCGGTCGACAGTGAATTGAATGTGATGAGTCGAAGTCGAAGATTATAGCCACAGATTTTCAGACATTTGATTCAAATGTCGTTCATCAAGCTTTTCATTTTCACTACTTTTGGCAATATATAACCGACGAGGTAACATGTGAATAAGGCTTAAAAAAATATGTCGCATTTTGCCAAAAAATTTTGATCGGTCGATTAAGACTTCAATGCGATGGATGTCGACGACGTAAAATCCAAATTCTCAGTCATCTGATTTAAATGTTATAATTTTCATTCAGCATATACTTTATGTTATATTTAGCAGAATAATCAATAAGCTGGCAGGTTAATAATAAGTCACGATTTTCCGGAATAATCTTTTTTCCTTCGGCTCAGATTTTATCATAAATTATGCGAAAAAAACTATTTTCATCGAGCACTTCGATTACCTGCCAGTGGAATTATTAGAGAAATGGAAGCTTTTATATTATTAATGAATAGGACGATAGAGTTGTTTTCCATAATTCATTCATGTTCTAAAGTTAATCACTGTCTTATTCACCTGATTGTTACTTCCTCGGAAACGAATTGGTAGATCTATTTTATTCATTTCTCTATGAGAATTGTCTGACTAAAATCTGGTTAATAATTAAATTAAATTTAATCGAACACTTTTTTTTTTTTTGCACTGTTGTGCATATGCATGCTAAAAGGATTATGTGGCTTCTGATTAGATTATGTGGCTATCATACGAAATTATGTGGCTTCATTATAAATCACTGGAGTAAATAAATTGTATAATTGCAAATTAAGTTTATTTAACAGTAAAATATCTGTTTTCTTTTGCAATCTAATTTATCAGGCTACAATTATTACACTAGAGAAGCATTACTGACTAAAATTAAAGACAAAAAAATGATGGTATGGTAGTCTTTTTAGCTATTCTAAAAGAGTTTCACCAGTTATGCACTAAATTTGTTAAATAAATTACTTCCTAAATTATCCAAACTCTGCATTCAATATTATGACTGTGTAATCGGGTAACGTATCGTTTATATTTTTTTCCCCTTCAATTACTATTCGTGACAAAAACCATATAATTTCAGATGCTTCTAAATTTTTAATAGACTTTGAATAAAGATGTCTTGATAAAAAGAAAGATAAAGATGTCTTGATTAAAATGGTTATTCATAGAATACTCATATATAACACATTAACCCCTTGACATACGAATTCACTTAACTTCCTAATTGGATGGCAGACCTTATTTGGGATAAGTATTGTTATTTTAATTCCTAGAATAATATAAGAGCATTTAAGGTAATGATGCGTTTTCAAGTGATTTTTGCATTTTAAATTACTTATTACTTTTCCGTAATTGCAGATTTAAAGTTAAAAATTGAATAATTATAGAATCATAGAATAATAACCATAGCGAATCAGATTCGTTATTGTATACGAAGGGGTTAAGAAAAACCAATGCATGCAACTGAGGGGATAAAACTCACTTTTTGGGAGAAATATTAGCTTGCAATAACTCCGAATTAAAAATATATTTAACCATAAGAACGCATGCCTAAAATTGCAGATAGGGGAGAGAATTCATATTCAAGATCTAATTGTTTCTTAATAAAATGCATTCTTTTTTTTAAGCCTAAATATATACTGAAAAATAAATACATGGGGGATCTAATGTTTAAACAGTCCATTTTTCATAAGAATATTTTTCATACCTTATATAAAATAGTAAGTTTGTACATATGCTTACAAAATATTTTCTCCACTGTTCTTAAGAAACAACATCATTGTATCTTTTCTGCATTCTATATTGATCGTGCCAGAACTATAGCAAATTTTTTTGTTGTATTAAATGTAATTTGTTGAATTTTTGTTGCACAAATATTCTGATCGGATTCGAAATACATCTGAATTCCTGCTGGTTTCTGCAATCCTGATTTAATAAATATTTTAGATAGGGAACTACGCTGAAAATCGATTTTTGATGAGAACATCGAATATTTTTTATTTATTATTTTGGATTTCTGAAAATGTTTCTTTTATAAAACTTTTTCTTTCAACATTTATTTTATATAGCTTCTGGTATAAAATAAGAGCATGCACTTGTTCAGTTAGCATGACACGTCATTCCGGCGCAATCTGTGTTTCTAGCTATATTCTGCAATCTAGAAAGGAGTATAACCTATTTTTCATAATTTTAGATCTCAGATAAATTAGATCTCAAGAGTCTTATAAAGAAATAGACTCAAATATTGACGATTTTTTGATGGTCATTAAAAGAAACTGAGAGCATTTTTTTTTATAAATTCCTTTGTAAAGTTTTAACAATGAAAAAAAGGATCAGTATCTGAATAATACCTGATTTTCTTTAATTAAATGCAAAATTAATTATTATGAATTATTTTGAAGCCAAATGAGAGATATCCCCCCCCCCCTGTCGGCAAATCTCTGATGCCGCCTCTGTGTCAAACTAGAATCTAAAATGTTAGATCGATACAATTTCACACAGAGATTTGGTATTTAAAATGCAAATCCGTTTTAAATTTTGAACTAAATCCGTTAAGAAGATGTGATTTTGTTCTTCCACATGTATGTAAGAGCAGTAACTCAAAAAAAAAAAAAAAAAAAGAAAGTGCATAATGAAATTTAATGCACAGTTTTAACATATCTCAAGTATAGATTTTTTAAATCAAATTTTGAGACAAATGTGTATAAGGATTAACCGTCTGTCTGTCTATACTTTTGCACACATGTTAACGAGGTAACTCGAAAATACAAAGAGGTAAATGAAAAAAATTCGGTTTGCCAGCTTGTTTATAAAATTTCAGTTCTGTTTGTTATTTTTTGTTTCGGTCAGATCGAAAAGAGACATTCAAAATGTATATTTACTTTCTTGTATATATTGTTACAAATCTGTAATTTTGCTACCCGGCACGAATAGTGTCATCGTGGGAAAAACCGTTAAAACCGTTGTAAGATCTGCCCTGTGCGTGCTGAGCTTTGCGACCATTTGGCGAATTGGCGACGAATTTGGCGAGTTTGGCGACTAAATGGATAATACTGGAAAGTTCGAGAACTTTCACGATCCATCCACTAAGACCCGAGATACAGTCAGATACACCCTGATTGGTCTGGAAGATTCCAGTCCCGCCTCCTGGAACTATATAAGACAGGCACTCTCAAGCTGCGAAGAAGTCGTGTGTGAGAGTAGTCGGAGTCGCAGACAAGTAACAGAATTTCAAGGATAAGACAACAAGCAAACTGCTGAACCAGCGATTAAATGCGCTTCGTCATTACGATTGATTGGCTGTATTTGTAGAAAAATGTTTTGTAACAATATTTACTTTCTTGTATAACAGACAAAGTATAGTGATGAATGAAGGAAATCGAACTCGAGATACCGACGAATCGTCACGTTTTAGACTTCCTGAGTTCGAAAAACGCATTTTTGGAAAATGTTCGTCTGTCTGTGGCAAAGATAACTCAAAATCACCTTGAACTCGACGGATGAAATTTGGTATACAATCTTTATACCAAATATGTAGATGTTTATCAAATTTTGAGTAAAATATGCTCGGAGGAAGTCTGTCTGTCCGGCTGTTCGAATATAAGTAAACACGATAATTACAAAACGAAGAGAGAAATCCGGGTACATCTATTGTGTAGACATCTATCAATTTTTGAGTCAAATCCAACAAGGGGTTGACCGTCTGTCGGTTTGTACATTAAGAAAAATGTAATTGTGGTAACTCAAAAACGTTGTGAAATGTATCAAATTTGGAATGGGATTTTGTGATTACAAGTGCAGTTTTGTGTCAAATTTTGTTTTAATCGGTTAGGAAATACGTGTCTAAAACACAACTTTGATTTTTGGATACTATTAATTCATGTCAGGGATTATTCTCCAAATAAAACGCCAAGCAGGACACTAGAGATTGAGTAAAAATTCTAAATTTATGACGAAAGTTAATATTTCGTAATTATTGTACGCCAATACTACGCAAGGCATTCTCAGGAATAATACCTTTATTAGAGAATATGCGAGAAAGTTGTGAGAAAACCACTCCCACCGTTCTATATTGAATAGATTTCAGTATAAGGTATGATTTTAATAAAATTTTGAAATCTGATTATACTTACAGTAAAGGTTTAACTTCAGATTCAAACAATGATGAATAAATTTTTAAAGTGTTTCCATTTTTAAATACTGTTTTTCTTTCCTGTGAGATAATTGTATGTATACAAATATAGTCAGAAAATTAAAGAAATGCATAGAATACTGAACTAAGTGATGTAAGGCTTTTAAAATAGTTTGAATTATATGTCTATCAAAATTTGAAATTATTTATCAAAATTAATTTATCCTGAAAGCCATTGTAGTAGAGATACGCCGGCGTCCTGGCATAGGGGTAGCGCGTCTTCCCCGTGATCTGGGCGTCCCGGGTTCGAGTCCCGGTTTGGGCATGGTTGTTCTTCTGTTGTTCTATCTGTGAGATGTGTGAATGTGCCCTCCTGTAAAAAGGGGTTGTGCAAGCGAATGAGTGATGCGTGAGTAGCAAAGTCGTACTCTTGGCCCAAGTTGGCGCTGCTATAAAAAATAAGAGACGTCCCCCTCAGGCTTAAATCGCTGTCTTCGTAACAGCGGGCTTGTCAGTGGCAAGTGCCATAAGAAACAAACAAAACAGTAGAGATACATAACATATTTAATTGAAATTTAAGTTAATTAATTAATTTCTCTTAAATCCTGGCGAAACAGATTAAGTAAAAATCATAACACCTCATTTCAATCGCATCAAATTAATTAATACTATAAATTTCATTTGAAATCTCATTTTATTTTTAATTTCTCAAGCCAAATAAATCTTAGTCATATAAATAAAAAATATAATACCATAATTTTTAGCAACTATGTTATCAACACAATTAAATAATGAGTAATAAAATTACTGAATTACAAAATGGTATTTACAATAAACAAGATACTACACATGGTGCTACAAATTCAAGTTATAAACCGCCATTAAGCAAACACATGATATGAGAACTGGGTGCATTAAAAATTTTAAAATGCCAAAATATCAAACAAAAATTAAGTAAATAAGTAAACTATATTGTAAAAATTTTAAATCAATGGGAATGTTTTCCATAAAACCTACTCGCATACTCTTTAATTAACCTTTGGCGTGAATTTATGATTTTACTAAATCTATCGTGTGATCTTTGGCGAGTTATTTGGCGATTAATTCCTCGCATGCCGTTAATAGAATCCGAAAATTGGATTTGTGATTTAGGCATGATTTTCTCAACCGACTGAAACAAGGATTAGACTCAAAATTGCACTCATAGGTCACAAAGTCTTAAATCAAATTTTATATATTTCAGTTATAGCGACTTTCAATTATCGCGTTTACATGTTTTTGAAAGCACAGACCGACAGACAGTCAACCCGTCTTTGGATCTGGCTCGAAATTAGACAAGTGTCTACACTATAGATATTAATTTTGCGAACCAAATTTTATCTGTCTAGATCTTTTAGTTTTGTAATAATCGTACTATATTCGAACAGATGGACATACAGATTTTTCCTCTGAACGAAGTATGCTCAAAATTTGATGGAAATCTCCAATTTTTTTTATAAGGACCGTATACCAAATTCCATCCGACTGGCTCAAATTGTTTTTGAGTTATCTCTATCATAGACAGACAGACATTTTTCAAAAATGTGTTTTTCTAACTCAAGGAAGTCTAAAAAGTGGAGATTCGACAGAATCGCGAGTTCGAAATTTTTGCCTATTACTGTACTTTCTCTATACTACGAATATGAGAAAGAAAAAGCAAAAACGACAAAAATACAACATTTACAACAGACTAAAGATTATTCCGTATTAAAAGAAACAAACTCCTATCTAAAATTTTTCATTTTTCTTCTGTAGCTTTCATATAACAATTCAGATGCGCAGTTGTATTCATAGACGAATCCATAAAACATTTAATTTTTTTCACCGCTTTCGAATTCTTTTTTTATTCTATCTTCTTTAAAAAATATAATTCACTAGAACAGCTGAAAAATCACAAAACAAGTATTCACATTCGTATATTACTCTCGTAAATTAATGGGTGTCCCCATCGAAAACAAATGCAAAACATCAACAAGAACGAAATTTAAAAAAACAATAGCAAAGAAAAAAAAATCGTTCCACGTCGTTGGTTTTGAAGAGATCATACCATCTGCGTTTGTCGGTGCAATTAGTTTCACTTTGTGATGGCCAAGGTTCAACAAGGAACGCTCAAAAAAAGCTCTCTTTCTTTCTTTAGAAAGATTTAACACGCAAAATTAGAAACAAATATTGTAATATTGCTGATGGCAACACAGAGGTGAATATTTGCGCAATAATTGAAATTGATTGTTTGGCATCAACATCGAAAGGACTTTCTAGAATCTTTAGAAAAACTTAATCGCGAGGTGATGAGAAGCGGAAGGAAACACGATGGGTTGAGAGAATTTTGAAAAAAATAAATAAATAAAAGATTTCTCCATCTATCCACAAGGATCTTTGCTTCACGTAAGTCTTTTACTATAAGTTATACTTAGTGACCTTCTAAGTCACGCATATCAAACTCAAATGTGGCCCATCTGAAAAGATAAGAAGTTCCAGTTTCTTGTTCGTTTTCCCTCTTTTTTAACGCGCTTTTCATATTTGTCACAGTTTAGCTTAAAATATCCCAGATTATTTTGGATTTATTTATTTACCTTCTACAAGAAGAATATCAAACTGTATCTTAGCGCGGCCTAGATAAAGAAATTAAGTGTTCCATTTTATAATTTGTTTTATTCTACGGGCAGGGGGGACTCGTATTTGAGGATGAGAAACTTTCGGCATGGTGGTTGGTACACAAAAAGGTAGGGTCTGGCTCCTCCCCTCGATGACGGAACGTACTTCCTTAGGGAAGGGTTGTACCGTGGCAGGTGGTGGTCCTTAGGACTCAATCCTAGTTCCCACCAGTGTTGCTGTGGCGGCGATCCGAATTCCGACGTGTCCAAGTCGTCAGTTTGTGGTTATGATTTGTTTTTAATCTCTTTTTTTGAAAAATCTTTCAGATTTGACCCGGTTTAGAATACATCTCGAATTTCTATGGGATCACTTTTTCACTTACTAAATCAAGCATGCATAATTTTTGGAATTTTAATTGTTTGCAGTTCATCTAAAGAGATCTGATGTTCCAGTTCACACTTTTTTATAGTTCTTTGTTTTTAAAGTGTTTTTTGTTATCGCCGGTTTAGAATAAAAATATCTCGAACAATCCTGGGAATGTCTTATTTATTTTTTCAAAGTTAACTATAACAAAGTCATGGAACTCTGGGATGCATGTAGGCCAATAAAATGACAAGATAATTTTTCTTTCTCCATTGTTTCTTCTTTTGAAAAATCTTTCAGAATTGACACAGTATAGAATACAACAAGTTGGACAGTTGCGGGACCGTTTATTGATCATCAAAATAAAGCATGTTTAATTCGTAGAACACTGATTGACTGTATGTCAACTCAATTGACCTCGCGATTCAGAACAGCCCCCCCCCCCCATTTTAAGCTCTTTATTTCGGTTTAATAAAGTGTTTAAAAAATAGTGGAAGTGGGCCCCCAAAAAAATTTTCGCATACCCTTTAATAAACTTGTCATGCCAGAGAATGTCTTGCGTGGAATGCGCGTATAATATTTATGAAATATAGATTTTTTTGTCGTGAAAGCAATTTTACTGAATTTGTCGAGTTATTTGTCGATTAATCCTTGGTATGCGGTTAATAGTATCCAAAAATCGAATTTGTGTTTTAGATACGTTTTTCTCTATAGAATGAAACAAAGATTCGACAGAAAACTGCAATTATAATCTCAAAATCTCTTATCAAATTTGATATATTTAAGTCATTGAGTTTTTGAATTATCGCGTTTATGTGTTTCTGAAAGTATAGACCAACATACAATCAAACCTTTGTCGGCTTTGGCTTAAACTTTGACAGGTGTCTATACTATAGATATTCATTTCATGTTCCGAATGTCATCTATCTAGCTCTATTCGTTTCGTAATTATCATGTTAACTTATATTCGAACAGCTGAACTTCTTCTGAATAGAATTTTCACAAAATTTGTAAATATGGTGTAAAGAGCTCATACCCAAATTAGCGTTATAAAGAGAAATTTGTTTTCAGTGAGAATACATTGCTTTTAACAATGGCGTTTGATGATGATGTCGTGTACGCGTTACCACGGAAAGGGGGTGCAGTAGCTTCTGGGGGTAAAGACCCCAGAGCGCCCGAGGGTAGAAGTCTGACTTCCAGCTCATATGAAGATGAAATACACACATTTACTTGCATAACCCCTTTTTACAGGGGTGGGGACACCTTCACACACCTCACAGATAGAAAACAGATGCAGAACAACAATCCCCGAACCGGGATTCGAACCCGGATGCCCAGATTACGGGAAAGATGCGCTACCCCTATGCAAGGACGCCGGTAACGATGGTGTTTACAATCACAATTTAGACTACAGGATACTTAATCATGGATTTACATAGATGACAGGTTTGAATCAAATGGTACATAACTTGAAATTGCATAATTCGAAGCAGGGTTTCATTTTTAACTTTCTTCGTATATACAGAGAAAGTGTACTGTAACAGTAAAAAAATTGGACCTTCAAGATTTTTGTGGATATCCATGCATCAGAATTCCTAGCATCCGAAAATCGCATTTTGTGTATCATGTCTCTCAGTCTGTCTGTGAAAACGATGTCTCATAATAGTTACAACTATACGTCTGGAATTTGGTATGTGGTCTTTGTGAAAATTATTGCATTTTATGATTACACAATAATTTATTCGATAGTGAAGATTGTGTCCTGGATGAAATGACTTGAAGACACAGGTTGTCTTTTATGGGGTTTATTGGTAACATCAACAACAAAAGGCACATGATTACATCATAGTGTAGTAGGCCTAGAGAACTACATATAAAATTTCTCGGGGGAGAGAGAGCCGAGATCACACTCCCCCAAGTACAAGAGTCAAGTTCACTTCCACTGGAAGAAAAAATATACAAGACAACAACAGGGAGATCACGTGATACATGATTGGCAGCTAGCTCCGCCCAGGAAGATCACGTGGTTAACTAAATTCTTAACAGTCTTAGCTCCAAATTTGTAGATATCTATCAAATTCTAAACAAAATTCATCAGTCTATCCGTATGGCGGCAACTAAATATACCAAAAATTAGATGAATAAAATTTGGCTCATGATTTTATCATCAGAATTGTAAATCTGTGCCAAATTTTGGGTTAAATCCGCCAAGGAATGATCATCTGTTGGTTTGAAAATCCGGTATGTCTTTGAACGTGGAAATTTAAGAACAAAACGGTTTAGAAGAGTGAAATTTAGTATGTGTTCTTGTAATAAAAACTGAAATTCTGTATAGAATTTTGTTTTTCATTGATCCAAAGTAAATAGACCAAAATGAATATTGACTTTTCTTCGTTATATAACGGGGTATGAAACGCGCCATATTGCGTCGATTCAAATTAATGTTGGTGAAGATGGGAGTAAGGAAAGACGCTTGCGGATTTTACCAAGACTTTCGAGGTTTTGCCCCTCCCTTCCCCATTTAGCATGAAATGTTCGGGAAAGCGGGCTCTTAAAAAGGAAACTGAGGTCAGTGCTATATTGACTAAAATACGAGAATAAATATATATTTTGAATAACTACAATATATATAAATAATTATGCCTACTCTAAGTTTCAAAATTCATATTAATAATATTAATACTAATTCATGTATATAAAAGTAGAATATTGTCTGTTTCGAATTGTCGGCAGTTGTTATCTAAAAATTGCTGATAAAATTGATCTATGGGTTTGCATTGAACTAAGTAAAGGTTGTCCCGAAATTAACCCAAGTATTGAATTTGTTCCTATTCATGCAGTAAAGTATTGGCAACCCTATTAAAAAACACATTTGACAGATGATAGTTTAGGATTAAGAAAAATGGAGCGTTGCACGATAGAACAACGAGTTTTAATTGTTGGATAGAAATAATAATAATTCATATTAATAATTCAAATAATAATAATTCATAATAATAATAATTCAAAAATAATGAAAGTTTTGCGGTCAAAGTTCAAAAATTTGAGAGTTGGCCCCCGCGATCGTATGATTTAACGCCACTGGTTTTCTTTTTATGGGGTTATTCGAAGTGAAATGTCTATGCCAACCCCCCTTCCCCCAACCACGTGTTCATTGAGGGAGGAAATTCAACGCTGCATCAACGAAATTGAGCCACATTTATGCAAAATGGTCATGAAAAATTTCTACAAAAGAGTGCCAAAACCATGGAGGCCATTTGTCCTATGTGTTATTCCGTATATAACTGTATCTGTGCACTCTATGATTCAATAAAAATATAACAATTTAAAGGGGAAAAAAACTGTGCTTTTCATTTAATTCAAATCTTTACGTTGTTCGATCATGTAATGTTCCATTTTTATTAACCCAAAGCTATCAGCTGTCAAATGACTCTTTCAATAGAGTTCCCAACACTTTACTGCACAAATGGTAGCAAATCCTAATTTTGTGTTAATTTTGGGACAACCTTTATGCTTTGATATCTGAGTGCGTTTTCATTAATTGGGTGATCATAATTTATGGATTGTAGTTAGCCTCTAGCTATAAACATTATATTTCATGTATTTCTTTGGTGAGAATTCATCGAGGTGAGATTCAATGGATGCTGCCAAGATATTATCTCTTTGATCAGTTATTCACCAGAATTGAATCAACGTGGGCTCTCATGTAGCGGTAGTATTTCAGAAGTTCTTCATCCTGCTGTAAATATCATTTTGCATCCTCAAACATTTCTTGTTCCTATGTTTTCAGATAAACATGATGATTTGCTACATTTGGCATCTCGTCAAACGTTCATTCCTATAGACAGGCAAAAGACACATGCAACGCATGCACGCGCTCACACACGGTATGTGGTGGGAAATCTCATGCCGTTGATAGTCAATTATAAACAGATACAAATGTACCATTCATGATGATGTGACAAAGTTCATCCTTTGTCACATCATCCGAATGTTTCACATTTTTGAATTATTTATTAAACAGGTATTTATCAAACCACACAGATTCAGATATGACCATATGACCATTCAAACCATTCGGATGATGTGACAAAGGATGGACTTTGTCACATCATCCGAATGTTTCACATTTTTGAACTATTTATTAAACAGGTATTTATCAAACCACTCAGATTCAGATATGACCATATGACCATTCAGACCATTCGGATGATGTGACAAAGTTCATCCTTTGTCACATCATCCGAATGTTTCACATTTTTGAATTATTTATTAAACAGGTATTTATCAAACCACTCAGATTCAGATATGACCATATGACCATTCAGACCATTCGGATGATGTGACAAAGTTCATCCTTTGTCACATCATCCGAATGTTTCACATTTTTGAATTATTTATTAAACAGGTATTTATCAAACCACTCAGATTCAGATATGACCATATGACCATTCAAACCATTCGGATGATGTGACAAAGGATGAACTTTGTCACATCATCCGAATGTTTCACATTTTTGAATTATTTATTAAACAGGTATTTATCAAAACACACAGATTCAGATATGATTCAAAATTTTTTCAGACTCGGGTATATTTGAAATGCTGAGATTCATGGAAAATCCCAAGGATAATTTCGATGGTTTTTTGTCTATTTTAGGAAGTAGAAGAAACCTTCAATTATTGCTTTTAAGCAGTGTTTGATAAATTTCTGAAACAGCGCTCCCTTTCCTTCCATTAGACCCTTTTCATCTCCTGCAAAAGATTTTTAATTCTGGGCACCAGACACGGGTGAAAAGATCCAAAAAGATGGGTTTCAGTTTGAAGAGCTCTTTTCACTTTGATCGACGGGTAGAAAAGAAAGCAGAAGGTAATAAGGTCAGTGCTTGAAGCCATTTTTATCTGCTTCTTTGTTACTCTATTTCATGAAGGACTTTTTCTTCAAAACCGAAGGGCCAAAGTTTTTTTGTGTATAGCCTGTCCTCGAACCAAATTAGCTCTGCCCACTAGAATTGGAAAAAGGGAAAGAAATTCGAATATCTAATCCGAAACATATTAGCATGGTACTGTTTGAGGCTTGATTCGTCTGTCTTTTCTTCTCCGGCTTCATTTCATTAATCATTCATTCATTTAATTTAATTGGCTACATTTCATTCTTTCATTTAATTTAAATAGCTTCATGTCACTCATTTAATAATTCTCCGAATAATGATTTTTACAGCGTCAGCAGCAGAAAGAATATCAGTCTAAAATGCATTACAACATTCGAAAGTATCATTTATTTTATCATATGCGTTTATACGAGAGCTGTCTAAAAAGTATCCGACCTTTGACCAGGAAAAATATTTTACTTACGTGATGAAATTGGGACCCTAATCCCTTTCAAAGGAGACCACTTGCGCCATCACACACTTTGCCCACCAATTTTTCCATTACCGAAAACACTCCTGGAAGGCTTCTTTTGGAATGGTGTTCATCCCCGTTGCCGCATTCTGCATTATCTCTTCTTTATTCAAAATGGGATTTTTTTTCAAAGGCATCTTCAATTTCGATAACTACAGGAAATCGTAGGGAGCCATATCTGGAGAGTATGAAAGTTGGGAGACTACTGGAATTCCGTGTTTCGCCAGGAAAGTCTGGATGTGTCATCTTGAGAGAAATCAAAAATCCGACGCACCTTACTCAACGGCCAGCAGGGAACGACTGACACACACCAATACGGAGAAAAAATTCAAGCGTGTTATTTTATATTATATATGCTCTTTATATTGTGTGCATGAACTCTTCCATTAAAGACCAGTTCCGTGAAATTATAGCATTATTAAAATGTTCGACTCATCTATATTCTAAATGTAGCGGTATTGGAATTTCGCTTTATTATTCGTTCCGCCAACTACATAAATATTAAACAGAATCGAACCTAGCTTTAAAGGATTGAAGAGAATATTGGGATCAAATATTTGATAAAATAGTGAAAATGATTTGAATGTCATTCACTGCAACGAAAGTATTGTTGT
Source organism: Argiope bruennichi (assembly GCF_947563725.1). Taxonomy (NCBI): domain Eukaryota; kingdom Metazoa; phylum Arthropoda; class Arachnida; order Araneae; family Araneidae; genus Argiope; species Argiope bruennichi. The sequence goes on from NC_079160.1 coordinate 76,099,534, forward strand.
GAAATACACTTAAAAATATGTTTAAAAGTGAATTAAATCGGGACTAAAGTATTTTACAGAAATTAACATAAATAGCAAGATTGAAAATATAATTATATATACGGAGTAAGTCAACCAACTGACTCCCCGACCCGCCACGAAGGCACACGGATTTAAACCATAAGGCTGAATGACCGGACCGCCGCAACAGCAACACTAGCAGGAACTGTGGTTGAGTCCTAAGGGTCATCACCGGCCGTGGTATAACCCTCCCCGAAGGAAGTACGTCCCGTCATCGATGGGAGGAGTCAGATCCCCCACCTATTTGTGTACCGTCCAGGGTGGCGAGATCCAACCACCATGCCGGAAGCATCTCATCCTCATTTCGAGGTGCCTCCCCCCCGAGGTTCAAATACAGAGTAAAGTACTTCTTTATGAATCACCCTGTATTTAATAGAGTTTTTTAGGAACCATTAATCTCGGCGTACCAACTGGTTGTGAAAAGGCTACAATAATTTAAAATAAAAGTACTTGTACTTTAAATATCACAATACGCAGTTAACACTCATATTCTGAAACTCTCATATTCTTCAATGAAAATACAAATATTAGTTACCTTAAATGATTTTTCGGTTTCGCATCTTCTCGAAATTAATATTTCATGAAATATTGAAATGATTCTACGGAGGAAAACGAATTAAATGACTCAAACTGTTAACAATATTTTCATTCAATAAGTGATGATCATGATGTCGTGTCTGTGTTACCACGGAAAGGGGTTGTAGTGGCTTCTGAGGGTAAAGACCCCTGAGCACCCGAGAGTAGAAGTCTGACTTCTAGCTCATAAAACTCACACACATTCGCTTGCACAACCCCTTTTTAAAGGTGGCACATATGATAGAACACAGATGAAGAACAACCATGCCCGAACTGGGATTCAAACCCGGGACGCTCAGATCACGGGGAAGACACGCTATCCCTATGCCAGGACGCCGGCCATTTAGGAACAAATAATATAAAATAATCTTTTATATAAGTGGAAGCGTAGTTTAAACTTATAAGTCACTTTGGTCTAAAAGACGAAAGTTCTTGCACACACAGCTCTTTATTTTCACATTTAAGACGAGGACAGCACATAAATTAAAAGACAGAAATATATGTCTGGAGCACAGAGCGGCCATGGATACCGAATTCTTTATACAACAACGTTGCCATTTACAATGAAGAAAACTCAATGACATCAAAAATAATACTGGTTGCCAGATATAATGACATAATATAAAAATAATAAAAAATACACTGGGACAATACACAAAATGAAATAAAATAAAATATTATTAAAATACAATCATATCCAAACCCTTATAAAAAGTAACTACTTAATTAACTATTACAAACTTATTTACACTATGGAGTTATTCACATGAATACGGATGGAGAGACTGGTTTCTCATAGACAGACCTGATTGAAATTTTGCTGAATTTATAACCAAATTTCATCTTTCGAACTTGTTGCGTTTTTGACTCATCATTTTCACAGACAAGCAAACTGAAAGAGATTCCTAAAATGCTTATAAATTCATCAAAATCTTGAGATTATATTTGAAGGCAATTAAAATATTTCTCCAGCGCACTTTGGGTATGAGAAAATAAGCAAACATATTTAGAGAGGCCATAAAGTAACTTAAATTATTTGCAAGCACATAAAACTAAAACAAATGAATGGAATTTTTTTTTTTTTTCATATGTGGAAAACAAGGAACGTAAAAGGAGTTGAAAATATCTGCTAAAAGTCCCGTTGTAAGACAGGGGACTAGAGGGCTTTACTATTGATTAATATGAAATTATTTTCTATGAGCTTTATACACCACGTCATTAAATTTATATGCGTTTTTTTTTATCACTCAAATATTAACGAAATTTGGCATCCATTTTTCGAGTGTTCATCATAATTCTCGATATATTTTTTATTCCAAAACGCCAAATTCTCTCCTATCGGTGTTAGTAGTTACTAATTTTTATTTTCTTGTATACGTAGTATAGAGAGAGAGTCTAGTAATCGTCAAAAAATTCGAACTCGATATTTTGACGAATCAGAACGTTTTAGACCTCCCTCAGTTTGAAAAACACATATTTGAAAATGTCCGTCTGTCTGGGAAAAAGATAGCTCAAAAGCGCTTTGAGCTAGATCGGTGAAATTTAGTATATAGTCTTTACGCCAAATTTGCAGATTTTTATCAAATTTGTGCAAAATCCACTCAGGGAAAGTCTGCGTCTGTCTATCAGGCGATTTGAATATAATTTAACACGATAACTACAAAGCAAAGAGAACTAAATAGAAAAATTTCGATTTTTATGATTACAAGTGTCGTTTTGTGTCAAATATTTATTTCAATCAGTGGGAAAAAAGCTTCTAACGCACAAATTCGATTTTTGGATACTATTAATCGTATGCCAGGGATTAATCGCCAAATAACTTGGGAAGGAAATGGAAAGATTCAATAAAAAGGCTAAATTCACACCAAAAGATAATATTTCGTTCTCTGGGAAAAAATCGTTATTAGAGAGTATGCGAGAAAGTTTTGTGGAGACCACTCCAGCAGTTTTTTTTAAAACTCATTTTACATATGTTTTCAACAGTCCGCATATGAAATCTGGGATACAGTTCTAGGGACGGGTACCATTTGGGGATTTTCCGCCAAATTTTTCTCCCCAAGCCCCGCGGACGCTGTAATCTTCAGAATTTTAATCTCAGTATTATGACTATTTTCAAGAGACGCTGGCTACTTTATCTTTAAAGTTTGGCGCCAAATTTGGCGGTTCCCGTCCCTAGGATTTAGCCGGAATCTGGTTTCATTACATTCATTGATTTTAGATGTTGATGATTCCATACAATTGACATTATTTTATAGCCACCTTGTACTTGTGGAAACTTATCTTCTGTTTCGATCAACAACCGAATGAATGATCGATGTATTTAACTTTCCGATCAAATAACACCATTTGTTGTAAAGCAAAACGTGTGGGAAACAATGATTGCTTAGCAATTATTCTCTTAAGAATTCGTAGCAAATAACAATGGACTCGTCTGACATTGTTAAAAAGCATTGTTAGTGGGAGGCTGTAAAAAACGATAAAAGACTCATTGTTTATCAGATCTTGTTCCAATATTCAGAAATAAATGTTTTGAAAAACTGGTCTGTAATTTTTCTTCATAGATAAAGTTCAACGATACCGTTAACATTAAATAAACATTAATATTCATTTTTATTTTCTCGTATATGTAACATAGAGAAAGCATATTAATTGTCAAAAAGATTTTGGTGGATATCCATGTTTTAGACTTCCTTGAGTTCAAAAACACATTCTTGGAAAATCCCCATCTGTTTGCGACAAAGATAATTAAAAAATGCTTTGCATTAGACACATGAAATTTGATATACGGTCTTTACAACAGTTTTATTAGTTATGTAGAATTCTATCCCATTTTGAGCCAAATCTGTTCAGAGGAAGATCTATCTGTCAGCCTGTTCGAATATCACGCGATAACTACAAAACTAAGAGAGCTAGATAGATAAAATTCGGTATACAGGTTCAACACCTATAGTCTCGGTCACCTATAGTCTATATAGGCTTAGACAAGACTATAGTCACCTATAGTCTATAAGTCTCGGCTATCTATCTGTGACAAAAATAACTCAAAAATGCTTTGAGCTGGGCGGAAGAAATTCGCTACACTGTATTTACATCAAATTTTGAGAAAATCTATTCAGGGGAAGTGTGTTTGTCAGTCTCTCCGAATATACATTAACACTTTTACTACAAAACGAAGAGAACTAGAGAGATAAAATCCTGTACACCGATTTAACATCCAAAGAGCAGACATCTGTCAAAGTTTGAGCTATATTCAACTACTGGTTGACTAACAGTTGGTCTGTACTTTTAGAAACATGTTAACACGATCATTCAAGCATGCAATGACTTAAATAAGTCAAATTTTGTATGGGATTTTGTGACCCAAGTGCGGTTTTGTGTCAGTCGGTTGAGGAAAACGTGTCTAAACACAAATTCAGTTTTCCTGCATGTCAGCCTGCAATAATCGGTAATGTCTTGATCTAGACTGATCAAATAATGAATCAGTTTCCAGACAATTCTTTATTTTACAGCCCTATATATACAAAAGAACAACTTGTTTTAATCTTGGTTAAATTAATAGTTATTTACACCTGTAGTAGGAGACACAACAGTCGAAGTCGAAGGTTTATCTTGAAACTCAGTTCTCCATCAATACGGTAAAACAACACCACAGGGAACTAACAGGTTATTAGTCTACACGACCACTCCAGGGTTAGTTGTAGGACTCCGAACTCGTGGGCGTAGTCCAACAGTCTGTCTACAATTCGTTTCTTCTCCTCTGCTTAAAAAAAATCTCCGCACTTTATTTCGACGACAATCTCCGCCTCTTAATTTATATCGGTCATTTGAGCCTCTTTCGGACAATCGGGGTTCAGCAATATGCTCCCTCAGCGGCGCCAGTCGGTCGTGGGAAGGTCCTTTTAGTGATGCACCTTTCATAACTGACTATTCTGGAACACGGAGTTATCATAGTCCTTTCACAATGAAACATCCAGATGTTTGGACACCCCTTTCTCTTTGAAGGTACTATCAATATCTCTTGGACGAGGAATTCCCACATGTGGTCTTTCACTGTAGTCACTAATGAACATATGCGAAACCACCCAAGTGAAAAGATCTACCATTTGGCTATCTCGAGGACTTTAGTAATTAACAGCGACGACATAGTTGGCTGTAAATGTCTTATCAGTACTGGGAAACGGAGAATGTTACAAATCGCATGTCAGGGATTAATCTCCAAATAAGTCGCCAAGGATGGTACGATATATTTAGTAAAAATGCTGAATTCATGTCAAAAGTTAATATTTTGTAATTAATAATTGTTTGTAAGTAGGGATTGCAACATCGGACCAAAAGTTTAATACCGGTATTCGGTATTTTTTAGATCTTAATACCGAGATACTGGTTTTAATGCCGGTATTAGAAATTTTAGAAAAAGAAAGAAATAACACGAGTGTTTCTTTGTTTTATTTACAGTTTTATTAGAGAGTGTAAATATTACAAAAAATAATTTGTAACTTATTAATTATAACAGTATATAAAGAATTACAAAAAAGTAAAGGAACATCTTTATTTCATTCACAAAAAAGTATTGTTGTTGTTTCTGATCCAAGGTAGTATAGCAGCGCTACACCATTTCCATGAAACCAAAGATCTCTAAAAAGTCCAAAAACAATAGCGGATCCCTTAAAATCTCAAAAATCGTAAAATTTAAACATTTAAGAATATGATTGGGGGAGGCTTGATCTGCCTTGCACCAAGGACATTCAGCAAAGATCCTCCTTCCGTGTTGGAAAGTGAGAGATTTGGTGTGACTCCCCCAATAAACGAGAGAGAGCCGTTTGCTGTTTTCTAGAGATATTCAGACGGTGACACCAACCGGGACTCTTACCAAAGTAGCAAGGGTGAGCAGGTGGGACTCTCCAAATTGCACTCGACTCCGTCTTTTTGATAGAGGGGATTTCAGAATAAGTTAGTGTTGCATCACCATGAAATATGTCAACTGAGGCAGTCTTAGCTAAATTATCCGTTATCTCATTACCATTTAAACCAACATGTGAGGGGACCCACTGAAAGTGTATAGAGTGTTCAGCGGAGAGCTTGGCAACAATAATGTTTAGATAAACAAAAAAGTGTTAACATCACCATTCAGTCTGTGGTACTATTACAAATTTTTGAAATATGATCTTAAAAACTTAATGCCTCAATTGTACTGCCTGGAATGTAATTTTGTGCAAAAATTATCAGATGTCGAAAACGCTCTTTCGGCATCTACGATAATTGGTGGTACTGTTAGCAATGCGTGATATAGTTTTTTCAAATATTTACCTCTAAATACTTCATCTTCAAATAAATCGATTACTCGTTGGATAGTTTTGGATATAGCTGATTTCTGTATTGTATTTTGGTTTGTTGAAATTTTTTTATCGCTAATTTTAATTTTTGTTCAAGAGACAATTCCTTTTCACTATCGACATTAGTGTCATCATAATCTTCGATAACTGAACCGAATTCCTCTGAATGTGGATAGGTTTGTGGGTAAAAAAATTTTAAGAAAATTTACTATAAACTTGATCAGATTTGAATTGGTTAGTCTCTTTTCTTCTTTTTCATTTTTAAAATCATTATAATTATGTAAATACCGCAAGACATTTTCTATTTCGGTATGCCTTTCTTCTGTGTGATATTTCAATGTAATATATAATTCTTCGAATAGTGATGTGTTCTGTTCTTTCAGTGACTGCAACATGAAATTTATTGTTGCATTAGCTGCTAATAAATTAGAATCTCTCCGACATAATGCCTCAACAGCCAATTTAAATATTAGTTTATATTGTTATAACAACCTGTTCTGGATATTAAGCCGAATTCACTATCTGAAAAATTAATTTGCTGGTTTAAGTCGATTATTGCTTTTTGGATCGGATATCTCAGTTTCAAAAATCATTCCATCATTAGGAGAAAACTGTTCCAACGTGTTTTAGAATCTTCTCCTAAACATCTCCTTTCATCTTTCCTCTCACTCCTATTTTGTCAAAGTAAACCCATACTAACGCATGCGCAAAAGCGTGGGGTGTTTTACAATCCATTATCATACAGTATTTTATCACTTCTCTTGATTGTACGCTGCAACTTTATATTCACAGTCTAATTAATTTTGTCCGTTAGGGAGACATAGAAACAAAAACGTATACTATTTTGCTATGTTGGCGATCTCTGAACAATTTAAACAATTACAAGACAATTTTAAAAATTTCTAGTAAATACCGAAAAACCGGTATTTAAACTTGTGAATACAGGTATTACAAAATTGTACAAATGGCTCAAAACACCGGTATTGCAATCCCTATATGTAAGGTAATGTTTGGCGTTCTCTGACATATTAAGTTTATTAGGGAGTATGTGAGAAAGATTTGGGGAGACCATTTCCGCTCTTTTAAGAATATATTTATCAAATATTTTTTTTTAAAATTTTATTTAACTGTTTCGTGTAAACAAGTGATTCTATTACGATCTGTTATTCACATCGAAATTAAGTGAAATGGAAAACTTTTTCGCTTCACCGTACGCACATGTAAATGGTTGAATAAACTACATTTTCCCCTCAAGTCATAAAATCTGTGCAAAAAAAAAAAAACAACTGTCCTATTAATGTCAAGAAATTCTAGAAGCTTCATTCTCTTAATATTTTCCGTGAATAAGATTTTCAAGAACGTCAAGATTCTATTCTGTGCTTTAATACTAATTGAAATCCTGAATACATTTATTCTTAGCATATAACTTATTACGTTATAAGCAATATATGAAACACCAACATTCCATAGAATACCTAGGTATTTTATATAACGCCTGGCGTTTTTAAGCAAATTTTGCAATAATTATATATTTTTCCTAGAAATTGTTTTCCTTTATTTTTGGTTGTCATTGATCTTTTTTATTTTTCGTTTATTTTTGCAAATCCTTTATTTCGCCGCTATGTGCTCCTTAGAGACAGGCGACAGAGCTGTAACATTCCCCGTTTCCCAGTACTGATAAGACATTTGCAGCCAGCTGTGTGGTCGCTGTTACTTACTAAACTCCTCGAGAGAGCTAGATGGTGGATCTTTTCACCTGGGTGATCTCGCATCAGTTCATTAGCGACTACAGTGAAAGACCACATGTGGAATTCCTTATCCAAGAGGTATTGATAGTACTTTCAAAGAGAAGGAGATGTCCAAACATCTGGATGCTAAATGTTTCTCTTTGTGAAAGGACCTTCCCACGACCCACTGGCGTCGCTGAGGGAGCATATTGCTGAACCCCGATTGGCCGACAGAGAGCTCAAATCACCAATGTAAATTAAGAGGCGGAGATTGTCGCCGAAATAAAGCGCGGAGATTTTTTTTTAGGAGGAGAGAAGAAACGAATTGCAGGAGACTGTTGGACTACGCCCACGAGTTCGGAGTCCGTGAACCAACTGAGTTTCAAGAAACCTTTCGTCTTCGACTGTTGTATCTCTTACTACAGGTGTAAATAACTATTTATTTAACCAAGATTAGAACAAGTTGTTCTTTGTATATATAGGGTTGTAAAATAAAGAATTGTCTGGAAATTCTGCTTCCTCATTTGATCAGTCTAAATCAGGACATTACAGAGCACATAGTTCCTTTGGCTACTGAGTTTCAATAAATGCAGCAAAGTGACTTTACTATAGGTAGACATTACTTCCCTGGTTATAAGAGATATTGTTTTGGATTTAAAGACTTTACCAATCACTCTGTATATAAATTGTTGGTTGTAAACTGAAACAACAAATTTTGATATTTTGAATTTTTTTTTTGCTTTCTCGTATTCGTAATATAGAGAAAGTATGATAATCATCAAAAATTTCGAACTCAAGATTTTGACGTGTCTCCACTTTTTAGATCTAACTGAGTTCGAAAAGCACATATTTGGAAAAATATCTCTGTCTGTCTGTGAGAACGATAACTCAAAAAGCTTTGAACTAGATTGATGAAATTTGGTATACGGTCTTTATACTAAATTTGCAGATTTCTATCAAATTTTGAGTAAAATCTGTTCAGAGGAAATACGTCTGTCTAAGTTAACACGATAATTATAAAATGAAGAGAGCTAGACAGACAAAATTCAGCATACAGAAATAACATATATAATGTAGACACTCTTCGAATTTTAAGACAAATCGAATTGCGGATTGACTGTCTGTCGGTCTGTACTTTCAGTAACATGTAAACTTTATAACTCAAAAGAATATTGACTTAAATATATCAAATTTGGTACAAGATTTTGCGAATACTAGAGCAGTTTTGTGTGAAATTTTTGTTTCAACTAGTTGAGGAAAAACGTGTCTAAAATCCAAATTCGATTTTTGGACAGTATTAGCGCATGTCACGAATTAATGGCCAAATAACTCGCCAAGGAGCACATAATATATTCAGTAAAAATGCTGAATTCACGCCAAAAGTTATTATTTAGTAGTTAATGTAAGCCAATGCCATGCAAGGCGTTCATTGGCATTAATTATTAGAGAGTATCCGAGAAAGTTTGGAGATGACCACTCCCCCTGGTTTGTAATAACTATGAAATTTTAAAATACTTACTAAGATCAATTACCTATTAAAAGTAAAATTTTAACGGGTTTGCTATAGTTAATAAGGTTTAGTGTTTGCTATGAGGCCGGGATAGCCTCGTTGGTAGAGCGCAGGATTCGCGTCCCTTAAATTGCGAGTTCGAACCCCGCCGGCCGAAGATTCCCCGCGTGCTTGGTGGCTGACGCTCGTTAAATCTGTCGTGGTCACAAAGTTCTCCATGTCGAGAGTAATACAACTGGGGGTACTGGATCAGGGGTGATCGTTCTCTGATTCAGGTCTAAATTACGATCTGTGGTTGAGTGAATGAAATGTACAGGGGGTACTAGTCCGCCCCTTATAAAGGGTTATGTTGTATGTGTAGCGTCTCCATGTCCACCCAACAGTTTGAATAATCGTAAAGATTATTGTCGCAGAGACATGGAGAGGTGTTATGTATGTGTAGCTAAGTCAATCTCTTGGCCCTAGATGGCGCTACTATAGAAACAAGAGCGCTCTCCCTTAGGCTTAAATCGTCTGTCTTCGAACAGCGGGCTTGTCCATGGCAAGTGCCATAAGAAACAACAACAGTGTTTGCTATAGTGTACATTTTGTAATGCTTGATTTACCCAATCACAAACTGTACGTAGTTAGGATTGCAGTACAAGCATATTGCGAATTTTAACTTCAAATTGTTACCAATAGTTGTACATTTTTTTTACATATAATTCGGTAAATTGTATGCATAAATGCTGTAACTGTATTTATAAGGAGGAAGTGCTTGTATGTGTGTGCGTGTATATATTTCTGCTTTCTATAGAGCATAACATTATACCTAGAACTATCAGATTCGACATAGATTTACTTTAAATGTTAAAAATGAGCTCTTTCAAGCGAATTATCTAACATTTTTATTAATTAGAAATTAAGCGAAAATATGAATACGAAAATATCCCACCTAAGGTTTCGACAATATTATAACACAAATTTGATTTTTGCATCATTTTAAAATTGTCTTCTTTAATATTAAGATAGATAGCGGATAGGCAGACAGATAGACATAATTCTAGAATGTGTTTTTCAAATTCAGGGATGCCTGAAACTTGGAGATTTATCAAAATCTAGAATTTGAATTTTTTGATAATTACAATATTTTCTTTATACTCCGTATACAAAAAAGTAAAAAAAAAAAAAAAAAATCTATGAGATATTAGTTGCAACAATGCAAACGATTTGAATTTTACTTCAAAAGTGAAATATATTATTGTAAAATACGCTTAAAATATTTTATTAAAAATAATTAAAAATAGGAAGGAAAATTATGTGGCAAAAAATTTGGTTTCATTGAAGAGAATAATTGTTTGAATGTTAAAATACTATAAAAATTTTGTACTATAAAATTTTCGGAAGTCTTCGTGGGAAAATGTTAAGATTTCACTTAATTTTTGATTAAATAAAATTCTAATTGAAATTAAAAAAAAAAAGATCTCCAAGAAACATCTTAATTTCCATCTGAAGTATATCGTTGATATGATTATATTCATTACAAATCAATTCATAAATTAGCAGCTGATAAATTTAAAAGTAATTTCAGAACCATCAGTGTTCTTTGTATAAATTTTATTTGAGTAATTAATTATAATCTTAACAATGTTAATAATGTTTTTTAACCATTAAGCTTTAAAATTATCTTTAAGTTATAACTTCTTTTTTTTTTTTATTTAAAATAAAGCATTGAATATTAGAGATAAATTTTTTAAAACATAAATTCTAATTGAAAAAAAAATTTATTTTTTTAAATATCACATTTTTGGCATTTCTCTCGAAATATATATAATCTTGATGAAATATTTAATAAATTGCATTTCTGTTATTGCTTGATACGTAAAAAAAATAATCACTTTAGTTAATAAGTGTTTAAATTTGTTTTATTATAAAGAGTATAACTATTTTTTAAACATAGTGAAACACAATGACATTAATCTGTTCTGTATCAAAAGAATCGTTTGGTATTCATATTCTCAAGTAAAGAATTTTTGTCTCTGATTTAAAAATAGAAATATAAAGCTTTAAAAATGTTTCTCTTAGGTGAAATTCGTTAATTTGACAGAGATTGCTTTAAAATCAGTAGGAATACTGATTTTACATAGAATTTGGATTTGTTAACGCTTCTCTTCATTCTGAATGTTTGATTGAATTTTGATAGGAATAAGGCTTTAACCAGAACAAAACATTGAGAACAAAGCATTTATGATGAGGGTCACTATGTAACATTTTCATTAACCTTTTGCCAAAACATCCGATACCACCCTAGATATTTGGCTTTGTTAGCCAATATGTATTGATTCCTAATTTATTCCATTCTTGTATCAGAAAGTAAGCCAACTTACAACAGTTAAGTAACCATTACACCACAGAAAGTAATAGTGTACGACTACGTGACCATCATTCCGATTCTCTGTAACTGTAACCTTTCCGGCGTTCTTTTGCATTTCCGAACCTTTTGTTTCCCGCGCTTTTCAAAACAAAGATAAAAAAAAGAACGAGTACCGGAAAATGGTAAAAGAAACCGAAATAATACTCCCCCATCAAAAAAGAACAACATATTCACATACCATGTAAAAGTTTACAGATACAAACCCGAACGTCCTTGGTATTCTGATTCTGATTGCAGAAACTCCTTAATTTGACTGTTATGTTCTTTCAACTGATCTTTTGTACTAACTTTTAGTCATTTTTTTTTAATCTTTTGATTCATTCTTTCTAATTCTTCCTAGTGTTATTTTAGAAAATAAGTGATACGAGGTGCCGAGTTGAGTAAGGTAATGTTCTGTGATATATAAAAGGGATATTTTCAACAGCTGGATCATTAGCTGAGCTTGCATTGCTTTGGCTTTTCCATTGGGGATTTTTATTTGTGGATTGAATTTGCCCGATACTAAATCATGAAATTCTCAGTGGTATGGTTTCTGTATATTTTAACTTATATTTGCCTGCTTTTAAAAATTACTTTTATCATTTGAGGATTTATGGTAAATGTTGTATAAAAACGGATTAATAAGTTTATTGAATATGGATGAAAATTTGTTAGTAATATAAATATTTTATGAATTCCTTAAAAAAGCTTAAAAAATTATAAATTTGCAATAAGATACATTATCCCATAGATGTAACATAATAAATCTGAAATAAATTCAATTTAATAGTGAAATATATTTTCGACTTTATAATTTTTAGTCCAATTTTTGTTTTTGTATTGCATTTATATGATCGCAATATTAATTGAATAATTATATCGATCGTTAGTCGTGTAAAATTATTAATAATGCAGCGTTTTTTCCGTAATTTTGTAAGTAAACGCAATAATTGTACTAAAATTTTACGTACAAATTCTGCAATAACAACTATTTTAGCACTATATTTTTAAGGTAATTTAGTAAACACTGTTAGTTATTTTTACATTTTGTATTAGCAATTTGTATTTAGAAAGTATATTTTGAAGCAAAAATGCATAACAGAAAGATTTGTGAAATATTATTATTATTTTTTTCCATTTTATTTAAACACTTTCCCCATGCTTTCCGATGTATTTTTTAATCATAATGGAATTTTTAATGAATGCACATTTTATAAACTTCGTTTGCGAAAATTTATCAAGTGTGCGTTGCTAACTATTTATTGAAATTTCAAAATAAATAAATAAATATTCAATTTTTTTTTTACTTTCGTTTTTGTGAGTTCAGAGAAGTCTTAGTTAATTATCTCTCGCGTAAGCATTAAGCAATTTTGCTCAAAAATGGTCTTTCATATGTTAAGAAATATTTCTAAAATATAGGTATTAATTTCGGTATGAAAGTTTGGAATTTATTTTTATGATTTTTTGTTCATTCCGAATGCAACAATTCTTTTGCACCAAAAATATTTGCAGATTTTTAAAATTGTACATAATTATATGCATTTGCTTCTAAAAGCAAATTTTATAATATTTCATAAAAGATGGAGGTTTTTATAGAGCTTTAATTTTATCTGTATTATGTCCTAAAGTATTATCTGTTTAGCCTTTTTGAGAGTTATAAAAGTAATTTGTTTCACAAATGTAGAATCTATCTTTCTCACTTTTCTTTTTATCTTACCTAATAGCTTTATTTAAAAAAATATAATCTCAACTTGACTTTTTAAAATTTGTCGCTTCTAAAAAAATTTAACAATCTTAATCATGCTTCATTTTACATTAGCGTAGTCTTTAACATCACATTTTATTTTATATGATATCCATTGGAAATTATTCGACTTTAAGAAATATTACGTACGGAAATTTCACGAAATTCCGTATCCATTGAATAGATATATAAATATAAACGAATTTTAAATACCGCTTTTCTTAATTTAAAATACATTTAAAATATACCTATCTTTTCATCTGCCTCAAATTTATTTTTTAGAAATGTATGTCAATAACGCACTTTTTTTATTGATTAAATTATAATAATTATTTCTGAGTTCTTAAAGTTCAGAAGAAAATTTCACAATATTGGAAGAGTTTTATTCAGTATTTCTTGCGATATTGTTTAGCTCTTTTATATTTTCTACAATATCATAAAAGACTTATAGTTTCAGAATATTTTATGGTAATTTGTGTGCTATTAACTGTCGGCCATGTGATGTGCAATGAAATTTTAATTTTTAAGAAATATTTTTTCCGTTTCGCACTTATTATGTTAACTGTAATATTTTCATTAAATTTATTTACAGCTATGTTCATGAGAAATTTAACGCATTTAACCATTCAATAGCTGCGATATCTCATTGAAACAAACACTTGTTACATCAAAACCACGCTAAATGAAAAAAAAATCATTTCAGGAATTAAATAATTAAATAGGAAAATTCGTGATATAGAAAGGATACTCAAGCATGACTTTTGATAACCATGTCGTCGGAACTGTGTTAGATTAATTGTATTTCGGTACTGATAACAATAAAATAATTCGGAGTGAATTTCTGTTTTAGCTATCAGCACTATTCCGGTAACCTTACTACTCAAGGAATCGCCAAATTCATTTGGCTTCTATTTCGAACGCCAAGTTCAAATGCGTTTCTTTTTATCTTTGCAAAACTTAGAATTCTGAATTCTTTGTATTACCTATTCTTTTCATCTATTAGCTTTTTTAAAACCAATAAACTTAAAAAAAAAACAATCATATTCAGCGCATTGCTAGAAAAAGTCTTTCGTGAAACATTTATGAAAAAATTTCTTCTAAAAGAGAGACATATTTTAAATACTAAAAGTAGCAAAAATTAAAACGATAAATCTGATACTTTTAGAATGTTTTCAAGCCCTGAAAAATGATTAAATATGCATTAGCATTTTCAGATAGAGTGCTGATGTTTGGAAGATCTCCATTATCAAATTAGAATATCAGAAGCTTAACAAATGCCAAAAATTTCAATGATTTTAAAATAATAATAATAATAATAAATTCTTTCAAATACACAATTCTGCGGCAATTAATGTTTTTTAATATTGTTTTTTTACAGTTCTTACTCATCTTTTTGGCTCTTATCGTCGCTGTTCTGGCTGGTGGCAAATCCTGGTATTATCCGTATTATCATGGCTGGCCTTATTATTCTTCCTATTATTGGCCTTATTATGGGAAATATCCTTACTATTATTGGCCATATCCTGGATATTCCAAATACTACTGGTGGTGATTCTTAATTCAGGTAAACTAATTTAATTTCATAATCTTCTCTTATAACACTTAAAACAGAACAAAACGATAGAGAATATTTTGCGATTATTTTATAACCTAAAAAGTGATTTCTTTTGATTTCAGTTGCTATAATTTTGATGTTATTTTGATATATATACAATACTTACTTTATAGTCAAAACCCGAGCCAAGATTTTCCGCTACTGTTTTACGGATGTAATAAAATTTTAGATTTTCCGTTTAAAATTGTTTTTAAATATACGTTCACAGTAAAAGTGAAACAAATTATAAATATTTAAAAATACAACAAAATGTTAAGATAAAATAAGTAGGATAAAAAAGTAAAGATGTAAAACATAAAATTATATATCTACAAAAAACCATATTCTGTTTCTATAGTGAAGAAAATAATATAAAAAAACTTTTGATTAGTTTAAGTTGACAACATTTAAATGAAAAGAGATTCTTTCTACTTTTTCTTCTCTTAAAATTTTTATTCTAAAATCTCAAGACTCCTAAAAATAAAGGAATTTATTTTTAAAAGCGCACATTTTAATTAATGCAAACAGGACTTTTTCTATAAGACAAACACTTTTATGGATGAGATGTTCTTTTTTTATGTATCAAACAACAATATAACTTCATGCTCCTGTTTAATTCAGCTGATTTTCTAAATCAATTCAGAAAAAAATCCAAATTTAATTTTAAACAATTCTCGGCAATGACAAAATTTGAAGGCCAACACGATTTCTAGATATTTCAAAAAAATTTCAAAAAGAATAAAAACTGAAGTTAAATTCAGAAACATGGGCATATATTTTACATCAGTGCTCACTTTATGCTAAATTTGACAGCATTTCTTTTGAGTATCAAGTAGCTCTGAGGAAAAAAAAAAACGCTATCTTTGATTTAACTTATGTTGTCTGCTCTTATCAACAAAATGAGACACAAACAACAATAAAGACCAGAAAATTGTCCGAAGTTATTGTTGGACTGTCTCATACTCGGGGACATTAACACAAGGAACTTTTTTCAAAGGCAAAAACAATCATTCTTTGCATATTTTTTTGTGAGTTTTCACCTTGTGCATACAATGCATTCAGGTTTTTTTTATTGTTGAATCAAGGTTTGTATCTTAATTTTCGGATGCGGAATAGTAACTAGAGCTTTTTTTTTGTTGAATGGTCAATATGAATATAAAAAAAAGGGATTTTCAATGCCTTAGAACAGATAACAGAAAAAAAATAAAGCAATTTAAAAAAGTTTAAAATAACAGGAAATTTCTATAAATCACAGAAATTTCCTGTATTAAATGTTAATTTATTATGTATTATTTATACTGTATTAAATGTTAATTTATGTTGTATTAAATGTTCCTGTTTAAAAATATAGGATCATATTTATTTTATGGTATCATAAAGACGTAATTAATTTATCATACCATATATTTATCTTCAAATGTAAAATACAATGAATAGTAATAATTATCCATGAATCAGTAAATTGTATTCTTATTATGATTTTATCTATTCTGTTATAAAACATAGCTCTAAAATGTTTATTTCATCCTTTTGCTTATTGAAAGAAGCCAAATTAAATAAATAAATTATCGTATGCATTTAATCAGTTGAAAATTTTGATTTCAGCTGAGGTAGATAATCAATAAAAATGTCATTACGAATTTCACTACTAAAAGAATTTACTTATTTGATGCATTTGATTAAATATTATCTAAAAACAGGTGTAGAAACTTGCAAAAGAAAATAAATAATTTTTTTAATAAATTGGAATTTCGTTATTAAAAAAACATTTGATTTGTACTAAAACTTTGATATTTTGTAATATAAAGTAATGGTATTGTTCCTGACATGATTTTTGGAATATTAATTCTAATTTGTCTAGATGCCAAGCTTAGAATAATAAGGTATGTAATACGTTAGCCAATAGCGGACCAACGGGAAAAAAGATATTTCCAACCATTTTCGCAAGTGAATCTGTGAAAAAAAGCTGTTAGCTTAAAAGGAAAACAATTTATTAAAAATCAATCGAAAAGTATTTTTTAAAATTAAGATGAAGTGCTAGAATTACCATCTAAAAAATTAGAAAAAAAAATAAATAAGGAAAGTAGATTATTGGATGCTGAGACTTTAGTTTTAATTCTTAAATTTTTAGTAAAAACTGACAATATCTTGAAAATTTCTCAAAATTCATAAAATTTATAAATTGCCTTAGAAGCTCAAGCCAAATTTCATTAGAACGAAAACTGTTTGTTCTATACGATGATTTACTAATTTTTTTCTACGATATTATGAACGAAAAATCCTCCAAAACAAATCAAAATAGTAAATAGAAAAATTTCTACATTAAATGATAGCACATTAAAAGTTGACAATAAGCGGAATTAAATAAAAGATTAAGTAAGCAATATTGATATTTTAATCGTTTTGGGCAAACGATAAAGGAATTGTAATATAAAATGCCAAGGAATTTCAAAAGATATTTCGAATACTCAAAAAGTTAACCAATCAATACAAGATTCTGGTCTTTCTTGTTTAAAGATTTAAAAACTTTGAACTTACTCATTAACATTTTCAGAATATAAAAAAGCATTAATGTAAAACCAAATTTTAAAAAATCTTAACTTTTTCATCATTAATGACTAATTTTTGAAATATAGACTGATACATAAATGAAATATTAAAAATTACGAAATAGATTTCTATAAATTATTTGAAGCATTCTTATTTTGTTCATTGAAATTAATTTTTTTCTAACACATCAATGGAGGCTTGTATTTAATTTTATTTGTTATGATTAAGAGTAATTAATAAGGAGTAATTCAAAAAGTAATTAATAAAAGATCAAAGAGTAATTAATAAAACTGAGTAATAAAAATAAAACCTTTCATTCCAGGTGCTAACAGAAGAATTAGCTCTGTTTCTGCAGAAATGGTGAACACAAAATCAGCTTTGTAAAGAAAATTCGTTTACATCAGAATAAAAGAAAATACTCAATAATTTCAACAGAGCCAAGAATCAAAATTGTTTATAATAATTTACTGCCATCTTAATACAGCTGTATTATTGTGTTTTTTTAAAGTATTATTTTTTAAATATGCCCAATAAATTGTTTATTATTTTACTCGTTATTGTTCTGTTTTATTTACAAAGAGCAACAACGTATTAAGAAGAAAATAAAAGGCAAACGATTTTTATGGAAGTACGTGAAAACTGCAGCCAGCTGACACAAAATTAAAAAAAAAAAAAAAAACATGTAGATGTAAAATTGATGTGAAGTTTTTATTAATCTTGCACAGTAATTTAAACTCTACACTGATTAGTAATATATATTTAAAGATTTATATTTGTGTCTTAAAATAAATATATATTTGTAAAAAATTATATTTGTAATTATATTTGTAAAAAAATAAATTTTAAATAACTGGACAATTAATAAAATAAATAGTTTACTTATTACATAATTCCTCCGCTAAACAAAAGTTTTAATGAAATAATTTGAATTCAGTAATTTCTATTTTTCACTTCAATGATTTGTTTAAAATTAAGTTATTAAACAAACTTACTGCTTTCATTTATTAGAATTGCATCGTAATTTATTTAGATAATTAAAATAAAAAAAGCAATATTGCACAAAAACAATCGAAAAAAAAAATCGTCTTAAAATTCAGCCTATGATCCATTGCTAAAACAACTATTTACATAAAAATCTGTAATAGTTTTAATTTTCAATGTTATATCGATATATATAGTGGCTCAAAAAATTGAGAGTACACCTTACTTTTATTTGATAAATCGACTTTCAATATAAATAACACATTACCAAGAGATGCAAACATGTTTTTATTTTTACCCATAACAAATGGTTTAATTTAGAGTAAAAATAAAGAAAAATCAACGTAAAACTTCTAAATTGAAAAATTTCAGAAGCTTTTTAAATAACCATGCTCAGATTTTTGCCTAAAAAATTGAGAGTACACCAATGAAATTTTTGTAATATCTCGCATAGAAACAAAGTGTCACTGTTAAGTTGCATGTCTTTTGGCTCCTATAACGGCCTCTAAACGTCATGGTACCGATTCGACCCATTTTTGGCGGCATCTGAAGATATTTTATCTCATTCTTCTTGCAATACTTGTTTTAAATAGGGTTTGTTTTTAATTTTGTGTTTTTGAACCACTTTTTCGAGTATGGCCCACGAATATTTTATGGCATTGATGTCGGGGTACTGTGGTAGTGTGTGTAAGTGCTGTTTACAATGAAAAAGACACCACATTTTGACGTTACGAGCATTCTGTTTGGGGTCGTTGTCCTACTGGAAAATGAAATTTTCATCTAAACCCAAATTTTTAGCACTTTTCTTTAGACTTTCCTTTAGTATATCCAAGTAAACCATATGGTTTATAATGCCATCTATAAGAAATAAATTTTCTACCTGGGATGAAACCATGCAACCTGAAATCACGATTTAGTCACCACCATGTTTACCTGTAGGACGTAAACTTTTGGATCAAAGCAATATTAGGTTTTCTCCATACAGTTCGATGGCTGTCACTGCCAGAAATGTTGAGATTCCTTTTATTACTAAATATAACTTTCTTTCAAAAATTATTGGTCTTCAATTGATGAATGTTTGCAAAATTTAAATGCTTTATCTGAATTTGCTAGCTGATGAACGGTTTCTCTCTAACAACGCGACTTTTATATCCAGCTTGTCTAATGGCATTTCGCACAGTTTCAGCACTTACACTTTTGCCTATGATTTGAGAAGTTTCTGCAGTAAATTGGAAGAACCATATAGTACCAGCAATCTAAAGGAAAGTGTTAAAAATTTGGGTTTAGATGGAAATTCCATTTTCTAACAGGACAACGACCCCAAACAAAATGCACGTAACGTCAAAATATGGCATCTTTTTCATTGTAAACAGCACTTACACACACCACCACGATACCCCGACATCAATGCCATTGAATATTCGTGGGCCATACTCGAAAAGATTGTTCAAAAACACAAAATTAGAAACAAAATCCATTTAAAATAAATGTTGCAAGAAAAATTGGATAAAATATCTTCGGATACAGCCAAAAATGGGTCGAATCGGTACCATGACGTTTAGAGGCCATTATAGGAGCCAAAAGACATGCAACTTAACAGTGACACTTTGTTTCCATGCGAGATATTGCAAAAATTTCATTGGTGTACTCTCAATTTTTTGAGGCAAAAATCTGCATATGTTCATTTTAAATGCTTCTGAAATTTTTCAATTTAGAAGTTTTTCGTTGATTTTTCTTTATTTTTACTCTAAATTAAACCATTTGTTATGGGTAAAAATAAAAACATGTTTTCACTTCTAGGTAATGTGTTATTTATATTGGAAGTCGGATTTATCAAGTAAAAGTAAGGTGTACTCTCAATTGTTTGAGTCACTGTAGTTGAATATATTTGATTTAGAGAAGTGAATTTCGAAATGCGACTGAAGTATTTTGTAGATGAGTAATTTTCTCCAATTCACATTTGATGCATATTTTGCAAATTTTTCATCCAATTCTTTACTTTTATACTGTGTACTGTTTCTAAATACTTTGTAAATTTTCTAATTTATTAAAATAGGAAATTAGCAACTTTTACAATTTTTTTTTTACAAAATCGAATTGTAAGTTCTGAAATAAAGCGTTTATACGGAAAGTTGATACCGGATTACCTTTGGGCGATTCCAAAATGAAGCAAAAATTATCTGCTAAAGATTTTATTCGGCGTTTAATTTCTTAATTGCTTCTGAGTTTATAAATTGATGGTGTAAAATGTAAATAATTTCTACACAGAGTATAACTAAGTATATACTAATTAAACAAAGTACATACTAATTTTTTTATAAATATAATTTCATGATTAATTCTATCATATTAAAAATATTTTCCCATAAATAAAACTATTTTAGAAATTATAAAAATTTATTTGAAATTATAGACTTTTTATGAAGACTTTTTGCAGCCAGTATTATACTTCATACTGGCTAAAAAAAGGCCCCATAAAAAATAAGAAGAAAATATGAATTCATATTTCTTTAATACTGTGAATTCACTCTTTGGCCTCAATTTCGGACACAGAGGAGAAAGAAGAACCTTCTTTTAGCCAAATAAATCGATACTCAGAATCTAGGTGAAAGATACAAAGAAACAATTTAATTTTTTCTTTTCATCAGTATTAAATTTCAAGTGAGAGGAGGCATATCTTTAGAAGCATATAGAGTCGAGGATTTTTCATCTTCCGCTTCGAACTGAAACGTAATGGTTTATGCCTTAAAAAGTAAATAGAGTCTAAAAAAAATGTAAAATTATATTTGAAGATTTTCATGCAAGAATTTTAATTTCGATTAGTCGTTATGTAATTAAATAAATAACTATTTAAGTGAAGTAATTTTTAAATACCACATTTTTGAAACGAACTAAAAAGTATCAAAGAATTTATCATGGCCTCGTACAGATTGTCCTGAAAATTTGTGATTCAGAATTTTAAAAATTCACATTCACAAAATTTCAGCACAATCTTGTGGAGTTATTAGTCTGAATAATTATTTATTCTTTTTAATTCGTTTTAAAAACATGGTGCACTAATTTTTTTTTATTTAAATAAATATTTTCTGCTTTTTAATCTCATGTGTATGAAATTTTACGATTGATTTTAAACTAACTTCTCAATGAGCCTATGATAAAAATTTGTACCGAACAAGCAAGGAAAGGAGTTAATATTGTATTATCAAACAGTTCTGAGATATGTGTAAAGTTTCAAGTCTGTAACTTATTGAGTAGTTAGTTTAAAATTAATTGTATAATTTGAAGAGAATGGACAAATAAACAGACATGCAAGAAAGCGTAGAAACGCGTTTAAAATATATTAAATTTCTTACATTTTTATTTTAGAATTGTCAACAAGAAATATTTAATAAAATTGGTTTTCGTTTTGAATATTCTTTATAGCACCAAAGTCAATTATTAATAGGAAAATGTTCATAAACTAAATACCATCTATGTATCGCGGAATGCACCATTCTTGCATTATGCATGATGCAAGAATCGTTTAAAATGCTTTCGAGTTCTATTGTTGAACTTTGAGCTACGAAATTTGGCACGTAGCTACTTCTTGAGTAATAAATGCTCAATATTTTTTGCTCACAAAGTGCTGTTCGGAACTTTATTTATATTTTTAATTAAATGTTAATCGAAGTGTTAATTTTTCTTCCTTAGCAATTTATGAGCATATTATTGCACAAATCTATTTTTCCCCATTTAATAAATATTCTTTAGGATATGAATTTTTATTTATTTTTGATAAATTTAAAAAATATTTCTAAATACTTACATCTTTTGGAGACTAATTGTACATCTAGATTTTATATTTTTAAGCTTTTGTATGCATTCCAGATTATCGACTTTTTGGTGAGCAATTAATATGGAATGCAGTTTTTTTTTAATTTACCGTCTTATTCGATACGAATGAAACACATGAATTTAATTTAATTTAATTGATTCTATTACAAATTACAGCAGAAATGAGGGCAAATTAAAAAAAAATTATGCAATCTGAAAAAACGTGAAAGTGAAAATCCTACTTCAGAATCGATGTTCAAAGAAAACAATTTCTTAATCTTCTCTTTAATTTTGGCAAAAAATACGCGATTGAATGTTTTAATGGATAAATTTTTATTTCATTATAATATTAAAAGCATTGCTACAGATTGTATCAAGTTATATTAAAAAACACGTTGAAGATAAAGCATAATTATACTGAGATAAAATTGTTATAATTAAAATTTTTTTTGAGTTTTTAGAAAATACAAAAAATTATTTTTATGAGTTAATGAATTCCTATTAAACCTATTTTCACGCTAGATTACACTTTCTGATTAATACCTACTTATATCAACTTGATTTGAAATTTTTGATTTACGAACCCATTTCCGATCATTTCTAATAATATTTTGCAGTTTTACGAATTAATTAAGCTCTGCGCTGAGTTAAATATAGCTGTAAAAATGCTCAATGAAGAATCAAAAACGTTTGTACGGGGATTTATGTACATTGGATATCATCATTCGACGATAAACAATAAAAGTGACTTCTATGTCAGGTACGTAAACGTCTTATATATAAAGATCTTACAGCAATATATTGCTCTGTCTTGTTACTGGTTCTTATTTTCTAGTTTACGTAGTATTCAAATAGAAAATATTGTGGTCATCATAAAGGTCGAAATCAAGATTTTGACGAATCTTTTGAGTTTCATACCTCCATAGGCTCCAAAAGTACATTTTTGGAATTATATCTGTCTGCCAATAAGATAACTTAAGAATACTTTGAGCTGGACAAGCAAAATTTGGTATGCGGTCTTTGTATCAAATTTGTAGTTTCTTATTAAATTAAAAAAAGTCCGTTCAAAAAAGTTTTCTTATGTCTGTCTGTCCTAGTGCACGTAAACACGATTTACCACTAAAATAAAGAGTTGGATGAATAAAATTTAGTACTCAGTTTAAATCAAATCAAATTAAATTTATCAAATTATCAAATTAAAACCTAAATCTATGAAACGATTGTCCGTCTGTATATTCGTATGCTCATAAATTTAATAACTCAAAAATGCCATGACTTAATAAAGAATCTTGATAAGTGGTTTTATTATTAAAATTGCAGTTTTGTGTCAAATTTTTACTAGATAATATTGCTTTTTTTAAATTAGGTTCGATTATTGAAAACACGCTCTTTTTCATATTGATATAATATGATAAAGATTTTTATTTTGGAATCATATATTCATGAGGAAATTATATCAATTAAGAAAAGAGTAGAATAACTAAAAAATTTGGCTTTAGCATAAAAATCAAAATTAAATGAACTACATAAAATAAATCTCAAAGTATTCGCATATCGTATGGAATTTTGGACCATGGAAATTCAAAATTCAGAAAGATAATTAAACAATTATTATTCACAAAAAAATAGTCATCTTTATCTCCAAAAAATAACTCAACAAATACAAAAGAAAATTTAATAACGATTCTTTTAAAATGCAAATCTATATTTAAGAAATTATAGAGATATATTGGCACGAGATATTTGGAAATCCTTCATTCAGTCAACCATTATGCATTAAGAATTATGTGAAAATAATTCAAAAATTTGTTTTTGACAAAAACCCAAACTGCAAAAATTTTCGTTTAAATTTGTTTCATAAAGTATTAATCTATCCTAATATACACTCATGTACAATCGATTATTACAACGGAAACATCAGCTAGTTCTCAGCTTTTAAGACAAAATAATTTACGAAAGAAAAGGCAATAGAACCGCTATAAAAGCACTAAAACACTTCTTCATTCTTTACAATATATAAATTTCCATAATTTCTTCATTATGAAATCAGTTGTAGACTGTAACATGATTAGCGTATTTAAAGCCTTCGACTTGAAAAGCAGTAATCTTTTGAGAAATAATTTCTTTTCAATATTTAGTTTATTTGGTAGCATCACTAAACAAATACAAGAACTTACTTACATTTTCTAGATAAAAGTAAAATAAAAATCTCATAAATATACATCTGGGAGGATAATTATTTCACTATTTATATAATATGTCTGTTAAATCTGAAATAATTCATTGAATCTTATTAGTTTTAAATGTTATAAAGATAAATACAATAGAACCCCTCCGTAGCAAAGAACATCATTTGCATATGCTTTATATTTTTATCAGATATGCAAATAATCTTTGCTAATAATAACAAATTAACAATCTAACTTATTACGGAATACTATATAGAAAAGGAAATACCCATCTTTATTTTTTTTCGATCGTCTTGTATAATTCCCAATTCTAAGTCTTTTTACTTAGGAATCACATTTGAATAAAAATACAAAGAGCTACAATCGTCTTTTAATTGTCTATTTTCGAAAGTTAATTTATCACTTTAATCAAGATTCAGAATCTAAGAATGTACGAATCTTGTCAATGCAAGAGTTTAACATTTGAATAAGAACATGAAGCGTGAAGCAGTTAAAAGAATCATTCTTCAAGGTTAATTTATAACTCTAATTAAAATCACGCCAATTAAAATTAATAATATAATTTTATCTTTTTCTGAATGGCAACAGGGAAAATATTCGTTGTTCTTTTATACCAGAACAGCAGCGAAAAGTATCGAAGCAATAACTAGAAGCTTGTTCAACCGTTAGATTCATTAATATCTGCCAAGAATCTGAAACGAAACTGAAAAGTAATAATTCGTTCAGAGACTTGCATTCTAGTTGGTAGAGGATTCACTAAAGCAAAAGAAAGGAATGAGTATTGTATGAGGTCATAAAAATGAACACATCGCGAGGAATAAGTTAGCCTATTGTTTTCACTTTCGAGAGACGTTGTTTCATATATATTTTCTTTTCTTCTTCCTTCTTTCATTTGTTATGTCTACATACTGAACGAACAGCTAGATTCCACTGTAGAAAGATGGGATCAGAATTCTTTGAGCATACAAATTGGTAGTATCTATTTTTTTAAAGGTCTGAGTAAAGATTTCATTGTTTTCAATAGTTAGCGATTGCGAGTATGCTAATTGGCTACACATCTAATTTCAAGTGCAAAAATTGCTGAATTTTGAAGAACTAATGTGATTCTAATACAGGATATCTCGCTTTTATGTTATTTTCGTGAGTTTGAGTCGGGGAAAACTATACAAAGCGGTAATGCACGAAATAGGTGTCAAATGGGAAAAAGACGTCTTTCAGGATAATGAAAGCATATTTTCTACAATACACGGATTTCATTGAAATAGTATTATTTTTTTGTAATATATTTTTCGATTTGCTGTTTTTATTAGATATTATTTTTATTATTATTAATAATAAGTCAATCCTTGTGCACCACAAAGTACAGCACAAGGCTTACAGAAGTAAGTAGAAACAACTACATACATAGATAAAAATATGTACATATAAAAATAATGATAAAAACAACAGGTAAAAATAAACAACAAAACTAATTAAAAATTGAAGCAGCAAAGGCAATAAATTTACAGAATGAGAAAAAAGCCATTTTGTTGTCGACCAAAACATGAAGCGGAGGTGGAAACTTAATATTACAGGCATCGAGATTATTAGATATTAATATTAGTAAAAATCAATCTTGACATGTTCGTTTAAAACAATTTTGATAATTAATTCACAATATTTTAAATTTTTCTTCGAAAGGGGACATTTATTAATTTCCTTAAAATGGTACTCTATAACATTACTTTGTAGACATTTTCTTAATGAAATATTGCACTTTGAAGCAACCATAGAAAATGATTTTATTGCTGTGGGACAATTCAACCTTTATTACAAAATATATAACATTAAGGTAACAAATATTATACAAATAACATACAGATATTTTGACTTGCCACAAAATTTATATTACTGAAAAGCTTTGAAGTTTTTAAGAAAATGTTAAAGGTTTGTATCAATTGTCAAGAACTAAAAGTTTATCTTTGTATTTTAAATATATTTGATGAAATTAGCTGTCGTTTCAATTAGTCTTCTTTCAATTAAATTCAAAGAATACCTTTTTATGATAGAATGGTTAGATTCAATCATATTGTAAGAACAACTCGTCTGCTTTTCTTAATTGATGTTGGAACTATGATACTGTCTGTTACACTTTTGAATAATTCAGTTATAACTATTAATTGGAATAAAAGGGAATATTTCATAAATAAAAAATTATTTCCATACTAATGTATTAACTGCATGCCACTGACGAATTTTAGGCTTAATCGCAGTCATTGACGAGCATATTCCATAGACAAACGTGATATCCTTCGCTATCTTTTTGGCAGAAAATTGCTGTTATGCAGTTGATATGTTCCCATATTTGAATAAATGTTATAATAGTATCCTTTTTTTATTACAGCCGGCACTAAGTAACGCGGACTTCCAAATTAACAAAAGCCTCGGAATAACGAACAATAAATTTAAAAAAATGTATTTAAATAACAAAATTTATTTTAATTGCACAAAATATGCAGAATTTTATAAAAAAAATATTATTTAAACAATGAATAGTGCAAAATAGAATACAAAATTTCAACAGCAACCTATTTTACTCTTTGGCAAGATAACTGACATTCGGATAGAAAATTGGTCGATTGGTTTATAGCCAGTTTCATGGTGCGTATTTTCTTTGCATAGCCTGAATTTAGAAATATGAATTAAATTCTTTAAATATTTAATCCTGTTTAAAACAGAAATATACGACCTAAGGAACTAATACCTTATAAATTTCATATGACTTCCTAATGTTTTATAATCAGTGAATGCATGAGTTATTTTTCGCTTTTATGAATATTATTACGTAGAAAATATAATTTTAGAAAATAATTTGGTTTATTTTAAAAGAAGAAATCAGCCAAACAAGAGAATCGGATACATGGTGGCATATGACACCAAGTTGTAATTTGTTTATTAGTCGCCAAATGTGTTTAGTTAAAAAAAAAATGTATTAGTTTGGCGAGTTTTGATAGATTTGTCTAGAATTCTTGTTTTAAATCTCATAATCTTTGATTTAGTCATATTTCGCTTTTGTGTATATTGTCACGAAGAAAATAAAATTTTAGGAGATAATTTGGTTTATATTAAAAGGAGAAATGAACTATGCAAGAGAGTCGAATATCTGGCGACGTATGGTGACAAGTTGTAATTTATTGATAAGGCGCCAAATCCGTTAAGCTTTGTTTCTTTTTAAACTTATATCAGTTAGTTGGCTAGTTTTGACAGATTTCTCTAGAATTCTTGATATGATTTCGTAATCATGGCATCAGTCATATTTAGTGTTCATGAATATTGTCATGAAGAAAATATAATTTGTTTTATTTTAAAATGAGAAATCGATGTATGGTACCAAAGAGTAATTTTTTAAAAACGATAAGTCGCTAGATGTTTTAATATTTTTAAATTTCTCATATTAGTTAATGCGGCGAATTTTGATACATCTAGCTAGAATTTCTTTCTGTCTCGGGGTAAAAGCTGGAACATGATTTTTTTAAAAATTTTACTGATAAAATAAAACAAAAAACTCAAACTTTCGCTTCCAAGGAAATGATTATAATCAAATATATTCAAAAGAGCTAAAGAGTACGCAACTTCAGGAAAATTTTAAGCTAATCATTTTTGCCTAACGTTACAGCTAAGTCCCTCTTCTCCTTTATTTTTATTTAATTAGCTTTACACCAGCTTTTGATCTTCACTGTACGTGCATTTAACAATTTCAAAATATGAAAATGAAACAAAGGAATAACTTTTTCCCAAAACTGGCAACATAAGTTGTTGATCTCAACAACAACCAAAATTATGTTTGAACCTTACTTTTTACCTCCTAAGCAATTGCGGCTATTGAAAAACTTCTTACTATTCTTCTTACGAAAGAGCTAATCGACAAATTTTTCTATCTTCAATATTCAGTCCCACGGGGGGGGGGGGCACCTCGTAATTGAGGATGAGAAGCTTCCAGCGTGGTGGTTGGTTCTCGCTACCCTTGTGGGTTTGTGAAAAGGTGGGAGTTGGCTATCTCCCATCGATGACGGGACGAACTTCTTTAGGGGATGGTTGTATCGTGGCCGGTGATGGCCCTTATGTCTTAACCATAGTTCCCACCAGTGTTGATTTCGGGCTGGTTGAAGAAATCAGTCTATAATGATGTTCAATATTAAAGAAAGTTACAGGAAAATCATTATCTGATTACTCCGAACTGTCCGTACGCACACGGATAAAACTGAATGATCGGACCACCGCGACAGCAACAATGGCGGGAACTATGGTTGAGTTCTAAGGACCAAGGGACCGGTAAGGATTCTAAGGGACCGGCCACGATACAACCCTTCCTTTGGGAATTGCATCCCGTCATGGATGAGAGGTAGCCAACCTCTTTCTATACCCACTGGCAAGTGGCAACCATCACACCCCAAGCTTCTCATTCTCATTTTTGAGCCCCCGGCCTCCCCCAGTGGGAAGAAGTTACAGGAAAATGAAAATTTCAATCCTCCATCATTTCCACATTAGCTTTCACAAACACTCTGAAGTTTTTAAAATCCTTACAACATATTTCCTAGCCAGATAATGTTTTTAGTTATATTAACGTCCCGTTTTAAAGCAACACTAGGGCTATTTTGGGACGGGCCTCGTAGTTTTGAACCTCGGTCAGATGATGAGGACGATACCTGAGCTGGCACCCCCCTGTCCACACCACGCCACACCAGCGGGAGGACGTTTGGCCAGGACGTTTAACGTGAACCACACCCGCTTAGACGACGGTTCTTCTGTGGAATCGGGTCTCGAACCTAAAATCCTCCGGTTCCGAAGCCGAGACCTTACCATCAGGCCACCGCGGCCCTCCTAGCCAGATAAAGTCCAAACAAAATGACTCAAAGTTATTTGGATTCTAAAGATCATGATTGGTGAAGATCTTCAGAAACTTTTCGTGTCCTATCATAAGAATCATTGTGATAGATAATCTTCCTATAAGGAATCTACCTGAAAGATGTTTCTAAGATAAATTTATATACATAGAAATGACGCTTTTAATATATTCAAGTTTCTGTCATAAAACGAAACATTTTCCAATTATCAAATGTACTTTAAACGAAAATCAACCATTATTCAGTTTTATGGGATATATCAAGGTGGTTAAGATAGTAAAAGCGTAATAATTCTGTTTGCATTTTCATACAAATGGGGGAAAGGATTTTACATCTTTTGTAAGTGAATGACTACAAACCATAAAGTAAAATCAGAAATAAATTTACTTGAATTACAACAAAGGGAGATGCCAGACACATTAAATTTTATGTTATATCGTAAAGATATCCTTCATCTGCTGGAAAAAAATGATATATTTCTTAGTAATAGGAATAAATGTACCAACTAAGCTAAAGATAGATATATTGCCACTACATCAACAAGCCAGCTTTTTGGCATCGAAAACAAAAATTTTATGTTTCGTATTTGTATAAGACTCACTTACATTTATGTTCCACGCATTCTGCTTTATTCCTCTCGCTTTATACTTATTCAACTGATATTTTGGGAATAGGACCAATTGAATCGATTTGAGTAATGTAATAGACAATTTTCTTTTTGAGACTCGTGATATAAACTCCTTGTGTGCCAACAAATATAACATAAGGCCTATAAATGTAAATCAGTACTCAGTTGATAATGGAAGGACACAGGCATAAATGAAAAGAAAAATGGCGGAAATAAGGAAATACACAAATACAATTTAAAAAATAAAGCAAAAATGCTCACATGCTAACGGAAACATATAGTAAATGAGATTACACAATTGGGGAAGCATGATCAAATAAAAATAAAATATTCAAAATACAAATACATAAAGCGTAAAAGTATATATGCAAATATTGAGCTGAATGAAACACTGAAATGAACACATTGAAATAAATTCTATATAAAGCAGGGAAAAAATACTATGGTACAATTAACGGCGACTAAAACGCTCCAAGAAAACTTTTCTCCAAGTTATAAAAATATACTCAAGTGCATAAATATATATATGGTACAATTTAGTTTTAACGGCGACAAAAACGCTCCACGAAAAAATTTCGCCTGATTTTAAAAATATTCTCAAGTGCATTATTGTTTAATATGAAAAATTTTGAACGTGCGAATACTATTGACGCTTGAAATCGCCAAATTGGCAAAAAAAAAAAAAATTCTTGTCATTTCTTGGTAGCAGTTATAACCGACAATTACCAATACTATTAACATATATAGAAAAGGAAATGAAAGATGATTTGTCTGTACCAAGTCAGATAAATGAGCAGGTCAAGATATATTGTTCTTTAGTCGGCAATTCCTAAGTTACGTCTTTCAGGAATAAATTTGGTGCATTCAAATATAAAATGCTTGGCTTCTTAGACTGCACCACTAAAGCACGAACACCTGTCAGTCGGTGACAAATTGAAACTTTTTAAATAGGCTTTAAAATTTACATGCACTGTCAGAAACTGGGTAAGCTTAAAATTAGACTCAAAGTGCTTATTAGCCTTTAAACGTCTTTGAATGGAAGGAATAAATTCCTTAGTTAACTGCGAATTATTTGATGTTTGATATAAGGTATTCCACTCAGGTCATAGAGCTGCTCGTTGTCTTATCCAATTCTATGATACCATCCTTTTTTGTTGCAAGATGTGCAGTGTTATGCCGGGTTTGCACTCGGCCAGTTATAAGACGGCAAGTAGGCAACGCATGCGTAGAAAGGGACTGATTTATGTTTGCCACAATTTGATAAGATAGATTCAGGCATTCCATGTTTGGCTATGAATTTCCATTTTGAAGTCCCTGAATTTTCCTTTTTTACTGTGTATGGTATTAAAATGATGGATTTTTACATGGATGGATATGTCCATAGATAAAATTCAGTACACAGAATTAATATCGATAATGTAGACACTCATCAAATTTTGAGCCAAATCCATCAAAGGATTGGCCATCTGTTGGTCTGTATTTTCAGAAACATGTAAACGCGATGACTTACGGACACAATGACTTAAATAGATCAAATTTGGTTTACGATTTTGTGTCAAATTTTTGTTTCAGTCGGTTGGGGAAAACGCATCTAAACACAAATTTAATTTTCGCGTACTATTAAACGCTAGGAATTAATTGCCAAATAATTCGCCAAGATAGATCCAATAAAAATGCTACATTCAAGTCAAAGCTTAATATTTCGTAACTATTGTAGGTCAATGCTATGCAAGGTGTTCTCTGGAAAAACACCTTTATTAGAGTATGTGCGAGAAAGTTTTGGGGTGACCCCTCCAGTGGTTTGTGATCAGTTTATAATAAAATAGAAATACAAAAGAATTAATCCACCAGCCCTCAATAGCAGGTTGGATTTCACAATTATTTATTTTGCTTAAAAAATCATGGCATCTATATATATTTTGGAAGTCCCTCTGTCTCCCACCACCCACCATTTTTTAGAGAAACCTCAGAAATACATCTTCACTGATTATTCTCCATGGGGGAAAAAACCTCTGTAGAGTTTCGCAGCCACAACCACAGCGCCAGTTTCACCACCTTTTGTTTCATTCGTGCCAATGAGGTTTTCAATCAATGGTCACCAACATACCACCGCTCTCATTTTTTAAAAAGCATCACAAAATAAAACTTTGACATGTCTCAACTTTGATACTGAATTGCCATTTTTTTGGTACATTGGTACATTTTGGTATTAAATTGCCGCAATTTTATTTTCCACTTTGCGAGTAAGACACCCACTCAGAATGCGATATGTTTATTAAAGTGTGATATGTTATGTTAGTGTAAAAGTATAATTGAACAATGCTTATTAAACGGCGAAATTCATTGGTGAATAAAATTAGCCTAATCAGTCTAATTTATAATAGCAACACAATAAAACAATGAAAAGATAAATTCCATTCTTCTAAAACATTAAAACAATGCCTCGTGATTTCGTTTAAAAGAACATATCTAAATATAAAACGCATCCTTAATATTCAAATAACATAAATTTACATTATGTACAAAGTAAAAGAACATCCGTATTTATTTAAATTACATCGTGATTAAATTTTTTAAAAAATTTCTAATTCGAAAGTTATAACGATTTTAACAAACGACAATTTACGTCCTATAAAAATAAAATACAATAAGCATTTGTTTAAATTATTTATTATATATTATTTAGACACTGTTCTGCGATAAAGAACCATCTTCTAAATGTATATTTTGAGAAGTAATTATTTTGTACAACATTTAAGAAAATGGGAGAAAAAATTTCTTTCTTTAGGTTTCTAGTATATTTCTACAATATCGCCAGTTTAAAATTTAACTCTTTTGTACAGTTCAGAAAATCAAATATGAAGATTGAGTCTCTACACTACCTGTGTTCAAAATCTGCAATGTTTATTAGAAAATTAGAACTTAAAATTACTTATATAATTTCCCATATAAAACAGCCTGTTGCACTATATTGTACAACATTGTATTGTTCAATATTCAACAATATTCTACAATATAGTGAATATTATTTAATATCATACAATATTGTATAATACATATGTGTTACTGGTGTTATTGTTTTTTTAAGGAATAGTTTTCATTTCGTTTTACAGTTTTTAATTTGATTAAACAGATAATTTCGCTTTGATGCATTTGTTCAGAACTTTTTCTTCTCTATTGTTTAGATGTAAATATCTTTTTCTAAATTTTTCTTCTATTTTCGATAGTTTTTACTTTCTCGAACATGGAGAATGCAAAGAGAAAATATTGTAATCCTCTAAAAATTCAAACTCGAGATTTTGACGAAACTCCAGATTTCAAACTTCCTTGAGTCTGAATTTTGAATTTCAATTTGCAGATTTTGAAATTATATCTATTAGTGAATGCAATAACTGAAAAACTCTTTGAGCGATAATGGGATGAGCTTGATACCAAATGGAGGAAAGGGGCTTGATACTAGTTGGAGGAAATAGTCTTGATATCAAATGGAGAAATAGTCATGATACCAAATGGAGGAAACAATCTTGATATCAAATGGAGAAATAGTCATGATACCAAATGGAGGAAACAATCTTGATATCAAATGGAGAAATAGTCATGATACCAAATGGAGGAAACAATCTTGATATCAAATGGAGAAATAGTCATGATACCAAATGGAGGAAACAATCTTGATATCAAATGGAGAAATAGTCATGATACCAAATGGAGGAAACAATCTTGATATCAAATGGAGAAATAGTCATGATACCAAATGGAGGAAACAATCTTGATATCAAATGGAGAAATAGTCATGATACCAAATGGAGGAAACAATCTTGATATCAAATGGAGAAATAGTCATGATACCAAATGGAGGAAACAATCTTGATATCAAATGGAGAAATAGTCATGATACCAAATGGAGGAAACAATCTTGATATCAAATGGAGAAATAGTCATGATACCAAATGGAGGAAACAATCTTGATATCAAATGGAGAAATAGTCATGATACCAAATGGAGGAAACAATCTTGATATCAAATGGAGAAATAGTCATGATACCAAATGGAGGAAACAATCTTGATATCAAATGGAGAAATAGTCATGATACCAAATGGAGGAAACAATCTTGATATCAAATGGAGAAATAGTCATGATACCAAATGGAGGAAACAATCTTGATATCAAATGGAGAAATAGTCATGATACCAAATGGAGGAAACAATCTTGATATCAAATGGAGAAATAGTCATGATACCAAATGGAGGAAACAATCTTGATATCAAATGGAGAAATAGTCATGATACCAAATGGAGGAAACAATCTTGATATCAAATGGAGAAATAGTCATGATACCAAATGGAGGAAACAATCTTGATATCAAATGGAGAAATAGTCATGATACCAAATGGAGGAAACAATCTTGATATCAAATGGAGAAATAGTCATGATACCAAATGGAGGAAACAATCTTGATATCAAATGGAGAAATAGTCATGATACCAAATGGAGGAAACAATCTTGATATCAAATGGAGAAATAGTCATGATACCAAATGGAGGAAACAATCTTGATATCAAATGGAGAAATAGTCATGATACCAAATGGAGGAAACAATCTTGATATCAAATGGAGAAATAGTCATGATACCAAATGGAGGAAACAATCTTGATATCAAATGGAGAAATAGTCATGATACCAAATGGAGGAAACAATCTTGATATCAAATGGAGAAATAGTCATGATACCAAATGGAGGAAACAATCTTGATATCAAATGGAGAAATAGTCATGATACCAAATGGAGGAAACAATCTTGATATCAAATGGAGAAATAGTCATGATACCAAATGGAGGAAACAATCTTGATATCAAATGGAGAAATAGTCATGATACCAAATGGAGGAAACAATCTTGATACCAGATGGAGATGGTCTTTGGTACATAGTCTTGACACCGCATTTGCAGATTTCTGTCAAATTTTGAGTTAAATTCATTCAGAAGAAATCTGTCTGATCACAAGTGGACGAAGTGGAAGTAACTAGAAGAAGAATTAGATAAAGAAATATGGTGCAACTCTCTAACAAGAAAATAAATTCGAAATTCATTGGATAGCAGTAGAGGATTCCTTATTACATAATCGTTTCGTCTTATTCTTTAAAAACAGTTATTATTAATTTCTTCAGCAAGATAATAAATTGGAAACACAATGGATATAAAAAGAGGATTCCTAATTACATAACTGCATCCGTTTCGTCATATATTAAAAAAACAGTCATAATTAAATTCTCTTACAAGATAATAAATTTGAAATTAATTAAGTAGTGATTGAGGATTCTTAACTGCACAATGCATAACCTTATCTTTTTTAAAAAAGTTGTATTAAACTCTTTAGTACGGAAAAAAAAGAAAGAAAGAAAAGCTCACACACAAAGCAGTATATTTTACCCGCAGAAAGTATCAATTTGTATTAAAATCCAGAAGGCTAAAAGACAAATTAAGTAACATATTTTCCATTGTTTAGAGAGCAAAATATCTCGAACGGGCACGGGATCTTATTATAATAACAAATATGTTCTGGATGTGTGCAGAAAGCTTTTGTAACACTAAAAGGCGAAGGGAAAATCCCTATTTTTTCGGCTGAGGCTCTTGTAATTATTTCTAAAACTTTCACGGTTTTTTCTGAAGAATAAAACAAAACTTTCAGGATTTGGGGAATTCCATAAAAATTTTCCTCTCATCGCATACAAAAAGAGCAGTAAAGTTTTTAAGTATTTTTTCTGAAGTCTCATGTATATGTTAAAATATTTTGCTATAATTCATTCAAAAAATGGCAACATGAAATTTATATCCTTGCGATGATAAACGCATGATATTTCTGAGTAATAAAGTGATGAAAAAGATTATAATAAAGGTTAAAAATATTATCACTTTTTTTTGCTAGAAATGATTTTCAATTTATTTCTTGTTTTGATTACGATGGCTCCCAAAGAATTGATGAATATTTAAAATTACGTAAAATCAGCAGAGCCAGAGTCTAGCTTTGTAAGCTCTTCTATGTGGCATGTGTTCGGCATTTAAATAAAGTGACGTCACCTTCAGATAGTTCTACTAGCTTATTTATTGTTTCTTACTTTGAAATAATTAATCTCGCATCACAAAGAGTAACGTGAATATCGTTTGGTTTTTTTCAAACTCGTTTTCAGTTTAATAATCGTCCTCTCGTAATGCGGGACTTATGTTTATTCTTTAATGATTTTTTATATACTTTATAGTCGCACTTTTGCGACTTTAATTCTACTCTATCTCATTAATTTTTTCTTGAAAAAAATCTATAAATATTAGAATAATCAAGTTGTATTATTAAATTTGATATATAAATCTATATTTTTTTGCTTAAAAATCATATACATATTATTCATAGTATGACAGATTAACCAACAGATAGATGCAATTAAAAATTTTTTTCGGATTCAGGATGGTCTAAACCGTGAAAAATGATAAAAATCTTGATCTTGAAGTTGAAATTTTAGTCGATTACAATATTCTTTATTTGTATACTTCGTATGTAAGGAGATAGAAACGTATAAAGATAGAAATAAAGTATGAAAATAAACTTATCCCTGAACAAAGTTTGATAATTTTTGACGTTTAAAACTTTTAATGCTTATTAATCGCCTTTGGAAATATTCCAATGAGATATTGGTTGCAATCAGAAATAGTAACCAATATCTGCATGAAATATTGGTTGCAATTATTTTCAATTTAATCTCTTACACATAACTTGATGCTCATGATACCTCCAAGAAAATATTTTTAAGCCTCAAACTGTGTTTTTTTTAATAGCCTTATATCTGTTCTATTTATTGTGTACACGAACCATCAAATTAGAGCCCGATTCCATGGTATCACAGTTCTATTAAAAATGTAATTTATAAGATGATCTATGTTCCCGTTTCTTATTCTTCATATATTCGCAGAGATTAAACAGAATCCACCTTCCTTAGCTTTCAATAATGAAAACGGACGGAACAATGAAAATTCTGGAAAAAATTGTAAAACTATTAAATTGGTATCATTAAAAAAACTATTTTTTTTGTATTTTAATATGTTATAAATATCAATTTTCGCAATCATTATTACAAAAAAGTTTGTTTAATTAAAATGTTAATTAAAATCAATAAATGCAAAACGCTACTGTGCGTGGCACAGAATTGCTCTTATTGCTCATTTTCGAATGGCAACAGTCTAATGTGAATAAACTATAGTACAAATTTCAATGGCAACAGTCTAATGTGAATAAACTATAGTACAAATTTCAATGGCAAGAGTCTAATGTGAATAAACTATAGTACAAATTTCAATGGCAACAATCTAATGTGAATAAACTATAGTACAAATTTCAATGGCAAGAGTCTAATGTGAATAAACTATAGTACAAATTTCAATGGCAAGAGTCTAATGTGAATAAACTATAGTACAAATTTCAATGGCAACAGTCTAATGTGAATAAACTATAGTACAAATTTCAATGGCAAGAGTCTAATGTGAATAAACTATAGTACAAATTTCAATGGCAACAGTCTAATGTGAATAAACTATAGTACAAATTTCAATGGCAACAGTCTAATGTGAATAAACTATAGTACAAATTTCAATGGCAAGAGTCTAATGTGAATAAACTATAGTACAAATTTCAATGGCAAGAGTCTAATGTGAATAAACTATAGTACAAATTTCAATGGCAACAGTCTAATGTGAATAAACTATAGTACAAATTTCAATGGCAACAGTCTAATGTGAATAAACTACAGTACAAATTTCAATGGTAACAGTCTAATGTGAAAAAACTACAGTACAAATTTCAATGGTAACAGTCTAATGTGAATAAACTACAGTACAAATTTCAATGGCAACAGTCTAATGTGAATAAACTACAGTACAAATTTCAATGGCAACAGTCTAATGTGAATAAACTACAGTACAAATTTCAATGGCAACAGTCTAATGTGAATAAACTATAGTACAAATTTCAATGGCAACAGTCTAATGTGAATAAACTATAGTACAAATTTCAATGGCAACAGTCTAATGTGAATAAACTATAGTACAAATTTCAATGGCAACAGTCTAATGTGAATAAACTATAGTACAAATTTCAATGGCAACAGTCTAATGTGAATAAACTATAGTACAAATTTCAATGGCAACAGTCTAATGTGAATAAACTATAGTACAAATTTCAATGGCAAGAGTCTAATGTGAATAAACTATAGTACAAATTTCAATGGCAACAGTCTAATGTGAATAAACTACAGTACAAATTTCAATGGCAACAGTCTAATGTGAATAAACTACAGTACAAATTTCAATGGTAACAGTCTAATGTGAATAAACTACAGTACAAATTTCAATGGTAACAGTCTAATGTGAATAAACTACAGTACAAATTTCAATGGCAACAGTCTAATGTGAATAAACTACAGTACAAATTTCAATGGCAACAGTCTAATGTGAATAAACTATAGTACAAATTTCAATGGCAAGAGTCTAATGTGAATAAACTATAGTACAAATTTCAATGGCAACAGTCTAATGTGAATAAACTATAGTACAAATTTCAATGGCAAGAGTCTAATGTGAATAAACTACAGTACAAATTTCAATGGCAAGAGTCTAATGTGAATAAACTACAGTACAAATTTCAATGGCAAGAGTCTAATGTGAATAAACTACAGTACAAATTTCAATGGTAACAGTCTAATGTGAATAAACTACAGTACAAATTTCAATGGTAACAGTCTAATGTGAATAAACTACAGTACAAATTTCAATGGCAACAGTCTAATGTGAATAAACTATAGTACAAATTTCAATGGCAACAGTCTAATGTGAATAAACTATAGTACAAATTTCAATGGCAACAGTCTAATGTGAATAAACTACAGTACAAATTTCAATGGCAACAGTCTAATGTGAATAAACTACAGTACAAATTTCAATGGCAACAGTCTAATGTGAATAAACTACAGTACAAATTTCAATGGCAACAGTCTAATGTGAATAAACTATAGTACAAATTTCAATGGCAACAGTCTAATGTGAATAAACTATAGTACAAATTTCAATGGCAACAGTCTAATGTGAATAAACTATAGTACAAATTTCAATGGCAACAGTCTAATGTGAATAAACTATAGTACAAATTTCAATGGCAACAGTCTAATGTGAATAAACTATAGTACAAATTTCAATGGCAACAGTCTAATGTGAATAAACTATAGTACAAATTCCAATGACAACAGTCTAATGTGAATAAACTATAGTACAAATTCCAATGGCAACAGTCTAATGTGAATAAACTATAGTACAAATTTCAATGGCAACAGTCTAATGTGAATAAACTATAGTACAAATTCCAATGGCAACAGTCTAATGTGAATAAACTATAGTACAAACTTCAATGGTAACAGTCTAATGTGAATAAACTATAGTACAAATTTCAAACTGCTCCATTGAATGTTCCTACAGCTGCATTGAATTCAACGCTTCCCTTAGGTAATTAATGGAGGTGGAAAATATTATTAGAAATGCTCTGGAGAACTTTTGCCTTTTCACCAAAATGTCCATTTAGTCAGAGAAAAGAAGGTAAAGAAGAAATCAAAAAATAAGGCTCAAATAAATAGCTTAATTGAGTTTTAAAAAAAAGTCTTAACCATCGCTATGACTTTACTTGATGTTCATGTATTCCAAAGCATCTATCTTCAAAAATGAGATTCTAAAAAAAAAAAAAAAAAATTAATGACATCAGTTTCCTTTCCTACAATTTTTCCTTTAAATTTAATAATAATTTTTTAATGCAATTTGATACACAATTGATTTGATGTAAGGCTTTTCAATTTTATAATCGGATTAAAAATTCACCCATCAAAACCTTTAATTGCACGCTTTTGCCAATTAATAACATCGTAGTAGGAGTTTCAGTTCAGCGTTTGTTCCGTCACATATACGCTTTTTAATTTGCAATAAACTGATACAGTTGAATTCAAGTTTTTTTAGTCATATGAACTAATAAGGTAAATTATTTTAAATAATACATGTTCAATCTATGTAACTCCGGTATGGTTCTTCTTTGGCCTGCTATTAAACAAATAAAAATAATTGCGCTTATATTCACACTTGCTCTCACATGTGGATTTCGACGAATCAGTTCTGATTGGTTTGAAGTGCCATTACATGTGACCCAATAAAGCAGTCAGGCCTTCTTTTACAAGCGCTGAAAGTGCCAAAACAATGGAAAAAGAGTTAAAAGTATTAACTTTACATATAAGCAAGTCATAGCATCAAAAATGACCATGACAATGAGTTCTCGTAGGCAAGCACAGTTGTTCAAATGTCAAGATTCTCATTTTTTATTTTTTAATGCCCGTATAGGAGGGAAATGAAAAACACAGTTGATTGCCACAATCTTTGCCTTTTTGCTTTTCATCGAAATATTAAGATACAATTATTTCAATATTTCGTGCTACAATAACGTCATATTTTACATGTGCAAGAAGATTCCAACATCGTGATGAAAAGCAAAGGCCCGAATGGCTAATTAAATATTGCACAAGCTTTTCATTGTGAGATTATGGTCTGCCGAAAGTTGGAAAAGACATTGAAGTGGCGTGTTGAACTTTGTAGCGATGTAAATGTGTGATTGCATTGTATTTTTCAGTAAGCAACAATTATTCTAATACGGGCTGGGTGGAATTTAAATATCACTATTAAAAGAACTACAGAAAAATCCAGCTGGTGTCCCTTTGAATCTCTTATATTTCTACATTAAGGCGCATTTGGATTTAAATTTGGCAATAGTGGCAAGAATCAAACGTACCTTTTTTTATTCTCTAGTTGATCGATCGGGTTCAATTTTTTTGAATATTTATAATTTTTATTTCAAGATCACGTATGCTTTTCATTTTAATTTGCCCTCGATCAACGAAAATCTGTCTGTCCAACTGTTCGATTACAAAGGAATTCGATAATTATTAAACGTAAAGATAGATAAAATTTGGTATACAGGTTTAGCATCTAGAAGCTAGATTCTTGTCAAATGTTGAACCAAATATGTCAAAAGGCTGACAGTCTGTCTATCTTTACTTTCTCGTG
The DNA here is from genome assembly GCF_947563725.1 of Argiope bruennichi. Lineage (NCBI taxonomy): Eukaryota > Metazoa > Arthropoda > Arachnida > Araneae > Araneidae > Argiope > Argiope bruennichi. The sequence goes on from NC_079160.1 coordinate 76,140,650, forward strand.
CATGCAAAACGTAATTACTCATAAATGCAATGATTTAAATCAATGAAATTCGGTATGTGATCTTGTGAGCACAACTGTAATTCTACGCAAAATTTTGATTTCATTCAAGGCGTTGAAATGGCATGTTCTATTTTCTGGTATTTGTATTAACTGCCGCCAGCAATTAATAGTCAAAGATGGCCCATTGAAAATGGCCAACAATCGATATTTCTCATTATTGTTTGCCAATAATATACATTTTATACACAAATATAAGTTTTCTTGGCTATATTATGTACCACTTAACTTATGTTCGGGATTCAAAATTTTGTGCATTCTAGGCATGCATGGGCTCCCTAAAGTCCCCATAGAGGGCAGAAGGGGATACACCTTTATAGGAGAGCACGCTATAAAGTTTGGTGAGAGCACTGCCACCGTTTGACTAATTACATTCTCATATAAATAGATATTGAAACAGGCAATTTATTTTTTGACAGAGCACAGTCAAACTTCGATATAGATTTACAATTTTGAGGTCAAGACGCTATTTTTTTAATTATCTAGTTTATGATAATTTGAATTTTGAATTTTTCAGTTTAACCCTTTAAAGGGCCATTTTTTTCTAGTCATATTATGTTAAATTATTTTGAGGTTTGAAATTAGAATAAGAAAAGGGATTCATTTAGCTTATTAGATAAATTTAATTTGATTCATTAATTAATTTGGTTAATTAATAATTAAGTAACAAATCAAGACACATCATTTTGTGTGAGATAAAGAACTGAAGCATTTAAGTTTCAGTCTTTCTAAAAAAAAAATGTCGGAACTTATGCCAACCTACATAATTTCATACAAAGATTGATAAATTTGGTGGGAAGCATACTTCCCACGGTCCTAGAAAGGGTTAAGTAAACAGAAATTGATTAAGACCACTGATTAATTAAACTGAGAACAATCTGGTGAAAAATCCGTTTTTTTTCAAATAATACTATTACGAATTTTTAATACTTTTTCTCTATGCAATAGGTTTCTTGGTAGGGAAGAACTTTACAATTAGAATAATGGTTGCTGGATGGTTGGCATTTTGGAAGCCATTAGCGACATGACGACGAAAATGAAGGATTCCAAATGTTTGAGAATCTTGACTATGGTTTCACTGAATCTCGAATTCCAGTATATTTTATAGAATATTCGGTGTTCTTTTACTGAGATTATAAAAAAACTGAGTGAACAGAACGAATTGGTCATTTGAGTTGAGTTCAACCGAATAGCTGTTGTGCGTATTCTGTCCTTACAGTGTTGAACTCCAGCGATCTCTCTCTCTGAGCGTTTCTTGTTGTTGCAGTACCGATTTTCTTTTCGTGTGCTGTTGTTCGCTGCAAGTGCTGTTCTTGTGTATTGTTACAAAATTTTTCTTCTTCTACTACAAATACCGTCAATTAATCGTAATGACGCAGCACAATTAATTAATCATTAGTTCAGCAACTTGCTTGCTTGCTAATCCTTCAGTTTCTCTAAGTGTCGGCGGCTCCGACTCTCTCACACACAACTTCCGCCGATACACACACTCCTTCTGACGATATACACGACAACTCGGGCGATCCACACAACAACAACTCCGTAGCTTCTGAGCGCCCGTCTTTTATAGTTCCGGGAGGCGGGGCTAGAGTCTTCCAGACCAATCAGGGCTTACCTGGCTGTACTTCGGGTCTTACTAGATGGATCGTGAAAGTTCTCGAACTTTCCGGTATTATCCATTTAGTCACGAAACTCGCCAAATTTATCGCCAAGCCGCCAAATGCTCGCCAAGTCTGTCGCCAAGCTCTAAGTTCATTGATCTCAGCACGTACAGGACCGATCGTACAACGGTCTTTCTTGCGATGACTCCATTCGTGCCGGGTAGCAATATTATAGGTTCGTAACAGTATGATGCAGCTGTCTTTGTTATTGCATATTCGTGTAGAATTAAACGTCTTTATCCGTTTTTGAGTCTATTTGATTTTTCACCGCATACTCACCGGATTTAGAGTACTTCGTAAGTAGATCGGATATACATGAAATATATTGTGGCATAAAGTTGACGAAAGAGTTTTTAGATGAGATTTAGGGTTAGGTTATAGTTTAAAAGTAAAAGAGCTTTTCAAAAGGAGTCTCTGAATTACTCAAATCAGGCGATATACACAAGAATGTAAACAAGAAAATTAGCGAATGTTCAACAGCGATAATCATTACCAAGGTGGTCTAAATGGCTTAGAACCTCTTGCATTATTTGCTATACATAACATAACGCCATCCTGTGCCCCCGGTGCCTATAACACTAAGTTATCTAACCAGTTGGATGAGCACAAGATGGAAGGGAAAAAAAGAAAAAAAAGAAAGAAGATAAAAAGAAAGAGACGACAGACCATCCAGGGTTCTCCAGAGAGAATCACATTGGTGTCAAATCCTACATGACTATATTCAGTTTTTTGGTGATGTAATAACTGGATAGAGGGGAAAAGAATACTTAAACAAATGGTGACTTTGAGTTGAACTTACAGGGAAATGAGATTACTAACTGAAAAATTGATAATTTACATTGAGAATATCTGTGTGACATATATTAGCATATAAGTAATCACTAAAGAGTCAGAAATCTGTGGCGTCCGTCTGATTTCCTGTGGTTTTGATTTCCTTCTCGAGAACTGCACTTTTGAGGGACTTTTGAAGTTATAATTTCGGCTGATTTTGACATGTGGCATTTTGGTCTCAGCTAATGTGTAGTCTTGAATAGGTCTTGGTATTTGTGAATATGGTTTACTATGGAGTGGATCTTGCCGCGTGAAAGGGTATTCGATGCAACTCTCCTGTACCATTCTTCTTCGAGACTTGTTTCTGGCTTTCTCATGTGCCATGACAGAGTCAGTAGGCATTCGGTGGCATAGTGAATTGGGGATCCTATCTCCCCACAGCTACAGTAAGGAGAGTTGGCCAGATGGAATCTGTGTCTTGGATTTTATATTTCTGTCAGTACTTAGCATCCTGTGAAGAGTGAAATACAGCGATAGTGCCGATTTCAAAATTAATTTTCGATACAGAATCGACCTCGGCTTAAACGGAATCTCTTATAATAATAAAGATGAACGTATGTGTCTTCTGTGAGCATATTTGCGTCTATATTGATGCTGTACACTCCAGAATATTTAATGTATAGCTGTCAAATTCAGTTCATATATATATCTTAAAAGATAAAAATGCGTGTCTCGGAGAATATTTTTTTTGAAATTTTGATTAAAATTTTAATTAAATAAAAATTAAGATGAATTTTGGTATTTCCAGAGACATCTTTCGAAAATATTATTATACAAAAATGAATTTTTTCAAAGTTTATCAAAATTTTTTTTTTGACAGATTGTTATTTTTTATAGTCGTACAAATTTTTCTGAATTTTTAGCAATTTTTTTTTGTGCTTAATTTTCAACAGTGGATTCCATTGATGCCTTGAAACTTAAACTGTTTTCATTGTTTCATCAAATATTTAATCTAGTAATTTTCTTTTCGTTCTTAAAAGCTGCGGAAGAAAGATGCTATATTACATTTGTGTAATTTACTAGACCAGTCAATGAAGTAGGGTTGCAATATTGCGAAATTTAGAAAATTAAACCGAATATTTGCCTTTTTAATAATGCTATGGTGTCAAGGTATTGGTCTTCATTAAATAAGTTCATGTATGCAACGAACAGAACGTACAGAAGACAATTAAAATTACACAGTTTGAGTGACTGACCATTTGACGAATTCATGACGTGAAATTATATCTGAATGATATAAATAAAGTTAAATGCAGCTAATATTTCTGGCAAATCAGTTAGTCATAAGTGGCGACTGGTATAGAATAAAAATGCACTGCTATATGTAAAAGAATGAAACTCTTCCAAATATATTCGAAAAACAAAAACTTCCAAATTAATCTTATTTGTTTCATTCTTCTGTCAGTAGCTCACCAATGAAAATAAAAACACAGCATGAAAGACCATTTGATGTGACCTCTTTTTCGTAAAGCCCTTAAAGGATCTTCATCGCATTTGCTTCATTTAAATAAAACAACCCGTGTCCTTGAGTACAGTGCTTGGACCTTACAAATTCCAGCCTCTTCTATGGGCACTTCAAACGGGGAACAATCCAAAAACCCGGAAACCATCCGATCCACAATTTCGTATCAATTGATTATCTTTAAACAAGTTATTAGCCATTGTATGGTGATGGGTGGGCATAAAAATTGCAATAAAATGTGTTTATTGCGCATAAACCTGTACAAATGCAAGGAAATCAAGTAGGGAAAATGACATGTTTCGTGCATTTAGAAATAAGCAAGAACCTGTCTGTGCCATGGATTTAGTCAAAATGTAGTAATAATTCATTTCAAACTACGAATAATTTTTGGTATCATTCAAATTTTATGCATAAAAAAAAGATTATTAATGAAAGTAATGCACTTGAAGGTAATATGGCTATTCTTATTTCAAACTAAAATTGTGTTGGTTGTGATGATGTTTAAAAAAGAAAAAGCAAATGGTTATTAGAACTACCTCTCGTTTTACGCTCTTACAAGAATTTTTATTTTTGATTTTCTTTTTTAAATTAAAAATATCGCAAAAGACTTTTTACTTTCTCGTATACGTGGTATAGAGAAAGTAAAGCGATCGTCAAAACATTCGAACTTGAGATTTTGACGAATCTCTACGTTTTTTACCACCCTGAGTACGAAAAGTAATGGAAAATGTCCGTCTATCTGATAACTCAAAAAAGCTTTCCGACTGCTGAAATTTGGTATTCGGTCTTTACCCTAAATTTGTAGATTTCTATCAAATTTTGATAAGCAAATTTTGCATTTATAGCGACAGCATGAGTTCATTGCAAACGCTCTCTAATTTTCACTGTCAGATACACCCAGTTGTTCATGAAATATTCATCTTTTTGCGCACTATCCAGAATCAGGGTTTCTCAATTCTTTTTTGTTGGGTTCCCAGCCATGTCGGGATTTTTGGCAATGAACTGGCAGACAAAGCTGCTAGAGATGCCTCCTTATTTTTGCTGCGCCCTCTTGCTTTTTGTGATATCAAGAGGTCCTTTGCTAATTTCATATATAAATCATGGCAGGAAACATGGGATCAAAAAGTCAATAACAAGCTGCACGCTGTTAAACCAGTAATTGGTTTGTGGTTGGCTCTGCCTTTGCGAAGACATGATGTGAAGTTGACTCGTCTGCGTGTGGGGCACACCCGTTTCACTCACAAATATTTACTATTCGGAGAAAGGGCACCTACATGTCCTACTTGCGATACTGTTTTTAGTGTTAATCATATTTTGATTGAGTGTCCAAATTTTAATACTCAGCGTATTCACTTTTTTAAAACTTCATCACTAACAATGTCGGACTTAGTGGGAGTAAAGCCCCATGGAAATCTTTTTCAGTTTTTAAGGGCCATTGGTTTGTACGGATATATCTAGTTCTTACCATTTTTTAACTTTTTCACGTGTGAAATTCAAACTTTTAAAGTAACTCTTTTAAAAATCTTTTGATACAATTATTTTAACGTATTTTCTATTCCACGATCGTCAATATTCTAACCATACGTTTGGCGCAGTTTAGCCAAGGTTGGCTCTTGCGCCAATAAAACTCGCAACCAACCAACCAACTATCAAATTTTGAGTAAAATCTGTTCTCAGAAAGTCTGTCTGTCCGGTTGTTCGAATATAATTTATGAAAATAACTACAAAAAGAAGAGAGCTAGGTGAATAAAATTCGGTACATATGTTGAACATCTAGAGTGTAGACATCTGTCGAATCCTGAACTAAATCCAACGAGGGGTTGCCCGCCTATCGATCTTCACTGTCAGAAACATGTAAACGTAATAACTGAAAAGCTCAGTGATTTGAATATAACAAATTTAATGTGGGATTTTTTAGCTATAATTGATGCTTTGTGCCATTTTTTCTCTCTAAATCGATGGAAAAACGAATCTGAAAGACAAATTCGATTTTCGTTTACTATTAATCGCATGCTACAGATTAATCTCCAAATAATTCGCCAAGGATCACACGATAGATTCACTAAAAACGCTATATTCATGCCAAAAGTAAATATTTCGAAACTATTGTAAGCCAGTGCCATGCAAGGCGTTCTCCGGCATAACAAGTTTATTAGAGAGTATGTGAGATAGTTTTGGGGTGAGCCCTTACGCTGGATTAAAAGGGTATTGACCACTGTCCTGTTTTTAGGAATTAACTAGATATTGGTTATAGTTAATTTCAAATAAATCATTTAAATGTAACTTCTGTCGGCGTCCTGGCATAGGGGTAGCTCGTTTCCCACGTGATTTGATTCTAGTCGGGGTCAAGGCATGGTTGTCCCTTTGTGTTCTACCTGTGAGATGTGTGAATGTGTCCCCCTGTAAAAAGGAATTGTGCAAGTGAATGTTACGCATGAAGTAGCGAAGTTGGCCCTAGTTGGCGCTACTGAAAAAACAAGAGACTCCCACTCGGCTTAAATCGCTGATAGATAACTGTCAGCTGGCTTGTAAAGTGCCATAAATCACAAAAACAACAAATTTAACTTCAATTCTATATTCTGACTAATCGTTAAATTCTCTTATTTTAATTGTCTTACTTAAATTATTTTTATTGTCTACTGGAATTTTTCCCGTAGACAATAAAACGAATGGGAATGAGAGTCCCGTGATGTTATAGTATTATTAAAAACGTAAATGTGATTTCATGTATCTTCTAAGTTTCGTGACATTGTAATTTCACTTTTTTAATTGCCTTGTAAACTATAAAGGCATAAAATAAAATCCCTCTTCTTTAGCTTTGAACAATGGAAAAAGATCACGCGATTAAATATTTGATGAAACAATGAAAGTGGTTTAAATTACAGGACAACGAAGTTGGAAAAAAACCCCATCAGGATTTGATTTGGTTATATTAACGTCCCGTTTGAAGCAACACTAGGGTTATTTTGGGACGGACCTAGCAACTTTCAACAGCGGTCAGATGACGAGGACGACACCTGAGCTGGCACTCCCCTCTCCACACCACACCAGCGGGAGGACGTTTGGTTATGACGGATTTAACGTGCAGCAGACCCCTTACACGACGGTTCTTCGTTGGAATCTAGTCACGAACTTGAAACCTTCTGGTTCGGAAGCCGAGACCTTACCACTAGACCACCACGGCCCTTAAAAACAGCAGGAGTGGTCGCTCAAAAAATTTTCTCGCATACTTTCTAATAAACTTTTCATGCTAGAGAACGTCTTTCATGGCATTGGCGTACAATAGTTACGAAATATTAAGTTTTGGCGTGAATTTAGCATTTTTACTGAATCTATTGTACTATCTTTGGCGAGTTATTTGATGATTAGTTACTGAAATGCCTTATAGTATCAGAAAATCGAATTTGTACTTTAGACACGTTTTTTCCAACCGATTAGAACAAATATTTGACACAAATTTGCACTTGTAATCACAAATTCTCATACCAAATTTGAAACATTTAAGTCATTGTGTTTAAGAATCATCGAGTTTACATGTTTCTGAAAGTATAGACCGAAAGAATGTCAACTCGTTGTTGGATTTGGCTCAAAATTTGACAGTTGTTTAAATAATAGATGTTAAATCTGTGTACGAAATCTTATATATCTTACTTTCTTTGTTTTGTAGTTACCGTGTTAAATTATTTTAGAACAGCCAGGCAGACGAACCTCTTCTAAATAGCTTTTACTCAAAATTTGATAAAAGTCTACCAATTTCAACTGTCTAGATCAGAGCGTTGTAGAATTATCTTTGTTTGAGACAAACAGTCGGGCATTTTCGAAAAGTGTGTGTTTCGAACTCAGGGGGGTGTAAAATGTGGAGATTCACCAAAATATCGAGTTCGATTTTTTTTTTTATGATTATTATACTCTCTCTATACTATGTATTCTAGAAAATTAAAAAGTAATTTTTAATGGTAATTGTTACCTATTACCCTGCATATATATACACTTAATGAATACAACACTTTGTCTATAATCGTGTGTATGGAGGAGGGTTTTGGTGTTCTAAGCATCATGATCGATTCAGATCTGTAGAAATTTCCTCAAAATTGATGTAAACATTGCAGTAGGTATACAAAATCTATTGCTGTAAAACGAAACATTAACTTACTATTACAGCAATTATCAGTCCTGTTATAAGTTCTTAAAGTTCTTTTCAATAATCTATAACATGAACTCAAACCTCTTTCTGATCAGAATATTGCTGAAAAGATGTAAGAATAATGATTGCTAAATCGGTCGAATAACTCGCATGATGATCTTGCTATTGTTCTTTTCTTAAAAAAGGAGACATTTGATTTGGGAAATGTTTCGAAATCTCGTAGTAAATTCTTTTCCAGTAGAGTACAAATTGTTGTAAAAGAGAAAACATTGGTGTTTCGTAACATATTTTGATCATAAAAGGGACAAGATTACTGATTCTTTAATATTACATAACATAGTCTATAAAAATCTTGTATTGAATCATTTCGAAGGAAAAATGAAAAAAGTTCACATTAAAAAAAAAAGACGTTGAAATTTTTTTGAAGTTTTAATATAACGGAAGACTTGTACTTAAGTTTTTATAAAAAATTTTAACCCATGGGTTTTTTTCAAATCAATAATTGAACACAACAGAATTACATTTTGTTTTGTACCCATTAAAAAGCTATGACAAATTGGTAGCCTGTTAACGAATTATTTTGGATAATGAACATTCCTTTAAGAAAACTATATTTATTAATCGACCATATTAATTGATAATCGTTTAATGAATATAATCTTGCTAAAAACAATGCTTATCATCCGAATTATTCGTTAATCCACCACATTTATTATCTTCCGAATTGGTCCCTAGCAAGTATTCTTAATGGGTGATCATTTAACGAATATAATTCTGCCAATGGCAATGCTGGTTACCTGAATCATCCGTCAATCAATCACATTCATTATTTTACTATCAAGATTAAGAATTAGGTTTAGCTTAATGGGTGATTATTTAATGAACATAATCCTATCAATGTTAGTTGCCAGAATTTTCTGTTCTTCAACCTCATTTATTATTTTACTATCAAGATTAAGAAGTGAGTGCTAGCAAGTATTCTTAATGAGTGATTATTTAATGAATATAATCCTATTCGTGTTCGTAACCAGAATTTTGAATTCATCATATACTGTTTTACCATCAAGATTACGAATACAAGATTTACCATCAAGTATCTAGGAAGTATCCTTAATGGGTGATCATTTAACGAATATAATCTTACCAGAAACAATATTCGTTAATCGATATATTCGTTAATACATCACATTTATTATTTTACAATTCAGATTACGAATTGGGCCTTACCAAGTATTCTTAATGAGTGATTATTTAATGAATAAAATCCTATTCGTGTTCGTAACCAGAATTTTCCATTCATCATATACTGTTTTACCATCAAGATTACGAATCGCGTTCTAGGAAGTATCCTTAATGGATGATCATTTAACGAATATAATCTTGCCAGAAACAATATTCGTTAATCGATATATTCGTTAATACATCACATTTATTATTTTACCATTCAGATTACGAATTGGCCCTTACCAAGTATTCTTAATGAGTGATTATTTAATGAATATAATCCTATTCGTGTTCGTAACCAGAATTTTCCATTCATCATATACTGTTTTACCATCAAGATTACGAATCGCGTTCTAGGAAGTATCCTTAATGGGTGATCATTTAACGAATATAATCTTGCCAGAAACAATATTCGTTAATCGATATATTCGTTAATACATCACATTTATTATTTTACCATTCAGATTACGAATTGGCCCTTACCAAGTATTCTTAATGAGTGATTATTTAATGATTATAATCCTATTCGTGTTCGTAACCAGAATTTTCCATTCATCATATACTTTTTTACCACCAAGATTACGAATTGCGTCCTAGGAAGTATCTTTAATGGGTGACCATTTAACGAATATAATCTTGCCAGAAACAACATTCGTTGATCGATATATTCGTTAATACATCACATTTATTATTTTACCATTCAGATTACGAATTGGCCCTTACCAAGTATTCTTAATGAGTGATTATTTAATGAATATAATCCTATTCGTGTTCGTAACCAGAATTTTCCATTCATCATATACTTTTTTACCACCAAGATTACGAATTGCGTCCTAGGAAGTATCCTTAATGGGTGACCATTTAACGAATATAATCTTGCCAGAAACAATATTCGTTAATCGATATATTCGTTAATACATCACATTTATTATTTTACCATTCTGATTACGAATTGGTCCTTACCAAGTATTCTTAATGGGTGATCATTTAATGAATATAATTCTATCAATGTCCTTTACCTGAATTTTCCTTTCATATAGCCCATTTATCATTTTACCATCAAGACTACGAATTGTGTCCGAAGCAGAATTATTAATAATTAATCATTTAACGAATAAAATCTTACCAGGAGCAATATTCGTTAATACATCACATTTATTATTTTACCATTCAGATTATGAATTGGCCCTTACCAAGTATTCTGAATGGGTGATCATTTAATGAATATAATTCTATCAATGTCCCTTACCTGAATTTTCCTTTCATATAGCCCATTTATTATTTTACCATCAAGACTACGATTTGTGTCCGAAGCAGAATTATTAATAATTAATCATTTAACGAATAAAATCTTACCAGAAGCAATATTCGTTAATCGATATATTCGTTAATACATCACATTTATTATTTTACAATTCAGATTACGAATTGGCCCTTACCAAGTATTCTGAATGGGTGATCATTTAATGAATATAATTCTATCAATGTCCCTTACCTGAATTTTCCTTTCATATAGCCCATTTATTATTTTACCATCAAGACTACGAATTGCGTCATAACCAGAATTATTAATAATTAATCATTTAACGAATATAATTTTGTCAAAGACAATGTTCATCACCCGAATGCTTCGTTAATCGATCACATTTATTACTTTTTATCATCAAAATTAGCCACCCACTGTATCTTCGGTTTTGCTTGCGTCTAGTTGTTCCAAATGTATGGAAGCAAAAGCAAAACACAAATATTTGTCCGTCATACAGTTTATAATCATGCAAAAAATATAATTAATAAATTTTAAATTTAAATTAACTATGAAAAAAGCCTGATTAAATGTCAAAGAAATATTATAAGCTGATGTCACTAAAAAGCTATTTCTTTTTTAAATTTTAAATTGGTGTGAAAATAATATTTGTACTGTGATCTGCTAAGGACTTCTGGCGAAAAAAAAGGACCTGCAATCTTTTAACTTCCATTTCATATCATTAAAAGGGCATAGAAGCATTTTAACAACTCAATTAATCTTTTTAGGTGCCAGTGGCGAATTTTCAGTTAGTCCGGCAAGGCAGTTGCCTATGGCTACGAGATTAAGGAGCCAAATAAATTAATTCGCAATTAGTCTAGTCGTCAAATAAGTAAATTTGTGCGAAATGCAAATTTTCTTGGAGCATGGGATATTAGAATAACAGTATGTGCACACACTGAATTTTTAAAATCATTAAATAAAGTATAAATAAATATTTTTTTGATTTCATATAATAATATGTTATATTCCACTTGTAGATCAATTAGATCCCGTAAAATAATTTTTGATGTTATATTTGTGTGGAATTTATTATTTTTTTAAATAATTTTTTGTGACATTTAAATATTCGTGTTTTTGCTAGAAAAGAAATCATTGGTTAATTACTATGGTTAATCATTCGAAGGATTTCATTATTTTCGCTATTTTTTACGGTATAAAAATTACTAAATTTAAAGAAGTTTTTAAATAATAAAATAAACAGTTTTTTTTAAATAAAAAATATATTTTTTACAATGTTATTGAGATAAATTAATTTAAGTAAATCATCAACTTGCTGATTTAGCTAAAAATATGCTGAAATTTGAAGCTAAATTGACAAGTTTTAAAAGTGGGGCCATATAATAAGCACTGCCTAGAGTATCAAAATGTTCTACATCCGCCCACTTTTAGGTGCCAAGGAACATATGCGCTAAATTTACTTTGAATGTTGCACGGAAATTGTATGGAATTGTAGAAAATTCAAAGAAACTGACATCCTAACAATTAAATTATTTTGAACTTAACTGCGACTACATAAAAAATAACGAATTATGATAGCTTTCCAGAAGGGCTTGCCTGATTCTTATGATCCAAATAATTATTATTAATTGATTTTATACTTTATTATGTTATTATTGGATGATCGATAAACCAGCAGGAATTTGTTCCAAAATAGCCTATCTGTTTCTTATAAATTAATTTGAATAATTATTATGAAATAATTGTTGTTTCAGACCGCATACCTTTTCATATCATACTTAATAAACGTATGAAAAACATATGAAAAAGGCATACAACGATTTTACAATTTTGTATGATTTTGACTAGAAAATTATAATGGTCATAGTGTCTGGAGCCGACGGTATAGTTTGAAATTTAAGGTTTGAGTAATAATTTAGCAATAAAAGCAATCTTTCTTAATCAAAATCTAAAAATTATAGATTTGTTTTTAAACCAGGAGCATTTTCACAGGATTTCATCAAGTCTTAGCTAAAACTCCAACTGTTATAATCTGTTTAGAAACCATAAGATCCACATAGACAAAATTTTAGATAGCTATGACATTCACCACACTTGCAAGAACAAATGAAAACTCACCAAAATGTTACTAAGTATTCGATTATCTGACCGTATAGTTTGAAATTTAAGGTTTGAGTAATAATTTAGCAATCTTTCTTAATCAAAATCTAAAAATTATAGATTTGTTTTTAAACCAGGAGCATTTTCACAGGATTTCATCAAGTCTTAGCTAAAACTCCAACTGTTATAATCTGTTTAGAAACCATAAGATCCACATAGACAAAATTTTAGATAGCTATGACATTCACCACACTTGCAAGAACAAATGAAAACTCACCAAAATGTTACTAAGTATTCGATTATCTGACCGTATAGTTTGAAATTTAAGGTTTGAGTAATAATTTAGCAATCTTTCTTAATCAAAATCTAAAAATTATAGATTTGTTTTTAAACCAGGAGCATTTTCACAGGATTTCATCAAGTCTTAGCTAAAACTCCAACTGTTATAATCTGTTTAGAAACCATAAGATCCACATAGACAAAATTTTAGATAGCTATGACATTCACCACACTTGCAAGAACAACTGAAAACTCACCAAAATGTTACTAAGTATTCGATTATCTGACCGTATAGTTTGAAATTTAAGGTTTGAGTAATAATTTAGCAATCTTTCTTAATCAAAATCTAAAAATTATAGATTTGTTTTTAAACCAGGAGCATTTTCACAGGATTTCATCAAGTCTTAGCTAAAACTCCAACTGTTATAATCTGTTTAGAAACCATAAGATCCACATAGACAAAATTTTAGATAGCTATGACATTCACCACACTTGCAAGAACAAATGAAAACTCACCAAAATGTTACTAAGTATTCGATTATCTGACCGTATAGTTTGAAATTTAAGGTTTGAGTAATAATTTAGCAATCTTTCTTAATCAAAATCTAAAAATTATAGATTTGTTTTTAAACCAGGAGCATTTTCACAGGATTTCATCAAGTCTTAGCTAAAACTCCAACTGTTATAATCTGTTTAGAAACCATAAGATCCACATAGACAAAATTTTAGATAGCTATGACATTCACCACACTTGCAAGAACAACTGAAAACTCACCAAAATGTTACTAAGTATTCGATTATCTGACCGTATAGTTTGAAATTTAAGGTTTGAGTAATAATTTAGCAATCTTTCTTAATCAAAATCTAAAAATTATAGATTTGTTTTTAAACCAGGAGCATTTTCACAGGATTTCATCAAGTCTTAGCTAAAACTCCAACTGTTATAATCTGTTTAGAAACCATAAGATCCACATAGACAAAATTTTAGATAGCTATGACATTCACCACACTTGCAAGAACAAATGAAAACTCACCAAAATGTTACTAAGTATTCGATTATCTGACCTTATAGTTTGAAATTTAAGGTTTGAGTAATAATTTAGCAATCTTTCTTAATCAAAATCTAAAAATTATAGATTTGTTTTTAAACCAGGAGCATTTTCACAGGATTTCATCAAGTCTTAGCTAAAACTCCAACTGTTATAATCTGTTTAGAAACCATAAGATCCACATAGACAAAATTTTAGATAGCTATGACATTCACCACACTTGCAAGAACAAATGAAAACTCACCAAAATGTTACTAAGTATTCGATTATCTGACCGTATAGTTTGAAATTTAAGGTTTGAGTAATAATTTAGCAATCTTTCTTAATCAAAATCTAAAAATTATAGATTTGTTTTTAAACCAGGAGCATTTTCACAGGATTTCATCAAGTCTTAGCTAAAACTCCAACTGTTATAATCTGTTTAGAAACCATAAGATCCACATAGACAAAATTTTAGATAGCTATGACATTCACCACACTTGCAAGAACAACTGAAAACTCACCAAAATGTTACTAAGTATTCGATTATCTGACCGTATAGTTTGAAATTTAAGGTTTGAGTAATAATTTAGCAATCTTTCTTAATCAAAATCTAAAAATTATAGATTTGTTTTTAAACCAGGAGCATTTTCACAGGATTTCATCAAGTCTTAGCTAAAACTCCAACTGTTATAATCTGTTTAGAAACCATAAGATCCACATAGACAAAATTTTAGATAGCTATGACATTCACCACACTTGCAAGAACAAATGAAAACTCACCAAAATGTTACTAAGTATTCGATTATCTGACCGGATGTCATAGCTGTCACTTTAACAGAGGAAACCCCGACCATCCCAGACAGGTACTAAATAATCTAATTGGTGCTTGGAGAAAGGAATTCGATGATTCTTCTAGAGTTTCGTAAAAACTCCATCGCTGCTTGCGGGCGTTAGGTTAAACATCAGCAATTGTAATAGCCATAAATAAAGAATCCAGCACCCAAGAACAATGGAAAGCCGGCAGACACATACTGTCGCTTGAATATGAAAGGCATTATTCTTACCGCCCGTCTCCCGCGTGCATATCAGGCAAGAGAGAAGAAGCCACCTGTAGGATGAGGTTTTCCCGGGGTCGTATATCAAAATGACTGTTCTATGGCAAAATGGATGGAAAATGAAGAAGAAAAGAAAAGAAGATCGTCGGTTTGATGGAATACCTTTCGCGAATATTTAAAAGAAAAAAACAGAATTAAGAAAAGGAATAAAAAAAATCGTTTGCACGGTTTTCGGTATGACCCCTAATGCCTCTCAGCAAGGTCGAAGTCTCTGATATAAAAAGGATCCGCCGTCTTCGATGGTTATGTCACACAAGCGCTTTGGTTGCTTTGGTGTTGTTCATCCACTTACCTACTGAGCTTCATATCGAGTCAGTCGCATCTTCTGACAATGAAGACTTTGGTAAGTTGCTCCATTCTTACTTTGGATATAAAGGCGCGATAAAAACCGATTATATTTCGGGTGAGGACTTACTTGGGTATGTTAGTTCTTCTATAAAAAGAAAGATCTTCTTGAAGAACAACTTTGAAAAGAATATAAGAGTTGACGAAAATGAGCGATAATAACTGATTTGGAAGTGTTAATTCTTCTTCATATGGAAGCTTGTTCTTGAAGAAATATTTTTTAATTAGAATCTGAGACTCAATGGATAATCTGAGATCAATCACTTTCCTTAGAAATGTGTTTGATTAAAAAAGATGTTTAGCTCTGTGGACAATTTTGCTATTCAAAGATTTATTACTATTAGAATTTTTTTTAAAGTATTAATTCCTATTAAATTGGCATCACTAAAGTAAAACTAAATTTTGAAAAACTTATTTAAAATTAAGACTGTCTCAAACTTTGGAAAATCTTAAGTTTATTATCAAAGCTATAATATGTATGGATTTTAAAAATTGTTCAATATTTTTCCTATCGAGGAAAGTTTCTTTATAAGATAGAATTTTTGATTCATTCCTAAAATAGAATTGCAGTAGAGAATACTGCCTTAAAATTAAATTTTTGTGGATGTAGTTTGATATATTTTTGGGGAAAAATTCTTTAATTAATTTCTATAAAAGTTATATAAAGGTATGCTTATTACTGTAAATGAAAAACATCAAAATTTGGGTGCTTTGAAACTAATGCCTTGATGAAATTCATTGTTATATATATTATCGACAAAAGAATGTTATCAACAAATTATCTGACTGTATAAAAATACTCATTTGACGAAATATGCCCTTGCAGTAATTTTAAAAGAAATTTGAAATTAAGCATGATTCAATCTGCATGATCACTCAAAGGAAATTTGAAAAAATCTTTTATATAATTATAAAGGAAATTTATTAATCTTGATTTAAGTGAAATTAAGCACAATTCAATCTGCATGATCACTCAAAGGAAATTTGAAAAAATCTTTTATATAATTATAAAGGAAATTTATTAATCTTGATTTAAGTGAAATTAAGCACGATTCAATCTGCATGATCACTCAAAGGAAATTTGAAAAAATCTTTTATATAATTATAAAGGAAATTTATTAATCTTGATTTAAGTGAAATTAAGCACAATTCAATCTGCATGATCACTCAAAGGAAATTTGAAAAAATCTTTTATATAATTATAAAGGAAATTTATTAATCTTGATTTAAGTGAAATTAAGCACAATTCAATCTGCATGATCACTCAAAGGAAATTTGAAAAAATCTTTTATATAATTATAAAGGAAATTTATTAATCTTGATTTAAGTGAAATTAAGCACAATTCAATCTGCATGATCACTCAAAGGAAATTTGAAAAAATCTTTTATATAATTATAAAGGAAATTTATTAATCTTGATTTAAGTGAAATTAAGCACAATTCAATCTGCATGATCACTCAAAGGAAATTTGAAAAAATCTTTTATATAATTATAAAGGAAATTTATTAATCTTGATTTAAGTGAAATTAAGCACAATTCAATCTGCATGATCACTCAAAGGAAATTTGAAAAAATCTTTTATATAATTATAAAGGAAATTTATTAATCTTGATTTAAGTGAAATTAAGCACAATTCAATCTGCATGATCACTCAAAGGAAATTTGAAAAAATCTTTTATATAATTATAAAGGAAATTTATTAATCTTGATTTAAGTGAAATTAAGCACAATTCAATCTGCATGATCACTCAAAGGAAATTTGAAAAAATCTTTTATATAATTATAAAGGAAATTTATTAATCTTGATTTAAGTGAAATTAAGCACAATTCAATCTGCATGATCACTCAAAGGAAATTTGAAAAAATCTTTTATATAATTATAAAGGAAATTCATTAATCTTGATTTCAGTGAAATTAAGCACGATTCAATCTGCATGATCACTCAAAGGAAATTTAATATAATCTTTGATGTAATTATAAAGAAAATTAATCATGATTCAATTGAAATTAAACATGATTCAATTTGCATTAACATTCTAGAAACATGTAAAAAAAACTCTGTAGGTAAGGTTTGTTGTGTTATTTATTGAATTTTAAGTAAAATTTTGTTGTAATCCAATTTGGTGTTCTCTAATTATATGCTTTTATTATTTACAGGTATTTCATAAAATCTTGAAAACTATTAACTGATTATTCTTATTTTAAATTAATGAAATTATTTATATATTGAAGGAACTCTTTAGCCGATTAATAATAGATTTTTTAAAAAAAAATTAGCTTTATTATTTGGTTGAAACATAAATAATTAAAAAATCAACTGATGAAATCTGGAAGAATAGAATCCTTGGAAAAAAAATATAATTTTAAAATTCTGTAATTAATAATAGATATTTTTTTAAAAAAAATTAGCTTTTTTATTTGGTTGAAACATAAATAATTAAAAAATCAGCTGATGAAATCTGGAAGAATAGAATCCTTGGAAAAAAATATAATTTTAAAATTCTGTAAATATTTTCCCCAGGTTTGGGAATTTAATTGTAATTCATCATATTGTGGTTAATACTGCAATTATTTCTATAATAAACCTAATGAGCGATGGAATTTAATATATTAATAACTGTTTTTAGAATTCTTAAATACTTAAAACTCATAAGATTATCAAATTTCAAAACCATAATGCAATTTTGCGAGAACATTTTGAGATCTCAATGAAACTATACAATTATTCAAAAATTATATTATTATCCTAGATACCGAATTTTTCTCGTATACAATGATTTTTTGTAAAATTATTTTAATTGATTAAAATTTTCTCATGCGGACCGACTTTAAATTTAAAAATAAAAGTAATTAATTTGATTATATCATTCGCTTTTGATTAATAAATGCTTTTGGATAAGATTGTATAAAAGAATTAATGTGATAAAATACATTTAAAAATTTACTTGGATGGTTTTATTCTTTGTATAACTGCTAAATTAAGAAAAAAATAATGCAAATAAAGACAGCTGTGCTATTAAAATATATTTATAACTAAAATTAATATAAATTGTTTATACTTATGCAATGTCATCACAGTCTCAGCTAATGTGCATTAATAATTCTGGAAGTAAAACTATGATACATTGAATCATTCGACAAAAACCAATCAAAAACGAGCTATATCACTTGCTGCCATCTATCGATGAAAATTATAATCATAATGTGCAGATTTTATTTCATAGTTTTAAAGACTAAATACAATTTTGGGATTTTAACGATAATGATTAAACTTGGATAAATTCTTCCAACAATTAAATAAACACGCATAGATAGAATTTAAAACATTCTGGGAAATGTTTTATTAAGTAACATCTGACTGCCTTTTCTTATATTTTTCTTATTTTACCCAGTAAATAAACAAATAGCGAAGAGAAATAAAGTATTTTAAGAGCTATAGAAATTATTTTAAGGACTATAGGGAAAAGATAAAATAATTCAATGATCAATAATTGTTGAGATAAAAATCCCTTATTATTTCGTAAAAATTAAATTATTTAAAGAAATAGTAAAAAAGAAAATAATAATGATAAAAAAAGAATAATATATATTGAAATTACTTTCTTTAAAAAAAATTTATGCCATTATTTTTTGATACAGAATTGTAAAAATGAAAAAAAATTCGATATTGATAGAACAAAAATAGTTGTGATAAAATTTGGTCTAACTAGAGACTAGGATTGAAAAAAAAAAAAAAGAACAATGGAGTTATTACTTTTCAGCCGAAAAATTAAAGTCATAAAATGCTAACAAAATTCAGGAAAAGAAGTAAGTTGCTTCATCTATGTTTCTGTTGACCAATTTCAATAAACTTATTTTTTCTTCTTTAGTTTTCTAGATACACCGAAGGCTAATTTTTGTTTCCAAAGTTTGTTTATCTGAGCCATAAAATTAGTTGGAAATATTTGATTCTCTCTCATATTTACACAATATGGAGTATATTGCGTGTTTTGTATTTCATTAGGAAAATAGAATATAAATTTTTTTTCTTTCTTACGACCAATTCAGCCCAAAATTTAGTATAGAACGTTTACTCAGAATCTTAACTCATAGTACCAATGTTTTCCAAAATCTCTTTGATCAACAGAAGATTCCCTTTTAGCCAAATGCACATTCACGTGCTGGAGATACGGTGCAAGCAGAACAATTCTGTGACCAGCGGTTTTCCTACGTATCTCTTTATTAAAGATCGGAATTATCGCACAGGCAGAGAAATTATCATACAACAGGTGGTCAATTTTTATTAGCAGCTTGTTGTCTCTCAATAAATAACTAAGAAAAACTATACGACAAACTATGTTGTGTCTCAAACTCTAGCACATAAAGAAGAGAGTGAAAATCGATTATAAAATGTAATTATTTACTTTCATATAACAAATCAAATTGTATAAAAGTATTTAAACACAGATTCAGTTTTAAAAACTTGAGAAATGGTTACTACCAAAATAAGAAAAGTCTATACTCATATTAATTTTGTTCCTACATTCCCACAGGTGGCACTCGTTTTCCTTCTCTCCGCCATCCTCTCCGTCGTCTCGGCACTACCTGTGTACGCCTATGCATATGCACCATATGCATACGCTCCATACGCATATGGCTATGATTACGGATACGTTGCTCCTTACTCAGCCGCCGCCTACTACGTTCCCTGGTACAAACGTTAAGTCATCCCATATTCAAGGACGTGATTTAACCTGAAGTAAGTATCTCCTCCACCCGCCTTTATTTATAAACGCTTTAGATTTGCAAAGATATAAGTTTCTCCTCCGCTAGTTTTGATATGCGCTTTACATTTGCTGAGAGATACATTTCTCCTCCGTTCGCTTTTATATGCGCTTTACATTTGTTGGAGATAAGTTTCTCCTCCGTTAGCTTTTATACGCCCTTCATATTTATTGAGAGATTCCTCTATTTAGCTCTGTTTATAAACGCTTTATATTATTGAGAAATAAGTATACATTTCCTTTGGCCCTGCTTTTTATTTGCTGAGAGATAAATATACTGACCATTTGCCTTTATTTATAGACATTTTATATTACTCCATTAGCTTTTATACATGCTTTATATTTGCTGGAGATAAGTTTCTCTTCCGTTCGCTTTTATACGCGCTTTATATTTGTTGAAGATAAGTTTCTCCTCAGCTAGTTTTTATACGCCTTTCATATTTATTGAGAGATTCCTCTATTTAACTCTGTTTATAAACGCTTTATATTATTGAGAAACAAGTATAAATTTCATTTGGCCCTGCTTATAAAATCTTTTTATTTGCTGAGAGATAAATATCCTGACAATTTGCCTTTATTTATAAACATTTTATATTTCTGACAGATAAATATACCCACCATTTTCATCTGTTTATAAATACTTTATATTTCCTGAGAGATAAGTATTCCCTCCGTTTGCCTTCGTTTATAAATATGTTAAATTTCCTGACAGAGACCTCCGCTTATAAATGCTTTATATTTGCTGCGAAATAAGCATCCCTTCCATCTGCCTCTGCTTATAAAATGCTTTATATTTATAGAGAGATTAATATCCCATCCATTTGCCTCGATTTATAAAGACTTTATATATGCTGAGAGATTAGTATACCCTCCGTTTGCTTCTGTTTATAAATGCTTTATACCTGCTAAGAGTAAGCATCCTCCTCATTTACCTCTGTTTTTAAACACTTTACATTTTTTGATAGATAAGTGTTCTTACCATTTGCCTCCGTTTATAAATGCTTTATATTTGCTTAGAGATTAGTATCTTCTCCATTTGTCTCAGTTTCTAAACACATTTTCTGTGAGATAAATATTTCCTCCTTTTGTCCTTGTTCATAAAATTCTTTATATTTGATAAGTTATAAATATCCCCTCCATTTGGCTCTATTTATAAATTATTTATATTTTCGGACAGATAAGTATTCCCTCAATTTGTCTGTGTTTTATAAACGGAGTTCTCCTCTATTTATTTTTGCTTATAAATGCTTTGTATTTTCTGAGAAATATGTTTCGATATTTATTATAACTCTATGATTACTCTCTCTTTCTGAAATAATCATATAAGAATTTAAAAAAATAATTTTTACAAGTATACAAGAGATGAGAAACAAAACATTACACCACATTCAGAAATCCGAGTTTTTACTGACCATCTGCCTTCTCAGAAACCCGTATTCATCTGAAACTTCGTAAAAAGCAACCCTCCTTAGAGGTGGAGATTTCAGTGTTTTCGCAGCTATCCAATGGCCAAAAGCGAATTTCAGAAATTTCAGAAACAAATGCTCATCTTTTTGCAATTTTTTAGTGATATTTGATCATTTTAATACTAAATTATTCAGAATTTTCATTTTAATGGTGCATAAAAAAGATAAAAACTACCAATAGAGATAAATTGATTATTTAAACTTATTTATAGCAAGATTTAATTATAAATTTATTTATCTTTACAAATAAATTTTTTTTCAGAGGGGGTAGTTTTCCACAAAATTATTTCTTTAAGAATATTTTTCATAAACAGCCGGTGATCTTATGATGGTTTTTTTAATAAAAATGCTTTTTTTATTATCTAATAAAAATTTCAGACTTACATCTAAACTTTTTTCCTTATAAATATAAAATGATTTCTTAGATGGAAAACCAAACGAATGTAGCCCTGAAAGGATTAACTCTGGTATTTTTAATAGATTGTAAGGTAAACTAAAAGCAAAAGGCTGATTCATAAAATTTTACAGAAATCCTGTTCCTGTCGACAAAGAAATAAAAAATAAATAAATAGCGAATGAAAAGAAATAAAGCAGTCCTCTGTAAACTATGATTAGAAAAAAATCTGATGTGAAATTAGAAGCTGAATTGGGTGATTCAACAAGTTTTTTTTTAAATTTCTTTCTCGTGATAATGTTTTTTCAAAATGGATTTGCTCATATTTTCCAAAATTATCCAAAAGACCCTCTACTAAAATATACAACCTAGTTATGAACATTCGAATAAATCAGGTTTCCCTATATTTTAAAGTATTCTTATAATTTTTCTGCTTAACATATCAAATGCTTTTTCTTAAATTATTAAAATAATATATTATATATTATTTAAATAATAATAAATATTATATTATTAAAATAATAAAAAATATTATATTATTTAAATAATAATAAATATTATATTATTTAAATAATAATATTAAATAATTTTTTTTCAATTTCAGAATGGCTGCCATACGCATCACATTGACAGAATTCGGATAAAATCAACTTTTGAAAAATCGTTTGTTCTAAGATAGATGCATCATCAAATTAAATAAAAACAGCAGAAAAAAGAAAAGGAATTCGATGCTTTCATTGCTACCCACCCCTCAGTGTCTCTGAGCTTTCTGCCTCTAAATTAGATGTTAAATATCATCGCTTCCTGCTTGTTAAATCTGAATAAAGGTTTTTTTGTGACATGAAACAAGTCTCTCTTTTTTTTTCTTTTTTTTTTCGTTTCTTCCTTCAAGCAAACAAAAGTATTCTTAATTTTTGCATATAATTCTACAATACGGCTAGTTTTGTGCTTAATTTCGTCTTATAGTTTAGAGAATTGCTTATATAACTTAAATCGCTTCGATTTGACTAATCGTGTCCAAATCTTGTTATGTATTTATACCATTTTAATATCTAGAATATGTTTCTCAATTCACTTTAACTCATTTTATTTTAAAACTATAATGTACATGGATCGGCAAACCGACAAATAGTTTAACTTTAAAAAAAATTGTCCAAAATTAAACAGTTCTACAGTTTTAGCATTCAGACGAGAACTGTCTATTCTATGATAAATCTATATATCTATCTCCATAAATTCCCACTTTTGCGTATGCGCCATTAAACGTTGATTTCATCAAAATAATGGTGCAATCAAAGACAGAGGAGGAGATGCCTGCATTTATTTATATTTGCAGTAAAAGACGATTATTAAAGGAAAATCTAGAAGACGGGCCCTTCTAGACCAACTATTATATTAATAATAATTCAGATCTGATTTTTACAGACAGCCAGAAGAAACCAGATCTAATTACTAATGAAAGTTGTATTAGAAAATCTCATGCACATTGGCAGAGCATTTAAAAAATAAAAAAGAATTATTATCTGCACTTCACATTAGATGTAAATATATAATTAACATTAGAAATTTTAATTCCATTTAATGGAATTTTCTGTATCCATAATGTCCATGAACCCAGAAATCTCTCTACCTAAAGTCCCACTTTTGCGCATGCGTCATCAGGAGTTGATTCCATCAAAATAAAGGTGAGATGGAAAGTGAAGGAGAGGTTTGGATTTAATTAGAATTGCAGTAAAAGCTGATTATCTAGAATATGAGTCTATTCAGATCAGATGTTGTGTTAACAATGACTCAGATCTGATTGCCACAGATAACTAAAAAAGACCAGATCTGATAATGAATTGCCAGATCAGTAACTAACGAAAATGTTAGGTATAATTTTCAATTTACTCCATGAAGGAAAAATATAATGAATCAGCATAAAGTAATAAAACTTGCAGAGTTCATCGCATTAACATTTGTTATTTATTCATACTTAGGCTCATTTGCACACCAATAGCTCAATCAACTGAAACATAAGAAAACCTAGCTCAGTTGCTAGATACCACAATAGAAGTTGGAATTTCGTATCCGATAGTGACGCAGAGCGAAAGAACAGGGGTATTTTCAACTCTTCCCAACTTTACAGATGGCGGTGAACGATTATATGTAGGAAGTTTAGCAATCGTGGGAAACTCGCAAAACTCAACCATCCATTTAAGCAATAAATATAAAAGTTTTATTTTAAAATATTGTAGTAAGGTTCAAAATGATTCATTTTCCAAATGCCACCGGAAATGATCTCACTTTCTTATACGCTCTCTACTAAAGGAGTTAACCCCTTCATTTCGCATAAAACTTTGAAGCTTGGGTAAGGAGGAGAATGTTTTGCATGACTTCAGCGAACAATAGTTGCGAAATATTGATCTTTGGCGAGAATTTGGCATGTTTACTGAATGCATTTTGTGATTCTTGGCGATTAAATTCTGGCAAGAGGTTAATAGTATATGAAAAATCGAATTTGTGCTTTAGAGGAGTTTTTCCAGCCGATTGAAACCAAAATTTAACGAAGAATTACAATTGTTGTCGCAAAATCATATACTAAATTTGATATATTTAAGTCTTTGCATTTTATGTTATCACGCTTTCATACTTGTGAAAGTACAAACCGAGTATTGGCCAATCCCTCGATGGATCACGTTCCAAATTCTCAATTTTAATGTTAAACCTGTGTACCAAATTTTATCCATTTAGCTCTCTTAGTTTGTAGTTATTGTGTTAACTTATATTTCGACAGCCGGTCAGACTTCCAAGAATGGATATCGCCCCAATTTCTACAAATTAGGGTAAAGATCATATACCAAAGTCTAGATCAAAAAGTTTTTGAATTATCTTTGTCACACACAGTCAGACATATTGCTGAAAATGTGTTTTGAAAATTCAGGAAGGTCTGAAACATGGAGATTCGTCAAAATCTCGAGTTAAATTTTTTTGACGATTGCATTACTTTCTCTATATTTAGTATATGGGAAATTCGTATATTCGTATATTAATAACAAAGATAAATGTGTTTGTTGCCATTATATAGGCCAGATTGCTATATATAGCTTTATTGCATATATATATCTTGCAGAATGAGACTGTGCATTTAAAAGAATTTTTTCGAAATCTTAATTATAATTTTAATTAATTAAAGATTAAACTTTATTGCCTCATTTTCTTACCGAATATATTATTGCTCAAAATTCAATTTTATATCCTTTTGAAATTTTTGAAAATTGATGTTTCAGTTACGTCAATTTGATTGCCACAAAGTTTATTTTGGATTTTAATATTTTTAAAACATTTTTTTTGCATAAATTTAAAAAAAATTCTTTTTATTATTGCAATAAAATTGCAGACGTTTTCATCAAACACTTCATTGCGAGACCTTCTATCGTTGAAAACAAAGAAAGTCATATCACTGACTCTCCAACCTGCCCCGAAGGCACACGGATAAATAATACTGAATGACCAGATCGCCGCAACAGTAACATTGACGGTAGCTGTGGTCGAGTCCTTAAGAGCCATCACCGGTCAGGGTACAACCTTCCCCTAAGGAAGTACATCCCGTCATCAATGGGAGGAGCCGACCCTCACTTTTTCGCGTACCCTCCAGGTAGATTTGATTCAACCATCATGCCGGAAGCATCTCATCCTCATTTCGAGGTCCCCCCCCCCGAAGTAAAAACTAACAAACATTATTTCTATTTGGTTCCCTTTAAGGCTGATCATAATTTGGAGACGAACCTCAACCTTTCGGACATTGGTCAGATGACGTGGATACCCAAGTCCATTCCACTTTTTTTACAACACCAATGAGAAACGTTTTATCCTAATTATCATATTTAATGTGTATCATACCGACATACGAGATATATCTTTGAAGGAGTCGATTTTTGAGCCCAGAACCATCATATACACGTACGAGATATGCCTTTCAAGAAGTCAGTTTTTGCGGGACCCAGAACCATCATCTGGACGTACGAGATATATCTTGGAAGGAGTCGATTTTTCGGACCCAGAACCATCATCTGGACGTACGAGATATATCTCGGAAGGAGTCGATTTTTCGGACCCAGAACCATCATATCGATATACAAGATATATCTTTGAAATAGTCGGTCTTCGGATCCAGAACCTTCTGATCAGATATCGACACTTTTACCACTATGCCAATACGGCCTTCGAAAGAATGATAACTAATATGTTGCTCCTTTCCCCAACTTCTGTTCGAGATCTATTTTATTTATGTTTTAGCACATCATTGAAATATTTTTTAATATTTATTTTGGAATTATTTTCCATGATTATGGAAATCCTCCATGAGCTTTTAACATGTTAGCTTTTTGCTTCTTATGGATTCGAATTCAAACGTCAGATCAAAAAACATTTTTTTTTTAAATCCCAGTGTCATGTGACCGATTATCTTGCTCAGTTTTTCGAAGAAGACAACGGCAGAAGGATTGATTCTGTCAATTTGTATTCCCTGGATTTAATTTTGTATGAAATCAGCAATTTCATTTGCAGTTTGAATTTGCTGATAGAACTTGCTTTCCATTAAGGATTCTTCGTTTCTCAATGAAGACTATGATATTATTTTTTGACTTGAGTCTCATTTAAGAATCTCGTTATCTTCTTATAAGACGTAAAAACTGAACTTATGTGTTTATATTGAAGATAATATAAAGGTAAGCGGCATTTTTTTGCTTACATTTGGTGATATTTTTCATTAATGAATACACAGTGTGGTCATTTAGTCTTTCCCTGGTTTCAAAGAATTATTACAAAACGGACTTTGAATGGAGATACTGTAAAAGATTTTTCTATGAAATAGATGTGTTCTTAAGCATTTTTTAGTCTAACAGATAGCACAGCTAATGCAGAAATGGAGCATTTACATTCAATTTGAAATACATAGTAACAAATGAAATACTGCCTTGATATTCTTAGAACTGCCGAAGATTCTCGCAATAAAACTTTCTATTGCAAGTGATTTTATTAAAAACTGTAAAAACCTTTACGAAACATTGAAACAACTAAGTGTTAAACTATAATAACTCTTTTATAATAATTCGTTACAATTATATGGAAACTAAATTAATTTTGTTATTTTTATATTGATACCCATGTTCATGAACTTCAGGTAAATAATGCAATTTCTCACTCTCAGTTCAAAATTTGTTTCCAATATTTTAATTTCTACTAATAATAGAGATGAGTTTATGCGTTTTCGTGTTCTGCAGGCAAGGCGTTAAACCTTGAGCTACCAAATTTGGTATACTTTTGGAAGTGAAAATTTGCATCTAGGAAAGATTTTTTTAAAAAAAAATGTGATTTAAAAATTAAATGATATTACCACTATATTTTGAAGAAAATTACACTCAATATTTCTTGCGTCATTATAAGTATCAAAACGGTCTTTTCAAATTAATTCCATACAATTTTTTTGTCTATTTTAATTAAAAAATATTTTTAAATTTATGTTGCAATATTAATTACATTTTTATGATGAAATTCAAATGATTTTCATTGTTGCTTCTAAAGTTCCATCCTGATTTATTACCCGCTGTTAATGGTCAATATAGAGATTTGATTTACTTTTTCATGCTTAATATAAGGCATGCTTTCAATAAAAGTAACATTTTGTATTAAAATTTAACTTTAAAAATCTTTTGCAATTGTTTGATTCCAAAGTGTGCCCACACTTATACACTATTGCTTTTCTGTAATATAACTGAACGTACAAATATTTAGATAGAATATTAGGCAAATGTGCAGCACAAAGATCAGAAAGGTGTAAGGCCTGAAATTGGGTACGGGTCGTATGCGTACCAAAATTTGAGGTTTAAAAATATTTCGTCGAGGAAGGAACAATGATCAAGTTACAAAAAAATATCTGAACTTTTTAGCAAATATTCAGGCAAAATAACTGATCGCCCAAGGCGGCTAGACTGAAATGGATATCAATCTTCTAACACTTGAAATTTATTGGGTAATTGATGATTACAGTATTGAAAGGCAGATATGGATAGCATTGCCATCATCACGGGTCCAGATTATCTAACAAGCCAAGTAGTAAATTGCTTAGTGACTTTGTAAATTTTTTTTTTTTGGGGGGGGGGGGTATAGAGAGAAGGAGCCCTTGATGAATTGTGTATTTATATGTAATTATGTGTTATGTATTTTATTGTATTTATAAATATTATGTAAATGTGTATGCAATATTTATAGAGTATTATAATTTTTCATTTTATTTACAAGAAGCCTGCATTCGAATATATGCAAATTAAAAATGTTCAAATTAGTGACAATTTTTCTATTAATAGCCGTATTAAAATTGAACATATTCAAATTAGTTTCGTTTAAATTCTGGAACATTTTTCTTTTTTCAGTTACCAAATTTGTTTACAAATTAATGGAATTTTGACACGTGAACGAACAGCCATGGCAAACTTTGTATTAAGTGTATTTGAAGTTTTGTAATTTTTCTATTTTTTTCTTCTAAAATTCTCAAAATTGAAAATTTCTTATATATGTATATTGAAATCAATTTTTTTGAAAATGCAATTAAACAGTTTATCGTAATATTCGTTTCTTAAAAACTGCTTAGACATATCAAAATCGCTGGAAAATATTTTGGAATGGAGCCTCGAAACGGACATTACTTACGTGCTCTTATAGTGAGTAATCCGGTTTTGTTAATTTGATTAGCAAAGTTAAGCCAGATTAACAAAGAGCCAAGAGTTGGTGAGTTGGCGAGAAAACTTTTTCGCTTACACTAATAAAGTTATCCTTCCCCATCCCGCATAAAATTGAAGAACTTAGGTAAGGCCGTAAATATCTTGAAAAAAAGTAACTAAACACTGGTCTTTGGTTTGAATATAGAATTTATTAAATTTGGTATGAGATTGTTGATTAATCCCTGATATGCTGTTAACACACAAGTACCCAAAACTCGGATTTGAAGTTTGGTCGCCATTGAAAAAATTGCTAGTCACAAGAAAACAGACAACTTTCATTATTGAAGGCATTGTGTTTTTGAAACTCCTTGTCGAATTTGATATAAAACTTGAAACAAATTTAAACTTTAGAAAATAAATCTTTTTATACTTCATTTTACCATCTTGCTTTTTCGGTTTTGTAATTTATATTCGGACAGCCAGCTAACTTCCAGAACAGCGACACATTTCATCCAAATGGATTTCATTCAAAATTTGTGAGAAATCTATAAATGTAATGTTAAATTCACATAACAAACTTCATCTGCCTAGTTCAGTGTTTTTTTTATCTCTTTGTCAGAGACACGGGCATGCATAAATCCAAAAATGTGTTTTTCGGATTCAAGCAGGTCTGAAACGTGTCGATTTGAAATATGATTCTCTATATGAATTAATATACAGGAAACGGTACAAATTTTGGAGATTCACATGAATGTATTCTAGTTAAAAAGTATATCATTAAAAATTTGCACAGTAAGAAAAGAATTTTAAAAAAATGTTAAGCTCATTAATGATTATATTTTAAGAAATCAAGAAAACTGTTTTGTGCAATGCTTTTATTTTAATATTCCTTTATGTGCCTATATATGACGGAAATTTCTTCATACGTAACTTCCCATACAGTCCTGAGCCGCATCCACAGCTGTGATTCAGTTTCCAATATGATGATTCCTTTATTTCGACTGTAACAAGTGACTTCCTCCTCTTTAATTCGATAGAAGCGAATCATGGCCGTTTTTCAATGAAATCAGCCAATGTGTTAAAATTCAAATATATTTATGAGTAAAGTTAGTCGAAAACTTGATGCTTGTTAATTGAGATCCATTTATATGCAACGTTAGGTTCACATTTGACGCACGTTAAAATTGGAATCTATTTACACGCAAAGTTAGGCATACATTTGATGCACGTTAAAATTTGAATCTATTTACACGCAAAATTAGGCATACATTTGATGCACGTTAAAATTTGAATCTATTTACACGCAAAGTTAGGCATACATTTGATGCACGTTAAAATTTGAATCTATTTACACGCAAAGTTAGGCATACATTTGATGCACGTTAAAATTTGAATCTATTTACACGCAAAGTTAGGCATACATTTGATGCAAGTTGAAATTTGAATCTATTTATATACAAACTTGGATCCAATCTTGCATGCTTTTTGTGAATCTCCTAATTGTTTAGTTATAAAATGTTACTGGAATGTTATGGCGTTTTGTTATTGAATTCACTTGGGCTCAAACAGCCAGTCAGATTTAATTTAATTGTATTTCGTTCAAAATAGGATAAATCTCCAGATTTGGTCGTGATTGCATGTACCAAATTTCAGCTATCTAGCTCAAAGCGTTTTTGAGTTACCGTATTTATAGACATAATGCCAAAAATGTATCTTCTGGACTGAGGGAGATTTGATATGTACAGTCGACAAAATCTCGAGTTGCAATGTTTTTTAATTACTATACTTCGTATACGAGGAAGCAATATGTCGAATCTTCATCTTAATCATGAACAATGGGAAGAAGCTAAGATAAAATATTAGTTGCAACAATGAAAAAAATTTGAGATTCATCTCAACAATGAAATGTATTTTTGAAAAATATGCTTAAAATATTTCTGAGTTAAAAGTATCTAAGAATTATACTGTAATTAAATGTGAATAATTGAAAGTATTGTTTGAATTTTAGGATGCAAAAAATTCTTTTTCATTTAAATTAAATTTTAATTTCAATTTAAGAAGTTTCATTTAAAATTAAATGCAATTTTGATGCTTTTATTGCCATAATTTCAGAAATTATTAGAGCATGAAAAGCATCAAAATTGCATTGAATTTTAAATAAATTCTTAAATTCTCTTAACTATACATTCCCATCTTTTAACGTATATTTGGATCAAATGTGGTAGCTTTGATTTGTTCTAGTAGTTTGTTCTGTTGAGCGTCCACATACACAATTCGCACTCCTTTATTAATAGTAGAAATTCTAAATATCATTAAAATACAATTCTAAAAATTGTTCCCCATACAATTCCATTGATTTGAGTGCAGATTCTGATCTCTATCTCTGCCTGTCATTGCATCCGAAAATTTCATTACGGAAATTTCTACTACGTCAACATTGTTAAAATTCTATTTTCATAGAATTCGCTTTTTATCCAAAGTAGGCCTCAGCGCATAACAATCTCCCCATGGCATCTAAATTCGACGTCTTTCGATGAATCGGTTCCAATTAATCACTGTCTTCCAAGTGAATGATCTTTCTTGAATCCTTGCACTTAAATTTTTCTCTCTCCAGTGCTCAGGTAAAATGGAGACGGAAACGGAGCACTCGGTTTGCCTTGAGCTGAAAGGAAGATCATTGATAACTCGTCCTCCGTTTATTACGTTTCTGGACAGGCATCAAATCCTCCATTTGGGCTCATTCAATTCACAAATAATATCTATGATTGAGTACTAATCATTATAGGACCAAAAGTAAGCAGAAGTCTTCCCAAGCTTTCTCATACTTTTTTAATAAAGATGTAATCCCTCTCTTATCGTCGAATAAAATAATCTTTAAACGAAATCGAGGAAACGAGTACTCGGATATCTATCTACAGAGTCCCGTACATGGACGTCTCGTGCAAAGAAAAAAAGGTGAATCTGCATTTGGGTATTTTGTATTAACTGAAAGGAAAATCTGATGCAGAACTATTTGAATAACAAGATAACATACCAAATTCTATCCATTTAAATTATTGCATTTTTGTGCTATCGCGTTTAAAAATTTGGTTATTTTACCTGCTTGCTTGCGAAAGTACAAATCAACAGACGTTCAATACTTTGGAAGATTTCGTTCAAAATCTGATACGAATCTATATTTTAGATACCAAACCTGTGTATCAAATTCTATCCGCCATGTTTGCTCTTTTGTGTTCGGGCACCTGTAAAGACGATTCTTGTTAATAATTTCCTCCAATATTTTATAAAAATCTACAAAATTTATGTAAAAGCCAGATACCAAATTTTCATGAGTCTGGTGTATGAAAACGTAAAAATATAACTACAGTAAATCAAAATTGTTATTTTAAAATAAAAATAATAAAGGTATTGATTTAAAATGCTTACATTTTAATAAATAAATATTTTAATTATGAATTAAAATATTTAAAAATTCAATAAAACAAATTTTTTGCAAATGTATAATAATTACAACTGCTTCTGGGGGGGGGACTAGCAAACCATTTTCTACATACTATCATTCTATTTTTCTGCGCATACTTGATCTTCCCGAAATAGTGGTACTGATTTAATGTAAATGCTATTTTCAATTCTGGTTACTAAAAAATAGAAGTCGTAGCGTTTTCTTTCAACATCTAATTCTCTATCTCCCTCTTCAATTGCAATCTGCACTCCTTTACCTGTCCGACCTAAAGACGCAATACATGGAAAATAGTTACCGCAATCTGGACCAATACAGGTCTTCAAATAAGCCCGACTTCGACTCAAAATGCAGAGTTTGTTGGTATTCGCAGTTCTCAAGAACCAACTCTCTGTACCCAAAGGTTACTAATTTGCGAATTAAAGCATTTATGTAAAGGAAATTTCGACTCAACGACGTTTAAAATATGGGAGGATATATTTCCGTTTGATAAATATTTTAATATTCCGAACAGTCATATTTTGTTCTAGACTGATTTTCTGGCATTTGTTGAATTTTATATTAAAGGTTGTTAATGATTGAATTTATAGAGCAAGCAACTACATTTTTCGTTCGCAAAACTAACTAAACTTTCCTTTTCAGCTCTACTGCCTTGCAGAAGAAATTGTTCAATGTCGAATGGTTATCTACTTCCTGTCGAGCAATCAAGTCGTCATAATATCTGATGAAATCTGCCGATTAAGGGTGAACACTTTACAAGGAGGCTTAGAATTCATGAAACTGGCCTGTGAAATGATCAATGCGCTCCTGACGCAATGATGCTTCGAGTAGTGCAGAAATTTTCTTCCAAATCGCATTTGAAAGTGCAAGTAAGACCACATGATTCTAGTTTCTTAGTTGCTGGACACATCCAGTTTCAAGATTAAGTAAATTAAAAGTCAGGCTACTGTAGCATACAAATCTAGAGCATTCTAAAAATTTCAGGTAATTGTTAAATGACCGAAAAATCGCCAATTTATCAACTGAAAGGATGCCCGTGTGTAGGAAATGATTCCTTTTGCAGTTGAAACAATTTGATATTTCTCAAGCGATTTACAATTAGATTCGATTATTGATTTACAATTAGATTCGATTATTGATTTACAATTAGATTCGATTATTGATTTACAATTAGATTCGATTATTGATTTACAATTAGATTCGATTATTGATTTACAATTAGATTCGATTATTGATTTACAATTAGATTCGATTATTGATTTACAATTAGATTCGATTATTGATTTACAATTAGATTCGATTATTGATTTACAATTAGATTCGATTATTGATTTACAATTAGATTCGATTATTGATTTACAATTAGATTCGATTATTGATTTACAATTAGATTCGATTATTGATTTACAATTAGATTCGATTATTGATTTACAATTAGATTCGATTATTGATTTACAATTAGATTCGATTATTGATTTACAATTAGATTCGATTATTGATTTACAATTAGATTCGATTATTGATTTACAATTAGATTCGATTATTGATTTACAATTAGATTCGATTATTTTTTAAGAGTTTCTTTATTTAATAGCAGTTTTAGAATTGAATTACTTTATGGTTGTTTCTTGAGCCTGTCCAAATTGACATCACCCCTTCCATCCTGGCAGTAAATTGCCAAACCATTTTTAACTTTCTGAACTGAATGAGTGGAAGTTTATTATTTGAGTCTTCAGCTGTTTCGAGTTTATTTTTCAAGCATTTGTTTCACATTTGCATTCGCAGTAAATACATATTCCTTTTTATGATTAAAGAATATTTGGAATAGTAAACCAAATTTCTGTATATGCGGCACCGTAAACGAAAATGGTTAACAAAAACCATAAAAAACCGAGAAAATTAAGTGCTACTAAATATTTGCGTTTTGATTTGGGTAATTAAGGCTATGAAAACGATAATGAGCTAGGTGAAAGGATAAAATTCATCAACTATTTTAAAAAGATAATTCAAACACGATTAATATACTTAATGAACAAGGCAGTTGCCACAGTTTCAAATCTTAAGAAAAGATATAAAGTAAACTTTAAATTAACTTCGAATATAATTTTAGATTGCCATCAATTAAATAGTTAGATTTGATATTAAATTGTAGTATTTAGGTTATGTAAGGTACTAATTCCAAAGATGATCCCGGTAGATGAAAGAAAGGTAGATGATTTTGGGATATTTACGAAGTCACGAAACTTGTAATCAAAAGGTTTTTGATAGATTGCAGCGTCCTGCGATGTTCCATACTTAAATTTAAACTCAAAGCTTCAGAACCTCGTTGATTAGTCAATTTTCCGTTTCAAGTCCGTTTTAGGACCGAAGTCCTAAATCATCCGAGATTTATGGCAGTTAAAGCTTCTCTCTAGTCAAGTTTAATAAGATCAAACCGAATCCATTCCAGAAAAAGATTGAGTAAGTAGTACTGAATCGGCAATAAATAATTTTGCGGCCAGAATGATGCATCATTATCCTTTTTAGACGGCGAGAAAGGTTAATTTCACTCGGATGTTTTGTCATCTCTGGAATATGTGCACTGATTTTTGGTTGCCTTTTCTGTATTTGTAACTCAGGAATGAAGACTGATTTTTGTTGGTTTCTCGTGTCTCGAAAGACTTTTTAATGCTTATTTTCTCAGCCATGGAAAATATATTTGCATGAATATATGCGAATTTCTGATATTTTGGTGTATCTGTCTTGCAGGCATCAAGAAATACTGACAATAAAATATTTTCCAGAATTTATTAAAATGGTTAATAGTGTGAATATAGCCTATTTACAAACATTTATTGAATAATTTCTCGTCCATATTTGCGTTAATAACGATCCAACAGTTAAAATTTCTTGAATTCTAAAAGTTAATATTTTCGAAAGATTCAAGAAAGTTTCATAGTTTCTTAAAACTTATTTAAAGAAGGAAAAACTTTCCTTTAAATAAGTTTTTAAGTGTCCATTTATTAGTTATAAATGCAGTAAAAATTAAAAATTTTAAACAAATATTAATGTATTTTTTAAAAATTTCGAATTTGTAAATTTTATGGAATCTTGCGACAAATCCTTTCTGAAATTCCCTACCAGTTTTTGCCACTGATATGGAATAAAAACATAATCAATTAAACTGAGAATGTAGTTAAAAAATTTTAAGTGTTGTCGCGGGAAAACATATATATTTTTAGAATTCTAACACATAGAATGGAAATGAAAAAGCTATTCCTTAATTTCAAATACAAAACTTTAATTGCAGGTACATATAAATGGATAACTCTTATTACATTTAGGCAGCTGAAAGAGTATTTATTATTGTGCATTTACCACTAGACTACTTGAATGTCTAGTACGTTCACTTTCTGGAATACATTGGGTTTGGGGTGTAAGGAAATACAAATAATCAAATGCCCAATCGCACGATAAAATACATGGCGCAAATGACAAGTTTATTCTTTTTGCATTTTCTCTTGAAATATTTTATCGTAAATATCTCCAAACGTAATTTTTTTCGTATATCGTCAGAACTGCAATTTTAAAAAGTTTGGCATTAAGAACTCCCTAACATACATGATTTTCATCAAATGACATCCATAACTTGTATTAGAAGATTGTCATTATTGCATTGAATCAGCATCTGTCCATTACGTGCTATCAATCTATCCCAACCAAAGAATGAATTCATTTTTGAGTGATTGATTCATCATGGGCAAGTAATGGGCATCGCATACTTCCATATTAAAATAAATGCAAGTGACTTCGTGGGATGTGGAATTTGTATGGAATATGTAAACCAAGGTATGTAATATAGGACAATTAATATTTGTCACGTAGAGTTGTAAATTTTTGTGCGCTGAATCTGCGCGACAGTAATTCGACAAATTCTAGAAAATCCTGTCATATTATTCATATATTATTTCATCCTACACATTAGATACCGTAGAATTCGGCATGAAGTGGTGATTTGTGCTTAAACATAATAATGTATATGTAATAAATATGCCTAAAACATAATAAAAGTAGTCAGAATTTGCATCGATGCGAGGGATTTATAGAGGTTAATAGCACTAAGGATGTTACATATGTATATTTTAACATGAAATGTCTAGTTAATAACCCTATGGGAGCTATTAACTCTGCTAGTTGAAGTGTGGGATAGCTCATAGTAATAATACAATAGCATATCCAACAAAACCATAGTCTTGGCACGTAATATGAGAAAGGAAAATTTAGATTGCAATGTATAAAACATTTATTTTGACTTCGACCATCGAGTGGAGGACTGTCAAAACTGAGAATTATGTGGAGTTAGAATTTTGTCGTAGCAGTGGGTAATATGTAGAAGTTTGAAGATAGTAAGTCGAGGTAATGGGATTGTGTGGAAGCTTGTGGATTGCAGGCTGTGTTTGTGGGTAACGGGTGCAAGTGCGAGGGCTGGGATAGTGGCCGTGGGTAACGGGTGCAAGTGCGAGGGCTGGGATAGTGGCCGTGGGTAACGGGTGCAAGTGCGAGGGCTGGGATAGTGGCCGTGGGTAACGGGTGCAAGTGCGAGGGCTGGGATAGTGGGTAACGGGTGCAAGTGCGAGGGCTGGGATAGTGGGGTAACGGGTGCAAGTGCGAGGGCTGGGATAGTGGGGTAACGGGTGCAAGTGCGAGGGCTGGGATAGTGGGGTAACGGGTGCAAGTGCGAGGGCTGGGATAGTGGGGTAACGGGTGCAAGTGCGAGGGCTGGGATAGTGGGGTAACGGGTGCAAGTGCGAGGGCTGGGATAGTGGGGTAACGGGTGCAAGTGCGAGGGCTGGGATAGTGGGGTAACGGGTGCAAGTGCGAGGGCTGGGATAGTGGGGTAACGGGTGCAAGTGCGAGGGCTGGGATAGTGGGGTAACGGGTGCAAGTGCGAGGGCTGGGATAGTGGGGTAACGGGTGCAAGTGCGAGGGCTGGGATAGTGGGGTAACGGGTGCAAGTGCGAGGGCTGGGATAGTGGGGTAACGGGTGCAAGTGCGAGGGCTGGGATAGTGGGGTAACGGGTGCAAGTGCGAGGGCTGGGATAGTGGGGTAACGGGTGCAAGTGCGAGGGCTGGGATAGTGGGGTAACGGGTGCAAGTGCGAGGGCTGGGATAGTGGGGTAACGGGTGCAAGTGCGAGGGCTGGGATAGTGGGGTAACGGGTGCAAGTGCGAGGGCTGGGATAGTGGGTAACGGGTGCGAGGGCTGGGATAGTGGGGTAACGGGTGCAAGTGCGAGGGCTGGGATAGTGGGGTAACGGGTGCAAGTGCGAGGGCTGGGATAGTGGGGTAACGGGTGCAAGTGCGAGGGCTGGGATAGTGGGGTAACGGGTGCGAGGGCTGGGATAGTGGGGTAACGGGTGCAAGTGCGAGGGCTGGGATAGTGGGGTAACGGGTGCAAGTGCGAGGGCTGGGATAGTGGGGTAACGGGTGCAAGTGCGAGGGCTGGGATAGTGGGTAACGGGTGCAAGTGCGAGGACTGCATGTCATGGCATTGGATTATGAGAGTACTGTGAATGTTGCGGATGATGACTGTGTCAGATACGCGGATAGAAATTTGATATTTGGCGTTCCGCATTCAAAGAAAAATGTTTTTTCTTTATATAAATGTTTGAAAGTTTGCTTAATCTTTGTGGGAAATGAATGCTGCGAAAGCTGGCTTTTTATTCGGTGTGGGAAATGAGTGCTGCGAAAGCTGGCTTTTTATTCGGTGTGGGAAATGAGTGCTGTGAAAGCTGGCTTTTTATTCGGTGTGGGAAATGAGTGGTGTGAAAGCTGGCTTTTTATTCGGTGTGGGAAATGAGTGCTGTGAAAGCTGGCTTTTTATTCGGTGTGGGAAATGAGTGGTGTGAAAGCGGGCTTTTTATTCGGTGTGGGAAATGAGTGGTGTGAAAGCGGGCTTTTTATTCGGTGTGGGAAATGAGTGGTGTGAAAGCGGGCTTTTTATTCGGTGTGGGAAATGAGTGGTGTGAAAGCGGGCTTTTTATTCGGTGTGGGAAATGAGTGGTGTGAAAGCGGGCTTTTTATTCGGTGTGGGAAATGAGTGGTGTGAAAGCGGGCTTTTTATTCGGTGTGGGAAATGAGTGGTGTGAAAGCGGGCTTTTTATTCGGTGTGGGAAATGAGTGGTGTGAAAGCGGGCTTTTTATTCGGTGTGGGAAATGAGTGGTGTGAAGGTTGGAATTTGTTCGGAGCGAAAAGTGTGTGGAGTGAAGGTTGGAATTTGTTCGGTGCGGAAAGTGTGTGGAGTGAAGGTTGGAATTTGTTCGGAGCGGAAAGTGTGTGGAGTGAAGGTTGGAATTTGTTCGGAGCGGAAAGTGTGTGGAGTGAAGGTTGGAATTTGTTCGGAGCGGGAAATGTATAAAGAGATCTTGTATGTGTGTGTAATGTTTGGAGGGAAGGTCTTTGGTGTGTGTATGTGTGTGTAATGTTTGGAGGGAAGGTCTTTGGTGTGTGTGTGTGTGTAATGTTTGGAGGAAAGGTCTTTGGTGTGTGTGTGTGTGTGTGTAATGTTTGGAGGAAAGGTCTTTGGTGTGTGTGTGTAATGTGTAATGTTTGGAGGAAAGGTCTTTGGTGTGTGTGTGTAATGTGTAATGTTTGGAGGAAAGGTCTTTGGTGTGTGTGTGTAATGTGTAATGTTTGGAGGAAAGGTCTTTGGTGTGTGTGTGTAATGTGTAATGTTTGGAGGAAAGGTCTTTGGTGTGTGTGTGTAATGTGTAATGTTTGGAGGAAAGGTCTTTGGTGTGTGTGTGTAATGTGTAATGTTTGGAGGAAAGGTCTTTGGTGTGTGTGTGTAATGTGTAATGTTTGGAGGAAAGGTCTTTGGTGTGTGTTTGTAATGTGTAATGTTTGGAGGAAAGGTCTTTGGTGTGTGTGTGTAATGTGTAATGTTTGGAGGAAAGGTCTTTGGTGTGTGTGTGTGTGTGTGTGTGTGTGTGTGTAATGTGTAATGTTTGGAGGAAAGGTCTTTGGTGTGTGTGTGTGTAATGTGTAATGTTTGGAGGAAAGGTCTTTGGTGTGTGTGTGTGTAATGTGTAATGTTTGGAGGAAAGGTCTTTGGTGTGTGTGTGTGTAATGTGTAATGTTTGGAGGAAAGGTCTTTGGTGTGTGTGTGTGTAATGTGTAATGTTTGGAGGAAAGGTCTTTGGTGTGTGTGTGTAATGTGTAATGTTTGGAGGAAAGGTCTTTGGTGTGTGTGTGTGTAATGTGTAATGTTTGGAGGAAAGGTCTTTGGTGTGTGTGTGTGTGCGTGTTTGTGTAATTTTCAAATAGTGGCAGTTGGTAATTTGTCGAGAGAAAACAATGAACCTTGAAGTGTCAAAGCTGTCATCGAAATCAGACTTGTAAGAAATTTGCATGTCCTTGTTGGCATATTGTAACTGAAATAAAAAAAAACATTCTTTCGGTTGTTTGATATGTGTAATGAAATCGTGTCAATGAGAATGATGTATATGCAATTGGGGCAGGGGAATTTATATAGGTAGCATATGAAAGGAATTTTCATGCGCATATACTGGCATACTGTGGTGACTTTTTTTTTAATGTTTTAAAATATGAAGAATTTGTTAGAGAAAGCATGTTTGTTTTCTTTTATATTAAACGTTTTCTTATTTTTACGAAGCAAACTTATTCACGCTGCTGTATTTTACTTTATTGATAGAATTTTTCACTTTTAGTGTGTTTGTTTGTAATTGTAGTTTAGTGCAGTGTGTTCATTATATGCAAGAAGCAACTTCGATCATTTCGGACTTTTTATTTAGAAAATTTAGCATGTTACAATTTAAAGAGTTCTCTTTCTCGCATTGACTATCTAGAATGTTGTATATTTTATTTTGTATGTTGAGAACGTTTGTAATACTATGATGCATATTAAATTTTTCAGTATATTTAAAATTTAAAAATCGTTTGGAAAAGGATTGCATCTACTGTTGATTGCGTTGATACCGAAATATAATTTGCTATCGGTTTTTTTATGACTTGTCGATAAACAAATATGTTGGAAGGTTAAGGAATATCATGCAGACTGAAAAATATGCATTAAAAAGACATGGGAGACACCTAGATCGAACTAATTGTAGCCATCACATCTAAATTGCATTCATAAATATGGGGACCAAAAATCAATGGAAACGCTTTAGAAAAGTGAAATGCAAAAGAAATTACTCTTCCCTTATTAAAAAGATAAAGATAGTCTTTCTGTCCATAAAATAAATTTATTACAAAACCAGCGCTACACTGATGCTAAAATCTTGTATCATTTACCAAAATTTATTCTAGATTCGATTCGCTTTGGATTAAGAAAGTTTGACTTTTAAATTGTTATTAATGCTGAGATGAATGACAAGTATTCAAAGTGTAGTATTTATAAATGGGTTGTATCCATACTGTTAACCATTTTAATACATTCTGGAATATATTTTATCGTCAGTCTTTTCTGATATCTTCACAATAGATATACCAAAACATCAAGACTTCTCGCATATTCATGAAAATATTTTTCATAGCTGAAAAAACATTAAAAGGCCTTTAAGACACCAGAAACAAAAAAAAATCAGTCTTCATTCCCGAGTTGCGAAGTTACAATTACAGAAACGGAGACCAAAAATCGGAAACATTTCCGAGATAAAATATCAGGAGGAAATCAACTTTTCACGCCGTCTTAAAAGGATAATCAGTCTTTCTGGCCATAAAAATGAATTTATTGTCTATTTAGTATTGCATTATGAAATCCTGCATCTCTTGCCAAATTTTCTTCTGGAATCGATATGCTCTGATCGTATTAAACGTGATTAGAGAAAAAAATTTAACTACCATAAAGTTGGATTAATTGAGTTACATATCTTGATTAAGAAAAATTGGTTCTGATATTTTGAGTTCGAATTGTAAAATATGGAAGAGCGCATGACTTTTAAATTTAAAGGAAAGTCTTTGGTTCGGGATTTTGCGAGTTCGTCAATCTCCAAAAATCTAAATTCGAGAATTTCTCGGAATTTGTTCTAACTGTGACTAAAAATTGACGATTTCCAACACTGGTACAGAATTTGTGGATAATGCAGGGTGTTAGGATTGGAAATATTTATTACCTGAATCTGCTGGTTTTGAACTGTATCGGATGCCGTACAAATGTAAAGCCCAATATGGATTTTACATGGTCAAAGATTTAAATTTAACAGTAGATTTTAAATTAGCATGAAATAAGACAAGTCCTCGGATAAGTAGTTAGAATTTCAATTTATGTGATAAACATGTGAAAGAGGCTGTCTTGTTTGCGCTTTTATCTCAAGTTATAATATTTGAGCTAAACTCAAATTTCTATGTTCGTATTCTGAAAACACTGTGGAATTGGTCTTTCCAGAACTTGCTCGCATACTCTCTAATAAATTTGTCATGCCAGAGAATGCCTTATTGGCGTACAATAGGTACGAAATATTAACTTTTGGCACGTATTTAGCACTTTTACTGAATCTATCATGTTAATCTTGGCGAGTTATATGGCGATTAATTAGTAGCATGCGTTAATAACATCCATAAAATCGAATTTGTGCTTTAGGCACGTTTTTCTCAGTCGATTGAAACAAGAATTTGTGTAAAACTGCAATTATAATCACAAAATCCCATAACTAATTTGACATTTAATTTATTGCTTTTTTTGAATGAATGGGTTTACATGCTACTTAAAATGCAGACCGGCAGACAGTCAACCCATAGTTAGATTTGTCTCAAAATTTGACAGGTGTCTACACTATAGTGTTAAACCTATTTATTGAATTTCATCTATCTAGCTCTTCCTTTTGCAGTTAGGGTGTTAACTTATATTCAAAAAGCTGGACTTACTCTGAACAGATTTCGTTCAAAATTTGATAGAAATCTGGTACTAAGATCTTCTACCAAATTTCAACCGTCTAGATCAAATTTTTTTAGTCATCATTGTCACAGACAGACAGACATTTTTATGTTTTCCAAAAATGGATTTTTCGAAGGAGTGGAGGTCTGAAACGAGGAGTCCTCTAAATGTCGAGTTCGAATTTTTTGACTATTAATATACTTGCTCTAGTCTATACAAGAAAGTAAAATAAAAAAAAAAGTTTCCGCTGTAATTCGAAAAGTTCTGTCCTGCATCTTCTCAATTGTGCATCGGAATAGAAATGGCTACAAGTATACAATAATTCTTTAAATTTGTAACTCCATCTAATTTAAATAACACAGAAAGTAAGCCAAACTAAATTTTCTTGGACAATATTCATATCGAATAAATGATTTAGAAATCTTTTGAAATAAAATCATTTTGATTTTAATTGAACGATTTTCTAAAAGCAGATTGCATTTATTATATGAAAAATATAAATTCATTATTAGTATCAAAAAGTCTCAAAAGTGGAAGAACTAACCATAAAATCTTAGTATTTTCTAAATAACTTGATAATCTTTTTAATCCGTCAAATAATTTAGCAGACAGCTTGAGAAATACTGAATTCTATTTCGACTGAAAAGTAATCATTTCCAATATTAGGACACCCATTCAACTGGTGAATTGGCGAGTCTTTAAAAAAGTTAATTAAAAAGACTGAAAATTTATTTAAACAAATTAAATCCTCGTATTAGTAATTTCCTGAAATACCATTTAAATAGTATCATATCACTGAATTCCCCAAAATCATGTGGTCTTAATGTAGTTCAACATGACTCAAGAGGAACTAAATAACATTTCTGATCCATTGCTTGTAGAAAAAACAGAATCAATGAGAGATTTATCTGACAAATTTGTTGCCAAAACTAAGTAAATATCT
Organism: Argiope bruennichi; assembly: GCF_947563725.1. NCBI lineage: Eukaryota > Metazoa > Arthropoda > Arachnida > Araneae > Araneidae > Argiope > Argiope bruennichi. Next base: position 76,183,768 of record NC_079160.1, read on the forward strand.
TTAATATAAACTTATGGCACGTAATCATATACCATGTTAGATATGCATTAATAAGTTTTCTCAAAGTGAGCTGTAAGTACATCATCTTTAAATAAGTAGTTTCATTATTCAATATCAGTTTGGCGAGGCATGATGAAATGTTTTTTGTCTCACAAACTCCAAACTCGGAAGACAAGCTGAACCAAAGAAATTTATCGAAATGACAATCTTAGAAGTCTGTTTCGAACTGAATAGAATTCCATAAATCATTTGTGACATTTATGGCATTCTAATATTTCATCAGGTTCTCAGTTTCTTGGAGATTATACCTGAAATAATATATGTGGAAATGGTTCTCATATAATAGTGAAACCAGAAATAATTTTTGGTAATAAAAAATACAAGAAGGCACCAAATTTAATTAAAGAATTCTGGGCGAAAATACGAGCTAGAACAAATTTCGAAACATTGGGACATCGAACTCGGATCTGCACTGGATTTTTGTAAAGAATCCTAGTCGTAGCACTCACTTAAAAGCGGAATTCATTTCGATACTTGACTTTTAAAAACATTTAAAATGGTACTTTATTACTTCAACTGTTAGATGAATCGGAATGTATAGGGTTTTTTTCCTATCATTTTAGCGAATGACTTCGTTTTAACTCGTGTTCGATTCTAAATAGTTCACAGCACTCTAGAATTTTATAAAACTTCACTCAAGAAATCTAGAATCGATTCCTAAAGAACTGTGGTTTCAAACAAGAATTCCGGAATGATTTAAACCTTGAAAGAAAATATTTGAACCAAGTTATACTTTCTTCCTTAGTTTTATCTCGTTGAAAGACAGAAATCGTCATTTGTCAAGGATTCACTAGGAATTGCTGAAATCTGCAAGAGCAGAATGATGGCTCCCACAATTGTTCAATTTTCTAGTGAACTTAATTAACAAGACATTTTTTAAACTCTTATCTTCCTAGTTCCTTATCCAATATCGAATACAATCAGCTATTCAAGGTGAAGAGAAAAATGTTACGATTGAACAACAATGATTTTTATGCGAAGAACTAGGTAAGCTGCTGTATTTTGAAAATATTTAGGAAAGAGCAGTTCAATTTTAAAATGATAATCATTTGACTTGGAACATTTGATAATTCTAATTATTTTTTTAATTATGAAAGTAAACTTGTAATTTTTTATTGCACTATTTTTTTCTTTGATTCATATATATTCATTCAATTTAATCTGATTCTTCATATTTTAAATCGATTTCTATATATATGGAATATTCGTTCCACTCACAGCAATCTTCAGAGGGAAGCTCATGGCCGTATTATATCAAAGGCAAAAGGAACAACGTATTGGCTTCACAACTTTGGAATCTCTAGCTCTACAGATTTGCGATATTTCGTAAGTTTAATTTTATACCGTCATTTTATTATAAAGGTTATGCAACCAAACTTATTCAAATTGAAATCTACTAATGTTTAAATTAATTTTGGGACATTATTTTAAGGTTCCAAATTAGCACTTGTAATTCTTTTATAATTCTAAAATGTATAGTGCTTTATAACAGAAAAAATCTGATTTTATTATCAGTTATTTTGATTACGGTAAGTGATGCAATTTTTATAATTTTTGTTTAAAATCTTAAATTTTATTTGTGCTATTTTTTTTTCAGAAGCTATATTTTTTTTTTAAATCAACGTTTTCGGAAGTGATATGAAATTAAACTTTTTTTCTACTTTATTTTGTCAAAACTTTGCTCAGAAAAAATTTCAAATGATAATTAGGACTGTAACAAGTATATTCTAAAATTGAAATTTATATCAAGGTTAAATTAAAAATTTGATTTTGAACATGGGAAGGCTTTCTAGAGTAACATTGCTAAGGAACTTAAGAATAACTTGGAGAAGCTATACGATTAAAGATATTATTTTGCGCTGCTTTTTAAAATCTTTCTGAAAATAATTTCAGCTACAGAAGTCGAATTATGCAAGGAGAACAAATTAACAGGAAGTTTCTTATAATTGTTCATTTCATTTATGATAAATTACAAGCATTCTATTTTTCCAGATAAATCGGTAAGTTACTGAAATATTTCTGGGCATTTGTTACATCTCAATCTACGAGAGTGAAGGAAAGGGACCGAGAGATGAAGAGAATGCTCTAAATGGCAGGCGGTTAGACCTACAGCAAGGAATATTTTACATCTGTACTTCGGAAAATAAAATTAGGTACCTCGAAGCGATTTTTAAAAAAATATTTAGTACAAATTAAGAATTTCTGCATCCAACTACAGAATATTGCACAAAAATAATTTTCCTGAATTCTGGCAAATTTTAAAATACTTTTTGCCCAATTTCAAGCAGTTGATTATTACCCTGAAATTCACACCATTTTCTTTATCTTATCAAATATTTAACCGCTTGAGTTTCTTCCATTATTGAAGACAAGACATTTTGTTTAATATCGTGTTTCTTACAAGAGGAATAACTGAAGTAACCGTACCACGAATTTCAAAAATTGATCTGGACTTTCGTTTTAACAGTGCATGTTATTATGAAAATAGTTTTCATTATAAAGATTCATTCACAATAAACAGAACTTAAGATAGTTAAAAATCACAATTTAAAGTGGATCAATTTGGAGGAATCGTGGACATGAAGTTGTATCTAAATGTTTAACAGAAATTAAATCTGAACTATGTGTCCGGAGAATCATGTCGTCAAAAGTGCTGTTTCATAATATTAAATGTATGAATTCATATTTAGTCTCTCTAAATCTTTTTCTTTTTCAGATCTAACTAGGTGGTATCATGTTTTGCTGTGAATATAGTCAAAAGGATTTTAAACTGATTCTAAGCTCTTCTTGGAATCCCAAGCCTTTGCAAGAATGTAAGAGAATATCCAACACCACTTTTAGCTGAAAACAAACTTACTTCTTGAGTGTAAAAATGCGATATTCCTTATAGATAAGTCCATTTGATTGCAGATTTTAAGGTCGCGAACAATTTGATGTATTAATTTGAAATACTATTAGACGTCAAATGTTTCAAACTTCCTTTGTCACCTTCTGCGATATTGAAACTTAATCGTTTGTTTCCTCGGATTCTTGCAAAATTCTTTATCAAAGAGTTTCAAGTGCATTGCAAAACCTTGATGGAAGATTGATACATTGTTATAAAAATACTTAATCATTTTCCGTACACCAGTGCGTTTTGATTATCTAAAATTGAGAAACAAAGTATATTTTGATTATCTAAAATGATATTCAAATATTTCCATCTAACATTTATTGCTTGAAAATGTCGGCTTAAAATAGCGATATTATTTCGTTGAAATACTGAAAGGATAGGAGAAACCTAAATATGTGATTTTGGTATTGCAAAATAAACTCGAATAGTAATGAAGCAATCGATCATTTCAAACTTCTGGAGAAGTCTGAAAATGCAATTTTGACTTTGGAAAAATAACCTTAATCAGTAATGTAACAATCGTTTCAGAATCCTACCATTTTAACATTCATCGAGTCTAATTCTTGCTTATGCTATTTTGTTCCTCATAAACAACGAAGTTTCAGAAATATTTCAGTCATTAGAGGTTCAAAAAATAACTTATTGTATTTACAAAATCTATTACCTATGCCTAACTGATTTGCTTTTAATCAGATGTACCCATTGTATATGAATTTTATTGATGAAATAACATTTTCATTAAGAACTGCATTTACGACTACGAAGATACAGTAATGATAAACAGTATTTAAGCTTTGAACAACGAATGTCTTTCCTCCCTGAATTTTATCCCCCCTCCCCGAACACCTTCACTGCCATGGAGATCACCGGTAACAATCGGGCCCATATAAATTACATTGATTGCTGCTCTGAATTTCTTGCAATGTGTTAATTTTCTTGTTTATATTACGTTCTCTGTCTTTTATTGCTGTATCTGGTGACTGGAATAAGATTTTAATAAAATATTTTAACCTGAATTGATAAAATGTTTAGAATATTAATGCTGTTATATTCTTATATATGTAAATATAAATTCTTTTAAATATTTTATAATTTTAATAAGGAGAATAGATATCGCAATCTGGAGTAATACAGGCCTCTAAAGAAGCCCGTCTTCGACTCTAAATGCCGAGTTTGTCGGTATTTCCGTATCTCAAGAACCCACTCAGTCTCTACCCAAAGGTTACTGATGGGTGAATTCAAGTATTTATGTAAAAAAAAATTCGACTCAACTTCGTTTAAAATATTGTGGGAGATATTTCCGTTTGAATATTTTAATATACCGAACAGTTATATTTTGCCCTAGACTGATATTCTCTGGCATTTGTTGAATTTTATATTAAACGTTAGTGATTGAATTTATAGAACAAGCAACTCCATTTTTCGTTCGCAATGATTAACTTATAAACTTTGCTTTTCAGCTGCACTGCCTTATAGAAACAATTGTTCAATGTCGAGCGAGTCCAGATTATCTTGTCCGGTATTCAAACCATTATGAATGTGATTTCAAGACATACTGATGAAATCTGCCGCATAAAGGTGAACACTTTACAAGAGGAAGGCTCAGAATTCTTGCAACTGGCCTGTGAAATCATCAATGCTCTCATGATGCAATGCTGCTTCGAACAGTGCAGAAACTTTCTTCCCAATCGCATTTCAATGTACAAGTAAGACTACATGATTCCAGTTGTTCTACACATCCAATTTCAAAATTAAGTAGATTAATAAAAAGTCAGGCTACTGTAACATACGAATCTGGAGTATTCTAAAAATTTCTCAGTTAATTATTTAATGACTGAAAAATAATCTCAAATTTATCAGCTGAAAGGATGCCCGTGTGTAGGAAATGATTCCTTTTACAGCTGAAACAAAATTCAGTATTTCTCACGCGTTTCTCAGTTAAACTGATTCGATTATTTTGCATAAAGATATTTTTCTTTATTTAATAGCAATTTCATAGTTGAATTACTTCACAGGCGTTTCTTGTTGACATTCCCCCCCCCACTCCCCCTCCACTCTGGCAATAAATTGTCAAATCATTTTTAATTTTCTATCCTGAACGAGCGGAAGTTTATCATTTGAGCCTCCAGATGTTTCGAGTTTATTTTTTAAGCATGTTTCTCATTTGCATTAAAACATATTCTTTTTTAATGATTAAAGGATATCTGAAATAGAGTTAAACAAATAATTCTATAGAATGCGATATGTGACACCATAAACGAAAATGGTTAACAAAAACTATAAAAAGCCGAGGAAACTAAGTGCTACTAAATATTTGCGTTTTGATTTGGGGTAATAATGACTATGAAAAGGATAATGATCTAGTTGTAAGGATAAAATTCATCAGATTATTTTAAAAAGATATTTCAAACACAATTAATATACTTAATGAACAAGGCAGATGTCGCAGTTTCAAATCTAAAGAAAAGATATAAAGTAAACTTTAAATCAACTTCGAACTGTAATTTTAGATTGCCATCAGTTATTAATTAAATTGCAGTATTATTTAGGTTATTTAAGGTACTAATTCCAAAACCAGTTATTCCCGGTACATGAAACAGGTAGGTGATTTTGAGATATTTACGAAATTACCAAATTTCTAATCAAGCTTTTCGATAGGTTGCAGCGTCCTGCAATATTCCATATTTTTATTTAAACTCAGAGCATCAGATTCTCGTAGATGAGTCCATTTTTTATGGGCCCATTATAGGATCGATGTAGGGTCCTGAATCGTTTGATTTATGGTAGTTAAAGCTTGTCTCTAGTCAAATTTAATGAGATAAACACGAATCCATTTCAGAAAAAAATTTAGTAAGTAGAACTGAATCGGCAATAAATTATTTTATGACCAGAATGATATATCATTATCCTTTTTAGACGGCGAGAAAGGTTAATTTCACTCGGATGTTTTGTCATCTCTGGAATATGTGCACTGATTTTTGAACGCCTTTTCTGTATTTGTAACTCAGGAATGAAGACTGATTTTTGTTGGTTTCTCGTGTCTCGAAGGACTTTTTAATGCTTATTTTTTCAGCCATGGAAAATATATTTGCATGAATATGTGTGACTTTCCGATATTTTTGTGCATCTGTTTTACAAGTATCAGGAAACTCGGACGATAGAATATTTTCCAAAATGTATTAAAATGGTTAGTAGTGTGAATATAACCTATTGATAAACATTTTTTGAATTTCTCGTCTATCTTTGCGTAAATAACGATTCAATAGTTAAAATTTTTTGAATTCTAAAAGTTAAGAAACTTTTTAATGTTTCGAAAATATTAAGTTATTTAAAGGACGGTTTCCCCTTTAAATAAGTTTTTAAATGCCCATTTATTAGGTATAAATGCAGTAAAAATTAAAAATTTTAAATAATATTAAAACATTTTCTTAAACTTCTAATTTGTAAATTTTTTGGAAACTTGTAAAAAATTCTTTCTGAAATTCCCCACCAGGTTTTGCCGCTGATATGAAATAAACATAACTAATAAATGAAACTGAGAATTGAGTTTTAAAAAAATTTTAAGTGTTATCTCGGAAAAAGTGGGTATTTTCAAAATTCTAATACATAGAATGCAAATGAAAGTCTTAAATTCGTTAATCTCAAATATAAAAATTTAATTATAGATATATATAAATGGATAACTCTTATTACATTTATGCAGCTGAAAGTTTATAAAAATTTATTGTGTATTTAGCATTAGACTTCTTCAATGTCTAGTACGTTCACTTTCTTGAATATGGGTTGGGGATGAAAGGAAATACACAAATAATCGAATGTCCAATCGTACGATAAAATACATGATGCAAATGACAAGTTTATTCTTTTTGCATTTTCTCTTGAAATATTTTATCGTAAATATCTCCAAACGTAATTTTTTTCGTATATCGTCAGAACTGCAATTTTAAAAAGTTTGGCATTAAGAACTCCCTAACATACATGATTTTCATCAAATTACATTCATAATTTGTATTGGAAGATTGTCCTCACTGCATTGAATCAGTATCTGCCCATTATATGCCATCAATCTATCTCAACCAAAGAACGAATTCATTTTTGTGTGATTCAACATGGACAAGAAATGGGCGTCGCATACTTCCATATTAAAATAAATGCAAGTGACTTCGTGGGGAGTAGAATTTTAATGGGATATGTAAACCAAGGATCGAGTTGTACATATAGGATAATTAGTATTTGCCGTGTAGAATTGCAAGTTTTTGTGCGCTGAATCTGCAGAGCTGTTATTCTACAATTTCTAGAAAATTCTTTCATATGAACCTCGTGAGATACCCATAGAATTCGCTATGAAGTGTTTTGTGAAAACTAAAATATGATTAAAATATAATAAAAGTAGTCTGAATTGCATCGATGAGAGGGATTTATTGAGGGTTAATAACACGAAGGATATAACATGTATATTTTAACATAAAATATATAGTTAATAATCCTATGGAAGCTATTAACTCTGCTAGTTGAAGTGTGGGATAGCTCATAGTAATACAATAATATCCAACAAAACCATAGTCATGGCACGTAATATAAGAACCGAAAATTGAAATTGCAATGTATGAAACATTTATTTTGGCTGCGACCATCGAGTGGAGAAGTTCAAGATTGAGAATTATGTGGAGTTTTGTCGTAGCAGTGGGTCGTATGTAGAAGTTTGTAGACAGTAAGTCGATGTAATGGCGATTGTGTGGACACTTGCTGATAGCAGGTTCGTGGCAGTGATAACGGGTGCAAGTGTGTGAAATGGGATAGAGGCTGTGGGTAATATGTGGACTGCATGTCATGGCATTGCATTATGAGTGTACTGTGAATGTTGAGGACGATGGCCGTGTCAGATATGTGATTAGAAATTTGATATCTGGCGTTACGCATTCAATGAAAAATGTTTCATTGTTCTAAATGCTTGAAACTTCGCTTTATCGGTGTGGGAAATGAGTGGCGTGAAGGCTGGATTTTTTTTTTTTCAGGAGCGGGAAATGAGTGGTGTGAAGGCTGGATTTTTTTTTTTTTCAGGAGCGGGAAATGAGTGGTGTGAAGGCTGGATATTTTTTTTCAGGAGCGGGAAATGAGTGGTGTGAAGGCTGGATTTTTTTTAAGGAGCGGGAAATGAGTGGTGTGAAGGCTGGATTTTTTTTTTCAGGAGCGGGAAATGAGTGGTGTGAAGGCTGGATTTTTTTTTTTTTTTCAGGAGCGGGAAATGAGTGGTGTGAAGGCTGGATTTTTTTTTTTCAGGAGCGGGAAATGAGTGGTGTGAAGGCTAGATTTCTTTTTTTTTATCAGGAGCGGGAAATGAGTGGTGTGAAGGCTGGATTTTTTGTCTGGAGCGGAAAATGTATGGACGGGAGGACTTTTGTGTGTGTGTGTGTGTGTGTGATATTTGGAGGGAAGGTCGTGCGTGTGTGTGTGATATTTGGAGGGAAGGTCGTGCGTGTGTGTGTGATATTTGGAGGGAAGGTCGTGCGTGTGTGTGTGATATTTGGAGGGAAGGTCGTGCGTGTGTGTGTGATATTTGGAGGGAAGGTCGTGCGTGTGTGTGTGATATTTGGAGGGAAGGTCGTGTGTGTGTGTGTGTGTGATATTTGGAGGGAAGGTCGTGTGTGTGTGTGATATTTGGAGGGAAGGTCTGATAGTCTGTCCCACGCTGTATAATATTCACTTGCTATCAGTTGGTAATTTGTGAAGGGAGAATTTTGTGAACATCGAATTATCAAAGCTGTGATTAAAACCAGACTTGTAAGAAATTTGCATGGGCCTGTTGGCACATTGTAACTGAAATCAAGGAAAATATTCTTTCGGTTGTTTGATATGTGTCATGAGATTGTCAGTGAGAATGGTGTATATGAACATAAGGCAATTGGGTTGGGGTAATTTATATAGGTAGCATATGAAATGAACTTTTATGCGCATATACTGGCATATTGTAATGAATGTTATTTTGATTGTTTTGAAATATGAAGGATTTGTTAGAAAAAGCATGTTTGTTTTTCTTTTATATTAAACGTTTTCTTATTTTTACGAAGCAAACTTATTCACGCTGCTGCATTTTACTTTATTGATAGAATTTTTCACTTTTAGCGTGTTTGTAATTCTGGTAGTTTAGTGCAGTGTGTTCATTATATGCAAGTAGAAGCAACTTCTATCATTTCGGACTTTTTATTTAGAAAATTTCGCATAAAAGAATTTAACGAGTTCTCGTTTTTTGAATTGCCTATTCTATTTAGAATGTTGTATCTTTTATTTTGTATGTCGATGCCGTTTATAATACTATAATGAATATTAAATTTTTCGATGTATTCAAAGTTTAAAAATCATTTGGAAAAGGATTGCCTCTGCTGTTGACTGCGTTGATACTGGAATATAATTTGCTATCAGTGTTTTGACTTCTCGATGAATAAATACGTTGGAAGGTTGATAAATTTCATACAGACTGAAAAATATGCATTAAAAAGACAAGGGAGACAACTAGATCGAACTAACTGTAGCCTTCACATCCAAGTTGCATTCATAAATATGAGGACCAAAAATCATCGGAAACGCTTCAGAAAAGTCAAATGCGAAAGAAATTACTCTTCCCCTATTAAAAGGATAAAGATAGTCTTTCTGTCCATGAAATAAATTAATTACAAAACCAGCGCTAAACTGATGCTTAAATCCTGTATCACTTTCCAAAATTTATTCTAGATTCGATTAGCTTTGGATTAAGAAAGTTTGACTTTTAAATTGTTATTAATGCAAAGATGAACGACAAATTATTCAATGAATATTCATAAAAGGGTTATATCCATACTGTTAAGAATTTTAATATATTCTGGAAAATATTTTTTCGTCAGTCTTTCCTGATACCTGTGAAATCGATACGCAAAACATCAATATTTCTCGCATATTCATGCAAATATTTTCCATAGCTGCATTTAAAAAGTCTTTAAGGCACTATACAAAAAAAATCATTCTTCTTTCATGAGTTGCCAGGTTACAATTTCAGAAAAGAAGACCAAAAATTGGTGGAAACATTCCAGAGATAAAGCACCAGAATGAAATCAACTTAAAGGGATAATCAATGTCTTTCTGGCCATAAAACGAATTTATTACCTATTTAGTATTGCATTATTAAATCCTGCATCTCTTGCCAAATTTTCTTCTGGAATCGATATGCTCTGATTTTATTAAACTTGATTAGAGAAAAAATTTAACTACCATAAAGTTGGATTCATTTAGTTATATATCTCGATTAAGAAAAATTGGTTCTGATATTTTGAGTTCAAATTTTAAAATATGGAAGAGCGCATGACTTTTAAATTTAACGGAAAGCCTTTGTTTCGGGATTTTGCGAGTTCGCGTAACTCCAAAAATCTAAATTCGAGAATTTCTCGGGATTTGTTCCAGCTGTGACAGTTTCCAACACTGGCTCGAGCTGATGGTGCAGAATTTGTGGATATTGCACGGTGTTATGGTTGGAAATATTTATTTTCTGAATCTGCTGGTTTTGAACTGTACCGGATACCATACACATCCAAAGCCCGATTTTAGATGGTCAAAAATTTAACGTTTGATTTTAAATTAGCATGAAATAAGACAAGTCCTCGGATAAGCAATTTAAATCTAAATTTCAATTTATTTGATAAACATGTGAAATAGGCTGTCGTGTGTGAGCTTTTATCTCAAGTTATAATGTTTGAGCTAAATTCAAATTTGACAAAATCAAACAAGAATTTGACGTAAAACTGCAATTATAATTACAAAATCCCATAACTAATTTGACATATTTAATTTATTGCTTTTTTTTGAATGAATGTGTTTACATGCTACTTAAAATGCAGACCGGCAGACAGTCAACCCATAGTTAGATTTGTCTCAAAATTTGACAGGTGTCTACACTATAGTGTTAAACCTACTTACTGAATTTCATCAATCTGGCTCTCTTCCTTTTGCAGTTAGCGTGTTAAATTATATTCAAAAAGCTGGACTTACTCTGAACAGATTTTGTTCAAAATTTGATAGAAATCTGGTATTAAGATCTTCTACCAAATTTCAACCGTCTAGTTCAAATTTTTTTAGTAATCATTGTCACAGACAGACGGACATTTTTATGTTTTCCAAAAATGGAGTTTTCGAATGAGTGGAGGTCTGAAATGAGGAGAGTCCTCTAAATGTCGAGTTCGAATTTTTTGACGATTAATATACTTTCTCTAGATTATACAAGAAAGTAAAATAAAAAAATGTTTCCGCTCTAATTTGGAAAGATCTGTCCTGCATCTTCTCAATTGTGCATCGAAATTGAAATGGCTACAAGTATACAATAATTCCTTAAATTTGTAACTCCATCTAATTTGAATAACACAGAAAGTAAGCCAAACTGAATTTTCTTGGACAATACTAATATCGAATAAATGCTTTAGAAATCTTTTGAAATAATAAAATTATTTTGATTTTAATTGAACGACTTTCTAAAAGCAGATTGCATTTATTATATGGAAAATATAAATTCATTATTAGTATCAAAGTCTCAAAATTGGAAGAACTAACCATAACATCTTAGTATTTTCTAAATAACTTGATAATCTTTTTAATCTGTCAAATGATTTAGCAGACAGCTTGAGAAATACTGAATTCTATTTCGACTGAAAAGTAATCATTTCCAATATTAGGACACCTATTCAACTGGTGAATTGGCGAGTCTTTAAAATAGTTAATTAAAAAGACTGAAAATTTATTTAAACAATTTAAATCCTCGTATTAGTAATTTCCTGAAATACCATTTAAATAGTATCATATCACTGAATTCCCCAAAATCATGTGGTCTTACTTAATGTAGTTCACCATGACTCAAGAGGAACTAAATAATATTTCTGATCCATTGCTTGTAGAAAAAAAAGAATCAATGAGAGATTTAACTGACAAATTTGTTACCAAAACTAAGTAAATATCTTTAATATAAACTTATGGCACGTAATCATATACCATGTTAGATATGCATTAATAAGTTTTCTCAAAGTGAGCTGTAAGTACATCATCTTTAAATAAGTAGTTTCATTATTCAGTATCAGTTTGGCGAAAATGATGAAATGTCTTTTGTACCATAAACTCCATACTCGGAAGACAAGCTGAACCAAAGAAATTTAGCGAAATGACAATATTAGAAGTCTGTTTCGAACTGAATAGAATTCCATTAATTATTTGTGACATTTATGGCTTTCAAATATTTCATCAGGTTCTCAGTTACTTAGAGATTATACCTGAAATAAAATATGTGGAAATGGTTCTCATAGAAATAATGAAACCAGAAAAAATTGTTTGGTAATAAAAAAAAAATCATGAAGATCCAAAATTTGATTAAAGAACTCTGAGCAAAAACACGAGCTAGAACAAATTTCGAAACATTTTAACATCGAACTCGGATCTGCACAGAATTTTTGTAAAAAGTCTAAGTCGTAACAGTCACTTAAAAGCGGAATTCATTTCGATACTTGACTTTTAAAAACATTTAAAATGGCACTTTATTACTTCAACTGTTAGATGAATCGGAATGTATAGGGTTTTTTTCCTATCATTTTAGCGAATGACTTCGTTTTAACTCGTGTTCGATTCTAAATAGTTCACAGCACTCTAGAATTTTATAAAACTTCACTCAAGAAATCTAGAATCGATTCCTAAAGAACTGTGGTTTCGAACAAGAATTCCTGAATGATTTAAACCTTGAAAGAAAATATTTGAACCAAGTATACTTTCTTCCTTAATTTTATCTCATTGAAAGAAATCGTCATTTGTCAAGGATTCACTAGGAATTACTGAAATCTGCAGGAGCAGAATAATGGTTCCCACATTTGCTCATTTTTCTAGTGAACTTAATTAACATGACATTTTTTAAACTCTTATCTTCCTAGTTCCTTATCCAATATCGAATACAATCAGCTATTCAAGGTGAAGAGAAAGATGTTACGATTGAACAACAAGGATTTTTATGCGAAGAACTAGGTAAGCAGCTGAATTTTGAAAATATTTAGGAAAAAGCAGTTAAATTTTAAAATGATAATCATTTGACTTGGAACATTTGATAATTCTACCTATTTTTTTAATTATGAAAGTAAACTTGTAATTTTTTATTGCACTATTTTTTTAATCTGATTCTTCAGAATTTAAATTGATTTCTTATATAATATTATATGGAATATTCGCTCCACTCACAGCAATCTTCAGAGGGAAGTTCATGGCCGTATTATAACAAAGGCAAAAGGAGCAACCCAGAGGCTCCACAACTTTGGAATCTCTAGCTCTACAGATTTGCGATATTTTGTAAGTTTAATTTTATACCGCTATTTTATTATAAAGGTTATGCAACCAAACTTATTCAAATTAAAATCTACTACTGTTTAAATTAATTTTGGGACGTTATTTTAAGATTCCAAATTAGTACTTGTCATTCTTTTTTTATAATTCTAAAATATATAGTGCTTTATAACAGAAAAAAAAATCTGATTTTATAATCAGTTGTTTTGATTACGGTAAATGATGCAATTTTTCTAATTTTTGTTTAAAATCTTAAATTTTATTTGTGCTATTTTTTTTCAGAAGCTATATTTTTTTAAATCAACGTTTTCGGAAGTGATATGAAATTGAACTTCTTTTTCTACTTTATTTTGTCAAAACTTTGCTTAGAAAAAAATCCAAATGATAATTAGGACTGTAACAAGTATATTCTAAAATTGAAATTTATATCGAGGTTAAATTAAAAATAATTTGATTTTGAACATGGGAAGGCTTTCTAGAGTAACATTGCTAAGGAACTTAAGAATTACCTGGAGAAGCTATACGATTAAAGATATTATTTTGCGCTGCATTTTAAAATTTTTCTGAAAATAATTTCAGCTACAGAAGTCGAATTATGCAAGGAGAACAAATTAACAGGAAGTTTCTTATAATTGTTCTATTCATTTATGATAAATTACAAGCATTCTATTTTTCCAGATAAATCGGTAAGTTACTGAAATATTTCTGGGCATTTGTTACATCTCAATCTACGAGAGTGAAGGAAAGGGACCGAGAGATGAAGAGAATGCTCTAAATGGCAGGCGGTTAGACCTACAGCAAGGAATATTTTACATCTGTACTTCGGAAAATAAAATTAGGTACCTCGAAGCGATTTTTTTAAAAATATTTAATTACAAATTAAGAATTTCGGCATCCAACTACATAATATTATTGCACAAAAATAATTTTCCTGAATTCTGGCAAATTTTAAAATACTTTTTGCCCAATTTCAAGCAGTTGATTATTACCCTGAAATTCACATCATTTTCTTTATCTTATCAAATATTTAACCGCTTGAGTTTCTTCCATTATTGAAGACAAAAGACATTTTGTTTAATATCGTGTTTCTTACAAGAGGAATAACTGAAGTAACAGTACCACGAATTTCAAAAATTGATCTGCACTTTCGTTTTAACAGTGCATGTTATTATGAAACTAGTTTTCATTATAAAGATTCATTCACAATAAACAGAACTTAAGATAGTTAAAAATCACAATTTAAAGTCGATAAATTTGGAGAAATCATGGACATGAAGTTGTATCTAAATGTTTAACAGAAATTAAATCTGAACAATGTGTCCGGAGAATCATGTCGCCAAAAGTGCTTTTTCATAATATTAAATGTATGAATTCATATTTAGTCTCTCTAAATCTTTCTTTTTCAGATCTAACTAGGTGGCATCATGTTTTGCTGTGAATATAGTCAAAAGGATTTTAAACTGATTCCAAGCTCTTCTTGGAATCCCAAGCCCTTGCAAAAATGTAAGAGAATATCCAACACCACTTTTAGCTGAAAACAAACTTACTCGTTGAGTGTAAAAATATGATATTCCATATAGATAGTCCATTTGATTGCAGATTTTAAAGTGGCGAACAGTTTGATGTATTAATTTGAAATACTATTAGACGTCAAATGTTCCAAAAACGTCTTTTGTCACCTTCTGCGATATTGAAACCTAATCGTTTGTTTCCTCGGATTCTTGCAAAATTCTTTATCAAAGAGTTTCAAGTGCATTGCAAAACCTTGATGGAAGATTGATACATTGTTATAAAAATACTTAATCATTTTCCGTACACCAGTGCGTTTTGATTATCTAAAATTGAGAAACAAAGTATATTTTGATTATCTAAAATGATATTCAAATATTTCCATCTAACATTTATTGCTTGAAAATGTAGGCTTAAAATAGCGATATTATTTCGTTAAAATTCTGAAAGGATAGGAGAAACCTAAATATGTAATTTTGGTATTGCAAAATAAACTCGAATAGTAATGAAGCAATCAATCATTTCAAACTTCTGGAGGAGGCTGAAGATGCAATTTTGACTTTGGAAAAATAACCTTAATCAGTAATGTAACAATTCTTTCAGAATCCTACCATTTTAACATTCATCGGGTCGAATTTTCGCTTATGCTATTTTTCTCCTCATAAACAACGAAGTTTCAGAAATATTTCAGCCATAAGTAGTTGAGAAAATAACTTATTGTATTTACAAAATCTATAACAATGGCCTAGCTGATTTGCTTTTAACCAGATGTACCCACTGTATAAGAATTTTCTTAAG
The DNA here is from genome assembly GCF_947563725.1 of Argiope bruennichi. Classification (NCBI taxonomy): domain Eukaryota; kingdom Metazoa; phylum Arthropoda; class Arachnida; order Araneae; family Araneidae; genus Argiope; species Argiope bruennichi. The sequence continues at coordinate 76,199,360 of NC_079160.1, forward strand.
TAACATTGGTATTAAGAACTGCATTTACGATCACGAACATATAGTAATGATAAACAGTATTTAAGCTTTGAACAACGAATGACTTTACTTGCTAAATCGGATCCCCCCCCCGAACACCTTCACTGCCATGGAGATCACCAGTAACAATCGGACCCATATAAAATAATTGTAAGAAATTCAGAGCAGCAGTCAATGTGTCAGTTTTCTTGTTTCTATTGGGCTTTTCGTCTTTTATTGCTGTGTATATTTACTGGAATAAGATTTTAACAAAATATTTGGACCTGAATTGATAAAATGTTTAGAATATTACTGCTGTTATATTCTTATACATGTAAATATAAATTCTTTTAAATATTTTATAATTTTAATATATTAAATTCTTTTAAATCAATTATTGCCCATGATATATTTATAAAGCTTTTTTAAAAATTATATATTTATTCAATTTCATTTTGTTTGAAATTTTTTGTATATAAATTGATATGCCCATAAATGTAATAAGAATTGCACTCGTCATAAAATGAAGACTAAAATTTGCAATTGTATGTAATCTCGTTAATTTTTGAAACTTTTACGAAATGGAATTCATGAAGTCAAAGAATTTATTTTTGTATAGCTGTCGAATAAGTGATTTTAATATTGTACATCTACAATTTTAATTATAGTAAAAGCATGGTGAAGAATATATTCATTGTTTTAAGACATTAAACTTTTTTTGTATATCAGTTAGATTCTAGATCCACTTCAGTGATATTCTGGACTAAGTAAATTCTGTATTTTGAATTCTTCTATACTCTAACTATTCTGAACGAAATTAGTTATTTGAAGAAATTAATTCATATTTTATAATTTTAATACGGAGAATAGATATCGCAATCAGGAAAAATACATATCTCCAAAGAAGACCGTCTACGACTCTAAATGCAGAGTTTGTCGCTGTTTCCGGAACTCAAGAACCCACTCAGTCTCTACCTGAAGGTTCCTGATGCATTAATGCGAATGAAAGCGTATATGTAAACAAATTTAGAATCAACTTCATTTAAAATATCGTGGGATATATTTCCGTTTGAATATTTTAATATACCGAACAGTTACATTTTGCCCTAGACTGATATTCCCTAGCATATGTTGAATTTTATATTAAATGTTAGTGATTGAATTTATAGAACAAGCAACTATATTTTTCGTTCGCAATGATTAACTTATAAACTTTGCTTTTCAGCTGAACTGCCTTATAGAAACAATTGTTCAACGTCGAGTGAGTCCAGGTTATCTACTTCTTGTCCGGTATTCAAACCATTATGAATGTGATTTCAAGACATACTGATGAAATCTGCCGATTAAGGGTGAACACTTTACAAGGAGGCTTAGAATTCATGAAACTGGCCTGTGAAATCATCAATGCGCTCATGATGCAATGCTGCTTCGAATAGTGCAAAAACTTTCTTCCCAGTCGCATTTCAACGTGAAAGTAAGACTACATGATTCCAGTTGCTCTACACATCCAATTTCAAAATTAAGTAGATTAATAAAAAGTCAGGCTACTGTAACATACGAATCTGGAGTATTCTAAAAATTTCTCAGTTAATTATTTAATGACTGAAAAATAATCGCAAATTTATCAGCTGAAAGGATGCCCGTGTGTAGGAAATGATTCCTTTTACAGCTGAAACAAAATTCAGTATTTCTCACGCGTTTCACAGTTAAACTGATTAGGTTATTTTGTGTAAAGATATTTTTTTATTTAATAGCAATTTCATAGTTGAATTACTTCACAGGCGTTTCTTGTGTTCGTCCCTAATTAATTTTTTAGACATTCCCCCCACTCCCCCTCCACTCTGGCAATAAATTGTCAAATCATTTTTAATTTTCTATCCTGAACGAGCGGAAGTTTATCATTTGAGCCTCCAGATGTTTCGAGTTTATTTTTTAAGCATGTTTCTCATTTGCATTAAAACATATTCTTTTTTAATGATTAAAGGATATCTGAAACAGAGTTAAACAAATCATTCTATAGAATGCGATATGTGACACCATAAACGAAAATGGTTAACAAAAACTATAAAAAGCCGAGAAACTAAGTGCTACTAAATATTTGCGTTTTGATTTGGGGTAATAATGACTATGAAAAGGATAATCTAGTTGTAAGGATAAAATTCATCAGATTATTTTAAAAAGATATTACAAATACAATTAATATACATAATGAACAAGGCAGACGTCGCAGTTTCAAATCTAAAGAAAAGATATAAAGTAAACTTTAAATCAACTTCGAACTGTAATTTTAGATTGCCATCAATTATTAATTAAATTGCAGTATTATTTAATTATTTAAGGAACTAATTCCAAAACCAGTTATTCCCGGTAGATGAAACAGGTAGGTGATTTTGAGATATTTACGAAATTACCAAATTTCTAATCAAGCTTTTCGATAGGTTGCAGCGTCCTGCAATATTCCATATTTTTATTTAAACTCAGAGCATCAGATTCTCGTAGATGAGTCCATTTTTTATGGGCCCATTATAGGATCGATGTAGGGTCCTGAATCATTTGATTTATGACAGTAAAATCTTCTCTCTAGTCAAATTTAATAAGATCAAAACGAATCCATTCCAGAAAAAGATTGAGTAAGTAGTACTGAATCGGCAATAAATTATTTTGCGGCCAGAATGATGTATCATTATCCTTTTTAGACGGCGAGAAAGGTTAATTTCACTCGGATGTTTTGTCATCTCTGGAATATGTGCACTGATTTTTGGTTGCCTTTTCTGTATTTGTAACTCAGGAATGAAGACTGATTTTTGTTGGTTTCTCGTGTCTCGAAAGACTTTTTAATGCTTATTTTTTCAGCCATGGAAAATATATTTGCATGAATATGTGAGACTTTCCGATAATTTTGTGCATCTGTTTTGCAGGTATCAGGAAACTCGGACAATAGAATATTTTCCAAAATGTATTAAAATGGTTAATAGTGTGAATATAACCTATTGATAAACATTTTTTGAATTTCTCGTCTATCTTTGCGTAAATAACGATTCAATAGTTAAAATTTTTTGAATTCTAAAAGTTAAGAAACTTTTTAATGTTTCGAAAATATTAAGTTATTTAAAGGACGGTTTCCCCTTTAAATAAGTTTTTAAATGCCCATTTATTAGGTATAAATGCAGTAAAAATTAAAAATTTTAAATAATATTAAAACATCTTAAATTTCGAAACAAGTTTTTTTGGAAACTTGTAAAAAATTCTTTCTGAAATTCCCCCCAGGTTTTGCCGCTGATATGAAATAAACATAACTAATAAATGAAACTGAGAATTGAGTTTAAAAAAAATTTTAAGTGTTATCTCGGAAAAAGTGAGTATTTTCAAAATTCTAATGCATAGAGAACAAATGAAAGTCTTAAATTCCTTAATCTCAAATATAAAAATTTAATTATAGGTATATATAAATGGATAACTCTTATTACATTTATGCAGCTGAAAGTTTATAAAAATTTATTGTGTATTTAGCATTAGGCTTCTTCAATGTCTAGTACGTTCACTTTCTTGAATATGGGTTGGGGATGAAAGGAAATACACAAATAATCGAATGTCCAATCGTACGATAAAATACATGATGCAAATGACAAGTTTATTCTTTTGCATTTTTCTCTTAAAATATTTTATATTTAAAATATCTCCAAATGCATTAAAAAAATTTTCATATATATTTTCAGATCTGCAAGTTTAAAAAGTTAACTGTTTGGCATTAAGAACTTCCTAACATAGATGATTTTCATCAAATTGCATTCATAACTTGTATTGGAAGATTGTCCTCACTGCATTGAATCAGTATCTGCCCATTATATGCCATCAATCTATCTCAACCAAAGAACGAATTCATTTTTGTGTGATTCAACCTGGACAAGAAATGGGCGTCGCATACTTCCATATTAAAATAAATGCAAGTGACTTCGTGGGGAGTAGAATTTGAATAAGATATGTAAACCAAGGTCTAAGTTGTACATACAGGATAATTAGTGTTTGTCGTGTAGAATTGCAAGTTTTTGTGCGCTGAATCTGCAGAGCTGTTATTCTACAATTTCTAGAAAATTCTTTCATATGAACCTCGTGAGATAGGCATAAAATTCGCTATGAAGTGTTTTGTGAAAACTAAAATATGCCTAAAACATAATAAAAGTAGTCTGAATTGCATCGATGTGAGGGATTTATTGAGGGTTAATAACACGAAGGATACAACATGTATATTTTAACATAAAATATATAGTTAATAATCCTATGGAAGCTATAAACTCTGCTAGTTGAAGTGTGGGATAGCTCATAGTAATACAATAATATCCAACAAAACCATAGTCTTGGCACGTAATGAGAATCGAAAATTGAAATTGCAATGTATGAAACATTTATTTTGGCTGCTACCATCGAGTGAGAAGTTCAAGACTGAGAATTATGTGGAGTTAGTTTTGTCGTAGCAGTTGGTCATATGTAGAAGTTTGCAGACAGAAAGTCGATGTAATGGTGATGGTGTAGAAACTTGCTGATAGCAGGTAGTGGCAGTGGTAACGGGTTCAAGTGTGTGGAATGGGATAGTGGCTGTGGGTAATATGTGGACTGCATGTCATGGCATTCATAATGAGCGTACTGTGAATGTTGCGGACGATGGCCGTGTCAGATATGTGATTAGAAATTTGATATCTGGCGTTACGCATTCAATGAAAAATGTTTCATTGTTCTAAATGCTAGAAACTTCGCTTTATCGGTGTGGAAAATGAGTGGCGTGAAGGCTGGATATTTTTTTTCAGGAGCTGGAAATGAGTGGTGTGAAGGCTGGATTTTTTTTTTCAGGAGCTGGAAATGAGTGGTGTGAAGGCTGGATTTTTTTTTTCAGGAGCTGGAAATGAGTGGTGTGAAGGCTGGATTTTTTTTTTCAGGAGCGGGAAATGAGTGGTGTGAAGGCTGGATTTTTTTTTTTCAGGAGCGGGAAATGAGTGGTGTGAAGGCTGGATTTTTTTTCCGGAGCGGAAAATGTATGGACGGGAGGTCTTGTGTGTGTGTGTGTGTGTGTGTGTGTGTGTGTGTGTGTGTGTGTGTGTGTGTGTGTGTGTGTGTGTGTGTGTGTGTGTGTGTGTGTGTGTGTGATATTTGGAGGGAAGGTCGTGTGTGTGTGTGATATTTGGAGGGAAGGTCGTGTGTGTGTGTGATATTTGGAGGGAAGGTCGTGTGTGTGTGTGTGTGATATTTGGATAGAAGGGTGTGTGTGTGTGTGTGTGATATTTGGATAGAAGGGTGTGTGTGTGTGTGTGTGTGTGTGATATTTGGAGGGGAGGTCTGATAGTCTGTCCCACGCTGTATAATATTCACTTGCTATCAGTTGGTAATTTGTGGAGGGAGAATTTTGTGAACATCAAATTATCAAAGCTGTGATTGAAATCAGACTTGTAAGAAATTTGCATGGGCCTGTTGGCACATTGTAACTGAAATCAAGGAAAACATTCTTTCGGTTGTTTGATATGTGTCATGAGATTGTCAGTGAGAATGGTGTATATGAACATAAGGCAATTGGGTTGGGGTAATTTATATAGGTAGCATATGAAATGAACTTTTATGTGCATATACTGGCATATTGTAATGAATGTTATTTTGATTGTTTTGAAATATGAAGTATTTGTTAGAAAAAGCATGTTTGTTTTTCTTTTATATTAAACGTTTTCTTATTTTTACGAAGCAAACTTATTCACGCTGCTGCATTTTACTTTATTGATAGAATTTTTCACTTTTAGCGTGTTTGTAATTCTGGTAGTTTAGTGCAGTGTGTTCATTATATGCAAGTAGAAGCAACTTCTATCATTTCGGACTTTTTATTTAGAAAATTTCGCATAAAAGAATTTAACGAGTTCTCGTTTTTTGCATTGCCTATTCTATTTAGAATGTTGTATCTTTTATTTTGTATGTCGATGCCGTTTATAATACTATAATGAATATTAAATTTTTCGATGTATTCAAAGTTTAAAAATCATTTGGAAAAGGATTGCATCTGCTGTTGACTGCGTTGATACTGGAATATAACTTGCTATCAGTGTTTTGACTTCTCGATGAATAAATACGTTGGAAGGTTAATAAATTTCATACAGACTGAAAAATATGCATTAAATAGACAAAGGAGACAACTAGATCGAACTAACTGTAGCCTTCACATCCAAGTTGCATTCATAAATATGAGGACCAAAAATCATCGGAAACGCTTCAGAAAAGTCAAATGCGAAAGAAATTACTCTTCCCCTATTTAATGGATAAAGATAGTCTTTCTGTCCATGAAATAAATTAATTACAAAACCAGCGCTAAACTGATGCTTAAATCCTGTATCACTTTCCAAAATTTATTCTAGATTCGATTAGCTTTGGATTAAGAAAGTTTGACTTTTAAATTGTTATTAATGCAAAGATGAACGACAAATTATTCAATGAATATTCATAAAAGGGTTATATCCATACTGTTAAGAATTTTAATATATTCTGGAAAATATTTTATCGTCAGTCTTTCCTGATACCTGTGAAATCGATACGCAAAACATCAATATTTCTCGCATATTCATGCAAATATTTTGCATATATAGCTGCATTTAAAAAACCTTTAAGGCACTATACAAAAAAAATCATTCTTCTTTCATGAGTTACAAGGTTACAATTTCAGAAACGGAGACCAAAAATCGGTGGAAACATTCCAGAGATAAAGCACCAGAATGAAATCAACTTAAAGGGATAATCAATGTCTTTCTGGCCATAAAACGAATTTATTGCCTATTTAGTATTGCATTATTAAATCCTGCATCTCTTGCCAAATTTTCTTCTGGAATCGATATGCTCTGATTTTATTAAACTTGATTAGAGAAAAAATTTAACTACCATAAAGTTGGATTAATTTAGTTACATATCTTGATTAAGAAATATTGGTTCTGATATTTTGAGTTCGAATTGTAAAATATGGGAGAGCGCATGACTTTTAAATTTAACGGAAAGCCTTTGGTTGGGGATTTTGTGAGTTCGCGTAACTCCAAAAATCTAAATTCCAGCTGTTACAGTTTCCAACACTGGCTCGAGCTGATGGTGCAGAATTTGTGGATATTGCACGGTGTTATGGTTGGAAATATTTATTTTCTGAATCTGCTGGTTTTGAACTGTACCGGATACCATACACATGCAAAGCCCAATTTTAGATGGTCAAAAATTTAAATTTAACGTTTGATTTTAAATTAGCATGAAATAAGACAAGTCCTCGGATAAGCATTTTAAATTTCAATTTATTTGATAAACATGTGAAATAGGCTGTCGTGTGTGAGCTTTTATCTCAAGTTATAATGTTTGAGCTAAATTCAAATTTCTATGTTCGTATTCTGAAAACACTGGAATTGGTCTTTCCAGAACTTCCTCGCATACTCTAATAAATTTGTCATGCCAGAGAATGCCTTATTGCCGTACAATAGGTACGAAATATTAACTTTTGGCACGTATTTAGCATTTTTACTGAATCTATCGTGTTAATCTTGGCGAGTTATATGCGATTAATTAGTAGCATGCGTTAATAACATCCATAAAATCGAATTTGTGCTTTAGGCACGTTTTTCTCAGTCGATTGAAACCAGAATTTGACGTAAAACTGCAATTATAATCACAAAATCCCATAACTAATTTGACATATTTAATTTATTGCTTTTTTTGAATGAATGAGTTTAAATGCTACTTAAAATGCAGACCGGCAGACAGTCAACCCATAGTTAAATTTGTCTCAAAATTTGACAGGTGCATACACTAGTGTTAAACCTACTTACTGAATTTCATCTATCTAGCTCTCTTCCTTTTGCAGTTAGCGTGTTAACTTATATTCAAAAAGCTGGACTTACTCTGAACAGATTTTGTTCAAAATTTGATAGAAATCTTGTATAAAGACCTTCTACCAAATTTCAACTGTCTAGCTCAATTTTTTTAGTAATAATTGTCACAGATAGACGGACATTTTTATACATTTTCGAAAAATGGATTTTTCGAATTCGTGGAGGTCTGAAACGAGGAGAGTCCTCTAAATGTCGAGTTCGAATTTTTTGACGATTACTGAACTTCCCTCGACTCCGTATACAAGAAAGTAAATTAAAAAATGTTTCAGCTGTAATTTGAAAAGTTCTGTCCAGCATCTTCTCAATTGTGCATCGGAATTGAAATAGCTACAAGTCTAGAATAATTCTTTAAATTCTTAACTCCACCTAATTTAACTAAACAAAGAAAGTAAGCCGAACTAAATTTTCTTGGACAATACTCATATCGAATAAATGATTTAGAAATCTTTTGAAATAAAATAATTTTGATTTTAATTGAACGATTTTCTAAAAGCAGATTGCATTTATCCTACGAAAAAGATGAATTCATTATTAGTATCAAAAAGTCTCGAAATTGGAAGAACTAACCATAAAATCTTAGTATTTTCTAAATAACTTGATAATCTTTTCAATCCGTCAAATAATTTAGCAGACAGCTTGAGAAATACTAAATTCTATTTCGACTGAAAGGTAATAATTTCCAATATTAGGATACCCATTCAACTGATGAAGTGGCGAGTCTTTAAAATAGTTAATTAAGAAGACTGAAAATTTATTAAAACAAATTAAATCCTCCTATCAGTAATTACCTCAAATACCATTTAAATAGTATCATATCGCTGAATTCCCCAAAATCATGTGGTCTTACTTGATGTAATTCAACATGACTAAAGAGGAATTAAATAACATTTCTGATCCATTTCTTGTAGAAAAAGCAGAAACAATGTGAGATTTATCTGACAAACCTCGGATATCAGGACTAAGTAAATATCTTTAATATAAACTTATGGCACGTAATCATATGCCATGTTAGATATGCATTAATAAGTTTTCTCAAAGTGATAATTAATTACATCATCTTTAAATAAGTAGTTTCTTTATTCAGTATCAGTTTGGCGAAAATGATGAAATGTCTTTTGTACCATAAACTCCAAACTCGGAAGACAAGATGAACCAAAGAAATGTATAGAAATGACAATATTAGAAGTCTGTTTTGAACTTAAAAGCGGAATTCCTTTCGATACTTGACTTTTAAAAACATTGGAGATGGTACTTTATTACCTCATCTTCAACAGATGAACCGGAAAGTATAGGTTTCTTCATTTATTCCTATCATTTTAAAGAATGACTTCGTTTTAACTCGTGTTCGGTTCTAAAGAGTTCACAACATTCTACTCCTCTAGAATTTTAGAAAAGTACACTAAAGAACTCTAGAATCGATTCCTGAAGAACTGTGGTTTCAAACAAGAATTCTAATGATAATTAGAATTCTTGTAATGATTCTAATGATTCAAGTAATGCTTTTAAACCTTGAAAGGAAATATTTTGAACCAAGTATACTTTCTTCCTTAATTTTATCTCATTGAAAGAAATCGTCATTTGTCAAGGATTCACTAGGAATTACTGAAATCTGCAGGAGCAGAATAATGGTTCCCACATTTGCTCATTTTTCTAGTGAACTTAATTAACATGACATTTTTTAAAACTTACTTCCTAGTTCCTTATCCATTATCCAATACAATCAGCTATTCAAGATGAAGAGGAAGATGTTACGATTGAACAACAAGGATTTTTATGCGAAGAACTAGGTAAGCTGCTGTATTTTGAAAATATTTAGGAAAGAGCAGTTAAATTTTAAAATGATAATCATTTGACTTGGAACATTTGATAACTATTCATATTGTCTTTTTAATTATGAAAGTTAACTTATAATTTTTATTGCACTATTTTTTTTCTTTGATTCATATCTAGATTCATTCAATTTAATCTGATTCTTCAGATTTTAAATCGATATATATATAATATGGAATATTCTTTCCACTCGCAGAAATCTTCAAAGGGAAGCTCATTTCCGGATTATAACAAAGGCAAAAGGAGCAACGCAGAGGCTCCACAACTTTGGAATCTCTAGCTCTACAGATTTGCGATATTTTGTAAGTTTAATTTTATACCGTCATTTTATTATAAAGGTTATGCAATCAAACTTATTCAAATTAAAATGTAATACTCTTTAAATTAATTTTGGAACATTATTTTAAGATTCCAAATTAGCATTTGCAAATTTTTATAATTCTAAAAAATATAATGCTTTATAATAGAAAAAAATCAAAATCTATTATCAGTTATTTTGATTACGGTAAATCTTGCAATTTTTATAATTTTGTTTAAAATCATAAACTTTATTTCCTTTTTTTTCAGAAGCTATATTTTTTTTTAAATCAACTTTCTCGGCAGTGATATGAAATTAAACATTTTGCTACTTCATTTTGTCAAATTTGCTTATAAAAAAAATTCCAAATGATAATTAGGAATGTAACAATTATATCCTAAAATTTAAATTTATATCAAGGTTAAATTAAAAACAATTTGATTTTAATAGTTTGTAGACTTACTAGAGTAACATTGCTAAGGAACTTAAGAATTACTTGGAGAAGCTATACGATTAAAGATATTATTTTGCGCTGCATTTTAAAATCTTTCTGAAAATAATTTCAGCTACAGAAGTCGAATTATGCAAGGAGAATAAATTAACAGGAAGTTTCTTATAATTGTTCATTTCATTTATGATAAATTACAAGCATTCTATTTTTCAGATAAATCAGCATACTGCTGAAATATTTCTGGGCTCTTATTACATCTCAATCTACGAAAGAGGTGGAGGACAGGAACCAAGGGGTGAAGAGAATGTTCTAAATGGCAGGCGGTTTGACCCACAGCAAGAAACTTTTTGCATCTATACTTCGGAAAATAAAATTAGGTATCTCGAAGCGATTTTTTTAAAATTTTAATAATAAATTAAGAATTTTTGCATCCTACCACAGAATATTATTGCACAAAAATAATTTTCCTGAATTTGGGCAAATTTTAAAATACTTTTTGCCAAATTTCAAACAGTAGGTTATCACCCTGTTCAACCATTTTCCATTTTATCAAATATTTAACCGCTTGAGTTTCTTCCATTATTGAAGACGAAAGACACATTTTGTTTAACATCTGTGTTTTTTACAAGAGGAATAAGTGAAGTAACAGTACCGCGAAATTCAAAGACTGATGATCTGGACTTTTCGTTTTTAACAGTGCATGTTATTAAGAAACTAGTTTTCATTATAAAGGTCCATGCACAATAAACAGAGCTTAAAGAAGATAGTTAAAATAATATAAATTAATGTCGATCAATTTGGAGGGATCATGGACATGAAGTTGCATCGAAATTATTAGCAGAAACTAAATCTGAACAATCTGTCCGGAGAATCATGTCGCCAGAAGTGCTGTTTCATAATATTAAATGTATGAATTAATTCATAATATTAAATGTATATTTAGATTCTCTAAATCTTTTTTTTTCAGATCTAACTCAGTGGCATCGCATGTTTTGCACTGAATATAGTCGAAAGGATTTTAAACTCTCTCTAAGCACTTCTTGGAATTCCAAGCTTTTGCAAGAATATAAGAAATGAATATCCAACACCACTATTAGCTGAAAACAAACTTACTCGTTGAGTGTAAAAATGTGATATTCCATATAAATAGTCCATTTGATTGCAGATTTTAAAGTGGCGAACAGTTTGATGTATTAATTTGAAATGCTACTTGACGACAAATGTATCAAACTTCCTTTGTCACCTTCTGCGTTATTGAAGCCTCATCGTTTGTTTCCTCGGATTCTTGCCAAATTCTTTATCAATGAGTTTCAAGTGCATTGCAAAACCTTGATGATAGATTGATACATTATGTTATCAAAAATACTTAAAATCATTTTCCGTAAACCAGTGCGTTCTGATAATCTAAAATTGGGAAACAGATGTATATTTCAATTATCTGAAATGATAATCAAATATTTCCTTCTAACATTTATTGCTTGAAAATATCGGTTTAAAATAGTGACATTATTTCGTTGAAATACTGAAAGGATAGGAGAAACCTAAATATGTAATTTTGGTATTGCAAAATAAACTTAAATAGTAATGAAGCAATCATTTCAAACATCTGGGAAGTCTGAAGATGCAATTTTGACTTTGAAAAAATAACCTTAGTTGGTAATGCAACAATTGTTTCAGAATCCTACCATTTTAACATTCATCTTGTCTAATTTTCGCTTATGCTATTTTGTTCCTCATAAACAACGAAGTTTCAGAAATATTTCAGTCATTAGTGGTTCAAAAAATAACTTATTGTATTTACAAAATCTATTGCAAGGGCCTAACTGATTTGCTTTTAATCAGATGTACCCATTGTACGTGAATTTTATTGATCAAATAACATTGGCATTAAGAACTGCATTTACGACTACGAAGATACAGTAATGATAAACAATATTTAAGCTTTGAACAACGAATGTCTTTCCTCTCTGAATTTTATCCCCCCTCCCCGAACACCTTCACTGCCATGGAGATCACTGGTAACAATAGGACCCATATAAAATAATTGTAAGAAATTCAGAGCAGCAGTCAATGTGTCACTTTTCTTGTTTCTACTGGGCTTTTTGTCTTTTACTGCTGTATCTATTGACTGGAATAAGATTTTAACAAAATATTTGAACCTGAATTGATAAAATGTTTAGAATATTACTGCTGTTATATTCTTATACATGTAAATATAAATTGTTTTAAATATTTTATAATTTTAATATATTCTTTTAAATCAATTATTGTCCATGATATAAAGCTTTTTAAAAAATTATATATTTATTCGATATCATTTTGTCTGAAATTTTTTGTATATGAATTGATATGCCCATAAATGTAATAAGAATTGCACTCGTCATAAAATGAAGACTAAAATTTGCAATTGTATGTGATCTCGTTAATTTTTGAAACTTTTACGAAATGGAATTCATGAAGTCAAAGAATTTATTTTTGTATAGCTGTCGAATAAGTGATTTTAATATTGTACATCTACAATTTTAATTATAGTAAAAGCATGGTGAAGAATATATTCATTGTTTTAAGACACTAAACTTTTTCTTTGTATATCAGTTAGATTCTAGATCCACTTAAGTGATATTCTGGACTAAGTAAATTCCATATTTTGAATTCTTCTATTTTCTAACTAATCTGAACGAACTGTTTTTATTTGAAGTAATTAACTTTAATCTCGTAAGGGGGAAAAATATCAATAGAAGACTGTTAGAAATTTAATGTAATTTTAAAAAGAATGTATTTGATTATCTTTTTGGAAACATTTTATTGCATATAATTTTATATTTGTATAAATGATTAAGTAAATAAACCCTGGCAAATGTAAGCTCACTCGTATGAAATTTAGGTGTATGTTTTGTAATTAAGTTTTATATTTATAGTATTAATTATTAACCATATCATGCATTCATGAACTCTAATATAACGATATTGTGATATCACATCTTTGAATATGCTATTAACTTTGTTTATCAAAAACTTTCATTTAACATCCAACTAGTATAAACATGTATTATTGAGCATTGATAATTTCGTTTTTCTATGTTAATGATTTTACTCAATCATTACAAATTATGATTAAGTAAACGATACTTTACTCTTGTCAGAAATTTAAAGAAAGGACATAATAATGTAATCTTTAAAAGTAATTTAGCCCAATTTTTAAAATTTATTTTATGGACTATATAAATACAAGTGTTATTAATTGCATCCATTTAAAGTAACGCGAAACTGTTTGTAATTTAAATTTAAAAGCTAAGTAATAATTTTAATAGTTTAAATTCAAGATGTATAGCATATCAGATTCTATCAAATTTTCTTTAGTCTCTTATATTAGTAGGGAAACTACCTATATTATATTAAATAAAAATTAATTTAAACTTGTTTTTATTTGCGGATTGAGGGTTATTGATTGGCTCGGCCGGCCAGCCAATCAAAAATTCTCTGAATTTTAGGAAGCTTTATTTGATCATCATGCCTGATCAACATGGTGATCAATATACTTGAAACGGAATTGCAACTTAAACACACAATTAACTTTCGGACATAATTTCGGGAAAAAATTTCATTAATCAATTATCGCTATTTAATTCTCAGAAAAATATCTAGTGGATGCAATTAATAGTAAGGCAGAAGTAACTTTCATATTTTTATTTATGCTAGTAAAAATTTCAAATTCTGAATTATCTAAATCTTAATTATATCATTGGAGATAAGTTTTTGAAATGAACTACTTAAGTTTCCACTCATTCTAGGATATTATCTTTTCAAAAATTAGAAAAAAAAGAAAAAAGAAAAAAAATTAAGTCTATGCGAAATTACCTTCATACTAGTTCATCTAAATATTTGTGCTTTATTTTAAATGTTTTTAGCTTAAATGGAAGGTACCTTTTCATCAATATTAAATTCCTAATTTTTTTAACATTTCATTCGTGAAAATTCAATTTTGCATTCATTTTTCTATTTTCACGAGCTAGTTTTGAAATTTCGGGCATTGGTGTATTCTTGATTGTAATGCACCATTTAAAATTAAGAACTTAGTTATTAATGTTTTAAAATTTTATATTTATGAATTATTTAGTTATATTGTATATTAATTTAGTTATTAAAATTTAACTGTTAACTGCCACGTAGTGTGAACTTGATTAGCATTACTCAGTAGCGAATTTCATAAAAATATTATCAAGAAATCATAAGTTTTAAATAAAAGAATTAAAGTAGGAAATTGTTTTATTTTCGAACGTGAAAATGTATTTAAATACGCATTTATTCATATTATGTAGTATATCAAAAGTTGATTTGCAATTGTTTTGCAAGTTTATTGTAATGATATTGTAAATCCTGTTTGTATTTGTAAACAAAATTGTTAATAAAATTTTCTGGCTTCATATTCTGGCTTTTTTAATGCATAATTACCATGATTTAAGCAAATAATTGAGATGATACAATTTACTATTTCAAACGTTCGAAGAATAAAGATTGGCCGTAAGTGAGACGCACAGCCTTAGATGAAATGTAAAAAACGATGCATTGCCTTTGACATGTTAAGTTCCAAGCCTATTTAGATGCCCATTTCATTCAACCTGGAAAAATTCGATTTTATCGAAATGCTGGTTACCGGAGATTCGTGAAAGGTTGCATCAAAATCCTTCCAAGAACTTTTCCCAACCCATTCCTTAAAAAATGAAATGTCTGCCTAGCTTTCTACTTCAAAAGCCAAACCATTAGCGGTATTACTATAGATTGCTTTCAAATTTTGGAGAGCTCTAATTAAAAAATTGTCCCATTAATTCATACCTTACAAGCCATTCAGAATTTGATGTTTGCAGAAAAGGGCAAAAAAAATTGCAGCAAACAGCAGTCGAATAAATAGTATGAATTCCATTCTTTCGTCAAATAAAATTATTTAAATCAAATCAAATTAAATTACATTAGATCGAGAAATAGTTATACCAGATTTTCATACATTGACTTTCTACAACATCTTGCTTTTCTTTATGTGCTATGCATTCTTTCAGAGAAGCATTTTAATAGAATGTCCAAATTTTTACCTTTTTAAATTTAACCAATTTGATGGAAGTATTATCTTAAGTGGCTTGATTGGAAAAAAGAAAGGAAATCACCATCCACGTAATTTTTCTTAAATATTTTAACTTTGATATTAGAGGTCTTTTTCAATCCCATATTTTCTATTGAAAAATATTCACAACTTACTTACGAATTCTTAACTTTTAGCAAATAATTGAAATATCAAAACATCTAAATATTTTATGTGCGAACGCAACATGGCGGAAAATGCCCCATGCGCCATAAGCCACAGCAAAATCAATCAAATCTAGGGCGGAGTCTATCAAATCTGTTGTTGTAAAGATCTGCCTGTATGTATGTATGTACATCCTCCCGTCGACTGATAGTCATACGAATGTCAACAGAAAAGTTGTCGATTTTTTTGGAATGAAAATTAAGGCGACAAGGTACCTCACATTTTTCTTTCAAATTTTAATGTTTAAAATTATTTGCTTTTATGTAAAATAATACTCTAACTCTCCCCTAAAAATTTTATTAAAAATGTAAGTTTTTTTTTTAATGAGCTTTTTTAAAACCCTAAGGTTTTTAAATATGAAGATTTTTTTTCCAGGTAGCTAATATTAAACTTAGTATGGATTTCCTCCTGCCAACAGTATTTAAATTTTTATAGTTTTTTATTGTAAACACAAAAAAAATCTAAAAAATGCAGAAATTCTGACTTCGGGCCTTTTTTAAAAAAAATCACTGCACACCTTAAAGCTAATTCCATACTAAGGTTTATAAAATATATTTCTGAACATTCAAAAAAAAATTTCACACCTCTATCTCCATTTTTAAGAAAGCCTTAGGCTTTCGAAATGTAGCATATAACAAAAACGGAACATGGAGAAAAATGCATTTAAAGATTTAATTCATCTAAATCATAATATAAAATCTATTCAACTTTCCTGTAACTTTTATAAAATGATTCAAGTTATTCTAAATTGTTTAAAGTTTAAAAAATGCAAAAATTTGTTGAAATAAAATATATTTGTATAATGAAGATATAAAGAAAAAATTAACGAAAGATCAAAATTTCACAAATATTTATAAAACCTTAAAAAATTAATATGCATATCAAAACTGATTCAATGCATATTTCTGCTATTCTGCTTCCTATTTCTGTTACTCAGCTTACTATTTTTGCTTGATCGATGAAGTTGTAACTGTTGAGCGTTTACTCCAAATGACACTGTGGAGAGCCTTAATAGAATTGTGTGTCATACACCGAATACATGGGTCTAATAGCTCCTTTGATGCAAGGCTTTGGTAAATCGGCAATATTTTTTCCAAATGAGCCTCTTTCACAGGTATTTGAATCTAAAAAGTGGGCTGACAACATTGTTTACTCATGCATCAAAAATTCTTCAATAACTTAATAAAAAAATAAAGCTACAGCTCTAAAACTTTTCAGGCCCATTTAGAAAGAATCAATTTATCATATGAGCCAATTAAAAAAATTAGATTTTATTTTAATGAGTTTTCGAGTACCGTTTCGCCTTAAACCAAAAATGTAGATTTCATTTTTAAGAAATTCCAATACTAATGAGTACTTTAACTCTCGTAGATGAAAGTAATTTAAATTTTACAAATTTTTAAGTGTACATAACACGAAGAATTATTTAAAAAAATGTATCTACAAATATAATTTTTAACATGATCTTGAACATTATGAATTTTTATTAATTTGAATTTAAAACAATTTTTAATATTTATTATTGGTTTCCTTTATCGACTAATTGTTTAACAGAATTGAGAGTTGATAAAAATTTCTATTAAATATTTTGTTTTATATGGTCTCAATAGCTTCCTCAACAAATATTTTCAACTTCAAATTTCAATAGACATATCACTTGTAATATTAATGATATTACACAGTTCTGGGGATTGTGCTGAATTTATTTCCTTAATATTCGGTCTGTTTCTTTATTCATTAAATTCTATTAAGACAAAGTCTTGAAATATTATACAAAGGAGCGAAGCTCAAAAACTTTTAGTCCTTGATTCTGAAATTAAGGTTTAATTTCAAATATTATAGAATTCCAAAAAAATTCTTAAAAACATTTCTTATAGAAATCTACTCAAAATGGAAAAAATAAGCCTTACTTTTATCTAAATTTATTATCAACAACTGAGGAAAAGACTAGATGAAATAGTAGCAATAATAAAAACTATTTGAGTTTTTCTTAAAAGTGAAATATATAGGTGTATTAAAAATAGCGAAAATAATACGGGGAAAAGATATTATTGAAAAGATAATTTCTATGTCAGTTTAAAATTCTAAAAATTATTTTAGCGCTATTTTATTTTCGAAAATTACAGTGCGGACCCAAAAAAATTCGAAATTTTCGTTTAATTTTAACACCTGCACACGCACACGCTTTGCGCAGAATAAACCATTTAATTCAATAGACTTAATTTAAATTATATAGAAATCATAACTACGCAATACTTCCTCCAGTATATCATCTGATGATATTTAAAATATACACGTCCCCCCTCCCTTAATTTATCATGTTATTTTCTTTTGCAACTCTAGAACGACGATAATAGAAAATAAAAATGAACATTTCACTTCTCTTTCTCATTGGAACCGAGAACTCGCTCATTTTCGTTACACTATATCCGTAACTGCCGGTATGTTTCGGGTTTTGTTTTGAAATCCAAAGAGAAAATGCCAATGTAAACAGTTTTTTACTCCTTTTTTTCTTTTCTCTTTCCCAAATAAGACAATAATCAATATTCATCATAATTTTATTTAGATACATGTAGACTTAGGTGAACAATTATTTCTGTTTTATATCAGTTGATAGGGGATATTTTGTATAACTTACTGTCTAAAAATAATCATGATCAAACTATTTATCTACATATTGTGTACATTTACTCTGTTTATATTTTATGTGGCTAACACATTGGTTGAAGATCCATACATGGATGAAATCTTCCATTATCCACAAGCATTAAAATATTATAAAGGAATATACAATGAGGTAACATTTGTTTTTGACAAATCTTTTCATAATTTTCGACTTTAATAAAAATTTATTTTGGTTTTTTTAACATAAAATTAACAAGAATGTGCATCTATATTTTTCTCCATATTTTTTAAAATTTTAAATTACAGAAAATGTTTTTAATTAAATGGATAGAAGAAAATTGATATTCAAAGATATTTCAGTATTTTAAAGGGAGCAATTCTAAAAGCATGTATGTTCAAACTTGATATAAATTAACTGTTGCCAGATGATACTTTTTTCCATGCTTTATGCCTTTGATTAGAATTGATCATGTTCTGTGTAAAAGTATTTATTTTCATTGTTTTTAAAGCTTTAAGCATTTATAATAATGACACATGTTTTTATTCATTATTTCACAAGATATTTTCTTCCTTTGATTCTGTAGGATACTAATTAATGCTTTTGGTTTTTGAATTCTTATTGTATCAAGTTTTCAGAAAGGATGTACTTTGTAGAATTGAGTTTGTTAAGCTTTATTTAATCTTTATACCAATAAAAAATAAACACACATTTTTTTTAAAAAAGGCTATTTGTTTCTTGAAGGATTAAATATATTTACTTTCTCTGTATAAAACAATATGCTGAATTTTGATATATTTTTATGAAACATATTTTTAAAATTTTACTAAATATCATACAGATATGTGTTTGATATAATTTCTTTCACAATCCATCCTGCTTCACTTTAATATTGTTAGATTTTTAAAATTTTCATATTTTAAAATTAAAATTTGCCATGAAAACTGACTTATTAAGGATTCCTGAAGTTGAATTTAATCTATGTAAATGAGTTGTTGTTACCAGTAGGATTAAAACAATCTTCACTTTCAGAATAAGGACACTGTAAAATTGCTATTTTATTTTCATTGTTTTTATAACAGTATCTTTTTAATCTAGCTATTACCTGGCTAGATATCTTGCCCTGTCAGAGGTAAGAGAAGGCAGATTTTTATCTTTTGTTGTGTCTTTTACTGTTACATTTGTGAAAGGACTGATTTAGAACCTTATAATTTATAAATGTTATTTTATCATTAAATTGCCTGAATGTTCCAAAAGAAAAAGAATTTTTATTGTCATTTAAAAAATATTCTTGGTATTTATTATTATATTATTTTAATATAAAATTTGGGCTGTAGCATTCAAAATCTTCTAGATAATGACAGTGTTTTTTCCCTGCAAACAAATCTGGATTTCTAATGTATATGAACAATTATTTAATTTATTTTCATCAAGCAATTAATGGCTATGGTAGTATGGTAGGAAGATCTTGGTTTTGGTATTGGAGAATTAGTGGGTTCAAAATACTATTTTATAAATTATAGCATCAACAAAACAAGGAATGTGGGCTTAAAGTTTGATTAATAGTATTTTTAAAATTTTTTTTATTTGACTTCGCATTGATATGAAAGTTTGAAGAATGGGCAGCTAGATCTGGTTTTGTCTTTTATTGAACTCTAATTTCGAAATGATAAGCTTCATTCCAAAATAAATCATAACTTCAAAATAGGACATTAACTAAGGAAAGTAAACACTATATATTAAGCAGGTTTTATCTGTTTTTAAAATAAAAGCTTGAAGACTTGTTGCTAATAAATTAATATGTTTTAACAAGTAAAAAAAAAATCATTTTATAATAATATTTTTAAATTATTTTAGAGAACAAGATATTTATTATTATTTGGATGTTGATAATTCAGGTTAATTAAATAAGGGAAGTGAGTGAAATCTCTAAATTTGATTTAATTGTTAAAACAAAATTATTGCGCATAATTTACTGTTAATTTTTGTAATGAAAAATACATGTTGAGCATTGTAAATCTTTTATTCACATTTTCTGTACTTTCATAAAATTCTGAGGTTAAATATTTTTTTTTAGATTATGCATTAGTGTAATTTTATTTATTTATTTTTTCCTCTATTATTATAGCTCATTTTTGTCTATTATATCCCTAGTGTTGCTTCTAAATGAGGCATCATTATTACTATATTAAATTAAAATGAGCTATAATAATTGAGCATTCTCATGAATCATTAGCACATTTCAAATTTGGTTGAAAAAAGAACACAATATTGTTACAATACCTGTTTTGTTTTTGAAAAAGAGAGCAATGCTTTTTTTGTCTGCTTTATTAATATTCTGTTAGTCTAGAAAAAAATATTCCAAAATATCAAATTGTTCAGGGAGAAATGTTCAATTCCTTGAGCAATCCTCTAAAAAACACCAACTTAGATTTTTTTTTTTTTTTTTTTTAATATTTGTTAACATACGTAGTAATAAAAAATCTACTAGGTAATGACTTAAAATGAAAAAATCATTGCAATCAAAATGGTAAAATGCACCTTAACTCTTGGCATGAAATTGAATACTAACTATATATTTTATATGTGTTGATTATGCTCATGTCAAAATTATTGAAAATCAAAATGTCGTAAATGAAGCTATCTGAAATGCCCTTGTATAGAAAAGAATGAGCATGTAAGTACTTTATATCCTTTATATATTTATTTTTTTATTCATGCCTAAAATTACTCAGTATGATTGCTCTGAATATTGCTTTCCATCGACTTTAAATTATTAAAAAAATATATAAGAAGATGTTTTTAAAGAAAGAGTTAGAAGAATTGACAGAAAAATAATCAAAACCCTGAAGAAACAGAAAATGTTTTGGTTTGGGTCACTTATTCTTGAATTTCATCATTAACACTTTATCTAGTTAAGGTACATAAGTGATGTTAAGGGTAAAAAAAAAAAAAATATGCATAGTTAGGATATGGTCTTATTTATACAATAATAGAGTAGAATAGTAAAAGGATGGTTAAAGTTTTCTTGCTAAAGTTTTTTTTTAAATGAATCTGAATGAATGAATGCCTCTGAAATCCTGATGAATGACTGATGAGTGAGCCTTATACAAAAGAAATAAAATCTGTTGATTCAGTTTCTATACAACCTATGTGGGAAAAGGTTTATTATTTTATGAGATGTTATATGTTTTTTATTTATATTATAAACACCTTATTTAGTCTAATTTAAGTAAGGTTGATATTATAAAGTATATATGCACAAATATTATAATAAATTAAAAAATGAAAATAATTATAAAATATAAATAAATTGTTATAAATTACTTATGTGCTTTTTGTCTTTCAGTGGGACCCAAAAATAACAACACCTCCTGGATTATATTTATTTACTACTGCTATTTTAACTCCTTTATCAAAAGTATCCACATTAAATATCTTTGAACTAGCCTGTTTTCGTTTAGTTAACATTATTTTCACAATTGGAACTTTGTTTGTTATTCACAGAATACTTCAAATCCATCATCAGGTATGTTATGACTGTGAATGACTTAAGATTATTGATATTTTATTTAATTATATTACTCAATGATCATGCTTTTGTTATTCCAGAATGATGAACCAAGAATTGTGTTGCTGTCAGCTTTTAATATTACCATTTTTCCATTGTTGTATTTCTTCAACTTTCTGTATTATACTGATTGTGGGTCAACATTTTTTGTACTCCTGATGTATTACTGGCACCTGAAAAAGTTCTACTTCTTAGCATCTATTATAGGAGCTGTTAGTCTCTTGTTTCGACAGACAAATATTGTTTGGATGTTTTATGTAAGTAAATTTTTAATGTGTATTGATTTTTTTTAATTATTTGGAATTTTTTTACATTAAGTTCATAATAAAAATAAAATGTGTATCTGCCTTAGGAATTGACAAATCTGTTTCTAGATCCATTGCATAAAATTATATGAATAGAAAATTTTGAATATTATTATGGTACCGATTTGCTTTTAAAATGTACTAATGTATATTCCCATTAAATAACATTTCTTATTACTTTAATAAAAATGTATATGGAGTAAAACATGGCTACTTTTAGCACTTTGGAGAAAATAAAAAAAAAAATTATAACAAAATTTATAATTTATATGTGTAAGTCATTCATATATGTCATTGATTAAACAATAACTTGAAATCTGAAATATCTTATTAATTCTTAATGAAAGAAATACAATCTTAAAAATCCCTACCAGTTTAAGTTAATGATGTTTAGATCAGTCAGTAGGAATCAGTTTAGTCAGTAGGAATTGCTTTCATGAAATTCAGGATAAGTAAATATATTTTTAAATGGTCATCAAAATGATCTCCTTACTAAATTGAAATCATTGCTTTTGATCATTGATAAATAATTTTAAAATTTCTATTAAGATTGAATTATTTGAGAGTTACTGGAAAGGACCATAAATTATATATTCTAAGTAGAAATCATTGGAATGAAACTTTCCTTTGTTTGATAAAGGTTATTAATTTCAGTTATCATTGAGCTTTATATTGTTATCCTTTGTAACTCAATAATTTTTTTTTTATATTCATAATCTGTAAATATTGATAACTTGACAATAAACAGCAGTCTATTAATATCTGCATAATGATACAATAACATTTTCTGTTATATATTTTTTATGTAAATATATTTTCCTATGCAGAAAATATTGATTTGCCGTAAAAATAATATTTTGTTCAAATATAGCAATTATTTTGTGTGTATTAGAAACATAATTTAGTGTAATGATTCACCATTTAGTTTATCCTTACTGCCAATTTAACTCTTCATAGATTATGATTTTGAAGTTGAATAAAGAATAGTTAATATAATTATTTAATTTTTATGCATCTTCTTTCTCTTACTCTGCAATGTATGCCAAAATGACTCAGCCTCCTGTGCTTCTAGTTATCTTTTTTTTTGTTGTTGTTTGTTTTAGTTTACATTTTTTTCAGTACTTCAATTAAAATATTGGATGGAATTATATATATTTTTAAATTCTTTCATTGCAAACTTAATATATAATGTATTTGGTCAATATTTTTACTTTATGCTGTATTTTGTCATTCGGAGAACCCTCATGTAACACAACATTTCTTTGACATTATTTTACATTTAAAGAGTCAGAGAGAAGCATCTTGCAACAAAACATATTATAATTAAAAATGATTGTGGTATTTGTATGGTTGGAATTCTTAATTTTTTTTTTTTTTTACTACCAAAACTGGAATTTCTATATTTATGAAATGTAAATTCTCTATTTTTAAGAAATATAGATTCTTTATTTAATCTCAGTTTGTGTTTTAGAATGAATATGCTATCCAGGGATTAGTTATAAATATTACTATATCAATTACAAAAATGTAATAGTATAATATCTTTGAATTTACCTCAAATATGTACTATTATTTAAATATTATTATTTTCGATAAACAAAAGTATAAATGATGGTAAAAGAAATTTATTAATATTATTAGTTAAAAGTTTGGATAGTTTATAAAAAAGTTGGAAAACTTTCCAAATGTTTTTAGATTCCATTAGCCTTTCTAGTAGCAATTTTTTTTATCAAATACTTGTTTATATGAATACTTTAGACTTTAATATAGTAATTGAAATATTAATTGAAAAGCCATTGATTTTGTCTGAATATCATTTTATATGTAATCTGTATATACAATCTTTCAGATATTATTAATTTTTTTTAAAAAAAGTTTGTTAACAATAATTGTAACAATTATTTTAGAACTATTGTTTATGGAGATAGTTGTAACAATAGTAATTGTGCAGCAATTGTTAAAAATCATTATTTGCAAAGATAATTGTAACAACAATAATCATGGAAAAATTGTAATATATATATAAATGGTTGTTTTCTACAACAATTATTCTATGATTATTGTTGTTATAATTATCTTTGCAATTAATGACTTACAATGCAACGATCCTCAGATACTCAGCTGAGTGTTTTGGTTTGGTTTTGATGTCTTTTAATGCAAGAGCCTTTCTTGGCTAAGCAGTGCCATGGCTTTGATTAAAAGTTAATAAAGCACCATCAATAAAAATGTTTAAAAGTTTGCAACATTTATAAAAATAAGTAAAACTGTATAAAAAAAAATTAGTAACATTTGCCTTAAATTCTTTAAAATGGCAATATAAAGAAATACAAATAAAATACAGAATGTATTATCAAATACAAGGGACAAAACAAATAATTTTTAAGAAAGTAAAAATATTTGGGTGGTAATTTTCATCTATCAAGTCTTACATTATTAGGGACAATGATTTGAAAAATTGGGCACGATATTATTATAGTTAAAAGTAGGACTTTGATTAAATTATAGTTTACAATAAAATCGGTATGATATTTTTGGGCACTTGGGTCCAGCTAGTTGCTAATGACATCTGGTCTATTATAAACAGTAAGAAAAATATAACTTTTTATACATATTCTGTTCAAAATTATTTGAAATCTATGTTACACTTTTCATCATTGTGATTTTCAAGAGTTTTTGAGTTTTTTTAAAATGTAATTGTTATCATCTCTATAAAACATTGTTTGAGAAAGATAAAAATATCCACTTAATGTTACAACTGCTAGAATATGTCATTATAATTTAAAGATAGCAATGGCAAACAATATGATGTATCAGTTTTTTAATTTTTAATTTTTGAAAGATTTTGTATGCATTGGAAAAATGTTTCAAGGTTAAAGATATCTAATTAAAAAAAAGTCTTTGTTATTGATGTGTTGTAGTAATGACAAAGAAAATATTAAAGCTATTAATGTCATATTTTTGGCAAAAATTCCTTTTCATTCTCTTAGTTTAAAAAATGTTTAAGCAGATTTTTATTTTATTATTAGAATTTAACCTTTGTGGATAAAGTATTCTTGTTCTTTACAAGCAGTGCTTGTTTTGTGTTTCAAATGATTTGGATTCTCGTATAACATAATTTCTTAATAACTAACAATCTTAAGGGTATGACTTGTATGACAATTCATTAGAATTTCACCATTGCATTTCTTTTGAATAATATTTTAAAACCTTAGACAATATCATATTTATTATGGTAAAATTTTCAAATAATGTCAGATTACTTTATAGCATTAAATTATTCAGATTGAATGGCAGTTATTCCTAAATGAAATCCTAATGAATATTTAGGTAATATTTGAATGATCTTTCTCTCAGAGACACTTGGTATGCAGGTTTTAAGATTATAGCTATTTTTATAATTTTGTATGATAATAATAGTATAAGTTAATTTTATTTACCACTATTGACCGTTTTGGCAATCAACTTATTTGCACCGAAAAATATTGATGCATAGAAAAATATAAACATAGAATTCATTCCTGAGCTTTCAAGAGATGTACCCAATAAATATTTGTATTTCTCTTATAATTTCCTAATACATTTTCTTTTGATATTAGTTGAGATTTGATTGTCATTGTACTGCATAAATGTTGGAAAGGTATCATTCTTTGGAACATTTCCCCTCTTGTTGAATGGTATCCCATGATTTTTCATCCTTGTTTATATTTCTTTCTTTGTGAGTCTATTGTACCTAAATGCCCAATTTTGCTTAGATCAATAAAAATTGACATATTCAGATATGTAGCAAGAGTAAATGGTGTCTGTGGCAAAATTTATTTTGTCCCCCCCCCTCTCCTAATTTTCATTTGTTGCTTACCTTGAGTAAATGACTTCTGATATATTTTCTCATTGTATCTCATTATTTGCCTTAAAAAAGAAGTGTATTAATTGTATAACTTTATCATCTTAATCACATATCTTTGGCAAATATAATCAATATACATCTTTGGCAAATTTTTTGGTAATTAACTGTTGGTTACATCCTCCTGCTGGTGTGGTGTGCTGTGGAGAGGGGGGTGCCAGCTCAGGTGTCGTCCTTGTCATCTGACCACAGTTCAAAATTCCGTCCCAAAATAGCCCTAGTGTTGCTTCAAACAGGACGTTAATATAACTAAACTAAACTAAACTAAACTGCTGGTTACAGTAAACTTGGCATCTTTGATAATCGTTTTGGTGAATTATCATTGGTATGTGGTTAATACATAAGTACGTAAAAATCTATGCAAATGCACCAACATTTTGTCACTATGATACCTCCATAGGAAAACACCTGGAGCATCAATATCCTCGTAGTCACTTGGTTGCTATGTCCTTTCCTTTTGTTTCCAGGGTAAAATATAACCAGAGGGTCATTCATTCAGAGAATGGTTAAGCCAGATGTAGTGAGGTTAATTGACAACAACAGTAGCATCAAAGTTATTTTTGAAGTTAATCAACATTTCATCTGGTGCTCCAGTGTGCTCAAATTCTGTTTATGTGCAAACTGCTGGAGTAACATAAAAAGTCTTGACAAATATAGAGATGTAATATGCATCTATTTCACTAGAGGGAATTTGTGATTCTACTTAGCAATATACCATGCCAACCCAAAAATAAACGAATCTTTCTTAATTTGCAAACATTAAAAAATAGCAGATTTGCCTCGGGCTTCTAAGATGGGAAGGAACCTCAAGCATATAAATGTAAAAAATTTATTTTCCTAATTGTCAAATAAGTAAGACGTAAAAAATGAAAATTGTATTAATTATAAAATATTAACATTTTATCAAATATATATTTAGTTACTTCCCTGAATGGCTGCTTTAATGATATTGTATATATTTTGCAATATAGAGTCATTATAGATAAATGAAATCAAATAAATTTTTTCAAAGTTATTAAAATAAAAAATTAAATTAATCATTAACAATTTAAAAGTGTGTTGAAATGTGAAACTAAATTGTCCAGTTTATTAAAACAGGGATCTTATATTGTTCACTGCTTAGGGTTAAATATGCTCAGGTATTTAAATTTGGCCTCATCATTACCATTTACCACCACTACAATTTACCATTTCTCTTCACATATTTCAGATATTTTAGATTTACAATGTTGATTAGATTTTTTTTTTTTTTTTTTTTTTTTTTGTAGAATTCAATATTATTTTTTAGTTAAGCATTAGCAAAATAATAATAAACTTAATTTTATTACAGGTTGCTGCAGAAGCAACATTACCAGCTTTGCTTGAATTATTTAAAGAAAGATTGGCCAAGAAAGATAAAGATCCAAATGATGTCTCATTATCTCATTTGAAAACATCCATGCTCATAGTTAAAAAGAATTGGATGCAAATATTAAAAAAAGTATTTGAAATTAATCTTGGTTACATTCCAGTTGCTATTGCATCTGTAATTTTTGTATTGTATAATGGGTCCATTGCTTTAGGGGATAAAAAAGCTCATGAAGTCTGTTTGAACATTCCACAGTTATTTTACTTTTTGCTTTTTACTTTATTTTTTGCCAGTCCATATTTGATATCATTGACTAAAGTGAAAAAGTTTTTAATTTTTGTACTTGCAAACAAAATACTTGTTTTTGAAATAGTTGCTACTGCATCATTTGCAGTTGTATTTATGTCTCATGTGCATCCATACTTATTAGCTGATAATCGTCATTTTACATTCTATATATGGAGAAAAATACTAGGGCGAAATTTATTTTTATCACTGGCATTGATACCTTTTTATATATACAGTGGCTTTGCTTTACTGATTTCTTTTGAACATAAGAGTATTGTATTTAAATCAATTGTTGTATTTTGTATAATTATTTCAGTAATTCCACAAAAATTACTTGAATTCAGATATTTTATAATTCCATACATTATGCTCAGAATTAATTTGAAAGTAGAATCTAAATGGCAACCTTTTCTAGAATTTGCTTTGTATTTTGTTATTAACTTCTTGGTTTTGTATTTGTTTTTGTTTCAAAAGCTGCCTTGGGAAAAAACTGAAAAATCTGTTCGGATTATGTGGTAAATTTTTGTATAATGTTAAATTGTTGTTGTTTTAAAATCATGATTTATTTAATAAATTATTTTTGTACATATTTTTTGTAGTTTAATTTTATAGCATCTTAATAAATATATTAAAACAAAAATCCAGTGATGAATCTTTGAAACTTCAAAGGTTGAAATTTGCAATGTGTTCTTATTTGGAATTAGAAATACTTGGGTGATAAAATAGCATGGAATTTTTTTTTTTCTTGTAATCTGTAAAATGCAACTTGAATACTACTTGCAATTCTTAGAAATTTCATTACATTTTATTCCTTTTGAGAATACAGAAAGTTAATCATTAATAAAATTTAAAAATACTGTTAAAACAATGATTTTTGGTATAAAAATATATTCGGCGATTGTAGTAACCTAAAACTATTAGAGATTGACTTATATTTTGCATTTTTTGCCTCGGAAATTAAGAGGAAATTATTTTTTAAAGTAACACCAACTTAAAATTTAAAATGTTACTTTTTCAATGATAGCAATATCATTTTTGTACAATTTTTCTTTCAATTTTTATTGATTCTTTAAAAAATTTAATTTAAATGATTATGAATAAGAAAATTTATAGTTACCTTTTGTTGGGGCTTTAAACTACTCTTCTACTACTTTTTAAATTTTTTTTTCAATATTCTGTCTTAAAAAGGCTTTTGAATATTTTATTATTCAATATGTTTAATAATATATGTGGACTATGATAAAGATATCAATTACATAATTTCGGAATTCATTTACGAATGCTGAATCAATAGAGAAACGATTTGGTGATAATACAAAGAATGATTAAGAAGAGTTTTAAGGAAGTTGTTGCACCTTCCTTTAGTAATACAGTGGACTTCATAGAAAACCTTCAAGCTCATTTTCCTCATCAATAAATACCCTTGTAAAAAAAAAAAAAAAAAAAACACTTGCGGAAAAGAAAACATTTATCGAATATACTTCTGTTCCTAATACTTAAGTATTATGCGTATGAGATCAAATATTTTTAATTAAACATATACTTGAAAATTCATAGTTTGATTAAAATAATAAATTATATTTAGTCAATAAAGGTATGATTTTCTCACTTGTAGGATGACTGTTTAGTTAAAAAAATGTTTTCAATATTATGTTGTTTCAAAAAATGTTTATACATTTTTAGAACGATTTCAAAGCCATTTAAATAATATTTAACATAAAAGACTATTTTTAAATGTTTAATCTGATGGCCTTTTTCCTGGATTAAAGTCTGTCTTGTGATTTCCGGGATACAAGTTTTTTTTTAAAATTAATTTCAAAGGATATTGATTCCCATTTTTCTTTCACTACTTTACGGAATCCATCAATCATGGTGGTATTGCATGTAGAAAGAGTTCTTTTCAACAGACCATAATACATTAGTCAATTGGTGAAGCATTGGATGACTTCACAGGAATATATTGAAAAGCCCATCTCAATAACTATATCAATACTTTATTTTATTCAAGGAATGTAAAATACTTTTCAAAGTAAGACTTGTAGCTTTGTCTTGATGAAGTTGTACTCTTTGAAAATCATTGGGTTAAGAAAATCGAATTTCTTCTCTAAATGTCTTTGTGAAATTTTCTCTTGATGGTCCGTTGAGTAAATTTTAATATTTTTTCCATTATATTTCTTTTTGTTATAGAAACCGTGGATGATCATAAAAGTTTTTTGATACTTTCTTTGCATTGACAGAAGCATGTTTTGAATGTTTTTTCTCGTTTTTGATAATAAATAGACATTTTTTTATGTTGTTGTTGCAGTCATTTAAATGCGTCATCAAGGGTCACAATGTATTTCCATTTATCTTCTGCTTAATAGTTTTCTGACAGAATTCTACAAACTATTCTGTGTTTGAGCCACTTGCCGTGGTAAAAGCTGGTAAATTGTGCTTCTTAGCTTTTCTAAATTGTAAATCTTAATTCATTATTTTATTTACTACAGATATATTTAAAAACTTTGCAGTTAATTTCTATATGGATGTTTTTTTTCCCCTTTTATTACCAGTGATTTCACATAAAAAATATTTGAGATAGTATTATCTTTTTCATGTTTTCATTTGAGTCTTCTTTACATGTAGAAGCAGTGATGTTTTTTCCTTATACAATTAATGTTGCTTATTTAGTTCTTAAAAATTTTCATACTGTATATTTCATGATGTTTTTAATTTATGGAATAGGAATATTTTTCTTTGGAAAAGGCAAAAACATATCCTTCAATCCACAGTTTGTTTACATGCTATATTTTGAAACAAGAATGAAATTAAAAGGAGCAGATGATATTTTTCATTTCAATAATGGAAAAATATTTCAATAATGAACTCAAATAATAAACTTTTATTGCAAAACATTTGCTTTTTTAAAATCCTTTAACGAATTCTTGTACAAATGCATAAATATTCACTGTAAATATTAGTACTGTCTTTATGACTTTAATTTTTAAAATAAATTTGCTTTAGAAGTTTTAATAAGTAAGGCTGTTCATCAAAAATATGATTATACATTTTTTAAATTTATCTGTCGTTTGATGACAATTCCATGAAAGACATATCAACTTTCTTTAAATACAGTAATTGCCTCATTTGAATCATTTGTATTAATAGTATTATGCTTTGCCATTTTTTTAAATTTACTCATAAATTAACTCGAAATTCAGTTATGATTTTCACATCATATTAGGAATTATTATTTGAATTACAATGGAAAGATAAATTGATGCTTCTTTTCGTCCTGAAATTGGCAATAACTAAAAGATTATTTTATAAAAAAAATGTATATGTATGTTATTTTTTATTTGCGGATAATTTTTGAAGTAATAATGAGTTAAATAAATTAGAAAATTAATCATTTTGAAAAGACATGAAAATGATTTCGACTTTAGCATTCATTAATTATAGAAAAAGATTCTATAAATAATTCTGTAAAATTAATAAATTACTAAGTATATATAAAAAGTTGGTAAGTTTCTAAGATAGCAATGACAAACATTTTGTATTGTGAAGAGTATCATAGATCTTTCTCTCTACTTTCTTGTGTACAAAAAGAATTTAGTACTATCTTCAAATAATTCCATCGCGTGATTTCTGAGAATCTTCACGCTTTTATACATTTTTTCAACCATTCAATGCACAAAAAGGAAAAAGGAAATCGACTAGCCGGGTGAAATTTAATATGTAATCTTTACACCAAAAATTTTTGACATTTTTTATAGGATTTGGGACGAACCTTACCGACTGAAAGTCTGTCTGACTATAAATGTACATGTGAACTTGATACTCAAAAATAGAATGATCTGGATAAATGAAACTAGAAATATAGTTTGTTTTAAGTAAAAAAATAATTCTTTTATATCATATTTATATACGTTATTCACGTTTATCTATATGGAAGATGTTTCGTGAATGCTTACGACTTGGCACAACGGCATAGATCCTGATCTAGAAGACTAGTTTGTCTGTTGATAGACAATTACTATAATAAAAAATATTGTTATTAAAAAATAGAATTTGGTGGATGGTATAGTCCAACAGGTTGAATAACAGGATAGTGATGCTTTATTCTACTAGAAAACACAGCCAAAAGTGTACCAAAAGCAGCATTTGCAGTAAATAATAGTATGCAAATAGCTATTAAGAACAATATATAACAATATCCGCTGAAAATAAATCATTCTAAGAGAGACTTTTCTCTCCTTTGTTCTTTAAAGTTGCTGTGACACGATATCGAGAGTTGTAGAATAAATGCTGAAACTCGAGTCCTTATAGAGCTAACGTCAAGATTCTCGAATATTCTGGAACCTTCCTTTTTGTTGCCAAGTTTTCCCCAAAGTCTAGGTTGTTGATTTGGCATACATTCACCATTCATTAGAGCTATCTGTAAAACTCACTTCCTTACCAATAAACCAAATACGTGGAGAAGCAATATTACAAATTCGTAACAGTATATTCTGATGAGGCAGGACTTGCAAAATATCTGGAACGTATGGTCACAGAAGGCTCGGCTTGAATTGTTACAATTATGTTGTCATAGGAAATTGAAAGAAGACAAATAATGTCGGTAACAGAGAATAACACTTTATTTTGTGACGAATTGATAGAAGGAAAAAAAAAAAAAAAAACACACACACACACACACATTTGAGGCATACACAAAGACTATCTCTTTTAAAATTTTCAAAACACAAGCAAAATGATGCCGCTTAGACTGCAGCTAGAGAGATCACTCTGCAATCAATACTTGAAGAAAGGAATTCACTTGACATATATCGGCATTCTGATTGGTTACAGAATTTTCTAGATATAATTCTCAACTGAATCGTCACAAAAAATTTTCAGTTTTTTCACCAAAGCTGGGAATTATTGATCTGGCACTCATTAAAAACATCAGTAAATCATTCTTCCTCAGTTGGAGTCTAACTGCGCAGGAAAGAATTGCTATAGATTCTTAATAGTTTATAATTTTAGTATTCATCACGTTATTATTTGTATTAACCATAAAGAAACGCCATCTCCTAATATTGTCACAACTTATTCGAAATAATCACAAACTTACAGTTTTTAAAAAAAAATTCAGGGCGGATTTAGATATTTTGTGGCTCCCGACAATGAACATTATGAAATCCCTCTTTTAATAACTTTTCAATTTAGTTCATATTTCAAGAAATTATTATCTTAATCAACATGTTAATGCTTTATGAAATTATCACAATATAATTGTGATTAAATTAATCCCAGTTATAAGTTAATGATTTCCTTTCCTGCAACGAAAAGCATTTAATTATTATGAAATTTAAATAAAAACTAAAAATGACTATTTTTCAAGAATTACTTAGTGAAATATAACATAATCAATTAAATTAATTATTTATAATCCAGTATAAATAAATAAGTAATCATCCTCCAATTTATTTACTTATTATTTTAGTAACTCAATATAAACAGACATTGGATTCTTGATATTTTATAATTCAAAGAATTTTTTTTCCACTCTTTTACTTTCACGTATATGTAGGATAGAGAAAGAATAGTGATCACCAAAAAATTCGAACTCAAGATTTTGACAAATCCCCATGCTTTAGTCCTGCCTGAATTTGAAAAACATGTTCTTAGAAAATGTCTGTCTGTCTTTGATAACTTAAAACAGCTTTGAACTAGTCGGTTGAAATTTTGTATGCTGTTTTCAACCGAAATTGACCCAATAGATTGAGTAAAATTGCTAAATTCTCACCAAAAGTTAATATTTCGTAACTATTGCTCGCCAATACTATGCAAGATGTTCTCTGGCACAAGTTTATTAGAGCTTATGCGAGAAAAGTTTGGAGAAACCACTGCCACTGGTTTATTTGATAACCAGGTAAGAGTTTTTAAAATGATGTTCCTGCTGAACTTCTGAACAATTTTTGACTAGCCACAGTTGCCTAGTCAAAAATCTACCAGAGTAGATAACTTTCATTTACGTCGCGCTTTCAAGCAACGTGAAGATTTTTTTTTTTAGGGGGGTGGACAAAATTCCTGTCTTTAAGGTGTACGTACACACTAGATTTTTTTTTTTTTTAAATTTTAACTTTAAACATCCAGTTTTTTCACAGTAAGTCATTAATATATGTTTAAACTCATTTCCGTGTGAAAAAACCATATTACACTAATTATTAATTATTTAAATAATATTTAATGAGCTAATGAGCCTATTTTTTGAAACATGATATCTTAAATTTTAATTTGTACAGACACACAATTCTAGTTGGAAATGATGCCTAATATTAGTCTTCATGTTGTCTGCCTCAATCAAGTTATAAAAATATATGGGTTTTTTTTAAAACAATTTTTTCATTAACAATGAATAGAAAAACCGAGATTTTTTCTGTAATTTTAGCTTTTAAATAGCTATAAAAAATTTATTTCTATAAATATAACTTTGATGGAGGCACAAAACATCCGCTATTTCATACAGATTATTTTGATATATAAATAACTGTATTTGGTTCATTTCTGGAACCACCTGGTCTCGAAACCGAGAACAGAAAGTAATGGCCCTTGATGTCATGTAAGCAATAAATTTTGAATTTTATTTTTTAAATATTTGTTAAATACTAATCGCCGCACACCAGCGACCTGCTGATTAGCTGGAAATGTTGGTTATATTTGATTTATGTTAAATTGTTTAGATATAACTTTACCTTCATGTTTCTGCAAAATGTTCTGACATTAAAGTCATGTAATTTTAATTGTCTGTTACATATGCTCTGTATATTGTGTACACGAATCTTTTTAATGGAGATAGTCCCATAACATCATAGCGTTATTAAAAATGTAAATATCTGATTAAGTTCCCTTCTAACTTTCGCAATATTCTAATTTCCATTTCTTATTTGTCTAATAAACTACACTGATATTAAACAGAATCCTTCCTCTTTAGCTTTCAATAACGAAAGGAAATCACGTGATTAAATATTTGATGAAATAATGAAACTGATTAGTTTTCAGGGAAAAAATAATCTGTTGGAAATTAGGTGAAGAAAAAAAGTTTTAAAAATTGCCAATATTCGGGAAATATTTGTACGACTGTTAAATTAGCATCATTAAAAAGACGGTTTTAAAAAATTTTGAAGCAGTGTAAAATTTTTTCGTGTCGAAAAGTAACCGAAGAAAAATACCAAAATTAAGCTTAATTTCTAATTAATTAAAATTTCAAAAAGAAGAAACTCGTTCCGAGGATGACATTCTACCGCCACTCCTCTTCATTCCTCTGCACCCCATTTATGCTCTTATTCATGTGTGAGTGTTCATATGTCACGTGTGAATGTTACTTATTTGTGATTGTTGATATGTTACAAGTGAGTGTTACTTATGTGTGATTATTGATATGTTATGTGTGAGTGTTGATATGTTATGTGTGAGTGTTGATATGTTATGTGTGAGTATTGATATGTTATGTGTGAGTGTTGATATGTTATGTGTGAGTGTTGATATGTTATGTGTGATTATTGATATGTTATGTGTGAGTGTTGATATGTTATGTGTGAGTGTTGATATGTTATGTGTGAGTGTTGATATGTTATGTGTGAGTGTTGATATGTTAGGTGATTAGTAGACTATTACTATTATTATTATTACAACTATTACTATTAGTAGAGATAGTGTAATTTTTATAAGATTAAGAACATTTTATAATATTTTTTGCAATAAGCATATGTTTTTCTTAAACAAATATATGTTTATCCAGCATTTTCGCTGATATAGCAGGGCTGTAGGATTACCGAGAACATTATTTATGCATATTTTGTGGGAAATTTCATAAAAGCTCTCTCTACACTTGAAAAATAAATAAATACTTAAATGCATATAAAGCAGGATGTTTACAGCAAAACACGACATTTTTAAATTTAATACATTTCCAAAATATCCATAATTCCAATATCCAAAAAATTCCACGAGAAATAAAATCTGGATATCTGCCTTAAAAATTCGAATCCATCTCCTTTCTTTCCGAATTCAGGAACGCTGGGTTTTACCAGCAAAAGTCTCGTAACTCCGCCCCTATTGAGCGCTGCTCAGCGAAGCATGAATGTATCTGTTGGAGCTTTTAGCACCTCATGTAAAATTAATCAGAGAACAAATGATCTCTCACTCGAACATGAATACTCGCGCACATGGGAAAGAAACGACATCTCCCCACCTTGACATTACGTCAAGGCAGCCACCTGTTTGCTGCAGAATATTGGAATCATGCCTGACCCAGATACAATGCCTATTGTTTGAACAAGGAGGATTCTTTATTAAGAGATGTATGCATACATAAACTTTAGGCATGCCGAAAGGTGCTGTTATTCCTATTATTATTTCTATTCCAGCATAAAACAATGCATTTTGGAGGGGAGTTGGTGGAGGATTGGGTACGTCTGGTAGCTACAGTTGCAGTTATACAGCCGATCCCTTCCTATTTTCGTCTAAATGAATTTATTTTGGTTAAAATATACATCTCAAATTACTCATCTATGCTAGAAGTTCACAACCTATGATATGTGCTGGATCATGACAATAATATTGATGATGGCGAAAAATACGATGCATAAAAGATTAAAATGAAAAATTTTTTTTATAGAATTTTGTTTCTGCAATTTCGTATATAAAGTTCTAAAGCCTATTCAATAAGAGTAAAAGACACACCAAAAATATTTAAAACTTTATGTTGATCCTTTATTTACTGAATTTCTTAAAAAATTTTAAAATATTCTTTTGAAACTGAAACTCATCAATTCAGAATAAGAGATGAATGCAGTGTTTTTCAGGCTGAATTGCTTTGCATAGCCCAAGCAGTTTCTTGGATTTGTGACAATGAAAACCTTTCATCAAAGTTCTTAATTTGCAGCGACTCCCTTTCATCTTTACACGCCTTAAATAACATCGATTCCCTAAACCAAATAATTGTTAAAACACGATCCAACCTGAGTCATCTTCAAGGCAGAGGTGTGCAAGTTTCCTTTTCTTTTGTTAGAGGTCATACAGGAATCTATGGCAATGAACGCGCCGACTGGCTTGCCAAAGAAGCGACGAAATTAGTTAATTCCATTCCTATGAGCATTCCGAAATCTTATTTAAAGAATGTCTTTAAAGATAAAGTTATATCTGAATGGAATACTTTATATCAAGCATCGACTAATGCGCAGCTCACTAAAGAATTTATTCCATCCATACAAAGACGCCTAAAG
This sequence comes from Argiope bruennichi, assembly GCF_947563725.1. Taxonomy (NCBI): domain Eukaryota; kingdom Metazoa; phylum Arthropoda; class Arachnida; order Araneae; family Araneidae; genus Argiope; species Argiope bruennichi. The sequence goes on from NC_079160.1 coordinate 76,236,408, forward strand.
GCTAACAACTACTTTGAGTCGAATTTTAAGCTTATCCAGTTTCTGACTGGGCATAGAAACTTTAAAGCATATTTAAAACGATTCAATTTGTCCCCGACTGATAGGTGTTCGTGCTACAGTGGTGCAGTCCAGGATGTCAAGCATTTGATATTTGAATGCACCAAGTTTATTCGGGAAAGACGAAAACTCAAGAACTGCCTTCGAAAGAACAATATAGCTTGGCCTCCTCATTTATCTGCCTTTGTACAGTGTAAATCATCTTTCATTTCCTTTTGTACATATATCAATAGTATTTTTCCACGTATGATTTAAACTTTACTTCAGTGTGTTTGCCTACATATATTTGTATATATACTTTTGTATTTGTATTTTGAATATTTTATTTGATCAGGCTTCTTCAATTGTTTTATATCATTTACTGTATGTTTCTGTTACTATGTGAGCAATTTTGTTTCATTTTGCTTTTGTTTGTGTATCTACTTGTTTTCCCCTATTTTTCTTTCTTCTATTTTTGCATTTGTGCCTGCCACCTTATATTTGAAATTTATTTTACTGCCCATTGCGTACTGACTTACATCTGTAAGCCTTGTGGTATACTTGTTGGCACACAAGGAGTTTATACGTAGAGAACAAAAAAAAAAAAAAAAAAAAATCTTTTTTTAAATAATTAATTTAGATGCAACTAAACACCCTATAACGAGCTTTCATTATAAGTTATTATCAAACTCATTAATTACCTAGAAAAAAATTTGAAATTTGAGTTCCGACAGGACTTTATGGAAACACTATTTTTGTAATTGTTTTATATTATTTGATAATATTTGAAATTTTAATTTTAAAAAATTAAACAATAATTTTAACAAATAATTCTGTGCTTAATATTAAAAAAAGCATAACTTGCCAAGATACAAAACAAGTCAATATTTTATAGACGATTTGGATCCATTTTGGATCTTACATCATGTTATATACTTGTTTTTAGTTAGCTTCCAAAAAGAAATAATCTTATGTCTTTGATAACTGAAAGGCGAATATCATAGAATGGAATTTGAAGAGCCAAATGGTCTCAAAGTACTATACTATTGTTTGGTATTGGTGCTATATTATTATTTAAATTAATATAGTAGTACTACGGTAAAACTAATGGGTGATTTAAACCCTGTCAAAAAAATAAAGATTTAAATCTATATTTACTTAGGAATCTTATTGCCATGCCTATTCACCTTCTTCACCTATTCATATTACCCTATTCACCCATTATGCCCGGAGGTTAAGAACCTTAGTTCAAGCACTCCGTGACACTCCCCTGAAATCGGCAATTAAAACAAAATATTTAATATCTTTCACAAACACTGAACAACTGATTGAAAGAATACTGTTCTTTTGCATATATCAATAATAATTATCGTATTAAGCTCGACACAGAGATTATATCTATCTTTATGTGAATTCATTTTTATAATCTCAGTTTTACCAAGGAAAAAAATTCAGAGAATACTTTAAAATGTTATTCAAATGAAATAATTTTCATGATAAGTAATTATTATCTTTCAACATAAATCAGGGCAGAATTTTTTCATTACTGTTTCTTTTTATTAGAACGTGGAACTAAAACTACTATTATAAAATTGGAATGAAATATAAAATCAAAAACAATAATAGCAAATATTATAAAACTAATTCAAGATTTTTAAATCTTAATATAACTTAATTCTTTAACATCTAATATATAAAAAATAATTTTTGTTTGTTCGTGTTTTATACGATGCCGTAGTGTTCATCTGATGGCGATAAAACTTTGCAAACTTAATGCTTTGAACCTAGAAAATCCATGTTTTTCACATGGCCAGTTGCATGTTGGATGCCTACGAGTCGGACAGCCTAGAATTTTTTTTCTTTTTGCTGAAAACAGAAAAACAAAAAAATATTGTCTCCCCTAAAATATACTTGAATAATAAAGTAAAAAAAAAAAAAATAGAATAAATATTATTTATATTTCTAATTTACATATCATTCAATTTCAGTGAATGTATTCATTGTTGACAAGAAAAGAAATATCATTCTTTCTATCATTCCTAATTAAAGAAGATAGCTATTTCAAATTTCAAACGACATTTCCAAAATTATTTTTTCTGCGGCAGCAACGCGCCGGGTACCAGCCCTTTACTCGAAGGGGTTGTTGAGATATGCCAATGGGTCAGGGGGAGATATGACAGTAGGGTGTACTCAAAATTAAGACGACCAATCAAAGCTGTAAAATGAATGGGATTAATGTTATCAAATCACTGCGAATGCAGCTCTCAATTTGCACGACAGATTGTCGTGTAAAGATTAAATGGTGAAAAATGAATTCATAATTCATTTTGAAATTATAAAGGCAAAAATTTTAAAAAATCACTTAGTAGTTATGAAATTTCACGGCACTGTGTATTTTTAATAATTTCGGATATGTAGTATATACATTGGGAACGTTTTGTATTTGTAGAACAATTCTATCCCGATCTTCTGAAAGATCGAGGGGAAAAAAATTGATTTGAGGAGTAAATATTTTCTTCGAATACAATAATTTGAAACGACTATAACTCAGATGCACGTGATCCTTTTTTCAAAATCGAATTTTGGAAATGAAATTTTGTACTAATTCAGCAAATGGAAAAAAAAAAAAAAAATCTTCCCCAAACATATATTCCAGTTTCTTCACTATATTTTGAAGCTAAACTAGAAGGGACAAAGATTTTTCAAAATTGTGATCTATTTACCCTTGTGTGTTATTCTGAAAGATAACTTATTGCTGTATGCATATTAGAGAAATTGGACTCAAGTGCTATATGAATGATCTAAGCTTGCTTCTTTGCGTGTCCTTAATTCATGTACTTCGTTAAACAACGTGAATTAGAATACAATACTTTACATCTATTAAAGTTAATTATTAAGTAATCAAGAAAGCACGAATTAGCTATGTGAGGAGACGAGTGAGAAAAACTTGAAAATATGAAATTGGGATGTATAGCATCATTTGCTATTATCAGATGTAGACACCGAATAATTTCATCAACATATACACACAAAAATAAATTCACAATAAAAAGGAAGTTTCTGTCCATTTACAGCCGCAGAATAGTATCGCATCTGTAAATAGACTGAAATTTCCTTGTCTGTCTGTTAGTGGGCATGAGTACACAATAACACAACTAATTAGAAGCAGAAAGTTTAGTATATATCTTTACACCACATTTTAGATATGTGTTTCATATTCTTTCAACGATTCCCTGTCTGTAGATCTGTCTTTCCATGTCCCTGTTAAGAATTGATTCAACATAGAAAAATGTAAAAATTTCGAGGGACGATATTCAGAATATGATTTCGCACAAAAATCATAGATAAGTAAGTATCTTTAGTAGTATCATAGATATGATATCATAGTAAGTACAATTATAATATCATATCATATCATAGTAGTATCTTTAACTCATTTGACCAGCGTGAAGCGAATGAAACTGCATATTCGATTCTTTGTTGCTCATCAGTTTAGTTTAGTTATATATTAACGTCCCTTTTTAAAGCAACACTAGGGATATTTTTGGGACAGACCTCGTCATTTTGAAACGCGGTCAGATGACGAGGACGACACCTGAGCTGGCACCCCCACTCTAAACTTCCACACCATACCAGCGGGAGGACGTTTGGAACGGATTTAACGTGCACCAGACCCGCTCATACGATGGTTCTTCGGAGGAATCGGGTCATGAACCTGAAACCCTCCAGTATCGAAGCCGAGACCTTACCGACAGGCCACCGGGGCCTGCTTATTGCTTACTATATTAATATTGTTTATTTTTGCGGCCTCCATGATAATCTCTAAAAAAGGTGCCAACCATTTTGGTGAAAACTTGTCATCTTATGTGGAGGCTTGGATGGTACTCGGCAACCTTGCCTTAAACTGAAAATCTCCAAATTAATCCGGAAATGCAACCATCTTGGCGAGATCATGACATCTTATGTATAATGGAGCTTGGCGATTTTTGCGTAATTTAAAAATTACTATGTAAACTCATTCAGCGATCTTCGCGTAATCTGAAAATTAGTATGTAAACCCATTTAGCCACCACGGGGTAATCTGAAAGTCGTCCTGTAAACCCATTATCTTGGCGTAATATGAACATCACCAAATAAACAAATATTGATTCTTCCGCTGTACGAAATCAAACACAAAATTCGTCGTATTATTATCCTTCAGAAAAAAGAAATGAAAGAAAAGGTACTTGTCGATTGTAACGGCTGCAAAAAGCGCCAAGATAAAATTTTGCCAATTTGGCGACTTTAATCGTCAAACTACATAGCATGCGATTCGTAGTCAACATTTTTCGTGATAAATAACAATGCATGTGAGTATATTTTTATAATTTGGCGAAATTTTTTCTTGGCGCTTTTTGATCGCCGCCGTTAAAACCGAATAATTTAATTGGTTCTTTATCGATTTTCGAGAAGAAATGAAAGTTCAGATTGTTTACAATTTACACTCAGGAACCAGTCGAACACGCAAGTTGGGCACTTAAAATGTACTTATTTACCCGCCTATCCCATTGTTTAACACCACTTGGTTGTAAATCAGAGTTATCAATAGAAAGAGACTACGGAAGAAAGTGTTTTTTTTTCTTTCTTTTGGAATTTTTTTCAATGATTCAGAAAATTAATAGCCGAGAGTAGTTGTAGTGCCAAGTTGTAAAAGTCGGAGAAAAAGTTTGTAGTTCGAATATCGTAAAAGATTTTATAGGAGGAATAAAAATGTGCAAGTTGGCAAGGACGAAAGCTTAAAAATGGAAGGTCTCCAATGGAATGTTTTGATATGAATTATTCAACAGATTTCATTTGTAAATGATTCAAAAATGATCATAATGTTGGCATTCAAGCTACGGTTTAAATGATTTATTATTTTAAAATTCTTCCGATTAAATTTATTTTTATTATTACCAAAAACAGTACATTGAAGCTGGACTAATTTGAAGTCGATCAAGTTGCAAAAAAAAAAAAAAAAAAAAAAAAAGGTTAATTTATCATACGATTTCAATGAAGAGATCTGGGTGTAAAACGAATAGGATAGAAAAACCAAAATTTTTATATATTAAAAATAGTAGAAAAATTTATTTGAAATATTTAAAAATTTTAGAAACAATGTATACAATCAATGATTAAACGCCAAATTTTCTAAATAAATAAATAATTATTTAATTAAAAATCTTTTAATAATTTCTAGAGACAAGTAATTATAATAAACAAGCAAGAATTAGTATTTTAAATACAAGATTTGTTCAGTAAAACTATACAAGTAGTAACAAGATAGTTTAAAACAATAGTTTGTAAAGTAACAAGAGCAGGTGACCAAATTTTTTCCCTTCAGGGGTTTTACTATGAGATTTTTATCGGGATTTCTTTGAAATGTGTCGCTTTAGGCAAGGGTAATTTAGATATCTTTAAAAGAATGCTGTAAGCATTAAAGATTTTTATACCTTCACTCGGAGCATGAGAAAATGCTGAAGTGAGCAATCTTATGGAGTGCGTGCATAATTAATTAAATAAAAAGTGGGAATTGGATCAGGAAATTAGAGACTATTTTAGAATGGAATTAATATGAGCTAAATTAGGATAAAAAATTATAAATTAATTTAGATTTAAAAATATCATTACACACACACATATATAAGATGAGTGTCTGTGTTGGTTTTCTATAGGCTAGACTGTTTGATTGACAGTATCTAATTTGGCGTAGATATGACTTGGAGGGTGGGAGTGTGATCCTTGGAACAATTTTTTTAAATGTTAATTAGAACAGAATTAGAATTAATTTGAAAATATAATTGTTCAAAAATAAATCTTACACTATTTCAAAATTTTAAAAATCATCTTTTTAATGATCTGATTTAATAGTCAGCAAATTTTTTCTGAATTTAGAAGGTTCTTTTTCGTTTTTTTTCCCCTAATTTTCACCATAGATTACATTGATGACCTGAAATTGAAACTGTTTTCATTGTTTCATCAAACATTTAATCGCTGGATTTTTTTGCTGTTGTTTGAAACTGCTGAAAAAGGATTTTTGTTTAATATCTGTGTAGTTTGCTTTTTGAAAATAATGCTGCAAAAGCGTCGCTTAAAGAATAGAATTACTTCACGTGACATAACATTGACATGCTAAACAGAATTGTGACACTTACCTGACATCTAACTGCATGCTTTGCGCTGTGACGGCACATTCTTTTCCCGTGCTGAAAAATGCAAAATCTGTTCCAAAACTGAGCATTTGATAAGAATATGCATGCACGAGCAATTCTGTTGCACGATATAACTGGTTTTGTGTTAGTCGAAACAAGCGTGAATAAAGCAGAATTCGCAATGAATGATTTAGAAAACTAGCGGCATAATTTAAGAACGGTTGAAGAAAATGAAGACTGGAATCATGTTAAAGTGAAAAGAGCTATATAGTTTAATTGCATATCCTAGACCACCTAAAAATATGATAGCATACTTTGAGGATCTAATATAGTAATTTTAATAAGTTCTTATGCTTCAAAACATGTTAATTTTAATAAGCTAATGTACTTCAAAATATAAAAAGGAATCAAAGATTGAAAAAAGAAAAAATGACTTTCAAAATTAAAACTTTTTCTAGATCCCATATCGCTCTCTAAATTTGTTTATTTGTTTGTCAGAACATTTTGTTCATTCGCAAGAAATGTACAAAATAAAAGAAAAACATTTTTTTCTCATATATTTACATTTTATATGAAAATGCGTTTCTTCTTAAAAAGTCATCTTTGTCTTTAAAAATTATCATATTTAAAAAAATTCGTTTTGTTTTCATAAATAATATATCAGAATTTATTTTCTTCTTTTGAATTCACCAGGAAATAATTTTAAAGAGCTTGTTTATTCTTGTTTAGTAAGCCTAATACTTCTTTTCAAACTGCTGCTATCATTGCCACAAACATTTTTCTTTTCTTACCATCAAAAATAAAAATCGTCTCCCCTAAAAAAACTATTTCTATCATTTAGATAAAATTTTCTCTCACATGTTTCCTATTATCCGGAATAAACAACTGATTTTGTCACAATAATAAATTAGTAATAAAAAAATTCAATATTAATAAATGGAACATCAAATAAAACAATATTTAAGAATAATTTTGAAAAGTTTTATCTGTTTTAAAATGATGTGATAATTTTCTTCATTGATTAAAATTACATTTTCATATTCAAAAATCAAAGTGACTTTTGATCAAAATCAGAATGGATATGATAAAATGTGTTTAATGTATTATCGTCTGATATTAATAATTCTTTAGAGCGATATGCTACATTATTCTAAATACATCAATTAATATTTTCTTTTTCTTTCATTTAATCAATTAATATTTTCTTCTTATTTTTTATTTGTATCGGTTTATTCTTAGATAATATATTAATATATAATAAAATTTCTAGAATCTCAAATTTTAATTATTTCTTTATGACGATATTTTCAACATATTTTAGAGTAGTAAAATGAACAATGGAATTTAAATAATAAAAACTTTAAAAAGAGAAATATTTAAGAATAGCTCTTAAACTTTTATTAGATTTGAATGATTGTTAACTTAAAGAACAATAATTCAAATTACATTTCCCACATTTTCAAAGCAATAATGACGGCTATGAAATTCAAACAATACAAATAATTGCTTAACTTTCTTTACGAAAGAGAGAGCATAAATTTCTAAGAAGAATGATGTATTTAAGAAGAAAAAAAATTCTTCTGAGAATAAAATAAAACCCAAAACACTAATGAAACAACCATTGTCGCGTATAAAATATTTCGCAATAAAAAGAATTCCATTCGAATGGTAACGTCAAATTTCGAATTTATTTAATTGTTCTAAATAATAGTCTGAAAGCTTCTAGAAGGATTATCTCGAAATCTTCCCTGACGAATACGTCTGGCCTTGACAAGAAGGCCAATGACTCGCAATAAAATGTGATGATTACACATGTGAAAGGAATGATGCTGAATGAAATTTAGAGGACATCGTCCGTGTGAAAATGAAATATTTGAATTTGATGAAACGATATGAAATATTTCTTCTGTAAGACAGAATATATTCCTAAACTAAGCATTCCATTTGTATATATGAGCAAAAATTGATTTTTAACAAAAATATAGTTGTGGTTCCCCGAAACTTTCTCGCATAATCTCTAATAAATGTGTTTGCATATTACTAACCACAAAATGGCGAATTGGCGAAAAATAGTTACAAAAAAGCCTACACGAATTGGCGAAAAATAGTTACAAAAAAGCCTATGAACCTGTGGTCTTTGGCGATTAATCACTGGTGTGCTGTTAATACGCAAGCACCAGAAATATGCATTTTGGTATCGATTCGATTGATTGTAACAAAGTTTTGATCTAAATTTAAAATTAAAGTCACAAAATCATATACCAATTTTCATGTATTCAAGTCATTGTGTTTTTGAATTATTGAGTTTACAAACTTTTAAAAATACAAACTGAGAGCAGGTAACCTTTTGACAGGTGTTCAATATTTTATGGAGATTTACACTAAGATCTGCAAATTTCATTTACCTGTTGTTATGTTGTTGTTTTTTTAAATTTTCGCGTTTATATTCGTATATATGCAAAGAACCGACCGACAGATGGCCAACCGAAATTTGATACACATCTTTGCTTTAAATGCTAAATCTGTCTTTCAAGTTTTATCCATCTAGCTCTCTTCGTTTTGTAGTTATGTGATAACTTACGTTCGGACAGCCGGACAGACAGACTTCCTCAGAAATTTTCAAGGAACTAATTTTTGCAATTTGCTCTTAATGCCTTCTGCAACAATATATTTGCAAGTCTTAAACTTTGATAGATATGTAACATGTGATAGTTTAAAAGCCTTACATCTTTCTATTTATTGAGTCTTATCATCTTCCTGTTTATAAATGATTTCCTCTAAAATTTGAACTTTCATTTGAAATGAAAGTGAAGTAGCTTTAATTAATGAAAACTTTCTAGCTAAAACTGTTTAAAAATGGAAAATTAATCATTATTAACTTGTGAAATTAGACCTTAATTCTAAGTAAGAAAAGATTCAGAAGATATATTCAGAAGCTTACTTCAAATAGAAAATATTCATTATTGAAAATAGGGTCGCCTTTGTTGGTCAGTACGTTCTTAAGGGATAATATTGATATTTGTTTTTAATTAAATAGTTTTTATATAATTTCATATTCGTGATTTTATCATTACATATTAAAGTCGTGTTGTTTTAATTATCATCCATATGTTGTTTATTCTGTACATGAGCCTTTCCTATTGAGACCAGTCTTATGATATTATAGAGCTATTAAAATCGTAAATGCGTGGTTCATCAATCTTCTAAATTCTGCGGTATTGCAACTCCACTGTTTTATTCGTCTTGTCAATTACATAGGTTTAAATATGATTCTTATTCCTTAGCATTTAGTGATAAAAATGTATAAAATGTGTCACAATTTGATGCTCAATATTTGTTGAGGGAATCATGAACAAGAATTTTTAACAAACTAGCTGGTCAACAAAGGCGGTTGGAATGAAATAAAAATTGATAAGATTTTTACAATACAAGGATGTAGAACTCTTTCTAGGGACCCTCTCATAAAATATTTTACTACGTACCGTTTTTGAGTTTTCTTTTGAAAATGGGCAGTGATGACAGAGAGTACGGGACTTATTAAGGACGCATATATGTATAATAACAATAATATTCAATTCGTAATAATAATATTTAATGAAAATTATTATTACGTCTTAGTAAGCATTTATATTGTATACTTGATGGTGAAATGCTTTAAAAATAGTTTTAAAGGAAAGCTTTAATTAGTATCAAATTAACAGCAAATGAATTTGAAGCAATTTTATTTATTAATTCTACTATTAATCACACCATTTGGGGCAACATTGATAACTTTCTAATTTATTTACCTTTTTCGAGTAACGGAATCTTTTCATCTCATGGATAGCAATCGTCTGAATATATAAGCAATATACACGTGTTAACCCTGCTTTGTTTTTAGGTAGTGATGGAGCATCCAGCGATATCAGATGAAGAAAAAATAAGGCCGGCGTCCTGGCATAGGGGTAGCGCGTTTTCCCCGTGATCTGGGCGTCCCGGGTTCGAGTCCCGGTTCGGGCATGGTTGTTCTTCTTCTGTGATCTATCTGTGAGGTGTGTGAATGTGCCCCCCCTGTAAAAAAGGGTTGTACAAGCGAATGTGACGCATGAAGTAGTTAAGGCGTACTCTTGCCCCTAGTTGGCGCTACTGAAAAAACAAGATACGCTCACTCGGCTTAAATCGCTGACATATAACTGTCAGCGGGGCTTAGAAAGTGCCATAAATCACAACAACAGAAAAAATAAGAAAGAAGATGGCTCGACTATCTTGCAATTTGAAAAGAAAAACTGATCATGAAGCTGCTAAGTTGGTGGCAAAGTGTGAAAAATTGATTCAGTTGCAGATATAAGCAAAAAATATTTCCATTGTGGGGCTTTGAGTTTTGAATCGATGTATGTTATCGTCATGCCAAGATTAAGCTTCCGGCATTGAACGAACGGCCAGTGGAGTTTAAAAACTTGCTAAACTGATGAGCATTGCGTACAGTATCAGACAACGTCGGTGCTGGCGAGCAGAAGGCGAACTCTTTTAGCATGTATATCAATTTTGTTTCAAGAAAGCTTTTCTCTTAAATAATCGCATTCAAAAAGATAGGTAGATTGTGAATAGTCATTTTAAATATTACAATAACTCCCATGCAACTTAGAAAAAGTGAATATTAAAATTTTCAGCTTACTTTTATTTCAACTAACATATTTCAAAAAAGCAGACATTTTCCCAACATGATAATGTTTTTAGACAGACATTTTTCTCTAAATTGCGGTATGCTAAACTCATTATTCGTAAATTCAGTAGTATCTTGGTACTTCCCAATCAGGCAAAGGCAGGGCAGTCGAACCAAATCAAAAATCATGCGACGTTATTCTGGTCTAGAAGTTCAGTTCCCTTTGTTTCTAGTATACGAAGCAAAAAGAAAAGTAAGTATTGTAATCGTCCAAAAATTCAAAGTCGAGATTTTGATGAATCTGCATGCTTCAGCTTCCCCTGAGTTCCGAAAAACACGTTTTTGGAATCATGTCTATTTGTCTATGAATCTATTTGTCTATGAATACGATAACTCTGCTTGGACTGGACGATAACTTAACTCGCTTTAGATTGGAAGAGGGAAATTTGGAATGCAAGGAGTATTCAAATGAAAAGGTAGAAAACAACACTGTGGGTGTAAACGAAGACTATTCAAAGTATACACCATAGGCCTGAGCACAACGATCCCATTGATTAACGAGCCGAAGGATTCCTTGTTCCCAGAATTCCTGTGGCCGTGACGAGACCTAGTCCTTCACAGCGTCCTTGCGTTCGTCGTCCGAATTGAAGCGCTTCCCTATCAGATGTTTTATTCAGGGGACCAAACACATGAAAATCGCAGGGCGTCATGTCTGGGCTGTAGGGAGGATGGTTGAGCTGCTCCCACTTGAACTTGGCCAGTTCTGCGTGTGTGACTCTGGAGACGTGTGGACGCTCATTATCATGGAGCAGAACCACACCCTCTGTGAGTAGCCCCGGTCATTTGTTCTTGAAAGACCTGCGTAGTCTTCGGAGTATCTCACAGTACACATCGGAGTTAATGGTTCTTCTGTGCTCGAGGAATTCAACAGTACATATCGCAGTTAATGATTCTTCTGTGCTAGAGGAATTCAACAATCTTAGACGACGCTCTTTATAAGAGCCTCTGCTCTCTCCTGCGCATGGGAATGCCCGCACATGCTTCGATCTACGTCGGAGACTCCATTCGCATCCCTAGATGTCTAGCTATGTTCTCCCATAACGGCATAGGCAATATGTTAATGGATGGTTACGTTGTTACGACATTTCATACATTTTCATTGAACACCCCCTGTAGGATTTTTTCGCCAAATTTGCCGATTCTCCACAAATTTTGTACGAAATTCTTTCTCATTTCTTCTTGTGCAGCTGACCGAATACATTGTAACACGATAGCTTATAGTGAAGAAATGATTAATATTTGTTGCTCAGATTTTTCATCTTTAGTTTATACCTGTATCAAATTTGGAACAAAATCTGGTAAGGGGCTGATGGTCTGTTAGTCTGTATTTCCACATGCATACAAATGCAATAACTCAAAAACACAAAAATTTAGATGAATGAAATTTGGTATGTGATTTTATAATTTCAATTTTAGTTCTGTGTCAAATTTTGCTTTTAATTGATTTAAAAGAACACTTTCGAAATACATGATTCATTTCTGATGCTTTTGTATTAATTAAATCCCAACGATTAACTGTAAAAAAAGCAACGATCACGCGTTTTTAGGGTTTTTCGTAACGTATGTCAGCAAATGGCATGATATTAATAATACATAAGTAATGATTTTCTTTACTATAATATGAAATAGACAAATTTCCTGAGCGGGACTTTCAAAATTAAAGCACTCTGAGCACTCCTGCCGTTTACGTCCAATGTTTACAGATTTATGGGGAAGAGGGTTAACATTTTTATTTGAGAGTAAGCGAGAAAGTTTCAGGAAGACCACTCCGATCGGTTTTAACTTGTTCACTCCTGACTTGTTCACTTGCTCTTACACAGACGAACATATAACGGATATTACGAAAGATTTGTTTCAAAATTTGATATGATACACAATTTTTGTGTAAGATTTGGATATTAAAACTCATTTATCTAATTTGTTATGTTTTTCATATACATTCCAGAAACACCGACAGACAGTCAACAACGAACTGAAGGATTTTAATCAAAATTAATCATTAATCCATATGTTGTTGTTGTTGTTTCTTATGGCACTTGCCATGGACAAGGCCGCAGTTACGAAGACAGCGATTTTAAGCCGGTGTGGGGGGGGGGGGCTTCTCTTGTTTGTTTAGTAGCGCCAACTAGGGCCAAGAGTACGACTTTGCTACTCACGCATCACTCATTTGCTTACACAACCTCTTTTTACAGGAGGGAACATTCACAGATCTCACAGATAGAACAACGGAAGAACACCCATGCCCAAACCGGGACGCCCAGATCACGGGGAAGACGCGCTACCCCTATGCCAGGACGCCGGTATTAATCCATATTCAAATCGCAGACTAAAATTCACCTATCTAGCTTCTAGCGATTTTGAAATTTCGCGCACACAACGATGGACAGACACAGAGATATACCGTTGCATCTAGAATTTGACAGAAATGTACAATTTCGTTGTATATTATATTTTATTACTTTTTTTCTCGTTACAATTTTTGTTATCGTATTCACACAAACAAATTGACAAATTGATATTTAATTTCCAAACTGTTTTTTGGAGATTCATAGAATTCGTGAATTAAAAGAATTTGAATATTCATCAAAATTTCAAATAAATACTCCCCCTCCCTCTTTTTTTTAATGAAGTGGATTAAAAAAAAACAAGATCGAACAAAATAGATCTAGCAAAAATAAAACAGCAAAGAGGACGTATTGCAAAACTCATATTTAGCGACATTTTCATTTGCTTTTGCTACATAAAAACAACAGACGCGTCAATTCTTTTGTGTCTAGAGAGTACATTTCTGTATCAGAATGTTTAAAATGGCGCGTATGAGTTTATAAGAACATGACTCCGTGATAATCAGAACTATTAATAGTTTAAATAATAAAGAGTGCTTACTTAGTCAAGAAAGAATTGTTAAGGAAAAAACAGTTTTACAGATAATATAGAAAACGCCCCGGTTTTCTTTTCTTTCCAAATAACGCGAGCTTGGAGTTAAGTATGAAATTAGGGTATTCTACAGCTGTCAAACGGAACTCAAACGCTATCAGGTAAAAATAATAAATTAAGCAATTACAGTGCTTGAAAGCATACTTTTGTTTGTCAAAAATTATCAAAGGAAAAATAATAAATTCAGCAATCACACTGATTAAAAGCCCACTTTTTATTTATCAAAAACTATCAAGGGAAAAAATAATAAACTTACCTGTAATGGTGCCTAAAATTCTTATTTTATTTACATATTAACCTTTTCACTAACGATTCGGCCCAACCGACCAAGCAGTTTCTATACTGTTGGGCCAGTTTCTGTTTTAAACGAGGAATGCTAGATCACCAAAGATGCCTTCATTTTACAACCTGCGCTCCTCGTCTGAAACAGAAACTGGTAAGCTAAGTATAGAAATTGCACGGTCGGTTGGGTCTGATCAGTAGTTAAAGAGTTAAAAAGTAATAGTTTAATTTTTGATAACTCTTATGTTAAATTTATAGTCTACACAGGATTTAAAAAAAGAACTAGGATTAAAATATGCTATTTCTAGTGAAAGATAATGGATAAAGACACATACAATGCATCACTAGATTAAGAAAAGTCGAAAGATTTTATTTTTCATTCGGATACTTTCGGTAAAAGAGGTACTATTGTTTGTTTCTGAGAAAAAGGTGATGTCTCAGGAAAATTCGTGTACTGCTGAATTAAAAGAGGAAATCTGTTGTTGCACTATAGCGTTGTATGCCAACAGAATTTTTTTTATCATAAACAAATTTACAGTTGGTACAAGAAATGTGTAGATGATAGTTATATATAGAAAGGGGGAAATATTAGTCGCCCTCTTACATCAGATTAAAATGTTGAGCGCATCCCAGATTAGGAACATAGGAAATCCACAAGCAGAGGAAACAAAAAGCTTGAAATTTCGCAAAAGTGACAAAATGAAATGACTTTTTCATAAAAACTACGCTTGTTACAAATCAAATTATTATAGCTGCGAATTCAGTTATCAAGGATCAGTTACTTCACATGGCAGGAAATGAGCTTCCGATTCGATGTTTGTTCCGTAACGAATGAAACGGCTGAATCCATAGAATAAAACTTTGAAATTTGCTCTATCCAGTGATGTAATAGCATATGTGTCTCTGCTGTAGTCTATCATTATGAATAAATATTTTTAATCTGTTCCCTCTTTTTGAATCAGCCTGTATATTTAAAATAACCATAAAAAAAGGCCAAAGAATCACCCCCTCCCATGCATTAACCACTAGTCTGATTTTTTATTATTTTATGAAAGTTCATGAGACCAAGATACATCATCAAGGATTGCTTAACCTCCTACTGCCTTACATTTTCAAAAGATATCGTGAAGAAAATCTTTGACAAAACCCCCAGGGTCAATAATTGGACTGATTTCGACAATGCCTTTCATCAATTAACATGCATAGCTTGCTGTTAAGAGTGCCACATATTTATTGTGCAAATATAATTTATGTCTCTGCTTTCTTTGACTGTGATGAGACGTAGCTCATCCAAGTTCATTGGCACAGGCAAAGTTGATTGGCTAGTATTTAATAATAATATTGGGACTGGTTAATATGTAATTGATTGGCCAATAAGTAATTTGGTGGACTAATTTAAGATGGCTAGTTAATTATTGTCATAAAAATCCTATCATTTTTTTCACTAAATTCAATATTACATGACTCCATGGGTAGGAAACATTTTAATAAAAATAACACACTGACTGATAATTAAATTCTGAAGATATCGAAACACTGCATTGTCATCGAGAATACATAAGTGTACCAAATTTAAAAATTCTAGCACAATAAGAAATGAGTAAAAAATAGATTACAGAAATCTATTTTTGCAAACATAAAGCAACAAATAAAAGTGTTTAAAAGGTAATAAAAAGAATGGTAGATTTTTATGTTGAAACAGAACAAAAATATACTTATAATGATACACCTAATGTTTTCTTTCTGAACCATGGATTTTTTTTTCTTCCAACACTTTTCCTAACTTGAAGGAATCTTGTTGTTCATATATAAAATAAACAGATTACTCATGAACATAATAAATAGAATAGGTGTAAGGCTATGGAAATAATATTTAATGTCTATCACAATTTAATGCTTAAAATTACTTTATTGAGTGAATCATGAATGTCAATTCAAGTATAAGGAATTAATAGAAAGTAAAAATTACCAGTATTCCCGCCAGATCAGCTGGTTACTAAAACCACCTATTAATGTAAATAAAAAAAAGAAAAATTAAAATGTCATTAAAATAATAATGGCAATAGATGGCTGTACCTATAGTCACAAAAAAACCCCTCTTCCCAGCCAATTTAATCTAAGTCAGGTGAAATGTATCAAAAACCTGAGTATACAAAAACCTGAGTTACCAATACCTATTACAGTAATAGGCAAACTTCGAGATGCTGTATTTTGATATAAATTATTATATATAAAGATGTATTCATTTCTAAATCAGTTTTGTTATAGATTCATTGAATATTTTATTGAACAAAAGCTTAAGTCATTTTTTGAAGAGTAAGAGAAAATAAAGGTTCGAAAATTCAACTTGTGTTTACGTTTACGTGTATGTTACATCGAACGCGTATGTAAGATATAAACAGATAAGAGTTTCATAACCCAATTCTTGTAAGATTATACATTTAAAAGCAATTGCAAATACGATTATAATTGGGATAAATATTTTTTATATTCATTATTATTTTCTTGTAAACGAATTAATTAAGAAGAAAATACTGCCAAGAAATTTGTACAAGAAATTAGGATGGTCTATCTGTTTCAGATTTTTCGCACGAACAATAATTCATTTTTCGAATTATCTCTGTGTACGAAATAAATTAGGATGGTCTATCTGTTTCAGATTTTTCACACGAACAATAATTCATTTTTCGAATTATCTCTGTGTACGAAAGAAATTAGGATGGTCTATCTGTTTCAGATTTTTCACACGAACAATAATTCATATTTCGAATTATCTCTGTGTACGAAAGAAATTAGGATGGTCTATCTGTTTCAGATTTTTCACACGAACAATAATTCATATTTCGAATTATCTCTGTGTACGAAAGAAATTAGGATGGTCTATCTGTTTCAGATTTTTCACACGAACAATAATTCATATTTCGAATTATCTCTGTGTACGAAAGAAATTAGGATGGTCTATCTGTTTCAGATTTTTCACACGAACAATAATTCATATTTCGAATTATCTCTGTGTACGAAAGAAATTAGGATGGTCTATCTGTTTCAGATTTTTCACACGAACAATAATTCATTTTTCGAATTATCTCTGTGTACGAAAGAAATTAGGATGGTCTATCTGTTTCAGATTTTTCCCACGAACAATAATTCATATTTCGAATTATCTCTGTGTACGAAAGAAATTAGGATGGTCTATCTGTTTCAGATTTTTCACACGAACAATAATTCATTTTTCGAATTATCTCTGTGTACGAAAGAAATTAGGATGGTCTATCTGTTTCAGATTTTTCACACGAACAATAATTCATTTTTCGAATTATCTCTGGTTACGAAAGAAATTAGGATGGTCTATCTGTTTCAGATTTTTCACACGAACAATAATTCATATTTCGAATTATCTCTGTGTACGAAAGAAATTAGGATGGTCTATCTGTTTCAGATTTTTCACACGAACAATAATTCATATTTCGAATTATCTCTGTGTACGAAAGAAATTAGGATGGTCTATCTGTTTCAGATTTTTCACACGAACAATAATTCATTTTTCGAATTATCTCTGTGTACGAAAGAAATTAAGATGGTCTATCTGTTTCAGATTTTTCACACGAACAATAATTCATATTTCGAATTATCTCTGTGTACGAAAGAAATTAGGATGGTCTATCTGTTTCAGATTTTTCACACGAACAATAATTCATATTTCGAATTATCTCTGTGTACGAAAGAAATTAGGATGGTCTATCTGTTTCAGATTTTTCACACGAACAATAATTCATTTTTCGAATTATCTCTGTGTACGAAAGAAATTAGTATGGTCTATCTGTTTCAGATTTTTCACACGAACAATAATTCATATTTCGAATTATCTCTGTGTACGAAAGAAATTAGGATGGTCTATCTGTTTCAGATTTTTCACACGAACAATAATTCATATTTCGAATTATCTCTGTGTACGAAAGAAATTAGGATGGTCTATCTGTTTCAGATTTTTCACACGAACAATAATTCATATTTCGAATTATCTCTGTGTACGAAAGAAATTAGGATGGTCTATCTGTTTCAGATTTTTCACACGAACAATAATTCATTTTTCGAATTATCTCTGTGTACGAAATAAATTAGGATGGTCTATCTGTTTCAGATTTTTCACACGAACAATAATTCATATTTCGAATTATCTCTGTGTACGAAAGAAATTAGGATGGTCTATCTGTTTCAGATTTTTCACACGAACAATAATTCATATTTCGAATTATCTCTGTGTACGAAAGAAATTAGGATGGTCTATCTGTTTCAGATTTTTCACACGAACAATAATTCATTTTTCGAATTATCTCTGTGTACGAAATAAATTAGGATGGTCTATCTGTTTCAGATTTTTCACACGAGCAATAATTCATATTTCGAATTATCTCTGTGTACGAAAGAAATTAGGATGGTCTATCTGTTTCAGATTTTTCACACGAACAATAATTCATATTTCGAATTATCTCTGTGTACGAAAGAAATTAGGATGGTCTATCTGTTTCAGATTTTTCACACGAACAATAATTCATTTTTCGAATTATCTCTGTGTACGCCTGCCTGCGAACTTGATAAATAAAAAAAGTAACGAACTAGATAACTGAAATTCGGTGTGAAGTCTTTATAACCAAACTATAGAACTGTAGATTTTGGTATAAATTTGATGACATTTCTGTGTATAATGTTTGCAACTAAATAGATTCGCATGCAATTTTAGATGAAATATATAAACAGGTAGTCAATCCCAGACCAAATGCGTACTCGAATTTCTGAACTGTAATACGAAACAAAACACAAAATGTGCCGTATTATGTAAATCCGCTGATTTCTTTTTTTGTAACAAAAACAGCGGGGAGTGATCACCGCAAAATTTTCTCGCATACTCTATTGTAAACTTTTTATGCCAGGCAATAAATACCCGGAAAGATATTGGCGTACAATAGTTACAAAATATTAACCTTTGGCGTGAATTTAGCATTTTTACTGAATCTATCGTGCCATCCTTGGCGAGTCATTTGGCGATAAATCCCTGGTATGGGATTAATAGCATCTGAAAACCGAATTTATGTTTTAGATGCGTTTTTCCCCAATCGATTGAAATATATATTTAACGCAAAACTACACTTGTAGTCACAAATTTAAGTGACCCATATTTAATTTGCTATAGTTAAGTCATTGTATTTTTAAATTATCGCATTATTTCTGAAAGTACCGAAAGCCAGACAGTCAACCCGTTGTTGATTTTGTCTCAAACTTTGACATGTGTCTACACTATAGATGTTAGACAGCTGAACAGACAGACTTCCTCTAAACAGAATTTACTCAAAATTTGATAGAATTTTTGATTTGTGCAAATTTGGTGTAAAGACCTTATACCACATTTCATCCGTCTAGCTCAAAGTATTTTTGAGTTATCTTTGTCACTGACAGACGGGCAGACATTTTCCATAAATGTGTTTTACGAACTCATAGAGGTCTAAAATGTGAAGATTCTTCGAAATTCCGAGTTCAAATTTTTTGACGATTACTATTTTTTCTCTATACTATGTATACTAGAAAGTAAAAAGGTTTTATATATTTTATTTTGTGTTTCTTGCTCTTCTCAAAGCATTTATTTCATCATATGGTTGTATGTCGCATTGTTGTATGTAATGATATTTTAAACTTTAATTCCAATTTATTTAATTTCCAAAGGTTTATCATAATTTAGCCCATAGTAAGTTCATTCTCTTATTTCTTGATCCAATTCCACTTTCTCTATTTAATTAATTCAAGAGAAGCTTTATAAAATCGACAAAACGCTGACGCATTCTCACGCTCCGCTTGCAGGGATAGGAAAATGTCCAGTAAGCATATTCTTTTTAAAAGATCCCTGTGTTTCCTTTACAAGTGATTGACATGCGTCAGAAATCCCTATCAGAATCATAATAATATATTAGCACTGTAAAATAATATTTTCCCTATCAAAATCTCATGTTATGTAAGACGAGGTAAAATTTATTTCTCCCTTCTACCGTCTTCTGCTTTTGTGCCGCACTGTGGTGGACGTGCCTTGTCCGCGTCTCTGCTTGTAAATAATTAAGCTTTCCGATGGATTAAATTGACTTTAAAAAATACAAAGTCTCTTCAATGCCTTCTTAACTGCATTCTGCATCACAATAAATAATACTTACATGAATGCCATTCATATATGTTGAAAGCATATAACCATTTCCTCCCGAAAATACAGGATGTGATATTAACACATTAATGTTAATAGACTAGCATGCTATATGTAAATTGTGACATTCTAGATTAAAAATATTTCAAAACGCTCAAAATGCTTAGATCTTTTAACTTAATCTGTTTATTTAAATGCTTATAAAGTATATTCTCATTAATATGGTCTTTCTCTATCCGACTCCTTCCGGTTTTTTCAACAGGGCTGTCGAGAACTTGATCAGGAATTGCTTGCAGATAGCAGAGACCTAGGTGTAATTTAAACAATCAACTGATACTCACGATTGGAATTATTTTTCGTAATATTTATTACATATACTATATTTTTTGTATTGTTTTATATTTTTATAATATTGCAGGGAAAAAATTAATCTGGCATTTTTAATTCGGCAGTCTTGGGATCTAAAAACTGTCTAATATCTTCTACTGCACTTGTTTTACATTTAAACTGATAATGAAGAGATAGAGTTGTTGAAAAAAGCTTGAATGCAGAAAATTATGTAGAATTGTCCATATTTTTACTTTCTCGAATTCGAATTTTAGAGAAAGTGTGAAATACATATTTCTGTTGCTGCTTATTCCAAATAATGAGTCCTTTCGTCCAAATAATGAGCCCTTTATTCCATTATACTTATTTTACGAACACTGGATGATACGGATTCAACATTTAAAAAAGCATCAAACACATAAAGGCAATAATTTCAGATGCATTTTAAATTATTATTACCGGCTATTTCCAAATCCTATCTCGAGTGGCCAAGTTTTTATCTAGATTGACTGAATTCCCCATCTGATAGGGAAGAAGTGTTCTAGATTTCCCTTTTTAGGGAAATCCGTGATTCGAAATAATCACAAAAATATTGTAATCATCAAAAAATTCGAACTCAAGATTTTGATGAATCGCCATGTTTTAAACATCCCCTTCCCTGAAAAATGCCTTTTTGTAAAATGTCCGTCTGTCTGCGACAAAGACACTTCAAAGACAGCTTTGAGCTACATGGATGAAAAATCGTATGTAGTTTTTGCACTAAATTTGTAGATTTCTATCAAATTTTGAGAAAACTCCGTTCAGAAAGTATGTATGTCCGGTGGTTCGAATATATTTATTACGATAATAACAAAACGAAAAGAGCTAGGTTGATAAAATTCGGTGCACAGATTTAACATCTATAGTGTAGATACTTGCCAAATTTTCAGCCAAATGCAACTAGGAATTTACCGCCTGTCCATCTGAACTTCTAGAAACATGTACATGGGATAACTCAAACACACATTTATTTAATTATATTTAATTTGGTACGGGAACTGGTAACTATAAGTGCAGTTTGTGTCAAATTTCGGTTTCATTCGGTTGAGAAAAGTTTTTCTAAAACACAAATTCGATTTTCGGAAACTATTAACCACATGCAAGAGATTAATCGCCAAAAATCTCGCCAAGGGTGGCACAATGGATTCAATAAAATGCCAAATTCACGCCGAAGGTAAATATTTCGCAACGGTTTACGCCAATGTCATGTAAGGCTCCTCTGGGATAATACTTTTTTCAGAGAATATGCGAGAAAGTTTTGGAAAGATCCCTCCCACTGGTTCTTCTAAGAGATTGAAAAACATAAACAATAATCGCTAATTTGTGCATTTGAGTTCTTTATGTTCATCGTTTATCTCAATTTTTATAATTTGGAGGGACAATTGTCGGCACAGTTTTGTTACTTTTGTTTCTTTTATTGCTTCCGCCTCTCTTTAACCTTTTTCTGTCAACTTTTTTTCTCTCGAAGAAGGGAATGGACAATAATCGCCAAATTTGCACTGTCATCTTACGCTATGTATAAAATTGATTTGTTTCTATGTTTCTAATCTGGCCAACATGTTTTGCCATCATTTTGCTCTTTTTCTTTTATATGCCGGCTTATTATCTTAGAAAATGCGGAAGTCAGTATTTTGCAGTGTTTCTAATTTTACGATTTTCCGTCTCTTTCTTAGAAAAAGAATTTGTCTTGTTAGAAAATAAAGATAAAAACACTTAGTTTAGCCCATTTCCTTCGTTCAATACTTTATTTCTTCGTTTAGCTCTTTTGTTTGAATGCCTGTCAGTTTCATGTGAGGATGAATTAAACACAGGAAAGATGCCCATCCTTGATCCCGCGTTTCTTAAATATATGCATTTTACTTAAACGTCACAGGTTGTTTGGAAATTTAATAATATTTAATAAAAAATAACGATACAGTTCGGTTTTAACAGCGACCAAAAAGCACCAAGAAAAAATTTCGCAAATTATATAAAATTAGCACGTATATATGTAATGATATTTAAAACTCTTAATTTAAACCAAATTAATTTCCAAAGCATTATCTTGATTTAGCCCATAGTAATTTCATTCTCTTATTTCCTGATACAATTCCACTTTCTGTTCAAATAATTCATCTGAAACTGTGTAAAAATTACTGCGCAATCAGTTCTACGTATCGAGTGAAAGTGATACTTCAGTTGCCCTTCTCAAGGTCAACATATGAATTCAATTGACACGTGGCCGGAAGTTCCATGTTATATAAGACAAGTGATCATTTTTTTCGCCTTTCCTTCTTGACTTCTGTTTTTATGCTGCGCTGCGCCTTCTTGTGAATAATCATGCCTGCCACCCGGAAGAGAATAAAACGAAATTAAAAATACAACGTCTCGTCTATGTCTTCTGCTGCAAACAAAATAATATTATAGAGTGGTCTCTCCAAAACCTTCTGGCATACTCTCTAATAAATTTGTCATGCCAAAAAACAACTCATATGGCATTGGTGTGCAATAGTTACAAAATAGTAACTTTTGGCGCGAATTTAGCATTTTTGTTAAATTTATCTTGTCATTATTGGCGATTTATTTGACAATTAATCCCTTGCATAAGGTTAATAGCACCCAAAAATGGAATTTGTTTTTAGACACATTTTCTCAACCGATTAAAACAGAAATTTGACAATTATATAGACATAAAATTCCACACCAAAATCGATATATTTAACTCATTGCGTTTTTGATTTATCGAATCAATATGTTTCTGAAAATACAGATCGACAGACAGTAAACCTGTGGTTGGATTTGGCTTCAAATTTCATAGGTGTATTCACTATAAATGTTAAAACTGTGTGCCGAATCTTATCTAACTCTCTTTGTTTTGTAATTATGGTGCTAACGTTCTCTGAATTATCTGGAAATCTTTTGAACAGAGTTTACTCAAAATCTGTCCAAAATCTGCAAATTTGATGTTAAGACTGTATACAAAATTTCAACCTTCTAGCTGAAATCGTTTTTGAGTTATCGTTGTCACAGACAGACGGACAACCTAAAATGTGTTTTTCGATCTGAAGGATGTCTGAAACGTGGAGATTCGTCAAAATCTCGAGTTCAAATATATTGACGATTAGTATACATTCTCTATACTATGCATACGAGAAAGTGAAAAATAAAATAAAATTGTAGAGTGATCTCCTGAAACTTTCTACAATATCTTCTGTTTCTCAAATAAATCTTTTCTCCCTCCACCCGCACGTAATTTTGTACCTAGAGATAAGGCCACGCTCGCTTTGCATGGCATTGGTGGACAATATTTACGAAATATAGGTATTTGAATTTTGTGTTGTTACTGAATCTTCTGTGCAAATATTTATTTTAGAAGCCTTTTTCGTTACCAATTGATATCGGAATTTGACAGAAAACTACAATTATAATCAGAATATACCTAATTTAATTGCAGACCGACAGACGGTCAATCATTTGACAGATTTGGTTCAAAATTTGATATGAATCCATATTTCAGATGCTAAACCTGTACAAAATCTTATCTATTTAATTCTTTACGTTTTGCAATTATCGAGTTTATGCACGATGAAAAAATTGTTCAAAGCACCATAGGACAGACTGCCAAATCTAATACTTTCATACTCTTTAGTACTAGTACAGTATCAGTACATTTGACACGTAATTACTTCTTGAGGAGTGAATACCTTCTACCAATTTTTTTAAAATTATTAGTGGTTTAGTAAAAATTTAATCAAGAAGTTAGCATTTTTCTTTAATAATTTCAGAGCATATGTTGCGCAAAAACTATTTTTTATCCCACTTTAAAGTTAAAAATAAATAAATAAATAAACATTTCAGTAATAAAAGATTTATTTCCTTATATTTTTAAAATTTTAACAAATTTAGAAAAATATTTGAAGCACATTTTAAAGCAATTATTGTGATTGTTTTATATTAATCCGCTTTTCGATCATATAAAAATACTTCTTTTCTTCTGTACTTTTGTGTATGCATTTTATTTCTGCTATGCTAATGCCTTTAAAAAGAATCCGGAACAAAGGCATAAAACATAAGGTATTGATTTATTGGTGAAAAATCTATTACATTGCCTTCATATAAATCTCCTTCGACTGCAATGCATTTCTGCCAACTTTATTTTTTTTCAATTATCGAAATTGCCATAAATTTTATTTTTGTGAATCCATTTCTGATTTTCTTTTATTGGATTAATAAACTCTTAAACAGTGACCATGAAAAAGCAATATCAATTGTGGAAATAAAAAAAGTCACATGGCGCCCCATCAGAGCCGTATCTGTTGAGTGTTTGGTTAAACTTTCACATCTTGCACTGGGCGATCGTGCATAAATGTGGTACAAAACCAATGAGTTTTATCATCATATTTTAGTCCATTTTAGACGTATTATTTCTTGCAAACGGTACAAAGCGCTCTTATAATAATCTTCATTGACTGTCTGGTCAGTAGGACACAACAATCAAAGAAAACAATCAATATTGCCTTTATTTTTGAACGATTTTGCTTACCTTTCAAGCACCACTCACTAGATTAATGAACTATTTCTGTATCAAAATATGTATCCAAGTTTTATAGCCGATAATAATGCGTTCCAAATAGGATTCACTTTGAGAAAGCATCTCTCGGGCCACATGAGCACGTTGCTATATTTAGAACAAATTAAAAATTCTTGGAACAATTCGATAAGTGACGTATCGCAACCTTAAATGATCTTATAAAATTCCTGGAGGTTGGAGTAAATGGCTGGAGTAAAATGATATAAGAATTTTTCCAATAACGTTTCTTATTATCGAATTATTATCATTAATCACTAAGTCTCTGTCTTTATTGATATCGTGATCGTTAATCAAAATGGATGGTCTACCAGATCGCAGATCAATTATGGCAGATTCTCAATCATCTTGAAACTTTTTTGTATATGAATTAAGTACTGCGATTTAGATAAAAAGTCCTATACTTTTAAATCTTTAAAATCCTATACTTTAAGTCTTTAAAATTTTTTTGTATTGTTTCAAATGCTTCTGTAGCAGAAATTTCACTACAGAATTAAAACTTAATGCATATTCTTTGCTCACTAATATTCACCATTTCTGAAAAAAGCAGAGTCAAAATTCTTGCTTCATTAGAAACAAATGTATTTTCAGAAGATAACGTAAAATAAATTCCTGTCTGTTGCCAGATGTTTGTAGAAGTAGTAAAAACATTTGACAAAAGTTGCAGGCGATAAATTACGGCATATTCTCTACCATCTTGAAACTTTTTTTTTATCAATTGAGCACTGTCAATTGGATAAAAAGTCGTTTTTAAAAAAATGTTTGTATCATTTCAAATGCTTTTGCAGCAAAAATGTCATTGCTAAAATAAAAATTAATGCGTGTTCTTTGCTCAATAACATTCGTCATTCTTGAAAATCAGCAGAGTCAAAATTATTTTATCTCATTAAAAACAAATTTATTTTCAGATGATAAAGTGAAATAAATTGTTGACTGTTGCCAGATGTTTATAGAAATCGCAAAAATATTTAACAAAAATGTGCAGACGATATTTACTATAGATATATTTTAAATTAAGTATTCCGAATATTTTTCGATAAAAGTAGTATAATCAAGTGTAAATTTTGAAAATAAAATAAAATACGAGTCCAACCTAAAGCATTATATTGCTTCTATGTTTCAAACAAGAAGTTCGAATCTTTTCTTTAAAATTTTTAACCTCTTTATGGTTTCAAAATTCTTTTAATTCATTATCATTTCCTTTTCGGTGAATTTTATTTTTGTTTATTTATTTACTTATATATATAGTTTTTCGATTTTTATCATTATGTTATTTATATAATTTACCTACATTTCTCCATTTTCAGTGGCCAGGATTAAGTTTTAAAACAATTTGATCACTTTAACTATGCGAAATTAGTTCGCAAATCGAAATTTTGAATGATTGTTACTTTTATTATATAAATTTTTTTTTCAAAAACATTAGGAACAATGCAATGCTGCAAATTTCCAAAATTAAAAGTTGCATTAAAAGAAGTGTGTTATATAAAGGATTGTCTTCCTTTCAATTTTCTTGCGCAGATACACTTTTACTTTAGATAAAATTTCTAATATTGAATAAGAAATCTGCAAAGTGACAATAGTTCCTGACTACAAAACTGCGTTCTACTAACATCCCATTTTGAAGATGCATGAATGTAATATTTTGCTCTGCCAAACGATGAAAATAACACTTGATTAGATACTTTATATCCATATTTGATTCGGAAATGGAGTTCATGTCAATTTGAAAATGATTAAAATCAAATTTACTGTACACAGTCCACATTCTACAGATACCGACGGAAATCAAAACCATAATTTTTCGAAAATAAAAAAAAATAAAAAAAACCTTAGCAATTGTTATGCTGCAATCTGAAAGAGCTTAAAAACACAGAAGATATCATAAACTATCTGTCAAGTTAAAATATTTTTTTGATCAAAAGTTGTAAGGATATCAGTTCAAAGACACAAATTACAAACCAGAACAGAATTTTTCATTGAAATAATTCAAAAAATTCAACTGAGTTCCATTCTCTCATGTTTATACCAAATACCATACTTCCTATTTAATTTCTTAATATAATTAAAAATATCCATTTTGCACCGTAGACCAGTTTAGTTTAAAATTTGATAGCCAATTTGGACATAAAAATCCCATACCAAATTTCATTTCATTTGTAATGTTCATTTACTTTGTCAATGGTACTTTGTCAGGTAGGCTGGAAAAAAAAGATAATTTTTAAAACTTTTTTTTTAATAAAGGGAGATTTAAAGCGGTCTAAAACGAGGTAATACATTAAAATCTCGATTTCAAATTTTTGTGACAATTTAAATTATTTCTCAGTTTCTTGCCTCATTTTGATGATTCAGGTTTGCTAAAAGTGTAAAACAATATTTTCCTTTCGTAAATAACAATTAATTTAGTTTATCTATCTGATTAGAGATATTTCATATTGCTCTGAAAACCGGCGGCCTTTTCACAGAATCTCGATTTTTGATATGGAAATATAGAGTAATTTGAGTGCTTTATATTGCTTTGTAGCCATCCCATACAATGAAATGTTTTTTCGAAAGTATTGTTTATGATCGTAAATTAGAAGAAAAGTGCAGGCCCAAAATTGGATAAATCGTATGATAATGCAATTTCCTCAATACATGAAAAAAAAGAACTATTTGAAACCTAAATACATTTGGAAAATATAAAATACGAAATTATTCTTCAGACTCGGATGTGTCTTTATTTTTCATAAAACATTAATCGATTGAATAAATTCTTATCTGTCGATATTTCAGTGAAACCAAATGCAGAGCTTTTGAATAAAATATATACAAAAAAATAGACGATGAAATATGATGCATTTTCTAAGCATGAATTTTTTTTTCCTTCTAAATTTAGAATAAACTTTTATAACATCCGATAAAATGACGCATTCTAAAAGAAAAAGGCTTAAAATTCCAAACTCAGATTTTGTAATTCGATTCGAAACAGGGAATTAACTAGTGAAACGGAAAGGAATATATCGATAAACGATTGAATATGAAACAATTCTTCCAAACCAGCATCATTTGTTGCCATTCCACATAAAGAAAAGAAAAAATCTCATTCATAACTTCTCGCCTGATGGCAACCGTCAACAAGCACGATCTTTTTAGATCTGTATTTCCCCACAAGCCTCGTACTTCATACCATTTCCCATTGTCTCAGTGTCAAAAATGCAATACTTAGCAGTCGTCTCGGAATGAATTGTGTTCCATCGTTTTACCGGGTCGTTTTAGAGATGGTAATGAAACGAAGAAAGGAAAAAAAGAAAACAAGAAATAAAAAAAGGAAAGAAAAATTGGAATTCTTCAGGTCAACAAGCGTTTATGGAAAAGACGCGGTTTATGTTTTAGTTGACCCTGGCGTGTCAACCTCCATCATTTGATACTGAGGAGCTTCTGATCCAAGGATTGGAGGACTTGGAAAAAAAAATTTATTCTAAATTGTTGAACCATGAAACAGGTGATTTTCATTTGCCATTCTATAGGGGAAAGGTTGCCTATATAAACCAACTCCAAATCTCAGAGCCTCACACTTGTTTTTCTGAGCACAAGCAAGCCTTTTGGATTCTTCCAGAATCAACATTTCACCAGCCATCATGAACTCAGTAGTAAGTAACATGGGGCTTACAGTATTTTTCTTGATGTTAAGAGAATTATTCTTCTCAATTATGAATTTAATTAGAATTAAATTGAAATATTCTTTCTAATTACAGCTTAAATTAGTCTTCTCAGAATTAAATTATAACAATCTTTCCAATTATGAATTAAATTCTTCTTCTTGAAATACTCTTCACAATCAGGAATTCAATTATTCTTCTTAATATTGAATTGAAATTAACTTCTCAATCATGAATTTAATTATTCTTTTTAATAATGAATTGAAATAATCTTCACAATCATGAATTTAATTGTTAATATTGAATTGAAATAATCTTCACAATCATGAATTTAATTGTTAATATTGAATTGAAATAATCTTCTCAATCATGAATTTAATTTATCTTATTAATACTGAACAGAAATTAACTTCCGAATCATGAATTTAATTCTTCTTATTAATGATGAATTGAAATTAATATCTCAATCATGAATTTAATTATTCTTCTTAATATTGAATTGAAATTAACTTCCCAATCCTGAATTTAATTATTCTTCTTAATATTGAATTGAAATTAACTTCCCAATCCTGAATTTAATTATTCTTCTTAAGATTGGATTGAAATTAACTTCTAAATCATGAGTTAAATTATTTTTCGTAATATTGAATTGAAATAATTTTTTCAATCGTGAATTTAACTATATATCTTAATATCAAATTGAATTATTTTACTCGATAGGAAATTGATTATTTTTCTTAATTAAGAATTGAATTCTTAACAAGAAATATGATAATTATTTTCAAAAATAAATTTAATTGTTCCTTTCAACAAAAATTTTATTATTTTTCTCAAGAATTAGTTTAATTCTTCTTCATAGTAATGAATTGAATTCTTATTCTTAATTTTATAAATTTAATCATTTTTTGTTAACGAATTTAATCATATTTTCTAGTAACAAATTTATTTAAACTTTTCTTGTTAATGAACATAGTTTGTTTTAGTGAAAAAATAGACTTTTTTTTCAATAATGAGTTAATTTCTTGCTGCTGACTTTAATTACATGTTCATATAAAAATAATTATTTTTAAAACTTATAAAATAGTACTCTTTATTAATTAATAAATAATAAAGAATTATATAATTGAATGGTTTTACTTAAAAAATAATAAATTTAAATATTCCTAATAATCAATTGGTATATTTCCCTCAGTAATTATATACTCGTTCTTTTTAATAATGCATTTATTTATTCTTCTTAAGAGAAAACATATATTATTTCTATTATTCTTATAAGATTATCAAAATGCAATACTTTATTAAGTGATTCTATGTGAGATATACATCGCACTAATCAATGTTTTGTTCTGAATTGTTTAAAGTAGATAACTGAAAAATAATATTAATTACTTATTGAATTAAATAAAACCTCAACTCGATGCGATAAAATTAAAGGAAATTATAATAATACGTTTCATTGCATTCAAAGTTACATTATACGTTATTTATCGTTATATGTCGCAGATTTTTAGAACTCCATTTAGTGAAAAAAAAAAGGAATTTCAAGAATACTAAATGTTTTATTTAATTAATTGTATTTTATGAAATAAATAATTTTGATCAAAGTTTATTAAATATTAGTGAAAGCTGTTCCTACATACTAAAAGGATCGTGGCCTATTTTTTAATTGACTGGTTGCAAGTAAAATATATTTCAATACAAGTAAATATTTTTTATACTGAAAAAAAAAATTGCAAACGTTTTTTGAACTACTAAACAATTATTAATAAGAAGATTTTTTTATGAAGTAATATTAATTAATATTTCTAATTGCATTATATTTAATTAATAACGTTATTGAGCAAAAAATTTTCAATTCAAAATAAATAACTATAGTCTGTGTTATATGCAAGCGATATTCTGACCTAACCAGAGGCTATGCGGAAAACTTGGTGAGGCCGCCGAAGAGCAATCCCACCTAGCACGAAGGAGCAAACGACACTTGATGGCAATGGACACTTGCAAGCAACTCTTGAGAAAACGAATATTAGTACAGATAAAGAACAGGGGGGAAAAATCATTACATTTTCCTTATACATTAAATGTATTTTATGCATTTTTTAATGTTTCACAATTCAGTAGTTTATGTTATAATACATTAATATAGTTATCATAAACCATCCATAAATAATTAAAATAAAAGTCAGATAAGGGCTCTCAGAAATCGAATGTGTCTGGGATTGTCTGGTTGGTAGGGCACTGGATTCGCGTTCCTCGGCTTGCAAGTTCGAACCCTAACGGCCGAAGATTCCCTGCGTGCGTGGGGGCTGACGCGCGTTAAATCTGACGTGGTTACAAAGTCCTCCATGTCGAGAGTAATACCACTGGGGATACTGGATCAGGGGTGATTGTTCTCTGATTCAGGTCTAAATTACGATCTGTGGTTGAGTGAATGAAATGTACAGGGGGTACTAGTCCGCCCCTTATAAAGGGTTATGTTGTATGTGTAGCGTCTCCATGTCCACCCAACAGTTTGAATAATCGTAAAGATTATTGTCGCAGAGACATGGAGAGGTGTTATGTATGTGTAGCTAAGTCGATCTCTTGGCCCTAGCTGGCGCTACTGTAAAAAAAAAAAAAAAAAAAAAAAAAAAAAAAAAAAAAAAAAAAATGGGAGACATACCGTTGGCTTAAACCACAGTTGACTTCTTAAAGTCAGTGGTCTTGTCTAGACAAGTGCCGTTAGAAACAGAATTCGAATGTGCATTGCCATAATCATGCATGTTAAATTGCAGATGTGATATGCTGAGCTAAAACGTCAATCCTCCCTCCTCGAAAGATATGCGATGGATTCCAAAATTAAATCAGTATGATGTATTTTTGTTTCAAGTGACCGTGAACTAGTATATTTGTCATTTTGATAGTAGACCAGTTTTCATTCAGCTAAGTCGAGAGTTTTTGAGTTATCGTTATCTCATGCATACGGATGCACTTGGTACGGATTTGAGGAGTTACATACAAATTCGATAAGACACTACACATTTGCTGAGATTATACGCCAAATTCTTATCATTACACTTTATTGTATTTACGACTTACGTATTGCGACTTATTAGTTTGTCGGTTATTCAAACCGACGTCCGGTACTTATAAATATTGCGATAACTAAATGCACATAATAAAAAGATAAGGATTTGACCATTTATACTTAACAAAATGTTAATAGTATTTTATAATTTTTATATTTAATAAATGTAGCAGTTGCGTAACTCTATCTTTACTTTTGGATAATAGATGGTGATGCTTGATTAGGTACGCATCCCACAGTGCACTGCGATTGTAATTCATGAGATGAGATGCTGTTCTGTTAAGGTGTGCGCGCATTAATGTCTTGTCTTGTCCTTTGTTTGTGTTTGTTTTGTGTGAAATGTGATAATTAAAAAAATGTTTTCGAAAGCATACGTCCTCTTGCTTCCACTGCACGGATCACAATGATCTTCATTCCATCACATAAATAATATAATTCTAATTTTCATCTTCATATTTTATAATAAATAGGGTTTCTTTTACCAAATTCCTTATAAAAATATTTGCGAAGTGGTACTAGCTACCGCTTTTTCCTTTACTATTTCCCGATGATTTTTAAAAGATCTCAAAAAAATACATTCTCTTGTTGGACTTGCTAAACTATCAAACACTTTTGAGTTCCTTTCTGTCTTTCCTTTTTTATTTATTTTTATTTATTTATTTGAAAATGCATGTAATTTACAAATATTAGTCTTGAAAGGAATAGAACATAGAACATAGTTTTTACTTGTTTTTTCTCAAAATAACTTAATAGATATAAGAAGTCACTTTTTTACAACAACGTATTACAAGATTTTGCATTGTGAAAATCAGCTTTAACTTTAATTAAGACATCCGACTTTTCGAAGAAAATTCGTTTAAAAGAAAAGAAGCTTAAACGACAGTTAAAAAACGAGTGTGCATTAAATGATTATAGTAATGAAATAATGAACGACGAATTAAATGTTGAATGAAATGGTTAAGATAATGTAGTGAAATACGTGGTTCTGTTAATGAAATGATGAATAGCGAATTAAATGGTTATTGCAACTAAACAGAGAATGGTGAATTAAATGTTTTTGGTAATTAAATGATTATGGTAACTAAACAGCGAATGGTGAATAAAAGGTTTTGGTAATTAAATGGTGAATGATGAATAAAATAGTTGTGATTTTTAAAAAGCGGATTAAATGATTATTGTCACTAAAAAAATGAAAAACTTGATTTGATTTTTAATACCAATTTGGTTTGACTTTAATTGATAGAGTAACCAGATGATGAAAGCTCTGTTATATTGTTAAATTCTCTCCTAAAATGTGCCAACATCTTCTTCAAATTAGATTTAAAAAATTCTTAACCGACTAAAACCATTTGTTTCAGGTCAGCTTCTTATGCATTGCTGTCGCTCTCTGTGCAGCATCTGTTGCAGCAGGCCCAGTTCTCCCCTATCGACTACCTTTGGCTGGTGTCAGAAGTTATTACTATGGTGGAGTTCCAGCTCCCGTCGTCGCTCCCTATGGAGCAGTTGCTCCAGTTGCCGCTGCTCCTGCAGTTGTCCCTGACTACTACACCTATTCTGCAGCTGCTGCCCTCAGTTATCCTGGATATCCTTATGCAGGATATTATGGAGTCCCCTATGGAGCTTATGCTTACCCTTACTACAAGAAATGAGCACCTGAATGGTAACGGTTGCGATCTGGTCTGGTCTCATTTATACATACAGGTAAGATCCGAGTTTATATTAATAATGTTATTGATATTAAAACGACAAAGTTGGAAGTGAACTCCCCTCACTTTCTAGTAAACTGTTCCAATATGGCGGGTTTTGAACTTTGTAATACAGTGCAAAAGATTTAATATAGATTTTGAATGTTTTTCTTTCCGATCACTAGATGCAAAATTTATTGTTGTTGTTGCTTATCCCCAAGAGATCTGACATATGTCAGATAAGTTCCTGTATGTTGACAGACAAAAAAACCTATAATAATAAGGGGATCGGATATTAAGTCTTCCTTAGAAATCCGATGCAACCGAGAATGTGATTCGGTGAAGCTGGATAGTCACAGCAATTTTTACAAGTGGGATGGATTTTTCTACACGTTCAAAGGAAAGACACTTAAGGTGGCCTCTTTTTAGTCTAGACAGAGCAATCTGGGAAACTAAATTGAGTTTAGATCTTTCACTTGAGTATAGTTCTTGATAAATAAGCGAAGAGCCAGTGGTCGTTTCATTCTCTCTACCCTCTTTGGCAATCTATCAGCATCCTCGTTACCACTAATGTTTACGCAAGATGGAATCCATTGGAGATGGACGTCGTGGTTCTGAAAGATCATCCTCAGTTTGAGCAGAATAGATACGCTGGTTTCATCATTTGCAGAGTACCAACGGCTAAGATGTTGTATGCACTGCGATTGTCCGATAAAATCCACAGTTCCCTAAAATCACAATCATAAGATATGGCAGCATCATACCCTACATTAACCTCAATTAACTCACTCCTGAAGACAGAGCAAGTGTCAGGGTTGCGTTGCTTTATTGTAGTTATAAGGTGGAGAGTGCTATTATAAATACCGCTGCCGGTACGATCTTCTGTACGGCTACTATAAGTATAGACCTGCACTGCATTTTTAGGAATGAAACTAATAATTTCTAGAGCCAGCTGTCTAAGATGGTCTTCATGGTGAGTTTTCTTGTTTGCAGTGGATTTCATATCAAAGTGGAAGAAAACTGTCAGTAGTCCCTCTGAGGGATCAATGCAGGATCTTAAAGATAGACGTTCAATGTCCCTAGAGATCAGGTTTTGGGTTTCTCCCAAGTTAATAAGTTAATAGAGTAATCTCCTGGTAGGTTCACCCAAGGCGTGAAGGCGGTTCCATTATGCTCATCTAAGTCCTGCAAGCAAAGGAGTATTCTATGCTTGGACATTTTCTAGGATACTCCAGTCTTTTTGACCAACGGAAGCTGCTCACTTCCTCATCCTTATGGTTTTGTTAAGATGCAAAATTTAACATAAAATCTATAATACTGTTTTCAAAACCACATGCTGAATTTCACTTTCCTAAGTAATTGCCTTTTAGAGTTATTGCAAAATCATCAGCTCAGACAAATGACCAACTCTTGGACTGATTGATCCCAAAGTTTGAATCAAATCTACATTTTTTTGTGATAGATCTTTATGATTAATTTAATCCATCTAGCCTTTAATGCTTCTGAATTATCATGTTATCGAATGGACATGGACGGATCAAGAAACCGATTTGAAATTGACGGATTTCTTCCAAAATGTGACTTTAAAAACACCTACAAATTTGAAGACAGATTAAGCAGCTTTTTGCAGTTTTGAGTCATGTTCACAAACCGACCGACAGACCGACTAATTTTTTTTTCTCCCAACTATAGACTGTGTCATGGATGTTTGAAACGAAGACTCATCAAAATGTTTAGGTCAAATTATCTACGATTGCTATACTTTCTCTTTGCCTATTCCATATATATGAAAGTAAAATCGAATGAGTTCTTCCAAATAATTGAATTAAATGAATGCATTAAAAAATATTACATAGTTTTGGAAACATTCTAGAAAACAAAGATTAAAGTGTTCTCATAAAATCGGCTTACATGTTGAAGAACATAATTTTTTTTAAAAAAAAGGCTATTTTCTATAAATGAATTATATTTAATATTTCTCTTAATTTATCTTCATTCAAAAACGATTTATAAATAAAGCATTAATTGAAATAAAAATAATAACTGACAGAAATGACTGTATAAATGCGATGAAGTATATAATAATGTTCTTTTTCTTTTTAAAGTAAATTTACTTAAAGACCGTTTAAATGGAGTTATATGAATCAAATTCTTTTCATCATGAACAAGTTCTTATTATTTCAATAAAGAATTTCTTACAAATTATTAATTTAAAAAAAATCCTTGAAAGCTTAGTTAAAGCACTCTACTCTCATTTTTGAGAACCAAAATAATCGTTTTTATAAGAAAATAGATTTTATCTGCAGACGATTGCATTTTTTTTTTTAGTTGAATAACGAATAAGAGTTTTAAAAAAGAAATATCAGCCATATTTGTTAATTGAATGATGCGATAAATTTACATCTTTTAATAATAAGCTTTTGAATTAAATGTTAGCAAGTTGCTTAACTGGAATTCTTGTCTTGTTCATAAATAAAGTAATTTAACTCAAAAAAATAATTTCTTTTGTAAAAATAATATATAAATTTCTCCTATCAAATCCAAAAACTAGTGACTAGTAAAATAAATCCTTCTCATTAATGAAGATTTAAATAAACTTCAATTTAAAATCTAAATTTTTTTCTTGTAATTATTTATGAATCAAAAATTTACTAGCAACATAAATAAAAATAAATTTTAAAATGCCAGCAATAGTGTTTAATTTCTCCAATCAAATCCAAAAACTAGTGACTAGTAAAACAGATCCTTCTCATTAATGAAGATTTAAACATACTTCAATTTAAAGTCTAAATTTTTTTTTCTTGTAATTATTTATGAACCATAAATTTATTAGCAACATAAATAAAAAACATTTTTTAAATACTTAGCAGCAATGTTTCTATTTAAATAAAACCTTGCAAACTTTTTCAAACTTTTTTTTTGTGTGTGTGTTGATGTAGACGAAAAAGCATCGAATGTATTAAGAAAAGTATTTTGAGTTAAAGTAAAAGCAGTAGCAGTTTAAAGTATTATTAAATTTACCTGTGGTGGAATAAAATAAACCCGCCCGAACAGGGACTCGAACCCTGGACCGTTAGGTTAAAAGCCTAACGCTCTACCGACTGAGCTATCCGGGCTCGACAAGCCAGTTGTCTTCAACGGAGTAGTTCCAGGCAGGAACTTACGGATTAAAATGGTAAGATAATTTCGAAACATAAAATACAATAATATTAACAAATTTCATTTGTTTTTAGAATTTCATCAGTAGATTTTTATGTGCATAAGAAATTATCAAAGTATTTTACAGTAAAATTTCCTTCAGTTTTTTCAATAATTTGTCTTCCATTCGTTCTTTCCGAATTTATAAAATTTTGTTTCAAATGTATCCTAATAATGTTAGGAACCTATATTTTATCTGTATGAAAGATATTTAAGAAGATAATTAACAAAAAAGAAAGTATTATCGTTACAATATCATATTATTTAGAAAAAGGGAAAACTAATTTGTTACTTACTCAAAATAGAGATTCCATTTTTATAGTATGAAATTTCAAAATTCACCGAGCCCGGATAGCTCAGTCGGTAGAGCGTTAGGCTTTTAACCTAACGGTCCAGGGTTCGAGTCCCTGTTCGGGCGGTTTACTTTTTTTTTTATTTATCAGTAGAGTTTACTTATATTTCTTTTCTACAAATTAAAAACAATTATCGTTTTTCAATCTATTTGTTAATTTTAATTTATTTTTTTCAGGGGAGCTTAACTAGATTCCTTAAATTATTCAAGTTCTGAATATCTTCTCCACGAGAAAAATGTGAAACAGTTCTCTACAAATCAACAAGGATTTGCAAAGAATTGTTAATGTATTTTCTGTATGTGATTTGAGACTAATAAAATTTTTTAATGTTGCAATAATAAAAAAAATGTCACTTTGTTATAACTATACAAAATACAGCAAATGGAAATTTACTAAGCAACAATGCAAGAATTATCATAGTAAAGTACTAGAATGAATATGTATAGTTTTAAATTGGTTTAATTACATTCTTTACATCTCATAGAATATTTTTATTGCACGAATAGAATTCAATTAAAATTTAAAGTGATAAGGATGAAATCTATTTTTTCTAATCTAATAATAAATCTAAATTTTTCCGAAATTGATAATTAGTCAAGAAACATTTCTGTCAATTAGAAAACAAATTTTGTATGTGGTATCATTTCAATCTCTATCTTACATATAAAAAAAAAGAATAATAAAAGAACAAATATGTAATAGCAAACATAAAAGGCAGTTAATAATAATGATTTTTTACAGTATTTACACAATAGACTTTTCTTTTTAAATGTATTTTCTAAAATATTGTTACATTTATAAATTACTTCTTACCTGATCGTGATTTCGATAAATTTTAAATTTATTATTCTATTATTCTTCAGCCAGTTGTACAACAGCTTCCAGTTGAGCAACGTAGACTATGGCGCCATCTATTAACAAAATAATCAAGTTTTAAGAAGTTGATACAATAAATTTTCATACTTTTCTCAAATAATATTTTCCAATATTATTTTGAACAAACAAACTCTAAAGCGAAATTTTTTAATATCAAAACTATCTTTTTTGATGCTGAACTTTGAATTCACTATTCTTTTCTGACAGGAAGGGGAAAAAAAAGTCATCACAATTAAGGAAAATTAAGATAGCCATTTCCCAGATTCCATCCAGCACTCAGTTAAAGAAGTAATTTTTGTCTACACAAATTTTACCCTCAGATAACTAATTACCTGTGCTGAGAAGTTAAACAGAATTTTAAAATCGAATCTTCAATTTATCGAGCAAATTAATGACTTTGTATTTATTACTGTAATGTTAACATTATACTTGCTAATATTAAATTGATAACGTGATTAATTAAGAATAAGATTATTAATGTTAATTTTCATTATGCATTAAATCTTTATTTTATCTAAATTGTTAATATAATACTTCAAGCATCTACTCTAAAACTAATTAAATATTCTATGCTCTTTTTTCCTGATCATACTATGTGAAGTATTGACATGAATTTTAACAAGACATTGAAATAAATGATTATTTGCATATAAACTGCTCCAAAAATTGGATAAAAATTACTTTGAAACAGCAAAATTTTCACTTTTTAAGATAATTTGAAGAGTGAATTTAAGAGTTACAGCTGAGCATTTTAAATTTTACAGAAATTAGATATAAAAAAATTAAATCGAAAAACTAAATCGGCTTAAGCAAATTCCAATATGTTATTAATTAATAATTTATTTTGTTTGTTAAGAATTTATATTATTAGAGAATTCAATATAAACATTATATTAAATTCCAAAATAAATTTGTTAGTATGATACTTGATTTAAGTAAGATGTGGAATACATTATGTTTTAAGTATTTGCGAAATTCATGACTGAAGGACGACCATCGTTTCTACATTTTTCACTACAGTTGTTTGTGAAAAATCTTTCAAAAAGTATAAAAAAATAGCCACTTTTTCTTAGAATTCAGTGTATCTATTTGGGAAGTAAATCAAAAGCACGTTTAAATAAGATAGACATTCAAAAGGAACTATTTTCAAATTTCCACTGTTGACAAACGATTTTAAGTCTATTGCTCCAATTAAACAGAAGAGCAAATTTACAACTCTCTTTCCAAGCATTTTCCAAGAAATCGCTTTTATAACTGTCAAGAAGATCATTTTACTTGCAATCAAAATAAAATTATGAGAATATAAAAGTATATTTATTAAATAAATTATGAAAATAACCAAGCAAATGAAATGACATAACAAAACTGTGTAATAATAAAAAAAAAAGCTGAAAATAGTTAAATTGTATTATATGAAAAAAAAAACATATTTGTTAAAAGAATTTGCAAAACATTTAAAATTTGACGAACAACATAAATAAATGTTTTTAAAAATTTGCACATTTATTTAAATATATAAAATTAAATGCCCACTTTCGCTCTTTTATAACGTAAAGCCTACTTAGATTTGGATGTTATTATAAATAAAATATTTTATCTTAATTTACAGAAGAATTGAAAATATACACATCATTAGGAAATCAAATCTTATACCAAAATTTA
The DNA here is from genome assembly GCF_947563725.1 of Argiope bruennichi. NCBI lineage: Eukaryota > Metazoa > Arthropoda > Arachnida > Araneae > Araneidae > Argiope > Argiope bruennichi. Next base: position 76,276,134 of record NC_079160.1, read on the forward strand.
TTTGTTTTTACTTTTTAAAAACATTTACATTTTATGCTTTAATTTTTACATATAAAAATGATTTGATGTTTTACACTACAAAAAGAGTTTTATTTTAATCTGATTTAGTATTGTTATTTTATTCTTCATATTTTTCATCAGTATCCGTGTTTTCCGAATATTTTGCAAAAATAAGAAAAACTCCATTTTCACTGTCAATTTATTGGTCGTGTATCGATTTATTGATTTTGTATGATCTGTAAAAATAAATTTTATCTTGGGGGGGGGGGATAGACGTAAAATTTGTTTTAACATTGGTATTTCTTAGCTATCGATTTTTTATTCATGATTTTCCGAGAGACATTTTTTTAAAAGACTAGAATTTTTAGGTACACAGATCACAATCATTCCGATAAAACAAAGACAAACAATAAAAATATAAAACGGAAACAAAAATTATGATAGAAAGTAAAAGTCTGATCCTACAAGGTAATTGTCAACAAATAAACATCACAGCTTTTTTTGAGATATTAGTAATTCTGTCTGTTAAACTATTAATATGAAATCCATTTATTCAAAATTTTGCGTTAATATTTAATAAGTTTAAAAAATACGAATTTAATGGAAGTGGCCAACTGTACATTTGAAAATATTTATTCCTACGAAATAAAAGCGTAAATGAAAATCCTACTTCAGATTTAATGAATAAAAGAAGCACATTTTTTAAAAATTTTAATTCTAAAGTTAATAAAAGTGAGCAATTTGAAACAAAGAAATTAATTTGAAAATTCTCCATAACAATGAAATCCTTGTTAAAGATTTGCGTAAAATTAAATTTAAAAAGTATTGAGATTAGCAAAAGAATTATAAGTAAATTATTATCATTTGGAAACTCATTTCTTTGAGTTTTAAGATAGTATAAAAAATCTTTATGAGAAATCATAGTTTCGAAGATATAGCTGAAAAATATCAATTCCAAAAACTCACTTGATTTTAAATTAACTTAAATTTGTAATTAAAATGTAAATTTATAATCAATTATAGTTCATTCTGAATTTTAAAAAGCAAATAATAACTTTTTTTTGTGTTGAAGAGCATGCGTGCCACATTTGATCAAAATGGGATAAAAATTATAAATGTTTATGAAAAAACATAATAAGCAAACACTCATCTTTATATAGAAAGTTTACAAATTTTAATTATTGTATACGAGCAAAATATTCTTAATATTTAACTATGACTGTTTGAAATCTCTACCAATAATAAAAACGTGTGTGTGCGTGCGTGAGTGAGTGAGTGTGTTAGCACTTTATAGCCCAAACCGTTTGATTTACAGATACTGAATTAGAACATATATAAAATGAATGAGTAAATATGAAACTCGGTGCTATTTTTTTCTGAAATTTTTTCATTAATAATCAAGTGAAATAAATATTGATATTTTTTAGCATAATATCCGTAAATAATACAGTTGAAATATGAATTTTATGACATCTTAAAATTAAAAAAAAATTATGTTTCCAACCTTACTAGTTTAATATTAGTGCAAACTTTAAAAAAAATTTTTTTGGTAGTTTTTTTTTTCTTTTTTTTTTTAATTTTTTTGTTTAATTTTCAATAACAGATTACATTGTTGCTCCGAGTTTCAAACCGCTTTCATAGCTTCATTAAGCGCTTAATCGCATTCATTTTTAATTCAAAAATTAATATCTTGGACTTGGACTTCGGATTCAAGATCTCACATGAAGTTTCATTTGTCAAGCTTTAGCGATTTCGAATTCACACTCACAAATAAACAACTAGAAAAAATGCCAAGAAATGTTTTTTTTTTTGATATGTCCAAATTTTAATACAGACTAGAATTTTAATGACGAAACTGTGTGATAAATTTCAGCCATTATTTTGCTGAGTTTTTGAGATACTGGGTTTATAGACAGACAAGCTTCTTCTTCTTCTTTTTTTTTTTTTTTTTTTTTGTCGGGTTTCGTCTAATTATAAACCTATAATTTATATATAAAGTTTCCATTCGAAATTTTATTTATCTTGATCATTCCATTTTGAATTATCGTATTGATAGAAAGACATGAAAAATTCGAAAAATGTCCGTTCCAAATTCAAGGAGGTCTAAATTAGTAAAATTCATCAAAAATCTCGGCATGGAAGATTTTGATAATTATGATATTTGATGATTTTGTTATATACTTTTTACTATTTCTAGAATATTGAGATTAAATCATTTGTTTCTAACTCCGCACAAACTGTTTCATATGTTCATTATTTTAAAAATCCAAAGAAAAAAAATGAGTGAAAAACTGAAAGAAAAAAGTGAGTGAGACAGAATTCGATTGCCAAGAAAAATAGTTTATCTCGACCTTCTCTAAACATAAGAATTCTTCGAAAGACAGAAAAAAAATCACTATTTTATCATTTCAGCATTAAAATAATAGCTTTGGATGTGCCAAAAAATGTTTTGCCCGACAGTATTTTGACGGGCATATTTTATTATTATTATTATTAAATATTGATTTATTATTTCTTGAAAAATACAACTTTAGAAAAAAAAAGCATAAAATTTTTTTAAGCTCTGAATTCTATCACAAATTGAATTCTTTCTCATATCAGAACTGAAAAACAATTTTATTACATTTTATTTTGCATTCTTTAAAGTTCTGCTTCTACACATCAAGCAAGAACAAAAAACAAAAGTCTAAATCATTCTTCTTCAGTTTGACATATAGCAGTAAAAGATGTAGAAATTCGCACATAAAAAATATTGCTTATATATTTAGATCACTGCTTCATTTTTTTTCTGATAATTTATTATGTAGAACTTATTTTCTTTAATTATTTATTATGTTAATAAAATACTACTTTTGAAAATATTAACTTTCCTTTTTGTTTTTAAATTGTGCAAATTAGTCATCAAATAATGATTGCACAAATTATGTTTCTCGATACTGAATGATTTAAAATTCTATTTATAAAAATTTGGTTTTGATTCGTCATGTTTGGTTAAGATAATTTTCTTGAGAGCCAGTTATTTTTAGAACGAAAATCCTAAACATTTTAAAGCGAATGTTTGGCGTGTATCCAAATTTATTTAATCAATTGCATTCTATTATTTTCATTGTCGGATTCTTTGATAGAATCATGCAAACGATAAACTAAGTTATTTATATCTGCTTTAAGTTATTAAGTTAGAGCAGATGTTTTGTCGTTGTATGAAGTAAATGCGCGATTCCATTTTTTAAAAAGAATGCAACTCTTTTTGATTTTTTTTATACTGTGAATATATTTATTGGCTAAAAATATAAACCTCCTACAAAACCTTTAGCTTGCTTTTAAAATATATTTTAAATACTGTTGATGGCAATATACTCTGTTTTTATAACAATAATAAAATACTGGAACATAAAAAAAACAAAAAAAAAACGAGTTTTACAAAATAGATTTTATTATCTTTTTTTCTTTTTTTAAAGAAACGCATATTAGAACACTTTGATATTTTACATTAATCAGGATTTGCCAAACGATGCTATTACTGAGTTAATACTTATTTAAAAAAATTCTTTGTATAATACTTATTTGAATAATATCTATACTTTTTATTATCCTTTTCAATTTTAATCATATTTATTGGTTAAAATTCTATAAAAACCAATAAAAACAGATTTTTATCGGTTAATTTTTTTTTCCTTTTTGAAATTATATTACAACGTATTTCTTTTCGTTTAGTTGTATTTGTATTCCTATTTCAGACACAATTTCATTCATAAGTTTAGAACATGAAAATTCAAGGTCGGTTTTCTAAAGTTGGAATGAAGTTCAAATGACTTCTTTTTATTTTGATATCCTGAAGACTTTCTTTTGAAGATTTGCCAAGAAGAAGGTCAAAATGTTTTTCTCTCTGCAATTTTTTTGTGAAATATAAATAAAAAGAATATTTTGATCTAAAGGTGTGAGTTTCAGCAAACTTATTTTAATAATAATGAGTTTTCCTCGGATGTTAAAACGACGGAGAAAACAGGTGATTTGTTTTGAATAGAATTTTCAAGGTTCTGGTATTCCAATATTTGTACAACATATTTCATCTCATTCAATGAATGGAATTTAGGTCGTATTAGCATATGAAAATAGGAAAGATTAGCATAAAACTTTCTTCTTTAATACTTTTTATCATACTTTCCGAGAAAATATCTTTGTGTAAATAATTTGCTTTTGCAGTCGAATAAATCATATTTAAAATAGTAAATATAATAGTATAACAAAACAAGAGAATTGGTTTGTTTTCAAAATATAATTTTATGTTTGTAAACAAATTTTATGACTCTCGTGATAGTGAAATTTTGATTTTATTCTGTCATGATTCATATTTTCTTGTCTTGGAATATTATTTATTAACAGAATTTGTACTCGCCTTTTTTTAGCATGTTTTGAAATATGATTCTTCACATTCCTTTGACATCGGTATATAATTACTTCAAGAATAAGATGAATATATTAAGTACAGTCTAACGTAATTTTTAATTAAAAAATTTTTCAAATTGTTTGTTTTGTAATAAGAATTAAAAATTAAGCAAGAAATCTATTTGTTTATCTATGAAGACGATAATTGAGATTTGAATCGCTAATTAGAAACATCATAATCTATCTATACTTATAATAAAGCTCAATGTGTGTGTGTGTGTTGGCGCTCTACAGGCCAGGTCATTTGACATACAGCTATCAAATTTGGTACATGTATACCTTAGAGGTCGGGAATGTGCACCTGGGGTCCCTTTTTTTGAAATTTTAATTAGAATTTTAATTATTAATTAAAAACTAACTTTCCCGCCAAAAAAATCTTCCATTTTCCCCACCGCCAACTTTTCCGCCAAAAAAATCTTCCATTTTCGCCACCGCCAAATGAGTAAGGCTTCCGGGTTTTTTTTCTCCCAACAGTAATGAGGCTAGGGTTAGTATTTTTCGGCGGATTATTTCAAACGATTCTGTTTATTTTCTTAATGTTTGATGCATTTAAAATTAAACATTGTTAATGAATCGATCCTTCAGATTCATTCTGAAGTACTTTTGAATTAAAATAAAACAGAATAAAGGAAATTAAAAATTTCTAATCCGCATAGCGTTACCCCAACTGGCGTAGAAAAAAAATCACGTATTTGCGTTACGTAACTGGCGTTGAAAATTCACGCATGCGCTTTGTGTTCTGAATTCCGCATTGTGTTGACGAATTATTATCAACGAATGCGGACTGGATTTAAATTTTTTTTTAGGTTCGTTGCATGTTTTTGTAATTAAAATGTATTTATGTTAGTTATATATTTTTTGTATATGCTTATAGTTTTAAGTACATTGTTTTTTAAGTAGTTTTTTTAAACCTGTTTTAGACCGATTATTTTAAACGATTCGTTTTATTTTCTTAGTGTTTGATGCATTTAAAAGTAAACATTGTTAATGAATCGATCTGCTCATGATGAATCTAAGAAAATTTTGTTGACAAATTCTTGAGATAATACGTAAATTGAAAAAGATATTCTTTAGTACCCATAAAGTTTAAACGCTGAGTGACTCTATTTTCAGTAATCAGATTATAAAAAAAATGCTTTGTTTCAGTAAAAAATATTATTATATTAATTAAAGATTAATTCTTTCCACTTTCATTTAAAGCATAAATTCTACGGGTGCTAACAGAAAATTAGAGAGATACATATTACGTTATGACTGAAGGCCTTTATAATATTATGAGTGAATTATATGACTATTAAAATTTGAAGTTTTAAAATATTTCGATGAAGAAGCTATTAAAGTAGGAATTGCATAAAATATTTAAATATAACAATTTTAACGAACATTAAGATTGGCGAACTGGTTGGTCGACAAATTCTTGAGATATTACATAAATTAAGAAAGATATTTTTTAGTTCCCATAAGGTTTAAATGCTCAGTGACTCTGTTTTCGTTAATCATGTTATTAAAAAAATTAACATTTATTGACGAACACGAACACACTGATATTCACCGTTACTCTGATTAGATGTTATAAAATCTGAATAGATAAACATAAACGTGTAAACAGCTGTGCGCCGGTTTCTATGGCAACACAGCTGGAAAGGGAAAAGAAGTTTCCGAAGAAAATTCACGCATGCGCATTGTTCTGATTGTTGTCATGGCAACCACTTTCAACAGATGATTTAAATTATTTTTAGGTTAGTTACATGCTTTTGTAAGTAAATTGTATTTATGTTAGTTATATATTTTTTGTATATGCTTATAGTTTTAAGTACATCGTTTTTTAAGTAGTTTTTTTTAAACCTGTTTTCAATGATTTAAATTATTTTTAGGTTAGTTGCATGCTTTTGTAATTAAATTGTATTTATGTTAGTTATATATTTTTTTGTATATGCTTATAGTTTTAAGTACATCGTTTTTTAAGTAGTTTTTTTTAAACCTGTTTTAGACCGATTATTTTAAACGATTCATTTTATTTTCTTAGTGTTTAATGCATTTAAAATGAAACATTGTTCATTAATCGATCTGTTCATGATGAATCTGAGAAAACTTTGTTGACAAATTCTTGAGATATTACATAAATTAAGAAAGATATTCTTTAGTGCCCATAAAGTTTAAACGCTCAGTGACTCTATTATCAGTAATCATATTATTTAAAAAAAATGCTTTGTTTCAGTAAAAAATATTATTATATTAATTGCAGATGAATCATTTACACTTTAATTTAAAGCATAAATTCTACGAGGGGTAACAGAAAATTAGAGAGATACATATCACGTTATGACTGAAGGCCTTTATAATATTATGAGTGAATTATATGACTATCAAAATTTGAAGTTTTAAAATATTTTGCTGAAGAATCTATTAAAGTTGGAATTGCATAAAATATTTAATTATTAAAATTTTAACGAACATTAAGATTGGCGAACCGGCCACAGGCGGCTAGTATTATAATATTTTAGGTTTAATTCGTCTAACTTAATTAAAATGACGAAGCACTTTATTGCCAGCTTAAAAACAATACCATGCTTAAAAAATTACTCACAAACGTTAGATTGAAATAAAGATAATAAATCAAAATCAAAATAGTAGTTGATTAGTAGGGAGATATTTAATTCATGCATATTTCTCTTTGCATAAATTTCTAATTTATCGCCTCTTTTTTTTTTTTTTTTTTTTTGTCATTTTTAATGTAATGGCAACCATCTGGCGGTGTTCGCTCTTCCATTTCTGCGTTTCATTTTTGCTAACAGTTTTCAGCTTTTCATTTATCCTTGAAAACCCTGCTTGCTTATATTATAGTAATAAAATGAATGAATGAAAAATGATAAACTCTTTAGACATTAATAGAAATAAAATATTTCTCTTAAAGATAACTTGTCTTAAAATTAATGTGTTGGCTCTTCACAAAACACATAAATTGACCTAGATCTACGAATTCGGCTCAGTTATAATTTGAGTGGTGTAAAAGATGCGCTTAGATGTGATTTTTTAAAATTTAAAAACATTATTTTAATTAAGTAAAAATATGCGCAGTTTTGTTATTTTTCCGCGATAATTCTGATACATATCAATGGATAAAACTGCGTTTTACATCCTTTTAAAATCTAAAAAAATAAATGGTCCTTTTAATGATATCAATTTAACTGCCATATCTGATATTTTCATGTGCATGAAACGATATATTAATTCAAAATGGTAGGATGTTTGGAATAAGCAAAATGAAAGTAAACTACTCTCGATCAAATAAATCATAATTATTTGGTCTACATAAACATACAGTGACTAGAATGTGAAGTTTACTCATCTTTGTGTCTGTCATACTCGTTACATATGCAGATGTCTGTCTTTTTAAGAGTGAAATACATCTGCTCTAATTGTGGTTTGATTAATTTTATTGACTATATTTTGTCTGAATTTTTATTCTTATTTTTTAACATTTTTCTCATCTTCTGTATTAAAAATGTGAAGACTTAATAGGTAAAAAACACAACACTAAACTTTTTGCCTTTTCTAAGGCCCATTGGCTTATTGCATTGCATTTGAAATTTAATCTTTAGTCATGGTTTCTGTTAATTCAAACATATTATTTTTATGCTACAGAGTTAATTCTTTTATCGTATTGCTTTACACGACCTTACTTTTGAAGTAGTTTAATATTTATACTTCTCAATCTATCTTATGTTTGACGTAAGGAGTCCTGCACTGAATCTTATGCCGAAAACTTGACCATACTACTACTACTTCTACTGTAATACTATTTTTTTTTATGTTTGACATTTTTTTTTTTTAATTTCGCATCTTTTTTAACAATATTGTTGCAATGAAGTTCAAACCTTTTCATTATTTCACCAAGAATTTAATCACCTGATATTCTTTCACTGTTAAAAGCAAGGGAGAAGAAAAAAGATTATGCTTGTTATTTGTCGCTGTTTACATGAAGAATACGAAAATAAAATTTCAGTAGCGCGAAAGACAAAGTGCTATTAGAACATAATTTACCTAGTAATAAATTTTAAATGGCAGTATGCTCAGTTAGAAAAGTCACAGTAAAATAATCTAATCTCCAAAAATCTGTTTCTTTTCCATGAGTAGAGAGAAAAATCTGTTTCTCTCTATTTTGTGCAAAAATAGAAAGAACAAATGAAAGGCTTTTATGATAACACAGTTACAAAGTTTTCATAATTCGTTGCTTAAAATTTTTTTTGAGTAATCTTGAATGCCAAGTTATTCATAACAAATTTAAATAAAATAAAACATAGTCAATATTCCTAGAGGGCCAGTTGGTCGCCAAAGGTGGCTAAATATAGAATAAATGAATATAGAATTCTTCTGAAGAACTGATTTGGAAGAATTAATTTATTAAATAAAAAACATTAATTAGTTTTATATTACTATTTTTATAAAAAATTAATTAGATGCAGAAATAATATTGACGTCAACTTTAATATTAATCTGTTTATTTACCATACTTTAATACGAAAAATTTACAATCTGAATTTGATCCAATAACGTTATTACAAATGAATAAATACCATATAAAATTGAATTTATTCAATTGACGTCGAAAATAGTTTCCATACATTTAGACATGCCCTCCTAAAATAAAATAAAAATTGAATCGCTCTTAAAATTATCCTTGATTAATTTTGTTTCGAGTGGATCACGATTAAACATAAATTAAGGATTCTTTTTTAATAAAATAAAGTTATATTTCAGCGTTTGTTGATTAAAACACACCTTCCTAAAATTAAAATTTGGGAAGAATTTCTTTGTTAAAATTTCGAAGTACGAAAAGTAAAGTATATTTTTCAGTATTTGACTGAGCTTGCAATTTTTTTTTCAATGATGTTTGGAAGATATTTGATCTTTTATCATTAAAGATTATGATATAAATTTTTTACGATAATGCTTTGTATTATTTTTATTGAATTTTTTTTTCAGATTATCTTTATTGTACTTCCATTGAATTATTATAAAAATTTACTGAACAGTTGTATAACAATAAAAAACATGCAGGAATAAATGTTTAAAAATTATTAAATATATTTCGTGTGTGTGTTCTTGTTTAAAACTTACATGTTGGATTGTACAGTAACACAGGTTGGATAGCACAAACTTTGAACTGCAAAAATATAAAAGCAATTTCTCCAAGATACGAAGTATATGCGTTTGCTGGTTTCATAAAGAAATGTTAATGTTATTTGCTAGCACTATTTGCCATGAAAAATAATCTCATTTTTTCCCCCTTTGCGACTGTAAAATTACACTTCTTAAATAAAAGTTAAAGCTCTTCGTTAAATTGAAATTATGTAACATTAATAATAATTTTATTTCACTTAAAGATATTTTAAATTTGTAATGCAAAACTCCCCTCCCCCCTTTTGATAAGCAAAAATCCATACAGTATAATACTGTAAACTCCAGACGTAGCGAACTATTTATGACAAATTGATGGACGTATAGATATGTAAATAATACCGTAAGTGTATTTATGTTATGAACTATATTTAAAAAGCTTTAATAACAATGAAATTATATTTAAAATGCACATGCCGTATAGAAACAAAACAAAAAAAAAAAAAAAAAAAAAAAAAGTAGGAAGAGAGGAAAGAATTTGCCTGGTATAACGTTCGGTAAGACGGGTATAAAAAAAATTATACACAGACACACACATAAACATAGACACAAACACAAACAAGCTAAAAACCCACGATCGGCTAATTCGAAATCGCATGTTTGGAAGTCAGTTAAATTGAGAATGGGCTTATATAATATAAATACAATATAAAATGATTACTTTTTAAAATTCCGAGACGAATGCGTGAGACGCGTATTATGAGCTCTATATTTTATCAATGTTTTGAGAAAACTGTCCTGACAAATGCGATAAAGAGAGAAATCATATGATTAACATTCGTTTCAAAAATGTTAAACTGTAAACAATGAAAAATAGAGAACAACAAAATAATATTTTCATGAAAAAGCTATAATTTTTTTTTTTTTTCCTGAATGATGTTTGTTCCAAATTTATTTTTCTGAAAAAAAAAAATCATTTTGCAGATCGGGTAAATTAATTAAGTTACATTATTAATGATAAAAAAAATACGAGAAAACTTTGTATGGATATAGAATTAATTAATTTAAATCTGTTTTTATATATTGCAATATTTTAAAAATAAAGCAAAGATTTAAAGGTTATCTTTAGAATTTCAATAAATCCATATTTAGATTTGTTCGTTACTAACCTCACTTGAAACAGCCGTCGATAGCTCAGTTGGCAGAGCGGTGGACTGTAGATGGTTACCATAGATATCCATAGGTCGCTGGTTCGACTCCGGCTCGACGGAAGTTTGTTTTTTTTCCAATTTAATTTCTTTTTATTGCGATTATATTTCTTTTAAAATCTATTTTTATGATCTACAATTTCTTCCATAATTCGATTTCAATCCCCTGCCTAGTTTCTTTAAAAATGTAATTGCAATTTTATGAGTATATGCATGAAACATTAAAAAAAGAATTCCGAAACAAAAATTGAATTTAAATTAGTGTATTGTTTGGGATTATTAGCAGAAATGATTAAAAATAATTTTGAATGAATTGTTTACAAATGATGATTTTCCTCTCAAGAATATGAACAGTTTCTGAGTTTTTACACGAATGTATATTTTTGATTCAATGTGAGTAAGCTACATTCCGACATTCTATTTTTAAGATGAAAATTACAGAAAATCATAAATTAATTCTTAGCCTAAATTGCAAAATTTTGAAATAAAAATTTATATTTCATCACAGAATAGATGATACAATGTATTAAAAATAATTTTCTTAAAAAAAATTATCATGTATTTTATTTTATTTCAGAAGTTAAAAATTTTAATATTTTCAGGTAATTTCATTAACTAAGAAAAATTCATTAGCATTATTATCTTCCAAGTGTTTTATCTCAAAATTTTTTAATATTTAAAAAATTATATTTTCTAAAATGTCAGTAGATGGCGCCATGTCATATCATGCCATTCGTTTCTAATCTGAAGATAAGATAATGAAACAAATGTCTCAATGAAAATAAGTGACGAAATTGTTTTCATAGAATAAAAATCACTAATAATAATCTATTTTTGAAACAAAATTTTTTATTCACTTTTTTTCCATTTCTTTTGAGAGTGGGAAGGTAGCATCCATATATTTTGAGTTTATGTAATATATAAATTGTAATGTAATGTAAACATTTATTGATTCATTTAATTAAATATTATAACAAAACAATTCCAAGTAATATTGTGCAAAATCCAACGCTTGTTGAAGGATACTATTTTACATACTTGTAGTGAATATAAAAAAAAATCAAATTCTTAATTTTTTCAAAAAAATAAATAAAATAAAAGAGATAACATATGTTTCTCTTTCCAATACATACAAATCTTTGATAAATTAAAGTATAGAGTTACTTTAAAAAGTCCATTCGATTGTTGTGTTAGTTGAATTGATTAAATAATGAAATCAATATAAAACATTTTGGAAAATTTTAATTCATTGCCATTATAACTCAATGTTTTATTTCATTTTATGAGAGAGATGAAAAACTGAAATAAATGAGCCAAAGTAATTAATAAGCTAAAATTTGTTTAATGAATATGGCTTTGCACCATGTGAATATATGTCAAATAGTGATATTTAAAAGCATCATTCATAGAATAGTTCATAAATTAAAGTTAATACAATATATAGCTGATATAAACTTTTTAAAAATCGCAAATTCGCATTTAATTCAAATTTGAATTAAAAGTCAATACATTTCTCTGGTACTTAGAAATTTCTTTTAACTTTATATTTAATGCCGTCTGTATTTCAAATTTGTTATGATCTATAAGTAAAGAAAAATAAAAAAGTAAAACGATGTTTTTTTTTAATTAGCAGTTTTTTTCATGTATACCATATTTTTTCCCCCATTCAGCTTAATTTTTTAGAGCCGTTAACTTTTTTAAACTGTAAATTTTTATATAATGCATTTAATTTTTCAAAAAAGCAATTGAAGAAATATTTTTTTAAAAAACTTTCAACACATTAGATGTGAATTGTTTCGTTTTCTTAGTTTTATTGCAGAATTGTATTCCAAGTATGGCATATTATTATTAAACTGAAATCGTTAGATTGTTTATTGAAATTATTCTTTCAAAAATTAAAATTATTTAGTTATAATTAATATTATTGTTTTTCATTTAAATTATTTATTATATATTAAATCTGATAAGTATTAAAAAATAAATACAGTCACTTTCAGTTTCAGATTATCGTTTCTTCTTGATGTATTTATTTTTATTCACCGTTTTTTATTTAAATTTTTGTTTAAATCCACTTTTATTGCACTTCGAATTAAGCAAAATCCACTAAATATTTTGATTTATTGAAAATCATTTATTGGAATTATGAATTGATTATTTATTGAATATTTATCTATTTTAGTATTTTTAATAAAAAATTTTACCTATTGCATCAAGTAAAATTATTTTTATTCGCCATATTTATAAAAAGTATAATTTATAAAATTTTTGTATTAGTAAAATATTTGTATTTCCAAAATTCAAGAAAAATTTGTACGACTATTAACTTAATATCATAAAAAAATATAAATATATTTTTTAATTTTGAAAATTCACTCTTGTGCAATAACATTTTTAAAGTTATTGCAGAAAAATTCCAAAATTTCACTTAATTTTTAATTTATTAACATTCTAAGTAAATTTTTTTTAAAAATCGGTCCAAAATATGCAAAAAAAAAAAAAAAAGTATTTTTTAATTATTGGATGCATTGTTATATTTTGATCAATTTATTAAAACAGAGAAATTAAAATGATTATTTTTATTGAAATACACTCTTTATTGTCTCTTCGTTCTAGGAAATTTGTATGCAAATGCTCACATTTTAATATACTTTCAAAAATAATACTTTTGTTATGATTGTCGTTTTGTTAGATTTTGTTTTGTTAGATTAAGGATTTTAATTAAATTACTAATAGAATTTAATTCTATCTAATAAAAACCTATTAAATTGCAATTTAAGGCAGATTTTTTTTTTTTTTTAAATAATGGAACAACAACAAAAAAATGCATGAGTTCTGAAGCGAAACCCGCAGCAAATTGATACGAAATGCGTCATGTAATTTCTCTGTAAATAAAATAGACAAATTGATGAGACAAAACTTCCATTCATTTTATTGAAGAAGTTGTTACAGAAACGTCTGGAGACGTAGATGGTGTCATATTTAAATCGAGATGAATTGTTTCACCGAAGGCGAAACAAGGAATCTGTAAAAATAAATAAATTCATTAAAACTTATTTTTCAACAGATTTTAAAGTAATTTAAATTTAATGCCTTAAGAAGAGAAAAGTTTTATAACTATAAATGTATCGCAACATAATTTTGAAAAATCATATTAGACATAATAAATATACATTAGGATTCAAAATTCTGCCAACAAATTTTGATATCAAATAGTGAACAATAAGAATTTTTAATCGGAAAAACAAGAGAAATAATTATGGCTGAAAAATTAAAAATAAAGATAAAACTACTGCAGATCTCAACTTCCTACTTTCAGTTTTAATTGATTCAGAATTAATTAAAAATCATAAATTTAAAACAGCATTAAATATTTATATTTTCAATAATGGTCATTTTAATGTATACTCATAAAATCCCTAATTAATTTTTAAATTTAATTTCCAATGCCCATGTGTAGACTGAATGTTTCAGTAAGTCACAAAAAATGAATATAATTCAAATTAATCTTCATTTTGTGATTCTAACTAGTAATATATAAGTAGTAATAGTAATAATAATACAAGTAGTAATAAGTAATGCAGTCAGGTTTCAACTTTTCTGAATCTTTATTTTGATCTTAGTTATTTATTTATAAAAAATATTAATAATTAAAAGTAAAATACATAAAGCCGGCTTTTGTAGAATTGCTGTCAAATTTACTTTACATGTTGAATTGATCCCACGGGGGTGGGGGTGGGGGTGGCACCTCGTAATTGAGGATGTGAAGCTTCCGGCTCTTGCCAAGCCTGTGGGTACACGAAAAGTTGGGGGACTGACTCCTCCTATCGATGACGGGTCGTATTTCCTTAGAGAAGGGTTGTACCGTGGCTGATGATGACCCTCAGGACTCAACTGAGGACTCCCACCAGTGTTGCTGTCGCGGCGGTTCGGTCATTCAAGTGTTTCCGTGTACATTTTGTCGGATCGGAGGAACCAATTTGTTATTGTGATTACATATTGAATTGTTCAAACAACCCATAGTTATTAGTCGAAGTTTAGCATTACCAATTGAATATATATATAATATATATATATATATATATATATATATATATATATATATATATATATATATATATATATATATATATATATATATATATATATATATATATATATATATATATATATATATATATATATATATTGCATTTTATACGGATTTTTCACAAAAGAAAAACTAATTTTTGAACACAGAAATTAGGAACTTAAGATTTAGGAAGTTAACTTACGTTGAAACAATGTTCGGTTAGTGGTGGTAATGAGGTTTGTGAGCATAGACAGCGGGGTGGACGGCGTGACCGTGGTAGGCGACTGGTTTATATCCAATCCCATGTCCGTGGCCTCCGAGGTAGTAGGATGGTTTGCTCAAAATCTAAAAGGTACAAGAAAAATAAATTGCATATGAATTCGCAAATCAAAATAAAGGAATATAAATGAAAAATAAATATGAAAAAAACCACTAATAAGGAGAAATGATAACTTGCAGTTTAAACATAATTAAACTAAGGAATGCTATTATTTACTAATTTTTATGGCATTCGAAGAATATTTTCTTGATATTTATTCTCTAGCCATTATAAAAAAATGAAACTAATTTTTATGGCATTCGAAGAATATTTTTTGATATTTATTCTCTAGCCATTATAAAAAAATGAATCAAAGAATTTTTTTCTGAACAATTTTAATACATCAGGTCTATCTACATTAATGGTTATTCAGCAATATATAGTAATGAATTCATAGCCATAATTTTGGAATCATCTTTATATCATTTCACCAAAATATTCAATGGTTCCCCTAAATACTTGATAAGATACCGAGCCTTAAATATCGATTGAAACAAAGAATTCTGGAAACAAGAATCTAGAGGTCAAACGAACAGAAAAATTAAGTTTTATTTTGTTTGGCATCCTTCTATCAGTCAGATAATATTTGAATATAAGTATATATTCATCAATACATTCATTAGGGTTAAGTCTTAAGATATTACAATGGTATACAAACGTTCTGCGCGCCATCTAATGTCAAGGTTTCTTTATGTTAATGGTTATTCAGATTAAGAAGTTATTCCGATTAAGAAGTGATGTCCTTTTTCCATCAACAAGAAAATTACATCTGACTAGCTAAATTTACAGAGTTATATATGATTTAATATTAATATTTCTTCCAGCGATATTTATACAATGCAAGTGAAACTTTTTCAGAATTTTATATATATACATATATAATTTAGAGTGATAGTTCAAACTCTAACAATAAAGTTGGAAGTTTGAACTCAGTTGATGCATTAATAAAATAAATAAGGAAATTTAATCACTTAAATTACAAAAAGTAGAAGTAAGAAATGAGTAAACGAATAAATAAATAAAAAATTGCTTAAAAAATCCTTAAATTTGTAAAAATAAAGTATTTCGGACATTTTTACCTAATTAAAAAAATCACAAAATTTAAAAATTTTATTTTCCATGGAGTTTGAAAATATTAATAAATGATGGTATATAGTTGAACATAAAATGCTGTAATCAGAATGACATTTTTGCATTTGATAAAAGATTCGAATTAAAACAGAAAAATCTTTCTTCGAATTAACCGCATTCTATATTGATATAATTTTCCGATTAATAAGAAACTTCTACATTAGAATTTGGCAGCAGAACTGTTTATTCAAAGAAAAAGTCGTCTGGGAAAAAAAAAAAAAAAATAATAAATAGTTTTCTAACGTCTAACACGAATACAACCATTAAAATGGTTTATTTATGCCTTTAAGTTTGTCTATTTGCACCTGCGGAAGGCCACGCAGGTTAAAATGCATTTAGTGCGCGTTTCATGTTAACTTAAACAATACGTTTGCATCTTTTATAAACGAGGTTAAGTTACTTAGAATTCGATACTTTCTCTTATCACGTTTTAAAGAACAATTCTTGTGATGAAGTGTTCCGGTTTCTTACTAACTGTTTTGTATTTACTTAGAATTATTATGAGCTGGTTGATATTCCAGTATTGTTTAACTTCTAGTCTTGAGATTCCATCCTTTAAGGACATGACAACGTTTTCGCAAGCTTCGTGAAATTCTAGAATGTCTGCATTTATTGTATAGAGAAAATTATTTTATCTGGAAATTAAAATCTTTTTTTAAAATTATTTCTGAAAAGATACCCGAATTCTTTAAAAACAAAAGCTTTTAACTCAAATGTACTTAAACATTATTAAATATTTCAATGACTATGTTATTTGACAGATAGTTAGATGGATATTTTCATCAAAATTTTGCCAGAAGAATTTCTGAATATTTTCTTTGTTACTTCCTACATGTTATTTTTTATTTAATATTAGTATGATTAATGATGTAGAAACTTTGTTTTTATTCAGTTTTGGAATCATAAGTTAGACAATGTTGCTTAACTGCAAGTGAAAAACCATTGGCAGAGAGAATATTGGCTGACATGATCTTAACAATGACTCTTGGTCCGATTTATTTCTCTTCTTTTTCAGAGATTTAATAGACCATTCATTATATGTACAGTTATAGAAAAGTTAAATTTTGCAATTACGTAAAGCCTCTGAGTAAAAGCCTTAAAGTGAAATGATGACACACAAAAGTAAAATGGGTCTTTTTTGTAAAGCATATCGCACTTAAGGCTAGCTTTCAATACTATTATTAAAAAAATCACGAGATACAGTTGATTAATGTAAAACTAACCAAATATTAATGATCTGTACGATTTTTTAGTAAAAATATAATTAAATAATAATTATTATAATTATAAAGTTTATAATTATTATAAAAAATGTGTATCTTTTAAAGACTTACGTTGAACTTCGACAAGACATGTAATTAATTCTATTTTCAACGACTTTCTGGAGTTCAAGAGGGTAATTAAGGTAAGAAGGCTTCAAATAAAAAACTCAACAACATCAGATGTTGATTCTCTATTACAAATATTGTGCTTTTAATCAAAAGAACATTTGCAATAAAGTTGATTGTCTTTAAGAAATATTTTCACTAATGGAATTCTGTAATTCTTTTTATTATTTATATGAATTACTATTTATTTTTATTTATATGAATGCTGATTTTAATATTAATTGTATTATACTACATCAATAAATAGTTTATCGTCTACAAGTTGCTGTACGAATGAAATGCTAGTGATCCCGCTTCCAAATGCATCGTTGTTCTTGGAATTTTATATTGATTTAGCCAATTTGTAATTGAAAGATACTATTGGCGATCTTCGGATGTTGAACTTTTTCTTTTGAATCCACTTGATTCATACTTGGTGTCAATTTGAATCATAGTGTGGGTAGTCAGCATGACTCCAAGTATCCATTCTACGGTTAGATACAAAATTTTGTTATTATGACGAAGAACGCTTTATATGGCATGTCGATATATTCGAAATATGATGATTCATAAAAATCTTTTCAACTTTTCTACTAAACAAGCTTATTGCACCTGAGGGAACAAGGTGCCAAATAATTAAATTCTGAATCCCGGAATATGCATTCATAGGTCTGATCAGAATTCGAGTCTTGTTGGAGGGGATCCTAAAAGAAAATATTTGCGCAATTACATTCCTTTTTAAAGTTAAATACGACAATGAAGAGAACAAAAATCGTATTATACTCCAGGTATCACTTAAACTTTTACACCACTGAAAAGTTGACTGTCATATTCTCACCAAGTGGAATCAAGTTTGTTCATGATATGCAGAACATAACAGTGGTGTTCCAAGGACTGACAATGGAATTATAGATGTCCTAGGCGTCAATTATGAGGAATTCTGGAACGAAATATTTTTAGGGTAGATGAAGACAGTAATCGACAAATCAAATCTGGCAAGGGTGAAAATAAATACAGTGCTGCCAGTGTCATCTATCCCCGCTACGCCATTGACCATTAATGGAAGTGATTTCCCTCATAGTACAAAAAAGGGCCACTATTATTCACGCTATAGCAGGGGCAATTATAGCAGATATCACCTAATGGTCCAGGGTCACTATCCGAACAAAAAGCATTATTGAAGTTTAAAATTTATATTCCAGGTGTCTTATATGATTCTGCCATTATGAGGTGGAAAACCGGCTTGAGAGCATTAATGAAACACACCCTAAAAATTCGTGAATTACTCACCGGGGCGGCATGTACAACAGGCTTGATGTAGTGGGTGGTATGAGGCTTGCTGTAAGACTTGTGGGCGTAGACGATTGGTACTGAGTGGTGGACCACAGGCTTGGCGTAATGGGCAGGCACAACGTACCTGGGAGCGTGGTATCCATAGGCAGCTCCGCCCAGGTGGTGGGTCTTATGACCTGTGTGGTAGTAGGTCCTGGCGTAGCCAGCCATGGCTACTGAGCAACACAGGAAGGCTAAAACTGCGACCTGAAGGAAAAAGTACAGTACAGAAAAAGTACAATTAAGCTTATAATCAGTTTACAATAATTTCATTAACGTATAAATTTTAATGTAGTTATATTATTAAAGAGCAGATCTCTCTCAAGCTATGACCAAACTCCGTTCCAATTCAATCAAATTTATCATTTTTAGCATTGCTTTCATTGAAGCGGGTTATGAAGACCAGTCTATAAAGATGAAAGTTGCTGCTGTACGATCTTGATGAAATTCTGTACACTTGCTCTTCAAGACAAGTCGAAAGACAGTGTTGACTTCTCAATGTTAGAAAGTTAATTAGAATATAAATAGATTGAAAAATAAGAAGGCTCAGATGACAACGGAATGAAGGCCATGCATGCTCACTTAATATATGTTAAGAGTGCCTTACCAATGTGATTTCAAAATCCGTTGCGTTTCTCGTTGACACACAAAAAAATATGTCATCGAGCAGGGTAAAAAAATAATAATAAGATAATTTGATACAAGATGAGAAAAGCAGTTACTCATGCTGTATGGCCGATAATCATTGGAATTGACTCTATTGAAATTTGATTATCACAATAATTAGATGCTCAGACTTTCTAAACGTTTTGGAGCAATCCATTAACTATGTAATAAATAAAAAAATATGAAATACGTGTACTCAACTTGAAATTACAAGTTAACCCACAAGTATTTAAATAATATTAAATGTAAAAGAAAAAAAAATCCATTTTAAAAACAGGTATAATTGAAAGTAAACAGTCAATTAAATCATTTGTAGGCCATATCAAAGAAAGTTTTGATTTGACAAATTTTTTTCATAATTAACTCAGATTCGTAACAAACGTTTTTTATGATTTCTCTCCTCATATTCCTACTATCACAAGTTCTTAAAAACGTTCTCTTCTGTGGTGGATTTTCTATCAGGCAAATAGGCAGCTGTGTAGGCCCACTGGAGTAAGGAAGACAGCAAGTAGATCGAAATTAGAATAAAAACATGTTATTAATTAAATTATCAAATAAATAAGTTTGTAAAGAATGCAAATTCTATGAATGATAAATAACAAATTAGGATAATATTAATGCATTATCAGGTTCTTAAATTTTTCCATACTTTTCTTAATTATTAGAATATTTATAAAACCAAATATCTGCCTCAATAATATTGTATAAAAAGGTCAATGCCGAAAATCTGGAATTATAATAAATAAATAAAAAAATAAATAAGTTTTCATATAAGAATAAATAAAAAAAGATTAACCTAAAAATCATTAATACGTTAGAATTATAAGATAAAAGAATTATTGAATGAAAAAAAAGTTTGCAAAACATTTAAGATTTGTAGTCATAAAAAGTAATCTGAAATTTTTATATATATCACAAAAATAATCATACATTTAAGTAGATTCTTTATCGTTGTAATAATATTTATAGTTATCCATGGCTGATTTAGTGAAATAGATAAAATTAAATTAATTTAATCTATGCTATATGTTTAAAGTCTATATAAACAAAGTCAAAACCACCACTTGTTTATCGTAAACAAAGCAACTGATGCTGAAATATTTCGATTTCTACCGTATGTAATCGATATCAACAAACAAACATGCTCAAAGGAAATAAAGTAACAGATGCTGAATTACTTTAGAGACAGATGTTTTTCGGATAAAAACAAACTTGCATTTCCCCCGCCTTTTACAATTTTGGAAGTAAATAGAAGATTTTCGGGTAAAAATGAACTAGCATTTCATTAGCACATACAGGTCAACAATAACCTAACTTATAATAAAAAATAGAAGAATAATTTTGATAATTATAAAGAAATCTTTATAGGAACAATTATAAAGAATAATTCTTTATAAGAACAATTATAAAGAATAATTCTTTATAAGAACAATTATAAAGAAGAATTCTTATATATTATTATAAAGAACAATTATAAAGAAGAATTCTTTATAAGAACAGTAATAAAGAATAATTCTTTATAAGAACAGTAATAAAGAATAATTCTTTATAAGAACAATTATAAAGAATTATTCTTTATAAAATTAATTAAAAGGAATAATTTTGAAAAAAAAGAGCCTTGCAATACTTATTTAATATGCTAGAAATATTAAATGTAATGTCATCTTCAACTGAGAAGTTGCTTATTTGCCGAACTGTCACTTTTGTTGTAAATGTTAGTGAGGATCTACTTACCGCCAAACTGTTCATGCTTCTTCTTAGGAGTGGTTAAGCGAAAGAGTTGAGAAGACAGAATATCATTTTTAAATAAAAATGAAAGTTTTTATAGTAGTGGAATTAGGTCATTGCAATCCAGTTTGGATACGAAGCCCATAGGTGGGACGAACAGAGTATAATAATTAGCCTGGGACACAGCTTCAGAATACGGTATTCCCCCCCCCCCCCTCTTTCACCCAAGAAGAAAAAAAAAAGCTAAGAACAACAAAAGCTCTAAAAAAATGAATGAAAGAAGCGAACAAGAAATAAGAAAAATAATAATAAAAAAAAATTAAAATTGATGCTTTTGAGTGATTGCAACGGCAAAAGATAATAAGGGGGAAAAAGAATTATAAAAAAAATAGATAGAATCATCGTACTATCCTACAATTGACCTTGCAAGGCTTCTCTGTTTGCAGGGGAAGAAAATTAGAAAAAAAAAAAAAATTAAAAAAGGGAAAAAAATGTAGCCTTGAATGGGATTTCACTGAACCGCGATTTCAGGGAGGGAAAATGGGGGTTAAAAACGTTTTGATAGGTGTGACAAACAACGAATTTTGATTGGTCAGACGATCAAGAAAGATCGTTCGCAAGATTCTTGATTATCGTCTGCCGTTATTTCAGCGGCAAGATTATTTATTTTTCTAACAAGGATTTTGGGACTAGACCTCGAACATTTATGAAATAATGTTTACATGTGTCATTTATTACTGGCAGAACATAAAGAACTTCATACATTTTCATGTTGCAAACTTGTTTTAAAGTGACATTTCTTTATTCGGAGTTGAAAGTTTCTTTCTAGAATATGATAAAAAAAATCATGGGTGTGGTTGCAGTTTTATTTGAAAGTCTTGACATTTTTGTATAGAAGGTACGCAGACGAAAAAGACGACTTTTGTTTAAGAACAAAACGTAAGATAGTTAAAAAGCAATTAACAGCTTCCTTTTGCTGATTAAACATCAAATAAAGTTAGAAAATGAATGCTTTGTTTAGTAAGAAATTTTCTTAAAAACTCTGAAAACAAAGGGAGATTTTAAATTCTGTTTTGGTGGATTTGAAATGATACTATCTCAATGAAACTGTAGTAAAAATAAACTTGGGGGGGGGGGGACTTTGTTTTCAAGCAATTAGCTGAATACTTTTTCTTGGATATAAAAGCATTTTTGAAGTTAAATAATGAGATATCAAATTTTTGACAGTGGCATACAGAAATGGCGTGTTTTATAGTTCTGTATATTAAAAATTAGAACCATATCTGATACATTTAGCAGCATTTATTAAGAGGAATTATTGATGCTGTTAATTCTTTATCATTATTTATGTATAATTATATAGATAATTATACCATAAATAAGGCATATAATTGTATCATAAATAAGACATTAAGATGTCTGTATTTTATTAGATAAAATATTTTAGTATCAAAACAATGAGCAATTCGTTGGCATTAACCGCTTGTTTGTTAGCAAATGAAACCTGAACAATAACTATTAACTTTCATTCAATAGTTATTATTGGAAGTAAAAGTCAGTTTTCAGAGCAACTCACAAAAAAATAATGCTAATCGAATTAAATAACGTTATAAAACCAAATTAGAACAATATTTTGTGTTTTTCTTTTAATTTTCTTTTTAGTAATCATAAGGAAGATTCGTTAATATTATTCCTAAGTCACTAGAACAAAAACTGATCGATTTTATTCCATTTTATGAGCATCTCGTTCTTACTAGAACATATAGCAGAGCTATTAACAACTGTGAGTTTGGGACTTTTAGAATTGTCTTTGTAATAAGAAATAATATTTTCATTTACTTTAAATGGGGCATAATTTTTATTTTTTTATTTTCTCGTGCACAAAGTGTACAGATATTGTAATCCCCCTCAACAACGAAACTTCTGTCGGAAATTCTTTTCTCTATCTATTCATTTTCCTGCTCGTCTTTCCGCTAAGCATGTCTTTGTCGTGAATGACTTCTTTTTTTTGGGAAGTTTTCACCTACTTTGAGAAGAATAGAGAGGATTATTTTGTATTATTGGCAATTCATTGTTTCCTTTTCGGCGATTGTATTTTAAAATTTAAATCATATTCAGTCTTTCCTTATTTCGTTTTATACAAGGTAAGAAAAACGTTCATTGCTGCTTATTGGTAGTGCTTATAACATAAATAGTTGTATTCCATTGACCGGTAACCAACACATGATAAGCCAGTAGGTATTGGTCTGCCCTAAGCATGTTAATAAGGATTTTCTTATAAGGATTTTATCCTCTTCTCTTAGTTAATTTGACTTTTGAAATAGATGTACATCATGGCGTCTCTTGAAGACAAAGATCTTCAAAATGCGATTTAATTATATCATTAAATCGTTTCTTCGATATAGGAAAGGGGTTGCAGTGGCCAAGATTTCGAGCCAAGCGGGAGACCCGATTCCAACAAAGATCCATCGTATTTATGGGACTATCACAAGCCAAATCCGATGCTTCGAGAAAATGTTCTCCACGATGTGGTGCAGAAGCTTGGTGAAAGAAGCTCGAACTCCGGTGCCGTCCATTTCGTCTGACTGGAGCTCAAAATCTCAAAAATTCCGTTCCCAAATTGCCCTAATACTGCTGTCGAATGGGTCGCTAATATAATCTAAATATAAACTAATCGCTAATATATATATAAACTAATCTAAACTAAACGTGATTCAGAATTGTATAAAAACATTTATCAGCCCTTTTCTCGTTTTAATGGACATTTAAGTGACAATAAAATTTTTAAATCAAGATATGATTGTGAAGAAGTAAGAGTACTTTTTGTTCATGTAGACAAAACGTTTTCGATCTTGTCAGAAATTATAAAGTTTCCATTGCTTTCTCTAGTTATTTATGAATGTTCAGACGCTTATATTCTTTTACTACAATTTGGAAACTATCTAACTAATTAAAATTCATCTGTTTACATGTCTCATTTGTTTACAGTTGGTATTATCAAAGGAAACAGACGATTTGATATCGCTTCCTGTTTACGTAAATTTTCTTTGAAAATAACTAACGTTAGATTTAAGTTTGATATGATTAGTAAAAGAGTAATCGTCTGCGAGATAAACGATTTTTCAAAATCTTATGGAATAAAGGTAAAGTAAATCTTTCATTTCAAATTATTGTTTAACATTTTAAAATGTATTCGTTGCAAGTAAAACTGGTGTTAGCTTCTTGTTATATTTTCTGATTTTTCCACCATTTTTTTTTTTTTTCGATGCAAAGAAGAGAAATAGTAATAATACTATCCAAAAATTCGCCGAGTTTTGCGTTTTGACGAATTTTAATGCTTCCATCAGACTGGAAAAACATTAAATTTTAGAATATTATTTCTCTATTTGCCCTTGTGAATGTGAATACAGTAATTTAAAAGTGCAATAAGGAGATTAATAAAATTCGGAGAACAGTTAAGATTTTGAGATAGATAATGATTTCATCTATTATATTATGAGATTATATAATTTAATTATTTAACTCACACTTACAAAAACATTTTTAATTAGCTTCTTTCAGTTATTTGTTTATTTGTTCAGAACACTGGCTTTTTTGACTTTTTTTTTCTGTTATGTTGGAATGTATATATTCGAAATTTCACATCGCTATTTAATGAGTTTGTAAAATATGAATTTAATGGAAATACTCTTTAACAGCCAAATTATAAAGTGGATATTCTGCATAATAAATACGGAAGTTAATATTAATATCCTGCTTCGGAATTTATGTCCAAATAAAGCAATTTTTTTTTCTTAATTGAAACACTGAAAAAAGCACACGGTTTAATGGAATTTAATGGAACAAATGGTTGGTTTAATGGAACAAAGAAATACACGTGAATTTTACCATAACAATTAAACATTGTTATAGCTTGCTTATCTAATTTTTTAAAAACCTATAAAAATTAAGAAAGAAATTAACCAAATCTTTTAAAATGTAGTGCGAGTTTTAAGATGGTATTAAAAATTGTATCTGCGAATTAATATTTTTGGAAGTTAAAGATGAAAAACAATAAAAAGTTATTTAAGCTTAATTTTTAAATAACTTTTGAATTTACAAATGTTTATTATGACTTTCTTATTATCTTGCAAAGCATTTGAACAAAATTTCATCAAGAATGAAAAAAAAAAAAAAAAAAAAAGTTTTTAGATTTTTATAAAAGAATAAATCAATAAACATTTATCTATCTATCTATATAGATATACAAGTTGGCATTCATGTTTAATGTTGGCATTCATGTTAATATGATATACTCAATTAATATGGCATCTTGAATTAACCTAAAATTTGTAAGGACGTTTTCTAACATTTTTAACAATTGCTAAATCTGAATAAGTAGCAATGAAAGCAATAAAACGACCTTTTAACCACTAGTCAATTAAAAGTGCTCTTAATTTTGTCCAAGGGAATTTAACTAGTATATTTACTTGACATATTTTCCCAGTGTTACGCAGAGCCAAGTGCTCTTACCAAAACACGTGTTCATGGGTGAATTTCGACACTAAAGGAAAGGGGAAAGAACTGAAATAAAGCAGGGTACTTAATATGGTAAGGCACGTTGAAATGACTAAGCTCAAGGTCAACGAAGTCCAAGTGTCGGTATCTTTCGATTGTGGAATTACTAGAAAGCATGTTGAAATGATACAAGAGGTAATTTTGTTATCCACTTTCACTTCTGCTTTAGAGGAAAGTGGTAATTTTTCACCGAAGAACCTGTCTTGCAGCCGTTAGAATGTTTCGCTTTGCTCAGAAATGTGAAACAATCAGGAAAAACAGAATAAGAATGTGCGAAATCGAAAATTTTATACCTTCAAAGTTTTTGCCCCCCCCCCTCCAAAAAAAAACTGATGTACACTTAAAAATTTATCAAAAAAAAAAAAAAATTCTTTAAATTGCGTCAAGGAAAGGACATACAAAATTTGATGTCTTTGACTTGATGCAATAAAATCTCTTATACTCGTTTTCGTGTAAAAAAAAAAAAAAAAAAAAAAAAATTAATTTAAAACATCAAAAATTTTAAAAATTAAAAATTTGAACGTCAAATATAAGAAATTAAAATATATTATTATCATTTTATAATTTATTCTTTATGTTGTAATTTTAATTTATTCTTTTAACCCTTTAAAGGGCCATTTTTTTCTAGTCATATTATGTTAAAATATTTTTAGGCTTGAAATTAGAATAAGAAAAGGGATTCATTTAGCTTATTAGATAAATTTAATTTGATTCATTAATTAATTTGGTTCATTAATAATTAAGTAACAAATCAAGACAAATCATTTTGTGTGAGATAAAGAACTGAAGCATCTAGGTTTCTGTCTTTCTAAAAAAATTTGTCAGAACTGATGCCAACCTACATAATTTAATACAAAGATTGATAAATTTGGTGGGAAGCATACTTCCCACGGCTCTGGAAAGGGTTTATGAACTTTAAGTTCACTAAAAATTTCCAATTTATAAAAGGATTCTTTCGAAGAAAAAAAAACCGTCAGAAAATTAAAAATTTCATGTACGTTTAAAAATTAATCAAAATATTCTTTTAATTGCATCAAGGAAAGGACATACAAAATTTGATGCTGTTGATGCAATTAAATGTTTTACTCACTTTTCCGTTTGTACGCCGTTTTGACATGATTCTGATACATTCTTCTAGATTTCAGTGTTAAAAAAATATAGCTTTGTAATGACACAGATATTTGATAAAGCATTCCCTAAAATAATCGAAGAAACCAGCGGTTATCTTACCTCCGAAACGGTCTCGCATCCCACTAAAAACCAGCGTGAATGGTCCTCCCAAAAGTTTCTCGCATACTCTCTAATAAACTTGTAATTTCAAAGAATGCCTTATATGGCTTTGGCGTACAATAGTTAGGAAATATTAATTTTTGGCGTGAATTTAGTAATTTGACTGAATCTTTCGTCCTTGGCGAGTTATTCGGCGATTAATCGATGGTATTCCTTAATAGTATCCAAACATCGAAATTGTGTTTTAGACACGTTTTCCTCGACCGACTGAAACCAAAATTTGACACAAAACTGCACTTGCTGTCACGAATTCCCATACCTAATTTGGTATTTTTAAGTCATCGTGTTTTTTAATTATCGCATTTATGTGTGATCGGAAGTACAGACAGACAGATGGTCAACTCCTTGTTGAATTTGGCTCATAGTTTGACACGCGTTTGAATTATAAATGTTAAATATGTGCATCAAATTTTATCTATATATCTCTCTTCGTTTTGTAATTATCATATTAACTTATAGGCAGACAGCCGGAACTTCCTCAGAGTATATATGACTCAAAATTGTATAGATATCTGCAAATTTGGTGTAAAGACCGTATACCAAATTTCACCCGTCTAGTTCAAAGTGTTTTTGAGTTATCTTTGTCACTTACGGACAGACAGACGGACATTTTCTAAAATTGTGTTTTTCGATTTCATGGAGGTCTAAAAGCAGGAGATTCTTCGAAATCTCGAGTTCGGATTTGTTGACGATTACTATATTTTCTCTATACTAAAAAGATGTTATCTGCCTTTTCTCCAAGCTTAAAAATGGACACTTTGAGCAAAACTGTGATCGCCACAAGTGTTTAGATTTTTATTTTCAGAGTTTCACTTATGAGCGTTTTGTATTTTGTAATATAGTAAATATAAATACTAATGTAATATGCATTTTGGACTACTTTATTTGCGCCCATTCTTTGAAGGATTTGATTCAAAGTTTGACATAGATCTATATTTCAGAAGCAAAGACTGCATACCAAATTTCATCTATCTAGTTTTTAACAATTTGTAGCTATCATGTTCACTTGGACTCTTGACAGTCAGGTAGAGAGTCTGAAAATGAATTTCAATCGAAATTTGATAGAAATACATCTTTGATTGATTTTATTTACGATTTAAAATTAAGACGAAATTCCAGATTTCATTCATCTAGCTTAAAGTGGCTTTCGAGTTATCGAGTTCACAGACAGACAGACACAATTCTAAATATGTGATACTCGGGTTCAAGAAATTGAGAAATGTGAAAATTCGTGAAAGTCACAAATTCGAATTTTTCAACGATTGCAATATATTGTACATAAAAAATTAAATAAAAATGAGAATATAAAAATGAGAGAATAAAATTTAGAATATAAAATCAATTCATTATGATTTACTATGAATAAAAAGTATAAATGGAATGGTATTCGAAATCAAACATCTATAACACAATAGTTAACGCGTCAGTCTCCTAATAAAAATAAATATTTTTTTATTCAAAATTTGAATATTTTCTTGGAAAGTTAATTAAATTAGTGGAAAAAGTTTTCCCAGAAACATTCTCTCCAATGATGATTTTATTTCTTTCCCGTTGCATAAAATTGTGGACCTAGGAAATTCGTTAAAATCACAATGCGAGCATTCGAATTTTTTGACGACTATAATATCTCCTCTGTACCTCTATACAGAAAAGTAAAACGGAAGAAATATCAAAAATGACTATTAGTATAAAGGTAAGCATTTTAATATATGTTTTTTTTTCTAATACTTTTTTTAAATATCAAATATATCCAATAATGATGATAGCATTTTGCAATGTATTCCCTAATAAAATTTTAAGAAATTCCAAATATCTGCTTACGAAGAATTATTGCAAAACATTGCTGTCATTATTACTTCTTGTTCGTTTGTTTAAAAATGGATGAATGATTTGAAGGAAACTTTCATGTGTTTTTTTTCTAATGAAAACGTTTTTTCTTAATTAATTATACAAAAATTCATTAAAAGTTAGTTTATACATTTGCATTTGTGGAATATATTTTAATTATGCATCGTCTGCTAAAATGAAAGGAATCTAATTGTAGCAATCGACGGAATCCAAAAGTGCATGTGGCAAACGATTTTTAAATAACTTATTTTTAATATAAAAGTTTAGTTTATATAAAATATACAATATGTCTCTGCCTAATGATGCGTCATCTTTATCTCTTTTTCACTTTTTTTCTTACTTTTGATGATTTTTTTCCATTGATTTCTTATTAATTTTTTGCTGTAGCAGTAATTACGACACCAAGCTTGGACTAATTGCAAAAACTTACACATCTGTAGAACAAATAAATAAGCCATAAACAAATCATTCATATCGTCTGCAATTTTGATTCGATTAAGTCGATTTTCTTTAGAATTCTTTTAAAATAAATTAAACAAAACAAAACTTTAATTTTTATCAAAAATAATTTTAGAGATAGAAGAGAAAATTAAAGCTCCAGAACTCTTACTTATAGTAAAAGTCTTTAATTATAAATATTTTAAATTTTATTAATATTTTTTGTTCTAGGTATAATAATGATTTTAAATATTAAATTATTATGAAATACCATTTAGTAGACGTATAATATTATATCGCACAATAAGATGAATTCGTATTTTTAGTCAAGATAAGATTGTTCTTCATTTTCGAACTGTCCTTTAAATAACCTATAGAAGAGAGTTTAATATATATATATATATGTAATAACATTTTTAAATCTAAATTAAATCTTAATTAATTTCCTAGTTGTTATTTTTAATTAGACCGAATTCATTCGAAAATATTCTCTTATTCCCTGATCCAATTCCCGCTTTTTATTTCATTATTTACAATATGTTCTCTAGAAAATTGATGACTATTCATTTTCTCATATTTGACGTAGAGGTATAAAAATCCGCAGTTCTTATAACATTCTTTTAAAGATACCTAAGATTTCCTTAAGTAGCAAAGAAATCACTGAAAGGGAAATTTCTGTCACTTTGCTCTTATATGGCGAAGTAGACTGACGCATCTCTAATCGCTTTTCTTCTGTGCATAATATGGTTCCTATGGTGAAATAAATCGAATTTAAAATTCCAAAAGTTCTAGTTTTACTCCCACGCATTGTTAAAATATGTTTATAAAAACACACACACATACGCTCGCACGCACACACACACACACACACTTTTTACCAGCAGATGTGATTATATCAAGATCATTATATTCAAAATAATGGCAAAAGTTTTGGATATTATCAATAAAATACTAAATTAAAATGCACAAAAGATAAGAAGTAGGATATTTTGTAATTCAATAATCTATGTAACCTTGAGAATTACTTGTTCGCACTCAATATAAATCACAGACATATCAATTTACTCAAGTTCAACAAGAGATTAAACCCATTTTATAATTTTTAACGGTCGAGCTATAATAAATATGTTGTTCCTTTTACTATTGTTCAGAGAATTTTTATAGATGAGATTTTTAAGACATCATTTTATGAATGTAAGAACGATAAAATTTTATTGTGAATAAGAATTTAACTACAATTGAGCTTCTTTAGTACGTGTTCATTTGTACGTCGAATAGTTCTTTGGTCCTTATTCATTTCAAAGCATTTTAAAATTGAAAATAAATGTTTCAGGTATTCAATATTACGTTTGTTTGCATTTGTCTTCAAATAAAGTCATTGTCCCTTTTGAGCTCAAATAAAAATATTAAAAAAATCGCTTTTTTTGTACAAAGAGAACAAATTAAATACTTTCTATTGAATAAAAATCTAATCTGATCTAAGTATCTAATTTGTAATAAGTATCTAATTTGTAATAAGTATCTAATAAGTATCTAATTTGTAATAAGTATCTAATTTGTAATAAGTATCTAATAAGTATCTAATTTGTAATAAGTATCTAATAAGTATCTAATTTGTAATAAGTATCTAATTTGTAATAAGTATCTAATAAGTATCTAATTTGTAATAAGTATCTAATTTGTAATAAGTATCTAATAAGTATCCAATTTGTAATAAGTATCTAATAAGTATCTAATTTGTAATAAGTATCTAATAAGTATCTAATTTGTAATAAGTATCTAATAAGTATTTAATTTGATCTAGATTTATTTACTGATAAGTATGCAACATTAGATATTTTTAAGCAATTAATAAACGAAATAATAAGGTCTAAATTTAGTTTCACAATTTTTAAAATTTTAAAACATTTCAATTTTATTAAATTGTCTGATATTATAACAAAGAAAATTTGCTAAACTGAATATGAAATGTTATGAAAAAAAAAGAAAACATATACCATTACATTATATAATTAAAGTAAGCAATTTATCGTCTGGTTAACCAAGGTACAATATTGCTCGCTTTATTAGATTTAGTTTTAGATTCATTTCTTGTAAATATCTGTCTTAATAAATAATAATAAATGGAATAATTTCTCAAGATTAAAATTTACAATCAGTTTCCTGATTTTTACAAAAATGAATTGCAATTACTTAAAACCTTCAAATCAAAACGTAACCTATATTCGTCTAATTTCGTTTGAATAGAAAAAGTAATACATTAAAGAATACAATGATTCAAAACTGCCACAAATGGAATGAAAAATTCCACAAACTGAATCGATAACCGCAAACGATATCTGAACAGATTACAACAACAAATAATTTTTATCACACTTGTTCTTAAGTGGCCGTCACCAGAGTAGATTAACACACGAACTTAAATAAACAATAAAAAAAAGTTTGTAACAAAATTAATGGAAAAGTTCACCTTGTGTTTAAAAGCAGGAAGTATTTCATATAAATCTTAAAAAGGTAAATACGTCTAGTAAAGCACTTTTTGCGTTTGAAAACCAAACTTTTAATTGATTCTAAGGTTAACCACCACACCCGCCTTCATTATTGTTTTCTTTTTTTTCTTCTTCTATCGTAAATAAGTCTTTTTAGCAGTAGTTATTTTCTTTCCATTTGTATGACTAACAATTGGGTAGTTTTTGTTCGAGAATGGTATTGTGGTACCACTTACAACGATTGTACGAAACGTTCATGTGTTTTTGTCTCGGTGAGCATATATAAGGCAATTTTTTTTTCAGTTCAGCTTTTAATCTCACTTTTGGAATTTCAAAAGTAGACAACTTATTTGAACATTTGCAGGAAAAAAAAGAAAGAAAATGAAGGTGTCCGGCTGTTTTTAATTATACTCTAAATAAAATCATATAATGCTAGAAATTCAATGCGCGTGCAAATAAAAATAAATATAATATTTTTTTTTTATTTACGATGATTAATTTACTGCAATTATTGTTACGTGCTTATTCTTTATCATTAATTTACTGCAATTATTGTTGCGTACTTATTATTTATTATTAATTTACTGCAATCATTGTTACGTAATTTATCTGTATGAAAGGGTACTTAGCATACTTGTAAACATGTCAGTAAAAATATCGTTGCGGACGCCTTTTCTATTACAATTCACTCAAATGATCAAAAGATCCCCAGATGAGTGATATACTCACGAAAAAGTGTATTAATCAGTGTTCTTAATTGCAATTAACGACCCTGATTGCATATCACAGCTCTTTATTAACGGACAAACACATTCAAAACAAACTACACTATATACAAGATGTTGCCATGCTGCACAAGCTAAATCAAAACAAAACAAATAATTCTTAGGTTATAGGTGGACGGTTTGTATGCAGACATTGAAAATAATATTGCACAATTCTTAAATTGAACACATGCATAAGACAAAAAAATAAACAGAGCGAAATATTTTACAACATATTACAATACTTTTAACTTTTTATCGAACTCACTTTAACTATTCAATAAGAAATGGTCTCGCCGAAACTTTCTGACATATTCCCTAATGAAAGTGTTATCTGCCCTTCTCTTCATAAAAATTGTGGACCTTGATCTAGTACGTGAACGCTGTGAATGCTCAGATTTTTATTTTCAGAGTC
The DNA here is from genome assembly GCF_947563725.1 of Argiope bruennichi. Taxonomy (NCBI): domain Eukaryota; kingdom Metazoa; phylum Arthropoda; class Arachnida; order Araneae; family Araneidae; genus Argiope; species Argiope bruennichi. The sequence goes on from NC_079160.1 coordinate 76,309,322, forward strand.
CTGCCTGTGAGTGTTTTGAGCTACTTCATCGCAAAGTGAACCGAAAGAACCAAATTTTTAAACACTTTTTCATCAACCAACTGAACTAAAAATACAACTTCAGTTTTAAAAAATCTCATACTAAATTTCATTAATATCAACCAACGCATTTTTGAGTCATTCCTTAGCATGCGAATGTACAGACTGATAGACTGTCAATCCGTTGAACACATTTGCTTCTGAATTAAGTACGGATCAACACTTTAGATTCTAAAACCGTGTAAAAAAAACTTTAATTTATCTGGTTCATTGCGTTTTGGAACTATCAAGTTTACTTGTAATTGAACAATCAGACAGACAGACTTTCTGTGAACGGATTCCGTTCAAAATTTGATAGGAATCTACAAATTTGGTCTAAAGTTCATACACCAAATTTCATCCTTCTAGCTCAAAGCCATTTTTTTAGCTAACTTGTTCACATGCATAATTCCAAAAATGTGTTTTTCGGAATCATAGAGGTCAGAAACGAGTTCAAAATTTTTGTCGGGTACAAAACATACTTTGTATACCAAAAAAGAAAAACCGTTATCAACGATTTTAATCTGAAATCTCACCTTGTGGTTTCTACTAGGAAGTACTTTAATATCTTAACTTGGGAAAAAATAAAAGCGTCTGGATAGAAAACACTTTCCTGAACCGTTACATGTTTTAAATGATGCTAAGGTTAACCTCTAGACCCGCCTTAATCATATGGAAAACCCCCAACCCTTTCTTTTTTTCTTTTTTTCATCATAAATGTCTCTTTCTAGTGATATGTCCTCCTGTTTTGATCTATAATTTCAAAATAAAAAAAAATTTGAGAGAGAGAGAGAGAATTTTGTTCTACTTGCCACGAACATTAAGAAAATTAACAAGCATATACTGTATTAAGCGAATGAATTTAACGGAATTTTTTCTAAGTTTTATTCCGTGTAACCACTTAACATTAGATCGCTAGACTTTTGTTTACTTTTTTCTCGGGAAAGCGTTCTACTGTTGAGCAGTAGAAAAAAAAAATTGTGAAATAATGTGAAATAAAAATGCAAAATTAATGTAAAAAATTATAACCACATTACAGAACTTAATTTACTATTATTAACTAAATTCAGAAAGTTCTGTAACTTATTTTATAATGGAAGAATGAATGCGCACAAAATCTGTTTATTTCGTTTTTCCATCGAAAAAACTATCTGCAACATTGTATTTTTGATGTATTGATATAAAATACAAATGTAGAGCAAGTGTCCTTTTACCCTTTCCTTTAATGCCTTCATTGCTGCTCTTCTTCTGGATATGAAAGTCGTTGTCCATTAAGTTAATTCTTTATCATTGGAAAAAGTCATATGAAGTGAGTTCAAGGTGATAAGATATCTCTTGAAGTACCGGAGTGTGTTTTTTTGATAAATAATTGACGTTAAAAGTGACCTACCAATCGGCACTATATCGTGATGAGCATCCTTGCCTTCCCCTTCTTTATATCCCACTGCTGGTAACTCAGATATAAAGATGAAAGGCTTCCGGTATGGTGGTTGGTTCTCGACATCCGAGTGGGTGCAGAAATGATATGAGATCAACTATTTCCTACCGATGACGGGGCGTGCTTCCCACGGAAAGGGTTATACCGTGGCCGGTGATGGGTCTTAGGACTTAACCTTAGTTCCCGCCAATACTGTCGTGCCTGTCTGGTCATTCAAATTTTAATCGTGTTCCTCAGGGAGGGTCGGAGTAATCAATGTGTGATTACCCTTTTCTGTGATGAGACGTTTTAAATCCCTGTAATCACGAGGAATGCGTATGCGTCGCAAAAATTTGAAGTAGATAAAACCTGTCCAGATTATTCAATCACGTAATGGTTGTCTGTATATTTTCCGCAAACATTCTTTTTGCACATTATTCAAATATTATTTCCATTTTTATTGCAAAAGCTTATTTTCTAATAGGCTTTTGCATACTTATGCAAGAAAATCATTAATTCCTTTTTCAGCAGTAAGGTTTCAAGGTTGCTCAAAAACACACCAGGTAAATGCATGCAATTTGGTATGTGATACAATTACATTATCTGTATCAAATTTTGAGCGCTGGCGTCCTATCATAGGGGTAGTGCATCTTCCCCGTGATCTGGACGTTCCAGTTTCGAGTCCCGGTTCGGACATGTTCTTCTGTGTTCGATTTGTAAGGTGTGTTAATGTGCCCCCTTCCCTGTAGAAAGGAGTTGTGCAAGCGAATGTGACGCATGAAGTAGCTAAATCGTACTCTTTACCCTTGTTGGCGCTATTGAAAAAACAAGAGACGCTCACTCAGCTTGTCAGCAGGCTTGTAATAGGCCGCGGTGGCCTGGTGGTAAGGTCTCGGCTTCGGAACCGGAGGGTTTCAAGTTCGAGACCCGATTCCACCGAAGAACCACCGTGTAAGGGGGTCTGTTGCACGTTAAATCCGTCCTGACCAAACGTACCCCTGCTGGTGTGGAGAGAGGGGTGCCGGTTCAGGTGTCGTCCTCGTCATCTGACCGCGGTTCAAAATTACGAGGTCCGTCCCAAAATAGCCCTAGTGTTGCTTCAAACGGGACGTTAATATAACCAAACCAAACAGGCTTGTAATGTGCCATAAGTCACAACAAATTTTGGGCAAATTTGGTGATCACACTCGATTTAAATGCATATTTAATATCCTCCATTACATTACGAAGCTAAACACAAAAAGGGTCTTGTACTTATGTAGTTATTTTTATTTTCTCATTATATGTAATTATTTTTAAATATTGTATCAGTCAAAAAAATTAAACCTCTTGATTTTGGCAAATCTCTCTGTTTCAGAGCCCCTTTAGTTCGAAAAACACATTTCTCGAATTATGTCCATCTGTTTATCTGTCTTTGAACATGATAACTCAAAAATGTTTCGAGCTAGATGAATGGAATTTGGTGAATGGACTTTTAATTAAATTTGTAGATTTATATTAAATTTTGAACGAAATCCATTCGGAGGGATTTGTGGCTATTCAAGTGCAAGTTCAATTTGTAGATTCTTATGAAATTTTGAACTGTTCAATTTGTAGATTCTTATAAAATTTTGAACCGGATTTATCAAAGAGTTGACCGTTTGTCGATCTTTCTGGCTAACATGTAAACGCTATAATTCATAAACGTAATGATTTAAATGAACAAATTTGATTTGTGATTTTGTAACTACAACTATAGCTTCATGTCGCATTTAAGTTTCAATCAGTTAGGGAAAAGGTGTTCCAAATATGTATTTGTACTTAAGATTTGTACGTAAAAATTCCAGATTCTTGTCAAAGATTTATATTCTCAACTTTTATTCTCAAAAGTCATACTAGGAATTGGCAAGCTTACTTTTAATTGGAGGTAAAATATTTATTTTATTACTTTAAACCACTCCCGTTGGTTTTATCTCTGTCGATAATTACAGAAATTTTTATTCGCAACATTATTAGTAGAAGTTAACTTGTTAAATTTGTTATATAAAATTGTATAAATTTTGATTTTCTCAACTAATAATAAGGATGAATCTTGTGTGTGTGTGTTGGCACTCTACATGCCATAGTCGCCAAATTTGGCACATACATACTTTGAAGGATGGAAATTTGCTTCTGTAAGGGATTATTTTTTGAAATTTTAATTAATTTAAAATTAAGCTGAATTTTGAGGTTTCTTCCACTGCGTCGTCTAAAAATATTATTGCATAAAAATAATTTTTATAACATTTTAAAATTCAAAAAATTATCGTTTTATTGATACAATTTAACAGTCTAGCAACGTTTATTTTTTTTTTTAGTTTTGTTTATTTAAAAAAAATGTCTAATTTCTAAACAACAGATTAATTTTTTGCTCCGAAATTCAAGCTATTTACCTTATTTTATAAAATATTTAATCGCGCGATTTTTTTCATTGTTTAAAACTAAAGGAAAAAGAATCTATTTAATATCTGTGCAGTTCGTTTACGTGATAGATAAAAAAAATGAAACCGATCGTCATTGCTTTCGAATAGACAGACATAAAAACTCCCTGTGACTGAATTTCTCTCAAAATTTGATAGACATTTACAAATTTAATGTGAAAAACCCATATCAAATGAATTTGATAGACATTTACAAATTTAATGTGAAAAACCCATATCAAATGAATTTGATAGACATTTACAAATTTAATGTGAAAAACCCATATCAAATGCCAGCCTTTTGGCTTTAAGCATTTTTGAGATATCGTGTTTAAGACAGACAGACATAATTCCAAAAATGCGTCTTTTGGTCTGAAACGTCGACATTCGTCAGAATATCGAGTTCGAATCTTTTTGACAGTACTTCCCCTTTGTATATTGAAATATGAGAAAGTAAAAATAAAAATCAGCAGGAATAGAGATGATGTTTGGGGAGTGGTTTCCGCAAAACTTTCTCGCATACTCTCTAATAAACTTGTCATGTCGAAGAATGCTTTATATGGCTTTGGCGTACAATAGTTATGAAATATTAACTTTTGGCGTGAATTTAGCATTTTTACTGAATCTATCCTGTCATCCTTGGCGAGTTATTTGGCGATTAATCCCTGGAATGGCGTTAATAGTATCCAGAATTCGAATTTGGCGCGTTTTTCTCAACTAATTGAACCAAAAAAATTGACATGAATCTGCACTTGTAGTCACAAAATCCCATACCAAATTTGATAAATTTGTCATTTGGTTTTTAATTTATTGCGTTAACACAGTGAAAGTAAAGACCGACAGACAATCAACAGACAATTGTGTATGGCTCAAAATTCGACAGGTGTCTTCACTATAGATGTTAAATCTGTGTACCGAATTTAACATTTACCTAGCTCTCATCGTTTTGTAATTATTTTGTTAACATATTCGAACAGACGGACAGACAGACTTCCTCTGAACAGATTTTATTCAAAATTTGATATAAATCTTCTATTTTGGTGTAAAGACCGTATGCCAAATTTCAACCGTCTAGCTGAAAGTATTTTTGAGTTGTCTTTGTCACATGCAGACAAGTAGACGTACATTTTCTAAAAATGTGTTTCTCAAAGTCAGTGAGGTTTAAAATGTGGAGATTCGTCAAAACTCTATTTCGAAATTTTGGACGATTACTATACTTTCTCTATACCACGTATACGAGAAAGTAATAAATAAATGAACAAATAAAAATCTACATGTGAAATTGTGTATTTTGATAGAATTCCCAGTCGTATAATTATGTCCATCTATAAATGAAGGAAAGAGAAACATTGCCACCAGTTCCCATTCGACTTTCTTATATCCCCCTTTAAAGGACACTTATCAACGTTTTTATATTATGATGACCAGGATTTATAAGCTCAGGTCCATTTCTGCAAACTTCAATCACGTATAAAGTTGACCTGAAGCTTTGTTTATCTTCACTTGATATCTAACAGGTTAACTACTTAGTGTGGCTAGGTTACCAAATAATTAATAACACAAGGTATCAATACAACACCACCTGTTTAAAGCTTCAATAAGTGCATGGGTATTCCGCTGTCTACGAGAGGCTAAAAGTAAACGGTGCTGTAACATCAGGGAAAATTCCTTGCCTGAGGAAGCAAAAATATTTAGTTTGGTGATGCTTATTGGCGCAAAAGCCATAAGTGGCCATTATGCGAGTGAAAAAATTGGAAATTAAGATAGTGAAGGTTATGACAATTAAAAAATGTTTATCCAAAATTGTAAAAAAAAAAACAAAAAAACTTTTGAAATTTGTGATTGTAAAGGCAAATATCTTCCAATATTTAAAAACTTTTATTTTTAAAATAATTTCTGCTAATTTCTGGATATTACTGTGAACATGATAATTACTTTTTTATGCCATTCGAACAACCGTTTTCTCCAAAATATAAACATTATAGCTTCACTTAATAAAAATTCTAATCGGTGTCAAAAAATTGTTGAAAGTATTTTCAAGCAATTATTTTAAAAATGAGAATACCAAAAGTTTAGAAATGTCTTTGTCCACAGCAGGGCTTTTTAAACCTTGATCTTTTTTGAAGTGCAAAACATTTCACGGTTCCGATTTTCTTTTAGAAACATTTGTTATAATTCGGAAATTTAAAAACTAATCAAAATCGGGAATTTTAATTGATGCAAAAAATTCAGTTCAAAATATTTATTATACATAGTAAACTAAACAAAAAAAATTTACAAAATCAAATAGAATTTCAGATCAATTTTTATTTGTAATTATTACTTTTTTAAAGCAGGAAGTTTGGCGTCTCTGAAATTGTTCGATGCCACTCATAATTAAACAAATCTTGGCAATAAACTGAATAATTTATATCTTGCCACCGATTTGAATGTTTATACATAAAACAGCTGTAAATTAACACCTGCTACTCTTCAAAATTTAACATGGATGTTGCACAATTCACGACGTTTAGAAATCAAAATGCATTAATCAACAGCCAAGTATCTCGAGTTTCTTTGTAATTTGGCCCTATGTTTATAAAAAGAGGTGTCGAAAATGCCGAAAACAACTAGCTCTATAAATCGGAGGCACATTTTTAATCACACCGGAAGCTGTAATTAGAGTAACGGCATAACTCAAGAATTAATATTATTTTTGACCTTGGGTATGTTTTAACTACAAACGAGACGGTTGAAATTATGTTTTTCAGCACAATATCATTAAAGATGTCATGGCTAAAAACAAGCTTCATTCATTGTATGTGAGGTCTCATTCTTTTTTTCGTTGTAAGCGAGGGTGGATTTTTCTTTTGCATAGTTTTCAAGTACAGTCTAATGTTAACAATGAAATATGAATTTCAAATGGCATTAAAGCGCACACACACAAAAAAAAATGGGTGGAATGTTTTTATAAGCTTTTCATGCATAATAATTAGGGACAAAACAAAACAGTTACATTTTTAAAACATGTTTATTTTTACTTTAAAATGTAATCAAAATATTTGTTCCACTAAGAGTGGATTGACAATGATGTGTCTGAAAATCAACAAGTATTCGACTTTTAAAAACCCATTTGGAATAAAAGTATTAATGAATTTAAGGTAAATGTTTTCAAGAAAATTGCTATCATTGAAAAAAATGTATTGAAGTAACATTAAACAGAACATAAATTTTAAAGCATGACTGAACAATAACAAACTTCCGTCGCACTTTAATAAGAGTTAAATAAAGGATACCATAGTAGCAATATAACTCATGTTTGCGTCATGCCCGCGTTGTTTATAATAAACTCATAAACGATATAACAGATTATAAAATGAAAGGGTTCAATTCATGCACGAAATATTCAAAGATAAAGTATTTGCAATTGTCAAAAAATTCGATTTCAGAATTTTGATGATTCTCTATTATCTGTTTTACCCCCTTGAATCCGAATGAAAATCGTTTTTAAAATTACTTCTGCTTATGCCCCGCACAGGGAAGTACTATAGGTTTGGGGGATAATAAACTTACAATTTTTATGACAACGGATTCTAAAACCCTCTGTGCTTTTGCGCATGCGTTAGGATGAGTTTAATTCGTCAAAATAGGGGTGAGAGGAAAGATGAAAGGAGGGGATGTTTACATTTAACAATAAAATAAACTCGGATTACTCGCAGACTGAATTAAAATAATACGGTCAGAGTTGACACAATATTCACAGACACGTGAAAAAAAAAGAACAAAAAAGTATCTAATAGGGCGAAAATAAAGGTCAAAGAATGACGAAGAATTCCAGAAATGCGTTCATCCTTCCGCGTCTCTCCCCTTAATGAGATAGAATCGTCAAAAAGTGGTCATCTCAGAATACTGAAACGAACAGTATGATGCTTGGTTCTCGCCTTTCGGGAAAAGCGTAATAATGGTGTCGGTTTGAGTTATTCCCGTCGATGATGAGACGCACTTCTTACTAGAAGAACTGATTATGGCCATTAGAATTCAACCATAGTTGCCATTTCATTGCTATCACGCCGTCCAAATCATCAAATCCTCATACTGTTGTTTTTTTTATTGTGTTGTTATCTATCAAAAAGACTCAAAAATAGAGCGAATCAGATGAGTGAAATTTGATAAGCGGTCTTGACATCAAAATCAGAGACCTTCAAAAAATTCTTGAAAATCCTTCAAATGGAACAGTTATTATTTAAATACTCAATTATCTTCCATTTGCAATATAAATGAATTAAAAAGCTCATATTGATATAAACTGAATTAGCAGGTGTGTTGCCATTTCTGTCGAATGAAATTATTATATACATTTTTAATTACTAAGCCTATTTAACTGAGAATTTGCCACTCACTTTCAGAGAAAAGGTATACGTATTTATGGTTATTTTGTTTATTTACTCGTGAGTTGTTGCTGCCGAGAGCAAAAATATTAAATACATTTAATTGCGTAATCATGATTAAAAAGAAATTTTACTGACAAAATTATTGCACACCATAGGTTATTTTTCGACACAAGTTATACGATATTTTTTATTCGGTATTTTACAAAAAGAATGGCAAAAGGAAAAACCTCCCAATAATTGATTCATAGTCGACTCAGGTGTTGCATTCGTCATCTAATTACTGTTCAAAATTATAAAAGTCCGTCCCAAGAAACCCTCATGTTGTTTCTACATGGAATCTAAATATAATTAAACTAGGTTTAAATTAATTTAAATTGTTTTTTAAAGATATGGACATACAAAATTTTAAAGAATTACAACCAAAATTTAAGGTGTGTAGACTTTTAGGTAGTTTTCATTGGGTCCTTATTATTCAGAACTTGTAACAATAACCTCATCGGTTTCAACTTGTTGCAACACAAGCAATTTTCTTTCGCCTGGTGTTTATTTTTAAATCTTTGTGAGATATAACTGAACCACAGGCTGTTAAGGATTATTAACCGAATCGATATTAAAATAACGAATTAATTTTTTTTAAAAAAATAATGGGTGATTTTTTAAAAAAAAATATCAAAAAGGATATAAGAACCGATTTGTAGGATGCAAAGGTTTATAAAATATCATTATCAAGAAGTGATCTTTCATAACTCAAGAAATTATTCACGGAGGGAGGGGGGGACATTTCAGATTTTCATTCTTAAACGTTTAGTAATATTGTAACCATGTTTTTTTATGCAAGAGATGACTCTCTCGACATAGTAATTTTGGATAGCTCTAAAAATGCCAAGTTCGCATTTTCAAAAAGGAAAAGGGAAAGAATCTTTGAGAAAATGAAAAGGAAACAATGAAAATCAAAAACATTCGGGAATCCTTTAACATATGATTAATTTTTGAATTTGTTAAAATTTTAATATGTGATATTACTTACGGATTTGTTTTCAAGATTTCAAAAAAACCATTTCTGAAAATCTTATCGGAAGAAAACATGTCACGGTTTAAAATTAAGCCTCTATTAACTGAGTTACCGTTTATCTGACGTAATTACAGTTCCAGTCAGTTCAGATAACTGAAATTCATTTATATTTCAAAAAAAAAAATGATCTTATCGAAAGAAAATACGCCATGCTTTAAAATTTAGTCTCTATTAACTGAGTTCCTGTTTATTTGAAATGGTTACGGTTCCAGTCAGTTCAGAAAATCGAGGTTTATCTGTATTTTTTTAAAAAAAGATTGAACGCCACTGATCTCACAAACCGTTTTCTGGATGAAAAAACTCCACCAACAAAGAGTCACGAGGCAATCCCGAGCACGATTATTTACGTTCCTGACTTGATTCGAGATTGCCAAGTTCCAATCTTTTTACTCTTCCGTGTCACAACAAAGCGTTGTACCAGGAGGTTAAAGAAAACAAAGAGCAAAAACTCCATCTCCGTTCCGTGCTCCATCTCCCATTTAATCATCGCAGTTGCTTGACCCGCGCCGAGGCAAAATCTCCACCAGAGTCTGTTGATGCATAAGTGGTTAAAAAAAAAGAAGGCACTGGGAATGAAAAAAGGGCAGAAAGGGTTCATGAAGATGGTATTGGGCCGTCAATCATCATTTGCAATTGCGCTCTTTGGGGCGGAGTTTAGCAGTATCTTCTTTTTCTTCTTCTGGGTCGGAATTGAGCCAGATTCTTCCTAATTGTGTGTCTGGGAAGCACCCCGCTCCAGACGGTGTCCGGTGACAGGCAAGGTTGCAGTTAATTATTCAGTGGTGTGTCGTCTAAAATATTAAATGGGTCACACAGAGTGGACATTCTTCTATGCTGGCTAGGGGACCTCATTGGATTACTCGCAGGGATCGTGTCCAGTGAAGACGATTTCGAACACCTCAAAGTGAAGTCTTGAGATCAGACAGCTCAGGTAATGTTTTAATATTCAATTTGTCTTCTTTTTCTCTTGGTTCGTTGATTTATATGTAATTTAAAAATGGCAGAAATATAAAACTGGACTCTGATTTTTGAGCATATATATTACCTTAATTTTTACTGTTTGTTTTTGTACATATTTTTTTTATTTGAATACATATTGTTTAAATGATACTATTGGGCAATAAAATCTTAGCCTTATTAAAGAAATTTTTGAAAGTGATAGGATTCTGAAATCAGATTGCAATTTAAAATACTAAGAAATTTGATAATAAAATTAATAAAATAAAAAAAATTGGAATGTATCACCAAATTAAAAAAAAAAATTCTTAATTCTAAACTTAACAGATGTCTACAGATGTAATTCCTTTCTTGGAATTACATCTGTTTATCTTAGTTTTTGTGAACACGGCGCTTCTTTTCTTTAGCTTTTTATTAAATATCACGTCTTTGCAGTCGATAACAGAAAAAAATGGAACGAGTTAGGTATAAGAAATTTAGCACCCGACATCAAATTTCTAGAGTTCTATCGAATTTGGTCCTCATTCGTCAAAGGAAGACTGATTATCTTCTTATTCATTCGGAAATAAAAACGTAAATTGAATGAAGCTTGCCATGTTTTTTTAAATAATACTCATGTTTTTTAACCCTTTCTAGGACCGTGGGAAGTATGCTTCCCACCAAATTTATCAATCTTTGTATGAAATTTTGAAGGTTGGCATAAGTTCTGACAATTTTTTTTTTAGTAAGTTAGAAACTTAAATGCTTCAGTTCTTTATCTCAGACAAAATGATGTGTCTTGATTTGTTACTTAATTATTAATTAACCAAATTAATTAATGAATCAAATTAAATTTATCTAATAAGCTAAATGATTCCCTTTTCTTATTCTAATTTCAAGCCTAAAAATATTTTAACATAATATGACTAGGAAAAAATGGCCCTTTAAAGGGTTAACCATATTTTAGATCTATCAACCTTTTAAACTTTCTATGGGCCTCTTTATTAGTAGGGATGTGAGGACTATCATCACTGTAGCATATTAAATAAATGAGTTTTTGTATATTATCATCATAGCAATAAATCAACAACCGGTGCCTATTGATTCATTCATAGGATATGTAACAATCAAATAGCTGATATGTGTGAATTTACCTTCAGTCGTTTTGAGGTCCACGAAGTAATGTTACATTAGAAAAAAAAATCTATTATTTTCAAGCAATACACAATACTATATAATTCCTACTATAATGCAATTACTATCTCTACTAATAATAAACATGATTGTTTCTGCTTGTGTGTATGTATGTTACTGTATTACCGAATGCGTTGATCCACGCCATTTTAAAATTTTGATTGTGACATACGACTGTTTGATCTATAACTATTAAATGTGGAAATATGCATCTCGGATCGATATTTTTTTGAAATTTTGATTAATGAAATACCAATTAATAAATAATATTAAATTCTATTTTGGCATTTTTACAAGATAACTTCCAAATAATATTATTATAGAAATATAAAGTTTACACTGTTCCGAAATTATTTTTAAAAAATTGTCGTTTAATTTATATTAATTTTATAGTTGTTTAACTTTTTCTTGAATTTTGGCGATACTTTAAAAATATTTTTTGTCTAATTTCTAACAATAGATTACATTATTGTCCTGAAATTGAAACCGTTTTAATTATTTCAGCAATATTTGATTTACAAGACAAAGAAAAATGTGAAGTTACAGTACCGCGAAAGTTAGAACAAAAATTATTTGGACATTTATGTTTTTAATAGCACTTTGATGTCATAGGGCCGATCATCATTAGAAAGGCTCATGTACACAATAAACAGAGCATGTGTAAGGCAGTTAAAATAACATGGCTTGAATGTCTGACAATTTGATGGAATCATGGGCATAAGGATATATAAGCGATTTAATTGAAATTAACTGTATCCGTTGTCCCTGTTGATCCAGATGATCGTCGAAAGACGACTAATTGACAACATACCTGACAGATAATTCCAACGTGCTTACTTTATAACTGATATAATATTAAGTTTCACAAACACTTGTTGAATTCACCGTGTTGTCTCTATAAGGAATTTGAATTATTTTACCTTTATAATGGATTTTATGAATGACTTTTATTTCTTTTTATCAACACTTGCCCATATGGTTAAAATCCTCAGCTTTTTCTTTGCTAGGAAATTTAGTAAAAATTATGAAAATCTGTTTTTCAAAATTTGCGATGTACAAATTTACTATTTCTTTATTTTAAAAATGAGTGAATATTCTTTTCTTTATATTAACGTTCATATCAACCAGTTAATAAATAATAGTTTATACAAGTAATAAATATACCCCCATTCCATCTGTTGAGCATGAAATAAATAAACAGAAAAAATTAAAGTCAATTACAACACCTTTTCCACAAAAATAAATCAACCATATTACCCTAATCGTCAGGTTTCAGAGCATTTGTAAATTTGAAAACAGATTTCAAAATTTTTAATAAATTTCTTAACATTTATTTTTACTGAGAATTTTAACCATATGGGCAATTGTTTAAAAAGGAGAAAAGAAAATCCTTTGTAAACTCGATTGGAAAAGTAAAATAATCCAGATTCACTATAAGGACAACAGGGTGAATTCATCAAATTGAATATGAAAAGACTGATAGTAAAAAGACTATGATGATAGCAAGTTAGGCAATCAGCTAAAGAGTGCCTGTCCTGACTGCCTTCTCAAATCTCTTCATAGCCCGCCAAAATATGAGCAGACAAAAGAGACTTACTTCATCCGGCTTAATTTTCATTGATCCGAATTTGAAGGAAATCGTTATAATTATTCTTCGATTCATTTTAAGAATGTAATTTAGAAATACAAAGTATTCTAACACTACTTTTGTACGATTTTCAAAATTGTCCAAAGTTGATGGCTAATTGAACGGACGTCATTGAACCTCTATATAACTTTGTAGCGGATGGCGTTCCCTTAGAAACATCAAGATATATTTTCCATGATCCTTCTTGGGGGTCATTAATAGGTTGTATTCTAAGTGTTATCTATGTATTTTCGTGATCGTGTTTGTTTTGTATTGTGAAATGTGGAACTTAAAAAATAATTAAATAACTGTTTCTGAAACTTGTCTATTATTTTTATCTATTTCATAATGAAGTTATTAAATTGAACTCGAAGTAATTATATTGAAGTTATTGAACTCGTACCTCTACAACTTGATACTACCTTTCACAGCGTGATAGTTATCGTAATGTCATGATGATAATTATCAAACAGATTTCTGATTCTATTTAATTTCGGCATATCGGAAACAAGATGGAAACTTTATTTTAACCGAATTTTCTGACTTCGTCATAAAAAAGGTGCCCACTTTAATTATGGCGCAATAGAGGTTTCTGGACTATTAGAGATAGGCATATGTTTCGAAATGAAAAAGAAAATACTTTGTGAAGCAAAGAGTTTTAATTTACATAGTTTGAGTCAAAAAATGCGTTCCCTAAAGAATTATGAAATCTATATTTTCACACAAAAATTTAATTAAATAATTATCGTATGTGGATTTTTTTCACTTTCTCGTATATGAAGTATAGTATATTATAATTTTCTCATATTATAGTCGACGATTATAATATGAAAAAGTATATTATAATCGTCAAGAAATTCAAACTCGAGACTCTAACGAATTTTCACGTTTCAGACCTTTCTAATCTGAACACTAAATTTGTAATTCCTATCTAATTTTGCATGAAATCCATTCAGGAGAAGTCTGTCTGTTCGCCTATCTTAGTATAACTGAATTCGATAACTGCAAAACTGCGATTAAAGCTAACCGATTTTTGCAATTTTAAATAACACAATTTTAGATGATTTTAAAATATTTCACTGTCATCTGAAAGAAGATATGCTAACTTTTCTTCTGTGCTTTCCGGAGATGGGCGGTCAATGGCCTAAAATGATGGACTTCAAAGCGTCAAACTGAGTCAGTTTTGATCGCAGAAATGCAGAATTTTTTTTCTGCTTAAAATATTAATGTGTTCAAAACTATTTTACTCATTTCATCTAATAACATTAAACTTAACAAGATTTAACAATTGTCTTAAACAACATAAAATGTAATTCTTTACATCTTTTATATCATTTTTTCAAACTTTTCTGTTTCTAACTTTTTGAAAAAAGCTGCTGCCGTCCTGGCATAAGGGCAGAGCGTCTTCCCCGCGTTCTGGGTTCGAGTCCCGGTTTGGGCATGGTTGTTCTATCTGTGAGATGTGTGAATGTGCCCTCCTGTAAAAAAAGGTTGTGCGTGAGTAGCAAAGTCGTATGCTTGGCCCTAGTTGGCGCTACTAAAAAAACGAGAAACGCTCCCCCACCGGCTTAAAATCGTTGTCTTCGTAACAGTGGTCTTGTCCATGGCAAGTGCCATAAGAAACAACTACAAAACAGAAAAAAGCTAACAGATTTCTATTAAAGCGGATATCTTGTATGTAATTCTTTCTTTAGACTGGCAGAGAAGTATCAATGCATGAATCATTAAAGTTTTTAAAAACTAAACTCAGATTTTTAAAAAAAATGCATATGTAAATTAGAGCAAAAGTTGTTTTTTTTAATCTATTTACTAAACAGCATTCCGCTTGTGATTGATAACTAGAATGGTTTGGTGAGAGCTCACATGAAATAAGAAAATTTCCTACGTTTATTTGGATGGTTGAAAGTGCTTAATTATATTATCCATTTCCTAGACTATAAACTTATACAATAAATTAAGATAGGATGATAGCCTTATGATTTTGAAGATATTGTGCGAAATCTACAGTTCCTTAAATCACTAAATTCCATCTGATAATCTTGTAGGTCGAATTCTGCTACCAAATTTCTTCGCTTATTTCCAATTAAACTTTTGTAAATTTATATATTTAAAATAATTACGAAAATTAAAAAAAACTATTTTCCCAGCTCCAAACATCAATGATATTTCTCCAATTTTTATTCCATATGAAAATTTATGATCCTTAGAGATGTCTCAATGGTTGCTTCATCCTAAACATCCCCACCCTCCTTTCTGAAAGAATTCTCTAAAACATTATTTCTCCGTGCTTTTAAAAAAAGACTCAACCTCCTAAACACAATCACAGTGTCAAACACACCAATTTTTGTATTATTTGAAAATTCATGACGTCTAGATACGTCATTAATAGTGGCATTTATCTCTTTACCTTCCATTTTAGACAGGTATCACAAAGCACAACTAAAGCAGAATCCTAAACTTAAAACAACAAAGCGGTTTTGCCAATTTTAAACACCAATTAATTTCGCCATTTTGCGTGAATAGTTAAGGAATCGAAACGCTCTATGTTTATTATGCAAATATTATTTAAACCAGTGAAAGTGGTCTTTCCAAAACATTCTCGCATGCTCTCTATTAATTTTGTCATGCCATACACGGCAATGGCTTACAATAGTTACGAAATATTAATTTTTGTCGTGAATTCAGCATTTTTACTGAATCTATTGTATCATCATGGGCGATTTATTTGGCGCTTAACCCCTGACATGCATTAACAACATTTGCAGTCAACCCGTAATTGGATTTGGCACAAAATTTGACAGGTTTCTACATTATCGATGTTAAATCTGTCCATTAAATTTCATCTATCTAGCTCTTTTCTTTTTGTATTTATCGTATTATTC
This sequence comes from Argiope bruennichi, assembly GCF_947563725.1. Taxonomy (NCBI): domain Eukaryota; kingdom Metazoa; phylum Arthropoda; class Arachnida; order Araneae; family Araneidae; genus Argiope; species Argiope bruennichi. The sequence goes on from NC_079160.1 coordinate 76,325,315, forward strand.
GAAAAGCCGTAAAGGTTGACTTCCTTTTAACAGATTTTACTCAAAAAATCTGCAAATTCGATACAGTAAAAATCGTATCTCAAATTTCATCCATCTAGCTCAAAGCGTTTATGAATTATTTTTATAGCAGACAGACAGACTGACGGACATTTTACAAAAATATATTTTTCGAACTCAGAGGTCTAAAACTTGGTGATTAGTCAAAATCTAGAGTTCGAATCTTTTGACGATTACTGTACTTTCTCTTTACTACGTATAGAGAAAGCAAAAAGTACTTTCATTTGGTGTGATGTGACTGATTTTATCATAGTTGGTTGACATAACTAGATTCGTAATATTAACATGATGGACAACTAAATATTCGTCCACCATATCTTCGGAGAAACTATTCAGTTGCAAAAATGACAAAAAAAATCTTAAATTGAAACCTATTATTAGCATTGCATTATATTTTAAAATACCATGGTACTTTCTTTTAAATTTGTTCTTCACAGACGCTTTAATCAAAGCACTCGTAGACGCTTTACAATGCTTTTGTTGGCCCAACGCTATTTGCTTTAACTCTCAGGATTAAATTAGCGCTTGACTATATAAGTTGAACTAAACGTAACTGAAGCATCGAATCAGATGATGTTGCTGCGACAAAGGGAAATGACCTCAACAATCTGACTATTAGTTAAAGTATCTAAAAATATAATCTTATTTTCTTGTAATTCGAGCAGAATTCTATGCACTGCAAGTCGTAAGGACATTGGACTTTCTCGGCGTCTGAATATTTTCAAAACCTCTTTGTATGATAAAAGGTGAACGAACATCCAGTTTATAAGATAAAACTTCTTGGAACTATTCTTGTAAATTTAGTTTAAAACTGTCTCGATAAAAAGAACTACATTTGGTACTTTTACTGCAACTTAGCCAAGATAAATGTTATTTAATTTTAAAATAAATCTTCTTTCTCAGCAACTATTTTGAACTCAGAATAAATTCCTGAAATTTGAGTTTAACCAATTGCATAAAGAATAGCTTTGTAAAATTAATAAGTTGAATATATATAATACGCTTAACTTCAGTTTAAATATTAACTTCAACAAGGGAAAATAAACACCTTTACCATTATTTTGAATTTTGATGGCTGCAGCTATGAAATCTTCAAGATTAAAAATTGATTAAAAATATTTTTTTTTAAAAACAAAGATTCATTCTACTCGTTAGAATAATAGAGAAATGGGCTTTAAAGTGAAATTGGGGTAATTAGTTGTAGTGTTAAAATAATGAATTAAAATATTTTGGTGACATTATTTTATAAACTAAATTCATTAATCTTAGTAAATGAAATTAATTTGATTAATTAACAATTAATATACTCCAAAATAGCATGAAAAATGGAGATATACATGGTGATACGAAATAGGTTTTTTTTTGTTGAAAAACTTGTTGAGAATTTAACCCAACCTACTTTTTACGTTCTCGTAACGAAAAAATAATGTAATCGTCAAAAAATTTGAACTCGAAGTTTTGAAATATCACCACATTCCAAACTTGGATGAGTTCGAAAAGCATATTTTTGGAACTATATCTGTCTTTCTGTAAACATAAATACCCCCCCCCCCCAAAAAAAAAATTAACTAAATGGATGAAATTTAGTACATAGTTTCTATTCCAAATTGTTAGATTTCTGTCAAATGCTTAAACAAATACATTTCGAAAGAAAAATGTCTGTTTAGCTGTCCAAATATAAATTAACACGATAACTACGAAATGAAGAGAGCTAGATGGATAAAATTTAGTATTTAGTAATTTAGAACTAAATTCAACAAGGGGTTAACTGTTTTTCTGTTTGTACTTTCACAAGGATTTAAATGCAATGACTCAAAGAAGGAGCAATTTAAATATTTGAAATTTTATTGGTGGTTTTATGAATACAAATATCTTTTTGGCAATTTAAGGCTTCAATCGGTTGGAAAGGCGCCCAAAATACACATTCAGCATTTTGGTACTTGTGTATTTACTGCATCCAGCGATAAATCGTCAAAGATCGCACTTTAACTGGTTCTTTCGTGACTGTAGTTTTGGAAAAACCACTGCTGCTGGTTTTTTAAAATGTTTTGAGAGCTATCATTTCAAAGTAACTATTAATTAATAATTTTATTGATTGTTGAAACACTACTATAGAATAAAAAAGTTCATTTTTATTAATGAGGAAATAAAATTTCCGTTAATATTTTTTTTAATTCGGAATTTTCTAAGAAATAGCAACTCTTATCAAAAGTTTCAAAAAAGTTATCATCTGAATTTTTAAATTTAAGGGATTTAATTATAAATATATTCGTTGAGAATATTTAAGAAGCTTCAAAAATGGCACTAAATTCAGGTTTTATACAGAATTCTATTTTAATCGTGCCCTAATAGCCAATTTCAAAATCGTTAGAAATAAGCGCGTGCTTCAATACGAAAAATGCTTTATATAGCGTAAAGGATTATATTATCCTGTGAAAACATGATGTTGTTTTGTTTAGGAGGTTTTGAAGCTCAAATTCAAGTAGGCAATGAATAAGGCATAAATGGCAATTTCATCATCTTTTAATCACATATATTTTTTTACCTGCTTTTACCAGTATTGCATTATTATTATATATGCTTCCTTGAAAGCAGATGCGTTTTTAAAAGAATGACCTGCTTTTACCAGCATGGCTTTATTATTACGTATGCTTCTTTGACAGCAGATGCGTTTTTAAAAGGTTGACGTAGAACTATGACATCATAGCTGTTATTTCATATCAAAATCGATCCAGCTCCAAAACTTTGTTTGCCAGCTAGAAAAATTGAAAATGATTTTTAAAAAATTATCATTTAAATTTTTTTGTTTTATTTTGTTTTATATTATCTCTGTCAATAAATGCATTTCTGAAAAAATGCATTTACTATGCTTTATATAATATCAAAATCTTATTAACCATATTTATGAAAATATTCTTGACACACTAATGTTTTAAACAGAATGAATCCTTTCTTCTGCCACCAACACTCATTAAATTTTGAAGTTATTACATTATTTAAAGTATATTTACACCTGGAAACTATATGTTCATTTCCAATTGTTCTAAAATTAGCTACTGGATTACAATTACAGTGTAACTGTTAAACTTAGAGTTAAATTACCTTGAATTCTTCCAAACTATAGGTGGTTCAATATTTCACGTTTTAGATGATAAACATGTGTATCAAATTTTATTTATCTAACTCTTTTCGGTTTGTAATCATCAAGCTCACACATTCTTGAACAACGAGACAGACTTCCTTTAAATGGGTTTTGAACAAAATTTTTATAGAAATCTACAAATTTGATCGTAATTTCATATACCAAATTCCAGTTATCTAGCTCAAAACATTTTTAAATTGTATTCACAGACAAACACACATAATGCCAAAAATCTGAGAGATCTGAAACGTGGAGATTCGTCAAATTTCGAGTTCGAATAATTTTTTAACGATTACAGTACTTCCTGTATTCCTCATCCATAAGCAATTAAAAATACTTTTAAAAATTGTCAAAATTCAAGGAGAAATTGCTGGACAACTAAATTGATATAATTAAAGAAGATATTTCTTTAAATTTTAAAATGATGTAAAAATAATTTTTGGTACATTAGCTCTGAAAAATGCCCGATTTCCCTTAATGTCTAATTAATTAAAATTTCAAAGATTATCCTATTTTTACATCCTCATCCCTTCCAAAATAAATTTGCAACAAATTTTATAACTCTAGGTTAAACAGATGACCCAATAGTATTCCAACACACGCCTACACATCATACTTTATTATTGACAGAAATTACTATTTTTAATAACTTTAAAAAAAAATCAATTTTGTGTTAGCTTTAATTAATTGAATAGTTATTTCCTTTTCAAATTTAATTCCTTTTTAAACAAATTTGGATTATACAGTTGTAATTTGAGATAATTTTATTTTATTTAGGTAATGTAATCACTTCATCCAATCGTTTAGACCAATTTACTGCCTTTTTCATATCGCACCACACTAACTTCATTAGTATTGAGAAATGTTAGGAATAAGTAAAGCTATGGGCTAGAGGAAGGGACTGCACATTCATTCTTGCAAAAGTGAAAAAAGCCTGATTCTCTTACCATTTGAACTAACCCCCGGGGGCCACCTCGAAATGAGGATGAGATGCTTCCAGCATGGTGGTTGGATCTCGCCACCCTGAAGGGTACACAAATAGGAGGAGGATCTGACTCCTCTCATCGATGACGGGACGTACTTCCTTCGGGAAGGGTTGTACCGTGGCCGGTGGTGGCCCTTAGGTCTCAACCACAGTTCCCTCCAGTGTTGCTGTTGCGGCTGTCCGGTCATTCAGCCTTATGGTTTAAATCCGTGTGCCTTTGCGGCGGGTCGGAGTGTCAATTGGTGATTTTGGGATTTACCCAATTTGAATGTTTATGGATTATAGAACTTGACTTACTGGATATTTTGTAAAAACGGGAGTGTCTCCCGAAAACTTTCTCGCCTTTTCAATAAAGTTATAACCCCCTTCCAGCAAAAGAATTGTGAACCTTGGGTATGGCAAAGTACGCTTTGCAAGACATTGGCTTACGAAATGTTAGCATTTGGCGTGAATTTAACATTTTTGATGAATCTATTGTGAAATTTTGGCGAGATCCTTGGCGATTATTTCTTGACTTGCAGTTAATAATACCAGAGCATCAAATGTGTGTTTTAGACGTATTTCTTCAATCGATAGAAACGAAAATTTGATACAGAACTATAATTGTAGTCACAAAATTCGGTATCAAATTTGATATATTTAAGTCTTTGCGTTTTTGAGCTATCGCATTCACATGCATGCGCAAGAACAGATCTACAGATTGTCAAACATTTGGCGGGATTTAGTTCAAAATTTGATAAGAATATATATTTTAAATGCTAATATGATGTAAGAAATTTTATTTTTCTAGGTCTTTGTATTTTATAATTATTGTGCTCACTTGTAATCGAAAAGCTGGACAGACAGATTTTCTTTGAATTTATTTTGCTTGAAATTTGATAGAAATCTATATATTTGGTGTAAAAACCATATACAAAATTCTCAAACTCTGTTTAATACAAAGAGCTTTTGAGTTTTATTTGTTACAAGAAACAAAACAGACAGACGGACAGACATATTGCCAAAAATAAGTTTTTCTAACTGAAGGAGGTCTAAAATGAAGATTCATCAAAATTGCGAGTTTGAAATTTTTTGTCGATTATAATATTTTCGTATATGCGAAAATAACCAGCAAGAGTGGTTTCCCCAAATTTTCTCGCATACTTTTTAGTAAAATTGTCATGCCAGAGAACGCCTTCCAAGGTACTGGCGTATGATAGTTATGAAATTGTGGTGAAAGCTTATAAGCCAGTTAACAGCTACTCCACACGAGCAATTGCTTTTGTATCGTGGTCATGTTACTCGGCTGATAACCACAAGGTCCCAGGTTCTATTCTCTCTCATAACAATCCGCCACATTGGTGACCTCGGACGATGAACCTTAAACCTTCGTACAGCTATTGTGGCGCCATCTAAACACAGCAAACTAAAGTCGTCAGATTCACTTGACGCAGCAACCCAAAGTCGTCAGACTCACTTGACGCAGCAACAGCAACCACTCGCACACACACACGCTGGCCGCTTCTCAAATGTTCAATTGGGTACAGGCGCATTAGATTCAACGGCTAATACATCACCACTCAACAGCCATATCTCACCTCCGACTAACTGGAGGGAGAGTCTGTGGTGAAAGCTTATAAGCCAGTTAACAGCTACGCTACACGAGCAATTCCTTTTGTATCGGGGTCAAGTTACTCGGCTGCGAACCACAAGGTCCCAGGTTCTATCCTCACTCAATTCAATTGGCCACAAAATATTACCCTTTGGAATGAATTTAGCATTTTTACTGAATCTATCCTTGGCGAGCTATTTGGTGATTAATCCCTGGCATGCGCCAATAGCATCCAAAAACCGAATTTGGATGACACGTTTGTCTCGATCGATTGAAACAAAAGTTTGACACAAAAACTGGAATTGCAGTCACAAAATTCCATGCCATATTTTTAGTATTTTAAGTCATTGCATTTCTGAATTATCACATTTACGTGGTTTGTGAAAGTATAGACGGACAGACAACCAGCCCATTGTTGGATTTGGCACAACATTTTATAGGTGTCTACACTATAGATGTCAAGACTGTGCACCGAATTTCATCTATATAGCTTTCTTCGTTTTGTAGATATTGGCTTAGATTATATTCGAATAACAAGACTGGCAAACTTCCTCTTAATGGAATTTGCTCAAAATGTGATAGAAATCTGCAAATTTGGTCTAAAGGCTGTATACCAACTTTCAACAGTCTAACTCAAAGCGTTTTTGAATTATCTTTGTAACAAACAGGCAGAGAGACGGACATTTCCCAAAAATGTGTTTTCCGAACTCAAGTATGTTCGTCAATATCTCGAGTTCGAATTTCTTGTTGTTGTTGTTGTTTCTGATCCCAGGTGGTATAGTTGCGCTATAGCACTTCCATGAAACCAAAGATCTAAAAAAAATAACGGATCCCTTAAAATCTCAAAAATCGTAAAATTTAAACATTTAAGAATGTGATTGGGGGAGGCTTGATCTGCCTTGCACCAAGGACATTCAGCAAAGATCCTCCGTCCTTGATGGAAGGTGAGGGATTTGGTGTGTCCACTCAAAAAACGAGAGAGAGAGAGCCGTTTGCTGTTTTTTAGAGATATTCAGGCTGTGACATCAACCGGGACTCTTACCAAAGTTCCAAGGGTGAGCAGGTGGGACTCTCCAAAGTGTACTCGACTCCATCTTTTTGCCTGAGGAGATTTCAGAATAAGTTAGTGTTGCATCACCATGAAATATGTCAGCTGAGGCAGTCTTAGCTAAATTATCCGCTATCTCATTACCATTTAAACCAACAATCGAATTTCTCGATGATTTCTATTTTTTCTCTATATTACGCATACGAGAAAGTAAGAAGGATTCCAAACACTCATTGTTGCCATTTGGAATAGTCAAGTAAAATTTATACATGTTAATAAAGATGTATATCCGAATAGATACACGATGGTATGTAGGGTAACTAGCCGGCGTCCTGACATAGGGGTAGTGCGTCTTCCCCATGATCTGGGCGACCTGGGGTTTCCCGGTCGAGTCCCGGTTTGGTCATAGTTGTTCTTTATATGTTCTATCTGTAAGATGTGTGAATGTGTGCCCCTGTAAAAAGGGGCTGTGCAAGCGAAGGTGAAGCGTGAGTAGCTAAAACATACTTTTGGCGCTACTGACAAACAAGAGACGCCCCCTCGGCTTAAAATCGCTGATTTCGTTACCGAGCTTGTCTATGGCAAATGCCATTAGAAACAACAACAATGGGGGATAATTTAAGATTACGAATTATTACAAAATACACAAATATCTTACCTATGCAAACTTGTACTACCATCGGATTCAAATTTGATAGGAGTCTACAGATTTGGTTTTAAATTTCATCCGCCTAGCTTCAAACGTTTTTCAGTTATAATGTGTTGTTTTTAGTGGCACTTGCCATGGACAAGCCCGCTGTTACGAAGACAGCGATTTAAGTCGGTGGGGGAGCGTCTCTTGTTTTTATAGTAGGGCCAAGAGTACGACTTTGCTACTCACGCATCACTCATTTGCTTGCACAACCCCTTTTCTCAGAAAGGCACATTCACACATAGAACAACGGAAGAACAACCATGCCCGAACCCAGGACGCAAAGATCACGGGGAAGGAGCGCTACCCCTATGCCAGGACGCCGGTAGTTATAGTGTTCACAGAAAAAGAGGCAATAAGTCTGAAAGCATGTTTTTTGAACCCAGAGAGGAGGACCCAGTATTTTTCGAATTCAGGGAGATCTAAAATGCAAAGATTGATCAAAATCTCGAGTCCCAATTTTTTGACGATTACTATACTTTCTCGATACTACGCATACGAGATAGTAAAAAGTAAGTTTGTAGTGCAATCAAACACAGTCATCCTACGTCTAAAAAAAATATAAATAAAATGTTGTTCACTTATCAAAATTAAAACTTGAGAGTGAGAAAAGTAGAGCAGGAAGATACTCAAGACTATTATCGTAACTATTCTGTCCATAAGCTCGTTCATATTCGTAGTATTGCCTGCAAGGTCACCATTTTAAAATAGATATGCACTTACTTCGTGGCGATAGATATTTCAAATTTATCTACCGCAGAAGTGTCTGACTTGCTGTTTATCATGACGCAAACAAATACGATCATCATTTATGTGGGTGGCAGGAAGGAAAAAAAAATCAATTTTTATGAAAACTCAAGCTTAAAATTACAGTTTTAAAAAAACTGATAAAACAGTCAACTGAATTGCGTCTTGGCCTTCCTTTTCTGTTTCGTTGTGATTTCAGAGAATATTTTATTTATAGCCAGCCGCCTTTACAGATGAGTTGATTCGGTGGAAAATTTGTGGCTACTTTGAATTAAATCTCTTATGCACAACTTAATATTCATGATTCTGTCAAGAAAGTACTTTTAAGTGTCAAATTATGATATAAATTAAAGTCGTGTTAGTACAATAGACTAACATCTACTCTGTGTATTGGGTATTTGCGCCTTCTAGCGCTTACATCATAGCGCTTAAAAAATTAAATATTATTCATCTGTTTTTGTTTTTTTAATTTTCATGGTATTATAACTTTACTTTCTTATTCATAATGTAAACTACTCAAATATTAAACAGGCTACTTTTTCTTTCTTTCCCTCTTCCTTTTTTCATCAATGGAAGATAATCGCGCGTTTAAATATTTGAATAAACAACGAAAACGGTTTGGATTTTTAAGCAAAAATGTAATCTACTGCTTAAAATTAGTTATATATCAGACGACACCCCTTCTTCAAATTACCACATCACAAGAATGAGTGGACATTTGACTTCAACCGATTGAACGTTCACCAGATCCATTTACGTGTCGTTACTGAAAAGTGGAATCAGTATTCTCCAGAAAACGAATCCACCAGAGCACCACAGCATTTACGTATTGTTCAAAGGGAATGTTTCACAGTTATGTACAATTAAGAAGGAGCCTTTTTAAAAAAATTTAAAATGGTGCTTAATCATCAATTAATTAAAATCTCAAAAAAATCAATCAAAGATACACATTTCCAAATGTAAAGTTTGTTTGTATCAAGTGTGGTAATTTGGGATGCATTGGTCTGGCCTACAGAACACTAATAAACAGACATACATTCTTTTTCATTATTAACTGAGATTAAGTATCAATAACAATGTAATTATAGTTCAGTTTAGTTTAGTTATATTAACGTCCCGTTTTAAAGCAACACTAGGGCTACTTTGGGACGGACCTCGTAATTTTGAGCCTCTGTCAGATGACGAGGACGAAACCTGAGCTGTCACCTCCCTCTCCACACCACACCAGCGGGAGGACGTTTGGCCTGGACGGATTTTACGTGTTCTAGACCCACCCATACGCCAGTTCCACGGTGGAATCGGATCACGAACCTAAAACCCTCTGGTTCCGAAGTCGAGACCTTCCCATCAGGCCATCGTGATTATAGTTAAATAAGACACGTTCTAATAACCAATAAAAGCTGCCAAACGTGATAATGGCTCAACATCGAGATTTTTTAGTTGTTCCAATATTGATTGACAATCGTAATATAATTAAGAGTCATGGTGGATTTATGATTGTGTGTGTGTTTTAAAATTTTTTAGGTCGTAATCTTGGGAGCTTGAGCTGTCAATTTTTCAATCATTTTTAATATTATAAAAGTGTTTTGAGAGTTTTAAATATTTTTAAATAACTGTAGGACTTTTATTGTTGTTTGTGTTTTTAATTGTGTCAAAGTTTTGTAGTATGACTGAAATTGCTTTTGTGGCACTTTTTATAAAAATTTTCTAAAAATTTTGTTTAAAAATCACTTTTTTGTCCTGTCATATATTTCCTCTTTCGTTGATGTGATTTTTTGATCGTTATTTTGTATCTATTCTTTTATACTTTTTAATATTAACTCTTCTTGCAGGCTAAAAAGAGATTTTACTTTCTGGTATACGTAATATAGAGAAAGTATAGTAATTGTAAAAACATTCGAACTGTAGATTTTTACGAATCTCCACGTTTCAGACCTCCACAAGTTCAAAAAAACACATTTTTGGTAAATGTCTGTCCATCTGTCAGTGACAAAGATAAATAAAAAAAAGTTTTGAACTAGATGTTTGAAATTTAGTATACAATCTTTACACCAAATTTGATTTTTGATTTTGGAAATTTGAGATTTCCATCAACTTGTGAGTAAAATATGTTCAGAGGAAATCCGTCTGTCGAACTGTTCGAATATAAATTAACAAGATTACTACAAAACGAAGAGAACTATATAAATAAGATTCAATACACATATTTAACGTCTATAGTATAGACACCTGTCAAAGCTTGAGCCAAAATTAACAGGGGGTTGACCATTTATCAGTCTTTACTTTCAGAAACATATCAAATTTGGTTGGTTGGTTGGAATTGGATTTTAATGGCACAAAAGCCAGACATAGCTTTGCTGCGCCAAACGTATGGTGAATATATGAACATATGATAATGTAAAATTACGGTAAAAAAAGTTCTAAATTGCGCCTAATTCGTTTTAAAAAATGATACATCAAATGGTATGGTATGGTATTGGTATGTAATAATGAGACTATAAATGTAGTTCTATGTGAATTTTTGTTTTAATCGGTTGGCAAAAACGCATCTAAAACATAAATTCTATTTTCATATACTATTATCAGCATACTAGGGACTCATCGCCAAAAAGAAAAACTCTCTAAGGATGCGATAAATTCAGTAAAAATATTAAATTCTCGCCAAAAAATATGTCGAAATTATTGTGCATTAGTGCCACGCAAGGCGTTCTCTGGCATGACAAAATTATTAGAGAGTATGCGAGAAAGTTTTGAGAAGACCGCTTCCGCTAGTTGTTGTTTACCAACCTAGTTTTTGCTGTTTTATGTAATCAGTTATCATTCTTGTTTTGAGTGATGCTTGTATGGAAAATGTTTTTTGTTTGTTTGATTTCCCCATTGACCCACTAGGGGCTTTACATTCAATTAGGTATACTAAGTCAGTGTGGATTAAAAAAAAAAAAAAAAAAAATTGAAGTGACCAAATATTCCAGAACAGTCGGGATGGTCTAAACTTTGAATATCTGTCTCAAGTTGAATATATATCTTTTTTATTAAATGCTTTGTGGATTCTCCTGAATTCTACAAGGCCGCGGTGGCCTGGTGGTAAGATATCGGCTTGTGAACCATGGTTTTCAGGTTCGAGACCCGATTCTACCGAAGAACCGTCGTATAAGGGGGTCTGTTGCGCGTTAAATCCGTCAGACCAAACGCCCTCGTGTGGTGTGGAGAGAGAGGTGCCAGCTCAGGTGTCGTCCTCGTCATCTGACCGCGGTTCAAAATTACGAGGTCAGTCCCAAAATACCCCTAGTGTTGCTTTACAACGGGAAGTTAAAATAACTAAACTAAAAAAAAACCTGAATTATAATTTTAAAATTCATATCGCACACAAAATTGTTATCTAAATTTAATTTTAAAAATTTGCTATAGAGAGTTCCTTTAAAATCACAACTTTTTCATTAGGATAAAGCGATTTGACTCATCGAAAAATTCATCGCTTTGTTCCAAGTTGAAAAAAATATTCCACATTTCATCTTGCATGAGATTTGGCAACTTTTTACTGTCGATAAACAATTCATACTAAAAGAAATTAATTAGATTTAATATATTTATGAAAAATTAAATTCTGAAAAAAAATAAAGACTAGAAATGGGAAACGAGGTAAATGCCAATCAATAAATGAATAAGAATACTTGGCCAACACATAGTAAATGCCAACATTTTTCAATCTGGAAGCCTGGATTATTCAACAAACTTTAAAAGTTCAAAAATATGCCAATATATATCGCCAATGACTGTGAACATAGTACGTACCAAAACTAGACTTAAAACTGATTTTTCGTTTTCCTGTAAGATTTGCAATTTGGTAAGTATTTACAAAACTTAATTTTGTATTTTGATACCATTTGCAGTCTTCAAAATTACTTCCTAATTTTTACTGTGTCCAAAATATGCTACTATAAAAATTGAGAAATATTTTCAATATAACAATAGATAAATTCCGATTTTTAATGTTTGAAACCCTTTTTTGAAGATACGACATGTCTTAAACCAATTAGTGATTTAGATTGATTCATACGAATAAGTCGTTGTTCAAGAACAAAAGCAGCCTTTAAGAAATTTAATTGATATTCTATTGTGTATATCAAGAAAAATACAACTTTCAAGTACTCCAGGTTTTAAATAACCCTTACAATGCACTTACTAATGGATTGCTTCGTATCATTAACGTTTTCAGGAAGTGGAAGAGAGAAAACTCTGTGTGTGACCAAATCATTGCACGAAACGCTTCAAGACAGTTTCCTTTCCCTGCTGAAATTTGATATCAGCTTTAAATATAACAGATAAGATGGTAGGCGTAGGACATTTTCTTTTTACTGTAGTTTTACGTTACTTTTTTGGTTTTATTTTCTTATCGTATACACGGAATAGAAAGAAAAAAATATTGTGTCAAAAGATTCGCTTTTGAAATTTTGGCTTATTTCTGTTTAAGATATCACTGAGCGCGCACACACACACAAAAGGCGATTTCTTGGAATAATGTCTTTCTGCTTGTAGAAATAATTGAGATCAAAAATAGGATGAGCTACAAGAAGGAATTCAGATATATCATCTTTGTAACTAAATAGCAGATTGATATCAAATTGTCACTTTCTAAATTTACCGCTTATCATGCCGGCGTCCTTGCATAAGGGTAGCGCATCTTCCCCGTGATTTGGGCGTCCTGGGTTCGAATCCCGGTTCGGACATTGTTGTTCTTCATCAGTGAGGTGTGTGAATGTGCCCCCCCCCTCTGTAAAAAGGGGTTGTGCAAGCGAATGCGTGAGTTTCATCTTCATATGAGTTAGAAGTCAGACTTCTGCCCTCAGGTGCTCAGGGGTCTTTACCCTCAGAAGCTACTGCACCCCCTTTCGACATCATGATCCAATCCGACTTTTGCATGCGTAAATGGTAACTCAAAGATAACTTTTACATTTGTAAATGATAACACAACAATTAAAAGCGGTTTTAGCACTTTAAATGCATATTTGCATGAAATGTTGGACTAAGTTACGATAAAGTTTGACTATCTATCGAAACTCGTGAAAAATACATATCAACGCCACCTATGCGCCTGCTTCATATACTACTATTACTTCCCAAGTATTATAGCCTGTCTCAGCCCCGTTCCCATGGCCCGTTCTCTGTAGGATCACTCTCACTCGTCGCCTGTTACTACGCCTGTAGACGTCGGTCGGAAGTTTCCCACAAACTGTCGATAAAATGAACAGACATCAAAGAGCCTCTGATAACTACAAATAAGGGGAAAGAGGGCAAAATGTGCCGGTATTTCTATTCATATGACAGCGCCTATTTAAAGCTCTTTATTTCATAATCAAAGCACACAAAAATCCTTAAAAATTTTCAAAAAATGTCTTTTTATGAAACCTTAACATCCTTGCGGCACCTCAAGATGTACTCCAATATTTTTTATATTTTTTATTTATGTTATCTATACCAAAAGGTAACTTTTATGCGCTGTAACAAATTAAAAATCAAATGTTGATTATTTTGTGAAAAAAACTTTAAAATGAATCAAAAATTTAAATTTTTTGAAACTTTAACGTCTTTTGCGGCACCTCAAAACCTACTCCAATATTTTTCATATTTATAAATTATTTTATCTATACCAAAATGCAACTTTTCCGCACTATTACAAATTAAAAATCAAAAATTTATTTTTTTGTTCCACACTACTGTGCACCCCTTAACTTGGCATGGGTAATAACAAATAAATAAATAAATATTTGTTAGATAAATTGTTATATTCTTCTTCTTTTTTCACACCGTTCAAGGAACCAGAAGAATAGTGGTGCAAGTATAGAGAAAATGTAAATTGCTGGAAACTTCTCATATAGAGGGAAAAAAAAGTTTCATAAATGCACATTCTTAATGTTATAGAATATTTCGTTCTTATTCTTAACACTTGGTTCAAATGAATATGAAAGTGTAAATTAATCTCTGATACTAAACTTTCTTTGTGATTCTGTTTATCTGCCGATTAGGAGAAAGATAGTTAAAATTACGTAATGTATTTTTTGAAATGGTTAGCTTTCATATTGCATGTATGGAATTACCTAATAAGCAATAATTTTTTTTTTCGTATATACCATTTAAATTTTAATAATACATGTATTACAGTCACAGTGTGGACATATATTCATTTCAGATGGAAAACACCGTGTACTGTATTCACTGTACGATCAAATATTTATTCCTGATAGAAAAACACACAGGAGTGTTTCGAATGTGTTTACTTCAGATTTTCTCACCCCACCTCGAATATCGCGTGGTGTAAAGGGCGAAATGCATGAATTGTCATAAACATAAACTTGAGAATTTAAATGCGTTTTAAACATAAGGAATTTGAAGGGGCAGCAAAAAATGTAAAGCACTGGAAAATATTTCATAGAAATGCTGATTTTTGGTAATATTGCACTTCGAGACAACTAAACCAAATTTTTCTACAAAAATGGAAATCTTCTCCCATCGCCACGTGTATCTCAAGACCAATAATTATCAAACCATCAACAATCATTAAATTGTTCAGACTATTCTATCAAAAGAGTACAAAATTATTTCGCTGTTAACTAAAGTTTATCCGCACGCGATCTCCCGACTCGTTCTACATTTCTGCAATGCACCTGAGTAAACACTGCTGACAACTGAGTAAAGGTGCTACTTAGATAGAGGCTATAAATCCATTTGGAGATGACTGTGCATAAAGTAAATAGAATGAAGTGTAGCTTACAAATAAGGAAGGCAGGTGCTTTTTTTGGAAGAGAGGAAAGCTATTAAATTGGCTTTCCGGGGATTTGATAGCAATGCGTATTCGTGTTCCAAAACAAGAAAAAGATTTTATGTAGCGCTGAAATCAATCTTTACGAGTCTCTGCTACGTGCGCGAGGATTTGTTTCAAAAGATTAATATCTATAACTGTTCATTCTATCTGTCAAGAACAGTATGTTGAGATTTATAGCCTATTATTTTTGGTGTCTAAACCCATTTAGTAAAGAAATGGAGAGGAAGAAAAAACTTGTCAATACGCAGGGTAATTCAAAATGAATATAGCGATTACAGACGGCTGTAACTATTTAATGAAAAAGAGTTTATCGATAAGATTAACACATAATGTAGACTTCAAAAATTTGTATACATGCATCATAGATGTTCTAAGTGACTTCCATTGGTCACACGGACAATATCTAGGCAGCAGTCCATTTCACGCCATACATTCTGAAGCGTGTCTGCAATCACTTCTTCTTTTCTTTCGCCACAGAATATCCCCGAACTTGGAATCTCTAGGATTCCCTGTCGGTTGAAAGGATATACGTGGGAGTATTTATTAAGATACATAAAAGACAAAGATACAAAAAAATACACATAAAAAGACAATATCAATATACACATAAAGAGACATGAAATATCAATATACACATAAAAAGACAAACTATCAATATACACATAAAAGGACATAAAATATCAATATACACAAAAAAAGACATAAAATATCAATATACACATAAACGGACATAAAATATCAATATACACATAAAAAGACATAAAATATCATCAATACACATAAAAAGTAACTATATACAATATTATAATAATGAAGGAGGCGTTCGGTAGGGGGTATGAGTATTATTGAAGTTAAAATCTATTGAAGTTAATATATTCCGGAGAAGAGCTTGGTTGAGAAATGAAACGAAAATTTATACTGGGCTTGGGTCTGGAGAAATCAATTCCTCGTTCTCTTGTAGGAACAGAACAAGATTTCTAATTTTAACCTTGGACATCTTGTTTCTCATAACGTTGGTCCACCAGATATTTTCTAGATCGTGGGTGGGTTTTTTGAGATGAAAAGTGAGGTGAGAAGGCAGCTAGTGAAGGTGATTGCCTACTTCGCCGCAGCCACATCGATCCGATACTTTAATATTGAATCTCTTGAAATATGAAGGGAAAGAGCCATGGTCAGTTGCAAAGATAATGTCAAGCCTATTCCAAGATGATAGGTTAAAGGTCACTTTCGAGATGATTTGATTGATGTTTCTGTTTCTCATGCTACCCATGGGAGCACATACACATATACGTGCTCCCCAAATGCTTCCCATGCCCAAAACAATTGAAGAACTCAGAGTATGCATTTGTAATACGCTTGCGTCAGTGATTGCAGACACGCTTCAGAATGTATGGCGATGAATTGGACTGCTGCTTAGATATTGGCCGTGTGACCAAGGGAAGTCACATAGAACATCTATGACGCACGTATACAAAACTTTGAAGTCTACATTATGTGTCAATCTTATCGATAATTCTTTGTCATTAAATAGTTATAGCCGTTTGTAATCGCTATATTCATTTTGAATTACCCTGTACAATAACAAAGCGCCTTTTCATCTCTATTTCGTCAGTTGATAGTGCAATTCATTTATTCATGGGACAAATATAGATATAAAAAAAGGATTTTATTTTTTTTTTTAATATGTGTGAGGATTGATACTTATTTTTTAATTTTAGAAGAATGGGTGATTTAATAACAAAACCATTTATAAAAATATCGCTAAGAATGATTGCTGATTTAATTGATCAATTGATTTTAATCTACCTAACGAATTTGTCAAAATTCCATAAAAATACCAATAAAAATCAAGGATCAGATAATTAACGTTGTTTTAGTTTGTTAGCATGGTTTAGTTTATGATCTGTAAACAAACATGCATTGTTAAGGGGAACTATCTATAAGGATCAGCATTCCTCCATCATATTACTAGCATGAATTTAATAATGCCAACCATTATTAATAAATTAAAAATGGAGCGAAATTTTGGCGTTTTATTGGATAAGTTCCGAAAATATTGCAGCACATTAAGGTTTTTTACTTTACCTTAAAATTTAAAAAAAATCACCGTTCCAATCATACTCATATAATTTTTATTTTTATTTAATTAAAAAATATTTTTAATCGCATTTTATAAAATACATTTAATTCTTGATACGAAATTCAAATAACTTTCATTGCTGCTTCTAATATTTCATCCTGATTTTTTTTCCTTTATTAATGATCAAGACATGAAGAATCTATTTATTTTTTCCATGTTGAACAAGTTTCGGTATAAAGATCCTTTAATATCATTTTTGAAATTTTATTGTACTTACACTTAAAATTTAACTTCAGAATAAAGCTACGATGAAAAATTTTCAAAGAGCGTCAGTTTTTAAATATTTCTACCCCTTCCTGATATACATAATTTAGATGTATAAAGATATAGACAGAAAATAGGAAAATGCGCAAAACAATCAATAGAATGGTGTAAAGCTTCTGAATGTTTACTATTATATGTTTACCGAAACTAAAATTTAAAAATATTTTTCAAAGATAGCTATTAAGACATAGTTACAAGAAATAATTAATTGAAATTTTTAGCAACCATTAATTCCAATGAACCAAATAATCGCCTAAGACGGCTAGTATTTTATAAAGATAATAGCTTAACTGATGCAGTTTCTGATGCATAAATCAATATTTTATATTCGTGTTGAAAAGTATTTTTAGACACTTTGATCTATTTAATTATGATATCAGAGCTCAATGCATTATACACATTTTAGTTATATAAGCAATAAAGTATTTCAAACTAGGCAGATTAGGCAGCTGCCAAAGGCCTCTAAGCCAAGGGAATATCAGAAGTAGGTCATTTTAAAAGCTTTATATTTCTAGTTGCCATATAAAAAAAGTTTGTAAAAAATACAAATCCTATGAATGATAAAAAAAAAAAAAATCAGGATATTATTAACAATTTACCAAGAATATTTGGTTAGGTACTTAAATATTTCAATGCGTTTCATTTAGTTGTTAAATTGTTTATAAAACGGAATATCTGCTTCAATAATATTGTATATAATTCTGTGTATCCGGACACCCTTTTGTTATAATAGGTAACTAAAAACAAATACATATTCAGAAAAATAATAAAATAAAATGTTAACCTAAAATAAATCATAAATGCCTTAAAAATATGCTGAAATGTGAAAGAAAACTTTCCATTTTATTAAAAGGAGGGTCTCATAATATGCATTGCCTAAGACCTCAAAAAACCTAAATTGCCGTTGCTTACGAATGAATAACATAGGCTTCATATTTCATTCATGTATCCTTTGTTTTTACGAATATTACTGTGATAAAGTTTCTTCTAACAAAAAACGCAGGCAGCAAACGATTTTCATTCAATTTCTGTAATCGTAATCAAGCCGGTTTTGTTATCTTCTTTCATAATCTTAAACGTATTGATTGCGCTTGTTGTTTGCTTTTAGTTCCTTTAAACTGCTTAATTTTCTACTTAATTACTTTAACCTCAGTGTTAATACCAACGATTAACGGTGTTAATATTAATACAGCTTTCTGTGGTAATACTGAAGTTAATTACTTTATTCTATATAATCTTCATCTTAACTGTATCCGTAATTCCTCTAATCGAAGTTAAGCGGATCTTGTTTAACCTTTCTTATATTATTTAAAATGTATTCATATTACAAGGAAGTTGCGAGGCAAAATGGCTCCATCTTTAAAAATCTTCTTTTTGCTTTGTAATAATGTAATTCTGATGAATAACCTTGGAATAAGTAACCGAATACACGTTTTCCCAATTACATATGTAATTAAATTCGAAAGCTCAAGGTCTTTAACCTCGCGAGTCGGTTTATTTGATAAACAGTTTGTTTACAATTTCACTTTTTATCTGTGTCTCATTTAAAATTATGCTAGTTATGGAGGGTTGTTATATAAACAGCATTTTTGATCAAATTTTTAGATAAACAACTCAATGTGAAACTAATAAAATAGGTGATTACGTTAAAAAAATTCTATTTTTGACGAAATAATGGAACATTTCTTTTAAAATTCAATATTCTTCATTTTTGACCAATATTTAACCAATATTTTGATCGTATATTTAAACGTTTTTATGCTATTTGCCGCTTTTGGCGATCAGATTATTGAAAAAATATATTTTTGGCGAAATCATGGAATGTTTTTTAATTCAATTTTCTTAATTTTTGAACAATTTTCTTTATAAAACCGGTTTGAATTTTGTTCCTGTGCCTCTTCTTTGAAAAGGCGCTGAACTTTGATTTTTATATTTGTATACTTAAACATTTTTATGCTACTAGCCGCCTTTGGCTATCTCTTTGTTCGAACAGATTATTGATGTTTTCGATTGTTAAAAGATTAATATTGGATGCATTTTTTTCTCTGAATTTCACTTAGTTATTTGATAAATCTAAAAAACATGAAATTGATTGAGGAAAATTACTTTAATAGCAAATTAAAGAGTATTTATACTACGAAATAAAGAAAGAAGTGAAACTCCAAATAATTCAATGAAACCTACCCTGGCTTTAAATCCGTTACTGAGAACTCACTACTATTTCTTCATTATGAATACACTTTTTTTTTAAAAAAAATATTTCTCAACACATTGCGCTCTTAAACATGGAGACCACTTGAAAAACTTTGCTCTTGAATCTAGGTATCAAACCTAACAGCACTCTGAAAGTGGCGAAAATATAGCTTGAGCTTCAACAGGATAACGGATTTTCTAACTTCAAGAGAAAAGCCATTTGTCCAAGAAAATTTAAAGAGTCAAGAATTAAAGTCGAGGGTCAAAAAGATCAAGACTTAACAGACGATCATTTCTTGCATTTTCCGTGACGATTATAACACAAGATTTTCCTTATCATTAATCATTAAATGCCTCAGAAACTTCACTCATCTATAATTAATTATTCATTCATTAATTTCATTTTAAATTAAGTATATTTTGATTATGATAATCTCAATCTTCATATTGTTTTAAAGATTCCATAGTCTTTCCTTTTTCTGCATGATGTTTGTCTTTAATTATTATACTATCCATCTTAATCAACCAGCTGGTTCACTGGGAAATTTCTAGTATATTTTTAATATATATGTGTATGTGTTTGTGATTTCCATAAAAACACATTTTTAAACATCAAATTACGACTGACATCCAAGCCGATTTATTTTAATAACTTTATGTTGGTCATGTTCCTTGTACATACGAACCCTCCTAATAGAGACACGGCATAAGACTTCAGATTGCTGTTAAAAACTTAACTGTCCAATTCAGCTGTCTTGCAGCTTTAGCGGTATTCTAACTTTACTCTCTTAATCCTCTAATAAATTAAACAGATGCTATACAAAATCTTCTTTTTTTTGCTTCGATAATTGTCATT
Source organism: Argiope bruennichi (assembly GCF_947563725.1). Lineage (NCBI taxonomy): Eukaryota > Metazoa > Arthropoda > Arachnida > Araneae > Araneidae > Argiope > Argiope bruennichi. The sequence continues at coordinate 76,345,849 of NC_079160.1, forward strand.
ATATATTTTTTAGTTTCGTTAATATTTGACGGAATTCTGTTCAACAATGGGATCTACTGTTTAAATTCAGCTTAAAATTTAAATAAATAAGCAAAAAATCGCAAAATTTCATTGAAAAATGTGCATGACATTTAAATTAATATCGTTAAAAAAACAACTTTAAAAAAGACATTGAAAATGCATATAAAATTCAGTTTTGTTCAGTAATATTTTCGAAAGAAATGATGGCAAAACTCCACATTCTCATATAAATTTTAATTAATAAAAATTCTAATAAAAATTTTAAATTTTAAATTCTTTTAAGTGAACATTTTTGCCCTCGAATTTATATCTATGCCAAATTTGGCAGCTCTAAATCGAACAGTTTTTCCTCCAGCACGCCAACACACATACACGTTTTCCTTTATTAGTAGTAGAGATAGAGATGTTTAATTTTATTAAATGGACACATTTTCTCAGACTTCAGAATTTTCTGCTTGCCGAACAAGGTGACCAAGTTAGAACAAAAAGTGAAAAAAATTTCAGGCAGGCTAATCTAGAACATCTGATCACTTTAAGCAGAAGGGAAAAAGTACACAAGCAAATGATATTTCAAAAAAAAAACAAAAAAAAACAGTCATTTATCCGTCTCCCCGTTCTTTTTACTTCTTATAGTTGATTTTTCTTAGTAGAAAAATGCTTTTACTTCTTTAGAAATAAAAATAAATAAATATCGTTAAAAAAAATTATTTCGCTTTTTTTAATATATTGTGTATTCGCATATATTAAAAACTCCTAATGGTACCAATAAATTTTAATATGATTGCTAAAAATGAATTTTCTGTAAAAGAAAAAGTGAATTTTTTTATTTACTTTTGACATTTTAAGTAATTTTCGCATTTTACTGTATATCAAATCAATTGCGGATTCAGATATTTTTCAGTTTGAGACAGCACAAATTATATAAATCAAACTGGTCAATTTAGTTCCTCATTTCAGCACATTTTTACCTTAATAAATATGTTAATGTTTATTTTAGGTTAATTTTCATTATAGTAACTCTACAATTGCTTTTATTTATTTTCATTCAGGATTTTGCTACAACCATATTTGAATATAATTATAACTAAGCAGGCATTTTAATATTTATAAAATATGTAATAACTTAGTGAATTTAATCAAATAGATAGAAATTAACCTGTTGCACTTGTATTAATATTATCCTAATATTTTAGAATTCACATTCTGTTTATTTTTTTGCAAATTTATTATTTGGTAACAAGGCTAATAATAATTTTTAAATCAACCTGTCTGCGTATACCCCCACCCCTTTTTTATAATGTCTCTAGACGTCTGCTACTCGGAGATCTGCTACTGTTTGTTACAATTGCCATGGAAACCATATGGTAACCATGAGAGTTTTTGAATAAAACTTATAACAAGATGGTTCTATTCAAATTATAAGAATAAAAATGCAGACAGATTTAAAACTAACGCACTTATCATTTGTTTTGAGTACGAAGAACTCTTGCAAAGTCATGGTGACTACTTCCACAAGAGATACAATTACAAAGTTAAAATGGAGAGATACTTGATATTTAATCTAAAATTTAATGGAAATAGTTTCATTTTGCTAATCATGCTAATTTCATTTTGCTAAAGTAGGTAATGCTACTTTAAATGTGGGAATGAGAGGAAACAAACAAAAAAAAATCTCTCTTCAAATTAAAATAGTTAAAACCCTAATCTGGATTACTTACTAAACAGACAAAAAAATTGGACAAGAACCAAAAAACATTTAACTAAATAACTAAAATTTAAAAAAAAACAAACACTGAAGTGGATAATCATTTAGAAAAATCAAACTGATCAGAATGTTATAAAGAAGTGCTTATTATATTTTGCTGTAATTTTTACTATTTTTTGGAGGGGGCTAATTTATCGATAATTCCAATTAAGATAAATTGATTAATGAAAAATGGTCAATTCAGAACATTTCGTCGAAATAAGGGAAATTTTTTTTTAATCCCTAAAACATAATCAATTCTTTTTTTTTTCTATTAATGTTTAATTTATTTTATCTGTTTAATCTATTTTAATATTAATATATTAATCTCTTTAATTAATTTTTATATAAAGGCGATCATATTGCCTATTAAATCAGGCAAAGACGAATTCGTACATATAATTTAAATACAAGATTTTATTTTCATTCCAGGAGAAATTATCAGCGTTCAGTACTGGTTCAGCTTACTCCAGACATCTGATCACTTTATTAGAGTGAAACAGCATTTATATTATCGAAAAACTCACTACCTATCGAAATTGAAAGAGAAAATTAATCTGTAACACCCCTTCGGGCCTCCGTGGCGCAATCGGCTAGCGCGTTCGGCTGTTAACCGAAAGGTTGGTGGTTCGAGCCCACCCGGGGGCGCATTCATTTTAGAATGCACATGTTATTCGCACAAAATCACTCAGCTCATTACCTATCGAAATTGAAAGTGAAAATTAATCTGTAACACCCCTTCGGGCCTCCGTGGCGCAATCGGCTAGCGCGTTCGGCTGTTAACCGAAAGGTTGGTGGTTCGAGCCCACCCGGGGGCGCATTCATTTTAGAATGCACGTGTTATTAGCATAGAATCACTCAGCTCACTACCTATCGAAATTGAAAGAGAAAATTAATCTGTAACACCCCTTCGGGCCTCCGTGGCGCAATCGGCTAGCGCGTTCGGCTGTTAACCGAAAGGTTGGTGGTTCGAGCCCACACGGGGGCGCATTCATTTTATAATGCACATGTTATTAGCATAGAATCACTCAGCTCACTACCTATCGAAATTGAAAGAGAAAATTAATCTGTAACACCCCTTCGGGCCTCCGTGGCGCAATCGGCTAGCGCGTTCGGCTGTTAACCGAAAGGTTGGTGGTTCGAGCCCACCCGGGGGCGCATTCATTTTAGAATGCACATGTTATTCGCACAAAATCACTCAGCTCATTACCTATCGAAATTGAAAGTGAAAATTAATCTGTAACACCCCTTCGGGCCTCCGTGACGCAATCGGCTAGCGCGTTCGGCTGTTAACCGAAAGGTTGGTGGTTCGAGCCCACCCGGGGGCGCATTCATTTTAGAATGCACATGTTATTAGCGCAAAATCACTCACCTCATTACCGATCGAAATTGAAAGAGATAATTAATCTGTAACACCCCTTCGGGCCTCCGTGGCGCAATCGGCTAGCGCGTTCGGCTGTTAACCGAAAGGTTGGTGGTTCGAGCCCTCCCGGGGGCGCATTCATTTTATAATGCACATGTTATTAGCATAGAATCACTCAGCTCACTACCTATCGAAATTGAAAGAGAAAATTAATCTGTAACACCCCTTCGGGCCTCCGTGGCGCAATCGGCTAGCGCGTTCGGCTGTTAACCGAAAGGTTGGTGGTTCGAGCCCACCCGGGGGCGCATTCATTTTAGAATGCACATGTTATTCGCACAAAATCACTCAGCTCATTACCTATCGAAATTGAAAGTGAAAATTAATCTGTAACACCCCTTCGGGCCTCCGTGGCGCAATCGGCTAGCGCGTTCGGCTGTTAACCGAAAGGTTGGTGGTTCGAGCCCACCCGGGGGCGCATTCATTTTATAATGCACATGTTATTAGCGCAAAATCACTCACCTCATTACCGATCGAAATTGAAAGAGATAATTAATCTGTAACACCCCTTCGGGCCTCCGTGGCGCAATCGGCTAGCGCGTTCGGCTGTTAACCGAAAGGTTGGTGGTTCGAGCCCACCCGGGGGCGCATTCATTTTATAATGCACGTGTTATTAGCATAGAATCACTCAGCTCACTACCTATCGAAATTGAAAGAGAAAATTAATCTGTAACACCCCTTCGGGCCTCCGTGGCGCAATCGGCTAGCGCGTTCGGCTGTTAACCGAAAGGTTGGTGGTTCGAGCCCACCCGGGGGCGCATTCATTTTATAATGCACATGTTATTAGCATAGAATCACTCAGCTCACTACCTATCGAAATTGAAAGAGAAAATTAATCTGTAACACCCCTTCGGGCCTCCGTGGCGCAATCGGCTAGCGCGTTCGGCTGTTAACCGAAAGGTTGGTGGTTCGAGCCCACCCGGGGGCGCATTCATTTTAGAATGCACATGTTATTCGCACAAAATCACTCAGCTCATTACCTATCGAAATTGAAAGTGAAAATTAATCTGTAACACCCCTTCGGGCCTCCGTGGCGCAATCGGCTAGCGCGTTCGGCTGTTAACCGAAAGGTTGGTGGTTCGAGCCCACCCGGGGGCGCATTCATTTTATAATGCACATGTTATTAGCGCAAAATCACTCACCTCATTACCGATCGAAATTGAAAGAGATAATTAACCTGTAACACCCCTTCGGGCCTCCGTGGCGCAATCGGCTAGCGCGTTCGGCTGTTAACCGAAAGGTTGGTGGTTCGAGCCCACCCGGGGGCGCATTCATTTTATAATGCACATGTTATTAGCACAAAATCACTCAGCTCATTACCGATCGAAATTGAAAGAGAAAATTAATCTGTAACACCCCTTCGGGCCTCCGTGGCGCAATCGGCTAGCGCGTTCGGCTGTTAACCGAAAGGTTGGTGGTTCGAGCCCACCCGGGGGCGCATTCATTTTATAATGCACATGTTATTAGCGCAAAATCACTCACCTCATTACCGATCGAAATTGAAAGAGATAATTAATCTGTAACACCCCTTCGGGCCTCCGTGGCGCTATCGGCTAGCGCGTTCGGCTGTTAACCGAAAGGTTGGTGGTTCGAGCCCACCTGGGGGCGCATTCATTTTATAATGCACATGTTATTAGCACAAAATCACTCAGCTCATTACCGATCGAAATTGAAAGAGAAAATTAATCTGTAACACCCCTTCGGGCCTCCGTGGCGCAATCGGCTAGCGCGTTCGGCTGTTAACCGAAAGGTTGGTGGTTCGAGCCCACCCGGGGGCGCATTCATTTTATAATGCACATGTTATTAGCATAGAATCACTCAGCTCACTACCTATCGAAATTGAAAGAGAAAATTAATCTGTAACACCCCTTCGGGCCTCCGTTCCCCAATCGGCTAGCGCGTTCGGCTGTTAACCGAAAGGTTGGTGGTTCGAGCCCACCCGGGGGCGCATTCATTTTACAATGCACATGTTATTAGCACAGAATCACTCAGCTCATTACCTATCGAAATTGAAAGAGAAAATTAATCTGTAACACCCCTTCGGGCCTCCGTGGCGCAATCGGCTAGCGCGTTCGGCTGTTAATTGAAAGGTTGGTGGTTCGAGCCCACCCGGGGGCGCATTCATTTTAGAATGCACATGTTATTAGCACATAATCACTCAGCTCATTACCTATCGAAATTGAAAGAGAAAATTAATCTGTAACACTCCTTTGGGCCACCGTCGCGCAATCGGCTAGCGCGTTCGGCTGTTAACCGAAAGGTTGGTGGTTCGAGCCCACTCGGGGGCGCATTCATTTTATAATGCACATGTTATTAGCCCAAAATCACTCAGCTCATTACCTATCGAAATTGAAAGAGAAAATTAATCTGTAACACCCCTTCGGGCCTCCGTGGCGCAAACGGCTAGCGCGTTCGGCTGTTAACCGAAAGGTTGGTGGTTCGAGCCCACCCGGGGGCGCATTCATTTTATAATGCACATGTTATTAGCACAAAATCACTCAGCTCATTACCGATCGAAATTGAAAGAGAAAATTAATCTTTAGCACCCCTTCTAGCCTTCGTGGCGCAATCGGCTAGCGCGTTCGGCTGTTAACCGAAAGGTTGGTGGTTCGAGCCCACCCGTGGGCGCATTCATTTTAGAATGCACATGTTATTAGCCCAAAATCGCTCAGCTCATTACCTATCGAAATTGAAAGAGAAAATCAATCTGTAACACCCCTTCGGGCCTCCGTGGCACAATCGGCTAGCGCGTTCGGCTGTTAACCGAAAGGTTGGTGGTTCGAGCCCACCCGCGGGCGCATTCATTTTATAATGCACATTTTATTAGCACAAAATCACTCAGCTCATTACCGATCGAAATTGAAAGAGAAAATTAATCTTTAGCACCCCTTCTAACCTTCGTGGCGCAATCGGCTAGCGCGTTCGGCTGTTAACCTAAAGGTTGGTGGTTCGAGCCCACCCGGGGGCGCATTTATTTTACAATGCACATGTTATTAGCACAGAATCACTCAGCTCATTACCTATCGAAATTGAAAGAGAAAATTAATCTGTAACACCCCTTCTAGCCTCCGTGGCGCAATCGGCTAGCGCGTTCGGCTGTTTACCGAAAGGTTGGTGGTTCGAGCCCACCCGATGGCGCATTCATTTTATAATGCACATGTTATTAGCACATAATGACTCAGCTCATTACCTATCGAAATTGAAAGAGAAAATTAATCTGTAACACCCCTTTGGGCCACCGTGGCGCAATCGGCTAGCGCGTTCGGCTGTTAACCGAAAGGTTGGTGGTTCGACCCCACTCGGGGGCGCATTCATTTTATAATGCACATGTTATTAGCACAAAATCACTCACCTCTTTACCTATCGAAATTGAAAGAGAAAATTAATCTGTAACACCCCTTCGGGCCTCCGTGGCGCAATCGGCTAGCGCGTTCGGCTGTTAACCGAAAGGTTGGTGGTTCGAGCCCACCCGGGGGCGCATTCATTTTAGAATGCACATGTTATTAGCACAAAATCGCTCAGCTCATTACCTATCGAAATTGAAAGAGAAAATTAATCTGTAACACCCCTTCGGGCCTCCGTGGCGCAATCGGCTAGCGCGTTCGGCTGTTAACCTAAAGGTTGGTCGTTCGAGCCCACCCGGGGGCGCATTCATTTTATAATGCACATGTTATTAGCACAAATTCACTCAGCTCATTACCGATCGAAATTGAAAGAGAAAATTAATCTGTTGCACCCCTTCGGGCCTCCGTGGCCCAATCGGCTAGCGCGTTCGGCTTTTAATCGAAAGGTTGGTGGTTCGAGCCCACCCGGGGGCGCATTCATTTTAGAATGCACATGTTATTAGCACAAAATCACTCAGCTCATTACCGATCGAAATTGAAAGAGAAAATTAATCTGTAGCACCCCTTCTAGCCTCCGTGGCGCAATCGGCTAGCGCGTTCGGCTGTTAATCGAAAGGTTGGTGGTTCGAGCCCACCCGGGGGCGCATTCATTTTATAATGCACATGTTATTAGCGCAAAATTAATCTGCATTACAATCAAAATCACTAAGCATAACAATAAGGACTTCTGCCTTATAATCCCCTCTTGTTCAATGTAATTCTATCAAATACGATTCATTCCTATTTCACGTACGGAATCGAGTGCCACTCGCACCTGTTTCTTTCAGCTTGTACCATTTTTCTCTTTCGCGGTTGCCGTCGGGAATTTGCCGGATATATTTTTTTTCTATTTTTAATCAATTTTTTAAAATATTTTTAAATTGTTTTAGAACAAATTATTTCATTATTCTCGTTTTCATTTTGTTTGTTGATATTAAACACATTTAAGAGTTTATCTTCAGAACCAGCCAATGAAAAATTTTTTAATTTATCCATTTTCAAATATTACGGTTCTTTCCTGTGATATAATAATATGTATAAAGATATAGACATAATTAGGAAGGGACATTACACGATGAATGAAATGGTGTAAGGTAGTTACATGTCTGTGTTTATTATATGTCTATTAAATTTTACATTTAAAAATAATTTGTTGAAGAAGTTGCATAGAAAGTTTAACAGAAAATTGTCACTGCGATCATAATCCCAGTGACCCAGCAGTCGCCAAAGACATATAGTGCTTATAGAATAGAATGTCTATTATCTGGAGGCGTTATACCAGAAGACTGTTGGTTTGTAGACTTTCATTACAAAAAAAAAAAAGCATTTTTATAGCAATACCTATGTTTACTGCACAAAATATTATAGAATGTATTACACTATATACAATAAATATCACAAAATATTGCTCAAAGTTCTACCACTTATTTCACGCCAAGTCACTAAAAATCACGTACTATGATCCCCCCCCCCCTTTCAACACTGTTCTCTTTTCCTTCTGAAAACGCCATATTTCAAAATGGACCGGATTTGTGCAATACTGGATTACTGAGAGTCTACTGTATTTCCCATTGTAGTCAAATATTTAGAAAGTTTCCGTTTATTATGGATTTACCATCTTTGGTCAACACACTTTTAAAATTCAGTTATAATTGTTATACATACTCTGTGCCAACTGGAAAATGGTTTTTAACTTTGGCGAAATATATTAAATTTCTTTTCATATGCTGATAATATGCCAAATTTACTAATATTCTATACTTTATTATTGCTATTAACTATCTTTTTTTCAGCTAGGCGTTACAGTATGTACACCAAATAAAACAACTATTAGCGATTTTTTTTCTGTGTAACTAAACATGGCAGCATCCACATAGAATGAAACGTGTTATTTTTCTGGACGCATTTAATGACTTGCTGATTCGCCGAGATTTATGATAGCTAAAATTTTCTATTAATACTTTTGTAGCTTACTCTTGATGGCTTCTTCGACGAAGTATTATTTTAAATGTAAAATTTAATACTCATGTAAACGTGTACTGTTTTTAAAACCTTGCACCATTACCTTCATAATGCATTTTCCTTATTTTCGGCCATCTCATCTAAACTGTGAACTTCCATTTGATAAATGGAAATGTTTAAATTTCAACTAAAAAAAAAACTTGCATGATGAAACTAACGATTTTTATTTAAATTATAGGAACAGATAGAAAAATCGTTTCATATGGTAGTTTTATGTGTATTATAGAATATTTTTCATAATTTGTGTCATAACTCAGAGGATTACTTAATAAAAAATTTCTCTGATTCAACAACAATTCAATTCACTAAAATAAGAAAGAAATTTTGCAGCTTTAAAAAGGATAAAATATTTTATACTCAATTGTATTAAAGCGGAGCAGTATGTAAAAATGAAAAACAAATTCCTCATTTTTTTATTTTTAAAAAAAGTATATCGTTGTTTACTTATGGAAATAAATCTTAATTTTATGTACGACAAATCTTTAAAAAATATAATAAAAGCATATTTTAAATAGAAACCTATTCATTATTATAAATATAGGCCATCATTTCATACTTTCATCATCATCATCATCATAAAAAAATAGTAGCAACAACAATAAAATCGTTTGGAGCTTTATTTCATGAATGAAATGCTTAGCTATGAAATACACTTAAAATAGTTTTTAAAAAAACTGATTGAAAATAGAAAAAATTATATGGTAAAATATTGGTACCATTAAAAATATAATATTTTGAATTTTGAAACAATGTATGTAGAAATAATGTAGACAGGGTAGAAATATTTTTGCGCTGTAGTATTTTCAGATTTCATCGTGTAAAAACATCAATATTTCGTTTAACTTGCAAATTATTAAAATTTTAATTAAAAAGTTTTGAAAATTCACTCCATGGTGCATTTTTTTTAAAATCTAAAGTAATTCACAAAAGTCAAGTCTAATGGCTTTAGTTCAAGCGGCCCAGTCACCTACCCATCCCGTCACATTCTCCTTTATTATTAATAGAGATAATTTCTTCTACGCGCCTACATGTTAATTTCTTCATATTTTTCTTAATATGTACAAGAGGAAGTATGCACTGGAGATTATAATAAGTAAAAGTTACAGATTGCATACCTAATAATACATATAATTCTATTTTTTCATCACAAACTTGGGTGAAAGGACTGTATAAGGGATGACGATGTGTATACCAATTATTGATGCTCTTATTTTTATTTTCTCTTTAAGATTATTCTTTGAATTAAAAATTAAGATGGTGTGAAAGAGTAAAACGAATATATATATTTTTTTAATTTTCAAATTACCATTTGACAAAAAGAAGGATATATATATATGTGTGTATGTATGTATATATATACAGAGTGTTGCCGAATTCGACCGACAAATTCAGAGAGATGATATTATCATGCTAACATCAAATTAAAAAATATAAAACTCCTTACATTTTCAAGCTTTTATTTTTCTTCAAGTTTTACTATTTTTGCAAATAAAGGTTCTAAACTACTTTTTCGTTTCAACGACTTCCTAGATCATCAAATCGGCATGATACCTACATGAAAAAAACTTTTAAGAATATGCTTTCACTTTAAAAAATTCATAGTTGAAACATCATTTGTTATTTTTTTTAATTAATTTTTTTATAGTTTCCAGCATTTCTCAGACTCCCTATATTTTTCCGATTTTCACCTACTGAACGTCGTTTGGGATCCTATGTTTTATGGTGATTCTTTATTCTCTTATTAGCTAATATCACCCCTCTGAATGTGTCGGTCAAATTCGGCAACACCCTGTATATATGCAACCGCAATGTCGTGATATTTCGGAGTTCTGATGTGTGACAAAGTGGTCATAAGCGCCTCCTCCTCATAATATGGAATAGCAATTAGAATTTGTAAGTTTAAGGGAAATATTAAAATGAAATGAGCTAGTTTAGATGAGCGCTTAAAGCTCTAACGTGATGAAATTTGGTATAATTATTTGTTTAATTGTTAGGATCGAATTATTAATAAGGAAATAATATTTTGATTATTTATGGGGAGAACTTTAATGGATTTATGTTGCACTTGCCTTACTATGGGAGCTGTTAACTGTTAATTAACTATTTTGGTTAATTATTTTCGAAAAAATCCAGAAAAATTTCACTTGCATAGGTCATGATAAATATATATCTTAACAGATTGATATCCCGAATTTTAATTCTTTACTCTAAAACTCACTTATCTTCAAAAATTCCAAGTTAGAAATTTCTAGAAATCTACCAAACAAAGGCAAAAAAACTCTTGGAAACTGAAACAAAACTAAAACAAAATATTTCCCGACAAATTAAGAAAGCGAAACAGATCATGAAGATTAACGACTTCCAACCACGCCTTCATCGCCCACTGGCTAAGGGGAAATAAAAAGTGGTAAAAAAAATATATAAATAAATAAAGAAAAGAAAAGAAAAATGCGAACATCCAAAGAAATGCAAGGTGACTTCTCAGAAAGACAAGGTCTTTTTCTACTGTGTGAAACGGTTACGACTCGTGAGTCCATCCCTCCCTTCACCCTATTATTCGGACAAAGAATGGGAGCATATCATAGGGCTGCCAAATCAAAATGGCGCCAAATCTCTTCTGAAGCATTGAGAAATAAACCGAACGTGGATTTTCTTAGAATTTTCTACTCGCTGCCCTTTACAAAATTGATGCGGGGGGGGGGGAGGGGTAGGAATTAATCCATTTTTGGCTGATTTTTTTTAATTATTATTATTATTTTAAGCATGCATTTATGTTTGTAAGAAATCGGAGCACATGAATAAAAGAATAGTTATTAATAATTATTTAAAAACTAAAAAGAAACAAAAAAATAGTAAAAGCCATATTTATGAAACCATATTATAAAATAAATCTTTTTAGAGTCTAAAACTTTTAAAAGGAAGAAACATTGTATTTAGTGGGTGGTAATGCTACAACATCTAATACTCCTATGAAATTAACCAAATTGGCGAAATATAAACTTTAAATTGTGAAAAAAAAAAAAAAAAAAAGATAGAGGAAAAAATGAATGGGGCTGAAGACCTGGTTTGAATTCCTGCTTGACGGTGAGCTTCCATACCTAGTTTGAATCCCTGCTAGAAGGTGATCTTTGATAAAATTTCAGGCCCCCATTCATTTTTTCCAACATTTATTTTGCAATTTAAACTTTATATTTCACCAGTTTGGTTAATAATTATAAAAATCTTTCAATGATTTGATAAATTTCTACTTCTTATATCTATAGGCATAATGATGAATATTTGTATGCTCATTTATACGAATTTGTAGTTTTTGTCCGATATTAATGAAACTCGGCACACGTATTCTTCAAGAAAAGAGGAAAACCAAAATTTCATTATAATTAGTCAAATTTTTGGATTTTCAGCTATTTCTTCCGAAAATACCATCTCACAGCAATGATTTTTACTCTATCTTAAAACCCCCTAAAATTACCTTTTTAATTATGCCGATTTTAATTCCATACACAGTTTCCCCGAATTTCATAAGTAGAATTGTTAATTTGTATAAGATTTTAAATGAAAGTTGTCAAAAATATATACTATGTTTGTCTTTCTTGTGTATTTTATATAGCATATTATTTTCCCTCGACATCATATTTAATACGATCAAGTTAAGCAGGAGCATTTATATTTTGTGTTCTTTACCTTTACCCCAACCTCATACACTGCTTAAGCATTCGGAATTTAATCGCCCACCTTGTTTCCATTGTTATTTTACAGAGCAAAATTAATTAAAGTAGCAATGTAGCGATTATATCACTCTATTACCTTTTCTTTTGATTCAACAGATGGCGTTACCTTATTAAAATCAAGGTATATTTCCCATGACCTTTCTTGGGGGTCATTAATAGATTGCATTCTAAATGAGTGACGTGAAATGTGGAACTTTGAAAATAATTAAATAATTGTTCCTGAAACGCGTCTATTATTTTCAACTATTTCATAATGAAATTATAAAGAGTATACTAAAAGTGCTGTAGAGAGTCCCTCTACAGTAAATTTTTATGATTACATTTCTGACCATTTAAATGTTTTGTAGGTGGAGTATTAAACACAATGGCATAAATGGGGGGGGGGATGTTAAAGGATATCGATACCCCAGGTCTTAAGGACGAAATATAGTAGCTTATTTTTCATGACTTTGAAACCAATGGTGACCAGCGGTTAAAATAAAATAAAAAATTTCTTGCCTTTATTTCTTAATTATAAAATTTATAAGAGAAAAAGATATATCGAATAATGAAAGCTACTAATTAAAATTAAATTGAAAATCTGAATAAAAAACATAGCAAAAATAAATTTCTGATATCGCAATGTATAAAGTATCAGTTTCAAGCAAGTGGAAAAAATATTTCTAAGTCTGAAATTTATCAAAATGAAATAAAAGCCACGCCATTCACTAAGTTCGAATTGGTAGTACATATTTTAAAATGGGAATCAATTAATCCGACTACAGAAGAAGGAAAATCTTATTTGAAGTTCGTAAGTATATCAAAGAAAATACTTTTTTATAACCATAGTTTTTGCGATGAAAAATTTTTGTGATTAAACGATTTTACTATGCCATCAAATCAATTTTAATCCACTTCAGCGATTTAGAATAATGTCGCTAATCATTAAAAAAAGTTTAAAATTTTCTAAAACTAGGAAATTATTACACTATATTTAGATTCGTATCATTAAAAAGTTAAGTTTTAGAATTTTAGCATGATGTAAAAATAATTTTTGTGCAATAAAGAAATACCGAAATTCTGCTTAGTTTTAATAAAATAAAATTTAAAAAAAATTCACTCTTAGATGCACATTCCTATCTCCGAAAAGTGTTTTTGATCCAAATTGAGGTTTTAAATTTCCTGTAGTGTGTCTTTTTACAGAGACAATAGACAGATACAGAGGCAGTTAGCTTTTATTATATTGCAGAACTAATAATTACCATTTATTAGAAGAAAATAAGCAAAGCACGAAAAACTGCAGTTTCAGAGTGTATTATAAAATGAATGACATAAAAAAATAAAAATTATATTGTCAATACAATCTACTACAAGCTATACAGTCAATCTAAAAACATTAAAAAACACATCAAGAATTTTGAAGTTGTGAAGTCTGAAACTTAAAAGCATTAAAAATTTGTAAGATATTTGGAAGCTAAATATAATTTACCTCAATCACATTAAAAATTCAGTATGAATATAAAAGTTGAATATGATCTATCTAAAACGATAATATTTCAAAAACTGAATGTAATCGACGATAAAAAATACTAAAAAATACAGTAAAAGTCGAATGAATTCAAACTTAAAGGCATTAAGAATTTAAAAATTGCAATCCGATTGTAATAATATAATAATACCAATCTACAAATGAAAAGTATTATGTCCTTCAGAAGATTTGCTTACTTTACAAAATTTATATAAAGAGAATTTGTCAACAAAATTCAACCTTATAAACACTCTCTCATGTAAGCTGTTGACTCGAAATGTTCTGGCTGAACTGAGAATCAATTCTTGTTAAATCGGATGACCAAATGTTTAATCCGAGACAGCTGGTAGTTTGAGTGAGTAATTTGTGAATAAAAATAACGCCAAGATGAAGTCAAAACTCTTAAGTTTGGCGTTAAAAAGTCCAATATGGCAACCCTGACACCAACATCATTCACAAACCACAAAGCGTGAAAAATCGTAACTTCCGGTTCTCTTCTAACTCGCGTTCCAGGATTGATGATGATGAAAAGTTTGAAGGTTGAGCGTTTCATTTTCTAAAGAAATGGACCAACAGTTAAAGAGCGAGGAAAAAAAAGTTGATTTAATTGGGTGATGACGATGATTTTTTTTTTTCTGTCTGTTACTGGATTGTAAACAAGCGAAATGTGTTTAATGTTTTCATTCCACTAGCTATAATTCAAGATTTTAATCGCTTTTGTTGAAACCAATGCACACTTTTCTTTCAGGGCCGATGTACCTATTGGTGAAACCGTGTGTAAACGTAATTGACGGTTTTATCAATCGAATAGATATATATTTTTCAAACCAAGGTAATGGCTGCAATGTTGCATCTAAAGTAAAATCCTTCTAGAAGATTATAAACTTTCAAGGATGTTTATATTTCCAGGAAAAAAAAAACTTATAGCTGTCAAAGAAATTTAACATTACTGGCTAAAAAAACAAACTAACAAACCTTATATAAAAAAGGGAGGGAGCATTCTTATGAAAGGAATTTTAAAACCATGAAAGAAAGTTAATTTCATAATAATATTGCAGTTCCCACTCTATTTGGTATTTCCAGAACTATTTCGTTTTAAAATGCAAATTAGATAAAATAAATTATCTAATTTTGCGGGGTTTTTTGCACATGCGGTTAAGGTGCTCGCTTCGTTCCTCGAGAAATGGAGGTGGGTTTGAAATCTTTTTGACTTGCATTGATATACTAAAGCAGTGGTGAATTTATGGCATTGAGAGAAAGGATGGGCTTCAAAACAATTTTGTGTCTCTCATATCATATTCACAAATTATCACAAAAGTGCTTTGCTCTTGAATTCCTCGTATGCTTCCAAAAAAATGGCACATTTTTTAAACTGGTTACTTCATAAACGAAAAAAAAAAAAATCAAGTATGTTTATGTGGAGCTATTTTTTTTTTCTCTCTCTCATAGACAGACAAAAATTTGGCAAATCAGAAATCCAAAATTAGATACAGTTCGACAATTTATTTGTAGCCACTAAAATTTAAGTATTTAACTTTTTATTCCTTCTTATACAACATATACAAAAAAAAAAGTATTATAATTGTTAAAAAATTCGAAAAAGATTTTGATGATTTTATAAGTTTCTTGCTTCCCTCAAGCCTAAAGACACACACTTCGAATTTTGTCTGTCTGTCTGACTCCCTGTGTGCGAGATTACTCAAAAACACTTTGAGCTAAATGGGTGAAATTTATATGGTGTCTTTGCTCTAAATTTGTAGACTTTATTCACATTTCGAACGAAATCCATTCAGAGAATGTCTGTCTGTCTGGCTGTGCAAGTGAAAGCGATAACTATAAAACGTTAAGAACTCGATGGATAAAATGTGTTACACAGGTGTAGCGTTTTATCTATAGATCCTTTTCAAAGTTGAAACCAAATATGTCGAGGGGTTGATAGTTCATCAGTTTATATTTTGTGCATGTAAACACAGTAAAATAAAAAAATAAAAAATGACAAACAACACAATGATAAGAATGAATGAAATTTGGTATGTGATCTTGTAATTTCATTTATATCTTTAAACAAAATTTTTATTTCAATTTAGAAGGAAAAAGGCGTTCAAAATACATATTCGTGTTTTTTTTTTTTTTTTTTTTTTTTTTTTTTGTAGTGTACTGCAGAACAGAAAATTCTGTGAAAATTAAAATGTGGAACTCTGGGATAAATTTTGTGAAAATAAAAAAAGGGAGTGCATGGTCTTACATAAGCTCTGCAATTTTATCCGGGGTAGGGTGATAACACCTTTCAAACAGACCATTTTTGCTTTTTTTACTTTCTGTATACAAAATACAGAGAAAATATGGCATTTATCAAAAAATTCGAACTCTAGATTTTAACGAATCTTTACTTTTCAAACCACCCTGATTTCGAAACCCACATTTTTTGCGATTATCTCTGTCTGTCTTTGAACATGATCAATCAAAAATGCTTTGAGCTAGACGAATGAAATTTGGTATATAGAATTACGACCGAATCTGTAGATTTCTATTAAATTTCAAAAGAAATCCACTCACTGGTATTCCATCTGTCTGAGTGTTCGTGTGCAAGTGAACTCGATAAAAACAAAGAGCAAAGAGTTAGGAAAACAGAATTTCATAGATTTAGCGTCCGAGATACAGATTCTTATCAAATTTTAAACCAAATCGGTCAAACTGTGACCGTCGTCGACCTTTATTTTCACATGTATGTAAACGCAATAACCCATAAACTGAATGACTAAAATTAATAAAATTCGGTATGTTCTCTTGTTACTACAACTGTAGCTTCGTGACAAATTTTGATGCCAATCAGTAGGCAAATAGGCATGCAAAATACATTTTCCCATAATAGATTGAATAAAAGAGCTATATTCATGCCAAAAATTTATACGTGGTAACTATCGCCCGCAGGTGCCGGCGTCCTGGCCTAGGGGTAGCGCGTCTTCCGCGTGCTCTGGGCGTTCGGCGTTCGAGTCTTGGTTGGGGCATGGTTGTTCTCTCTGTGAGGTGCGTGAATGAGCACCCCTGTATAAAGGGGTTGTGCAAGCGAGTGTGTGTGTGCTATCTTCGTTTGAGCTAGAAGTTAGACTTTCAGTCAGAAGTCAAACGACGAAAAGAAAAAGAAAAAAAAAAAAAAAATCGTCCACAGGTGCTATGCAAGTTATTCTTGGCCTTATCCACAATTTTACGCTGAGTAAAGAAGGTGAAACCTTTATTGGAGAGAATACGAGAAAATTTCGGGGAGAATACGCCCACTGGTTGATATTATTCTTACATAGACATATAAATAGATACTGAAACGCTGGCAGATTATGCTGGTTATAAGCAATAGAACCTATCACCAGCATAAAATAATAGCATTGAAAACACCTTTTATACGTTTCTCAATTATATGTTGTTTCAGTATATTCGGTTCATGCATAACTATAGTAATGATTATGTCGTTTCCTTTAAAAGATCAAGCTTCAGTTATACGTCGTTTCTGGAGTCGGAGAAGACTTGAATTCCTTGAAAGCAAAAATCACGTGTGAAGAATATGTAAACGGTTATTAAGATCCCATGATTTTGAAAGTGTTCACAACGGAAAACGAATTATTTGGTACTAATTTAAGCGATAATGGAGAAAAAATGTGAAGAATTTTTTTGTCAATATTTTTTTAACACACACTCGACAGTAAAACTTCGAACTTATTTTATTTGACAAAATATTAGTTAAAAATTATTTAATGGATTTAATTTGATTAATATTTTTTTATTTAATACACACGCAGAACAACATAATAAGCAGCATTTTTTTTTATTGTGCACTTGTTTGCATATACATAAATCATATAAGGCAAAAAAATGTATAATTTGTACTCAATATTGAAATAAATGTAAGATTTTTCTCACATCTATGAAAGCTCCTTAATTTTCAAAGTTATTTATTGCTTTCAATTCTACGCAGTGATAAATTAGTATCACCTTAAAAAAACTATACAATTATTATCTTTGAATGAATTTTGCAATAATAATATTAAATTATAATAAAAAAACTTTATTATATTAATATTAATTATAATTAATTAAAATTATTTACTCAAATCCTTTATAATTAATCAAAATTTTTAAGTTCTCTATTGTTACATCATCTGCATATACCAGTGTTTCGAAACTCTTTATACTCTCTGTATTCTAATAGCCAATAGAATCTAGAGAGATAAGCACATATCACGATATAATATACTAGGTTTCTTCGTCAAGCATTTGGTTCACAGAGATAAAGGGTTGCTAAAAATTTCATTAAAAATTTTTATGAACTGGCTTTTGATAACTTTCTCATCAAAAATGTTTTTAAACTTTAAATTTTGATTGAGATATTTTAACTCTTACCATTTTAGGAACTATAGATTGTTCTATTCATTGTGCTAAGTATTAAAAAAATATTTTGTCTGTATTTTTATACATATAAGTATATGACAGCAAAGAACAGCAGTGTTTAAACTTGGTTGCAAGTTAAAAAAAATTGTCTTACCATTGCTTAGTTCTGAAGTTAGACCTTAATAATAAATGCAGCAGAATTTCAAAAAATTTATCGAAAACTTGCGTTGTACTGAAACATATTCATCACGAAATAACAAGCCAAATCTTCATATCTGAATCATCAACAATAGTAAAAGATATTCTAGGGTGAAATTTTAGATGCATCAACGGAAATTATTTAAGTCTCACTTCAATAATGAAATACATTGCTGTTAAATATGCCTAAAATATTTTTAAAAATTAAATAAAAATAGAAAAATTGTGTGACAATTAATTTAATATTATTAAAAAATATAATTTTTTAAATTTTCAGATGATTTTAAAAATTATTTTTTACTGTAATATTTTCGGAAGTTATCGCTGAGAAACGTCACAATTTGATAACGCTTGCTTTGGAGTTTAATTTAAATTTCCAGAAAAAATTGTTTTGAGGAGCACATCTCCAGTTAATATATCTGCCAAGTTTAGTAGTCCTAGGTCTGACTTGTATAACTTCTACGCGCACACACATATTCACCTTCATTATTAGAAATGACAATTACAAAGCAAGAGATGAGATGTTATCTACAGGGTGATACCAGCCAGTTTCCGATGGATCAGCCAGGCTTCAACGAAAAGAGTTTTGCCATTTCTAAAGAAGAGAGTTGAGTTGTTGCTAAAATGTATGTTATAATTTATGTTAAAATTTAATGTTCACACCAATATAAACACATCATTAATTTTTCGGTACAACTTCTGAGCTCATGTTAGTGACCACGTTAAAGTGTTTTCTGAAATTGTTCGAAAAAACTTGCTCTTTAATTACTTGATTGTAGAATATACGCCAAATACGTGAATTTCGATATATAAATTTGTAAAAAATGTGGCACATAAAGGCGCCAAAAATTCTGCATACTTGATGTGATAGAAATATCAAGTATGTGGAATTGATTGCATGTGTATAGAAAAAAATTTGAAAAAAGTAGTCATTTGTTTAGATTACAAGTATTGCGTTTTTACAAAGAAACAAGTAATATATGAAAAAATATTTTTAAGTCAATTCCTACTTATGTCAGCATTTTTTTTTTATTTTAGTTACTTTTTATTAAATAATTACTATTAATATAAATATGTATATGACAGAATTACAATATTAAGTGGCAAAATAGAGCTTGGCAACAAACTTTGCGACCATTTGGAGACATGGCGAAGGATTTGGCGACTAAATAGAAATTATTGGACAAATTTAATTAATTAATTAATATTTGAAAAAAAAAATGTATTAACATCAAGTGTCATCCACTACAAGTTTAAAAAAATGTATTTGAACTTGAGTGCATGAATAAAAAGTATTTTATTAACGACTGAAATTTTGAACAAGATATTTAAATATATATAGGGAGAATGTGAACTAATAGTATGGATTGAAAAAAAAAGCATTTACATGGTAAGGAGACTGCTACATAAATCCTTTTTCTCAAGTGTAATTTCAGTAACTAAAACAATAGAAAGTATTGTTGTAAAAAATATTTAAAAATATTTTTAAAATTTACTAAATTTATAGAAAAATTGTATGGAAATAAAATTAATATATTTGAAAATTTAATTAAAAAAAATTTTATGATATGTGAAAATTGTTTTTGTGCATTATTTTCCGAAGCTATTGAAGAAAAACTTTATTTTTATTCTTATTAATTTTTAAATTTAAATATAATTAAAATTTGAAAAAAAACCTTATAATAAGCATCTACTTACCAAGAAACAATCACGTGTCGAATTTGATAACTCTAGGTTCAATCGTTTGCCCTGCAAAGCGTTTCGAACGTCTTTTTTTTTGTCCTCCATGTCACATGACGCCATTTTCAAACAGTATACCAAACTTTAAACAATATTATATTATTATAAAACAAGATGGTATTTTAAGCTAACAAATTTGGAAGAAAATTTTTAAAACCTCATTACCAAATAGAAGCCATTTTTTTTAAAATTCTTCTTTGAGTCTTCTATTTGATAATAAAAATGAATAAAGAAGAACTTCGAAAAAAGATCTTGATTAGAAAAACTTTCTAAAGCAATGAGTTAAGTATAAGTTCAGATGATTGCCTCAACAAGAATTCTAACAACCAGCCCAATCAACTTGGAGAGTGTCAAAAGCCTCGTTTACGAAAGTAGAATTAAAAAGAAATCTTAAATAACTCTGCAGGCAGCCTAATGATAAATCATCTTTTACCCTAAGTTATGAACCTGTGAACTGGTTACATACCAATCACCGATGACTTTCCTGGGAGCTCAACCAGTTCCACTCGCTTTTTCCAGCCTCTAGAAGATACAGGCATAGAAGAAAAAATTAGATAATCACTCCAGATAAGAAACGAATAATTTGTCTAGAAGGTTTCACTTAGTTCTGGCCCTAAGCAACATATTGTTTCAATTAACTGTGGAAGACAGCCTCGTCAGAAAGTTTGTCTAGTTTCATATGAAGTTATTAACCTGGGATTAAGTGTGTTTTTTTCTTTCTCTTTAACTAGAGTTCTCACTGGAATGTGGATACTTTCTGCGAGTGTTATCATCTCTGACCACTTGAAAACTGCCTTTGTGATACTGCTCACGACATGGATCCTTGCAGCGGTCAACGCAGCACTGCCAAGTTAGTTCCAAAATTCATTTAATCTATAGCATACCAATTGTTTGGTAGGTTAATACAGACTGCTAGCCTATTTTTTAAAACTTTTTAATGGAATATATATGCAATTGTTTGGTTTGAAACAGTTTTATTTTTCAGTATTTGTTTAAGGCCCACGGTGGCTTGGTGGTAAGGTATCGGCTTTGGTAGGGTTCAGGTTTGAGACCCAATTCCACCAAAGAAACGACGTGTAAGCGGGTCTCGTGCACGTTAAATCCGTCTGGGCCAAAAGTCCTCCCACTGGTGTGGTGTAGAAACTTAGAGAGTGGGATGCCAGCTCAGATGCCGTCCTTGTCATCTGACCATGGTTCAAAATGATAAAGGTTCGTCCCAAAATAGCCCTGGTGTTGCTTTAAAACGGGACGTTAATATAACTTAATTAGCTCAATAATTATTTGAAACTTATAATCGAAGGTAATATTGTGCATTCTTTGAATCGAAATACTCCTATTTTACTGTTCGATTTTATATCTTGGGACTACCACTTTTCGACGATTTTACCTTGCTAAGGGATGAGACACAGAAGAATGAGTGATTTCCAGTATTCTTCTTCATTCTTTGACCTTAATTTCAGCCCCATTACATACTTTTTCGTTCGGTTCTTTTTCTATACATGTGTGAGTACCGTGCCATTTATAGCGGTACTATTTTATTTCAACTGAAAATTAAGTATTGATTGCTTTTATAATTAGTTTAAGTGGCAAAAAAGCTTTCAGGAGTGAAACGAAGAATATTTTATATTATAATATTATTAAATGTGACCGAAATTATCTACTGTTTTTAATCTCTACTGTTTAAAATCTATAAAAATTCAATACTGTTTAAATCTACTGATCTACTGAAAATCTACTCTTTAAATCTACTGATCTAATCTGAAATAATCTACTGTTTAAAATGTTATAAAAATTCAATAACAAATAAAAAAAGAAATGTTTTAACATAAAAATCATTATTATTTTGTAAAAAAGTGAACTACCAAATTTTAAGAACAGAAATCGTCCATTTATCCATCCTAATTTAATGTGTAGCACTACTTCCAGTAAATAAAAATTGCTCTAAAGTATTTTATTGTGAATCACAATCTTTTTTTCCGACAATATTATGTGTTATCCGCAGTTTTTCCTCCTAAGTCCGCGGATAATCCAAGTTCACCATATTATTAAACGTGAACTTCTCCTCTTTACATACCTCCACTCACCCCTATTTTGACTAAATAAACGCATCCTGACGCATGCGTAAAAGAACAGAGAGTTTTCGAATCCGAGAACGAAAAATACTTGCTAAGAACACAGTAAAACCATGGTTTTATTTATCAAAGGCAGAATACGTGTGATTGTTAATAATAGATATAAGAAAAACAAATTATGGACAATCGAATTTCTGTATATAATTTTCGTTAAACATTTTTCGTCTTGAAGTAAAATCTATTAAAGATTTTAAACTCAAAGAACTTTTGCAAAATCATTGAATTGCTTAACTGTAATTGAAAATAAGATAATAAATAGGAACTTCATTCTGAAAACATCAAGAAGTATAATTTTCATTGTCTTTGTCTTAGACTCTGACTTGATATAGTACTCTACTGATGAACGAAAAAAATAAAAAATAAATAAATAAAAATTCAGCATTCGAGAAAATTCAAATATATCTAAACGATTACGATAAAATAAATCGATTTATATCGTAAGTGAGATGGACAAAGTTTTAAATCTTGATTCGACGATTCTAAATAAATTTTTAGTACGGAATATATGGTTGTTTTCGCTTTTGCATTTCATAGAAAATTAAGCGTTAGGAGAAATGGAAAAAAAAAAATGCAAAGTCTATATCTCATGCTATGTCATGCTATCAAAATAATATTTTGTTGCCAATACTTATGAAAAAGATGCCATTTCTGTACCTACAAATTCATCAAGTATGGACCTATATCAAGACAGATTAAGCTTCCCGTTATAAAAAAATCCACTATTAAAACCAGTAAGGGTGGTCACTTTAAAACTCTAATAAAGGTGTTATTCCAGAGAACTTGTATGTCACTGGCGTACAATAGTCATGAAATATTAACATATGGAGATGGATTTGGTATTTTTACTGAATCTATCGTGCCACCCTTGAAGAGATTTTTTTTGGCGATTTACCCTTGGCATGAGGCTGTAGTGAATAGCTTATAAGCCAGTTAACAACTACGCTGCATGAGCAATTGCTTTTGTATCATGGTCATGTTACTGGACTACGAACCATAAGGTCCCAGGTTCTATCCTCGCTCATACCAATCCGCAGCAAGGCTAATAGTATCCAAAAATTGAATTTATATTTTTGACACTTTTTCTGAACCAATTGAAACCTAAAATTCACACAAAACTGCACTTGTAGTCACAAAATCCCGTACCAAATTTGATATATTTAAGTCAATGCATTTTTGAGTTAGCGCGTTTACACGTTTCTGAAAGTACAAATTGACAGACGATCAATTCCTAGTTGTATTTGGCTCAAAATTTAATAGTTGTCTAGACAATAGATGCTAATTCTGTGCATCGATTTTTATCCATCTATACCTCTTAGTTTTGTAGGTATCGTGTTTACTTATATTCGAACGAGATAGATAGATTACTCAAAATTTGATAAAAAATCTGCAAATTTGGTGTAAAGACCATATACTAAATTCCAACCTTCTAGCTTAAAGCGTTTTTGAGCTTTATCACAGACATTTCCAAAAAAAAATTTTTTTAACTCAGGGTGGTCTAAAACGCGTAGATTCTTCGAATTCTTTGACTATTACTATACTTTCTATACGAGAATGTAAACTATACAAACAAATTCAAACCTCTATTCCAAATCATGTTTTTGATTTGATTTGTCAATTAGTAGCGAATTTAGGCATTTTGAGGCGCTAGAGACAGCTCAATTTGCGATCCCTCTTTGTTCAGCAATTGTGACTCACATTTTTATATGTATAAACATGTTTAACTGACACGATCACAATAAACATGTTTATTATTTATTTTAAATCAGATTTTTGTTTCATTAACTTTGTAAAATGTTTGAGTTTCTTTTCTGTTTTATGATAACTCATGATTTGACGTTATGGCATTACATCCACTATATCAGTTGTTTGGTATTTGTTAATATTGTAATAAATGACTGACCGTAATAAAATAGATAAGAACCTGCCAATTATACTTGAGAAAGCACTACTATGACCCAAATATTTTATAATGAATAGAATTGGCATTTTTTTACAAATTTATTTGGCAAGTAAACTAAAACATTTTTTTTTCTTTAATTTTGTTGCCTAAGCCCCCGCCCCCTCTCGCCTTCATTAGACAAGTGGAACTAGTTGCAAGTCCGTTACATTCTACAACCGTTGCTTTCAATGTGCAATGGTTTTTAGGATAAGCAATTTACAGAGAGAATATCTGTCTTATAACAACTCTTTAGAGTAATATGGGCAATATGGAGGTTCTATTGTCCATCAAATTCTTCGGGGATCCATTTCTCTTTTGTTAATACGGAGAAACTTTAAATTTTAAAAAGTGAACCGTGATTCAATTCCTGCCCTTGTCATCTTTAGAGTAAAAATATGAGGTCCATTTTAAAAAAGCTTTCATGTTACTTCAAAACCTGATATGCTAATAAAACAAATCAATCAACTGCAGCAAAAGTTCAGCAACAAAACCGTCAATGAAACATAAGAAACATAGTTACTGTTCAATAACATTTAATGCGATTAAACTCATGAAAATTATTACTGATTTCATTCAAGTGCCCTATTTAGGAATATTCCAGAAGATGATGCAAAGTTTAATTTCTCTAAAAACTGTACCAAAATGAAATTAAGAAAGGTAGACGTGGCAACGAAATGACGGATTCTTTAAATTTTATTTTAGTTGTAAAAAAGTGCCACACGATCCACAGAAAAACAAGAACTTAGCTGTACTGTCTAATTTGCTGTCTCTTTTTACGTGAAAAGAAGCTTTGATTAGTTAATATACATTTGGCTTAATGACACGTCCTTTGTTAACCACTAAATTCACAGTTTGATACCCGAAATTTAACCACTTAATGGAATGAAAATGTCATACTATTAAAGAACTAAAAGACTCTTGATTGTAGCTTTCATCTGTTGTCCCTTATTGCTATTATTCAAATATATTCAACACTATCCACTCCGTAGCAGAATTTCTTTACAAGCATTTAAATTCAATGGTAATTTCCTATGGCAATTTCCTCTTCTAATCTATTCATTTGTTGTATTGTGTATAAAAAGATACTTAATTGTCGAGATTTCCAAATGCCTTTTTGTTCTGAAGAAACCCACTAACTATAGGTTTTCCTGGAAAAAGAAATTTTTCGGATTTCCTTCATAAATTAATTGCACTTTTAAACCTTCAAATATCGGATGATTTATAAAATTGCAGAGATTTTTACTGATATTTTTATGATATAGAATCAGTCTAAAATCTAAAATACTGAATTTAATTGCTATTTATATGTTTTATACTACATTATTTATTTAAGCGATGCCCACTAGAATAGTAAGCCGCTATTTATATGCTTTATACTACATTATTTATTTAAGCGAAGCCCACTAGAATAGTAAGCCGCTATTTATATGCTTTATACTACATTATTTATTTAAGCGATGCCCACTAGAATAGCAAGCCGCTATTTATATTCTTTATACTACATTATTTATTTAAGCGATGCCCACTAGAATAGCAAGCCGCTATTTATATGCTTTATACTACATTATTTATTTAAGCGATGCCCACTAGAATAGCAAGCCGCTATTTATATGCTTTATACTACATTATTTATTTAAGCGATGCCCACTAGAATAGCAAGCCGCTATTTATATGCTTTATACTACATTATTTATTTAAGCGATGCCCACTAGAATAGTAAGCCGCTATTTATATTCTTTATACCACATTATTTATTTAAGCTATGCCCACTAGAATAGCAAGCCGCTATTTATATGCTTTCTACTACATTATTTATTTAAGCGATGCCCACTAGAATAGCAAGCCGCTATTTATATGCTTTATACTACATTATTTATTTAAGCTATGCCCACTAGAATAGGAAGCCGCTATTTATATGCTTTATACTACATTATTTATTTAAGCGATGCCCACTAGAATAGCAAGCCGCTATTTATATGCTTTATACTACATTATTTATTTAAGCTATGCCCACTAGAATAGGAAGCCGCTATTTATATGCTTTATACTACATTATTTATTTAAGCGATGCCCATTAGAATAGCAAGCCGCTATTTATATGCTTTCTACTACATTATTTATTTAAGCGATGCCCACTAGAATAGCAAGCCGCTATTTATATGCTTTATACTACATTATTTATTTAAGCGATGCCCACTAGTATAGCAAGCCGCTATTTATATGCTTTATACTACATTATTTATTTATTTTTAAGCGATGCCCACTAGAATAGCAAGCCGCTATTTATATGCTTTATACTACATTATTTATTTATTGTTAAGCGATGCCCACTAGAATAGCAAGCCGCTATTTATATGCTTTATACTACATTATTTATTTATTTTTAAGCGATGCCCACTAGAATAGCAAGCCGCTATTTATATGCTTTATACTACATTATTTATTTATTTTTAAGCGATGCCCACTAGAATAGTAAGCCAATAATTAACTTTTAAATTATTAGAGGCAGACTTATATTCCCAACTGAAAAATTGTTTTTAAGTAAATAAAGAATTATATATTACGGGATTTTAACAAATTTACATATCGTTTCAAAATTAAGAAGTCTAAATTTTTATATACTCCTCCCCCCAGTATAATCATTAACATCTTGTAAAATATTGTTGACACATTAACATTTTAAATACAGAAATTTCTATTCATTTGTGTCTAAAGCTTATCAACTTTTGGAAAATCATCAATTGTTGTTTCAGAGAAGTGTTCATTGACTGGCTGATCTTCTTCAAGGTAGGCATTGAAATAATCTAAAATTGTGACACACAAAGCTTCATAACTCGGTCAGAATTGATCGTAGAAAAAGGGAATTATTTTTCTATAAATCAATTTAATTCAAAGATTTGAGAAAATGTGTTGCAATCAACAGGTTCGTCTATTTCATTAACTGTTATGTTTATTAAAATTTGATCAATAAATTTTTAATGATCTAAAATGTTTTTATTAATGATATCTATACAAAAACTATTGATATTTTTACGTAAAATAGCTGTTGGACTTTGGAAAATAATCTGGAAAAACTGGACAAAATTTTTTTGGGAAAAAAATGGATATACTAAAAGTACCGCAGATCGAAAGAGTTTGAAAACCAATAAATTGCATAATCCTCGGCATGCATTGTTCAACATGAAACTTTATATTAGATCATCAGTTGACAGATAAATTTTTTTCGTTCACTTCGTATCAGTAACTGGTGATTGACGATTTACTTTTTGTTCAATCTGCGTTGTCCTCAGAAAAAATTAATACATTTTTCTTTCAATCTGTCTCAATCACGGGTGACTGACAGTATACGTTTATTTCAAACAGCCTCTGCAACCGGCAGTATAAAATTTTAAAAAAACTATTTTCTTCTATTGATAAATTTTAGGAAATTTGTCTGTGAAAAATATAAATGTACAAGGTGTTTCACAAGGTATGCAGCGTCTAATTTTTACATATTCGGATAGAGCACGTCAAGACGAGTATTTTGATGTATAGCATGTGGGATCACCGAATATAGTGTCATAGTCTAATTAAAGTGTGAAGCTTGTGTCATGAAAACTTCAAAAAATGAGAACAAAACCAAGGAAAATTAAATGTTTATTGAGAACTTTCAATACACCAGATTTTCGACATGTCGGCCTTTTGAACAAAGAAAAAGGCGACTTGGTTTGGTTTAGTAATATTAACGTCCCGTTGTAAAGCCCCACGAAGGTTATTTTGGGACGGATCTCGTCATTTTGAACCGCGTCAGATGAACAGGACGACACCTGAGCTGGCACCCCCCTCTCCACATCACACCACACCAGCGGGAGGACGTTTTGCATGACGGATTTAACGTGCAACAGACCCCATTACACAACTGTTCTTCGGTGGAATCGGGTCTCGAACCTGAAACTCTACGGGTCACAAGCCGAGACCTTACCACCAGGCCACAGTGGCCTGGTGGTAATGGCGAAGTTCGGTATCTAAGCTCTCAATTGTTTAGTGCAAAACATCTTTTCCAATTTCCATGACCTCAGTTTCAATTGCTACTCTCAAGTTGTCCAATGTTGAGGGCTGTATGAGATACACTATGTCCTTCAAACGTCCCCAATAAAAAAAAAATAATAATAATAATAAAAATAATAAAAAAATAAAAAAAAGTCGCTCGGGCTAAGATCCGGGGTGGAAGGTAGCCATTCTCTATCATAATTTGTTTCGTAATGGAATGCAACTCGATCAGTCTATCGCGAAAATGTTCAGCTGAGAGATCGAAGTTTCGAGAGTGCGGTGAGGGCCAGCACTATCTTGCTTAAACCAATTGTCACTTATCCTGTCTATACCATGCAGGGATGGAATGTCACTGCATTCAAAAACTTTCACTTTCTGAACATTAGATTTTGTTCTTGCAAGCATCTCTTTTTTTCCCTTCACATTTTCACTAGCACATTATCCAACACAGTGCCGGTTTCTTTTAATCTTTCGTGCGTTCTTCTGATTGCCGTGCCGTTTATGTTGTGGTGATTGCCGAATTTTTCGCCACGCTATTATATGATTGTAATTCATGTTAAGTCAGCACCATGATAACACGTCCAATCGAATATTTGCTCATTTCAGAATCACAACGAAAACACACATTACACAGAAATGTTTTAGCGAATAACACGCAGCTCGTTCTCATCAAACCTGTTTTCTAGCCTTATATGCAGATGCAGGAATTTGCATATTCACTTGCAGACACGTCTTTCATATCATTGGTTACCCCGAATTTGCATAATCACCAATAGAAAAGCTTCTATGTTGGGCAATCGTCGCATGCATCATTATTTGGAATACAAACTGTTGGAGTCATAATTAACATTCTTCGTGTAATTAGACTATGACGCTATATTCGGGGACCCCAGATGTTGTTTATCAAAATACTCGTCTTAACATGTTCTATCCGAATCTGTAAAGAAGCTGCATACCTTGTGAGACACCCTGTAATTTTTTAACAAAGCAATTAATGAGTATTATTAAAACACACTTTCACAGAAATGCTTCTTTTTTTTTCTATTCAATGCTCCTAGCATGTCAAAACATCGGATCTTATGGATTAAAATGAAGGAATGCCAAAACAGAAATGGCGCTTAATGTATGATTTAATGAATGGCCTGAAAGAGTCGAGATCTTCACCAAGCTATAAGAATATTTATAAATACTACGAGATTTATATACATACCATATTAAAGAAAGCTATGTATAGAAAAGCAACCTCTCCCTTTATGGATTTTGTTAAAAAGTGTCATTATTAGTATCAAAAATTCGCAAACTCATTACTTAACAGGTTAGGTTTTTTTTTTAAATATCTTTTGTGCATACACATATAAACAAATAATCATCCAGTCCATATATTCTCCCCCAACTGTGATACATATCCACGATTTCGTCTGAAAGATCATATGCCAAATTTCATTCATCTTGCTTAGTGTGCATGTAAGGTTTACGTTCACGTCTGCAATCATTTTCTTGACTTTACATCCTTCCTGGATAATTCTCATTGGGGCTTATTATAAAAAAAAAAAGCTTTAAAAATTATTTAGATAGTCTTTTTTTTAAAATTAAGATTTACATTTTCATAGTTAACACTAGATATCCTCCGACAGATAGATAGACGAAGAAGGTGCTCTAGTGGTGGATTAACCTTAAAATTTGATTAAAAAAAAAGTATAAAAGCAACACGCTGAATTATATCCTGTGCAATTAGTTTCATCCTTGAATTATGTTACTCATTTAATAGCAATAAAAGAAATTACAGACAAAATTATGATTTTTTTTCTTTTTGAGAATTATAATATATTCTCTTTGTGTACTTTTTCTTTTTCTCTGCCGTTTTTTACACAAAGAGAAAAAGAAAGAAGAAAAGGGAAAGAAAAAAACACACACCTTGAATGCAATATACACGTGAAAATTTTATTGTTCGAAGAAAAAATATTCACAGTTATGCAATCCTTTAATGATCACCCATAAAAGTTCTTTCTTTTGGTTACTTGATACATATCATCTTTGCTTTTTATATTTAATGACTGACGATGGCCTCTAGCCATTTGGGGACCATTTCACTTTATTTGTTTAGCCATGTTTCTCATGTAACCGTGGTTTTTCCTGGAAAACATTGTTAAATATCTAAAAAATATACATATCGGTAATATATACGTATATTACATATTCCAATCGAGATGCTATATTTTTTAAGTGATTTATTTGGGTTTCAGTTATATTTGTTATCGTTTTTATGTTTTCATAATTTATGTTAATATCAGGTTTAAAAGACAATACACTATTGGGGGAAATAATTGCCTTTGAAAAAAGCATCAATCGACTAGGATAGAAATACTCTAATTTAAAGGATAGAAAATTGCTTTAATTTAACCCTTTTTTTAAAAAGAAAAGTAAAACCCATTATCTTCCTCGTAGCAAAATTCATTTAATTTCAACTCATTCATATCAGCCTTCTATTTAAAAGTTGTATTATTCGATAATTCTCATCAAGATAAAAAAAAGAAAACGAAAGGGAAATTATTGTATCACAATAAAGTGCTTTTCTTTACGGAGTACAATGTATCTATTTTAGCACGCGCGAAAGCCTTTTCACGTTACACGTCTACTCGATAATAATCGATTGTAATTTTCTTTTTAGTTGCAGACGATTTCGCTTGTCTCTCAAACATGCTACCAAACGATAAAGGCAAATTAATCTTCTATTCCAACATGCACTTTTCCAAACTCATAAACCGCAATAAAGCGGCTTTGTAACATAATAAACCACTCACGTGTTGTTTCAAAAATGGTTGCTCTGGCAGTAGTACGGAATCGATTGGATTATCGATTTATTGGGTCGCGCTCTGGCAGGGACAGCGTGTCAAAAAAGTCTTTTATAAAATCGGGTCCTGCGAATGGAGAAATAGCAGACAGCTGCAAACGAAAAGCTCAATGAACAAGAAAAGAAGATGAGCTGTTTGCTAAGTTTTAACATAATCGTCTTTAGTAAGGAACAAATGGAAACAGCAGGTGTTGAAGTTGCACAATAATTGAATAAAGTCGGGAGATACACTGTGGGAAGTTTGTGTCTGTTGTTACATGTGTTCCTTATGAAAAGAGTCAATAAATCTTTTCTGCGTATAAGCTTTTCAATGCTTGTGGTTGGGTAAAATGCTAAAAGTAGATCAATATTAAGCTGCTTTGAAAGATTTAGTCCAATTTTGGTGCAAATTGGAAATAATTTTTTTGTGCTGACAATGGAGTTTAGTCAATAACATCTGCAACATTTTATTTGATATGGATTTGTCTCCCACTGAGAAATTCCACGAAACCGCTCTCATAGAAGTCCCTGGCTTATTGTTAAAAGCCATTCTAGGTATTATTTGTTGCCCTCCAAAGAATTGACCCCCCCCCCTCTCTTTAGCTAATTTTACAAAAAGTAGAGCAGTCCAAAAAATGCCAAGTTCGCGTTATATGGAAGGTGGGATATGTCATCACAGTCAAACTCGATATTGTTAAATTTGTAGTTATTAATATAATAGATGTTATTAACATCTACTAAACTACTAAAAACATACTGCTTGGCACTACATTATCAAATGACCATCTCTTTGTGATTTTTAAATTCTGTGCGCTTTTGGTGCATGGCTCGTTCCAAATTGTCCGTCTGTAATAATTTAACAAATTAATTGTTTTATTAGTTAGAAGCATATGATAATGGACAATGTCCTTCCGTAACAATTTTTAACAAAGCGTAAAACTCTGAGAAAAGATAATAGCATTTAGAGTGGTTGGTAACAACCCATTTATGTAACTCAATGGCCATTTTTATACAGTATTATTATAGACAATCCATTTGTCAAACTAAAAAAAAACTAAAAACATTCAAAACTAAATGCTTTTCGCTGCCTTTGAACAATAAATATCAAACAAAAGTACTGGTCATTTGGGGTTTTTACTTTAATTTGTGGAGCACCAACTACCAAAGTATGATTACCGAAGCTAAGTTGTATCAAATGCTCTTATATTGTTAGATTTGGCGTTTTAAATCCCTCTGCTAGTTTGCGAAAGATAATACTCTGATTATTTGTGGTCAATACCTAGATTTGGTATCATCAACTACAGATAGTCTGACGGGGCGTTGATGATTTTAAACACACAATTTGCCCTGTTTGATTCTCATTAATCATTTCGGCAATATCTACGCACATATTCTTTTCGGGGCTAGAAAAACATTTTTACCTTTAAGGTAGCACAAAATCATAGAATGCTGAAAATATCCTTTTTTTTTTTTCTTTGCTATTTGTGTTTTGAGTGGCACCAACAAAACACAATTTAACCATTTTTGAAATATAATTCAACATTGGTTAGAATAGATACAATATTACCGAATTGTACGAATAGATACAAATATTAGCGAAAGTTCTTCTTTTCAAAAAGAATATTTATTTTTTTCCAGGGAGTAAAAGTTTTTTATAACTGTAATGCAAAGACCTAGGGAAAATATTGATAGAAATCACTACAAACAGTTAGAGAGTATGAAATTTCAAAGTTTCTGTACATGTGCATGTACAAATATACTAATTTCATTAAATTTTTTACGCATGGGTCAGCCGACGTCCTGGCATAGGGGTAGCGCGTCTTCTTCGTGATCTAGGCTTCCTGGGTTCGAGTCCCGGTTTGGGTATGGTTGTTCTTCATCTGTGAGATGTGTGAATGTGCACAACTGTAAAAAGGGGTTGTGCAAGCGAATGTGATGCGTGAGTAGCTCAGACGTATTCTTGGCCCTTGTTGGCGCTACTAAAACAAGAGACGCTCCCTTGGCTTAAAATCGCTGGCTTCGTCAGCGAACTTGTCCATGGCAAGTACCATTATAAACAAAAACGCTTGGGTCAGTTTTAGTTGCAGAAAACTGGATTTTTTTTTTTTTTTTTTTTTTCATTTAAGTGTGTCAAATCTTTTATTAAACATAATCAATATAACTGGGGAACAGTATAAAAATCAAGATTTCGTAATTTTCCCTCAGTATATTTATTTACTAAAACAACATATATTATAATTCTTAAAGTCATTTAAATAGTTTTTCCAACTCTAAATACTTACTTATCTCTAACAATTTAGAAATTAGCTATTAAACCACAATAGGATAAGACATTATATATTGCATTATAAGATAAATGTTTAAATAACATAAATAAATAAATTTTGTTATTACATATATTTAATATAATTATTTTAGCAAATAATCTTATTTTTCCAACAATGGAGTAGTTTTAACCACATTATGTGTACAAAAATGTATACATACGTTTGAATAACTACTAGATAAGCAGTTAGTAATATTTAATCAAATCGTTAAAAGGGATTAAACTAATAGTTTAAAGATTCATAATAAATAAAAGAGTAATACCTAACAGAATTAATGCACTAACTAATTTGGGTTATGAATTGATTAAAAGTTTAATCTCGACGGGGGGGGGGGGTACAAAGACGGTGAGAAAGTACTGACTTCTTCTTGAGGAATAATAAATAAAAATGTAAAAAAATAGAAAACAAAATTTAAATTTAAAAAAATTTTATATTTATAAGAGCATTTTTAAAACATATTTTTAATATCGTGTTCACACATAACTATCATTTCAAAAATGTTTTTACAGACCTCGTAGAGATCTAAACTTGTGCAGATTCTCATGAATGTTATCGAAATCTCCAAACAAAATTTTTGACGAGAAGTTATTTTTCTTTTTAAACTTCATACACAAGAAAAAGGAGGGGGGGGGGGAATCGGTAAATATTTTGATAATCATCGACTTCTTTTTTTTTTTCCATCTTGTTCTTCAGTTGCATAACAGTCATATCTGCTGAACATTGATCATCTGCGATAAAATGCTCGAATAACTGTCAGTTGATTAATCAATTTTTAAAAAATAGATGAACATTTTGATAACTATTACTGAGTTGCCGTGATTTGACTTCATGCGTAATGGTATCACATGACATCCATATGCGTTTCTGTCTGTAGAAATCTTTCTATTCCTGGAAATGGACTAATTAGCGGATCTTCAATATCCAATGAAAAAATCTGTGACGATAAAAAATCCATGCAATGACCTTTTGAAAGCTGAGAAAATGAGCAATGATGAATGTCATAATTATTAATTTAATACGTCACTTAAAACTGAGCAAATGCATCAGTCAGGATTTCTACAGATACCAATCTGTCGGAGACAGAGAAAAATATATCATCATATACACTGCTAAAAGTGATCAAGTTAGAAGAAGAAAAAATGAGTTGATGTTTTTTTGTTATTTTAAAATGTCATATCTGTTACAGAAAAAAATTGTGCATATCAAGATATGTACAGTGTATATTGCATACTGACGATACATGGGTTTAGGTATTTTTTTTTCTAATGGAGAGATGACACTTTAAAACAAAATGAATAATACATTAATTTTTACTTTCTTGCTTACGAAGTATAGAGAAAATATTGTAATCGACAAAAAAAATAAATAAATAAACTCGATAATTTAAGGAATTACCAGATTTCAGTCCTCCTTGAAACCGAATAACACATGTTTAACATAATAAACACCATAACTGAAAAATTCTTTAAAATTTGGTACATGGAATTAAGATAAAATTTACGGATTTTTCATGAATTCTGAAGGAAATCCAATCAAAAATCTTATAATGTGAAACAACATTTGACTAGTTATTGTAAGAGGGGGCTTCATAATGCAATGTTTAGGGTCACAAAATACTTAAACCTACCAGAAACGCAATCAATTATTGATAAAACATTGAAAACAGTTTGAGTGCAACAATAATACACATTGTTAAAAATGACATAAAAAATATTTCTTAAAAAATGCATGAAAAAGCTAATATTATCAAAAAGATGATTTACTGAATTTTAAAATGTCATAAAAGTTATTCTTTGGAATTGTATTTTTGTATTTTATCGCGGTAAAATGTCAGAATCTCTTTTGATTTTTTAACTAATTAAGATTTCAGAAAAATCGTTCAGAGATGTATAATTTTGCGTTCCAAAATATATTTGTACCAAATTTAGTAGTTCGATAGTAATAGAATAATGGTATGACTTGTGAGCAACCAATATACACACAGAGAAATAACTTTTTTCCTGTCCTTTGGACTGATTTTTGCATACTGGCTGTATTAGAGTGACCTTTGAATTTAATGAAAAGAGGGGGCGGAGAATTCTTTTGTGACCAATTCTTTTAAAAATTAAATCAATTTACATTCATGCAAAGTTTTATTAGCTTCATTAGTGAAATGCTCATAAATATGGAATTTTTTAATCCATATTTTACTCATTTCCCAGTTACTAAATTTTTGATATTTTGAACAGTTGTGTGTTTTTTGAGACAATACAATATTTTAGTATTTTTGTCGGAGATTTGGGTAGATCTGAAATGCTCAGATTCATCAAAATATTGAGATCGAGTTCTTCGACAATTAGAAGGTTTTTGATTTTTACTTCCAATAATAAAAACATAATCTCACCGATCTTTAATCTAACTTGCCTTTTCATTATAATGCACATGATTTTTTTTTGTTGTTGTTGAATGACAAAAGTAAATAGCACAACTTTTTTTAACCGTAACTCTGAAGAAATTAGGTCATCGACATAAGGCTTATCTTAAGGCATTATATTATTATTAATTTTATTTGTTGTATACTAAATTACCAATGAATAAATAAATTACTTTTAGATTTAAAAATTTGATGGCCTACATAGAGATAAAAACAAACTTATAATCTCTCATGATTTTGTATAAACTGACGGAAACTACGAGAAGTACCATAATTAAATGTTGTAATTACTTTCATTTTATTTGTTTCTAACCAAAATATGCCATTTTTAATAGGACCCAAACTGTACGGCAAAGCCATTGCACACCGAGATCTCGACACACGATATGCCAACACCAAGAAAAAAATAGTGCTCATTCATAATTTTTACAGAGCAAGAGTCAATCCACCGGCTAAGAACATGCTAGAAATGGTAAGTTCTATACACTCTTTCATTACAATTTTCTTTTTACTTTCTCAAGTACGAAATATGCAAAGACAAAGCGGAGGTTGCCGACACTAAGTTTTAAAACTTCAGAACGCCAATTTTTCTGTCTACTGAAATAGATATAATAGATAATGTATCTCTGTACATTGCAACTACTTTGTTTATCTTTGTGTCTGCAATGTCCATACAAATTTATCGCACTTGTCAGGAAATCAAGGCGTGCAGGTTGTAGTAATGACGGCTTAATGCATCTCGAAGCCCGCATTTAAAATATTTAAATAGAAAAAAAGTTATTTAATATTTTTATGTTGTTTTGAGTGATTTTTCGCACTATTTGTCCGTAATAACGTTTTTAATGATCGCAGAGAAAAAGACCTGATGCTAATCTGGACAAGGAAAAAAAAAATGTTGATCTGAAGATACTTGTTACCGCCATCTGGCCTAATATTCGATACCTTGTAATTTAAAATAAAAAACTATTTTTCCCGAAAAATTTGAAGAATTAAAATTATAATTCCAGTATCTAATATTCTAATTTTGTTATCTTTTCTTCCCAATTTTTTTAGAGCTTTATTTAAACATTTTCTGACTTAAAACAAGAGTAATCAATATAATATTTATCATCGATTAATCGTTTTTTTTTCTTTCTGAATTCAAATATCTTCTTCTTTAATCCAGTAAAAGGTTTTATTTCTTCGCTAATTTGGCAAGATGCCAAATTAGGGTGCCAAGAATCCTGAAGATTGTTTTTATATAACAAATTGCAGCAAACATTTAAATTTCATTGATTATTTTTTAAGCACGTCTTCATTTCTTAGTTATTTTCGATTTTTGTCGTCTGAAGTTTATCAAACCACATAATTGCTACAAATAAAAAATAAACCTGCAAAAATCAATATTATATTTCTAATTCGGTTTCATAATTTCATTTTGTGCTATTCGGATTTCGCTGAAATTTATTATGATACGAGCAACATCGTACGGGCTTTAGTAGTAATTTTAATATTTCTGATAGTTTAATGCTCTAAGCCTTAATTTTATTATTTTTTTTTTCATTTAATAAGTTACCTGTCTTTGAGACATCACATTCTCAGAAAAAAAAAAGGAAAATAAAAATAATTTGATGGTCAGGGCTCTCGAGTGGTCTAAAATACTACTGGCCCATGCCCATCTTTCTTTTTTTTTATTTTTGTCAAAAAAGAAAGTTTTTAGCACTCACTTAGGCAGGGAACGTGGCCAAAGTATGGGTAGTTTCATACCCTTGAGTGGTGTTGTCATTCGTCCAATTTTTTTAGCAGATAAATAAGGTAAAGGACGTAAGAAATAATGATAAAATCCTTGGCCAAAACAATCCAATTCGTAAAAAAATTATTCTTGTCAAAATACTAGTTAAGAACTGGATTTAGTCCAATTAGGTCACTTGAAATCCAATAGATGAATATATTAGATTATCAAAACGATTTGCCCCTTTGCTGCTCATAATTTATAAAATTTTCCAGCTTTCTTTATACATAGAGTATGCTTAGATTTTAAATATTTTTTCCTTATTTTCAGTAGCTGCTTATGTCTACTAATAATAAAGGCGAATATGTCTATCTTTTGGCGCTCTGCAAACCGTTTGACTGAGATAAACTATTTTGGCACAGATTAGTTTTGTTTGGTTTAGTTTAGTTACATTAACGTTCTTCTTTAAAGCAACACTAAGGCTATTTTGGAATGGACCCCTTAATTTTAAACTGTGGTCAGTTGACGAGGACGACGCCTCAGTTGGTACCCTACTCTCCAAACTTCCACAACACACCAGCTGACTTTTGGCGCAGATATATACTTTGGAGAGCTGACATGGGCGTCTCAAAGAAATTTTTTAAAGTATTGTTTAAAGTTTTAATTAATTAAAAAATGAAGCGAAATTTTAATATTTTCCCTTGATAATTTCCGAACATGTTTGTGCATTGGAATGATTTGTACACACTCGTAAAATTTTGAAAAAAAAAATGTCGTTTTTGTTGATATGAATTTAACTGTCAAGCAATTTCTTCTTGAATTTCGACATTTCTTTAAAAATATTTTTGCATAATTTTCAACAATACTTATATAGTAGCAATGTAATTAAAATCGTTTTTACTGTTTAATCAAATATATAACCCCGGATATTTTTTTTCTTTTCTTTTTTTTGCACTGTGATATCGTTGGACTTTGCTCCATAATAAATATAATTTTGAAACATGCCCATTTTTTATTATGAATCTATTTCTCTTTATATCCTAATGCTGAATCTATTTCAAATTTGTGACAATACTATAAAAAAAACCAGATTATTTATTAATTCGTCTATAAATGGACGCGATAGCTCAAATTGCAATGAGCTAGAGGAATGAAATTGAATATCCGGCCTTGAAATCAATATTTCAGATATTTTTGTCCAAATTCTTTTTTAAATTTACTCTCTTTAGTTTAACTCTTCCTTCACGTCATCTTAATAAGACAATAAAGATATGTCTCATTTTCACTAAATTTTGTTGTTGCTGTTGTTTTTTATGGCACTTGTCATACAAGCCAATTTAGACATGATCATTGTTTCTAAGTATCTCTAGTAATAAGAATTGTGGATATGCCTTTAAGTATTTAAAAGAGGAGAAAAGGTTTCTTCGAGTTGCAAATTCATAACATTTTATACTAGAGAAAAATATATGAATATCTGGGTATTGATTGGTTTCAAATTTAATATTCCATAAAATAAGTTTTTTAATGAACTGTATTCTTTATTATTTTTTTAATGTTCTTCTAGAGTTGGCACAAAGGGGCTCAAGAAGCAGCTCAGAAGTGGGCGGGTGCTTGCCAATTCCTTGTTCATGATAAACCAATCAGCAGATGGTTAGAAGGTAAGCAAATCAAATCGCTATAACAATAGATCACTAAGAATGAATAAGATATTGTTACCACCAGAACAATCATTGATCAGAATTAGGGATTGCAATACCGGACAAAGATTTCAATACCGGTATTCGGTATTTTTTAGATCTTAATACCGGGATACCGGTTTTAATACCGGTATTAGAAATTTTAGAAAAAGAAAGAAACCACAGGTGTTTTTTCGTTTTATTTACCAGTTTTATAAGAGAGTGTAAATATCACAAAAAATAATATATAACGTATAAATTATAACACTATATGAAGAATCACAAAAAAGTAAAGGAACAACTTATTCATTTAAATCACAATAAAAGTGTAAATATCACTATTCAGTCTGTGGTACTATTACAAATTTTTGAAATGTGATCTTAAAAAACATAATGCATCAATTGTACTGTCATTAAGCCTGAAAAGTAATTTTGTGTAAGAATTACCAGCTGTCGAAAACGCTCGTTAGACATCTACGCTAGTTCGTGATAGTGTTAGCAATGCGTATATATTTTTTCCAAGTATTCACCTCTAAATCCCTCATCTTCAAATAAATCAATTTCTGGTCGGATGGTTTTGAATATAGCTGATTTTTGTATTGCATTTTGGTTCGTTGAATTTTTTTTTTTTATTTATAGCTAATTCTAATTTTTGTTCAAGAGACAATTCCTTTTCACTATCGACATTAGTGTCATCATAATCTTCGATACCTGAACCGAATTCTTCTGAATGTGGATAGGTTTGTGGGTAAAAAAATTTAAGAAAATTTACTATAAACTTAATCAGATTTGAATTGATTCTTTTCTTTTCTTCTTTTTCTTTTTCATTTTTAAAATCATTATAATTATGTAAATACCATAAGACATTTTCTATTTCGGTATGCCTTTCTTCTGTGCGATTTTTCTATATAATATATAATTCTTCAAATAGTGATTTGTGATGTTCTTTCATGACTGCAACATGAAATGTATTGTTGCATTAGCTGTTAATAAATTAAAATCTCTCCGACATAATGCCTCTATAGTCAGTTTTATTGGATGTAGAGTTGATATAGTTCTGGATATTAAGTCGAATTCACTATCTGAAAAATTAATTTATAGGTTTAAGTCGATTATTGCTTTTTCGATTGGATTTCTAAATTTCAAAAATTGTTCCATCATTAGGAGTAAACTGTTCCAACGTGTCTTAGAATCTATTATTAACATATATTCTGTATTATTTTCAGTTAGTATATATTTTTGTAAGATGGCATTTTTTGTAGGGGAACGTTTAATTATCTTAACAATTTCTCAAACTTTATAAATTATAGGAAACAATTCTTGATGGGTTAATATTTCATCCTCATTAGCAATATCTTCTTCAACAATTACATTGTCAATATCACTCTCACTCTTACTCTCTTCAAAGTCGGAATCTGAAGTTTCTATATCCACAGTATTTGGATTCTTCTGTTCTTTATTGTTTTTGGTATAATACATCTATTACTCCTAATTGAATTCCATGAGCATAGCACAATTGCTGATTTGCACCAATCAACTTTCCAACTTTTTTCATAACTGTTGCTTCCTTAGTCGTTATGGATACAATATCTTCTTTCAGGGACAATCCATGTTTCGCTAATTTAGATTTAAGCAATTAATTAAGCATTAATTAGCTAATTAATTTCGCGCGTTAGGGAGACATAAAAACGTATACTATTTTGCTATGTCGGCGATCCCTGAACATATAGTGGAAACAATTTTAAAAATTTCTAATAAATACCGAAATACCGGTATTTAAACTTGTGAATACCGGTATTACAAAATTGTGCAAATGGCTCAAAATACCGGTATTCGGTATTCCGGTATACCGGTATTGCAATCCCTAATCAGAATAAATCGCATCAAGATCCCGAGATCAATCATCTCAGAAGAAGGATTGTTCAAATTAATTACTCGTTGAATTACATTCGAACAATTGAAAAATAGCAGCAAATGAAAAATGATATCAAAAGTTATTGCCTTAGTGCAAATGGGTTCTAACTTCTCTAGAGTTCTTAGGAAATCGCGATGACTTAATGCCAGAAAACCCTTTTCGGGACTTAAGGTTAAAGGGTTCCAAACGCGATCATGGTAATTAAATTCAGCATTGAACTAATATTTCTTGAACAGGCACTGTATTTACTCACATTATCTTACAACGATTCAAAATTATGAGATTCATCTGAAAGGAGCACATATATGTGTGTATGTGTAACAGATAATTTTTCGAGTAGAATCGTGGCCGAAGTCAGTTTAGTTTAGTTATACTAACATCCCGTTGTAAAGCAACACTAGGGCTATTTTGGGACAGACCTCGTAGTTTTGACCCACGGTCAGATGACGAGGACGACACCTGAGCTGGCAACAGGTTACGGGGCAATTAATGGCGAAATAAGAAAGTTACAAAATAAAACACTCAAAAAATAAAGGTGATCGCCCAAAAAGTCCGTTTAGAAAATTGCACCATATACTATTATAAAAACACAGAAAAATGTTTCTCGGAGTTATCTGTAAAATTGATGGAGATATTTGTGATTAAAATTATGTTAAAATAATAAATTTTCTATGACTGGAAAAATGCCTCATCCTAAAATTGAAAAAAGTTTTCTCCTATATTATTATATAGTTTTTCGAAATACTGGCGAAATGAAATGTAAGCAACGAAGAAAATAAACAAAAAGAGTTTTTAAAAAATCTGTAAAACGCACGTGGATAGGAGTATCTGAGCATGCATTGTTCAATTTTTTCTGTCAGTTGCAGATAACTCCATGAAACTTTTCCCAGAATTTTTATAATGATATAACATATATTTTTCAAACTAGATTTTTTGCCTGATGTCTACTTTTTTAGTTATTTTTTGCATTTTCCTTATTTAACCCCTATTTCGCTGTAACTTGTCTCAATAAATTCAGCACAGTCACTTTATCATAGGTGTACATTATTTCTCTGGCTATACGAGACTTTGTTGAGAATTAAAATGGCTTAAAAGCACTTACGATCATCGTGTATATAATACAATGCTCCACAAACTTTTAAAACTTTTAGCGATTTCTAGGAGGGGGGGGAGGCAAAAAACCATATTATTCACTGGCCGCAATTTCCTTTCGTTACGTTTCTAGATCCTTGTTAAAACTTCTTCAAGTAAGCACATTTGAAAAAAAAAATAAAGCTCAATAAAATTGCTTGTGTTTTGTAAAAAAAAAAAAAAAAAAATTATGACTCGGCGTTTTATAAAAAAAATTGGACAGTAAAACTCACACATGCATGTTTACATTGACAGCGGGAGTTGAAAATTTTAATCAATAAATCAATGACCGAATAAATTGGATTAATAGCCACAAGATCTCGATGAGTTCATGGAGTCTACCAACTGCTCCCATTTTTATCCCATAGAAAACATAGTATTGGAATAGATAATAAACTAACTTTCTTAATTAGTAATAATTAAGAAACTAATCTGCATCAATTATATTATATATTCCCTTATTATTTTGCAGATTATGGATCATGTGGCCAAAATATTTTTGTCTCAAACGTAGAAGTAGACTGGATGTTTGTAGCTAAGGCTTGGTTCATGGAAAATCAAAATTTCACTTACGGAAGTACTAACAACAATGTT
Organism: Argiope bruennichi; assembly: GCF_947563725.1. Classification (NCBI taxonomy): domain Eukaryota; kingdom Metazoa; phylum Arthropoda; class Arachnida; order Araneae; family Araneidae; genus Argiope; species Argiope bruennichi. Next base: position 76,388,692 of record NC_079160.1, read on the forward strand.
ACCATTGTTGGACATTATACGCAGGTAATAATTAAAATGGCAGTTGAATATATTTAGAGTCAATGATGTTTGGTTTTTAAATTATTCTTTAGCTTTCTTTCTTCACATTCCTATTTCTTCAAAAAAAAAAAACATTTAAGAAGGAAAATGACAGAAAATGTCTTTCTTATCTGGTTTTTACTTTCTCGTATATATAGCATAGAAAAAGTATAGCGATCGTCAAAAGATTCAAACTCGAGATTTTGACGAATCTCCAATTTTAGACGCCCCTGAGTTCAAAAAACACATTTTTAGAAAATGTCAGCCTGTCTGTTTGTCTATGATAAAGATAACTCATAAAACGCTTTGATTTGGACGTATGAAATTTGGTCTTTACACCAAATTTAGGAGTAAAATCTGTTCCGAAGTCCGTCTGTCCGGTTGTTCGAATATAATTTAACACGATAACTAGAAGGCAAAGAGAGCAAGACAGATAAGATTCGGTACACAGATTTAACATCTATTGTGTAGATATATGACAAATTTTGAGCCAAATCCAACTAAGGTTGACTGTCTGTCTGTACTTTCAGAAATAAGCAAACGCGATAGTTCAAAAACGCAGTAACTTAAATATATCAAATTTGGTATGAGAATCTGTGACTGCAAGTGCAGTTATGCGCCATTTTTTTAAATTTAAATCGGTTAAGAAAAGCATGTCTAAAACAGAAATTTGATTTTTAGATACTTTTAACTTCCAGCGATTAATCGCCAAATAACTCGCCAAGTACCACACGATAGATGCAGTAAAAATGCTGCTTAATAAAAATAAAGTTCACGCCAAAAGTTAATATTTCGTAACTATTGTACACCAGTGCCATGTAAGGCGTTCTCTGGCATGACGAATTTATTAGAGAGTATATGAGAAGGTTTTTGGAAACTACTCCCGCTGGTTTATCTATACAGAATTTCTTTAAAATACTTTCTATAGATCTTGTTAGCTGAAATTAAATATCAGTTCTAATCTTTGCTAGTGTCGATTAATGTTTATAATCTTTTATATACTTTTTTTTTGTTGTTGTTGTTCATTAGATGGTGTGGTACAATAGCCATCGAGTTGGCTGTGGTTTCAAATACTGCAGCAAGGATGTCGTAAGCAAGCCATTTTTCAACTATGTTTGTAATTATTGTCCTATGTAAGTAGCTCAAATTATTCAATCCACTTATTATTTTTGATTTGAATCAAAGCTTATAGATCTTGTTCTTAAGAAAAACATGTCTTATTGAAAACTGTAAAAAACTTCTCACACTTCTTTCAAGAAACTGAATTAAAAGGACGAATAAATAAAAAGGGGTATGCTTGAAATGTCAATAAATATACAAATGCAATGACACTAATGCAAATTTATTTCAAAGTTTTTGTTTAAAAATGATACTATTATATATTTACTTATACCAAAACTAAATTTTTGTCATATATTATGGTTTTCAGAAACTGGATTATCTAAATTTTTTTTCACCTAAATTTTAAAAATTCCAATTTTATCTTTCAATAATATGTTTCAGATTTTTGAGACATTAAAGAAAAAGAGCAAATTGCAATGAATTTAAAGAGAGAGAGAGAGAGACGCAGATAGGAATATTAAAAAAAAGAGAAGCAAATGGGAATATTTTTAAAAAAAAGGGGGGGGGACAAGAATATTTAAAATAAAAAGAGGAGTAAATAGGAATATTTAAAATAAATAGAGGAGTAAATAGAAATATTAAAAAAGAGAGAGAGAGAGAAGCAAGCAGAAATGTTTAAAATAAATAGAGGAGCAAATAGGAATATTTAAAATAAATAGAGGAGCAAATAGGAATATTTTTTATAAAAAAAGAAGAGCAAATAAGAATATTTTAAAAGAAAAAAGGAACAAATAGGAATATTAAAAAAAAAAAAAAAGAGCAAATAGTAGTATTTAAAAGAGAGAGAGAGAAAAGCAAACAGGAAAGCAATGTGAGTTCTCAAAGACTCGGGAATTCGACTATGATATACAAACCGGTTCGGGTAAAATAGCCCTGAACTGACCCCTTGACCCTTCTATTATCCGTTCCCTACCCTCCAGTTATGGAAAATGTGCAGGTGCTTTACTCTTTCTAAATCCTTCATTTTGAAATGGAGGTAGGGAAAAAAAGTTATCTCCTCTGCTTTCTCAAAAAAAAAAAAAAAAAAAAAAATTGAAATAGAAGCGAATAAAATGAAGTAGAAATTTTAATAAGCGAGAAAATAAGAAAATAATAATGAGGCGGAAATTTTCAAATTTTTTGAAAAGGGGGAAAACAAAGTAATAACCAAAGTTTTACATCGTTTGTATTGTGTAAACTATACAAATTTTAGCAACTGTATGTTAGCGACTGTTATTAGCAACTGTTAGCAACTGTAATTATAAAGTATTGTAAACTATACAATACTTTATAATTACAGTTGCTAACGACATATAAAAGAGAAATATATAACCGATATGTTTAAACTATATCTTTATTTCTGATACAGAAAATTATTCTGGCATCCATAGCGATTTATGCACCGTTTTGAATTTTGAAAAAGGAAATATTTTACTTTTATAACCAATGTGAAGATTTCCCAATCAGAATAAAATATTCATCAAAAGCGTATATACATTTTTTTTCATTAATATTTCTCCTATTTTTTCGATAATAATCTGATTGATAAAAAAATTTCGAAAAATGATGCGGTAAGCATATATATTTTATAAGAACATTAACAATGAATTTATATTCATAAATAATACTTTTTTTTCTTTAGTGGCAATCATCCAAAGCGTCTGGGAAGACCTTACGCTGCTGGGAAACCTTGCGAAAAGTGCCCAGGCCATTGTAAATATAAGAAATTATGCAGTAAGTAATTTCTGTCCGAAAGTCAGAAATAATAATAATAAAAAAATTCTCTCTGCAAGCTGGAAGGCAAATGTAGATTCTTTTACATCTAAGTTACTATCTAGAACATAAATTGTTTATATTTGAAACAGTCAAAATTAGAGCTTGAAAATCACTTTTCAGCCCCTAATTTCTAAGATATTGCAGTTATTAAAAAACTTTTAATACAAAAGATGTTCATTTTAATGAGGCGCTAATTTGGCTAATAGGATTTATTTTTCTATTCTTAAATCTTAAAAAAGTTATAGCGAAATGCAAATTTCACCCCACCACCACCATTTCCAACCCCTTTGAGCTCCAAAAAAAAAAAAAAAAAAATCCAAACAAAATTACTCTATTTTTCTATTTACAAGATAACACGGGCAAAGTGTTATATGTATATAGATAGATATAAACTTTTGAACGAAGGGTGGTTTTGGGTTGTAGAGACCATGATCGGTGAAGACCTGAAGAAATTTTCCCAAAGTCTTGTCATGAGAACCATTGCAATAGGTAATCTTCCCATAGGCATCTACCTAATAAAGGTTCAGATGCTATCACACAAAAAAATCTTAAATGTTTTAGAAATAATAACGAAATCAAATTTCGAAAACTAAATTATTTACATATTTCAATGTGTATAATTGAATTCTTTTAAATAATTGCCCAACACTTTCATTAAAAGGAATCGGAAAAATACGCAATTATGCAATATTTCCTAGAATCCTCCGCTAATATTCTTTAAAGCAGAAAACTATTTTTTTTCCGTCATTTTGTATTGTACCTTTATGAACTTCAGAAGCTTGCTTCATTAACTTCGTAAATAAGTGAAGAGAGGAGGAAAAAATTAATTATTTCTCAAAATTGCTTTCATCTAGTGATATAATGTCACCCTCAAGTAGAGCTATCTAATAGTTAATTGCAGAAATGGACAGTGTATGAAGACTTAAGTATCCTTTAAAATCAGCGAGAGTAGTTTTCTCAAAACTTTCTCGCACTCTTTCCAAATTAGCCTACAGATCATTTCATGTTTTCATACTAGACCACACTGATCTAGTTTTTCAAGAGCGTGTGGTTTAATTTTTTTACCTTTTGACTACCTGTGTCATGAGGCAGTGGCTCTATCAAATTTTAGGACAGAATATGTAGATTATGTAAATGTTTTACATTTTTTTTATCATTTTGCTTATCTTTAAAAAACTTAAATTTTTTATATCCGAGTTGCTAAATCCATTTACCATGCAAGTAAACATAAATTAAATGTTTTGTTATATTAATTAGTTATATAGAGGAGGTAAAAGGACCTCTAGATCTTATTATTTTCTCTTTTAAGTAGTATAGAGAAAGTTTAGTAATCGTTAAAAATTTGACCTCGAGATTTGGACGAATCCCCACATTTTTTTAATTATATTATATTATATATTTATACTAGGATTTTTTAAATATTTCTCCTTTAATCTTGAGTATGAATTATATCATCTTGATTTATTTCACACACAAAAAAAAAAAAATCACGCAAAGAAAGGTTAAACCTTATTTGTAACCGTTCTATTGATTTTACCATTTCATTTGCTACTCTAATTGTAAATTATCTTTACTTCAATTCCGGAACCTTTTGGTTACCTGTTTGATATCTTGCCGTTGGATACTACTAGGTACAGTAGTATCCAACGTTGACACTACTAGGTGCGTTAGTATCCAATGTTGATACTACTACTTGCCGTTGATACTACTAGGTACAGTAGTATCCAACGTTGACACTACTAGGTGCGTTAGTATCCAATGTTGATACTACTACTTGCCGTTGATACTACTAGGTACAGTAGTATCCAACGTTGACACTACTAGGTGCGTTAGTATCCAATGTTGATACTACTACTTACCGTTGATACTACTAGGTACAGTAGTATCCAACGTTGACACTACTAGGTGCGTTAGTATCCAATGTTGATACTACTACTTGCCGTTGATACTACTAGGTACAGTAGTATCAAACAGGTAAGCAAAGAACCCTGAGTTCAAACAAACATATTTTTTGGAAATTGTCCATCTATTTGTGATAAAGATAACTCAAAAGCACTTTTAACTAGACGAATGAAATTTGATATATGGTTTCTATATCAAATTTGTAAATTTCTGTCAAATTTTGAGCTAACTCCGCTCTTTAGATAACTACAAAACGAAGAGATTTGGATAGTTAAAATTCTATACACAGTCGTCGAACATATAAAATAGTCTATAATCTAGACACCTAACAAATTTTAAGCCAAATCCAACGAAGAATTGACGGTCTGTCAGTCTGTACTTTCACAAACATGTAAACGCAATAATTCAAAGACGCAATGACCTAAATATATCAAATTTGGTATGTGGTTCTATGACTACAAGTATAATTTTGTGTCGAATTTTGTTACAATCTATTGGGAAAAACGTGTCTTAAACAAATATTCGATTCTCTGAATTTTTACGTCCGCTATTGATAAAATGACAAGGATTAATCATCAAAAAACTCGCCAAGGACGACATGATAGGTTCAGTAAAAATGTTAAATTCCTGCCAAAGTTTGGTCTTTGGTAATGGCTTTCAATGCCCAACGCCATCAAGGCGTTCTCTGAGATAACATCTTTAGAGAGTATGCAAGAAAGTTTATTAGAGAGTATGCAATTAGAAAGTATGTTTGTATAGAGTATGTAATTAGAGATATGTATGTAGAGAATTAGAGAGTTATGTTTATTAGAGAATATGCAAGTAAGTTTTGGAAAGACCAATATCGCAGGTATTGTCTAAGGTCCATACAGTGTTTAATCTGTTCTGTTCTTTCTAAACACTTGCATATCAAGTAGAATTTACCAAATAATTCAAATCGTATTTCCAGTAACCAGTTGTTATTTCGTGATGCTTCAAGCCGAAAAGGAAAAACAAATGCACATTTACTTTTATTTGAAATTGAATTAATTTATTTTTAAAACACTAAAAGTTGTCAACTTTTTTTTTACAGCAAACAGTTGCCCATATTCGGATTTGTGGGTCAATTGCGTCGATCTCAACTCAACATGGCATTCCTGGCTATGCAATGAAACAGAAAATGCTAAACACAAAGCATGCCAAGCTACTTGTAAGTGTCCCAACGCTATCAGGTGAACGCTTCTGCTGTTTCTGAAACGTGGAAATTATTTTCGAGGAGAATTCGATGTCTTCAAACATCTACAACAACCTCATCGCAAAATTCTTTGTAATTGCTTTGTAACACTTTCATACCATCTTTTTCTTGAAACTTCAAAGCCTTCCTATTCGCTCTAGAATATTGTGAGTTTTAAAACTCAGTAGCTGTCTTATGATGGATAACTACACTTAATTATTGATTTGTATGATGTTTGATTTATTTATAAAACGTTTGAATAATGTGGTTGAACACCATATACACTGCAAGTGACTTTTAAGTTATCAAAACTGTACAAAGGTTAATATGTAAAAAAAAAAAAACCCCTGAAATATTTTAGAGTTGTTTGTTTTTATATCATTTTTCGAGTCGATATAAATATAATTAAATATTTCTTATTGTTGTTACTTAGATAACAAAGAAGTGATCTTGCTGAATTTTATAAATATATACTTAAGAATTGATTCTCCATTTTAAAAAATGCATAAAAATGTTATTTTAATTGTTCAGATTTGTTAATTTATTACTCATTTTAATTAGACCCTATTAGCGCAAAGTTCTCATACATTCTCATTTTGATATACTTAACAATATTTTACGGCAATCAGAATATCGAACACTTCCATAAAGACACGTATAATAAATACAAATAAGGCTAATAGAATATATGGAACATGGATTGAAATTCCCTGGCAATTTCAACAATTCAGTTACTGTTTTTAAAAATAATTTACAATGTAAATAAAGAGTACGCTGTTTAAAATTGCATGCTGTGCAAGTATTTTAAAAAGTTCAGCATGTTGGAAGTGGAGCAAATTTTGATCACCGACAGTATCTTCGATACAAATTTTTTTTTTTTGTTTGTTTGTTTTGTTTTTTTTTAAAGATATATTTGCAATTCTTCAGTATTTAAAAAAAATGTACATACAATTATCAGAAATGTATATGTATGATAATGATGGCAAGTGGAAAATAAATAAATGGATATTTTGTTAAAATTGTATTTATTTCACCTATTTACTAAATGAAATTCATGAATCTAAAATTGTTGACATAATTAAATAAATATAACGGGAAAATCAGCTGGACGTAGAAGTTGATTAGTATTTAATGCAGCAAAAGCTATGTAAAAATAGGAAAAATAATTATCTATTCTTATCAATTTGAATTTTTTTTTTCTTCTTCTTATCCGAGATAAGTAAAAAAAAAATGCAAATATTCTTTTTGTATCTCTCATTCGTGTTTAAAAACAGACAATTTGCAACTTAAGAAGTCGATTGCTCATGCGATATGATACCGAAAAGAATAACGGATTTTATGAACTAGATTAAGATTTTCAACCGAAATTGATTTTCTTCATAACTGTGTCGATAAACAGAAGAGATAAGGGATTGTCATTTTGTCACTTCTCTTCAAGTACGATAGTTCTTTAAAAAAAAAATCTCTCTTTTTTTTTTTTCTTTTCATCTTTAAATAATTTATTAAAAAACAGTTTTTGCAAACACACTTTTATTAGTAGAGCAATATTTAAGAAAAGAAGAGTTGAATGTATTTCTACTTTTAAGTAATTAATTTATAAATTATTATTATAAATATTACGAAATCTTATAATTAAATTTTTTTCAAATTCTCAACCAGGAGAAGACATCACTAATACGGAATCAAATTTTAATTAAATTAAGCTATAAATTGATGATTAAATTCTGAAAATATTAAAATGTGTTGTCATCAAAAATATGCAAATTTACAAAATTTCAAAACTCTAGAATGCTAGGAAATGATTTAAAATATCCTATTATTAAAAACATGAAATGTCAAAATGAATAAACATGCGTATAAAAGACGGGATTTTTTTGTTTACCTTTTATGGTTAACATTCCTTATATATTTTTATTTATTTAAGCAAAATCCCTTTATTTTTTTGTTTAATACTGAAAGAATTCTAATATTAAAAATTAATATTTTGCTCATGAGAAGTTTGAAATAATTTGAAAATTTTAATATGTTATTTCTAGTAATAATAAAATACTTATGAAATAGTTTCTGGTTTAGTTATATTATTTAGGTTTTAGTTAAACATCGTACAATATTTTCAGACAACATAATGGTTAAAAGAGGAAAAAAACTAGCAAAATTATTTTTATTTTTCGAGAGTGGTAAAAAAATCTGATAATAATTGTAAAGAGAAATAAGTCTAATATCTTATTCTTAGTTGATTTAAGAATTCCACAGCGAAACTTGAACTATACGAGTATATCAACAAATAAAAAAAAAAAGGCTCAAGACCTTTATTATCAAAAATGATGTTCTTATTCTCAGAATGAGATAAAAATCAAAAAGTCATAACAAAAGCATTTAATGACTATAAATGACTTAGAAGTTCGTCCGGATTTTCGTTTGAACAGATGACCGACTAGTAAAACAGTAAAAGAAAGAAATGCGCATAAGGATCTAGAATTAAACTAATGAGATGCTGGAAGCAAATTAAAGTATATTTATAAAGACAGAAAAAAAAATAGAAAAGAAAAAGAATCATATTTTCTGGTCTTGCTTCTTAATAATTTTTTAAAAGATTAAATTTTATCCAACGAACATTTAATATTTTGAAGAATGGACATCTTTTGGTTATTCGATTCATATGCATAAAATTAGCTACAAAAATTTCGTCTTATATAAATAAATTTAAAAAGAATTCTTGAATGACATTTATTAATTTGCTAGACGATACACCCAATATTGTTTGAAACGAAATTGTTTGCATGTTACTAATAAACTATAATTACTTTCAAAACTTTGTTTAAACATTTTTGATATTTCAACATTTGTGAGCAAAATGTGAAATATCTATAATATAATCGTCCACAGCAAGCTGTAATGTTAGGGGAAGCCAAAAGTATCTCTGCTCTTTTGATTTGTGCCATTAGTGAATGCGGAATCCTAGTTTCTGTTTTGCCGTCTAGCAATTGAAACTAATCTTTTTTTCGTTTTGTTTAAATTAATTGATTCATAGATGTGCAAATAAAGCTAAAAAGGAATAAATAATTAAATTCAATAAGTTGAAATCTGCAATTTTTATTGTTATATATTTATACTGATTTAATTCATACTGATTTATTATATTTTTCTCTTCACGGACCAAGTTGAAAGCTACTGCTAACCTTTTCTTTCGGCTTTTTTTTAATTCATCATTATAAGTTTTTTTGGTTAGTGGATTACTGTTTGTTTCAATTTGATTTTAGTGATTAGTTTTAAATTTTATTTTAAATTTAAAATATATGGCAGATAATTCTTATTTATATATTTCTTAAGTATTCTACCAATGTGCATAATATTTTCTAATAAAACTTTTCTCACATATCTATAACAATTAAATCGGAGATAAACTTAATAGAATAAAAACCCATTTAGAAGAGAAAGTTTTCTAGGTTATAACATAAAAAAATAGTTACAGCAAAGATTAAAGTTATAACATACCGAATTAATTATTGAAAGCTATGTTAAAATAAACATTTTATGCGAAAAAATAAAATACATTTAATATTTTCACTCGATGGAATTTCATTATAATATCTTTTGTGACTTTATTTTTAGTTAAAATTTGACACTAGCTGCATCAAAAAAAAATTTTTCTAAAAATTACAAACGATTTTACAAATTGTAAGATTTTTAAACGCAAGCGATTTGCAAAAAAAAAAAAAAAAAAAAAAAAAAAAAAAAAAACTTCGCAGAAACTTAATTCTCTTTCAAAAATTAATAATAATTTCCAAAGATTGATGAATTTTAGTTAAACATTGTGATTGACAATTTAAATATATATTTACGACGTGGAATATGAAGGCATCCATTTTCATCAGTAATTTTGAAAAGCAAGTGAAAGTGAAATAAATAGCAATCATTAAAGCTTTGAATCAATTATTAAGCAACAGATAACCTTAAACCATTTTAAAGTCATATTTTTTAGTATTAATAAAGGAAAACAAAACTTATTTAACTATTTCTCTTTCCCATATTTTTTAGTTATTCTAAATTCCCTTTATCAAACTAATTTCGGGCGCCGCCATGTTGTATGCTTGAGTAATACTGCGCATGCGCAAATGTTTAAGAATCTCTATGCTTCACAATAACTGTAAGAAAAATTTGAAAATTATCTATTGAGTAATTTGGATTTCAACAGGGAGCAAGAAAAACGACGTTTCAGTTTCATTTATATTGAATTTCAATGAGTCGTTATAAAATCAATACAGGGAATACCAAAATCACGTGATAAACGGCGCACACATAGCACCGAACGAAGTGATGGATTTCTCACTAAGCAAACTAGTTTGCTGCCTAGGGTCGCTAGACTGAGAAAGGTTGCAAGCAGGTCGAATTAAAAATTCATTTATCATATTTCTAAATAAATAAATTTAAAAATATACACATTCTTTGAATTATAAATACTTTGACAAAAATATGTATTTCCATAGAATTATTAATTAATTAATTAATCATAATAAATTGAGATATTAATTATTCATTTAAATATTTCCGTTATTTCCACTTGACAGATCGTGCAAAATGATAATTTTTAATTTTATATTTATCTGAAGTTTAGTTTGTTTCTTATCTATCATAATAATTATATACTATAACATGTAAATAAGAAAATTAGCCAGTTAATGAATAATATTATCAAATCATCATACATTAGCAAAGCATAATGAGTGTTACAAACAGCCAAAGAAAAACAACAACAAAAAACATAAAACAGTACTTTTAGAAGTAATGCAGAAAGAAAGTGTAAATAAATTTTATATAATTTTAACTGTTATGTAGTAGCAAATGCAAAACTTTGTACATTTATTTTCATAAAATTGTATGTTTTTTGTATTTAATAAACATGCTTGCTTAGAATAAATTAAAATAAGCTGCTTTAATTACGAGTAAATTGTAAAAATTATTTTAATTTATTACTATTTAAAAACTGGGATAGAAGTTTAGTGGTGTTTGCAGCACACGAGCAAGAGATCGTGCGACAAAAACAAGAGCAATTGATGAAGGGTTAGTGTTTTATAATATTTTTTCAGAAATAGAAGAAAGTATTATTTTTAAACTACAAATGGATTATGATGTAAGAACTCGAATTAATTGGTTTATGCTTGCAAGCTGACAAAATTAATTGATTATATCGATCCAAATGCTGACTTGGAAGCTTGGTGTTCTTTTTTGCAATGTCTCTCAAAACCGAAGGCAGCGAAAGCAGATGGTCCTTAATAACGCATATAGGGGTTCATGTACTATCATAGAAAACAAAAATTGGCAAAATCGGTGCAGTGGCTAAAATTGACGGGTTTTTTTTAAACCTTCTTTTTCTACAAAATACACAAAGAAAAATTATTGTAATTCCCAAATAATCTCTTGGCCTCAAGATTTTGACGAATCCTCACATTTCAGTACTCTTTGAGCCTGAAAAACATGTTTCCTGAATTAAGTATATGTATCTATGAAACGATAACTCAAAAAGGCTTTCATTTAGAGGATAGAATTTGGCATATGATCTTTACACCAAATTAGAAAATTTCCAACAAATTTTTAACGAAATCCATTTTGGAGAAATCTGCCTGCCCGATTATCCGAATACAAATTAACGTACTAACTACGAAACGAAGAGAACTAGATGAATAAAATTAGGTACAAAGATTTAACATCTGAAATGTATATATGTATCAAATTTGAAACCTAATCCGTGGAGGCATTGATTCTCTGTCGGTCTATATTTTCCCAAGAACGTAAACGAGATTGCAAATAAATTACTGTTGCGTTTCTTGATTACACAATAATTCATTCGATAGTGAAGATTGAGGTCTGGGTGAAATGACTTGAAGACACGTGTTGTCTTCAAGGGTGTTTATTGGTAACATCAACAACAAAGGCACATGAATACGCCATAGAGTAGCAGACCTAGAGAACTACACATAAAATTTCTCGGGAGAAAAAGAGCCGAGATCACACTCCCCCAAGTACACGAGTCAAGTTCGCTTCTACTGGAAAAAAAATATACTAAACAACAACAGGGAGGCCACGTGATACAGGATTGGCAGCTAGCTCTGCCCAGGAAGATCACGTGGTTAACTGAATTCTTAACAGAGATAACTCAAAAACGCAATCTCTAAAATGTATGACGTTTAGGGATGACGAATATTTTAAAAGCGTTTATTACGTAACCAATATCAAAAAGTCACAAATACAAGTGATCAATACTTTTCAAAGAGGGGTGTGATTCAAATCCTTGATACGATCTTACTGATGATATTTCGATTACTGGTTTTGGATCATGATAGAAAGTAACAATCGATACGATATCACTGAAATTTGCCGGAGCGGTGACTTCACTGGAAAGTAACAATCGATACGATCTGTCCAATGGAAGCTCTCGAAAGAAATCTGTGATTGGATTGAAAAGTGAACGGACCGGTTATTGGAATTATCGTATCGTATCACTGAATTGCATATCACTGAAATTTATCGGAGCGGTGATTTCACCGGAAAGTGCGAGGCTTCACTGGAAAGTGCGAAGTCACCGCTCCAATTTACGGGAGTGACCGATATTCGTATTTGATGATGCACTATTCCATACAGATCATTTTTAATTGCTCGTGACATGATTGACTTTGATTACATGTATTCTGTTTACTGCTGGCGCCATCTATTATTAGAATATAGGACTAAAGTAAACATTTTAAAGAAAGGACATATATTTTTGACTCACCTTTTCCAGAAAATGGTTCACTCTAATAAATAAATTAAATAAATAGTTTTGAGAAAAAAAAATTTAAGAAGTAAGCTGAAACAGATAAATTAATTCAATCACACGTTACTTAAATTAGTAAATTAAGTATTAATTACAATTAATAAATTTTATAATTAATACTAAGTAATAATTTTTAATTAATAATATGTTTGAAATAACAGATATTTGGAACGCATATTTAAAAATAACAATAGAAATATTATTTGTTATTCAAAAAATCGTGGATTATGCATCTCTAATGACGTTTGGTATATGAGGATTTTATGATTACAATTGCAATTCTGTGACAAACATTGGTCGGGAAAATGTACATTTGGTTATGTGATACTTCTGTATTTAATGCATTCAATGGATTAATCGCCGAGGATCGCACGCTTGCAGTCTTTTTTTTTTTTTTTTTTTTTTTTTTTTTTTCATTGTGATTATTATTCGCCATGTGGTAATAATATTGAAGTACATTTACTGTAAAATATACAAGAAAGTTCGGGAAGACTATTCACTCTGGTTTTCTATACATAAAACGCAATGAAATAATACTTTTGAGAACTTTTTTTTTCTTTCTCTTGAAACATTTAGGTCGTGGAAGACAGACAACTATTGGCAATTTCAATGCAACAATTGCACAGTTTTAATTTCAATACAAGAATGAAATTGAATGTTGAAAATTCAGCAAAAAATTATTCTCAAAAGCTTTAGAAATTCAGAAAAAAATAGCACAATAAATAAAGGCATTATAAGAAGACCTAGTGTTTTGTAGAATTCAGCATTTGGTGCAATGTTTTGAATCTGAAACGAAATCGTTTTTCCATGTTCCCCGTGATTGCTGTTCAGTTCGTCTTTGTGTACAATATTTTTTTTGACTCACCAAATTGTAAAAAAAAAACCAAAAGAAATAGTATAAAGAGTTGATTGATCACCCCCCCCCCAAATATGATGTAAAATTTTGCTTTTACTGGAACAAGGCTTTAATTACAATGAAATTAGAGAGGAAACCGTGAAAATCTAACTAAATGTGGTATTTTTAAATTTTTGAAATACGAGAAAAACCAGCTATTGGAAAACAAAATACAGTACACTCCCGATTATCCGCGGAATTGGGTGGCGCGGCCGCCGCGGATAACAAAAATCGCGGATAATCCGAAAAAAGCTAAAAACGGGTGCAGCAAAAAAGAAAGCAGTCATTCCAACTTTGAAAAATCGTTTTATGTACAATAAAGCGTAAAATAAGCAGCAGGATGTTTAACTAACGCTTAATATTTTAGTATATCACTCAAAACTCACCTAAAATGCATTTTGTTAATGAAAACAGAAAAGTGCTTTGTATTTACGAGAGCCGTCAAGGATACACAGAAAAATGAATACATATGTACTGTTTTAATACTGTAATGTATTATGTAATTACAAAAGCATAACTGTAAAACTGCACCTTTTTGAAAAAATCAGTAAAGAAAAAAAAAAAAAAAAAAAACCTTTGTGCGGCAGGCGCGGATAACCCGCCCGCGGATAATCGGGAGTCTACTGTACATACAAATAGAAAAAGATGCACAACATCAAGTGGCGATAGAATAACTTAAAGGCTGTATTTATGGATAGTAAAAAATCATTTGGGAATATATGAAATGAAATAGGCAATTCAATATGAAGTTGAGTGCGAGGACCATTCGACGGAAATGGCAGGAATGGCTAAATACACAAATTTCACGAATAAAGCCGTTTTTAAACACAAAAGAAAGGCTGAAAAGATTAAACTGATCAAACACTTATGTTAACTGGACAACAGAATTATAGGATAGTATGTAGTGGATTGATGAAACAAAAATTTCCTTATTTGGAGTGATGACATAAAATACATAAGAAGAAGAATAGAAGAAATTTTCCATTCTACTTGCATTATGCCTACAGTTAAATACCCTTTTAACATTATGATCTGGAATGTATGACAATGGATGTGGGTAGAATTTGCATGATTAATCCGTAATCAAAATTCAAACGTCAAAATTACTCTACGTTGCTCATTGGCTTTGATTATCTCGTGAGTTTTTTTTTTTTTTTTGTTCTTGAATGCAATCATCTCTTCAGTATCTTCAAGTAGTACTATTATCAGCATGCTGCCAGAAGTCAAAGTTTGAATACATGAATATAACGGAGTTAATCTTTTTCAAAGTTTTCTTTGCTCTTTAAGGAATCATCTGAAATCGTGATTAAAAAAATACACCAATTTATTTCTACGTATTTCTCATTGCATTCCGTATTGTATTCCTCATTTTTGTTTGTTAAATTCAAACAGCTATTAACGTTAGTGCCATTCCATAATATTTAAACGAAGTAAATACTCATCAAAAGGTTGTTGGGTTTTTCGTTATAACATCTTCAAACAGTTAATATTATAAAATTTAGCATTTCTAATATTAATATTTTAAAGATTTTTGGTAATTACATGATTTCCAAAATATATATGCTGTTTATAAAGACAAAAAAAAAATTACAATGCAGTCATTTTGACTGACGGGAAGAAATTCGTGTCTCCAGTCACAGGTCAATAAGAATATATATGTCCCAAAATGTATAAATGAAATTCTCGCTCCTAACTGTTGTCTCTTGTATTGTTCTCTTCCCCTATAATGAAGATTTTTTTTTTTCTTCAACAGAATCCAGCTCCATGCCATAATGTCAAAATAAGTAGAAACTAGTTTCAAGACACTCATATATCACTACTGGAATAGCCTGGGAATAACTTAGACCATAAGCCAATCGAAAATTTATGAAGCAGGTTAATGAAATTGATTGGACAGAAACAATATAGCTGAAAAACCCAGTTAATTGGAACAATAATTCAATCATGGCATCATATTTCAATAGCTGTGGAACTAAAAGCATTATAAAACTCCATGGAGTCATTGCAAGGTCATAATTGATGCCAAAGCTTACCCAACTATGAATTAACTGCGCTAAATGAGAATTTTTGCGAATGTCATTATTTATTTCTGTGTTTCAATTTTTTTATAACTGCTAATTTAATGCAAAAATGAATTATAAAAATTCTTTTATTAAATTCTTGGTTAGATTATCTAGTAAATGACACACAACTTTATGCCATTTTTCTTATTAAAATTGCTATTATAAACCATCAAATCTCAAAAATGTGCCTTTTTCAAAAGGTTCTACGATTTTGCCAATACTTTTGATTCAAACTTCATTTTGTAAGCTGTGCTTATATCTTTTGTACTTTGAATAAAATGCATCAGTAATGAATTTTTGGTTGATATATTATAAAAAGGAAAGGCGCCTGCCATTCGAAAACTTATCTTCTTTAACTCTAAATTGTTAGATCGATTTCCAACTAACAATTTTGAGTTATAAAAAAGATCTTCATAATTCTGTTTTTTTCATATAAGTTTATAGAAATATAACTTTTTTTTAAAGAAATGTAACTTTATAGAAATGTAACTTTTTTTTTTCTAATTCATTTTTTTATTCTTAATTCTTGAGTTCCAGACTTGAAAGTCATGGAAAATCACTAATAAAATCTTATCATTTTACTTTAAAGTGACATAATGAACTATAAAACTGCATACCACCTAAATGGATATTGTTATAAGAGCTCCTAGTCATAGAGCTCTATAACTAGGGATGACGAATATTTTCAGAGCGGTTATTACGTAACCAATATCAAAAAGTCACAAATACAAGTGATCAGTACTTTTGAAAGAGGGGTGTGATTCAAATCCTTGATACGATCTTACTGATGATATTTCGATTACAGGTTTTGGATCACGATAGAAAGTAACAATCGATACGATATCACTGAAATTTGCCGGAGCGGTGACTTCACTGGAAAGTAACAATCGATACGATCTGTCCAATGGAAGCTCTCGAAAGAAATCTGTGATTGGATAGAAAAGTGAACGGACCGGTTATTGGAATTATCGTATCGTATCATTGAATTGCATATCACTGAAATTTATCGGAGCGGTGATTTCACCGGAAAGTGCGAGGCTTAACTGGAAAGTGCGAAGTCACCGCTCCACTTTACGGGAGTGACCGATATTCGTATTTGATGATGCGCTATTCCATACAGATCATTTTTAATTGCTTGTGACATGATTGACTTTGATTACATGTACTCTGTTTACTGCTGGCGCCATCTATTGGTAGAACATAGGACTAAAGTAAACATTTTAAAGAAATGACATATATTTTTAACTCATCTTTTCCAGAAAATGGTTCACTCTAATAAATAAATTAAATAAATAGTTTTGAGAAAAAAAAATTAAAAAGTAAGCTAAAACAGATAAATTAATTCAATCACACGTTATTTAAATTAGTAAATTAAGTATTAATAACAATTAATAAATTTTATAATTGATATTAAGCACTAATTTTTAATTAATAATATGATTGAAATAACAGATATTTGGAACGCATATTTAAAAATAACAATAGCAATATTATTTATTATTTAAAAAATCGTGGATTATGCATCTCTAACTATGACAGTAGAGGCCTCTTACAGTAATCATTTTCTATCCGAACCCAAAATGATCACTACATTCGAATGATCAGTGCATTCAAAAACCTTTACAAATAATACAAATCTGAAAGCATACGAGAGCTGTAAAGACACACACACACACACGCACACACACACACACACACACAAACAAACAAAGAAACAAACACACACACACACACACACACACACAATATTATTCGTAATTATTCATATGTTTTAATTAGAAATAGTAAAATAGATACCGCGTTTAGGATTGAAAAATATTAATGCATATTCAATTTTTTATGCGTTTTTAAAAAGTTATTAAATTAGCAAGATTATTAAATTAGCAAGCTATCCTTATTAAATTAGCAAGCATTCGTTAGATATGAATAATGTTCAACAAAAGATTTTCAGCATGGCATTGGATTGATATTCTTAAAGAGTCGAAAGGCTGGCAAAATTTTGTGAGTTAATGCTGATTTTTCATCCAGCTGTTCTTCCTCGTCATTGTCCTCATGCCGTTTGCCATCATCTGTTTGATTTATCTGTGCATGATGAATTGTTTCCTCTGTTTATTTTATCGTAAATTATTTTAATTTTCTTCCAATTTATTTCACTTTTGATCCGTACTCTATTATTTTTCATCGGAAAGGTCTGCTGACTTTTCGTCGGAGCAAGCTATCCTCTTGATTGGCCCTAATAAAGCCTTCACACCAAATTGTCTGGACATCGAAATGAACCACTACAAATGAATTACTAATAATTAGAACAGCCTTAATTGCAATATGTGTTGATTTAGGAGATTCTTTCATCATTATTTTTATCAGTAGAACCGACTGATCATTTTATCTCTGATCACTACCTGCAGCATCTACTGCACTTCAATTTCCTTTTTTTAATCTAAGAAAATGCACTGGGATCAGAAGTTCTTTCGTATCTAATATTTTTACTGAAAAAAAACGTGTGCCATATAAATACGAGTTGATTGAATTTTTGTATTTTACAAATACCTTGAATTTGTGAATAAGATTAATTTCTGGTACATGTTATATGTACATGATTTATTTTTTCTTAAATAACTTTACAATGGAACTAAAACAGAGATAAATTTTAAGAAAGGATTCAAAACTGTATATACTATAAGCGCTTTATTTACAAATTAAAATTAATTGTAATAAGAATTTAATATCTTACTGTCAAATATATACTTGGCTAGTATGGTACATGTTAACAGTTTTTATTTTAAATTAGTGGTGTAAAAACTTATATGAATTTCATATTTTAAATTCTATAACGTCTTATCAAACTTATTCTAAACTTTGTTATTTGAAACAGTAAAAAAAAATCTATTAAAAGTGCAGAAATATTGCGAATGAAATAATAAATGAATAAAATGAAAAAAAAAAAAAAAAAGCGTTCTCTTTTGATTTTTGCTTTGTTTAGATATTCTACTGCATTGAACGCGGAAGCAGGAATAAAACATCTTTACTCATGTTTGACATCGACATTTGTAAAGAAGTTACTGAGCGCGTAACGTGCAGTATTTTTTTTTATTAAAATATCTCGTCGTGAATTTTTCACTAACAAATAATAAGTTTTTCTTAATTCTTGAATTATATCTATTGAAGATTAGGAAGAAACCTTCAATCTGATGTTAGAAGCTCATCTTGAAGACAAATCGAACATTTATTAATGGTGTTCATCTACCGCCATTACAGCAAAGGTATCTAAACGAAATCGAAGCGATTTCTTTTATTTATGTACCAAAAAGTCTTTTATATTGTATTAAGAAGTTTGAGAGTTATTTTTGAAGAAATATTCATAAATCATTTGGTTCTTGGAGTTCCTTGTCTTTTCCTGATCCACTCGTGGCGTGTAGAGTAGAGTTTGGCATTGCACAGATAATCCGAGATACCGTCTGGAATCATGCTTCAGCATGGAATCGCCTGTCTGGGGAGCCACCATGGGGGTTATTGCACCGTTTCCAATGTCTTTTATCCTAAAAATGTAAATTCACATACAAGTCGCAATTTCGAAGCAAGTCTTGTATCTCATGACGCCACCTGCCAGTTGTTTGGTATGAAAGCTGCTCATTCCCTTGCCCACAGCAGGAGGTAGCATGAAGTTACTTCAAAGAATTTATCCCAGGAATCGATCTCATACTTGTTTAATGTATTTGTAAAGCTCAGGAAAATTTTAAAAAAGTCTTTTTAATCATGAAAATGTGATGTTTTTGAAGCTCACTATTGTCTAGTCATATTTCTTCTAAATTCATTCCTTTTAATGAAGTTCCCGATGTTCGAATCTTAAAAGGTTTCATGGAATTTTAAGTCCTTATCCTCTGAACTGTTAACGAATCCCGATCCTGAAGAAGATGTATGAGTATAGTCTCAGCTTGAAAGAAAGCATTCATTCAATATCAGCCTGCAGATATAAAATTTGAAAAGCGCCATTTGATGTTACAAAGATTCCTGCATTTATTCTGTGATAGAGCATACCTGTGATATTTTAAGCTTATTTTAAAAATTCCACCCAGTATTATAAATCTTATTTGAGAAGTCAGACCAAAAGCTTAAAGTTATACAAAATTTTCAATATAAAGCATATGTCTTAAAGAGAGCATTTCCAAGAAGCTGTTCCTGTGATGAACTGTGTTGCACACCATAGATTTGTAGAAGCCAGAACTTTTCAACCTGAAGCTTTTTAATCATCTACATCAAGGCAGTGGGAAGAAAATCTACAGTGTTGTTTTTATCTTCGTCTGGCTGCTAAAGTTACCATCATTTTCCCCAAGATCTACTCGAAATTGACATTAATGTGCAGTTGCCTCTACAGTAAAGGTGTCCGAGAACCTGTTATGTTCATTTGTGCTTGCCGAGTGAGTGGATATCGCTTCACATGTGATCGTATGAACATTTTCCTATTATCCCCTATTATGCACAACTAAGATATAATTAAATATAACCTCCCCTCTCCCTTAAAGGCAAAATTTTATTTCCTTTGCAGGGCAAACATATTGCCAGAATGAATTTTTTAAAGCTATTTAGGTTCTAAATTTTTGTTATTTATTTCAGTTATATTTGTTTTTTTAACATTATTTGATTACATTTATCAATATAAAAGTTTAATTTTTCATAAAGTATAGTTATTAATTTCACTTGATAATTAAAATAGATTAATTATTGATTGAATCCTTGGTCATGAAGAGAGAGAGAGAGAAAAAAAATAAGAACTTTATTTTTCTGATCTAAAAAATATTATAATCTTTTTAATCCTAAAAGGTATTTCTATTTAACTTTAATTTCACCCCTAATCTACTTGCTGAATGTTCTGGAAAAGTATTGTAAATTATAGGTTTCACATAGCGCATTTTCAAATATTATAATCAAAAAATGAGAATGAACTTGATTATAAAGTAATTGTGCAATAATTCCAATATGATTTTTTTTAAATGTTTGATTATGCAGCATTGTAATCTTATATTTTAAGCTAGCATTTTAAAGTTTTATCTTATTTTAACCCTGTTTAGAAATATTAACTTAATTATTAACACTGTTTACAACATTGGATTTTACAGGATTATAAATTGTGTAATAGTCTATTTTAGATATTTCTATAAATTTCTTATCCTTTTACATAAAGGTTCATAAATCTTATGGTATTCTTATGATTTCAAAATGTTTCTTGCAAATAACAGAAGGCTATATGTATAACTTGAATTAAGTAACTTACTATGAAAACTATTAATATTTCATATTATACATTGAATTTGTTATTAATCTTATTGATTAATATATGTCTTGCATGATTTAAACATTTGTTACACTGAAAATTTTTAATTTCTATTTTGAACTAAACATGCTGAACTTGTGTCTATTATTAAGCAGGAAAATGGAATTCTAATTTCTGAGTAATTTAAAATGCATATATTCAGGGGTGTTTGTGCTCCGGGGAAACCCCGGAATTCCGGGGATTTTGAACTTCGATACCCGGAAATTCCGGGGATCGTCGTTCAAAAGGAAGTAGGAATAATAATGAATTATTTATTTTGATCTGGGTAATTTTGTTTGCTTTGAAAGCAGAAAACGCAAGGTCAGTGTGTGTGGTGAAAACTTTTCCTTTCTTTCTCCAAAGGCAGTGATAATGCGTGAAAAGGGGGAAAAAACTTCTTTTTTGTTCTTTCCTTATTGCGAGTTATGACTCATTCCCCCGGTTCTCGGACATTCTCTTCTGGATTCTTTTCGGCAAGTAGGCGCGGCAGAAAAAAAAGGGAGAGACTTCGTTCGACCAGAAGTGCGATCACGTGACCTGGGTTCAAAGGTCTTAATTTTGCGAAATTAATGGTTATTAATTTTGCAAAAAAAGTAATTCATTGAACTTTTATTATTAGGTCATTCAATACTTCATAATCGTAATTTTTCATTTCTCCCCCCCCCCTTCTCGAAACTCCAAAATGTCGGTAGTAAGTCCGTAAAAGTTTCCGGGGATTTTTTGGGGTCCCACAAACACCCCTGTATATTACACATAAGAAATTTATTTAACATTTAAGGCCATAAATAAATTATTTATTTTTGTAAAACAAATATTTTTATATTGTTATTTTTAACTGTTAATGCATAATATTTCCCTTTTATAAAAATAGCTTACAGTGTTAAAATATATACCTTGTCTTAAATTAATCTGATATGCTTAATAAATTTATTTAGTTTTATTTGAAACATTAATATCATTTAATTAAGTCTATTCTATTATTTTTTATCTTCTTACTTTTTTCCTTAGACTGAAATGTGTTATTTGGAATTTGTCTATTGTTAGATAAAATGAGATAGAAATGAATGAAGCTTTTTTTAATGAAATTAAAAATGAAACTCTCTTTAATCTTATTTCTGCATCTTAAAAATAATGAAACTTCTGCCTAAACTGTTATTTGGGGTGGAGGGATGTATACAAAAATATAATAAATATTTAAATACCTAGGAACATGGAATTCTATAAATTTAAGGGGGGAAACTAGTGTTCACTACTGGTGTAAACATTTTTTTTTTTTTTTTTTTTTTCATTTGACACTTTCTAACTGTCCAAGATGTCATTGGAAAACTGGCGTATAAATATTATTTTCGAATATTTTTATTTATCTTCAATTTAATTAATAAGAAAATGATGTTATAGCTTATTTTCATGGGTGCATACCTATTTATTAAAAATAATAAAAGAAACATTTTGTGTATCATTTTATTTCTAAATTGCTATATACTGTTGATAGTAAATTACTTATAAGAATTCATACTTAAAATTTATTTGTATGAGCAGAGTTATGATAAAAGAATGGTTTATAGCATTTATTATTTCAGATGTTGGACATGTTTATTGATAAGAATTTTTCTGTCCTCAAGAAACACTATTAAATTAAAGGAACTATTTGATCTTTGTTATCAATATCATAGTATGTTTTAAATTGGAACAAAAAAAGTAATTAATACTTTTTATTTTTGAAAATGAAACGACATACATTAATTTGGAATGGAAATACACTACATGTTATAGAAAATTAATAATAATAATAAAAAATATGCTTGATTTTACTCTTCATTTTTTTTTTTTTTAAACTTGTAAATAAAGGTGGCAAAAGATCCGTTGATCGGTCTATAGGGAAATATTAACATCTTGCATACGACTTTAAGCATTATTTTTAATACTATTTATGAAATTTATATTACCATTTAATTCATGCATAGAAAATAAAAGACTGATTTAGTTACTTGACAAAAAGATTACTGAAAAACAATTTCTTTATCATTACATTTTTATGTTGTTAGAGAATGTTTGCATTTGCTAAAATTACTTGAACAGGCATGATGAAAACAGAGGAAAGTTTAGTGTAAGATATTGTATAATTTCTCTTTTTATTCCATTCCCATAAGTTGGACAAAAAATTTCAAATATATTTTTTACTGCAGACATTTGTTTGTGGTATTTACATTAAGTTTAGTTGAATCATTTTTTGTAAATTTTTTCCTCAACAGATAAATTTATCTTGGTTATAGCATACATATTTTACATCATCTTTATTGTCTTGATATAAATACTTACTAAATAAGTTTTGAAAACCTATCATATAATAAATATAAAAATGCATTTATGGTAGCAAGTTTTTAAAAATTATCTTCTTTATTATATTGTCAGTATTGTTAACATGTTTAGTTATAAGTTATTTTGTATTTCAGACATTATTTTGATTTGTTAGGTAAAAAATAAGTAAATGAAAAACAAGTAAAATTTTTTAAAATTGCACTGACTTCTGATATAAATTTAAAATTTCATCTTTCATTTAGCATGATTTTTTTTTTTTTTAGTGAGCCTATGAATATATGCTTCAGAATTTGGCATTCTAGTTTAGAAATTCTAAATTTTGAAAACACAGTATTAATTTAAAATGAGATTATACTTGATTGATCTGTTCTCAAGTATAAAATATTAATTATCAATGGCAGTTACAGTGAAATTGTGTAAAAAGTTAAAGGGGGAATTTATAAAAAATTATTTGTCAATTTTAATGCTTTACATTTAAAAATGTTTTGATTGTAAAATTGCTGGCCTAGATTTTTCTCTTTTTTTATGTTAGCAATAAACATATTGATGTTTAGCATTTTCCACATATAGCATGTTTTATATATATATATATATATATATATATATATATATATATATATATACTTAGTGGTATTATAGATATTTGTTTTAGAATCTTGCATTCTAGTTTAGAAATTCTAAATTTTAATTTGAATCTTGTGCTGAATTTTTTAGTAATTGAAAGGCATTAGCTTGTATTTGTTAGAACCTTATTTGAGTTTGTAGTAAATCCTTATATAAAAATATTCAAATTACTTACATAAAAATTAAGCTGTGTTAGCTTCTGTTTAAGTAGGTCCCCACCCCCTCCATTGTAGTTTTCCCTCCAACGTATCTTTTTTTTCCCCCATCTATTATTTTCATCTTATTTATAATATCTTTTACTATTGTAAAAATGAAATTTTTACTAACTGTATTTGTAAGCAGAGTTGCTGACTCGTTTTATATATATATATATACATTTTTAAATATTGTTTGATAAAGATCAGATATACTTGCTGTATTTGATTATTCCTCCAACGTAGCTTTTTTCTTCCATCTATTAATTTCATTTTTATTTGTAGTATCTTTTACTATTGTAAAAATGAAATTTTTATCAAATGTATTTGTAAGCAGTATTGCGGACTCATTTTATACATAAACATTTTTAAATATTGTTTTGATAAAGATCAAATATACTTGCTGTATTTGATTGCTCATTATCAACAATTTTGCAGATTTCTCAATATTAGGAATTTTTTTATTATTTTGATATTTACTAAATTTATTGGATTAAAGTATAAAAGTGATTTGCTTAATAAGTACAAAATGATATGAAAGATTGAAGTAAAAAATATTCTTGATCAGATAATCTAAATCTGTTTTTGAGGAATAGTGTTTATGTTGTTTGAATTACATTAGATATTAAAATATAATATTATACATTATTTGTTTGAATTTAGAATATGTAAAAACTTTAATATTTCATTAACTTTAAATATTTAAAATTTCTCTTTATGTACAAAATACATCTTTTCTTTCTTTATTATTTCTCTGATTAAAAAAAATAATAAAATTCGTTCCACTATCAATGATAAATGCACAAATTAATGTTAAGTGAGAATTCATATATTTTTTATAAATTAGAGTCATTGAAAAGAACTATTTGTTTGGGCTAAATTGTGGATTGCTGGTACAAACTAAACATTTTTGTGTTTTCAATTGTTTACAGAAGAAAAAAGTATACTTCAACTATTGGGATGTATTTTTACAGACTAAATTGTCAAAGATTTTTGTCTACCTGAATGAATTGAATGTTCTGTTGTTGACAAGATATTTATTATTACTTTTTGTTGTTTTTCAGTTCATTTGAAATCTAAAGCTTTCAAACAATTATTACCTTTGACTTCAATATTTTCATTTAAATTTTTTATGATGCAATACGAGGTTGCTAGGAGAATTTTATCATTTATTTGCAAACCACCCCTTTTGAGAGATTTAAAATTTCTTTTTTATATTTTGCATTAACTGCTAATTCTGAATAATATAAATTATTTTTAATTTTCTAACTTTGCATAAATATAAAATTAATCATAAATTGCACTTCATATAGTGATTTATATATATATATATATTTCAAGACTGCATACCCTATTTTGAATAAGACTTAATTATAATTTTAGGTGTTTTTTTAATTTTGAAATAATTTCTAAATGTTTGCAGATTAAATAATTTTAGGGTAACTTACTTGAAAATTTTTTGTACAAACTGTATAATATTCAATATTAAGATTTTCACAGCAACATAAGTATGTATTAATTTTCCCCCGTATAGTAACCTATTTTGGTATTATAAGAAGAAATCTTTTAATCAACTCTTATAATAGAGTTTCGATTACTTTTATTTTTGCTTAGAAGGATTTATTGTCCAAAGCATGAAATACTGTTAAGAAAATGTGTGCATGGATGTTATCATTGCATGTTATTTAAAAAATAGTTTAAAAACTAAGTTTTTTGTTTTTTATTTGTAAATTTGGTTATGAAATGTTATTTTATTTGAAAAAGCATCGTAATGTATTTTGAGAAAAGTGTTATCTTTCAAATAGTGCAAGATTGGTGTTAATTCTGATTCTAATATATTAGATACAAAAATAACTATTTATTTAGGTGACTCTTGTGCATTTCTGTATTCAGTTTCTTTCATATGTTAAAATATTTTTGTATTTCAAAATATTCATTCCTATCTCTGCTTTTCATTCTTTAGATTAATCAGATAAGAAGTTTATGATTTACTGAAGTGTTGAAAAAAAATGAGAATTTTTATAAAGAAAAATGGTATAGTTATGTTTTTGTTTTTAAAATCTTTAAATGTTTTTATGCACTTTATGTGACTTAAGAATAAATAGATCTGTTTGCAAAAATGAAAAATACATGTGCACTATTATTCAATTACTCTGCTTTTATTTTATTTATTTATTTATATTTTACACAATCACATGTATTGTATTTATTCTATTTTACTGAAAGTACATATTTTTTCAAAATAAATGGTAAAGTAAAACGTTGAAATATTTTATTGAAGAATTTTCACTCGATAAATGTAGGTATTTAATCCTTTGATTTCTAGCAAGATTAGACCTTTTTGTGAAGACATTTGCTAATCTAACTAATTTAAATTTCTGTTTTAATACAATTATACCTACATGCAACTATTATTTTATAAGCGTATAGAAAAGGTATCTCCATTATTTTCCTTGCGAAATGGAGATAAAATATCAATATAATTTTAAATTGTTTTAATGCTCTTTGAGCAGAAATGAAAACCATAATTTTAAATGAGGTATTTAGTAATTTTTCAGTTTGTTAATTTTGGAGGGAAATATTAACTTTCTTTACAGTTTGGCAGTCACGGTATTTTCATGAAATATGCCTAATAAGAGGGGATGGGATAGTTAACCTATTTTATAGTGAGGCTTTTTTTTTTTTTTTTTTTTATCATTAGAATTTAAGCCTTGACACTTATATATTCAGTTTCTATATACATGAAATATAGTTTAAAATATTTCTTCCATCAAATAAGTTTAATTTCTTCTTTATTTATTTATTTTTTTTTTCAAAAATTGTTACTCACCTCTTTGCATATCTGCAAATCTCCCACTTTTCAGTCTTATACATGTTATTTTTATTAGCATGTATTGGTATTTGGTATCTTAAGTGACTAGTTGATTTGGCCAGAAGTATTGATTGTACTTAATTTCATTAAATATCTTATGCACAACCTGTGGATCATGACTCCTTCAACAAAGTGCTTTTTAAGCATTAAATCACCCTAGATCTTAAAGCTGTGTTATTTTAACAGCTTTACATTTGATCTGTTGCATATATTGTATGCATGAGCCTTTTTTTTTTTTAAAATCAAATCAGTTCTGTGTTATCATAGTGGCATTAAAACCTGTTTAGGTCATCTATCCGGAAAAGATATTGACATTTCCTTTTCTTTTTCATGTAAATTGAACAGATAACAGGCAGGTTTTTTTTTCTCCTTATCATTCAACAGTGGAAGAAAATCATGTTTTTAAATGTTTGATGAAACAATGAAAATTTTCTGAATTTCATTAGAGCAATTAAAAGTATCATTGAAGCTTTTTTAATAATTTAAAATAATATAAAATTCATTTATGTGTTATAACATTTTCAGAATTTTTGCAAAAAGTACTAAATTTTGTTTAATTTTTGATTAATAGTTGCATAATTAAAAAAAAAAAGTCTAGATTACCTATTTTTACCATCTAAAATATATCTGCAGCTAATTCCCTTGATCCAGGTTCAATAATCTGACTAAAAGTAACTTTTTCTTTTATTTTCTTTAGAAATAAACTCCTGTAGAAAAAGAAATATTATAGATGTTCAAATAAAATACTTTTAGTTTGTTCAAGTTGAAAGTAGTTCCTAAAATATGTTTTACAATAAATGGAACTAAAGCATTTTGTTTGCTTCACATTTAGTCTTTTATTAATATCATTCTTATGGGTGTGGTGCATGAGTGACAAGAAAAAATAGTATTGGGCATTTAAAAAAAGTATGTCCTTTAATTACATTTATTATGTTTGATGACTGGCTATTAGCTAATTATATTTATAGCCTTTGTCTAGTCATATCAAGTAATTTTGTAGAACTACTTTATCACAACAATAAAGAAAAGTAGCATATAAAACCAAACTTGAACTATAAACACAAAACATTCTGATTGGTTAGAAACTGGCATCATTGGTCCAATTATTGAGGCTGAGGTATTGTCAGTTTTATTTAACAATGCCTCTTGAAATTTTAGCAAGAGAAAATTTTGTAATTTAGCCTTAAGTCATTAAAGGTGCAGGCAATCTTTAATGACATATTTAAGGATCATAAGCTTTCCTATGAAAAAAATAATTTAAAAATTGGTACAATGATATTTTCCAGGTAAATTTTGTAGTTACTGAGATAAATATTTTTATCAAAGTACAAAGCCTTATGAGCTGTATAAATAGCTTATTATGTATGTAAATCTTGATAACCTTTGCAGTTTATTTTTATTGGTATTATATATACATTCAATATATTTGGGATGGGTTTTGTTGATGCCACCTTTAGATAATCTGTCATCATTATTTAATTATCTATTGCTAGCTTGTGAGGAAGGCTTACATGTTTAGATAGTTTTATTTTAAGGATGGGAAACTTTAATTTCATGCATGTTGTAGTTTTCAAGAAAGATTGGAATTAAATGATGTGTGCATCAAGTACTGTTTTCATTATAATATGTGGCTTCTACTCCATTATATACTTTGTCACAGGAAATAGACAATTTTAAAAAGGGATATTCTGTTTTGAAGAATAGAAGAGGTTTTGACTTAGTCAAAGTATTGCACTGTTAGATATCTTACTATGACTATATATGGACACTCAGGAAGTAAATAATTGTCCTTAATAAGCAACTTTATATCTCTTGCATCCAAAGTTATGAATAGAAACCTATCTTTAATATCTACATGAATTTGATGTTTTCTCATAATTAGTGTGATGAGTTTGAGTGTTATTGAAATATTTTAATTTTTATCTACTTATATTTAATTTTTTACCTGCTTTATCTGTTGCTTAAATTAACAAGTTCATGAGTGAATTTAATATTTTTTAAAACATGTAGTTGATTAAATATTCAATAATTGTCATTAGAGATTTACACTATGCAAATTTTTATTTGTTTTAGAAAATGCTTACCCATAGCATTGATTTGTAAAAATATAACAATTTAAAAAAAAAGAGAGAGACGGACATAATTTTTACTAAACTATTTTGCTCCTATAAAAAATTGTGATAATTGTTAAAATTACGTTTTTTTATTTGAATTGTGATATACGTGTAAAATTTAAGTATTGAATTTTATATTGATAGAATTAATTTCATATAAAATTTTCGTCGTTGTGTTTGCAAACATCGGAATGGTAAATATCATTTTTTAATTTTCTATGGTGTTTCGAGGATTTAAAGATATGATGATGGCTTTACAGAGTAATATTCCTATTATTATTATGACAATTTATATATAGGCTGCAAATGTTTTTACTTTCCATAAGTAGGGGAGAGTTGGGAGGAATGGGGCAGCTGCATTTATGTCTAAATAAAAGATCAGAATCTATTTCTAGTTCTTCCTTTAGATGGAGCAGCTATTGGCCCTTGCTTGCTCCCAATTGTAACACCAGCTATAATATTATTTGTGTTTAAAACAGAAAACCTGATTTTTTTCTGCCTCAGAAATAAATACAAATTCTTATTTTTTCAATTATTTTTTTCAGTCTTATTATTTATAATATAAAAACATTTTAAATGTATAATAAACTCAGAGATATAATTTTATAAATTAACAGTCAAATTATGCATAAATGTAGCATGCTTTACGTGATTTACATTTTTAAAAAAGATTCTTCAGTGGGAGGAATTGGACAGTATCAATTAGGGAGTAATGAGACATGCTTGACTAAATTTCAGTAAATTTTTTAAATAGCTGAATATGCTAAAGATTAAAGTTTTTAACTTTTCTTAATGCTGTTTTATAAAATTAGTTATTGGGACGTTACATCACACTAATAAACTGATGATTTTAAATTTGTTAAAATGTATGTTAGTATTCATTATTATGCTATATATTTAAAATATAAAACAATAACATACAAAAAAAAAAAAAAAAACGTTGAGCTTCCGGTACCAAAACATAAAATAAAATGTTCCTTTTTTTTAAAATTTTTTCCTACAAAAATTTGCTTAAGACCAGTGTCACTAAACATGTTTTGTTATTCCTTATTTTTGTTAATAATTGCATTATATAAAGTATGAATATATACAGTAGATCATTTTGTATCATTTCACATAAAAAATTCTACCTAAAATGATGTTGACATTTTAATTTTAGTTGAGGGAAATTCTACTGTAAATATAATAAAATAATAAATATTAAATAAAGAAAAATATGAAGATAAGTTATGAATGTTATATATTAAATCTTTTGTCAGAATAAATTAAAAAGAATTACTAATTTTGTATTTTTTTTTTTTTTTTTTTGTATAATAATGCCATGAATATGGAAGAAAAAGCATTAAAAAAATGTATTAATTGCAATTAGTGGAAATGGTTGTAAAAGAAAATAAAGTTTTCAAGATGTGGTAGCAGTAATGAAGATTTCAGAATCAGCTCTTGTTTGGTATATGTAAAACCATAAATTATTGATTGAATAGGATATCAGATTACAATATTTATTTTCTGAAACCTCATCTTTCCCATCATCTGTCTTTTCTATCCCATTCATTTCTAATATGAATCCCATACCTCCCTCATATGAGAGAGGTGTAGGACAAAAGTGTTACAATTTTTAACTATGTAAATAAAAACTAAATGTTTGTATTTTGCTTAATTTTTTGTTGTTGAATAAATTAATGAACATATTGTTAAATTTATATAAACTGCTTTTTTGTTAAGTCTAAACTAATAATTTAAAATTTTCTCGGTGAAATCTGTTCCATTTCTCCCAACTGTCTCCTAATTATTGGAATTTTCCAATCCAAAGGAATCTAAAAAAATTATTGATGAACAAAATTTTCCTATTTTTTTGACAATAGAGGTACTTTTTAAAGTTTGTTTTATTATATTGTAAAGATAATTGTTAAATTTAAAGTTTTAAATAGCATGATTTTTTAAAAATATTTTCCTTTCTGTAAAAACAGAATCTCCCCTCCCCCATTTTTTAAAGAAATAGAAAAAAGTTCCCTGTTCCAAAATTAATTATTACCTCCTATTATAATTCAGTTTTATATAACTATTGAATTTTAGGAGCAATTTTAGATAATGTATGTGAAATCCATAAAATAGAGGTTGATCCCTAATTTCTTAGCGACATCTAGTTTTACTGATATTTTTCAGAAATTTGAAATTGAAGAATTTATATTTTCAAATAGTAATAATGTTTATTAATATCTTAGTAGGAGAAATTTATTTTGAATATAAATTTAATAATTGTAGTTACTTTATATAATGATGAATTTTTCATTCTATGAATAGAAATTTTAACTATCAAATTTAAATTTTGAATAATTATTCCAAAATTTATACAAGTATATTTAAATGAATTCATATGGAAACTCCATTGGAGGTATAAGGTTACAGAAATTTTTGAGATGATTTGCTCTCCACCCCCTCCCTCTTTGAGGTCGAACTCGGTAGATATTTAATGCAAGTTCTCTTTAAGATATGAATTTATGAAATAAATTGCAACTATTGATTTTGGGATTAAATTATTTAACACTTTAAATGCCATTTGTATCCAAATAATGCAATATTTGAATGCTTGTTGCTACTTGTGTTGTACAATATATATCTACCAAATCTCATGCCTAGAAAGACTTTTTTTTATATGGTTTGCTTAGTATAATATAATAATGTATAGTAATTAATCATTTGAAAACACAATATTTATAATAAATTATAAGTGTAAAATGTTAATATTGATGGTTGGTAAAGAGGCTATTTGAGTTGCAGCTACCAAACTTGATATATGTGAACCTTGAAGGGTAGGAATGTGCACTTTGGAGTGATTAATTTTTTGAAATTTTAGTTAAAATTTTAATTAATTAAAAGCTAAGTTGAATTTTTCCCATTTTTCCAGAATAATTTTTAAAATATTGCACAAAAATAAATTTTGCATCATTTAAGAATTTTAAAAAATATCTCTTAATGGTCATGTAAATTTTTTTATTTATTTATTTTCTTTCCAAAAATACATTATGTTGCCCTAAAATTCAAACCATTTTCAATGTTTCATCATATACTTAATTGTGTGGTTTTCTACTATTATTGAAAGCTAATGAAGGAGGGTACTGTTTAATATCTGTATAGTTTACAACAAATAAAAAAAACAAAGTTACGATATCACAAAATTTAGAAGATAGAAGAACCAAATGTTTACATTTTTTTATATGCTCTGATGTTATAGGATTATCTCCTTTAAAGAAGTTTATTTATACAATAAACAGACATAGATTAAAACAACATAGCTTTATTGTTTGGCGGAATCATGAACATGGAGTTACAAAAAGAAAAGAAAAAAAAATATATATATGTTTTAACTCAAATATTATTCTTGCCAATCCAGCTAGCCTGCTAGTAATCTGAGACGACTAGTTTAAAATACAAAGCATCATTTTTCTTTTGTATGTAGAGAAATTATTGATTATAAAATATTTCTGGTGCTAATTTTGTAATATATATATGTTTAGCATTTTTAAAAAAATTATATTTACTAATTTATATAAATCAGTTTTTTAGAGTAAGACTTTTTTTATCAGCATCTATTTTTTTCAAAATTATTAATATCAAGTATACTTATTTAAGACAAATTATCATATCTGTCGGATTTTCAAAATGGAACTTTCAGATTGCTTTTCGAAACAAGAACATTAGATTATCAATATATGATCATGTGTAATGGTTACACTTAGAGGCATGTATTTTAACTTTAGACTTGATTTTTTTTAACTTTAGAGGCGTAACTCTTTGGACTATGGGGTTTCTTTACAGATATAATTCCAGATATGTGCAGTGTTTTGATATTTCTTAATTTCAATAATTATAAAGTATTTTCTGTATGAAATTTCAGACTTATCCAAAAAAATCTGCTGAAGCAATTATAATTTAATTCTAAAAGTAGTAATGTAATTACTTTTTGCAATGCAAAAAATTCTAATAGATTATGAGATTAAAATAATCTAAATGTTTGGTATTTTAAGAACAAATCAAATAAATAAAACTTGTGTAATAAAATCTTATGTCACTTTTTCAATGCATTTAAGAGCAATTAATAAAAAAATATGTCATTTTAAGCAACAATTTTTTTTTGTGTGATTATAACTCATAAATTCATGTATAAATTTTTATACATGAGAAATGTCTTTTATTCTTGAAATTACTGAAAATTAATTTTTAACACGCATGGAAAATCTATTTCAATTTCTTGATTTTTTTTATATCAAAATCTGAATTGTTGAGTCGTATTTTAGGACTAAACCAAAATTTTATATATATATAATATTAATATATGAGCTAATATATAATATCAACTCATATATTACTATATAATATTAAATTACGAGTTTAAAAGTACTTAAGATTTAAGTAAATCTTGGATTTTCATTCATTTTATCAAGATTTATAATTTTTCTAATTTAACTTTTGAACTTATAATATTCATCTCAATAATAGCAACTACACTGTATCTCTTAATTGAAAATGTAAGTGAATTGAAACGTTAAGAATTGATGATGATTTCATTTATTAAAAAAACCTGTTAGTAAATATTTTATTAGTGCTTTTCAATTTATTTATTTATTCTCTTTAAATTCCCCAAACCTTTGAAAGCTTGCGTTGATAATTCTGTATTTTGCCAAAATATCCTGACATCATATTTTATACTTAGGTTCTGATATATTCATAAAATATGTAATACGTAGTCTGGCTAAAGCTACTCCTTTTTCTCTTATTATTCATTGTTGGACTCTACTTGCTTTGGAAAAATGACTTAAAGCTTTAAACTTGAATACCTTTTAATAAAACATGTAACAGTTAATCATTGATTTTTTTTAAGGAATATTTGCTGTTAAACTTTGCAGAAAATATTAAAAGCATTAATATTTCTGTTGATCCCTCTGTAGACTGGTAAAATTCAAATATATCCCTAGAAATATCTGAAATTTTAAATTATTTTTGTAACTTCTTAGTCTGAAAACTGACAGATTTTTCTAATTGTGTAATATCCAGTGCCCATAAGATAAAAATGCTTTTTGTGATCAGTAAATGTTGTTTTTATCAAAATCAGTAAGAAGTAGATAATCAAGTTGCTAAGTAATTTTCATTTGAAAACTCATTTTTAATACTAATCATTTTTATCATGTACAATATTCTTCTTCATGCGTGTCCTTTTTTTATAGGCCTTGTGAATAGATAAAACTTATATTAGCTTGTTTTTATTTCTTTTTGTATTGCTATTAAATTGATCTTGGATAGTAATTGATTTCAATTTTACATCGTGAAAAAAAAAAGTAAATTAAACAAAATTTTCAAACTAATTTTAATGAGTTGCTAAGTCCCCTCCCCCTTTTTAATAAATCTTAATTGTTGTCATGTCTTAGTGGATAAAGTGATAAAAATAAGCTAGCTGTACAAAATGGCCTTTTTTTTTAATTTTGGGAAATTAAATTTTATCAAATATACTGATATTGTAATCAAGGTTGGCTACAGCACATAAAAAATAAAAATCATTAATTTTTTTTAAGTTTTTGAATTTTATGATCAATATATGGTCAAGATTTCTCAAGGTTGTTGTTAGAAAATTAAGATTGCTGTCAACATATCATACTTAAGCAAACAAAATTTCATTCTGGTCATTCAAATTTTATAAGCTTCCTGTTGAAACATGATACAATTTTAGAAATACTTTTGCGTAGAATGAAGTATAATTAATGAAATTGAGAGAAAGTTTTAATAAGTAGTTGCTACTTTAGAAAAAAATAATAAGCTGAATTTTTATCAATCTCTCTCTCACTCTTTTTCTTTACTTGTTAGTCTGTCAACTTCTTGGTAAAGGGGGGGGGGGACTGTGTACAATTTACATCACCATTTAATGATCTTAGAGCTCTTGATGTCTTAAAAATAGAAAACTGATCAATATAATATAATTTTGTTTAAAATAGAATTTTATTACAATATTTATTGAATGTAGGTCTTTAAATTCTGTTCAAATTTATTAAATATTCTGAAATATATTGACAGCATGCTTACAATTATTAAACTGACAATAATGGTCCACTCAGTAACCTTTAATATTAATGACTGAAGTTGGTATTAATTACATCACTTAGAAGTTTATATTTTTCAATTGGGGTACTCAATGAAAACCTTTTATAGTTTGCCTTCATGAAAAATGGAAATTTTAATTATTTAGTCAATTAAAAAAGTCAAACTAGAAAAACTTAAATTTTAAATGTTTGTATTATGATAGTTAAAAAGTTACATATTAGTAGATGAGAGAATAGTAGAAAATGTTGATATATATATAACAAAAAGAAGGATAGTCTTTTTATATATTGGATGTCGCTTCTGACTAAATTTTTTTAGTCATTTTTTAGTTTATTTTTTGTCAGAATTTGCACATTTTTTGTCTTTT
Source organism: Argiope bruennichi (assembly GCF_947563725.1). NCBI lineage: Eukaryota > Metazoa > Arthropoda > Arachnida > Araneae > Araneidae > Argiope > Argiope bruennichi. The sequence continues at coordinate 76,424,380 of NC_079160.1, forward strand.
TTTATGGTGTTACTGGAAAGTCAATGATTTTTTTTCTTTTCTTTTTGGCTCTTGGCTAATATTTAGTATTGGGGGAAAAAATGCATTAAAATTTCCCCAGTAGTGAAGTGTCTGTAAATTCTAATAGTTGATTTATTTATGTAACTTAATTCAAATTTTACATTTATATTAGGTAATAATAAATTAGATGAAAGGCTTGGTAATTTCTGGCTCTTTATTCTTTTGAAATACTCTGATAAAAGCACATAAAATTACATCATGCTGGGATATCTGTTTGATTTTTTTTTTCCACATATGAAATTAATGAGATATCCTTTTTGCAGATTAAATGATGTAAATGGAAATAAAACATCATACTTCTTATTGCATAGAATGCCATCCCCCCATTCAATGAGCAAATTGGAACATGTCTTGTTAATAAATATTGGTAATTTTTGCAAAAATCCATATTTTTCAATAAATTTACAAAATGTTCTCTTCTCTCTTTTTTTTTTTTTTTTTTTACAGTTTTAAAACAAAATGTTAGTTTTTTCCCCCTTTAAAAAATACACAACTTCGCAAAACCAGTTTTTGTTTTTTCAATAAAAAAATCATGTTTTCCTATAGCTTCACCTTATATATGGTCATTTGTGTCATTTATAATCTTGTAAAAATATTAAGAAATAAAAATTAAAATGAATGTATTAAGAAAATTTATACAATATTTCATTTATATTAGAAATATTTATGTTTATATTAGACACAATATGTAAAATTATTCATATATATATATATTATATGAAAATGTTGCCTCTTTTTTGAATACACACTAAAAGTATTTAAAACTGTTATAAATCACAATGTATGGGTGAGATGCAACTATTTAAACTTTAAGACATAAAAAGAAAATTTACTTTTTTTTTTTCTTCACTAAATTAGGTAGGGAGGCGGGTTGATGTAGTTCTATCATGCTCATTTCATTAATTATTTTATTAATACAACATGCAAATTTTCAGTTTAATTTTGATAACAGTTTTGCAGTATAATATTATTTATATTTATAGAAGGTAATAAGCAAATAAAAAAATCCTGTTTATCCCAATTTAATTTAAAGGGCAATTTAATTCCATACATTGATGCATTGGTACTCCTGCTGCTTAAATTTAATAGAAATTCAATTGCTATTTGAAATCAATTTTTATTTCAATAGTAATTCATTTTAGATAGTACAACAGGTTTTTATTAAAATATATAGTTAAACCTACATGCTGATGCTGTTTTGAAATATTTTTCAAAATGTAATTTTAGATCTTAAGTTATTTAAACTGGGTTTGCACTAAACATTTGAAACATTTATCAATTCTTTAGTACCACCCCATAATTAGATCATAGTTGTTTATTTTTTTAATCAACAATAATTGAAACACTTTCTTTAATTCATACTCTTTACAAAAGTGTGATAATTCTATATGTCTTGACGTCCTCTCTCTTGCATAGTTTTATGATAAATTTTGTTAGTATTTTGTCTTTAAAATTTTGGAATGAATTTGGATAAGATAATTTTGAAAATTTCTGTTGAACAATTATTAAAATTAGTTATTTTGTATTAAAAAAACTGGTGTTATAAATTATTTCATCAGTTGATGTTAATCATATATATTGTGAAATATGCTATAATTTTTATTAATTTAAATTATAATTTATTTCAATTTCCTTTTTAGGATGCTGGCTTATAGTTCTTAACTGATGAAATAGCTAGTAGTAGGATGTCCTTACTTAGGAGACTCTGCCATCTTCAAGGAAAGTTTTAATTTTTTCAAAGTATTTAAAAAAAAAAAAACTGCCAGTGATCACCATGGCTCCTTTCAAAGCTGACTTTTTCAAAGTATGGGGAGAAAAGGAACGTGTAGAATTCATCAACTTCTGTCAAAATGCCCTTGAAAAATTCCAGGATGCCAGCCTTGCTTTTGGTAGTGAGCCAAAGGACTTAAATTTTGTACTGTATGAATTATGCCGGTATTGCATCCATGGTGAAGTAACAACTGAAGCAGTTGTGTCAGCTCTGAGTGAAATTCTATCTTTGCATCCTGAATTACCATCTTTAATAGCTGACATCTTGAATATATTGGACACTGAATCTCAGTGCAGTGAATCTGGTCATACATACAGGGAAAGGTATTTCAGTCTACTCCGTTTCTGTAACAACAAAATTGTACCTGAATTTGTACTCAAGGAGCGCTTGGATTTTGAAACTCTTGGTGATGCGGGTATAATGAAATTACTTCGTAATACTCAGACAAAATTTATAAAAACAAAGACCAGATTGTTTTACAAACAGCAAAAGTATAATTTGTATCGAGAAGAAATTGAAGGTTATGCTAAATTAATTACTGAATTGGATCCACCCCTAGATCAAGAACCAAACATAGAACATTCTTTAGAAGTTCTTCAATCCTTGATTGGTTGTTTTAATCTGGATCCAAACAGAGTTCTGGATGTAATCTTAGAATCCTTTGAATGTAAACCTCAATTTTCAAACTATTTTACCCAACTGTTACGTTCTTATTTTGGAGCATCAGAAACAATAAGTCAGGTGATAGGTTTTAAGTTCGGTTTTTATCAAAATGGTGATATAAAAGAAACTCCTGCCTCTTTGTATCGGGTTGCTGCTTTTTTGCTGAAAGCTGAAGTCATGCAGCTAAGTCAGTTATATTCATTACTGACACCAAATGATAGCAAAATTGTTGAAGAGCACAAACAAGAATTTGACAATGCTCACCTGTATGTGAAGCAATTGAACAGCCTTTCCACTAATGCAGCTGGTGATGCCAATAAAGAAGGTGCTAAAACTGAGATTAAATCTGACGTTGAAGACAACCAAAAGTTAGGCTTGTGTGCTGCTTTAATTGATGTTGGAGACTGGGAACATGCTCGCCAACTTATGGGCTGTTTCCCAGATTATTATGCTACATCTCATTTATTCATTGCCAAGAAGTTGTGTCAGTTAATTCATGTACTTATTGATGATTTTTTTAGAAAGCATAGCTTTACTCCTCAGATCAGAGCAAGTACACCCTTGACATTAGACTCGAATGTAAATATTAAAAAAGTTGAGGACTTTACCGAATTATTTAATGATGTCTGTGAAATGGTTGTTGCACTTGGACCTCACTTGCACATTGATCCTGTATTGATGGCAAAAATTATTCGTTTATCTCGATTTTGGATGAGTACTAAATCGGAAGTTCCTGAATATGGTATTGCTGCCATATCAAATATTATAGATCATTCTCTTTTACCATCTCTCTCTCTTTTGGAATGCAATTGTTGCATGGCAGAAGAATTGTGGAGTTTGCTTAAACTGTTTCCATATCAAAATCGTTACTCATTTTATTACAATTGGAAAACATCTGCTAGTACTTCACATCCTCTTTTAATTAAAGTTAAAGCCGATATTCTTAAAAGATTGAAATACATTATGAAACGTTTGAGCAAGGAAAATGTTAAGCCATCAGGTCGACAAATTGGAAAACTCAGCCACAGTAATCCTGGTTACATCTTTGATTACATTTTATCACAAATCCAAAATTGGGATAATTTAATAGCCCCTGTCATTGATTCTCTGAAGTATCTGACTTCTTTGTCTTATGATGTTTTGGCCTATTGCGTCATAGAAGCACTTGGAAATTCAGAAAAAGACCGTATGAAGCATGATGGTACTAGCATATCTGTCTGGTTGCAAAGTTTGGCAAATTTTGGAGGTGCTGTCTTTAAAAAGTATCCAATAGATATTTCTGGTCTCTTGCAACATGTTGCAAATCAACTTATTGCTGGCAAAAGTCTTGACTTATTGATTTTGAAAGAAGTTGTGCAGAAAATGGCTGGTATTGAAGCAACTGAAGAAATGACTGCAGAACAGCTTGAAGCTATGACTGGTGGTGAGTTATTACGATCTGAAGGTGGTTATTTTAACCAACTGAGGAATGTTAAGAAATCTTCTCAACGTTTAAAGGAATCCCTTCTTGATCAAGATTTAGCTATCCCACTATGCTTATTGATGGCTCAGCAAAGGAACTGCATTCTGTACCATGAAAATGATAATAGTCATGTTAAGTTAGTAGGGAAGCTGTATGATCAGTGCCAAGATACTCTTGTACAGTATGGTAGTTTTCTTGCTAACAATTTGAATATGGAAGACTATGCCAACAGACTTCCTTCTGTTTCAGCATTGCTGACTGAATACAACATTCAAACTGACGTTGCTTTCTACTTATCCAGGCCCTCATTAAATCACATTTTGAACTCAAAGTTTGAAGAACTTCGTAAACAAGACAAGAATATGAAAGTTTTAAGTTCTCAACAGAGTGTGAAGAAATATATTGAAATTGTTGAGTCTATAACCTCCCCTATTGTACAATCAGTAAAATCGAATCAAGTGCATAAAAAGGCTTGGGAAGACTTGAATCCTCAATTTTATGTTACTTTCTGGTCTCTGAGCATGTATGACCTTGTAGTTCCAAGTAGTAGCTATGAGCGAGAAATAAATAAATTAAAGGCAGTTCTCCAAAGTGAGGAGAGTAAAGATGCTGGTAAGAAGAAGAAGGATCGTGAAAGATGTGATGCCCTTATTACCAAACTAGTCGAAGAAGAAAAATTGCAACAGGAACATTGTGCTCGTGTCATGGCTCGATTAAGGTGCGAGAAGGATGACTGGTTTCAATCCAGAGCTGCAAAGAATGAAACTATTACTCAGTTCCTACAACTGTGCTTATTTCCTCGTTGCATTTTCACTTCAGTAGATGCCCTGTATTGTGCAAAATTTGTCCTTCTTATCCATTGTTTAAAGACCCCAAACTTCTCTACTTTGCTTTGCTATGACCGAGTATTTTGTGACATAACAATGACTGTAGCATCTTGTACAGAAAATGAAGCAAATCGATATGGACTTTTCCTGTGTTCCATGCTGGAAACTGTGATGCGATGGCATAGTGACAAGGCAATATTTGATAAAGAATGTGCAAATTTCCCTGGATTTATGACCAAGTTCAAGGTTGCTGATAAAACTGGAGATTCATCTGTTGATCATGTGGACTATGAAAATTACCGCCATGTTTGTCACAAATGGCATTTTAAGATAACTAAATCACTTTTGAAATGCTTGGATTCTGGTGACTATGTCCAGATTAGAAATAGTCTCTTAGTACTTTGGAAAATTGCCCCTCATTTTCCTGTTATACAAAGTTTGGGAGGAGCTCTGGATCGTCGAATGGAAAAAATAAAAATTGAAGAAAAAGAAAAGAGACCAGATATATATGTATTAGCTACTGGCTATTCCGGTATTTTGAAAAATAAAAAATCTTCTCTCATTCCAGAAAGTGAGTTTCATTTAAAAGAAAACACTCGCCATGTTGCAGCTGCAGCTGCTGTCAAAACCGAGCCTGCTCCTAAAATTGACAAGCGTGAAAATGAGAATCTTATTGATGCTTCTAAAGACAGGAAATCAAATCCTGATATCAGAGTTGAACCTAATCGTGTAAAATCTGGTTCTTCTGAACGCCCATCTGTTTCACCATCTTACTCTCAAAATAAACGGTCAACTCCACGTTCTGAAAATGAGCAGAATGGCTTGGAAAATAATAACAGAGTTAAGATTGTAAGAGTTAAGGAGGAGAAATCTACTTCAGAAAACACTAGCCCAATGCGGGCTAATTCTAAAAATGATATTGAAAAGCAAGTCAGTTTGAAAGAAGAGAAGCGTAGAGAAGAACGACAAATTAACAATGTTCCAGATCGAGAAGCATCTGATTCAGGGCGAGATTCTCACTCTCATCGTCGTGCTGTAGATACCTTGGATACCGAACGGGAACACAAGCGTCGTCGCACTGATGGAGCTTCTTCTAGAAGTCCTCGGGAACCAATAGAGAGAGATTTACGCAGCAGTGATGAAAGAAATGGTAACCGTGATAAAGTTTCTGTAGAAAAAATGCACAAAGAGGTAGAAGTAAGTGCTGAGAAAACCAAACCTAAAGAAAAGAAGACTAGCCGGAAACGAGAGTATCCTGATGATAGTCCTTCCGAATCACGCCGCAGACGCCAGAAGGCAGACAAAGATGATGAAGAATCGGGGAAGCGTAGTGTAGATAATGATAGAGAAATGAAGACACGTCGTGAAGAAAAATCACCTGTAGTGTATGCAGTTAATACAGATAGGAGAGTTGACAGAGAAGAAAAGAAGCACCATCGTTCCAGTTCAGCATCAGGAGTGAAGAAAAGGTCTTGAGAAACAGCATTCCACCCAATATTTTGTCCATAGCTAATTTTTGGAGGAATATTATTCCTCTTTTGGACCTATAAAACTGTTTTTACTCATTGCATTTTGTATTTTCCGGATTCCAAGCCTGGAAAAGTATTGAATGATTGATTGCTCTCAGGCGGTGTTTGTATAAATTGTTGATACTTATTTTGTTGAGATTAAAGTGAGGTGCTCAATTTGTGGATTATTTTTGTAGAGCTAACATTTTTGATGAAGGAAACACTCATTGCTGTCATTTTTCTGCATATCTCACACAAAAAAAGTACGTGGACATTTGTGAAGCATACATTGGATGAATATACATGTATCTCCCCTCCACCCCATCTTTTGTGACTGCATTTTCAAAAGATCATAAATCTTGTATGTGCCCACAATATTGGGCATTCATTGTATTTCAGATGTACACAATTCAAGCATTATAACTTGAGGTAAATAATGCCCAGTGAAGCATTTGTTTTCTAATGTAATTTCTAAATCTAATGAGAGATGAAGAGCTTGAATGAATTATCTTTTTTGTGAAACCATTTGCTGCTTTTTTTTTAATGCTCAGTTTGTGATATTAATTTATTGTATATAGTTTCCTTTGTTTCATCTGAAATGAAATTCATGTCCACTTTCAAATATGTAGTTGAAAGAAAATTAAAATGAATATATAAACTTTTTTGTATTTTGTGTAATTAGTCATGTGTTCCATCAATGAATTAGAATAATTTTTAAATATTTTTTTTTCTCCAATGTATAATATGATTTATGTATTTGCAATCATAAGTTTTTTCATTGAAAGGTTTGGTAAAAGATGCCTTTAATAATGCTACAGTAATTTTAAATTCATTATGTAATTGTAATTTTCAAAATATAAGTGATTAAAATCATACTTGAATATTTGAAATCTCTCGAGTATAGATGACAGTTCATTGTACTTGAATTTGATGTGTATGCATTTCAGATTGTGCAAGAAATATTAAACAAATTGAAATAAATTGTTAAATTAAAAATTATATATTTCAACTTAAAAAGTTGTCGTTTCCATTATTTTTTAGAGTTTTACATCAATTGTATTTAAAAGCTAATTTTCTTTAATAATACTTACTTATCTTCTGTAAGCTTTCCATTTTAATGCCTTAATTATTTTGCACAATATTAGTAGTTATTTGTATAGTACAATTTACATTATTGTATAATGTAAATTGTACTGCCTTTAAAATATCCTCTATGATTTGAAATGTTTACATATTCAATATTATATTTAGCCAAGCTGTTTTCACTTTTGTAGGTTTTGAACTCAACATATATCATGAATCAGCCACAATTTTTAAATAATTAACTAACATTGATGCTTTGAATTCTTTTTCTTTTACCAATCTTTCAATCTAAAGAAATCTAGAATAGAATTTGATTTTTAAATGCATATGAATTATTTTTTAAAAAAATGTAAGTGAAACATGTTATAATATGTTGTGGTTAACTGTAATTTGGTAAAAAGATAAAATTCAGTATTTTCTTTATGCTTATTGCATCTTAATTTTGGTAAACTATTATACTATCTGGGAATTCATTTGACTTCTAATATTTTCAGATTTGCTATCTTTCCATTTACCTCTTAATATTCACATGTTCTATGCAAAAGGAATTTTAATTATGGCTTCTGTTTTAAAATATGATTTAAAAGCTTGGAACTTTTTGAGTGCATTAAATAAATAATTTCGTTCTTGAACTCATAATAGTTAAAGATAACTTGACTAATAATATCCAAGTAAGACTTCATTCTTACTTAAACCAGTATTTATCAAATTGGTGCATATTTTTATAAAATCTGCATTTATAATGCTTGGAACTAAAATAATTTGTTTTGTTTCCAGTCGTACTTATAATGTTGAATTTTTTTGCTCTCTGATTTTGGAGATGTTTTGATCCTTAAACTGTTGATTTTACACAATTATATTTATTTCTTATTTATTTATTTTTTAGTTTACATTTCTTCTTATGCATTTAACATTGCATATTGCCTTTAAATATTCAACATTTTTAAGAAAATGCATATCTTACGAGTTAAGCAGTAATGATGGGAAGTTAAAGTTTTGAAATTACTCTTGAGCCTTAAAAGATTCAAATTTGCTTTTCCCATTTCTTTACTAAAGAACAAATATAATTTTATACTATTAGATATTAGATATTGGTGCTGTTGACAGGTTATTCAATATGTGATGTGTTAAGATAGTTTTCTTCTTTCATATTTATGAGATAATATATTTTCAAAATTTATTATGGCTCATAATTTTTTTGAAACATTTATTTACTATTGCAAATTTTTCATGAAATTCAAAAATCTTTATAAGTGTTTTGCAAAATATTTCCATTTAGCTAAAATTGAACTTTGTATCAACCGTACAATCATCAGATTTGGCTGCTTGTAACTTTTAATGTTGTATAAATAAAATTGTAATTTAAGTGTGACTGCAAGGAATTAATTTATTTGTTTTGCTTGGTTCTTCTGTAAATGATTTTTCACCAAAAGTAATATAAATTTGTTTGTGACTTTCTTTTAGAACAGAACATAACTTTGAAGCTCAAAGTATTTCAATCTATTTTCATTAATAATTTAAGCTGACAGTACTAACAGTGTTATGAAAGGCTTCATCACAATTAATGTTATGAAAAATTAATGCTAGAAAAAAGATCCATAAAAAGATGTAAAAATTTATTACATAATATTGGCCCATAATTATTTTTAACAGCTTTAAGGTCTGATAAATTAACTTTTAAAATGAATAAAACAATTATGAATTAATTTAAAAGAATGTTTAAAAAATGAAATCTTTGAATTATAAAAATCTTTTATGCATGATGCATGAGATTTTACAATAATATATATTTAAAGATGGATAATTGATTTTTTAAATGAATGTAGAAATTGGTAAAAACCTGTTGCTCAGCTTAGGGTGTTAAAATCAAGTTCTAATAAAATATATTAATAATTACAGCTGGATTGTATTCAGAATTTTTACCATGTGTAGTTTTCTATGTACTGTCAACTTCTTTTGCCATAGAGTACCTTTTTTTTCTTTTCTTGTGATTATGTGGTTATCGAAAACTGTACTAATACTCATTTGTCATAAAACGTATACAAATGTATAATGTAAATATGAAGCATTTTATTCATTGTGCATATAAGTGTATATTTCACTTTCATTGTTAAATGTCACACACATTGCATATTATGAAAGACTTCAGTACTTTTTAAATACTCTATGAATTCTGTACTTTGTGATGTTTTCTTTGATTGTCTATGGAGAACTATTCTTACATGCATTTAGTTAAATTTATATAAAATTAGTTACATTTTTAGGAACTTATTGCTTTAGGGATTCTAAATTGCAAATTTGGCACCTTTTTAAGATTGAAAAAAAGAATAAAAAAAAAGTGTTTTATAGTTTCTTATTTTGATTGACTTATATAATGTCATTATCTAATTAGTAACTGTGATAGGGCTAAATAAAATTCCTATTTATTATGACTTCTGTCACTCAAAAGATGAAATAAGTGCCTTATCTTATAAAAAAATAAGCTTTTGTCATTAAATTAATGATTAGGGTTGCTGTTTTTTTATCATCAATAAGATTGTTCTCCTATGTCCTAAAAAAAAGTGGTATGATGTAAATATAGGCTTTTATAGGTAACTTAATGTGGGAAAATTAGCATGTTGTGTGTAATTTGTGGAGCTTGTTTAATCTATAAATGTGCTTCAGACTTGATTATGATCATTTGATATTCCTAAATTGCAGAATGTGGATAAAAATTATTTAAGCTTCCTGTGTTTTCTATATGCACACTTTTGGGCAGTGCATCATGTCATGTTCATTGAATTTTTAAGTTCATTAAAGTGATTAAACTAGAATTTTACATATGACTCTTTTTTTGGATTTTAAAATGCCTGCAGCATTAATTGTTTTCAAAAGATTATGCATATAAATTACGTAAAATATCTGATTTAATTCAGAATTCAAACATACACTTAAAGAAAAGTTGATTTAGGAAAAGTATTTTTGTTTATTAAATTAAGAAAATTGTTGGGTACATTTCAGTATAAAGCTGTTAGAATAAGATATTACCTCGAATATCAAAAGCTTTTTTTAAAAATATAAATCATTTTAAAATTAGAATAGATAAAAAAGAAAAATTAGAATATGAATTCCTAACGTTAGTTGGAGGTTCTTTTTCGTTAGTGAAAATTTATGGCTGTGTATAAATTTGCAGATGGCGCCATCTATTGATCATTTTGTAAAACACTTTGAAATTTCGAATATATATATATTTCCAGCGAATGTATTTTGTAAATATATTTTAATAGGAAACAGTCAAAATATGTAGTTTTAGCACTTAAGAATAATATACATAGTTTGTTTTGACAAAATAAATCAAGTATTAATAAACGAATATGAAAATCAGATTATACATTTTTTTTTGTTCATCAGTTAGTTAAGAATTTTTATTAATACAATATTTGATAAAATAAGTGCTTAAAAGTAAATTTTTAAAAACATCGCATCACACCTATTTTTTCTAAATGTATATTTTGGAATACTTTCTGTCATTTACAATACGAAGGGAGTTCTTTTTTAATATTTATGCAGATATATTTTTGTGGCATTACTATCTTTATAAAATCAAAATATTTACTAGAAATTATTCTATGCGAAAGAAAAATGTTTTATATTGAAGAATAATTGTTGATAATTTTTTTGCATAGAAAATCAATTAGATCATAATTTCATTAATTTTGCTATTGAAATTTCTTTCTATAAAAAGTTAATTCTTTAGAAAACAAATTTCAATTAATTCTATATTTTAATTTAAGGGTCTTCTTTAATAATCATGAAATGAGTTCGGATCGGAATTGAAAAAGATAGCATGAATCTTTCTATCTTACCTTGGCCATGTATTAGAGATCAAACATATATGATATAACAACTGAAATAATCGACATTATGGTTACATTCCCATACCACTGTTTTTTAAACAAATTTTAATTATTTGTGCAAAAATATAAAATGATATAAAGCCATCTAATTTTCATTTTACTACCTTTTCGATAGAATTCATTTAATTATTAAAAATTAAGTGATTAAAATTAATTATCATGATGCCTTCATAGAATATATCTCACACATTTAAAAATCTCCTCAGTAATTTAGATTTTTATATTCCATAAACTATAGATATTTATATAGATTTTAAATTCTTGTATTAATAAAAGCTTATAAATCAATGATAAAAATGGTTACGTAATATAGGTCATGTAACTTGTTTTAAGATCTATAGATTTTTTTTCTCTTTATAGCGTAATGTTAATTTCGAAATCTAAACATTGCCGCTTTTTCACCAAAAGTTTGCCATGTGCACATGCTTAATAAACGTCGATTCTCTTGAGTCTTCTAAAAATTTGATTTTTTTATATTGCATATATTTTCTATTGTAGTAAAGTTTGTTTTATTCGAAATTAATGAGATCGCAATAAAAATTTGATTTTCTCGATCACTGGAATTTTTAAAAAAATCTTGGTTCTTAGATGCGTATAGAAAAAGAAAACGAGAATTTTTATGTTAATAGTGACAGAAAAAATTTCCTTTTTAATGTTTAACGATTTTAATAATCTATAATAAATAAAACAATTTTAATAAAACGATAATAGTTAAAAATTACTTCCATAAATAAGTAATTAGTAATTAAAAAAATACACGTCATCATTATGAATGCGACAGGTATATAAAAATATTTCAAAATAAATAGATAAATCACATCTGATATAGTCAAATTAGAATTGAATAAATTAAAAAATGCATGACATCATTATGAATGCGACAGATATATAAAAATACTCCAAAATAGATAATTCACATCTAATATAGTCAAATTAGAATTGAATAAATTACACAATAGTAAAGTCGGAATATAATAAGAACTCTAAAAAAATTTATCGTCTACGATCAATGAATTCAAAGTAAAGGTCATTTGTTTAACAAACAAAATAATAATAATAATAATTTTTAGCTTTCATTTCGAATTAATCAAAATGCTTTCAAATTTTAAATGATATTTTTTAACAACATCTTTTAGAAAATTATATATAATTCGATTTAAAAGCGCTCGAATTTGTGTTCTACTATGTAATGGTGTGTTCTACTATGTAAATCGGTATTTGAATTCAAAGACAGGATTTTAGTTAAAATGAATAAATCCCAACAAACAAAGGCATAATTTCAGAATAGCAGGATAGAAAATTTCTTGAGCTTTCGGTATTATTTTTTATTTTGTGACTTTTGATTTACAAGTTAATAATTGAGATAATCTGTATATATAAAACGTGGATACGTTTTATATATACAGACGTTCGATACGTGGCACAGAAATCGAACTTATTACTAATTATCAAATGGCAACAGTCAAATATAAACAAAACATCATACGAATTTCAGATTGTTTTATTCACTGAACATTTTTGCAGCTGTACTGAATCAAACGCTTCGCTTAGCATATTAATGGAGCTGAAAAATATTATTCGATGTGTTCTGGAAATAGTTTGTCATGTCACCAAGAGGACATTCAATAAGGAGAAAGAAGATATGAAACAAATCAAGAAATAGGCTTCAAACAAGAAGTTCAATCAAGTACATCAGTAATCTTAACCCTCTCGAGATAAGTAATTGTGGTAAGACTTAAGAATAATGCACGGTTTCTCGCCAAGCACGTCAAAATCGTCTAAAAGCTTGCAATCTTGCGTGTATATTAGAAATGTTAACAAACATCTTTTAAAGTTGCAATCAAAAATTGTCACGACTATAGCTAGCAAGAAACCGCTCCAAAATTTTTCAATTTTGGTGACTGTATATTAATTTTAAGTCTAGCCATAATCGTTATGATTTGCCTACGGAAATTGATACTCATATTTTTTAAAATAATTAAAAAAAATACTTTTTGTACTATCTTAAGACTTAAAAAAATGTCCTCTTTAATTATATAAATTTAATTTTCTTACAATTTTTCCTTTAACTTAAAAAATATTTTTAATTCAGTTTGATACACTATCTGATGCTTTAAATGTATGATGGAATTCAAACTCTCCATCAAAACATCCAAGCACCTGCTTTTTTATTGCTTGTTATTAAATCAATAGTAGGATTTTCGCTTTCGTTTTTATTTCGTAACATATACACATCGTAATTTGCAGTAAACTACTTTAATTTAATTCATGTGTTTGAGTCTTATAAAATTACAAGGTGAAAAGTTTTTTAAAGAAATACATCCCACATTAATAATTAACAGTCTAAAAACTCAATGATCTTGGCGAATAAACTGGTCACCAAAGGCGGCTTGTTAGTTATTAAGTTTGATATTATAACGGACCCACTTTGATCATTTGGATTAAATATTTATATTTATAAAAGCCCCCTCCCCCACACACACACTCCTTTCTTCACAAATTCCGATGGACCAAAGGAGAAGTGATCTGTAAATGTGATGTAAAATTTGTTTGAACGTTCCTTTGAAGCTCCTAATGAATTTGTTAACTTTGGCCTACTAAACAATTCTTTAATTCAGGGGAGAGATGAAAATCACTCGGCTCTAAGTCGCGTTCTCGATGAAGTAAAACAAGGATATTTGTCGCTATAGAAAGTCTTTTTCAATGAGTTAAGCAAGCAATTCGAACAAAACGAAAGATGCTGGAATTCCAGGAAATGAGATGGCTGCCAACCAGAATTGCGAATTCGGTGGGCGAATGCTTGGACATTCCTGTTCCATATTTTTTCTTTAAAAGAGAACCCCGAAGACATCCGTAATAATGCGTTTCAAAAGACTGTCAAAGTACATCTCGCATCACTTTAATTATATTATTCCAAGAGGGAATAGGAAACCTGACCCACCAATACGACAAATTTTTGAATCTTCGCTGTAATGATGTCGAAAAGTAAATATTTTGTATATAACTCTCGTTTTTCATTCTTGTCCTGCTTTATGGTTCACCGAACCTTTAAAAAAATAAACGAAAATAGGGTTTGGTGCTTAAAAATTTGTCGTAATCTTTTCCTCTAATTTCAATATATATCTGTTGTAATAATATCTTTTAAAAATTTTAAATAACGCAGTTGATATGGAAATGAATCCTTAAAGGATTTTGTATCACTGTTGTTATCGTTTCAGCAGTGCTCTTTCGACAGACAGACAAACGTTTATATATATATTCTTTTATTTTATGTTATAGATGACCATAACATGAAAGCTATTAAGGGCACTGAGTTTCATTCCACTGAAAAAAAAACGTTCCTTATAGTGGGGGGGGGAGGAGAGAACCTACTTCCGACTGACCAACCCTTTTCTTCTGTTGGATGTAAGAAACGAGTGAAAAGATTAAATCCTTTACAATAGGGAAAAAAGAAAACGAAAGAAAAAAAAAGGCAAGAGATCCTCCGCCCTTTTAAGGAGAAAGGGGGCATGGACAAAGAAAGGGAGGCGAAGAATGAAAAAAGAAAAAAAATCGTCTGCCAGCGACCGTGACCTCGGGGTTCATCAGATTATTGCACACATAGAGAGCAGCTGGGAATGATGTACGCAGACGATTCACAAACTAGCGGGCGGGGAGGGAGGTGAGCACGGGTGGAGGTAATTCTTGAAATGGGGGGGGATAAAAAAAAAAGAAAAATATAAATATTTTTGGTGAAACAAGGCAATAACAATTGTTTGTATTTTCTTTTATATAGCTTTCGCGGAAAGACCGTTTTGCGCCCCAAGGGTTACTATAAATCTGTGTCCATGTTAATGTGTCAGTCAGTTTTTCTGAGAGGTACATTGTCACGGACGAATGCTTTCCGCTGTATGTAATGTTACTTTTTTCAAGGTAATGAATTGTACAGGATGTGCACGCTGGAATTCTTATGTTATTAAAAGTTGTCAGTTTGTCTTCCGTCTTTTTTAGTTATGACAAAAGAAAGGGAAGCTAAGGTGAGGACAAGTTCTTTAATTAGCTGATATTAAAAAGCGAGTCTTTATCTGATGATGGACTACGAAGCACCAATAAATATGTAGTAAACTTATTAATTTTTTCACTTGTCCGATTCATTCCATTTTTATAAGAGACTTGCCGCCCTAGGTGACCATTTGGTTTGCCGAGAAGTTTGGGTGTTTCGACTTTCATTTAAACCTCTTATATATGATTTGGTGTTTATGATTCTTTAAATAAAGTATTTATAAATATCAAATTGCAACAAATATTAAAACTGCTATTTAATGGCCTGAATGACCATATGGATCGTCTGAATGGAATGAAATTCAATGGCATCATAATATTAAGGGCATAACTATCTGGTTCATATATTTTTTAACTTTTGGGGGATAATGTAATTTCTTATTTCTCATTAGCTGTCTTGAGCGACGAGTTGGTTTGCTGAGTATTAATGGTTGCTAAAAATTTCAGTTGAATATTTTCAGTTCAATGACTTACTCAGAAAGATGACTTCAATGACTTACTCATTTAAATATCGATAGATCATACTGCTTTAGAAATTTTATGTGTGTGTTATGCATTTCTCTAATTATTTGTCTATATTTTTAAACACTGGAAAAAGGAGCGATATTTTAAAATAGCTGTACTTTAAATACTTTTCAACATTGTTTGATTCTGAAGTTAAATTTTAACATTAGGTGAAGCGAAATCACAAAATCTTTATCAAAATTATGCTTCATGCTTAAACTTACATAAAACATTAAAAAAAAAAAACTAATTTTCTTATTTTGCACATCAACAATGGGAAAAAAAAGGCCAGAGTGAAATAGTAGTAAGAACTGTGGTAACAATTTGAGTTTCACTGCAACACTAAAATTTATTTTTATAAAATATGTTAAAATTTTTTTTAAAAATATGAATTAAAAATAGAACAAATATGCTCCAAAACACTAGAGTCATTAAAAGCATTTTATTTTTTAAATTTGAAAATAATGCGAAAATCATTTTTGTATTATAATATTTTTCCGAGTTATAGCGGGACCCCTCCACCCTCGAAATTTAGATTTTTAAATTATTAAAATTCTAGTTTAAATTTTAAAAAGATCATTTCAAGTTACCCTCTACTTTCCAAAGTATATATATGCCAAATTTGTTACATCTAGATCAAATAGTCTATAATATAGGCGCTTTATAGTCACAGATCTATAAAGCGCCCACAAACATATGCATCTTTATTATAAGTAGAGAGGAATCGTATTTGATAATAAGTAATAAAAAAATAACAATATTTTCTAGGAATTATAGTCCGCTTTCAAAAAATTATTGGCTGCCGAATATAACACGGCCAAAACTGATGTCGATCATTAGTTTATTGTTTTATCTAACTATGATCAGTTAGTAATTTTATTAAAATTTGCAATCCATTCAGATTAAAAACATTTTTGTCTTACCAGTAGAAAACAACAACAACAACGAAATAGAATTAAAATCTTTGAAATCATCGAGCATGGTTTTCCCAAAATTTCCCCCTGTTTTTTTTAACGTGTATTTAACCGAATGAAATTGGGAAATTGTATTTACGAAAGAATCTATTAGGTGCGATCTTTGATGATTAATCGCCGGAATGCAGTTGATACACAAGCACAAGAACACTGAATGTGTGTTTAGGGAACTTTTTTTCTTCTGACCGTTTGAAATCGAAATTTAAACAAGAATTGCAATTGTAGTCTCAAAATCACTTACCAAATTGCATATATTTAAGTAAACGATGGAAATTTTTTTGGAAAAAAAAAAAGACAAATTTTTGTAGCCAACATGATTCTAAAAACGATTTCTATATCACGTCTGTTTTCTTTCTCATTTCATTCTTAAATTAGATTCTTTAAGGTGTGGTCTTTCAAAATTAAATTAATTGGATATTAAAGGCTTGAATCTTTCTTGGTATCATCTTTAAATGGTCGTAAACAAAGTTAACGTTCCTATTCATACTATAATAATAAAACATATACCTGACAGTTTTGTTGACAGCCACGATAGTTCACTCTAAAGGACAATAGAAAAATCTAAAAACATGCGTTGACTAAGAGCATTAGCCTAATTAATAAGGTCATTCACCAAGTTTATTTTGCTTAATAAAGCTGGAACAACAAATGCAAAAGCGTTAAAATGCAAATTTCTGCCCGCGGACTTGATTAATGTCATTTACACGTCATTGCCTGAAGGTTCAAATTGGAAAATAATCATTGTGTTTAAACAATCGGTGTTTTGAATGCTAAGTTTTAATATTAAGTTTTCTTTTTCATTTTCTCAAGAAACTGTTTTCATAATGTTTAAATATTGGGAGTAATTAGTAATCTTATTCTGAAACATCGCTGGTAAGTTATCATTCTTGCAACGAGCATTGATTTCTGTTGATGTAAAAGGCTCTTTGGAAATTGTCGGAAAATGTTAGCTATAAAAATAATTAATTGTTGAAGAAAACTAAAAACTCAGCCATCATAGTCGTATGTCAATCCTATGTGCCCGGACTTGCCCCGTTCGACAAAGACTTGACTTGGGTGCATAGCTAAAATATAGGAACTAAAGGTAATTCGTGAGCAGCCCCTCTCAGGGAAGGGACTATTTCATTCCATTTTCAGACCCGAGAAAATTACTTCAGGTTTTGAACCAATGGATTTTTTACACTATCCGGGCTCAAAGAATTAAATCATATACAGCTATTTTCCTGTCACAACTTGTATTTTGCACACGACACGTAGGAGGATTGTAGCAGACATCCGCTTCCAATGCTTTGGCAATGTTGTTAATGCTACGCCTTGCTTTCTTCATTTAATTACAATAAAAGAAAACTAGGCCATATAGTGCGGAAGCCGGATAATCACGAACCGGATACTCGGGAGTGCACTGTAATTAGCATTTTACAATAAAATGACAGCTTTTATTGATTAAAAGATTTCTGAACTAATTTCAACGAATTGAAATATAACAAAATTTTCTAACATTTTCTCCCTTGTCATTCTTTTTTCCTCAGAAAATGTTTGCAAATCAGAGCTATCAATCCAGGATTTTCCCGAATGTCAAATTTAACTGTCTAAAAATAGAAACAGCTTAATGAAGACGACTGAAAAAAGAAAAGGAAAATAGGTTGAAAAAAGAAAGAGTGAGACATCAAGTTGAAACTTTTTGATTCGCTTTCGATTGTTCGCTTTTTAATTTCTTTCCAAACTCCAAATAAGAAAAAATATATATATATAATACTTTAGTAGGAATTTTAATTGATAAATATTAAAGAAAAACATTGCCTCGCTCGTGATTTTTAACGAAAGAAAAAAAGAAAAAGATGTTACCGATGGCTTAATCCAAGAATAAGTTTGAAAAAAAAAAAAAAACATATTTCTTTTTTAAATAACTCCACTTTCGTTACCAATCTCTTAACCTGTTTAACTAATGAAGGATTATTTTAAATCTAGATGATTCGTTTTCATTTTTTTATGGGAAGTTTCAACACTATGTTATTAAGTGCTTGGAAACTTACTGTGGAATAAGGTCAACTCATACTCGATATACATTCAAGTGAGTAACGGTTTATCATACATTGCAAAAAAAAAAAAAAAACGCATAATAGTACAGCATAAGGCAAACTATTTCCAAATAAATATGCAATGATGTTTGTCATAAATATGACCTGATGGCAACAATTTTGTAAGCAGTCACATATCTGAATTGTTTTTTTACATAATGTTTTTAGACATTCTATTAAGAAAAACCTTCTTTGGCTAAAATTAGGTTTTTACTTATGATGGTTCTGCGTATTTCACTAAATTAAAACCCAATTGACATTAATAATGGTTGGTTGATCAGAAGCACGGCCAGGTTAAGCTCTATGAAAACCCTTAGACAATTCAAAAAGTTAGATTTAATTTTTTTTTCCTTCAAAGTATGGAAGAAGTAGATTTTTCTCATTGATTTTTAATTTAATATTGTTAAAAAAATTTGTAATCAATAAACATTTTGGAAAATGAAATAATATATAATTGCGGATCACCTGCAGGAGAGTTAGATTCAATATCTCGTTAAAAAAATATATTTAATTAGATTGATAGTTGTAAATGGAATGTAAAAAAATCCTATATCTATATTATTTTATCGCATTCTAAATGCTTAAATAAAAAGTTTTTCAGGACTGTTGGTTTATAAATTAGTCAGCTACCATAAAAAAAAAAATAATCCTAAAGTGATTTTAGAAGCATGAAAAAAAAAAAAAAAATCCCAAGAATAATGTTTTGAAATTTAAATGATACTTCATTTTAACTTGAATATATTCTTCGAGTCCGTGGCCTTCGTGAATCAAATAAACGAACAAAATTAGATAACTCTAAAAATTCTACAAAGTACAACATCTTGTGATTTGGGGGTTTAAAAGTGGTTACTTACTTTGTTTCTTTGATAGCCTAGACTTGCTGGTTATTAAAGAGGCAAATTACTGGTAAATACAGATTTTAACCAAGATGGTTAAAGATAACCTTCAGTTAACCAAAAAGGTTATTCAAAACCTTTATTTGAAAATATAACTGTAGCAGTTGCAATACTTTATCTTTTCTTTTGGATAATAGATGGCAATACCTAATTAGGTACGCATCCCATGGTGCACTGCGATTGTAAAAATAATGAGATGAGATGCTGTTCTGAGTAGTGCGCCTTAAGGCCTTTTCTTTCACGTTTGTTTTGTGTGAAATGTGATCATTAAATAAATGTTCCCGAAAACACGGA
This sequence comes from Argiope bruennichi, assembly GCF_947563725.1. Classification (NCBI taxonomy): domain Eukaryota; kingdom Metazoa; phylum Arthropoda; class Arachnida; order Araneae; family Araneidae; genus Argiope; species Argiope bruennichi. The sequence goes on from NC_079160.1 coordinate 76,444,437, forward strand.
TCCACTTGCTTCCACTGTACGGATCATAATGATCTTCATTCCACCACATAACTTTATTAAATTAGATATTGTCCGTATTTGTCGATGATCTTTTGTCATCTTGTAGGAAGTGTCATTATTCTATGTTCATGTATTTTCTGATTTCTATCAGCAAAAAAACTGAATTAAATAGTATTGTATATCATCAACGTGATTAAAAATTTTACCATTCAAAGAGTTCTGCATTAAATGAAATAAATGAAAATCTGAAGGTGCAAACTCATGGTTGGGATATTTAACTCCTTCCTCCTATAAATTTTGGCGAGAGACCAAATATATTTAAAGCTTTGTATTATCACATTGAGAAAAAAAATCTTACGATTCGCCAATTCTGACAACTTTGCTTGAACTACATCCCTCAGTTTAGTGTGTAGATGTTTGAATTAACTAACTGATTTATTGGTAAAATTTCAAAGAACCGAATTTCTTCCTAATTCCGCCAAAGGACTGATCAGTTTGTTTTTTAAAGGTGAAGATCAGTTTTTGATGTTGCCTGAGCTGGTTAATTCGCGATCTTTTTCGATTAATGTTGACCACTTTTTGTTGCCCATTCTGACAACTTTGCTTGAACTACATCGCTGAGTATGGTGAGTTGTTGAACGTAGACTTTTGAATTAACCAACTGATTTCTTGGTAAAATTTCAACAAATCGAATTTCTTTCTAATCCTGCCAAACTGATCAGTTTTTTTTAAAGGTGAAGATCAGTTTTGATGTTGTCTGGAATGGTTCATTAACGATATTTTTCGATTAATATTGTTTGTTGGCAGCAATTAGTCGCTTCTGCAGTGGATAAATTTTGTTACGTTTCAGAAGCCAATCGCAGATGCTTGTAGCGTTTCGCCAAATGAATTTATTTAAGTTAAAAAAGGATCCATAAATCGAATTTCTTAGAATAATCAAACTATTTCAAAAAATTTTTTGAATGCATGTGTGAGAAACATTGAGCTTCTCTGCAATTTTAGGTATTGGGATATGAAAATCTGTATAGATAATGACACCTTAATATGACTTTCATGAACTTTAACTGAATGGCCAGTTGAATGACTGGCATTATTTTGGGTGAAAAATCACCATAACTGAATTTGGCAAACCAATTCCAATGCGTTCCTGTTTCTTCGGGAAATAGCAAATAAAATACGTTTGAAATGCGCGTTTTGAACTTCCATTTCTAAACTGATATAAAAATGAAACTGAATAACTAATTGATACAATTTTCTTACTAATTAAAGGTGCAAGTCCAATGCAAAAACGTAGAGATATATTTACATAATTTTAAATATATTTTTTATGTTTATAATGTAGTTATGCATAAAATTCATCAGCTTGTTGACTGTCTATATGTTCACTTATAAATGTGGTTATTCACCCAATGTGGTTATCTTTTGATACCACCCAAAAGTTGGTCGAAAATGAACTTGAATACGACTATAATTATCTCAGAAATTTAAGAGGTCGCGGTGGCCTGGTGGTACGGTCTCGGCTTGTGTAGTCGTAGGGTTTCAGGTTCGAGACCCGATTCCACCGAAGAACCGTCGTGTAAGGGGGTCTGTTGCACGTTAAATCCGTCATGCCAAATGTCCTCCCGCTGGTATGGTATGGCGTGGAGAGGGGGGTGCTCGTCATCTGACCTCGGTTCAAATTACGAGGTCCGTCCCAAAATAGCCCTAGTGTTGCTTTATAACGGGATGTTAATATAACTAAACTAAACTAACTCAGAAATTTAAAGTGTAACATTTAAATAAAATATTTTTTACCTACAAATTTATGAATTAAACCTGAAGTTTAATTAAAAAACGGTTGTGCATAAACTTTTGAAAAAAGTAGGAAATTTATGCAGTGAAATTGCCAAAAGTTTGAAGTAAACATAAAACTTTTTTTTATGAAATTAAAAATTTTAAAACTATTGGAATATAATAGCATAAAGTTTTAATATTTTATCTTTTTAAACCTATGAAGATAAAATAGAACACGTGCAATCTGTTTAAGTCCTCCTAACCATTCTATTCATTAAAGAAATAAAAGCAGAAAGCTTAAAGCATAATTTTTTAAAAGAAAAAAAGTAACATAAAATTTTTTTGCTCTTGTAATATTAGATGTATTCTAGCATAAAACCAAATTAAAAAGAAACTTAATACCCATTTAAAATAATATTTATTTTAAAAAGTTTAATTAGTGAATATAAGAACAAATTAGTTCTACCTGAGTTAGAGACAATATTGAAATCTACCAATTACATAGATTTGAATCATATACTACAGATAAAACTCGGATACCTTAATTCAAAAATCGATCAGCAAACAAACTGTTTTAAATAAACAATTTCAGCAGTCACGGTTACGATTCGTCCCTGGGAGGTCATGCACATTGTGTAGTTCTATTTCTTTAATTTTCCAGCACATCTTTTTCTTTCTTTTTATTTTCTTATGTCATTTTTATTTCCTTTACACGCCTGACCTCCTTTTACCATCACGAAGAGGTGGTTGATGGTACGGCTACTTTCGAATACGAAACAAAATTTTGATACTTTTTTTTCTGGCCATTAATTGGCAACTTGCAGTAATATCGTCTGCTGATTTTAAATGCGCGATGTCAGAATGAAGTTCTGCTTCAATGTTTTTTGTCCGCGGTCAGATTTGCTGAAGCGATAACGTGTGAACCTTAATTTTGTAGTCGTTGCTTAAAAAAAAAAAAAAAGAAGAAGAAAGAAAAGTAAACTTTTTCGGACGGAATAGAAAGAAAATAGTGGGTGGGGTGGGAAGAGAAGGAATGCAGTTGTTTTTATGAGCCTGCATAAAAAAAAAGCATTCTTACAGTGCACTGACTCCATCTATTTAAAATGTCTGTAGAAAATATATTTCTCAGAAAGTGGATATATTTTTTTAAATTCTGTGGAAGAAATTAAAAATATGGGTGATAAAACTATTGTATAACAAAAATTTATAACACGAATTGAAGTAAGAATTGAATTCACCAGGAAGATTATGCCTCGTTAGAGAAAACGAATAGTTCGAATTCTTTCCGGGTAATCATTTATTTTTTTATGATACTAATCAGTACTTTTTTTAGCTTTTAATCGAACATTCCAAAACATTTACGTAGAGATTAATTTACAGTTGTTTGTATTAGAAAATCCCACTCATTTTTTTTTTTTTGCTATATTTTCTATAAATTTCATAATGTGATATATATTAATTGAAAATCATTCAAAACTTTCTACAAGGAATACTGTTGCATTTAGAACTATAAAATCTAGAAGGTAAGTTATTTTTTAAGGTAGTAGATACTCGTTTAGAAAAAGTTTTCCAAAATTTTTATTAGATTTTTAACTAAAATATAGTTGAAATTTCAATGTTTCCCCTGAATAAATTCAAAGCATATTATTAAAGCAAAACCATTTTTACACCATTTTAAAATTCAAAAAATTCGCATAATTTTTTTTTTCTAATTTTACGAAATTTTTAAAAATATTTTCACTATATTTTATTGGCTATTGGAATTTTAATCATGCGAATTATGACAATATTAAATGAATTTTTGAATGTGTCTGTTATTATTATTATATAATTAAGAGAAAAGTATTTAAGATAAGATAACGACAGATGAATCAAGGCTAAGACATCAAATTACGATGTTACTGAATAGACTCGAGTTCCCTTGAATTTTTTTCCTTTGGTCTTTTTCCCTCTTCTTCTTCTTCTTCTTCTTTTTTTTTTTATTTTTTTACCGAATTTTCTCTTACATATGACTACGTAATTTAGAAATTTATTTAAATATATCCTTTGGAATAAATAATTGATATACGCACACACACACGCGCGCACACACACACACACACACACACACACACACACACACACACACACACACACACACACACACACACACACACACACACACACACACACACACACACACACACACAAAGCTTTCTCTTTCCTCTGTTGTATCTCCTTATTCAGAAAGGTAAGGTGAAACAACAGAGTATAAGTATTCATTTTGATAACAACATGGATACATAGATAATCCTTATGTTCAAAAACATATCGATCATTAAATGTTGCAACTTGTAATAATATCGAATATATATAAAAGCTCTATAGAAAACTCTTTTTTTTTTCTTCTTTTAACTGTTTGAAGATATACAAAAAACCTAGTACGAAAATATACGGGTGTTTAGGTCTGTGACTCCATTTTGAAAGAAATAGAAAGCACCTTGCTTAACATTCAAGGAAGAGGCCCGATGCGGGCTTCCTCAATGAGCTCCACCGCAGCAGGTGCGAGCTTTTGGGGTCGATTTTAAACTTTACGAACTAAAAAAAATGTAGCGTGGCTTTTCAGGTACTAAATCCTAATTTACTTTTCTTCATTTCTGCATGTGTTTTGTAGCAGTTGTTTTTAAAGTAATTTATTACAAAGAAACTGCTATAATCATGAAATACTTGCGTTGATTTTAAAAATATATATTCGTTTCAATAAATATTTGACTAAAACCTGTGAAGTAACGCTGCTTTTATCAACTTTTTCGTCTATTAACTGAAGATTCTTTTCGAACCTTTCTCTGTCTTCACTTTTTTCTTTTTTTTTAGAAATAAGATTCTTTAAAAAATAATGAAATTATGGAAAGGGTAATAAGTATGAACAACTATACATTAAATTTTAAAAAAAAATATATGATTTCACACTACTTAATTTTCTTTTTTCTTCTATAAAAATATTTCAAAGGAAATAAAAAACGCAAGTTCATATCAAATTATAAAAATCAGAAATATTTGTTACTGACTGCAAAAAAATTCAGTCTTTTCTTCTTGTAAAATTTTGGAAATTAAGAAAAGCGGTGTTTACTGCGAAGTGACGCGATATGTTTCCTTAAATTACAAATAATTTAAAAATTCTCTAAAAAGAAAACTTTAATTCTGGCTTCAACATTTTATATACTTAGCCGTGTGGCAGAAATACTATTCGCGAAGTTCTTTTATTTCCTGATCTACTCTAAGAACGAAATGCTGCTGCATTTGAAATGCTGAAACCTCAATCCAAGAATGTTCATTGGGGACAGATTATCAATCAGACAAAATAAGCAACTGCCCAGGGCCCTCACAACATTAGGAGCTCCCGAAATTTCTATATATTCTTTTGCGATATTTTATGATTGTATTCTTTTTATGTTTCCATTTCATTTACAAGGGCTGAGTGCTCGAACTATTTCAAATTCAAATCAAATATCGATTACATGTTGAAACACTATTCTAATATATCTATTTAATTACCTTTCACAAGTTTTATATTATATTGTTTTTAAAGTATTGCTTTACATTTTAAAAAATGTCCAAATCTATAATTAATAGTTTTTAGATTTTTTATTTACTGTTTTGTTAAAATTTGCTTTAAATTTAGGTCTTTCAATTTTTTTTATATAAGAAATACTAGAATAAAAAATCTCGAAGGATCACCGTAATTAAATGTTTTGCCAGATTATCAGAATTTGTTACCTTAAAATGCTTACACAAATTATTGATGATTATTATAATAATTTAAAAAAATCAAATGCAGGCAGTAATAAAGTAAAAACGGGATCCCCGAGAATTACTTTGTCTGAGGGGCTTAATCTGGTCCTGATGGCCACAAATATTTTTCTAATTTGTAAGTATCTGCAACTAAAATAAATAATTAAAATGAAAATCAACTAACAAATACATTTTGAAAGGTAAGGGAAGATTGTCAGATTGGCAGTTACTGATACAATAACTTTTACTTTAAGATAAGATTAGAGCATTGAAAATGCAGTCTAAAAATCTCATGTAGATTAATAAAAGAATATTTTCTGTAAGTTTCATGCTGTTTATCATTGATTTCTGTATGTACATTTTTTCTAACTTGAGCAGTCATTTGATTTTGCAATAAGCCATTTTCTATGCTTCTGTTGTAATTATTGATTCCAGTGTTTCCGTTTCCGACAGCCCTGAAATCTTTTGTCGGTGATTTTTGTTGCTTTTTCTTTGTACTTCATTCATTTCTTTTTATACCTACATGAACATGAAATTTATTTTCATTCCATTTGTTAATAGCCTCTTCAAATAGAAAAAGTTGTTTTACGACCACCCGGTACATATTTTTTTATTCTCAGTCTATTTTCTTATTCTATTTATTTTATGATTTTTTTGGTGGAGAAGCAGGTAAAGAGTAAATTCAAATTTAATGATGAATAAAATAACCAAATTGAAAATGTTTAATAAATTTTAATAAATTATTTTAAAATTGGAACATTTCCCCCTATTTTTTTTTTTTTTTTAAATTCCTCATATGCTAAAAAAAATAATGTAATAGCCAACAAGTTCGATTTCGCGATTTTGAATAATCTCACTTTAGATTTTGCTGATTCCACCTCTCCTCTCAAAACCGATTATCGATATTATATCTGTCTATCTGTAAATACGATGTTTCATCAATGGAATGAGATAGACGAACTTAATTTCGTATGTGTTGTTTACATCAAATCGTAGATTTATATTTTAGATTCATTTTGCATGAAATACTGCAACAAGAAATCTGTTAACTTCCATTTTTGTATATGTGAACAATAAATAAAATACAAAAGTTAAAACTGATAAACATATGGCGAACGGCTTTGTCAACTGAGTAGTATATATTTATTAAATTTTGTCCCAACTTTGTCAAATGATTAATTTTTTTTATCAGTCTATTTTCTGTAAATATGAACGCAATAATTAAAGAAAAAAAATTATGTGATTTTTACATTACAGTTGTAAATCTATACCTGAATTTTTGACTGAGTCGATTAAGGAAAAAAGATTTTACGATAAAACATAGCATGAATTACGCTCGCTACATTTAAGAGAAATGCGAGAGGACATACTTTTCTTGGTATAAACACTAATCGAAATTTGAGCAAAACTATAAAACAAATATAAATAAAAATAAGTTATGATATTTTTAATAAAAGATTTATTTAAAATGAAACGCATTTTAAAAATTGTATGTTTTGTCAATAATGTAAACCAATTTTCATTTGTCACTGAAGTGTAAAATAATATTTATTGAGTATTGGATCCTTTGCTATGAATTAAATTAGGATTTTAATTATTCACTAATTTTTTTCACAAAATTCATGTTTTAAAACATTACTTCCCCTATTATGACAGTAATATATATTTTGATGTATGCATAGTACTTATTCTATCACTTTGAGAAAAAAAATCCATGCAATATTTTTAATTTTGATTCTTCACTAGCCGTAATATTTACTCTTAAAGAAAACATGTATTTTAGAATACCTTTCCACAATTTTGTATCTGTTCTGATGGAATTTAATGATTAAACGCTTGAGTATGGCGTTTACTTTTCTTCTGTAATACGAACAAAAGCGTTTTTCATGATATATTGCTTTTATTTATTTTTCTTTTAAGTTTTTAAGTATTTTAGTTAGAATCATCACAGAAAAATTAATATCACGTTAAATCAAATAAAATAATACTGATTAAATTAAAAAAGATAGAAAATTTTCAAAATAAAATAGCAAAGAAAACCAATAAAGATGCAATTCTGTAAAAAAAAATAATTAATTTGGCAGTTTTACGTATTATTCTCTTATTCTAATGGCATTTAAGAATTTCTTTAGCTGAACTACATTTAAAGAGACATAAGGAAAGAAAGACGAACAATGGCAAGTTAAAACCTGTTAGCAACGATTGATAAAGTTTTTTTCAGGAGAGAAGTCATTTACTTTTTTTTCATTCATAAAGAATATTTTAAAATTTATTTCAATTCACAAGTAAAAAAATGTGTATAAATTTTATTTTATTATTTCGAGAGTAAAAATGTTTACGAATGTTAATATTTGATTTGTTCTTATGTTTTTATTTATAAATAGTAATTATTCTTTTTTTTTAAACTTTTTTTTCCCTTGTTATCGTTTGCTGCTTGAATGAAAAATGCAATTCTTATAGGAGAAAAAAAAAAAAATATTTCTTTAATAATACCGAGATAGAAGATAATTTAAATTTTGATTTATTTTCACAAAACTGATGATTCTATAAGAAATATAATAAAAGAAGCCGTGATCCTTTAATAACTAATTTTTGCTCCAATTCTTAAAAAAAAAAAAAAAAAACCCACACAAATGGAAACATGCATTTCTTTAAATACGATTTACGAAATTTCAGCTCAGCTTTTCCCGACCATAAGAATGAAACTTGCGACTGCTGCTTTTACTAACAAGTTGGCCCCTTTTAATCTGGGTCTTTTGTTGCGATTTCCCCTTCAGATGATTCTGGTGGCAGCTCAACCGAAACCTGGAAGAAATCGTCTGCTCGCATCGTCTTCCGACAGAAGAGAACTCTCCTCGCTCAAGTGAGGTGGTTCTCACTCGGCTCGTTTTCTTTGTTGTCGGTATAAAGGATTTGTTCTGAACCTTCTTTTCTCATATGATATTTCTTTGTGGATAATTATCTCTTGTTTGAAAACACGCCCATAAAGTTCATTGGATTTTAGCACCATTTATGGGAATATGTGATTGTGGATTGCGAATGTTTATTTACCTAACGCGTGTGGAATGTATGGGTAAGTTTTTATTCTATGGAAAAATCAAAATTGCCATTATTTTATTGAGGGTAATTAAAAATTATATCATAACTAAGACTTCATATGAAGCTATGTGTTGATATTATTATTTAAAAATGAGTTCCATTATCCTTTTCCTACTACGAATTCATATTTGTAGTTGTTGCCTAACAATCAAATCAGCATTTAGAATTTTTATTTTTATTTTAGCTTTTAATAATTGATTTTGTAGCCGAGAATTACAGTCATAACTGTGTCCATTGAGGAAACGTTTCAATAATTTTTCGTGTTTATTAAACATTTCCACCCTAACTTTCTTAGAAAAGTGTTCTTCAAATTTGTATGCATATTTGAAAAGATAACAGAATGTATAAAAAATGTACATATTGATTTGAAATATACATATTGGTAAGAATAAATAACAGGATGTATGTAATAAAAATATATTTTAATTTGAAATATACCTACTGATTTGAATAAATAGAATGTTTGATAGAAGTATATATACTGAGCTAAAATAAGCTAATTAAACAAAAAAAAACATTATTAAATTTATTTATATGTTATTATTATTTTAAGAGAAAACTAACTATAATTGTATAATAACAAATATATAAAAGTGTGAAATAGCATATTATGTAGTTTAAATTGCTTTTGCAACTTTAAAAGCGCTATTTAACATTTATTTTTATACGCTTCATATTATTTTAAGAGAAAACTAACTATAATTGTATAATAACAAATATATAAAAGTGTGAAATAGCATATTATGTAGTTTAAATTGCTTTTGCAACTTTAAAAGCGCTATTTAACATTTATTTTTATACGCTTCATCTCCTACAATGTCCAATGAATTATTCAATACTACCATTTTTAGGCCAATAATTTGTGTATTCAGTAATAAAATTAATTTTGTTTCAAATAATTCATCTAATATTATTCTTCAGATCTTTGCAGAATACGGTATACTAACAGATGATGTTTAATATTTTTAAAATAAATATTCAGTACAAGATTAGGAAATATATTAGTATAATTGTGTATTCTAATATATAAATGTAACATTGGCTTCATTTTCAATATAAGTAAGTTTGAAAGGAAGATTGCTATATCAAGACTTTTTAAGAAAGAAAATATTTATTAATAAACACATAAAATGTGAACAATAATTATAAAAATATGTTCTATTTTTTATTGATTTATATTATTTTAAGTGAGAGAAGCTTGAAAATAATTTTTTTAAAGTGTTACGCACATTGTTCATTAGTTATAATAAAATTAAGAAGAATATGGCTTATATTGAATGATAATTAGATATTGAGATTTTTTTCAGTAATTATCACTAATATGTATTTTGGAATGCTATATTATAAACCTTTTAAAACATTTATTTAACTGCATTTTAGAATGTTTTGCTTTTTATTATAATCATATGATATTATTCATTTGTGTAATAATAGGGATTGTTTTACATAATATTCTTTAGAACTGATATAAAACTCACATTGGTAATTGAAATAATAATAAAATTTAAAATGAAATTGACATGATTTTTTTTTTCACTGTACATGCCAAAAAAATTTCGATAGTAATCTTCTTTTCGATTCGTATCGTTTTCTAATTCTTTTTTTAAAATATTTTTTGTATTGAAAACACTTAAATATATTTTATAAAAATGTAATAATTGACGTTGAAATTGTTAGTGAACTTATTTAAAAAAAGAACACAATCGTAGTAAATTGTAATATTATTTTTAGATTTTCAAAATATCTATTAAAAATTTATTAATAAAACAAAACAGCATTTGATTTAAAAAAAATAACAACCACACATCAATTTCTTAAACCAAAAATTGGAGAAATAATGTTAATTCAGTCTTTTTTAATTAGTCATCAGAAATAGGAAAGATGATAATTTATTTAATTGTCAGATTTTTGAAAAAATACTACACTACAGCTGATTTTTACCCATGAATAGTCCAATCATTTCTAATCCTAAATAAAATAAAAATTACCGAAAGAAACTGTGTACGCTAACGACATTCAGTTCGTTTTTTTTTTTTTTTTTCAATTATTATCTATCTATCTATCAGAAGAAGAAAGGGAACCGGAAGACAAACCGACGAAAAATTAGCGATCGGAACGTGAATGAAAATAGAGAATGGAGCAGACGAAAATAACCGTCCCGCGAACAACAGGTGTTCGAAAACACCTTCCTCCGCCCCACCTCGGACACTTCTCAGCGGTTTTAACAAACACCTGCTCGGGTACTCGGGATAATTTTAAGCTTTCTAGAATTTTGGGATTTCTGTGATGAAATTCTGATAATAAATTAATAAATGGTTTAATAAATGGTATGTTTAGGAAATGAACATTATGCACAGAGATTTCAAAGTGCTGTTTCATTAAAATTATGAACATTGATGACACATTGAATATAACAGTGGTTTTTAAAGTAAAGAAAGTAAACAAATTCCTACACAGTAATTTATGTGCATTTTTAAAGGAATTGATTCTAATTCTAATTCTAATTCATCTAATCTGGAAATGTGTCACGTTACAAATGCATTTACGTATGTCATCTGGCATCAAACTGAAAATTGTTTTAACTGTGATGTGGTGTCATGTTCGTTTTCTTCTTACTAGATAATAGTAAATTCTGAAATCAAATTTCTGAGGAGATCTTCAGGTGTGTCGTATAAACTCCTGGAAAAAAGTCAATTATTAATTTAACTGAATATTAAACACATATTGATTTATATTGCTTTGAGAAAATTTTTGAGTCTCTTTGAGCATTATTTGGTACTGGCTTCTCAGAAATGAAATTTTTGAAATCTCGGAGATATGTAAATTTATAATAAAAGTAGGGGAAAAGGTTAAAGGGCGATACACAATAATCTAAAATAACTTTTGGTTATGAATTTTAAATACAAAGCGTTGAGTCAATTATTATTTGGATATGCAAAACTATACTTTATTATTTCAATAACCATTAAATGAATTAAAAGATGGGAAAGAAAAAAAATTTGGAAAAGCATGATAGAAAAAAAAAATATTTAAAAATTTATTTTCACTTTTTTTTTTCAATTTTACTGTAAATAAATATAGAAGAGAATAAGAATGTAATAAAAATTAATTAATAACAATGATAAGATCTATTTATTATTGAAAGAATACGAATACATTTTAAATAAACAATAGATGAAATATATTATCTTATGCAAAAATAATTTTTTTGTCTAGTAATTAACAATTATACGTAACATTCTGTAAAAAGAAAAAAAGGAAATATTAAAAAAATTAATTTTAAAAAGGTTGGTTTTATTTTCGTTCTAAAAAAAAAGAAAGAAAAAAAAAAACCGTATTGATTGTGGTTGATGTCTTTCCGGTATACCAAACTCTGTCTTTTTCACATTTAACTTTACCATTCTAACTTTGAATGACATTTGAGATGACTTAAATGACATACGGAAGGAAGTTTCACACAAACTTTGGTGGTTAGTGTTACATTTAAGCCATTTGAAATGTTAAACACTGTGACTAATGTTCCTTTTGGGACATACTCCATTGTTTTGCTTCGTTGCGAGTGTTGTGCTGCATCGTAATCTTTGGCAGTTCATGTGTTTGTCTTCGGGTTGAGTCCAGACCTTGTCATCTCAGGTTCCACTTATCGTTTTGACTTCGCTTTATGACCTCCAAAGGTCAGAGAAAGGATCAAATTGTGTGCGAAATAAGAGATGTGAAGTTTGTTTTATTGTATTCGTACAGAATGGAAAAGTGTAGTATTGTGAAGTCAATTTTAGTCGTGGAAAAGAAATGGCAGTTCTGTTTTCTGTTGTTTGTTTCAGAAGTTCCCAGTTTCGTGTATTCAAAGCATTAAATAATGATTTTGGGGATTCGAATATTTAGCCTTATCATTCAGAATAATACCGTGAATTCAAATGAATAAAAAACGCTACACATGCCATGTCATCAAACAAATTTTCCTATGGTACGCTGTGGCATTATTACATGATTTGGAGCTAAACAATTCAGAATACGAGGATTCCAGATTCGAAACTTGATTTTTCGTTAAAGATCCGTTATGTGTATCGATCTGTTACAATTAAATCTTTAACACCCTCTCTCTACTGCATGGCGAAAATTCATAGAAGAATTGCCAGTTTTAGTGTGATTTGTATCATCTCAGCGTAATTCAGAATCACAAAGTTTTTTTCAGATCATCTTTCCGGTGTTTCAAAATTAGACATTAATATAAAAAAAATGGAAATATTCATGTTCTCTTTCTTCTTGCAAGATATATAAAGAATTCCTAACTTAATTTGTGGTATTGCTTTTACAATATTACACATGTTACAGACAAATGCAGACTGTAGTTATTTCTTATCTTCAGCTTTTATCCCTCTGTTAATGCAAGCTCAAATGCTTTAGAAGTGTCATAGCAGATTTTTTTTTCGTATGTGATAGGACTTATCTAATTTCTAAAATAAGTATTTGATAATAAGAAAATATTAATGCTCGAATCTGCAAGATGCCCATTAGATAACTTCCTTCGATCGAAAACATCTGCTGCTAAAACTAATTAACGGAATAAAATAAAATTTCATACATATACTGTGTAAAATATAAGAAAAGGAATTCTAAAAAAGAAATTTTATATAAAAAAAGGGGGGGTGGAGTTATAGGAGAAATCTCGAAGCCATAGGAACAAAAACAGGACAAAAATTACAATGAATTCAAGGTAAAAGAATTATTTAAAATTTTATTAATGCTTGAAGTGATAAAAAAATAGGAATAATTGATATACTGGATGAGTTTGGTGTAATCTGCCAAACGAAAGATGTCCTATATTTTACTGCTTGCAAGTAACCCCCGGGGGCACCTCGAAATGAGGATGAGATGCTTCTGGCATGGTGGTTGGTTCTCGCCACCCTGGAGGGTGTACAAATAGGTGGGGGATCTGACTCCTCCCATCGATGACGGGATGTACTTCCATAGGGGAGGGTTGTACCGTGACCGGTGATGGCCCTCAGGATTCAACTACAGTTCCCGCCAGTGTTGCTGTTGCGGTGGTCCGGTCATTCAGCCTTATGGTTTAAATCTGTGTGCCTTCGTGGCGAGTCGGAGAGTCAGTTGGTTGACTTACTGCTTGCAAGTTAGGACGAATAAATTCAGTATGCTGCAAATCGGATAAAAATACTAATTTTAAAAGTTTTTGACGGACCCCCTTTTAAAATAAGCGCATATTTTGAAAAAGCAGAGATAATCTTATAAGAAGACACCATTTTAACTAGGATATCTGGATTTAAAGTCGAACATAATGCGCCAGAATTTTGACGAAATGCAAAATCAAATTGTCTCTAAAATCTTTCGAATGAGCCTACAATAAACCATATTAGCTGCAAATATATTTTCACAAATAAGGAAATATAGTTTATGTCTAGCCTTACTATGCATCTAATCCCAGGAGTATGTATGATTATTGATTTTTAAATTATACTAATTTTACTTCTGTGCTATATTTTCTCTTAGAAATAGTTTTAATTATATTTTACAACTGTATTTTTCATTATGTTAATTTGTGGATTTAAACTGACGAACTCATAGCAATATTAAATATATTTTTTGTGCGCAATAATTGCTGTAACATAATCAAGAAAAAAATTTGAAAATAACGTAAAGGTTAGCGAATCAATCCTAAAACTGCAATCCTAATTATGATACGATGTTTAGAGTTGAGTTTCTTTAGAGTTAAGTTTCTTTTAGTTTTTTTTTTAATGTTTTTTTATCCAGTTAATATGATAATTGTTCTAAATCTGAACTCACAAAAAAAATTAAGAATTATTTATCAGAAACATTTTTTTATATGTTGTTTTTCTTCTTAAGTTTTTGGTATAATTTCATTCATTGTTTTCCATATTCTTTTTTCACAAATAGTATAATAAATTCATCATTTCTTTCCAGATTTCAGTAAATATTTTCATCGATTAAGTGGATATCATTAATCAAACTCGAACGCATGGTGACGACAACTCAAGGTGCAAGGATGACGATCGTTTTCAGCGGAGGCAATTCTCGTTCTCCAAACGATAGTAGGATCCTGTCTGTCGATATTAATCCCATTAGGAGCGTCCAAGATGAAGTGAAACTATGTGGACGAGACTTGGTGACAATACCAGAGTATGTCCGGAGAAATGTGCATTTGAGGATTTTAGATCTGTCCAACAATAACTTGGGACGATCGAAAGACAATGTGATTTCAGACTTATCTGAACTGAAAAATTTGACGAGACTTAATTTATCAATCAACGAATTAAAAACAGTTCCGTTGGATTTCGTTTTGTTTCCGTTTTTGGAAGTGCTATGTTTATCGGGAAATGAACTGGAATATTTACCCGATGGTGTTACAAGTTTGCATAGGTAAGATATTTTTGTAATTTGTATATTTAATAATAATTGATTATTATCATGTGAGAACATGATGTTGTTTTGGTTAGCGAGAAACTCGAAATCGAGTAGGCAATAAATAAAGCATAAATGGCAATTTTCCTCATCATTTTTTAATCGCATATATTTTTTTATCAGTATCGCATTATTATTATGTATGCTTCTTTGAAAGCAGATGCGTTTTTAAAAGGTTGACCTGCTTTTACCAGTATTGCTTTATTATTACGTATGCTTCTTTGACAGCAGATGATTTTTTTTTAAAGTTGACGTAGAACTATGACATCATAGCTGTTATTTCATCTCAAAGCTCCAAAATTTTGCTTGCCAGCTAGAAAAATTGAAAAGAGAGAGAGGGGGGGGGATAGAGACCGATAGAGAAGTCTCGTGATTGTTTCAAACCGGTTTAAACTGGTTAATGACTTAAATTAATTAAGACAAATAATGACTTAAAAATAATAATGTTCTCACATGATAACTTGAAATTTGCGACTGCAGATTTCATTTTAATTTTTATCCAGTTTCTTTTTTTTTTATAATTATTTTATATTAATCCTACATAACATCATGTAGCCATTTAGCTACACATTTTTATTTCCATTTATTAACTTCACATGACTATTCCCAAATGGCAACGGGCCGCGGTGGCCTGGTGGTAGGGTCTCGGCTTCGGAACCGGAGGGTTTCATGTTCGTAACCCGATTCCACCGAAGAACCGTCGTGTATGGGGGGGGGGTCTGTTGCACTTTAAATCCATCATGACCAAACGTCCTCCCGCTGGTGTGGTGTGGCGTGGAGAGGGGGTGTTCCAGCTCAGGTATCATCCTCGTTATCTGATCGCGGTTCAAAATTACGAGGTCCGTCCCAAAATAGCCCTAGTGTTGCTTCAAACGGGACGTTAATATAACCAAACCAAACCAATCCCAAATGGCAACAATGTGTGCTTGGAAATCCTTTTTAAAGATCTTTTTGATAAACATTTATTAAAAAATTTGTATAAGTCAATAGCGACTTTGGAATTAGATTTAAACTGGAAACGTGAAAAAATACCAAGATGGCTGTTGCATGAATAGCTATTTTTTTAAAAGTAATATCAAAAAATATATATTTATATTTTGCACGGTAGAAAACTAATTGTAAAAAGGACTTATTTTTTACGACAGAATTATTATAATGTGTCATTGGAATATTGTTTAATTCATAATGCATTCATTTCGCCTTCTTTAATTATTTATAATTTCACGAAAAAAAGTATTAAAATTTTTTTTTGACAATTTTCCCAAATTATATGCAGCTGTTCAATACACATTTTTTTTTTTTTAAGTAATGCATTCTAGAATTCTTATTTATTTGATATTGTTATTAACAAGATTAGCAGAAAATATTTATTATAATTTTTTCGAATTTAGTAGCTTTTATTTATTTATTATTTTATTTTATGTTCTTCGCAATCTTACATTCTCATTAAATATTTACTTTACAAGAGAATATTTCTAACTATACCTTAATACTTTTAGTAATACTTTTTAAAAACTCTTTAAATGAAATATTTTAATTTGTTCAAGCTTAATTTGATTTCAATATATATATAGAAAATTATTTGAATAAAATCATAAAAATAAATTAAACTTCATAACCTTATGAATGCTGGTGACCTAGTTCATAGAGAAACTAAGAATTTAAAAATAACAAAAAAGCATATTTTGAACAGAAATCTTTATGAAAACAATATATTATTTATACAATATACCTCTATTGATAAATGATAACAAAGCGTGATGTTTATATGTTACGAAAAACAAACCGGATCTAATTTACATTATTTTAAATGCATATGAATTTACAAAAGTGATGGCAAATATATCAATAACAGTTTTTAAAACAAATTTGCTTGATTGAATAAATACCATTTGAATTAATATAAACACTATTTGAAATATTTGTAAGGGATTTTGAATTCATAATTACAATGCTGAATATAATGGGGTAAGAAATCTCACTCTTTTATGGTTTGTTTTTAAACTGTATAAAGTAAATCAGTCATAAACCAGATTGGCAAAAGCCGGTAAAAAGAATAAAACAAAAATATTGTGTTGTTTAGCAATCAACGTGAGAGGTTAAAAGAAAGAAACATGAAAAATTCTGATCATATTTCGCAGAATTTATGCGGATAAAATTTTAAGAAATTAAAAGAAAATGAAAAGAAAATAAACGCCCACTATCAATCGTTTAATGAATTGATATAATTAAAGCTTGATTACACTTAAAAGGCATTATTTGATAATAAATTATGCCTTATTAATTATCAGATAATAATTAAGATAATAAATAATGCCTTACTTACTATAATAAATAAGGCATTACTTTATAAGCCGATATAAATCGTCGATTATAAAGTATATCATAAGTCGATTATAAAGTATATTTACAATAATCAAAATAATTTAAAAACTAAAAACTACAAAATAAAAAAAAAGTTCTTTTAATATAAAGGTTATTTTAAAGATTGTTTTCACAAAATTTATTAATTTGAATTTCTAAAAATGTTTTTTAAATATCATAAAAATTAAAATATAAAACAAAAACTTTAAACCCTTTTTTACTAATTTCTAAAAAAAGTTTTTAAATATGATAAAAATTAAAATATAATACAAAAACTTTAAACCCTTTTTTACTAATATTTTCTGCCACACACACACACACACACACACACACACACACACACACACACACACACACACACACACACACACACACACACACACACACACACACACACACACACACACACATGCAAAGTTATATTCTTTTTAAATTACACGCGTGCTTTATAGATACCATTTAAAGATAATGATATCTTTATCTCATGAATTTTGTCTGAGACGTATCAAGTTTTTGAATTCTTTTTGATTATTCTTTTATATGTATACATCATTACCTTACTTTAAATTACACACAGACTTCATAGATCCGTGTATAGATACTGATTTTATTTTTATTGCATGGGCGACTTGGACCATTTCGAATATAGTAAAATATCTTTAAAATAAGTCTTTTGTTTGCATGTTTTTACCAATAACTTCAGAAAAAGAATCGTTTTTCTTGGATAAAAAAAACTTCTCTCAAAATATGTTGCATAACTGAAAAATACAAAATAGAAGCAAAGACGTGACCATTTTGTTAAACGGACAACACGATCTTTTTCTACGTGATATTTGAAGTGATTGCTCAGACTTTAAGTTGCGTTTTTACATCGACCACTTCAGTTATATCATGTATTTGTGGTTAATAAACATCCATAAAGTAGTTTTATTTTTATTTTGATCTCATCTTTTCCTGCGGGAAACCGATTGTTGTCCAGAAATTGTTGATGCTTGAATTTTATTTTACAAAATCAATGAAAGGATTCGAATAATTTTCCTTCGAACTGAAAATGATTCCAACAGAAATTTCTCACAGGAAAGATTCCTGTGTTTATTCATCCAGAAAATTAGCCATTTTCCGAATCTGATAGAATTGCACTTTCCATAGATTAGCATAATTTTAGGGATTTATTGTGAGAAATATAATATGCTATAAAGACTGACTAATTCATCTCTAAACGTATATTATCGAGTTATGAGAATTTATATGATCGATACGGAAAAATTTTGCATAAAGGCAATGCTCTTCGTGTATCTTTTAGAACATTTTAATCCACTTTTAAAATGTAAAGTCCAACAAAAGTTTCGTATTCAAAACAAACATATCAGGTGAAGATCCATAATCAAATTTTTTGCTATTTAAAAAAAAATTAACCCTTATCTTTAAACTAATTTTCTATTTTTTCACAACAAACTATTAATTTTGAGGGCTAAATAGGGAAAAATACAATTTGTAAATTGAGCTTTTAATTAAAACTTATCAATTGAAATCATCTGTCAGTGCGTAAAAATATATTTTTTTGTTTTAATTATTTTTTTGAACTTTTTAATATTTAATTTATAATAATTATTGGAAATTATCAAATGTCAAATATGACATTATGATAATTTTTTTAAGTATTTCCACACTGGGCTGGAATTAAACTTTAATTATATTAATCGATTAGCTGTTAGTTAATTTCAGAAAATATTATAGCAGAGTAATGTCAGTGAATCAAACTTCAAAATTTTAGCGCGTGAGAAAGTGAAGTGAGAACTGTATTTTAAAATTGCAACTTTAGTAACATACAATAAGTATATAACATGCAGAAAACAAGTAAATAACATGTTAAATATTAATATATAACGCACCAAAAGTCTTAGTGCTACAGATGCAAACGCTGTATGCTTTTAAATTGAATTTCTATTTCATAGAATATTCTGGAAATGTTTTAAATTCACATTTGATTTAAAAATACATTCTGATATAATCTTTGACGTGACGTTAGGTCATATGACAACTATTATAACACGTCTCATCTTACAATGTATTGCTCTTTCTTTTACCTATATTTCTTATTTCAATAATTACCTTATTTTAATAATTTCTTTGGATCTCGGAATCGGAACTGGAGGGTTTCAGGTTCGAGACTCGATTCCACCGAAGAACTGTCGTGTAAGCGGGTCTGGTGCACGTTAAATTCGTCCGGGCTAAACGTCCTCTCGCTGACGTGGTGTGGTGTGGAGAGGGGGCTGCCAGTTCAGGTGTCGTCCTCGTTATTTGACCGCGGTTCAAAATTACGAGGTCCGTCCCTAATTAGCCCTAGTGATGCTTTAAAACGGGACGTTAATATAATTAAACTAAAAAAAAGCACCCATTTTTCTTATTTTAATAATTACACATATTTCTTATTTTAAGAATTTCCTGTATTGTAGTTAGCACAATTTTAGATGTAATGCGTCATAAGTGATAAAATTAAATTCTTGAAGAAGATTAAATATATATCACGTCACAGTGTATAGACACTGTTAACATAACTTGGGCATTCTCATCAATGGAAATCGCGGAAATTTGAACCCTAAATAAAAGGAGTTTTGTCCTGTTAAATAATATAATTGATGGTAAAATTTAAACTTATGAAAGGAATGGGTTATTAATTGTTATATATAAATTATAAAATTATAAAACATCATAAATTAATTTCAATCTAAAGGATTTGTCTTTTATTAGCAAACTGAAAATATGTACTGTGATACGATAATGTACAAGTTCGAAACCTCAAATCGGTAAGTTCAGGGAAAAAAAAAAGAACTCTGCATAGAATTACATGTAAATAAATAAACAAACATATTGTATGCGAGTAAAAATTTATTAATTGCAATGAACTCATTTTGTTTTCGATATACTAAAATTAAAACTTTAAAAAATTAGAGAATATCAGGTGAATTTAAAATCTAAAAATTGACATTTCTTATTTTAAATAGTCTCTTAAAAATATATTATATCCCAGAATTAAACCAAAATGGTAAATTTATAGATGCATCATGTTTGTAAATACGAGTATAAAATTTCATATAATAAAATGAAATAAAAAAACTTTTTATAGGCATATTGAAATTTGAAAGGCTTTCATATTTTGAGAAAAACCATGAAAAAAAAAATGTATACTATAGAAGTTTCTATTAAACACTTGTGTTTTGAACCTCCAGTTTTTCAAATCTATATATATTATTCATTTCTGTAATGGTATAATTTCCCCTATTTTATGAGGATAAAATCGAAAAATCCTTTTTTTTTTTTTTTTTGCAATGTTCACAAGCACACAAGTTTTTTTAAAATAAAATTAACATAAAAATACTGAAAATGCTTATTTTTAATTTTAATTAAATTGTACTTTATATTAAACTATAAGATAAATAAATAAATAATTTTTTAATTAAATTAAATAAGAACCTTTATTCCTTCCTCGCCTATTTTACTTAAAAAAAGAGGAAACAGGCGCAAAGATAAAGATCTCGACTAATTTCCTTCTTTTTCTTTTTTTGTTTTGGCAACAAGAACAGACGTTCTTCCTCTGTCTTGGTGACGTCTCTTGCCTCGACCTTGTTCATGGGCCGTGGTGGCCATCCAGATGTGGCAAAGAGTGTGAATTTTTAGTGCGTGTCTTCGTGTTTGTAGGATGTTCGCTGTTCAATTTGCCATTTTAACCATTTGCCCACAGTTCCGGACACATGCATGTGTCGGATGTAATTTTTAATCTGTGAGGTATCTTGTTCCTCATGGCTATCCACGGCGCTGATAAATGATGTTTACAAGTCATGCCTCGATTAGGATTTGTTGTTGTTTAGACAAACACCTTTCAATATGTTTAGAGATTGAGATAGATTGGAATTTGGATGAGCTCAGTGTCAGTTTTAGAAAAACTATTGATGGATACTCTAAACCTCCGAATCTTCCTTCGTTGAGAATAGTAATATAATATTAAGTTAAGGTGTACGTACACACTAGAAGATTTTTTTAAAATTTTAACTTTAAAAATCCAGTCTTTTCACAGTAGGTCATAAATATATGTTTAAACTCATTTCAGTGAGAAAAAACCATATTACACTAATTATTAATTAATTAAATAATATTTAATGAGCTAATTAGCCTATTTTTTGAAACATGATATCTCAAATTCTAATTTGTACAGGCACGCAATTCTAGTTGGAAATGATGCCTAATATTAGTCTTCATGTTGTCTGCCTCAATCAAGTTATAAAAATATATAGTTTTTTTAAAACAATTTTTTCATCAACGATGAACAGAAAAAGCGAGATTTTTTTTCTGTGATTTTAACTTTTAAATAGCTATAAAAATTTATTTCCTTAAATATAACTTTGATTGAGGCACAAAACATCTGCTAGTTCATACACATTATTTTGATATATATATAATTGTGTTTGGTTCATTTCTTGTTGAGTTATGATTGTTTGAATGAAGCAACATAATAGAAAAATATCATGCTTCATAAAATGAGTTTTTAAAAAACCGTAACTAGAGTTTTTAATGAAAGCACCTCAAGAAAAATAATTATAACTCGAGAAATATTTCGAAAATTGACAACATCTTGGTATCGTTTGAAAGCTAAAGGATGAGAAAACATTATTAAGCAATAAAAAAATATTCGATATTTTGAACGATTTTCGAAGTTTCAAGTGTGTACATACACCTTAATAAAAAAAATTTGATATAATATTTAATATAAAATAATATTAATTTGGGAAAATTGGTATAAATAAAAAAATAGACAAATTTAAAATTGCCCATTTATAAAATCAATGAAAAGAAAACCCATACATTATGAAAACTTTTTTTCTAATCTCTGTGAAGTCTAATCTCCGTATTTTTTTACTAATCTCTGTAATTTTAATTAAATAGTACTTTATATTAAATTATAAGCTAAATAAATAAATAATTTTTTTAATTAAATCATATAAGAAAATTTATTCCAGAAAAACAGATGATCAATCCATTGTTGGATTTGGCTTAAATGTTGATAGATGCCTGCACTATAGATGTTAAATCTATGCACCAAATTTTATCTATCTGTCTCTTCGTTTTGTAATTATCGTGTAACCTTTTATTCGGACAACTTTCCTTTGCCGTCTTTTTTACTTAAAAAAGAGGAAAGATAAAGATACACAAAGAATCTGCAATAATTTACTTGAGGCTTGGAATAATAAAATTATTCATTAGATAATAAAATTTAAAACAGACCCAATGGTCTCCCTAAAATTTTCTTGCAAACTCTCTAATAAAGGTGTTATCCCAGAGAAAGTATTGCATTTCTAGAACAATTAGGAAATATTAACTTTTGGTGTGAATTTTGCATTTTTACTGAATCTATCGCATGATTCAAGATGCGCGATTACTCCTTGGCAAGCGCTTAATAGTATCCGAAAATCGAATTTGTATTTTAAATAAATTATTCTCAACCGATTGAAACAAAAATTTTAAACAGAGCTACACTTGTAGCCATAAAATCACATACCAAATTTTATATATTGTTGCATCTTTGTTTATCGTATTTACATATTTCTGAATGTACAGAAAAACAGCTGATCAATCCATTGTTGGATTTGGCTTAAATGTTGATAGATGCCTGCACTATAGATGTTAAATCTATGCACCAAATTTTATCTATCTGTCTCTTCGTTTTGTAATTATCGTGTTACCTTTTATTCGGACAGCTGGGCAGACGGACAAACTTCCTCTGAACGAATTTTGACCAAAATTTAATAGATATCATCACATTTGATCTGAAAATCGTTTACCAAATTTCATCCTTTTAGCTCAAAATGTTTTTGAGTTATCATTGTCAGAGAAGGACTGACAGACGGACATTTTCTAAAAATGTATTTTTCGAACTCGGGAAGTCTAAAACGTGGAGATTCGTCAAAATGCCGAGTTTGAGTTTTTTGACGATTGCTGCACCTCTATGCTTCATATACGAGAAAGTAAAAACAAATAAAGTATGTAGCACCTCTTTTTCCTCTTGAGCAGAGAGCACCCCCTTGTGGCGTTTTACAGAAGCCCGTTGTGGCGTTGACAGACAAGCAGTTGAACGGGAGACCTGCATCCTGAGGTTGACTTTTTTCTATGCGCAGCCCTTGCGCTAACGCCGAATGCTTTCGGTTGGAAACGGTGGAATCCCTCCACCATACTGCTTACTTTAACTTACTTGTCTATGTGTTTTTTGTAAATTTTGTAGTGTAGCTGTGTTTGTGTAGATTAAAAATATTATTAACAAGTATTATTAGTGTATTAAAAAATTAGCAGTATTTTGTATTAAAAACCTGCTGCTCAAAACAAAATTAAAAGAGTATAAACCACTGATATGTATACTCTAGAGTTTAAATCACATTCAAATTATAATTTAACTTTTAATGAATGGTTAAACATTTTCTTTGGATATTCATTGTACTTGATTTCCTTATAATATTGCTTACAGCAACTCATTCTTTTACTATAAACTTCCAGATTTTATATCATGCATCGCATATAGAGATGAAATTTAATTAAATTCAATCGATTAATTAGAAACAAACATCTGAAAACATTAAAATATTGTAGTACTATTTTGAGCAGATAATTGGGTAAAGTTATTTCATTACAAAATTGAATCTTTATAAATATTATAGAAGTTACATTTAAAGATGTTGCAACTACAAATTTATGATTAAATTCCTCATTTATAAATTTCTTGTATCATATTTTTGCATGGCAACCGTTAATTTTCTTTTTGCTGTTGGTATTGTATATTCATTTTTATTACCATTCATAATTTTTATTCTTTCTTAATTTTTGTTTCCAAACGATCTATAATAAAATACTTATCGTTTTTCTTCATTAAGAATTATATTATTTATATTCTTCTAAGCTTTATTTAGCAAATGCCTTAAAAAGAAAGTGTCGATAAATATTTTTGAGTCGATAAATATTATTGATATTTTTTTTTATATAGACATATCAAATGATGGATATGATGATGGGGTGGATACGGCACGATAATAAATTCTATCGAAATATAATTTAATCAATTGAATAATCCATAAAAATATCCTGAATGGATAATTCAGAATAAGTGAATTCTTTTATATTATTTTTTTGTCGCTTATAATAGCTTTGCATAATTTTGTTAATTTAAAAATGTTTCATTTTTTATATCTTGGATACTGTCAACGAGGTCCGTCCCAAAATAGCTTTAGTGTTGCTTTAAAACGGGACATTAATATAACTGATCCTGCTGATTTGTGCCCATTTTGCATTAGAATACCAAAATGCATGATTTTTATTTATTTTCCATAATACCATATAACATTATTCAATTTTTTAAGATTCCATATGTAATACATATGGATATTTTATAAATTTATATAAAATATTCATCTCACCCAATCATGAAGTAATTTTTATGTTATATTTAAAAACTCAGATAGAATGAATACCCATTCATTTTTTAAAAAAGTAATTATGCTAGAGTATTATCCAGTACTTACTTACAAAAAAAAAAGGCACTCAATTAACCTTTTGAAAGGCAAAGGACATTGATACTACCGAAAATAATCACATGATCTTCCGATTGTTCTTAACAAGTTTATTTAACAAAGGATTACGATCTTTGATCTATTAAGATAGATGAATAAGTGGCCTATTTTATAATCGATGTGCTGCTCATTCACTGCCTAATTGGATTTCTAATGAGTCGTTCTTCGTTTTGCACTACTTAATTTTCATTCAGTGAAGTTAATGCTGTTTGAACTTCCATGATCTTTCAAAGCATCATCAAAATGGGTGTTTTCAATTATAATGAGTAAACGGATGGTGTGATATCAGACAGTTGATAACTATTCTTTCCAGTCTTTTTAAATTAACAAAGACCTTGTAAACAAACGTATTGGTGTTGTTTTTAAAACAGTCCAGGTGAGATTAGGCTCTGTTTTGTTTTTGTATTTTAAAAGCCTTATTGTTTTTCATCTTTTCTTAGTATTTTACATTTAATAAGAACCCAGATAGAAAGATATGATGTTTCTGATTTATCTAAATAATACTGATTGTCTCAAGTGACCAGCTAGCTCGCTGGGAATATTGGTTGTGTTTGAAAAAATATTTGATAAATCGTTCAGATATAACTTTATGATTGAAGCCAAATTATCTGACATTAATTTCATGCTTTTTCAATTGTATTACTTAATTATACATAAACAAATACTTGTGACATCCTATAGACAGCCCCGTAACGTCATAGAGTTATTAAAAACGTAAATATCTGATTAATCTTCTTCTTTAGCTTTCCTTTCAACCTTCCTTCACCTTTAGCTTTCAACAATGGAAGAAAATCACGTGACTCAATATTTCATGAAACTATGAAAGAGTTTTGAACTTCAGAGCAACAATAGGAAAAAGATATCTTTTTAAAAAAATCGTCAAAAATCATTTCAAATTTGCACGTCTACTAAATTGGTATTAAAAAGACAATTTTTTAAATTTTAAAATGGCATAAAGTTTAATTTGTGCAATAATTTTTTCTAGAAGTTATCGTGGGGAAAACGCCAAAATTTCCTCGAGTTTTTAATTATTTAAAATTCTAATTAAAAATTTTTAAAAATGTCTCCACCTCCAAAGTACCCCATTACCACCCTCCAAAGTACATATGCGCCAAGTTTGGTAGTTTTAAATAAAACGGTTTGATCCATAGAGCACCACATGCGCGCACATACAAGCGCATGCACGCGCGCGCGTACGCACATTTATCTTTATTGTTACTAGAAATTTCATTGGAATTCTTTGCACTTTATTCATTGATTTCTTAATAAAGTGGATGCCGCTTAATGTGGCTGTTTTTAATGTTATCATTTGCTTTATATTATCAAAATCCTTTGGTCCTGAAACGACGAATTTAAATGTGCATAAAAATATTCGTTTAGTGTGGTCATTACATTGGTCAATGTTATCACTTTTAAAATAAAGAATTTGCTGACCTTTCATTTTCAATCAGGCGGTTAACGACTATCTAGGAGTCATAATGAAATTTCTCGTTCCATTTGCAAGGAAACATCTAGGAGTCATTTTTTCAAGAGATAGAGATTAAATTCTTTTATCTGGATTAGAAGAATCTGGAATGGCTTAAAAGAATATCTGTGCTTCTAGGTTTGAGTTGAATTTTAAACTATTATAAACTCCTGCTACTTATGACTAAATTGCAAAAGAAAAATGGATTTTCAAAAAAGAACTGATTTGAGTCTTATAGGCAAAATTGAAATTCTTTACTGGTATGAAAGTTTATCTAAAATGACTCAACACAATACTGCCAGCACAAATAAAAATTTCACAACCTCTTCTTTGTAAAATTTTGAAAAATCGTTGATTTTTTTTTGTGTGCAAGATCAAATAATATATGTTAATGTTTCTGAGAAGAAAGAATGTGTTGATGAAAACCCACCAGAAAACTCCGAAATGTGTCAATCTCTTGATATTTTGAAACATGGCATGCAGCTAATTTTTAAAACAATACAATGGCGAACAATATACATATGTTGGAAATGCAAATTAATTCGGTCCATTTTCAAAACATGGCTCTGGCTGTTGTAATTTTTTTCATAGTGACAGCTGATTTCGATGGTTCCAGAGAGGTTAGACATCTGTCAATAATATTCATAAAAACTGTAACTGTACTGAATTTACTGCAGTGAATATGTCAAATTTTGTATTAACTAAGCAGTATTTGCGGAGGGTTTCAGTTTTCTGCTTTAATTGGAAGAAAAGTGAAACTGAAGCTCATTGAATGCTTATGGAAGCTTATGGAGACAATGCTCCAACTGATAAATCATGTAGGGAATAATCTCGATGTTTCAAGAATGGAGATTTCAGCCTCACTTTGGACAGCCCCAAATATCCAAAGACAGAGAATCGGAAGCATTGCTCGATGAAGATCAGAATCAAACTCAAGGTGCTTGCAGAATCATTGAAAGTGACTGAACAAGTTATTTCCTTGCGGCTGAAATTCATGAGAATGATTCAAAAGCAAGGTAATAGGGTGCCTTAAGAACTGAAATCGAGAGACGTCCCAAAGAGATTTTTCACTGGAGAGCAGCTAATTCAAAGGCAATAAAAAAAAAGTGGTTGTTTACATGGGATTGTGAATGGGGATGATAAATGGATGTTCTACGACAACATTAAAAATAAAAAATACTACACTATGTCCGGTCAATCGTTGCCATCGACCTCAACATCAACATCAAAGTCGAATATCCATTTATCGAAGGTAATGCTATATATCTGGTAGGGCCAGAAGGGTTTGTGTACTATGAGCTGCAGTAACTTGATGATTCCATTATAAACGATCGGTATAGGCTACAACTGATTTTTTGAGACCTGCATTACGAGAAAAATGGCCGGAATTATGAGTAAAGACATGACAAAGTTATTCTTCGGAATGACAACGCTCGGCTTCCTATCGCAAAAGTCGTAAAAATATTTGGAAACTCTCAAATGGGTTATTTTACTGCACCCTTCGTATTCCTTCGTCTCCTTCTAATTACTGTTGTTCCGATGGAGGTAGCGCGACTTTGCTGGCCAATAGGTCTCTTCTTTCGCAGAAATTGAAAATTGACTCCTGATTTGGATCACTTTTTCGTGATGGAATTCGAAAATTGTCTGAGAGATGGGAATAAGTAGTAACAAACGATGACCAATACTTTGATTAATCTGTTCATTCATTTTGCTCTGAAATAAAGGCATTTTTGACCACAAAAAAATCACCATATTTCATGAGAACATGATTTGTCTTAGTTAAAAAAGCGGGAGACTTTCTCTCCAAAGCTTTTTTGCATACTCTCTAATAAAGTATTATCTCCCGCTGCCGTAAAAAATCCTGGACTTTGGGTAAGGCAGAGAAAGCCTTGCTGGCATTAGTGTAAAAAAGTTACGAAATGTTAACCTTTGGTATAATTTTTTACTAAATCTGCTATGCACTCTTGATCACTTTTTTTTTCAATTTATTAATGGTATATGATTAATAGTATCAGGAAGTCGAATTTATGTTTTAGACGCGCTTTTCCTAAACCCATTAAAATTAAAATTTGGCACAGAATTATATTTGATTTGGTAGTCACAAAATCAAATATCAAATTTCATAACTTTATTTGATATGTTAAATCATTGCGGTTTTGAGTTATCGTTTTTACAAGATTCTGAAAATACAGAGCGGTAGAGTTCAAGCTCTTATCGGATTTGGCTGAAAATTTTTATTAAGTGTTTAGAATATAAATGTAAAATCTGTGCACAGACTTTTGTTCATTTAGTTCTCTTCGTTTTGTAGTTATCGCGTTAATTTATATTCGAACAACGGGGCAGACAGACTTCCTCTGAATTTATCGCAGAATGACAGACAAACTTTTGTTCATTTAGTTCTCTTCGTTTTGTAGTTATCGAGTTAATTTATATTCGAACAACCGGGCAGACAGAGTTCCTCTGAATTTATTGCAAAATGACAGACAGACGGACAGAATTTTTAAAAATGTGTTTTTCAGGGTTGTCTAAAATGTGGAGATTTATCAAAATCTCGAATATGAATTTTTTTACGATTACAATATTTTCTCTACTTCATATACGAGAAAAAAAAATCGAAATCTATATTTTAAAATTGCAGTCTATATTTAATTCTAGCAAGAAACAGCAATCGTATTTTAATTTTTTTCGAGTGAATTTCTTTTAAAATCAATAAAAAAACCAACACAAGAACATTTCGAACATTTTTTTTAAAAAAAGTATTCTGATGGTTCCAAAATGAATTTACGGTTATAGGTCAGGTTGATGCATTTCGATTAGAAGAAATTGCAGACGATTTCGGAGCTTTAATAGATCCTGACCTTTTCGAATAATTGCAAGAGGGAAGATAGTGTTCGTTCTCATGAAATAATGGATTCATACGGACTCTGTGGCCGAGTTAGCTCTCTAAAAACCACACCTACGCAATTCACGAGAGTGCAGGTTCAGCTACCGTGCTCTCGTTTTGTTAATGAAAAGGGGAGTGACGCGACCGATATATTCTTTTTCTTCCACAAGAAATAAATCATAAACAAGAGAGGAAGAAAGAAAGGAAGACAGACACTGTGGTGTTTTTCTAAATAAAAGAATAGTATTTATGTACGTGATATTCAAACCGAATGGATATAGACTTTTTTTATGAGTGTGGTTTAATTGGCTAATTTGAAAATTATCCAGGGCATATGAATTATTCAAACAGATGAAAATAAGCATTCAATTATTTACTCATATATTCTTAATAATTGTGTCAATTACAATAAAATTAGGATTAGCAGGTTTTTCTAATATTCTGACTGCTAGCAAAAATGCTTACATTTTATACACAGCCCTGTTTATAAACAAAAGAATAAAAATAAAGTAAGGAAATGACATTATTTAAATGAATTCAATCCATAATAAACATAAAATAATTTAATGATTGACAACGTAGTTTTAGCCTAAGGGAATTTGGATATTCTCGATAAAAAAATCTTCGCAATTTGAATTATAATATTTTTTTTTTACAGTATGTATAGAAAGAATCGTTTTCCTTACAAAATCGCATAAAAATATGTGTTACTTAAAGTATTCCTTTTTTTAAGCATCAAATCGAAATTTTTTTGTGATACGATAATCTTCAAATTCATTAAAATTATTTATTTAAACTTAATTAATTAGTTTTCAATGCAGTTTACTCTCATTATTATTGTTATTATTACTATTATCCATTTGTACTCTCTAGCTGTTTAAAAATTAATTATTGGATTGTTAATTATTGGATTGCTTTCAAGTTTCTTATTTTAGAAAGTTGATCCTTTTTAATTTTTAAACTCAAACTGATGGCACATGCCCGGTGACATATGTACCATTAGTTTTAATTAAGGCTGGGTTTAAAATCCCAGTCCTGCCACTCAATTCAAATTTTTTCAAGCAATGATTCGCCAATTTCGGTATCATATTTTGCTCAATTAAGACTTCAAGAAAAGATGCGAACATTTTGGTGACGGTTTAGAACCATTTTCATATGACCATAACTATTTAACTGAAAACGTTTGCCAATTATCAAAATATATTTTGATGATGTACCATGCTTTGTTTCTAACATCTGTACATTTTTTTGGTGCATTTTTATTACAAAGCAGGAAATGTATCCATGTGTAAATTTTGGAGTGAAATAGTTAGATTCGAGAAGACGATGTTTTTGAAATATTCATCAAATTTATATTTTTAACCTCAAAAATTATTAATTAAATTTAGTATTATATTTCAGATTGTTATGAGAACACATTAATATTATCAAATGTTCTTTAAAGTGAAATATTTTTAAGAGTTACATTTTAATATTAAATTTAGATTGCTATGATGTATGGTATGGTATTGCTATGAATGTATGGTGATGTATTACACAAGAAGTCTACTTGTCGCCAAAGTATTTTATCTTTTACTGTTTAATTTTCCTTTAAAATAAATAAAATAGTATCGAAATGAAGTTTCAATGCTCATATGGATATAAGCAAAATATTAATAAAAAATTGATATTGAAAGTGTTAAATAATATTTTTAGAAGCATATCTGAGTTAGTGCACTAATACTTTGTTAAATAATATTTGGTAGCTAAATAGGTATAAATATAGATACTATTATTAAATAATGTTGACGACATTCAGTTTTAGAGAATTTATAACAAAAACTGGATATTGTAAGCCAAAAAACAATACAAGAAAATGTATGTAAATATAACTAAATGTGCTGCAAATTTTAATGACGAAGAATTTTTCTTTCAAACATAAGAAATTTCAAACAATCTTTTTGACTTAATTTTACCAAGAAAAAAGAAGTTTTTAGTTTTCAACTTTATTTTCAACCATGCGTTAATTAGCCTGCTTGACTTGTATGAAAGTTTGGCAGATCCAAGCACAATCTAAATTTCCTAAGCGAAACTTACTCATTTTCTCCCATATAAATTTTTCATAATATTTTAAAATTTCCACTATAATAAATCGAATAATTTATTCGTTAGAATTTCCTAATAACTCTCTTTTCGATAGAAATTATAATGAATCTTTTATGAAATTTTCTTCGTTTTCTTGAAAATAATTCAAATTATTTCTGAGTTTTTACGGTGGTCACTGGCAAAAGAAAAGAAACGTAGAAAGTAACGAGAATTGAATTGCAGGTGAATAAAGTGATATTTGCTTCTGTATACCTCAAGTTTCATGAAAGAATTCAATAAAATAAGAAAATTCTCGTTTAAAATATAGATTTTATTTGAATGAATATAGATAACTAGTGTTGAGAACCAAATTATATACAAATATTCAAGTTATTTGTACACAGCGAATAGTTTAGGGGTTTTATTTTCGGAGTAATTTCTCTCTTTACCGTTAATATAAGAGAATGTGTATGTTTGCTGGCTCTTTACAGGATAGACTGTTTGACCAAGAGTTATAGTTGACACTATGTTGGCATGGAACTCGATTCTTTTGGAAGGTTCATGCATACAATAAACAGAGCAGGTGTAAAGCTATTAAAATAACAGGCTGTTATGTCTATCGTAATTTCATGCTAAAAATTTTTTTTCGAGGGATATATGAACTTTGCATAATGCACACGTAATTTAATTGAAACAAACGCAGCCAATATTCTCGGAAGACCAACTAGCATCCAAATATATGTGCAATAATTTCAAAAGTAATTTGAACAAAAAACAATCTAAGTTGTAGTAGTTTTTTTCGATATATATTATTTAAATTATTATTATGTATATCATAGAACAAATTTTTTTTATTTTGATCAAACGATTTGCGTTGCTATAGTAATCCTTTGTATTATATATATATATAAAAAAAATTAATATTTTTGTCCACGCCCACTGGACGCATATCCTCAAATATGCAAAAAAATTCCATAAATGTGGTCAGTTCCAGTTACATTTACGTTAATCGATTAAAGAGATACTATGAGATCATATATCAATAGCAGGCCAAGAAAAAGTTGGGAAGAAATAGGTAACTACGAAAGACTAAATATTAAACTACTATTTAAACATTAAAAAAGGAAAGACAAATCCCTTGTTATTACTTCATATGCATGCATTTGCTTGTTAAAGTAATAAAGATGTCCATTTTCATCTTGTTCAATAACTAAATTCTATACCGTCAAAGGCAAAGTTGGAAAAATGTTTTCTATGACGAGAAGAATTGTATTTTATGGTCTTTGAGTTAATAAGCATATTTTCCAGAAAGTCATAAAAATTTATTCTTTATACAGTCCCAAGGTGATATCAATCATATTTAGTAAAATATTATTGGCACTGTAACAGTTTAAACAAAAAGTTATTATTCTGCGATTAAAATTGTGCGAGTTAAAAGGCATTGAAAATTTCTATTTTACACGAATTTTGTAGCTAAATCCGCTTAAGGGATAGTTTGCAAACTGAAATTATACATCGTTGTGTTATTTTTTCAAATTATTTTTTAAAATAAATTAATGAATGGCTCCATTTTGGTTAAATAAACTATAATTCGAGCAATTTTAGTTATACGATGAGATTTTTTTGGCATCTATTTTAGAATTTAAAAAAATATAAATACTATAATTTTTTTTAAAAATATGACCGATAGTTACGGGGACTGTATAAAAATTAGAATTCGTATTTTTTTTTTTTTTTTTCAAAAATAGATTTATTGATTCACATAACATAAAATATAGTTATTTCCATGATTTAAGGGATTTTTCCAACTGAAACGGTCTCTAACGGTTTAGAAATTATTTCCTGGACCACGGTAAGAGTGAATATCCTGTATATTGTTTTATCATTAACACTTTTCATTATTTATAGTAATTATTTCATAGGAATGTTCTTAGATATCATTTCACAAAAAATTAACCAAAAAGACACTTTAATTAACAAATAATTTTAATGAGCTGAGTTTAATAATTTGTGGAACTGCAATAATATAGAAGTACAAGGCTCAAAACAAGTATGATCTTTATAGCTATCTTCTTGATTTTTCCATACTTCTTCTTTTTTTCTTTTTTTAATTTCTTTTCTTTCTTTTTTTTCATTAACTTAATTTTATTTTCAAGAGATGATGAGATCATTGTGCACAGCTGGCACCTGCAGGCATTGAAAATTCTCTATCAATAAGGCAATACAATGAATTTAACGTTTGAACGTTATGAAAGTTTCTCCAGTGGATTCTTAGCGCCAATATGGCTCAATGGGAGGATATTTTTGGGAAAGGTTTCATCAAAATGACATTTGCCGGACATTCTCTATCACTTTCCTTATCATGTCAGTGGATTAATTGCAGTTCACTCTATTCTAGTAGGTCTTTCATGATATATCTCACCTGTTTCATTCTATTCATTGGTATTCCTATATGAAGCCATGATGGACGTCGCATTAAAATACATTGTACGTCCTCTCCTTTACTCATCTCAAGCCTCTGTATTTCCACCTTAAATTCATGTTCATGGATTCAATGGTGCGAGAGAAACAGATTGAGAGAATATCAGCATGGATTGGATATCCAGCTCTCTAATACAAGGGCAATTGAATACTAGGGCATGATGACGGGGTTATGAGGGCCCCAATATAGTTCCCCCTGGTGTCTTGGTCTCTCTGGAACACGTTGTCCTCCAGGTATTCACGAGCCTGTAAAGCTGGCTGGATTTACCCTTGATGGTAATAGTGAAGAAGGTCTCTTTTCCATTTGCTGAGTAGGCTTCACAGTTGATCGGCTCGAGGGAGTGTCTCTACTATCGCCATCCAACACATACTTTGCTGAATCCCACCGATTTTCTTATTGACATGGGATCTGAAGCCACATTCTAACAACCTGTGCGTCTGCAGACATGATGCACTTTCCCCTCTCTTGTGGTTTTCCGGGGTTCTTTGATATCTGTCCAGTTTACCGATAATTTGCGGGAAATCCCGGATCGTGTCCACAGACATCAAAGAATTCTGGAAACCGCAAGAAAGGGGAAAGTGTGCCGTGTTTGCAGACGCACAGGTTGTTGGAACGCGGCTTGAGAGGGACAACATTTTATTGGCATGAATGTCAGGTATTAGGTTTCGGTAGTGCTTTGCCATAGTATGATCATACAATATATATCATTCCTTTCCTTTTGCTATTTTATTATCACAAACAACCCGTAGTGGTTATATCTACAACCGTATGTTCCGATATAAAAATAACTTAATGTGTAAGTCTGATGTCCCTGAAAACTACTGAATATTTATTCTGTATTACTTTGTACATTATTAAATAAGACTTGAAAACTTGATTGATTTGATTGAGCATAAGGATGCATCCAGATGTTTCACCACAGTATTAACGTGAATTGTTGAATTGTTCTTGATTATAATGCTCTCTGTATCGAAAACAATGGTTTTTACACTTGCCGAAAATCTTCTCTTTTTCGAAGATGGCTAATAACATGTAATCAAAAAAATTCAATGGAGCAACACAGCGTAAATTTGACAAGACGATAAGGTCGCGTCGTTCTCTTACAATAAGCCACGAGCACGGACAAACCAAACTGAAGAACATTAAAAACTGTCAGCACCCTGCCATTTCCTTGATTGGCGACTTGCGCCCCGTCAATAAAACAACTTGCCAAAACACCGTATATTCCAGCTTACAACCAGCGTGCCTTTGTCGATTCCAAATAATACATCCGATCACTTTCCATAATCTTTAACCCATTCTTTTGTTCCTTCCCCTTCAATCCCTTCTGATCCATACCTTTGGGAAAAGCAACAGCCCCGTAGCTCTTTGTGTGGTTCGACAAGATCCCATTCACGATATTTTGGAAAAGGGCCCAACAGTGCAGAACGCCAACGGCCGCAGTGTTACATTACATGCTATTGACCTTAATATCTCCCAAGTAGAGAAGATGCGTCTGCAGAACATTACCGATAACAGAACAATAGAACGTCACGCGAGCCATTCTTCTAACCATGGAATTAATCCGGCGCATTTAAAAGATAATGATACAACGATTCAATTCGTCTCCTTACAGTCATTGTCTGGTTTCTGGAAGTTTTCTGGCAAATAAGGTGATTTCCAGTTGGTGTGAGGAGCCTTAGCGCAGGTCTGCAACTTGTTGATGTTGCCATAAAGTGAGATGGAATACCCACTGCATTTCTCTATCGGTCATCAGGTAGAATTTGTTTAGAACTGGATAACATCTTTTCCCCTTTGTTCGAAGTCAGTCATTGACGTATGAATAATATAGCGGCAATGGCTTCATCGATACTAAAACATAATGCATTTCTAGTGAATTACTGTTACATCTGTATTGATTTTTCAGTAGATAACTTGCTGGAAATTCTACGATTCTTTCCTTCGATTATATTTTTCTGTGTGTCACTTGTGCAATTGGTTAATATTTTTCCTCGCATGATATTATCAAATATTTTCTTAGTATGCTTTTAAAAAAATTAAATGTGTCTTATCTGCAAGGTTATCATAATTACTTTAGCGGACAGACTATGTAATTTACATAGAATAAATCTGATATCCTTGTATTTTTTTTTTCTTCGCGAAAACTTTAATTTTGCCATTTCAGTAGTTTTTAAAATTGTCAGTTTGATCATAAGATTCTGTAATACGAAACACTTATATATTTTTCCTAATTTTAATATTTTTTACTTAAACTTTTTGAATTCTTTTTACTATAAGTTGTACTGGTGGCTGATATTTTAGCATGGCAATGTTTATAGACTGACATCCTATCTGTGATCTGCGTGATGTGTCAAAGATTAAAAATCGTGTATTTCTGGACTTAAAATTTCTGGATTTAGAAGAATATATTTATATTTTTGGTTATGTATTTGGAAGCACACCTGCGTACTTTTTGGGTAACATATCTCCCAAATTTAACTAAGTTTGTAACTAAAAATATCAGTATTTTAAAGTTTTTTCTTAATAATTCGGAGCCTCTATTGCTCTAAATCCATCTAACAACACTTTAAAATTCAATGTTAATTTTATTTTCATGCATTTTTTTCTCCAATTTTGATAAATTTTTCAAAATATTTTAAAATAGATGTATCAAGAATATGTTACATTATTTTGGTGACTGCGCTTATATATACAAGCGTTGAACCATATTAAATAAATTTTACATGTGTATATTATTGTTGGTATAATTAAGATTAAATGAAAGAAATATCATTACAAAGATAAACAGATCACTGTCATGCTATGATGTTCCGATTAGAGGAACAGTTCTCATTTGAATTTTTCCCCCTTTTTTTTAATATCCTTCCCAATTTCTGTTTGGAACTCAGTAACTGGAAGCACGATATTATATAGAACTCATTTTTTTATCACTAAATAACAGAATTATCTGAAAGAATTTAAGATTTTTATAAATTTAATTAAATTTGTAACTAAAAATATCGAAATTTTAAAGTTTTTCTCCCTAATTCAGAGCCTTTGTTGCACAAAATCCATCTAACAACATTTTAAAATTCTGTATTGTTAACTTTATTTTCATGCAATTTTTTTTCACTAATTTTAATTAAATTTATAGAATATTTTTCAAGTATAAATACAATTATGATAGACGCATATTATATCACAAGATATTTCAGATGATCAGAATTAAAGTATCTTTATTTAGAACACAGTAAAATAAGAAACAGTGTATGGACAGCCAAAAGAACGTCTCATCTAAACTGTAAATTTTTTAAAACACGAGAGAATGAATAACGCAAAAAAAAAAGAACAATAGAGGAATTTAAAAGAGCAGGTCACAATATAATCTCACTTCAATCGCTGTCGTGTGATTCAGTCATAATATACATTTGTCATAATAAGCATTATTAGATTTTGTAAGTGACTAGCTGGTACCCAGGTGGAACGCAGAAGTAATTTTGGAAATATCGTTTGAAATTTGAAATAGCTATCTTGTTTAATTAGGAATGATAGAAAGAATGATATTTATTTTCTTGTCGATAATGATTAGATTGATTGAAATTCATATAAATTAGAAGTCTAAATAATATTTATTCTATTTTTTTTTTACTTTATTATTCAAGTATACTTTAAGGTAGACAATATTTTTTGTTTTTCCATCTTCAGCAAAAACAAATAAATTTTTTGGTTGTCCGACTCGTGAGCATCCATCATACAACTAATTGGTCATGTGAAAAACATGGATTTTCTAGGTTCAAAGCAATAAGTTGGCAGAGTTTTATCGGCCATCGAATGAACTGTACGGTAGCACATAAAATATGAACAAGCAAAAATTCATTTTTATATATTAGATATAGTAGCGCAAAATTTACTAATAATTGTTATTAACACCAAAATGACATTTTAAATAGTGTACATGAGATAAAATAAGAGTTCCAAAATAAAGAAGGCTCTTTTCATCACACCAGTGCTTTGCTTTTAAAATCTTTTTTCATGCCGTTATCTACTGAACTAAGATCCAGCAAACTATCCACAATTTCCCCTTTCAAAATTTTGAATAAGGCGAATCCATAATTCTTTACAACTAAGGATTAATCGTAACTAGTGTTTTAGCAATGGAATTTATCTTTAAATTATCCGTTACCATTATGAGTTTTATTATGAATGCTTTTCCAATCAATTCGAATAGGGTTATTAAAAAATTATGAACCTTCAGTGTCTGATATATAATAGAATTTGATTCCATTATTTGATTAATGCTCCAAACCCTCTTATAATTAATTATGATTCTTAGCATGCATTTGGTTTGTAAATAGAGATCCTTTAAAATAACGATGGTTTGTTTTTTGGAATTACAGATCTCAAATCCCTTTTGCATATATTTCAAAAATTTTCTATCTAATATAGCGTTGTTTATCTGTATTTGCATACCGGTAGGCAATAAATTTAAATATTAAAAAAACTATCATTGTTGTTAGACGTTAGCATTTCGCATTCGCTAATAACGTAGACCAAAAGGCGGGGATATTTTTAATTTCATTCAATGCTACAGATGGCGATGAACAATTATAAATATTTATTCGAAATTTGCCCTTCCTTTCAAGAATCTTCTAGGCCGCGGTGGCCTGTTGGTAAGGTCTCGGCTTGTGAGCCGTAGGGTTTCAGCTTCGTGACCCGATTCCACCGAAGAACCGTCGTGTAAGGGGATCTGTTGCACGTTAAATCTGTCAGACCAAACGTCCTCCCGCTGGTGTAGTGCGGTGTGGAAAGGGGGGGGCAGCTCAGGTGTCGTCCTCTCATCTGACCGCGGTTCAAAATTACGAGGTCCGTCCCAAAATAGCCCTAGTGTTGCTTTACTACGGGACATTAATATAACTAAACTAAACTAAACTCAAGAATCTTCTTCCAGTTCTTAAATTCTTTCTATCTATTTTACTTTTTAATCTTTTCACTTTATTTGTTGGTTGACTTCTTGCTTTCTGCGCATTTTTTTCGAATGTTCTATTTATTTATTTTATTGAAAATGGGTTATTAAGATGAAAATTAATTTTTATTTATTTGTTATTCCCTTCTTTTATGCACAGTATTATCATGTTAGAGAAAATATGTTATTCAATTGTGAAGCTGTAGTTACCAAAATAAGATTATAGACATTTATGCCCTGGCTCTTCTTATCAATATTTCATTGGTTAACAACAGAAAAATAAACATATTTTGCGGCACATAATTTGGTTTAATAGAAATTAAAACGAAGATTTTCAAATCTTTTGTGGATACTTTTCGTTTGTGAGTTGATAAGCCTCTAGTAATTTTAAGTCATTAGTTTATTCAACTATTCAATGTCAAGACTATTTCAAAATGATGGTACTTATTACCTTATTATCCAAAATGTTTGTATTAATTCTAACATGTTTTTATTAACTCTCTTTCTTGTCTGCTTGTTTGCCTGTCAGGCGCGATTTTTCAAACTATTTAGACTTTAAACATGATTCAGAACTGGATGACAGTGCAATTTTAACTTGTTTTCTTGCCTGTTTATTTGTTTGGTACAAATTTTGCAATCGATTGGAAAGTTTCTTTACCGACAGATAGCGCCATGCGAAGTCGTCAACTCATCGAGAAGTTAGTTTAAAGTTATTTGTAATTTCACAAACACAAGATTTAAAACTCAAAGATAATTTAAGTAAGAATTTTTTTTTGTATATCACGTATTAATATGGACTAAAAATATGAAATAATTTCCCCTATCGTCATGCAGATTGTCCTGGAAATTTGTTATTGTGAATTTTTAAAATTCACGTTCATTAATTTTCAGAACAATCTGTGCGGAGTAAGGATTCTGTGTGATGTTATAAATCTGTATGGGGCTAGGAGGAATTCTTTTTTTTTTCTTTCTTTTTACTCCCTTTTATAAACGTGGTATATTAAAAAAGAAATTTTTTAGATACTTATTCGATATAGAGAAAGTTAGTAAATTTAGAAAAATCAATTTCAAAAAAACTTTAATTCTGTATTTTTCCAAAATTAAATATTACATTAAACCAATTTGTTTTGCTATTGAAAATGGTTATTTAGTTTTCAGGTCAAATTATTCACATTTAAAGGCAATTTTCAATAATGAACTCGAAATAAAAAATACCTTTAAAGAATAAAACATCGAGAGAAGCAATTCTCGATTTAAAAAACAAAACAAAACAAAAACTGTTATATTTAGTCATTGAAGGTGGATTTTAAGTTTATCAAATGTTTAATAAACAAAATGTTATTTTCATTTAAGAGCTTTTATAAATTTTGCTTTTGTTATAATTTCATTATTAATTTCTTGTTACTTATTTATAAAAATCGTTTGATAAAATAATCAGTAAAAGATATAAACACATCTGAACTCCAAAATTAAAAGTACTCTTACTGAGAGTATTTGTTTGATTTAACAGGAAGAATAAAAGAAATTCTTGCAGCGAATTACTACATGAATTATTCATTACTTATTATTATTTTAATTCAGATATATTCGAGAACAGTTTATTCTTGAATAAGTTTTGTAATCGAATTTCAAAGCTTCCTTGTATCTTAAAGAATTACAAATCCCTTCTGCAGATATTTAAAACAAATATTATATGTTTCTAAATCGTTATATCTGTATTCAGTCACGAAAGAGACTACTTGTTATAAATTCAGATGGCAATCAAGTCATTTATTTGCTACTTTGTCTTCTTTAGAATACAATAGCATTTATTGTAAACACCTATTTGAACGTGTTTATCAATTTAGGTTAATCATGAATGCGACTGTAGTCTGAATCAGTATGTGTATGATTTATTTTTATGTGTTTCATTTTAAAATTTAATACACAATATGTTGTTTTCTGTTGATTCTAAAATAAGCGATCAAGAATACTTTAGTTTGTTACTTGTTGACTGTAAAATGAATTATGATTTTTGGTTCTTTTTAAAATATATTCTTCATTTAATATACTAAAAACAAGTATGATTATTTCCGAATTCTGTTCAGCTTCCACCTTGTGTCTGTTATTAGATTCGAAATCTAAACTAATTGAATTTTCTGAGTAATTATAACGTTGACATAATAATAATATTTAAATCTTTGATAACTTCCATGGAAATAAAGAATGCATATAAGTAGAAGGATTGTTGAATATAACTTAAAATTAATTCAAATGAATAAAATCGACCGAATTTCAAATCAAGACAAATGGAATGTTCATCCCTCGATTTTCTCATGTATTAGATTTTTTTGCAATGACCGAAAGGATCTATCCCCGTGAAGCCTAAATATCTGGGATAAATTCAATGAGACTGATGTGAATAATTTGTTTGAATGGCATTCACTTGCAACGGTTCAAACCTTTTGCAGGGGACACGTTGCATCATCGAAGTGGATATAGCTC
Organism: Argiope bruennichi; assembly: GCF_947563725.1. Classification (NCBI taxonomy): domain Eukaryota; kingdom Metazoa; phylum Arthropoda; class Arachnida; order Araneae; family Araneidae; genus Argiope; species Argiope bruennichi. Next base: position 76,485,810 of record NC_079160.1, read on the forward strand.
GATCCCACACCATTATTTTGCATATCAGGTAAAAGAAAAGTAGGCTACTATACTGGAAACTTCTCATCCCCATGTTTGGGATGTCTTAATGTAGGAGCACATTTTGCGGTAAGCTATACAGTAGAAGTTCCGAATTGTTCAGATTTCAGAACGCATTTTGGACCTCTTTTTATTAATAGATATATCGTTTTAAATTTAACATCGAGGTACGGAGAAAATATCGTTATCGCCCAAAAAATTGAATGGTCAAATCTTCACGTTTCAGATCTCCCTTAGATCAAAAAATATATTTTTGGTATTACGTATGTCTGCAAATATGATAATTAAAAAAAAAAATGATTTTTTAGCAAAACGGATGAAATTTGGTATATGAATTTAAAATGATATTTGCAGATTTCTATGAAATTTTAAGCGATATCCATTAAGAGGAAGTCTATCTTGTTGTTAGAATACAAGTAAACTTTATAACTACAAAGTATAGAGTTATAGAGATGAAATTTGATACAAGGATTAGCATCTAAAAGGAATATTCTTTTCAAATTTTCAGCCAAAACTGTCGAATTTGACCGTCTGTTATTCTGTACTTCCGCAAGCATGTAATTGCAATAAGTCATAAAGGCAATCATTTAAATCAATTAAATTCGATATAGTAGTTCTGCGTCAAATTTTGGTTCCAATTGATCGAAAAAAAAGCATCAAAAATACATATTCACTTGATAAATTCAGTAGAAATTCTAGATTCATTCCAAAGATCTATTATTTTTAACTATTAATCACTAATACCATGCAAGGTCCACAGTTTTATGAGGGAAAAAAGGGGTAAGAAATTGGAGAGTATGCGAGAAAATTTTGAAGAGACCACGTACTCTTTTTTTTTTTTTTTTTTTTTGAAATGTCTTGCTCACATAGACATGGAAGGGGAGACAGACGAGAATGAATTATTTTTGTTTTAAAATCATTAAGCGAAACTTTCCTTTCGGAAAATGGTTTATTTTTCCCTCATATTGGGTATTTGATTTTGTTTATGGGATTGACATAGATTTACTCAGAATCTATATACAAGCAAATTAAGTAGCAAAGCAATTATGAGATTATAAGAACAAAATCAATCGATGTCATGGATAACATAGTCAATTGATGTAAAAAATGATAACTGTGCTATCACCTAACATCTATCTAATAAAAACTAAATTTGCTCAATAGTCTTGTCAAGCGACGATCATCAAGCACCAATTATCTTACCTTATCGATATTTTGACTATCAATTGAAGTGAATAGTCTACAGATCGCGGATCATCTTAGACGGATTCCCTACCGTCTTTATATTTTTTTTATACCAAATCAAGTACTATTGTTTTTGATGCAAAGTCATCTGTAAATGCTTTTTGCTGTATTTCAGATGTTTTTATAACTGAAATTTAATTGCGAAAAAAAATTTATGGCATATTCTTTGCTCAAAAGCGTTTAACATTTCGAAAAAAAAATCAATAGAATGAAAATTTTGTACCTCATTAAAAATGAATTTATTTTCAGACGATAAAACGAAATAAATTTCTAGCTATTGCCAAATATTTTTATAATTCCTAAAAATGTTTTATAAAAATTTGCAGACGATATCTACTGTAGATGTATTTTAAATAAAGCATTCTGGATATCTGGCATCTTAAATTTTTTTTCCTCCAGCAAAATATCTGTATATATAAAAGGCTTAACGTACATGGCACAGAAGTCGTCCTTATTACTTATTGTCGAATGGCAACTGTCAAATGTAAGCAAACCATCGTACAAATTTCAAATTGCTATATTGAACATTTTTACAATTTCAATTGAATAAAAGTAAATCATAATGAATGGAGGTACAAAATGTTATTAATAATTTTCTGAAGAGTGTTTACCTTGTCACCAAAACACCCAATTGATTTAATCAATGTTAATTGAACCAATCTAAAAAAATGTCTTTAAAAATTACATTGAAATTCAGATTCAACCATCGAATATTCAAACGTGTGCTTTTAATTTCATAGTAGAATTTTCATTTTCATTTTTATTTAGTAATATATGTACTTTTTAAGTTGCAATAAACTGATTTTTTAATTAATAATTTTCTTTCATATCGCATAACAAGATAAATTCAAAAAATTCATACCATATTAATCATTTGACATTCTAAAAAGTCAATAAATTGTGATGAAAAGCTGATCGCCAATGGCAGCTAGTACAATGAATTCCACCATGAAATTGTGCTGTGCAAATAACTCTCTTTGGAGTTTATTTATGGCACATGGAGAGAATTAGGGTTTCATATTCTTAAAGTAATATTAGAATTGTTTTTAATTTTCTTCATGAAGAATATGCTATTGTTTATTGATTCAGAATCTTCTTAAATGTGCAATAGGAAAACAAACGAATAACAATGAAATAAGAATAAGAATGAGTTTCGAAAAATTGCCATCGGTTTTATCTAAGAAAACACACACACACTTAAACTGGTTATATCATGAAAGACGATTAAGAAGGGAATTGGAATGATATTAACAAGTTTCATCACTTCCTCGACACGTCCATAAAGCTTGATCGCTCTCTGTACCACCCTAACCTTAATCGTGACATCACGCATCAGAAAGAAGATATTAAGCCCGTAAACAATGGAATTATAGAACGATTCCTTATAATCTTTTAAAAGAAGCCTGAAATATTATAAAGTTTATGCATTTTTTATAGATATCTAAAGGATTTTCCTCCAAAGATTTATCTGGAATTCAGGTGAAATGGCTTTCATAAAAGCTTCGATTTCCTTGTCTAGTTATCAAAAAACAGGAATGAAATTGTTCGCTATTTGTTTTGTTTATCAAATTACTACAGACAAAAGAGTGAAACATAATCTGATTCTAATAAACATTAAGCTTCTGGCTTTTTCCTGAAAGGATTATATTGGCCATAAGAATGAAAGTTTTCTACTGTTGTTATTATTTTTTAAGGAGAATTTTTGTACTACTTACTGCCTTTAAGAATTACGAGAAAAAATGAAAAACAAACTAATCGGGAAGCAAATATGTATTTCACTTTAAGCAATTACTAAATTAAGTGAAAAAACTTACTCACAGATAGAGACAGATTTCCTGTTGTAGATAATGGAAAGTCTATAATGTTTTAATCTGAGATAATGAAAGGTTTTAAAAAATATATATACTTTGTAGATACCAACTAATTAAAAAGTTTTAAATTAGAATGTAACAAAACTAATTCTTATTCGCATGGCAATCCATTTTAAAAACTAATAAAGGACAAATAGGAGTAAGCTCTTCATGACTTATTTTATACGCTAGTTCGTTGGTTATATTTAATTTCTATTAAATCGTTTAGATATAACTTCATCTCCTTGATTTCATTAACCAGTCAACTGTGTTTGAAGAGTATACTCGTCAAGGGAAAAAGTACAACATCTTGCGTTATGACGAGTTTATTCAATGACAATTATATTTATATAATAATTGTTTTTTATATTTATATAATATTAGCCGCCTTTGGTGACCAGCTGGTTCGCCAATCTTAATGTTCGTAAAAATTTTAATAATTAAGTATTTTAAGCAATTCCTACTTTAATAGCTTCTTCATCAAAATATTTTAAAACTTCAAATTTTGATCGTCGTATAATTCACTCATAATATTATAAAGGCCTTCAGTCATAATGCAATATGTATCTCTCTAATTTTCTGTTAGCTCCCGTAGAATTTATGCTTTAAATTAAAGTGGAAAGGATTAATCTGCAATTAATATAATAATATTTTTTACTGAAACAAAGCATTTTTTTTTTGTAATATGATTACTGAAAACAGAGTCACTGAGCATTTAAACCTTATGGGAAATAAGAATATCTTTCTTTATTTATGTAACATCCCAAGAATCAATAAAATTTTCTCAGATTCATCATGAGCAGATCGATTAATTAACAATGTTTAATTTTAAATGCATCAAACATTAAAAAAATAAATAGAATCGTTGAAATAATAGGGCCGAAAAATGTTAAGCCTAACCTCATTAGCGTGGGAAAAAAATCAAATCCTTACTCATTTGGCGGTGGGGAAAAATATTTTTTTGGCGGGAAAGTTAGTTTTTAATTAATAATTATAATTCTAATTAAAAATTTAAAAAAAGGGACCCCAGGTGCACATTTCCGATCACCAAGGTATACATGTATCAAATTTGGTGGCTGTAAGTCAAACGGTCTGGCCTGTAGAGCGCCAACACACACACACACATTGAGTATTATTATATGTTTATAACAATTGAGATACGCATTTTCTGAAGAGGTCGATACAGTTAATTGGTTAAAGCAGGGTTATTTTAATTATATTACATATGCTCGTTCATAGTGTGTATTAAACATGTGAAATTTCTAATGGAGATTTGTCCAATGAAATATATATGTTAAAAACTTAATATATAATATAAATATATAATTAAAAACTTAAATGTGCGGTTCATCTATCGTCTAAATTTTGCGGTATTGTGATTTAACTTTTATATTCGTCTTTTAAACAACATAAAGAAGAAACAGAAGTTTTCTTCTTTAATTTTCAACTAAGGAAGAATATTACATGATTAAATATTTAATAAAACACTGAAAACAGTTTTAAGTTCAGGGCAACTTTGTAATCTATTGTTGGAAATTAAGCAAATAAAAATTAAATTGCAAGTATTGATGAAAAATTTATATGATTAATAAATTTATATCACTAATAAAACTATCTTTTAAATTTTGAAACGATGTAAAATTTTTTTATGCAATAATATTTTCGGAAATTATCGTGGAAGAAAGACGAACGAAATTTTGCTTAATTTTTAGCTCATTAGTTCATTTCAAAAAACAGAATTGCACCGAGATGTGTATTCCAATTCGCCACGATATATATGTGCCAAATTGGATAGCCGTTGCCTTATAGAGCGCCAATTTACACATGAATTAATTTTTATTAGTAGTAGAGATAGAGAAACATAATATAGTATGTTTGTACTTACTTTAGTAATTTAAAGGAAAGAATTAAATGTGAGTTTTCAACATCATTTCTCGATTTATTTAGTCCAAAATTTCGTACAGATCAATATTTTTAATTTGAAGTCTATATATTATCATTTATGTAGCTGGTTAAGTTTCCGAAATGCTTAAGCCGCGGTGGCCTGGTGGTAAGGTCTCGGCTTGTGAGCCGTAGGGTTTCAGGTTCGAGACCCGATTCCACCGAAGAACAGTCGTGTAAGGGGGTCTGTTGCACGTTAAATCCGTCATGCCAATCGTCCTCCCGCTGGTGTGGAGAGGGTAGGGGGTGCCAGTTCAGGTGTCGTCCTCGTCATCTGACAACGGTTCAAAATTACGATGCCCGTCCCAAAATGGCCCTAGTGTTGCTTTACAACGGGACGTTAATATAACTAAACTAAAACTTCTGAAATGCTTTCTTATATGCATAAATATTTAGATCTGAAATATTTAAGAAGCAAACTGTTGGCCGTTTTTGTTTCTTAAATTATGCTTGCTTCTTAATGTATTGATTGTTAAATGATTGTTACTTCTTAAATGTATGATAAGCATTTCACTTGCATACGCATTTGCAGATGTAAATATTCACCTTTATTACATGACATTGTAGCGTATGAAAATATTTAGAATATATATTTTTCATCTAAATTTCAGGTTGAAACGCTTCCACTGTGACTTTAATCATATTCGGAGCCTACCCCAAGACTGGTCTTCTCTTGTGTCACTGACATCACTCACAGTGTCGAACAACCACTTGGAGAAGATTCCGAGTACGATATGGAACCTGCAGTGTTTAGAGATTCTCAATCTACAAAGGAACCGAATTTCCTTCTTAGATCCTTTGCCAGACGGAGCTGCCTCTAGATTAAAAGAACTCAGACTTGCGTGGAATAGATTATCCGGATCCTTAGATTTGTCTCAACTTGTGGTAAGTTAATGATTAATATTTGTTGAATGTAAAAAATTGTGAATATATGTTTTACTAAACTGATTTCACATAAAGTCGTTAAATCATATCCATGTACATGTTAATTAGAATTAAAGTGTCCATCTTTATATAAATGTAGAAAAGAAAACCTAGACGGTAAAACAAATTTCGATTGTGCATGTTGCCATCAGTATAGAAAATCTGCATTTTATAGAATGTCGAAAACTGGGTGGTAACATATGAAAAGATTAAATATTTCACACATTTCCCATTCTTTCTATAGAATGCCAAATTACGAACCGGTTAAGTATGAAGCATATTTCCAATGCAAGAAAAAAAAAAGATTTCATTTTTTTATTATTTGCAATATTTTGCGTAAGAATATAGTAATTCTAATCATCTTGTATATCCTGATAGACGGAGAAACATTTCATCCATAAATCGTGATGATATTCCAAATTTTCACTTCAATCAAAATTCAAATAAGAGATACAATTTAAAACAGAACTGCTATGATCTATAGGTTTTCACCACTTTATCAAACTACTTACAATAGTTCTGTCAGATAAATGCCAAAGCCTTTTTGTATTCTCAGATTTACTTTTTTGTAATGCGCTAGCTTTTTGAGGTAAAACTACAGTGCTTCCCCGTACTTGATTACAATTCATCAATTATCCCCTATTATTGGATCCCTATCGATCAATGAATGTTATTCCCTGTTATTGGCATCCCTATCGATAAATGAATGTTATTCCCTGTTATTTGCATCCCTATCGATTATTGATTGTTATTTCCTATTATTAGCGCTCCTATCGATTATTGATTGTTATCCCCTATTATTGGCATCCATATCGATGGTTGATTTCTATCATGATTTCTGATGCATGGATGCACCATAATTAGTAAACATTACTTTTAACAACACGAGAGGTGTAATGTATTGAACGAATGTTCTGTAGGGCATCAAGGGGACAAAATATCACTGCACTTAAATCGTTTTCTCAAACTATATACGATGATATGTGGAAAGAATATTGTCATGTCCCCGGTGTCATTTATGTTTTCAGAGTCATTGATGACTACAGGGTGCGAAAGAATTCATATTACACCCTTGGGTGGTATTTATCATTGCTAGTATTACAATATTAAAGGTACATCTCAAGTGTAATTTTGATGAAGATAGCAAGTTAGTCTCAACAGCTTAATGAACATGCAGTTTAATGAAGTGGCTAGTATATTGACGACTTTTAGTTTCTAATGTGTTTAATGATTCTGACCAGGAATCTGACTCATTATTGGGTATATTGGACCCATAAAATAATTCCAACATCATCCAACTTTACATAGTTTTTGAGAAAAGTAGATTTGTTTTCTTTATATGTGGTGAAAAGCTTATAAGCCAGATAACAGCTACGAAACACGAGCAATTGCATTTGTATTGTGGTCATGTTACTCGGCTGCGAACCACAAGATCCCAGCTTCTAACCTCGCTCATATCAATCCGCCATAATATTGAATACTCAGATTCTTGTTTTCAGATTTTTGCAAATGAGAGTTTTGTACTTCGTATAAAAGCGAACAAGTATTTCGGATGCCTTTTATTTTCCAACCAATTGAAATCAGAATTTGTAACACAATTACAGTTCTAAAAACAAGATCACACTACAAATTTCAGTTATTTCAATTGTTGAGTTTTTGAGTAATCGTACTTTGCATGTATGCGAAAGTTCAGACGAACAGACGGTCAACCCTTTAATAGATCTGGTTCAAAAATTCTGTTGTTGCTGTTGTTTCTGATGGCACTTGCCATGAACAAGCCCGCTGATCGAATCAAAAATTCTACATACTACATGCTCAAAAATTCTACAGATTAGTTGCTAAAATGTTTATTAAATTTCTTTTAAGAATGTTGTTACGTTTTGGGGTTATCGAGCTTCTAAGCTTGTGAAATTAAGGACCTACAGAGAGATAGCAAGCGGATTTCGCTCAAAATTTAATACGGATCTTCATTTTAGATGCAAAATCTGGTATCAATTTTATCCGTCTAGCTGTTACGTTTCGAATTTATCATGTTTACTTGTATTTGGACAGTAAACTAAAAATTGGACATTTCCTAAAAATGGATTTCTCTCAAAATGTGTTAGAAATCAATAAATTGTGTTGACATACCAAATTTCATCAGTCTAGTTTATAGTGCTTTTAAATTACTATGTTCACACACATTGAGACAGACATGATTCCAAAAATATGCTTATTGGAATTAAGGAAATTTTAAATGTGGAGATTTGTCAAAATCTCGAGTTTTAATTCTATGACGACTACAGCTCTTGCTCTTTATATACTTCTTAAACGAGAAAGTAAAAAGGGTTTTTAAAAAAATTTATTTCAAATAATAAAAGCTTATCTAAAGAACATAAGAATGATTTGTGAGAACAGTACAGCTTGAACAGTTAGGAACAAGTCTCTCTAAACTCAGAGTAGTTACAATAAAATTTCATTCGAAGCTCTTTGAAAATTTCACAAGGCAAAGGTAGATTCCTTTATATTCAAGTTATTATCTGGCAACATAAATTGTCGATATTAGAAACGATCAAAATTAGGGCTTGAAAATCACTTTCCAGCCCCTGACTTCTAAGATATTGCAATTATCGAAAAACTTTAAATACAAAAGCTGTTCAGGTTAATAAATCGCTAATTTGGTTAATAGGATTAATTTTTTTACCTTTAATATTAAAAAAGTTATAGCAATATATATATATATATATAATATAAACTTTTTTGAGTGAGTTCTAAGGACAATGATAGGTGAAGAACTGAAGAAATTTTCCCGAAGTCGTGTCATGAGAACCATTGCAATATGTAGTTTTCCTATAGGAATCTACTTAAAAAAAATGCAGTGTCAAATCACAATGATTTAAATTAAACTTCCATAATATTGAGGTTACATATTTCATTTCCAAGTAAAACAATCTTGATTACCCAGGTAACTTTACAAATTAAGAACCGGATTTTGTTATCTTTAAAAAAACAAATAACCAAAACAAAAGAAGTCGGAGACTATTTGCTCTTTTTTTGCTTAGCTGGAAGTTTACAGAAGAGCGAACAGGAAATTGAAAACGATCTGGCTTTGTAAAACTATCGTTTGGCTTCGCGCGAGCATTCAGTCATGCATCCGGTGCTTGATGAAGCATTGTTTCTGCTCCACGACAGTAACGTTCCGACGAATATCTTTCGCGACGTGATGCGAACTTCAGATATAATGAACGTTACATCTCCAGATAAAAATAAAATTTAATTTTCCCAAATATCAATTTGTGCGACCCCAATAGGATATCCATTTCAAACAATAAGTCTGACTTGCCCATTAAAGGTATATCGAACTCTTAAATGTGTGCCGCCTGCTTTTAATAATATATTTCTGAAACTGGCAACAAGATTGAATTTTAATTCTTGATAAGGTCATAGTAATCTTAACATAAGGATCCTTAGTAATCTTTTATATATAAATATCGTTACCATGATATGATGTTGTCTGTAATTAGCAGAAACGGACTTATTTATCCTGATAATAAATATAATAATTTTATGCATCAGTAACTGTTGGTCTTGCATAGAATAAAACAATACCTGGAAAATTTGAAGTTAAGCTCTTAACGACTTAATTTCTGTTATTATCAAAATGAGTTCCAAACTGCAGCATAATTATGATTAACGTATTTTGTGCTAAGATAATTTCGTAAAATTTTTCTCAAGATTCAGACAAAACTTTAATATGCAAGCCAAAATACCTAATGGGAATTCGAAGGTCATTATACCACCAAGATAGTTTAGTGTAGTTAAGCAAAGTCCATGAATTAATGTTAAAAGGTGTGGGAAAAAGGGAATAGTTTTAAAGTGACATTGGAACTTCTAGGTATCACTTGAAGTATAGGTTGGTATGTAGTTCTATTTGGTTTAATGTAGTTTAGCCAAATCCATCAATAAGAGATAAAAGGGAATATCTCCTTTTGATCAAAATGATCTTGGAGCATTAAGGTATCACCTGAGGTACAAGTTGTTTTGATAAACCCATTTGGTTTTATGCAATTAGCCAAGACCATGAGTTAAAAATAAAAGATTATGGAGAAAAAAGGATATCTTCTTTTGGGCAAGACGACCTTGGAATACCTAGGTATCATCAAAAATTCAGATTGTTGCGCAACCTCATTTTGTTTAGTGCTGTTTAGCCAAATCCATGAGTAAGGGACAAAATGGAATAGCTTCTTTGATTAAAATGACCTTGAGTCACCTAGTTATCACTTGAAGTACAAGTTGTTTTTACCAATACATTTGATTTTATGCAATTAGACACATTTCCCATTTACGGATTTCATACAAAAATAGGAATCTAGAAATTTGATTAAAAAATAAGGGTACTTTCGGATTATCCTGTCGATTATTTTCGTACTTTGGGATTATCCTGTTGACCATTTTCGCCAATCCTTTGGAGCATTTCGCGAGTATTGGCACATTTTCGACAGCGTAGACAGGTCCACGGGATAATCCCAAAGTACCAAAACAAGATATCATATCAAATTTCATGCTTGAAGCTTATTGCGTTTTTCAATTATCTTGTCATACTAATAGATGGATAGATATAATATATCAGCTATCACGAAACGTGGAGATTAATCAAAATCTCAAGATAGATTTTTTTTTGTTTACTTTGGGTCAGGGAAAATAAAATAGTTCTGAAAAATGAATATAACTTTAAAAATTTCATTAAATTTCACTTATTTTTAATCGAGTTATTTTATTTATTTTATCTCTGATCCCCTTTTTATTCATTTCCCAAATGATGATAATATATTTGAATCAGGGGGTAGGCTGAGAATGGGAAACAACAGAAACCTTATATTTGGAATTTAGTATCGCAGACATCTTCTGACGGTTTTATATTTCACGGAACCATATGGTCGGCGTGAGGGTACTTCGACTGTGAAATGAAGTGACTGCATAAACCGGATTTCTGTTACATGGGAATTCATTAAAATGTCAAAGCCAATATGAATTGTTTTATTAAAAGAAGTTTTAAGTTATTTGTAGATTGAAATAAAAAAAACAGTGTCTTCAGCACAGAACTTATTCAATTTGGAATTTCAATTCAGTTCTCAGCAAAAAATTTCTAAATTCAATTTTAATGAAAAATTTTCTACTTTTTTCTATCAATAATAGAAATTATATTAATCACAAAATGTACTTTTGAGAAAAAGCAACATATTCTTTTAGTATCTGATTTTCAATATATTTTAAAATACAATGTATCACATTTTTATAATTTAAGCATAAACGATGTCATTCGTGCAATGATAATGATATCAGCATTATGTTGATACCATAATCATTGCACTGATACAAGATACTATTTTATATGTTGAATATTATATCTAAATTCAGTAATGTATCATACGGTGCGCGTGATGTGAAAATTTTTCAAAACATTTTGCAAGACAGACTGTTAGGCATATAGTGCTAAATATAGTAGTACATAGTTACTTCTTGGTCAGTAGGATCTTGATTTTGAGAATTTAATGTTTAATTAGAAGAAGAAGAAGAAGGGGTCTCCTTGAAACCTTCTCGCACAGTCTTCAATAAAAATCACCACCCACTCACCCACATACAATTTTACACACTGGTTAAGACCACGGATGCATTGCATAGCACCGGCGGATAATGGTTATGATATATCGATCTTTGGCTAGAATGTAGCATTTTTACTGAATGCATCGCGTGAATATGTAATTTAGAGCCATTTTTCTGGGCAATTGAAACCAAAATTTGACAGAGAAATACAGTTGTAGTCTTAAGGTCACATACTGAATTCAATTCATTTAACCCTTTCTAGGGCCGTGGGAAGTATGCTTCCCACCAAATTTATCAATCTTTGTATGAAATTATGTAGGTTGGCATAAGTTCTGACAAATTTTTTAGTAAGTCAGAAACTTAGATGCTTCAGTTCTTTATCTCAGACAAAATGATGTGTCTTGATTTGTTACTTAATTATTAATTAAGCAAATTAATTAATTAATCAAATTAAATTTATCTGATAAGCTAAATGAATCCCTTTTCTTATTCTAATTTCAAGCCTAAAAATAACATAATATGACTAGAAAAAAATGACCCTTTAAAGGGTTAATTCATTGTATTTATGAGTTTTGCGTTTAATCATACGAGGAAAGGTTTAAATTTGTATTCATACTTTTTTATCACTTTAAAATAGTCTTGCATTCATAAATGAAACATTGATAATCAGAATGAATTAATCTACAATTTTCACAAAATTGAGCAAGATATCATACTAAATATGCATTCTTAGTAAGAAAAAAAAAAACAGCAGGAGTGACCCCCCAATTTTTCTAACATACTTTCTTAACAGAGGTGTCATCTCCCTTCCACCGCATAAAATTGAGGCCTTCGGTAAAATCTTGAAGGGAATTGGCGAACATAGTTATGAAATGTAGATTTTTGGCATGAATTTAGTAATTTTACTGAATTCATCGCGCTAACATGTATTTTGAATTGTGTTCTTTTTTTCTTCAGTACTATTGAAATAAAAATTTGACAGTTACAAAATCACATGTCGAATTTCATAGATTTAAATCATTGTGTTTATGAGTTACTGTGTTTCCATGTATGCGAAAGTACAGAACCATAAGTGGTAAGCCCTTTGACATATTTGTTTTCGAATTTATCAAAAGTCTTAACTTTAATGGTTTAACCAGTGTACCAAATTTGGGTCATTACATTTTGTAGTCATTGGTTTCATTTGTACTCAAACATTCTTAGAGATTTTCTCAGAATAGATTTCTTTCAAAATTCGATACAAATCTACATCACACAGCAAATTTAATCCTTCTTGTTCAAAAGTCTTTTAAGTTATTGTGTCCACGGACACATAGGTAGACATAATACCAAAAATACTTTGTTTAACCTCATTTGAAACATGCCGCTTTACCAAAATCTCGAGTGTGAATGTTTTAGAAATTACAGTACTTTCTTTATACTTCAGATACGAATCGAGATTTTGAGATTCTTCAGAATAGAGATTTCGGAATATTTTGATGAACTAAAATCAATTTTACACAACTTTAAAAGTCCAAAAATTATCTTTCTGTGATGCAAACTTAATTCACTTACAGGTTTTTTTTTTTTCTAATTGTAATGAACATTTATTCTCGAACGAACATTATCGTAAATATAACTAAAAATATTTTTTTAAAAATAATATCAAGATAGACAAATGGAATATAAATTATTTTTATATTATGTTGTTTTGAACTTTACTTTCTATTCTTCTTTTTACTTCCTCTTGCATGAAGTATACGAAGAAAAAGTATTCTAATCGGTAAAAAAAAAAAAAAAAAAAAAAAAAAAACGTCTTTTAGCGTTTCAGACCTCTCCCAGTCCAAAACATACATTTTTTTTTGGAATTATGTCTAATTGTGTACACTATAATTAAGAACACACTGAACTAGATAGATGAAATTCGGCATGTGGTGTCTATTCAAAATTTTCAGATTTCTATCAAATTTTGAACAAAATCCGTTCAGAGGAAACCTGCATACTAGCCCGTCCATCCGAATATAAGTTAATATGATTACTACAAAACAAAAAGAGCTAGATAAATGAAATTTAGGGTGCTGTAATTTAGCATCTAAATTGTAGATCTGTGTCAATTTTGGCAACATATTTGTCAAAATATTGACCACCTGTAGGTTTGGAATTGTACACAGACGCGATAATTCACAAATACAATGATTTAAATAAATGCATAAGTACTGTTTTTTTTAATAATAAAACTAAGAATATGATTTTTACATGAGGGACTCTGAAAATAAATATTTGAGCACTCATAGCATTCCTAATTGAATCCAAAACAGTTGTCCTCTTATTGTTAAGTAAAAATTCGGTTCTGGAAACTCAATTAATTAATAAATTAATCAAAGTTTAAATCATGTCTCCCTAGTGTTGCTTTAAAATGGTACGTTAATATAACTAAACTAAATCCTCCGTTATATCTCCCCCCCCCAATAGATAAAAAGCTGTAAATGGAAAGTTTATAAGTTCTTTTTATGAATCTTAAGTGCTTGTCCTATCGACCTTCAAGTAGTAAATGTTTCTTACATATTATATCAGGGATTTTTGAAGAGAATTGTGCCTGAAGTGTTCCAGCATTTCTGAGTGCATTTCCAACGCTACGTTGGTTGCGTAAATCAACCTCTACTATCGGATTATTTCTGAAAATCGCATTTTAAAGATATTTTTTTCTGGTGCTTCTTGTGTGGAGAGCATTAGTAAGAGAATACATATTTAAGGGAAAGGAAAAATGATTCGCCGGAAAAAAAATCATATTCAAAACCAGAAGATATTATCTTGCTACTTACTTTGCCTGTGACAGGTGATACGGTTCAACTGGTGTGTGTTAAAAAATATGTTCTTATATTTCCTATGGCTGAACAGAACTTAATTTGAAACGATTAAATGCTTCTCACGCATGATTTATAAGGAATTGACAATTTATATTTCTTTTTAATCCAAGTTCAAAGTACTTTATCGACAAATTTCACTATTTTCATCATTTTGTCGCAGTGTAAGTACTTAAATCGGTTATTGCACTCCGAATAGATTATAAAGATTCTCAAATTTTATTGAATTTTGAACTTTCATCTATTTTAAATAAAAGAAAAATTAAAATATATTTAAACTGCAATATGAAAAATACTAGCACAATATTGTTTTAGGATTGATTCATTTATCTCTACATTATTTTTTAAAAGTGCTTTCATTTATATAGCAGTGATAAATTGCACACAAAATAAAATATTTAATATAGCTCCAAGTCACATGTGTATAAATCCAGTAATAAAACAATGAAAAATATTGATGTAAAATACGCTGATAAATACTTTTAAAAATTTATCGAAATTATAAACTAAAATTTACCTAAACAACCCTGATCTCTTAAATTTAAAAATGGTATTACTGCATACGTATGCTTCGGAGCTATTCAGAAACAATGTAAAATTTCGAAGAATTTTAACTGCAAATCTAATTGAAAATTTTTAGTGAGCACCTACTATCTATTAATCATGTGTAAAATTTGAAAGCTTTAGGTTGATGAATCCACCCTGCAAATCCACATTAGGTGATGAATCCACCCTGGGTTTGAAGGAGTTTCTCATCATGTAGACATTTGTCACAGAATAGATATTTAAATCGGTTATTGCTCTCATTTTGATACATTGACGCGATTTACTGCATACTGTTCTATAATCATTAATACTTAATTTAGTTAATAAATAATACAGAAGCAGTTTTTGCTACTTGGCTGTCTCTCCAAGTATAAGTGAAAATGGTAGCTCAAAAAATATAAGGAAAGTTCGGTATATGATCTTTAAATTAAAATTATAGATTTATATCAAATTTTTGGAGAAAATCAACTGTTGAAAATCTGCGAGTCTGTTCCATATATGGGTACATAACCACGATAACTCAAAAGCGGATCAATTTAGATGGGTGAATTTTGGTCTATGTTTTGCATCACTAGAACATACAATCAGAATGCGTTTTAGCATGAAATTTAACAAAGAGGTTACAGTCTGACGATCTCTGTATCTTTGCAGGCGAGCGCGATATTTCAAAAATAAAATTAAACTACCTGATGTTTGGAATATAATTGCAAATTTATATCTAATTTTTTTTATCAAATTTGTCAATAGAAAAACTGTTTGTCTATTTATATGTCTTTGTATATGGAGACGCGGTAAGTTAAAAACTCATCCAAATGAAATTAAGCATGTAGTCTTGATAGTAAACTTATGCATCAAGAATTGGAATCCACCAGTCAAATGAAGAAAGCACCATTCCAAAATGCATAAGCTTCTCTTTACTATGCAACAAAGTTAAACTCAAAACGTGCCTCAGTCTGAAAATATACGAGAAATTCGAAAGAAAAATGGTTTTAAGAATCATAATTACTGGACAAGATAATTATCTTCTGGAAATAGTCTAATACTTCAGTTAATTCTTTGTGCATATGTACATTTCTTTAATCACATTTCTAGAAGAACCAAATGAGTTAGAATCAAACACAATTCTTATCAGTGCTTTTCTAGCTGTTATATATATATATATATTTGAATCTCTGTAATGGCCTTCATTGCCAATGTCGGATTTTCGATCAGACAGATTGGGCAGATCTCAAAGGTCATTGATATGTGACGAAAGCAGGGGGGGGGGCAAAAAGATCGACTTGCAATATGTTATTAACCAGGTGAAAAAATAAATAAAATTGTTAAAAAGTATAAATTATATGAATTATAAGATATAGAACTTTGACGTGTATTTAATTGACTTACTGAATAAATTAAAGTGCAATTAATTATTTATTTATAATATATTGTATACCCACCAACAAATATGGAATTTCCGTAGTTGTTACGGAAATTAGGTGAAAACTATGGAATTTCGGATATATAGTGAAAATCTATGGAAAGCTACAAAAAAACAGATATACGTATGTATTAAAAATTACAAAAATACGCTGAAAATACCATCTGACAGAAAATACCGACACCGCGCTCACAGCAATGCTAGTAGTGAAATAATTTTTAGCATGGCGGGAAAAAAAGTGGAATTTTGTTTCAGCATGCATATAAAAACATTAGAGTCGTTTTTCATTTGAAAAATGTGTATGAGAATTTATTATGATGTTAAACTGAGCAATGATGACTTAGAAAACAAAACAAAAATTCTTGTTATTTAAAGAAAAAAAAATGTGAATGCTTCGCAAGTAATTTGTTTGATCAACAAAATCGTGCTATTGGACTTTTTTTAAAAATTATTTAATTTATAAATTTAGTCAATAATAAATATCTGTTAAATAATTTTGTATTTTTTAAATAATTGTTTTAATTAATTAAAAAATTTTTGGAAATATCTTTTCTTCAATAATTTGTTGATATTACTTTATATATATATATATATATATCTTTAAGAAGTGCTACTAAGTAAGCAATTTTGCCGAATATAATACATTGAAATACTGATTATTCTTGCATCTGGTTATTCTACATTCTACGTGACAAATCCTATAAAAGTATATCTTCTAAAATTATATTTCTTTGAGATTTACTGCTTCTTTAGCGTCAATACTTCCTTAGTATTTTTGCTGGCACAAAAATCGCTCTTATTTTTTACTAGCCGCCTTTGGCGACCAGCCGGTTCGCCAATTTTAATGTTCGTTAAAATTTTAATAATTAAATATTTTATGCAATTCCAACTTTAATAGATTCTTCAGCAAAATATTTTAAAACTTCACATTTTGATAGTCATATAATTCACTCATAATATTATAAAGGCCTTCAGTCATAACGTGATATGTATCTCTCTCATTTTCTGTTACCCCTCGTAGAATTTATGGTTTAAATTAAAGTGTAAAGATTAATCTGCAATTAATATAATAATATTTTTTTACTGAAACAAAGCATCTTTTTTAATAAAATGATTACTGATAACAGAGTCACTGAGCGTTTAAACTTTATGGGCACTAAAGAATATCTTTCTTAATTTATGTAATATCTCAAGAATTTGTCAACAAAATTTTCTCAGATTCATCATGAACGGATCGATTCATTAACAATGTTTCATTTTAAATGCATCAAACACTAAGAAAATAAAATGAATCGTTTAAAATAATCGGTCGAAAACAGATTTAAAAAAACTACTTAAAAAACGATGTACTTAAAACTATAAGCATATATAAAAAAAATATATAACTATCATAAATACAATTTAATTACAAAAGCATGCAACGAACATAAAAATAATTTAAATCATTGAAAACAGGTTAAAAAAAACTACTTAAAAAACGATGTACTTAAAACTATAAGCATATACAAAAAATATATAACTAACATAAATACAATTTACTTACAAAAGCATACAACTAACCTAAAAGTAATTTAAATCGTCCGTTGATAATGGTTGCCATGCCAACAATCAGAACACAGTGCGCATGAGTGAATTTTTTTCGCCTTTTACGGTAACGCAAATGCGTGAATTTTTCTACGCCAGTTGGGGTAACGCTGTGCAGATTATACATTTTTAATTTCCTTTATTCTATGTTATTTTAATTCAAAAGTACTTCAGAATGAATCTGAAACATGGATTAATTAACAATGTTTAATTTTAAATGCATAAAACATTAAGAAAATAAACAGAATCGTTTGAAATAATCCGCCGTAAAATGTTAACCCTAGCCTTATTACTGCTGGGAGAAAAAAAAAACTAAAGCCTTACTCATTTGGCGGTGGGGAAAATGGAAGATTTTTTTGGCGGGAAAGTTAGTTTTTAATTAATAATTAAAATTCTAATTAAAATGTCAAAAAAAGGGACCCCAGGTGCACATTCCGGACCTCTAAGGTATACATGTACCAAATTTTGTAGCTTTATGTCAAATGACCTGGCCTGTAGAGCGCCAACACACACACACACACACACACACACACACACACACACACACACACACACACACACACACACACACACACACACACACACACACATTGAGCTTTATTATAAGTATAGATTACGGAATAGCAGCAATGAAATGTAATCGTATCGATGTACGAAAGTTTCAGCAGACTGCTTTATTCTGCATTTTTAAGGCTGCACTTAATCATTTCGCCAATTAAAGAAAATTATTATATTATAAAGGCTGCTCGCCGTGTCAAACATTCTATTCAGTTAGAAAAATGTAAAAAAATAAGAAATAAACTTTAATTAGAAAGTTTAATAATAGAGAGTGAAAATAGGCTTAACCATTACTATGGATACTCGATATGACTTCCCTACTGAAAACAGATGACTTCCAAAACTATAAATTTCACAAAAAAGTTTTTGCATCATCTTAAAACTCAAAAAATTATCTCTTTAATGATATCGATTTCATTTCTATGAAGTTTTTTTTCTTTACTTTGAATAAATTCTTCAATTTTAATTTATAATATTATGATGCTTTTAGTGTTAGATTTGATTTGGTTTAATTAGGTTTGAAAAAAGTTTTTAAAGAGCATTGCTTACTTCAGTTGCTTTTTTAATGTTATGAAATTCAAACTCACTCATCAAAATATTCACTTGTGTGCTTTTGTTAATGTTAAAATTAAGGTAAAAATTAATTTTTTTCATTAATTCTGAAATAGGATTTTCACTTGTGCTTATATTTTTTAATATATAAACTTTTAATTTGTGCTCACAATAATTTATTACAGAATGATACGGTTAAAGTCCTATTTTTAAGAAGTATAAAATAAATTGAAAATTTAAAAAAATGCATTTCATATTAATCGTTTAACAACCCAAAATATCAACAATCTTGACGAGCAAGCCGGTCGCCAAAGGTGGCTAGTTTAATTTATAAATAAGGAAATCATTAACTATTAATTCTGACTAATTTTCAAGAGTTTTTGTATATCTTAGTCATCTTTTCCCATGATTATACACACTAAAAACAAATAAAATAATAATAAATAAATAATAATAATGATAAAAAAAATAAAAAAATAATAATAAATAAAAAGTAATTAAAATTTTTGTAAATTTTTACAAATTTACTAAAATAAAAATTTAAACTAAGATAAGAGATCACCTAGTTGATAAAAACGTATTTTGATTTGTGAAACTAACTCAACCTCTTGTTAAACGAAAAGACCCATGTTGTGCACTCCCTGGGGCTGTAAAATGCTTATATTCGCCATTCTTCACTGTCTGCATTTCCAAATACATGTTCTAACACTCGCCAGTTCGAATTTTTTAACCCTTATCTGCATATCTATTCGTGCATGTGTCCAAATTCCACACCATGCTGCGTTTGCAGGAAAATGCATTTACCCTAAGGATAGCAATTATTCCACCTACAGCCACTACAGCCAAAATTATACAAACGAGCATTCCACGCATTTCCTAGAGTATAACAGAATATCATCATTTCGTTTCGTGCGCATCAAACTCAGCTTCCTTATTTAATTCTGAATCGCTTCCGTCTGTGGAAGTCACTGCAAAATTTCCTTCATACACAGCAATTTCCAAGGTTAAAGGGATGGTCCGCATGCATTCCCACGCAACAAATGCCTATCAGTAATATACAGTCTATAATAAGCCCTTTTCACGGTCGGCGATGGGAGCTAATTCACCGGAACATGGCATATTCTGAGTGTGATCTTCCTTGTTGGCAACATCCCTGATGCCGATTTCGTTTTCGCTTTTACACGGCCCACCTGGCAATATCGCCCGAAGTGGGTCTCGAGGGCTGCGATTAAGTTGTTTTTGGTTCATTTGGGAATTCTTTGCTTGCGTGGAGCTGCCAAGTAGTGTCGACATTCAGAAGAATAGAAGAAAAAAAAAAATGTAACCCTTCTTTGCATGAACTTTTCTTTTTTTATGAAATAAATCAGAGTGATATAATTTATGCTCCAGATTAAAGGAAAAAATGCTTTAAAAAATTCTTGTATGAATATATAATATAAAATAATTAAAAAACAGTATGATTGGAATATCCATCATCATTCAAATTTACATGTATAGTTTATTACAAAATCTTCAATGTCCCTCTCTTCTAAATTTCTCCACTCATTATCACTTTTATTAGCAAAGAAATCTCAGATTAATTATTAAAAAAAATTCAAGAAATCGCACGTTTCTTCCAACCACGACAACAGCGGAACGACAAATGTAAACCTGCTTTAATGATTATGACATTTCATTTATTATTTTTTTTTTTTTGACATCTCCGTTCCTTATTACTCAATAGTTGTGAAAAAAATTGCCAGAAATAACCAATTTACAGTACGCTTGTTTTGAGTTCAATTTTTTATTGTTATGTTATAATGAAATAATGAAAATGTTATAATGAAAATTTCCATCTTCATGCAAAGAAGGGTTAAAAGAGATAATCTGGTCCGGAACATTGGGACATGATAATGTTTTAGGTTTTATTTATTTATTTTTTATTTAAAAAATTTTTTTGTTCTTAATTGTATAGCAATGATAATCTGCTTACTCAGCAAAAAATATTTAGCGTCATCGCAAACGAATAAAAATATAACCCGATAATATTGTTATAAAATATATATTAAAGTATTTTTAAAATATTAATAAAATGCAACAGAAACAAAGTAGGCAACACCGAAGAACTTATTTATTCAATTCTAAAATAATTAAAAAAATTTTTTTATAAATAATAGTTTTAAAAGTTAAATAGATTAATAAACAATAACTTAAAAAGATTTTTTTTAGCAATAATTTGCTCTGGAATTATTGAAGAAAATTTTAAAATTTAGATTTATTTTCAATTAAAATCTAATTTAAATTTTGAAAACTCTTTCTTGGTGATCATCCATCACTTAAAAAGTGAATGACAAATTTGAGTAGTTTTAAGTGTGACAATCTGCCCTTTAGAACATTTTGAATGATTTTTTGCATCATATTTTGTCTTTTTTTAAATCTTTTTATCTATCTATATACTTATAATAAAGCTCAATGTGTGTGTGTGTGTGTTGGCGCTCTACAGGCCAGGTCATTTGACATACAGCTACCAAATTTGGTACATGTATAACTTAGAGGTCGGGAATGTGCACCTGGGGTCTCTTTTTTTGAAATTTTAATTAGAATTTTAATTATTAATTAAAAACTAACTTTCCCGCCAAAAAAATCTCCCATATTCCCCACCGCCAACTTTTCCGCCAAAAAAATCTTCCATTTTCCCCACCGCCAAAAGAGTAAGGCTTCAGTTTTTTTTTCTCCCAACAGAAATGAGGCTAGGGTTAACGTGCATCGTTTTTTAAGTAGTTTTTTTAACCTGTTTTCAATGATTTAAATTATTTTTAGGTTAGTTGCATGCTTTTGTAATTAAATTGTATTTATGTTAGTTATATATATTTTTTGTATATGCTTATAGTTTTAAGTAGATTGGTTTTTTTAAACCTGTTTTCGACCGATTATTTTAAACGATTCATTTTATTTTCTTAGTGTTTGATGCATTTAAAATTAAACATTATTAATGAATCGATCTGTTCATGATGAATCTGAGAAAATTTTGTTGACAAATTCTTGAGATAATACATAAATTAAGAAAGATATTCTTTAGTGCCCATAAAGTTTAAATGCTCAGTGACTCTATTATCAGTAATCATATTATTAAAAAAAATGCTTTGTTTCAGTAAAAAATATTATTATATTAATTGCAGATTAATCATTTACACTTTAATTTAATGTAAAGCATAAATTCTACGGGAGCTAACAGAAAATGAGAGAGATAGAGATTACGTTATGACTGAAGGTCTTTATAATATTATGAGTGAATTGAAATTTGAAATTTTGAAATATTTTAATGAAGAAGCTATTAAAGTAGGAATTACATAAAATATTTAACTATTAAAATTTTAACGAGCATTAAGTTTGGCGAACCGGTTGGTCGCCAAAGGCGGCTAGTTTAAAGAATAAAATTCACTTCCATCCATCCAAACCGGAAGGGAGCATTTTGCCACAAAAAACTTGGATGTAATGTAAAGTAATAATCATGCATATCACATGATGCAATTTACAGATTACATGCCAGCCCATAAACATTATTTTTATGATATGAAAACAAAAAATATATGCTTAAAGAATTGCTTAGGAATTTTTTTTGTCGAATAGATTGAACTTTATTGATAAAAAAACCTTTTTATCCTATTTTTAAATCTCTTCTTTGTTTTTGATATCTTTGCTTTGTTTTTTTAACCATCAAAAATATTTAAAAACTTTTTTTAAATCGTGCTCACATTTGGAATTGTTATTTACCTTCATACGGGTCGGAGAGTTAGATGGTTGACTTACCTTCATTATGATAAAGTGCAGTAAAGTAGTGCAGTATTTATGCAGATTTCTTTTAGGAATCCATAAGGATGAATTTTTATCTTTCTAATATAAGAAAAGCGAAAGTGTCGTGACACACACACACACACACACACACACACACACACACACACACACACACACACACACACACACACACACACACACACACACACACACACACACGTTTTACATGAAGAAGGAACTTTTGAAATTTTAAATTCAATTTATTGCAGCAGCGAGGTATAATTTGCGTAAAAAGAATAAGAGGTAAGAAATAGACAGTCTACATCACGAATACAAAAGAAAAGAAACAGAAATTTTTCCCTTCCATGGTTTTACTATGAGGTTTTGATAAGGATTTCTTTTACCCGTGTAGACTTAGGAAAGAGAAGGTATCTTTAAAAGAATATGGTAAACATTAAGGATTTTTATCTTTTCACGTGATAAAATGCTGAGAACAGAGCGCGAAAAATGAAAATTTATGGAGCGTGAAAAATGACTGAAAAGATTAACACTTTTGGTATAAACTTTAATTTATTTTTCCGCGGGAAGCATGATTTGTACACAAGGAGCTGCAGAACGCGTCTGTACATACAAGAAGACAAATATGCCATCCTATAAATATTATTTTTATGATTATAAAGCAAAAATATTTAAAAAATTGCTTAGGACTTTTATTTCGAATAAATTTTTTCTTATTGTTAAAAAAATGCAGAGATTTTCCCTAAAAAGCAATGAAAGTCACTTTAGTGATTTTAATTAAACACGCACACGCGCATGTGCATATATATATATATATGTATATATATATATATAAGCTAATAATTATCACTTATTCTTTCTATCTATTTTATCAATAATTCATAATGCGGAGGTCATTACTCAAAGAAAATTTCATCATTTAATTAAAAGCTGTCCTTTTTATCTTGTTGCAGAACCTCTCTCATCTGGATGTATCTCACAATGATCTCGATGATCTCGAGGTGTCGAACCTCCAGAAGCTTGAATCCCTCCTCGTCAGCCAGAACGCTCTGAAGACCCTGAACCTGGAAGGATCCAGACTGAGGACTTTGCAGGCCGATGGAAACGGTATCGTACGCCGAGATTCTTATCTGGATTGGATCATTAGCCTTTGTTGTTTTGTCGCGCAATCTGAGAACCGGTCAAGTGTGAAATTGACTCAAAATGATGAGCCATGCTTGAAAATGGAATAGAAAAACTCATATCAATTTTCAGCACGTAACTGGTGCATCTCAGACTTGGTTTCGTACGGTGCTGTTATCTCATAGTTTTTGTTACTTCCTTGTTGAGGATACTTTGGAAGTATTTTACTTATTAGTGAGTTTCTAGGGCGACGTGAAATTATAATTTTCAGTCTCATAGTTTTCGAGACCTCAGTTGTTGAGCTTCAATGCATTTTGACCAGATCCCAATTAAATCGATAATGGTGAGCTTTATAGTTAATAATGATATTTTTCAATAACAAACTAAACTTTTGGGGACAAGAATCGAATTGGAGAACAAAAATTTGTTAAGAAATACGTAAAATTAAAAGTAAGCAGAGCCTTTTACTTGATTTGTAGTAGGACAAAATCTAAGGACGTTATTAAGTAAATAAGTATCAAGTAAGGCTAATAAATGAAGTCATAATTAAATAATCACGAATATGAGGCAACTAAAACTAAATTTATCTATCTATCTATATCTAAAGGGTGTCCCAAAATTAACGCAAGATTTGAATTTGCCATCATTTATACAGTAAAGTGTTGGCAACCCTATTAAAATAACTTATAATTCATGGTTAGTAAAAATGGAGCGTTAGACAATAGAACATGTTTTCCTTGTTGAACAATATTTCTGAAATAATGAAAGTCTGACTGCCACAGTCCGAAAACTTGAGAATTGGACCGCTAGATCGTGTAATTTAACACCCCTGGATTTCTTTTTATTTGGTTATTTAAAGTCAAAGGTCTATGCCAACCAGCCCACAAGCATGAAAGCATTGAAGGAGGAAATTAAACACTGCATCAACGAAATTCAGTCACATTTAGGCAAAATGATCATGGAAAATTTCGACAAAAGAGTGCGTATGTGCCAGCAAAGCCGTGGAGGCCATTTGCCCTAAGTATTATTCCAAACAAAACCCTATCCCGTGTACTTTATGATTCAATAAATATAAATAATTTAAAGGAGAAAATTATGCTTTTTATTTAATTCAAATCTTGCGTTAACACGCTGTTCTATCGTATAACACTCCATTTTTACTAACCCTAAACTAACACCTGTTAAGTGGTTTTTTTTAATAGGGTTGCCAACACTTTACTGTACGAATGGTGAAAAATTTAAATACTGCTTTAACTTTAGGATACCCTTTATATACCTATATGTATAACTATATTTATATCTATATCGATTTATATATTTTTATGTCACTGGCAACTTTTCAAAGTTAAAAAATATTTAAATTATAATATTTATATCTATATCTATTTAAATAATTTAACTTAAATTAATTAAAAGTTCATTAAGTTATTTTTTCAGCTAAAAATACCGTTTTACAAAAATGAATTTTGTACTATCTGAAAGCTAAAAAAATTATCTTTTCAGTGATAAAATTTTTGAACAAATTTTAATAATCTTTTAAAATTTAATTAATCACTATCTAATCTTAACTATCTATAATAATATTTTTTTAAATTATGATGACATTCAAACTAATTTCTTTGTTTACCAAACCATTTAATTGCGTGCTTTTATCAGTACTGAAATTAAGATTTGCTAAAAAAATTGCTTTCTTTGGACAAATTTTGAAACAGGATTTCCACATCTGCTTTTAATGTTATATACAGTTTTTGATTTCTACATCTAGTAATTTTAGTTAGTTGATTACATTAAATTCAGATTTTCCAATCTTTTTAAGTAAGGTAAAATTTTAAATGAATTACATTCCACATTAATTGTTTAAA
Organism: Argiope bruennichi; assembly: GCF_947563725.1. Classification (NCBI taxonomy): domain Eukaryota; kingdom Metazoa; phylum Arthropoda; class Arachnida; order Araneae; family Araneidae; genus Argiope; species Argiope bruennichi. The sequence goes on from NC_079160.1 coordinate 76,511,671, forward strand.
AATTAGCAGAGTAATACTCCAGACCAAAAGATTGGCATCAAAGGTGGCTTGAAGACTATATAACAGAAACTGTAAAGGGATCTTTAAAGTATTTGATGAGTGGACTATGTTTGACACTTTAATATCAGTATTCTATAGTATTCTAGTTTTCGATCTGTAGGATTTGTTGAAAATTCATAAGATATTGTTGGTCTCCTGCTATAATATTCTTGTTTGGAAAATCTAAGATAGCGCTGCCTAAATTCATGTAATAAAATAAAATGAAATAAAAATTTTGAAATATATATTTTTAAAATATGAAATTATAATGCGTGTCTATTTGCCTTTAAAAACACTGCATAAACTATTGGGGGATAAAAATTTTATAATTTTAGCGTCACACCGAAGTGCATGTAATAAATACACTGGCGGAAAATTTTAATAGTTTAATACTCAACACAGACAAAAAAGTGAAACAGGAAAAAGAAAAAAATATTGAGTAATTAAAATTAAAATGTGCTATATTGATAATAATTATATAGATTATTATAAAAATCTGTATGATTGTCAATCGCTTACGTTCAAGTATTTTTTATAAAGTTTTTTATACAAAAGACTTTTGATTACATTAATTCAAGTGCTACTTCTCTTATAGGTTTAGAAGCAATCACATGCAAGCAAGTTCCTTTGTATCTCGAGAAACTAGATATTTCGCAGTAAGTGAAGTTATATTTTAAAAGATTTTTAATTTGAAGATTGCATCCCGAACTTAAGAGAGTCTCTTCCATCGATTTTATAGTATGCTTTGATAATATACTACTTCTTAATTTCTGTTTTCTTCAGCGGAGGATTTAAGGATTTTTCAGCTCCAGAAAAAATAAGGCCTTTAAAAAACTGACCAATTTTATTTAACTTTTTAACATATTTTCTTAGTCAACATATTAGTGATTTATTTTTGTTTAATATTTTATTGTAATAGTTTTGAAAAAAAGATATTCGTTTTCATTTATTTATTTTCTTAATGTGTATTGTTTCAAAATATTCTTAATTTATTTTCTTTATAGCTTTTCGTGCATCACAAAAATAATGATATTTTTGAAAAATTAACTATAATTATTAGTTAATGATCTCATAAGTATTGTGTATGTTGTCCATAATATTCAATTTAATAATTAGTATAAAAAAATAACATTTTTATTTAAAGGAAACATTAAGAAGAAGATTTTTGATAGTTAATGGAATACATATATAAATCTAAAAGAAAGAAAGAAAATACAGTTGGCTCGTGCATCACATGATTAATCCACTTGCACAAGCAAGCAGCTTAAACTGCGACGTCATCTTGATGAAAGCAGGATCACCACAGTAGCAAAGAGAAACATTTAATAATTATAAAAGATTGTAAAAAACTTTAAAGAAATATAACATTGCAATTTATTATTTTAGTAGATCTTTCAAATTTAGTATAACAACCACTTAAATGAATAATTAATACTTCAGTATATTATTGAAAAAAATCAGTAATTATAATTTAATTTATCCAGTAAAGATTTTAATAATTAAATAAAAATACACATTGAGCAAATTTTTGTAGTACTTAGAATTTATATATTTTTTCAACTAATTTATTTATTTGGAAACTAAGTTTGTAACATTTTCGTTCTTCGCAATGGCGACAAAAATAAACTTTTTTAACATGATTATTAAGTCAAAAATCACTTAACTGAAGCGTACCCTTTAAGTTTTGCGACCCTTAGGTAACTGTCTAATTTGCCTAATCGGAAATCTGCCACTCGATCTCTTTTTATCCTCATTTTTATTTACATCCCGAGCGGGGAACAAAATAAAATGAATAGGAATGATGATAAACCCTTTAAGGTCACAGCAGTCTTCAAGCGGTGGTATTCCCCCTACCCATCATTTCCGCGTGCAATGACGCAGTATGGTATGTTTTGTGCCTCACAGTATATATGTAAGAAATTTGCATTTTGGTTGCCTTCTTTTCCACTTGTTGGATCCACAATTCAACATAGATCTATAATTTTGATCAAAGGGCCACATACCAAATTTTACTATCTATATCGTTGCTTTTTTTTTAATTATCATGCTCACAAGCACTCGAATATACAGATATAGAAATGGTCATTTTCGCTTCAAATTTGGCCCAAAATTTAATACACATCATTATTTTGATGACAGACAAATAAGCCAAATTTCTATCACATAATTATTTGCACTTTCGTTTATTGCTTTCGCATATATATAAACAGATGGATAGACTTTCCTAGGCCGGATTTCGTTTAAATTTCAATAAGAGTCTATAAATTTGGTACTGAGACCACATACCAAATTTTACCATCTACATCGCTGCTTTTTTTTTTATTATCATGCTCACAAGCACTCGAATAGACAGATATAGAAATGGTCATTTGCGCTTCAAATTTGGCCCAAAATTTAATACACATCATTATTCTGATGATAGACAAATAAGCCAAATTTCTATCACATAATTATTTGCACTTTCGTTTATTGCTTTCGCATATATATAAACAGATGGATAGACTTTCCTAGGCCGGATTTCGTTTAAATTTCAATAAGAGTCTATAAATTTGGTACTGAGACCACATACCAAATTTTACCATCTACATCGCTGCTTTTTTTTTTATTATCATGCTCACAAGCACTCGAATATACAGATATAGAAATGGTCATTTGCGCTTCAAATTTGGCCCAAAATTTAATACACATCATTATTCTGATGATAGACAAATAAGCCAAATTTCTATCACATAATTATTTGCACTTTCGTTTATTGCTTTCGCATATATATAAACAGATGGATAGACTTTCCTAGGCCGGATTTCGTTTAAATTTCAATAAGAGTCTATAAATTTTGTACTGAGACCACATACCAAATTTTACCATCTACATCGCTGCTTTTTTTTTTATTATCATGCTCACAAGCACTCGAATATACAGATATAGAAATGGTCATTTGCGCTTCAAATTTGGCCCAAAATTTAATACACATCATTATTCTGATGATAGACAAATAAGCCAAATTTCTATCACATAATTATTTGCACTTTCGTTTATTGCTTTCGCATATATATAAACAGATGGATAGACTTTCCTAGGCCGGATTTCGTTTAAATTTCAATAAGAGTCTATAAATTTGGTACTGAGACCACATACCAAATTTGACCATCTACATCGTTGCTTTTTTTTAATTATCATGCTCACAAGCACTCGAATATACAGATATAGAAATGATCATTTTCGCTTCAAATTTGGCCCAAAATTTAATACACATCATTATTCTGATGATAGACAAATAAGCCAAATTTCTATCACATAATTATTTGCACTTTCGTTTATTGCTTTCGCATATATATAAACAGATGGATATTTCCTAGGCCGGATTTCGTTTAAATTTCAATAAGAGTCTATAAATTTGGTACTGAGACCACATACCAAATTTTACCATCTACATCGTTGCTTTTTTTTAATTATCATGCTCACAAGCACTCGAATATACAGATATAGAAATGATCATTTGCGCTTCAAATTTGGCCCAAAATTTAATACACATCATTATTCTGATGATAGACAAATAAGCCAAATTTCTATCACATAATTCTTTGCACTTTCGTTTATTGCTTTCACATGTATATAAACAGATGGATAGACTTTCCTAGGCCGGATTTCGTTTAAATTTCAATAAGAGTATAAATTTGGTACTGAGACCACATACCAAATTTTACTATCTACATCGCTGCTTTTTTTTTTATTATCATGCTCACAAGCACTCGAATATACAGATATAGAAATGATCATTTTCGCTTCAAATTTGGCCCCAAATTTAATACACATCATTATTCTGATGATAGACAAATAAGCCAAATTTCTTTCACATAATTCTTTGCACTTTCGTTTATTGCTTTCACATGTATATAAACAGATGGATAGACTTTCCTAGGCCGGATTTCGTTTAAATTTCAATAAGAGTATAAATTTGGTACTGAGACCACATACCAAATTTTACTATCTACATCGCTGCTTTTTTAAAAAAAATTATTATTATCATGCTCACAAGCACTCGAATATACAGATATTGAAATGGTCATTTTCGCTTCAAATTTGGCCCAAAATTTAATACACATCATTATTCTGATGACAGACAAATAAGCCAAATTTCTTTCACATAATTCTTTGCACTTTCGTTTATTGCTTTCACATGTATATAAACAGATGGATAGACTTTCCTAGGCCGGATTTCGTTTAAATTTCAATAAGAGTATAAATTTGGTACTGAGACCACATACCAAATTTTACTATCTACATCGCTGCTTTTTTTTAAAAAAATTATTATTATCATGCTCACAAGCACTCGAATATACAGATATTGAAATGGTCATTTTCGCTTCAAATTTGGCCCAAAATTTAATACACATCATTATTCTGATGACAGACAAATAAGCCAAATTTCTTTCACATAATTCTTTGCACTTTCGTTTATTGCTTTCACATGTATATAAACAGATGGATAGACTTTCCTAGGCCGGATTTCGTTTAAATTTCAATAAGAGTATAAATTTGGTACTGAGACCACATACCAAATTTTACTATCTACATCGCTGCTTTTTTAAAAAAAATTATTATTATCATGCTCACAAGCACTCGAATATACAGATATTGAAATGGTCATTTTCGCTTCAAATTTGGCCCAAAATTTAATACACATCATTATTCTGATGACAGACAAATAAGCCAAATTTCTTTCACATAATTCTTTGCACTTTCGTTTATTGCTTTCACATGTATATAAACAGATGGATAGACTTTCCTAGGCCGGATTTCGTTTAAATTTCAATAAGAGTATAAATTTGGTACTGAGACCACATACCAAATTTTACTATCTACATCGCTGCTTTTTTTTAAAAAATTATTATTATCATGCTCACAAGCACTCGAATATACAGATATTGAAATGGTCATTTTCGCTTCAAATTTGGCCCAAAATTTAATACACATCATTATTCTGATGACAGACAAATAAGCCAAATTTCTTTCACATAATTCTTTGCACTTTCGTTTATTGCTTTCACATGTATATAAACAGATGGATAGACTTTCCTAGGCCGGATTTCGTTTAAATTTCAATAAGAGTATAAATTTGGTACTGAGACCACATACCAAATTTTACTATCTACATCGCTGCTTTTTTTAAAAAAATTATTATTATCATGCTCACAAGCACTCGAATACACAGATATAGAAATGATCATTTTCGCTTCAAATTTGGCCCAAAATTTAATACACATCATTTCTGATTATAGAAAAATTAGCCAAATTTCTTTCACATAATTCTTTGCACTTTCGTTTATTGCTTTCACATGTATATAAACAGATAGAAGACTTTCCTAGGCCGGATTTCGGTTAAATTTCAATAAAAGTTTATAAATTTGGTACTGAGACCACATACCAAATTTTGTAGTTCTAGCTCAAAGTTTTTTTGAGTTATTGTGTTCAGAAATAGGGAGGCATAATACCAAAAATGTGTTTTTTGAACTCAAATAGGTATAAAAGATGTAGATTCGCCAAAATGGCGAATTCGTATTTTTTTATGGTTATAATGCTTTTTGTATACTTTGGTTGTTTACAATGCTCATTGTACGCTACATTGCGGTAAAATAAAAATGGAACAAAATATAGCAATATTATTAATAATAATAAATTTGGTTTAATCGCCTTGTCGCACACAGGCAATGAAGAAAATGCATAATATTTGTAACATAACATATCCGGTTTTTAGAAATGTGTATATAAAATTTATATAGCTTTTATTTAATTCTATAGAATTCTTAAAATGCTATTTTCAAGAAAGAAATTTTATACATCTTTCTTTTCAGCAACAATTTTGAATTTCTTCCTGAATGGATCACAGAAGCAAAATCCTTGCACACGATATCTGCAAATCATAATCATCTGTCTCATATTCCTGCAGAGTAAGAATTTTTTTTGTTAAACTTTTGTTGATTCCCCCCCCCCTCCTTTTTTTGTACGTGGATTATAGCTTCAAAGTATTTTAGAAAAACTTGTTTATGTATAAATATTCTGATTTCTGAAATGTTTGACTTGTACTTAAAATTTTATAAAAATGCATATACTTATTAAAATTCCAAAAACTTAAATATTTTGGTATCGTACACACTTTTTGTACAATTTCACTGTAAAAAGATTAATCAAAAATATATATTGCCAAATGAAAAAAGGTAAAAAAACATTTAGTTCATATAAAATAACAATTTATTCATTTGATTATTTTGACATTTCGCTAATGAAAAACTTCATTGAAAAAAGAATTTGTATTTCTTTTTTTAACTTATTTCTCGTAATCCTGCAATTAAATACTTATTTAATTTGCAGGATTCATTTTACGAAGCTATCGCATTGCGGTATATTGAATTTAAAACGCTGAAAACGTTTCTGCATTGTTTCTAATAAAAAGAAATAACCATTTAACACAAAAATATATCATTGAGAATTTTAAAAATGTATTGAAAAAAAAATACTGATGCCTATGATCGTTATAGATGATAATTATATGGATATGATAATATCGATAGATATCATGGTTATGCAATTAACATGATTTATAATATTTTAATACGATAATTAAAACGTGGCCGATACATTCACGTAATAAGAATTCATATTATAATGTATTTAAATTATCGGTCAAATTTATACAGTTATTGTTAGTATGGTTTTACTTATTTAAATTATAAGCTTCATTGTTCATATATAAACAACAATTGAGTGTATACGTTAGCTTTTCCAAACAAAACCAGTCAGAATAGTCTCCCTGAAACTTTTTCGTAGGATGTCTACTCTACATTTTCGCGTAAAAGTGCGAACCTCGGATTATGCCGTGAATGCCACCATTGTTCAAATTTTTATCTTTAAAGTCCCGCTCAACAGTTTTGTGGGTTCATAATACAGTCGAGAAACCGAATAATAAGATAAAAAATAAATGAGATAAAGCTTATCATTAAATGTGCTTATTTTTAGTATGGTTTTACTTATTTAAACTATACGCCTCAATGTTTATCCATAAACTATAGGTGAGTGCGTACTTTTGCTTTTCTAAACAAAACCATCATAAATTTTCTCCCCGAAACTTTTTCGTATACTCTTTATTAAGAATGTTATCCCCTACATCTTCGCTTAAAAGTGTGAATCTTGGGCCATGATTGCTCAGATTTTTATTTTCAGAGTTTCACGCATCAGAGTGTTCTGGGTTCATAATACAGAAGAGGAGTTTAGTTTAGTTATAGTAACGTCCTGTTTTAAAGCAACACTAGGACTATCTTGGGACGGACCTCGTAATTTTGAACACCGGTCAGATGTCGAGGACGACACCTGCACTGACACCTTCCTCTCTAAACTTCTACACCACACCAGCGGGAGGACAATACAGAAAAGGAAACCGAATACTAAGATAATAAATAAATAATATAGATCTTATAATAAAAGATAAAGAAAAAAGAAAAATATAAATAAAAATAAAAGGGGTCATACAATAAAAATAAAATATAAGATAATATAAGATAACAATATAAATAAAAAAATAATTTAAAATACTATTAATAAGAAAAAAAATTGCATATAAACAATATATACATATTTAGCAGAATATAATACTGCTCAACATCTCAATATGTAAAACATTATATTCTCTAACCATTATTATGTAAAAAGTTTCCAATATATTTTTACAATGTTGTTGATCCCAATTTCTCCAGTCTTACGCTGAACCATTTCCAAAATTCCCATAGTTTTATAACTATTTGGGAAAAATTTTTCCCCTACGGGTTCTGATACCTGATATACACTGATTTTTTTTTTACGTTCCATCTTGCTATATTAGTTTGAATAATCTATGTTTTTTTTTAAACAGGATTTTTTCTTGCTGCAATCTTATGGACCTTAGGCTGAATCACAATTTCTTGGTCAAACTTCCCGATTTTCTCACCCAGTGCCATATGAAATCACTCTCCTTGCAATATAACAAATTTGAGAAGCTGCCGTATAATTTCTTCTGGGCATTGCCATGGTAAGCTCTTTTTTTTTTAAATGTACAGAATCTCAATTTTTCATTTCCAATTGAACGTTTGGTTAGAATTGGAAAACAAAAATCTTTGAGACCAATATAATGTTTCAAAGTTAACAGTAATACTAACTAAATAGTTTATTTATTATACAAATCCTAAGTACAGAATGTCCATAAAAGAATTCCGGGGTTTTAAAAAATCATATCGAGTTAACGGTTTGAGTTTGGTCAGATCCTTTAATTTTGAAGAAATCAGTACTGATCAAATTTTATTCACACCAGTTTCAGTTTGTTTTTTCAACACCAGGTAGCGTCGAGCGTCATTGACCTTAAAAAACGTAGCAGATCCTCATGATTTTTACTGATGACGGCACCTGAACCAAGACAATTGTAGAATTGGGGTTCACAGCTACCTCGTGAGTTCGTGGAACATCAACGTGGCTCACCGAAAGTGAATGTTTGGTGCAGCCTTATGCATAACCAACCTTATGCGGCCTTATGCATGTCCCTTCTTTTTTATAGAATGTAAATCGTAATGTTTACTGTGAAATCTTAGAGGAATATGTTTTCTCTTAGTTGGTTGATACTGAGGCGGAGAAGAGTCCTATATACTTTTAGCAAGATGGAGCATCATCTCATTTCAGTTTGCAGGTACGGGAAGCATTCGATACTCGATTCGGCAACTGCATTGGAGGGGACGGCCTGTTTCTTTTCTTCCAAGAAGCCCGTATCTGACTCTATTAGAATTATTCATTTGGGTACATGTCGAAAATCTTGTTTTACGTTGAGAAAATTCAAGATGTAAACCATCTTAGGCAAAGGATAATCACTCCAGACATGCTGTCCAGGACATAGTTGAATATAGTTTAGGTATATGTCATGCCACAAACTGGGCACTTATTAAAATGTACTTAATAATAAAAATCTTGGTAAATTAATCTTTAAATACATATATGTAAAATTAACCTACTTTTATAATTAAATTTTAAAAAATTGCATCAAAATCCCGAGTTTTTTATGGAAACCCTGTATTATATTTGTTTTCATTATAATGCAAAAGCATTAATACAGCAAAAAACATGATAAAATTACTTTGTGCAAATAATTAATAGTGAATATTTTCTTCCATTTTTAAAACGTTTGTATTTTTGCTTATAATTTTTATATTTATTAAAAGTACTTATTTTACCCAATGCATAATTTTCAGTTTGGAAATGCTCAACTTATCCTACAACTCCCTGAAATCGCTTCCAGTCTCCTGTGATTCTGTAATCAACCTGAAAACGTTACTACTGTCAGGAAATGAACTGAATGACCTCACAAATCTCGTCAATCTGCTCAAACTCTCAAGAATAGAATGTTTGCACCTAGCTTACAACAAAATTAAGGAGCTCCCAGATGGGTAAGTTTATTGAAATGAAAGTTATCCGATTAAAGGAGGGAATGAAAAATATAATCATTTTAAGTTATTTTCCATAATAAAATTAAGAATTCTTATAAATGATAAAGAAGAATTTGTATGTGGTGGCGTTCTACAAGAAAGAGCGTTTGACTTAAATAAACTAAATTTGACATATTTTAGGGATGGGGAGGGGATGTGCCCCATGAAATATGTTTTCTAAAAATAATTTTAATAAATTAAATCTTTTAAAATAGAAAATGTCCGTCTGCCAGTCTGTCTGTAACAAAGATAACTCAAAAACGCTTTGAGTTGACAGCTGAAATTTGGACATGGGCTTTACACCAAATTTGTAAATTTCTGTCAAAATTATGGGCAAAATCTATTCGGAGAAAGTTCTTCTGTCCAACTGTTCGAATATAATTTAACATGATAGTTACAAAACAAAAAGTGCTAGATAGATCAAATTTGATACACTAATTTAACATCTGAAAAAGACGGAGAATACTTCCTCTGCATATATTATATACATTTCATTTTGTTTATTCTCAGATAATAATTAAACAAAATTTGAATTAATATGAAAAAATTTCAACTGTTATAAATTTACAAATTTGGCGAGATTTAAATTTAAAATTTAAATCTCGCCAATTTAATGGTTAAATGGCGAGTGACCAGGCATATAAACAAATCTAAACAGATTTTTTTAAAACTTTATTCGATGAAAGATAACGCAGCACACGTTTACCCATAATGTATACGCTTCATTGTATTAAAAATCTTCTGAGTTCAAGCTTTCAAACAACAGAAATAGGAACCGGATATCCTTATTAATTTATGTCTCATAAATTATACGCTATAATTTGCGAGCTATTTCTTCTTCTTTTTTTTGTAATTGATACTCTTTATGCAATTGCATTGCAAATTTTACATAATAGTAGAGAGCAAAAAACATATTCATCTTACAACTATAACCAGGGCGAGCGGCTTTGAATTTTGCAAGTCTTCAAAAACATTTTGTCTTTTTGTACGTTTTTAAGTTATTTGTGTACCTACGAGATACAAGGAGAAAGCTGTGAAGGTGTTTTTATTTTTACCTGGATATTTTAATCTTTTTAGTTGTTTGGGTCATTCGAATTTAGGTAAATCTCGCTTAGTTACTTTCTTTTTCACTGGCGGATCGTAAAATGCTTTTTATAGCCTCACGTTTGTGCTTAATCTTCTCCAGCATTTGTGTTTCAACGGTTAACCCCTAATCTTTTTTTTCCTCGTTTGTTTCGTAGTATTTTTTTTATTGGGAATGAGGAAAGTTATAAATAATCTCTTAACGAAGAATGCAATGTTTTGTCGAGACGTTTTTTTTATAAATAAATTGGAGTTTTTTTAAATAATAAAATAATTATGGCAATAATTTTGATAAAGCAATAGAGGAAATCGCCTACTCGAAATTAATGCAAATATTTGATGCTGATTATTATTATTTTTTATTGAAGTTAATGCATTGCTATTTACCAAATTAACATTGTTTTTTTTTTTCATCTTTTTTCACTTTATAATTAACTTCAGTTTTCAATGATTTAAATATCGAATAACTTTGTTTTAATTGAAAGAAATCGCAGAGACAAAAGTGACATCTTATTTATTTTTATATTCTAAGAATATTGTTTGTTCATTAAAAAGGCGGTAAATTTCACAATATTTTTTTTTCATGACGCGAAGTTAATACTACATTATCATTGAAAGAAAATGTTATGTGTTTTTAATTTTACTCACACATGACATTTTGGTTATACGGACATGATGAAAATTATAAAAAATAATCGTTGTCCTTCGTAAATTGTTTAGTAATCAAGATTTCGTCATCATGGAGAAGAAAATTAGATAGTTCCCATATCTTTCAAATACTGCCTTTTTTTCCAAGGCAGCCGATTGGTTGATTCTGTTGAAACCGTAATAGTAAAAACGTTCAAAATTCGAATTCTGCAAAAAAAAAAAAAAAAAAAAAAAAAAAAAATGCTTTGCTAATATAATTATTCCAAGAAAATTCAAAATTTTATCACGCTCGTAATACATTTTAAATTTTATTGAATATTTTCGAATTTTCTTTCATATGATATTTAAATATTATGCCTCAATTTCGTTTTATGATTTCATTACAGTCTTACGAGTTTCGATATGCTTCGGTTTTGACATCCCTATTTTTGTCTTGTTTATACAAAATTTGTTTTAAATTTTTCACATTCAAATAAATATTTCTTTTAATCAAATTTTTTAAAATTATTTTTCTAACATTTAAATCTTTAACCTATTTTATAACTATTAATTAAACTTACAACTTGCTTTTATCCCCCTCGAATTTGCTATCAGTTGGTACTCTTCATTCTTATGGACGCGAAATCTAATTGAAATGAGTTATCTAGCTTATAATTAAGCTCCTAAAATTTTAAAGTATTGTATTGTCTTCTAGAACATATAACGTCGTTAAATTTCACAACTCTAGCGCTTTAAGGAAGATTGAAAAAATTTCATTCTTTGCATACATGAAAGAAATTAAATAAAAGCGTGTAAAATTAAAAATTGTTTCTAAATTTTAATAATTTTTTTCCTTATTTGTTATTGATATATCTTTATTACTTTTTCTATTTATAATTTTAAGGCAAAATACCTTTTTTTCAATTATCATTAAAACAGTGTTTATTTTTATTAATTAATGAGTGTTTTTTTTTAAATAAAACTAATAGATATCCTCATTCAGTTTCTTTCAGGCCTTACATTTTCTCCGAACACTTTCACTCTCCGGAAATGATTTGGAGAGCATCCCTAGTCAAATTGCTAAAGCACACAATCTAGAGAAATTATATTTGCATTCTAATCAGCTGGCTTCCATTCCCAAATTCAGCGAATCTGACAATCTACAGGTAAGAGGATTTTACTTAATCTTTTTCAAGAAAAATAATAAAATATTGCACTTCTAATCGCTATTTTTTTAAAACTTTCTGTGGAATTTGAACCTGTTCAATCCTACTCAAGAAGTATTATACCACTGCTATATTAATAAAATACGGTTTCTGTTTCCTGTAGGTTCTTGATTTAGCTTGCAATAAAGTGCATCAGTTGGAGCTGGCTTCCATTGTTGCAAAAGATCTTACATATCTAGATTTATCAGCCAACTTTGAATTGAAAATTGATCCCACAGATTTTCAGCATTTATGGTATGTTACAGAAAAGAGATTCAATTATTATTTTGTTTTGGGTTACGGTTATTATATGGTTACTTTTAATATTCATGCTACTAAAAACAAAATATCATTCATGATTACTACCAAACATTATTGAGATTTTCCTAGCTTTTTAAATACATAAGTGAATAAATAAAATAAGTGTTAAATATATTAAGCATTAAATATATTAAGGGTTAAATATATAAGTGTTATAAAATAAATGTTAAATATATAAGTGTTATACAATAAGTGTTAAATATATAAGTGTTATACAATAAGTGTTAAATATATTAAGTGTGTGCGCATGCATATATATATGCGTGTGTGAGAGCGAGAGAGAGTATTCTATTACAAAATATGTATATATAATAAAAATAACAGTATTGTACTTTATAAATAAAAGAAGCTGATCTTGACGAGAATGCTGTCATGGTAAATAGGCATGAATTATTTTATTTTACACTAGCCGCCTTTGGTGACAAGCTAACTCGCCAAGGATATTAGATTATTTAATTCAAATTAAATCTCATAGATATAACCTCATGTCTCATTTCTTTAACAAACTACTTTTAAGCATCAAATTATCAAAAACTTAAAATAAAATTTTAAGATATTAATTTATTTAACGATTATAAAGTTAGATTAAAAATATACTATTCATATGCATAAGATAACAAAACTGTTAAACGACAATGAAGCAATTGATAAAGGACAGAACAATTCATTAATTTTCATTGTTTTCAAATTTTGATTTGTAAGCAATAATCTCTTTCTTAGTATTTTTGTTTCCATTCCGCAAATCGGAATCAGATATGAATGAGGCATGCAGCAAGCTGATAAAAATAACAAAAAAGAATTGTTTTGAAATACTTCAAAACCTTATTTCCTGGTTTTGATTTGATTGATTAATTGTACCTGATATTATTTGAACAAATTTAAGTAACTTTAGAATGTTCAAAAGTCATACATTGGAAAGATATCAAATAAGATAGGCTTGTTACTGATAAACGTTTTTGATAAAAATGACTGTGCTCGTGTATAAATCTAGGCGTTTGGAGTTTCGCTTCCGCTGTTAAAAGTCCCGTTTTGAAGATCATAACAATCGGTGATCGATTGAATTTTCTTCAGTATTTTCTCAGAAATACAAGGGACTATTTCTTCTACAACAATGTCAATGGGAAATAAGGGAGTGTTGTTCAAAATTGATTGGAAGATCAAAAATTTTGAAGATTTCCCAGCAAGAAAAGGACAATTATTATCGAGTCCCACGTTCGTCATCGAAAGTTTGCATAATAGCAAGTGGATTTTGCACTTGTATCCCGACGGCGATAGCGATGGTAACGGCAAGTGTACCGCTCTGTATCTTGTAAGAAAATCCGATGATGATTATCCAGATGATATTGTGTTAGACTGCGAGCTGTCCTTCGTAACTTCAGAAAGATTACTTCCTGTTCCCTGGAGTATGCCTCCGATTTCTTGGAAAACAACGGAACATACTTTCCAAAGAGGAGGGAGATGTGGTTCCCAAGAATTTTTAGCAAGAGAAAAAATTCTCATGTATTTGGAGCATGACACTTTAACTGTACGTTGTGTAGTATTCCAGAATGATGGAAATCCTTTTAGGAGTGGAGGATGCGTGGCTGTAAGTCTGGTTGGAACTGACCAAAGGTCTTTTGAATGGATTATTGAAGATTTTCCAGATTTAAAGCCAGGAGACAAGAAAGTGATGTCGGTGAAGTCAGCTTCGAAGGATGAGTATTCCATGAACATGACTTTGTCAATGATCAGTGAACGCCTGATGGTGGATGTGTCTCCAATTGACGGAAAAAGAATTAAACGTGCTTATTGTTCGCTGTATGCCAAAGACGGATCAGAGTCGTTTTTTTGTGGTTCTGACTCAACATGGCTCAATGAAACCAAAGGCGAACAAAAGTGGAGTTTCCCTCTGTGGTGTTCCAAGGAAGATCTTTGGGATAAACTAATCAACAATTCGTTACATCTCGTGTGTAATTTCAAATTCCATCTTGGAGTCGAGTTTGGAAAAATTGAGAACACTTACTTCCGACCAGTCTCTGACCCCAAAAATGAATTATGTAGCATTATGTAAACCTATTCGTCGTATGCCGTATATTGCATTCATTTCTTCCTTAAATATTCCAATTCCCAAACTCTCTTTCAAAAATGAGTCAATGTGAAACTTACCACCTGCATTCTATCAAAGATGTAGTTTACGATTATCAATCAATAAAATAAACTTTGAATTCAAAAATTTATTTTTCATAACAGATGAAATGGATTTATTTGTACTATAAAAAGTTTGTTAGAACTTTTATTTAATAAACAAATAATTAATTTCTGAAAAAGTGACTGGTTACATTAGAAAAAAAAATGTGATTCATAAAGTGTTTATGGCTAAATAAAATGACAACTTCATTGTAGATATTAGAAATGGAATTTTGAAGCTATAAATTATTGAAATGTAAATATGAAATATTTTCTACATTATATATAAATGGATTTATGATATATTGGAGTATAAAATTTGGTAATTATTTATTTATATTAATGTTTAAAGTATTATATTTCTATTCCCCTATATGTAATATATAATTCTCTCTATATGCAATATATTAATTAAATTGTTTGTAGGCGTTTGAGAAAAAAAATCTGATATCTGTAGCCATTTCTTTTTGTTAGTTATATATACTTCTGATTTAATAGATATCTCAAAAAACGGCAATGTTTCAGAATATTCACTTACAATTGATTGATTTTATTAGTATATTTTTTATAAGAAAATGAGTGCGTATGTTTTAAAAATGAAGGATTATTTATTTTTCTCTCTGAACGTTGCTTACATTAGTCAATAAGTGCATCTATGAGCTAAAGTTATTTCATTTATTTTTATTTGATGAAGAAATATTCATAAAATTGAAGGTAAATATCCTTTATCTTTGTGTTTATCAGTGACAAACTATACTGTAATTTTTATTTCAAATTTTGCATGCATATGTGTGTGTTAAATCTATGCAGTATGCAGTAACCATTGTCAAGAATATCATATTTCTTATGATTTTTCAGCATGTACAAATTTAAAGCATTGATTTGTTTATTTCTTTAAACTTTGTACCTTGATAGTTCTTATATTTTTCTCTACGACAATTATTTGTAGCCTTAACACATTCTTTGTTACACAGTAAAATCCTTATTTATATCTGAGAGAGAAATACTTTATGAATTTGGCTATAAATTGTCTTTTTCTTTTATATTTATCAATGGTAGAATTTTCTTTCTTTATTTACTAATTGTTCTGGAACTTTGGCGACCAGCTGACTTGCCAGTATTAATTCCCACTAAAATTTTCAATTAAATAATTTTTGTAATGTAAACAACTTTTTCAGTGAAATATTTTTGAGCTTCAAATTTTGATAGTCATATAACTCAAACTATTATAGAAACCTTAAGCCATTCTATTCATCGTACGATATATCTCTCTAATTTTCTGTCAGCTCCCATAAAAATTTAAATTTTGATTTAACTTCAATTAAGACAAAAACATTTTTTTTGCTTAAATCGAGCATACTTCAAAACTATGAACACAGAAAACAGAATATATATATATATATATATATATATATATATATATATATATATATATATATATATATAATATTATATTATATTTGAGAGAGAAATACTTTATGAATTTGGCTATAAATTGTCTTTTTCCTTTATATTTATCAATGATAGAATTTTGTTATAATTAATAATATATTATAAGCATCTTTTAAAAAGTATTCGCTTGGCTAGACAGTTTTTTATCCCTTCACTCGGAGTGTGGGAAGTTGTCGACTTCAGTAATTTTAGAACTCGCGTTGAATTAATTAAATAAAAAAGGTAGAATTGGATCCGGAAATAAGACAACATTTTAGAATGAATTTAATATGGGCTAAATTAAGATAAAACTTTGGAAATTAATTAGAATTAAAATTAGATTTTAAAATATCATTATAAATTAAAATAGTTTTATTATCTATGGCAAGAATTTGTATGCATTTTTAAAAAAAAAATAGCACACCTTTTAAGATGATTGAAATTTTTTATTTTTCAAAAGAAATTCCAAATTTCCCCACAATTTAAGTTTATTCTTTTTATTAGTAGTTTTATTATAAAATGCAGAGTTTTTAACCATCTTATATGAAAATTTTTGAATATGTGAAAAAACATTAATAAAACATCCTATAATTTTTAACTGCGCATTTGCGAAATGCAGCATATTTTTTCTTTCGCGATTTAAAAGCAAGATATATATAGTGCAATTTATATAAAAATTTCAGTTGGTTAATATTCAGATAAAAAAGAGGCAATGTAGCCAGCTTAATTTCAATTGCTGTCTAAGAGAAACTAATTGACAGCGTTATTCCAAGAAATAGTAATCTTTAAACTTGGTTCTTCAAATAATTATGCTGAATTCTATAAAAAAAAGTTGGAAATATGCCCTTTTATATTTATTAATTAAGCACATATAAATTGTAGGTGAAATAGTTTTAAAAAATTCTTATATTATTCATTATTATTTGAACGAATATTAGGCTTCTAACATTAAGTAATTTGATTGGAATATAATAAAAATCTTAAATAAAAGCCTGTGTATATTGCAGATGTGTCTATTATTATTTTGAGGTGGTTTTTTCTTTTTCTGCAATGGTGGTTGCTCTTCTCCGAGGAAAGCTATCCGCGAATTTTTGGAATGTTTTTGCCGAACTTACATGCTATTCTCGTAAAAAAAAAAAAAAAAAACCTGGAAAATTCTATAAATGATACAAAGCTTTATGGTCTAGCTTCAATTTGGCGTTCCGTTGAATCCAACAGGTGTTTAATGAAATTGAAACCGTGATTCTGCCAAGGTCCGTCAAATTCTTCAACACCACAGTATACATAAACTTCGTGTTTGTTAATTTTATTCAAGCTCTGATTAAAATTATTTTTACGATAAAGACACTAAAGAAAAAAAAGTTATTCTAATTTTTAAATCTCGAATGGTATCGATTCAAATTTTTTCACGAGTTTTCAGTATTTCTAGATAAGTGAAAAATTTATTTTCATTGCAAAGATAACGAAAACACTTCATTGCAATATAGTGTCTAACTGCAAAATTTCAAAATTGAAAATCAATAAAAAATAATCTGAATTTATTGAAAAATTGTTACGGTCTCTCTCTCTCTCATGTGTGTGTGTGTGTGTGTAAAATTTAATTTAAACTTAATTAATCTCCTAATTTTTAGCTCAATTCAGCACATATCAACTTCATTCTAACATATTCTCTTATTTCCTGATCCCATTCCGCCTTTTCTATTTAATAAATGCAACACGAGTTCTAAAATTGCTGAATCGGCTAAATGCCGACAAGTTCCCACACTCCGAGTGAAGGGATAAAATATTGCTGATTTAAACAAATTCTTCTAAAAGATCCCTATGATTCCCTTACTTGTGAGTAACACGTATTAGAAATCCCTATTAAAATCTCACAGTATATATTCACAGGGATAAAATTTTCATTAGCTTTTCCTCATTTCGTTTTGTATCGTTCAGTGTTGTGCTTGTCGCTTCTGCTTGCGCAAAAAATCATGTCTCCCGGGAGGGATATAAAACGAAGTTAAAAATTCAGTCTTTTCATACTTCAAAATTATGTTTACATATGTATATATAATACGCTAACATACGTGGTACAGAAATCACGCTTACTACTTATTGCCGAATGGCAATAACCAAATGTAAACAAACCATCATACGAATTTTACATTCCTTCATTGAATGTTTTTACAACTGTTTTGAATCCATTGCCTTGTTCAGCTAATTAAAGGTG
Organism: Argiope bruennichi; assembly: GCF_947563725.1. Classification (NCBI taxonomy): domain Eukaryota; kingdom Metazoa; phylum Arthropoda; class Arachnida; order Araneae; family Araneidae; genus Argiope; species Argiope bruennichi. The sequence continues at coordinate 76,530,252 of NC_079160.1, forward strand.
CTGCAGTATATTATTAGAAATTTTGTGGAAATGTTTTGTGGTGTCACCAAAAGATACATTCAATCATAGTAAAGAAATCTAGAAATAGACTTCAAATGGAAAATTTAATCGAGTGCCAAAATAAGCTTAATGGTCAACAGATAAACAATCGTTATAATTTGCTTACAGTAATTGAGGCTCCAAAAAATTATCTTACAAAAATAATCTTTGCGCTATCTTAAGATTCAAAATTTTTTCATGATATCAATTTCATTTCTGTACAATTTGCCTCTTAATTTTAAGAATATTTTTAATTCTATTTGATGCCCCATCCGTAGCAATGTTTTTAAATGATATGACAGAATTCAAGCTCATCCATCAAAACATTCAACCGCGTATTTTTATCAATTAATAACACTTCTTTTCACTTCCGCTTTTATTTCGTGATGTATATGTTACAGGAAAAACTCGAAATGTCAAAAAGCGAATTGACTAGGTAAAACGCGTTTTAACTAACTGCGCTGGGGAGAACCTGTTTTCGTATGGTTATTTTTATATTAGTTTTAAATTCTATAAATATTTATACAGTAGACTAAAGCTAATCAGGATACAAGTTTGATACAAAAGTCATATTCGCTGATTTTCAGATCTGAGTTCGATACATCGCCTCAAATTTTCTTGACTCATCAATGCCTACCGAGACAGAAAATTTCTCTGAGAAAAGCACCAAGAAGCTTTAAAAACTAGACAAGAGTTCGTCTGCTGTTCTTTTGAAAAAAATTGTTCTTCAAAGAGATGTTTCTGTATGAAAACGGGTTCCTAAGAGTCAAAGTAGTTTGCCATGTCAAAATAAGTAATTTCGATACTGTGTTAAGCAATATCCAAATAAAGTATTTTTTCTTCAATGATAGGTTTTTTCTTCAAACACTGTTCTATAAAATATGGTTTAATACAATAATTTCGGATAGATACGAGTAATATTGGCTTAACAAATCAGTCAAATCTCGAATAAAATGGGTCCTCACTAGCGCGTTGGAACGCGTTTTACCTAGTTAATTCGTTTTGACTGATTTCTGGTTTTCTCTGTGAGAGATACACTTTTAAATCTATAGTAAACTGATTCAATCGAACTCATGTTACACTCATTTTACAGTCTAAAAATTCAATAATCAGCGTAAACAAACTAGCTATTCCGAAATAAAACTCAAGCTGGAAAAATAAATATGAAATAAAAATAATAATTTTGCCATAAACTACATACTTATTATTAAGGAAAATTTTCCAACATACTTTTATTCATTTTGAATAACGTTCTTTTCATTAATTTTAATTAATAGAAATTTCTAGTATAAAATAGGATAAAATAAATAACAACAACTATTGATAAAAGCACCATTTATTTACACAATTTCCATTCCTTAACCACATTTCATTTTGACCATTTACAAATATTCATCGATTCATTTTTTAACAGCTACCACTGTTACGGGACGCCTCAGGGCTTGCGCCACCACAGCTGGTGGTGGTGGCTGTACAATAAACACGGCATCTGCAGTATTTTGACTGGCCGCTCCCGGTTCGTTGCTTCGGATTACAGCTCTGTATCCATTCGAGTCAGCAATGTACTCTACGTTTCGGTACAATCCTTGAGGGTCTCTGAAACCGTAGCGTCCCCTAACTATACCTGCGGTATCGGCCGTCTCAGAACGGTGTTGGGTCATGCCCAGACCGTCTCCAAATTCGTATCCGAATCCGTAAGGCTGCGGAATTTGAGCTACAGGAACAACAGGGGCTGGTCCGCTGTAGATAGCGTTGAAAATACTGAAGAGTAGTAGGATTATTGCTAGAAGAGACATCGTTACAGGTGTTTTTTGAAAGCAATTACCTGTATTAAAAATATAAAAAGAAAAATTAAACAAATATCAATAAAATTAAGGAAAATTCAAATGTTTTTAATACATCCAGGGGTTAGGCGCTAAACATAGTCCACTCTTCTCATAATTTTAAATGTAGTTTTGTGAATAACCATGAAATATTGTGTCATCTTGATGATCCGAAGGCGATAAAACACCCTTTCATACCACTTGTTAAGTCCGTGGCACCACAACTCAGAGTAAGAAGCTTTCAGTAATTACTGTTTTTCTTAATTGGCATGTCTTTAATTTTTCTTGTAAATAATGCGCAGTGATAACGATTTATAATAATTATGATAATAACACAAGTAAATTTTGTTTCACTTCATGAAAAATTAGGTAGCTCAGAATCTTTCCTCAACTCAGTGTAAGAGAATAGGCTTTCAATAATTACTGTTTTTTTAATTGGCATGTCTTTAATTTTTCTTGTAAATAATGCACAGTGATAACGATTTATAATAATTATGATAATAACAGAAGTGATTTTTGTTGCACTTAATGAAAAATTAAGTAGCTCAGGATGCTTTCTTTATGTTTTATATATTTTGCTTTGATATCTTCATGGAATAACTTCATTTTAGCTGGAAATAAAGATCATGCACACATTTACCTTAATGTTGATAATGATGAATATTTTCATATTTACCTTAATGTTTATAATGATGAATATGTTCATATTTTTAATTTTCAGAATAAGAATGAGAATTAGAATATTTTTTAAAAATTGATGAAACTGAAAAAATAAGGATTTTTATTTTACTTACAGAAGTTCAAAACTTTGTCTCCTAAGGTTAATTCTTAAAAAAAAAATCCAAAATTTTATTTTTTATTTTTAGATGTGTATATAATAATTTTGATTAATAAAAAGATGAATATTTGTGCATGTTGGCGCTCTATAGGTCAGATCGTTTCATCTGCAGGTACCAAATACATAGTTTGGATGGCAGGAATGCGCATCTTGGAACGGATTTTTTTTCTTGAAATTTTAACTAAAAATTTGAAATTATTAAAAATTAAGCTGAATTTTGTCGTTTTTCTTCAATAATTACGGAAATATTATCAGGTAAAAATGAATCTTATCCAGTTTCCAATTTTTAAGAATCATCTTTTTAATGATACCAATTTGTACAAATTTCTCTTCGTTTTTGGGGATTTTTAAAATATTTTTTTTCCTAATTCCCAACAATAGATTACATTGTTCCCCTAAACACAGAAAACCAGCCATATTATCGTTTCATCAAAAATTTAATCGCATAATTTTCTTCCATTGTTGAAAGCTAAGGAAGAAAAATAGCATGTTTATCATCTGTGTAGTGTGCAAAACGAATACAAAAATGAAGTTACAATACATACCGGGAGAATTAGAAGATAAATAAACAGGGCATTTACTTTTTTAATAGTTCTTTGATATCATGGATGGTTTGTATTAGAAAAATTCATGTATTCAATAAACAGAGCATATATAGAACAATTAAAATAACCCGGCTTTAATGTCTGACAATTTGGCAAAATCCTGACTTGATGTTATATCCAAACAATTTAATTGAAATCAAACATAAACAACGCCCTCAGCGAACCCTCTGATCCCCAAAGATGACTAGTAATGAATAAACTTACTAATGAAGAAAATTAAACTTTGAGAATAACGAAACAACTTTTCACATACTGCTTTTAATGCTGCTTCAATAAATGTAATTTACTTCAAATAACACGACTGTGTTCTTAACACCTTAAGTACAAATAAAATACTATGTACAAAACGCAACTTATTACGTATTTAATACTTTCAGTTCTAATAGGAATAATTGTACATAACTCATTATGACCTCAATAAAGTACTTTATCAGCCTGCTAGGATAAACATCACTTGAATTATTTTAATGTCATTTGTTTACTTTGACCTTCTATTTGGGTGGACCAATAAAAAAAATCATTTATGTTCAATACGATAATTTAAATAATTTCTGTGATTTTCTTTCAAAATTTGCTACATTTTTTTTAAATTTTATATTATCTAGAAGGATTTATTTATGAATTTGAAAGCTAATTTCGACTTTACTTGAGATTTAAATATAAAATTAGAACAATAATTGTTCGCTTAGAGCATTAATACATTTGTAAATTTCAGTCAGTAAATTATATAGTTAGAGGAAGGGTGTAGTCAGAATAATTTTTAATCTTCATTTTGTCTGGTTTATTCGCTTATTTAATTTAATAGTGGCTTTTAATATCATTTTTAACATTAATTTTTGAAATTATTGAAGAGAATATGAGTGTCTAATCACCATTTTCCTAATCTGTATGATTAAAGAAAGAAAAAAAAAGATCTTCAACCTATTAGTAGCTGTATTCTTTTTATAAAATTTATGTATGAAAAATTAAAAAAAAAAGAACTTCAAATGTCAGTATCTTTAATAAAAACGAGAATTTGTCATTCGTTTTGATCTTACCATGGTATGAATTTTCAAAGTTTCATGAGAATTGCAGTTGGACCAGATCAGATCTTAGAATAAGAACGTACTTCACTTAAATTTTTAAATAATTTTATTTGTACGTTTTAATTATGTTTTAAACCGTATTTATGCGAAATTGTTCAGAGTTCAAATTTAAATCCATTTTGATGTTTAATTTTAATTTAATTTAATTTATTTATTTTTTCTTTTTTCTTATACATAGTATAGAGAAAGTATAGTAATCTTCCAAAATTTCGAACTCGAGATTTTGACAAATCTCCGCATTTTCTAACTCAGACATCCCTGAGTTAGTAGAACATGTCCGTCCGTCTGTCTGTACCAAAGATAACTCAGAAAAACTTTAAACTAGACGGTTGAAATTTGGTTTACACTCTTTACTCCATTTTGCAAATTTCTATCAAATTTTGTGTAAAATCTGTTCTGTGGAAGTCCGTCTGTCCGGTTGTTAGAATATAAATTAACACGATAATTACAAAATGGAGAGAGTTAGATAGATAAAATCCGATACAAAGATTTAACTTCTATAGTATAAACACCTTTCAAATTTTGAACCTAATCTAACGAAGGGTTGATTGTCTGTCTGTCTATACTTTCAGAAACATAATTGCAATAATTCAAAAACTCTATGCTTAGAAACATCATATTTGGTATGGAATTTTGTGAATACGAGTGCAATTTTGTATCAAATTTTTGTTACAATCGGTTGAGTAAAACGCATCTAAAAACAGAAATTCAATTTTTGGATACTATTAACGACATGCCAAGGATTAATCGCCAAATAACTTGCCAAGGATTACACATTAGATTCGGTAATAATGCTAAATTCACGCTAAAAATTAATATTTCGTAACTATCGTACGCCAATGCCATGTAAGACATTCTCCAGCATGCCAAGTTTATTACAGAGTATGCGAGAAAGTTTTGAGAAAGTTATATGTTTACCATCTGGTCTTACTGCAACTCTGTCGCCCCTTATTTTTAGAAATAATCATTCAATATGCATTTCTTAATCATTACTCTAACATTAAATGAAACGATATTAGAAATTTAGCTGATTATGTACTCTTTAATTGTATTCATTGTAAAAAAGTATTTATGAAATCAATTTTTAAAGGCAAAATTTATTGCCTATTTTTAAAAAAAAAAATGAAATTGCTTTAAAAGATTGAAATGTGGAAATAGTTAGATTTCTTTAACTGAATATACAGATAGAAGCAACAAAATCGAAATAAGAATTCAATAAAACAAATCTTTTATGAATATGAATACATATTGAACTTACTTCCTACAGAAAGAAGTGTTGATGATGAAGTTTGACCAATTCAGGTAACTGGATGAAGCTCCGATGATTGTTGTGATCTCTCCAAAAACTGAACCATCTTTTATATCCCACCGAAAGCCCATCGGAATTGGCACAAAATGTCCAGAATCTAAAAGACGCTTACTTTGACCGAATTTTTCACTCGGCCCGTTGTCTCAAAGAAAATAGTTTTTAATTTTTATTTTCTCAGGCGCAAGTAAAAGCAGAATGGATATAATTTCGGTATTTCCTTTCGTGTCGTTCCAGTGGAAAGAACAGAAAGGGAAGGGATCGCGTGAGCTCATGACACAGGAACTTGTATTGCTTTTGCTCATATCCGTAGCAGGAGATTAAATTTTAGGCATTTCTTCTCAAAAATGCAAGCGTTTCATTTTTACTTTCTCGTATATGTAATATAGAGGAAGTATAATCATCGTCAGAAAATTCGAACTCGAGATTTTGACGAATCTCCACATTTTAGACCTCCCTAAGATCGAAAAACACATTTTTGGAAAATGTCCTTCTTTCGTCTATCTGTCTGTGACAAAGATAACTTAAAAACGCTTTGAGCTAACGGACGAAATTTGGTATACGGTCTTTACACCAAATTCGAATTTTGAGCAAAATCTGATCAGAGGAAGTCCGTCTGTCCTATTGTTCGAATATAAGTTAACACGATAACTACTAAACGAAAAGAGCTAGATAGATAAAATTCGGTACACAGAATTAACATTTATAGTCCAGACACCTATCAAATTTTGAGCCAAATCCAACAATGGATTGTCCGTCTGTCGTTCTGTATTTTTAGAAACAAGTAAACCCGATAATTTAAAGTCGCAGTGACTTAAATATATCAAATTTGATATGTGATTTTGTGATTACAAGTGTAGTTTTATGACAAATTATTGTTTCAATCGGTTGGGAAACATGCATCTAAAGCAAAGATATGATTCTCGGATACTATTAACAGCATGCTAGAGTTTATTCGCCAAAAAAATCGCCAAGAATGACACGATTGATTCAGTAAAACTATTAAATTCATACCAAAAGTTAATATTTCGTAACTATTGTACGCCAATGTTATGCCAAGCGTTCTCAGGAATAATGTCTTTATTAGAGAGTGTGCGAAAAAGTTTTGTGGCGACAACTCCCGCTGTTTTTATTTTCAAAATAATTTCATTCAAGTAAGATCTTTTTTGCCTGAATTATTTTACATTTTTGTAGTCTTCAAATATTATATGTTTGTTATTTATATTTGCCAATTAAATGGATTTCTTAGAAATTAAATTTGTTATAATCATTAACAATTCAAGTAGTTAGTAGAGAATAGAAAACTATGGTGATTGCAATATTGACCACTGGTACGCGATTCAATGGATAATGGGATCATAAGAACTCCATGTAACTGTAACTATAACTTTCATTTTATGACACGGAATATGGAGCATTGATTTTTAAAACTGAATTTGCTGAAAATATATTATTTTTTTTTCAAATAAATTAGGATCATGTTTTGGATTATTTAACTAAGCGTGATGGTGTATTGTGTAATTAACTTTGTATTGTGAACTTTAATTTTCACTGACAAAGTGAAATGAGGAAACATAACAACAAAATACCACAGCTTCAAATTCATTAAAAAAGGAAATGTTAGCAAGCTTTATCGCATTACAAGTTATTCACACAGGAAGATTATTTATAACGCCATTTTGAATTATGTGATATACTTCATTTTTACTTTCTTGCATACTTAGTATGGAGAAAGTATAGTAATCGGTAAAAAATTCGAACTCGAGATTTTGACGAATGTCCATATTTCAGATTTCCTTGAGTTCGAAAAAAGCATTTTTTGGAAAATGTTCGCCTGTCTGTGGCAAAGATAACTCAAAAACACTTTGAGTTATATGATTGGAATTTATATACGGTCTTTATACCAAATTCGTAGATTTTTATCAAATTTTGATTAAAATCCGTTATGGGAAAGTCTGTCTGTCCAGCTGCTTGAATATAAGTTCTTACACTATAGCCACAAAACGAAGAGAGCTTGATAGATATAATTCTGTACCCAGATTTAATATCTATAATGTAAACACCTGTATCCTTTTGAGCCAAATGCAACGAAGAGTTGATCGTCTGTCGATTTGTACTTTCAGAAGCATGCAAACGCGATAACTCAAAAACTCAATGAATTAAATACATCGAGTTTGATATGTGGTTTGTGACTGCAATTGTAGTTCTGTGTTGAATTTTAATTTCAGTAGGGTTGAGAAAAATGCGTCTAAGCATTTTTGGATACTATTAGCCAAGGATTATTAGATTGATTCAGTAAAAAGGTTAAAGTCACGTCAATGATTGATATTTCGTAACTATTGTACACCAATGCCATACAAGGCATTTTCTAATATATAAACATTTATTAGAGAGTGTGCGGGAAATTTCTGGAAAAACTACCCCCACTGGTCGTACAATTATTATTATAATTATTTTCAAATCTCTGTTTATCTCTCACTACTCCTTCTAAATTAATTTTTGACTTGAAAATGGTGAAAGTAAGAATCATAATTTAAATGAACAAATCATGTATTTCTGCTGCGGCGCGGCTCTTGCTCTGAGGTTCTTCTTGTCATAGGATTGTAGTTCAAAATGATTAGGGAGCTACCATAAAATGTCTCTAGTGTACTTTCAGAATGGAAAGTCTAAGAGACTAAAATCAAATTGTTCATTTTATGTGTTCTTCTTGTGAATTTTTATTGCAACTTACTTAGCATCATATTTCACAATGTCAACTAATTTTCATCTTTTTACTTTCTCGTCTTACATCTTTTTACTTTCATCAAAAAATTTGAACTCGAGATTTTGACGAATCTCCGCGTTTTTATACCTCCAGAGATCGAAAAACACATTTTTAGAAAATGTCCATTTGCCTGTCTGTGACAATGATAACTCAAAAATGATTTGAACTAAACGATTGAAATTTGGTTTACGGACTTTACACCAGATTTGTAAATTTCTGTCAAATTGTGCGTAAAATCTGTTCAGACAATGCTTACATGGCCAACTGTTCGAATATAAGTTAACACGGCAATTACAAAACGACGAGAAGTAGATCAATAAAATTCAGTGCACAAATTTAATATCTATAGTATAGAGACTGTCAAATGTTGAACCAAATTCAACGAGGGGTGACTATATGTCTGTCATGTACTTTCAGCAATAAATAAACGCGATGACTCAAAACCGCAATGACTTAAATCCATTTTGGTATCGATATTTGTGACTACAAGTGCAGTTTTGTGTCAAATTTATGCTTCAAACGGTTGGGAAACACACATCTAAAACACAAATTCGATTTTTGGATACTATTAGTCTCATGCCAGGGATTAATCGCCAATAACTAGGATGACATGAAAGATTCAGAAAAAATACTAAATTCACGTCAATGTCACGTCATCCCATAACTATTGTTCGCCAATGCCATGGAAGGCATTTTCTGGGATAATATTTTTAATCAAGAATATAAGAGAAAATTTTGGGGTGGCAACTCCAGTTAGTTTATTTCTATTTCAAAGAGATTATAATTTTTTTTCTATATCAGTAGTACATTAAATTTGAAAACAAGATAAATTTATAAATAAATAAAATCCCAAATCTAGCACACAGACAACGTACTCTTCCAAAAGCATAAAACATTAATATTTAGTCAAATGCGTCCATAAATATACAAACATTTAATAACGTGGATTTTCTCATATTGATTTATTACTCAGGATTTTTGCCATTCTTCACTCACCTATCATCCTTTATTATTATTAAAGGAATAAGAACAAGTAAAGATTTAAGCGAATTCGTTACATTAAAAAAAAACTGTTTCATTTATTTTGTAGCTGCCGAAGGTCTGTTGCTGTAGTCGATGTGAACTGTGCTGGCCGTCAAGCTCCTCTGACTGACAGCAATTTAAAGGAAGCAGAAATCAGTTGCCCTTGGATACTGGGTTTTACAGAATCTCAAGACGGGAACACCAGGTCAGTATTTTTAAATGGCACGGGGTCAATTTAAATGGAATCGCACTCGCTTCATTTAAATGCCTGCGTGCCTACATTAAGATATTCTACACTATTAAATATCGTGTGTTGCAATGTCACTTCCTGTTCTTTCTGAAGAATTTGCCGAACTTAAATTTCTGCGATGTAATTGGCGTTCATCGAGTAATTATGACGTTATTCCTTTTTACTTTTTCATATAAGTAGTATAGAGAAAGTATAGTAATCGTCAAATAACTCTAACACGAGATTTTGACGAGTCTTAACGTTTTAGACATCCCAGAGTCGCCGAAACACATTTTTGGAAAATATCCGTCCGTCTGTCTGTCTGCCTGTAACAAAGATAACTCAAAAGCTTTTTGAGCTAGACGGTTGAAATTTGATATACGATCTTTAAACCAAATTTACGGATTCAAATTTGGGTAATCAAATCAAATTTTGAGTACTAAAATCTGTTCAAAGGAAGTATGTCTCGCTGATCGAATATAAATTAACCAGATAACTATAAAACAAAGAGAGCTAGATAGATAAGATTTGGTACACAGATTTTACACTTATAGTGTAGACACATATCAAAGCGTGAGACAAAACCAACAACGGGTTGACTGTCGGTTAGTCTATAGTTCCAGAAGCATGTCAATTCAAAAACTCAATGACCTAAATATATCGAATGAGGTATGTGATTCTGTGAATACAAGTGCAGTTTTGCGCCTAGTCTTTGTTTCAATCGTTTGAGAAAAATATGTCTAAAGCACAAATTTGATTTTCGGACACTACTAACCGCATGCTAGAAGTTACTCTCCGAATAACTAGCCAATGATGACACGATAGATTCAGTAAAAATGCTAAATTCACACCAAAAATTAATGTTTCGTAGCTGCTGTAAGCCCATGTCATGCGAAGCATTCTCTGGTATAATATCTTTATTAGTGAGAATGCGAGAAAGTTTTGGGGAGACGGTCTGGTTAGGTTTATATTTTTAAAAATTATAAGAAAATTCTTACATGTAACATTTAGTATGTACCTATAATAAAATTCATTGGAGAAAAAAATTAGTATTTAGTTTAAACCCTTAAAATATATAAACACTGCTAATTCTACTATTCTTTCTATAAGTTTAAGCGAATTCTAGTTTCTGTGAAATTCTGTCGAATTCTAGTTTATACTCATAATGATAATAAATAAAACATTGCAAGTTCTACGGTTCCTGCAATTAGCAGTTAATTTACATTCGTAACAGAATATGTAAAAAAATCTTTAAGAATTCTTTTATTTTTTCAATTAATCTTGCTGTGCTATAAATAGAATCTACAAAGGACATTACGAATCTTACTGTTTTTTTTCAATTAGTAATTAATTTGCTCTCACAATAATAGTGTTCTCACAATTTGTTCTTCAATAATAAATACGAATACTACAAATTCTACTGTTTAAAATCTACAAAGGACGTTACGAATCTTACTGTTTTTCAATTAATAATTAATTTGTTCGCAAGATAGTATCAAATATAAATACGATTGCAATAAATTTTACTGTTTAGAATCTATTATGGACATTACGAATCTTACCTTTTTTTCAATTAATAATTAATTTGTTCTCACAATGGAATTAATAATAAATGCGGATACAGTTCTGCAGTTCTAGTTAACTTGTAATAATTCGTAATTGAAAAAACCACGAATTTTGCTGTTTTTGAAATTTGTATTTGAAATGGAATCTACAAAGTACACTTCAAATTCTACTGAAGTGTACTTTGTATTGTTTACTTTTCGGGAATTACTTTCTGAAATCTTTCCGGATAGCATATCTTTTAAACAATAATACAAATTTAAAAAATATATTAAAAGAGACATGTCTCTTTTTTTCATTTTTCAGAATTTACATCGAATTTCAGAAAGATCCTTCCAATGGGAAACAGGAAGCACTCATAGCACTCATGGAATTGGATGATGTTACTGAAGTAGGCGAACTTCGCAGCGTGTTGCCAGAACTTTTGAAAGCGGAGAGAGAAGGCAGGGAATCATATCCTCAGTTCTTAAGGAATTGTCTTGTGTCAAGTGTCAGGTATAAATGATCTCCTGTAATATTTAGACATCTCCATGTTTTTTTTTTATGATCCCAATTCTTTTGACATTACGATCACTTGACAACATAAACTGCACATGTTATTTGTGTATGTGTGTGCGCACGCTGCTTTAAGCTGGGTTGCAAAGGACACATACTTTTCCCTCCGATAGATACATAGAAGATTCCAAAATTAAATGTGACGTAGCAGATACTGCGGATATCACGTGACAATCATGGTATCATACTACGAATATACTATTCATTTCTTTCAATTTACGATGAAGTAAACACAAAACTTGTCACGTTATGAAAGTAACATGGAAATCAAAGAGACAATACTACCTCTTGTTTCCAATAAAACTACCATATTCGCTCATTAAAATTTCAACTGATTTCTTTGAGACGCTTCATTAATGTAGGTACTTCAACTTACATATTCTTATAGAAAGAATTAATATTGTTGAGACATTTTCTCCTTTACTAGCTTCCTTTGGTGACCAGCTTGTTCACCAGGAATACTGACCTATCTGGCTGTTAAAATACTAAAACGGCGTACATTTATCGAAAATTCATCTTGTTATTTAATAAAATAAAAAATATATGAATTAAGTGGAATCATTCAACAACAAACTATCAATTTAAAACTAGTATATGCTAGTTATTTTAGAATTTTTAATTAATTCATGAAATATTTCCTCATATTGTATGAAATAATGAATTTCATACTTTAACAATACAAGCCAAAGCGATTATCTGTCTAACGAAGATTAAGTCTATTTTCACTCTCGATTAAACTTTAAGCTAGACGATAACTCTATTATCTTGATTTCCTTTATAGTTCTTTCCTCTAGTTGAATGGAGTTTCGGTGACACAGTGAACTCATTTCTGAGCATTTCTAATAATATTTCGCTGCGCCATTAATTGATTAAGCAAAGTCTTCATGTAAATGCAATAGTAAAAGCGTACTATAGTTGACTTATATTTGAATGTTGCTATTTGACAATAAATAATAAGACCGATTTTTCTGTGCCTTAACATATTATGTATGTAAATTATGTTATATGATTGTTTTATATTGCATACTTTTTTCATTTGTTTGTTTGCTACTATTTTCATTTTTTTCTCTTAAAATTGAAACAAAAATTATATCTTTTTGCCTTACTTTACTACATTTTTATGTCTTACTATTTTTAATTTAAAATATAACTCAATTTTTTGAAGGTATTTGAGAGGTCGAGGTTATTCAAGGGATTTAGGCATCACAATGTGCCATCTCTCCTCATTTAGTGGCAGTCCTGTGACCCTGAGGTTAGGGACAATTGGTAGGCCTTCATCGTGCGTCTTAGGAAGGTCTGGGAACATTATTGTATTGGCTCACAGGCAAGAAGTGCCACCTTTCGGAATTGAAGAATGGGCCTCCGCTATGCAGGTATCATATCTTTTCATATTCTTCACGATTTATATCAATTAAATGTAACAACTCTTTTAATAAACTTTAATTTAATTTAACTTCTTATCTCAACTTTATCATTATATTCTTACTCTGTTACATATCAAATTCTTTATATTTTCATATTTCGAAAATAAATCACAAACATGTGTGGAAAAGGAAAGGATCAAAAAGTTATTGAACTTTAAAAATGTTTTTTCAAATTTAAATGAATTATTTCCTGAAGAACAAAGGAAGAGTGTCATGTAATTATTTTATCTGAAAGGGTTCCATCCAGCTGTAATAAGTACAGAGCTTACGCATTTCTTGATTAGACGCTTTCAAAATTTATTGCCGCTAGAGAAACTAAATTCTGGGTGCTTTTTCATGATAACACATCGATAACACTTCTGGCATCACTTATCTATCAAACATCGCATTCTATAGTTTCCATAATCAGTTTGTTCCCCTTATCTAGCTCCACAAGATTTTTTTCTTAACCCTTTAAAGGGCCATTTTTTTTCTAGTCATGTTATGTTAAAATATTTTTAGGCTTGAAATTAGAATAAGAAAAGGGATTCATTTAGCTTATTAGATCAATTTAATTTGATTAATTAATTAATTTGGTTAATTAATAATTAAGTAATAAATCAAGACACATCATTTTGTGTGAGAAAAAAAATTGAAGTATGTTAGTTTCTGTTTTAATAAAAAAAATTTGTCAGAACCTACCTACATAATTTCATACAAAGATTGATAAATTTGGTGGAAAGTATACTTCCTACGGCCCTAGAAAGGGTTAAGTAAAAAATTTGCTAAATTCCAGTGAAATGCTAAAATCAAAATACTGGGTGGCAAAAAAGGGGGGTTGCAATTCGCATTTAATTTTTGTATGAATAATGCTAAAAAGGCATGATTATTTAAGTACCTTGAAGGAAACAACAAATAAACAGTTTCTGTCTGCATGCATTCATCCGTAATAATAATAATGTTCGAAACTTTTTGAATGCAGTAGCAGTATATTTGGCTAAAATGAATTCCAAAAACATTCGCATCGTTTCTCAACACATTTATTTACTTGATTTTGTCGACATATGCTTACGAATAAAAAAGCAAATTTTTGTAGAATTCGTTAACAAAATTCTAGACGAATACGTTATGAGAACAATTTTAAACACGGACAAACTGTCACACACAGTTGCAATCAGGAGCATTGAATTGAAGAACACTTATGGTTTACAACCAAAAACAAATGTTTTTATAAAAGTTAATTAATATTTTATAATCAAAATGATTAATAAAACTATGCATGCATATTTAGTAAATAATCAAAATTAAAAGTCATAAAATCATAAAGAATCATTAACATTTCTCACTTTGGATTAAGCTCTAGCCTTTTTCTTTATTCAGTTTGCACAAGGCATAATATCTGATATTTAATTATTAACATTTTAATCCTTTACAAATTGTCAATCAGTTAGCAATCTCAATATTCTTCGTTTTCTTATTGCAGCATGTTTCTCTAATAAAATTTTTTTGCAATATTATGTTTGAGATAACTGATCAAAGTTCGAAATAAGTCTATAAAAGTGTTAGAAGTATTTATTATTTAAAAAATGCACCAGCCAGGTAATATACCAAACCATATAGCTCGTCTGCCAATTTACAAATAACGTTCTTAAAATGATGGGACAATTTTTGAGGTCACAAGCACAAAAGGTGACCACTGCAGGTGGCTATTTGTCAGTAAGCTACAAAGTGATTATCAAAAACAAAACATTGCTAATATAAAAATCCCTGCTGATTATACTGGTCAGGATTGGCAAAAAACTTTAGATGCATGTAGTTTCAAGTATATGCTCAAGAATGACATGAAAAACACTTTAACTTTCATAGTTACGATAACAACGATACAATTTCGAAAATTTCAAATGGCAATACTTCTTTATTGGGATATAATCTTCATAATAATAATAAAAGTAAATGATGTTGGAAAAGTATCAGAAGCATGAATAAAACCTGCCTGCAGCGCTAAACAAAATTAAAAAATGGCTAAAATGATCAATAAGAACAAATATGCAACAGAAAAACCAAATTTTTCATTACACGTTACAAATTCCCCACTTCCATGTATTTATGAATTTTATTTATTTATATGTATAATTATTTTTGGCCTCTTTTTTAATATTAGCAGCATTATTCATGTTCTTTCTGTATTTTTCATTATTTCTATTTCCATGCGTACAAATGTTGTTATTCAACTTACTTCCACCTAATATATGTGTTGCATGTTTCTACTGATTTTTATATTCTTTTCCCTGATGACTATTGCCAATTTTATAACCTTTGTATAGCTGAGAAATTTTTAAAAAATCACTTATGCTCGACATTTATGAAAAAGAATCTCATATATACCCAAATTACTTTTTAATATTCTCACTGTTATTCTCTAATAAAGGGTCCTTTGCAACGTCCACCTTTTTAAGTTTGTGACGCCGTGTTCGATTGTAAAAATGACCTATTTCTGTATAACTGATTTTAATTTCAAGTTTATACCATCTTTTAGAAAGTCTCTGTATTTGAATCTTGTACCTTGAAGATCCTTAACATACATATATTTTTTAATGCAAACCCTTTCTATCAAACAATTATTGCTTATATTTTTTACAAATTTAGGTTACAGACGTTTGCTACAACAATTATCTGAGCAACCTCCAAAGCAACACACCTAACCCTAAAGGCTCTTGGACTACCATTCCAGAACCAGAAGTAAGAGAGCTAGTCCTCAGCCCACAAGATAAATTCCTCGTATTCGGAGACAGTTTTTTCTCCAAGACCATCCCAGCAGACGAAGTGTGTCGGCAAGTGCAGGCGACGACCTCTCCTGTGGCTACAGGTAAAGCCTTATCCGAGATGTACTCGGCCCTCACCAATGGCAAGAGAGAATGTATCGCCGTTATCATGCTCAAGGCGGACGTCAACCAACCTGTTGAGGAAGAAGTTGAGAAATATCGCTGTTGGGAATTCATGTTAGAGCAGAATCATAAATTGCTCTTCACTAAAGAACTAGAGACTCTCCATAAGACGATAGTGCTCACTGGAGAACAGACCACCGACCCTACTTCAAATGGAGATCCGGGATCCTGGTACACCACAGCTTTGTCCAAATACAAGTGTCCACTACCTTCTCATAGGGGTAGATACTATTGCTATGGTAACAAGATAGAATGATTGAAGGAACGAACTGAATTGGAAATAATGCTTTTAAAAATGAGCGTTATTACGCTTTTGGAATATGAAGCCGGTGTTTAATTTCATTAGCGAACATATTTCACATACTCAATGACAGAGTTAGAAATCCTAAACATTTTCTGAACTCAGATTCTAATTCTGATTTGTGCATTCTACAGCCTGATCTTTGGATGCGTCTGGCCTAAAGTTGAATACTGTGAAAAGTTCCTATGAATGAAGTCTTCAAATCCGCATTTTTCAGCCTTTAAAAAAAGTCGAAAGCTGTGTTCATAAATTTCTGTATCATATGGAAATGTATAAAAAAGACGCATTACAGAGTAAGTTTGCCAGGGATGCGAGTTATAGGTTTTGATATTTTTGAAACAAATATTACAAACTACAGTCATTCAGAATCTGAGAAGTGACTAATTGATTGATAAGTACTGACTGTGGTGTTCCAAAGACATGCGTTAGGTCCTACATTAGAATGAGTCTTGTCAATTCAAAATGAGAACAAAAATCGGAGAACAAATCTTTTTAAAACTGTTATCTTTGAAAGTTTTGAAAGAAAGATATCTCGAAAAAAACTAAAAATCATTTTTAAAATAAGCCATTTCAGTCCATTTTCTAAACCATCAGCCAAAATTTGGAATTAAAGTAAGTCTGATGACTATTTTGCATATATGAACGGTTGTTATATGCAAATACTGAAAATTAAGCATGATTCTATTCCTATAGTTTTAACTTAGTTAGTTCTTCAAGTTCAAGTTCACTTAGTTCTTCAAATTACAAATAAGGAAATATCCGCATCTCTTTAATAATAAAATGATGACATCGAAAAATTTCGAATACAAAGAAAAACAGCTCTTTAAATTACTGATATCTTTTACATTTTGTCTTTGCCATATGATCCAGAAGGATTTAATTACTTTAAGAAGAAAAGAAAGGGACTAAAAGGCAAAGGAATAAATCCCAGGAATTCAGAGATATAAGAAAGTCGAGATTCTAGGAACATTTAAAAAAAAAACGATCAAATAACTGTATAGTGCATATTTTCTATTATTTTGTACATATTGAAATGCTTTATCTGGATTGTAGTCGATGTTACTTTCTTAAGAATTATCATTTCTTTTTTTTTTGCTGAAAGAATAACAATTTATAATATTCAGAGATATAAGAAACATGAGAAGAAAAAGTTAAAGCGAAAAACTGGCTAAAAATTCTTAACTTCAATTATGACCATGGATATCTAAAGATGACTTGCATTTAAATAAAATAAATAAAATGCGACCATAAAAGAATTTCAATTCCTTGTTGTAGCATCCAACAACAATTGCGAAGGAAATTTAAAGTAAAGATATTTCAATGCTTGAGAGTTAGAAAATGAACAAAACCAAACATTCACAGTTACGGTTGCAGCTATGAAATTTCAAAGATTGCAAAAGCATCATCCACATTTTTGCATTTCTTATTATTCGTGGTGTAGAGAAAAAAAAAACCATGTTCGGGACTGGAAAATGTTAGCATGAGAAGTGCGACTATAACATGCAGTTAAAAATTGTGGAAATAATCATTGAAAGGCATCAAGGGTCTGTTATCCCCTATTGTATTACACAATTACGGTTAATACATCTTAAAATGCAAGACAGAGAAATGACACAAAGTTAAAGCATTTAAATTAGTTTTAGAAATCTCTCATGTGCTTTCACATTATTTTTGCCTGTGGGAGATAGTCAATAACCACGAGGTGTGCTGCCAGAAATCTGCTCTTCTAATGCTGTCTTTCAAGTCAAATCCTATTTCGATATTCATATATGTATATATAGAGAGAACCCTTGATTATCCAAACTTCAGTTGATCTAAAATTCTGTAAACAAAAACTTGGAGAGCAAAAAAAAAAAAAAAAACGAAATAATTGACTTAAATAAATGTTTTCAATCAACGATGTGTAAAGGCAATATTTAAATAAATAAATTTTTAAACAATGTTTTTTTTTCAGTCATTAAGTTAATACATCATTGGTAAATTTCTTTTTTTCTCCTAGGATATTAAATTCTATTCCTTAATTATTTGGTTATTAGATTGTTTGTATCGAGACTAGTCCCAACTGAAGTTTGACTTAAAAAGTTTTGCTCCTGTACCATTTCTCAATCATTTTTGGTTGCTTCCATGTGTGTGTGTGTAAATTTTGTCACTATAGATAATAATTTTTTTTCCATGCGTGCTCTAAAATACCTCTATTTCTTACTTTTGTTGGATTGATTATGATAGCTCATATATTGGCAAAGTTATTTTGTTGCAAAATTATGCTAAATATTGATTTAAAAAATGTTTTTTTTTTTTTTTTTTTTTTTTTGCATTATGACAAAAAACAAAACAAAAAAAACTGAAAAAAATCCTTGCATTTTTAATGAAAATATCTTGTATATTTATTTTTTTTTAAAAAAAAGAAAATGTTGAAGAGAGACACTAATAAATAAATCCTAATTTACATTTACTTTTTACATATGAAATTTGTTTTAAAGATATAATAGAAAACTGAAATTGAAACTACACTGCATGTAAAATATAATATTTTTATCATACTTTTTAACACTATATTCTTCAATATATCCAGCAAAAGTTGTATTATTTAATGACAGAACCAGAAAAAATTAAAAACTAATAATGAACAGTTAGCAGTTGAAATGAAATTTCATGCTGAGTTATTTAGAAAGAGTTTCTATGCTTTAAAAATAATGTAATATACAAAAATATAGTAGATAATACAAGTAATTCGTTTCTGAAAATATATTCTTCGACAGATCAGTTGCCAGACTCAACTTTTTTTCTCGACTCCCTGTTATTTAGAATTTCTCTGTAATAATTTGTCATCAAGATTAAAACGAAATATATTTTATTTGTAATTTTCTTTATTTTTATTGTTATAAAAGATTCTTTAAATGTACGAGTAATTTGAAATCAAAGAATATTCAAGCACGAAAAAACAAAATTTCATAGATTTTTCTGTTGTAAAGGAAAATTATTAGGAAGAAAAATTATGTTTTCAATAATTAAAACATTAACAAAATCATCATGTAAGATTCAGTGTGAAAATTTTTATCATGGCATTGCTAGACTGTCATATTTTTTCAGTAATTGCGCAATGCAAAAATCATTCAAAAAGGCAGACCGTTAGACTAGAGCTGCCAAATTTGTACATAATCATTTCTTGGATTAATGTTGTTTACTAAAAAAGTTTTTTTTAAGCTTTGGTTAATTTTTTAGTTAATTAAAAATTACTTAAGTTTTAAGTTTTTTTCGTACGATTTATTATTACTAAAGCTTATTATTACATAAAAAAAATTTTCTGAGACACATTTTAAAGATTACTACACAATTCGAATTATTATTTTTCCAACTATACCTATTTTCGACCAATTCTTAAAAATTTTTCGAAATTCATAAAAATTTCATTGTTTTATCGAATTGTTCGCAAGAGAATTCTTGCCGCTGCCAACGTCAGAATAAAAAACAAAAAAATAGTACTGTTAAGGATTCCACCAAGTCCGTCAATTCACCGGGCTCGATTGTAGTGGGTGTATGATGTGAAAACAATCAGCAGGCCTCAATAACGAACGAGCCTTTTATTAAACACGAAGTCACGAATATGCAGACAACAAATTCACTGCCGAGACGAACAAAGACAATACACAGCAGTACTTCTCATAAACAACAGTACGCAAACAGCACAACACAGATCAGCAATGATACGCTGCTCGAAGCGCTCAGGGAGAGAGCTGGTTCAAATTTTTAACGTGAATTGAACTCTAAAACCTACCTCCAGCTCGGTCGCACGGCCTTTTATAGTTCCCGAGATACGGCGGTGAATGTTCTCGAACAGTCAAGTATATCTCGGTAACTATTAGCTCTATTCCCAAAATTCTGGAAAATTCCAGTTTTATCTATTTTGTAGCCAAGCCCTGGGATCACTGATAAGGCATCCAATCAGCATCCAACAGAGATGATCGTAAAACGGTCTTTCCAGTGATTGAACTAGCATTGCTGGAAAAACAACATTACAGATTTGTAACAATACTTTGGATATTAACTTCAAATAAGAATTTTTATTTTTGTTTCAGTAGCGTGATAATTTTTTCTGACCAGTATTCTTTCTATAAATTTAATGATCTGAAAGTCGTTGCACATAAAATGCAACCGTTGATTTTAAGAAGTCAGTAGAAAACAAGACAGATGCATCAGGCGTAAAACTTACCAGGTTACGATATTTTAGTTATAAGTTCTATTTAGAAAATAAGTTATTATTTTCGTTTGCTTATAAAACGCCCATTTAAATGACTTGTCACAACATACATCACAAGAATAAAATTTTTAATGAAAAAAAAATGATCACTAAAACAATGAAACTAATAAGAGATTTTTTAAAAATTCAGCATCAAAATTGTAATTTATATTTGTAATTTCCAGAAGCAACAATAAAGTAAATGATTATAAAACTTTAAAAAAAATAAAATAATAAATAAAACAAGAGCATTGACAGGATTAAATCTTTTAAATAGTTGGTCTTGACTTGATTTTCGAAATTCTCTCGATTGGTTCTGTCAACCGCCTCTCTGGATTAAACTACAAAATGTTTAAAAGTATTTATCAATTTCTTATAAGATTGGAAAATTAATAACGTACCAAATGTATTATTACAATCAATTCGGTACTTGGTTGTAACGGCGACCAAAAAGCGCCAAGAAAAATCTCACTAATTTGGCGATTTCACTGGTTAAACTTATATAGCATGTGATTCGCTCGTGATTTGATCTATATTTATTATATGTACAGAGTGTCTCAAAAATCTTGACCGCGACTTTTATTCCTTAAATATTGATCATAGACATGTACTGTAAATTACAAAGTTGCGTAAATAAAGGTGCAAAATTTTATGAAATCGATAAAAATTTTCAAGAGATTAAACTTAAAAAAATACAAAATTTAAATTTTTATACAGACCCCATACAAACAAATTATCATGAGTAAAATGTGCCCCATCTTTTAATAAGGTCAGGTACAAGTTTTCAGAATTTTATCATGAGAACTATCAAAGATATGTTAAAACAAAGTTGGTCAACCACAAATTAAAATACAAATGTTTACAGCTTCAGTGCAGATGACGCGACGCAGGAATGTATCATAAGGAAATAAAATATGCTTCATAACTTTAGTTTTAAATACAAATTTTAAAATCTATGCTTCCTGAAAAATACTTTAAAATTTTATATCATGAATTACAGAATATAACTTAAAAATAGTGCAGTCAATGAACTTGTAAAAAAACTTATGTAATCTTTCCTTTAAGAAATCTATCCTTATGTAATTTTTCCTTTATGTAATCGCTCCTTTACGTTATTATTTCGACAAATTTTTAATATTTTTGAACCAATAAATAGCAGAATTATTATTTATTTATTCAATCATTACTTTCTTTGTTAATTTGTGTACGACCCCTAAAACACGAACATTCGACATGATTTTTCCGCTTTCCGAACTCATATCCAGTCATCGAAAAGTGGTTTAAGTCAACATTTATGCAGTATCAGATCTTTGAGAATTTTTGTGATAAATTGCTGAAATTAGAGGATGAGGCACATTTTACTCATTGGGAATTTTTTGTATGGAATCCGTATAAAAATTTAAATTTTTCATTTTTTTAAAGTTTAATCCCCTGAAAATTTTAATTAATTTCATAACATTTTTCACCTTTTTTTATGCAACTTTGCAATTTACAGTATATGTCTATGATCAATATTTAAGGAATAAAAGCCGTGGTCAAGGCTTTTGAGATACCCTGCATATAATTAAGCACTTGAGTATGTTTTTTATAATTTGGCGAATTTTTTCTTGGCACTTTTTTGGTCGCCGTTAAAACCGGAAAGTACCGTCAATTCAATACTGATATTAGCTTGAAGATTTTGCAATCCTTCTACATAATTGCCAACATTGTATACAATTTATTACATTGTATACATTGTTTCCAGCTATTGAAATGGTAAAACACCAGAAACAGCGTCAATTTTATTCATGGTTTGAATGGTAACCTTTGCCGTTTTAAAAATGTTTCTAACTTTTCAAGAGCTAAAACCACGAAGAATCATTAAAACTAAATTCTAATCACCGGGGGTTTTAAATCCGAGGAAATTCCGTCGTAAAGTCGGTCATGATTTATTATTTAACTATCGAACGATACTAGAAGTGATAGATTACTCCATCCAAATAAATGACAAACCTAGTAATGCTGCAAGTACTCTACGACTTTCTCATCGTTGTAAGCAAATTGTATGTATCTCAAAATCTACATTGAGGACTATAAAATATAAACATTTAAGTCTAAAACCAATGTAATATTTGCTGTAATTATACTATTGTCACGATTAAGCTTTCAACTCTTGCACAAGTTTCTGATGAGAAAATTTATCCATAAGAGCACTTCAGCTGTGTACAAGTATAATAATTAAATAATTTTTAGTATATATATATATATATAGTAAAATCCTTTTATACTTTAACCTCCTTGATGTTAGGTAATTTATTTCTTAGCTTAGTTGAGTTTATCCTCATCCATGTCAGTACGGTTGCTTTTGATGGTCTTTTCACGATTTTTATTGTCGGTAACAAAAATATGACCTACAAAAGTAGTTTCGCCATTTCTATTTACCATTTTCTTAATTCTTATTTTGTTGCAATAGTCCCATCATATGTTTAATTTACTGAAATTAATAATTAGGGTTGTAACAATGATGTATCAAAAATAGATGGTTTCCCTTTCGTCATATTTGGTATGACAAAGTGGATTAAAAATATGATATTTATGTATTAACAGCATACAATTGGCAAGTTTATTAGCATATTAATCGTACGCTAATGGCGAACATAGCCAATTTTTAATTACGAACGAAATGATTAGTATGCGATTTTTTGGAGAATTTTACCTTGCCTGCAGTTAATACGTAAGTACCAAAAATACTACTACATTGATTCCGCCAGTCTTCTCAAAAATTGCCATAAAGTTTATTTCTTGCCACGTCATGAAACCTTTAGACTATAGTTACTGCTCTCCGTTAGTGGTGGTTCCACTAATCCATGCCAAGTTGCTTCATCGTCAAAAAGTATTATGGTTGCTTAGAAAAGCATGTCAGTTAAAATAAAAGATTCAGATTTTCAGTATGGTGTAACTTATTAATGAATTTCACATTTTAAACTGCACGACCTCAAGAACATGGTATTCTACAGTCGCCATGTTGGCGATTCTTTCACCAAGAGCTATGATGGCAACCGTTTAACAGTTTCAGTATTAAAAGCAGTAATTTTAATACCAGATTTGGAGAGGTACTGTTTTAAAATAAAGTAAAATTTGGCGAAGTTACCGTACTTTGAAATCTAATTTCATTATGTTAAGTTATTCTGAAGTGTAATCCTAAAATCCAGATAATAATTGCCGATAAATAGTAAATAATGTATGATGCCAATAGATAATCAATATCAATATTTGAATGAGTATTGTTTTCTCGCCAAGAACAAGATTATGGAAAGATTTTTAGAGATGAAGTAGCCGTTGAAATCTAGTTGAGGATGCTCCTTTACTTCATTGAGGATGTCAACGTGTCAAGCTGCCAAAGGCAGAAATCAAAAGGGCTGACATTATAGTCATTCTTGGCGAAGTAAAGGGTCATCCTAAACTGGATTTCAACCGAAGTAATTTGGAAAATTAATATACATGCATTATATAAAACTTTATCATTCACTCTGATACAAAGCATAAAAACTTACGGCGCAGGCACAAAACATATTTTAGTATTTATTTTCTTAATACAATGTTCGTAACAGTTTTGTATTGTCATTTTCGCCAAAAAAGAAAAATAGTTTATCGCCAAATTTTATCGAAATGGACAAATGTGGCGCGAAAAGCAGCAATAGCGTCACCAATCGTCAAAAAGCACGCTGTGTTGTGTTTTCGCCAACTGTGTATTCTCAGTCAGCAGGAACTTTTATTTGTCAATAACATCCATTAAAGATTCCATTTTAGAAGAAACAGATATAAATATTCGAAAAAATATCTAAATCGAACAAACGCAAAATCATAGCAACAATAGAAGAGCATCAAAAAACAAACATTAGTAAAAAAAAAAAATTGCCAACCTCGCAAGGCGCCAAATGATTGTATATCAAAGCTTAGCCTTAATGGCCTTAGTATTAAAAATGTTGTGCCTTAATTTTACTATATTGTTTAACAGCCTAGAGTACCTTGAGTTACTAAGGGAAGTAAATAAGAATTTAAAAGGTGTCCTTACTTTGCGTAGCTCATAATGGTGTTTATGCCAGAGTGAAAGCATGGAGCGATTTATATCAAACTCTGAGAATCCATCCTCATGTGAAAAATCAGCGTTTCTTTGTACCTCTCTGAGTTCATTTTGGAATTTTATATCCTGACAGGATGATAACTGGTTTAGACACTCCCCTTGAAAGGAGCTGTCTTCCTTCAACTTTTTATAACTCCTCCGCTCGTCATATCTATTCCTAAAAACAATTCGTTCATATAATTGATTGAAGACGCATTTGATTCTTAAATAGGCTCTGAAGAGGCCATTGCTTCCAAAAGTCATAGCTTTCTGGATAGCCTTATGTTGTCGTTGTTGTTTTCTCACATTTTTTTCAGTTTTTGTCAAAATCTAACTAATTTGGGCCCTATCTTGTTAATTTTCAAAAAATGGAATTATTATTGAAATAAATTGAAAATTCCATCGTTGATGATAGTTCTAGTACTCTGTCGAAACTGAAATGATACTAAACAGTATTTAATAATGATATTTTTTTATGCCTGGACCATTTACAGTAATTTATTTGTTTTCGAAATTGCAACTGTTGCCAAGGCTTTAGTCAAAATTTGTACTGTGGAGCTTTTAATAGTTACAGTTACAAAACTCTTCATAAGAAAATCATCAATATTTTGATATTGCTGAAGCGAAATAAAAAAATTAAATAAATAAGCAATGAAACTGCGTATTTCATTTAACTTCATGTTGTTTGACACATTGCAATACCGCAAGCAATAAGTAAAATATATAAATATTTATGTATTATCGTAATTATACTAAAAAAAAAAATGACATTGAACATATTCTCGTCACTGTTTGAAGTATTCAACTCAAAGAACATACCTTTGAAACAAACTCACTTTCAATCACCAAGAAATTTCACTCTCTTAAAATTTTGATAAAAAAAAAAACTATTTTTATAAGAGCTTTCTCCAAATTTTTCTTTCTTCACAGAAGTTTTTTTTTAATACTTATTAACTCTGTCTCTCTGTTCATTAGGGGATGAAAACCTTTGCTGTTAAAAATCCTAAGTTTTCCATTTCGATAATAAGAGCGATACTTTTCCGTTAGCCGGGCGCAAGCGAAAAATCGCCAAATAATGTAGAATTCCGCCAAATTTCTTACGCCAAATTCGCGTGTGGTTCACAGTTGGCGACATTTGCACCTGGCTAACGGAAAAGTACCATAATAACAATCAATAATATTATCGCAATCATATAACAAATGTGTGATATAATATACTTGGTATAAATATATTTTATCATGTACTTGCTATATTTAAATAATCATATCCTTATATCGATTTTCATTGTCTAATATTTTTCAAGCAGTTCACTTCTGTTTCTTTTTTAAAAATTAAGCCGCCAAATTTCGTCAACATCATCGCAATATTACATAAGTGCTAGAAATCGAATGGATTTCAAAATTCATTGGATTCAATTCATATTTATGAAATTGAACGGTTTTAGTGGAATGTTAAAAGATTAGATTTGAAAATAAAGTATGCCCATGTAAGTTTTTTTGACGATTTATCACCAAATATGGTGGTTATTATGACAATAATTGTTGCCACCTTTATAATCGTTTACTATCATTCCCTGCTGTCCACATGGCGGACTTGTAGCGAATTTCAGATCTTTGGTACGATTTTATCGCTCTCGGGGAGAAACTGAATATGTATTACAGTATTCAAATGTTATGTCCAATAGTTAAATAATTTTAAATTATATAAGAAAGCAGCTAAACGAAATTTATTATATTTAGATGAATATTAATTTTTAGTTGTCAACAATGTGTTAAATCTTGAACTGGGAAAACAAATACTTCTCGCGTCATAAGGTTATAAAGAATGTCAACTTTTGCGATTAAAAATTCTATAACTAAGGTTTTCAATCTGCAAAATATAATTATCTTCCTGACAAAATGCCCACCAAATGAAAATAAATAGCAGCAATTTGAGTAAAATTTTCAACTTACCATCCTAAATCAAGTAATATTTCGGCGACTGCTGAGAAGGATCAATCAATTAACTGTATTCAGTTTTGTGATACTTCTTTCTAATATTTCTCAGTTAAATTACTGGTGAGTCTAACATTAATTAATTGCTTAGTTAGAGTCTAATCTTGTTATTAATGCACACCAAAAAATTTGAACTATTCGGGGAAGATTTCTGGTACGACCGGAGTTTAACCCCCAGCTTGGTGCAATTTTCAAAAATCGCCAACAACGGTCTTGCGCCGTGTTTTGCGAAATGTTCAAAAGCGAGGGAGCAATGTCCAATCATAGCGCATAATAAAGGCGAAAGATAATAAGTTTGCCAGTCTGGAGGTTGCCAGCTTTGGCGCGTTATCGTCATTTGGCGAAGAAGGGGGTTAAACTCCGGTTCAACCAGATTTCTCTCCAAATTTAATCATGACAATTTTTTTATTTTAACCCTAAAAGTTGTTTGTTATCATTTCTGGTATTCATCCAAGATAGTGGATATTTGGCGGGTTTTGTTTTTGACAACTAACACGATTTTTTATGTTTTGGCCTATATTTATCCTAAGTCTTACTAATGTTGTTGAATGAAAAGCTGTGCATCCTTAGTTATCAAGATGATTATGCTTATAACATTGAACGCTGACGAAGTCCTGTTAAGATTTAAGATTAAGATGTAATTTACTGCCAAGCATGTAAAATTCGCGCCAATAGTCCAAAAACTTGCCCAAAGCCCGGCATCTTGGTTGACAAATAAAAATGGTAACAAACAGCTTTTAGGATTACAATAAAAAATTGCCACGATTATATTTGGTTCACCAAACCGGCGATCGGACATTAATCTTACATTTAGCCGAAGTTTTTTTCTAAGTGTTAAACCTGCTGAGATTAAAATCTATTTTAATATGCCTTCGTTCATACGTAAGTTCCCATCACTCATTCCGTGGCAAATTCGTAGAAGTACAACTCAATAAACCAAAAAAATTAGTACACAAAAAAAGCAATAAAATTGCTAGTAAAACTCGTCCGCTTTCTTGATTAGGCTATATAACAGACAAACTCGAGGGAACACTGAAGTACATTTCATGATGTTTAAATATTTCATTGTCATAAAGCGTTTCCGACTCAAAATTTTGAACAAAAAAGCGATAAATTCGCATCAAACAGTGAGTTAAAAAAACTTGTTCACCGCCATTCTCCTTTTAAAAATTAGATGTTTTAGTCTGCCAAAGTTAAATTTTTCAAAAATAAATAAATAAATCCCAAAATTTGCTATTAAATTCAAAATTGTAAAGACCTAATATTTACCGAAATGTTTCAGGACATACAGCTTTAACTTATTATTAAAAAAATCGGAAGAATTTCTAAAATATATTATAGTATTCATAATTACGTAACTGTTTTAAAAAATGCATCTAAAGCAAGGTTTTATTTTTTGAGTATAAATATAAATTATTTACATTCAAAATTTTCTGATGTTATTTGCAAGCTTATAGACATTTCCTAAAACTGCACATATGAATGAAATCATTTATTTAATTACTCGGAAATTATCATTTATTACTTTCTCGTATACGTAGTATAGAGAAAGTATAGTCATCGTCAAAAAATTCGAACTCGAGATTTTGACGAATCTCTACGTTTCAGACCTTCGAATACTTTTTTGGAAAATATCCGTCTGTCTGTCTGTCTGTCTGTGACAAGGATGACTCAAAACTGCTTTGCTCAGGATGGATGAAATTTGGTATACGATTTTTATACAAAATCTGTAGATTTCCATCCAGTTTGAGCAAAATCTGTACAGTTGAAATTTGTCTGTTCTGTTGTTCGAATGTAATTTTACCCGATAACTACAAAAGGAAGCGAGCTATGACGTGCAAATAGATAAGAGATAGATAAAATTCGATACCCAGAATTAACATCTACTGTCTATACATCTCTCAAATTTAGAACCAAATCCCACAAGGGATTGTCTATCGGCCTGTATTTTCAGAAACGTAAACAGATAATCCAAAGATGCAATGACTTACTATCTCAAAATTTATTATGAGATTTTGTAACTACGATTATAGTTCTATGTCAAATTTTTGTTTCAATCGGTTGGGTAAAACACGTCTAAAATACAAATAAGATTTTCCGACACTATTAACCGCATGCCAGGGAATATTCGCCAAATAACTTGCCAAGGATGATACTATGGATTCAGTAAAAATTCTGTATTCACGCCAAATATTAATATTTCGTATCTACTGCACGCCAATGCCTGCAAGGCGTTCTATGGCATGACAAGATTATTAGAGAGCATACGATGAAGTTTCCCGCAGGTTCAATATCGCTAATTTAGAACCAAAGAATTATATATCTTATTCTGAGTATTATGTAGTATATGTGAGTGCATATTTATATCTCATTATTTATTTTTCTGCTACTTTCGACGATAAGTCGCGGAATGAATTAATCTTTTTTCTTAAATTTCTTATCAAATAATTTAAAGCCTTATTAATTTGGTTATTTTTCGTCTTGGCGAGAACCTGGTACTCGATTCGAACCTGCTTTACTAAAACGGGGTAAGATTGAGTATGTGGTACTGCTCCGTCATCTGTTGAAACGGCTTGAACACTGCCAAGTCGCTTATAGAGATGATTGAACAGATAACAATATTGCAAAACAGTCATCGTCAGCCATCTTGTTTTTTGATTTTGGCGACATGACATTGTTGGCATCCTTGATGAAGTGAAAGATGATACTATAATTCAACTGCTTCACCAAATTGTTGACTACGTTTATTTCAACGGTCGTTATATGTTAGTCACAATAAGCTTGGTAATCTGTGACTTCTTTAATGGGCCCCTTCATATCGCTAAAGATACGAAAACAATGCCAAATCCCTAAAGTCAAAAGCCAGGCGGCTGATAAGGCAATCAATACCGTACATTGAATTTGCTAAAAGAACTATTTCCCTTGCTTGTTTGATTTACCATATAGGCAAAAAAACCCAAAGGACGCATTAAAGTAGATGTTCAATTAAGAAAATTCGTTTTGTGAACATTTGATAACGCTGCTGGGGAAATTGAAGAGACGCCCACTGCTTCCAAAATTACCAGCCTGAAACATTCTGCTGTAGAGTTCTGAAATCGGCTTGGACACCATAATTGCCGTCTTAAAACACACACACAAAGAAAAACCTTCAACAAAAAAATGTGCATTAACATGCAGAATTTATATAAATTCTTGGTCTTGTTCTACCCTACGACGACCCGCCTACCCGAAAGGGTGTAAGAGACCTTGAAGGTCGCTGGGGAGAAAACCATTTTTTATTTATTGAAAGGCTTACAGTCATTGCTAGAATATGGGTGGTAAATAAGGGTATACATTATAGTTCATTTGACTAAAATAAAATATTTAAATTAAATAGTTAACAAACCAATTCCTTGTTCAAGAAATAAGATAAGTTAACACAACACACATAAGTTGAAAATTACATATAAAAAGCAGTAACACACATAAGCATGAAAATATGAATGTTACAGTGTCCAAAGGATGGAAGACATAGTATACTGTACATACTTTAAAGTATACTACGCCAATATCTAAAATCATATATTTGTCCTATTATATAAAGTGAAAAATAAATGAATCACACAAATATAAGGTGAAAATACAAAGCAAATGTAGAATGACAAACACATAAAAAAAGCACCACTAGAAGGTAAATCAAGAATGTGAGCAGAAACGTAAAAATGTTTTTAATAGCTATAATCCTACACAAAAAACAACGACTAGAAGCTCATAAAAATCTTAATTCTTATCAAATTTATGCAATAGACTCCCTGCTAGCACAAAATAGTGTGCGATATATTTACGATATTGTTCAATATTGTGAATGCCAGGCAATATCTTGGAGATATTATAACATTGTTGCTGGGCATTTTGTGCTAATTGATACTACCCATATTACTCATTAACATTTTCTCACTTTGTTTTGAATCCTTCATGAATTTGGCTAGCTAAGCTGTCAAGTGGGATTAATCAACAACAATATATAACGCACTAATATATATATATATATATATATATATATATATATATATATATATATATATATATATATATATATATATATATATATATATATATATATATATATATATTATTAATTTTTTATCAGCTTGCGAAAGTAGTTACATATCATAATTAGTGTTCTTAATTGCACATTTAATATTATTAGCAAGGAGTTCACTTAACTTTAAAGAAATGCAGATTATTTAAAATTTATTATTCAATCATAGAATAGCACTTCTATTAATAATGTCTATAAATAAAGTTTAAAAAAATAATACCTGCATTTGCTTCTGTGACTCATTATACAGGTAAATTCATTCACGGAATGATAAAAACTTTTCAAAGTATACAAATTTAAAACTTGTGTGAGAAAAATATTAATATTTCGTTGCCTAATTGCCAGCAGCAAAAGTAAGAAAATTTTTAAAGCTTCCTAAATGATTTGCATGATAGAGCTCAGCGTGCTCTCTACCGCAATGCATGCAACTTAAATTACAAAAGTGTCTTACGTATTAATTTGTCTCGACATCATGATTCTTTGTGGGTCACGATGTTACCTAGAAAGCATTTTGCATTGATGGCATATTACAGACATACGGAATGGTCTTTAACATATCCGTATGTCTAATTCAAATTCAGAGAAATGATTTGAATATGAATTCATTATATGATAATAGCTTGTGGTGAAGCTTATAAGCCAGATAACAACTTCCGGACACGAGTAATTACTTTTCTATAGTCATCTTGTTACTCGGCTACAAACCCTAACGTTACGAGTTCAATCCCACTCAATTCACCATCCTCATTGGTGACCCTGGCACTGAAAAAACAAATGCAACCTTCAGACAATCTTCGTACAGCTGTAGTGGCGACATTTACTCACAACAAAAAGTCATCAGATTCACTTGAAGCAGCAACCCAAAGTCGTCAGGCTCACTTGACGCAACAGAAACCACTCACCCACACACTATCGCCATAACGCTTGGCGCTACTCAAATGAATTCAGGAGCATTAGACCTCAACAGTCAATACATCACCACTCAACAGCAACACATATATCATTCGTCTCACCTCCGATTCACTGGAGGAAGAGTACTGTGGTGAAGCTTATAAGCCGGATAACAATTTCCGGACACGAGTAATTAATTTTTCTTAGTGGTCTTGTTACTCGGCTACAAACCCTAATGTTGGGAGTTCGATCCCACTCAATTTATCAATCATCCTGAAGCACTTAACACTTATAAGCCGGGGTACATTCTGAAAATTACAACACGCTGAATGAATGAACGAAAACCAGCGGGAGTGGTCTCGCTAAAACTTTGTAGCATACTCTCTGATAAATTAGTCAAGTCAGAGAACACTTCGTATGGCAGTGGCGTACAATAGTTACGACATATCAACCTTTGGCGTGAATTTACTATTTTTAATGAATCTGTCTTGTGATCCTTGGCAAGTGTTTTGGCCAAGTTAATCCTTGGTATGCCATTAATAGTATGCGAAAATCGAATTTATGATTTAAATACCTTTTTTCAACCGATTTGTACACGTAGTTACAAAATCACAAACCAAATTTCATATATTTGTCATTGCATTTTTGAGTTATCACATTTACATGTTTCTGAAAGTACAGAGCGACAGACAGTAACCCTCTTGTTAAATTTGGATAAAAATTTGATAGATGTCTACAATATAGATGTTAAATCTGTGTACAGAATTTTATCTATCTAGCTCTCTTCGTTTTGTAATTATCAGAATTAACCTATATTCGAAAAGCCGGACAAGCAGACTTCATCTGCTCGGAGTTTACTAAAAATTTAAGAGAAATCTACATATTTGGTATAAAAATCGTATATCAACGCGTTTTTGAGTTATTTTTGTCACAGACAGACAAGCTGACATTTTCTAAAAATGGGTTTTTCGAACTCAGAGAGGATTTTGAAGATTTCAAGGTAAGCACTTTTCTCTTCCTAATTATATGATCAAAGATCTCTTTGAAGAAACTGTATGCAAACAACTTCAAGATTATTTTATTAACGCTACGATTGCATCCAAATCTCAATCTTTCACTTCTGCACTTCTGTTGTGGGTATCTCTTGTAACCAATCCTACGTCTATAGAATTCTTCCCATCAGTTCCATATTTACAGATGAGGCTTTGGCACTTTGTCAAGCTCTGGATGAACTTTCAGTAATAGGAAAAAGGAAAAAATCTGCTTTTATTGACAGACAGCTATTCGGTTCTTCAAGCTTTAAAATGCCTTACAATCAAATCTCCAAAAGTCATTCATAGATTAGTTGTCAAAATTAAAGCAAGGGGAAAATTAAATCAGAGAATATGTTTGGTAAGGTCTCCAGGAAATTCAAAGATTCATTGAAATGCAAAGGCAGACGTACTCGCAAAAATGGTCACGGAGGCGCACTCATTGCTCGAGTGGATTGCTTCAGAAGATTTAATTTCTGATTATCTGGAAATCTCACTACAAAAAACGAGTCACATTTTCCAAAATAGCAAATATCAAGAATCTATAGCCAATGTTCCCACCATGTTCTCCTTTAATCCATGGCTCAAAAGTAGAAGAGAAGATACCATAACTGCACGACTTTTAATCCGAAAGATTATAACTCCAGCTCTGTACAATATATTTGGACTACACAATTACCCACACTGTCAAATTTGTAATCTTGAAAATAACATTGAGCATATCATCTTGTTTTGTTCCAAATGCGCAACTCATAGGTGAAATCTTTTCACAAACTTAATATTGATCTTCATTCTTGTTCTTTATTCAAAACGTTTATTCAAAAGGCTGTTTCCAATAAGCTGTATCTTCGGATCCTCATGCAATCTCTATGGGGTTTTTTTTAAACGTCTATTGAATGAACTCCTTTGGTATTAGGTAATAACGGTCTTTGTTGCCAAAAATCCCATTCTCATCCCATTTCAATCATAAGCACTTACTCTTATTTTAACAAATATGGTAGTTTTATATTCTGAATAAATTCCTTTCTTTCCTCCCCCCTCTTATTATTAACAGCCCCATATAGCGACTCTCGGGTTAATCTACCGTTAAGTCCATTTTGTATTTTTAAATTCGAGCACCGGATTCAAATCAGTTTGGCTTTTTTCAGAACCATAGCAACCAGAGGTCAATGGGAAGTATAGATACTCTGAGATAACCTTAGAGAACGCCATTCAGACAAAACTTTAGTGCGTGCATACATACCACTTTAAAAGAAAAATAGAAGAAAGAACGAAAAAAATAATATTGTGTTCCTATATTTGCAAAGCTCTGATGATGAATAGAGCGAAAAAAATAATTTTATATCCTTGGCTCCTCTTATATCCACTATAACACTGGTCCTTTCTATCCAAAAGGTAGAAGCTTTATTTACGTAACCAAATTGAATTATTGAATAAAAAAAACTTATCATACTATACATTTTACTGCACTACTATGCCAAAGTGGTGTCACTAAGCTGTAGTTTGAACAAATGTATCGTAATCGTAATCTGATTTCATTTTGTGCACAAAATTTGGAAAATATTATTTCAAATAAATTTTGTTTAACATCGTACAACATGGGGAAAGGACGGAGAAAGCATTTTCGACGAAAGCGGGACCAAGACAAACAATCTGAAAATAAGAAAACGGAGGTAAGTTGTCATAAGTTTTTATTTTCAGATCGTTTGTTTACTTCTTTATGAGTGTTGATAGTCAAAGGCGGCAAACACTCTATCTTGATTGGCAGATAATTCATGTTCCGCTTTCGGTTATGTTTCTTGGAATTCGTGATTATAATTCAGATGTGCTCTTTTAATTTTTGACTTTAAATAAGTTGTTATCATTTTTATTATGGAGAATTTTGGGGGAAAAGATGTACCACGTGGTCAAAGTGTTGAAAAAGAAATTTATGAAACATCTTCGAAGTTAGACAAAAATAAACGATTATTAAAAATCGTAGATGTTACGAAATTGCCCGACAGAGGTATGCGACTGAAAAAGGAAATAGATGAATTAGAAGAGTTGTTAAAAATTTTAAACCTTAAAGTAGAATCTTTGGAAAATGACGAAAGCTCCGTGCCTTTGGAGAAGAATCAAAATTCCTCATCTTGTGATGAAAATAATCATAAATCTAATAATAATAATGTTGCTTTTTCTAGAAGGGATCATGTTGAAGACTGTATAGATGTTAAAAAAGAAAATAAATCATCAAAATATACTTCTTCCTTGACTACCAAATCAAGTAAGCAATCTACAGCTTCAGATAAAAAGAAAATAGATGCTAAATTAGTGGAAGAAAGCTGCCAGAATGAAGCTGCTGAATTTTCAAAGAATTGTGTTCGTACTTCTTCCTGTCAGAAGAAAAATTATGAATCTTCATCAAATTGTAGCTCAGAAGCAATTTCTAAGAACAGCAAGCAAATTATTACTATAGATAATAAAAGATCTGCTGATGGTAAGGATTTTGTGAAATCTTCTAATAGTAAGGATTTTGTGAAATCTTCTAATAGTAAGGATTTTGTGAAATCTTCTAATGATAAGGATTGTGTAAAATCTTCCAATAGTAAGGAATGTGTGAAATCTGTTGCTGAGACAAATAGCCACATTAAAAATAGCCACATTAGTTCTTCAGTAGATTTTATGTGTGCCACTTCTAGTGAGAAGGAAAATCAGAATTCATGTGAACCCAATTTTGGTGCTGTCCCAAAATTGAGCAAACAGACAGCTGTGATACAAATTAAAACTGATACAAAACCAGCATTCACACATCGTTTTGAAACTGAACTTGCCTCTTTTGATCAATTGAGTAAAGGTGCACCCAAATTGGAAGGCACATTAAAAGATTTAGTTGATTCTCCTTCTTTTAAAAATTGGAGATCGACAAATCAAATATCAGGAATTAAACTAACAGAAGCTAAACCATTGTTTGAGTCATTTCCTGTTTATAAATGTAAAAGTAAGTACACAGCAAATGTTGCTGGCACATTAGCAACTGAAGAAACTGTTAAAAAACTTCATAATTCACTATGCACATATCCTGATGATGCTACAGAAGTACCACCACCTAAATCTCTTGAAACTGCTTTACTAAAACATCAAATCAAAGGGTTGTCTTGGCTGATTTGGCGAGAAACTCAACAGCCAAGTGGTGGTATACTTGCTGATGATATGGGTCTTGGTAAAACACTTACTATGATATCTTTGATATTAAAGCAGAAAGAAGAAAATAATTATCTTTCTGAAAACTCGGATGATTCCACATGTGGAACACTTATTGTTTGCTTAGCTTCCATTGTCCATCAGTGGAAAGATGAGATCACAAAACATTGTGAAGATGATGCTTTATCCATACTTCTTTATCATGGTCCAAAGAGAGACAGGGATATAGATGAAATGAAAAAGTATGATATTGTTTTAACTACTTATAACATTCTACTTTCGGAAAGAAAATCTCTTATGAAAGAAAGAAAACCAACTGGTCTTTTCCTACTTAAATGGGAAAGAGTGATTTTAGATGAAGCGCATACCATTAAGAATTATAAATCTCAAACAGCAGAGGCAGTATTCAGTCTGAGGAGCTGTCGAAGGTGGTGTGTAACCGGCACTCCCATACATAATGAGTTTAAAGACATGTACTCATTAGTTAAGTTCTTGCAGTTTTCACCATTTGATGATGAAAAGAAATGGAAAAAGTTGATTAATGATGAAACAGCATCAAGTGACAAGAGAAGAAATTTGTTAGTGAAAAGTATTTTACTCAGAAGAACTAAAGAAGATAATGATAGGGCTGGTAGGCCTTTGATTAAAATGGTTAAAAAAACTATTAATGTTTGTTCCATTGAATTATCAGAAGCAGAGCAGATAGTGTATGATAAGCTTGATTCAAAAATCAAAGACATCTTGAGTAAGATCTTCCATAAGCCAACTAAGAGCTTGAATACCTCTAATACATTGTTAGTTTTATTACTTCGCTTGCAGCAGTGCTGCTGTCACATAAGCCTTTTAGGCAAAGAAGCAGATGATGATGAAACTATTTCTAATGACTCAATGCAAGAACTTTCTTTAAATTTATCATCTCTAGACATTAAAGACAGATCTGATGTTTCGAGAAGTAGTAGTAGTGGAGAATCAAGTTTAGACCTGAGTTTCAGTGAGTACTTGAATACTGATTTGTGTGATCCTCATGTTAAAAGCACAAAATTACAAAAATTATATGAGATGATAAATGAAATTGCCAAAAAATCTAATAACAAGGACAAATGTGTGATTGTGTCTCAGTGGGTGTCATTGTTAGATATAGTTGCTTCTCATTTGCAAAAAATTGGAATGGAATACCACATGATTGCTGGAAGTACCAAAGCTGAAGATCGTCAGAAGATGTCTGAAGATTTCAATTATAATGATGATGGCTGTAAAATTATGCTATTATCTTTGAAGGCTGGTGGGGTTGGATTGAATCTGGTTGGTGGTAATCATAT
This sequence comes from Argiope bruennichi, assembly GCF_947563725.1. Classification (NCBI taxonomy): domain Eukaryota; kingdom Metazoa; phylum Arthropoda; class Arachnida; order Araneae; family Araneidae; genus Argiope; species Argiope bruennichi. The sequence goes on from NC_079160.1 coordinate 76,567,567, forward strand.
GTTCCTTTTAGATTTACATTGGAATCCTGCCCTTGAAAAGCAGGCTTGCGACAGAATTCATCGAGTTGGGCAGACAAAAGATGTATCTATCTATAAATTTGTTTGCAAAAATACAATCGAACAAAGAATCTTTGAATTGCAGTGCCGAAAGAGTGAGTTGGCAGATGATATTTTGCATGGTGCTGGGAAAATATCAAAAGGTTTATCGATGGAGGATTTCAAATCTTTGTTTAATGTTAGATTATAAAATTTTACTGTTTTTTTAATGATCAATGATTTTATGAACAAGTGAACTTTTTTTAAGACTTCAAACATTTTATTCACAAGAATATTTTATTGCCTAGGAGACTTCATCTTATTTTTTAAATCTTTTTTTATAAAGAATAGAGAACAGAATTGATGAAAAATGTTGAGTTTCTAAGTAATGCCTTGACTTTCAAAAAAGAAAAAAGTGTTAAATATAAATATTGTGTTTAGTGTTAATTTTGATTTTTATAATATTCACGTTTGGCATTTGTACACATCTTAACCTGTTAATGTCCAGATTAGTTCAAATTTTAGATTTCAATATTTTTATTAATTATTGGAAAGTAAAGTTTATTGGAAAGTAAAATTAAATTTGGAAAAGCATATAATTTAATATAAAAAAAGAAAGCAGGAGGAATAATTAAAAATTTCCTTATGGATAAATATTTCATTTTTTTTAATATAGTAAAATATCACAAAACAAAGATTGCTTTAAATTCTTTGTATTTCAGAAATTAATGAAAAAAATTTTCATTTTGACTTTTAAGAACTAGCAAATGTATGGTGTATACTATTTGAAAATTGCATAGGAATTTAGGAATTCCTATTGAACAAAATTAAAAAAGAAGTCCTGGAATTATTTTAATATTATCACAGATGTAAAATGCAACTGCCTTAAAAATAAGATATTGGGCATTAATTGGTTAAGTTGTTTTTTCTGATAAGTTTCTTAAAAACTAAGCACAGCAAATATCTTTTGCACTGCTTTATCAAAGTTATTCTGTATCTTTTAAATTTCATCTTTTTGGAATGATCAAAATAAATGTGTGCAATGTGTTTTTAGCAGATAATTAAAAAAAAAATTTAAATATAAGCAAGCATTCTTTTTCTTCTTCTGAATAAATCTTTTTCTTATTTAAAATAACATCATATTTATATACATTCTTTATACATTTTTTTTTTCTTTATTGGGTGCTTATTCTTAACAACACATATATAGATAAAGTTAGTTTTATTATATACAAAGTCTAATCTTTTGATGGTTTTTCTTTTGTTTAAAGTGAAGATTTACTTAAGCCCTATAAAAAAAAATAACCATTAAATTTGAATATAAATAACTGAACATTTAAGAAAAATTTACTACAAGAAAAAAAGGGGTTAAATTTGTTCTTTGATAAAGTTTCTTTTTTTTCAAGTCTTAAGATTCTTTATAATTAATGACTGATAAAAGCTAAATAAAATCTCTATTAGGTATTAAAATAAATGTTATATTAGATGCCTCTTTGTTAATTGCTTTGTTAGAACAAGATGCAGTTGTAATTAATTCTGAAAAATATAAAACTCCTGTTCATTAATGCTTAAGTTACGATTTTTTTTTTTTTTTTTTGGAAAAAAAGAAGCTGATTTTTTCTTAAATCTGTTAAATGTTTGTTAGTTTTTTTATATATATAATGGAATAATCTTAAAATTTTAGACATTCTACATTGGAGCCATAATTTTTTATTATTGCTAACTTTACAATAAAATATAATTATTCATATAAAATAAAAGGTACTTTCAATGACACTTTTTTAATGCCTTTTACCTATTAATTTTATGCTAAACATTTAAAATGGAATAAAATGTTAAGAATTAAGCAGCAATGCAATGCTTCATTTTATAATTACAATCCATTTCGGGAGGTGGGGGGAATAGAAAAAGATTTTGAATCTTAACCAACTATGCTGTTGACACTTGGCTTTTTTTTTTTTAAATAGAAACAATTGCTTTTGTTGTTTTACCAAATAAAATTATGTTGGAAAAAAAAAAGTGAGAATAAAAATTTTACGAGACTAGAAATATTTTTTTATTATTATCTAATTTTTAAATGCATATATATACTTTAACATTTTGAAGATTTTAATATTAATTTAGTTTCTTCTTTTCTTCAGAAAATAAGTTATAATGTGATATCCTGTGAAAGTTTGATATATTCTTTTAGTCATTTTAAAGCTCACTATGATTGTATAATATATATAATTTCTTTTCTATGCATTACAAGATGAATAATTTTTGTTATTTTCTGAATTTTGTTCCGATATTACTAGATATCATTTAGTTTTTGAAAAATTTGAATGCATCTATATATATTAACCTACTATATTTTTGTATCTCAGATAATCTATTTGTAAAAGCAAAAAAAATAAAAAAAATTTTTTTGAATGTGCCATAAAATTTTATATATGTGGTTTGTATTTTTTTTATATATATATGGATTATGCATTATTTCTTTAAATATTGATTTAAACAAGAAGTAGTTTATATATATTCGTGATATGTCATTAAGAGGTGTAATGTAAAAAATAATAAATAAGTTTTAAAAAAATTTTGTTCTTATTCACACTAATTATAAATTTATTATGAAAAAGTTTTTTTTATATTACTTTTTAATTGAATGCAGTTGTTGCTTGTGTTGCCACCTTTTGTATATTTTTATCAATTTTTAAAGAATGAAATCAGTATTAATTTTTTCGCTTAAAATTATTAAATCATATTCAATTTAGCAAACAATTCTTTTCAATTTTATTAATATACAGGTCTTTATTTTTCTTACAAAGGTATATTGGTACATATTTGAAAGGCTTGTTTGTTGCACATCAATATTAAATTAATGATATGGAGTAACTATAAAATATAAATGCTAAAAATAAGGGAGATTCCTGATGTTAACAGTTGTTATCTAACTTTAAATAAACACAGTGTTCCAATATATTTTTTAAAAAGCTAGTATTTACATAAGAAGTAAATTTAGTAAGCATTTTAATTCATGTAATTAAAGTGGAATGGAAGAATATATATATATATATATATATATATATATATATATATATATATATATATATATATATATATATATATATATTTACTTATAAAATGCCCTTTAAACTGAAACCTTTTAAAGTTTAAAACTGAAATAAAAGAAAGGGGGATTTTAAATTTTATGTGAAAAGAAAGATTGCCATTTAAAGAGAGGATACAACTAATATAATCCAACTAGTTATAGAGAATAATCACTTTTTTTTAATATTGTTTCATATATAATACATTTTAATATTGTTTTGTTGCAACAAAAGCAGAAACATTTTAATTTTTATGATTAATTTTAATCTTATAATTTTAATTTTATAAAATAATTTTAGATATAATGGTTAGTTTGGCCTCAGTGCTTTTTGATTTTCTTGGTTGAACCAAAGAAAAATGGATTTAAAATGAAATTGTGTTCAAATTTTGAAGCATTAAATTGATGACTTTTTTTTGTGACTGTTATATAATTTAATGAAATAAAGTAGTAAATAAAGAATTATTTTCATAAGATATTTGTGGAATATCCTTTTATTTTACATTATTTTGTCACAGAAATTAAAAAATAATGAACTATTCAATTGAAATAAAAAAAAAAGTCCAAATGTCGTATAGTGCGAGATTTGATATGAAACAACCTACAAGTTTTTTTCTTACACAACTCTTTGACCTTTTATATAGGCTTTGGTAGATGATTTTGCTATCATCAAAGTCCTTTTATTATTATTATTTAATTATTATCAAAGTATTTTGGTGAAGTTTATGGAAATGGACTTTCTTGAATATTTATCAAGAAACATAGATATCTTGGAAGTTGCTATGTCTTTTAAAATAATTGGTTTAAGCTAATAAAATAAAAACATTTGATGTTCAGTATTTCTACATATTTTTAAAAAGTAGTGCATTTAATTTAATTATTAATATATTTACAGTTCATTAAATTGTTGAATTTTTATTAAAATATCCTCAATTTTCCTAAATTTTATCTCAATTTAATATGAAGTTGAAATCATTTAATGTGAAGGAATTTCTGAATCAGACATGATAGGTAAAAAAAAGAATTAAATTATGTTATAAATAGATTCAGCCACATTTAAAAAATATACAAAATGAAAGTTTCAACAAATCCAGAAAATAAAATAATATTGATGTAGTTGAAATTAACAAACAAAACATATAATAATGGTAATTTTTTTTCCTTCTCTGAAATCATCTTGATTATCTTATCTGAAAAATTTGTGTTTAACTTCATTGTTGAAAATGCAAACAACTAAAGATAAAATAAATGTTAAAAATTTTTATAACGTATTTATTTATCACTAAACACTTGTCATGGTTATTTTCATCTTTTTAATGATATTTCTAAATCTGACAATTGATGAGCATTATTTTAAACATTTCGGTAGCAAATTTAAAAAAAAATTATTGTAATTTTATCATTTCATTACACTTTTCTATGTATTAGCAACAATTCATGGACACAGAAAAAAAGATTTTTATCGGAGAAATTTTAATTTTTCTGTATCTATAATAATTTTAATTAAAAAAAGGCTAAATACACATATATGTATATTTCTTGTATAGTAAAAAAGTATCAGTTTCTTGTGTAGTGTCTTGTATAGTAAAGATATCAGGCTAATATCAACTACACAAGATACAGATTATATGCAATAATACTTGTTAAAGGGATTCATAATTAAAAGCCTGGGAATTGCACATAGGATTCTTGAAGCAATTGTTTTTGAGAATAGCAAGTTTTTAAAATTTTTATGAAAGAAATTACTGAAATAAGACATAAATAATGGAGACAGAGTAAGTGTGATATTACAAATAACTGATATATTGTTACTCTTTTCTTATAAAATTATATTTAATAAATTTTAAGTCCAAATATCATTTGTTGTAATTTCTAAGGAAAAACAAATCTATTTAAATTTAGTTTTTGTTTTGGATATTCATCCTTCTTTAATAATATGAAAAAAAGTTTATGAATGCAATGTATTTATACTAGTTATATTATTCCAGAACTTATTTAAAGAATTTGTAACATAGCATTTATTTATTCATATATTATTTAATGAATGTTAAATATGCTACTATTATTGTGAGATATGTTGAGTCTAATTTATTATGTTGTGTAATCATAAATTGAATTATATTGAGTAAATAATATATTGTAATTACTATTTTATTAATACTGTGTTCATTACATTTAATAATTGTTTCAGCTGATAATAAATATTGTTCTTTCAGGGAAGGGGCCTTAGAACTGCTTACAAAGATATAATAAAAGAAAATGCAAATTTTGAAAAGTATTATAAAGTAAGTATTATATTTCTTACAAAATTTTATTGTTGCCACACATTGCAGTTTCATATTTAATTATAATTCTGTAAATTGGGGGTTTACTTTGCACATTAATAAGTTTTGTCTGCTTGTATGATTAAAAATCTTTCGATTCTGATACAATCAAACATCAGATAAAGTATATCAGATGGAAGTTTCATGATTTTTTTACCTTATATGTTTGTACATTCTATAGTCTTTGTATTTTCTGCAGGCAGTTCAAGGTCACATTTTCTACTGCATTACTAATACTAGACAACCAATAATGCGGTAGAAAATGTGACCTTGAACTGCCTACAGAAAAAACATTGACTATAATTAAAGAAATTTATATATTATGGCAATGACATCATATATATTTGGCATGTCATTTATATGTAATTGAATGAATATTTTGCAATATTATCCTTATTCGGCCATGCTGTTATAATGGTATAGCATGGTCCAAAATGATTTTTGGACCATAAAACCCAACCAAACCAAGTCTAGTGCAATACCCTTCCATTAAAGGTCCAAAATGATTTTTGGACAGTAAAACCAAACCAAGTCTAGTGCAATACCCTTCCATTAAAATATTGAGCTTTCGAGTCTTGATGCATTTTCGTGAGTCAGTGCATGAGCAGTTTGGGTGTGTTTCTTTTTGTTTCATTGTAGCTTTCTTTTTTATCTTTATAATTATGCATATCTTATTTTATCTTTATTATACATAATTATATATTATATTTAATTATACAACCATTGCTCTTGCATTATTTGCTACTGTGTTTTTTCCAGAACTACAAGGTTACTGTTGGCAAAGCCTTATGGTGTCTTTTTTTAAGTTAAAAAATTCTGTCCAGTGATCATTTTTGCAATCAGTGATTTCATAAGCATTATTCAAAAACAAAGTAGCTGCTATTATCATTATACATGGAATGAATGTGCCATGTTATTAATTCTATCAATACAGAAAGGCTGTAAAATTAGTTCAGCTAAGCTACAAAGCCTGCCAGAATCACTGGGATGTCACTGTCAAATATTTTCTTCCTGTATTAAGTATAACTGATTAAATACCCTTGGAGTATGTTCTGTTACTCAGCGACACTCATCAGGCAGGCTTGGGGGGGGGGGGTTAGAGAATATTTGCTAAAAACACTCAGAAGATGCCCCTGCATGTATTTGCTTAGTAACTATCAGCTAAGTGAAAACCTCGTGTGTATAAAACAGTATAACAACTGCTTTTAGAGCATGGGTTGTTATTGCATTTTGAGGAGGAAGGGTGATTTTGAAAGAGAAACTCAAACTTCCCAGTATTCTGAATTGCCTGGACTAAAATGATCTTAGTACTGAGGGGTAATTTTACCATTGTGTATTTTATTAATGTTTTTATTTAAATATAAAAATCTTTGCATTTTTTTAAACTGTAAAATATGCCTTTTTGTATTTGCTTTTTTTTTTTTTTTTTTCCTTCTAGTAACTGATTTTGAATCTTGATATATTAATAAATACTCTTATCATGCAAGGAAGGGAAAGGAATCAATGCCACCTTTACAAAAAATTGCATCAAAAGCTTGTGTAATTAGACAAGATGAGATTTAATTGTTTGAAGGCCCCCCTTCGTTCTCCCTTTCTTCCTAATAAAAATGAACCTTCTAAAAAATATGGAACATTATCTTCAAACTTGTTCTTTCTATTTTTATTGAAAATTCAATTTTAAAATAGTGTAATCTAAAATTTGCTTTTGTTCTTGTTTGTTGAAATTTACTGTTCAATATAAAAACTTTTCTGAAGCTTCTAATGCTCATTGTTTTTATTTTAGATTCAAGGCATTGTACCACCAGAGGAATGGGATAGTTTCATGAAGAGCCTTAGAGAACATCTTCCTGCAACATTCCGTATAACAGGATTCAGAGGGTATGAGTAATGTAAAATTTGGTTATTCTCTCTATTGCTATGACTTTATAATTGTACAAGCAGTTTCATTTATGGTTTCCATTCCTTCTTTTTACAGTTTCCGCCATTAGACTTAATTGTTGCCCATATTATACTAATAAAACATAGTATATGTTTATTGGTTGAAATTTTTCAGCAAAATAATTACTTTGCACAAAAATAAATTTATGAGTGCAATGCTACTTTGTGGATAAAAATTTTAAGCTTAATTGTTCCTTTTGAATTTTACATGTATCGTGATCTGTGCATATTTATGAATTAAGTTTTCAGGTGATGAACTAAGGTAAAATTGATAAGCAACAGATTTAGTGGCTAATACAATGCAATTGTGACAGTAGAAGCATTGTTTTTTTTTTTTTTTTTTTTTTTGACTTCTAAAGGGGATGTACATACTTGGTCACATTTTAAAATTACTACTGGAATGCAAATTACTTTTAAATTCTTGTAATGTGCTCAAGGCTGTTAAACAAGAGCAGGTGTTGTCATGATTACACCTGATTATTTCCTTGTTTATTGATGATTTTTCTTCTGCACCTGTGCATTTTCTAATTTTGATGTATTAAAAAAGATTGCATCTTTTGCATTGATGTTCATAATTTTTTTTTTTTTTTTTTTTTTTTTGTGGTAATTTCAAGCAATAAAATTGTCTTATTTGAAACCTTATGTCTTTATTAAAAAGACTGCTAAAGGGTAACAATTTAATATACCATGTTGATATTTGAAACATATATTTGCTTTTTCCTTTTTTTTTTTTAATTGTAAAAATATAATACATCATTTTATTATGTATTTGTAAAATCCACCTCTAATGATTTACATTATCTCAAAAATATGCAATTTCAAATCATTTTAAAACAATTTTTATTTTTATAAAATAGAATTGCAATCCTGTAATTAGATTAATTTTTATATTAAATATAGAAATTAATCTAATAATCTAGAAATTAATATAATAATAATAAATCTTTAGATAAATGGTTTTGCTGGATTAATTAAATAGAAGCTGATAAAAATGTGTATTTATATTGTTTAAATATATGTTGAAAATATGGTCAAAAACACCATTTTAATTAACTATATAATTTTTTTAAACATGGGATTTTCAGAAAAATTGTAATTTTTCTTGAATAAAGATTTTTAAGTATTTATTCGCAAGATTTTTCTATAAAAACTAAAATGCTAATTACTCTAAAATTTTATTGTTATTAAAAAGTTCACATTTTGAAATTCTGTTTGTTATAAAGTATGTTTCTGTATTGACTCTATAGACAGGATAATTTCATTTAACAGATATTTAGCATCCTAATATAATATTACCATACTAATATTTTTTCCATTTTTAGATAATAAACATCAACTTCCTGAATTGTTCCTGTATTTTAAATACTTGATAAAAATTTATTCATGTATCAGTCTGTTTATTTTCTCTTCTACTTATATTAGTTTATAAACTAGGGCTTTAATATGAGATCAATTGTCAAATCTACAAACCTACACATTATTGAAGTACTAAAAAACTTTAAAATGTAATTAAACTTTTTTGAATGAGATTTTTTATTGTTTTCTTTTTTATTTCTTAGTCAGGCTAAAGCTCTGCTTAACATAATTAAAGGAAAATATTTTCAAGATTTAATGAATATTAAAGATGACAGTGCTGATTCCTATAAGCCATTCAGTCTACCATGGTAAGTTAATTTTATAAGTTGGTCTTCTCATATGATTAAAACAAATTATAATAATAAAAAAATATAGGATTTTGTGTGAAATTTATTGTATTCCATTAATAATGACAGTTACTTTTAATATTTTTTAAAATACCTATTTTCAGTTTGATGATTCTGTATTTAAATATAATAAAGATTTTAAGAAGAATGTTTTCCCTTAACCATATCATTTAAATAGTATACAATATTTAATGTTTATATTTTGACATAGAATGAAATATCTTGCATCATGATTAGATCTTTTACATTTTATTCAATAAATATCATGTAGGCATGTTTTTAAATCAATACTTTCTGCAAGAATTTGCTAATACAAACAAATTGCATTATTCTTTTTAATAAATACAAACAAGATTTTGAATTGCATGTTAACTTATGTTTTATATTTACATAAGGTTATGGCAAACCAGTAGGAATGGTCTCCTCAAAATTTTCTTGCATGTTCTCTAATAAAGGTGTTATATAAGAGAATGATAGGCATGATACTAACATACATTATTTACGAAATCTTAACCTTTGGTTTGAATTTAGCATTTCTATTCAATCTATGATGTTAACTTTGGCAAGTCATTTGGTGATTAATCATGGCATGTGGTTAATAATATCTAAAAATCAAATTTGTGAGTTAGATGCATTTTTTCCAACTGATTGAAACCAAAATTTTGCAAAAAACTTCACTTGTAATTACAAAATTCCATACCAAATTTAATGTCTTTAACTCATTCCGTTTTTGAGTTATTGCATTTATATGTATCTTGAAGTGCCAATCAACAGATGGACAACCTCTCATTGGATTTGGTTTAAAATTTGTTGGGTGTCTGTACTGTAGATGTTAAATCTGTGTACTGAATCATATCTACTTAGCTGTCTCCGTTTTGTAGTTATCTTGTTAAATTATATTCAAATAGCAGGACAGACAGATATCCCCTGAACAGATTTCATTCAAAACTTGATAGAAATCTACAAATTTGTGTAAGGATCGCATACTAAATTTCATTATTCTAGTTTATAGCATTTTTGGTTATCACTGTCACAGTCAGATGGAGATTTCCTAAAATTGTGTTTTTCAAACTCAGGGAGGTTTAAAACAGGGAGATTCATCAAAATCCTGAGTTCAAATTTTTTTGATGATTACTATACTTTCTCTATACTACGTGTACAAGGAAATAGAAAAGGCAAGTTGGTATCAAACTGAATAAACATCAACTGTCAAATTTCACTGTATAATCAGTTAATCAGTTCTTTGATAATATATACATATTTTAATAAAACCATCACTTAAAAAAAAAGAACAAAAAATATAAACAATTTTTAAAAAAAACTCATACTGCAGCTCTTGTACAAAACTAACAACATTTCATTGAAAGACAGAAGGACCACAATTTCATTTCTCTCAAAAGGACTGTAATCAGGCGATATCTTCTCAATGTTCTAAGTAGTCAGGTAGACTTATTTACATAGTGAAACAATTTTAATTTCTTTTCCAAGTTTTGGTTGCCAAGTAGAATTTGATAGATTTTAAAGAAAAAGGAAAAGGAAGAGTCTGGTTTGATATAATGTATGATGAGTGTTTTGTTATTTATATTAGAAGAAACATATCTTTTTGAAACACCCAGTTATTTTTTCTGCTTAGAAGGGGCAGATTTGTTTAATTTCTGTCATTGATTCTCACCAGAGAAGGAAGTCCAGTACCTTGTTGAAGTATATTCTACCAAGTAAAAATTGCAACAGATTTTCAGTTTGCTTCTCACCAGAGAAGTTAGATCAACCAATGGACTTTGAAAATTGTATTTCTCTCTCTGGGATTTGTGAAGTTTGAAGTATTTGCACTAGAAAAAAAAAAAAGATCAGTCAGTGATCTTTGAATTTTTGAAAATAAACATCAGTATAGGTAGATAAAAATGAATTTCAGCAAAGTTCCAAAATCATCATCCATTCCTTTATGGACAGATTTTTAAACTATAGAAACATGCTCCCTTGGAAATGTCTTTTGTTTTTATTTTGCAAATCAGTTAATATTCAATATGTAAATTATTTTTACATTTTTTTTAATTGAATACCATAATTGTAAATAAATATTCAAAGAAACAAAATTTTGCTCAGTCATAAATTGCAGCCAACTTGGTCATGGCATTACAATATCAGTTAATATTTTATCTGCTTGTAGTTGTCGTTAACTACTTAACTGATTTACTCAAACATCACACTTGCATCCGTTCTCATTTTTATACATATAAATTAAAATTAAATCAGTAATTATTCTTTAATTTAATACAAAAAGTATATGAAATTCATAAATTTGTGTTCTACGGTTCTTAGTTGAATAAAATGGCTGAACAATCCCACAGCAGGGCATTTCGTCTTATTAGATACAGAAAATTGAGCAATTAAATTATTTTTTCCTCTTCTAAAACAGAATTAACAAATGAGCAAAATATTTTTGAACTTTTTTTCCAATTTTTATTTTTGAACATCAGAAGTATGACTTTTTTATGATTTGAAATAAATAATTCTTAGTTAATTAAATATTTGATATTTGTTTGCTATATCTGTAGTTTAAATGTTGTTGTTTGGTAATTTGCTACGTCTCTTTTGTATATACAATAATACTACTTATATTTATTTATTTTAGGTATCCTGATGAATTGGCATGGCAAATGAAACTATCACGTGTCACTATTAGGTCTTCTGAATCTCTCAGACAGTTACATAATTTTCTAGTCTCTGAAACTGATACGGTAATAAATTTATGAAATAGTATCATTTAAAAAAATAAGCTCATTATTATTATTTTATTATTCTGAATAGAATTATTATTTACAGGGCAATATAAGTAGACAAGAAACAGTTAGCATGATTCCTCCTTTATTACTAGGTGTAGAATCGCATCATAAGGTAAGCAATTATTTTTTCATAACTGTTTTTAAAAATCCTTTCATTTTATTCTTTTACTTATTTCAATTAACCCAGTAAATTTTTGGAGCCTTAATCTCTAAGTCAATTTTTTTTTAAAATATGTTTCTTTCAAAAGTGAGCAAAATAATACAAATTAGCTATAATGGAGTGAAATTCCAAACTGAATTCTTTCAATCTTTTTGCTTTTTTCATAATTTTACTTACATATTATGTTTTCTGATTTTATTGAAATACCTTTTTTCATTTTGGTTTACTTCATTGAATTGAAAGAGTTATTCCTACTGATTTTATTTGAACAGATTTTGTTGATTTTTCAACTCTGTTGCCCTTTTCGATTGATTTTTTTTAGCAATAAATAATTTTATGTTTTGCACCCCGCACACCAATTTTTTTAAAAAAATATTTATTCAGATGGATGTAATGATGTAAATCAATGTAATAGTATGCAGGAGTTATTTAATATTGTTAATATTAGATATCAGGACAAATAAAAGACAATTTGAATAGCATTTGAAACAGAAAATGGAAATTAGGAAGTTTATTTAGTTGAATAATAATAGTTATTTCATACATATTTTTATCTTTTAGTTTGATTTTTATTTTATCTGATAAACTTATATTGTTAAAATTAAAATTGAGATGTAGTTTTTTACTTTTTTTTTATTGGTACCATTTATTGTGATTTTTTGTTGTTGTTGTTGAATGTTTGGTAAACTGTACAACATCTATTGTAATCAATAAATGCAATATTTTTTATTTAATTTGGTTCTTTTTTTAAAAAAAAGGAAATTAGTGTGTACAATGAAAATTACTCTTATTTCAGTCAAAATTTCTTATTTCAAAATATTATCACATTTTTTTTATTTGTATTGTATTAAATCTGGTACACAGAACATAACATTTTGTATTTTTTTTATTGGTATTATTGTGAACAGTTTAAATATGATGTGAAGCATAAATTATTTTGATAGAAGTATACTTTTATAAAATTAGGTTATGATTTAGCTGCTGCTTTTCTTAGAGTTTAAAAAAATAATCAGTTATGTGTACATTTAGTAAAGATCAACAATGAACTACTTTCTGGAGTGAGTTTGTTAACCTATGGAATGCATCTTCCATAGGTTAATTGGTTATTTTACTATATACAAAAATATATATATTTAGATATGAGTTGCAGTTCTGCTTATCTTTCTGAGAGTAATAAATTAATATATATATATATATATATATAATCTTTTTAAAATTTGAAATATAACAGCACTAAATATAATTTCTGTGCATTTTATGGCATTTTATAAACTGAATATTTTTCAGTCAAATTGTTTTATTTCTTTCTTTAGGTTTTTGATATGTGCGCTGCTCCTGGTTCTAAAACTGCACAACTCATTGAATTTCTTCATAAAGATGAAGAAAAGATACCAAGTAATATTCTTCAATTTTGTTGATAAAACATAAGGAAAGTCGATTGTCTTTTCTTACTGCTTTATGATATGTGTTTACTAACAAAAGCAATATATATATATATATATATATATATATATATATATATTTCTTATGAAAATTTTAATTCAGAATCAAAGTTAAATTGAAGAAATGATAGTTCTCTGTTGAGGAATATTTGTGAAAAAAAGTTATGTGTAAAATGCTAAAATTTGGTTGATTTGTTATGTTGCGAAGTTTATTTTTGATGTTGTGTTATCAATTAGCCAAATGTACATTTTTTTTAAATTTTTTTTTAACCTTTTATATACTTTTGTTAAAATTTCATCATGTATAATATTTGCAAAAAAACTTTTTTCTGAAGATATTCTTTTACTACTTTGTAATTAAAGTTAAATTCAATTTTTAATTGTCCAAGTAAAATTAATATAATTTTCCTGGTTTTTTTTTATTTTTAGATATTTGTTTTAGTAATTGTCATTTTTATATTTTTTGTTTTCTTTTTAGATATTTGTTTTAGTAATTGTCATTTTTATATTTTTTGTTTTCTTTTTATGCATGTAATTGTCAATAAATTTCTGATAAATATTTCATTACAATAATTAATGTCTTTTTGAAAATTTTAATATAATTATTTGTGCATGTACTTTTGCTTTAACCAGTCAAAGTATCATTTGTATTTTCTCTGCAACTGTTTTATTATTATTGATACCAAATTTTAAAATAAAACAAAAATGACTGATTTTCTATTTAATTATCAGTTTTCTTAGATTTCAAATAAAACAAATATCTTGTGCTACAAATTAAATGCAATTAAAATTAACATCGATTTTAATTATTAAATCGGAAGTATTTGATTAAAAAACTATTGCTAAAGGAAAAAATAAGCAATATTAAAAGATACAATTTATACTTCTCAAATTTTACTTTAAATGATTCAGTTAAAATTTGACAGAAAAATAAATTATATTTTAGTCTTTTAACCATATAAATTTTTATTACATATTGCATATTAATTATTTAAACATGAATTTGTGCTGCATTTTTTTTTTTTTTTTTTTTATAAATTAAGACTGTCTTTTGCTTATTGAAAGCAAAATTTCTTCTTGGTTAAGAAATTAATTTTTTTATAATGTATATTTGTGATAGAATTAATAATATTTAGATATAATTTTAATTGTTCTTACTGTCAAATTGTATTCACATTAAAACTGATAGTAAATTTTTTTACCTCTTTAGATGGCTTAATTGTTGCGAATGATTTGGACAATAAAAGATGTTATATGCTTGTTCACCAAGCAAAGCGCCTCAACAGTCCGTGTCTTATGATTACAAATAATGATGCTGCAAATTTCCCAAATATTAAGATAAAGGAGGTGAGTGTGCAGCTTAAATGACAATCTGTTTTCCTCTAGCTTTTTTCAATAATTTATTTTCTAATTAATCTTTTATAACACAAGATGCACAACCTGTTATGTGTAGTAATTCGTATTTGTATTATTTTAAAAGAAACGAGGTGGTAGCATTATTTGCCAGTACCTACCAATAAAACATTATTTGTAGGTATAATATGTCCATAGAAAGCTTTTGTCAGACTACTTAAATTAAGAAATGATAGTCATGGTCAGTATTTAGAAGGGGGATTACTTGGTTTCATATATATTATTACCATCTCATCTGAACCTTTAACTCATAAATTTGATTAATTGTATAATAATACCTGCAAAAAAATTATTATTTGCTGTTGATCTTTAATTTTCCCCATTATTTCATTAATTTTTTAGAAGACTTCTAAGTAAAATTCTGTAAGGTACCTTTTTGTTGTTCAGTTTATATTCAAACAGTTCTGTTACTAATGTTTTTACAAATATTTATATAATTTCTAAAAGTTTAGTATGCAGATGTATTTTTGAATATTATTTGCAAATAATTAACCTTAGGTTGAAATTTTATTTGCAGGTACTATATATTTTATTCAGTTTAATTTCTCTCCTTTAGAAGCTAATTGAGATCCTCAAAATAAATATTTATAATTTTTAAAATGTATGACATTTGTTGGTATTGGGGAATGGGAGGAAATAATTGCATAGGTTATTTGAAATAAATCTAAAAGTTAACTAGATATGGAAAATAAATAAATAAAAAATACAACCAAATAAAATATTGAATTTTAGGAAATAGTTTTAAAAATAACTAATAAAAATTCAAATTTCTGTTTAAAGTGATTATTGTGAGGAAGGGAAGAAAAAAAAATTAAGTAACCAAATCTACAGATTAAGATTGAACCCATAATATTTATGTCAGAAAGTGAACGGTTAAGATGATTATGCTACTCAAATGTGATGTGGAATGATATGATATTATTTAGTTCTCTTCTTTTGACTCTCTCGATTGTTAAAATTTTTGAAGGCTGTTAACTGAATATTTTCACTGTTTCATCTTTGGGGTTATGAGTTTCGAATGTCATCTTTAATTTCCAAAAAAAGATTTAAAAAATTTCTTAAGACATCTTTTGGGCTAATTGCATTGGCTAAGCTTGAAAATTTGATATTGATATTTGTTGATTACCTAACTTTATTATTAAAAGATTGACGATATTTTCAGCAAATTAAATCAAATGAATTGAAAATCAACACTCAAACAAAATTAAATTGAAACCATAAGTAATGCATATTTTCAAAGAGATACTGAATATTTTCACATTACCATTTCTTTTTATAATATCTTATAAAATCTCAAATACAAAAGATTTTTTTTTATAGAAACAATATTTAATCTTAAAAAAACTGAAAGTGATAATTTATAAGTACCTACAATTCATTGCTTCTTTTTTAAAAATTTCATTCAATTTACTTAAAATAATTTAATACCTAAAATTTTAAACATCAAAAGATAGAATTTTACATAGAAATGTGAATGAAACATTTACTGTTCTTATTTTTAAAACATTAATTGATAAATTAAGTTCAAAATTAATTTGATTTCTTTTTACATTCCTTATTCAATCAATTAAAAAACTGTTGTTTACATTTGATTTGTATGTATTATAAGTTACCCAAGATATTTATTCTTCCTTCGTTATTTTATTGCTTTTAGACTTTTATTAGCGAAAATGTTAAAATGAGAACAGGAAATAAAGCAATAAAGATGTATGATGCAGTTACACTAAGTCCTTAGAATTGCATAAAAATATTATCCTTTAAAAAAATGAGGATAAATATACTTAGGAAGTCTTGGATAGTGCACATAAAAGTATAATAGTATAAAAGTATTCTCAGATATATTATGGAAGTTTGTATGCATATAATTTGAAATATAATGTTTTGTAACTATTTTATAAATGATTGCTTAGGTACCACTATTATGTTTAAAAAAAAATCTGCTTCTCAATGCAAGTTTCTATTGCTTTTTTTTATTATTATTATTCTGATTTTTTTATAAATCTGGCATAATGTTTTTCAAAACATTTTTAATGGCATTAATTTTATTTATATTAACTTGTTTTAGGGCGAAAAGCTTGTTAATCTGAAGTTTGATAGAATCTTATGTGATGTTCCCTGCAGGTTGGTGTTTTGTTTATAATTTTGTACATCTTTTTTAATAAATATATAATATAAGCACACAATCTTTCCCCCCCCCATATCTTCTTTCTACTCACAGATAAAAAGAAAAGTAAAACAAACACACATCTTTATTAAATTTTTTTTACAAAATTTGCTTTCCTTTATAGTCATTTATTTTACTAATATTGTGTTAATGTGACATTTTTAGTGGTGATGGAACACTTCGTAAAACGGCTGAAATTTGGAACAAGTGGAATGCAGCTAATGGCAATAATCTGCATGGGTAAGCTCTCTGTTTTTCTTATTTGATAGCATCTTTTAATTTAGCTTTTAATTAGTCCAGTTTTAAGTTTTACCATATTGCTTCTTCAATGAAACTTTTTTGAATTTCTTGAACTTTTATAAAAAAAATTGATACATAGGTTACAGTTACGTATATTGAGACGTGGCTTGGAGCTTCTTTCTGATGGGGGCCGAATTGTGTATTCCACATGTTCATTGAATCCTGTTGAAAATGAAGCTGTCATTGCAACTATGCTTCAAGAAGCTAAAGGTTACTTTTTTATATATTAAATTGTTATAATGTATTGATTTTGTTTTGTTTATGGCTTTTGAAATTTTTTTCATGATTGAAAGACTATTGATCTGCATAATTTAGCTTAATTTATTTGCTTTAACATCTCATTTTAAAATATACAAGAGGGATATTTTTGTATAACTCTTATAATATTGAGTCATGGTCAAATGGTAAGAACAATCCCTAAAATGATACTTTTTAAAACTGTCATGCCTCTAAGTTGCATCACTGTCATCTGTCACAGCAGGAGAATATTTGATCTTTGAGAAATTTAACATGCATGGAAATTTTCAATAGAATTGGTTGTGAAATCCATGACTCTGTTTATAATAAAGATTCTGGCCTATTTGACTCTTTCATTCAACCTCAATTTTTGAAGGTTCTATATATCCATATTCTTTGAAAAATATACATTTGTTTCAATATAATGTGAAAGTTTATTTTGTTAGAAATGTTAAATGAAATGAATTGAATTGAATTACACCATTAATTTTTTTAATAAATAGTCAAACATATAATTGTATAGAGAAATTTATTCAGTTTTGAAGCAACATTAGGAAAAAAAGGCGGGGGGGGGAGAACCTTTGCCGATTCATTATTAAAAAGTTAATTAAATAAATCAGGTAAAACATGTAAAGTAATAATAACATAATTCATTTCATTTATTTTTATGTATCTCGTGCTGTTCCAATTGCTGAATTTTTTTATTAGATTCTCCATTTTAATCAACTCTTTCTTCAATTGTGTTGAAAATAATATTCATTAAACTATTAAGCTTTATATAAGCATATAAATTCTCCCAAAAGATATCAAACATTCACAGTTCATTAGAATGGTGTTTTATATGCTTATGAATATTGATATTTCATTACAATTTTTTTAAAATCAAATTTACATTCTATTCTTAACATATTCATATATAGGATTTTTTGGATTCAAAATATGACTTATTTCTCAGAAAATTAACAGTCTAAACATAGTGAAAGAGCTGCTTCTTTAAAGTTATTGGAGCTTAGTCAAAGTATTATATTTCAATAATATTTTATAGTATATGGTTGGATATCCTACAGCATTCATATTAGCTCTTAAGTGCTGAGACATTATTGTTTTTTCAAATTCAGTACTGTCTATAAGGTTTCTTTCTACAAATTCTATGTTATCTAATCACTTTATTTGCTTGAGGCTGAGACTAAGAACACAATTTAGACATTTTCTTAGGGAGGTGGCAATCATGAACAGAGAGTTTATTATTTTAATTCTACCTTCTCTCTTTTCAGCATAAGTGACTAATATTTATTTATTTATTCTTCCTTTAAGGATCAGTGGAGCTGCTTGATGTTAGGTCATCTTTACCTGGTTTGAAGTCTAAGCCAGGACTTTATCATTGGAAAGTTACTAATAAAGAATTGGAAGCATTTGAAAAATTTGAAGAAGTGCCTGAAAAAAATCTGACTCATATACGTCCTCATATGTTCCCTCCATCTGCAGAAGTAGCCAAAGAATTGCATTTAGAGCATTGGTAATTTTTGCGTACAATAATGATGAGTGTGTGTTTGTGTATGTCTGTGTGTTGATATTCTTTAGGCTAAACCATTTGACTTCAAGCTAACAGATAAGTTACATATATATTTTGGAGGATGGAAATGTATACCTCTGAATGATTACTTTTGAAATTTTAATTATAATTTAAATTAAAAATTAAGCAAAATTTTGGCATTTTTCTTTAATAAATTTTAAAAGTATTACAGTTCAAAAATAATTTCTACATTATCATAAAATTCAAAAAAATTATTTTTCCAGCAATTTTTTACTATTTTTTTTTCTTCATTAGTATCCAATTTTTTCCTATATAATTTTTCTTTCTATACTGAATAAATTTTTAAAAAACATTTTAAACATGTTTAAACATAAGAATATACTGATAAATGAGAATTCTTAATAGATATTAAACCTATCACGAACTAAATTGTCAAGTATAATAATATTGATAATAAAGAATTCTGGAAGAACTCCAAAGTTATTAGTGAATATTAATATTAAAGTTGAAGATATGTTTTTGGTTTTGTTTTGCAACCTGAATTACTATCAATATTAATAAAAAAAATGATGAAATTAAACTTCTGTTCCTTAACATAAATCAATATTGTCGAAACAGATTTCAGAATATATGTTTATTTTATTTTGAGAAGAATCTATGAAACAATTTAAAGGTATTATTTAAAGCATGATATTAACAGGAAGAAAAATGCAAAATTATATTGCTAAAAAGCTAGAAATAGCAAAGTGTGTCCATTTTTTATATTTTTTAATGAATGTTTGGAGAGTTGATTTAAAATAGGAAAAATGCATTGTAAAATCAACAAAACAGCATGAATTAAAATGAAGTTTAGAAAAATTTTGATATAGATGAATTTTGAATTTATTTTTCTTATGAATATTGTTGGTTAAAAATATTTTGCTAAAAAATATAAACCTTTAAGACCAAATAAAACTTTAATGAAAACTTTTATCAATTATTAATCCCAACAGATCATTTAGTTGTGAAAAGTGAAATGCTGAAATGTATTTCTCTCTGATAAAAATACTTTTTATTAATATTTTTTCATATTTTTAAAACGATATTTTACTGATAATTAACTGTTTTATTTATTTTTGTATTAAAATGTGCAATATATAAAAAACACACACGCATTTACATTGAACACATATAAGGAATTTGCGATTATTTGTCAACCAATTCATAGGGAGGGAAGTACAGCTATTGTGAGTCAAATGACTGGAGTACCAGAAGGTAGAAGACTGTCTTAGCTCTTTCACCTGCAGATTTTAGCTGGGCATAGTGGAATGGCCTTCATGCCTTGGGTGACCCTACCAGGAGCAAGCTCCTGACCTACTTCACCCATTCTGCCCAGGGACACCCTCCCGCCACAATGAGGAAATCTGCAGGACTTTGGAAGGTCTGGGGTAGAGAATTGGGGAGCTGACACAACTACCCTTAGAGCTAGCTATCATCAGACCTTTACTTGAATATGGATTCCCAATTTATTTCTGTGCCTCCTATTTGAACTTGAAGAAACTTGAACGGGTACAACTGAGTACAGCTCGTATAATAACTGGTCTGAAACAAAGTTGCCCCTCAGATATTGTCCTTTATGAAGCCGACTTGAAACCTCTCCATGTTAGAAGACATGCTAACCGTATCAAATACTACAACAAACTCTCCAGTTATGGCATTCAAAACAACACCTCAAAATACCTAAATAATTGGACTAACCTCCAGAGACTCAAGAAAAATAGTCCCTTTAGTCAAGTCTTGTCTCAGAATGCAATTCCTAAAAATTTAGAGCCACATTCTCTTCATTCCTGTATGAATCCAACTGAAGAACTTACCAGGGTTCATTTTCATTTCAACCTTCTTGCTCTCATTAATAAAGAGGAAAATGTATCGGAACACTTTAGACAATTGGCCTTGGAAGTCATTAATAAAATCCCTAAATGTGATATTAAATTGAATACTGATGGCAGCAAAATCGACAATTTTGCTGGTAGCGGCATCTATATTGTAACTCCTTAGACTAGTTTTTCTCTATGCCACCAAAATCCAGACTTCTGTTCCGTTTTTAGAAGTGAACTATTAGCAGTCAATAAGAGACTTAAAACCATTCTACACAAAAATAATTATAAGAACCTTTGGATTTTTACTGTTAGCCGCAGAGCAATGGAACACCTTGACAATTGGGCCTATGTAGGAGATAAAGCAAGTTTGTCTATTCTTCGGAAGTTGAAGCTGATTTCACTCCAACATGATATTCATCTTCAGTGGATCCCATCTTATGTGGATCTACTTGGTAACGAAATAGCAGACAGGCTTGCAAAGAAAGAAAGCAGCCTAGCGACTTCATCTTCTGCTGGGCTGACATATTTAGAACTGTTCTCTCAGGCGAAATCCCTAAATAAGAAAAATTGCATGGTACCCCCTACTCATGATTGGTATAGAGTCAATAAATCGGGCCAGTCCTTAATTCTTCCCTGTGATAGAAAAACCAACACTTGCCTATTGCACCTTGCCAGTGGCCAGCTTAAATGTCTTTTCTTTTCTCAGTGAAAAATCTTACCCTCTTTATCTGAAATGCCGCCAACATCGAGTCTCTGCTGAAAATATTCTAAACTGTTTAGGACTTCTTAGGGGAGAAATTTATTCTTCTCCTTTCCTCGTTTTTACTTTCTTCTTGTGAACAGATTTTTGGATTTGGTCTAAATCAGGCCAGGGAGATGAGCAACAACAGCAACAAGGAATTTGCATTAATATCTCATTTTATTTTTATTTGCATTAGCATTTAATCTTTCTGATGCTTTATAATATGATCTTTTTTTAGTGTCTTAGGGAATAGTCATTTATTAGTTTTGAATATTATGTAGATTCTTACTTAGAGTATTATCCATTGCAGTAATTCTCAAGATATAATTTCAAAACAACATGTAAAATTTTTTTTTGATTATGATCCTAGAATCCAAACTCACCTTTTGTTAAAAAAATTTTACTAGCATTTCTTTTGTACCTTTATTGTACGCAGCTTGATAAAGAAGAATGAAAAGCATTTTTTTGTTTACTTATAATTATTCTTGTTGATAACAAAACAAAAAATATCTATTTTGGAAAGACTTCCTGTTTAACTAAGTTTGTATTTCTTATTTCAAAGTGAAAAATACTGATGTTTCATAAAAAATGACTATGGAACAAGCAGTATTTAAATTTAGTTTTGTTGTAATCTATAATTAATTGTTACAAATTTTCTACTAATTTATATCTATGCATTATTATTGTAAACCCGACTAAATTTGCCTACGAAATATATTTCATGACAAAAAACATGTAATGTAAGCATATTAAAATTTTAGATAATCATATATTTTTGCTATTAGTAAACTAATACTAAGCACACTTAATATTAATATAACTAATTTCTTTATGTTGATGATTAGTCGATAAAGCATTTGGTGACATTAATTTTTTATTAAAATTCAAAATAATACGCAATAAAAATGTTAGAAACTTATTTTTTATATGTGCTTTGTTTATATGCAACATTCATATTTTTTTAGTATACGAATTTTACCACATCATCAAGATACTGGTGGATTCTTTGTTGCTGTCCTCCAGAAAAATTCAAAACTACCTTGGTTAAAAGATACAGGTATTTTTTCACATAGATCTCTATATTTGTATTGTTGTATTAGAAAGAGAGAAAAGAAATCTTTAATTATTTATTTATTTATTTTTTCAGATAATACTGAAGAAAATTCAAATCGGTATGTATAGTTTGTATGAAATTTCATTCGTCACCAATTAGCATGTAGACATCACTTTGTAAAGTAGTAAAAAAATCATTATTATTTGTGTGAAATTTTATTGTAATTCTATTTTGATTCACATTATGTTATTTATTGTAATTCTATTTAGTTTAGTACATTAATTAAATGTAAGTCTTCTTTTAATATTTTTAAGATTAGAAATTTAACTAATCCATGAATTTAAAAATTCATAGTTTTAGTAATATTTTTTTATATTAATAAGCTTTTGATATTCTATTTTTAATCTGAGACTAAAAATTTTGGCTTTTTGAAAAATTGCAAAATGCAGAAAATGAAAAAAATTATAATACTGTGATTTAAAAAAAAATTTTTTTTTAATGAAAGTATTGTACAAATTGCATTGATATATTCTTACAAGAAAAAGAATTACCAACTTAACGATAAAAGACTTCCATACTGTTTATATATTAAAAATTAAACTTACAAATAAACCTGATTTTTTTTATTATAATGATAAAGGCTGAGGCCATTTTTATTATTATATTAGAAAATTTATTATGTTTAAAAATGGAGAACAGAAAAAAGAATGTATGTTGAACAAAGTAAAAATCTGTGATTTTAGTGTGAAGATTATGTAGTAGAAGAATTAAATATACTTAAAATATTATATATCATTTCTTCATAAACATCTAAACTCATTCATAATAGTTAAATACAAGGAAGCCATCTTCCTTGAATGTTTAATTGAAGGTAATTGTAATGTATCAGACCATGAAAAAAAAATATTCTGTGAGGTTAAAGTTTAAATGAGTTGTAAATTCTTTTTTAAAAGAAATTGTCAACCGTATTTTAATTAATAAATCCGTATTTTTAATATCTAAAGTGAAGTACTAATTATTGTTTAGTAATGACAAAATGTTAATTTAGAATTAAATTGAAGTATAAATGGCAAATATTTTTTCTGACAAAAAAAGTTAATTTTATATGATTGATTGGCATTTTATAATTTCTTATACCATTAGTAAATTAATATTCATTAAGATTACAAAGTTACAATATTTTCTCGGCATTAATTTTATCCGATTTATGCTATTTGTATTTTAAAGTTAGCATTATGTTCATTAGAAGTAAGGAAAAAAAAAAAAATTGTTAAAATTCAGCTATACACATAATGTTGCTATAAAAAAAAATTTGGATTTCTCAAAAATATTTATATAATCTTTAAATAAATTACTTTGTAACCTGAAAGGAGGTTATTTTGAGTAAATATGTTAAACTTTTTGAATACTTCTTAACTGAATTGAAACAGTTTGCTGTTCAAATTAGTTTTCTTTATTATTATTTCTTTCTGATTATATTTTAATTCATTATAAATGTTCCAGAAGTCCTCCACCAAAAAAGAGAAAAATATGGGGTTACAAAGAAGATCCATTTGTATTTTTAGAAGATACAGATGAACTCTGGCCTGAAATGAAGTAATTTCATCTTTATCTTACATTCAATAATTAATTTTTCAAAATTTGAATTTTTACTAGTTTTAAATCATTAGACAAATTTCCAATTTCATTTCATTTGTGAAAATGTGGGTATTGGATAATAAAGAATATTATTTTGTTAAATTCTGATATGAGACCTGATTCCATGTAAGAATTGTTATGCATATGGGTGTAGTGTATAGTAAGTTTTTTGGAGTTAAACATTCTTTGGTTCCAAAATTTTTTTAAACTCACAAAAATTAATAAAATTTATAATTTGAAGCTTGTCTCAGAACTAAGTACATAAACTTTTTTTAATACAATGGCTATATATGTATATTTTAATTATTTATATAAATGCAGAAGTATAAACAATGTAAAATTTTATAAAATGCTTTAATTGAATTAAAAAAAAATTTAAATTTTTTCTCTGTGCAGAAAATATATAAATATCCAGAAAGCAATTACTGATTTTAATTGATAGTTAAGAAGTGATATTCAACTCAAATACTGACAATCAAATGAATAAGGTTTAAAATTATGCAGATTACAAAATTTCATAGTTTAATATTTCAAACTTTAAATTATACATTATTAATAACATTCGTCTATGATTGTTACTATGACACTTTCAACTTTATATTAAAAAATAGTTTTTTTATATTAAAAAATGTTATAAAAAAGAGTTATAAGAAGTTTATTTTCCTCGTAATGCTTGGTATCTTTTTCTGTCAGTGAAGTGATACCAAGTTAAAACATTGGAGCATCAAGGTCATTGGACATTAAAAGGTCTTTCTGCCGAAATCTAACCTGTATTCTTTTATAGGTGAAAAAATTGTCCCCACTAAGTGCTTCCTAATATAGAAACCATTTGATATGCCAATTTTCAAGTATTTTTAAATCTGGTTACCAAATATTTATAAAATCAAAACACTCTAATTCTGCTAAAACTGAGCAGCAGTAGTAAAAATCAACATTTGAACCATATTGAATTTATTGTAGCTCATATTTAGATATAATTTTATAGCTACGAGGAAAATTCAAAGAATACAAAGAAAATATTTCTTTCAAGAATTTAAAATCTTCAAATTTGGTTCATTTTCAATACTAAGCTTTAAATTTTTTTTATGCTACTTGACTGGTGTCAGTTAATAATGAAAGTTGACGTTTGTTATTAATAATTAAAGTTTTAAGTATTAAGCTATGAAATGTTTATTTAAAATTTTGTTACACAGGCTTTGATATAGCAATAATAAAAATAGTTATATTATTATTATATATTTAATATAAAATTTCATATATGTTTTATTGAATAATACATATTGAATCCAGTCATTATTTATATTATTTTAAGAATATTTATTCAAAAGTATGCTGATATCATTTCTTGATATACTGTATAAAGATCAATTTCATTTGTTTGATGATTCATTTTTCAGTAATTTTAGTAATTTAGAATTAGAAACATTAATCTTTTAACAATTTTCTCCCTATAGACAATTTTATAAATTGAGTGATTTTCCTACATCTCAGCTTTTGAGTCGAAATAAGGAAGGTAAAAAGAGGAATATTTATTTTACTTCGGAACTAGTAAAAAATATAATTCAAGAAAATAAAGATAATGTGAAGGTAATTATTTTGAATTATTAACGCATGCATTTGTGCACAATTTTAATCAGGACATTTAATGAAAATACTGCTTTTTTTTAGATAATTAATACTGGTGTTCGTATATTTTGCCGAAGTGAAAATAAAGACACAACTTGTAAATATCGTCTTACGCAAGAGGTATTTACTATGAATAGTTTTACTTTGAAGCTAAGAAATTATTACTTTCAAAACTTTTTTACTAATATTTTTTTTAATTAAAATTTTGTTTGGATACGAACATTTATGGTGTGTAATAATATAAAATTTGTATTACTCATGTTTTTTTAAATACCTATATGTTATGATTTTGTTATTTGTTTTGAAACAACCGTTAGATTTTTTTTTTTTTTTTTTTTTTTTTTCATATCTTGAATAAAATGTTTTTCCAACTGGGCAGCATTTCTGGAAATTTTTGCAGTCCATGTTTTGAATTTCATTTATTTGTAGTTACAATGAATTCTTATGTATACAACTTGCCAATATTTTCTGCATGTAACTAACTTTTAATTTTTCATTAGGGATATAGCGGTTACTGATCATATATATATATATATATATACTTGTTTTCTTTTCCAGCTTTGTTTTAAAAGTCATTTTGTTGGAAATTTAAATTTAGCTCTCTAAATGAATAATAGTTTTTAAAACTATATTAATTTGAAATAAATAAATTTGTGGAAATTAAGATTTTTATTTTAAAAAAAGATACAATCCATTTTTAAATCATCTCTATTATATTCAGAATTGCAATATTTCACTTAAATAATTTTTAGAATTAATTCATTTCTTAAAAACAAAATCAAAGTTTTCTCTAATTGTTAATGTAACATTAAATTTGTTATATGTATTATAAATGTTTACAAAATAATTTGGTTTGATGAAAAATGCCAATAAAATCAATTTGTGCTGACTTAATGAATATCAATTGCAGCATGCTGTTTTTGTGCAGATTGTGTTACATTAAAATGAAATTACTTATATAGATGTAATTGCACGTTGATTCATGAAATTATTTTCTACATAATATGTGTTTATTGAGAAATGATAAAACAAAATATGAATCAAATTTTTAATAAAATTTCTACATCTTCTCTCAGTTACTTTGGGATAACTCTTTTTTAACTCAGTTTTGGGGATAACTTTTATTTCCTTGTTAGTTCCCTCCTTCTGATTTCAATATAATACTTTTCATTGTTTTAGTTATTGGATTCATTCTTGGATGCATTGTGACAATTTTGAAATAAACGTTTTATGTATTCAATACTACTATTGTATAATTAAAATAGAGATAGATGAATTGAGTCTAAAATGTTTTCATTCTTGTTTTGGATTATAATTAAATTTTTAAAAACTTATGTAGTCTTTTTAAAAATTTATTTAATAAAATGATTTTTGGTCATATCTAATTGCTTTTTTTTTTATCATTAAGTTAACAGTGTTCTTTTTATCGTTGTAGGGTATATCAACAATCCTTCCTTTTATGAGTGAACGAAAGATGGACATTAAAGTTGATGATTTGATTGTTTTACTGACTAATGAGTACCCAGCACATACACTCTTCACAGAAGAAACACAGAAAAAATTAGCTGAAACAAGTAAGTTGAATGATATTAATATGATAAATCTTCATATTTAATAGATAATTTCTGTTATTAAAAAGGTTATAAACTTTTAATAGTATTTAAAATGTCCAAAAAAAATGTGTTAAACATCAAATTCTTCTTGACCATTTAAATGAAATAAATTCATGATACTAAATTCTCCATTTTTAAATATTTAAATTAAAGAATTTTTGTCTAGTCAGCTATAATAAATTTAATTAGATAATTGCTTTTGAATTACTAAAAAATTTTTTGTAGATTATCTGCCACTTATTGGAACTTTTTTGGCATTTTCCCTCTAAAATGTGCTTAATAAATATATGATTTTGATTATCGAAATACCTATTTATATATGACTGTATGTGCAAGTTTAGCAAAATCTTTGGATTAATCATTATGCATATCTATGTTGATATGATGACTATCGAGAGTTAAATAAAATACCATGATTCCTTTTCTACTCATTTTCTTTTGTATAGTATATATTACCTGGCTTAGATTTCAAATGGTTTTAGGAACTAACAAAAACTAAGAAATATATGCTGTAAAATATGCACAACTACAT
Organism: Argiope bruennichi; assembly: GCF_947563725.1. Taxonomy (NCBI): domain Eukaryota; kingdom Metazoa; phylum Arthropoda; class Arachnida; order Araneae; family Araneidae; genus Argiope; species Argiope bruennichi. The sequence goes on from NC_079160.1 coordinate 76,595,753, forward strand.
TAAAAAAATTTTGTATTTTTGATATTTTACATAATTAAATGTGCAGTTAGTGCAAACATAATGTTCAGTGTTGTTAGAAAAATAAAAAATAATCTCTTCAGAACATAAAATATTCTTAATAGCAATAAAGTAATATAATGGATTTTCTTTGTTTCTTTTTAGAATCTGGTTGCCTTGTTCTATGTTATACTGGAAATGAAGGGTAAATATTACTGTTTTAAAGCATTCTCATTTATGTTATATTATATTTAAGGAGAATATTGTTTTTGTTGTTATTTCTGCACCTCCATGAAACCAAAGATGTCTAAAAAATACAAAAACAATAGGAGATCCCTTAAAATCTCAAAAATCGAATATAGCTCTCTTGTTTCTAAAGGTATAAAATTTCGTAATTTATTGTATTGTTCAAATTAAGAAATTCTTTTATTAATTTCATGTTTTGTGACACTAAAGCGATATCTAGCTGTAGAAAAGACTCTTGTACCTTTTGATTGATTATCAATATTTTTCATTGGCTTCTTATATAAGCTTACAATTCTGTTGTGATTACTGATCTTAATTCAGCTTAGTGTTGTATATATTATAAATGAGAAAATGAATTTTATTCACATAAAATTAAAATTATTTTTGATTAAATTTCTAGTTTTTGTACTTAAAAAAAGTTATTTACAAGAGTTGTAATTTTTAAAATGTTAGTGCCTCTTAAAATATATTCATTAAATATATTAATGCACAAAAAATCTTCATTAAAATTTATAATTAAAAAAAATTATCTTTACTTTTAGAATTCACTCTTTTTCTTAATCTTTTAATTTGTGGTCATTATTTGATTTCAATATCTGTGAGCATAGTTTTTATCAAAAATTATCTGTGGTAATCTTGACCTCTGATTTAATCAAAAGAACAGCACATCATGGCAAAGATACAACTTATTACTGTTTCATAATTAAATTTCTGTAGCTCATTTTTGCTTAGAAATGGAGAAATCAAAGTTGTCTGAATATGCGAGTAATAGTCTGTCTCTATATACAATAATGTTTTTTTTTTTATATTTATTTTCTAAACAATTTATCCATAATTTATTTATTCCATTTTTATACAATATAGTCATACGATAATTAAAAAAAAAATTTAATGCTTCAGACATCATTTTAAATGGAGAATACAACTAAGGAAAAGAGTTTTAATTATGTACTAATCTTAATATTACTGTGAGGCAATAAGCTCAGCATGAGATAAATCCAGAGAACACTATTTTGAAAGGAACATCAGCTGATTTAAAAACAAATTAGAATTTTTATCAGTTATGAAAGCCCATTTGTTCTGCTTTTAATTCTTCAAATCATGGCTTTTCATTTTATATATGTTTAGCTTTAATTATTTGTGCATTAGCTTAAAATTTATATGGATAAAAAGATTATTCATTTTTTTAAAGTTGAAAATCATTAGTTCAAAATAATTGAGCAGTTGACAAATTAATCATATTATTTTATTATTATTTAAATAATAAATATATTGATAGGCTGTCTTGATATTCCTTTACAATAAAAAGATATGTTTTATATGGTAGCTTCACTGAATGAAACCAGATTTATCTGAAATTTCACTATGATGAAGAATCACTCATTCAAATGCATTCAGCCCCTCTAGTGATTGAAATGTTTAAATTATAAAATTTGCCTATAAAGTGATTTTAAAAATGATTTCAATAAAATTAATGATTATATGGACGTAATTATTTTTTTCCCCTTTTCTAGAGCTGAGGATGAATTTAAAATAGAGCTTTGTGGATGGAAAGGAAATCAAACTCTGAGATGTTATATCCCAAAAGTTGGAAGAGCTCATTATTTAAGGATATGTGGATACGATGTTTCACAGTTTGGTAAGAATTTATGTCCTTTATTAAGATAAAGATTTTATATAATATAGACTATCATATATTTTACTGTTAGGGATCTTTTTTTAAGTGATTTTATTTGTTTTTCATGTACTGAAAACAAATATAATATTAGTTTTTACCCATCACTTCTTATTTGTAAGATATGAGATTTGGCTTATTTATATTAATATATTAAATTGAGCTCAGTATGTAAGTATTAAATCAAATATTTTCCTTAATAAATTTTGCACTATTTTAATTAAACCTAAACTAGCTTAATTGTAAATTAAAAAAAATCAAATAAAGGGAAATGTTATTTTGTATCATTTTTGTTTGATAGTTTTAAATAAACTTTGTTAGCTTAAACTTTTCACAGTATTTAATGGTATACTCACATCATATGAGTATTTCTTCAGCCATGATGCTTGTCCTCCACTTTTTTTTTTCCCAGTACTGGTAAAATCATCTATTTTTTCAGAGAAATGTTCTAAATCCTTGTGGTGGTGCAAAAAGAATATATGATTTGAGGAGTATCAAATTTTTCTGCTCTTATTTGAGGCATATTTACTCTTTTGTATACAAAATATTGTAATTGATCTAAAATTCAAGATTTTAATGAATATCCATATTTTAGACTTCCCTCAGTTCGAAAAACACATTTTTGGCTTTGTCTATCTGTTTGCGACATAGATATGCCAAAATGCTTTGAGCTTGATAGATCAAATTTGGCATATGATCTTTAAGCCAAATTTATAAATTTTTATCAAAATTTGAGTGAAATTCATTCACAGGAAGTTTGCCCAAGTACAAGAGATCTCAATAACTGCAAAAAACTAGATACAGAGACTTAGCATCTAAAATATGAACCAAATCAGTCTGTACTTTCACATGCATGTGGGCACAATAATTCATACATGAAACGATTTAAATCAGTGAAATTTGGCGATTACAACTATCAAATTTTAGTTATGTCTTCAAAATACATATTTATCCTAAAAATATATATTTTAACTATTGTTCACCAATTCTATGCAAGACATTTGTGGCTTTATCCAAGGTCTGCAATTTTTTGCAGGCGGGGATAAAAATTTTATTGGAGAGTGTACAAAAAATTTAAGGGATAACTTAAATTTTTTGTACACTCTCTTTGTAAACAAGCCCACTGGCTTGTTTTATGTTTGCAAAGTCTGTCTTCTCTAAAGATTTACAAATGACATTACTTTTTACAGTGACCATATTCTTTGATATTGACCAATTTTTTCTTATCTGTTGGTACTTAGCTCTGCTGTTTCACATGATAGCAGAGCTAAATACCAACAGCAGAGATATTTTGTATTGCTTACTTGCCTATCAAGAATTTAACATTTCTGAATTGCTCGCTAATATTCATTAAAGTTATATATATATATATGATAAATGAAGCTTTCATGTATCATTATCATTTCATTTATCATTTATCATTATTTTTTCATTAAATCCTTCTGACTGAAATTTGAGAAGTAGAATTAACAGAGAAAAACTGAAAGTAGCACACCAAATATAGATAAAATCATTTAAATAACAGACATCAAAACACTTTTCGTCTGTGGAATGTAAAAAATATTGAGGAAATTAATTTTTTTTTTTCAGCAAATGCTCATTAAGAAGAAATTTTTTTCACATATTTTTAATATTACATATATAAGTAACTTTTTGAAAATAAATAAGTTTTATAATATTGTCAGATTTGTGACATGGCATTTTGATATCTAATACAGTTTTTTAAAAATCAGCTTCAGAAGCTATCAGCTTCTCCAAATAAAATTCCTTAATATTTTTTATGGAATAAAGTGAATATCTTTAAATCAACCTTTTAGTATTTAATGTAAGAGGCAATATCCTGGATGTACATAAAACAAAAGTTTAAATTGTATTCATATTATATAAATAATTTAGTATTATATAAATTAGTAATAAGAGCTGTACTTTAATATATTAGCTAGTCTTCAATATATCACTGTAAAAAAAAATGCTGCTGAATCAGAATACATCTTGGAGAGCAGAGAAATGCAAAAGGGTTACATATAAAAACTACGAATGAAAATTAAATTCAATAATAAAATGTTATTTTTTAAATAATCTTTCTTTGTAAAAAAATTAAAGCAAGAAGTAATTCTCATGCCCTCTTCCTCCACCTCATCAATACAAGACCTCTCATGTCGCACTTTCTAAGGTGTTAAGGTAACAGTTCATATCTTTACATCAATAATCAACTTGCTGAATTGTAAAAATCCTCTAAATTGTTAAATTTTACTTACAAATTGAAATTATCATGCTTAAAATTTTAAAAAGCATGGCTGTGTATACGTTTCAAATTAAACAAATTTCCTATTTTTAAGAAATATGGGTAAAGTTTATTGCTATTCTTTTATCTAGAAATGAGAGAGAAAAAGAAATTCAAAATAAAAGATGAAAATGAAGATGGCACAGTAGAGGAAGATGATACAGAAATGCCAGTTGAAGATCAAGACACTGCAGCTGACATGTCTGATAAGGTAAATGAGCTAGGCATTAATGGAGCTTCAATCAAAACCACAAATGAAGAGTTGACTGTAAAAAGTTGATTATTGTATGCAATATGCACGTGAAAAAAATATATTTATTTTATAAAAAAAAATATTTATTTCCTGTTCCTTTAAACATAAAAATAAAATGATCTACATATGTACAAACTAGACAGGTGAGAAAACTAAAACACCAGTATAAACTCTAAATTTGAAATACTTCCTTAGAAACAATAAATTCTCCTAGATATTCTAAACAAATGAGATTATTAATATATATACCATATTCCTTTACTCTAAATATAAGCTTTAAAATAATTTCACTAGTAGTTCTTATAATATAAATTTGTTTTCAATCTTTAAAAAGTTTTGCTGAATCAAATGATTCATTCAGCATTTGAAATTTCTTCATGTGTAGATATCTCAAAAGTTAAATATTAATTCTATTACAGCTCCATTGTTATACTTCCAGGTTTACCCTTTTTTCCTAGTTGTGGAAATGTTGACTTGCCTGAAAAAAAAATTATAATTCAATTATTTCAAAAATAAATTGTAGAAAAACTTACAAACTTGAAATAACAAGTATTATGCATGAAACATTTACCTGCACTTTTTTTGTGGTAAACTAGTAATGTAATATTTGATTGAAAAATACCGAATTCATTATTATTTTAGAAGCAAATTTATCAACTGTGGAAATAAAAACATTAATTGATAATGGGATATGGGTATATTCTCAGTTTAAAAACGTTTCATTAACTGTTATTGGGAAAAGCCAAAGGTAGCCTTTCAAGAAAAAGATTTTATTTTCTTCGATACAGTGCAGATCAATTTGTGTAATTAGATTTCTCTAAATTTATAATATCAAATGATAAGGAATGAAATATACTGAAGTCAATTGTTAGTATAATATTAAAAAAAATCTTATAATAACTATCATGCTGAGTGAAAAATAAATTAATGGCACAGAATGAATATGATATGAAAATATATAGTAAGTAAAAATATATCACAATTTTTAAATACATGCAGATAATTTATATCATGGTGTGCATATAAATAATTGCGACTACAGTATGCATTTGTATATGTATATAATATGAGTGTCCACTGTAATTGCAGCTGTACAGCTAATTTCCAAACGTTTAGAGATAAGTACTGGACAGAAAAATTCTTATGAATAATTGCTTTTTGTACCTTCAGTAATCAATTCACTGCTGCAGAAGTTACAAAATCTAAATTTTTACATTGACTACCGGGGAGCGGTTGTATTTAGTGAAATATTGACACACTAATATTTTAAACAGATATAATTTTACTCTTCTGTATCTAAAACTGATGAAGTAATGATGCTTTGAATAGTATTATTTTAGACTATTTCAATAGCAACCTAAATGAAGATTCATTCCATTTTAGTCGTTGAAGAATGAAATGTTTTTGTCACAAGAGTATTTTACCTAATATAGGTAACAGTATCAGAAAATAGTATAAAAATTTGAATTTCATATTTTTTTTTTGTTATACATTACAACAAAGTTATACATAATTAAAAAAGAATTTTTCCAATAGTAAATGTATATCTACCTTTAATGGCCCTATTTTTATTTTATTTTATTTATTTATTTATTTTTTTGCTGAGCCTAGATTAAAATGAATACCTAGTATGTGATCATCAAATGCTGCAATAATAAAAGTAAGATTTATGGACTTAATTTAGAAATAATATCCAACAATCTTTGAATAAATGAATAAAGTGAATTTTATGTAATGAGCAGATGTTGCTTTGATACAGTCATAACCATTCAATTATTCTTAGGAAAAAGTTATCTCCTTATAGTCTCTTTAAGAAGTCTTGTATATATTTGACAGATAATGCAGTTTATAACAAAGTGAATAAGCCAAGATAATGATATCACAACCAACCAACCATTTCTGAATGATAAAAACACTATGACAGCATAGATGAGAACTGTAGGAGGCATGCCCTGTCATTATAGTCTGTGTATTTTCTGTATGCGGTTCAAGATCACATTTTCTACTTCATTACTGATTGTCTGCCTTGCAATGTTGAGGCAGATAACAGTGTCATTCTTTTTTTTTTTTTACATGGCTGGTAAGGTATTCTGAAACATGCTGGTGTGGAAAAAAAACACGCTTTGTCAAAACCATAGCAACAGAGAAGGAGAAAGTGTGAAGAGTAGGGAAAATGAGTGTCATTGAAATGCCTACAGAAATTACACAGACTATAGTAGGGGTTAACTAATCCTACGCCATTCTTGTACCTAAAACGGTAGCGAGAACTAATCATCATACCAGAAACGTCCATCTCTTATTATGTAGTATTTTGAATATTTAGCATAAAGCTAACTTATATAATGTATACAGCTTCAGTGGTGAAAACTAACATCATAAATATAAATATTACAAAATAAGCAATTGCTTTATTAAATAAATGGAAGCAGAGCTATTGCTGCATTTTAAAACAATTCTTTAATGATCAAAGATAGACTAACACACGTTTAAATATTTTTCAAGCTTATCAGTTATTTTTCTGATAATTTACATTAAATTGATCTGTGTATATATAAACCAAAATTTGTATCCAAAGTAAAGCATAATTCAATATACATTTACAAAATATTTATCACAAGAATTTCCAAAACATCTTACTTGGAGGTGGGTTCATTTTGGAAGCTAAATACACAAAGGGTTCTATCAATGTTCTTCTATCCAAAGCTGAAACTTCATATAATTTCACTAGAAAAATAAAACAATTATGAATTCTCAAAGAAAAAAAAAGTTATATAGTTAAAATTTTTGAAGTTGACTATATAAAATGAAATTAAAATCAGTACTATCCTATGAATACTAACCTTTTTCTTTCTGTGCCCAAGCCTGAGCTAATACTGTATCAACTTGTCGTTCATTTTGCAAATCCATTTTATTTCCTAATACTATAATTGGCACCTGTAAAAAGTGAATATTTAATTTTTTTTTTCTTTGATGTGTTGGATTCATAGTTAAAATGTTATTTTCTTAGTTTTAAAATTTTGAAATAATTTATAAATACTTCATTGGAATAGCAAAATAATCATATGCAATAAATAAAGTGATAAAAAATAATGAATAATAGTCATACCTCTTTCTTTTCCTTTATTTTATCATAGTCCTTTTTAACCTGATCCAATAATGAAAATGATTCTCTGCTATTTATTGCATATACTAGTATCACTCCCTGGAAAATTTATTATAATTAAAATAATGCACAAATATTGGCTAATTCATATGTATATATATATATAAAATATAGAACACAAAGAAAAATTCAGTATTTAGAACAAATTCTTTGTAATAATATCTTTCAGTAATTACATCCATACAATATGAAAGTAATTGAAACATTTTATTGCAATCGCCACTTCCTCAATTGCTATACATATACTTAAAATGAATTACAAGTCATATTTAGGGAGATTCAGCATATAAACACCAAGCAAAAACACATTTTATTGCAGTGGAGATTGTAATAAGTTATTTTTAACATGTTCAATAAAAAAAGAAATCAGTAATCTCGGAAAAAAAATAAAGCCACTTAGAGCAACAAGAAAATGCAGATTTTAGAAGGAATTAATTAACAATTTCAGATATTGAATCTAAAAGAAAATAATGGGAAAGATAGAAATCAAATTGAATAATTTTGTTTATTTGGATCACTGTTTAATTTTATAGCAAGATGTGAGTTAAACTGGAAAATGTCTTGTAATTTTAAACTGTCGTCAGATGACAAAAACAATAGCTAGCTTTCTAAATATATATTAAATACTCAAGATTTTAACACAACAACTCTAATACTGAAGATACGACTAAGTAATCACTAATCAAAAATGATGTTTTAAGTGACCTAGTTTCAAAAAAGAATTTATCGAACAATACATTATAATAAAGCGATTAGCAAGTAAAAATGAAAAATTATTATTCATGGGAAAATTACATAGTAAATGGCAAAATGTTATAACTGAAATATTTAACTAAGCACTAATTAAAAAAAATTTAAAATGGTCATCTAATAATTAAATTAACAATATTTTGTAAACTTATGACAGTTTATACTAATGTGAATTTCACATTTTTACTAACAAGGGAAGAGAATGAAGTTGAAAATTCAGTTAGGGATGGAATTTAGTATAATGGTAGTATACATATAGAATGTTCCTTAACGAAATATTAAAGCGCAATGGCCAGTCAATTTCGAGAAAATGGCACTCAAACTTTCTGCATACTTTATATACTAATAATGTACCGTCGCTGCCGAATAGCGTAGTGGTTACGGGATTGGCCTAGCATTCAGAAGACCCTAATTCGGTCCTACCTAACATTTTTTGCTTTTATTTATTTCAAATTAATTTAACAATTTCCAAATAGTTTTAATTAGCATGTTTAACATGTTCTCCTAAATTCTTGCATTAAAATTCAATTTTTAGAAGAAAAATAATTATATGAATGCATTTTTTAGATATTCAGAATTACTTAAATTAAATTGTTAATTTAAAGCTGGTTTCAATTAATATGGTACCCATTTTTATATGGAAAAAGTAAATGTATTTTCTCATAATACATAAATTATAAATTATTTTTTAAAAGAAAAATAATTATATTCATGTATATTGTTCTTGAATTATAACTATAATTTAATTTTCAAGTGTTAAAATAATTATACATCTAATTTTAACTATAAAATATCTCAAAATAACTATTTTTATCTTAAAATCATTAAAAGATTTAAAATTTTGAATTTTAATAAAGATAAATTATTTATTATTATGCAACAAAGCTGTATTTATATAGGGAACTAAACAGAGCAGCTGAAATAAATAAAATTATATTGTCAAACATTCAAAATGGTAACAATCAAAAATAAAAAAATAAAAAGCAAATATTAAGTTATGCAATGCATAGGCGGATGGTTCAAAATTTGTAGTAACATATGATATGCTTTGTGCGCTGTCTGATTATCTGAAAAAAAACTAATATTTTTTTAAAGTAAATGAAATTTTTTTTTCTTATCGATTCCTTTAACGTATAAATCTCATGTGGATAATCCTTATTTATGAATCGTGCAAGATGTCAAAATATATCTAACTTGTATGAAATACTTTTACAATATTTACGTTTCTTGTATGTAATAAAAAAATTAATGAAATATTTTTATGATGTCAGTAATTTAATTAACATTTATCATTATTTAAGTTATATATGTAATTATTTGTCCTGTTTAGAAATAAAATTATAATTCAAGTATTAAGTCAATGAATATTTATTTTCAAAACATTCGTTTTTGATTGATAAAAAAGTTACATATTCTGTAAGTCTGTAATTTTATTTAAATTTTTTAAAAGAAAAACACGTTTATATCTTTAATTTTTTTTAAAAGAATTATAATTCAGGTATTAAGTGATTTATTTTTCTGTATAAAGATTAGTATCATATTAATTGAAGCCATCTTTAAAATGTTAATTTAATTTAAGAATTTTGAATATTTAAAAAAAACTGTATCTATATTTATAATTATTTTTTTTCCCTCTAAAAATTAAGTTTTAATCCAAAAATTAGGAGAAAAAATACTTACTTTTGAATAAAAAAAATTAAAAAAACATGTTAATTAAAGCAGTTTGTAAATTCTTAAATTAATTTGAAATAAATTAGTGGGGAAAAAAAGCAAAAAATGCTAGCCCAGGTTCGAACCCGGGTCACCAGAATGCTATACCAATGCTTTAACCACTATACTATTCATGCTTCGGTAATGGCAACACATTATTAGTATATAAGCTATGCAGAAAGCTTGTGAGCTATTTTCTTGAAATTGACTGGTTATTGCACTTTAATATTTTCGAGAATGAACATTCTAAATGTATACTACCATTATACTAAATCCCATTCCAAAATGAATTGTGAACCTCATGCCCTCTCCTTGTAAGAGTGAAACTTATAAAATCAATCATGAAATTTCTGATATGCTATAATGATAAAACTCCTTTAATGCAACAAGAACTATTACTAAAAGGTTGGAACTATAAATAAATCACAAAAAAGAAGAAAATGTACATATTACTGTTTATTTAAAGTGTATTAAATTAATGTTTTTACTCCACACACACAGAAAATTTATTTTATGTAAATTTCAAAACATTGTAACATAATAAATGTTTTTGTGTATCAAATACTCAGCTGGTCAAAAAGTGACAAATGCAGTAAAAATTTTTTGTTTAATTATATGTAATAGTTTATATTATAAGTAAATATCAACCAAATACATCAATTTTCACCATTGAATTATTTATATAGCTTGACAAAGAAAAGGATGTATTATAGGCTGCATAATGTATCTACATTAACTATGTTGGACCTCTAATTGTAACTCCAAATAAGAGCACGAAAACTTACATAACACTTTTTTTTTAATGTAAGAAAAAAATATGAGAGAAAATCATCTTCGCTCAAAACATTTTTTATTTATAATTAACTGATGCTTCATTTTTTTTCAAAAAAATCTATTATTCAATTATAGACCATGGAAATTTTTATAACTAAAAATGGGTTGGATTTAGAAAAAAAAAAAAGATTTGTGTAAAATTTTTAGAAATTAATTTAAATCTTCATATTTTCATAAAACTACACAAATAGTTGAAATATGATGTTATTATCATCTTAATTTCATATAAAATCACATACCTTACATAAAATAAACTAGTAGTTTATTTTACAATTATTTTAAATGTGAACATCCAGAATTAAGAATTGCATTACATAGATATAACACAGGATAGGAACAAAAAAGCTACATAAAATAATGAATTTTAACAAAAATAAAGAATAAGTAAAATAAGAATGATTAATTAAACAATAAAATGAATAATATATACAAAAAGTTATTAATCTCAAGAATGATCAAAGCTGAAATCTGCATTTCCACAGATATATCATGTTTGATTATAGAACAAAGTTTATTTCTTAAAGAATTTAATAAAATCAAATTAATGAATTTAGAATATTTTTTACTTCTGGACATGAACTAGAAATCTGATATACAAAAATAAAATATGCAATCTTTTATTAGGCACCTTTATATCAAATTAATATTATTAATGATATTTCGTAATGCCAATATTAATAAAAAATTTTAGTCTGTCATAGCATTTTATTAATATTTCATACTTTGTTTAAATAAAATATCATATTACTTTGTACAAATTTTAAAAGTAATGATACTTACCTCAGCATATGTCATATATGTTTTCAAAAAATCAGTGGACTGACCAGGCACCTTTAGAAAAAATAAAATAAAATAAAAAATATAAATAGTTTTAAATCCTGTATTTATTGTAAAGTTTATATATTAAACTAACAAACCTTTGATTCAAGATATTTTTTTCATTTGAAAATCAATCAATCAATTACAACATTCATTACATTATTTCAAAAAGAAATAAAAATACAATTTTTAAGTTAAATTAAAAATTGCGATTTCTGATAATAAAAGTGAAAAATATAAATCTACAACAGTTTTAAATTTGTTTATGAAACACTATAACTGATATTAATTTTCATTAACTTTTCCTCACATTAATTTATGAAAAGATAAATTATTTTCATAGTTTTAACAAATAAGAGGAAACACACACACACATATATAAAGTAATACTTTGTTTCATAGATTCCTTTTTATGTATATATATATAAACTAAAAAATTTTAAAAGTAGAAAACAACTGACATTCATGTACAAATATATAATTAGAAATCAAACAGCTTTCACAAATATTTACTATTGCTACAATATTTAATACCAGTTTTTCAACAAATGACTTTAATGGCAAAAATTTTAATGTTGCAATTAGAAGGGAGGAAAAAAAAAAAAAAAAAAAAAAAAAAAAAACGATTTCAAGAATTATGAGCCACATTGAAATTGCAACTTGCAGGTTTAATGTAATATAACCTGTGTATATACATATACATAAATATACATATGTAATAAAATATACATAAAGTAACAAGTAACATAACATTTACTTAAAGTATACACATATAATAAATATTTCTTTACCATTTCAATAAGCAACAGATTCCTTAAAATGATGAAATTCATTATATACATTGAATAAAAATGTGAAGTTGCATCATATAATAATTATACAGTAGTTAACTTTCATATCCACTCTCTACAAACAATCAAAAGGCAGAAATGTCATTAAAGCATCCATATAATGAAAGAGAGGAAGTCTGTAGATTTAAATGCAGTTCATTGATTCATTATGTTTAGAAAGGAACACAAAAATTGTGATTTAATGGAATGTTTCCAGTCAAAACAAATGAAGAAAAATAAAATGAAGTTAGAAGCAATTTTCTAAGAAAAAGGTTTACGAAATTTCCCTCTTCTATATGCTAATAAAACCTTCATATTGCTGACACAGTGAAGATGGAAATAAGTGTTTCTCTTTAAGACAGAAGCATGATTGGGTGAATACATCAGCCTTTTATTTAATGGTGAAATCTGAATTCACCTATATTACACTTATCCTGAGAAAGGGAAGAGGAATCAATTCTAACTCTTCCACTGAACTTGCACTTATTCTGTTTGAGAATCTGAAGTACAAAGCGTTTTATCACCAGAAACTTGAAAATGTAAGGAGCTGATTTTTTTAAATCTTTTCTGGAATAATTATTTCTATTCTCTTTGATAGCTTAATATACAAAGACTGATAACTGGAGTTGAGTTGACAGTAGATTTACTTAAAAAAAATGTAATCTTTGAAATAAAAGTAATTTTTTATGCCCTGATAGTCAGTTCAAAGTTCAACATTTTGCAGTAAAAGAAATTTTATAAAAATCATCATATTATGAAAATCACAATTTTTTAATACGTTATTTAAAATGAATTGATGACCATTTTGAAAAATAAATAAATAAATAAAGTATTTATTTTTAAATTTTTTTATTTAAGTCAAAAACATTACTTTTTTTACTGATTTTGATTTAAAAAGTCTAAAAATAAATAGGATGCAGCTATAAATTTACCAGAAATTTTAATATTAAATATCTTTACTATAAAAAGTACATAAAACATTTGAAATTTCCTCAGTGCAATATCAGTTTTTCTATACAATGGTTTTCATATTAATTAATTTCATTTTTAAAAAAAATTATTTTATCAAAACATGCAAAAAGATAAAGCTTGCAGGGATCAAAACATGGTATCAGCAGAAAACCTATTAGGATATTGAAAAACTTTACTAAAATTTCTTTTAAAATTTTGAATCCAGCAAAATTTCAATTCCTATTAATTTGTAGAATACACACTGGGAAAGTAGGTGCATAGACAACAGAATATTCTTAGAGAAAAATAAAAGAACACCAGAACTTATAGATAAGAATATGAACATCATCCAACAAAGAAAATATGTACCCATCAGGAAGAAATAATTTTTTAAACAACTTTAAGAAAGATAATAGTACATTGTAATCCACTTTCAAGAGCAGTTATTCTAGTTAGATGTCTTATTCATAAACAGCAGATTTTAATTGACAATGGCGTATAGAATTTAGATTATCTTTTAAAAAAACACTTTCATTTCATAATTTATCTGTAATAATGATCAACAATAAATAATTTCCTTTGCATTTTTTTCAGAAAATTTATTTTTTATAATGAAGTTTCAAAACATATAACTATCCCATTATATTTTGTAGAGCAAATATATGGGAAATTTGGAGAATTTGCATTTCATAACAATTATTTTATTCAACAGTCTTCTGTAGAAGGAAATATCCAAAAGGAAAAAATGTTTGGTTGGAGTAAGCAAACGTTGAATGAACAGAGAAGTTCCCATATTTTAAATCTTTAATTCACTCAGCATTTTTTTTTTTTTTATAAAGAATCTCAATAAAGTCCAGCTCTGGAATGTCCTTGGCCAAAAAAATTTAACAAAAGCAAAGTGGTCTAAATTAAAATGCAAAGCAGTTCTAAAAAGATATTCAGAAATACATATTTTTGTAAAAATGATTAATCATTCAGGAATATAAATAGAATTACCTTTATTTACAATTCTGTTCTTAATGGTTTTTTTTTTTTTTTTCATTTATGACAATTTTTGACTTCTTCCAATTTCTAATAGAGAAAGAAAAATCTGTGTGAGTGTGTTTGCATGCATTTTACAGACCATATTGACCTAGAGCTACCAAGCTTGATACACATATATTTTTTTAGAGTAAGAATGTGCAACTTGCAGTAATTTTTTTAGAATTTTGAATAAATTTTAATTAATTAAAAATTAAATAAAAAATTTGATTTTTTAATTAATTTTTTTCCTTTGTTGAGTATGTTCCAATATAAGGCATGCTTTTAATAAAATTTTTGAATATTATGGTAATTACAGCTAAAATTTAACTTTAGAAATAAGCAACGATGAATTAATTTTTTTTATGTTTGCACATTTTAAAACACTTTTATTCAATTGTTCCTTTACTAGATGCTTTTTTTTACTTACTATAGCATGCTAAATTCTTTTAAATATTAATTCAGTTAATTTTCATTGAATAATCTTCTGGTTTACTTCAAGAAATACATTTTGCAGAGCGTATGAACTTCAGAAATAAACATTTTTTTTCTTTCTGTTTTGATATTTTTTTATAAATGGCTTTGATTCAGCAAACGTGTTATTAGATTAATTGAAGTTTCCTCACTTACTTTTTCAAATTAAAATACACATTTTATATGAGAAGATAGAAAATTAAGAAGGCACAGAGTATTAGTAATAAGTTACATGCAAAAGATTTAATTAAAATTTTATGGGACCAATAATTTTGGCAAACCAGCTGGTTGTCACAGGCAAATAGTATGTATATAAAACACATCTCATTAAGAAGTCTATTATTTGATTTGATTTTCTAATTAACTGTGTAACATTTACAGCACCAAGTTTAAAAATAGCATAACTTGAAACATAATTAGCTATTCACTGTCAAAAATATTTTATATTTATAAAAACACAATAAATGAAGATGTAAAAGAGAGAGAGAGAGAAAATAAAAGAATACTTACAGTTCCTGCAGTGTCATAAAACCTAAGTTTTTCTTTTACTCCTCTATCTGTATTAACAAGAGCACAATAGATGTCCTCAATGGTTGGGTACTGTAAAATAAACAATCATATGAAAAAGCAAGATGGAAGAAACTGCACAACAATCAAATTTCACATAAAATTTGATATATGTTTTAAATCCATATAAGGATTAATTATATTTTTAAGCCATGTTCTTTGTGCTATGGAAACATACATATTTATGTTTTTAATTAATTTATATTTTTATTCCAAGTCGTAATCCTAATTAGGTATTGTAGAGAACTAACAAAGTCCTTAACTTCCTTGCGGAGCTTTTTGTTTCTTTTATATCAGACTCGCTTTTATAAGCAATAATGTTATATATATACAATATTTTTTGGAGTTGTGTGGTCGAATGGAAGAAACTTATGGAATTTTAAAACTTTGATTTATTTCACCATGGAAGGCATAATTTATGTACAAAGAATAAGTGGTAAGAAATATGTCAATCTGCATTGTGATACAAGAGCAGAGTAGACCAAAATTTTTCCTTTCAGTTATTTTACAATGAGATTTTGACAAGGACTTTTTGACACCTGTAGATTTAGAATAGGAAAATTTAGGTATCTTTAGAAATGTTGCAAGCATTAAGGATTTTTATCCTTTCCCTCAAAATGTGTGAAAATGCTGAGACTAGCAGTTTTATAGAGCGTGTGTAACATTAATTAAATAAAAAGTAAGAAACGGATCAAGAAATAAGAAAACATTTTAGAACGAAGTTAATATGGTTAAATTAAGACAAAAATTAGGAAATTAATTAAGATTTAAATTAGACTTAAAAATATTAATACATATATATATACAATGCTTAAACGATTTCACATATTACAAAATTTATTTCTTTATTTTTCTTTTTGTTGCAGTAATTAAATGCAACATTTTCTAATTACCCAAAATTTTACTTTACAACATTTTCAATATGAAAATTTAATTATCTCTATTAAAACAGAGAAGGAAAATTATTTATAGAATAATTATCCTCATTCACGAATATTTTTTCCACAAATTCTCTATTAAAAGAAAAAAATAAAAGCTTTTTTATTAAATTAAAAAAAATTACCGCATAGCATGGAAAATTTCCATATATAACTTGTTCCAATATTGAAGTTTTTCCACTGCTCCGATAACCACAAATTAATACTTTGCTAGTTTTTCCAGGCACAGAAGAGCGCAGCATTTTTAATTACTTGCTTCACTCAAAATAATTTTAAATTTCAAAAAATTCTAAAGAAGCCGAATGAAATCCCCATTTTAAATACCAGAGGCGTAAACAGAAACCAGATTGTTTATTTACAAATCTTGACGTACACCTGTCAATTACATTGACAGTCACAGTTACAATGCATAACTGAATAAATTAACTTAAATGGGATTAATAGTAGAGATGCATAATCCACGATTTTTTGAATAACAAATAATATTGCTATTGTTATTTTTAAATATGCGTTCCAAATATCTGTTATTTCAATCATATTATTAATTAAAAATTATTACTTAATATTAAATATAAAATTTATTAATTGTAATTAATACTAAATTTACTAATTTAATTAACGCGTGATTGAATTAATTTATCTGTTTCAGCTTACTTCTTAAATTTTTTTCTCAAAACTATTTATTTAATTTATTTATTAGAGTGAACCATTTTCTGGAAAAGATGAGTTAAAAATATATGCCATTTCTTTAAAATGTTTACTTTAGACCTATATTCTACCAATAGATGGCGCCAGCAGTAAACAGAGTACAGGTAATCAAAGTCAATCATGTCACGCGCAATTAAAAATGATCTATATGGAATAGCGCATCATCAAATACGAATATCGGTCACTCCCTTAAAGTGGAGCGGTGACTTCGCACTTTCCGGTGAAATCACCGCTTCGATAAGTTTCAGTGATATGCAATTCAATGATACGATACGGTAATTCCAATAACCGGTCCGTTCACTTTTCAATCCAACCACAGATTTCTTTCGAGAGCTTCCATTGGACAGATCGTATCGATTGTTACTTTCCAGTAAAGTCACCGCTCCGGCAAATTTCAGTGATATCGTATTGATTGTTACTTTCTATCGTGATCCAAAACCTATAATCGAAATATCATCAGTAAGATCGTATCAAGGATTTGAATCACACCCCTCTTTGAAAAGTATTGATCATTTGTATTTGTGACTTTTTGACATTGGTTACGTAATAACCACTCTGAAAATATTCGTAATCCATAATTGATAGATTTAACAAATTATAGATAAATGGAAATTTATCACATTTAAAAGATTTCAAAGTATAAAAGATAATAAAACTGTTCAAGATTCAAATAAGCTGCCCTCAAGGCTTAAAGTGGCACACATTTCTAAAGAATTTTTGATAAAAATTGAAAGATAAAAGAAATTGTTTATTTTGTAATCAAAAGAAAAGTTTATTTTAGAAATTAAAATTTTTTCATTTAATTAGCTTTCATATCTATTATTTGCATTGTAGAATATCTTATTTCAAGGAAATTAAAGTGAAATCACTGTTCTTTCAGTTATTTAAGAAGATTTCAAAAGTGATAATTATTTTCATATTATATGAACAAATATCACATTTTTGTTTTATAAACTAGGTTTCATCCTTTCAAAAATATTTTGAAAGAAATGAAATCAATTGTATTTTACTGAGTATCGAGGTCGCTGGTATAAGCCAAGGAAAGTGTATTCCCTCGACTTTCTCGAACACTAACACAATATGGCATGTTTCGTGTTTCATAGTATATTGAAACTGACCAAATATATGTATTTTAAGTGCCATTCTTTCCACCTGTTGTGTCCACATTTTGATAGATATTTACAATTCTGGTGAGAAAGCATAAATCGGGATGCATTTCAATGAACGAGAAACGTTTGCCTTATTCAGTGCGTTTTCATACTTCACAGATATGCAAGTGTAATAGTCAATAGATAATCAATTAGTTGAGGGGTCTGATCAAAAATTTCATTACGATTACGATTCCAATAACAAAACAATATATTAACTTTCATTCATCGTGTTATATAGGCATCTGTTTATTGTGTTTATATAGTTATGCACGGAGGAATAGACAAACTTCCTGCTGACGGATTTCATCTAAAGGCTGATTAAATTTTAAAATTTTGCAGAAAAAATGCATACCAAACTTCATGCGTCTAGCTCATTACGCTTTTAAGTTGAGTGTTCATAAACCATTAGAAAGACAGACATAATAACAAAAGTAGTTTTTGGAGTTCAGGGGACCTGAATCAAAATCTCGTGGTTAATTTATGACAAACGCGACATTTTCTCTTTGCGCATGCAATAATGGAAAAAAAAAAACAAAAAAAAAAAGTTAACGAAACCGAAGCATCTGCCTTTTGTATCACTATTTTAGTTAGAATAATTTAATATAGTGCATAAAAATTATTTATGAAAACAGCGAAAGAATTACATTTATTAAAGCACTAATGTGATGTTTTCAATAAATTTGAAATTAATTTTGGTTGAATTTTTTGACTAACCATGTTATACAACCCACTTTAATTACTTTAATAAAAATTCTTTTTTTCGTTGAGTACAAAAATTTCCAAGAAATCTTTCTAAATTTGAAAAGGTTTGAAATTTACTTTCAAACCTTATTTTTCTTCAATTAAAAAAATTACCCAATGTTTCATAATTTGTGATTGGGCAATTAATCTTTTGAGCATGAGGGACAAATTTGTAAGAAACATTATATTCAAACTACTTACTTGACAATACTCGGTGATTTATCAGAGTCAATATTGGTAGAAAATTCAATACTTTCATTTAAATAGAAATTCCAGAATTTTGTCCTTAAAAAGCAATGGGTTTAGTATGATGTCAACATCTTCAGACAATTATTGATGCTTTCACTTGTTACTACTATTTTTTTTCTGGTCTGCAAGTACAGGATTCTTCAAATTAAATTTCACCAACTCAGAAGACTGTCTGACTTTCTATTGGTTCAGCTTATACAACATTTGAATAACATGAATTTATTAAATACACTGGTCATTTATTAAATAAAAAAAACATACAAATATTTGAAAGAGTAAATTAAAAAACTAAAACAAAAAGACACAGAGTATTCACAGTAAAGCAGATTTTTTAAAGAGGATCCATCACCAAAAGTCACATGGAGTGAGTTGAGGTTGACGAATAGCGGTCACTTTTTCAGCAATGAAAGTTTGTTATCACAGATGTGGAACAACTTATTTTAGGAAATAGATGCAACATTTTGCATGAAAATTGTGCCCTAGATGTATCAAAGCTTTTGAAGTTCTGAGATCTCAAAATTTATCAACACGTCATTATATCATTGCACAACAAAGGAACTGGCTTTAATTTCTTCAGAAACATAAATTTTCCGAGGTTTTTACAGAGCTCTCCATCCTTTTTTATTTTTCAACACAAAATGTGAGAGATAAAAAAGAACATATTACTTGAATCTTTTAAGTACAAAGTTTATTTGATTTTTCTTATATATTTTTTTCCGAATTCTTGCAATATTATTTTTTATTAAACAGTTGGCCCATTCTTTTATATGTATATATATCGGGTGTCCCATAAATTTGTAAATACTTTAAAAATTCATAAAAATTGAAGGACTGGGTATATTTGAATGCGGTTTGCGAAACTATTATTCTCATGAAGGGGGATTTTTTTTGATACAGAAAAAAAAATAATTCAAAAATTTGTCAATAGAGGGCGCTGCACACAAGCAAATCAGTGGAAATATGCAAATTAAAGTCTTATGAAAGGCAGAGTGAGTGATTGACACATCATTTCTAAAGGTTTGCATAAGGTTTGTATTAATATGTTGACACTGGTGGATAAAGCACTATTGGTAAAGTTGTTTTATGTCAGCAACGAATCGGCGGCTGAAGCCTTACGAAAGTTTAGGACCCAGAAAAAATTGAAGAAAGGTTCAGGTCCGATCACTCCTGCTGGACTTGTTTCCCTAGTACGCCGTTTCGAAGAAACTGGAAGTTTGTGTCATCGGCCACGCAGTGGTGCATCTCATTTAACAACAGTCCGTACCCCCGATGTCTCTTCGCAAATGGACACGCTAAGGGAACAGTAACAGTCTACAAGTGCAGTCAGTAGCGCACGAGAAGTGGCACGAATAACTGGTATACCAAAGACTTCGGTGTACCGTATCCTTCATGGTGTATTGCAATTGTACCCATACAAATTGTAATCGCTACATCAGCTCTTACCAAATGATACAGCTAAGAGATTGGAATTCTCACATTGGGCTTTGGCGAAAATTGAAGATGATTCGCGATGGCTGCTGAAAATATTGTGGACAGATGAGGCTCATTTTGCTTCGCATGGAGCAGTTTATACCCATAACTGTAGAATATGGGCACATGAGAATCCACATGCTTACACTGAGAAGCCCCTGCATTCACCACGGGTTACTGTTTGGTGTGGTTTCACTGCATCCATTATTGTAGGCCCTTTTTTCTTTGAAAAGCCCTTTAAAAAAGCAGGATGGAAGACATGTTCAGTTAATGGAACAAGTTACTTGGAAATGTTATAGAAGGAAGTGATACCGTCCTTATTGGAACACGATGTCCCTTGACGCAATGACATTCATGCAAGACGGGGCACCTCCTCACATCGACACCGAAGTGAAAGGCATTTTTGAGAAGAACTTTTACTGAAGAAAGGATAATCAGCCGTCACTTTACACATGAATGGCCTCCACGCTCACCAGATTTAATTAACACCCCTTGATTTTTGGCTATGGGGTTACCTTAAGTATCGGGTGTACCGCCATAGGCCAACTTCGTTAGTGAAGCTAAAGAAAGCCATTCGCCACGAAATCTCATGCATTCATCCGGATATTCTGTATGATGCAGTTACCAGTGTTGTCTCCCGCTTCCAAACTGTTATTTGTGGTGATGGCGGACACATAGAACAAGTACTGCAGTACTGGTGTTATACGCATGTAAACAATTGCTTGCATGCAAATAAAAGTATTTTTCCCGTAGAATTGTATGTTTTGTTTGTGTTTAGCGCCCTCTATCGACACATTTGTGAACAGTTTCGCAAACCGCATTAAAATATACTCATTCCTTCAATTTTTATGAATTTTCAAAATATTTACAAATTTATGGGACACCCGGTATATATATATATATATATAATTTTGTATCTTTTGGAGTAGTAGAAAGTATTCTGCAACCCTCTGAGTTGTTAAAGTTTAATTTGAGCAGTTATATATATTTTTTAATTTGGAATTAATATGATCACTATGAGTTTTATTTTTATGCAACTGGATTAATTCACCTGGCACATGTCACTATATAAATCACTAAAGTAATATCTAATTGTGTTTTTTTTTTATTCTGCGTTCCGATAAAAATTCTTTTCTTGTTCTGTGATATGCCATAAGGATTCTTATAATAATAAGGATATACTATAAGGATTCTAAAGCATCATTTTCTTTACAATAAAAATTTTCACGCTTCTATTGTTTTGAAATTTCGGGGATTTCATATGTATCTTTTATTTTTTAATAATTAAGAGTAATGTCTATTTATCATTTATATATTATTCCATATTTCATGTTTCTGATACTATCAATCAATTTGGCAATGAAAACATATGTAAAAAGATAACGTGATTATGCTTATAGGCTGTAAATTTATTAACTGTGAACTGCGTCATACGCATGCATAATGATAATACCTTCAAAACCTATACATGCTAAACCGTTTGACAAAGAATTACAAAATTCAGTAAGCACTGATTTCGAGAAGAGTAGACATTTTTTTTAATGAGGTAGTCCAGAATTTTAGATAAAATTTTAATTAAAAGTGTTCAAAATTTTAAAGTTTTTTAATAGTTTCATATGACCAATTGTTCAAAAGGCATTATTATACGACTTTAAAAAAATTAAGCATTTCAGCGATGCATATTTCTTAAATTTTTTTTCACTTGTCGTTGACAAGCCCACTGAGGATATCAACGATTTTAAGCCGAGCTAGGTCTCTTGTCTTTTAAGTAGCGCCATCTAGAGCCAAGAGTACGACTTAGCTATTCATGCGTCACATTTGCTTACTCAAGCCCTTTTTACAAAGGGGCACATTCACATACCTCACAGATAGAACACAGAAGCACAAACACCATGCCCGAACCAGGACTCGAACCCGGGACGCCCAGATCACTGTCCCAGGACGCCGGCATCCTTTTTATTGTTTTAGTTATCGGATTTATACTAGAGTACATTTTGATGATTTTAAATACATATTTTTTTTGTGTGTACGTTGTTGTTGCTATATAGTTAAGAACAATTGTAAAAATAAAATAAACGAATCAAGCTTGAAACATGATGATACAATGGTGTTTTATGCTGAGTTTGAGTTTGTTTGAGGTTTTATGGCGCAAGAGCCATAATGTTGATTATACTGCGCCAAAAAATGGGTAAAATTATATCATTTAAAACAGTAATCGAAGAGAATATGAGAAGCTAAAAAGTAAACAAGATTTAAATCAATGGATAAAACTTTATGGACTTTAAAAAAGCAAAAATTTGGACATGAGGAGTCTTATCAAGCAGGAAAGATAATGAAGGGCAAGACTTTTGAAAAAACTGTAAACGCTGAGCATTGAAATTTGGGCATTCTGACAAAATATGTTGAACAGACATTTGACAATGGCATCGCGAACACCGTAGTGGTTGTTCACCTAACAACAAATGAATATGGGTGAATCGAGTGTGTCCAATTCGTAATCGTGTTAAGACAGTATCCGCTTTTCTGTTCGCTAATGAGGGCCAGGGTTGCACATGGGATTTGATAACATGAAGTTTGTTGTTTGTCTCCAGGTCCCACTGTCTTTGCCAATTAGAATATAGAAGCTTTTTAATATGTTTCTTTATGTCGTTCACAGGAATATTAGTAGCTATTGAAGTAGTCGCCAATTTGGCAGCCTTATCTGCCTCTTCGTTGCCCAAAATTCCAACATGGGATGGTACCCAACAGAATAAAATACTGTAACTACGAGAAGTAAGTTTATCAAAAGTATCTAAGATTTTTAAAAGCAAAGGATGAGGATTACATGATTTTAGAGAATTTAAAACACTCAGAGAATTCGTATAGATGATAAAGTTTTTATCCCGGCTATTAATGTGTTTTATGCTGAAGATCCAAATCTATTTAAAAAAATGAAGAGTTTTAAAGTTTATCCAAGCTTTAGCGACGTGTTCCTTCATTTTGTAATTTAATTTCCATGCCATCAAGGAAACAGGTGGTTACATTGAAAACCTTTTATCTTCCCAATTGAATTTTAAATTTAAAATGTGTTTTTTACTTTCTCGTATAAGTAGTATTGAGAAAAAAAAAAAAAAAAAAGGAAAGAAAAAAAGAGTAACTTTCAAAAAATCGAAAAGGATATTTTGACGCATCTCCACGTTTATACCTTCCTAAATTCGAAAAACACATTTTTCGGAAGTGTCTGTGACAAACGCTTTGAACTAGAGGGTTGAAATTTGGTATACGGTTTTTAAACTAAACTTGCAGATTTCTATCAAGTTTTGAGTAAAATCTGTTCTGAGGAATTCCGGCTGTATGAATATAAATGAACACGATAATTACAAAACAAAGAGAGCTAGATGGATGAAATTCGTTAACAGATTTAACATCTATCATGTAAACCTCTTTCAAATTTTGAGCAAAATACAACAAGGGATTGACCGTCTGTCGGTCTGTACTTTCAGTAACATGTAAACGCGATAATTTAAAAATGTAACGACTTATATACATCTGGTATAGAATTTTGTGCCTACAAGTGCAGTTTTGTGTCAAATTTTTGTTACAATCGGTTGGGAAAAACGGCCCTAAAAACAAATTTCATTTTCGAATGCTTTGAAATGCATGCCATGGATTAATCGCCAAATAACTCGCCAAGGATGACACGATGGAATCAGTAAAAATGCTAAGTTCACGCCAAAAGTTAATATTTCGTAACTATTGTATGCCAGTGCCATGTAAGACATTCTCTGCCATGAGAAATTTATTAGAGAAGTTTTGAGGTGACCATTTCTACTGGTTAAAATTACTTTTTGGATTATTATTCGGATTACAATGTTGATGCTAAAAATTTGTTTTTCTGAATGGTGTTTAAAAGTTGTATAAAAAAATCACAAATGGAGTAAGTTTATATGAAGCTCATTTATTTCAACACTGCTCAAATACAGCACAATAAGCCCATAGAAATCCACATAGAAAATGTTTCTTGTACAGAAATCAGATGCAACATTCGACTTTTTTCAGAATTGGCAGTGATAAACTTGGAGGTCTTTGTTAACTATGAAATGAGGGGAAAAAAATCAAAATGTAAATATAAACAGAAAAATGTTTTGCATATTTTTTTTTTATATTTGTTAGTACGAAAGAAATAAAATACGCATTTATTTTATAACATTAGATTACAAAAGATAGCAATTCAT
Source organism: Argiope bruennichi (assembly GCF_947563725.1). Lineage (NCBI taxonomy): Eukaryota > Metazoa > Arthropoda > Arachnida > Araneae > Araneidae > Argiope > Argiope bruennichi. The sequence goes on from NC_079160.1 coordinate 76,620,797, forward strand.
ATATATATATGTAATGATATTTTAATTCTAATTTCAATTTAATTAATTTCCAAGATTTTATCTAAATTTAGCCCATAGTAATTTCATTCTAAAAATATTCTCTTATTTCGTGATCCAATCCCACTTTCGGTTTAATTAATTCCTCTATAAAAAATAATGTGCCATCAGAACTACGTTTCAAATGAAAGTGATACTTCGGTACCCTTGAAAAGGTGTCAAAGGTCACCACATGTATTGAATTGGCGCATGGCCAGAAATCTTATGTTATACAAGACTAGTGATCATTTGTTCGTCCCTTTTTGCCTTCTGCTTTTGTGCCGCGCTGCACCTTCTTGTTAATAATTATGCTTTCCTGGATGTATATTAAAGAGAGAATAAAACGAAATTAAAACTACAAAGTCTCTTAACTTCTTCGAACCTGCATTCTACTTCAACCAAAATAATGTTACATATTATTTAGCCGATAGGATTCGTAATACATTACATATATATATATATATATATATATATATATATATATATATATATATATAAAATAATGAAATTGACTTTGTCAGATATTTTTGAGAAGCAAACACTATACGACTTTTAAGCGGTGGTGGTATGGTAGAAACGGAATAATGTTATCAATGCGGCTATGCTGCCAGAATTTTCAAAATTATCAGTCGTGTCTGGACTAACGTTACGTTTCATGGATTACAGTAAGTAAGTTTTTAACTTTTCAAAAGATTCAGTCATATTTATTTTCAATTTTTAGAACTTTATTTATAATATTGTAATATTTTGGTATTTATGCATTTCCAGACAACATTTATATATTTGCATAGAAAAATAATATAAGCAAGTTAAATTTCGACAGCTGATAAAGGAAAATCATCATAATTTTGCAGATGCGTGGCAGAAAAGAAGACACTTTTGAAATTCAATTTCGATTTGTTTTATCTGGGAGTCATAATTTGTATTGGAGAGAAGCAATGATGATGTCTGTTTACATTGTCATCGAAGAGCGAAGAGGCTGAAATTATCCCCTTCAATTATTTTACTATGAGATTCTTATAGAGATCTTTTCGCCACGTGTCGATTTTGGCAAGGGAATCTTAGGTATCTTTAAAAGAAGGTCATAAGCATTATGGAATTTTATCCTTTCTCTAGGAGCTTGAGAAAATGAATAGTCATCAGTTTTCAAGAGCGCGTGTTATAAAAAAATTAACTAAAACAGTGGGGGTTGGATCAGGAAATAAGATAATATTTTCGAATGGACTAATTTAAGATAAAAATTAGAAAATTAATTAGGTTTCAATTTAGATTTAAAAATATCACTGCGTATATTCGGTTAGTATATTTTTAATTAAGTATTAGAAATGAGAGATGATTTTCTTTATTACTTTCCTTTACTCGTGTTTAAGACGTTTACAGAACTGAATTAAATATTTCAAAAACTCAAAATTCATTTTTAAAAACTTAATTTGGCTGTTGAATCTGAAGAAAATCCGATTCCAGAACATTTCAGACTTTCCATGAACATGAAAATTTTTTATATCTCAAATATCTTCATTAGGGGGTCGGTCAATGACGATACTAAGAGAAGTTTCATTCTCAATAGCTCTGTTATGATTTTTAACTGAATTATAAACAAAGAAACAAATAAAAATATTTAGAGAATTAATTCGTATAATTACAGTAATTAGTTAGAGTCGAGAATTCGATTTGACTGTTGAACTCGGTTAAACAATAAACTTAAGATATTAGACTTTAAATTTTTTCAAGCAACAACTCACTAAATTTGATATTAAATTTATGATCATTAAGATTACTGTAATGATAGTTATCATAAGAATTGGTGAGAAGTCAATAATAAGGCAATAGCGCAATGCCATGTTCTCAAATCTAATTCAGAATTTTAAATTTATATGAATGAACAACGTTATTTAAAAGACATAATGGAATTATTTTTTATGTTTTTAAAGCAGGATTACCTACTTTTAAAAGCATCATTTCTTGACGTATCCAACGTATGCACCATAGTAAGGATATCCATAGCCTGCGTAGGAAGTGTAAGTGTAAGTGATAGGAGCAGTTTGAACAGCTGCAGCGGCTACTGGTGCAGCGACGGCGGCGGTGGCAACAGGTGCAGGATAAGCAGCTACTGCAGCGGCAACAGGAGCTGCGGCAGCAACTGGGGCAGCAGCTACTGGAGCAGCAACGAGTGGAGATCCTTTGAAATTATTTGTGTACACTCTGTAAGTGCTGTAGGTGTATGGCCTGGTATATGTATACGCAGGAGCGGCTACAGGAGCAGCTACGGGAGCAGCCAACGGAGCAGCAGAATAAACACCCACACCTCCGGCGTTCACTGCTGTGCAGACGAAAGCAGAAATGCAAAAGAAAACAAACTGAAAAGATACATGGTAAAAAAATGTTAATTACACACGAACTGTATGGAAAACTTTGAGCAGAAATTGGTTATGTAACGATGGAAGCGATTTATTGAAGGGCCGTTTTGTAAGGGTTCAAGACATAGGCAGAAAGAAAAGGGCCCTTTGTTCGAAGCTTATTGTAACATAAGAAGAGAACTGGCTGATTTTTAACGAGAAACTTCTAAAGATGTAATAAAAGCATTTTTTTTATAAATAAATTCTATTGGATACTAAGGTTAATGGAACAACAGCTAAATTTGGTAGAATTATTCCAAATATTTGTGGAAAAATAAAGAAAAAAGTTAAATTAAATTAAAAATAAATCGGATTAACAAAAACGAGATTATAAAAAAATATAAAATATAGTTAGAAAATCAAGGCAAGCATAAGGTACTATAATAATAATAATAAAAAAATTGTATTAAATGTTTGTAGACGAAGCCAAATATTAAATAAAAGCCAATAATTTAAAAAAGTGAACAGATGATGGGGATCTTTATAGAAAATATTTTTTAGAGTTACAGAGGACATGTGAAAATAAGAAATTTACTGAAGCATAAAGTTGAAGCATTTTTCAGAAATGCATTCCACCAAAACTGGAATGCTGGACAGAAAAGAACCATTTAATTTAATATTGTTGCTAGTTTTTTTTTATTCCACACATAAAAAAATTATCGTCTGCTATAATATTCCACACATATTATAGTAGAGCAATAAAATCATTAAAACTATACATTCCATAATAACTATAAAAAACAAAAAGGGCCATAAAATAGATAGAATTAAAAATATGCATTTACTGGGGATAACCCATATTTATACATTTAATTAGAAAAATATTCAGATTATAAGAAAATGCAGCGATGATTAACAAATTTAAATAAAATAATGCTGGTTTAACTTTGGCATCAAGTAAAGAAAAGAAAAAATAAACAGTTACTTTGCAGAATGACAAAGAAATAAATGAAAGGAAATGGTTGAAGGAATTTTGAAAGTAGGTAGAGTACCCAGTATATTTCTAAATTCTAACAGAGTGATATATAAAATATCTTTGGATTTTTAACGATATTGAAAAGCACGTAAAATGTTGAATAACATAGTTAAAACGTCGTACATTATCTCAGATAGGGGAAAACCTCTTTCAGCAATATTCAAGAGCCTAAAATACATTGTTAAGCAAAACTTAGAAGTTGCGTCATAATATTCACTTAAATTCCTTAGCATATATCTTTTAGGTAGAATTCAAATGATTCTAAATTGTAAAATTCAGTATTTCAATGCTCGTTGAATGAAGTCAGTTTCCCGCCAAATTTTTAGACGAATAAATATTTGAAACCCTTAAAGAATAAATATCATGCATTCATGCTCATTTTCATACATAAGTACTTTACACTATTTTACATGCTGCAGGTATTCCTCGAATAATACGGCAATTCAGACATGAAATGATTTCCAAACTTAGCAAGCAATCTTTGCTCATGTGATAAGTCAAATCCGATGCGTCAATTTAATTTTGGAATTTACTGTGCACTTTAGCTAAGAAAAGATACTACATTTCATCATAACATAAGACAATGAGGGATTACAGGACATGCGCACTTAATTTTTGCATATTATTGCTTAGTTGATTTCATTGCTTAATATTTAAAAGAAAAATTTAAAACCAACTAAAACCTTTATAAACTGGCTAATTATTATTATTATTTATAATAATATTGTATATTATATAAAAAAATCCTGTTAGATACTGGTGGAGAAAACTTTGGTAAAATTATTTAAGCATTTTAATGATTAAAAGGGCCGATTCCCAATTCAAACATCGAATTTTCAAAATGAAATTCGATGTCTAAATTTTTGTTTTGACATTATTCTAAATTATAAATTTATAGCAATGCCATGAATATGCACTTTACCTGAGAAATGTTCAGAAAAACTCTTACATAATAAATTAATACCAGTTTCAATATTAAAAGAATATTTCGATTAAAAATATACTAAAATTAGGATTGCATACTTTTTGATAACAATTCAATATCTCTTGATTAAAAACTTTTTTTTTTTTTTTTAGAAAATTGCGCAATTTTTATTTAAAAGTTTTGATAAAACAGAAATTTATTGATGAATGAATTGGAATAGAAATTACTAAATCATTTTAATCTAATCTTGCTATAAACTTTATTTGGATAAGCTATTACAAAAATTAAATATTTAAATTTTAGTTTTTTTAATGTAGAAAAATCCAAAATTTCATTAAAAAAATTCTGATTTTAAACATTTGTAAAATGCTTGTTGCACAATACATTATAATACGATGAAAGAACCAAACTTTAATTATGCAAAACATATAAATGCTGCCGAAGACTTTGTGGTTGATTTTTTCGTTACCATGACAACCTACATTATTTTGTTATAATTGAGTCTTCAAAGGACAAGCCAAATAAAATAAAATTACAATTATCTTGAAGTAATAAAGTTTAAAACATGAATTCTTAAAGGTATTTTTAGAAAGTGATTATCAAAAAGGATTGTTTAAATTAAGAAGCACTGCATCCGTTTCGTCATATATATATATATATATATATATATATATATATATATATATATATATATATATATATATATATATATATATATAGTTTTTATCTTAAGATATGGTTTTTCAATGCATTAATTGAAACACTTTCAATAAATACATTTAGAAAAATTATGAATACATATGTATAGATTTTCCAAGAAAATGTTTGGAAATACTGAATAATCTTATTAAATGCTCTGCTCTCAGATATATTCAACTGAATAATACAAATTGCTTTTGGAAAAAGTGTATAATAAGTAGGAAAAAATTCAAATAAATTGCAAATAAATCTATATCTCAAGCAAATCTACAGATCAGATAGCTAAAGGTATTTAATTTATAATTCAGGAAATATATAATTAATAAATTATGCATCTAGTTCTTAAGATCTTTCTAGAAAACAATAAAAAAAATATAAATAATTTAACTAGAATACGTTAGAATAAGAAATGAAATTCTTACCATTGCATTCATGGCTAGTTGTTGGATGTTCCTTGCCACTGAAGCTATTGAATAAATCCACAAGACTTGGCTTGTTTGACTGTAAGAACTGTTCTTACTTGCTGTATGACTTGAACGAACTGTTTCGAGCTTATATACACAACTGACTGATAATTTTTTTTTTTCAAATCGAAGGCTAGAAATCACTTCACTATATAACTTAAAAATTCTTTAAATTTATTTCTGCAATCCTTGGATCAAAGATCTCTGATGGAGACTGTCAGTCGAAGGTCAAGTTAGATATTATTGCACGTATTTCCCGTAAACAGTCTTGAAGTAACATTTTTTTTTTTTTGCCCCGTCTGCTAAACTTATGACTACTGAAAGGATGGACCTCAATTTAACTGAAAATAGCCATCCAGTATCGCAGTTTTGAGACCTAGACAATGGAGAGTTGGTATGAAAAACGATCATTGTCGGTAACGGATAAACGTAAAGACAGAGTAGAATGTGATGAATTACCTATAAATTGAAATATCTACTCCTTTGGACAAAGATAAAAGTTCCTAAAACACATTGTTCCAGCATAAGAAGTTATAAAACTTCCATAAATTTCATCTGAGCTGTGTTTTTGTTTGTTTTCAACTTCCAAAATCTGGGACGTTATTTGGTTGACCAGCTTGTTATTTATTTCTCTTTTGGATTTTACAAGAACTCACGAAATACTTTCGGTTATTAGAGAACAGCTGATTATATATTCAATTGAAAAAATACAATTTAAAATGGAATGAAACTTTCTAAAATGTTTCTTGTATAAGAAATTTTGGATTTTACAAGAACTCACCAAATACTTTCGGTTATTAGAGAACATTCAATTATATATTCTATTAACAAATACAATTCAAAATGGAATAAAATTTTCTAAATGTTCTTGTGTAAGAAATTCTGATGTTGGTGAACAAAGTTTGGATTTTACAAGAACTCACCAAATACTTTCGGTTATTAGAGAACATTCAATTATATATTCTATTAACAAATACAATTCAAAATGGAATAAAATTTTCTAAATGTTCTTGTATAAGAAATTCTGATGTTGGTGAACAAAGTTTGGATTTTACAAGAACTCACCAAATACTTTCGGTTATTAGAGAACATTCAATTATATATTCTATTAACAAATACAATTCAAAATGGAATAAAATTTTCTAAATGTTCTTGTGTAAGAAATTCTGATGTTGGTGAACAAAGTTTGGATTTTACAAGAACTCACCAAATACTTTCGGTTATTAGAGAACATTCAATTATATATTATATTAACAAATACAATTCAAAATGGAATAAAATTTTCTAAATGTTCTTGTGTAAGAAATTCTGATGTTGGTGAACAAAGTTTGGATTTTACAAGAACTCACCAAATACTTTCGGTTATTAGAGAACATTCAATTATATATTCTATTGACAAATACAATTCAAAATGGAATAAAATTTTCTAAATGTGTAAGAAATTCTGATGTTGGTGAACAAAATTTGGATTTTACAAGAATTCAAGAATTACTTTCGATTATTAGAGAACAGGCAATTATTATATATTCAATTGAAAGTGTAACTTAAGATGGACTAAAGCTTTCTAAAATGTTCTTGTACATGAAATTTTGTTGTAGGTTAATTCAGTGGCAGATTTCGGCATTTTTCATTTGTAGGCTCTGCACATTACGCTACCATTCATTTAGTAAACTGGCTAATTTAATTTCACATTTCAACACATTTTTAACTTAATTATTTTTTGAATTATTTTTTTATTTTATTTATGAAAATATATATATGTGTGTGAGTGTATTTATTTATTCCTTTCATCAAATAATTGTATGGCAACAAAGTTTGTACACAGTATTCAGTAAGTAAATGTTCATTGTTTATAAATGCTAAAGTAATGAAATAAAAATAACAGTACAGATATGGACTTGGCTAATTATACTTGGCAGAGTGTTAATATTATGGTAATATTTTATAAGTTATAGAATTTCAATTTTTACAAACTTTGAATTTTAATGATTTCAGATTTCATAATTCATCTTTTTCGAAATTTGTAAATTTATTTGCTGGTTTTCAATACTGGCTAAATACTGGCTAGCCGGAAATCCGTCACTAGATTCATTTGGATAGCTGTATATTGACTTTACTCATCCAGCCACTTTACTCACATTTAACATAAAATTCAATAATAATATTAAAATTCAGTTTATAATAAATAGACTCAGCTCTGTAAATAAGCATTAAAAATGTTAGCCAATCAGCGTCAAGAAAATCTGAAAACAGGAGTCATTAAAGAAGTAGAAAAATGTTTATGATGTCTTAAATGATTTCAGATTTAAAACAGAACGATTCATTTCTATCACAGAATTAAATGCAATATTAAAATTCATCTGGAAATAAATGAATATTTATTACACATACATTCCTCTATTATTTATAGAGATTGAATTATCACAAAAAACAAGAATATTTGCCAGTTCTTGAATAATAATTAATGAATCTCGAGAAAGTAGCAGAGAATAAAATTGATTAAATGTCACTTTTAATGATTTGTCTCTCAAATTTTCATGTAATAACTAACATATGGTTAATAACATCAACATTATATCTAAATGCAATATTATATATAACAACATGTTGAGCATTTATACTATTCATAAAAAGAATGCTATCCTTCTGAATTTTTATGTAATGTTTTCGTATTATGGGTCTGAAGGATAACATTTTATAAACAACGTCCAAAATACAATATCTACAAAATTCCCAAATAAAGCAACTGAAATAAAAAAATCAATATTTTTGATAATTAATTAATTTTATTTTCCTCCATATCCTTCACTTTCATATTTTTGAAACATTTCTAATTAAACTACAATAATGAATATTTTGAAAATAAAGTAATATTTTTTACTCATTTATAAATATGGAAACTAAACTAGTGAAATAAATTTAAAATGAATACTTGATTTATTAGCCATTCTAGTGCAATCCATAAAATAAATCCTTTGTACCAAATATGTAGATACAAACAGCTGAATGTTGCTAAGAGTTCTTTCAAGGTTAAGCCTTCGTTGTCGAACACTTTTTTTTCCTCTTCGCTTTCTTTTTGTTCTTTATTCTGATATTCAGAATTTTCTTTCACCGGCTTTTTTGTTTAAAAATTCCATCGTGAAGCTTGGTGTTGTTTTTAACCTGGATTCCGATTGTCAGTAAATCATTTGATGTAGAAATGGCTTATTTGTAGCTCAGTTTTACAATTTTTTTTTTTGTTTTGTTTCATGTTTCTTTCCCAGTGTTCTCACACGGTAAAACATGAAAGATTTGTAGTTGTATTTCAGATTATTTCTGGGTTTTTTTTGCAAAACTTTTGTCAGAATTTCTGAAACTTTAACAACTGTGACCCGATTTCGGAGAGAATGCTTGTTTTTGACCTTATTTTGGTTCTTAAAATCATTCCGAGATTCCACTGCTGGGAAAATAAATCAGAAAATACAGCTGTAGTTATGTATAAAGAAGAGATATCGCTTAAAATTAAGTATCTAATAAATGTAATTAAATTTTTTTAAGAAAAAGTTTTTTTTTTTGTAATTTAATTAATAAATACAGAAAAGCACCGTTTTTACGTTTTTTCATTTACTATATGTCAATTATATTTATAAACCTATTCAATTCATTTGTAACTTTAGCAATGATAAAGTATTCGTTTATTCGACTCACAGGCTTATATATCATTTCTCACTTTTCTAAAATCCGCAAATTATTTTTTAATTCCTTTGAAGGAAAATAAACTTTACCGAGAAAATCATTTGGATATCATGATTTTTCTATTTAAAGAAGGTATTCCAGTTGATTTTAAAGACAAAATGTTTATGAAAATACTTATGAAGAAACTTTCAATGGATTAAATTTATAATGCTGTATTAAATATTAACAGAAAATTAAAGTTTTTTAAATAAGAAATATAAAATTAATAGCGATCTTTTTATGAAAGCGATCGATTTATGATGCAAGATAGAAGATAGTTGCAGTCCCAGTAGTAGATTTCGATTGTAAATTGCAGATTTCTTGAAAAAATCTGTCTTCGCAAGTTCTATTACAATAATTTAATTGCAATTTCGAAATAAAATTTCGTAGCTGTGGGGAAAGTTTTTTTATATTGAATCCAATAAGGCTGCGATAAGTGGGTTCTGGCTAAATTTTGAGTTGAAAGGAAATTACACAGATTGTTCCACCGAGGAGAATTTAAACGAAAAGGGGATTTTAAAGGGCTTTGAAGTATAAGAGCAAATGGTAATTTGCAAAAACTTTCAAAAGAATTGTAAGAAGATTGATTAACAGTAGAAGGTTCGTGCTTTTGGAGGAAACTTCGAATTTTCTTCTAATCGATTTTGTTTTCTTGAAAGTGTGAGCGTTATTTCTCGAATTGGAAGATGTCGAAAGGATTGGAATGAACCTCAAAAATAGCGAGCCGGTAAATATTTGAACTGGTGATAATAAGATCTAATAAAGATGAGAAAGTGGCCATGAAGTAAAAGGGAATGCATGTGTTAAGGAAGGAATGCATGTGAAGTTATTTTCTAAAATCCAAGAAAGAAAGCAAAAGACACCAGTGCTAAAAGCAAGAGACACCAAAAACTGGATGTTTAATGTTAAAATCGACGACGATTATAAAGAGTTGAGAAATTTGATTGATTAGGCTGTCGAACCAAGTAGAAAAGAAAAAAGCCTTTGGGAGAATAAATGTTGGAGAGGGAAAATTGCAGATGTTTAAAAGTGACTTGTGCGGCTTGAGCTTCAATATTTATGTGAGGTAATTGTAATAGTATACATTGATTGGAAAGTTTTCTATCGACGGCGATGAGAAGACCTCTTCTGCTATCTAATTGTCTGTATTGACGAAAAAGGAATTTATTTGGAAGAAAAAACTTTATAAGATGGTTTAAGAGAAGTTTCTTGAACTGCAAGGATTTGAAAGTGGGGAAAGAAAGTTTTGTACCCAAGTATTTTTGATTTGATGCCACGGGCGTTCCACTGGGCGATAGAAAGTTTAATATTCTTGAACATAAGGCAAATAGAAAAGCAGGGGGAAAAAAAGAATCTTGGTGAAAAATGAAATAGGAAGCCCACCAGGAAAAGAAAAACAAGGCTAATAGGTTTAATACATATTTTGTTTTAATTTTTCTCAATCTTTTTGACTCGGTTTTATCATCGCCAGTTTCCTTAGTGAACAGAACACTTTAGAAAACAGAAGTTGAAATTGACGCATAACAGCTTCAATTGGTGCTTGGAAAGCTTGTTCATTGCCGAAATTATAAAATTTTGTGTATCTTTCGTTTGTTGAACGAATGTGACGGGAAGTTCAGCTTTGGTGATAAATTTGTCAGAGTGCAAAGTTTCATTTACCGGCCATCTGACAATGGGGTAAGAAGATGCACTTCGCGATTTCGCTTGTAATATTCTTCCCTCTATAATTTGGCATTTGAATCTGAGGAATTTTTTTCTCTTCGTTCCATTTTGGGCATTCGGAGTCGGCTGTTTTGTGACTGCCTTTACAATTAATGCATTTCATTGCATTTTTATTACATATGACTGACGAACGACTTTCACTAAATTAACGCAAGTAAGCATGAATTTTTGGCATTGCTTGGTTGGATGGGTGAAAGAATAATAGTTCTGGAAATGTCTCGGGTTGTTGGTGAATAAGGAAATTTTGTATCAAATTAACCATACTTTAAAAAAAATTGGGAAATTTTTATGCCAAAAATTGTGATTAAAACATCTTCAGAAGGATTTCTGATGTAAAAAACTTCGCATTTCGAGTATTTTGACATCATTTTCTTGTTTAATTTCTTGTACAGGTTTTTCAAGAGAGAATATCTATCTGTATATTTCGAAGTAGAAAGTGTGTTGTAATGTGTTCAGTTCTCAGGTGACAAGAATCACGAATCCCAAGAATGGCTGAATTCACTAGTGATATTAGGATTTCGAAAAGTGACAGGAAGTTTCTTTTCTCTAGTTAATTGCATAGTGAAAGTGATTTTGATCTTCAATGCGATGTCAACTCTCAGACGTTTTGGAAAAGTAATCAGCAAGTTACCTGAGATGCCTGGTAAAATAAAGTGAAATTCGATGCTACAGCAGAAATGGAATTTTTAATTTAAGCAATAGGGTTTATTCAAAGACGATAAGACATTTGAGATAAAGAATCGAAGAATGTCCATGACTGGTGGGAGAACATATGTCGCCATTTTCAAACAAAAAAGTCAGTTTAAGTCGAAGCCAAACACACTTCTCAGTGAAAGCATCATAAAAAAAGGAAAAAAAAATATATCTTACCTTCCCTTTTGAAAATAGATAAAAGTCCTTAATAAAGGTGAAAGTTCATACCAAAACTGTAAGTAAGTATCATGAAAAAATTGAATTAGCATGAAAAAAACCCAAAAGGCGAACATTTCCGCTACTCGAAAAAAGTAAACAAACTGAAATGCTATTCATTAGTGTTGCCACAAACGATGTGTCTAAAAGTAAAATTAGTAAATAATATTATTTTAAACTCATTTTCTGATTGGTGTTAATTAAAGCTTTACTTTTCTTTTTTTGTCACCATTTCATCGTTAAGTGCAATAGAAATACTTTCTCTGATGTAATAATAATTTTCATTAAATATTTCAAACAATACTACTAAAACGAACCTCAAATGTCAGAGATCAGATGATTCGCTATCTACCAATCACAAAGAAAACTAAAGTGCAATTTTACATAAATTATTTTATGTAATGGAAAGAAATAGTTTTAGACCTCATATTTCGATAGACAAATAACTTATACTATTTTAAAAGCCTTACATTAAATTAATCATTGTATGTTACGTGTTTTTTTTTTGCCATATCATCAGAAGTTGTAATTTTAGTTTCAAACGGAAAAGATTAAACCAACTAATACAAAGATTTTATTAAGAAAATTTATTTAAAAATGAACGCACTTTAAAATTTTCTCACATTGTTTATTTTTGATGTTAAACTTTAATTATGAGTACAGCAAAATTTCAAAAAATTTATTAAAAGTGTACTTTAAAAATAAGCCGTATTTTTATATATTCATAATCAACAATGGAAGAAAAACCCCGGTTGAAATATTTATAGCAACAATGAAAAAATGTGTTTCTTTACAACAGTGAGATATATTATTGTAGAAAAGCTTGAAAATATTTAAAAAATAATTAAAAATAGACAAAAAAATTGTGCAGAAATTGAAATGGCATCATTGAAAAGATAATTTCTGGAAATTTCGTATGGTGTAAGATTAATTCTTTGCCATGTTGTTTTCATGAATTATGGATAAAACTTAATTTCGCTTATTAATTAAATTCTTAATATAATAAACAAAATGTCGATTAATTTTTAATTAATTGAAAATTCAAAAATTTCGCTTTGATGCACAAATTACTATCCTCCATGCATGAATTTGATAGCTGTAAATCAAACAGTCTGGCCTGTTTGACTTACAGCTAATTAATACAGTGCACCAGCGCTCGCACACATGCAAACTCCCCACAAACACAAATTTTAACATTCCATTTTTAAAATAACTGAACTACATGCGATTACAATTATAACATTTTTATTATGATGATCCTTCCTAAATAACTATATAGTCAGATAGTAATGTAAACAATAGCTGAAAAGAGGTACAAAAAGTCTGTTTTATTAGCTCGTATACGATATATACTGTTACAAATCTGTAATTTTGCTACCCGGCACGAATAGTGTCATCGTGGAAAAAACCGTTGTAAGATCTGTCCTGTGCGTGCTGAGCGGGTGCTCAGAGCTTGGCGACAAACTTGGCGAGCGTTTGGCAATTTGGCGATGAATTTGGCGATTTTGGCGACAAAATGGATCATACTGGAAAGTTCGAGAAGTTTCACGATCCATCCAGTAAGAACCAAGATACACTCAGGTACGCCCTGATTGGTCGGAAGATTCTAGCCCCGCCTCCTGGAACTATAAAAGACGGGCACTCTGAAACTGCAATGAAGTTGTGTGTATCGTCAGAAGTCGTGTGTGAGAGTATTCGGAGTCGCCGACAGGTAACAGAGAATTTAGAGGATTAGACAGCAAGCAAACTGTTGAATTAGCGATTAAATGCGCTGCGTTATTACGATTGATTGGCAGTATTTGTAGAAAAAAATTTTGTAACAATACTAAGAAAAAATATTGTAAAAAAAAATCCAATTCGAAAATTTGATGAATATCTAGGTTTAAAACTACCCCGAGTCCGCAAACACATTTTTTTAATTACGTCTACCCGTTAGTCCGTTATTTCAAAACCCATTTGAGCCAGAATGATGAAATTTAATATCTAGACTTTATATCACTTTTATTTTAGAATTTATTTTTTTGTCTTTAAGAGGTTTTCTAATTATTAATTGTAATGAATCGTAAAATCTTGCAATCAATTTTTTTCTCAAATTCACAATCTCATGGCACTTTCCACATGGAAATTAATTTTTAAATAAAATTAATTGATAATTGAGATATGGGAATATTAGAGTATTGTATTCCAATGAAAACATTTATATAATAGTAAAAAAAAAAAAAAAAAAATGCAGCACTTTGGATTATCATTTAAATGAGTGAAAAACCACCACAAATTTCATTTTCAAAACCATATAAAAAGTCAATTCAACCATATAAAAATTGTTAAAAACAAAATATTTTTTAAAGGTTTAGGCATCTGAAATTTTAATAATGAGGCTAAAATGGAGCAACACAAATCAAATACAAAATGCTAAGATATATAAAAGCTCATTTATTTGGTCTCGAATTACATGCAATGATAAAATCCGACGCTTGATTTGACAAACAACTGCCTCTTACGCAGCGCGGAAGAGAAGTTATTGTCCCAAGCTTCCACCATTTTGTACCAAATCAACAACTTGTTTTCCCTGAAAATAGAATTATGATAAATAAATTAAAATTACGATTGCATCATTAACAATCAAATTCATTCGGTGAAGTAAAATGTTCATGATAAATTACATGGTAATAAATTTCGAAAAACATGGCAATATTTAATCATGATTATTTTATTTTATTTAAAATCTTTATATTGAGCTCAAGAAATCAATACAATTAATATTATGTTTACATGAAAAATTGGGATTGTAACAATTAAATTTGATAATGAGCACTTTTGGCATGAATTAGCCAATGAAGGCCATGCCAAAGAAATTCTGAATCGCCAAACTTTTAATTTTGAAAGATTTGCATTTTTGTAAATAATTATGAAAAAAATAAATTAATATAAAGATTGGAAAGATTCGTAAAAACAGATATCTCTAAATCATGTTTAAATAATTATACTGAAATCATTTACAATACCTGAAAATATTTTTAATACTTTATTTCAATATCACATAAAGATAAAAATGCTGAATTTTTCTGGGTACTCAGTTATATAACAATTCGTCTTCAACCCATTTTGAGAAGAATAGAGCTTGTTCCAAATAACTCTAAAAGCTCTTTATAGTTAGTTATCTTTTTAAGAAATTTTAAACTATCAAAGATATTAGATTAATACTTTTAGAGAAAATTTTAAATATTTTTATTCTTTGACCACTTTGGAATATAGGGTGTCTGGGTTTGCATCTATGGATATCACTGACGAATTTTAAATTGTAGAAGCTACGGTGGCCTGGTGGTAAGCTTTGTGAGCCGTAGGGTTTCAGGTTCGTGACCGAATTTCCCCAAAGAACCGTCGTGTAAGCAGGTCTGTTGCACGTTAAATCCCTCATACCAAACGTCCTCTCGTTGGTGTGATGCGGTGTGAAGAGGGGGGTTGCCAGCTCAGGTATCGCCCTCGTCATCTGACAGCGGTTCAAAATTACGAAGTCCATCCCAAAGCAGCCCTAGTGTTGCTTTACAACGGGACGTTAATATAACTAAATTAAACTAAATTAAATTGTAGAAAAAGAACATTATAACTTATAATAACAAGAATTTATAACTTGGAAAAGTGAAATATTTTTTTATTTGGAATGCAATAAATAGGATATTGCTTATTCAGTATTTGGAAAGGCTCGCAAAACTCACTGGATGTAATTGATCAAATAAAAACAATGAAGGTTATAATAACTTTGAAATGTACATATAATAAACATTTATAACATGAATAAGTATGTGTATTACTTATATGAAACATCTTAGATTAATATCATGCTCAGAGAAAAAAAAAAAAACTTCCATGCAATTTAGAATTTATTCTGTTATACAGTTTCTTCACATAGGAAACCAAATTATCATCATTATGCGTAGAAAAACAAAATCAAATAATTAGAAAACTTTATGACTAATACTCCATCACTTAAACTTTGTAATTAATTATAGGGCCTTAGAAAATTTAAATTGTTTATGGAACCATACGGATTCAAACAATATTGTAATTTATTAGAATCAAAGTTGTGTTTAATCAAAATTGTATGAGAGACATTTATGGTTAGTTAAGAATCCCACAAGTAGAAAAAAAAAAAAAAAAAAAAACTCTATCCAATACATGTTTGACAAATATTTTGAAAAATTCTTGTTGCAAACTAATTTAGTATGATTCAAATTTTTAAAGCTCTTGCCACTTCACTTAGATGGTATGAATCTAAACACTGGCTAAATTTAGTGTCAGATTTAGATAGCCCTATTTTGTTGAAAGTGACAGTGTTTGACAGCACATTTTAAGGGCCATATTTAATACAACTTTTTATTTTAATAATTTAGTATAAACCTTCGTTAAATACAGATATATCAGGAAAAGATAACTAAAGAAATAAAATTTTAGAAAAGTTATCAGCTTTTATTTGTTATTAATTTCCTTATTTGAAACCTCCCCTTCCTATTTCATTCTAATGGAAGAAAGGAATTAATAATAATAATATTATAATTAATTCCTTTAATTCTATAAGGAAGTAATAAAAATTAATATTTATAGCATTTAAAATTATTGTTTAACAGGTCAGGCAAAGAGGAATATAACAATTAATTACAAAAATGATTGATATAACAATATATTATAATTAGAAATAAGTAATAAATTATACTATGATACATTTAATTATTAGTTTAATATTTTGATGTAAATACACTTTTCAAAGTTTTTGTAAGTGAAGAATTTGTATTTTTTACAAATTTATTTATTTGACTAATAATATAATTTCATCGATTTTTCTGTGGTCCTACGCAGCTGCCCAGTCTGCCTAATTGAGAACGAAATTTCCATACTATGGAAAGATTTAATCTCTAGCAATAAGTATGTGTGTCGGTTGCGTTTCTGGCATTTCGTTAAAATAGAAAAACACAACCCTTTTGTAGAAGACTTAAATAGTAATAACGTAAACAAAATAACCCTCCTTACCAATGCATGAATCAAAGACCTTGGCAGAATCCATCCAGTTCCTATGCTGTCATTCACTTTTTGTATGGAGCAACCAAGGCACCATATCCATAGGGGTAATAGGGATATCCGTAGGAGTAACCAAGGTAATTGAGGGCAGCAGAAGTGGCATAGGGATAGACAGCAGGTACAGCCGGGACAGCAGCTGGTGCTACAGGAGCGGCAACGGCAGCAGCTGGAGCTGGAATGGCAGGGGCAGCATAACCGGCAGGTACAGCTGGTACTGCAGGAGCTGCGGGCACAGCGGCTACTGCAGCTGGGGCTGGTAGGAATGGTGCATAGTAGCCTTTTGCATAGGGAGCATACGCTGCTGGTGCATATGGAAATAGAGGTCCAGCTGAGGCTGTGCAGCAGATCAAAGCGATAAGACAGGCGAGGAAGATCTAAAAAAGTAAATAAAATTTTTATATTTTTAATATATCAACCATTCTGTCTTATATTTCAATCGCTTGTATATCCCTACCTTCTCACGTACTCTTCCCTTATTGAATCAAGATAAAAATAAAGTAAATTAAAATTAATATAGATTAAAAGAATTGAAAAAGAATTAAAGAAAAGAATCAATTAAAAGAATTTATTAAATTAAAAGAATTCAAGAGTTGAAATACTAGACGACTGGTGAAATAAAAATAAGAAAAATTGGGAAATTGAATCTCAAACAGCATTGCTAAGGAATAAAGATGGTTAATTCTCATAAAACAATATTAATATTTATAAAAATGTTGATGATATTAGTTTATAGTACTTTGCTGATTGCGTTTCCAAGTAGAAAAAAATGTTTAGATAAGCTCTAATGTATAAAAATTACTGCATTTTTGTGTAAGTGATATTAAATGCATCGATATCTTATTATAATATAAGTTGATACTGAATTAAGTACTGTTGAAACTAAATGAAAGGTTATGGCATACAGTAAAAGTTTGCTCATTGTTTTCTTCAGAAATTATACAAATAAAATCTTACAACCAAAATCATATCATGAAATTAGCTAGTGATTTTTTAAATTTGAATGAAGTAAAGCTTTCAGTTTTAAAATTACTTAATTACATAATTTATTAATATTATTATCAAGAAGAAGAAGAATTAAAGAATTAATTTTGAACTGCGTAAGATGCAAATTTGAATTCCAAATCAGAAATTGAAAATTGAGAAATTATCTTGTAATTCCTAATGGTAGTATAAGAAATTTAATAAAGGTAAATTTTTCTTTAAAAATATTTTATGCATACAATGGAACTTGAATTTATTATAGACCAATTTCGTTTGAGTTTTTGAAAAATAAGCTTTAAAAAGTTGGTATAAAAAGAAAAAAAATTGTGAAAATCAGCATATGTTTTATAAAAGATTGTATTTAAATATTAATTAATTAATTTTTAAATATTTATTAAACGTTAATTAATTAAAAAATAGGAAAATCAGTATATTTTTCGTAAACTCTAGAGTTTTCTTCAGCAATGTATTTTTTACAAAAGAACAGTCCCCAAACAGAATTAAATATATAATGAGATTTTAAGCAATTTTGCATTTTTTTGACTAAACTTTTATCATGAAAGGCTTATGAATTCGTTAGATAAGAATCATAAAGTAATCTTTTAAATCTTTTAGTCAAAAACCTTTTGGATGACTTTCAAATGATCATCTTCTTGTCATTACACAGAAATTTAAAAAAGAGAATTCGGGATTTTTAAAGTCATTTTTATCTATTTTTAGAGTAATTTCAGTATTGTCGTTGAATTCGAGGAAAAAAAAAGTGTGAAAAATACTCATCTAAGATTCTGAGGCACTTACCATCGAGTTCATGACTGTAGGCGTTGAGCAACTGCTGCTACTAATCCACAAGACTTGACTGAAGCTCAGGAAGTGCAAGTGTGAAGATTCTAGAATTGCTCTCGGCTTTTATAGGCAGAGATTTCCGTATATTTCTGAATGAAAACCGAAAAAAACAGCTTTTTTTATGGTAAAGCAATTTAAATCATCTCCCACTTTTGTTATTTTTTATGCTTGTTTATCTAGTCGCTGTATCAAAGTCTCTTTCCTTCCTTAAGGATGGAGGCTGACACCCCAGGGTCATGAAGAACATAAAGAGTGTCTTTTCATAAACGTTCCTTCCGATATTTATTTGTTCGTTCTCCTCTTCTCATCACACCTCCGTGGTAGGGATGGGGCACAATTCATCCCGGGATGACTGTTAACTATCTCATTTTGACACTAGAACAATGGAAAGAAGGTATTTGAGGGGAAAACGTGCGCATGGAAATTTGTGACTCCCTGAAGTGAAAACTAATTAAAAATGTGCTTTTTTAAAAATTTTATCTGCATGTTATTTTATTTTGAGATATAACAAGTAACATGATACCATATGGGTGTTATAAGTTATCGGCAATTCTTTTTTAGCCTTTTTTTACCAGTTTGAGTATATCAAAATTCATTGTGTTCAAATTATTTAAGTACTAAGCAATTTTAGCTGTGCTTACATTCAGTTAAATCTCTTATGCTTAGATTAACTTTTGTAATATCGTCATCATGGATTTTTAAACGTGAAATTGCTCAAGGCTCTTGTCAATTTTCGTTGTTTTTTCAGTTCAGTGTCCCACAAGGGGACACTGAAGTAGTGTGTCTCTTAAATTTCTGATTCTTTGACTAATCTTTTGAGTGAATTCCGTAAATTCTTTACTCATAATTCTAAATCCTTCTTAGTTTTATCCCTTGCATCGTTTCTTTTATATTTGCATAATTTTCAGCCACTTAAGAGCTTATTTGTCGAATTTTGCTCTTGCTTAGGTTAAATCTCTTTCTGCTGAAAAAACTTTTCCACCCATATTAATTTAAGAATCCAGAAGTCCATGGTCACTCAGCATACTTTGGATTAGCTTTCAGCCCATTGCTCTACCATGCAGGTCTTTAGTTGATAAGGTGATATCAATCCAGCATTTTCCACGTGCAGATTGAAACGTTGGTAATGAGTTTGGGTCATTTCAAATAACAAAGCTTTTCTTAAAAATGAATTCTATAAACGAAACCCACTCATCCTGTGGTCAATGATAGAAAATTTCATTTTCCCACAGAGGACTATAAAGATTTAAATCTCCCTATAGGAGCATGGATGATCTACCCAGTTGTTTAAACAGGCAGATTTCCTCCTTATTGTGAGACGCCTTACGGGTAATTTCACTGACGGTCTGCGAGACGGTAATTTCGCTATTTCCCATTGACCAATTGGCTGCTACTATGCTTTCTCTCGTAATTCTTGTCAACTAAGAAATATTTTGGTTTCTTACTATTATTATCACTTACCCGTAACGGTGAGCAATTATTCTCCATCCCAGGGGAAGTTTCATTGCTTTCCCTTTAATTGCGTATTGTACCTGTAGCAATTAAAATCAGGAATGTTGTCCCCAAACAAATTTGGGATATCTTTGTCGCAAATTTACACCTTCCCAGATTATGTTTGGGAAAAATTACCATTAAAGAGCTCATTAACCATAATTTGTTTATTTAATCAACTGATCTCTCTCCGTGATAAATACAGGACAATATCCCGATGTTGCAATGTGGCTTGTTCGAATTATAACCCCTGTTCTTTTGCAATGCTCTTTGCAGTTTCTGAATTCTGGAGTTTGCTTTGTGCAATTTTTATAATTATATGATTCCACGCAGCAGTTTGGAATCACATACTCTTTAATTGGAGCAACTTTTTTTCTTTTTGCATACATTTTGATAGGAAATACCTATATCTCAGTTATAAAATCTAAGGAGCTAGACAAATTTTATGAATGTATACGATCCGATATCTCATCGTAGTCTTGATTTATCTTTAACTAGCCGCCTTTGGTGACCAGCTTATTCGCCAATCTTAATGCTCGTTTAAATTTTAATAATTAAATATTTTACGCAATTCCTACTTAATAGATTCTTCATCAAAATATTTTAAAATTTCAAATTTTGAAAATCATATATTTTACTCATAATATTATAAAGGCCTTCAGTCATAACGTAATATGAATCTCTCTAATTTTCTGTTACCTCTTGTAGAATTAATGCTTTAAATTAAAGTGGAAAGAATTAATGTGCAATTAATATAATAATATATTTTACTGAAACGAAGCATTTCTTTATAATATGATTACTGATAACAGAGTCACTGAGCGTTTAAACTTTATGGGCACTAAAGAATATCTTTTCTTTATTTATGTAATATCTCAAGAATTTGTCAACAAAATTTTCTCAGATTCATCATGAATAGATCGATTGCTTAACATTGTTTAATTTTAAATGCATCAAACACTAAGAAAATAAAATGAATCGTTTAAAATAATCAGTCGAAAACAGGTTTAAAATAACTACTTAAAAAACGATGTACTTCAAACTATAAGCATATACAAAAAATATATCTAACATAAATACAATTTAATTACAAAAGCATACAACTAACCTAAAAATAATTTAAATCAAGAATTATCCGTTGAAAATATTGTCAACAATCAGAACACAATGCGCATGCGTGAATTTTCAACGCCAGTTACGGTAACGCAAATGCGTGAATTTTTCTACGCCAGTTGGGGTAACGCTATGCAGATTAGACATTTTTAATTTCCTTTATTTTGTGTTATTTTAATTCAAAAGTACTTTAGAATGAATTTGAAAGATCGATTAATTAACAATGTTTAATTTTAAATGCATAAAACATTAAGAAAATAAACAGAATCGTTTGAAATAATCAGAAGAAAAATGTTAACCCCAGCCTCATTACTGTTGGAAAAAAAAAAAAAACTGAAGCCTTGCTCATTTGGCGGTGGGGAAAATGGAAGATTTTTTGGCGGGAAAGTTAGTTTTTAATTAATAATTAAAATTATAATTAAAAATTCAAAAAAAGGGACCCCATGTGCACATTCCCGACCTCTAAGGTATACATGTTCCAAATTGGGTAGTTGTAGGTGAAATGACCTGGCCTGTAGAGCGCCAACACACAGACACACACATACACACACACATTGAGCTTTACATAAGTATAGATAGATTATTGGGAAAACTTGCGTGTCCAAATTTATAACCCAATGAGTAGAACTGTATCTTCCATTTTCCCTGTATGGAACCCGCATATTCCCTTCTGTGTGATTACTTCGTTTGATTTGTCTGAGGAAATCAAATTTCTCCTCCTCCCTGGGCCTCTCACTTTTTTCCATGACATGTATAATGATTTGAGACATTCTAATCTGTAGAGTAGTAATCTTGCATATATTTTGCAGAACTGGATGCTTATTAATTGCATCTTTTAATTTTAATGGCCATTTCCGGTGTTTCCACATGAACAGGACTCTTGCCGACTCTCAGACCCATAACTTTCATTTCCATCTCGTTTGGGCTGATATTCGCTTCCAGTGTTCTTATTTTAACCGGTGAGTCTATTGTCTCTGTAATAGGTCTAATCACCAGTGTAGGCAGGTGGTGATAGTGTTAATTTATTATCTTTTCATTCGGGTTTATTATTTTTTGTTGTTGTATTTGATCACTTTCTTCATCCACCAGTATTTTCTTGGGGGCTTGGATCCTACGAATAAAAATTAGATAGAGTTTTAGTGGATTTTTGTTTTTAAACCATGCGAATGTTGTTCTATTATTATCATCTGGTGAATTTATTTCGGCTCTTGAAAAATTTGACAAAACATTCAAAAATATATCTCTCAGATATTCGACCGCGTGTCCCTCAATCCTATATTTATAGATAATATTTTTAATTGCTTCCACTATTCCCAATGGTTTAAAGGATAGTTTACTTTCTTCTCGTATTATTTCGTTTTCCCTTACATTCAAATTTTTTGCCTTCTTTATAATTGCAATCCCATCATTCATTTCTGTATCCTTGTTTTTATTAGAAATGCATGGTATTTTATCGTTTGCGCGATTTCCCTCGTTTTCCTATTTACATTTTTTTTTTCCGTTTTGAAGCCATTGTATTTTGGCATCCGTCTGCATTAACGGTTCATTTATCTTATTTGAATCAGAATCCAATCATTTTTAAAGTCAATTATAACGTCAGTTCTTTAAATCCTTTTATTAAATTTGATGTTTTACTGATAGTCATCTCCGCTTTTTTTGGCGAGTAAAACAAACTCTCATCATCAGTAAAAATATCGCTATCATCCGCCTAATTTTCCTTATCCGTCTAGTTTATGTCTTATTCCATTTTTTTTTATTTATTCACAAAATCTACCTTTCTAGTGCAATAATTTTAAGTCCTTGTCGGTTGTAATGGTAACCAAAATATGCCAAAAATGTTGCCAATTTGGCAATTTTAATCTTCAAACTATATAGCATGTGATTCGCATGTTCAAAATTTTTATAATAAATAATAATGCACTTGATAGTATTTTTTTTAATCTGGCGAAATTTTTTCTTGGCGCTTTTTTGTCGCCATTAAAACTGAATTATACCTAATTTTAACACTAATCAAATGTTGTAGGGCAACAGAAAGTAAAATTTAACGATTCTTTAACAAAATATTAGGGAAATTTTTCCAATATTAAATTTGAATTATTATAAATACATTTATTATTATAACACATTGCAAAATTTAAAATACAGTCCTAATAAAACTTCATTCAAAAACATTTTTCAACATAAAACTGCCTAAATGAAAACTATTTTCTTCTAATTAGATGCACCTATCAGAATGATAAATTTCGAAAACATTTTGTTGTCAATTGATACTTAACACATTTATGGACACATTTCATAAATTGTAATTTAAAATTGGCAAAAAAAAAAAAAAAAAATCGCAAAATATGAGCCCGCGCAATAATCAAATCTTTGAATAGCAAATAGTTCATGAACTGAACGCAGATATCGATAACAGCTTCTCAGATGGTAGATACACAACAAAATGGCTATGCAAACAAGTGGGTGTTTCTGCCCCAATAACACTTCAAAATATCAATAGCTTATAAGAGACTAAAGAATTTTGAAATAAAATTCAAACACCTGTTACTCTAGGATTTCAGCTACCCTTGAGCACCATATTCAACAGAATTTATCCATCATTTTTCATTTAATAGCCATATTTTGAAGAGCACAAGAAAATATCAACTTCACCGATCACTGTGGATCTGAAACGCATGAGCACTGATTGCTCAAAGAGCAACAAACCTGAGAATTTTAGTAGCTTTATATCCAACGATCTGAAATATAGAGCATCTTTGAAGGGCATTTTTTTTTTATCATACTTGTTGCATGACACATTTTACAATTATAACAACCTATAAATATTACAAGAAAAAAAGCAATTGATAGCTGGCCTCTACACTGGTCTACCATTGCACCAAACTAGAGGGGAAGCTTGACAAATCCTTGATTAATTCAGGCATCTTAAATTCTGTGAATTGGAACGCCTACTGTCGTTCTAACTTCGATTTAGTTTAATTATATTGATGTCCCGTTTTTAAAGCAACACTAGGGTATTTTGAGACGGACCTCGTAATTTTGAACCACGGTCAGATGAGGAGGACGACACCTGATCTGGCATCCCCCTCCATTCTAACTTCGGAAGAAAGCTTGAGCGCAATGATTGATTTAAAAATTAATACAAGGATAATGTCTGTATTTTTAGACCTGATAAGAAACTTATTTCCTTTCATAAATGTTGTTGTTGTTTCTAATGGCACTTGCCATGGACGAGCTCGCTGACGAATTCTGCGACTTTAAGCCGAGGGTGCGCCTCTTGTTTTTAGTAACACCAACTAGGGCCAAGAGTACGATTTTGCTACTTACGCATCACATTCGCTTGCACAACCCCTTTTTACAGGTTTTTTTTTCACACATCTCACAGGTAGAACAGATGAAGAACAACTATGCCCGAACCGCGACTCGAACCCAGGACGCCCACATCACGGAAGATGCGCTACCCCTATGCCAGGACGCCGGCCCTTTTATAAATGAAAATAATTATTGACATTAACAAGTATTTCTAAACGTGGAAATGATTTCATATACCAATTTTTGAACTTTTATAACTTGGGTGAAAAATATTTATAACATTCAAACATCCTAACTCCCCTGAATTTTGAATTCAAAATTGAAAATAGCGTTACATTTATCTAGGTCAACTTCAATAAGGTTAGGTACTAATTCTAAAAATAGAAAGGGAAAATTTCTTCAAAGGTTCAAAATTTCTAAAAAAAAAAAAAAAAGGAAAAAAAGTCATATTTGTTTAATGTTTTAAATTTTATTTTTTTGTTATTGTTATGAATGTTGAGAGTTGCTACTTTCAATGATATGAAGCTATGAATTTTAAAAATAGAGCCTTGACAATTTTAATAACAATTGTTAAATGTTATGATCACTATTAGACTACATTCGGCCGGCGCGTTTCACATGTTTGGATTAGATTAATATTTTTATCGGATATTTTGGGTGGGTTTAGTTCATGGTCATCTCAGGAATGCTGCAAGCGAAGATAGAGCATATAGATTTCAAGTCATCAAATAATAAACGGAGATAATCCGATTAGTGATTAGAGTTTCCATAGTTTCGAAACAGGAAATATTTGGAATTATAAATGCAATTTATAAGAAAATACCATTTTGATAGTTTTGAAATGATTTGCGATGCTCTTCCTGAAAGACGTCCAATTTCAGAAAGTAAAAGTTTTGATAATTATGCAGGAATTAATTACATTAATGAACACAAACTATTAATCTCTATTAATAATAAAGATGAATGTGTGTGTGTGTTGGAGTTCAATAAATTGGACCGTTTTTTCTGTAACTACGAAATTTGGTACCCATATGTTGTTGTTTCTTATGGCACTTGCCATGAACAAGCCCGCTGTTACGAAAACAGTGATTTTAAGCCGGGGGGGGGGGCGTCTCTTGGTTTTATAGTAGCGCCAACTAGCGCCAAGAGTATGACTTTGCTACTCACGTATCACTCATTCGCTTGCACAACCCCTTTTTACAGGAGAGCACTTCACACATAGCACAACGGAAGAACAATCATGCTCAAACCTGGACTCGAACCCAGGTCGCCCCGATCATACGGGCGTTACTCGTATTCCAGGACGCCGACGGTACACGTATATTTTGGAGGTAAGGAATGTACACTTTTAAATGATTTAAAAATTAATTAGAATTTTAATTAATTAAAAATTAAGATAAATTTTTTGCCGTTTTTAAGTAATAGCATATGAAAATATTATTGCACAAAACTAAATTTAACACCCTTTTAACATTTAAAAAATTATCTTTTTAATGACAGCAATTTAATAATTGCTTAAATCTTTAATTATTAAAACAAATTTTTTTTGCTTAATTATCAACAATATTGATTACATTGTTACACTGCGACTCATTCAGTTTTCCTTGTTTTATGAACTATTTAATTGCGTGATTTTTCTCCATTGATGAAAGCTATAGAAAACGGAATCTGTTTAAAGCTGTATAGTTTAAAGAAGAATAAAAAAGTGAAATTACAATACTACTAAATTTAGGACGTTTGAACCGCACATTTAAGTGTTTCATGGAGTTATAATGTCATTGAATTGCTCTCCATTAGCAAGGTTCATGCACACATGAGCAAAACATATGAAAGATAATTAAAATAACACGGTTTTAATATCTGACAGTTTGATAGAATCATGGACATGAATTTATATTTAAACGACTTAATTAAAATTGAATATAACCAAATTGTCCGGCGAACCAGTTAGTCGCCAATCGGGATTAGTATTACATAAAGATATTTCTAGCTTTCTAAAATTTTAATTGTAGAACATTAACAAAATGTAATATTTATTATTGGATTCATTTATTGAAAATTAGGTAAGTATATTAATTTATGATATATTAATTGCAGCATAAATATATACAATTATAATATTATGATTATAATCTGCAGCATACACTCGTTAGAATTGGCAATGATAAAATATTTGAAATAAAAATATTAAAATATTATTCTAAGAAAGTATTCTAAATATTTTATTGGTGAACCAAAATGCAAAAAATAATTTGTGTTTTCAAAACGCTTGATATCAAAATAATATATCTTAAAAACAAGATACTCTGATGGAAAAACATTAAATAGATTGAAATTTCAATCATATTTAAAATAATTGGCAAAATAAAAAGGGTTTTCTACCATTTTGCCAGTTTTTATTTAATACGAAAGCATATGACTTAATGATATGACAACAAAGGTCACTTGTTCTGCTTCTTTATCAACGTCACGATCCGATTCCGAGAGGAGTCTAAAAAATACTGTTTCCTCTCTTCCATGGAGAAACTCGGAACAGATTTCTCCAGCTATAACCATTGTATTGATTTTGCTCATTTTTATTTCATTATGGAACACATAATCTTTAGATTTGTCAATAAAAGTCACTTAGTATTCGTTATAGAATTTCAGCATTATAGTTCATATATGATTCCTAACATCTATTAGATGATAGAGCTGCTAAGGAAAAATGTTACATTTGATTAAGGAAAATGAAAACAATTTTTTAAGAATTCATTATTAATGAAAAAAAAAGGAACTTAATTTTTAATTGAAAAAAATTTTTTTTTTCTTTTTTTTTTCAAACAGTTTTAATTTTATTTATATATTTCAATAAAATTACTTTTGAATCAGTTTCTTAAGTAGTCCAAATATTCATATGAAAGATCGTCTATAATGATATTATATGCGCTTATTTTCTGCCGATTTTGTTCTTTTTATGATAGGAAATATATAAGTTTGTATGCATTTGAAAACGATAAAATTCAATTTTTAAAAATAAGAATTGCAATTTTTTTTTGACAGAGAGTCATACATTTTGAATATGCATTTTTTTAAATAGTAAATTGTAAAAAAAAAATTAAAATGAGATAATTCGAAGTTTTTCATGAAGAAAAAAAAATTGAAATGATGTTTTAAAAAATGTTCGAAATAAAGTAGCTGGTCTTTTTATCAAATTATTTGAAAAATCAATACAAGAACAAAACTTTAACAAATGAAAAGAATTTAGAAAAATTCTAAAACATTCTTTAAAAATTAAAATAAATTGTAGGCATTTTCAAAATTCCAATTTATTTAGAATATATTTTATCATTATTTCATGTTTTTATAAATGTTGTTTGATTACCAGATTTGAAAAAGAAAATTGTTCTTACTAATAAGTTTCATTAACAAAAAAGTATTTCTAGAAAAAATAAATTATTAATAGTTAATTTCTTTTTTGTTTTTATGATTCTAATTATTTATTGTAATTAATCATAGAGTCTTGAAATGAGTTTTTTTCCTCAAATTAACAATCGAATGGCATCTTTCATATGAAATCAGACTTAATAAATAAAATAAATTAATAATAAAAATATGAGCATATTAGAGTATTGTAATACCAGCGAAGACATGCATGCATATAACAGTAAAAAAATTGTAGAACTTTGGATCATCATTTAAATGAGTGAAAAACCACCATAAATTTCTTTTTCAAAACTATATAAAAAGTCAAATTTAAAAAATTATTAAAAAAATATTTTTCTAAAGTTTTGGCATCTGAAATTTTAATAATGGAGCTAAAATGCAGCAACACAAATCAAATGACAAATACAAAATGCTAAGATGTATTAAAACTCATTTATTTGGTCTCGAATTACATGCAATGATAAAATCCGACACTTGATTTGACAAAGAACAGCCTCTAACGCAGCGCGTAAGAGAAGTTATTGTCCCCAGCTGACACCATTTTGTACAAATTCAGTAACTTATTTCCCCTGCAATATAAAAATAGAATAAATGAACTAAGATTACAGTTGTATCATTAGCAATCAAATCATTCTGAAAAGTCATGATAAATAACATGTTAGCAAATCAGCCCATTTCAAAAAACATGGCAATGTTTAATCATATATTTTTTAATTTTATTCAAAATTCTGATATTGATTTTTAGCATAATAAATAAATAAATTATTATGATATAGTATGTATAAATGGAAAATTGCGCAAATAACAATTATATTTCATAATGAAAATTTTTGGCATGAATTAGCCAGACAAAGCTATGTCAAACAAAATTTGAATCTTCAAATGTTTGCTTTAGCAATAAATATGTTGTTGTTGTTAATGTTAAATGTTGCACATTAACAAATATAAATATTTCATTTTGAAAGATTTGCATTCTGTAACTGATTAAGATAAATTCATATAAAAATTGAAAATATTTGTAAAGACAGATATCCCTAAATCATGTTTAAATAATTATATTGAGATCACTTACAAAATCTGAAAATATTTTTAATGCCTTATCTCAATATTACATAAAAATAAAAATATTGAATTTTTCAGGGAGGTCAGTTATATAAAGATAAGGTTTCAATCAATGTCGAGGAGAATAGAGCTAGTTCTAAATAACATTAAAAGCTTTTTATAGTTATCTTTAACGAATTTTAAACTATCAAAGGTATTAGATTAATACTTTTAGAGCAAATTTTAAATAATTTTATTCTTTGACCACTTTGGAATGTTGTGTCTGGGCTTACATCTATGGATACCACTGCCGAATTTCAAATTGTAGAAAGAAGGCATTAAAGTAATGATTGGAATTTATAGCTTGGAAAAGTGAAATATCTTTGATTCGGAAAGGCAATTGATAAGATATTGCTGATTCGGTATTTGCCAAAGCTCACACAACTCATTGGAAATAATTGATAAAATAAAAACAATGAGGGTTATAGTAATTTTACTTTGAAATGTGCATGTAATAAAAAATTATAACATGAATGTGTTTGTGTATTAATTATATAAAGTTTCTTATTGAGACATCTTGAATTGGTACCATGCTCAAAGAATGCAATTTAGAATTTATACAGATTTTCGAATATAAAACCAAATTATCACCATTATGAGTAGACAATTCAAGATCAGAATCAAATATTCAAATAACTTTGTGACAAATATTTCGTTACTTAAGGCTTAAGTATTAAGGTAAGTAAGTTAAGTATGAAGGCTTAAGGCTGATTAAGTATGGATCCTAGAAAAATTAAAATATTTATGGAACCATACAAATTCAAGCAATATCTTAATTTATTAGAATCAAAATTGTGTTTTATCAAAATTGTATGAGAGACAGTTATGGCCCATTAAGAATTCCTCTCTTCCAGTACATGCTTGACGAATATTTTAAAAGATACTTGTTGCAAATTGTATGAGAGACAGTTATGGCCCATTAAGAATTCCTCTCTATTCAGTACATGTTTGACGAATATTTAAAAAGATTATTGTTGCAGACTAATTTGTTATGGGTAAAATTTTTAAGGCTGTTGCTACTTCATTAAGATGGTGTGGATTTAAAAGCTGGGTAAATTTAGTGTCAAGTTTAGACAGCCCTTTTTCGTTGAAAGTGGCGGGTTTTGGCATTTTGCTATCCTAAGCCCAAAACATTTTAAGGCCCATATTTAATATATCGTTAATTTAGTTTCAGATTTCTACAATTTTTTAATTTGATCAACCCATTAAGCATATATTTTTCCTTTTTTTATTTTAATAATTTAGTATAAACTTTATTTATATGCAAAAATATCATGAAGAATAACTAAAGTAATAAAATTTTAGAAAAGTTATCTGCTTTTATCACTTATTCCTTCCTTACTTACACTCCCCATTCATTTAATTATGATGATAGATGATAAGGAAGTAATAAAATTCAAATATTTATAACTTTTAAAATTATTGTTACAAGTCGAGTAAAAAGGAATATAACAATCAATTACATAAATAACTGACATACCAATATATTATAATTATAAATAAGTAATAAATCAATTACTATGGTATATTTAATAACGAGTTTAATATTTTAATGTAAAAGAATTTCTTGAAACTTTCGTATTTGGGGAATTTTTATTTTTTACAAATTTATTTATTTGACAATTAAACTAATAATATCATTTAATTGATTTGTCTGCAGTTGTTGCAATCGTACACATTTGCCTAGTCTGACTAGTTGAAAATCCCCCACTTTTTATTGAATTTCTTCATTATTCGGTGAAAGAACATGTTCTTTAAATTAATAGAAATTTATTGCTGTAGGTAGCATTAGATGTTAAGAATTCAGTAAACCGCGTGGTCTTCCTAAGCGGAGCTAGCTGCCAATCATGTAAATATCACATGGTCTCCCTGTTGATGTTAGTATACTTTTTTTTAGCAGAAGCGAACTTGACTCCTGTACTAGGGGGAGTGGGATCTCGGCTTTCTCTCACCCGAGAAATGTTATATATAGTTCTATAGGCCTACTACACAATGGCGTAATCATGTGCCTTTTGTTGCTGATGTTACCAATAAACCCCATAAAAGACAACCTGTGTCTTCAAGTCATTTTACCAGACCACAATCTTCACTTTCAAATAAATTATTGTGTAATCATGAAATGCAATAATAATTTTACATTAAATAAGGTTATTTTTTCATATAGACTCACAATTTTTTCCAATAAGGGATAGAAAAAAAAATTTAAAAATTTGCGCTCAATTTGGTAATGTCAAAATTTTTCTTAACATAATACATTTTAGAACCAATTATATAAAGAATTTATAAGATTTACAGATAGTCATAGATTGATGCTATTTGCCGAATTTAGATAAATTATGAATTAATACTTAATGAGTATTCTATTAGATATGAATATCATGATGTCTGTAGTACAGAAATAATAATACTTTACAAACTTATAATAAACTTTATAAATACTTATTTTATATTTAACACAATATATTCATACTGTATAAATACTTATAAATACTTTTTTAACTTTATAAATACTTATTTATATTAACAACATTGTATTATGATTACATAATTTTTCACAATAAGATTTGCATTCTTATGAAAACACAATTTTTTTTTCAATCTAATAATAAGAGTAACGCTTTAAATGCATCATATAAAAAGTTAAATAACAAATTATTCTACAGTTTAAAATAAAAACATTTTTTATCCATGACTGATATAGGGCCAATAAGCCGGGTTAATCCTTAATTCTTCCTTGTGATAGAAAAACCAACACTTGCCTATCGCGCCTTGCCAGTGGCCACCTTAAATGTCTTTTCTTTTATCAGGGTGAAAAATTTTATCCTTTTTACACGAAATTCTGCCAACATCAGGCCTCTGTTGAACATATTCTAGACTGTTTAGGACTTCTTTGGGGAGAAATTTATTCTTCTCCCTTCATCGTTTTTGACTTTCTTCTTGTCAACGGATTTTTGGATTTGGTCTGACTAAGTCAGGCCATGGAGATTTGCAACAACAGCAACATTTTCTATTACATGGAGTTGCGATAACATGTTTATCACAGAGATAGATTTGAAACCTTCTACAAGCATTCTCATTCAAACAATTTCTTGCAGTAGGAATTGTTTAGATTCCTTTATTTTGATAAAGCTAAAAGTGATTGTTTTGATTTTGAAAAAAAAGTGAACGACGTTACTATATTATGGAAACATTTAATCCCTAACATTAAGAATGTGTGTCGGTTGCGTCTGTGAAGGTTTAGATAGAAAATAGAAAAACATAACCCTGCTGTAGAAGACTTAAATAGCAATAAAATAAGCAAATTAACACTTCTTACCAATGCATGAATCAAAGACCTTGCCAGAGTCCGTCCAGTTCTTATGATGGCGTTCACTTTTTGTAAGGAGCAACCAAGGCACCATATCCATACGGGTAATAGGGGTATCCGTAGGGGTAACCAAGGTAATTGAGGGCAGCAGCAGCGGCATAGGGATAAACAGCCGCTGGTGCTACAGGAGCAGCAACGGCAGCAGCTGGTGCTGGAATGGCAGGAGCAGCATAACCGGCAGGTACAGCTGGTACTGCAGGAGCTGCAGGCACAGCGGCTACTGCAGCTGGGGATGGTAGGAATGGTGCATAGTAGCCTTTTGCATAGGGAGCATATGCTGCTGGTGCATATGGAAATAGAGGCCCAGCTGAGGCTGTGCAGCAGATCAAAGCGATAAGACAGGCGAAGAAGATCTGAAAAAGTAAACAAATTTTCTGTATTTTTGGTGTACTAACATTGTGTCTTGTATTTCTGTAGTTAATATAATCATCTTGTATTTCCTAATGGTAATATAGAAATTTAATCATGGTATTTCTTTCTATAAAGAATATACCATGGCATATTCATACGATGGCATTTGAATTTATTCTATATCAATTTTATTTGATTTTTTGATAAATAAGATTTAAAAAGTTGTTATACGAAAAAAATCAGAAAAAGCAGCATATTTTTCTTAAGATTGAATTTTTATTTTAAAAAAAACTTAAACTGAATTTACCATTTACTGTATTGTTTTAATTATAAATTTTCTGAACGTTCAAGTTTCTCTGTATTATACACAGAGTTATAGACATTTACATAAATCTGATCTAGGCGTCCTGGGTTCGAGTCCCGGTTCGGGCATGGTTGTTCTTCATCTGTTCTATCTGTGAGATGTGTGAATGTGCCGCCCTGTAAAAAGGAGTTGTGGAAGCGAGTGAGTGATGCGTGAGTAGCAAAATCGTACTCTTGGCCCTAGTTGACGCTACTAAAACAAGAGATTCTCCCTATAGGCTTAAATCGCTGACTTCGAAAACAGCGGGCTTGTCCATGGCAAGTGCCATCAGAAACAACAACAACATAATTCTACTTCCAGATTCTGATAATTTTGTTTACAATATTCTTCAATAACTTAATTTGATCTTTAAGATATTATTCTAGAATTTCATTTTCTCTTTGTATATTTCTTTTCATTTAAAATTGCCAGTTTTTGCGCCAGTCTATAAAAATTCGCAATTCTTCAGAAATTACGATTGTTAGTAAATAAAATTGAAAAGAGTTAGCAATTAATCTGGACTAAAAGAATCGTAAACTTTAGAGTTTTCTTCGGTTAAATATCTTTTATAAAAAAACAGTCACCAAACAGAATTAAATACATTATGAAATTTGAAGCAATTTTGCATCTTTTTTCTCTAGACGTTTACCATGAAAGGTTTATGAATTGATTAGATAATAACCAGAAAGTATCTTTAAATCTTTTAGTCAAAAATCTTTTGGTTGCCTTTTAAATATTGTCATATTGTCATTATCTACAAATTTAAAGAAAGACAATTCGAGATTTTTAAAGCTTTTTTTATCTGTTTTTAGAACATTTTCAATATTGCCACTGAATTCGAGTAAAAAAAAACATAAAACCCTGAAAAATATTCAGCCAAAATTCTGAGGCACTTACCATCGAATTCATGACTGTAGCTACTGATCGACTGCTGCTGCTATTCCGCAAGACTTAACTGAAGCTCGGAAAGCACAAGTGTGGAGATCCGAGAACTGTTCTCGGCTTTTATAGGCAGAGATTTCCCTATTTTTCTGACTTAACACCGAAAAAAAAATCAGCTGTTTCGTGGTAAAGCAATTCAAAACATCTCTCACTTTATTTATTTTTTATACTTATTTTTCTAGTCGGTGTATCAAAGTATCCGTCTTTCCTTAAGGATGGAAGTTGACACCCCAGGGTCATGAAGAACATAAAGCGTGTCTTTTCATAAACGTTCCTTCCGATATATATTTGTGCGTTCTGTTCTTCTCATCACACCTTTGAGGGAGAGATGGGACACAATTCATTCCGGGATGACTACTAACTATCTTATTTTGGCATTAGAACAATGGAAAGGTGTTTGAGGGTAAAACGGCGTCTGGAAATTTGTAACTCCCTCAAGCGAAAAATAATTAAAACTTTTTTTAGATCTGATCTGTATGTTATTTTATTTTGGGATATAACAAGTAATGTGAGGCGATATGGATTATATGTATGTTATAAGGTATCGGCAATTCTTCTTTAGCTTTTTTTACCAGTTTGGGTAAATCAAAATTCATTGTGACCAGATTATTTAAGTACTGAACAATTTTAGATGTATCTAAATCCAGGTAAATCTTTTATGCGAAAATTAAGTTTTATGATACCTTTATCATGGATTTTTAGAGACTTTAGATTCAAGACTCTTGTTGATTTTCGTTTTTTTCTTCAGTTAAGTGTCCCCACCAGGGGACCCAGAAATGGTGTGTCTCTTTACTCTCTAATTCTTTGGCTGATTCCTTGGATGAATCCCGTAAATTCTTTACTCATTAAAAAAATCTAAGTTTTTAAAATCCTTCTTAGTTTTTATCCTTTGGATTGCCTCTTTCATATTTGCATATTTTCCAGCCACTTAAGAGCTAATTTGTCGATTTTTTCTCTTGCTTATTTTAAAACTTTTTGCTGAAAAAACGTTTCCATCCACATTAATTTGAAAATCCAAAAATTCATGGTCATTCAGCGTATTTTAGATTAAATTCCAGCCCATTGCTCATCATGCAAGTCTTTAGTTGATAAAGTGACATCAATCCACCTTTTTACACGTGCAAATTGAAACGTTGGCAATGAGTTTGGATCATTCCAAATAACAAGGTTTTTAAAAAAAATGAATTCTATAAACAGAATGGATTCATCCTGTGGTTATAATCGGGAATTTCATTTCCGCACAGAGGACTATGAAAGTTGAAATCTACTAGGAGTACGGATGATGTCCCCAGTTTTTTAAACATATTTTCAAGCTCCCTGCAGATTTCCTCCTTATTGTGAGACGGTGGGGGAAGTATGCTGATACCACTGTAATTTCGCTATTTCCCATTGGCAAATTAGTAGCTACAATGCTTTCGCTATTAAATCTTGTCAATAAGGAAATATTTTGGCTTCTTACTACTACTATCACCCACCGGTAAGGATGAACAATTATCCTCCATCTCAGGAGAAGCCCTATTATTTTCCTTTAATTGCATACGGTACCTGCAGAAAGTAAAACTCAGAAATATTGTCCACAAACAAATTTGGCGCAAATTTCCACTTTCGAGATTATGTTGAATAACTCGCCAAAAATTACCACTGACGAGCTTATTAACCATATTTTGTTTGTTTAATAAACTGATCACTTTCCTCTAAATATAGGGCAATGTTCCGATGCCGCAGTGTGGCTCGTTCTAATTATAACGCCTGTTCTGAGATAGTCTTTGCAGTTTTTGAACTCTGGATTTTGCTTTGTGTAAAAATTATTATTACGTGATTCCAAGCAGCAGCTTGGATCACATACTCATGCATTGGAGCAACTTTCTTCTGTTTGCATACATTTTGATAGGAAATACCTAAATCTCAATTATAAAATCTAAGGAGATACACAAATTTTATGAATGCATACGATCCGATGTCTCATTGTAGTCTTGATTTATCTTTAATTATTCGGAACACTTGTGGATCCAAATTTATAACCCAATGAGTAGAACTGCCTCTTCCTTTTTTCCTGTATAGAACCCGCATGTTCCCTACTATGTCATTTTTTGTTTGATTTCAATGAGGAAATCAAATTCTTCCTCCTCTCTGACCTCTCACTTTTTTTCATGTCCTATTTAATGATTTGAGGCAATCTAGTCTGTAGAGTTGTGGCCTTGCATACATTTGAAGATCTGGATGTTTATTAATTGAATCTTTCAACTTTATGACCATTTCTGGCGTTTCTACCTGAACCAGGACTCCATTTCCCATTGCCTGTATTTAGAACCATAATTTTAATTTCCATCTCCCTTCGTCTGATATTTGCTTCCAATGTCCTCCTCATTTTAACCAATAAATTTATTGTCTCTATAACAGGTCTTACCACCAGTGTAGGTAGGTTTGCCTTAGGTAGAAATAGTGTCAAATCGTTATCTTTATCTTTTCGGTTTATCATTTTTTTTGTTGCATTTGATTCACTTCTTCCCCCACCAGGAGTTTTTAGGAGGCGTGGATCCTTCTAATAAAAGTTAGATCTGGTTTTAATGATTTTTATTTTTATTTTCCCTATACCATCACAGTTTTGCTTTTTAACCACCGTTGCAAATGTTGGTCTGTTGTTATCAATTTATTTTGATTCCTGAAAAATTTGGCAAAACATTCAAAAATATGTTTCTCAGATATTCGGCCACGTTACCCTCAATCCTATATTTATAGATAATGTTTTTAAATGTTTACATTATTCCCAATAGTTCAAAGCTTTGTTTTCCCCTCTCAGATATTGTTTTGTTTTCACTTACATTCGCATTCTTTTCCCTCTTAACATTTGCAATCCCAACATTCATTTCTGTCTCCTTGTCCTTATTAAAAATGTACGGTCATTTGTCTTTAGGGTGATTCTCCCCCGTTTCCATTTTTACAATTCTTTTCTTTTTCCATTTTGTAGACATTCGTATTAATCTGCATTAACAGTTCAGTTGTCTCATTTGAATCAGAATCCGATCATTTTTTAAAGTATTTATACGTCAATCTTTTAAATCCTTTTATTGGTTTTGATATATGAGGGATAGTTACCCCCACTCATTTTGGAGAGTAAAATAAACTCCCATCATCAGTTAAAATATCGCTATCATCCGCATAGTTTTCCCTATCCGTCATATGTTTTTGTCTTATTTCATTTTTATTATTTATTCAAAAACTCTAAATTTCTAGTGCAATAATTTTATGTACTTGCCGATTGTAATAGTGACCAAAAGCGTCCCTACCTAAAAAAAAAAATCTCCAATTTGGCGATTTTAATCTTTAAACTATATAGCATCTGATTCGAACGCTCAGAATTTTCATAATAAATAATAATGCATTTGAGTAAATTTTTATAATTTGGCGAAATTTTTCTTGGTGCCTTTTGGTAGCCGTTAAAACCAGATTGTTCCTAATTTTAACACTAATTAACTGTTGTAGGGTAACAAAAAATACAGTTTTAGCGATTTTTTTAACGAAATATTTGGAAAACTTCACCAATATTAAATTTTAATTGTTATAAATACAAATTTTGTAATACATTTATTATTATAAACACATTACAAACTTTAAAAATACTGTCCAAATAAAATATCACTCAAAAATATTTTTCAACATAAATTTACCTAGATGAAAACAAGATTTTCTTCTAATTAGAAGCACCTATCAGAGTCATAAATTTCGAAATAACTTAGTTGTCAACTGGTACTCAATATATTTATGGAAATTTTACATAAATCTTAGTTTAAAATTAGCAAAATAAAAATCGTAAAATATGAACCTGCGCATTAATCAAATCTTTGAATTCAGTAGGGCAATATCCAAGTCCTGCAAATAGTTCATGCACCAAACGCAGATATTGATAACAGTTTCTCGGATAGTAAATGCACAACAAAATGGCTACACAAATAAGTGGGCGTTTCTGTCCCATTAACACTTCAAAAAAATCAATAACTTATAAGAGACTAACAGAATATTGAAATAAAATTCAAACACCTGTTACTCTAGGATTTCAGCTACTCTTTAGCACCATATTCAGCAGAATTTATCCATCATTTTTAATTTAATAGCCATATTTTGAAGAGCACAAGAAAACATCAACTATATCGATCACAACAGATCTGAATCATGTGAGCACTGATTGCTCAAAGAGCAACAACCTGAGAAATTTGGTAGCTTTAAATCCAATAATCTGCAATATAGAGCATTTTTGAAGAGCCTTTTTTATCATACTTGTTGCATGACGCAATTTTCAGTTATAATAACCTATAAACCAAGAGAAAAAAGCAAATGACACCTGGCATCTCCTCTGGTCTACCATTGTATCAAACTCGGGGAAAAGTTTGACAAAGCCTTGTTAAATTCAGCATCCTAATTTCTCTGAATTGGTAACTTTTCTTGCCTACTGTCGTTCTAACTTCGAAACAAAGCTTGATTGCAGTGATTGATTTGAAAATAAATACGAGGATAATGTCAGCAATTCTGGATCTGACAAGAAACTTATTTTCTTTAATAAATGAAAATAATTATTTACATTAATACTTCCAAACGTGGGAATTATTTCATATACCAATTTTTGAATATTTTCAAACTTGGGTGAAAAATATTTATAAAATTCAGACATCCTAATTTCTATGAATTTTGGATTCAAAATTGAAAATAGCGTTGAATTTGATTATGTTGATTTGAGTAATGTTAGGTGCTAACTTTAAAAATAGAAGGGGAAAAAATCTTTTAAAGATTCGAATCTTCATCTTCTTGTACCTGAAAAAATCAAATTCAGTAAAGTCTTAAAATTTTGTTGTTGTTGCGAATATTGGGACTTGCTATTTTCAGTTATGTAAAACTATGAATTTCAAAAATTGAACAATGGAATTTTTAATAATAGTTGTTAAATGTTATGATTGCCAGTTTATAATCAGCCCACAAATGTTTATTAATCTAATCTTTGGATTAGATTAATAATTTTAGCTAATATTTTCGGTGGTTTTAATTCACGGTGATCTCAGGAATGCTGCAAGCGAAGATGACAGATATCAATGCATCAAATAACAGACGGAAATCATCCAGTTAACGATAAGAGTTTTTGTAACTTTGAAATGGAGAATACCCGAAATTATGAACACAGTATATAAGAAAATACCATTTCGGTAATTTTGAAATGATTGGCCAAGCTTTTAGAGAAAGAAGTCCAGCCTCAGAAAATAAAAGTTATGATAATTACACATTAACAGAATTCAATAAAAAATAATAATCTTTACTACTAATAAAGATGAATGCATGTGTGTGTGTGTTGCTTACTATAGACCAGACAGTTTTCCCTATAACTACGAAATTTGGTAAACATATACTTTGGAGGCTGGGGCAGATGCACTTTAAAAAGATTATTTTTAAAAAAATTATTAGAGTTTTATTAATAAAAAATTGAGGTGAATATTTTGACGTTTTTTCGTGATAGCATCGGAAAATATTTTTTCAAAACTAAATTTTACACCGTTTCAAAATTTAAAAAAAAAAAAATGTGTTTTCAATGATAGCAATTGAATAATTGTGTATATTTTTAATTTTTTTTTTTTTTTTGCCTAATTTTCAAGAATAGATTATATTGTTACTTTGAAATTAATTCCGCTTTCATCGTTTCATCAAATATTTAAACGTGTGACTTTCTTCCATTGTTGAAAGCTAGGGAAGGAGGATTCTGCTTAAATCTGTACAATTTACGAGACGGTTAAAAAAAGATTCATTTTGTTATGCAGATGAAAACACCGGTTTTTAGGAATCATATTTTATTGAGATTTCTTCTGGTTTCCACATCACAAAACATCAAATTACACACACACACATACCTAACATGGAAGAATAAAATATCACAGTTTCAAGTTGGCTGACCAACTATCACAGAATGGTCATGTTTTATTAACTATAATGTTTTACTAAAAGTCCAACTATTGATTCCTCGTGACCCGAAAATCCTCTGAAATTAGGCCTAAGAGATATACCATTTTAACAGAGAAGAAAAACACAAAACAATAAATTAGAAGAATACGAACACTAATAAGCAAAAATACAATAACATAAAATAACCATATAATAACACTCAAACAAATTATGAAAAACAAAAAGAAAAAAACATTCCAGAAGCAGACAAAAAAATATTTTTTTTAAAACATAAGCTTTCCTGTTGTGTTTCTCCAGCTCTACATTGCCCTAGCTAACGCCATTCAAGGTAAAAAAAATAATTGGAGGGTCTCAGCGACATCTATTGAATTATTTAATATGCAACGGAAGGTCTATTTTTATTTTAGATAAAGGATTAATCCCAAATCCTCCCTTGTTTAGTTAAAAAATTAATATTGCAGTAGTTTCTGGGAAATTCATTATATATATATATATATATATAAAGAGAGAGATACACACACAAGATATATGAATGAAAAATGTAAATGACACATTTACGGTTTTCATAGTGTAATAATATCATGGGACTAGTATCCAGTGGAAAGTTCATGCACACAGTGAGAAAAACATATGAAAGAGAATTAAAATAACATGGCTTTAATATCTGACAGTTTAATAGAATCATGGATATGAATTTAAATGAATTTAATTAATTAAGTTAAAAAACGTGTATGAAACAAAATATTTTTCAAAGGTTTTGACATTTGGAATTTTAATAACTGAGAAAAATTTCAACAGCACAAATGAACTGACACATACAGATTGCTAAGATGTATAAAAACTCATTTATTTGGTCTCGAATTACATGCAATGATAAAATCCGGCACTTGATTTGACAAATAATTACTTCTAAGAGAAATTATTGTCCCAAGCTGACACCTTTTTGTAAAAATTCAGTAACTCGTTGCGTCTGAAAATATAATGACAATAAATAAACTAAAATTACAGTCATATCATTAACAATCAAATTTATTTGGTGAAGTCATGATAAATAACATGGTAGTAAATTTGTCCATTTGGAAAAACATGGGTATTTAATAAGGATCTTTTTTTTTTATTCAAAATTATGATATTCATTTTTTAACACAAGAAATAAATGCAATTTATATTATGTTTAGATTGAAAATTATTATTGTAACTGTTAAACTTGATAATGAAGATTTTTGGCATAGATTACCCAACCAATTCGAATCTTCAAATTTTTGCTTTAGCAAACATAAATGTTCTACATTAGCAAATATAAATGTTTCATTTTGAAAGATATGTATTTTGTATATGCTTACGAAAAAGATAATTTCATATAAAAAATTGAAAGTGTTCGTGAGAACAAATATCCCTAAATCATGTTTAAATAATTATACTGCCATTACTTACAAAATTCAATATATATTTTTAATGCTTTATTTCAATATAGTATAAAGATAAAAAATATTGAATTTTTCAGGGATTTCAATTTTAGGGATTTCAATTTCAAACGGACATAGTCTCAACTAGTTTTGAAAAGAATCGAGTTCGTTTCAAATAATACTAAAAGCTTTTTATAGTTTTCTTTTTACGAATTTTAAGCTATCAAAGGTATAAGATTAATACTCTTACAACAAATTTTAAATAATTTTATTTCTTGACCACTTTGGAATGTTGGGCATCTGGGCTCACGTCTATGGAAATCACTGTTGAACTTCAAATAGTGGAAAGAGGGAAATAAACTAAAGAAGTTCATTTATCACTTGGAAAAGTGAAATATTTTTACAATAGATAAGATATTACTGATTCGGCATTCTTATAAAAGCACGAATTTTTCAATTTATCTTCAATCTAATAACAAATGGAAAACTTAAATAAATTACAGAAAGATTAAATAATAAATCATTCAACAGTTTAACATAGAAATATTTTCTATAACATGGAATTGTGGCAGTATATTTATCATAGAGGGAGATTTGAATTGTTGTTCAAGCATTCTTATTCGAACAATCTCTTGAAGTAGGGATCTTTTTCGATTCCATTATTTTGATAAGCTTAAGAGTGATTGTATGGAATAACGCTACCATATAATGGAAAGGTTTAGTCTCTAACTATATTTATATGCGTCGGTTGCGCTTCTGATGGTTTCGATAGAAAATAGAACAACTTAACCCGATTGCACAAGACTTAATTAGTAATAACATAAATAAATCAATCCTTGCCAATGCATGAATGAAAGACCATGACAAAATCAGTTCCTATGCAGTCATTCACTTTTTGTAAGGAGCAACCAAGGCACCATATCCATAGGGGTAATAGGGGTATCCGTAGGGGTAACCAAGGTAATTGAGGGCAGCAGCAGCGCCGTAGGGATAGACAGCAGCTGGTGCTACAGGAGCAGCAACGGCAGCAGCTGGTGCTGGAATGGCAGGGGCAGCATAACCGGCAGGTACAGCTGGTACTGCAGGAGCTGCAGGTATAGCGGCTACAGCAGCTGGGGCTGGTAGGAATGGTGCATAGTAGCCTTTTGCATAGGGAGCATATGCTGCTGGTGCATATGGAAATAGAGGCCCAGCTGAGGCTGTGCAGCAGAACAAAGCGATAAGGCAGGCGAGGAAGATCTGAAAAAAAAAGTAAACAGAATTTCTGTATTTTTAATATATTTACCATTGTATCTTATATTTCAATGGTTAATACATCTCTCCCCCCTCTCTTATAGAATTAAGATAAAAATAAAGTTAATTTAAATTAGTATCATTGTTATCAATTAAAAGAATTCGATGTTTGAAATACTAGATGATTCACGAAATAAAGTAAAATTAAGAAGAATTGGGAAATTAAATCTCAAACAGCATCGCTAAGGAATAAAGAGGGTTAATTCTCATTAAAAAAGACTGAATGACACTAGTTTAGAATTTTGCTGATTGCGTTTTTAAATAGAAAAATTGCCCTGATGAATTCAATAATATCAAAATTACTGCATTTTGTAGCGATATTAATATAATTTGATACTGAATTAAGTATTACTGAATAAAGCGAAAGATAAAGACCCACAATAAAAGTTTTCTCATTATTTTAAGGTCATTATCTATTTTATTATTAATAGTTCATTATTTTTGTTCATTATTTATTTGGTTTCATCATAAGTAATTATGCAAATAAAGTCTCATAATGAAATCCATTTCATAAAATTAGCTAATGAGTTTCACGCTTTGACGAAGAAAATGTGTATAGTTTAAAAACTATTTAATTACATCATTTATCCATATTATTGTCTTCCAAGAGGAATAATGGTTGACGAATTCATTTTGAACTCTAAGTAAAATACAAATTTTAATTCTAAATAAAGCGAATTAGAGATTGAAACATTATCTTGTAATTCCTAATGGTAGTATAAAAATTTAATCAATGTAATTTGTTCTATAAAAATATTTCATGCATAAGATGGATTTGAATTTATTCTATATCAATTTTATTTGATTTTTAAAAAGAAAAAAAATTAAGAAAATAAGTATATTTTTCATAAGATATTGCCTTAAAAAATAACAACTTAAATTGCAGTAGAAATTTTCTGTTTTGTTTTAATTGTACATTTTATGAACTTTCAAGGTTCTCTGTGCTATAATATACTAACATACAATTCATTACCGTATTCCAATAATTTCATTTAAAATATATTTTAATAATTTAACTTGTTCTTTAAAATAATATCACATAATTTTATTGTCTCATTGTATATTTCTATTAAATTAAAATTTCCAGATCATTCGACGATATATATAAAAAGGTGCAATTCTTCAGGAATTTCAATTATTAATAAGCAAAATTGAAAATAACTTAGACTAAAGAATCTTAAACTTTCAAATTCCTTTCGACTAAATACATTTTTCATAAAAGAATAGTACAGATAGAATTTAAAATATCAGTTTTTAATGCAATTTTGTCTCTTTTTGACTAAATATTTATCACGAAATGTTTATAAAGTTATTATGTAATAATCAAAAATTATCTTTATATCTTTTAGTCAATAAATCTTTGGATGACTTTCAAATGATCATCTTATTGTCATTA
The DNA here is from genome assembly GCF_947563725.1 of Argiope bruennichi. NCBI lineage: Eukaryota > Metazoa > Arthropoda > Arachnida > Araneae > Araneidae > Argiope > Argiope bruennichi. The sequence continues at coordinate 76,665,016 of NC_079160.1, forward strand.
TCTACAAATTTAAAAAAGATAATTCAAAAATTTCTAAAGTAATTTTTATATACTTTTTGGAACAATTTCAATGTTGCCCTTGAATTTGAGAAAAATTATGTCCGAAAAAAACTCAACTAAGATTCTTAAGATTCTGAGTCACTTACCATCGAGTTCATGACTGTAGGAATTGAACGTCTCCTGCTATATTCCACAAGACTTGACTGAACCTCGGAAAGTACAAGTGTGAAGATCCAAGAACTGTTCTCGGCTTATATAGGCAGAGATTTCTCTATTTTTCTGAATGAACACCGAAAAAATCAGATTTTTTATGGTAAAGCAATTCAAAACATCTCTCACTTTTGTTATTTTTTATACTTATTTTTCTAGTCGGTGTGTCAAAGTCTCCGTCTCTCCTTAAGGATGGAGGTTGACACCCCAGGGTCATGAAGAACATAAAGCGTGACTTTTCATAAAAGTTCCTTCCGATATTTATTTGTTCGTTCTCTTCTTCTCATCACACCTTTGAGGGAGAGATGGGGTACAATTCATTCCGGGACGACTGCTAACTATCTCTTTTTGACACTAGAACAATGGGAAGAAGGTGTTTGAGAGGAAACCGCGGGTCTGGAAATTTGTAACTCCCTCAAGCGAAAACTAATTAAGCATTTTTTAGAAATCTTCTATGCATTTTATTTTATTTCGGAATGTAACAAATGTGACGTGATATGGATGATATGTATGTTATGTGTTATAAGTTATCGGCAATTCTTCCTTAAGATTCTCACCAGTTTGTGATCAAATTATTTACAAACTAAACGACTTTGACTGTATTCAAGTTCAGGTAAATTTCTGATGCATAAATTAAGACTTATGATACTCCCAGCATGGTATTTTTAAACATGAAATTGTGACAGACATTAAAGATGTGATAATTTAATAGACATGATGGACATTAATAGATAGATAATTTAATTTAAATTATATTGTAGACATGAATCTTTTTAATGGAACTGAATCCCCATTAAACATTTGAGTGTCTGGTGATTTATTACAAACAGCGCGTTGTCTTTTGAGGTAATAAATATTCACTTTTTGATTCTTCATGTAAATTGTGTAGATGGTTACAAGAATTTTGCACCCTTATCTTTCCCCAATGAAAGAAATCACAAAAACTATGCAAAATTATTAGTCAATGTGTATATTACATAGCTAGTATGCAGATAAACTGATTTGCTCTGTTAAAGGGCGGAATCAAGAGTTTTCAGCATTTTAACTAGGTAATGTGTGCACTAGCGGTTTCCGTATAAAGTTTCCACGTGTGCTTCTCTTATTTCCTTTCCCTACTTCTTCCCCCTCACCCTCCACTTTTAGTTCGCAAAGAAAGTAATTCGGTTTCTAATGTAATTTTAATGTTTCGGTTTCTAATGCAAAGCATCAAATGTCGATGAAGGTGTCATTGTGAAAATTAAAGTACCCGACGTAAACAGAGCAAAAACTGATGCCCGCTCGATTTTAGTTGGGGTTCTTTGAAAAACAGAGGATGGGTTTTATAAACTTGATATTAAAACGGGTATTTTAAAACAATTGTCTGCGAAATCTGAATTCAGTGTTTGCAAAGAGAGATTTTTAAAGTAAGAAAATATCCTTACTGTAGAAATATCCTTATATCAAACAGAAATAAAACAATCCCTTGGCACTGGGCAGGGATTCAAAAAATTTGACTGCAAATCTAAATGTACCACAAATAGGTGTGTTGTCGCAAAAGCCATTTGTTATCCAATTCAAAGTGTCACCAATCTTTGAATTGAGCTAATAAGTAAGCATGATTTTATCATATGTTTTGTAAATTTATTTGCTTGATTGTAATAATATTTTAAACTGTTTGATTCTTCGTATTGAAGTTTTTTTCAGTTGATTAATGCTTGATTCTATCAACTAATGTGTATATTGTTCGATTGTATTAAATTGATTCTTTAGATATCAAAAAATAAATAAACAACATTTAATTTAAAAGTACAGAAACGTTTCCGTTGTTCCAGCAAAGATCTTATTTTCACTTTAACAAGTGTCTGATAGGTAATGTGCAGATTATCTAGGTAATTCGCAGATTACCTAGGTAATTGGAGAAATGTAACAATTTTCCGCATTTTAATGGATTAGTTAAGCGGTAACACACACACATGCTGTTCGGATCGGATGACGAATCAGTGATCCAAAACTTTGCTACCATTTAGTGATTTGGCGAAGAATTTGGCGCTTTTCACTACAAAATAGATAATACTGGAATCTTCCAGAATTTTGTCGATAGAACCAATATGAACAGAGATATGCTTGACTGTTCAAGCCTCTTCTTTGGCGTGTCTCGGGGATTATAAAAGGGACTGAACTGGAGGCAGTGTTTTGAGTTCAACTCTGGTTAATATTTGAACGAGCTCTCTCCCTGAATGCTTCGAGCAGCTTATCATTGTTGTACTGTGTTGTGCAGTTTGCGACAAGTGCTGTTGTGTATTGCTTGTGTGCGCCTCGGCTATGAATTTGTTGTCTGCGTATCCGTGACTTCGTGTTTAATAAAAGTCGTTCGTCGTTCGTTATTGAAGCGACCTGCTGATTATTTTGGAAGATCGATATTTCAACTATTTCTTAAAGATTGAATAGAGAAAAGTAAACCATATTAGGTGAATTAGTGTCTCATTAAAACGAACACCTTTTGTGCTAAAGGTTTTTAATAGATGTAGTTGCTTAAAAGTTAAGGACTGAGAAATAATTTTTAAATTCTACGGCTATTTAATATGATCTGTAAAAGCCACATTTCAACAAATAAAACCAGTGAGAGGGGTTTCCTCTAAACTTTCTCTCATATTCTCTATTAAAAGTGTTGTTATTGTCCTCTTTTCTCGCATAAAATTGTGGATCTTTTGTAAGGTCACGAAAGCCTTAAGTTGTATTGGCGAACTGTAACTACGAAATATTTTATCTTTTGCTTGAATGTAATAATGATATTAACAATAGGTTCCCGAAAATGGAATTAGAGTTTTAGAAGCGTTGTTTAAAACCAATTAAAACCAATATCTGAGATGGAACTGCAATAATAATCACAAAATTACATAGCCGGCGTCCTGCCATAGGGGTAGAGCGCCTTCTCCGTGATCTGGGCGCCATTGGTTCGAGTCCCGGTTTGGACATGGTTGTTCTTCCGTTGTTCTATCTATGAGATGTGTGAATGTGCCCTCCTGTAAAAAGGGGTTGTGCAAGCGAATGAGTGATGCGTGAGTAGCAAAGTCGTACTCTTGGCCCTACTCTAAAAAACAAGAGACGCTTCCCCACCGGCTTAAATCGCTGTCTTCGTAATAGCGGGCTTGTCCATGGCAAGTGCCATACGAAACAACAACACAAAATGACGTACTGAATTTCATATATTTAAATCATAGTTTTGAGTTTTCACGTTTAATTGCTTGTAAGAGTACAGACTGATAGAAAATCAATCTCTTGATTGATTGGGCTGCGAATTTGATAGATACCTGCGCTTCAGTTTTCAACCAGTGTATTAAATTTTATTCATCTAGATCTCTTCGCTTTGTAGTTTTTCGTATGATGATGTCGTGTCTGCGTTACCACGGAAAGGGAGTGCAGTAGCTTCTGAGAGTAAAGACCCCTGAGCACCCGAGGGCAGAAGTCTGACTTCTAGCTCATGAAAACTCACACACATTCGCTTGCACAACCCCTTTTTACATGGGGACACAATCACACACCTCACAGATAGAACACAGATGAAGAGCAACCATGCCCGAACCGGGAATCGAACCCGGGACGCCCTGATCACGTGGAAGATGCGCTACCCCTATGCCAGGACGCCGGCAGTTTTTCATGTTAACTTATATTTAGAACCGACAGTTTCTTTCTCTGAAATTTTGATAAAAATGTATAAATTAGGTATAATTATCAGATACCAAATTTCACCCATTCTAGCTCAAAGGTTTTTAAGTTATAGGGTTCCAAGACAGAGATAATGCCAAATAGGGTTTTTTCGAACTCAGGATGGGGGGGGGATTCTGAAACGTGAAGATTCATCAAAATCTCTAGTTCGAATTATTTCCAAGATTAAAATACCTGCTTCATACTTTGTATACATGAAAGTTAAAAACCATCTACACTCATTTTCTTTTCTTTTTTTGAAATTATTTAACTGCACATTGACCTAAGTTTAATATCTTGAAGAAGCCTAATTAATAAGTGAGCAGAAATATTTCTTGGCAATATTATGAAGAAATGATGAACTTCAGAATATTTCGGAAGTTGCATATGCTTTATACATTCATTCAAAAGCATGTTGTGCATGCTTTGAATGCATTTGATTACAGTTATTTATTTATTTAAATGTGTCAATATTTATTAAATATCTTTTTAAATATTTCTTTTTTTTAAATGCTAAATTATGCGATAGCAATAAAGTCATTATTCTTGGTTGATGAAAAGGTCTTAGCCAGTCTTGGTCTCTAAAAAAAATAATTTGAAAATAGTAATTTAGAGAAAAAATAATCTACCTTTGCTTTCCAGCGTGTCGAAAGAAATTAATTTTTGAATATTTTCAAAAACAAAAGGAATTAATTTAATTTATAACGTAATTACACTGCATAATTAAAAGACAACTTTTGAATATTGGAAAAATAAGTTTTGTTCATTAATATTTCCTGGAGTGATTGCTTTAAAACGACAAAATATTGCTTAATTTTTAACTAATTAAAATAAAAAAAAAGCCCTCCAAAGTGCACATTCTGTTCCTTCAAAGTATACTTGTGCCAAAATGTGTAGGTGTATGTCGAAGGATTTCCCCAGCAGAGCACCAATTACGAATACCTACACAGTCATGTGCACTCACGTGTGTTTGAAGTTTTCTCCTTTTTGTTTATTTTCACGTGTTAAATATTTATTAATTCCTGTACCAGTCAAATAATCCTCTAATTTATTAATTCGTGAGTCAAATATTTATATTTATTTGTCAAATATAAATTATAAAAACTTTTGAGATCTATTATTAAAATATATTTTATACGTGTTTGAGTTATTCTCCTTTATTATAATGAAAGTTAAATAGTTACGAATGGTGTGGAGTCGACTACCCCCGACTGATAACGAGACATTCTTCCCATGGGAAAGGTTGTACCATGAACCGTGAGAACATAGGACTCAATTCTCGCCAACAGCGATCCGGTCATTCATATTTATCCGTGTGCCTCAAGGCGGGTTGCAGTAATCACTGTACGATCCTATTACAGCCAATGTTCCATAAAATACATACAGTACAGCGCTGACTACTTATATTGCCTTCATTGGTTATTCTTTAATGGAATTTTGGTAATCAGAAATTTTCATTACCAAATATATTTTTACATGAATAGTTTTTAAGTCTTTATTCTGTAACCTGGAAAAATCGTCCGAGTATTTAAACATCAACCTCACCAAACATTTAAATGATTTTTTTTAAATGAAATCTATTAATTAGAGAAAGTTTAATACACAATCATAAGCTGTTTTCTGAATGGAAAGAAAAAAAACCCCTGTTACCTGTTTGCTAACACAATAATTCGAAAACGCAGCGACCAATCAATTAACACAAAATTATAGACACCCAATGAATTTTTAATTCATTTCATCAACTGGATGACTGCTTTTAGTTACCTATGTGCGCGTGAACAAAATAATTAAACCAGTGGATGTGGTCTCTCCAAACTTTATCGCATGCTCTCTAATAAATTTCTCATACCAGAGAATGTCTTGCTTGGCATTAAAGTACAATTGTCATGAAACATTAACCTTTGGCGTGAATTCAGCATTTTTATTGATTCTATAGTGTAATCTTTGGCGAGTTCTTTGGCGATTACTCCCTGGCATGACGTTAATAGTATCGTTTAGACATGTTTTTCTCAACAAGATTGAAACAAGATTTGGCACAAAATTGCACATGTAACCACAAAATCCTATATCAAATTGATATATTTTACTGTTTTTTTTACTATCATTTTTACTATCATTCTGTTTCTGAAAGTACAGACCGACAGACAATCAACCCGCTGTTGGATTTGGCTCAAATTTTGACAGGTGTCTATACTATAGATGTTGAATCTGTGTGCATCTATCTTAGAATATTATATATCTAGCTTTCTTTGTTTTGCAGTTATCCAGTTAACTTATATTCGAATAAATGGACAGACGGACTTCCTCTGAACAGATTTTATACAAAATTGGATAGAAATATGCAAATTTGGTGTAAAGAACCGTATACCAAAATTCAGTCGTCTAGTTCAAAACATTTGTGAGTTGTCTTTGTCACAGGCAGAGACAGTCGGATATTTTCCAAAAATGTGTTTTTGAACTCAAGGAGGATTAAAACGTGGAGATTTGTCAAAATATAGAGTCTGAATTTTTCGACGATTACTATGCTTTCTCTACGCATATGAGAAAGTGAAAATGCAATGATCTAAATTGATGAATTTGGCAGATGGGTTTATTACTGAGATTATATATCTGTGCAGGGACCGACTTAGCCTAATTGGGGTCAGGGGCAGAAACTTCTTTGGAGGACCTACCTTTGTCTTTACGCTATACTGGTATTTCGTTTTAAAAAAGTTCATTATAGAAGGAAACGTAGAATAAACTTTCTATTCGATTTGCCCCCGCCCTCTAATTTGCGGGCCCGGTCCAACTGCCCAGTATGCCCCTGCCTTATTCAGGCTTTGGATCTGTGTTCAATTACGGACCAAATTTGCCGAAAAGATGAGTGCATGCTGATGTATATATTTCTACGTATGCGAAAACAGATAACTACACAATAACTTTCTTGGAGGACTGCACAGTAATCTTCCCAAGTCTGCTGCCCAAATCTTGTTCGTTTCAATCGTTACAATGATGATTTTGCATCCAAGCACAGTTATTGTAAAAAAAATTATGATTGAGCTTACTTCATTTGCTTATAATGCCTTAATTTAAATCAAAACGAATAAAGTTTCTAGGCCTAGATTCCTGTAAACATTTAGAAAATGAATGAAACAAAAAAATTACGAAAGTACAAAATAAAAGATATAAAAATAGCAAGACTATATAAATGGAACACTGAAAACTAATTGTTTAGATTTACAGATAAAGCACGACGTAATGGTACATTTGCACTTTTATAAAAAGAAAGCCAATTTTGCGAATTAAAAAAATTATAAATTGCTTGGCTTTTAATTCTCTACCTTCAGAAGTATATAATAAAGTCGTTTGGTTCTGAAAAGGATCGTTTATGCTTCAATAAAGTATTATTAAAATAAATTGAAAATGAAACTTAATGGAAAAAAAAGTGTTCCAAAAATGAAAGAGAGAAATTATTATTATTGAAATGGATAAACTGAGATTTTTAGCAGCAAAGATTGTCAAAAGGCTCCCAATACAAAGAGTCAGAGTTAATAAATATCAAAAAACTTCAATGAACGAAGAACAATTTGCAAAAAGCGTTTATGAAGAAGAGCTGTTTTGGATCAAAATTTTAAGAGACGTAATTTCTAAGTGATTGAAAGTGAATTTGCGCCAAAGGTTTGTTCTTTGAGTTGAATACTTCAAACAGTGCACGAGAATATGTTCAATGTTCACTTTGTTGGTGAGAATCTGAATTTTTTTTGGATTGATTTGGAATATTAAGTTGTTAATTTAAAGAGCGTTCTAATTGTGCATCGAAGGCTACTTTGAACCTTAGATCGGAGAAGATAAAATACCATTACTTATTTTTAAGAGTTGGCCCATATTTCTTCACGTGTGATTTAATTACTCAAATGAAATCTTTGGAAATGTTATTCCTTGTGTTATTTTCTCGAACATGAAGTACATAGGAGGTATTGTAATCGTCAAAAAATTCGAACTCAATATTTTGATGAATCTTCACATTTCAGAATTCCTTGAGTTCAAAAAACACATTTTTGGTATTAGTCCAAGAACACGATAGCTCAAAAACCCTTTGAGTTAGAGTGGTGAAATTTGGTATATGGACTGACGACTAAATTTATAATATTTTGACATATTTTGAACGAAATCTTTTACAAGAAGTCTGTCTATCCGTCTATTCCATTACAAGTGAACTCGATAAGTCCAAAACGCAAAGAGCTATACAGATGAAATCTGGTACACAAGTTTAGCATCTAAAATATAGATTCCCAAATTTCGAACCAAATCTATCAAAGGATTGGCTATAGGTTGATCTGTATTTTCGCAAGCACATAAACTTGATAACTTCAAAAACATAGCGACTTAAACATATGAAATCTGGCATATGACCCTATGACTTCAATTGTAGTTCTGTGTGAAAGCTTTATTTCAATTGGTTCAATAAAATATCATTCAAAGTACATATTCATACAATATATTCAGTAAAATTTAATTCACACCAAAGATCTGTATTTCATAATTATTGTTCGCTAATACCATGCAAGGCATTTCTTACTGAATGAGTTCCATTTATTTTTATATAATGGCCATAATTTTATACTTGATGGGAATAAGACATTAATAGTTGAGTATGTGAGAAAATTTTGAAGAGACCTTATGTATGACCTTATGGAGAGACCTTATGTTGAGTATGTGTGGGAGAGAGACTTTAGTTTAATCTTATGGTAGTGAAACCAATGTCTTTTCAGCATTCAGTTGCAATTAATTTTTTGACAAAATAGAAATTATGTAACATTCTCTTATATTACTTTAGAATCAATTTTATGAATAGTCCAAATATTCACATGAAAAACCATCTATGATGATATCGTAATTTTCTTACTGTCTTATGATTTTGTTCTTTTTTCGAAAGGAAATTAAAACATTCGAATGTAATTCTAATCAATGAAACTCAATTCTTAAAAAGTAATAATAATAAATTCCGTGCTTCTGGCAACGAATATACATTTTAAATATGCGTTTAGAAAAACAGAAAAGTGAGAATAAATCGAAGAGAGATGATCTGACGTTTTTTATGAAACACAAATGAAATAATTATTAACGAGGCAATCTTATACTCTCTAAGAATTTTTATTAAATGAGTTTTAGCAAACATTTAAAAATCAACACAAAATTTCACAAAAAGAAGAAAATTTTTAAAGATTTAAGAAAAATTAGAATAAATTATACGCTTGATTAAAATTACAATTTATTTCGAATGTATTTTATCAGTGCTTCCTGTTCTTATAGTTTTGGTTTAATCATGAGATTATTTTTAATAAAAAAAATAATAATTCTTTATAAGTTTACTACTAAAATAGTGTTTTCAGAATTATTTTTCATTCATTAGTAATTAATTTCTTTTCCTAATCTTAAATATATTTCCTAATTTTTTGTTAGAATTATTAAAAATTCGTTAATCAATTTTTCACAAGTTCCTTACAAGATGGCGCTCTTAAAGGAATCAAATTTTACTAAAATTCAATTTATAAAAAGATAATTCAGATCTGAAAATAGTAAAATATTATATTACCAGCTGAGACAAGCATACAACAGTAAAAAGAAAACTGTAGAATTTCCGGTCAACATTAAAATGAGTGAAAAATCGTTTGCAAAATTCCATTGATAGAAACATATAAAAAGTTAAAAAAAAAGTGCTTACAAATAAATATTTTTACAAACAATTTAACATTCGAAGGTTTAAAAACCGAGGTAAAAATGTGACACTACAAATTAAATGACAAATACAAAATGTTAAGATGTATAAAAACTCATTTATTTGGTCTTAAATTACATGCAGAGAAAAAAATCCGATGCTTGATTTGAAAAAGAACTGTTTCTAACGCAATGCGGAAGAGAAGTTATTGTCCCCAGTTTCCACCATTTTGTACCAAATCAACCACTTGTTTCCCCTGCAATATAAAAATAAAATAAATAAACAAAGAAGTTATATCATAAACAATCAAGTTTATTAAATGCTGTTATAAAAATTAATAACGTAATTAATCTGGTCTTTTTCAAAAATCATCGCAATATATAAATTTCGAGTAAGTAAAAATTATTTCTCAAAAGTGAGATCTGCAAGAAGAAATTTTCACAATTCATGATTTTAATAACTGTACTATAATTAGATTTACAGCCTGAAATTTCTCTTAGGTTATTTGTTAAAATTTTATATAAAAATATAAATACTGACTTATGAGAAGTATAGTTATACGGTGATTTATCTTTGATGAGTTTAGAAGAGAATATCATTAGTTACAAAAAGCATTAAAAGATTATTTATTACAATTTCCTAATAAATCTTAAGCTATCAAAGATTTTAGATCAATACTTTTAGATGAAATTTTAAATAATTTGATTCCATAATCATTTTGGGATGTTGGGCATATAGATGTACATATTGTCAATGGATATCAAATCATAAAAAGAGACAGTCAAAACAGTGGAAGATCTTTTTATAACTTGGAAGAAGAGAATATCCTTATTACGACCTACATTCTCATAAGAACACGAATTGTTGTCCACTCTATTTAGCGACGGATTTCCAGCAAGGCAGACTAAGAGTCGACTAGGGCTTCTAATAGGTTGAAAGGATGGCGCAAACAATTCATTAAAATCGTTCGCTGCCGCCACTCACACCTGATATTTGGGTCACCTATCTAATTAGATGACCCCTCCTTTGCTACCTCTTAACTATAATAGAAAAGGGGGTAATCTAATAAGACAGAGGGTTTGGTACAATTACATATTATCTGTAAAGCACAAGTGCATAATCCTGCAATCAATGTGTTAAAAAACTGTTATAAGCAAGTTGCAAAATAATTTAGAAAAAAAAACAGACTGTATGAATTATAAAAAGGTAAGATGATGCTACTTGGTTAAAGTGCAATTCTATCTATTTTATTATTCTCAATTAACTATTACAGCTATTTTTAAGCAATTAGCTATCATACCTGGCAGTGACTAGTGTGCAAACTTGGATGCTACACTAGTGATCAAGCTTAAAAAAAATAACATTTTCAAAAAGTTTATTAAACTAAAAATAATTAACTTGAATAAATTATTAAAACGTTGATTAATTTAAAATGCGAGATTAAATTGGGAAATTTATTTAAAGAGGGATTATATAAAGTAAACTAAGCAGGGGTGCAAAATGTTTAATGATTTTGCTTAGAATGATTTTAATATAATGCGAAAAGAATTATACTACAGTTTAACACAGACAAATTTCTTATAACAAGGTGTTTTGACAGCATGGTTATCACATATGAAGATTAGAATTTTTTCTTATACAAGAATTCTTACGCGAATATTCTCTTATAATGCGAATTTTTCCATTCTTATACTTTGTTTGTTCTAAAATTGATAATTTGGTTTAGGATAGCTTCCATACAAAAATAGGACATAACAGGGTTTTTTTGGAAAAAAAGTTATAATAAAATGTGTTGGTTTTGCTTTTGGAAATTTCTGTGAAAGATTGAATGACTTAACAATATTAAAGAAAAGTTATTAATTTACAACTCAACAATGAAAGCAAAATAACCCTCCTTACCAATGCATGAATCAAAGACCTTGACAAAATCAGTCCAGTTCTTAGGATGTCATTCATTTTTTGTATGGAGCAACCAAGGCACCATATCCGTAGGGGTAATAGGGGTATCCATAGGGGTAACCAAGATAATTGAGGGCGGCAGCAGCAGCGGGGTAAGGGTAGTATTCTGGTACGACAGCAGCAGGTACAGCTGGTGCTACAGGAGCCGCCACGGCAGCAGCTGGAGCTGGATAGGCAGGGGCAGCATAACGGGCAGGTACAGCTGGTACTGCTGGAGCTGCGGGCACAGCGGCTACTGCAGCTGGACCTGGTAAGAGTGGTGTATAGTAGCCTTTTCCATAAGCGGCATATGGTGCATATGGAAATAGAGGGCCAGCTGAGGCTGTGCAGCAGAACAAAGCGACGAGACAGGCGAAGGATATCTGAAAAAAGAAACATTTTAAAATTATATTTTTAATATATTTAACCTTGTACTTTTATATTATAAATGACAACAACTCTAATTAACCAACTAGTTCAATTTAAAATTTAACTAGTAGCAATATAATTGTTCAGGGATCGAAATGGATTATATGTTAACAATTAAACCAAAAATTCTATTCACATTTTGTTTCTGATTGTAATTTTTCTGAGTTTTCAGATTTCTCTGTAATTTAAAAAAATATTTCCACGAATTTATCCAGAATAGTTATGGTTTCGTTTTCAATACGTTTGAATTACTTTAAGATAATATACTAGGTTAAGATAAGATCTTTAAGATTATATACTACTATTTTATTAGTAATTTTTAATACAGAATTTTCTAGGTAGACGGCAATTTGTGATAAAAGGCAGTTCTTTCTGAAATTCGAATTACCAGCTTAATTTGAAATAGTTATCAATCAACCGATATTAAAGAATTAAAATAAAAAAAAAGAATATTATTCAAATAGTACAGTATACTATAATTTTGTTAGTAAATTTTTTTTGTACAGAATTTTAGGCTAATCGGGAATTTCTAATAACAGGCAGCTATTCTTGAATTTCGAAATATCAGCTCAATTCAAAATATTTATCAATTAATCTATATTAAAGAAATGAAATATTACGATTTAGAGTGGTTAAAAGAACATTATTCAAATAGAATTCAATGAGTTCATATAAGTAATTTTGTCTCTGTTTTGATTAAAAGTTTAACATGAAAGGATTATAAAATTGTGATGACATTTGAATTTTATTCTATGTTAATTTTATTTGGGTTTTATTTTGACGATTGGTATATGAAAAAAATTTAGAAAATCAGCATATTTTTCATAAGAGATTGTTTTAAAAAAATAACTTAAATTGCAATCACAATTTACTGTCTGAGTTTAATAGTAAATTTTCTGAACTTTTAAGGTTCTCTGTGTTAAAATTTACTCACATACAAGGCATTATCGGATTCTGATAATTTTATTTATAATATTCAATATTCTCCAATAATTTAACTTGATCTTTAAGATAATATTCTAGAATTTCATTTTCTATTTGTATATTTCTTTTCATATAAAATTTTCAGAGGATTCGTCAATCTAGAAATTCGCATTTCTTAAGGAATTTCGATTATTAATAAATAAAATTGAAAACAGTAATTAACACGGATTAAAAAAAATAATAAACTTTAGATTTTTCCATCAGTTAAATATCTTTTATAAAAGAAGAGCCATCAAATTGAATAATAGATATGAATTTTTAAGCAATTTTGTATGTTTTTGACTAAATATTTACGAAGTTATTCGGTGGTACGTCGAAATAGCATTAAATTATTTTACTCAGTAACCTCTTTAATCAATTTGTTTAGACTTGATGAAGTGTTATTATATATAGACGTAAGAAAAGACAAAGAAAGATTAACATAAAATATATCATTTAAACTCGTCTATATTCCCATTTATTTCCCAAAGAAATGCGAGAAAAATTTTCGACCAAGATCGTGAGGAACTTACCAATGAGTTCATGACTGTAGGTATTGAGCAACTGCTGCTACTATTCCACAAGAGTTGACAGAGGATCGCAAAGCGCAAGTGTGAAGATCCAAGAATTGTTCTCGGCTTATATAGGCAGAGATTTCCCAACTTTCCTCAATGAACACCGAAAAAATTCACCTTCTTCGTGGCTAAGAAATTCAAAATACCTCTCATTTTCGTTATTTTTATGCTTATTTTTCTAGTATTCGTATCAGAGTCTCCTTCCTCTTTTAATGATGGAGGTTGACACCCCAGGGTCATGCAGGACATAAAGCGTGTCTTGTTCGTAAACGTTCCTTCCGATTTTTATTTGTTTTTTCTCTTCATTTCACCACACCACCTCCGAGATAGAGATGGGACACAATTCACTCCGGGACGACTGTTAACTATCCCAATTTGACACTAGAACAATGGAAAGAAGGTATTTGAGGGGAAAACGCGCTTTTGGAAATTTGGAACTCCCTCAGGCGAAAACTAACTAAGGATTCTTATTGGAATCTTAACTGCATTTTTTTTTCGAATTGTAACAAAAAAAATGAGGATGATCTATGTGTTACCGGTTACCGACAATTCTATGTTAGCTAATTATTAATGACTTAGGCTTCGCAATGAATATTACTTGTAATTAACTGCAATTAAATCTCTTATGCATGACTTAATTTTCATAACTTTATAGTGTTTTGTTTTATTATAGAATTGTGACAGAGGTTCCATTCGTTCCATTCCTATTATCAGTACAAATGTTCCTTTTATTGCATTCATGAAGCTTTCTAATGGAATTCAGTCCCGAATTATAGTGCTATTAAAATTTTTATTTCAAACTGCACACTGTTTTTTTATAGTAATGTAATTTCTCTTTTTGACTCCACTTGTAAATTCATTCAAAAACTGGAGGAGTATTCTGTCAAAAACTTTCTTGCATACTCTAAATACTTGTATGGCATTGGCGTACAATAGTTACGAAATATTTTTTGGCTTGAATTTAGCATTTTTGCTGAATCTATCGTGTCATCCTTGGCGGCTGTTTTGGCGATTGATTCCTTCCATGCCGTTAATAACGTCCGAAAAGCGAATTTGTGCTTCAGACACGTTTTGACTGAAACAAGATTTGACACAAAACTGCATTTGTAGTCACAAAATCATAGAACAAATATGATATATTTAAGTCATTGCGTTTTTAAGTTATCCCATTTACATGTTTAGAAAAGGGTGGACCGGTAGATAGTCAACCCCTTGTTGAATTTTCCTTAAAATTTGACAAGCGTTTACATTATAGATGTTAAATCTGAATACCGAATTTTATCTATCTAGCTCCCTTTGTTTGCAGTATTAACAACACGACACATTATAAGTTAACACGACATATTTTGTCGTTTTAACTTATATTCGAACTTCTAGTGAACAGAGTTTACTCAAAATAGGACAGAAATCTGAAAATGTTATGTTAAGACCGTATTCGCAATTTCAACCGCATAGCTCAAACATTTTTTAAGTTATCTTTGTCACATATAGACACGCAGACATTTTTCAATAATGCGTTTTTCGAATTTAGAAAGGTTTGAAATGTGGCGAGTCGTCAAATTCTCGATTTCGAATTTTTTGACAACTACTATAAATTCTCTATACTACGTGTACGAGAAAGTAAAAGTAAAAAGTTTAGTTTTATTTTAGATAAAAATTTATTCAGTAAAATAAGAATAATAATTATCGAAATGAATGATCCTGTTGATAACTACACATTTTCTGACATCATTGGACATATAGTTACTCTTTATGATAGAACCACAAAATTTTTTCCCTCTCAAATAATAAATAAATGGCATTAAAAATTTTTAAGTGTTTGCTTTTATGCTGAGATATTCATCTTTAACTGACTACTTAAATTCATTTAATTAAGCTGATAATTATTATTTTAATTAATTGTCACAAGATGAACTCAATAAAGATTATTTTCTCCTTCAATAGTAAATGAAAATGGAGCAATGTATTTAGTAAACCTTGAATCCAAGCAAAATTATTGATGCTATTATTTTGAAAGTATATTTCTCAATTCAAATAATAAGATGTGATAAAGGTCTAAAAAATACGCAAACTAAAATAAAAATGTAAATAATATTATATAATAAATAGCTTACAGTTTCTTTGTAAGGAACTTAGCAACCCATAGGCACTTACTTAAAGAATCACTAAACTTCAGCACTGATTGGTAATAATCTTATTCAAAGAGCTTCTTATTCAGAGAAGTTTCGGTAATCCGACATTAAGCCGTAGAATATAATTTTAGATGAGGAACTTTAAATTATTGCTCTAAGCTAAATATTTATCCTTTGAACAACTGGAATCCACCAACAACTTAAGTAATTTATTAAAAGCGATATTATTATTAAGGTGTATGTATGTACACACTTGAAACTTCGAAAATCGTTCAAAATATCGAATATTTTTTTTATTGCTTAATAATGTTCTCTAATCCTTTAGCTTTCAAACGATACCAAGATGTTGTCAATATTCGAAATAGTTCTCGAGTTATAATTATTTTTCTTGAGGTGCTTTCATTAAAAACTCTAGTTACGGTGTTTTTAAAACTCATTTTATGAAGAATGATATTTTTTTACTATGTTGCTTCATTCGAACAATCATAACTCAACAAGAAATGAACCAAATACAATTATTTATATATCAAAATAATCTGTATGAAATAGCGGATGTTTTGTGCCTCAATCAAAGTTGTATTTATAGAAATAAATTTTTAATAGCTATTTAAAAGTTAAAACTAAAAAAAAATCTCGCTTTTTCTATTCATCGTTGATGAAAAAAAAAAAAACTATATATTTTTATAACTTGATTGAGGCAGACAACATGAAGACTAATATTAGGCATCATTTCCAACTAGAATTGTGTGTCTGTACAAATTAGAATTTAAGATATCATGTTTCAAAAAATAGGCTAATTAGCTCGTTAAATATTATTTAATTAATTAATAATTAGTGTAATATGGTTTTTTCTCACTGAAATGAGTTTAAACATATATTAATGACCTACTATGAAAAAACTGGATTTTTAAAGTTAAAATTAAAAAAAAAAAAATCTTCTAGTGTGTGCGTACACATTAAAGAAAAATTTACTTCAGGGGTTATCAGCTGTTTTCTGAACAGAATGATTCGTGTTTCTTTTTATATAATGTGCAGGATGGTTATAATTAAAGTTCCACGTTGGAATGGTCATAAAAGGAAAACTACTGGCCCAAATGTTATCAAACTTGGTAATAATTTAAAGGAGGTAATGAAATGTTTCTCCCCCCCCCCAAAAAAAAAAAAGTTCACAAACTAACCATTAGAGGAGAAAATGGCGCTGTATACAGCATTGTTAAACAGGAAGACAATGCTTTAAAATGTGTATAATCGTTCAACATGTTCAACGTGGCATTTATCATTTTCTGAAAGCAAGTTCAATGGCATTGCTGCATTTTCAGCAAAAGCTCTTAGCATATGCCTCTTGGCGTATTCCTCTTACTGAATGATACCTTTGCAAAGCGCGCTAATCAATGCTATCGCATTCACAATAACGAGAAAAGCATGGTCTTGCATGGTTAGTGACATTGTCAATTCGTAACGATGGGAACTCTGACAAACAGACTCGCTTTTATCTGGAAAACCAAATGATGTGTAAAGTGCATTTGCATAAATCATTTTCTTCTTCCTGCCGAAGCCAATAGCAAGACATTGCGGTTTTACATAACCCCCAAAAGCAGTTTCGTTTCAGAAACAATTAAACACATTTTAAACCGATGTCTACATGGCTTATTTTGTTTAACGATATTGCATACAGCGCCATTTCCCCCCCTGGTGGTGAGTTTTTGATTTTTTTTGGTGGTAAAGAAATTCTCATTACCTCCTTTAAACTATTACCAAGTTTGATAACATTTGGTTCAGTAGTTTTTCTTTTATGACCATTTCAAAGTGGAATTTTAATTATAATCACCCTGCATATTCGAAGAAAACGAGTTTTAATCATCGAAAAATTCGATAGGGAGAGATTGATAAATTTCTGCAGTTTGAAATCCTTCAATATAACCAGCGGGAGAGGTCAACCCAGATAACGTTACAAAACGCCTTGCATGCATGGCATTGGTATACAATAATTGCGAAGTATTAATCTTTGGTGAGAAAGTAGCATTTTTACAGAATATATATGGGATAGATTCCTTGGCGAGTTTTTTTGGCGATTAATTCCTGCCATACGGTCAACAGTATCAGAAAATCACATTTCTCTTTTAGACATGTTTTTCCAACCAATTAAAACAAAAATTTGGTATACAATTACGCTTGTAGTCGTAAATCCCATAAAGAATTTGATATGTTTATGTTTTTTTGTTTTTTGTTTTTGATTTACTGCATTTACTTATTTCTGAAAGTACAGACAGACAGACGATAAACTTCTTATTGGATATGGCTCAAAATTGGACAGTTGTCTACACTATAGATGCCAAATCTGTGTACCGAATTTTATCTATCTAGCTCTCTCCATTTTTTAGTTATCATATCAATGTATATTTGGAAAACCGGACAGACAGACTTCCTGTGGATGGAGTTTGTTCAAAATTTGATAAAAATCTACAAATTTGGTGCTAAGACCAAATTAACTCATAACCGAATTAAGACAGCATACCAAAATACTACCCTAGGCACTTAATTCTAGACAAATTAAGACAGCATACCAAATTTTAGCCATCTAGCTGAAAGTATTTTTGAGTTTTCTTTATTACAAATAGAAAGATATTTTCCAAAAATGTGTTTTTCGAATTTCCAGAGAAGTCTAAAACGTGGAGATTCGTCAAAATCTGAAGTTGGAATTTCTTGATGATAACAATACTTTTCTAATACTCTGTATATGATTAAAAAAAACGCATTACTTTCTATGATCATGATCAGTCATCCATGCGCATGTGAACATAATTCAAAAATTTATCAGGCTAGCTAAATAAAATTAAGAACCTATTTTTCTATTTTAAATCTAGAACCTATTTTTTTCCTTTTCCTGCTTTTTAAAATTTTTCAACTTTAGCTATTTCATTGCTTTTAAACACATTTGTTTTGCGCATTTAAACATAAATTTAGATCTTTTCGAATACCTTCGACTTCTCCTAGGGCTCCAGATTGAAATTCAGCAAATCTGGCTGTTATATTCGAATTCCAAAGAGACAATAAAGATACAAGTTGATACAATATGATTCACAAACTTTTTCAGTGAATATTCACTATTTCTTTAATTCGATATTATGTCCAAATTAATTCGATATTAAAATGTAGGAGAAAATGTAAGAAAACCAGATGGAGTAATCTCCGCTACAATTTCTCGCATTCTCTCTGAAAATCACGTTTTTTCCTTCGAGGTTGGACCTTGTGTAAAGCCAGGAATGTCTTGCACGGGACTGACAAACAATAGTTATGAAATATTGTTTTCTGGCTTAATTTAGCTTTTTTACTGTGTCTATCGTATGATTTTAAGTGATTAATCAACGGCTTGCGTTTGATAATTTGTTTTTTAGACACATTATTTCTATCCAAGTGTAGCCAAAATTTGAGACAAAGTTACAATTGTAATGACAAAATCACACACCAAAATTTCATATACATTTAAGCCACTGCGTTTTTGAGATATTGCTTTTACATGCCTGCTAAAGTTCAAATCAACAGACAATCAATCCTTTGACACATTTGCTTCCAAATTACAAGGTTTGACCAAATGAAAAGGTACGAAACGACACTGTGGGTATAAATGAAGACTTTATTCAAAGTATACACCACAGGCCTGAGCACAACGATCACACTGATTAACGAACCGAAGGATTCCTTGTTCCCACAATTCCCGTGGACGAAACCCAGTCCTTAATAGTGTCCTTGAGTTCGCCGTTTGAGTTGAAGCGCTTCCCTTTCAGAAGTTTTTTCAGAGGACCAAACACATGAAAATCGCAGGACGACATGTCCGGGCTGTAGGGCGGATGGTTGAGCTGCTCCCACTTGAACTTGGCCAGTTCAGCATGTGTGACCCTGGAGACGTGTGAATGCGCGTTATCATGGAGCAGAACCACACCCTTCGTGAGACGCCCTGGTCTTTTGTTCTTGATGGACCTGCGTAGTCTTCAGAGTGTCTCACAATAAATTATTAGTTCATCTGTGCTCGAGGAATTCAACAACTAACGTCAATTGGACGGCGCTCTTTATAAGAGCCTTTGCTCTCTCCTGCATATACTGGCACCCGCGCATGCTCCGATCTACGCCGCAGAATCCAATCGCATCACTAGATGTCTCGCTACGCTCTCCCATAGCGGCATAGGCAAATATGTTAACGGTTATATGTTAACAACGTTTCGTACCTTTTAATTGCGCACCCCTTGTACATTTTAGATGTTGAATTTGTGTACTAAATTTTATGCATCTAGCTTTCTTCTTTTTTATCGTTTAACTTATTTCCATTCAGCAGGCAGCTAGACAAATGAACTTCTTCTACATATAAAATCATCCAAAAGACCTAGTAACTAAATTAATATCTATAATAATATGTAAAATTATTTCACGCATAGTGTTCAATTTATCTACCGTTCAATAATACATCTAGCACCCTGTGGCAAGTTAAAATGCAAGTATGAAATTAAAAGTAAAAGCTTTGATTCAAAGATGAATTAAAATTAACATATTATTAATTTGTCTATGCCATATAAATTGTACATAGTTATAATTTCAGTAAATTTTGACAAAATGAAATTCTAAACAATAAATTGCACGTTACATAAATATGAGTTGATTTTCAGAATAACGCGTATAAAAAAAATCGCAAAACTGAAATTTAAAAATAAATCTAATGAGTAAAAGAAAAACATATTTTTTAACACAATTTAATACTATTGAACAATACGAATGGCCACACTTTTGTATTGCAAAGCAACATATTTTTAGTTTCTCGCATTCGTAGTATAGAGAAACTATTGTAATCGTCAAAGAATTCGAACTCAAGATTTTGACGAATCTCCACGTTTCAGACTACCAAAATTTGAAAAACAAATTTTTAGAAACTGTCCATCTGTCTGTGACAAAGATAACTCAAAAACACTCTGAACCAGACGGATTAAAGATATTCGGTCTTTACACCAAATTTGCAGATTTACATCAAATTTTGAGTAAATCTGTTCAGAGGAGGTCCGGCTGTTCGAATATGAGTTAATACGATAATAACAAAACGAAGAGAGCAAAATGAATAAAATTCAGTATACTTATTTAACATCTAGAATGTATGCACCTACCAAATTTTAAACCAAATCAAAAAAGAAATTGACTGTCTGTCGGTCTGTACTTTCAGAAACACGTAAACGCAATAATTCCAGAATGCAATGACTTAAATATATAAAATTTGGCATGAGATTTTGTGACTACAAGTGCATTTTTGTGTCAGATTTTTGTTTCATTCTGCTGAGAAAAACTTGCCTAAAACACAAATTCGGTTTTAGGATACTCTTAACCGCACGGTAGGTATTAATCGCCAAAGATAACACGAAAAATGGTCAAAATGCTAAATTCACGCCAAACGGTAATATTTTGTAACTATTGTACGCCAATGCTATGTAAAGCGTTCACAGGTATGACAACTTTATGAGACAGCATGCGAGAAAATTTTGAGGAAACTACTCTCTTTGGTATTTAAAATTAAATGTGTATACAAATTACAAAATAAATTAAGAATGATGTTAGAATAAGGTTGGATAATTTAAGCGATGCACTGTTTTAATTTGAATAATTTTCCGTTCATGGGCCAATGTAAATTCTCAGAAGACACTGATTAAATTTTCTGAATCTCCCGGATCACAGTAAAAATTTTTGAGCGTTCAGTTTTTTTATCGATTTTTTTTATTTAATAATCCGGTATTGTCGTTCATGCTCATTGTTGTGCTCGATGGTCGTAACTTGAAATGTTTATTTTTCTTTCCACGCGCCTTGTCAAACTGTTTATGTGTAATAAAATATGCTGTCAATGACTAAGCCATTATTGAAGAAATAGCTACAATGTGTTTTTGATTGTCTAACCTTCGTACCTACAATGTTGCTTGCGAACATAAAGATACATTGTTACTATTTGTTTGTTTTTAATCTTATTTGATGAAGACAGAGTATGAAAAGTTTGCCAGTAAATGGGCTAAAAGAAAAAATATTTAATTTTATGCCACAATTTTTTATTAAGCATAACTTCAGGGATATTTAAGCATTTTATTTTCTCATATATTTATTTATGCCTTTTTTTAAAATTTAAGATTATACTTATTCTTGAATGCCAGTTTATATTAATAATAGCCGCCTTATGCTACTAGTTGGCTAGCCGGGGTTTACAGTTTCTAAAAATTTTAATTAAATATTCTGTGTAACTTGGTTTTAATGATGCTGATGATGCCGTGTCCGCGTTACCAGGGAAAGGGGTTGCAGTAGCTTCTGAGGGTAAAGACCCCTGAGTACCCGAGGGCAGAAGTCTGACTTCTAGCTCATAGGAAGATGAAACTCACACATCCGCTTGCACAACCCCTTTTTACAGAGGGGCACATTCACACACTTCACAGATAGAACACAGATGAAGAACAACCATGCCCAAACCGGGATTCGAACCCGGGACGCCCAGATCACGGGGAAGACACGCTTCCCCTATGCCAGGACGCCGGCAACTTGGTTTTTATGGCTTCCTCAAAATTATGTTTTTAAACTTTAAATTTTGATATGATATATAGCTATCAATTTTATATTTTAGATGCCTTAGCTGTTCTGTTCATTGTGCTATGCATTTCCCCAGCTTTCTGTTTATATTTGCATACATTCAATTATAACACAATAAAGAGCAGATAAGTTTTAAAATGGGCGATCTTTAAAAGTTTTTCACTATCGCTAGATTCTGAAGTTATGTCATAGTAGTAATAAAATAAGAAAAAAAAATTATTATATTAAAATATTATTAAATTATATTAAAATATACTCTACATAGAAAAATAAGTCAAATTTTCATATATTAAAAAAAATGGAAAAAAAAGTTATAATGAAATATTAATAGCAAAAATGAAATAAATTTGAGTTTCATTTCAACAAGAGAATATATTGTTGTAAAATATGCTTAAAATATTTTTTTTTTAAGTTAAAAGTGGGAAAAGACTTAAAACAAAAAGTTGTCATCAATAGAAAGAGATTCCATAGAATTTTAAGATAACTTAAAAATAACTTTAATCCGGTAATATTTTCAATAGCGAAATAACTCTAAAAATTTCAACTAATTACAATTTAAAATAATAAGATTCATTAATAATATATATATATATATATATAAAGAACTAAGAAACATGCAGCTTCTGAAATTTTTAAGCTGAATATCTTTACATTATGTTACAATCAGATCTTTCTATCTTTTATTTCATTAGTTTAATTCAAGTTCATTCAATTCAAGTTCATTTAATTCAATTCATTTAGTAATATTTTCAATATGCGCATTTACACAATTTAAAAATATGAAAATGAAAGAAAAATAAAAGTTTGATTTCATTTTTTCCCTTTCAAAATTGGCAAACATCAGTTGTCGATGTCAGAAACAGTCAAAATTAGGGCTTGGAAATCATTATTTAGCTCCTAACTTCTAAGATATTGCTGCTATAAAAAAAAACTTTAAATACAAAAGTTATTTGTCTTTATGATACTCCTAATTTGTCTAATTCAATTTATTTTTCTATTTTCAATATTAAGGAAGTCATAGCAAAATGAGAATTTCAACTCCCCACTATTTCTAAGCCCGTTGAGCTATCTATGAATTCGTTCAAGATTTTTAAATTTCTTACAACATATTCTAAGCCAGTTAAAATCCAAAAGCAAATCCTAATCCAAATCCTAAAGCAAAATGAGAATTTCAACTCCCCACTATTTCTAAGCCCGTTGAGCTATCTATGAATTCGTTCAAGATTTTTAAATTTCTTACAACATATTCTAAGCCAGTTAAAATCCTAAAGCAAATCCTAATCCAAATCCTAAAGCAAAATGAGAATTTCAACTCCCCACTATTTCTAAGCCCGTTGAGCTATCTATGAATTCGTTCAAGATTTTTAAATTTCTTACAACATATTCTAAGCCAGTTAAAATCCTAAAGCAAATCCTAATCCAAATCCTAAAGCAAAATGAGAATTTCAACTCCCCACTATTTCTAAGCCCGTTGAGCTATCTATGAATTCGTTCAAGATTTTTAAATTTCTTACAACATATTCTAAGCCAGTTAAAATCCTAAAGCAAATCCTAATCCAAATCCTAAAGCAAAATGAGAATTTCAACTCCCCACTATTTCTAAGCCCGTTGAGCTATCTATGAATTCGTTCAAGATTTTTAAATTTCTTACAACATATTCTAAGCCAGTTAAAATCCTAAAGCAAATCCTAATCCAAATCCTAAAGCAAAATGAGAATTTCAACTCCCCACTATTTCTAAGCCCGTTGAGCTATCTATGAATTCGTTCAAGATTTTTAAATTTCTTACAACATATTCTAAGCCAGTTAAAATCCTAAAGCAAATCCTAATCCAAATCCTAAAGCAAAATGAGAATTTCAACTCCCCACTATTTCTAAGCCCGTTGAGCTATCTATGAATTCGTTCAAGATTTTTAAATTTCTTACAACATATTCTAAGCCAGTTAAAATCCTAAAGCAAATCCTAATCCAAATCCTAAAGCAAAATGAGAATTTCAACTCCCCACTATTTCTAAGCCCGTTGAGCTATCTATGAATTCGTTCAAGATTTTTAAATTTCTTACAACATATTCTAAGCCAGTTAAAATCCTAAAGCAAATCCTAATCCAAATCCTAAAGCAAAATGAGAATTTCAACTCCCCACTATTTCTAAGCCCGTTGAGCTATCTATGAATTCGTTCAAGATTTTTAAATTTCTTACAACATATTCTAAGCCAGTTAAAATCCTAAAGCAAATCCTAATCCAAATCCTAAAGCAAAATGAGAATTTCAACTCCCCACTATTTCTAAGCCCGTTGAGCTATCTATGAATTCGTTCAAGATTTTTAAATTTCTTACAACATATTCTAAGCCAGTTAAAATCCTAAAGCAAATCCTAATCCAAATCCTAAAGCAAAATGAGAATTTCAACTTCCCACTATTTCTAAGCCCGTTGAGCTATCTATGAATTCGTTCAAGATTTTTAAATTTCTTACAACATATTCTAAGCCAGTTAAAATCGTAAAGCAAATCCTAATCCAAATCCTAAAGCAAAATGAGAATTTCAACTCCCCACTATTTCTAAGCCCGTTGAGCTATCTATGAATTCGTTCAAGATTTTTAAATTTCTTACAACATATTCTAAGCCAGTTAAAATCCTAAAGCAAATCCTAATCCAAATCCTAAAGCAAAATGAGAATTTCAACTCCGCACTATTTCTAAGCCCGTTGAGCTATCTATGAATTCGTTCAAGATTTTTAAATTTCTTACAACATATTCTAAGCCAGTTAAAATCCTAAAGCAAATCCTAATCCAAATCCTAAAGCAAAATGAGAATTTCAACTCCCCACTATTTCTAAGCCCGTTGAGCTATCTATGAATTCGTTCAAGATTTTTAAATTTCTTACAACATATTCTAAGCCAGTTAAAATCCTAAAGCAAATCCTAATCCAAATCCTAAAGCAAAATGAGAATTTCAACTCCCCACTATTTCTAAGCCCGTTGAGCTATCTATGAATTCGTTCAAGATTTTTAAATTTCTTACAACATATTCTAAGCCAGTTAAAATCCAAACAAGTTACTCTAGTTTTCCTGCTCAAAAGTTAACATGGGGAAAGCGTTATACGCATATCGTGTGTGTGTGTATGTAATGATATTTTAAAGTCGAATTTAAACTTAATTAATTTCCTAATATGAATTTAGCCCATATTAACTTGATTCTAAAAAGTTCTATTTTTTCCTGATCCGATTTCACTTTTTCTTTTAATTGTTTCTTTTTTTTATTTTGTAAAAATGCTGAAATCAGCAGTTTACCGTTCCGAGTGAAGAGATAAAATATTGTATAGCTAAGCCAATTATTTTTAAAAGATACCAATTTCCCCTTACTTAAATCGACACGTGTAAAGAAATCCCTATGAGAATCTCACGGTATATAATCATCGGGGAAAATAATTTCTCCCCTTTTAGCTCTTGCCTCTTTTTTTCGTTCTTCTGTCGTTTTCTGTTGATGTGCTCGTCGCTTCTACTTGTACATAAATCATGCCTCTCGGGATGGAATATAAACGAAGTTTAAAAATTTCAAAGAAAGTGTCTTCTCTCTACCTTCGACTACGATTCTGCTTAAAAAAATTATGTTATATATATATATATATATATATATATATATATATATATATATATATATATATATATATATATATATATATATATATATATATATATATATATATATTTGAATGAAGGGTTGTTTTGCGTTTTGGTTACTCTCATCGGTGAAGATCTGCAGAAGTTTTTCTGAAGTCTTGCCCTGAAAACCATTGCAATAGGTAGTCTTCCTACAGGAATCTATTAAAAACTGTTATTAAACACACATAAAAGTTACATTTGCAGCTTTAGAGGAGAGTGGCTAGAACCTGACATACGAAAACACGACAAGACAAATTAAAATAATTAAAAACATTATAAAATCCTTCCACACACAAATAAAATGCATAAAAGCCAGTTCTCCAGACAGAAACTGCATTTGTTGTTATAAAAGGTCCATAGCCCAGCCAAGCTCATCTCCGGCCCCTCCGGAACGGAATGTGGATATGTTGAAGGCTGTAAAGGCAGAGAGAGTACCAAGTAGTACTTGAGTTGAAATAATCGGGATGTCGGCATTGGATAGCATTTTTCAGCGGTCCACCAGGTCGGTCTTGGAATGTAAAGGCCACACAACTCAGAAGTTTAATGTGAGACTTGAAAAGTAGATTTCGTAGATGTTATAAAAGGAGGTGATCTCACAAATTAATCGCTCATTTTCTCCGTAATAAATAGTCTTCCGGCGGTGTGCTCTGGCAAGATCAACCGTGTCGTCAACCACTTGGGTGTCAATGACAAAGATCTCATTATCTTTTATTTCGACGATATCCCGTTTTCCCTTGCCAGAAGGTGTGTCAAAGATTGGTTCCTGTTGGACCATGTAATTACGTCTTTTGAGAGCTCTGAATAGTTATTAATGGCATTATGCCCGGAAATTATTTATCCATGAGTCCTCGGGTAGGCTTGAGAAATATGGCTAAACGTTTCTTTTTGATTAAAGCCTGCCCGGTAATATTTATCTTTAGATGGTCTGTTGACGGGGTACCAGGCGACTGCCACACAGTGGTGCCCTATCAACCGACCGATAGAGTTTGTCAGAGAAATGTGTAGTGGTGTCTGAGGAAATATGGACATTACTCACTCTGTCCTGCAGCCGCTGCATGTAGTCTCCAGCAGCTCCCTAAGACAGTCCCGGAACAAGACCGTACTAAGTCGGCCAAGCCTCGATAACCGCCACGAGGGTACCGAAACCCGAAAAAAAAACATCAAGCCCACCATCCGAAACAGATGAGTAGAGGTAGGCATTGGGGCAATCGACGGGAAGACGCATGCTCGTACACAGGAGTCGAGTTTGTAGTCTCCTCCGAGTTTGAGTGGAGCCTTTTTAAGAGTTTGTATATAATTTAAGAGGGCTGGAGCGACATCTGCTGCCAAGAGCCCTTTAGCCGGGAAGTAGACACCAAGGTTTAAATTTGTCTTGAATTTTAAGAGCTGGAAGGGATGAGCCAGAAAGGGTGAAAGAGTCATTGCCTATTTTAGTTCTTTTATTTTTAGCTGTTGGCTGTTTTCGTCTGTTGAAATAGTGAAAGATTTAGTACTATTGATTTAAAGATTCAACGGGGCCAGCAACTGACCTGCCTGGTCCAAGATAAATTGCAGCCCAGGGGTGCTGGAAGAAAAGAGTGTAAGAACGTTGGCATGCGCCGCAATTGTTATTTTATTGCCATCAAGGTGCAAGCAAATTGGCTCCCTTTTGATATTTTGTATAACTTCGTACCTTACAAGGTTGAATAACAAGGCTGAAAGGGGATCGCCCTATAGAACACCACATGTTGGCCGGGGTAAGGAGCAAAGCTAGTTCTAAAATTTGAATAAAAAATTCTTATAAAATTAATAAAGTCTGAATCAACGTTGTGATTCTCCAGTGCCGTAAATTTGGTCTTATGCTGAATAGAGTCAAACGCCTTTCTGATGTCAATCGAGGCGATGAATGTTCTCCTTATTTTCTCAGAAGCGTGACGCAATACGTGGTCCAGGAGAAAGGTATTTTGGGCAATTCCGTCAGAGGCGATGAATCCTCTCTGTTCCTCTTCAAGGGGGACGGCTCTCTCCAGCCTGCTCCTAGTTATTGGTCCTCGAGTTGGGGTGGGAGAGTTACCTTGGCCGATCCTTGAAGGAGAATCGGAGGTGTTTACAGCAGTAGCAGAGGGTCTTCCAAGGTCCTCAGAGTGGCGGCAGAACAAGTTGCTCGCTTCATGAGTGCTTCCTCCAGAAGATCCCGGTAGCGTTTTGACTTCCTCTGAGATTTAATCGATTGGTGGATTCTTCCAGGAAAGGCAGCATGCAGTTGGAGGTTGATGTCTTGAGTCCTTCCCAGGGAGATAAGATCGGCTTCTTTCATGGCCAGTAACGTCAGTTCTTCTACGGTCCAACGGGCTTTTGATCTGAGGATCGTAATTTCATCATTGTACTCGATCGGGTGACTTCTCTGCTTGTGCACTCCGAGTCCTCTCTCGGATCCAAATGTAGAGGCAGCAGAAGCTCTCAACAGCAGCCATGATAATAGGCGGGTTACCCTGGCTCTTAGAATCAGAACAGCAGAGGCCATCGGGAAATAAGCAAAGGCACTGTAGACAAGTATGAAGAGCTCAAAATAAAAAGCCGCACGAAAAAACCCGCATAGATAAGGTCGGACGTGAGCACTTTAGCCAGCCGAAGTCGTTGCACAGGGTCTTCCACAAGGAGGTAGCGTTACGTCCTACCACAGGGAGAGGCTAGAGCGTCTTCGTTAGCAAACTAACTCAGTTTATATTGCGCATCACATGTGGCTTTGAAACATTGCAATAGCAGATCATAATCAAACACCCCAAATAAATAAAATAATCATTCCGAGGTACACATTATCATCCTCCAATTATGTACATGCCAAGTTTAGTAGCTCTGAGAAAAGGCCTGGCTCGTAAAGCTCCAATATACTGGCATACATTCATCTTTATTATTAATAAAAATGTGAGTTTTGTGTCATACTAGCTCATAACATTTTATGTAGATTCCTTACAGGAAGACTGTTTGTTGCAATTGTTCTCATGATTCAATTGAGAATACTCAGATCTATTATGGTCTATATAAACAAAAACCAGCCTCTGAGTAAATGTCGTTATGTATAATGCTTTGCTCATACTATCTTATGCACACTATAAATAGAATGCTTTTTATTTGGATTTGAATACATGAAGGTTATGTTATATAGATTGTGAAAATCTTGGTCAAGTTCGTTAAGAGATCATTTTGTTAAAAGTCGATTGAAATGGGAATGATTGAAATTTTCGTATTCCCGTTACTCCTATAAAATTCTAAAGATGAATCAAACTAGGCAAATTATCTCCTCATCATAAGAAATATTCTGCAAGGGAAATTTTCTGATAGTTGCAATTGCTTATGAGATATGGGTCTAAATATTCAAATACAATGATGTTTCCTAATATCATTTGCTGACATTTTTTGGATATTTTATAATTATAATTCATAATTATTATTCAGCGAAGTTCCCTTTGTTTCTTTTCATATAATTGTTTGATCTGAGGGCCGTTTTAATCTGAATTATTACTCTTCTATCTCATTACCTTTTACTTATCATAATAAAAATTTTATTCCTTCGCCATCATCAAAAATAGAGTGTGAGAATCTACATCTAATTCTTTCGGTCTTTTCTTCTAACCTATAGTATTATTTTTAAGTCTCATAAACCGGAACTTCTCGTTTGATTCTTTAACAAAAAAAATATTCCACCGAAAAAAAAAAACCAATTTAGAAAGTGCGTTACAGAATGGAAAAAAGAAATAGATAAACAAAATAAAAACTATAAGTAGAGAAAGACAAGAATATTGTAATATTAGATATTTAACAGAACTATACTGTCCGCCTAAAATATTAAGAAAGACACTCACTAAGAATTAAGAAGTTGTGAAATGTGAATGAACTTCTTTAAAATCCTTTACAAAGTACAAAAAATTTAAAAAGTTAAAAATGTGCAATTTCAAAAACATTAAAGACACATGATGAATTTGAAAGCTGAATATAATCAATCTTCTTCGAAAAATCAGTAAAAGAACCAAAATGTATAAGAACCAAAATATGTGCAATTTCAAAAACATTAAAAACCCATTATAAATTAAAATTTTAATATAATCGATATTTTTCGAAAATTCATTAAAATGCACAAGGGATTTGAAAAGCAAAATGTAATCAATTTCAAAAAATATTAAAAACACATCATGAATTGAAATTTGATTATAATCAATCTTCTTCGAAAAACCATTAAAAATGTACAAGAGATTTAAAAAGCAAAATATACTCGATTTCAAAAACATTAAAGATACACCATGAATTGAAATTTGATTATAATCAATCTTCTTCGAAAAACCATTAAAATGTACAAGAGATTTAAAAAGCTTAATTTGTGCAATTAAAAAAATATTGAAAACATATCACGAATTTGAAAGCTGAATATAATTAGTCTTCTTTGGAAAATCTTTTTAAAAATATAAAAAAAATTAAAAAAGCTAAATATATGCGATTTCAAAAACATTAAAAACGCATTCCGAATTTGAAAGCTGAATGTAATCAATTAAATATTATTAACATTATTAGTAACATATATTAAACATTTAAACTTCAAAAACTGAATATATTCAACGATAAAAAAACATTAATGAGTCTATTAAAAATTTAAAAGTTGAGCTCATTCCTGTCTAAAAACTTTTAAAAAAAACCTTATGAATTCAAACGCTGAAGTCATTTGATTTTAAAAATACCAAACTACGCATTAAAAACATCAAATTCTTTACAGAACTTGTTGAAAATTTTATAAAATTAATATGAAGTAGAATTTATTTATAAAACCAAATTTGACAAATATGTTTTCAAACAAACTCTAATCGTTCTCCTCTTTTAACTGCTAAATATCGTTAAAACTGTTTAATTCTAAGCGCTCCTCTCTCTTAACGTTTATACATTAAAAAAACAGCTCTTTCATATTACCGGTTAATTTGATGACGGATATATCTGATTAAGCGGTATAGTGAAATCCATCAGTTTCATAATTTTAAAATATAAATCGTTATTTGCATTTAAAATCTAAAAATAAATAGAAGTAGCTAAATAAATATTTTTATTTTGCATTATAAATTAATAAGCAACTACAGGAGCATTGAAGTGTTTTTAAATTCCATATAAAAAGATTTTAAGAGCAACTGAAAGAAAATTTTAATAATTGTTTATTATTTATTAGGTCATTAGAATGTCTTAAAATAAAACATATTTTCTATAATTTACTAAAATAAAAAATTAAAATTTGAACTAAAATAAATTTTAAATATGTTGATTAACCCTTTCTAGGCATATGGGAAGTATGATCCCACCAAATTCATCAATCTTTGAATGAAGTTATGTAGGTTGGCTTAAGTTCTGACAAATTTTTCATTTAAGACAGAAACTTAAATGCTCCAGTTCCTTATCTCACAGAAAAAAAAGCATTTTGATTTGTTACTTAATTATTAATTAACCAAATTAATTAATCAATCAACCTTTAAAGGGTTAAGTTAAAAATGTACTGTTCTATGAAACTAAATCAGTCATTACTTAAAAGAAGGAGCCTCATAATGGTCACTGCCTAGGGCAACATTATGCTTAAATCCGCCACTGACCAGGAAGTGAAAACGGTTCCACAAGCCTCTTCCACTATTTTGTTTTATTACATATTTCTCCTCTTAACTCAAAATGTCGTTTCTTTTAGGAAAAGATTCGAAAGTTTTGTATGGACATAAAACATAATTTCATAAAAAATGGTTAATGTTTTTTTTATCATATAAGAACATGATATTGTTTTGGTTAGGGGGTTTTGAAGCTCGAAATCGCATAGACAATGAATAAAGCATAAATGGCACGTTTCATCATCATCTTTTAATCGCATATATTTTTTACCTGCTTTTACCAGTATTGCATTATTATTATGTATATTTCTTTGAAAGCAAATGCTTTTTAAAAGATTGACCTGCTTTTACCAGTATTGCTTTATCATTAAGCATGCTTCTTTGACACCAGATGCGTTTTTAAAAGGTTGACGTCGAATTATGACATCATAGCTGTTATTTCATCTCAAAATCGGTCGAGATCCAAAACTTTGTTTGCCAGCTAGAAAGATTGAAAATGAAAAAAAAAATTATATATATATATATATATATATATATATATATATATATATATATATATATATATATATATAGAGAGAGAGAGAGAGAGACCGATAGAGAAGTTTCGTGCTTGTTTTAAACCTGTTTAAACTGGTTAATGACTTAAATTAATTAAGACAAATAAGGACTTAAAAAATAATAATTTTCTCACATGATAACTTGAAATTTGTAATCGTAGATTTCATTTTTACTTTTTAGAATTCATTTTATTTTTATTTTATTTATTTATTTTTTTGCAAATGGTTGATGATGGTTTTCAAAATTTAAAAGAGACTATGTAGGATTTAATGAAATCAAAATTTATCATCCAGCTTTGCTGGCTGAGATTTCAATAATTAACAATTACAATACTTACTTCAAATGAATATATCTGAATTTTATCTACATTTGTCTCTACTCCAAAAAATTATGCTGGCTTTACCAATGACCCTAGCTGTTGCAGAAACATACTTCCAAGGACTGAAAATAATAAGATAATTATTATTTCCATAAATAATTATTTAATTGAAAAGAACTAAACATTTTTTTTTTTTTTTTTGAAATCCAGCGTTAGGAAATATTCAGCTCATAACTCAACTGATCTATGAAATCCGAATCATCAAAAGGAAAAAGAAAAACCAGAGGGGGGGGGGGAGAGAAAAACCTTCAAAATAATGAAAATGCTATCAATGAATATGAGATAAAACCAATAATAAAATGAAACAAAAGATACACATGGTTTGTTTGTTTGTTTGTTTAGTTATATTAACGTCCCGTTTGAAGCAACACTTGGGCTATTTTGGGACGGACCTCGTAATTTTGAACCATGGTCAGATGACGAGGACGACACCTGAGCTGGCACCCCCCTCTCCACACCACACCAGCGGGAGGACGTTTGGTCAGGACGGATTTAACGTGCAACAGACCCCCTTACACGACGGTTCTTCGGTGGAATCGGGTCTCGAACCTGAAACCCTCCGGTTCCGAAGCCGAGACCTTACCACCAGGCCACCGCGGCCCCGATACACATGTAAATTTGATACTAGAAACTTGATTCTTCATACCAGTTTGTATTTGGTAAGTTTATTAAACAATTATTTTTGTTATTTGATTTATTAATCATTATTTGTAATTAAATATTAATTTTACAAAAATAAGTTATTTATTTATCCCTATCGTGTATCTCTTAAGTCCTTACTAGATAAATTTGTTTAATGCAGTCAGGGCCGGGTTAAATTCTCTAGGGGTCTTTAGGTACTATAGGTCTCGATGGCCGTATTTTATCCTTTCTAATTTTCAAAACTAGACTTTTTAAAAATTAATTTTAATTCTCTCTATAAGCAAATTTTTGTATCGAAACTAATGGACAGAATATTCAAATACAAGAACTTCTCGAAACAGTTTTAATATTTCGTATATATATTAAATTCGATTCAAATTTAAAAAGTATTTTGAATTAAATAACAAAAACAACAACAAGAACAAAAAAGATACTAAAAACACATACACACAAAAAAAACACCCTTTGAACAAAGTTTAAACACTTATCGTAAAACTGAGTATTTTTTAAAATTAAAAAGTAATATATTTTTTAAAGTTATTAAGCAACATAATACAAATTTTTTAAAATATAGTTAATTAGGAATATTAGAATAATATTCTAACATTTAACAATACTTGATTTCTATTTGAATCACTTCGAGAGCAAGATACTACGCAGATAAAATGAAAGCCTAAAATTAATATATTCAGGAAATATAGCTTTTGTCTATCATATTATATATATATATATATATATATATATATATATATAGGCAACAGCTAAGTTGAAAATTTGACAAATTAAATTTTCGAAGACAATTTTTTTGGGTGATTGCAGTATTATCATTTTATGTAAGAAAGTAGAAAAAGATTAAGTAGAAAATGAGATCATTATCGCCATAATTATAATTTAGCTCAAGAGAAATTATATATATTGTAGAATAAAGCCAGAGAGAGGGGTCTTCACGACACTTACTTGCACAGTATCTTATGTCCTCACCCTATATAAAATTGTGAATCATGAGCAAGGCCACAATTTTATGCGGCGTCCCATAATACTCAGTTTTTTTTATTTTCAGACTCCACACAAGGTAGTTTTGTGTTTCATAACAGAATCGACCTTTAATTAAGTGAACCAATTGATTCCAATGACCCCGCGTGTAAGGAGGGCCTTGCGTCCGAGTGCTACAAAAAATGTACTCTAACTTATTCAAAATAAATCCAAATGCAATTTATTTTTAGATAATTATATTTAGGTTTTTTTTTTCGTGTTTTTAAATTTGTTTGCTGATCTACGTGGAGCTTTTATTTTTTTTAGTTTTGCAAAAGTGCAAAAAGTAGGTCGTTTCTCCTAAAGATCACCATTTTTCTTCCACTTCTTGTATGGTGCGGAAATTTGGAGAGAGGAATGCCAGCTCAGGTATCGTCCCCATTATCTGACTGCGGTTCAAAACTACGAAATCCGTCCCAAAATATCCCTAGTGTTGCTTTAAAACAGGACATTAATATAACTGAACTGAACTCCTCTTTCGCTTTGCCGCGAGCCTCAGCTGCCATAAAAAAAATATTAAAACTCTCTTTTCGGCCAGAAACTGCACTGAAAAGATTTTTTGATTGTAACATAAAATTCATAACTATTTGTTGATTTATTTGAGAAAAGACGCTGGAAATTCAGCAATCCTGTGCAAGTCCAAATTCTTCACTTCACTTCTCTTCCTCATACACACATATCCTGTAGGGGAGGGGCGATCCATACAGTCGTACGCTTAAAGGGACCCGTTGCCATCCAGCAAGCTGATAAACTGGTTGATGGCAAATGGTATGATCCGATGATATCTTCAGATTGCAACAATTGTGAAAAGGAGGTTCGAGATAGACGGACCCTGATAGATTTATGACCGAACTGGGTAGCTTGGTTAATGTAAGCGTTTTTAACTCGAATTCGGAAAAAATAAGAAAATTTTTTTTCCTCTATGACTGTTTAAATTTCTTATTCTTATTAATATAATGTCAAAATATTACCTGTATGACGAATTTATTTTGTTTAGTTTAAAGTCAAGCCTACAAATTATAATTTTTTAAAAAAATTTCTGAATTGCTTTCATTAAATAAATTACTTCATGTCCACTGTATTCCGAATAAACAAATTTTTGAGGCCCTTAATTCCCTCCCCCCTGCCCTTGATTGCTATTCAATGTATCCGATAAAAAAGGACAAAAATTCTATTATTTCTGAATTTTAATTGTTCTTTTTAATTGTAATTCGTCAAAAATAAGATATTTTAATTTTACAACTTTAACCATTTTACTTGACATCTTTTTACTTGAATTTCTTGTTCTTATTAATATAGTGTTAAAATATTACTTGCAAAACAAATTTATTTTGCTTAGTTTTTAAAAAAGCCAATTGTAATTTTAAAAAAAATTTCAGAATTTTTTATTATTATTTAAATACAGTCTTACTTTATGTCCACAGTGATTACAAATAAATAAATTTTTAAGGCCCTTAATTCTCTAGTATACTTGATTGCTATTAAATGTATCCAATAGAAAAAAAAAACAAAATGCTGTTAATTTCTGAATTAGAAAAAATTAAAGCAAATTTAATAAAATTATTATTTTAAAATTATTTTTTAAATGGAACATCCTTTTATTAGTTTTTAAACCCTCCTGGTGTATTCATTCATTTTGTACAGTTTATTAAAACTGTTAAATATAATACTATTTACCTATTTTAGTTTAAAATTCACTTTTACTAACAAACTGTTAAATATAATACTGTTTACCTATTTTAGTTTAAAATTCACTTTCTCTTACTACATTTCTTCTAGAAGTTTTGTCAATTCCAATTTTTGGATAAATTACTTATTTTGTGGAGCTCCGTATTAGTCAACTTTCGCAATTTTCCTTATTTTGCGTTATTTGCTTACAGAAACATTTGTTTTAAGACATCTATAAATATATACAGATATAAACTACCTTTGAATGTTCGTGATAAAATAAATAATTAAATAAAAGAAAGGAAATTTTTCAAATGCTATTATGAGAAATAAGAGTATTTTTTTTTCGCACATTCCTATAAACATTGTAGGAGACTCACTATCTGAAGTTAGAAAAAATATTATGTTAATATTTGTCAAGAAAAAAATTCTGAATTCTTAAACATACATATTTATTGAGCGAGATATTTACAGAATAGAGCAATATATAAAAGAGTATGTACAATAATATATACAAATGAAAGTGAATATACACAGCGCCATCTACTCCTTAGACATTGTAATCCGTAACAAACATAATAATAATGAATGAAAATTGCAGTTTAATTTCGAAACAATTTTCATTAACTCAGAATCGTTTGTCCTTTTTATAATTTTCGTTAACTCAGAATCGTTTGTCCTTTTTATAATTTTCGTTAACTCAGAATCGTTTGTCCTTTTTATAATTTTCATTAACTCAGAATCGTTTGTCCTTTTTATAATTTTCATTAACTCAGAATCGTTTGTCCTTTTTATCAATGCTGATAATCTGAAATATTGCGATTTAACTTTTTTTCTATTAAATCATTTAAATAATAATAAGCATTTTGATTTAAATCATGGAAATATTTATTTTAAAAAATCATGCGATTTATATATATTAATTATTTATCTCTCTTTTTAAGACACTTTGTAACGGAATTCTTAAAGGGTGTTAATAATGGAATATTTTTATTTGTATTCGAATTTTTGCTAACTTCTTGATGTGATAGAGTTTTGAAACTGTACACACGTTTGTATTCTTTATGACCATGCCCAAGTTTAGTTTTGACGGAATCTAAGTATGAATTGTTCTGTAAATTTACACCAATTTTAATTCCATGTGTGTGGTATGACTTGTTAAGAAATTTTTGATTTTTTTTAAGATTCCATAATGTATATAATAATAATAAAATTAATGAATAAAAATTGGAAAAAAACCAATCAAAATATTAAAAAATTATATTTCCTTGTTGGTTAATGAACTGGCTTTTTTAAATGTATTTTTTAAAATCAAATTTATTTCATATTTTGGGTGAAAATTGGGTTAGAACCAGGTATTTTCGAAAATTGTTCCCAAATGGGCCTCACTCCTCTTAAGGCCTGCTTTGTTCCAATGTATGTTAAAAAAAACTATGTATATTTTGGATACCTTTTTTTTTTCACACTGATTTATACCAAAATGTGACTCGGAGCTACAAGTTTAGATCGCGTTTACAAGTGCAGTAGACTCCCAATTATCCGCGGGCGGGTTATCCGCGCCTGCCGCCCTAAGTTTTTTTTCTTGCTTCCAAGCAAGAAAGCAAAGAGAAAATGCTTCCAAAGCAAGAAGCAAACACAAATGATTGATTTCTTCAAAAAGGTGTAGTTTTACAGTTATGCTTTTGTAATTACATAATACATTACAGTATTAAAACAGTACATATGTATTCATTTTTCTGTGTATCCTTGACGCCTCTCGTAAGTACAAAGCACTTTTCTGTTTTCATTAACAAAGTGCACTTTAGGTTAGTTTTGAGTGATATACTAAAATATTAAGCGTTAGTTAAACATTTCCTGCTGTTTATTTTACGTTTTATTGTAGATAAAACGATTTTTCAAAGTTGGAATGACTGTTTTCTCTTTTGCTATACCCGTTTTTAGCTTTTTTTCGGATTATCCGCGATTTTTGTTATCCGCGCCATCCAATTCCGCGGATAATCGGGAGTGTACTGTATGTGAAATTACAAACTAACAGACAATCAACTCCTTGACGAATTTAGTTTAAAAATTTGACATGCATCTGCGTTTTTAAATCTGTGTATTAAATTTCATCCGCTCATATCTTTACGTTTTATATTATCGTGTTCACAGTCAGATTTTCAGCGAACAGTTTTTATTCAAAATTTAATAGAAATCAACAAATTTGTTATAAAGATCATATACCATATTCTATGCATCCAGCTCAAAGCGTTTTTGAATTATCGTCTCGCAGACATACAGTCATACCTTTACAAAATTGTTTTTCGGGCTTAAGAATGTCTGAGACATGGAGATTCATCAATATCTCGGGGTTGAATTTTTTGACGATTACGATACATTCATTTTTGCATACAGAACAACGATAAAATAATCGATTGGATTATCTACCGTGTTTCGAGGTAAGTTACTATTCCCTAATAGTAGCAATGCAAATGGGGAACTGTTGTTTTCTTGTTTTTTCCGTTTCAGAATAGTTTATATCAAATTTTCATTTCTATTTGAAATAAAAGGCCTTTTTCTAAAATATTATTTATGCATTTTTATTTTTATTTTTCAATAAAGTACTTAGTAGATTCACGGCATCAGTCAAGACAGGAAATATTATTCCCTCCGTATATTTAGGTTGCAAGAGAGTCGTTGGAAATCTTTGGTGACTTTTATGCTTTTTTAACAAGACACAAGACGAATTTTTATTTTTCCTTACTTATCTATCTAGCCTGCTATTTATTTCCCAAAAACATATGTATTTTTTTTTCTGTACCGAAAAACTTCCGAAAAAAAAATCTAATCTTATCCCTAGTGAATAAAATTCGAGAGACGTGCGTCATTCGAGTAAGTTATTTCCATACATTTTGGCGCCGTGGGTGAAGGCCATTTGGCGACATTCTTCGCCATGAGTCATTGAGACATCGGAATAGGTGGTCTTGCGACACCACCCACCATTTCATTTCATTCATGGGGAAGATTTGAGGTCGTACGGAATGGCAAAGAAGCTACTTACTGTCGACACCGTAAACCCCCACGTCAGAAACATGCAGGACGTGGAAATGTCACACACAGTTAGAAGAGCCAGAGAAATTGAGAGAGAACTCAGAAAGGTAACTATGAAAGTCATAGATCTATTAAATAAAATTTGAACGAGAATTCGAAGCTCTAATCCAAAACATTCTAGCTTGATAATGTTTTAAGACTTATTTATCTATTTTTATGTTACCCTTGAAAATTTCTTTTAATTTTATAGAAGCGATGACGTGAAAACACATCACATAAAACAATGTTCATATTCTTACAAGCTCGTGTGTGTAAATGTAGTAACGGAAAAATTGAAAAATATTGTAGAATATATTTGAAAATATTTTAAAAATTTGTTAAAATTAGAAAAGTTATTCTTCGTGAATAAAATTGCTATGATTATAAATCTTATTTTTTGAATTTTAAACTGGTCTAAAAAAGTTTTTGTGTCCTAATATAAGCAAAAGTTATTGAGAAAAAATATTTTTAATTTTTAATTAAAATTTAAAAAAAAAGTACCTCAATGAGCGCCTACTATCCAAGAAATAACTACTTAGCAAAGTTGAAAGTCCTAAGTTGAATTATTTGCCATCTAGAGTATTTTCAGCAGTTTTCATCTTGCCCATCTCATCATTTACATTTTATAGCACAATTTGCCGAGAGAATGCTAGGCATAAACATTACATCCTAAAAAACAAAAAAAAGTATCAATTTTAAAAAAAGATCTTTAAAATTATTTAAAAAATAAGGAATGTACATTTAAAAAAAACTGTACTAAAACTAAGCTCTCGTGCAAATTCTGAGATTTTAAAATGAAATGAAACCGAAAAATCACTGCAAAATATAAATATAAAAAATTACAAATTTAATGTCAACAAAAAAGTTTAATTAATAGCTAAGAAGCAGTTACTCAAATATAATATATTTAAAAATGTAAGAAATTCTAAATTATATAATTGCACTTGATTAGATTTTTAAAAATCTTTTTCTCGTTATAATATTCTTTACCTTTTTAGTTCCACATTTTATACTACAATTTGCTATTATCGTTTGCAAGACAAAAAGAAACTTCGTTTAAATCAAAAACAGACATCAAAACGAAGCAAGGCAACATAATCATAATTTAATACAACTTAACCGTTTTAACATAATCAAATTTTTTTATTTCATATCAAGAAATTTCTTACCAAAAAATATATTATTTATTACTTTTATTTTAATGAGAAGATTAATTGTCATCATTTATACTCCATTCTAAACTATATATAAGACATTTATGTGGAAATTATTATTTAAAAATTATGCTTTAGTTTAATATAATATCATATTTGGAGTAGATTGCTTCTTATAATTTTGTATAAATTTGAACTATAATTTTTATATTATATAATACAGAATATAATTTTCATATCAAATTTAGTAATGGAACAAATGAAGAAAAAAAAACTAGCAACATTTTAATATTGTTTAGTAAATGAAAACTACGTAAATTAAGGTAATATTTTCATGTGTCGTAAAGTCATGGATACGTGTTTTTACAATAAATTTTACATAAATATTAAAAATATTGCTGAAGAGATATACTTGTTCAAAACTTATAACTCTATTTTTTTTAACTTCACGAATTGTATTAGAGAAAAGATGAGTTCACTATGACAAAAATGAAAGGGTTCTAATATTTTGTTCCAATATTAATCTTAGATTTAATATGAAAAATAATTAGAATAATATAATATTTGTACATTATGAATTATTTTAACAGAAATTAAAGAAATTTCATATATGAAATCTGTCAGAATAATAAAATCTGTCAGAAATTTCATATATGATTGTATATTCATATTTAAAAAATTCTTTTTAAACTTTTCATTTTTTAAAAACTAAAGTCTAAAATCTGTTGAACCATAAATACGATTAAAAAGAAAATTAAAAATAATTATAACGAATAACAGAAAGAAACATTTTCAATATCAATTTCGATTTAGTATAATGGAATCTTTAAATAATTTCAAAATAAAAAATTTTTTGTCGAAAGATCATTAAACTTTTTTCTTGTTACTTGGTGCATGAATGTAATTTTTAAAAATAAGTTTATAAAATAATAAAAACTTCTTGTTTGAAATGCAAAATATTATTTACTAATTTGCCATCATTTTTCTTACCTAAGAATTTGAGTCCTGTTATATTTATTTTTCTCTTTTAATGATGATATTTATTTAAAAAATGTTACTAAAGTTATTAAGAAATATCTATCAGTTTTTGCTCAGGTCTTAATAGGATATTAAGAGAAATAAGAAGCTTCTGAATATGATTTATTAGGAAAAACCAGCGGGAATGGTCTCACGAAAACTTTCCTCGCATACTCTCTAATCAACTTGCCATGCCAGAAAACACAGACATTGGCGTACAATGATAACGAAATATTAACTTTTGGCGTAAATTTAGTATTTTTACTGATTATAGTGTGCCATCCTCGGCAAGTTATTTGGCGATTAATTAGTGGCATGCAATTACTAATATCCAAAAATCGAATTTGTGTTTTAGATACATTTTTCATATAGTTAAGTCATTGCGTCGTTGAATTATCGCGTTTAAATGTTTCTAAAAGTACTGACCGACAGATAGTCAACCCCGTAGTTGGAGTTGGCTCAAAATTTGACAGGTTTAATCTGTACCCCAAATTTTATCGATCTAGCTGTCTCTGTTTTTTGATTATCGTGTTAACTTATATTCAAACAACTGGACAGACGAACTTCCTCTAAACAGATTTTATTCAAAATTTGATAAAAATCTGCAGATTTGTTGCATAGACCGTATACCAAATTTCAACCGTCTATCTCAAAGCTTTTTTGAGTTATCTTTGTCATAAATAAACAGGCAGATAGACAGACATTTTCTAAAAATTATGTTTCGTACTCAGGATGGTTTAAAGCGTGGACATTCGTCAAAATCTCGAGTTCTAATTTTTTGACGATTACTATACTTTCTGTATACTATCTATAGAAGAAAGTAATCGATACATCATTGAATTTGCTTATATCCATAATGTTGGTTTATGTCGCATGAAACATCTGTTGCATCAGTAGTAAACCTGTTCCAAACTTTTTGTAACCTTTGACTAAAAATTTATGCCTGCAAGTCCAATTTTGAAAACTTATTTGCTTGGCGCAAAAAAGCAAGATTTTTGACACTAATATAAACATTCAAACATGATGATGATTTTGAATAAAATTAGATATGATCTAATCATAGACTAAACAAACCAATAATCACGTGTTTTTTCTCACAGCATTAGCTTTGAACAATTTCTGATTTCTAAATT
Organism: Argiope bruennichi; assembly: GCF_947563725.1. Classification (NCBI taxonomy): domain Eukaryota; kingdom Metazoa; phylum Arthropoda; class Arachnida; order Araneae; family Araneidae; genus Argiope; species Argiope bruennichi. The sequence continues at coordinate 76,707,165 of NC_079160.1, forward strand.
TTAATTTTTATGTTCACATTGTTCTTGTTGTTGTTTCTTATGGCATTTGCCATGGCCATGTCCGCTGTTACAAAGATAGCGATTTTATGCCGGTGGGGGAGCATCTCTTGTTTTTTTAATAGCGCCAACTAGGGCCAAGAGTACGACTTTGCTCCTCACGCATCTCTCATTCGCTTGCACAACCCTTTTTTACAGGAGGGCACATTCACACATCTCACAGATAGAACAGCTGAAGAACAACCATGCCCAAACCGGGACTCGAACCCAGGGCGCACAGATCACGGGGAAGATGCCGCGCTACTCCTATGCCAGGACGCCGGCAGATTGTTCTTAATTTTGTTATTTGAATTTATATTGTGGTGACGCTTTATAAGCCAGATAACAGCAACGAGACATGAGAAATTTCTTTTGTCTAGTGGTCTTGTTACTCGGCTACGAACCCAAAGGTTGCGAGTTCGATCCTCGCCTATCGCTAATAGCAACAATATCAAGACGTTATTGAAATGTATATATCATTAGATTGGTTTCCTCCCAGTGGACTGTTAATGAAAATTATAATCAGCTTATCTATGAAAATTTTCGAAGGTTACACTTCCCTCTTTCTCTCACAAAAAGCGTTTTAATTGTTAATTACATAATGCTATATAAGTATATAAAGCCAAATAATTAAACATAAAAGATGGGAATTTTGTTAAGCTGAGAGAAAGCTTAACAAAGTTAGAAAGTATAAAAGAAATTAATAAAAGTAAACTTAAATAAACATTGAATAAAAATAAAACTGCACATGACAGGACTTTAAATATCATCTGACATAATATATTTAAAATAATAACCAAAGTCCGAAAACAACCCCTAAACTCCAACTGCTAATGGGATGCCACCGATTTTTGTTTCGCATCAGAGTTTATGACCTCTAGACACATTATCAATGATCATCTGCCACTCCCCAATAGCCTGCACTTTCGAGAGAAATTTCACTGTTCATTCTCTAAAGCGAGAAAACCTTGTCAGAATTCTCCAACACGAGGACTGAGCCATTGACGAAAATTTTTATTTTGTATAAAATTCTTTGACCTTTAAATACCACATCAAAATGAGCTTGATCTGTTCAAAGATATGCGGATCACCGGTCACGATATAACAATTCCCATAGGAGGTACTTTCCCTGATCATGGTAAAAGGGGTAACTTAATCCCATATAGTTAATATACCCACTAGGGCAGAGAGAACCAATCATCATACCAGATACTTCAAATCTCTGCATTTGGGGCATCCCAATAGGGTTAACTTCTGTTTAACCCATGCGTGGTCTTTTGCCTTCACTGTCTTAAAGTTTTGAGAGATACCACAAAATAAAAATTAGGCATCTCCCCCCTAGTGTAATGAGCCAATTTCTAGCCAATTAGCAGATACTTCTATTCAATTCAACTTTTTATGTTTGTTATTTTAGTTTAATTTAAAATAATATTTTCATTTGCTGTGACAAGATGTAATCCATTACAAATGATAGACATTATTAGAATTAATATTACAAATATGGTTGAAGAACAACTGGCCACCGCAGGCGGCTTGTTGATAGTAATTAAAAGTTTATGTCCATTATCGTGACACTACAACGCAGCGTATTTTAGGAATGACGGAAATAATTTAGAAAAAAAATCAAAAAAAAGTTTCTTTTAGATTTGTAACTTAGTTAAGAAACGACACGCCTACTCTTAACCGATGGGAAATGATTGAATGAATGTCCCAAATTGGCACGGGGCCAAATAGCAAGAATAATATATGAAATCATATAATGTTAACCGTCTTTACTTAAAACTATATATATTACTATCTGCATAACCAAATCTGGTCGCAATGTGAAGTAAATTTTAATCAGGGAAGAAAGCTGTGACTAGCTAATTGAACTTGTTAAATAAGAGCACAGGATAGTTAAATAAGATAATCACGAGACGTGAAATATTTTTAAACAAACATCTGATGCCAGGTATTCTTTACACCCCGCTCAAAAGGTAGGCGAAAAAAACTCTCATGGTACTGATTTATTATGCAGTTCCAAAAGAGTACTCCGTTAAACAAACATCTCTTTGAAGCACTTCCTGGTGATCTTGTGGGCGTGGAAAAGAAAAAATAAACCCAACAAACAGGTGTCTTGAGAATCAGAGGTAGAAAAGGGTCGGATGGAACGATTCCAACAAGTTAGGACACGTCGTTGGCAGGTTTCGAGACATTGTCTCTCACCTTTTGTAATTCGTTTTCGCTTGACGTTTGTTTTGTGACAGCTTCAGTGCTTTACCACAAAGGAATGGATTGATTAGATCCAGTTTAAACTGGTGATAGGGGTGGAAGGCATTGTTCCGGTGCATGTTAGCAGAATGTAGTTCGCGCCCCCAATTTGACGTCTGGTTGAGATGGCATGCTAATATTGTCTTTACGCTCCAAAAAAGTATTGGGATAATACCTTTGTATATTCTCACAGTTTGCAGGATATTTCTGTTTTGGACGATGATTGAGTTTCTTGGATAGAATCCTGCATTTATTCTTTTTTATGTATATTTAAGTTTAAATTCTGGAAAATTCAACTCAAATATATTCTTTTGTTGTCTCAAAATAACTTACAAAGGCTAGAGGGTTTTTGAGGGTTAGTTAGTTAGTTTGGTACTTTTATGGCGAAAGAGCCAGACTTGGCCATGCTGCGCCAATACCATGGTAGAACTTATTCTTCAATTGGTACGGTAAAATATATCAGTTACTATGAAATGCCAGTTTTAAAATGCGAAAGTTTCACTTTACTGAACAGGATAAAAAGTGTAAGAAAACGTAATATTTAAATAAGATGATAAAATCCAATTGTTTTCAGAAATGATTAAACACAGGGCATTCTGATAATATATGAATGACCGTAAATTCAACATGGCACGTTGTACATTTGGGACACCCTTCACCAAACAAAAGGTGTTTGTGTGTGAGGATGTCAGATACGGTTTAAACTGGTGATGGGATGATAAGAATTGTTCTTGTACATGATTGCAGAATGCAGTTCGTGTCCCCAATGTGACGTTTAGTTGAGATTGCATGGTAATATTTTTTTCCCAAAAAAGTATTGGGATAATACCTTTGTATATTTTCACAGTTTTCAGTATATTTCTGTTTTGAACGAAGGTTGAATTTCTTGGATAGAATAGAATAAGAATTGTTCTTGTACTTAATATATGAATGACCGTAAATTCAACATGGCACGTTGTACATTTGGGACACTCTTCACCAAACAAAAGATGTTTGTGTGTGAGGATGTCAGATACGGTTTAAACTGATAATAGGGTGATGAGAATTGTTCTTTTACATGATTGCAGAATGTAGTTCGCGTCCCCAATGTGATGTCTAGTTGACATTGCATGGTAATATTTTTTTCCCCAAAAAGTATTGGGATAATAATACCTTTGTATATTTTCGCAGTTTTCAGGATATTTCTATTTTGAACGAAGGCTGAATTTCTTGGATAGAATCCTGCATTTATTTTTCTTTATGTAAATTTCGGTTTGAATTCTGGAAAATTTTACTTCAAAAATTTCTTTTTTCTCTCAAAATAACTTACTAAGGCTTGACAGCTTGAGGGCTTTCTGAAGGATTGATCAGATGCGGTTTTAATTCTTAGAATGGTAAAGACATTAAATATGTCCATGCCCTCAATGTGTCATCAGATTGCGAGTGCATTCTAATAATTTTTTTAATAATTAAATAAGTTAATAAATAATTTATTAATAAATTAAATTTTGAATTTGTAAATAATTTGATGTTCCAAAGTTAAAATTTTCTTGAAGAATGAAAATGGTAAAGTGAGATAGAGATCATGGAGAAAAGTCTTCATTTGTAAATTTTTCTTTTATTGATAATTATGCATTTTATAAATTTGATTCATATTCTAAAGAAAACATATTTATGTACTGTAAAAAGAATTAAGAAGGAATGCTAAGCTCAGTATATTTAAAAAAAAATACTATTCTAATTTTTTTATTAGTGATTGGAGCCTCTTAATTACTAATGATTAGGGTATGTGTGTCTCGTTAGTTAATCTATAGATAAGACAATTTGATCTACATTTACCAATTCGACACAAATATATTTTAAATAGAGGGAATGTGCCCCTTTGCTTTAGAATTTTTTGAAATTTTGAATAAAAATGTAAACAATTAAAAATTAAGCGAGGCTCTGGCGTTATTCCGCAATCACTTTCGAAATTATTGTTTCAAAAAAAAAATCGTTTCTTTAATAGTAATATTTTAGTTATCGTTATTCTTTGAAAAAAATGGTATTTTTTTTTTAAATTTTGAATAATTATCGGTGTTGAAATAAAATTCAAACTTATATCTTTATTACATCAAACATGCGAAAATTATATTGTTTCAACAAATAATTCTTTTTATTGATGAAAGTTGAGAAGGATATATTCTGTTTATTATCTGCCCAGGAAGTATAAATATTCTATTTATTATCATTACGTAAGGAATAAGAAAGTGGAGTTACAGTATCACGAAAGACAACTGCAATTCGAAGAGAGATTACCCAGGCATTTAAGTCATGGGATTTGACATGATTAGGAAGCTCCAAACATACAGGTTGAGTTTGATTAATTCTGACAAACGGAACAGTGTCGTAGAAGAGCCCGTGGGGATCATAAAACACTATGGCAACCCTGTCCCATCTCCAACCGTTTACAAGTTATGGCAAATACAATGTTTTTGCATAAAATCATGAAAAATTCCAAATTAAAAAAATTTTGGTCATATCCTCACTCAAAGTAAGCACATATTCTGAAAGAACAGTTAAAACCCCTTAAGAATGATACCAGTTTCATGAAAATATATTTATTTACAATCAAGTAATAGTCTCTGAACCACTGGTGAAATTCAAAATCGAAATGTCGCCAAAATTTTTAATTCTTAATTCCGAAAAAAAACATACAATTTGGCAAATTAACTAAAAACTTGTTCATATAATCAGCTTTCGATTGAGACCACCACAAATCATATAAGTGTTTTATTTCAGGAATAATTGCATTTTTTGCAACACATTCCTGAAATCGGAGTTGATCAAAAAAGAAAACTTTAGAGGAACCATAGCCTCTTCTGATTTTAATTTCAACTTTACTTACCTTCATCCTGCTGTTTAAATTAGGAGCAAGAAAGAAGGATTCAAGTCAAATAAAAAATATAACAATTTTATTGGGAATAGTAAAAAAAAAAAAAAAAAAAAAAAACTATAATAGGAAAAAAAAAAGTAGTATGATTTTTCACAAAGAAATATGCAAAAATACAGAAAAATGCTGAACTTAAAACAATATAAGGAATTTAAAGTTGCTGCTGAATTTGGTTGCCACCACAAGATCTTGTATGCTACATGTTTAATTTTACTTGCTCTTGCTCTTTTCCGAATGGATTTAACAGCCTTTTTTAAATAATAGTTCGGCCGTAAGTTATAATATCGTCTCATCAAACTCACTATTTATGTCTTCTAAATTGGAAACTTCTGTGCGTTAAACTTCTTGCTTGAGAAAAACCCAAACAGAGAAGTCCATTGGAGTCAAATCTGGCGATCTAGCCGGCCAAATCCATTGGCCATTGGTGGTGGCCCATGCGATCAATCCATTGTGGATCATGCTCATTTAGGAAATCCTGAACTGCCGTTCAAGAATGTGTAAGGACCCCTCTCCTTTTCATCTTGTTAGAGAATGATTGTTCTCTAACTCTATTGCTCGGGTGCAGGATTACATCAATTAAAATGCAACAAATAATCCTGGCAGATGACTTTAAAAGAATTACAAATACGCATTGCTTGTCAAATGACCTTGGAAAACAAGTGGTGTATGTGGGGCAATCGCCGATCATTCCAAGTCAAACACTTAAGCTGAATCGCGTTTGGAATGGAGAGTGCCCCAGTCTGCTACGTGCGGATTTTATTGCGCGTAATGTTGCCACTTGTGCTAATTGAAAATGTCGTCTAGAGTATCATTCTCAGGAAATGCCTTTCTTCGATATTTCTTTGTATCGCCCAACGGCAAAATGTTACCTGCTTTTGGAAGTCTGAATTCCGTAATTCTTGTACCTGTGTAAAATGGTATGGGCGATATGCGTTTTCGTGCAAGATTTTCAACACAGCACTTTGTGAAGTTCCAACTTTATCAGCAAGTGTATTTGAATACTTGAATTTTCATCTAAAGTATCAAGTAAATTCCCCTTAATGGTGAGGAATCGACGATTCTTACTTTTTTCAAACATCTTACTAAACTAAACAGTCTCCCTTAGCTTCTGGTGAACTGCGGCAAATACAGTAGAGTTAGGTGTATGACGATTTGGGTAACGCAGACGATATTCTTCCTAGGTTCCCCCAGAGTTACCAGTGCAAAATCCGTACTCGAAATAAATACCGGCGTACTCTTAGCTTGTAAAACGAGACTTACCCATTGAGAAGCAACTAGTAATAGGCACAACGTGAAAAAAAAAATACAATCGTGTTGAAGCGACGTCCTGAATTGTTGTAGCAAGAACAACAACAAACACCTGAAAGATTGACAAGATGATGATTTAATCAATGGATTCTCTTGCCTTTTGTACCAGCGTCAGATGCGCACAGAGGTTGATTACAATACATCTGCACATCTCAAACGTTCATAACAGCAGATTTGCATACTTTCCATTTATCCGAAATTGTTTTGCTTGGCGAATTTTTGTCGGAAGTATCTTTCAATGAACACTGATTTCACTTATGTATTGCCAACGAAAGACTTCATATCTCTTGAAATAATACACTTGCATTGTTTATGATGGTCTCATTCGAAAGTCGATGGTATGGACAAGGTTTTGGGTAAATTTGACAAATTATAGCTTGTATGGTTTTTTCGGAATTCTGAATTAAAAAGTTTGGCGACATTCCGATTTTGAATGTCGCCAAAGTTTTAGTGCTTATTACTCGGTTATAAATCCATGTATTTTCATGAAACTGGTATCATCTTAAAGGATTTTAACTGTTCTTTCAGAATATGTGCTTACTTTGAGTGAGGATGAGACCAAAAGTTTTTTGATTTGGATTTTTTTCATGATTTTATGCAAAATTATTGTATTTGCCATAACTTGTAAACGGTTGGAGATGGGACAGGGTTGCTATGGGGTTCCCATGGGTTCATCTACGACACTGTTCCATTTGTCAGAATTGATAAAATCACCTTGTTTGTCTGGAGTTTCCTAATGATGTCGTCCCATGACTTAAATGCCACGGTAATCTCTCTTCAAATTGCAGTTGTCTTTCGTGATACTGTAACTCCACTTTCTGCGCGGCACATAATGATGGGATAAACATCCTTAAACGTGCTACTTCCTTTTTTAAAATCATAAATCAATTTTCGGAACAATATTTAAAAATTAATTATGCGCAAATTGTATTGACATATAAAAAAATACTAGTCCAACGTTCAAAAGTAATTATAACAAAGAATACAAAAGGACAATTCAACACGTAATTTATCTTTAAATGCCTTCGTTATGAATTTTACTTAGGTTTAATGTTAATTACTGTAGAATTTGGCCACAAGAAAACATTCTCTATATTTTGCCATTAACATCGTTTAAAGATTAACTTTTATTTGTAAAAAAAAAAAAATCTAAAAGACATTCAATTATTCTTTTTTCTTCTTCTCAATCTAATTATTTATTTTACGGAAATTAAAATTTCCAAATGTGCAATCTATCACACTTCAGCAAGGGTGGCAGCCATCCAATGGAATGAAATACAGAATCCAAATGTTGAATTGGCCTCTGTTCAAATGCTTTTGTCACCTGCAATATTATTATAAATAGTTCCATTCTTTCATGCAACTTGAGAAGAATGCAATTGTTATCAATTTGACATAAGAATACCATCATAGATGTTTTTTATTTTCTCGTATACGTAATATAGAGAAAGTATTGTAATCGTCAAAAAATTAGAACTCGAGATTCCCTGAGTTCGAAAAACACATTTTTTAAAAATGTCTGTCTGTGACAAAGATAATTTCAAAACGCTCTGAGCAAGACGGATGAAATTTGGCATATGATCTTTACACTAAATTTGTAGACTTTCGTCAGATTTTGAGCAAAATCCGCTCCGAGGAAGTTTGTCTGTCCGGCTGTTCGTATATAAACTAACTCGGTTGCTACAAAACGTAAATACTAGATGGATTAAATTCGGTATTCAGATTTAACATCTATAGGGTAGACATTTGTCAAATTCTGAACCATATCCAAATGTGGGTTGATTGTCTGTCGGTCGGTACTTTCAGAAACATATAAATGCGATCATTCAAAAATGCAATGACTTAAATATATCATATTTGGTATAGGATTTTGTGACTACAAGTGTAATTTTGTGACAAAGTTTTGTTTGTTTTGGTTCTGATAAACGCGTCTGAAACACAAATTTGATTTTCGGATACTACTAACCGATGTCAAGAATTTATCGCCAAAACACCTCGCCAAGAATGACACGATAGATCCAGTGAAAATGCTAAATTCACTCCAAAGAGTAATATTTCGCAATTATTGTTCGCCAATGCCATGCAAGATATTCTCTAGGATGACACTTTTATTAGAGAGAATATGAGAAAGTTTTGGAGTGACCACTCTCGCTGGTTAAAATTTAAAAATACACACATTTTGTTTTCTATCTATTCTATATTAATAGAATTGAGCATTTACTTCCAATGGATTTTCTAAAATACAGAGGAATCATTTTATTGGTCGATCTGTAATGCAACTGTGTTAATAAATTTCGATATCTAATTAGCCGCCATCGGCGATTAGTTGTATGCTCACTCTGTTAGAAACATAGATTTGGTAATGTCAACTAACATTGAAGAACTACATCGTTTAACCCTTTAAAGGGCCATTTTTTTTCTAGTCATATGTTAAAATATTTTTAGGCTTGAAATTAGAATAAGAAAAGGGATTCATTTAGCTTATTAGATAAATTTAATTTGATTAATTAATTAATTTGGTTAATTAATAATTAAGTAACAAATCAAGACACATCATTTTGTGTGAGATAAAAAAGAACTGAAGCATCTAAGTTTCTGTCTTTCTAAAAAAATTTGTCAGAACTTATGCCAACCTACATAATTTCATACAAATATTGATAAATTTGGTGGGAAGCATACTTCCCATGCCTTTAGAAAGGGTTAAATTGAATGAAACTTTCAGATTGATAACTTTCAAACAAACGAAATTTAGACAATATAATACAAATAATTAAGAATATATTCACCACTATGACAGTTTTTCTACCGATTTACAAGTTTGTCAATTTCAGTTTTGAAGAATATTGTTTTCTTTCTTTGAGAAAAAGATTGTGAGGTGTTTTTGTACATTGCTTCGGATTTTAAGTTATTGTTGCTTAAACTATTCTGAGAAAACCAAAACAGATGGTAATCGGATGGAGCAAGATCTGTAGAATGCAGTGAATATCAAAATTTTCATATATGCAATTTTTAATTGTTTGTTATATTACATATGTTGACATTGTCATGGAGACAGATTATACCTTTCTTGTTTGCTTGGACCGGACGTTTTTCTCAAATGAGTCTAGCGAGTTGTCCACAGTACCTTTCCATCGCGATCGTTATCCTCGTTGGAGTAATTCAAAATGAATAACTCCAATGGTGCCCTAGAAAACACGCAATTAAATTTTAGAATACGACAGATTTTGCACTTTCACTTACCTGCCTTGTTCTTTTACATGAAACATTGTTATATAGAAACTATTTCTCATCGCCTGTTGCCACCCCCCCCAAAAAAAATATTCCTTATTGTAATGTGCAAGGAAAGAAAAGGATAGCGAGGAGAAAGAGACAGGGTGCTCAGGTATCGAGCTTGGAAGCGTTTAAAATCTTTTTTAAAGGTTGAACGCGATCGAATTATCAATTTCAGCGTCACCACAAATTCTTCAGTTTTATTAGCTAGGATTTTAAAACTAAAGCACTCATAATATTATTATCAATAATGAAAAGCCATTCTGATCTGGGTTGATCTTCCAGTGTAAAATCACCATTCTGAAATATACCAAAGCATTTTTCACAATCCTTATGGCCAGAACATAATCCATATAAATAACCAAATGTATTTTTTAATGCAGTTCCAACAATCATTCATAAAGCATTACAATGTCTAAAATGAAAATTTTTATTGTTCATTTTTGAAAATTTGTCTCATTATTTGTCTTATAAAATCGATCTATTTTATCTATGTGTAAACTTGTAGGGACAAAAGACACTTTTATCTTTCAAGAGCTAGGAACACAGTCGATATCGGCATTTCCCTATAAAGTATAATCTGACGAGATTTTTGAATTTTTGCAATAACCTGATGTCCATTTTAAATGATTATCTTTGGTAAAAATAGATAAATTGCCTATTAACGCGAAGTGATGAAATCGGCCTAGTTCTTGAGACTGCGGGTAATGGGATTTTTTTTTGTTGTTGTTGAAATATCTCTCAAAATTGAAAAATGGAGGGGGGGGGGGGGGAAGGATCAAGCGACTGTTACTAACATATCTTGATGTCAGGAGATTTCAAATAAAATATAGATTGGCCAAATGAGGCACATGATTGGAGTTGATTCTTAAAATAATGGCAATCTACGAGTCTTATATCCATAGAAAATAAATTTAACCTTTTACACTCGGATGATGCCTCTCAGGCTCCATTGAAGATGATGCCTCATTTGGACGTTTTATTTATTTATTTATTTATTTTTCGATTTGGATTGTTAAAAACGCCTACAGAATGATAAAAAGATGCAAATTCATTTTTCGGTGAAATTCAACTTGAAACAAATATTTTTCATTTATTTTTCTACACATATATATACATTTATTTTTCGGAACAATAAACAAGCCGTTGTATTAATAATCTTGCATCGAATTACTTTGCAAAGGGTTAAAAATATAATTCAGCTCATACTAAATTCCATTTATCAGGAATATTAAAAAAAAAATAGTATTCTTGAAAATGAGAAAAATATATTCTTCGCTATTCCAGGTTCTTCATTTTTTGTCTTTCAAGGCGATGCAATAAGTTTAACCAAAAATTTAATACCTTTCGTTTTATGTCATCATTCCGAGTACTTTTTGGTCACAATAGAAGATAAAGGAAATTTGGTGTGTGATCCATTTTTCTAAAACTGTATTCCATTTCAAGTTTCGATTGCAACTAGTCTAAATTGTAATGAATTCCAAAACTCTTTTACACGAGATTCTGAAAATAAAAAACCCACTCGAAACCCACAATTTTATGTAGAGAAAGAAAGAATAACACTTTATTAAAGGGTATGAGATAAAGTTTCTGGGAGACCATTCACATTGATTAGTTCTATATCATATTCATTATTCTTATTTTAACTGAAGCTATCATGGTTTTGATTTTGCTGGCATCCATTATATCATTCGTAACTTCGTACTAGAAACTATACGTACTAGTAATTTGATACTAGTAGCACATACTCCAAATCCATTAACTTAAAGCACTAACACCCTTACCTTTTTAGTAAAGCCTTATTATAACACCTTTATTAACCCCTTGCCTGCTGCGGGCGTAAATCAAGTCTAAGTATATAAGTCAATGTGTTAACTGCCCCTGGCTTATATATACGTCTCGCAATTAACTATATACGCATATATACGTGGCACTGGGGACCGAATCTCGCAAGTTATCCTCGGCAGGTAAGGGGTTAAAGAATATGTGAGAAAGTTTCTGGAAGACCATTCCCACTGATTTGTTTAATATCATATCCATTACTCTTATTTTAACTTCAGTTTGATTTCTCTAACATACATCATATCACTAGTAACTTCGCGCTAGTATATGCTAGTACCACATACTGCAAATCCATAAAATTAAAGCATCTAGCATCCATAGATTTTCAAGGAAATGCACGTGTGCCAGAAGTAGGTTAATTAAACCCCTTTTTCCCATTCACAATGAAATGCCACCACATTTTCAAAAGGAAGGAGAGTGGTTCTGAATTCCTCTTGAAGAATGTGCATAATATCATCTAAGAATCTTCTAAAATTAGAGCTTGCTGCGATTCTCATCTGTCTTGTATTGTTTAGCGACGCGTAGGAGGCATATTTCAAATCGAGGTTTTGGCCCTCGTCCAAACGCGTAGTGGGGGACGTCATTTCATGGACGAGTTCCATTCACAATAAAATGCTGCTACCATCTTCAGAGAGGGAAAAAAATGTCCAACTTTTTTTTTTGTAGTCATCTACCTGAGGATGTCACTGGTAATCTGTTGTGTGAAGTAATAGAGCCTGGGTCTTATGCAACCAAATGCGACCTATTGGCATTATAAGGATGTTTTTAATAATGCTATCATGTGAGAACTATGCTGTCTTTTGATGTTGTTTTGGTTTGAGGTTTTTGAAGCCTCAAAATGTACTGTCAGAAAATTGGTGATTTATGGTTTTTGAAGCATCAATTTTCGCTTTTAGGGTTATTAAAAAAATAATAAAGAAGGTTATCACATGTGGCGATTTATAGCCAACAAAAAATTTCAACTTGGCGCGATTGTCCACCATGTACCCGATTCTTCTGCCTGGCTAATAAAAGACATGGTGGTAAGAAGTTGTAGGTTGAAGAAGTAGAGAGAAGAAAATAGCGAAAGTTTATATATATATATATATGTAATTTTTTTTTAATTTTCAATTTTTCTAGCTGGCAAAAAAGTTCTGGAACTCAAACAATTTTGAGATGAGGGGAAAAAATTATTATTTTTCTAAAAGTTGGCGATTGCGCAATATAATAGTCACGTGATCATTCCAAACAGTTTACATTGGGGTTTTTTTTTTCAAAAAAACAGATCAAAACATTACAAATCAAATATTAACATCTGCGCAATACTCGTGGGAAACAGTTATTAATGACACTATGATGTCATGGGATTCGATCAATTAAGAAGTTTCATGTGCACATTAAATGAAACAAGTAAAGCTATTAAAATAGTATGGCTTTAAAGTCTATATTATATAATTAGATATGTAAAAAAAATTGTTTGAAGGAATCACAAACTTCAAATTATGCATGAGAAATTTAAATGAAATTAAACACATCTACTATTTTCTGCTGACCAGTTGGTCGCTCGATAGAGAAACAATAAAAAAGGTTTGAATTTCTTTGTAGCACTGATAAGTAGTGTTTAAAATTTTGCAAAAATCTTTTCGATATAGTTTAAATTTAGGAAGAATTTCATAGCAATTAAATATGATGTCAATAAAAGAAAAAAAATATATAGTGTTTTAAAATGATAAAAAAGAATTTTTGTGCAGTATTTTAGAAAATTACCGCGGAATTTTTTTTTAATTAATCTGGTTTTAATTGACTGAAAAAATAAAAAAAATTACTATGAGGTGCATAATCCTACCTTCCAATGTATATCTGTGCCAAAGTGGTTAGCTCTGGTTCAAACTATCTGGATAATAGTGCACCAACACACACAAACCCCAGTCTCCTTTATTATTAATGGAGATATCTGTGGCTTATAGATAACAGTATTCGTGTCTTTTAGTCTTTATTATGAAGTCACTATGGCGCAATATCTAATCGTAATAGAATGTTTCAATTCCTGCCGTGAAACGTTACAGTTTCGTTCTAAAAATAAGAAGAAACAAAAACCCTCTAAGATAAACAGTTGAAGGACTTAAAAATATCTTTTCGTGTTAATAACTTCAAGTGTGCATTGCGTATCCTCTTTCTAATTTTATACTCCGATGTGATACATTTCAATTAGATTTCTGCGGGAGCAACTGGGGTTGGTATTCAGACGGCAGATAGGCAAGATGCCAAATACTTTGGTTGTCTCTCAATGAATTTTCATGTAATTTTTGACGTAGAGAAACAGTTGTGGGAGATGAGGACGTCGGAAAAGAATGAGGTGCAAGATTTGGTAGAATTTTAATGTGGTTTGAACAGAATTTAGATTTTGTTACTGAATGTTAAATTTATTCTTGTGGAAGTGTACAGTACAACTAAAGTGTCTGGTAAGGAAGAGCTTGCATAATAGAAATAACTTTTTTTCTCTGAAATAATTAGGATAAAAATACGCATAAGTATATGTTTATTTGATACAAAGCAGAAAAAGATTTTATGTTAAAAATTTGATGAAAATAATAAAATATGATGGTAAAAAAAATATAACATAACCAGCTGGAGTAGACTTCCCCAAATTTTTTTTCAAACTCTGTAATAAATTTATCAATCCAGAGAACGCCTTACATGGCATTGGCGTACAATAGCTACGAAATGTTATTTTTTGGCGTAAATTAAGCTTTTTTACTGAATGTATCGTATCACTCTTGGCGAGTTATTTGGCGATGAATCCCTGCCATGTTTTATTAGTATCCAAAATTCGAATTTGTGTTTTAGGCATGTTTTTCTTAACTAATTGAAACAAAAATTTGACATTAAACTGCGCATGTAGTCACAAATTCTCATACCAACTTGATATATTTTAGTCTTTGCGTTTTTGAGTTTTCATGTCTACTTATTTCTGAAAGTACAGACCGAGAGACAGTCAAACCTTTGTTGGATTTGGCTCAAAATTTGTAGGTGTTTACACTATAGATGTTAAAGCTGTGTACCGAATTTTATCTATTGGATCTCTTCGTTTTGTCGCTATCGTGTTAATTTATATTCGAACAGCCAAACAGACTTACTTCTATTGAACGAATTTCATTCACAATTTTATAAAAATCTGCAAATTTGGTGCAAAGATTGCATAACAAATTTCAGCCGTTTAACTGTAATCGTTTTTTAGCTATCGTTGTTGCAGACAGACAGAAGGACATTTTCCAAAAATGTGTTTTTCGATCTCATGAGATCTCTAAAACGTGGGGATTCGTCAAAATCTCGAGTTTGAAATTTTTGGTGGTTATTATACTTTCTCTATATTACATATATGAGAGGCTGGAATAGCCTGGTTGGTAGGGGGTTGGATTCGCATCCCTTAGGTTGTGAGTTCGAACCCACCAGCCGAAGACTCTCCGTGTGTGGTGGTGGCTGGCGCACGTATAAATCTGTCGTGGTCACAAAGTCCTCCATGTTGAGAGTAATACCACTGGGGCTACTGGATCAGAGGTGATCGTTCTGTGATTCAGGTTTAAATTACGATCTGTGGTTGAATGAATGAAATGCATGAAAAAGTCTGCCCCATAAAAAGGGTTGTGACGCGTGAGTAGCTGAGTCGTACTCTTGGCCCTAGAAGGCGCTACTAAAAAACAAGAGACGCAAAAATTTCAGCTTGAATTCGCTAACTTAGTCAGCTGGCTTGTCTATGACAAGTGCTATCAGAATCAGTATGTAACAACACATATATGAGAAGATATAAGACCCTATTTTAAGATTCAGTTAGGAGTTGATACATCATCATATTAATTTTTCAATAAAAATCTAAAATAAATAATGATAATGTTGCCAGCTTTAAAATATTAAATAAGACAAAGAATATTAATAGTCTAGATATTCAATTGAATCTTAAGAAGTATACAATAGGATTTATAAAAATAAATAGTTCACTCATGATGTTCATGGCCTTGGCCAAGGTCCACAATTTTATGCGGTAAAGAAAGAATACATTTATTAGAGAGTATATGAAAAAGTTGTGGGATGTTCACACCCGTTTGATTTTAATTGGAAATCTTTTTAAATTCCAAGGACCAACACGTATGTAATGAACTAAACAAAAAAAGGTAATATCTTTTTTTTATATTGTATATAATTAAATCACTTCAAGCAATTTTTAAAGTATCTAAAATCTTAGATATAAAATGAATTTGAAAATTAGCAATGCTGAAATGTTTTGGAAAATTATAGGAATATATTTGATGAAGTTTTCTGGAGTTGAGATTAGTTCAGCACCAGTCTAAACTAATCCAACACTAGAAGAAATATATATACCACAATTTCTTTTGAAACCAAAGTATATTAGTTTCCAAGTTTTTCATTGTTTCTATTTTCTCGTTTACGTAGTATAGAGGAAGAATAGTAATCGTCAAAAAATTCGAACTCGAGATTTTGACGAATCCCCACGTTTTAGATCAATCTGAGTACGAAACACACATTTTTATAAAATGTCTGTCTGTGACAAAGATAACTCAAAAGCGAGCTTTGAGTAAGATAGTTGAAATTTGGTATGTTGTCTTTACACTAAATTTGCAGGTTTCTATCAAATTTTGAGTGAAATCTGTTCAGAGAAAGTTCGTTTTTATTTACAAAACGAAGAGAGCTAGATTGATAAAATTCGGTACACAGATTTAACATATAAGGTGTAGACACCTATCAAATTTTGAGCCTAATCCAACTACGGGTTGATTGTCTGTCGGTCTGTACTTTCAGAAACATGTAAACGCGATCATTCAAAAACGCAATGACTTAAATACATCAAATTTAATGTAGTTCTATTCGAATTTCGGTTTGAATCGGTTGTTAAAAATACTTCTAAAACAAAAATTCGATTTTTGGATACTATTAAGACATGCCTTGGATCAATCGCCAAATAACTCGCCAAGGATAGATTCAGTAAAAATGCTAGATTCATGCCAAAAGTTAGCTATTGTTCGCGAAAGCCACATGAGGCATTTTCTGGTTTGACAAGTTTATTCGAGAATATGCGAGAAGTTTTGGGAGAGACTTAGTTTGAGAAAATATAAATACATCCAAAAATCTAAAAATGAAACCCGAATGATTCTGAAAATAAACCGTGGAATTGTTTTTAAGAAACTTCCGGAGTATAACTAATAACCGTAAATACTTATTACTTTCCAAAGACGTTTAATTTTCTTTCTTTTTTCTTTTTCTTTAAATCTTTCGTTCTTAAATATATAATTTCCAATGAGAAAAACTCAACCATTTTCAAATCTTTTTCATAATTCGTTAAATTTTGAGTTACATACATTTATATCAATATATCTTTCATCTGAAATTTAACTCGTTCTCTTCCATGATTTATACCTATGACTCGAACCACTATCTAATAATATGCTCACTTATTTGCTCTCTTTTAATTGCTGCAAGGAGGAAAATATCTAATTAGGCAGTATGTATGAATGACATTCGATTAACGCGCTGAACAACGGGTTAAAACAAGGAGATATAAGTTAAACAGACTTGTTCTGCTCGCATCAAATTCTATATTGATTGAGAACTTTTGTTGCGCCGGCGTTCTGGCATAGAGGTAGCGCGTCTTCCCCGTGATCTGGACGTCCTGGGTTCGAGTCCCAGTTTGGGCATGGTTGTTCTTCCGTTGTTCTATCTGTGGGATGTATGAATGTTCCCTCCTGTAAAAAGGGGTTGTGCAAGCGAATGAGTGATGTGTCAGTAGCTAAGTCGTACTCTTGGCCTTAATTGGCGCTACTAAAAAAACAAGAGACGCTCCCCCACCGCCTGTAATCGCTGTCTTCGTAACAGCGGGCTTGTCCATGGCAAGTCCCATAAGAACAACAACAATTTTTGCTGACATGTGAATGTGAGTGACTAGGCATTCAGCTTGTTAAAAGAAGATAAATCATCCGAAACACCTTAAATTCATTTTTTTTCACTGCACAATAACACTTATACGTAATTTTATTTAAATCAAAGTTTTGAAATTGTTTTTTCCTTTTCAGGGAGTCATGAAACCATTTACGGAAGTCATTCGAGCTGACATGAATGACATTCAAGCCATGGGGCAGAAACCAATTACTTTCATCAGACAGGTGAGAATATGCATATCTGTTCCATTACAAACTTTTATACAAATATCCATATGTCTGGCCAACGTTTATTAATAAAAATCAAAGCATGGTTTTATGAAATCCCTTTGGAGTTCGTAACGAATTTTCTTTGATTTAATTATTGAATTCAATACGACAACCATGAAAAGACAATTTAGCCTTAAACAGAAAAGTCACATGGTGCCATAGCCGATCAATACGGAACTTGTGGGGCCATATTATATTATTTTTGTCAAATATTCATAAATGATAATTTCGAAAAAACTTAAAAAACTTAAAACTTAAGTAAGGAGTTAAGCAATATAACAGTAATTCGTTCACAGTTTATATTATTTTCGATTTTTATAGAAGTTCTTCAATAATGACTCTAATAGTTAAATGATGATCACTAAGTACCAATTCTCTGATCTTATTGTTATATTGATAAGTTCACTCTGATCTTATTGTTATATTGATAAGTTCACTCTGATCTTATTGTTATATAAATAGTTAGTACTATAAAGTGTCATTTCTTTATGACAGATTCTCTACCTTGTTTCAAAATTTTATTCTACTCAAATACCCTTGTTTATAAAAATAGTTATCTTTAAAAGCTTTTAGAAAGATTTCAAATTTTTTTAGGCAAGAATTGCTCCACGCGAACAAATTTCAATGCATAATTTTTACTCAATTGCATTCACTAATTTTAGAAAATAAAAAAAGTTAAAATTTTACAATATTGAAAAGAAATTTA
This sequence comes from Argiope bruennichi, assembly GCF_947563725.1. NCBI lineage: Eukaryota > Metazoa > Arthropoda > Arachnida > Araneae > Araneidae > Argiope > Argiope bruennichi. The sequence continues at coordinate 76,725,685 of NC_079160.1, forward strand.
TATTCAGGCGATAAAATGAAATAAATGCTTGAACGCAGCCAAAAGTAGATAGAATTTGTTGAAATATTTGAAGAAATCTACTATAGATGTAATTTAAATGAAGCCTTCTAAATGCTCTTTGATCACAATTGGTGACTATTTAGAATATGTGTGCACAAACATCTATAAGAGTTCTCAGAAAACCTTCTTGTTCGCTGATCCCATCTAGACGAGCGTCTTTAGCGAACAAACTACGAGCTGCGTTTATTCAATATGTTACACTTAACGACAGAAGAGGGAAATGTCGCAGTGATATCCTAGCGCATTGGGCGGCCGCCAAAGTTTCGTTGAACGGGTATTTGGTGTCTTTTAGTATTGACAGAGTTAAGGAAATTTTGCATATTCTTCTTAACCATTGTTTAAATTAATACGTTAATTTTTCTCCTATTAATTTATCAATTACGAAAAAGTTCGAAGCCTTGATATCGTTATTAGAATTAATTCTTCGAGAGCGATATCAATTCTTAGAAACTTCTAGTCATTTACTACATTGAAAATTATGTATAACCGAAGCTTTGCATAGCTTTAACAAAATACATGTATTACCAGTTATAAATGAATTGGGATTGTGATGGCATATTTAAGGAAACGATATTAAAGTGAAAAACTAATAAATGGTGCTTCAGAGTACTTAGAGTGTGTCACATTTTATCGCTTCCAATGCAAAAAACTTTGATATTTTACGCATTTTGACGCGGAAAAAGAATAAAAATTTTGGTTCTTATTGCGTTTCTTTTTTCCTGTTTATAATGTTCTTTTTTTATTTCTCATATACGAAGCATACGTAAATGTAATCGAAGAAGTATAATTATATAAAAAATGAATCTCTTAGTATTAAGGAATCTCCATTTTCAAATCGAAAAACACATTTTTGGAATTGTGTTTGTCTTTCTTTGAACACGATAATTATGGCTGGTGTGACCATAATTATCGTAGTATGATACATAATTGATTCATGATAATTGCATCATAACACGATGCAAAGCTTCATTTATACATCCTTTTCGGTGGTAGCTTTTACACCGAATCTGTAGATTTCAAAATCAATCAACAAATCTATCAAATTTTGAATGCAATCCATTCAGAGAAAATCTGACTTCCGCCTGTATAACTTAATACGATAACAACAGAACGAAGCGAACTAGATGAGTAAAGTTCAGTACACAGATTCAATATCTAGAATATAGATATTTATCAAATTTTGAACCAGATTCCTCTTGAAAAGCCATCTGTCCTTCTGTACTTCTGCATACATTTACACAAGGCAATTCAAAAACGTAGCAATTTATAGAAATGAATTTTAGTTTAAAATTTTAGCATCTGAAGTGTAGTTAATTATCAAATTTTTAATCACACTTGTCAATTGCTTAACCGTCTTTCGACCTGCATTTTCACAAGCATGTAAACGCAATCATCCAAAATGCGAGTGATGACTTGAATATATGAAATTTTGTTTATGATCCTTGTGACAACAATTGTAGTTTTCTGTCATTTTTCAAATTTTGGTTTTAATCTTCGTGGAATAAAGACTCCCAAAACGCTTATTTGGTTTTCAAATACTTGTTTATAATCCACATCTCTGTGATTGGTCCTCAAAAATCCCATGGCAAGGTTTTTTTTAAATATGCTGTTGTTGTTTTTTCTTATGGCACTTGTCACAGAGAAGCCCGCGCAGTCTAGCAAATATTGGCTCTTGCGCCAAAAACCCCCAACCCACCCATAGACAAGCCCGTTGACGAAGTCAGCGATTTTAAGCTGAATTTTAGTGTCTCTTGTTTCAGTAGCGTCATCTAGGGACAAGAATACGACTTAGCTACTCATGCTACTTAGCGTCACAACCCTTTTTACTGGACGGACTTCATGCGTTTCATTCACTCATCCACAGATCGTAATTTAGACCTGAATCAGAGAACGATCACCTCTGAATCAGTGCCCCTAGTGATATTATCACGACATGGTGGACATTAAGGCCATGAAAGATTTATACGTGCACCAGCCATCACATACACGGGGAGTCTTCGGCCGGCGGGGTTCGAACACACAACCCAAGGGATGCGAATCCAACGCTTTACCAACCAGGCTATTTTTGAATATTGCTTTTTTGAAATATTGTTCGGCAAATGCAGACGGTTAATAATAAACGAATATATTATTAGAGAGTATGAGAGAAAGTTTTGGGCATGTTACTTCTGTTGGCTTACATTTTTATTTTGTTTTCATAGGTTCTCACTACATGCACATATCCTTTATTACTGAATGATCCTTCCATTCCCAGTGACGTGAAAATGCGAGCCAATCAGATTCTTGATGAATGCGGAGGACGTAGTGCAGGTATAAAACATTTTTTTATGCCTACAAAATAATTATCATAACTACAGGATATCTATCGATCCCAGTGACCTTGATATACTTTTGCTTCCTCTTATTCAAAGGGGAAAATATCGTTGTCATCAAAAAATTTTTAAGGAATCGCCGGGTATTAGTTTTTAACAGGCCCAGAAAATAATCTTTTGAATTGTTATGCCTCTCTGTATAGTAACCTTCGATGTGTGTGCTTCTGAATACCATAGCTCAGTAAGCGAAGGATCGACCTGAAACGCATTTGACATGTGATCTTCATACTATAATTGAAGATCTGTTATAAATGTTTTACAAAATGTTCTGTGAAAGTTTGTTAATGTTTTCATATGAATGTAGATTCGTAAATTCAATAAGTGCTAAAAGTTAAAGATATGGCATATGCCATATAGTTTGATCCATCAGAATTTTAATCTGCTTACAATTTTATACTAAATGGCTAAAGCTCGAAACTATATACTCTTTTCTGTAAAGAAGAAAATACAAATCGCAATAATGTAGAAATATTCGAGAAAGTCAAGGTGAAAGGTTAAAATTTTCAAGCTGTAGATAGTAGTGTCGAACAAACCGATGAGAAACAAAATTGGTAGAAATAAGTAAAAAGTAATTCTGCAAATATTTAGGGAAAGATTTAATAAAATAAAAAAAATATATTCTTTATTGGAGTATCAAATTAAGTTATTCAAACTTTCAAAAGATCTTAACTTTCTTGATTTTTTTTTATTCGTTTAACATTGCATTATTTTTTAAATATCTTGGATATCATAAACTTCATTATGCAGAAACACGTTGACCATAGTTTAAACACTTCAAATAGTTAAATTCAATTGATATAGAATATTTTTAAAATCCTGTAATGCAATGTTATCAGTTGCGGTTAATATTGTGTTATCCAAGTCAAAAGTCATTTTTGATTGTAATATGTTGTAGGTAGTATGTTTGATTGTAGCTCTTTGTAAGATGGTATGTTTATACAAGCCATCGCACTAATTTGTACTTTTAATACTCTTTCATTTCACAGGTTCTTATACATATAGTGAAGGCATCGACTTGATCAGACTCCACGTGGCACAATACATCGAGAAAAGAGATGGATTTCCTGCAGAAAAAGATGATGTCTATCTGTCCTCCGGTTCCATCGAGGCCTTGCGGGTAAAGGGTAAAAGCTTCTTTCTTTCCCTCACTTTCAGTTGATGTTTTTCAGTTTTTCTGAGTTACTGATTCACTGATCACAACTTATTGTTCCTCGTTTGATGCAGAGTATCCTGAACGTCCTAAACCTGCCGCAGAATCAAATTCCAATCGGAATTCTGGCGCCCGTTCCTAGAGATCCAACTTTCACAGCACTCTTAGATGAGCTTGGTATTGTTCAGGTAAGATCATATGCATTTTACTTAAATTTCAAACAAAATTTAATTTAAATATAATAAATATTGACCAATACTTTGAATTTCGAGTGAAACAAAGACGGTATAAATTTCTTGATTCACATCATAAATATAGATAAGTATCGGCCAAAATTTATGATTCTTAAATTAAATTAAATTTGAAATATGAGGCAATAAGTGTTAGGATTTCGCATTATTGGATGCAGCTAATTTGAAAAAGTATTCTTTTTGAATCTTAACTAGTTTAAAAATGATGGTATAATTTTTTTCAAGCAATATCTGGCCAAATATAGCAATCCACAAAATTTCTTTTGTGAGTCTGAGATATTAACATTGAATGCTTCTGAAACACATTTTTTAGCGTCATTGAAAGTGACATCCATTTGGCGAACATTTTTACTTTTGGAGAGCATTCCACGTGCCAAAATTACCTTACTAAGATTTTACGTCTAACCATTTATTGCGACTCAAGAAAGACTTAATAAAAGGCAGAGGGGAAATTAACTATGTATTGTTATTTAAATTCAATGGATGCTAATAATTATAATAAAACTCAAACTCAGTTTAATGAATGCATATAAAATATTTCAACATTATTAAATAAAAGTTAATTATCCTCCAAACGTGCCACTTTTTTACTAATAGATTAACAATTAAAATAAAACTGATTAAATGCCGATTTGCCAAATGTGGCAGCCTTGCCACATGAAATGTTTAATTCATATCTAAGATTGCAAAATTTAGTAATTGTCCAATTACTATTAAATTAACTTTTGTCAGGCCCACCAATTACTAGCTAAAAGACATGACCCAAACGAACAATTATATAGAGAACAATTGTTATAAAATCAACCTTTATTAGTACCACCAAATACTTGCAAAAAAGATACATCCCGAATTAACAATTACACAACAAGCAAATACTATCGAACAAAGTGAAAAATTTTCCCAAGAATTTTTTAAACAATCAAGTCGACTTTTTGTCTGTATAATTAGGCAAGTATTTAACTAAATGAAATAATAAATAAGTGTATACAGAAAGAATGACTACATCTCTAAGAATGTTTCATAGATTTATTTTTATCAATTCAGAATCGTAACATCCCTGTATCTTTCAGATAAATTATTATTTGGAGGAGGATGATAACTGGTCAATAAATACTAAAGAGCTTGCCGCAGCATTTGAAGCAGAAAGCAGATTTTGTATTCCGAAAGCTATACTGGTCATTAATCCAGGCAATCCCACAGGTACGTTTCTATTTCATTCTTTTAGTTCAAGATCTATTCTGTCAAATGCACTGGAGAGTAGCACTTTTAAAGTGCACATTTTCAAATGCAACTGTTGATTACAAATTTTTTAGAAAAGTTCGAATGTTATACTTTTTCAAAATTAATTATTTGTTTTATAAAATGCGGCCCATAAATTTTTACGCCCCGCAGTGCTTTGTAAGTCAAATCAAATTTATATTGTAAAATACGTGCAGCTAATAAATACAATGTTGAACCCAAAATCCATAAAACGATAGTATAATCGGGATCTGACGAGTTGGCAGGTTCAATTTGAGAAATGCGGGATATCAGGCGAGTCTATTTTATAAGTTAGGAGATAGACTTGAGTCAAAAGTTTGTCAAATCTAGGTGTTCATCGGTCATTTATAATATAAGATTAAAAATCGATAGTGGTAAATAAGGAAAAATGATTCAAAATATAGTATTTATTTTAATCATATTATTTCTTCGCGACCTACACTTTGCTTAATAGTTTACCCCCTCTCAGAAAGTGCACTCGTCTACCTGTGGTCAATAGACAGCTACCAGCTCGTCAGAGTCACATTATGAATTTTGGATTATGCATAACTATATTCATTTTATCTAAACAATTAAAATGACCTCGTACTGAAATAACCATCGAAATATTACTTTTATTTATAAATAATAGCAATTTTTGTTATTTCAAAAATTAAGGTTCATTTATAAAAATGTATTATAATTCATCATTTATAAAAAATCAAGAAGATTTAATTAGAAAAAACTTAATGAAGTTATTGCATTTCTTGTTATATATTAAAAAAATGTTTAAAAATATAAACTTATCAATGATCAATTTAATTTAGTTATATTAACGTCCCATTTTTTAAGGCAACACTAGAGCTATTTTGGGACGGACCTCGTAATTTTGTACCGCGATCAGATGACGAGAACGGATTTAACGTGCGCCAAACCCGCTTACACAACAGTTTTTCGGTAGAATTAGCACTCGAATTTGAAATCCTCCGAATTCAAAACCTTACCTCTAAGCCACTGCAGCCCTCATCAATGACCAGAGATTTATTCATCGATACGGTGGATATAAATGAATTACTGAATATGATGATAGATTTATTAGTTGGCGGCGAAATTTGCAAACTCTAAAGCTGAAATTAAATATGCTGTTCAAGAAATATGGTTGAAGTGGAAAATTGAAAATTATAAAATGCTATAAATAATTTAAATATTAAAATGCCAGTTAATAGAAAAAATTAAATATCATTACGCAAAAATTATTCAGTGTCATTTAATAACAAACATTTCAACGCCATTATGTAATAATTATAAAAGGCCATTTAATAAAAAAAGCATTGTTAAAATCGTAGATGAAATATCAAGATTAATTTTAAAAAAAAACGTTTAGTTAAAAAATATTAGTGTCTCATTTTGAATTAATAGAAAGTTTAAATGGGGGAAGGCACCTTGTAATTTTGAAGCTATGAAAAGCAACATTCAGAAACTTCCTGCTGCTTAATACCTGATGAAATATTCACCAGCTGTTGTGCTCGTTTATCTTTTGTAGAATCAGCTTTCAAACCTAGAATTGTTTATTCTCTGAAATGAGAGTTTTCTATAAAATCATTTCGAAACTAAAGAAAAAAAAAATAGGTGAGAAAATATTAGAAGTCAGTAAGAAGATCATAAAAATACTCAAGATAGAAAAAACATCTTTGAAGTTACATTTTAGGAGACCAGTCCTGCTGCTTCTAATCTTACTTAGAATACTTCTTAGTTAAAATGTCGAGTTTTTCACAATACCCGTTTTTAACACTTAAAGTGACGAGAAAAATTGATCTGGCCTTGACAAATAAATATCGAAATCAAGCAGTATAAGATATAGATGTTAAATCTGTGTATCGAATTTTATATATCTAGTTCTTTTCGTTTTGTAGTTTTTATGCTAAATTATATTCGAACAGCTGAACAGCCAGACTTCCTCGGAGCGGATTTTCCTCAAAATTTGATAGAAATCTACAAATTTGGTATAGAGATCAAATTACATCCATCTGGCTCAAAACGTGTTCGAGTTATCCTTGTCAAAGACAGAGAAGCGGATATTTTCCAAAAATGTGTTTTTTGAACTCGCTAAAGTCAAACGTAGAAATTCATCAAAATCTCGAGTTCAATTTTTTTAACGATTACTATACTTGCCTCACAGTGTTGTCTCAGATTTTCCCGCATGTAAACAATCCGAACATGCGAGCTGTTGCCAAAATCGATTAACAGATTCTGTCTGACTTTACGTCCACATAGACATTTGGAATAGATAAATCTTTCTATGTAAAACCATTTACCTTGCTAAAAATATATTAATTAACAGAAGAAATTGTCTTTACAGGTTCCGTTCTATCTCGTTCAAACATGGAGGACATAGTGCTTTTTGCAGCTAGGAGAAAGCTGGTACTTTTGGCTGATGAGGTGAGCGGTACGTAGAGGTTCCTTAGTACTTTCCCACAATGCTTCCTCAGCATTATTCGGTAACTAAAACGTCCCATGCTAATGCGTCAAAAGAAATTCTCCACAATAAAAACAATGAAAAAAAAACCGAATAGTAAGTCAATATATTAGAATGTCAATGTTTGTGTTGGAAAGCAAGGTTGGGTGAACCGGAGTTTGACACTCTTCTTCGCCAAGTTGCAATAACGCGCCAAAGCTGACAACCTCCGTTTACTCCAGACTGGCAAATCTATTATCTTTCACCTTTATTAAGCGCTATGATTGGACATCTTCTCCATCGCTTTTAAACATTTCGCAAAACACGGCGCAAGACCGTCGTTGGCAAGTTGGCGATTTTTGAAAATTCCGCCAAGCAGGGGGTTAAACTCCGGTCGTACCGGCAAGGCTAGATAAATATCTAGATCAAATTAATTGAACTCGACTTGATAACCTCAATTTATTTTCTAATCCTGCATAGTATTAAATGGTTCTCCAAATTATAAGGTCCATTTACAGGAAATATTTTATAAATTGAGACATAAATTTGACCAAAATCGATTTTTTCCTTAACTTCCTTTTAATATAGATTATATATTGAATTGATGGTAAATTATTTGGAGAAGTTCTATGTATTTATTGATGACATTTTCTTTATCATTATGTTCCTTGATTTAATAAATTATTGTTAATTTACAGGCCTATCAGTTTAATGCCTTTGCCCAAGGTTGTTATTTTCAGTCTTTTAAGAAAACCATGATGCAAATGGATCCTCCGTACGATGCCCTGGAGCTGGTCAGTTTCATGTCTGGCTCAGCGGGGATTTTGGGAGAGTAAGCATGCCATTTTCTTCTATGATATTTTATAGTCAATTGTATGCATGCCATTTTCTTATATGATATTTTATAGTCAATTGTATGCATCCAATTTTCTTATATGATATTTTATAGTCAATTGTATGCATCCAATTTTCTTATATGATATTTTATAGTCAATTGTATGCATCCAATTTTCTTATATGATATTTTATAGTCAATTGTATGCATCCAATTTTCTTATATGATATTTTATAGTCAATTGTATGCATCCAATTTTCTTATATGATATTTTATAGTCAATTGTATGCATGCCATTTTGAATCTGTTGGACCTCATAGATTCTAAGAATATCTCTGTGAGGAGTTTTAACTTATTTTAGTTGGATTAACTATTCTGAAAGTATTATTAATTTTGGATCTATCTGCATAATTTTGATAGAACCTTGAGTCATAGCAAAAATAACGCCTGAAGTGGCATATGCTTTCCTAAATATTTGGAAAGCGTTCAGTCACAAGGATTTGTCGCATAAAGATTGGGTACCAAGTCGTTATGATACCACACTCTTATTAAACTAATTAAAATGCCTATTATATGAAAAAAGCAGTCATTAGCACTTTAAATCGATATCATGCTCTGTGTTAAAAATATTAATGTGCTTGCCTATTCGATGAAGACTCCATGGATGTCACACATGAGTTGATTGAGTCCTGAGGGTTGATTTAGAAATAATCATATCTATATGAGTTGATATCCCTGTTTTGTGTCAAATTTTATTGTTTGATGAAGGCTTTATGAATGTCACATATGAGTTGATTGAATCCTGTGGATTGATTTAGAGTCAATCAAATCTATATGAGATGATAACCCTGTTCTGTGTTAAAAATCTTGATAATCTTTCTGTTCGATGAAGTGCTCTATGGATATCACATATAAGTTGACTCATGAGTCTTATGAGTTGATTAGAAATTTTTGAAAACTATATAACCAGATTATTATATACAGATAACATTAAATTAGAAAGCAAATTTTGAAGAAAACACCTTCTTTCATCCTTTCTTGGGGACTCTTTTTCCAACATGGGGTACAGTTATCCCAAACAGGATAATTGTACGACATGTTGAAGGTCTTATTATATTGCTTTATGAATACACTGTGGATATCGTACATAAGCCCCTATTTCTAGCAAAAAGAAAAAAATAAAAGAAAATTTCTTCAATTAAAATTTTTTGCCCCTTTCCTCCTCCTCTCCTCGACTTCGAAAACTGTGCCATCAGGTCATACCCTTGTTAATCTAATTAAAAAACAAATTTTAGTAAAAATCGCTTTTGATTATCTCAATCTCAAAGACGATAACTATGCTCCTTATCGATGGATATCTATCTGCTGAAGGTAGGATGCTTACTCATTGACGGATTGAACTTTAAAGTACTTATAAACAATGCAAATTTTGAGTCCTCTCTCCTGCCCTAACTTCTAAAATCTTTTTTTTTTGATAATTTTAATTTAATATGTGTGTAAATAATATTTAAGTAGCTATTTTGTGAACAAAATATTTGCTACTTAGGAAATAGCAAAAACACTGAAATTTTTTCGTTATTTGTTACTTTTTTTTTGTTATTTAGTTATCGATGGTTGGGTCATATCAAGAAAATTGGCTCGATCCTCTCGCGAAATAGAAATTTTAAAATAATTTAAAATAAAATTGTATAAAACTCGAAATCTTTTAATTCATTTCAGACATTCGGTTATGAAGTATAAGATATTTATTTTTTATGGAAATGTTTATTTGCGAGTCTGTTAAGCAATAACAATACAAATCGAGTTGCACTTATCTGCAAGATAATTTAAAAATATGACATAAAATTCCTAAGAATAATTATCAGGAAATTGAACCATGCTTATAATTTGAACAAGTTCAAGCTATAAGTTCATGATTGTAATATATTAAATGAAACCACGCACGTAAATTACTTCGGAAATAATGTTAAAAAAAATTCTTTCGGCAGCCTTGATCCCATTAAGTTTGCGAGGATCTAGATTAATCCCCCTTGAGACTTTTCATTAGTTTTGAATACTAGTCATAATCTGTTTTTGAGGAAGAAGATTATTTTGCTTGTCAATAATAATTCCTATCATTAATAATGTAAATAGCATTTCAGAAACCTTCTACTACTATTATTAGAAATTTGTATTTATGTTAATTATATATTTTTTTGTATATGCTTATAGTTTTGAGTACATCGTTTTTTAAGTAGTTTTTTTAAACCTGTTTCCGACCGATTATTTTAAACGATTCATTTTATTTTCTTAGTGTTTGATGCATTTAAAATGAAACATTGTTAATGAATCGATCTGTTCCTGATGAATCTGAGAAATTTTTGTGGACAAATTCTTGAGATATTACATAAATTAAGAAAGATATTCTTTAGTGCCCATAAAGTGTAAACGCTCAGTGACTCTATTATCAGTAATCATATTATTAAAAAAATGCTTTGTTTCAGTAAAAAATATTATTATATTAATTGCAGATTAATCATTTACACTTTAATTTAAAGCATAATTTCTACGAGGGGTAACAAAAAATTAGAGTGATACATATCACGCTATGACTGAAGGCCTTTATAATATTATGAGTGAATTATATGACTATCAAAATTTGAAGTTTTAAAATATTTTGCTGAAGAATCTATTAAAGTTGGAATTGCGTAAAATATTTAATGGTACGACCGGAGTGTAACCCCCTGCTTGGCAAAATTTTTAAAAATCGCCAACAACGACCTTGCGAAATGTTCAAAAGCAAAGGAGCAGATGTTCAATTATAGTGCATAATAAAGATTGCCAGCTTTAGCGCGTTATCGCAACTTGGCGAAGAAGGGGGTTAAACTCCGGTTCAATCTGTTTAATTATTAAAATTTAAACGAACATTAAGATTGGCGAACCGGCTGGTCGCCAAAGGCGGCTAGTAAATAAATAAAAGGAATTTTATCTTGTTTCAAGATTTAGTTTCAAAATGCATTGCTCGTATTTGTCATTGTTTTACTTTAATTGTACGCAATTGCATGCTTTTTCAAAGGATTTAACTGTTTACTTGTGTGTTTAATATCCTCTACTTCATTTCAGATGTGGCCTTCGATGTGGTTGTTATGAAATGGTTAATCTGGGAGAAGACGTCATCAAAGTTTACAAAAAATCTATTTGCATTAAAATGTGTTCTACAGTTCTGGGCCAGGTATGTAATTACCTGGATAATACCTTTGAAAATGGATAAATTACTAGCCGGCTTTGGGGACCAGCCGGCTCGCTGGGAGTATTGATTATATTTAATCTCAATTAAATCGTTTAGATATAACTTCATATGCATGATTACGTCCAATTATTAGAAATTTGAGCCGTGATATTTTAATTGTCTTTTATATTCTATTCATTGTATATATGAACCTTTCTAACAGAGGCCAATCCCATGATGTCATTGTGGTATGATAAATATAAATGTTCGGTTCATCTATCTTTTGAATTTCGCAATACTGTTTCACCTTTTTATTTCCCGTTGTAAGCTACACAAGTGATAATAATTTTCCTCCGCTTTTAAAAACAGGAGAAAATCCAACTATTAAATATTGGATGAAACAACGAAACATTGAATTTCAAGGAATGAATAATTTCTAGAAATTGAAAAATACCCCTATAATTTTTAAATACCTTACGAATATAGTAGCGATGATTTTTTTAATGTTTTCTGACATTAAAAACATTTAAATAAGCATTTTCCTTCGCGCATTTCGGATGAATGATATAGAAGGCATCAGTAATTCATATAATGCATTCTACAAATTACTACTAATGAAATATGTTTTAAAAATAAAGTTAAATATGTTTGTATATATGTGTGTGTATGTTAGCTCTATACAGGCAGATCGTTTAATCTACAGCTTCCAACTTTAGCACATACATATCTTGGAGGGTAGTAATGTACATCTCGATGAGAGCTTTTTTTTAAAGAAATTTTGATAAGAGTTTCAATTAAATAAAAATTCGTCTGAATTTCATCCTTTTTTCGTGATACTTATAAAATATTATTACACAAATATGAATTTTACACTCTTTAAAAATTTGTCTTTTTAATGATACCATTACGAAATTCGTGCAAATTTTCTTCAATTTTGGCATTTTTTGTCTAATTTTGTTTCCCGGAAATTCAAAGTGTTTTTATTGTTTCCTCAAATATTTAATAGTATTATTTTATTCTATTGTTGAAAACTAAAGAAGAAAAATACAGTTTAATTTTATATAGTTTACAACATGAATAAAAACAAGTAAGTAACAATACCCAAAAATTAAAAGATAGCTATACCGCATATTTAGGTTTTTAATTGCGCTATGATGTAATGGGCCTGGTCGTCACTGAAAGAGTCTATGCACACAATGAACAGTGCCTATGACAGGCAATTTAAGTAGCACGGCTTTAATATCTTACAATTTGCTGAAATCACTGACACAGAGTTTTATCTGAACGATTTAACAAATTAAATATAACCAATATGCGCAGTGAATCAGCTGGTCTCCATAGGCGATTAGTTATAAATATGTTCATATCATTAAGCCATCTTATCTATTTTATGTATATATTTCTACCACAACAACCTAATAAAACTTAGCACGATGCTGCGAACACAATAGAATATATATACAAATACACTTGCATAGCATGTCTTAAGGAGTAAAAGAAGATAGATGAAAAATTAAAAACATCATAATGTGTATAAGACGTTGGATTATTTATCAATTTCCATTACTCCTAATCTGTTCATTTACCGTTACTCCTAATCTATTCATTCACCGTTACTCCTAATCTATTCATTCACCGTTACTCCTAATCTATTCATTCACCGTTACTCCTAATCTATTCATTCACCGTTACTCCTAATCTATTCATTCACCGTTACTCCTAATATCTATTCATTCACCGTTACTCCTAATATCTATTCATTTACCGTTACTCCTAATATCTATTCATTTACCGTTACTCCTAATATCTATTCATTTACCGTTACTCCTAATATCTATTCATTTACCGTTACTCCTAATATCTATTCATTTACCGTTACTCCTAATATCTATTCATTTACCGTTACTCCTAATATCTATTCATTTACCGTTACTCCTAATATCTATTCATTTACCATTACTCCTAATATCTATTCATTTACCGTTACTCCTAATCTATTCATTTACCTTCACTCATAATCTATTCATTTACCATTACTCATAATCTATTCAATTAACATTATTTATAATTCTGAAAATAATACTCAGAATTGAATTTTGTATTTAGGAAGTATTATTCAATTTCCATTTAATCTATGATTCAAGTTCGTAATTTTTAATATTTTTAAATATGTGTCTTGTTGTTCAGTCATGCAGGTTCATTCTTTCATATTTGAATTAAATAAAAAAAAATGTCAGCAAATTGCAAAAGCAATTAATGGTTTTCAATTTTACAGATTGCACTGGATTGCATGATTTGCCCTCCCTTGCCAACAGAGCCATCTTACCAAAATTTTATACAGGTAAAATATAATTTTTTTAATAAAAAGAATTTTAAAAATGTATGAAAGGAGTAAAAATTTAAGAAATTTATAATTATATGTGAAATTTCCCTTATTATTTGCTATTTCTAAAACTATTTCTTAAAAATTCCCAGGAATTTTCCTTGCAATTTACTATAACAATATTTATTTATTACAAGGATACTGAAACTACGGGCACCAATCATGAGTGGGTGCGAATATATAACTTTATGGTTTCAAAAATACAACATTTGATACCACTCGATTCTTATGATACAATTGTTAACAAAAATTATGGAAACTTAATCGACTAAAGCTTTATTAAAAACCTAAATGAATATTTTCAAAACTAATATAATAAGTTTTATTAAATGTTTCACTTGCGTACTGTTAGGAAAATAAATTCGGTGTAAGAAATCGAACAAACTCAACAACTGATAACAAGAAAACATTAAACCTAGGTAGCAAAACAGATCCCTTTCAGGTGTCAATTATATACAAGCAAACAGCAGATCGTTGTTAAATAGCAGCTGCAATACCACTCTAGTGCTCATAACAGGGTTAGAAAATTCACTTTGTAATCTTCACATCAAAGAGAGAATTCCTATTCGTGTGAGTGCTTCTGTTTATATAAATTCTGTAACACTGTGTAAAATATTCAAGAAGCATCTCTGGATCTCAGCTCCTAATAGATATGCTGTCATGACTCTAATATAAAACATGTAAAAACATGATTACATGTAAAATGGGTCCGTAAAAACTTATTTCAGAACAAATAGAAAAAATTTCTTTATACTATAAAAAAAAAAAAAAAAAAAAAAAACGCGCAGAAAAAATGTAAAGAATTTATTAGGCTTTGGAGGTTGTTTTTCAAACCCGGTTTAAAAAAAACGGTTTTTTGAAGTAAATTTGTCACATTCGAAAACCGGTTTTTAAAGTAAGAAAACCGGTTTTCCGGAGCACCTAAATATTCCAATTCTTCAAAAAAAAAAAATGGTTGGGACCGATTTGTCTAGTAACTGGGAGCTTAAGGCAACGAGATTCGAATTTATTAACAAGTGTAAGTATATTTGAATTTCTGTTAAATGAACTAAAAAATTTGAACACTGAAATAAGTTTGAAATTGTTATATGCTTTAGAAGAACGAATTCAAGAAAGTAGAATTAGAATTAGCGACTCTTTTGCTGTATTCGCACACTTCTAGTTCAGCGAAGAAATCTAGTGTAATTTCTTTAGTTTCAAAAACCGAAATTATTAAGTTACCTGGAAAGATATTGTCTAGATTATTTCCAAACTCTTATGTGGAAACCGATTCTGATGAAGAACAAATGGCAGAAACTACTCGTTCAGAGTAATTCTTTTTTAAAAGAAGCCATGGAAAAATGAATTCATAAGTTTCTTGCAGACCCTGAAGAAAAACTTGCAAATCCAAAGACATTGAAAGCTGACTTTTCATTATTTGAGGCAACGAATAAAAGAACAAAGATTTGTTATTTGATGCCATGAAAACTATAAAACCAAGCTCAGTAGATAGTGAACGAGTGTTTTCAATTTCAGGCAATATTGTGCCCAAAATAAGAACAAGACTTAGCCACCGTTCAATGGATATTTTATGTTTTTTAAAATTCTATTTTTTTAGGAGAAATTAAAATTAGTGAAAACAATATAAATATTTTTCAAAATTTGTGCTTAAATTTTCGTTATTTTATGTGTAAATAATATGTATATGTAATCTTTAATTTTATTAAATTTGATATTGATTTCGTCTTTTGTTATTTTATATAACTTAGAGAAAATATTTTTCCCTATGCTATTTTTTTGACAAAAATTCGAAAACCAACTAAAACCGTTTTTTTTGGAAATATGGGATTTGAACACCGGTTTTTGTATAAACCCTAGAATTTATATTATCATATGTATCCATTTATTTTCTTACATGTTTAATATAGAGTTGTTTGTACTCTATTAAAGGATTCTCGAATAAAATAAAAGTAAATTTTTCTTACAATTTTAATTTTTAAGCTCAGAATTAGAGGAATCGGATGTATTCAAATACACATACACCGCTGTTCAGTAAAATGATCACCTTCTTTGAACTAAAATTATGTGGTTAATTTCGGTTTAAATCGATCAAAGAAAAAGTCCAAAATACACAATAGGTATTCTGGTATTTGTGTAATACCTGCATTCCAGCGTTCAGTCATGATAATAAAACCGTGAAAGATCGCTTGCTAATATGTTCTTTCATTACTTTTGTTCGGCGATGACAGTTAATAATACACAAGTACATTTATCAGAGAATATACGAGAAATTAAGTCTGTATATTGTATTTAAATGTGAACAATGAATAATAACTAAAAATAGCAAAGATAAAAATGACTTTTAAAAATTCTTTTCTTAGGAATGGACAGATATCATGCAGTCCTTGAACGAGAAAGCAATCATCTTGATCAACTGCTTGAACGAAATCAGTGGTTTCGAATGCAATCCGCTAACAGCGGCAACTTTCGTTTTTCCCAAAATCTATCTCCCGCAGAAGGCGATTGATGAAGCTAAAGTAAGATCATGTTTATTTGAAAAACTTGATTTTCAGACCACTGGAACTGATGTCATTTTAATCACTCATACACGCATAAATAAATGATAAATTTCGTTCAAACATTAGAATGCTTCATCGCTAATAAAGAGGATGTGAATATTGAATTTTCGGACCACTGGAAACGATGTCATTTTAAGCACACATACACGTATAAATAAATGATAAATTTCGTTCAAACATTTGAATACTTCATCGCTACTGAAGAGGATGTGAATATGGAATTATTTAGATGTATGTAGAAAATGAAATATCATTTATCAAAACATTTTTTAAAAATGTCACATTTCAGTTTTTCAGAAATAAATAACTTTTTACTTACTTTTTACAACTTACATTGAAGGAACTCATCTGAATTCGTTCAATATAAATTATAGGAACGCTATTTACTAAACGTTAATGTAATGCCAAATATCAACTTTTCGTATTTAGAAATAATTTATGTCAAAGTTAACTACAAAGTAATCAACGAATTTGAAACAATATAATTTTAAAATTATGGATTACATCTAATAATGCTAATTGGTGAAAGAAGAAGCAAATGCTAAATAATTATTTCCATTCTTTCATCCGATTGCATAAGCTACTATATGCAATATAAATGCTTTCTCGAGTCAAGCAATAAAAGAAAAATAGAACATTCTTGTATCTAAAGGCACGGATTTGGCCGACACGGTGCTGACGATTTAGCCTTCTTTAGGTGCCTTTGTCAGACAACAGATCTTACAATTTGCAATTTTTTTCATTTTGAGCTCCATTGAAGCAACGTTTGTATAGATGCCATGATTTCCAGCAAAATTGGATGAGTTCCAAACTCATCTGATGATCTGTGCAATTCTTGGTTGAACTCTTGTACATATGTGGGCAAATGAGAAGCTCTTACTTTCAGAGGATCTGTACAATTCTTGGATTGAACTATTGTGCAGATGTGCGTAAATGAGAAATTCTAAATCTTGGAAGATCTGTGATTGAAATGTTGCAGAGATGTGTCTAAATGAGAAGCTCTGAAGATTGGAACTGTACAGATGTATAATGAGAAGCTCTTACTCTTGGAGGATTTGTACAGTTCTTGGATTAAACTATTGTGCAGATGTGCGTAAATGAGAAGTTCTAGATCTGTAGTTGAATTGTTGCAGAGATGTGTCTAAATGAGAAGCTCTGAGGATTGGAACTGTACGGATGCAATCGAAATATTAGCATTTTTTAAGAGGAATTGAATATTTTCATGCTTAGAAGATTTTTTGAATTATAAAGAGCTAAAATCTGATGATTATATTTTAACTATCTTATATTTAAGCATTATTTAAACGGAAATTTTATGTAGGGAGAATAGTGTGTAAAATTTCTAATCCCACAAATCTTACATGCGCAATCACCTCTTGTTTTTTAAATTTCTGTGTCATGTACGTAATTAGGAACCCAAAGAAATTCTCGTAAAAATTGCTCGTTTTTCAAATTATTCACAATCCAAACTATTCATTAAACAAATGAATCAGTGTTTTTTTAAAATGCCTGTTCAAAGCATGCTTTAGCTTAATCCTTGTAATATCATTTTAATTCCTTTTTAGACGAAAGGAGTCAGCCCAGATACATTTTACGCTTTAAATCTCCTCGAAGAAACTGGCATTTGTTCTCAGCCTGGAGCACTCTATGGCCAACTACCTGGCACATATCATTTAAGGTAATATAAAATTTTAACTTGTCTTTAGAACTTGTCATATTCATTTATTACTTTAAATTCAGATGACACGTGTGTAAAGCATCTTATCAAGTGATGGGAAACGTGCTATCATTCACTGTAGTATTAAAGTAGAACACTTTACCAGGCAGTTAGAAATATACGTTAAACAAAGCAACACTTTGCTGACCCAATTGCAGCCAAAATACTCTCCAAATTTGCCATTTTACCATCAGTAACAATTACTAAAAAAAAGAACAGGATGCATATAGTAATATTTGCATTACAAAATATGCTACCACACAGAATGATCTCAGAATTTGCCAATTTTGCTGACAGAAGCTCTAGCATAGAAATGAAATGTATGTTTATTTTTATACTTGATCGAAATTGTTTTAGACCTCTTCAAGATGTATAAAATTTTTTGGAAATTCATACGTCTGTCTGTCTTTTAGTCTTTGAACTCGATAGTTCAAAAACACTAACATATAGAAAAACAAAATTTGCCCTCAAAAAACATCAAATCTGTCAATTTTGATAACATTTTGGAGGAAATTTCAATAAGGGAAGTCGGGCCTGTCTGTCCGTCCACATGCATATAAACACGACAAGTCAAGGTCACATGTCAAATTTTAGATCAGATTCGTCAAGGACTTGATAATAGTTAGTCTGTCTAATTGTTTTAAAGGTTTTAAACTGCATCTTTGATTCTTTTTACTTTATATTTTTAATGAAATTTTCTGACTTTCAAAATAAATTTAATTGAAAAAGATTTTTAAAGTATATTCTTATTAGATGTTAAACAGCAGTTTTTTTTTGTTTTGTTTTAATCGCTTCTAACTTTTTTATATTGATATTTACGAGTATTATTTCAAAAATTCACTACAAGGTGTTGCCTTTGGGGTGGAACCGAAATTTAATAAAATTAATTACTAGCTTATATTTAAATAGCATATTGTCATCGAGAATACAGAAAATTTCACAATTCTTGTATATTAAAAAGTAAATTGATAAAAAAAATATTACATCGTTTACAATCTTCAAGTTAAAATGAAAGGCTGGAAATAATATGTGTAAGAACAATACTGTATATTGGAAAAAATGTAATTAAATTTTAAAATTTCTTCAATGAATCAGGCTTACAATTAGCATTAAAAATGTTTTTTAATACATATATTTAACAACTAAATTCAGCGTCGGCTGGGATAAAATTTTCATTTTTTTTTTTTTTTTTTTTTTTTTTACTAATGAAAAACATGGTTTAACTTATTGTCTTAAAATTTCATTCAAACCTTACACACACTTCAATATTTGTGTGTAAATTTTAACTATTTGATTTCTAAAGTTACTACTATATTAGGAATCTGCTTATACTATAAGTTAAGAATTATAGGTTGTACCATTAACTATTTGATTTTTAAAGTTCTACTTATAGTTAAAATCTTTAATCAAAAGATTAATTATGCGTTATATGTGGAAAAGTAAGAATCTGCTTAATATTATCAACGACGAAATCAAATGCCTCTGTAAGCAAACCTAGTTTTAACTTATTTACTATAAAAACTTATTTTATATAAAATAATATAATGCTAAAAATCTTTCAGCCATCTACAATTTCATTTTTAAAGCATTAGAATTCTTCTAAAAACGATAAAAAAAGCGTTTGCCAGGTATGTTAAAAAAATAAAACAGAAATATCAAAGTATAAATATAGAGCAGTTCAAGTCTCATCGTCCTTTAGCACCGGAGTATCTATACCTTTTCTATTTTCAAAATTTCTGCCTCTGTTTATTTATTAGATTTTGAATAATTATTAAAAATGAAAAAGTTGTACATAAATGAATTTGGTATTAATTATTTGCTAGAGATTTCCGATGGAAAAAGGCTACATTTTGGTTAATTTCTATATAACTTTTGTACTTTGAAAAGTTGACAGATTTTCTTCCCCTTGTCTTAAGGTGTATGTACACACTTGAAACTTCGAAAATCGTTCAAAATATCGAATATTTTTTTATTGCTTAATAATGTTCTCTGATTCTTTAGCTTTCAAACGATACCAAGATGTTGCCAATATTCCAAATATTTCACGAGTTATAATTATTTTTCTTGAGATGCTTTCATTAAAAACTCCAGTTACGGTGTTTTTAAAACTCATTTTATGAAGAATGATATTTTTCCACTATGCTGCTTCATTCAAACAATCATAACTCAACAAGAAATGAACCAAATACAGTTATTTATATATCAAAATAATCTGTATGAAATAGCGGATGTTTTGTGCCTCAATCAGAGTTATATTTATAGAAATAAATTTTTAATAGCTGTTTAAAAGTTAAAATGACAAAAAAAATCTCGCTTTTTCTATTCATCGTTGATGAAAAAATTGTTTAAAAAAAACTATACATTTTTATAACTTGTTTGAGGCAGACAACATCAAGACTAATATTAGGCATCATTTCCAACTAGAATTGTGTGTCTGTACAAATTAGAATTTAAGATATCATGTTTAAAAAAATAGGCTCATTAGCTCATTAAATATTATTTAATTAATAATTAGTGTAATACGGTTTTTTCTCACTGAAATGAGTTTAAACATATATTAATAACCTACTGTGAAAAAACTGGATTTTTAAAGTTAAAATTTAAAAAAAAAAATCTTCAAGTGTGTACGCACACCTTAAATTATAACTGTATGATGCTCATTCAATTTGGCCCAGTTGTTTTAAGAGAGATTTGGTACATATATAT
Source organism: Argiope bruennichi (assembly GCF_947563725.1). Lineage (NCBI taxonomy): Eukaryota > Metazoa > Arthropoda > Arachnida > Araneae > Araneidae > Argiope > Argiope bruennichi. The sequence continues at coordinate 76,746,619 of NC_079160.1, forward strand.
ATATAGCTACAATGACTTTTTATACTAAGATTATATATGAAATTTTTTTTGCAGGTTCACAATTTTACCTTCCAAGGAGAAGATACTGAAAATGTCTGAAATGATCCGTAGATTTCATACCTCCTTCATTCAAAAATACAGTTGAAAAATACTATCTTATTTCAATCAAGACAAATATAGGATGAAAGATCGTGAGAAATTTAAGGAGAAAATTCTTTTGGAACACCCCTGAAGTTCGAATGAATAGTGCGTTATTCAATATTCCTGCTGTGCAAAATGGAACGATATGCATGATTTTAAAAACTGTATTGTTCTTTACCACTTCAGTTACCCTATGTAAATAAACTTGTAAATACTGTAATAAACAAATTGTTGCCATTTTGTCTTTTATATTATACAGCAAGTAACATACTTATAATCAGTAACAATTTTAGTTGATAATATGGCGATAATATTATGTACCACTTACGCGTTTGAAAGGTAAAAAAAAAACAGTTAATTTTCGCTTTCAACATAAAATTTTATTGCTCATAATATGCAAATTTCCTTTAAATAATTTAAAACCATATTCAGAACTATATGAACTGGCACAATGATGTGATGAGTTCTTTTCCGTGAAATGACAGCTTGAATTAACACTCAGTCCTACTAATATATAAATGATGGAAATAATGTTATCTGGAACAAATGACAGTTTTCTTATTTAATCTACAACATTTCAATCACTTGAAGCATTGTTCCTCATTTTCAGCTACTTTAATTAATAAACAAGCAGATTTTTAAAATTTACTCCTGATCTAATAAAACGTCCATACGTTTTTTTTTTTTTTTTTGGCTTATTGCATAGGAATTTTATATACGCTTCTTTCATTTAAAAGTTTCATATGAAATTAATAACTTTTTGTTTAAACGCAAAAATAAATAAATAAACGGTTTTAAGACTTTTACTACCATTCTATCCTTTATATGGTAATCACAAACTGAGAACTCACCGGAGAACCACTGGAAGGGACGCGGAAACAATTGAATGACCGGACCGCCACAACAGGAACACTGGCGCGAACTGTGGTTGAATCCTAAGGGCCATCACCGGCTACAGTACAACCCCTTCCGTAAAGAAGTACGTCTCGTCATCGATAGAAGGAGTAGCCTCATACCTTTTCGTGTAACCAGAAATGTGACGAGAACCGATCCTCATAACAGAAGCTTTTCATTCTCAATTACGAGGTGCCCCCCTCGGACTCCTTATACGATAACAAATCCGGTTACACACTTGGAGACCTGTTTTGGACAGTCAGTTCAACAATTTTAATCAGTAAAACTATCATTTATTTATTTTCCGCATTTTGCTATTTTTTATGACAATTCGGCTGATTAAATTGGAGTAAGTAGTAATCCCATTAGATTAATATTTTTTAACAAATGAAAAACACATAAAAGTACTTAAAAATCATCGGCTCCAAATTATGTGTTGGTATGTGTAATAAATTAATAAACGTCATAGGAATTAATAAACGTTCGTAGGAACGAAAAACCAAGGGCACTCACAATAGAATCTATAAATGCAAGACAATAAGCTAATAAATCGATAATAAAATTAAGAAAAAAAGATATTTATAATAAAATTTGTAAAAAGTGAGAAAAATAAAAATATATATTTTAAAGTTAGGCAAGGTCGTACAATTATTGGAATAGTTCATAGGATTCACTGCTTTTGAAAATCTCCCTTAATCAAAAATTATATTTTTATTTAAGAGTAAATATTTTGAATGAATGACTTTTAAAACTAAAGGAAAAATTATTTAAGCGAATATATTTCCGTGTAGACTTCATCTAAAAACCTTGAAAATGTACCCTCATTGTTCTGCTAATACATTAGTGGTGAAAAACTTCTTTTGAAATATTCAAAATAGATAAACTGTACATCCTCAGTTAAATTGTAAAACTCTTTATGAGTTAAACACGCAACGAGATTGAGTTTTATTTTCGGAGGAAAAAACCATCGTAGGAAAGAAATCATCTAAAGAGCGGATACTTTGAATACATGATAATTAAACTGTTACTTTATAGGCTTGAGTTGCTTTTGTCACGTAGATGTTGCAGGGAATATTGATTTGTTTTATTCAAGTTAAATCCCTTATGCATAAGTTGATGTTTATAATTCTCACCCCAAAATGGCGGGTTTAAGTATTTTGTAGCTCAAGACTATCACATTATGAGGCTTTTCTTTTAATTAAACGATCGGTTTAATTTTATTTTTCCACGTATTTTTGACATGTTAGTGATTTATTTTAGGTTAATCCTTTTTTTTTTATTAACATAACAAAAATATATTTGCCTTTATTACAATTTTGACTATTCTGCATCTATGTTTGTACATAATATTATAATTGAAAGAGGTTCAAAATTTAAAATATATTAAAATTTTATGCAAAAGAAAAAATCAAGCAGAATACTCTTCCTGGCCTAAAATATATTTCATTTGTGATGACTTATTAAAGTATATTTTCGATTAAATTTTTGTTAATCTTCAAATCTTTATTTTGCCAAAAATTAAAATAAAATAATATTAAAATTAGATCGCAATTAACGATACACGTTCCACATATAAATAATAATACAGTAAATTTCATTAAAATATTCTAATTAATGATTACCTATCAACTATTAGAATTGATTTAAATATTATTTGATTTAAATGTTAAAGAGGCGAAATCAATAAAATGTATAATTTCCCCAATTAAAAAGTTATTCTAAATGATCTCACTAAATCGAAACGCGTAACTTAAACCCTTTATAATTCAATGCGTGGTTTCTTATATTTGATACAATGGATTTTAATTAAAAATTTACCTCCATCTAGCTCTAGTTTGGTTTAGTTTTATTAACGTCCCGTTGTAAAACAACACCATGGCTATTTTGGGACGGGCCTCGTAATTTTTAACCGTGATCAGATGGCGAGGACGACACCTGAGCTGGCACCCCTCTCCCCATACCACACCAGCAGAAGGACATTTGACCTTGACGGATTTAACGTTCAACAGACCCCCTTACACGACGGTTCTTCGGTGGAATCAGGTCTCGAACCTGAAACTCTACGGCTCACGAGTCGAGACCTTACCATCGCGCCCCATCTCCATGTAGCAAATCACATGTGCTTTATTTGATTTTTGATGGTTGAATATCACTAGAAAATGATCCATTATACTTTCTATACTAAACAATAATAATTCATGCATAGCTTGACCAGAAAGTAAAATTCCATTAGTAATTTAAGCCGCATATGAACTGAAATTGCAAAAGCACACATTCTTTCCGATTAATTAGAATCATATGCAAAAAGAAACAGACATAAGTTTCGTTGTACGGTGCGATATTGATTAAGAAAATCGATATGCATGAAACTTGTCCAGTACGATTTATTAAATAATGCAAATGCTGGTACTCCACCCACACCTCCATTACTGCACACTCAGGTAACATGCGAACATGCTGATTTATACGGGAACTTAACTTCCTTATACCAAGAGAAGATGCATTTTTTCCCCTTCAGATTTTTTGAGAAATGATGCAGTCATTATCGCCAATGTTTGTTGTGAATATCTTCGAAAAGTACATCACTCTATCCAAATAAACCGGCATGGCTTATTTCGACATAATTAACGTATAATTAACACCCACAATAATACATCTATAATGTTACAGTTTTCGAGAGATTACCAATGGAGTTTTTTTAATATCAAGAATCTTCGTCTCCTACAATTTTGATTTCTTTTTGCGACTCAAAAGATAGAATGTTTGCATTGACGTAATTCCCATAAGGACTGTTAGGATTGTCAATTGTCAAAAGTGCTAAAACAATACAAGTAAGCCAATGCTCGTGATTGATGAAAATGTAAATTTGAATTTTATTTCATACTAGCCGCCTTTGGCGACCAGCCGGTTCGCCAATCTTAATGCACGTTAAAATTTTAATAATTAATTATTTTATAGAACTCCCATTTTAATTGCTTCTCCATCAAAATATTTTAAAACTTCAAATTTTGATAGGCATATAGTTCACTCATAATATTATAAAGGCTTCAGCCATAACATAATATGTATCTCTCTAATTTTCTATTAGCTGCCGTAGAATTTATGCTTTAAATTAAAGTGGAAATGATTAAACTGCAATAAATATAATAATATTTTTTTTTATTGAAACGAAGCATTTTTTTCAAATATGAGTACTGAAAACAGAGTCGTTGCATATTTAAACCTTATGGACACTAAAGAATATTCTTCTTAATTTATATAATATCTCAAGAAGTTTTCAACAAAATTTTCTCAGATTCATCATGAACAGATCGATTCATTAACAATGTTTAGTTTAAATGCATCAAACACTAAAAAAATAAACAGAATCGTTTGAAATAATCTGTCGAAAACATATTAAGCCTTCAAAATCAAGTCCGTATCCGTTGTCAACAATCAGAACACAGTGCGCATGCTTGAATTTTCAACGCCAATTATAGTAATGTAAATGCGTGAATTTTCTACGCTAGTTGGAGTAACGCTATGCAGATTAGAAATTTTTCCTTTATTCTGTTTTATTTTAATTCAAAAGTACTTCAGAATGAATCTGAAAGATCGATTAATTAACAATGTTTAGCTTTAAATGCATCAAATCTTAAGAAAATAAACAGAATCCTTTGAAATAATCTGCCGAAAATTCCTTAAGCCTATCCTCTTTAGCGTGGGAATATAAATTAATAGTTAAAAATTCAAAAAAAAGGGAGCCCAGGTGCACATTCCTGACCTCCAAGGTATGCATGTGCCAAATTTGTTAGCTATAGGTCGAACGGTCTGGCCTGTATAGCGCCAGCACACACACACACACACACACACACACACACACACACACACACACACACGCGCGCGCGCGCGCGCGCGCGCGCGCACTGAGCTTTATATAAGTATAGATTAAAATATTTGAACCTGTAATTTCAAAATATTCTTTAACTCATTACCTGCTATAAAAAGTTATTTTGAGTATGGAACCGATAGAAATCTCTCTTCTCGATAATATGGAATATGTTATCAGTCAATTCATTACCTTAGTCCCTGGCTTGCATCTTGAAGCAGGTAACAGATGATTTGACTTACATAAATTTTCTTTAAATCTAAGAACATATTTAGATTTTACTTTAGCAGTGCTATGAATCTCGATAGACAAATAAGCTATCACTATTCACTTTGATTTGCAATCTGCTTTCCAAGGCCCAATCACATGCAAAATCAACTGAAGATATTTTGACCTGAAACCTGGAAGACCATAATTTGAAACACTAAATTGAATTAGTATCAAGAACCAACATTAATATTTACCTTACATATACTGATAGATATATCCGATGGTGAAGATTTTTTTTAGGGAATAGAATTGTTTCCATTAATTTAAACCACTAGTATTAAATGCACTATCATAATATTTTTTTTAATACTGCGATTGAAATATTAACACTTTTATTACGTCCAGATGAGCTACAGCCGATGACAGAATTTGTACTGAACAGACAAGAAAGACAAATATTACATTATCATCAAGTTCTGAGCTGTGATTAAAGTTTCAATTCTCTCGTTCATCGAGAAGTTAATTTAAAACTGATTTCAAAATTTGTACCGAACATACAAACATATAGGCAGACAGACAAACAAAAAAATTAGTTAATAAACGCATGCTAAAATGTTCACTATTGTATAAATTGCTAGGTTATGGATATTGAACAAGCATAAGAAACGACTTAAAAGAAGACAAATCCTGCTCATGCTTAGATGTTTTATTTCTAATATCGAGTCAGCATTGTACTCGCACTTTTACAAAAGCATTTATTGTTATTTCTAGAAATTGAAACATGATCGCCGCATTGGATGTGTCTATCGTGATTACCACACTAATAACAAACGCTACCACATGTAATTAATAGCTAACATTTTGAGCTTATCTATCCCAAAGGGAATCATCAGTGTGATAAAATACTCATTGGATATGCAATCAACGATCATTTTCGATAAAAAAAAAAACGAGTATTAGATTCAACTGAATTTATCCTAAGGTTTCCAGACCTACAGAAGTATTAAAATTTTTTGTATGCTTATAGAACAAAACGTCATTCTGGAGAGATAAGATCTTTAAAGAACTGATCTTTAGTGATTTCTCAAATGATTTCGTGCAATATTATTTTTAAATGCCGTTTTTTTTTCGACATATCAGAATTTTTTTTATTGTTATCTAATTTTGAATATTGACCATATAATAGCTTAACATTTGCGGCAGAATTTAGTATTTCAGTAGAACCCTAATTCAGTGAACCTCTTACATCGCCGAGGATGCCAATAGTTCCAAGTCGCCAATCAAGATGGCTGCTTCTATAAACAATATTGTGAACAATTACGATTGCCCACCATTTCGATTAAAATTACGACATACGATCACGATTGTTTTATTTAAGAACATTTCTTTTTGACCTTTTTGGGTCACAATTGATTAATTTCTTTTGAATTCTGGACTAAAGAACTTTTGCAAACCGGCTACGGACTTGAATGTTGCAACAAAAATTATAAATATATCATTTAAAAGTAACTCACGAGTACTTTTAAATGAAAGTACTCATGGCGTTTAAAGAACGAACTTTTGAATGACTTTTTACTCAGTAAAATTATAAATATTATTTTATAAATTGTTAATTCAGAGTGGCAACATTGATATGTTATTGAACTTTTACAGTGATATGTTATTGTTTCAAAAGATACTAGAGTTTGAATAAAAATAAGTTGATGTTAATTTGGTAATATTATTTACTAGCCGCCTTTGGCGACCAGCCGGTTCGCTAATCTTAATGTTCGTTTAAATTTTAATAATTAAATAGGTTGAACCGGAGTTTAACCCCCTTCTTCGCCAAGTTGGGATAACGCGCCAAAGCTGGCGATCTTTATTATGCACTATAATTGAACATCTGCTCCTTTGCTTTTGAACATTTCGCAAGGCCGTTCTTGGCGATTTTTAAAAATTTCGCCAAGCAGGGGGTTAGACTCCGGTCGTATCATTAAATATTTTATGCAATTCCAACTTTAATAGATTCTTCAGAAAAATATTTTAAAACTTCAAATTTTGATAGTCATATAAATCACTCATAATTTTATAAAGGCCTTCAGTCATAACGTGATATGTATCTCTCAAATTTTTAGTTACCCCTCGTAGAATTTATGCTTTAAATTAAAGTGTAAATGATTAACCTGCAATTAATATAATAATATTTTTTACTGAAACAAAGCATTTTTTTTAATAATATGAATACTGATAATAGAGTCACTGAGCGTTTAAATTTATGGGCACTAAAGAATATCTTTCTTAATTTATGTAATATCTCAAGAGTTGGTCAACAAAATTTTCTTAGATTCATTATGAGCAGATCGATTAATTAACAATGTGTAATTTTAAATGCATCAAACACTAAGAAAATAAAATGAATCGTTTAAAATAATCGGTCAAAAACAGGTTTAAAAAAAAACTACTTAAAAAAAGTAGTTTTTTTTTTAAACCTGTTTTCGAACGATTATTTTAAACGATTCATTTTATTTTCTTAGTGTTTGATGCATTTAAAATTACACATTGTTAATTAATCGATCTGCTCATAATGAATCTAAGAAAATTTTAACTACTTAAAAAAACTACTTAAAAAAAGTAGTTTTTTTTTTAAACCTGTTTTCGACCGATTATTTTAAACGATTCATTTTATTTTCTTAGTGTTTGATGCATTTTTTTTTAATAATATGAATACTGATAATAGAGTCACTGAGCGTTTAAATTTATGGGCACTAAAGAATATCTTTCTTAATTTATGTAATATCTCAAGAGTTGGTCAACAAAATTTTCTCAGATTCATCATGAACAGATCGATTCATTAACAATGTTTAATTTTAAATGCATCAAACACTAAGAAAATAAAATGAATCGTTTAAAATAATCGGTCGAAAACAGGTTTAAAAAAACTACTTAAAAAACGATGTACTTAAAACTATAAGCATATACAAAAAAATATATAACTAACATAAATACAATTTACTTACAAAAGCATGCAACTAACCTAAAAATAATTTAAATCATACGTTGATAATGGTTGTCATGACAACAATCAGAACACAATGAGCATGCGTGAATTTTCTTCGCCAGTTACGGTAACGCAGATTCGTGAATTTTTCTACGCCAGTTGGGGTAACGCTATGCAGATTATACATTTTTAATTTCCTTTATTCTGTGTTATTTTAATTCAAAAGTACTTCAGAATGAATCTGAAACATGGATTAATTAACAATGTTTAATTTTAAATGCATAAAACATTAAGAAAATAAACAGAATCGTTTGAAATAATCCGCCGAAAAATGTTAACGCTAGCCTCATTACTGTTGGGAGAAAAAAAAAAAACTGACGCCTTACTAATTTGGCGGTGGGGAAAATGAAAGATTCTTTTTGTCGGAAAAGTTGGCGGTGAGGAAAATGGAAGATTTTTTTTGGCTGGAAAGTTAGTTTTTAATTAATAATTAAAATTCTAATTAAAGTTTCAAAAAAAGGACCCCAGGTGCACATTCCCGACCTCTAAGGTATACATGCACCAAATTTGGTAGCTGTATGTCAAATGACCTGGCCTGTAGAGCGCCAACACACACACACACACACACACACACACACACACACATTGAGCTTTATTATAAGTATAGATAATGTAGTAAGATTTCGTTTAATAGTCAGTTTGTCCTCATTCCATTTTTGTTGACACACTAACGGAATAAGAATAAGACTATAAAATTCGTACAATCGATGTCTTCGGCATCTGAAGAAGGAACCGGGCTGAATTTTTTAACTTAAATAAATTAAAACATCCTACTGCTTTGCTAGCATCGGTAGAAGGAACCTAGTAACTTCGCTAGTTCTTTAAACTTAAAGATTTTGAGAATGACAAGAACAACACAAGGAAAAATGAAAGCATCTGTTCTTAATGGCTTTTCTACTAGAGACTGGTGATTTTTTTTAAAAGAAATTTGGTGGAATAAATACACTTACCCAGTTCATTTAATTCTTGATTTGAGTAGGGAATGATTTAGAAATTTCCATTAAAAAAACAATGGAACTTTTCATTTCTTTCGGTGCCAAATACATATTTTGAAATATAGATATTGATTTTTCAAATACAGCATCTCTCATAACATATGTGATCATAATATTTCTGATTATCCCAATAATCAGAAGTCGGATTATTAAACACTCACAGATTTATGAATAATTACAGGAAAGCTATGGAAATAACAATAATCGCAAAGAATTCCGTGACAATGGTAAGATAATATTAATATGAAAAACTGTGAAATAAAGACAAAATATTTCAAAAAAAATCGAGCCGATGTGTCTTTTTTTTTTTTTTTTTTTTTTTCTTTTTTGACAAACTTTGTAAAACGATTTTAATTAACATAAAATAATTCGTCAAATATTATTTGTTCGTAATTCACTTTAAAAATAACACTGAATGTTCTTTTAGCATTAATAATACTTTTAATTATAAAACGTAATTTAATTAAATTCTTTAATGGATGTTTATTTGTCCATACTTTTTATTTTCCTTTTCTTAAAAAAATTTCTACATTAGATCTGCAATTCAACAAGCGAAAAAAATTATTTAAAAAAAAAATCTATATTTGGGTTACTAGGAAAATTATTGCTCTTTCTTTTTGGGGTTACTATATTGGCGACAAACTCGGAGGCAGATTAAACTAGGATTCAACCATTATTTCTAATGCAACAAATTACTTGAATTTTGAAGGAGTATCTGCAAGCAAGTTCTACAACCACCAGTGATCTTTATTCTATATAGTTCAATTTATGAATTTCTTTTAAATTTATTTCATGTATCATAAAAGTTTTGAAAAAAAATCCTCAACATTTATTTGAGAACTTATTGAAGTCCTATAAAGTTCAATAATACATCACATTTCTTCAATTTAATAACTATTCAAAAAACAAGATAATCAAAATAAGAACAATCGGTCTAGAAAGCAAGAGAATAAGAATTTTATCATTTGGAGAATAGGTTTATTGATTAATTCAGCTAGCCTCAATGTTATAGTAGATTTTTAAATTTCTTTTCAAGATAATTCAACTTTGTTTTTGACAAAAGCTTAAATTAAAATATAAGCAACAAAATAGCTCTATTACTTTCAATATCTTGGCGCAATATGAATTTCATTATCTTTTACTTATAACCTTCAGTTGGAAATAGAATCCGCTATAATAAGGCATAAATATTATGTCAAATAGATAAAAAGTTAATTACATTGCAAAAATATATGGAATCGATCTTCTGATATTTAGTGACAATAGCATAAATTTTAGGTTTCAGATCTATCACAATGAATTAATCCACTGACTTAAATAATGGAAAACATATATATCAGAATTCAAAGAAAATAATAATTCAAAAACACTTACCAGAAAATCAATTTTTGAAAACCCAAATAATCCTTTTTCCAGTATATTTGAGAAAATAAATTTATGTTAAGTCCTAATATGACAAGTAAACACCCAAACTGATAGGGAACAAATTGCCACGAAGCTGAAATAATAGTTTTTCATAAATCAGAAGAACAGTTTTTGCACCAAAAGAGTCAAACCGATCGCAAAGAAAAAACAGCAGAATTCGAATCCAAGATTATGTAAAAATGACCAATGACTTCCGATACATTCTAGGGAAGCCTTAGGATTAATGAAAAAGCTTTCTAATCTATAAATCTTGACATACTTTCCAGATATTAACCAGCAGGAGTGATCTTTTCAAAACTTTCTCACAGATTCTTTAACAAAGGGATTATCATTTGAGAATGCCTTAGGCCACGTTGGCCTGGTGGTAAGGTCACGGCTTCACAGGAGAGTTTCAAGAACTAGACCCGATTGCACCAAAAAGCCGTCATGTAAGCTGGTCTGGTGCAAGTTAGATCCATCAGACCGAACGTCCTCCCCTTGGTGTAGTGTAGAAATTTGGAGAGGGGAGGTGCCAACTCAGGTGTCGTTCTAGTCATCTGACTGAGGCTCAAAATTACGAAGTCCGTCCCTAGTGTGGCTTTAAAACGGAACGTTAATATAACTAAACTGAACCCAGAGAATGCCTTGCAATGCAATAGTTACGGAATAATATTAGCCTTTGGCTCGAATTTAGCATTTTTACTATACCTCTCGTGAGATCTTTGAGGAGTTTTTTCACTAATCTCTGGCATGCGATTAATAGTATTCAAAAATAGAATTTGTGTTTCAGACGCTTTTTTTTTTAAATTAAAATTTGACATAGTACACACTTGTAGTCGCAAAATCATATACCAAGTTTGATATATTTAAGCCATTGTGTTTTTGAGTGACCGTGTTTACATGCCTCTGAAAATACAGGTCAACAGGTGGTTAACTAGTCTTTGAATTTGACTCAAAATTTGATAAATGTCTATACATTAGATGTTAAATCTGTGTACAGAATTTTATTCATCCAGCTGTACTGAATCTATCGTATGATCCTTGGCAATATTTTTTGCGAGATTAATCACTGGTATGCAATTAATAATATCAAAAACATAGGATTTGAGTTTTATACATGTTTTTTTTCCAATGTATTGAAACCAAAATCTCACACAAAACTGCAATTACAGTTAAAACAACATGTACCAAATTCTATATATTAAGTCTTTTGAGTTGTCATATTTGCATTCTTGTGAAAGTATAGTTCGTCAACGGATTCTGAGATGACCACATTTCGACGACTCCATCTCATTAAGGGGTGAGACGCGGAATGATGAGTGCATTTCCGGTATTCCCTTTGACCTTGGATTTTCCCTATTACATACTAGTAAATGTAAACATCTCCTCCTTTCATCTTTCCTTTCACCCCTATTTTGAAGGATTAAACCCATCCTAAAGCATACGCAAAAACGCGGAGGGTTTTAGAATCCGTTTCTGAATTATACAGACCGACAGATGGCCAATCATTAAATGTATTTGGTTTCAAATTTGTTAATTATTTATACTTTAGAGTAAGATGGTCTGGTGTACGTTAGATCCGTCAGACCAAACGTCCTCCCCTTGTGTGTCCTCCCCGTCCGTCCTTAAATTTGTGTACTAAATATTATTTATCTGGCTCTTTTCGTTTTGTAGTTATCATGTTCACTTATACTCGGACAGACAGATTATCTCAGAAGGGATTTCATTCAAAATTTGACACAAATCTACAAATTTGATGTAAAAACCCATACACCAATTTTCATCCGCTTAGCTCAAAGCATTTCTGAGGTATCGTGCTCACAGACAGATATAATGCCAAAGATATGTTTTTCGAACTCAAAGAGAATTCTCAAGCTCGAATTTTTTAAAGATTATAATATTTTATCTATGTATATAAGAAAGTAAAAAAAAAAAAAGGAATTAAATATAAAAATGGAAAAGAAGATATGAGAGTTCTCGCATCATCTTGATTTATAACATGAATCTGAAAACTGTCGTTATTTGGGTAAATGCTTTCAGTTCTGAAGTTAAATCGAAAATGAAAATAAAACTATCATAGTTTCATTTTATAGCTCTTTCAGAGGTTATTATTGACATGCTATCAATTTCTCGAGATACTCAAGGCATTAATAGTCACCTGGAATTGACATAAAAATACGTAATATCAATTTTATTGATTGAAGTCGTTGAGTTGGGTATCCAAAGCTGGCTTTTAACTTTGAATTCTGATATGTTACTGGAAAAGGGCGAGGGAATGGAAGTTGAAACACGGTTTTTCATCTTCAAATAAATATCTATTAACCCTTTAAAGGACCATTTTTTTCTAGTCATTTTATGTTAAAATATTTTTGAAATTAGAATAAGAAAAGGGATTTATTTAGCTTATTAGATAAATTTAATTTGATTCATTAATTAATTTGGTTAATTAATAATGAAGTAACAAATCAAGACACATCATTTTGTCTGAGATAAAGAACTGAAGCGTTTAAGTTTCTGACTTACTAAAAAGAATTTGTCAGAACTGATGCCAACCTACATAATTTCATACAAAGATTGATAAATTTGGTGGGAAGCATACTTCCCACGGCCCTAGAAAGGGTTAAAACAAAACAAAAATATTAAATTTGTAGTTGTTAAAATTATCTATAAAATCAACTACTGTTCGTTATGATAGCCTAATTAAATTAAGAGAACATTTTATAAAAACGCAAATTTGAAAAAGAAAATCCTTCTTTATAAATTTTTTTTTAAATTTCAACAAAATTGGTGGCATTCCTCTTATTTCAGGTCAATATATGCATTATATTTTGAAAATAAAAATGACTTTGTTGAAAAGACAAGATCATCAAAAGATGCCATAAATCCAATTTTATTAATCAGAATATTCAAACCAAAAATTATCCATTTTTTTTCCCCTCCTCCTCCAAATAATCCTCTAAAAATAGATTTTAAAACTTTTTGTACAGATATCTAAAGAAGCCAAAATGCACTGATATAATTTTATTTACTTTAATTAATTTTAACCTCATTTAACTGGAAGTTTAATCTACGCATAATATTTAAGGAAATGAATGCTTTTTATTGGTTTTTTTCCTTGCGACACCTTGTTTATGATCGCAGCGGAATTTTGACTCCAAAAAATGATTACATATAAGATTACACTTTAGATGAATTAATATCAGAGCATTTTTTTTCCACAAGTGAATCCAAAAATAAATAAATACTATAAATAATTAAAAATCCACAGAAATATGTTCTCACTTTTTTCAATACATCCGAAAATAAAATCATCACTCAAAACTGGGATTATTTTTTGATCATATTTTCGCTCATAAAAATATTAGTGAAGTAAAATTAAGGTGCTTAAAGGCAGGTGCTAGAGCCAAGCACACAGGTTAAGGAAGGAAACATTAGACGCCTAGCTCCGGTCTATTCTGATTAATTCATAGAGGAAAAAAATTTTCTTTTATAGCCTGTGCATCCCCTTTAAGGTGAAGTCTAAAGTAAATTTCCATTGTAATGTATTAACAGCGGCGAATTTCCAACTATCCAAAGTAAGCAGCTGCACCAATATGTTTCAGAGGTCACATGAAGGTCGATTTAAAATCTTTAGTTTCTTACTTGGTTAAACTAAGTTAAAAAAAAAATACAAATTCTATAAATGATAAAATATTAAGATAATATAGCCCTAGATCAAGTAGAATTAGCTGGGTTCCTTAGTGATTAGAGTATTTATAAAACTGAACATCTGCTTAAATAATATGGTGTGTTCTGCCCTGAAATGTGAAGTTTGTGTCATAACAGTTATACAGAAACAAACACATATTCACAAAGTTAATGAAATAAAAATTATATTAGTCCAAAAATTAATCACTAATTTATTACAGATGAGTTAAAATATGAAATTAAACTGACCATTTTATTAAAAAGGGTCTCGCGAAATACATTGACTAGGATCACAAAATATCTAAACAAGTTATACATTGATAACGATTTTTTTTTTTGTCAAGCAAATATAGTAAAATATAGAAAACTATCTAAAAATATGAATATTGGATGACAAGATTAAGTAGTACTTACATGAGCTACAAATATTTATTTTTAATATATAACACTTTAAATAAATGATACAACATTAATAAGCCAATTATAAAAAGTTTTAATAAATAAAATGATACTGTCAGTAATTAATTAACATACACTTAAAAAATATCATACATGCTTTCACAGTCAAGCTTGGTTTATTAATAAACTAGCCGCCTTTGGCGACCAGCCGGTTCGCCAATCTTCATGTTCGTTTAAATTTTAATAATTAAATAGGTTGAACCGGAATTTAACCCCCTTCTTCTCCAAGTTGCGATAACGCGCCAAAGCTGGCAATCTTTATTATGCACTATAATTGAACATCTGCTCCTTTGCTTTTGAACATTTCGCAAGCCGTTGTTGGCGATTTTTAAAAATCTCGCCAAGCAGGGGGTTAGACTCCGGTCGTACCATTAAATATTTTATGCAATTCCAACTTTGATAGATTCTTCAGCAAAATATTTTAAAACTTCAAATTTTGATAGTCATATAAATCACTCATAATTTTATAAAGGCCTTCAATCATAGCGTGATATGTATCTCTCTCATTTTATGTTACCCCTCGTAGAAATTATGCTTTAAATTAAAGTGTAAATGATTAATCTGCAATTAATATAATAATATTTTTTACTGAAACAAAGTATTCTTTTTTAATAATATGATTACTGATAATAGAGTCACTGAGCGTTTAAACTTTATGGGCACTAAAGAATATCTTTCTTAATTTATGTAATATCTCAAGAATTCGTCCACAAAAATTTCTCAGATTCATCATGAACAGATCGATTCATTAACAATGTTTAATTTTAAATGCATCAAACACTAAGAAAATAAAATGAATCGTTTAAAATAATCGGCCGAAAACAGATTTAAAAAAACTACTTAAAAAACGATGTACTTAAAACTATAAGCATATACAAAAAATATATATAATTAACATAAATACAATTTAATTACAAAAGCATGCAATTAGCCTAAAAATAATTTAAATCATTGAAAACAGGTTAAAAAAAACTACTTAAAAAACGATGTACTTAAAACTATAAGCATATACAAAAAATATATAACTAACATAAATACAATTTACTTACAAAAGCATGCAACTAACCTAAAAATAATTTAAATCATCCGTTGGTTGTCATGTCAACAATCAGAACACAGTGCGCATGCGTGAATTTTCTTCGCCAGTTAAGTTAACGCAAATGCGTCAATTTTTCTACGCCAGTTGGGGTAACGCTATGCAGATTATACATTTTTAATTTCCTTTATTCTGTGTTATTTTAATTCAAAAGTACTTCAGAATGAATCTGAAACATGGATTAATTAACAATGTTTAATTTTAAATGCATAAAACATTAAGAAAATAAACAGAATCGTTTGAAATAATCCGCCGAAAAATGTTAACCCTAGCCTTATTACTGTTGGGAGAAAAAAAAAACTAAAGCCTTACTCATTTGGCGGTGGGAAAAATGGAAGATTTTTTTGGCGGGGAAGTTAGTTTTTAATTAATAATTAAAATTCTAATTAAAATTTCAAAAAAAGGGACCCCAGGTGCACATTCCCGACCTCTAAGGTATACATGTACCAAATTTGATAGCTGTATGTCAAATGACCTGGCCTGTAGAGCGCCAACACACACAAACACACATTGAGCTTTATTATAAGTATAGATAAAAGAATTAGCATAAAAATTTAGTTTATCCAATAATTTAAATACGATAAATTTTCACGCTAAGAATAACAGGAAATTTTTTTAAAATAATAAATGGTTTCAATAAATAACTCATAGTTAATAAATAACCAATAATTAAAGTTATTAATTAAATTAATTAAAAAACTGATAATATATTTATAAATGATAGTATCAATAAACAGTAATTTTAATGAAAAAGCTATGAACAATATTTCAAATATAATTGCTCAATAAATACAACAATTGTTAATTTCAAATAAAAAAGTTTGCTTCGTAACTAATAATTTTAAAATTTTTAAAAAATTAGTGAGTAAATAAAGTGAGACATGTATTACTACTTATCTGATTGAATACATGTAAAGAAGCAAAATTCTCAACAGATCTGAATTGTTAGAAAATTATTTAATAATTATACTTGCTTATAGATGCATTTAATTTAAGATGACGTAATAAGATAACGTTAAGATAAACGTTAAGATAAAGTAATTTCTTATAATCTTAAAATTTGACACCGAATTAATCACAAGAAATTTGATTTATAGATGATTTTAACATATGCTCGTAGAAAATTTAATGTATCAGAATTCGAATTAAAAATGTTTGAATTATTTAAATTCCATTCCATATAAAATAATTAATAATAATTATAATGTTTAATAATAATATTCCATAAAAAATATGATTAAAAGTATGTTTAGTATTAATGATAATTAATGATCTTTTAAAACAAAAATATTCTCTTTATTCTTTTTTTTTTTTTTTTTGAAAATGCAAATTTTAAAAAAATGCATACATTTGGGAAGTTTGATAAGCTTATTATCAAATTTATGGTATTTCGACAGTAGATACATTTATTTCGAAATGAGTTTTTTAGAAAAACTTTGTTTTTATTAAATCCTTTTTTTTTCTCACAAAAGTATGCCTTAAAAATATTGTTTTGCTTATTTTTTCAATGCAATTAAAATTTGCTTGAAAAATCAATGTTAAATTTCACGTAACTGGGATTGTGGATCAATAATGAATTCTGAAAAAATTCTGAATTCCATTGCAAACATGCATTTTACGAAATACAAATAATAGTATCATCGCATGTTTTATTTCTATATCAACAAATAAATAAGTATTAAAATTTAACGCTCACTTTCCTGAAAAATAGAGGTATTACTGCATACGTCATGTTTTATGTGTAACAATCTGCTATTTCGTCACCGAAATCAAACACTTTTCGCGCTCTTTTTCCTCACTTCACATTTCACAGCCAGGCGAATGCGGATGTTTCTCTGTGTTTGCTTGTTAACGTTCTTGGGGTTCAGTTTTTGCCAAGTGGCAAGAAGAGATGATCCTCCATTAAATAAAGCCCTAGATGCATTAGAAAAGGCTTTACAATACATGAGTGATACAGTTTCTTCAATAAATTTGGATGCTGTATTCTGCATCAGACGCCTGGCAGGTAAGCATTATTCTAAAATAAAGCTGATCTCGTATTTTTTTTTTTTTTTTTTTTTGCGAGAAATATATTCTTAGCATTAAAAAATGGTATTAAACTCGAAACTAGATATAATAAATAAATTTACTGCGAATTTATTGCCATAGTTTTACATCAAAATTCCGATGATTTTTATCGTTTGCTATAGTCAGAAATTGCCAAATCATAAATAGCTTTGTGAATATGTGATAATATAATAAGCATTATGATTCATTTGGAGAGGTTTTATAACAGTTCTTTTTAAATAAAATTTTAATATAAAAAATACCTTTTAATTTTAATATTAAATAAGTATTTAAAACTTTTCAATAATTTGATTTTAAGCTACCATGCAACGTTGAAATTAGATTAATATAAATTTTGAAAAATTCTAATTTTAACTGCAAGCATGTACACCAAAAGTTAAATTACAAACATATTTTCACAACTATTCAAAACTAAACTGTTTTTGATGACCATTTGTTTAGCCAAGAATGATAATTTTAAAAATTTTCAATTAAATGTTTTTTGTAGCTTTCTCTTTATTTCTTTTTCAGCTAAGTATTTACAAACCAAAATGTGATAGACTTTCATATTACATTTATTACTATTTTAAAAGCCCAGCACCATTCTGTTCATTGTTTAATATCTGTCTGTAATTTTTTACCATTTTACCTAAAAATTGAATTTTAATTTGAAAATCTGAAATATTTAATACAACTAATAAAAAAAATTCTTGCTGAAAATTAATATATTCATTCAAAATATAAAGAATAAAAAATATAACTGTTCAAATTGAAGTTTTATTTGTATTAAAGAATCTTTTCTTAATTTGTGTAATAGAAGATTATTTAATAATCCTCTGAATAGATTCCGATTCAACAAAAAATTATGCACTTTACTATGAGAAAATGATGTTCAAACGATAATACATACATCTAGTTTTATTAGATTAAAAATAACCGGAGTTTAAAATTTTTTTGTCATCACTTACCTGTGAAGTTAAAGTTTAATTATAAGTACAATAAATTATAAAAGCCATAGTAAAAGCACATATTAAATATAAGTGCTCGTTATGGAAAAATAAGCCGTAACTTCATATCTTTACTCTAACATGGAAAGAAAATTTCAAAAGGAAATATTTATAGAAGCAATGAAAACGATTTAATTTCTTTATGACAGTGAAATATATAGTTCTAAAGTATGATTAAATTTATTCAAAAATTAAATGAAATTAGATTAAAAAAATACTGCAACTAAATTAATATTAATTTAAAAAATAATTGTTTGTATTTTAGGATGATGTAAAAGTTATTTTTGTGCTTTGATAATCTTGGATGCCATGGTGAAAAATCTTTAAATTTCCCTTAATTTTTAATAATTAAAAAAAAATGCTCCACCATGCACATTTTTATTTTCCAAAGTAAATCTGTACCGAATTTGGTACTTTTGTAATTGACTATTGTGTAAAGGGCCAAACACACATATTTATATTTATCATAAGTAGAAATAGAGATATCTGTCATTAATATTTAAAATAAAAGCATTTCCTTCAATTAGCTAGATAATTCTGAAAACAATAGATGTCATATTACGACCATCTTTTACCAAATTTGAATATTTGAAAAAGAATTTCTTATGTCATTTTACTGTCAGTTGTTCACTTGTATTGGGCACAAGCATAGTACTAAAATTTTGAAGAAAATATCATCTCAGTAAACCTAATATTATTCGAAATATCGCATTTTGTTTTGTAACAGAGCTAGTTTCTTAACAAGAGAAATAAATAATTTTCTATAAAATTCCACATTTTCTATGGGAAGCAGTTATATTGTTTACATTTTAAACAGATGTCTCTTAAAGGCTCAAATGTAAGCTTGATGTCAAACTTTCAAGAATCAAGCATTTTCAGATTTAGATGCATTAAAACTATACCAAACGACATCTGTTTGAAAAGAGTAGAATCATATTTATACGCAAAAGAATTATTTCCGAGTGTGATATAGAAATTTTGTGATGATGCTGCTTAATACATTTTCGAGTTTTATTTATTTATTTTTTAATTATGGTGAAAGCTGCTTTTTTGAGGGTGAAAGCTATGGTACAAAATATTTAAACCACGTTCTAAAATTCTTTAAAATACGAAAACTTACCAAAGTTTTAAGGGTTTTTTTTTTCCATATTTTTACAAATTCCTCATTGGAAAGTAGTTTTACGGACCTTAATTGCAGTTGATATAAAATAAATTACTACAATTATTTGAAACTTTGCACGAATTTCATTTCTGGGAATTATTTCAATCAATGAAATATATTAAAAATTTTTATATACAGTGGCTCAAACAATTGAGAGTACACCTTACTTTTACTTGATAAATCCGACTTTCATCATAAATAACACATTACCTAGAAGTGAAAACATGTTTTTTTTTTTTTTACACATAACAAAAGGTTTAATTTAAAGTAAGAATAAAGAAAAAGAAAAGAAAAATTTCCAAATTGAAAAGTTTCTGAAGCATTCTAAAAAAACAAACACCAGTGAAATTCTAGTAATATCACATATAGAATAAAAAAGAGTCAATATTTAATTGCAGGTCTTTTATCTTTTATAATGACCTCCAAACGTCATGGTACCGATTCGACCTATTTTTGATGGTATCTGAAGATATTTTACCCCATTCTTCATGCAACACTTGTTTTAAATTAGTTTTGTTTCTAATTTTGTATTTTTGGACCGTTGTTTCGAGTGTGTCTTTAGATTTTCAATAACATTGATGTCGGGGGACTGTGGTGATATGTGTAACTATTGTTTACAAAGAAAAAGACACCAAGTTTCGAAGTTACGTGTCGTATGTTTGGGGTCGTTGTCCTGATGGAAAATTAAATTTCCATCTAAACCCAGCTTTTTAGCACTTTCTATTAAATTTCTGCAAAATATATCAAAGAAAACCATATGGTTTATAATGCCATCAATACGAACTAAAATTCCTACCCCGGATGAAGCCATACAACCCTAAATCATAATGGAGTCACCGTCATGTTGAACTGAAAGACATAAAAATTTGGATCCAAAGCAATTTTAGGCTTTTTTCATACAGTGCAATCAGCTTGCAAACTCAGAAAAATCATTTGAAGTTTACAAAAACTCATCAATTGAAGATCAATACCTTTGGAAGAAAGCTATATTTAGTAATGAAAGAAAACTCAACATTTTTGGCAGTGACAGAAATAATGCTGTTTGGGGAAAGCCTAATACTGCTTTGGATCCAAGCAATTTACGTGACATGATAAACATGACGGTGACTCTGTCTTGATTTGAGGTTGAATGACCTCATCCGTTGTAGAACATTTAATTTTTATAGTTGGCATTATAAACGATGTGGTTTTCTTGGATATACTTCGCAGCAATCTAAAGGAAAGTGCTAAAAATTTGAGTTTTGATGGAAATTTCATTTTCCAGTGGGACAAGAACCTCAAACAGAATGCACGTAACGTCAAAATACAGTGTGTTTTTTCATTGTAAATAGCAGTTCCACACACGACCACAATATCCCGACATCAATACCATTGAATATCTGTGGACCACACTCGAAACAGTGGTCCAAAAACACAAAATTAGAAAAAAAAACCGTTTAAAACAAGTGTTGTAAGAAGAATAGGGTAAAATATCTTCAGATGCCACCAAAAAATGGGTCGAATCTCTACCATGACGTTTAGAGGCCATTTTAAGAGCCAAAAGACATGCAACTTAATAGTGACACTTTGTTTCTATGCGTGATATTGCAAAAATTTTATTGGTGTGTTCTCCATTTTTTGAGACAAAATTCTGCGTATGTTTATTTAAAATGCTTCTGAAGCTTTTCAATTTAGAAGTTTTTCGTTGATTTTTCTTTATTTTTACTCTAAATTAAATCATATGTTTTGTGGAAAAATAAAAACATGTTTGCATTTCCCGGTAATGTGTAATTTATATTGAAAGTTGGATTTATCAAGTAAAAATAAGGTGTACTCTCAATTTTTTGAGCCACTCTATTTTTAAAGGAAGCATTACTTTTAACTAATGATATTTACTTATTTATTTTTACAAGGTATTAATTTCATTCCATTTTGGTTTCAAACTGCTCTATAACTGAGTTAAAATTTTGCATGTCTTCATAAAATGGCTTTGTCTTTCGATTTATAATCAAATATAAGCTGGGTGCCATTTAAACATTTTTAAACTCTAATTTTTTACTATTATCACTTATTAATTAATTTTTAAAGATAAATATGTATGTAAAATCTAAAAATAACATATTTTATAACAAAAAGAGTTCATATCAATATAATTACCTTATTTAACATTATGGGGTCAAGATTTTGTTAACTGATAATTTCGAAACAAATAGACACAGACTAATGAAACTTGGTTTCTGAGAATAGCTTTTGCTGTAGCTTTAAAATCTGATAAGAAAAGCGAATGAGGCCGTTTTCAACTTTGTAACTTGTTCTTGTTTTAGTATATATACGATATTTTTTTTCAAATTTGTAATTCGAAATTCTTTAAAGGTTATTTAATTTTTTACAAATGATAACTTTTTTTTAATAAACGTACAATGAAGGATACTAGAATAAAATTGGGTGGCTTTTCTTTTTCGAGATCGTACAAATAACTGAGTTTACACAAATTAGAGTGATATTTTATTTTATTTCTAAATGTTACTAATTACCAGAATTATTTGAATTACTAGAATCTGCTTTAGTTCTCAGCTCACTAACGAATTATTTGTAATAAAGCAATTAATAAATTTTTTTGGTTTATCAGAACAGCTGGAAGCCCTTCTACAGTATGAACCAGAAGTCGTTCGAGGGATTCACCTCCAGTTAACGGAACTTAAGAACAAAGCTCACAGGACTGCAGATAAAGGAATGAGCCTTGTTCTCAAAGAACATCCGAAATATGCTTCGAGTAAGAATTTATCTGTTTTATAGAAAAGAAAACATTTGCAATCAATTGTGATAATTCAACAAAACAAAAACATATTTTCACCTACAAATATTGCTACTTTTGTGAGTAAAAATTAATATGATTTATTCTTTTTGGAAAGAAAAGGAAATAGAGTAGAATTGATGTACAAGTGATTATCAAAATAATGGAAACACCTGCGAATAAAAGTGATATTTTGAATGCGCTTCGTAAGCATTACATTATAATAATAGCCACCAATTTATATATATATATATATATATAAATAGCAATGTATATATTCTAGTAATATATGTTAGCCTTATTACAGTTCTGTAATTCTTGGGTTTGTTCGTTTTTTCTAAAAAGTTAAATGTCGGACCTCTCAGATTTTCAAAGACGCCAAATTGTTGGAACTGGTCTAGCTGGAGCAAGTGTGACCGAACCACCCCAACTTTTAGATTTTTTTAGAGGCATGGCGTCTAAAGTCATGACAGCATACACATAGCGCGGGAAGGCAAACTCGGCAAAGCAAAATAGTGGGCGGAAAGAGAAGATCAATGAAAGAGACCGACGGGTATTGAAGCGGATTTTAATGTCTAAAAAATAAACAATTGCAGCAAAAGTGATCGCAGACCCATCTGGATACTACAGTTAGAAATCACCTTCATAAACCGAACATTTATGGCTGGGCAGCAATTCCCAAGCCAATTGTCACAGATGTTAATGGTAAACAATGTCGACAATGGTGTCAACTCACAAAACCTGGTCAATTGATAAGTGGAAAAAAGTAATATAATCTGACGAATCGTGTTTCACACTTTCCCTATAACAGGAGGGGGGGGGGGTGCACGTTTGGAAGGCACTTGCACAAGCGTATGATCGTGATTGTCTCCTTCCAACTGTCAAGCATGGAAGTGGATCTGTCATGATATGAGAAACCATGTCGTGGTTTTCTCTTAGACCAATCATAACCCTGAAAGGAAGGATCACTGGGGAGAAGTATAGAGGAATTTTAGCTAACCAGGTCCATCCTATGATGAAAACTTTGTTTTCAGCAAAAGATGGAATTTTTCAGGAGGATAATGGTTTGATGAACACGAGGATGAAGTTAAACATCTGCCGTGGCCCGCACAGTCACTCGACCTCAATATACTGAACCGTTACGTTCTATTTTAGAACGTTCAATACGGAATTGATCGGCATCTCTCGAAGAACTTTCACAGTATCTTCAAGAAGAATGGTACAGTATTCCTCTAAACACTATTCAACACTTGTATGAATCGATTCCTAGGCGAATCCAATCTGTATTACATGCCAAAGGCGGTCATACACCATACTAATAAAGAATTCTTTATAAATCTAGGTGTTTCCATTATTTTGATAACCACCTGTATATAGAAAGCAATGTTTCTATCATTAACACGTATACAAATATATAAAAGAGGGATTTAGTTTTATGATAAAAGAAAATGTGTGTGTATCTGTATGTCTATTGACGTTCTATAGGAAAGGCATTTGTCTCGGAGTTAACACATATTATTGGAGGGTGAGAATGTGCACCTAAGATTTTAATTAGGATTTCAGTTCAAAATTAAGCCAAACTTTGGCGTTTATTTCTGTTATAAGCTCTAAAGTAATACTGAACAATACTAATTTTTATACCATTGAAATTTTTTAAAATGATCTTTTTTTTATGTCAAATTAGTTGTTGAACAATTTTTCCTAAATTTTGACAAATTATTTATCTATTTTTTTGTTTATTTCTCAACATTAAGAAACAATAAAATTAAAACTGTTTTTAATATTTTATCAAATATTTGATCACGTGATTCTCTTCCATAGACGAAAACTAAGGAAAAAAGTTACTCCTTATTTTCTTTGCATATTTCAGGAGGAATAGGAAAGCAAATTTAGAATAGCGCAAAAGCTATAAGTTAAACATATAAATTTTAAAGCACTCTTAGATCATGGGATTCGATTCCATTAAGAAGGCTCGTGCACACAATAAATAAAATCGATAAAAAGCTATTAAAATAGTCGGTGTTGAAATTTATCACCATTTGACCATTAAAAATTATTTGTTGAAGAAATTACGCATATCAATTTATATCGTCAGTGTTTTATTTGAAATTAAATACAATCTATATTTCCGGCGAACCAACTGGTTGGTAAAGACAATTTGTTAAACAATTAAACCGATATGAATTTAAATATGAAAATAGAAAAGATGGTTTCATATTCTGCTTAAATAAATTCTCTAAAATCAATTATTGAATTAAAAAAAATACCCAGCCAAAATCGCATTGGTTTCATAAAATAAATATATATAAAAAAAATTCTCTTTAAGATGATAAATAAATCCATTTAAATGCAAATAATTTTTTTTTAAATTATTGATCGAAAAAAAGATGCAACTTATTTTAATTTTTAAAAGTTATTTCAAGAAACAATAAATGTTAAAAAGCTGAAAACAGCACAGTTGATCTAGAAATGGACTCCAAAATTACATGAGTGAATTTCATGTCACAACACTTCACTATTTCAGAAGAGTTCTTGCGACAGATAGGTGAATTTTATGCTTCATATTATAAACAATCAAGATTCACATATTAATGAAAATGTGTTTTCGGTAACTTAAATTGGTCTTTCAGAGGTCGGATTCCTGATGGAGAGGAGTCTGCAACTTCTGTGGTACCCCAGTCGAAACACTTCAGAATCATTAATGGAAGAACCAGTTTCTTGTAAAGATGGGAGATTTAACGATACACAATCCGACAACTGCTTTAATGAAATCAGCGGACCTCGGTAAGATAGTTTTCCTAACACTTGGTTTGATTCAAGGTAACAAGCGTGTCATCCGTCATGGAGTAAATCAGACTAATATTTGGTTTGGGTATAATTCAAAATGAAGGTTCGATAAATGGTTGAAATGGAAGAGAGAAATCTGGATTTCTTAGCGATTAAAAAATGTTAGAAAGACTTAAAAGTAAAAGATTATTCAAAATATTTGCTCAGGTTTTAAAAGATTATTTCCTTATAAACAACGATAAGAAAAGAGATTTGGCCAAATTACAAAATTGCAATATTGTCTAGAGTGACAATAATCATCCTAAGCATCTATCTTTGATTTTACGGGTACCATTAATACGACTGTCCATTTGACGATTATATTGTCAATAGTTTTTATGAGTAGATCTTCAATTCGTTAACTGTTGCACGCAAGTAAAGCATTAAGACATAATATACAAGATATCCCAATGACGTTAGACAATTTAGATATTCCAATGCTGGTGGTTATCGCAGATGCATCAATGGCTACTAACGTGCTTCACAATATCTAATGTGAAACGATCAAACTCATAGATGTTTCTCTTATGGCCAAAGGAAATCGCGTATCCCAATGAAATGTAGACACAAAAAAGTAATTTCAAAAAGTTTAAGTAGTCAAATATAGACGACTATCATAGATATATCAATGTTATAATGTCTGGTTTATAGTATCTGGTGTGAAACGGTCCACCGTATGGATGTTGCCCTTATGGCTAAGAAATATATGATGCATCTTTATGAAATAAATATTCTAGAAGTAATTTCAGAGCATATAGCTATTGAGCATATAGTTATTGAAGAGGAATCAATTTATCATAATGCTTGACGGTGTTTGGTGTGAACGGTTTATCCGTTTAAATATTGCTCACATAATCAAGGAATATACGACAGATCTAAAGGAAAATAGAGTTCACTCCCGAGTATCCGGCCTAAAGTGGCTTGAAGGACTGGCCGGATAACAAAAATACCGATTAGGCTAGAGTTCCATGAATTCATTTCTTGGCCCACCAATACCAGAGGACAAAGTTTTATCCAAAACTCACTGTTATAATACGTATTTTCTCACTTCTTATTGAATATTAAGCTCTCCAATGAATTCAATATGAACGCAACCGCGACTCGGTGAATCATAGAAGCAGTTGCCGGTAACGTGCCGAGTTAAAATAGAAGGCTCTGTACTGGTGGTGTATGCATGTTTATATACTGCACTGCACGTTTCAAGAAATTACTAGGTGAAAAGTAAGTTAAAGGATATAAATTGTTCATATTTTAATATAAATTTTGTAATGCCCAACTTAAACATAAACAAAACAGTAACGTAAATCGTAAGCCTAATTCTCAAGAAAATTGGCACAAAGTGATTTTATTTTTCTCTGATAAATGATTACACAGATACGAAAAGGTAACCCTAAAATAAGAGTCAAAGCTTACAATTTTTAGGTTTTGAAAAAGTCCTTAATAGATGGTTTGCTTTTCCATTTAATTATGATAAAAGAAAACTAGACCAAATAGTATGGAAGCCGGATAGTCGCGTACCGGATATTCGGGAGTATACTGAACAAGAAGTATTTCAGAAGATTTAGATAGTCACATGCAAGCGGCTATCGAATGCCCATTACTGTCTATGAATATACTTTACAATGCCTACTGAGAAATAGTCTACAACATAAATGCTGCGAGTATGATTAGGGAGTATATAGCACATCCCATTTAAATGTAGACACAAAATGTATTTCAGAAGATTTAGAAATAACTGTAAATCTAATAAAAGCATTAATCCTCCCCAACTCGTACAACATTGTGGACCTCGGACAAGGTAGTAAATTTTGGTCAGATTTTTATCCCACACAAATGAGGAGCCCCGCACAAAAGCGGTTTCCGTTTCATAGTATATTGAAGAAAACTGAATATGTATTTTGGACAATATTTTGTCGACTCATTGAAACCAAAATTTCAAGCAGAACTGCAGTTTTAGTTTTAAAAAAATCATATATATAATTCCTTTTAACTAAGTCATTGTATTTACACGCATAAAATTATACAGATCAACCATTGAAGATTTCTGTCCAAAATTTCATAAGATTCTGTACTTTAGATGCTGAATTTGTGAACTAAATTTTATTTATGTAACTCGTTACATTCTTTAGTTATTGCGTTCATTTGTACTCAGGTAGCCAGATAGACGACTTTTTCTGAACGGGTTTCTTAGAAACTTTGATAGAAATCAATAAATTTGGTGTCAAAATCTCATATTATATTTCATGGCTCTAGCTTAAATCGTTTCTGAGTTATCGTGTTCAAAGACAAAGGTAGACAGATATTAAGTCAAAATTGTATTTTTTGGACTCATTGAGGTTTGAAATGTAGAGATTCATCAAAATCCTGTCAAATATTTTGACGATTGCAATGCTTTCTCTTTGTATATTTCGCATTGTTTTTTTTGCAAATGGGCAGATTTCACGAGTAGAGTGGTCTTAATAGTTCAGTTAAATGCGAAACGCAAATTTAGTAAAAAATATTCTCAATCTCTTTTGTTTCACATTCCATTTAAATAATCTGAAAATACAATGTTTATCTATTTAATTAATGCACCAGAAGCTCTGGAAAATTGCTCAAATCAGTGGTTCTCACGCTTCGAGTAAAGGGATAAAAATCTGACGATCCAAACAAATTCTTTTAAAAGATACCTATTATTATTCCCTTACCTAAATCGATATGTGTAAAGAAATCCCTATCAGAATCTCATGGTATATAATCAAAGGAGAAAGTATTTATGTTGCCCTCTAGTCTGCTCTTGAATCTCTTGTGAACGGACGCCAGTTTTGTCCACCCTTCTTGTACATAAAGCCTCCCAGGATGAAATAAAAGCGAAATTTAAAAATACAAAGTGTCATCTAACTTCTCGGCCATGCTACTGCTTAAAAATATATGTGTTTACACACACACACACACACACACACACACACACACACACACACACACACACACACACACACATATATATATATGTGTGTGTGTGTGTGTGTGTGTGTGTGTGTGTAAGACTGGGTGGGACAAAATGCCCATTCAATCCCATTTGGATCAGTGTCTAGGGTACTGATTAAGAAACTTTTAAAGAAAAACAAATAATTTATTTACAGTAAACGAAATTAAAAGAACATTAACAATTAGGACGGGAAAGATTATTTACATTAAAGTTAGAAGTAAAATATTTAGATGGCACCAAGGGCGAAACCTAACAAGATGTCTGCTCATCAGCTCAGGTGTCGTCCTCGTCATCTGACCGCGGTTCAAAATTACGAGGACCGCCCCAAAATAGCCCTAGTGTTGCTTAACAACGGGATGTTAAATAACTAAACTAAACTAAAACATAGCTAAACTATGTAACGCCTCTCTCCTTCTCTGCTCTCGAGCGAATGCCAACAGCTCGCTTCTTTATTAAAATTTATGGTCACGTGACCTAGCACTTTCGATTAGTAGAACCCATGGTGCCATCTATAAAAATACAATAAAACTAAATATTACCATTAATAATAATAAATCACTTTAAAATAATATAAAAACTTTTTTCTGCATTTTGAAATTTCAAATAGAAATAACACCAATTCATCCTAATATTAAACGAATAAACGAAAACTGTCACAGAACTTATTACAGAATTCTGATGGAAGCCGGAACAATGGAGAAATAAAATTACATCGCTTAGCGTGTCTTATCGGCTTACAGTACTCTAGCGGTAAACAAACTGGCTATGACAAAAGATCATATGACACAGAAATTTTTTTCTCGTCGGCGTTATTTGATCAAAAAGTCACACTCAGTTCCCAATTGCAAGAGTCAATTGACTATTAAATTTATATTCTATAAAATCGAGTTAGAAAACATTTGTTCGTATAAATATGTAGATCTGATGATTGAGTATAAGCTGAATCAGTGCATTTTACTGTGTGATGTCAAGGAATGTGTCAGATAATTTTTATTCGAAATAATTATTTAAATAGAAATTTTTAATATGTCACGTTTTTAAACGGATTATAAAGTACAAAATAATTTCTAATTCCATGCGGATTTATAGACTCACACAAATTCGTAAATCCGTGCAGATTGTCTTAAAAATATGTGATTGTAAATTTAAAAATTCTAGGATTGCTTCGAAAAATTTGCGATTGAGAATTTAAAAAAAAAAAAAAATCTCAATCATAAATTTTTAGAAAATTTGTATGGGATTAGAGATCTATATGGACATAGGAGATTTTATTTTGTAATTTTTGTTACGTTTTAAAAATGTGGTGTATTATTTTTTTATTTAAATAATTATTTTCTGCTTTTTAATCTGGTTAAATTTTGTAATCCATTTTAAACTAACTTCTTGATCTGTAACCCAAAGACAAAATCTGTATCGAATAGATAAGAAAGCGAATTAATATTGTATTGTAATCTACTTCTGAGCAATATTTAATCTTTCTAGTCTAGCTCATCGGGAAGTTAGTTTAAATTCGATTGCAAAATTTGTCCAGAACAGACAAATATAAGGACAAACAAGAAAGTGAGTTAATAAAATCGTCTTAAAGTACTGCATTTCTGTTAACTGGATAAAGTCTTTTACAAAAGCTTGATGAACTCTTTTTTTTTTTTTTTTTTTTTTTTTGATAATTTAAGTATACTATTTTATTTAATTTGACTTTTCTTATATTTGTAAAGACTATTACTATAGACGATTCTTCCCAGAAATAATGGGTTTTTATTAAATACAACAACTGATTCTTTGCGATAACATAACATTTCAATATTTTCAAAAATTAACTGTAACTTGATCGATTAATTTTAATAAAATTTCGATTACATACAAGATATGTCATCTGAGAGTAATTTTTAAAAACTATTACAAATGAAATTCCGTAATATTTGAAATAAGAAGTCATGGGAAAAGTTAGTGTTTAAAAAGTAGACAATACGAAAAATAATTTTTTTTAAAGAAAAAGCACGCGTTGGTTAGTGTACTAAAATAAAACGCACACACACACACACATATATATATATGTGTGTGTGTGTGTGTGTGTGTGTGTGTTGTGTGTGTGTGTGTGTTGTGTGTGTGTGTGTGTGTTGTGTGTGTGTGTGTATATATATATATATATATATATATATATATATATATATATATATATATATATATATATATATATATATATATATATATATATATATATATAAGTAATAAAAATCAAGTTAATAGGAAAATCAAATAAATCAAATAAAAAAAGAATCCGGCCTGGAGACTTTTTCAAGGGTCACCCTCAGTTAGGGATTCAAAAAAAAGGGGATTTTTTCTGTGAATGAATGCAGACTAAACAGTTAAATAATGATTCCTCGTGACCCGAAAATCCCCTGAAATTAGGCCCAAGAGATATACCATTTCAACAGAAAGGAAAATACAAAACAATAAATTAGAAGAATACATCCACTAATAAGCAAAAATACAATAACAAAAATACCATATAATAACACTCAAACCAGTAATGAAACAAAAAGGAAAGCACATAACAGAAGCAGGCAAAGAAATTTTAAGCTATTGTTTGTGATTCCCGCTTTTTAACGCCCCCAAGCTAATGCATTTAAGGTAAAAAACAATTGTAGAGTCCCAGTGCCATCCAGTGAGTGATCTAATATGCAAGGAAAGTTCGACTTTTATTTTAGGAAAAGAATTAATCCCAAATCGTAGTTTGTTTAATCAAAAAGTTGATATTACAGTAGTTTCTTGGACATTCATTGTTAATTAAATTTTTAAAGAGATTATTTGATGCTTCAATACAGGAATTTTTATTATTGCAAACCCTTTGGATGCTGTTAAATTGTGAGAAAATTAGATTTTTGAAAATAAAATTTTAGAGTTTGGATTGGATATATATATATATATATCGAAAGAAAATCATAAGCCTAGATATTGAAAATATTCTTTAAAGATATAAAATCACAACAATATTGTAAGAAAGAAAATTTCTGTGCGTTTTTTGGAAAAAAAAAATATAAATTATTAGATTCCATAAATTATTAGATTTGACTTAAAATATATAATTAACAGTGCGTTTTGAGTTTATAATTTTATATATTTTTTAATATTCTTATAAATGCAGTTTTTAAATGATGACTGTAGTTGCATAATGGTGATGAGTAGGCAGCTTGCATTCGCAATGTGTCTCCAAAATAGAGAAAATTCATAATCTGATATTCATTCATTCATTACAATTATTTCTTATTTAATTTTTCTGGATAGTTTGAATATTATAGAATATTTTTTCAGCTACCACAGTGACAATCCATGTGGCATTAGTTCCCGGTGTTTTGACGATGAAACAAAACGAAGACAACGTGGATGGACGTTAACACATCAAGTGCTGTACTGGGAGTTATTAGAAGAGGTAGAATTTGATATAGATTTTCAATTTGTGCTTTCTCGTATGCGTAGTATAAAGAAAGTATTGGCAGAAAGTTCGAAATCGAGATTTTGACGAATCTCCTCGTTTTAGGCCATCATGAGTTCGGAAAACACATTTTTTGGAAAATGTCCGTTATTTACACTAAATTTGTAGATTTCTACTAAAGTTTGAGCAAAATCCATTCAGATTGTAATGTCCTGATCTAGACTGATCAAATAACGAAGCAGAATTTCCAGACAATTCTTTATTTTACAGCCCTATATATACAAAGAACAACTTGTTCTAATCTTGGTTAAATAAACAGTTATTTACACCTGTAGTAGGAGATACAACAGTCAAAATCGAAGGTTTTTCTTGAAACTCAGTTCTCCATCACGTCAACGCGACCACTCCAGGGGTAGTTTCTCAGACTCCGAACTCGTGGGCGTAGTCCAACCGTCTACTGCAATTCGTTTCTTCTCTTCTGCTAAAAAAAATAAAAAATATCCGCGCTTTATTTCGGCGACAATATTCGCCTCTTAATTTACATTGGTCATTTGAGCTCTCTTTCGGCCAATCAGGGTTCAGCAATATGCTCTCTCAGCGGCGCCAGTGGGTAGTGGGAAGGTCCTTTCACAAAAAGAAGCATCTGGCATCCAGATGTTTGGACACCCCTTTCTCTTTAAAGGTATTATCAATACCTCTGGGACGAGGAATTCCACATGTGGCCTTTCACTGTAGTCGCTAATGAACAGATGTGAGACCACCCAGGTGACAGGATCCACCATCTGGCTATCTCGAGGGGTTTAGTAAGTAACAGCGACGACACAGCTGGCTGTAAATGTCTTATCAGTACTTGGAAACGGGGAATGTTACAAGATGTCTGTCTATCCTGTTGTTTGAATATAAATTGACACGATAACAATAACATAAAAAGAGCTGGATTGATAAAGTCCGGTAAAAGATTTAGCGTCTCCAGTGTACGCACCAATCAAATTTTGAACCAAATCCAAGAAGAGGTTGATTGTCTGTCGGTCTATACATTCAGAAACATTTAAACACGATAATTCAAAAACGCAATGACTTAAATATATCAAATTATATATGCGAATTTGTGACTGCAAATGCAGTTTTGTGTCAAATCTTTGTTTCAATCCATTGAGAAAAACGTGTTTAAAATACAAATTCGATTTCCGGATACTATTAACCGTATACCACGGATTAATCGCCAAATAACTCGCCAAAGATGACACGATAGATGCAATAAAAGTGCTAAATTCGCACCAAAAGTTAGTATTTCGTAACTATTATACGCCAGTGCCATGAAAGGTTTTCTCAGGTATGACAAGTCTATTAGAGGGTATGCGAGAAATTTTTGAGGAGACCATTCCTGTTGGTTATTTCAACACAACATACCAAATACCATTTATTTAATTTGCTGCATTTTTTAATTTTGTTCTCATATGACCATGAATAGACAAACTGACACAGGGTTAACCCCTTTAAAGGATTCGGTTCGAAATTTGATGCACATCTGTAATTCTGGTGTTAAAATTACCTCTTTTGTCCAGTTCAAATTAAAGAAATCCTGAAATAAAAATGTCTTATTATCTGCCATGAATCAAACAGCTTTAATGAAACGGGCCACTTTGTATGCAAGCAAAGCTTCTTAAACCACACATAAAAGACTTCTTTCAGAGAAAACATGCCAGTAGAATGGTTAAGATATTGAAACTATGGTGACACAGGCAAAGAAAGTTTTTATGTCATACACTCAGTTTGCATTCATCCTTTTAACTGAATAAGTTAGTCAGTTATATTAACGTCCCGTTTGAAGCAACAGTAGGGCTATTTAGGGATGGACCTCGTCATTTTGAACCGCGGTCAGATGACGAGGACGACACCTGAGCTGGCACCCCCTCTCCCCACCACGCCACACCAGCGGGAGGACGTTTGGCCTTGACGTTTTTAACGTGCAACAGACCGCCTTACACGACGGTTCTTCGGGGGAATCGGGTCTGGAACCTGAAACCCTACGGCTCAAAAGCCGACACCTTACCACCAGGCCACCGCGGCCCTAACTGAATAAGAGAATATGTTATTTTGTTTTCTGAACTTGGCTCATTCTTGGTAAACCTTCAAAAGCCCATCCTTTCTGGTACTGATCATTGCAACTGTGAATGACATTAGTATGGGTACTTCACTAAAGGAGTGCGTCTTCACAGATTCATAGTACATGAAGAAACTAGTACCAAAACTTAAAAGAAAAAAAAAATGGGGGTTCTGAGAAGAGTCGACAGCGATTTCTTCTCTAGATAAAAAAAATCCATAAGATAATTTTTATTTATCATAAAAAACGGATATTTCTTCCTGTCTCCCTAGTCTTGCATTGTAATTGTCCGAGACTCAATGATCAAGGGAAAAAACTGCATCACAGATTCTTCGCATTCATTTGCACATATAATTAACAGGAAAAGAAAACCTTTTATTAAAAGGATAACTATTAATCAAATCATTATTTTTCTAATTTATATTATGTTCTTTTTGCTGATTTTTTAAAGTGTCAGGTTATGATAATAAATGCAATAAGCACTGGTAGTATAATGTAGTTATACAAGGGATGTTCAAATGAAAAGGTACGAAACGACACTGTGGGTATAAATGAAGATTTTATTCAGAGTATGCATCATAGGCCTGAGCACAACGATCCCATTGATTAACAAGTTCGAGTTGAAGCGCTTCTCTTTCAGATGCTTTTTCAGAACCATTAATTTCGATGTATTACTGTGAGACACTCCGAAGACTACACAGGTCCATCAAGAACAAAAGACCGGAGCTACTTAAGAAGGGTGTGGTTCTGTTCCATGATAACGCACGTCCGCACGTCTCCAGGGTCACACACGTAGAACTGGCCAAGTTCCAGTGGGAGCAGCTCAACCATCAGCCCTACAAACCAGACATGTCGCCCTGCGATTTTCATATGGTCCCCTGAAAAAACATCTGAAAGGAACCGCTTCATCTCGGACGGCGAACTCAATGACGTTGTGAAGGACTGGGTCTCGTCAACAGGAATTCTGCGCACATGGAATCCTTCGGTTCGTTAATCAATAGGATCGTTGTGTTCAGGCCTATGGTGTATACTTTGACTAATGTCTTCATTTATATCCACAGTGACGTTTCGTACCTTTTCATTTGAACACTCTTTGTACTTACGATTATTCCAAATATTTTTTTCATTCCTTATCACAAAGAAGAAAATTACAGTAATCAGACACAATTTTCCATCAATTTATTTTTGTCATTTGTGCATATAATTTCAGTAAATATTTATTTTTATTAGATTTTTATTCTGGTTTTAATTTTAAATTTCCGATGTCATGTCCGTAAATCCCTTCAGAGGCCGGAATGGTTACGGAGACGAGGGGATGAAATGATCTTCTGTTCTGTAATAATATATTTATTTATTTATTAAAAATTGTCTTCATTGCGCAAATGCAGTATTTATTAGGCAGACAACACGGAGAAATCTAATATTTATTAAATAAATTTAATTGAAAATAACCAAAGCATGGTAAAATGAGATATTTAAATAATATTTATTTTGCCTTATTGAGATTGAAAAAAGTTACTTTAATTTTATGATTTTTTTCAGTTTTTTTTTTTTTTCAAAAATTGATTTAGAATTTTATTAGACGCTTTTGATAGTTAATCAAAATTGAAGTTCATTAGAGATTGAGTTTTAAATGTTGGTTTTTATATCAATATAAAAATTTTTTTAAAAAATGGAATTTTATAGAAATGTATCGTTTGCGGTTTACGCCTGGGAAAACAGGGAATTTTTATCCCACGAAATTGAAAATTTAATTAACATTGCGACCAACAGATGGCGCTTTCCAACATGGGAAACATTTCCAACTGAGATGTTTACACGGATACTTTTTACCTTAGACCACGTTGTTGCTGCAAATGGAGGCTACATTAAAAACATCGTTGTCTATTTTTTAATTTTTATTTATTTTTGCAACAGTGTTTGAAACATTTTCATATCAATTTTTATTTTTCCAATTTTGCAGTACCACCTGTCAGAGGCAATTTTAACTTAATTCGCAATTTGGTGGATAAAATTCCTTCATTTCCCAAGAAAAAGGCAGTAAATGATACATTTCTATCGCATTCCATGTCTTTTTTTAAAATTGATTTTCAAACCCATCGGTCATTTTTGGGACACCCGGTTAAGCATTTGTATCATTCTTTAAAAATTACTTATAATTTATTAAATACAGCAATTTTTAAAAATCGTTTGAGATAATTTTAAAAATTTCGAGAAATAACTACACATTAAAATTCTTTGTGCGAAAGATTTTCTTAATTTAATTAAAAAGGAAGTTGCAGACAATGGTAAGATTTCGTATTTTATAATAAAATAATTACATAGATATACATAAAAGAATTTCTTTACA
Organism: Argiope bruennichi; assembly: GCF_947563725.1. Classification (NCBI taxonomy): domain Eukaryota; kingdom Metazoa; phylum Arthropoda; class Arachnida; order Araneae; family Araneidae; genus Argiope; species Argiope bruennichi. The sequence continues at coordinate 76,783,079 of NC_079160.1, forward strand.
TTAAAAATGCTAAATATATAATAAATAAAAAGCTTTTATTTACAGGCGCATTGAGTTTCTAACAACTGTCGATATTAAATATACCGGGTGCGGCATAAATTCGTGCAAACTTCAAAAAGTCATAATAAAAAAATGCATTTAAAAATGACCGATAGATGGCGCTCACACGTCATACCGAGACTCTTTATGCAAATCAGTATAGCTATGAGAAATGTGGCTGCCGAGACTTCAACGGGGAGTTCCAGTGCACGTGAAGCAGGAAAAATAACAGGAATTTCAGAAAAGTCGATCCGACGCATTCTGCACGAAATCTTGTAACTGCATCCGTACAAGATAGAAGCATTACACAAATTGTTTCCAGCAGATTGCGAGAAATGACAAGCCTTTGCAACATGGGTTCTCGCACAAATGGAACGTGACCCACAATCGTTACTGAACATCATGTGGACAGATGAAGTCCACTTTTCATTGCATGGTGACGTCAATATGCAAAACAGTCCTATCTGGACAGCATCAAATCCTCGTGCGTACACGACCAAATCATTGCATTCTCCACATGTGACTGTTTGGTGCGGTTTCACTGCGTCCTTTATTCTAGGCCCTTTCTTTTTTGAAGAGTGTTGTCCTGTATTCGGTTGGGAAACTGTTCCGTCACTGCAGAACGCTATCTTAGGCTTTTGCGAGACCACGTTAAGCCAGCTTTGCAGCAAAGGCGTGCGTTATCTTTCTTCACCTTCATGCAGGATGGTGCCCCGCTCCACGTTGCTAGTTCCATTAAGATGTTCCTTCTAGACACATTCACTGAGGACAGAGTGATAAGCAGAGGATGTAAAAATGAGTGGCCCTCACGATCGCCAGATCTTTCTCAAAAGGACTTTTGGTTGTGGAGATACCTGAAGTCTCGTGTCTATCGGGGCTCTCCTGCCACTTTCATGGAACTGAAAGATGCCATTCAATTGGCCGTTAGTGGCATCGATGCCGACATGTTACATGCAGCTGTAATAGGCGTAGTTATGCGCCTCACTTGCTTAATACCTTGTGGTGGCGGTCATGTTGAGCATCTTTTGCTTTAAAATAAAATGTACTATAATGTTATTGTGCTCTGTTTTCCTGATTTGCATAAACCGTCTCGGTATGACCTTGTGAGCGCCATCTATCGGTCATTTTTAAATACATTTTTAATGGAAATAACGAAATTCAAAGGTTCTCTGAAACCTTTCCCGCAAAGCGCAAATTTTTTCGAGCATTCCTTTTTTTACAATGACTTTTTGAAGTTTGCACGAATTTATGCTGCACCCAGTATTTTTATTTCATAGTTTACGACGTTTGTACTATGCAAATACAACAAACTATTTAATACGCGACAACTTTAATCTTCGCAATAATTTTTTTAATACTTCTCATTTTACTGTTAAATATTGAAGTATAAGGAGAATTTTTAAATAAAGTTTTGTGTCAAATAATTAAATAGTTAATTTTCCTTTAGTAACAACCTTTAAATAATTTCACCCTGAGCAACATTTGAATATTTCAATTAGCTGTCCCATAAAAATCCCATTTATGACAATTATGCTAAAATTTGATTTTCCGAATTATTTCCATTAAAATGTTATTCTCAATAATAATAAATATTCCAGGAAATTATATACCCGCAGAAGTCGAAATAAAATAAAATTTCACCAATAAAGCAGAAATATGTGTTAAATTCCTTTCTTTTTATTTTCAGTGGCAATGTGCGAATAGCATACCTGTAAGCTTCAGAGACAGATTATGCTCGAATGTGATGCGAGATGCTAAAATAACAGAACTGACCGGTTTCCCTGGATCTCATCATGACCTATTTATGGAGCAAAGTATATCTGATCTCTTCCTACTTTTAACAGCATGGTTATTATTGGAATAATTTCTCAGGAAGACTTAAAATGAATGTCTGATTTCTCACCAAGTATGCTAAGATAGCGCTAACTTTCCCTAAATCTCACCAAAAATTCCCCATTTTGAATGACTACAAGAAATGGCAATAAACAGTTTTAAGGGTTGCAATAAAAAAAAATTGCTAAAACTTTAGATATTTCAGTTGATTTAGGAAGTTATTTTTTAATTTTTTCTTAAGGGCTGTTGAGATGCTGTATCATTGGAGTTTCCATCTACTCTATCAGCCTGAATCATATTGTACTATCCGCTAGTGGTTGATTATGGAACAACAACCGGAAGGTTATACATTCTAGCTCTGCTCTCACTAACATGATTCGAAAATTAGTAAATTGATGTTTTCTATTGTTATGGAAAAATTAAAAAAAATTTTTTAATGGGCTGTACAGTGAATAGTCCTAAAGGTTCGATAACAAATAATGACATTTTATTCTCCACAAAAGTACGAATTATGAAAACATAGCCGCAGAGTACGAACAAGAACAGCACTTGCAGTAAACAGCAGCAGATTGCTATTGCACAATCGCAACAGCATAAAGCAAACCAGAAAGCTACTCTCTTGATTACTAATACTAACTATTAGCTTGAGTTCGATTCCGTTGACTAACACTTAGCTTTGCTTCTGCTTTTTGGCAGTGGAAAAGAAAATGGCAGCTCAGTGACAAAGAAACTTCTAGAAGGGTATCGTATCTGTGCTCCTAATTGATAGATCACCAAAATTCCAGGAGCTTCAGAAACTTTTGTTTTTACCGATAAGGGCGAGAATCATTGATTCGACATCCATTCAGCAGCCATTACTATATTTGTAAAACTATCTTTCGTACTAGGAGACTGAATACACTGGGAAGCAATATCACAAATTCATTACGTGTTTCAAAAAAGTAAATAACAGAATCCTTAATTTTTTTTAAAAAATTTAACTTTTATATAGAAAAGAATAATGGCAAACCAAACAACTAATTTTGAATGCAAAGATAAATAGCTTATTATTATTTAATTATAACAGAAACAAAAAGAATAAATAATTATCTCATTAGCTTTAGCAGTCTAGACGATGATTTTGTATTTATTGAGAAATTTTTTAACGTCCGATATATAAATAGTTGCCAAAAAAATAAATAAAATTAAAGCTTTATTCTTAGTGTAGTTATCCAACAATTATTTATTCACGAATTCTCTACTAATATAGGAGAATATATGTTGGTGCTCTACATGCCAAACGGTTTGACTTAAACTTACCAAGTTTGGCTCATATATACTTTCAAAATCTTTTCCTCGCTGCAATTTTTCTGTAATTTTAATCAAAATTTAATTTATTAAATATTAATCAAAGTTTCGAATTTTTTTCTCTCGTATTTTTATTCGATATCTGCCAAAATAATTATCGTACAAAAATTATTTTTGCATCACATTTGAAATTCAAAAAAGAATTTTTTTTTTTAATGATACAAATTTTATTGCCACATTCTTTTTTCCTAAATACTGATAATTTTTCAAATTATTATTTTTTTCCATAATTTTGAATAATATATCTCATTGCTGTGATGAAATGAAAACCGTATTCATCGTTTCTTCTAAAATTTCACAATTTATGATTTACAAGCATCGACTTCAATAGGAAGTTTAGGCACATACAGTAGACTCCCGATTATCCGCGAGCGGGTTATCCGCGAGCGGGTTATCCGCGGTGCGGATTATCCGCGCCTGCCGCACAAAGATTTTTTTTTTTTTTCCAAAAAGGTGCAGTTTTACAGTTATGCTTTTGTAATTAGATAATACATTACAGTATTAAAACAGTACATATGTATTAATTTTTCTTTGCATCCTTGACGCCTCTCGTAAATACAAAGCACTTTTCTGTTTTCATTAACAAAATGCATTTTAGGTTAGTTTTGAGTGATATACTAAAATATTAAGCGTTCGTTAAACATTTCCTTATGTTTATTTTACGTTTTATTGTACATAAAACGATTTTTCAAAGTTGTAATGACTGTTTTCTTTTTTGCTATACCCGTTTTTAGCTTTTTTCGGATTATCCGCGATTTTTGTTATCCGCGGCGGCCGCGCCACCCAATTCCGCGGATAATCGGGAGTGTACTGTAATAAAAATAACAGGTGTAAGGTAAATAAAATAACACAACGCTTTATCTATCACAATTTGATGCTTAATTTGTAGAGGAAACCATAAATGTTTGTCGAGGGGGATTTGAAAGCAACTTGTTGGAATCTTATAATTGTATTTTGACTCATTTCTTTATGTGCTCGAGATTTGAAGTTTTGTACACTTGTGTATTCTCAATGATAACACAATATTTTCAAAATTTTTTTATGACGTTGTATATATTATATATATTTCAGTTGGTCTGTGTGGCATCTGGGGTTACAAGGATTTCAACAAACCAGAGTGGCTTGACAAAATTCTAGAATGGCAAGAACCATCAGGGTGCTATGCATCTGCCAAGAAATACGAATGTTTTGGTAGGTAATATGTGCAAACCTGTATGTCTGTCGGCGCCCTGCAAGACAGATCGTTTGATCTGGAACTAGCCAACTGCCTCTTAGACAATGCAAATCTCATTCTGCCTCTTCTTTCCCTAATTTCCAAAATCAGACTATTTTTATTGGATTTAATTTAATTTCTTATTGAGAAGTTTTTAAGCAACCAATATTACACCATACTGAGCATTTATCGAGATTGTGGGTCACTTTCAAAAAATCTGATATCGATATCTAGCATATTAAAAAAAATTAGAATGTTAAAAGTAATCTTGAATAAAATAGCATTAAAAAATTTCTTTAACATTATTTAAATAATATTTTATTAGAGAATCAAACATTTTTTTAAAGCAACATATTTTTTAGAATTGCAAAACAACGTAATACGAAATTTACAAAATGTTAATAAAGTATTCCTATTAACGTAAGCTTTATGGAATGTTCTAAAAAATTAAACTTTACTTGATTCTAATTGAAATAATTTGAAGCACACGGCCCTTCTACATTAAATAAAAGCAAGAAATTAAATTGTCCAATGAATATACCCTCAAAAAATATCTTCCCAATTTAAGAGGAAGACAATGTTAAAAAATTTTTTAGCCAATTGCTTACTTTGCTATTTGATAACCCGGCTCTATCAGTAGCAATCCTCACTTAGGTTTGGGGGACCATATCATGTGATAAAAAAATGATTTTGCTTCAGCATGCTTTGTCCCACCGGTTAGAGGGGGATACCACATGTAAGAATGTTGCTCCTGGGTTGTTACATATAGTCTCCATTTCCTGACGGGTTAAATCGCCAACGACAGGGATAGTACTTTGATGATGTTCACAATGCAGAAACTAAGGACTAAACTTTAGTTTCTGCATTCGTGCTATCGAGATTATGGTCATTCCGTTCAGATACTCCGCATGCTTCAGCAGGTTGGGTGTATCTTCTGTGTGATTTGTATAGGAATTTTAAGAACATCCTGCATTGGACACTGGTGAACTGCAAAAAAAAAAAAAAATGAAATTTGGTACAAAAATTATTCATTTTTTTAATGTTATATAAATTTCTTTTTTTTTTTTTTTTTTTTCCAGATGTACCGGCAGCGATGAGTCACACCAGAGTTAAACGAGAAGAAAAAATACTTTCAGGTAAAAACGCAGACTGAAAGGAACTTTTTCAATTGCATTAAAAAAATGACAATTAAGTGGCATTAATTGCCACTTAATTAATTAATGCCACAATTTTTTTAATTAAGTGGCATTCAAAAGCTGCAAAATGCGGCATTAAAGAATTGTAATAAGACAAAATGCATTTTTTTTCTGTTAATTCCTTGATGTCATCACACACATAATGCTGATTTAATCGACGCATTTTAAAATTATACATTAATGTTTCATACTAGAAATTCGATTAGAGTTTTTTAGTTACTACAATCACATGTATCTTCCTGAAATTGGAATTTCCAAACAAGCCGATATAGAACCTTTTTTATTAAGACTAATTACAAATTTCATCCATCAAGCTTGTTGTGGCTTGGAGTTATCACACTCACGTATACATAGCCGAAGAACCGAGACTCAAGTCTTTTTTTTTTTTTTTTCTTTTCTTTTTTTATTTAAAGAGGTATAAAATGTGGTAATTCGTCAAAATCTTATAATTAAATTCATTAATTATAGTATTTTCACTTATTATACAAGACACTAAAAATGCATTAAAAATTATGCTTTAATTATTAGCAAGGATTTTTAAAAAATCAAAGAATTTCAGCTGATTTTTTTTAACTAATCACTTATGGAAACAATTAATTAATCTAAAATCACCAGCAAATAATTAAAATACTATAATTATCTTTTGTTCAATAGATCTATGCTTTAATTTGATAATACCACATGCTCTACAATTTTCAATTTAAAAGATGACGTTTGTATGATATTTCTTAAAATTATTAATAGAATTTTATATTATGATAGATTAAATGTACAGGATCAATGTTCAGTTTTTGGAAGAAAATCTTATATGCATCGCCCATTGTTCTCCAAATGCAAAGGCTATATTATAATGCCGGATATAATATAGCATTCAGAATATAGGGTGTTCATTAATTATTGTCGGGGTTTCCGTACCTCATAACTTTCGAATAAAAAATATTACGCAAAAACCGATTACGTATTCGTAAATTACAACTCAAAGAATTTTATTAATGATATTAAAGTGTAAAGCTTGCACAATTTTTGCGTAATATTTTTTTATTCGAAAATTATGTGGTATGGAAACCCCAACAATAATTAATGAACACCCTGTATTGTAGAGATATTAGATATATCTTATGCTATAGTAGGAGGAATTTTATAATACTGAAGAGCGATAATGTATTCGTAAATTACAACTCAAAGAATCACCTTCAGCTGAATGCCTAGAAAGTGCAAATTGTGCAAGCTTTACACTTTAAAATAGAATTAAAGACAAAAAAGAAAAAAAAAAAAAAAAAGATTTGGAGTATTCTTTATCGCCCTCTTCAAAGAGTGAGATAATTTATATAAATACTGAGTTCCTTTTTAGAATGCCATTCAGAAAATTTCTCTTCAGTTGTGAATTTCTACTCTTTATTTTATGTATTGTGAATCGGGTGTTTGGATTATCAGAGTAATTTTTCTATTGAAACGCTTATTATTTCTTCATTATGAGTAAAAGAAATCGTGAACACACTGAAGAAGAAATTAAAGCTATTTTACTTGATTCTGATGAAAGTGACAGTGATCTATCAGCGAAGATGATGGTTGGCCAAAAAATGATACTTTAGCTGATCTCTCGTTTATTCTAAGCAAATAAGTAGGAGATGAAACTAACGAGGGTCAGGTGAACGAGAGAGATAGAGATGAGGAGTCAAAACATGTTATATAATATACATATTATCAAAAATTTGCAAATGATTCCCTCGTGTGTAAATTTGTGGAAATTTAATATGAAGCTTTTGTTCAAAAATTTATCTTGTCTTAACAATATTATAGAAAACTTCACATAACATTTTAAAATCAGAAATTCAGCTTGAAAAATTCAACATGACAGTTCATACTAAAAAAGTAATATTTATGATTAATGTAATTTTAAATGTGTTAAATCTTCATATTTAGTTTATGAAGAATGTAATGTTTTAGTAAAATGTTCAGGCTGAATACTGAAGGAATGTATTTTTGAAATATATTTCGCTGAGTAATTTTCCCCCCGAATTTTATTTCATAAATTTTTGTGTTTCAATATTAAATGAAGTTTTAAAAATATGTTATCTCATCTATCGAAACAATTCGATATATGAGATATATAACGTTTGACGTAATATATTCCCTTGGTTAGAAAAAAATTTTAATAGTTATATTTTAAAAGATTAGTAAAAATGAGTGGCAAAATACAGATATTTTTGGAATTTATCTTTACTCTACATTCTTTTTCGATTATTTAATGTAAAAGCAAGAATGCGTACGGTTTTGGAGAAATAAAAATGTGAAAACTTCTGTAAAAATTTAATTAAAGTTCTAAAATTTTTCTCTTAGTATCACTATCGAAAATGCAAAATAATATTTTATATTTAAAAATTCAATAAAGATAATCGTTTATACTAAAAAAAAAAAAATGCTAAAGACAATATAAAAAGAAAAAAACAAATCTTCGCTGAGTGTTGAAAGAACATATTATTTTCGAAACATCTTTCAAAAAGAGTAATAACATTTTTTTTATCCAACGATTGTTTTTATTTCGGTATTAAATGAAGATTTAAAACATTATCTTGTTTATCACTGAAAAGCATTGACATCTATACGATGTAAAAAAAATTTAGTAATTGCATTGATATATGCATAATGTATGTTTTACATTACTATGTAAAAATTTTTTACATGGTAATATATGACATATTATTTAATTTTGGCAACAAAAAAATGTAAAAGCCTATTGAGAATTAAATGGAACATAAAGATGTTTTTGAAATTGCTAGTAAAGCCAGTTTTTATTTAAATGGTTTGGAAGCCTAACATGAAACTTACGAAAAAAGAAACAACTATTTTTTAAATTATAGAATAAATTTCAAATTTTTTGTAAAAAGAAAAATGCCCCGCAAAGATGATGAGCGAAACACTTCACACTAAAAAATATAAATACATTAGAATAAAACTCTTAAGCGGATGGAAAATGAATCTCGTTGTCGAAAACCGCAAGGCAATTATTCAAGGTAGAGCGTCGACAGTTTTATTACTTCCGAGTGCTGGGGGTTACTGCCCCTCAGCTAGGACGAGTCCATGTCTTTCAGAGACACGCTGAGAAAGTCTGGATGTTAAAGGGAGTGGCACTTGAAAAGTGCTTGGATGTTAAAGAGTTAAAAGCGGTAGTTTGTACGCGGCCTCAGAATTTCCGACAGTCCTTTGATGAAAGAATAAGATGCAGTGTAAAACGACTTCCTTCCATAGTAACAAGTATCGCTACCCATTTTGTAAGAAAACTGCGATGTGAATAGGCCGCATTGACAATGCAATGGTTTGTCTTTATATCATTACAATAGTCTTACTACTGGAAAGGGCTTCTGATGCTTGTCCGAAAAATAAACAACATGTCGGTATCCTTATATATCATTCATCGTTACCAGAGAACTTCAGTGGAAAATTTCTTTTATAAATGGCCATAAAATCTTTCCAATTTTGAGCTAACAACACGTGAAAATAGAAACTAAAACCCTTTTAAAATACAAAATAAACGCCAATAACCTATTTAGTGAATTCCTCCTCAACCCCTACCGCCCGAAGGCACAGGGGAAACTACTGTGAAAAAGCCGCGATTGTCGAAGATAACGAGGACCTCCTGGAGTGTTCAGTAGAATAGCCACTTTTAATACCCATCTCCCCTAAAACGGCTAGCAGCCGCCCCAAACCGCCCCACGTGGATGTTATAGGCTAAATTCTCAAACCGCCCCGCTGGAATCGAGAGGGTTAAGGAGATCAGGAAACTTGAACCACATCTTTCTGAAAAACGTGCGCACGGCAGATTTTTAGAAGAATCTGATCTTGATTTTTCAATCTTCTAAATACTTCCATTAAACCACAGCAGCTTTCAATTTGAATAACCATAAAACATATCTAAATACAAGAAACTATTTTGAGCGCATTATTTCTTAGTGTTAATAACAGTTACGTTGTATATTCATTTGCAACGTGAAATTTATATTATGTGAAATAAAAGTGGAAGAAACATGGGAAGGAAAGTTAGTAATAGGCGGAATAGAAGAAAGCATTTAACTTTATAATCGCCATCAAACTGTTCAAAGAAAATCATTGTTGTTTTCAAGACATTTTTGTACAAAAAAAAAAAAAAAAAAAAAAAAAAAACGAATTATTGCAAGAAATATTCCCCCCCTCCCCCCTTTTTTTTCTTCTTAATTATTTTTAGGTACTTTTTTAAAAAACAAAATACATCAAATAAAATTTTTGTGTTTAGATTTTTTTTTTCTGTATAATGGCATATTTTGTTTCATAGATGAATGTTATGGTCATAATTTAATATTTTCACATGCTTATAAAAATATCGTTCAAGTATTAACTAATCTTTTGTATGCTTTTATTTAACCATATTTGTTTCATGTTCACAAAGATGAAATTTTATAATCAAACTTTCATTCACTTACGAAGAGGCTAGAATTTTGAAATTTTATATACTTACTCATTTTTTATGAGAAAACGATATTTTGATAGTTTGAAGACACAATTATAAATTAATCGATCGATTAAATTAAATTTTGATGCCATACAATGTGGTGCTACCTAGTGGTAAATACCTGGAAATTTAATATTGTGATTCCATAATATTTTTAATAATGAATCATAAATTAGACTAAAAGGTATAAAACAAAAACAAAATTCTATCTTTTAGTACATTAATAAGATAATGTGTTTTAAACACTTCTTGTTATTTATTTATTATTTTTTTTTCTTTAGATGGCTGCTTATCGCATGAAACAGGCGTAGCTTTGCTGGCCTTAGTAGCAAATGTACGATTTGAGGCAGAAAAAGAACATGAGATGAATGAAAAAAAAATGTTATTTATGAAATGACGCAATAAATTTATTTGTAGCAGAGTAACTTAAACTACAGTCACAATGGAATCAGAATCACAACGGTGGATATCTCACAGAGACTTTTCATTCTGAGTGTTTTAATGTTCTCTATATTTATTATTATTTTTTTTAGCAATCAGTAATTAATGCTTCATTTTTAAAAACTTATTTTCCAACATTGGGGCTGCAGCAAAATAAGAAGTAATGTCATAGTTTTCCCCCTCCTCCTTCAAAGGAAATTATATCAATATAATTTTTAAAAATTTTGCTATGCAACTTTGCCAAAAAAAAAAAAATAAATAAATAAATAAAAAAAAAGACACAGTTATCACTTTTTTTAAAAAACAATAAATAAACTGCTAATATATCTAATATAATTTGGTATTAACTGTAATAAAAAAATCAATAATAAAAGCATGTTTTATGTACAAAAAATTCAAATTAAGCCTTCATTTAAGGGCTTAAGAATACAACGCTATTCTGGACAGACAATAAAATGAAATAATATATTGTGAATCTAATTCTGAGCTTTGTTTAAAGTTTCTAATTCATTCGAAAGTTAATTTAAAATTGATTGCAAAGTTCGCATAGAACAGAAAAGAAGAGAGTTAATAAAAATGTGATAAAAATGGAATTTACATCTTGAAAAGTTACATAAGAAACTATTTCCTACATAACAAAATATAAAGAGAAAATTCTTGAATTAAAAAAAATAATAATAATTCTTTTATGAATAAGAAGCATCAATTAAATCATACATCTTTAAATCCTATAAGTACAAAAAATATGTAGATCATGTTAAAAGTATATATACTTTTTTTTTACTATTTAAATCAAAAATTTTAAATATTTGAATTTTTTCTAGTAAAATAAACAACAAAATACTGCAAGTTAACAATCAAATATTTCATTAAAATCTTTATTATTAAAATGTCTTCAATGGAATCCCTTATAATATGACTTTTCTAAACAAATGGTATCACTTTTCCATTCAGCTATTTTATAAATATTTTCATAAAATATTTTTTGTCACTGTCATAGTATAAATATCATGTTATAAAAGTATTTTGTTTCAATCAATGTTCCTGAAATTATAATACAAAATACAAATAAAAAATGATCAATAAAAATTTATATAAACAATTCTATAAATGTTCTTCATAAAACTTAAGAATTTATAGAATAATAAATAAGTTATGCTTGCTTTCAAGTCATTACCCTTCAATAAATAATACATTTTCCCCAAATTGTAAATAATCTTATTCATTAAAATATAACAAAAATAAAACAATAAATAAAGGTCGAAATCTATCTTTGCATTTCCTTTGAGTTTGTTTCCTGAACACAAAAAAGCAATTTTTTCGGCAATCTTATTGGTGACTTTTTTTAATACATTTTTTTGCCTTATTAAGTTGTATATTTGTTGCATTGGCAACCTTAGCAATGCAAAGAGGCACATTAAAGAAGATTTCAATCTAAATAAATAACCAGAGATGAATAGCTTACTTAAGATTGAAAATTCACCAGTTTGAAATAACTTTTTTCCTCAGCAAAACTGGGAATAACTAATATAATAAATATAAAGTATGGAAGTTCATTCATTATTTATTCACTGTAAATTGCATAAATATATTTTTTAAATTTTTGTAATTTTTTTTTACTTTGTCTCACTGAAAGTTTAATGATCATTAGAAATAAAAGCAATAAATCAATAATAATAATAAAGAGAATGATATAAGTATTAAATACAAAGGCTGGCTGAATAAATAAGGATAAGGCTGTACAGAAAAATAGTACAAAAAATTCATACAATTTTCCAATGTGTTTAACAAAATGATGCTTAGAAGATAAAAAGCAATACTTACAACTTTTAATATTTACAATTAAAAATTTGAAATTAATATAACAGAATTAATATCAGTTGATACTTTTTATTGTTTAATACTCCTCCTTACTTAAGATTTATTTTTCTTTGTTTAAAAAAAAATATTTTGCTTTAATATTACTTGGTTTTAGCTTGTTAAATATTATTCAATTAATTCTGTCGTAATCTCTTTCTTTTAACAAATCATACTAGGTAAAAATAAGAAGTTAATCCCCTAAAAATTAATTCAGATAAAGATCATACAAAAGAACATAGGGTTATTCATTAAAATTAATCAGATATATTTTTTTTCAATTTTCAAAACAAAAATTATGTCATATCTGGCGAGTTTCTGTATTAACAATTTGTTATGAGTGTCCAATTATTTTGATCTTGCAACATTAAAGTAAAACAAATTAGCTTTTAATGAATAAATTGAAAATCTTAATGCTTTATCTGTGAATATTTTCAAAAATACAGAATTAAATAGAAATTATCTGCTTTTGAACTGAACATGATAAACATAAAAAATATGGTTTCAATGCTCAGAAAGTGAATATGCTTTTTTGGATTACTGCTATTAAGAACTGTTATTATTGCTGCAGAACAGGCAGAAAAAATTTAACAACTCAAAGTTGTTCTTTCATGTAATTTGAGGTAAGTGTTAAATGCTGTAATTCACATTTAAAATATCGAGTAACTGTCAAAATGTTAATTTTTTTAAGTGGGAATTTTAACCACTGATTTTTTTTTTTCAAGAACTGTCTATTTTTGAGCTGATGAGTCAAAAAATGCAATTTAACTTTTCATTACTTTATAATGATAATTTATAATTCATCAGAACTTTCTTCACTAAGAACTGGGCCTTGAGGTTTTGAAATTTTCCCTTTTCTTTTGGAATTTTTAGTAGCTTTTGAAACTTTCTTTGGAACAGTTTTTTTCCCAGAATTTTTTGCTTTTCGTTTAATTGGAGCTTTTACGTTTTCTTCCTCACAGTTATTTCCTTTTTGTGGAGAGGTCAATTTTTTTAATGCAGACATTATTCTCTTACTGGGAAATAGATTGGTCTGCTTTTTTAAACTCACAGTAAAAAAATTATCTATATGAGTTTGTGTGTCCCTTTCACTCAATTTCTTTATCACAGGTAAAAGGGCATCATCTACTTTTGCTTTACTCCATCCAAATCGTTCTTTTGTATAATCACGAAGAGCATCCAAATCTGGACGACCCCAGGTGAACTTTTCAGTTGAGTCATCTATAGCAGGATTAAGATAAGCATCAGGTATTCTTTCATCTGGAAAATTTTCAGACAGAACTAACTTCATAAGTTTTGCACGAACCTTGTTTTCTGGTGGAAGTGCATGCTTATTAGCCTTAGTCCACCATTCTTTGAATTCATACAGAGCTTCAATGCCCTCTTTGGGAAATTCACTTAAGATTTCTGTAGCTGTCACTGGGCCAACACCATCTATGCCTTCCGTATAATCACTTCCAGTCAGTATGGCAAAATTGATTAACTTTTTCCGACTTAATCCAAAATGTGTAAAAATTTCATGGTCTTTGTAAAATTCAACATATTTCTGCTGGGTAAAAAAGTTTTTATACACTCTTTTACCACCAAATAACCAGACATCACTGTCATCAGTTATTGTGCCATGAGTTAAGTTTTGATAATCATAAAAAGCACACTGGGCTTCAGCTTCTGTTGGACTTACAATGAAAGGTATACCAAAAAGTTGCAGCAATTCTTTGCACTCTTCTACCATGTGTTCTTGTACAGTCCTATTCTGTCTATCCTGTTTAGCCTTATCTGCTTCAAGCAAAGCAGTGGCAGATTCCAAGTCCTCCTGGAGTTGCAAGTTCCTTTGAGCAATTTCGGCTTTCTCTACTTCAGTTAGTTCAGATGATGATGAAGGCAAATTAGCATACGAAGTAGATGGATATGAATCAATAAACTGGTTATTAGCAGAAATTTTTTTAGGTTTCTGAATCAACACATGTTTTGGTGACATTTCATCATCGAATTTTGGAACAGAAATTTGTTTAGACACATCTGATGAAATACTATCAATCTGAGAATTAGATGATATGGCATTAATTGCAGTCTTTGCAAATTCTTTAGGAGCAGTCACAGAACATGAAACATCAGCCTGTGATTTTTTATTGAAAATTTCATTTTCTACATTAGAAGTTACTACAGCTTTAAATAAAGGACTTTCAATTTCAGCACATTGCTTTTCAGAAGTGTCAAATGATAAATTTTTAGTGTCTGCTTCAATTTTTTCCTCACAAGGAATTAATTCATCATCACTTGAAGACAAGCACACAGTACTTTTTTCTTTAGAATCAGCAATTCTTCTTGATTTTACTGATAAAATTTCAATGCTATCATTTACAGAAATCTGTGATAGAGATAAGGATGAATCAGTATAAGTCTTTTCATCATTAGAATGTTCCATACTCATTTGAACAGCTAATGCAAGTTCATCATCATCAGAACTAAGGGTATCATCTATAAATTGCTGTGATAATTTTGATTCCTTTGCATCTGATTTTTCAGATTTTATTTTTGATTCAACAAATTTAGGAGGATTGTCCACATCCTCTTCATTTAAAAAACTACTTTCAAAATTCTCTTCTGTTTTTATATTTTTACTGTTATCATTTTGACTTAAATCAGTTTTGCTGACTGAATAATCATCTATGTCAATGTTCTCTAAATCTTTAATAAAAGCATTCTTTGTGTCCAACATAACTGAAGAACTATTTTTGGAATTTCCATCTTTAACAGAATCATCATTTTTCTGTATAATCTTTTTTAAAAGAACATAATGGGAAATATCATCTGACATTATCTTATTTGTCTCTCCAATGACATGGTCACTTGTATATTGGGCAATAAAATCAGCAGAACTAATTTTTCGCATATCTTTTTGAACTTCTTCAAGTTTACGAGATAATGACCGCTTCTTAAGCAAACACTGCATTTGATAACTTGAAAATTCCTGTGATTCCTTTGGTAACTCTTCATACTGATCCCAGGTTCTGTGCCTTCTACTTTCTTTCAATGTGCTTAAAATTTCTTGTTTTACATCAGGGGGCAAATTATTGAAATCCTCTGATTCAAGATCTATTTTATTCAGATATTTTATATCCTCTTTACTAAAGTTAGTAAATTTCCATTCAAGAGAATCTGCATCATCAACACCTTCTTCTTCTTCTTTCAATGAATTATCAGGAAGTGGCGGCAACATGAATATTTCATCTCTCACTTTCTCTTTTGGTCGTATAACAGCTTTACTATTTGTTTCACCACCAACAGTAGCTAAATTTTTGGATGCCAAATAATTAGTTAATATTTTTAAACCAATGTCTCTGCTAGTTTGCTTCACTGCAGCTCTCCTTTGATGTCGATTAATAATGGTTTGCTTCTTAAGTTCTGGGAAACCGCCATCGAAAACAATTATTGGCCGAATTTTGTAGAATAAAAGCTTGCATAATCTACTGAATAAACTAAGCAGATGAGCGTTGGCTACCGAACCACCTTGTGAATCCCGATATCCTTTTAAGGCTTGATTTAACCATATACTTATATCTACAGCAAATATTTTGTTTTCTAGGGATTCGAGAGCAACAGGTTGGCCAACAGGAGCTAACAACTGCCACAGTCCCAAAACACCCATTTTATAAACACATTAAATAAATAGCATAAGGAAAATATGAATGAACATTGCTCTCACTTTCATATCTTTGTACTATAAAGTAGGAATGAATGACGATGCATTTCAACAAATGGATTGCATTTCATCAAATTTAGCCGCATGGAAGTAATAAATACAATCAACAATCAGTAAACAACATTTCAGTTACAGTCGTGATGATAATGCAGTATTTTGAAATTTTTCTTGACATAATCCAAGAAGTATTCCGTCTTCTCCAATTACTTATTATTAGTTGCATAAGCTTATAAATTAATTAAACGATTAAATTTTACAGCTAATTAATGTACTGTATATCTATCATATGCTAGTGACGCAACTAATGAACAAAAACACGGTTATGAATTTGCCAAGAAGCCAAGAACAACTCATCTCTTTTCATCAATCCCTTGTTTGGTGTTTGTTGGTTACGGAATTTGGATTGAAACTGAAATATTGCAATTATGGATGACGAAGAACTGCAGGCTTTGCGAGCAAAACGCATGCAAGAGCTGCAAGCGCAACGAAATCCTGTAATTACAATTTGTATTATTATATTAAATTATTATTATTGTTCCATGCATTCATTTTTATTTAAAATGATCTGAGATGCTCTTTAACGCAATCCGCATGTTCACACCTGAAGTTTTAAAAATTATTTTCTAACTTTTACTCTGATTTATGTTTCAACTCTTATAATATATAAAATTTCTATATCTTTATATAAGATTTTTAACTTTAGGATTGTTACGTTTCCTTAAATTAAAATATATATGTATGATTTCATGAGTTGTTCGTCATAACGAATTCCGGTTTTTTGAGCAATCAATTTTGTTTCTTCTTTAATGATACGGAAAACATTTTACAATATTAGTGCTAAAAGATTATATTTTATGTGATTATTTAAAATCTTTTTCGTTTAACATTAATTGATTTATATTTTAATTTTGTGAAATTTGGTTTAAAAATATTATGTCATTGTGAAATTAAATAAGTTAAAACATTAGTTTTAATGTCATTATATTGCACCTATTATTTTCTATTTTAGTATTTAATTTAGTATGTTGTGACTAAAGAAAATTTTTATATGAAATTAATACAAGAAATTGTATAGATGCTTTTGGATTTCAAAATGCCAAAATTACACACATACAAAATATATAAATAAAAATTTTGCTAATTCACTACTGCAATATCTTACGCTGCACTGAATTATGCTTAATTATTAGTAGAAGAGGGCTATATTTTATTAAAGCAATTTTTGCTATATAAATATAGGTTCAATAACTGTATTTATAAATATTATTCCACAAAATGACTTTTAAAATGCATGCAAAATTTATAATAAAGAAATTATATTCCTATCAATGGTAAATGAAATAATGTGGCATTATGGAATAAAATATTAGTGCAATTATGCTATCTTATAAGATCAAATTTGTTGGAGTATATTTGTGGCAATGGAAACATGTCCTGACCACCACATGTCACCGAGGGTGAAGAAAATCATGTTCACTGGCTTCAAGTACCCTTGCTATGCTATTATCTATGGTTAGCAAAGGCTTGTGTTTTTTTTAAGTTGCAAAATTTTATTTGGTAGCCATTTTAGACACTGTTCTTTTCTTTTACAAATCTTCTTCTTACATTCATTTTCTTTTATAAATATTGGGGCAGTAGATGTTCATTATTAAGGGCCTTTAAATTATTGTGTAATTGTAGCCTATATTCAATTTGAAGGACAATTAACCCTGCACAGAAAATGAGAGTTGAAACCTTAATTGCAACCACTTTATTGGTAATGCATCATATGCTATAATAGAGAGAAACCAACAGTCATGGATTTTTTTTTTTGGAGTTTCTTATTTGATCTCTCTGTTGTCTTTCATTTAAAGTGTGTTGAAATCTTTATGCTACATATGAAAATATGCAACATGCGATTTTAAAAACATTTCATAATGTCACTTTTTTTTTGTAGCAATTTTTTATTCTGGTTACCTTTTATTTAATCATTTTGTTTTTCATTAGTTGAGTTCCCAGCATCTTCCATGTTAAAGAAAAAGATTTATGATTTAGCATATTTTTAATAAATTCTTTTAAAATACAAATATTTTGATTTGCACTTCGCTTTGACGAACTGTTCTAGTGCTAATCAGAAACTGGTTTATTTTCTAGAATATATTGATTTAACTAATTTGTTATCTTACATTATATTTTAGATGTATCTAGGAATTTTGAGTGAATATCTAAACATTTCTTGTTCCGAGTTTGGTGACAATATATATATAAGATTCATTTTCTCTCTAAAATGATCTCTTGATTTCTCTCTCAAAAATTCTTATTAAAGAGATTGAAAAGGGAAAATAAAGACAACAAAAATTTTAGATAATTTATACTTAGGAACTATTATCATATATATATATATATATCTTGATTATTTTTACATATGTCTTAATAATATAAGTCTGTGGATTTATATTTATTTTACTCCTATGATCTGCCTCAAATTGTTGCCAAAGAATAATTTTCCTATTATGAATAGCTAATATTTATTATGTAATTATTTTTTTCAATTTCAATCCTATTTTTATTATTTAATTTTCTATGGTTGTAATTTTGAATCGTATTGGAAATATAAAAAGCTGGCAAAAATATGTATTCTTTTAATATTTAACAAGAATCTTGTTATATATTAACATAGATTAACTGTTGAAAATACTGGATTTTTTTAAAGGGTCTTCAAGGAAATGACGCAGCTGCAGCTGCTGAAGCAAAAGCTAAAGAAGAAGAATTTAGAAACCAAATTCTTACTCAAGTATTATCTAAAGAAGCTCGTAGCAGATGTAAGAATGATATTTATTTTATTAGATTTTATAAGGCTGTAATTAGTTAATACCACAGTTTTTTTTTTTTTTTTAATGTACTACAAATAAAATTTTGTGCTTATAATATGTAATGTTTGAAGAAAGATGATTGGGACTAAATTTCAAAATTGTCGGAGCATGCTCTTGAATAATAATTTTACACAATTTCAACTAACTTAAAATATTGATATTAGATGTGTACCTAAATACACGTATGGATGTTTTCAAATAATTGTATGATCAAAACAAAAAATATACATAATTTTAATTTGTTATAATTCAGTTTGTATTTCACAGCATTATTTTACGAAGTTATTTATCTTCCTCATTTTTCAGCAAATTAAAAAATGATTACTAAATTTAATTGGCTTTTCCAAATGATCTGAGAATCATTGGATTATTATAATTTATATTTATCTTTACAAATGTTGAAAAGCTAATGTCATGAGCAAAATGTTTTTCTGCCGATGTTGACCTTTTGTTTAATATTCAATTTATTTTATTGTAGTGGTCTCAGGCTACCAGCTGGTTCACAGAAGAATATTGATTATATTTTATTTCAGATAAATAATTTAGATATAAGTTCATGTCCCCTGTTCCATAAATTTGTTAAAAATTAAGGCTGTGCTATTTTTAATTGATATTCATATATTCTTTTCATTTTGTTCCTCAACCTTTGTAATGGGGGCCAGTTCCGTGATATCAGCCCTATTAAAAATGTAAATGTGCAATTCATCTATCTTTTGAATTTCATAGTATTATTTTTTCACTTTTTTTTCATTTTGTAAATTATTTAGATTGTTAAATACAATCTTTATTTTGTTTTCAATGATGGAAGGAATTCATTTGGAATTTGCTGAAATAATGAAAGTGGTTCGAATTCCAGGGTAACAGTGTAATTTATTGTTGAAAATTAGGTATATAAAAATGCAAAAATTTTAAATTTAAGTTTTCCCTTGTCTACTGAATTTGTATCATTAAAAAGATAAATTTTAAAATTTTGAAATGGCATTAAATTCATTTTGGGTGATAATATTTCTAAAAGTTATCATGGATAAATGCCAAAATTCACTTTAATTTTTAATTAATTAAAATTTAAAAAAAGGTGCACATTTTTGCCCTTTATGGTATATATGTGCCAAATTTGTTAGCACACAGATTCACTCCATCATGCACACATACACATATTCATTTTTATCTTTAATAAAGAAGTACCTTATATGTACATTTTAACAAATTTTATAAATGATGAATTCTAGTAGGAAGAGAGTAATTCACAAAATGTAAACAATTTTGTTTTGTTGTGCTACTACTGAATTGTCCCTAAAATATACGCAAGTGAGGCTTTAAATACATTTTCCAATTCAAATACAGTTTTGAATGATAAAAATTAAAAACTGCTGTTTTATCTGTATCTAAACAAGGATATTAAGCTCTCTGAGAGCGAGTATCTTTGCAGTACAACAAATATTTTATAATAAATTTTAATAGGAAAGTTACTTTTTTGGGGGGGGGATTTCCTTTCAAAATTTGAATTTATATGCAATCATTAAATTACTGTACATCTAAATGGTGTATGTTATATAAGCCTTATATTATAACTGTAAAACTGAATTTCAAATAAGGTACGATTATTTATAATCCTCTGAAAAAAATATTTTTGTGCTTTCTTCAGCCTTTTTTATAGTCATAAAAGCAGTGCCTTATATGCAAATAAAAATAATCGAATGGTACTCAGAATTTAATGAAGTCCTCAATTTTATAAATATATGTCATGCAGGTTTGAAAGCATTTGAAGATTTGCTTATCAAATTACCTCCATATTTATATGTAAAGATCCAATCAGATTAATTGGTACTGACCTTGAGTTAATTTTTAACGTAGATAATGTGAACAAGATATATTTTGAAGAAAGAAAGCTACTGGAAGACAAGGGATGTTGTTAAAAAGAAAACATTTACCAATATCTTTGTTCTTTTTTATACTATGGTTTCAAAAGAAAACTAAGTTTCTATAAAAATTCTTTTTCTTGTTTGGGGCATACATAAACCTAGGTTTTGTTTATTTGGTGTGTGCTAGCATTTGAATTTTACTGTCTTTTGATATTCACATCTCAAAATTTACTATTTGTCATAAATAAATTGCACTTTCATTGGCAGACTCTTGAAAGTAACTTATAACTGGTACAATTCATTTATCCATATTGGGTTTTGTAATGACCACATTCTTGCAACTAATGGTTGAGCTAAGTTAATATTTTCTTAAAATTAAATTTTAATTATGATTGAATTTTTTTAAAAAAATTATTAATATTGTTAGTAGATATTTCTTTTAAATTATTGAAATTTTTGATAAAAAGATTATTGCTTTTATTTCCTTATATTTCTCTATTTAATTTGATATTTCTTGTAGTGAGCACCATATCAATTGCGAAACCAGAGAATGGCAAAATGTTAGAAAACATGATTATTAACATGGCTCGTACTGGCCAGATAAGATCACAGGTATTTGTTCATTACTATTAGGCTCTAAGTAGCTTTGCAGTTTGCTTATTCCAAATTATGATTTATTTATTGTTATTATTCTGAAACTTAATTTTAATTGCATCATAGAAATTCTTTTTTCTTCTTTGTTTTGGTAAAAATTAATCAAACTATATACTTATATATTTTTAAGCTATATCTTATTAATTATATAATGACTACAATTGGTTGAAATATATTTGTGTAAAATGGCTTAAGAATCAAACTTTAAAATAAAGCTTAAGCAATTTTAATAATGGATTTAAAAAAAAAGAGAGAGAGAGAGAGATTTTGCTTGCTTGCAAAGTGGGTAACTAGCTTACATATTTTTTCAGATTCTTAT
Organism: Argiope bruennichi; assembly: GCF_947563725.1. Classification (NCBI taxonomy): domain Eukaryota; kingdom Metazoa; phylum Arthropoda; class Arachnida; order Araneae; family Araneidae; genus Argiope; species Argiope bruennichi. Next base: position 76,804,881 of record NC_079160.1, read on the forward strand.
TTTTTAATGAAGAAATTTGTATTTGGAAAAATAATTTTGTTTCACAGCCAACATTAAAAATGTTGCCTCTTTAATTTTCTTTTCCTTTTCAAATATTTGGAGCATAGCTTATTTTTTTTTTTTTTTATCTCATTAATGCTCAAATTAATCTTAAGCAAAAATTTCTGGAAAATTCACGTTACATATATTTTTATAGTAAAAATATGGTAAAATAACTAAAGCTAAATTCTATTATTAGTTCTTTTATAATAACATTTTGAAAATAAGTAAAAAATAATTTTAAAAACTTTTTTATAAATAAATATTAAAATATTTTTAAAATATAAATAAAAATACTAAAAGATTACTTATGATTTCCATGCATTACTTGGGAAAAATAAAAATAAATGGAAATATTGAATTGATTATATCCTATCTCCATTTTAAATCTGTGTAATATGCTGTATACACTAATTAAAGTCTTTTTAGGAGTTTGCAAATACACATATTGGTAGACAAATAATTAAAAAAAAAAAAAGTGAGAAACTTTGGAATGCAGTTGATTTAACTGTAGAATTGAAATATACTTGTCCTCAAATTAGAATATTGAGCATTAATGAGTATTAATTTGCTCATTTTAATCTAATAATTTTTGTTCAATATATTACATGATATATTTTTTATTTAGTGTAGTGTCAAGATGTGAATTTAAGCATATTTCATTTCCCTATGAAACTATATTAATATTATATTTTTGTTAAATGTTCTTTCAAAAAATTAATATTTGTATTTCTTAGTTTTTAGTAATTTTTTTTAAATCTTTACAGTTAGCTGATAATGAATTTGTCCATCTTTTGGAAGAGGTAAATCGTCAGATAAAACACAACACACCTACCGTAAAGGTAATTGGAATTTTCATTAGACATTTTTTAATACTTCTGGATTATTAAAAATTCAGCATTTCATTGCTTTATTGGTGCAATTTCTCTTAATAATTTTTTGAAATTTTTTATAATATTATCTTATTGATGTATTCATTGTAAAATATGTTATTAAAAAAATGTTAATGCCTTAAATTAGCCGATAAGTTTTTACAAATTGACTTTCATTCAATAAAGTGTGGATAATATAAAATTACTGTTAAGATATCCTTATGTATGTTTTATTATTTAAAAAATCTATTTAATATTCATTTACATTAAAATCTTTAAACTGTAAATATGTACATAAAATTTCACATTAAAAATTATTTGTCCATAGTGAAGATTTTCTATGATTCGAATTTTCATTATTATTCTTATTAACATTATCTTGCACAAGATTTATTCATTGAAATAATTTTCCAGGGGGGGTATCCTTTCCCCATTTTAAAACTCGTATAAAAAAGCTAAAATAATTTTAATTTAGTTAGGAGCATATATGGATATTTTTAAATTTTAAAAAAAATCTAATTTATTAATTATTTTAATGTATTTAGTAAAATAAAACATTTTGAAAGCTTGATTGTAAAATATTGGCTTCTTGATTTGATTATTAGTGTTATGAAGCATCTAGATGTGAATCTATTATCACATTTAATTAAGAAATCACTCATATTAGCTACTAAGTAACTTTTATATGGAATGCCTATCTAATTGGCTAATTTATAAAATTATTTTATAATATTCTTCATATAGAAAGTAAATAATCATATGCTTAATTTTATTGTCTGACTTAAAATAAGAAGAAACTTTTTAAGAGAATATTTAAATGAGAAGAAAAAGAAGAGGGAGGAAAAACATTTTAAGTCTTCTGTGGAAATCAGCAATAGAATTTCTAATTAAAAGGGTTTTAAAAAAATTAGCATGTTTAGTACTTTTTACTGCTGGTATATAGACACTAACTAAGAAAAAATATCAAACATAATAAAATTTTTGTTACTTTGCTTTAAAGAAACATAACTTAAATAAATAGAAGTTCAAAAATTTCTATGTAACATTCTTATTACAAAAAATTGTGTTTGCTAATTGATAATTTGCATTAAGAAAATGTTGAAGAACCTTGTATTCCTTTGTATTTTTATATATTTCTTAGTATGAAAAGTGTAATTTGGGTAATTTTTATAGAAGATTATTTCACAGTATTGTTTTGAAGGAGAAAATATTTTATTTTTTAAATAATTTTTTTCATTCGCTAATTTGTTATTTTTGTTCATAATTATGATGTATGATACATTATATTTAAAGTATATGTTAATTGTTTATTTTGAAAATAGTACAAGTTCTTTTCTTTTTGTTTCAAGAAAATTAAAGTTAGTATTTTTGTTCAAAAATGTAAATTAAATAAGTCAAATCTAGCATTGTTTCTACTAATTTTTCAATATGTAATTTGATAATAAAAATTTCTTGTAGACGAATTTAATTAAAACAATATATATTTACTGGTTGTAAATGGATTTATTTCATTTTTATAACTAATCAATTTTAAAAATCATTTAATTTTGATTTATAAAAAATTAGATATCACCTAAAATTAGCATTAAATCAATTTATTGTAAATGTTAATTAAATTATATTTACTTATAAGTTAATTGTACTTTAGAATTATATCTTTATGTTATTACACTTCCTGTGAGATATTGTTATTATGTTGTATTTCAATTACTATAAAATAATATTGATTTATTAATTCTTAACTATCGGATGAAATTATTACTTAAATTATCCATTGGAACAAAATAAAATAAGGATAGTTATCTTCAATATGAAAAATAATACAAATATGATCCCATCACCTATGTTTATTTATATAGGTGATGGGATTACAACATTTTAATAATCAATCACTGTAAACTTTCATTTATTGTCCAATTTTATATGAGCAGAGCATTTTTAAGATATTAAATATATATACATGAATTATAAATAAAAAGCTTACAATTTTTTTTTTTTTTTTTTTTTTTTGGAAAATGGATTTACACTACTTTTAAAATGAACAGTTCATGTGATAAGTTCTCCTTACAGAACTAATTATTATAAGATACTTCTCATCTCCAAATATCTATTTCAATTATGCTTTTTTTTTTAAATGTGAGTGTAGATATATTATCCTTGGATCAGTATTGTTTGATAAAAATTAAACAAGAAACTCTGTGATTATTTTTCTCTTCTGTTAAGGATTAAAAATGTTTATTTGAATGAAAACTTTTAAGAATTAACCTCAAATAGTTTTTTTTTTTTTTTAAAATTTAAAAATGAAAAAAAAAAAAATTAAGAATTTTCTACAAAAAAAATGATTTAAATGAATAAGAATTAATAGTTTCAATGATGGGGGGGGGGAGATTTGTTCTAATCAGAAATTATTTTTAGAGAATTTGTAGAAATGCTCTTTCTCTATTATGTATGTATCTGCATTTTAAAAATATTTTTGTAATCCTTCATTTATTATTAAGTCTAAACAAACAATCAAATTTTATTAGTAAGAATAATTTGTGCAATTATGGTCCCCCCCCCTATTTATCATTTACTACTCTTTTTTTTTTTTTTTCCATTTGCTGTTTAGAATATTAACTGCTGCACTGAATTTCTTACAATGTAATTTATATGTACGTGCTGGTCGTTGGTGATCTTCACGGAAATCAAAGTGTTAATAAATGGATTTATTTTCTCTCCAATTTTATAATGTTTTATTTAATAAATTGTATTTTATGTATATTGATATAATTGTTTCTCATTCATTATTGTTGTTGAAAAAATGTTGCCAGTAATTTGCTGCTTATGTAAATGACAGATATGATTTAAATTTGAACAGAACAATTTAATTATTATTTATATAGAATTACTCCATAATTACGTTTTCATCTGTAATGTATTGCTGTTATTTCTGTATTACTGGTTTCTCCTGATTTCTGGAACGAAATATGTCTGTATATGGTTCCATTTATATCGTAATTTGTATTTCCCACAATTATACCATTATCTCATTGACTCCATAAAAAACATAAAAAAAGAATATTGTGATCAAGTGTTTATCAGATTCTTTGAATCCTTTGTTAATGGTTTTGTTTATGTATTGAAGTTCTTAGTTTTAAGTAAATTAATCAGACATTTAAGTATTTTTTGTGTAAATTTAATTACTTTTATTAAACAATAATAATAAAAAATAAAAGCTTTTTATAATGAAATTATTCTATGTAAACATAAATGGCTGTTTTATAAGTGTATAATTTGCCTAATTCATGCATCTTAGATATCAACCAAATTAAAAGCACTTAGATATGACAATAATTGCTGAGCAATATTTATTGGATTTTTGTTGTTGTTGTTGTTTTTATTACTATGTTGTTTTTGGTAACCAGTTGGTGCCCAATGAAATCTTTTATGCATGGCCTTGACTAATTACTTTCTCACCTAAAATTTTGCTTTATTTTGAAGCAGAAAGTGATTAAACTTCAACTAATCCAATAACATGCTTGCTTAATTGAAGCACATTTAAAAAATATATAAAAAAGAAAGTAGGAATATTCTGTTATAGAATTTTATATTTACTATATTAATTTACTTTTTATTATATGTTTTATAATTTATGTAATATTTTAGAAGATTATTCCTTCAAAATTTTTCTGAATCAAGAAACCAAAAAAAGTCAGTGAAATAAAGAGATGTCAAAACTTCATGCTAAATGAGTGATAATATATATTTTTACTGTATTACAAGAATGAAAACAAATGTTTAAAAGTGAACAAATTTTAGAATTTTTCCACTATTTCTTTCATCTGATGTTAAATCTTGATCACAATTGCCTTAGAATTAAAATAAAAAGTTAATTAAAAACATGCTTTAAATATAAACCTGTTTAATTGGAAAAATAAGCCAAAACTTCAAACATTGATCATCAGTGTTTTAAGAAAAATCGAAGTTTGGAATATTTCAGCCACTTTAAATTTAAGTTTCATTATAATTTATAAAACGTATTGCTGTGAATTATATTAAAGATTAATTAATATTAGACAAAAAAAAATTCTGCCAGCTAAATTAGTATAACTGCAAAGACTATTTTTTAAATTTTAAGATGGTGTAAAAATAATTTTTGTGTTATAATGTTTTGGAATTTATAGCAAAAAATAAATAAATAAAATAAAAGATCAGATTTGTGCTTAGTTTTTAAATAAATAATATTCTAATAAATTTTAAAAGAAACATCCAAAGCATACAATTTCATCCTCCAAAGTATATCTGTGCCAGTTTCAGCTAGGTTCTCTTGTAAAGTACTTCACACATGCATTTTTTGCCTTATTATTAGTATAATATATATTTGTTATTGGCTGTAGTTCATGTATTAAATAATAAAAATAACAATTAGCCAAATATATATTTCGGGCATAGTAAAAATTTTTTTATTCATAATTTCAATTTTTAGAATATGAATACTACATTTAAGTTGGGACTTGACTATGCAACCAAAATTCTATGATTTTTGCAATTTTTATTTACTAAACATGCGAAATTTTCCATCTGCGCCATTTATAAAATTGATTCACAATAAACGCAATTATATATAAAAGTGTATTATTGTTTTTTCAATTATGTTTACCCAAACAACTATTTTTTAAGGTAAGCAAACTTGTTCCTGCTGTATATTTGAATTAACCCTTTGCACTTGGATGGTGACTCTTACTCACCATTCAAGATGATGCATCATTTTGATGTTTTATTTATTTATTTTTGATTTTTAGAAATATTTGCTGAGTAATAAGAAGTTGCAAATTAATTAAACGGGAGAATTCAACTTAAAATATTTGTATATATTTATTTTTCAGAGCAATAAATAAGTTTTTATATCAGGTGAATAATTATGCATCAAATTACTCTTCCAAGTGCAAAGGGTTAATTTTATTATAATTTAATAATAAAATATATATTATAGATATATATCCTGCACATGTTTAGTTGTTTAAAAGTTGTTCTCAACTTTTGTTTCAGTGTTAGAATATTTTTCAGAATTTAAGTATATTTTTCTTTATTTTGACAGTGATTAATTTGATGATTTTTCAAAAAGCAATTAAGTTTTTTGATCTTATTTTTTTAAAAAAACTTATTTATTCCCATTATTTATTTCAGTTTGACAGAAGACGTACTTGCTTAGATTCTGATGAGGATTAAGGTTGTGTCTGACTTATTGATATGGCTGCTGCTCCCTCCCAATTGCATCACTTGTTAAATAATTGTACAATTGAATTCAAAGTCATCTTATTTGTGTCTGTGACAAATATGTGTTTGCTGTGCAGGTCTTAAAAGAAATTGCCACGCTCATTTGTATTCAAATCGAAACTAATGCTCTGTTAATGAAATCATCACAATTACAAAACTTAATATTGTCACTGTTTTTGTTTTTTTGTAACAATGATGTTTAAAACTTAATTAGTGAATAAACTATACATTTGTACAGTTTATGTAAAATAAACTTTTTTTTACTCTGAGCCCTGTTTCCTTCATTTTATTGCTCAAAACATTTTCTTTCTTGCAACGTTTTAAATTATCTTATTTCTTGTTTCTTTTGGACTATTTTTATTCCATTCTATTAGCATTTTCTTTTATTTTAGAAATATTTTTCTTTTTGCATCATTTTAAATTATTCCATTTCTAGTTCATTTTGGACTATTTGTGTTCCATTCTATCAGCATTTGCTTTCATTTTAGAAATAATTTCCTTTTTGCATCATTTTAAATTATTCCATTTCTAGTTCATTTTGGACTATTTCTGTTCCATTTTATCAGCATTTGCTTTCATTTTAGAAATATTTCCTTTTTGCATCATTTTAAATTATTCCATTCTTGTTCATTTTGGACTATTTCTGTTCCATTCTATTAGCATTTGTTTCTGTTTAAAAAAATGTTTATTTTTTTAAAACTTGTTACTTTATTTTTAATTTTAGTATTCTGATTTTGATTAAGTTTAATTGCTTTCTGTTTATTTTTCTAACATTAGTTCTTGCATTTTTATTTTGTTTCTCTTACTTAAAATATATAAGCAGTTAAAAATTAAATAAAGGTTACAGACAATACAAAGGTTATACAATTACTTAAATTATATGTATATTTAGCACAAATTGAAATTGATTGATGCATCTTGAAATACTGTGGCTTAAATTAATTTGCAATTTGAAGTATTTTTATAAATATTTGTTTTATAACAAACTTACAAGAAAGATTAAAAAGAAGAAACACATAGTTCAGCTAATTTTCTGGAAGATTTTATGAAAGCATTCAAATTAGTTTATTTACATTGCTGTGACCATAAAAGACAAGTATTATCTTATTACCAAATCATTAGCTCTAAAATCTGTGATATAGTACAACAAATTAATGAAATGTACAATTCTTCCTTATAAGGTGATATTTAAAAAAAAAATCTTTCATATATTAAATGAATGTTTTGATGATTTCAAGCTTTGCACTTTTTCTTAATTTCAAGACTGCCCTTAGCACTTTAGAGACCTTTAGACAGTAGAGGTTTGTAGCCTCCTTTCAACTTCCAAAGCCATATATACATATATTATTGATTTTAATTTCATTTTTATTTAAGCAATACTTATGTAATAGATATCATGGCAAACTGATCTAATAAATAATTTAATTACAAATCACTTTCAAGACAGTTGGTGTCAGTGCCTCTCATATAATATTTTAATTTTAAAAGTAATTTTAAACAAAACGTAAGAAAATTATAAAACTTTTAACCTAAATATTCTAATGCAAAGTTTGCCAAGCTGTTAATCAGTTAACTATGGAAATAATTGAACCTTATTGATCGATAAATAAATATGAAAACATTAAGAAGAAGAAGAGGAAAAAAAACCCTGTGAATAATTTTCTAAAATTTCAATAAATTCAAATGAATGCACTAAATTAGATTATTGTAGAAATGTAACAAAAAAAAAAAATCTTTGACTTTTAAACAGTGTCTTTAATTTGTCTATTTGATAATCCAACTTCTCATAACTTATAGATTTTATTATATCTGAGGAGTGTCTCTTGATTTCCATGGGGCTGCAATGTTTTGGTAATAAGATCTCAGTTTCAGTACTGGAAGGTCCTATGTTTGATACTCTATTCCAATAAAGAACCAAGCAGTTATGGTGCATGTTGAATCCAAATGTCCTCTTGTTTTTATGATGAGGGATTGACAGCTCGATTCTTCGTCATTGGCCCACTTTTCAAAATTACGAGGTCCATCCCTAAATAGCCCACGTTTTGCTTTAAAATGGGTCGTTAATGTAACTAAACTAATCCAAACCAAACCTGATTTCCAATATTAGTTAGTTTCCTATCTTTTCTATCTATCATTTCCCTTTATGCTTTTTCTCAGTGGCAGCAATATTTTCATCACTGATGCAATAATTGTGTGAAAACAAATCAGTGTTGCCATGGAGAAAGTGAATCTTCTGAATCATGTGAATTCCAAGCTTATGATAGCAAATGAGCATCTCATCCATATATTCTTTATTTTTTGGAAACATGCCTATTCTTAAAAATCCTAAACAAATACTTTAACTATTCTACAGAGACTTTTGATCTTCTGGTGAAATATCATGGAAATATTCATCTTTGAAAACAAAAATGCCCCCTCCCTTCAGTGTTGCAATTTAATGAAAGAAATATTGATGTTAAAAGTCTTCCTTTTCTTGTTGTGTCCTCTTTATGATGTTTTTTATTAGTTCAAGTTGATATATAGTGGGCAAATTAAAATCCTCGAAATAACATTTTTAAAAAAAGTTATTTTGTTGTATTTTAGCTCTCTGCAATCAACATTGTAATTCAACCATTTGATTTCTCACGTGTTTGGCGCTTGAAGTGAGATTTCAAATTACCCTTAGTTGTTAAGCCTTTACTGCACACACTACAAACATGTGGTTTCTCCCCCATATGTGTCAAATGATGCTTCTTTAAAGCTATAAGCTATCTTTTGTGAAAATCCACGATTGCAGATGCTACAATCAACATTGTAAAATAAAACTGCAGCTAATGATCCCTTTTTTCTGTTATTTTTTAGAAGAATAAAATTCGTATGAATTGGCTGCATCTATTCTATTTACAATTTTATTGTCATGCAATGCTGTTATATGCTGTTCTTTTTATTCTTATTGATTTGGCTTTTCATTTACCTTACCTCTTATTTGGTCTGTCATCAACAAAACTTGTGATGATGACAGACCCATTTTGGTATGCCCTATGCTGCTTTTATTTTTATCCTGATTTCTAAAATTTTGTATGGAAATGATAGATTTCATTTTAACTAATCGAAGAACAAAAATATTCTCTTCCTCTTAAACCAATAGCAGGAATCTATAAAAAGTATTAGATTGCAGAGCTGTTAGCACAACTCTTTTCGCTCATTTTAATTTTTTTCTGTAAAATATTCTGAAGGTGCTACAACCATTTCACTAAACTATGATACATACCATCCTTACAGAGATCAAAAATTCGACAATGGGCAAATGTACTATACACTTCTTTTCTGCAGCTCGAATCCCATTTGCAATACTAATGTACAATTGCAAAAGAGATTAATAAAACTTTGTCTTCCAAACTGTAGCTTAAACAATTCGTAAAATTCTGGTTTATATATATATATATGTAATGAAATGATATTTTAATTCTAATTTCAATTTAATTAATTTCCAAGATTTTATCTTAATTTTGGCCTTAGTAAAATATTCTCTTATTTCATAATCCAATTCCACTTTCGGTTTAATTAATTCCTTTGTAAAAATAATGCGCCATTAGTACTACGTATCAAATGAAGGTGATTCTTCCGTTGCCCTTATCAAAGGTCATCATATATATTTCATTTGCGCGTATCCAGAAATCTTATATTATATAAGACTAGTGATCATTTGTTCCGTTCCTTTTTGCCTTCTTTCTTACTTCTTTTGTGTTGCGGTGCACCTTCTTGTAATAAGTCATGCCTGTCTCCAGGAAGAGAATGAAACGAAATTAAAAAAATAGCTTTGTGCAATATACTTTTAAATTTATTAATATTTTGTTATTGTTGATTATTAAGGTTTGAATATAATATTTTTTACAAATATAATTCTTTTTTATACTTCTAATATAAAATGATAAATTCGATGTCTGTATTAATATTTGTATAATGTAAAGGCAAGGGAAACTGAGGTGTCACTTTCAACATACTTTTAAATTGAACTTACTCAGACACCACTGTAAGGTATGGATGTGTGTCGGTGGCCCTGATGCACTTCCATGGTTTGCGGTGGGGGGAAAATTGTAATGATATTTTAATTCGAATATCAATTTAATTAATTTCCATGATTTTATCTTAATTTAGCCCATAGTAACTTCATAGCAAAATATTCTCTTATTTCGTGATCCTATTCCATTTTCGGTTTAATTTATTCCTTTGTAAAAATAATGCGCCATCAGTACTACGTATCAAATGAAAGTGATTCTTCCGTTGCCCTTGTCAAAGGTCATCATATATATTCTTTTGGTACGGGGCCGGAAATCTTATATTATATAAGACTAGAGATCATTTGTTTCGTCCCTTTTTGCCATCTTTCTTACTTCAGCTTTTGCGTCGCCCTGCGCCTTCTTGTAATAAGTCATGCCTGTCTCCAAGAAGAGAATGAAACGAAATTAAAAATACTAAGTTTCATCAATGTCTTCGAACCTGCATTCTGCTTCAACCAAAATAATGTTACATTCTGTTTAATCGACAGGATAGTTTCCTGTGAAAAAGTTTTAAAAGAATTATTCCCCGGGGTGAGCGGATATTTGATGTTACGGTACGGCTCCTTGATTTGCCGTACTTCTGAAGATGGTTCCATGCTGGCTTTCCGTGACCTGACAGGTGACCTCCCGTGGCATAGCGTCTTCAGATCCGACAACGTCGCTTTAATTCTACGAATGATATGGCTTCCGTTTTTATTACCGTATCATCGCTACTCCGCCGTAATCTACGACCTCATCCGACGTTCCATCTCTCCGACGTGTTTGTGCTCTATTTCCCCCTTTGTTTGTGCTGCTTATTTTCAAGTAGTTCTAACCTGTGCCATGATTCATCAAAAAGTTATTAGTGTGAAAAAAAAAAGCCTCCATCAACTGACTCAACGGATGAAATTCAAAATTTATATTCCGCACTTTTGATTTGATGTTAAATTGCATTTTACTATTATAATATAATTGCAAATAATCTTTTTATATTATTATTCAAAATATCATGTGTTTTAATTTAAAATATTGAGTTTTTAATTTTTTTTTCAAATTTATTATTTAATAAATTATGCATACAAATCTTGTGAACGAAAAAACTAATATACCAAGATTCTTATATACTTCAGAATTAATGGCACATGATAGTTAGACTAAGGTAGTAAATAACACAGGGGAAATTATTACACCCCTGACAGTTATTAAGCTGCCCTCTATTATCACTGTGTCTAAATACTTGTTTTTACAAAATACAAATGTTTTTTTTTTTTTCTTCAGTTACTCAAGTATTTCTTATATTACATTCCCCCTTCCCGCAGAAATATTATAAGAGTATTTTGATTCGTGAATTTGTTGCGATCATTCACAAGTGTTTTGTTTGAAATCTTTAAATTTCGCATTTCTTACTTTTGGTTTTAAGTTTTTCATTTGATATTGTTGATTTTTGCAAGTATTAATTTCATATCCAAGTTTTTACCTGAAGTTTTGAATCTTGTGTTTTTATTTACAGTTTCAATACTTTATTTGAAATCATACCAATACTGATATTATATTTAATAATTTAATACTTTATTTTTAAATTAATAATTTTGTTGAGTCATATTTCCTATAATTTAAGAATAACATAGGCAAATATACCATAGACTGACTTCATTAAATTAATTTCATCAATTCTGTTTTTACATAAAAATGGTCAAAATAGCTTTGTGCAATATACTGTTAAATTTATTAATATTTTGTTATTGTTGATTATTAAAGTTTTGATATAATATTTTTTACAAATATAATTCTTTTTTATGCTTCTAATATAAAATGAAAAATTCGATGTCTGTATTAATATTTGTATAATGTAAAGGAAGGGAAACTTAGGTGTCACTTTCAACATACTTTTAAATTGAACATACTCAGACACCACTGTAAGGTATGGATGTGTGTCGAGGGCCCTGATGCACTTCCATGGTTTGCGGTGGGGGGAAAATTGTATTGATATTTTAATTCGAATTTCTATTTAATTAATTTCCAAGATTTTATCTTAATTTAGCCCATAGTAACTTCATAGTAAAATATTCTCTTATTTCGTGATCCTATTCCATTTTCGGTTTAATTTATTCCTTTGTAAAAATAATGCGCCATCAGTACTACGTATCAAATGAAAGTGATTCTTCCGTTGCCCTTGTCAAAGGCATCATATATATTCCATTTGCACGTGGCCGGAAATCTTATGTTATATAAGATTAGAGATCATTTGTTTCGTTCCTTTTTGCCTTCTTTCTTACTTCTGCTTTTGTGTCGTGCTGCGCCTTCCTGTAATAAGTCATGCCTGTCTCCAAGAAGAGAATAAAACGAAATTAAAAATACTAAGTCACATCAATGTCTTTGAACCTGCATTCTGCTTCAACCAAAATAATGTTACATTTTATTTAGTCGACAGGATAGTTTCCAGTCGACTAAATAATAGTCGACTGCTTGTTTTTCTAGTGATCCTTAAACAAGTGTTTAAATAATGTAAGTCACATTTTCTTTCTCAAAAATTTGCTTATTACAAATTTAAATATTTCTTTTTACTTATTTACCTATAAAAAATCAGGATAACTAGGACATTCTTCCAATCCAGGACGATGGGTCAAAAATCAAATGTTTTGGGTCATCTGGTAACTAAATTCACTTATTTAAAAAAAATAGCCTGAAAGTCGTTTGCTTTTAATTTATCAAGAAGAATTAGTTAAGACTACTGTAGTCGATCAGAAACTGGGAAAAAATTATTCTTAGCCTATTATTCTATTCTTCATAATAGAGCCAAACCCAGTTCTGCTAGATATGCAAAATTTGTATATACATTGCCGTCCTCAATGAAACAGAACTTTGAAGAAAAGTTCATCTTTTCGAGTGCCAATTTTCTTTAAGGCAAGTGTCGATAACTTGCCTTAAAGAAAAATTGGCAAATTGAATATGTGAATTGTGTCAGATCATCAATTTAAAATTTTTTGTAAAAAAAAAGCGAACCATATCCGCCTTTTTTCTTAATTCTACTAATGGTATAATTGAACTTGTTAAGATTTTTTAAGTGCATAAATCAATGATTTTTTTTTTAAATTTTGACACTCAATTTGAAATATACTAGATTCGAAAATGGGAGAAGATTTTATAACAGTATTTCTCAAACTGCTGTACATGCACTACAAACTGCACTTTACATTATTTCTGGTGATATAACTTTAGCATTAAGAATGTAAATGAATGCTTGAAATAAACATAAAATGGCACGGACTTTAATATTTTTCTTTAATCATTATTATTTAGATATGTATTTTATTTTCCTTTTATATCCCTTCACCTTAAATCTGCGCTTATGAGGACAGCCACAATAATCAAGCATTAATTGCGAAACTGAGGTAATTATTTTCTTGAAAATAAAGGTAGAAAAAAAAGTATTTAAAAAATTACTGTGCTAGATAATTTTTAGTTCAAAAAAGATATTATCTTTTAGATATTTAATGGTACAGAAGTCTCATAAATTAGTTTTAAAAAATTATTTAAATTTTGGCTCAAAAGAGATGATAGATTAAGCACATTTTAATTCAGAGGGGGTGGTCTCCCGAAGACTTTCTCGAACACTCTCTAATAAACTTGATACGTCAGAGAACGCCCTACAGAGGCGTTAAAATTTTAACTTTTGGCTAGAATTTAGTATCTTTACTGGATCTATTGTGTCATCCTTGGCGAGTTATTTGGAGGTTAATACTTGATATGCGGTTTATAGTATATGAAAATTGAATTTGTTTTAGACCAGTTTTTCTCAACCAATTGAAACAAAAATTTGGCACAAAACTACATTTGTAGTCACAAAATCCCATACCAAATTTGATACATTTAAGTAATTGCGTTTTTAAATTATCGCGTTTACTTGTTTCTGAATGTACAGACCGACAGACAGTCAACCCGTAGTTGGATTTGGGTTGAAATTTGAAAGGTGACTACACTATAGGTATTAAATCTATATACCGAATTTTATATATCTAGCTCTCATAGTTTTGTAATTTATATATTATCTTATTTTCGGACAGGCGGATTTCCTCTTAACAGATTTTATTCAAAATTTGATAGAAATTTGCAAATTTGTTCTAAGACCCTATACCAAATTTCAACCGTCTAGCTCAAATCATTTTTGAGTTATCTTTGCCACAGACAGACAGATGCACATTTTCCAAAAAAATGTGTTTTTTGAACTCAGGTAGTTCTAAAATTTGGATATTTCTCAAAATCTCGAGTTTGAATTTTTTGACGATTACTATACTTTCTCTATGCTACGAATACGTGAAAGTAAGAAAGGCTATTACATTTTTAATGGCTTCTTCCTGTTGTGAAATCGGGTTTTCAATCATGCTGTGAAATTTAAAATAATAAGTATAAAATATTGTTGCTATTTGAACCAGTTTTATGCTTGAAATAAAGGAAGCTAAAACTCGATATATCGAAACGAATTTCAACGAAATAGACTTAGTCATTGCATTAATTCTTATTAATAATATATGATAATATTTGCTATTAAGTATTAATGCTCATTATTTACTATACTAATAAAGTTTTATATAATATATTCATTTAAGAATATAATTAAAATGTTTTTTTTCATTGATTATAGATACTCTATTCAGGAATTAATATTTAATTGGAAATGGTAATTTTTATGGTGCATATATTTTTAATTTTTATTCACGTGGGACAAAATTTTAAAAATAGTCGAGATAGTTGGTGGGTAGAGTGAGTATTAATTATAAAGTGAGTGGGCGTTCATATTAAAGGGCTTCACTAAATAGCGCACCTGTTGTTTGCATAATAACCTCTATACGATCGAAAATAAAAGGCCAAAAAAGTTTTTATTCTAAATCAAACTCATTGTTGTAAAACTTTATATTCGTACTTATTATGTTATCACATCTTATATGAAAGGAAAAATAATAATTCATCAAATTTTTAAGTTCTTATCTCAGGTAATGCATGAATGGCTTCAGTCATTTTATGAGGTACTATTAATTTAATTTTAAAACTGACAATATAAAGAGAAAATAATAAAAATATTGGATTCAAGTTTATTAAACAAACCCCTACAAGAGAAAAAAAATTAATTTTTTTCAAAAACTGGAAGAATATTATTAATTACTGAATAATGGCTTGTTCAATGAAAAATTTAATTCCTTTGAAATTCATTTTAAGGCAAAAATGATTGAATTATAATTAGTCTACAGTTTGATAAAACCCACGTCGTTATCAATGAATTGGTTCTTTAAAAGATTAAATGAATTAAAATTTGTTGGAAACCTTAGTCTGCTTCCACCTGTCCTCAATGAAATTTTAAAAACCGTATTGTTTTTTTTTAATTATTGTAATTTAATTTTAATACAAGCAGTTTTTATGTAACACATATCACGATAAATTGAAATAAAAAAATATTAAATTGAAGGTGACTTCCAGAAAGTTGATTTCAATATTTTGAGTATATAAAAAAATGAAAGCAAAAGTTTCATGATTTAATTATAAATTTTTAAAAACAAAATTATAAAAAAATATAAAAATCTTTTTAACGCATTCTAAAAACTTACATACAAAATTTACTACGACTATTACTTTTGAGTCAGGCAGTCAACTACAAAAAACACTAATCTGCAAACGACTTTGAAAAAAATTTACGAATAGTGCTTTAAAATGTAAACAATATTTGATTTTAATATGATTGTGTTCAAGCACATGAGCAATAATCAAGCAAATGAAAGCATAAAATTAGATTATCTGAAAATACTTCAAAAAATCTCATTTCTTTCAAAGTTTTAAGTCCCTTGGTAATTATTTACTTAATTTATTTGATAAACCGAGCCTAGCTCTCATTTATTTAAAAAAAATCCATTGTACTTCAATTAAATACGCTATTGCATTTCATCATTAATTAAATGTTATCATTTCGATGTAAGGGGATACAAGCTAAAGCAAGATTTTCATTTAATATTTAAACAAAATGCAGTTATTTCTATAAATCAGGCTATTTGATTTTTTTTTCAGTTGTCCAAACAAGTAAAAAGTCTATAATAGTAATTTTTTGTAGACTACATTAAGCTTAGTTGTACATTTAATATAGTTTGGAATAAGAAGCTACATTTTATATTCCATATCATGCCACTTTAATGACGAATGTCTTTGGTTGTCGTTAGAGTACAGTTTTGATTGTTTGAAATATCTAATTTCTTAGAATAATTAACTAAAAATTATTAATAACTATTCCAGAATCATTATGTAAACGCGAACGGAATTTTAGTCATCATTTTTGTAAGTTTATTGTCTGTTTTCAAATACGGAAACTCTCTAACTTTTGAGAATGCGCCAATTAATTTGGATTTTAATAAAACAAGAGGAATGTTTTTACTAAGAAGTATAGAGATACATATATTTCCGAATTAAAGCAAAGTTGTAAAATTCATAAACAAAAAGATAATCAACAACGGAAAAGAAAATCTAACAAAAAAAAAATTAAAATGCCATTTTTCACTGCGTATCACCCATGTCTGCGGAGTAAAATCATCCAAAAGTGATAAGTATACAATTCTGAGACAGGTAGTAGTTTTATTTCTTCTCATAATTGTATTTGTAAGTCGTTTGATTGATGAAAATCTTATCAGATTTTCAGAGGAGAACTTTTGCTGATTTGAAGCGGGATATACTTTTGTTGAATAAAAATGTTTTAAATATAATTGTTATGCTGAGAATAATCAGGATTCTAACTTTCTAGTATCGAAGTGTCTTTGTTGTAATCTAGAATTCGGAGATCCATGCATTTGATATCTAATTTATTTTAATGTTATCATATACTGCCATCAATTAACAATCGTTTTCATACAGTGCAGTATTTAAATTTCAAGAATGGTGCCAAATTTATAAATTCCACTTTCATAGGTTTACGCACAGCTTCAAGAAAAGGACACGTGGACAAAAAAGACCAAAAGAAAAAATTACACTCATCTAACACAAATGCAGACCAGTTATCTTTAAAAATGATTTAGAAAGGTTTTTATTCTTTGCATCTTTACTGAGACAAATATTGTCTAGGAAAGAGAGTGCTCTTTTTGTGAACTTTTCTTTTCTTTTTCTTCTTGATTTCTAGCTCTTCCAAGCTGGGATGGTTGGTTTACAAAATTTCAATATCACAGCGTACTCCCAGCTGTGTTACAAGAAGACATTAATTAAGAATCTGAAAACAAGAATTCTGTATCATTTTTAACAAATTTCATAATTTTTAAAAAATAGAGATTTGGTTATATCGAAGTATTGTTTTACTTTTTGCGTATACAAAGCAATTGTATTCGTCAAAAAAATTGGAACTCAAGATTTTGACGCATCTTTACATTTCAAACCTTCCTTTTTGATATTTTGTTTATTTGCCAGCATAATAATTCAAAAACGCTTGGATATAAATAGGTAATATTAGGCGTATGATCTTAGCATCATATTTTGAGCGAAAACTTTGCACAAGGAAAATTATATATTCGTCTGTAAGTGAATACGATAAATGCAAATCTTAAAGAGTTAGATAGACAACATTTGACACACACTTTTAAAGACAGTAAACTCCCTAGTATCCAGCTTTAAGTAGCGGAAGGTCTGGCCGGATAACAAAAAAGCCGGATGGGCTGGAGTTCTATGAATTCATTTCTTGGCCCACCAATACCAAAGTTTTATCCAAAACTCCTGTTATAATACGTATTTTCTCACTTCTCATTGTGTACTAAACCCTCCATTTATCTCAATATGAACGCAGCCGACTCGGTGAATCATAGAAGCAGTTGCCGGTAACATGTCGAGTTAAAATAGAAGGCTCTGTACTGGTATTTATATATGTTTATAAACTGCACTGCACGTTTCAAAAATTTCTTTGAGAAAAAATAAGTTAAAGGATATAAACTGTTCACATTTTAACATAAATTCTGTAATGACCAACTTAAACGCAGGAAACATAAACAAAACATTAATTTAAATCGTAGGCCTAGTTCTTAAGAAAACTGGCTCAAACTGATTTTATTTGCTGATAAATAATTACACAGATATGAAAAGATAACCCTAAGATGAGAGTCAAAACTTACTTTTTAGGTTTTGAAAAGCTCTTTAATAGACAACAGACACCTTACCTTCCTCATTTAATTACGATGAAAGAAAACTAGGCCGGATAGTCGGGAACTGAATACGCGGGAGTGTATTGTATAAAGTATATATCTATATTAAAATTTTAAACTAAATCTGTCTAAAGGTTGACTATTTTTTGATCTGTACTTTCTCATGCATGGAAAAATGCTGATTCTAAAACGTTACGTTTATTTCAAATTGCGTTTATCTCAAAATCGTTGATACGTTTTTAAGATAAATGCAATTTGGTACGAGATCTTTTTACTAAAGTTATAGTTCTTTCTCAAATATTGACTTCAGTTAGTCGGAATAAAGGTATCCAAAATACATTTTCAGTTTTTTTTTTATATTACAAAACATAAACTCTTATGGAACTCTGAAAATAAAAATCTGAGCACTCATGGTGTTCAAGATTCATCTCAAGGCCCACAATTATTATGCAATAGGAGTTGGGGGGGGGTAACACTTTTTTTACACCAAATCTTTATTTGAGTGTATGTATGAAAGTTTCAGAGATATTATATCTGCTGGTTTAAGCGTATGCTTGGAATAAAAGAGCTTAAATCTTAAAGATTGACCGTTACATGAAGGAAATAATTAAAGAGTTATGTTCGGTGTAAGCAGAAGTTCGAAAGCTAAAGTTGGTAAACAATTTAAGTGCCAAAAAATAAATCAAACACCTCTTTCCATGTTAAAGGTACAATTAAGCAATACTTGCAAGGTGTTTTGTAAAATCGTTTGTGTAATCGTTTAAAAAGGAGGTATTCTCTAAGTAGTTCAAGAAAAGTGTGTAAAGGGGTCACTAAAGTGGACTGATCGAATAGTTTCTTGAAATTTCTCAACATTCTCGGTTTTGGCACTTAGAGTGTTTACCACTTCTTGTCCTCAATCGTTAGCGGTATTAATAGTGTTACAGCTTCACGCCGATAGATGGCGTATCTGTCGAGTACAAAGTTTCTGTTAATTCTTTTTTGTATCTGAAAGTAGAGTGGGTAAGAACGATTCTAGTACCTAGACGTGGCACCCGATTGTGAGAGGTGTCCTAATCTGTAATAGTCTACATGAAGTGGCACAAAAAACGTGTCCGAAAATAAAATGGTGTTCACCAGAAAGAAATGAGTAATTATTTGTAGAGAATTACAAGTATTGCAATATCGCTAATTTCTTGAACTACCTGCTATTTTATATTATATTACTATTTAATAAAAAAACATGTGAAAATTTTCTAGAAATCATCCGTTACATTATTGGGATGAAAAAAAATAATTTGCTGCAATGATGCTTATTCGCACGATAGTGGAAAATGAAATTTCAATGAGCCTCATATTTTTATATCTATATAAATATTATTACGTTCCAAAGTAATATTTTTTTGTTAGACTGTCTATGACATCTATTAAATTTGCATTGGTAGCATAGGAAGAAAGGCATCTTACTACTAAAGGTGCGTCATTTAAATTCAAAAATATCTAACGAATTTTTTTGGGGGGGAGGAGGAAATTAAGACTCTTTTTTATTTTCAAATTGATTTGATTTGAAATTTCAATTTATACAGGATGTCCCTTCAAGGTCACCTAAACTCTACACAGCCAGATTCATCGTTTGGAATACATAAAAATTGCCCTGTGAACTATATCTCTACGACCTGTAATTTTGGAGAAAAATGTTAAGAGTAATATATAACGTCCTATCCGATAAAGGTGGGAAAAAGCTTCATCGGAAACAAGGACATCGGCATTTGCATATGTTTACACAGGAAGATGTTTAAAGTATCTATCACGTATATAAGCATGCATGCGCGAGCTGTGGAATGACTGACTGGACACGTAGCAGCATGGTGTCCACAAAAGTGAACGCTGCAATTAAGTTACTTTCTGTAGTAGCTATATCCCAATAGACAAATTTTTTTTAGTTTCCCCATAGGGAGAAATCAAAAGATATCAGATCAGGAGATCATGGCAACCATAAAAATGACCCATGCTCCTTCAGCAGTCCTAGATATTCCATAATCAATCAATTATAGACAAAAGCTCTGAAATGCGTGGAGTCGATAATGTTGGAACCATAGGCCATGTATTGTCGCTAAGGATAGGCAGCAATATTTGATCTATAAAAGCTTATCTAAACCTACTTCTCGTTCTTCCACTATCTATAAGTAACTATCGGAAGTACAATCATGGAAGTAACTATAAGTACAATCATGGAGACTGTGCGTCGGATAGTTATTTCCATTATTTCTTAATTTGTCGTCCAACTTGTGGATGATCTTGGCATAGACGAATTGTGGATAGGGGGCAGCGCTATGAATAGTGATGGACATGCTCTCTAGCAATTTCTAAGGTATTATTATTATTCTGATCGAAAACAGAGTTTAGAAGGCAATATTCACGAAAAGTATACATTACCGCAGCGATTCTCAACCTGTGGGGCGCGCCCCCCTAGGGGTGCGCGTGCACACTAGAAGGGGAGGCGCGAGAATATCCAAGAGAAAATATTATTTAAAAAATTAATTAACTGACTGAAAGGAAAGCACACATACTCATAGAAAACAAAATACATTTAGACATATTTAATAACTTATTAAAGTAAAGCAACTTACTAAATCAAAACTTACTTAATCAAAACATACTAAATTAAAACAAATTTAATAATTATTAGTGACTTCCTGGGGCCTGTCTTGCCGAGCAAAGTTTTTCGAAGGAAGGCTTAATATTAGAAATAGCCACTCTCAGTTGTGCCGAGATCTATATTTTGTCTTCAAAGTAGCGACAGCAGAAAATCCAGTTCCACAAAGGCAGGATGTTGAAAATGGTAATAGAATGCGAAATGCCCCTGTTTTTAGCGCAATTAAAATCCTCTACTCCTGCCCAAAATTCAAATAGTGATTTATTACTAAACTGTCTTCTAGTTTCACCATTTGTCGTGAAGTCTATGAATTTTTCTTCCTCATCAATTGAGAGACCTTCAGAAGTCTTATGAAAGGGATCTTTAACTCACTCATAACTTGCTATCAATTTGTCGTCAGCAAGAAAATACTTTTTAAAATTCTTTGACAGCATAGCTAAATGATTTTCAACGTTTACAAAAACAACTTTTACATGTTCAGTCTTGTAAGTTTTAGTACAATCATCCCCATTTGCAAACATTGTTAGATTTCTTTGCTTTAAATTTCTGCTCCACAATTCCAATTTTCCACAAAAAGATTAACACTCGTATCCAACATATGTGTATTTGGTCCTTGGAGTTGAAGATTCAAGTTATTTAATTTCTCGAATATGTCGACCAGTTAGTTCAATTTCATCATAAATAAACCATCGCTAAAATTCTCGGCCTCCGGTTTGTTTTCTTCATCTAGGAAAATGTCGATTTCTTCTCTTAATTTATAAACACGTTGCAAAAATTTCCCACGTGATAACCATCTTGCTTCGCAATAAAATAGAAAAGCTGAATGAACTGAACCCATGTCTTTACAAATTTCGGAAAAGATTCTCGATTTCAGGGGGTCTCATTTTTATACAATTTACTACGCTTACAACTGTAGTTAACACAATATTCAGACAAGGACTCATTTCTTTCGAAGCCAAAGCTTCTCTGTGGATTATGCAATGTGCCCAGACGCACTGAGGCGATTTTTGTTTTACAAGTGCTTGTATACCTTGGAATCTTCCAGACATTGAACGAGCACCATCGGTACATATTCCGACGCAATTTTTCCATTCTATGTTTGCCTCGTTCGTAAAATCATTTAAAATAGCAAATATTGCGAAGGCCGTTGTTTTGAAATCTATTGGTTTACAGAAAAGTAGTTCTTCTACTTCTGACATATTATCACAAAACCGAGCATAGGAAATTAAATGAGCATCTTTATTAGTATCTGTTGCTTCATCAAGCTGTATTGAAAACAATTTGTCACGCAACTTCGAGAAAAGCTGACACTGTACATCTTCAGCTACTATATCACTAATTCGACGAGCAACAATATCATTGAAACAGGCACGGACTGCAATTGTTTTGAAAAATTATCTCCAAACATAGTTTCTACAATCTCAATTGCTGATGGCAAAATAAGCTCTTCACCAATGGTGTGAGGTATTTTACATCTGGCTTTATAAGATGCAATTAAAGCTTTTTTATTCACAGACAAAATTTCTTTTAAAATGATTTTTGCTTTTTATATGATTTTAATTTTAATTCGAAGAATTCTCTGGGTTTGTTGACGTATTCACTATGAAGCGTTTCCAAATGTCGTTTAAGTTTATTAGGTTTCATGCTGCCTTCGGCCAACATTTTTGAGCAAATGATACACAGGGACCTTTCTTCATTTACTTCAGTACTGGTACACCCAAAATTTAAGCATTCTTGAGAATATTTTCTTGACTTTATTTTCGGAACCACGCTCGTCTGTGTACTTGTTGATGCTTTACTGTCGTCTAATGCTCGCTTACTTCTGCTTAAAAATTTATCCATAAGTCTGCATAAATCTGCTGCCATAAATATTTAATATGGTGAATTGCAATTAACACGAAAACATATACAACATACACATTCACGATATATTCGATAGCTATAAAAGGATCGACTCGAATAAGACTGGCTGGAATTGAGACTTTCGTTATCAAACATTTTCCTTCTTCCTATGAGAAAACATCTGCGCATGCTCGAGACGGCATCTGTCGTGTGGATTTTCTTCCACAAACATAACTTATTTTTTTCTCTTTTGTTTAGTCATGCTTCTGTTTTATTTCTTTTATTATTCGAAAAAATGTATTCCCAGTTTCTAAATTTAGCTCACCCTGTTTAGGTTAACTTTCATTAACGAATTTTTCTACTTTCATATTCTTTTAACGTTATCTCCCTGTTTTGCTTTCATTTCTAATATAATATTTAAATTTTCCCCGCTTTCATTCGCTTCATCTGCTCACTGCCCGCTTTGCAAAGTGCCAGATGTGATTTCTCGCCAATGTTGTCTCGCTTTTACTCTTTTTTTGGCAATTAGTTAAAAATAATTTAAAAACAGAATACAAAATACTCAATATACATTATTGTTGTATACTTTGTATTGTAAGCGGGGGTGGGGGGGGGGTGAGATGAAAATTATAATTGCAAACTGGGCCACGAATACTGAAAGGTTGAGAAACGCTGCATTACCGCAATGTGAAGATTACCTACAGCTAAAAGATGCAGCCTTTTAAATACGATTCAAATAACGGATTGGTGTCATTCTAAGGCATAGGTTCCCAAAGTGGTCCAGGTGGACCCCCAGGGGTCCATAGGAGACCACATGGGGGTCCACGTAGATGCGAAAAGAAAACAGGGGTTCATAAGTTGTAAGTGGGGGTCCACAAAAAATTTTCTGGTTTTCATAATAAAGAACAAAAATTTTGGCTTGGATTTACCTATCAACGTAGATTTAAAAGAAAATCTGATCAAATATAAAGCGGACATTGCGTACTTAACAGATTTGTTCATAAAATTCAATGACGTTAACTTGCAGTTACAAGGGGACAGCCTTAATTTAATAAAAACAAAGGGTGTAATTTCGGCTTTTCGTGGTAAATTGAAATTAATGAAGCAAAATATTAGTCGGCGCGAATTCTCCCAGTTTCTGCACTTGTCACAGATAAAATGTCTTGATGAGGATATTCAGACATGCGCTCAACATTTAAATACCCTACATGATGACTTCAAAAATAGATTTGAAGATATTCTGACGATGGAAATACCACCATGGATCATAACCCCATTTGATGAAACGGAAGAAGCGAATGTGGTATTACAAGAGGAGCTACTTGAGCTCAGCACCAAAGAGGAACTGAAGGTGAAATTTAAAAAAGGCTATCAAACATTTTGGTTGCAGGCAGAAATCCCCGAAAAATATCCTGGTCTGTGGGAAATTGCGAGAAAATTTTTGATAGCGTTTCCCTCGTCATATCTTGTCGAAAGAAGTTTTAGTGCCGTTACCAACCTGTTAACAAAAAAAAAAAAAAAAAAAAAAAAAAGGAGCAGATTGAACATCACAGAACGGGGAGATTTGAGATTACTTCTTACAAAACTGAAGCCAAATATAGATAATTTGCAGTCAATTCATCAAGTACATCCGTATCATTAAAAGTAGGACTATTTTTTATTGTTGATTTACATTTCAGAGTTCATTGTTGCTTTTTTTGTCAATTGTTGATTGCTTGTAATAATAAAGGTTTATAATTTTGTATAACCACAAGTATTATTTTAATAAATAGGACACAAGAAAATGTGCTGCTTTTTTTTTCTTCTTAACACCCCCAATTTAGGGTGATATTTTTTAGGAGTTTTGGGAATACAGTAGAAATGTAGCAACAGGGGGTCTACCGAAAATAGTAAAACTTTGAAAGTGGTCCAAGAGAAAAAAAAGTTTGGGAACCTCTGTTCTAAGGCATCCATATGGTTGGATACTTTGAACATCTCCGTTTACAAACATATGCAAATACTTATGTTAATGGTTCCTATGGGTTTTTCCCCTACACCAGATATAATGTTATAATATTCTCTCACATTTTTCTCAAAAATATGGGTCGTAGTAGTATAGATCTTTTGACATTTTTATGTACTTCAAGCGACAATTTTAGCAGTACAGAGATTGACAAACTTAATAGGACATCTGTGTAACTAAAGAGAATAATAAATTTTGGGAAAAAATATTTTTAAAATTAAGTTACTACAGTTTCTTTTCTTACCCAAATGTGATTCTAGTATATTGATTCTACAATCCATTATAATTTTACTTATTCCTTCATGAGTAATGCCATTCTTCCAAAGAATGCTGGATTTTAAATTCAGTAGAGTTTCGCTAATTCGAATGTTTTTATTGCGAATTCATTGGTAATTCCAATTTTTTCTCTATATTCTTGAATATCCTTTTAGAATAATGTTAAAATGCACAATCTATTAATGCAAATATCATTTATAATTCGAATTTATTTTGGGTAGTTCGAAATACAAACTAAAAATTCTAAAAATTTTATTTTTATTTCTTAAGTGATATCATGCTTCATATACATCGTATCTGTTTTCTGCTATACGGCAATACGTACTCAATTAAAAAATAAAAAAAATCATTTAAAAATTTTTCAACAACTTGAACAAGTAACTTATTAATCAAAATCACTTATATAAATTATTAAATCGTTAAAACTGCTAAGTATTAATGCTTTATTCATTAAAACTACTTTTGTTTACTTATTTTAAATGCATCTTATTTAAACTGTTAAAGGTTATGACAAATTTCAGCATTTTTTTTGTTTAATAATTGCTTTTTCTTTCTCGCTGTTTTTATTTCTAAACCCAATTTCTCTGAATTCGAATAAATAGAATTTTTGTTGTCACTTCTTTAGCTTCGAATCTATCTAGTTCTACTGCATTTCATGTAAAAATATCGTTTGTGAGTGCCATACTTATTTTTTAATTGTGTTAAAATTTTTTTGGCTATTTTACTTAAATTAATTGGTGTTAATTTATTTAAAAACTATTTTGTTCAAGACATTTAACTCTTTTTTTTTTGTTATTTTGCATTCTGTTTAAAAGATCATGCCCCTGCGTGTTCAAATGTGTTCCAGTGAATTTCATATAA
Organism: Argiope bruennichi; assembly: GCF_947563725.1. Lineage (NCBI taxonomy): Eukaryota > Metazoa > Arthropoda > Arachnida > Araneae > Araneidae > Argiope > Argiope bruennichi. Next base: position 76,830,839 of record NC_079160.1, read on the forward strand.
AATTACCGTTTACAAGTACAATACATATTTTTAACAGTGTTTTATTTTTTTTCACAATTTTCTTTAATGAATTGTTGTTAATTTATTTTAAATTGTTTTTGTCCACATCATTTGACTCTTTTTGTTATTTTGCATTCTGCTTAAAAGAACGTGCTCCAAAATGTTCAAATGTGTTCTACTGCATTTCATATAAAAATACCGTTTACAAGTACAATACATATTTTTAACAGTGTTTTATTTTTTTTCACAATTTTCTTTAATGAATTGTTGTTAATTTATTTTAAATTTTTTTTGTCCACATCATTTGACTCTTTTTGTTATTTTGCATTCTGCTTAAAAGAACGTGCTCCAAAATGTTCAAATGTGTTCTACTGCATTTCATATAAAAATACCGCCTACAAGTACAATACATATTTTTAACAGTGTTTTATTTTTTTTCACAATTTTCTTTAATGAATTGTTGTTAATTTATTTTAAATTGTTTTTGTCCGCATCATTTGACTCTTTTTATTATTTTGCATTCTGCTTAAAAGAACGTGCTCCAAAATGTTCAAATGTGTTCTACTGCATTTTATATAAAAATACCGTTTACAAGTACAATACATATTTTTAACAGTGTTTTATTTTTTTTTTCACAATTTTCTTTAATGAATTGTTGTTAATTTATTTTAAATTGTTTTTGTCCACATCATTTGACTCTTTTTGTTATTTTGCATTCTGCTTAAAAGAACGTGCTCCAAAATGTTCAAATGTGTTTTACTGCATTTCATATAAAAATACCGTTTACAAGTACAATACATATTTTTAACAGTGTTTTATTTTTTTCACAATTTTCTTTAATGAATTGTTGTTAATTTATTTTAAATTTTTTTTGTCCACATCGTTTGACTCTTTTTGTTATTTTGCATTCTGCTTAAAAGAACGTGCTCCAAAATGTTCAAATGTGTTCTACTGCATTTCATATAAAAATACCGCCTACAAGTACAATACATATTTTTAACAGTGTTTTATTTTTTTTCACAATTTTCTTTAATGAATTGTTGATAATTTATTTTAAATTGTTTTTGTCCGCATCATTTGACTCTTTTTATTATTTTGCATTCTGCTTAAAAGAACGTGCTCCAAAATGTTCAAATGTGTTTTACTGCATTTCGTATAAAAATACCGTTTACAAGTACAATACATATTTTTAACAGTGTTTTATTTTTTTCACAATTTTCTTTAATGAATTGTTGTTAATTTATTTTAAATTTTTTTTTTGTCCACATCATTTGACTCTTTTTGTTATTTTGCATTCTGCTTAAACGAACGTGCTCCAAAATGTTCAAATGTGTTTTACTGCATTTCATATAAAAATACCGTTTACAAGTACAATACATATTTTTAACAGTGTTTTATTTTTTTCACAATTTTCTTTAATGAATTGTTGTTAATTTATTTTAAATTTTTTTTGTCCACATCGTTTGACTCTTTTTGTTATTTTGCATTCTGCTTAAAAAACGTGCTCCAAAATGTTCAAATGTGTTTTACTGCATTTCATATAAAAATACCGTTTACAAGTACAATACATATTTTTAACAGTGTTTTATTTTTTTCACAATTTTCTTTAATGAATTGTTGTTAATTTATTTTAAATTTTTTTTGTCCACATCGTTTGACTCTTTTTGTTATTTTGCATTCTGCTTAAAAGAACGTGCTCCAAAATGTTCAAATGTGTTCTACTGCATTTCATATAAAAATACCGTTTACAAGTGCAATACATATTTTAATAGTCTTTAATTTTTTTCCACAATTTTTATTTAATTAATAGTGCTAATTTATTTTAAAAAATTCGTCCTCATCATTTGATTCTTTTTTTCATTCTATTTAAAATGAAGTGCTCCTAGTATTCAGAATTCGGTTGGGCGAAAGACTCACTCAAATGAATAAAAAAACTGACTTCGTTTTTTTAAAAATCCACATGATCGCTATTATCGTCTGCTGTATGAATTCGTTCTCTAAAGATTAAATGAGACGTTAACATTTGACTTCTAACTCCCTCATAATTTGATGCAATAGATAAAAAAGAAGCTAAAAAAAACACCATTATTTTTCGAACTGTCACGGTAGGAAATGTCTGGAGCGCATCCAAATACCCATCTATCAGACGATTGCTTACAGTTTGCTCTGCCACGATGCACCAACGCTGGTTCTGTTCTAGCATCTCCGCTAAAGATAAATCGATTACATTTTACGGTCGCAAAAGTGGTAGACATTTTTCCTGCTTTTCATGTAAAAATGGTCTTGTGTTTTGACACCTCTGCTCGAATAAAACACGTGTCTAAGGTGAAGATCCAAGAAGCCTCTGTTACGTCAATGCGTGTGATGTTGCGCAGTGGCTGTCAAAAGCGAAGAATAGAAATCCCGGGGAGAATGTTTCTTTTACAGCGGGTTCCCAGAATTCCAAGCGTTCCGCTCCATTTGGCGAGGAAGCCTAGTTGGCGGATTTTGAAGAAATGGAGAAGAAATTTTCTCCATATTTCTTTATAAATGCGTTATTATTAGCTCGGGCTCATGGCAATAGCAATCAAAGGGAAAATATGATATTTTCTGTTTTATGACTTTAGTTAGTTCAAAGGTTCTTAAAAAACAAATAAATATGTATATATATATGTAATCTGTAATGATGTTTCTAATAACAATGTAATTCATCATCACAGAATAATTTTACTTTATAATTATATAATGAAACACTTGAAGGAAAAGCCTTATAATTGTCAGAAAAATCGATCCACGTGAGTTTTATGATGAATCTCTACTTTTCAGATCTTTCTCGTTTCAAAAGTATCATTCCTGGATTTATGTTGTTTGTTTTTGAAAATGGTAATTCAAAAATGCAAAGAATTAGATCAAAATTTTGCGTAGTTGTGATACGCTAGGCAAAATGCCCCTGTATTTAAGGAGCAGATTAGTTAGGAGTGCCTGAAAGTAATACATAGTCAAATGTGAAAGCTATGAAAATCTAAAAGTTAAAAAAAGATTAATGAAGGAAGTGTACTAAGAGCTCAGCATTAAAGCAATATCTTTCACGAAATAGAATTTATAGAAAAAATGTATTTGTCTAGTGCTTAAGTTAATAACAAATATTGTTGTCAGCTTGAGCTAGCGACAGACTATATATGCTTGTCTAAAGCTTTTGTTATTCTATTATCTCAGATCTTATTGTCATAGATTAACTAGCGACAATTATAGAAAAAAATCTCATGTTCATCTGCAGAATGATTAAGAAATGAAATATTTTAGAGATAAATATATAACGTTATCACACGTGCCATAACATTCATTACATTACATAACATAACATTAGCCATAGCCATTAAGTTTGGTTAGCATACATATAAAATATTAATAATTGCAGACCTCAGCTTATTTACCTTTGCTATTCATTTACGCTTAAGTTCATTCGCACACTGATTAATTTAAACATAAAAACAAACCTGTTTTAGTTAAATGGATATCAGGCTTGAAAATGGATATCAAAATTTCTCATTCGATAATGATGCAGCTTAAAAGGGTGGGTATATATTTTAATTCCATCCAACACTACAGATGGTAGTGGATGATTATATAAAAGATTGCATTTGTTTCATTTGAACCAGAATTTATGGAACTGAGGTTCATGCAATAAATTAAAGGATAATATAAATATTATCTTCTCTTAGCATTAGTAACTGTTAGTTTTCATAATAAGTTAATTTGAAATTATTTCATAGCTATTTCCTTCATTTTGAAAATGGAACTAATGCTATTATAAAAAATATAATAAGATATGAAATCAAAAAAAAAAAAAAATCCCATTAAAGTTTGAATCTTTTAATTCATACGTTAATCTGAGTTTTTAACATTTTTAATTAAAATCCCTTTATACAGAGGGATTATACAGGAATGTTGACAATAATTGGTACTCAAAAATAAAAAGAATAATCAAATCGTACGGGAGAAAACTTGACAACTTCTGAGCAAGATGAATGGTATGTTTGATTTACTTCAAAACTGTAGATATATGTCTTTTTGTTGCAAGTGGATGTAACTCAATAACAAAACGTATCACAATTATTAGATATCTACCTAGATTAGATATCTATCTCTATTACTATAATCATAAATAAAAAAATAATTGTAATAAAATAATCTAATCTATAATTATGTCTATCTATATGTACATTTTAACGTAAATGTGTATATATACATATTTTGTTCCAGTGCCATTTCCAAATGGCTGGCACGATTTTTATGAGATCTCGTACACTTCACTGGTCAAAAGTTCTTCATCTACCAATGAAATGCTAGTAAATTGTTGGAATGGTAATATCTAATTTGGAAAATAAAATTATAGTTTTACTGACTCGTATTATACCAGGAGGAGTGGATTTTAATGAGACAATATCACATACACAGTTATGAAAGTATAATTACCACCGCATAAAACTTCTGACTTTAGGTAAAGTCGGAGCATCTCGATGCTCAGATTTTTATTTTCAGTATTCCGAACATGAGAATTGTAGTGTAGTAAAGAAAATCCGAATATATATTTCGGAAGACTTATTTTTTCTACTGATTGAAATAAAGATTTTACACAGAAATACATTTGTAGTCACAAGATCATATACCTGATTAAATTTAAATAAGTCTTTGCGTTTTTTTTTAGTTGTCTCTTTTACATGCATTTGAAAGAGTAGAAGAAAAGACCGTCAACAACCCTTTATCAAATTTGGTTCACATTTGATTTGGATTATTTTAATACTCAAATCATTTACTTTTATTATTCATTTTACTTTTTTTTTATCACTCACTTTATTTATTTAATTTTTTTTAAGTTTATTTTTTCATTTTTTTAATCTAAATTTATCTTATTATTTAGTGTATTTTTTCTTTTAGCCTTATTACTTTTCAAAATTATTAATTATCTTCTGTTATATATGCATTTTTATTTCTTACTTTGTTTATGTATCTAGTTTATTTATTTCTTATTTTGTTTATGGGCTGCAGTGGCCTGGTGGTAAGGTCTCGGCTTGTGAGCCGTAAGTTTGCAGGTTCGAGATCCGATTCCACCGAAAAACCGTCTTGGAAGGGGTCTGTTGCACGTTAAATTCGTCAGGTTAAACATCCTTCCGCTGGTGTGGAGAGGGGGTGCCAGCTCAGGCGTCGTCATCGTTATCTGACCGCGGCTCAAAATTACGAGGTCCGTTCCAAAATAGGCCTAGGCCTAGTGTTGCTTTAGAAAGGGACGTTAATATGACTTAATTAAACTATTTTGTTTATGCTTACTGCATATGAATTTTCTATATATATTATGCCAGATTTGCAGATTCGAGGGGAGTGTCACGGAGTGCTTGAACTCAAGGTTTTTAACCTCCGGACATAATGGGTGAATAGAGTAATGACATGGCAAGGAGATTACTTAGTAAGTGGTGTATATTATTCCTTTATACTGAGAGATTTGTAATGAGGTGGCCGGTTATCTATTTTCCGAACAGCTTATGCCAACTAGTGGTCCCTTGAATGGATCTACTCTGTGGAGGCTAAATCTAAGCACCAAATTTCATTTATACAGCTCTTTATGTTTTGCAATTATCGTGTTCACATTTATTTGAGTACGGGACAGACTTCTTTTGAAAGAATTTCTTTCAAAATATTTTGTCGAAACCAACAAATTTGGTGTAAAGACTACATGCTACATGCACAGAAGTGTTCGATTAACTCTAACCCCTCAGATTAACGGGGAGTCCTTTAATTCATGTAATGCATGGACCAATCGGAGTGCAAAATGATTCACAAATTTCACTTCGTCAAACTAGAAATATGGTAAAGTTAAATCTCCTTTAATCCTTTGGACGATAACTAACGGTAAGATCCGTACAAGTGTTTATTTAAAACGACTATGGAAATTCTATTTAATTAAAATGTTTCATCTGTTTACACTATAATTGCTTAAATTTCATTTTGAACAATGGCTTCCACAATGTTCAACTAAATTTCTGCAATAACTCAGTTCCAACTCATTTCCTTCTAAGTTAGATTTTAGATAAGACCATCGAAAGACATTTTAGAAGTCTAAAAATTTAGCAAGATAATTTTAAATATGATTTTTTTAAATAAAAAAAGAAAACCGAAAAGCAAGTTAATAATATAGGAATAACATTTGAAATCCATTCCACTATAGAAGCATATGAAAGGATTTTTTTCATCTTTTATTTGACGAATCATCGCATTAGAATTTGAAAATTCTTCTCTCAATAAAAATATACTCCTTGTAACATCTATCTATTTCTAATAATAATGACGGAGATTATAAACATGTTGGCTCTTTACAGTTTGATTAAGAACTACCAGTTTTGGTACATATACCTTGGAGTGTAAGAACTGGCATCTAGGAACTATATTTTTGAAAATTTTGAAATTTTAATTAATTAAGAATTAAGGGACATTTTGAGTTTTTTATGATATCTTGTGCAAATAATACTGCTCAAAAATCTGTTTTGCACTGTTTTAAAATTCAACAAAATTATTTTCTTAATCATATTTGTAATTTGTCTGAATATATATATCGTGTAATTTTTTTATGAAGTTTGATTATTCTTTTTAAAGAAATTTGCAGAATTTCCAACAATATATTTCATTGTTGCATTTTAAATTCAAATTTTTTCATTGCCTCATCAATTATTTAGTCTTGTGATTTTTCTTCTATTGTTGAAAAAACTAAAGAAAGACTCTGTTTATTATTTCCGGCAAATTACATGAACAGTAAGAAAGTGAAGTTACAGTACAGCGAAAGGCGAAATGCACTTATAAGATAGATGACCAGAACAAATTAATGGCGTTTTGGGGATTTTGTACTTATCTACCCAATGACATGAAAATGGTATTTCTTTAAGAAAGATGATCATAATGTTTCTTTTAATTCACTTTTTATATACATTATTTAAAGTTAAATTTTATCAGTTTTAAGAAGTGCGTTATATTTCAACCCAATTATCATTATGTTGCCGCTGCCAATTAATAATCAAATTGCTAATTCTTATATCTAAGTTAAATTCTTAGACCTAGGTAAAACTTATGAAATAGGTCAACATTCCAGAGCCCCAACGGTCAAACGTAAAATTGTTAGACCTAGGTAAATCTTATAAGATTCACCTTCATAAGATTTGTACACCCAGCTAGGCCAAATGTACAAGATTCTACAATCCCAGGAAAAGCTAATAATAAACTCAGTTGAATTAACAGCCCAGAGCCCAAACGATCCATCTTATAAAATTCTTAGACCTAGGTAAAACTTATGAAATAGGTCAACATTCCAGAGCCCCAACGGTCAAACGTAAAATTGTTAGACCTAGGTAAATCTTATAAGATTCACCTTCATAAGATTTGTACACCCAGCTAGGCGAAATGTACAAGATTCTACAATCCCAGGAAAAGCTAATAATAAACTCAGTTGAATTAACAGTCCAGAGCCCAAACGATCCATCTTATAAAATTCTTAGACCTAGGTAAAACTTATGAAATTCTATTGGGTCAACAGTCCAGAGCCCTAATGGTCAGTTATATGTTGCTAAACAAAGTCGATTGCACCGAACATTAGCAAGACATTTATGTAAATCATTTTATTTCCTTCTTTTATTATTTTTTAAAAATGTTCTTTGTTATGTGAAATTATGATTTTATTCATTTATTTTTGCAGAATGGGTTTCAAAAACAGTTTTTTTCCTTTCATGTACTTGCTGTTTACAAGTATAGTTGCGTTTGGCAGCATCTGAATTATTGACAGGCGTTCACTTTATGTTTTTTTCTATTATTTTATTGTATTTTTCTATATATTTCTCATATCGTCTACTTTAATTTGTATGCTTTTAACAGACTATTTTTTTTATCAGATGTTTATATAATTTTACTTTCATATCTAATATTAGTACCATGTTAACTTTTAAAGTGGCTCAGCTTGTTGGACATTATTTTTGACAACTCGATGTAAAAAACTATAATCTTTTTTTTCTTCTATAAATGGGTACCAGTAAACAGATTTATAATCAGTCTTCCAGTGTTTCTCAACATTGTTTAAATAACTGTAAAGTCTGTAGAAAGAAAGAAATGAAGTGATGCTATTGCGATGTCAATTTATGAATTGTATTGATGTCAAAAGATCGTTGTAAAGTTATAGAAGAGTCATTTTATAAAACCTTTCTCTTCTTCTACCCCTAAGAAAGAAAAAGAATATGATTTTGAAGAAAAGAAAAAAAGATTATAAAAAATGAGATTCTGAAACAAATCTAACTTTGAGTGAGAGTGAATTGAATTGTTATAAAGTACACACCCGAATATCCGGCCTAATGTGGCTGAAGGACAGGCTACAAAACAAAAAAGCCTGACAAGCCGTAGTTCTAGGAACTCATTTCTTTGCCCACAAATACCAGACGATAAAGTTTCTATACGAAAATTTACTGTTATAATACATAATTTCGCACTTCTTATTGAGTACTAAGTCCTTTATCTCAAAGCACGTAGAATGTGAACGCGGCCTTGGCCCGGTGTATCATAGAAGCCGTTGCCGGTAACATGTCGAGTTAAAATAGAAGGCTCTGTACTGGTTCCCTATATATGTTTATGTATTGCACTGCACGCTTCAAGAATTTATTAGAGAAAAAATAAGTTAAAGGATATAAACTGCTTACATTTTAATATATATTCTGTAATCTTCATTGTGGTGCCCTTAAAATAACACTAAGTATACCCCAAGAATACTTTACAAATACTGTACGTTCTATGTAGTTATAATCAGGAACAACGGCAACAGTTGAGGTCCGTTACACACTGACGAAGCAATGAACAACGAGCAGAACGCAGCTCTTTTCCTGTCACTGTACTTTGTACACGACATGTAAGAAGATCGTAGCAGATGCCCGCTTCCAATGCCTTAACAATGTTGCCGATACAAGCATTGGTTTCCCCCATTTAATTACGATAAAAGAAAACAAGGCCGGATAGTATGGTAGCCGGATACTCGAGAGTGTAATGTAATAGAATTTCTCTTGGAAAATTATAGACATAAAATTTTTCTAAATATAGGTCATTTGATATAAGAATATAATACCAAATTAAACACCATTTTTATCATTTCGCCACAATTCAGAATAGCGACAATAATTATAAAGAGTTCCTTATTAAGTTATAATAATTGAAATTATATGTTAATCAAACAAATCAATTGCTCTCGAATAAGAGATGTCAATATTTGATTAGATACCCGGAAATAGATTTCGATGAATTTGTGGTTAATCGCTTGCTGTTAGCGTAATTATTGTAATTCCACAGAATCGAGCCATTTGTCCTGAAAGCTAATGGGCTGACTGAGAATTTCTGTGAATGGTACTATGAAAGCTCTCTTGAAAATCTGGGAATAATATTAATCCGGATTCTACTTAGAGAAAATTTCGAACGTTCCGGAATTAGAATCCACAGAATTTATAGGCATGAAGAAGAGGCTTTCCTGGGAAGTCGATCAATTATTTCGTAAAGACCAAAAAAACTGAAAGCAATTGTTATAAAAAAGGGATTATGGCATCCGATGAAAAGTTCTACAGTAATATGTTAAAAAGCTAAACCATTATAAATAGTTTAAGAAATATAGGAGAAAGGTTAAATGAATCTGCAATTTTGAACTGAAATAATTTTTGAGAGCTAAATGTTTATAGAAATGCACTAAACAATGGAACTCATCAAAGGATATTGTTAAGCGACACTTTTTTTTCTTAATATATATTTAAAATTGCCATATATAACCGAATGCCATATATTTGTTGTTCAAAATGTACATTTATGTTGTAAAAAATGTAGAAATATTTATACAGGAATGGTCATTTAGCATTAATAAAAGTGATTAAGCTTTTCTAGAGCCATTCAAACTCTTTAGTGAATGGATTTTATCCTTTTCTTGATATTTTGATATGATTCGGTCATATACAACCGAATGCCATATTTTTGTAGTTCAAAATGTACATTTATGTAGTAAAAAATGTAGAAATATTTCTACAGGAATGGTCATTTAGCATTAATAAAAGTGATTAAGCTTTTCTAGACCCTTTCAAATTCTTTAGTGAATGGATTTTATCCTTTTCTTGATATTTTGATATGATTCGGTCATATACAACCGAATGCCATATTTTTGTAGTTCAAAATGTACATTTATGTAGTAAAAAATGTAGAAATATTTCTACAGGAATGGTCATTTAGCATTAATAAAAGTGATTAATCTTTTCTAGAGCCATTTAAATTCTTTAGTGAATGGATTTTATCCTTTTCTTGATATTTTGATATGATTCGGTCATATACAACCGAATGCCATATTTTTGTAGTTCAAAATGTATATTTATGTAGTAAAAATGTAGAAATATTTCTACAGGAATGGTCATTTAGCATTAATAAAAGTGATTAAGCTTTTCTAGAGCCATTTAAATTCTTTAGTGAATGGATTTTATCCTTTTCTTGATATTTTGATATGATTCGGTCATATACAACCGAATGCCATATTTTTGTAGTTCAAAATGTATATTTATGTAGTAAAAAATGTAGAAATATTTATACAGGAATGGTCATTTAGCATTAATAAAAGTGATTAAGCTTTTCTAGAGCCATTCAAATTCTTTAGTGAATGGATTTTATCCTTTTCTTGATATTTTGATATGATTCGGTCATATACAACCGAATGCCATATCTTTGTAGTTCAAAATGTATATTTATGTAGTAAAAAATGTAGAAATATTTATACAGGAATGGTCATTTAGCATTAATAAAAGTGATTAAGCTTTTCTAGAGCCATTCAAATTCTTTAGTGAATGGATTTTATCCTTTTCTTGATATTTTGATATGATTTGGTCATATACAACCGAATGCCGTATTTTTGTAGTTCAAAATGTATATTTATGTAGTAAAAAATGTAGAAATATTTCTACAGGAATGATCATTCAGCATTAATAAAAATTGTCTAGCCTTTCTAGAGCATAGACTATTGTCTAGAGTTAGAGTCTTTGATGAATGGATTTTACACTTCCTGGTATGCGAATTATATACAAAGAAAAAGTATTGTAATAGTAAAAATGAAATAAAATAAAATTAATAAATAAAAATTTAAAAAAATTGTCATATAATTAATTCAAATTCGAAGTTTAAAGAATCTTTATATTTCAGACCACTCGGAATCTTAAAAGCCCATTTTTGTAATTATAACTGTAAACTGTATTAATTGTGTAACCATGGTTACACAATAATTAGATGAATCACAGAAACATTGCATACGTGATAAATACTTCAAACAATACTAACATTAAAAAAATATGTTAATATTAACGTAAAAAAAAATTGTCAATGGTTTCATCGCTCAAGAACGTATGCACTAAAATCTAACGGCTTATGATAGTTTAAAATATGCAACATTAATTTAAATCTTTCTAATACCTTTGAATGAACACCACCTAGCACCTAGTGATATTCATAATATTCTGCACATTTTAATGTCTTCTTATACGAAATATGCAAAGAAACCGAAAAATTGGGTTCCTGTATTTGAATGAATCTCCATAGAGTTCACAGAATGTAAAAAAAAATCTATCTATTTCTAATCACGATCATTTAATCCTATAGTGATAGTTAAGGAGGTATTTTTGCGATCTGATGTTAATAATTTAAATGAGAAAGTATTCTTTTAGATTATAAAGACTTAACATGCAATTAATTAAAAGGATAAAATTTAATATACAGACTTTGCACTATATATGTGGATCAGAGGTTCCCAAACGTTTTTTTCTCGTGGACCACTTTCAAAGTTTTACTATTTTCGGTAGACCCCCTGCTGCTACATTTCTACTGTATTCCCAAAACTCCTAAAAAATATCATCCTAAATTGGGGGCGTTAAGAAGAAAAAAAAAAGCAGCACATTTTCTTGTGTCCTATTTATTAAAATAATACTTGTGGTTATACAAAATTATAAACATTTATTATTACAAACAATCAACAGGTGACAAAAAACAAGACTCTAAACAAGCATCCCGGACTAGCGGGCGCACGGGCGGTTCTTTGCAAGTCTCGACATGTGGTGTACACTTGTACTATTATCTATTGTTCTATTTAATTCTGTGTTTGAACTGAGTCTCGAATATTTTTGTGTACCTACCTAGTGAATGATGCTACCTGCCTACTTTGATAGGTAAATCCAAGCTAAAATTTTTGTTCTTTATTATGAAAACCAGAAAATTTTTCGTGGGCCCCCACTTACAACTTGTGAACCCCTGTTTTCTTTTCACGTCTACGTGGACCCCCGTGTGGTCTCCTATGGACCCCTGGGGGTCCACCTGGACCACTTTGGGAACCTATGATGTAGATCTTTATCAATTTTTGACTAAACCCGTCAAAAGGAGGCCTGTTTCTTTATTTATCAATGTTTATATCAAATTTTGCATCCAAAAGGAATATTATTGAACGTGAAACGATTTAAAATACAAACTGGACTTGCTTCATTATATACGAAAACACATCAAATTTATCCTCGAGAGAAATTCTATTCAAAGTGAAGGGATTCAACTTACACTAAGCTCTCTTCACTATACACGGAACCTCAACATATATCAAATTTTGCACTCAAAAGAAATACTATTCAAAGAGAAAGGATTCAAAGTACATTCTAGGCTTTCTTCATTACATACGATAAGTGGCTTTTCGCATTGGTACATTTTAATTCTAAGCTCATTCTAAGTCTGAAATCATAGCATCTATTGGTAATCTATCAGAGTGGCATAGCAGCTACTGGTATCTCTAAGTGTGTACTAGAAACGATGGATTGCGGTGGTACATTGTTATTCTAAGCTGAATTAAATCTAAAAATCTTAAAAAATCTCTATATCTCTCAGGGTGGAATCTTTCCCCTATGTTTGCAAATCAGTGTATTGTAAATGTAAGTGTATTATCAGTGTATCAGTAAATAAGTTTTTACTATGAGCTCATTCCAAGCCTGCAATTTTAAAAACTGTTAGTACTTCTCTAGTGGCATCTTCTTCCTGTACATGAAAATTTGTATGCAGCTTTGGTGCATTTTAATTCTAGGCTCATTCTAAGCCTGAAATCTTAAATCTGTCAGTATCTCTCAGGTATCAGGTTAGTATCTCAGTAGGTGGTATGTGCGAAAAATGGTGTATGGTATTGCTATATTTTAATTCTAAGTTCATTATAACTCTGAAATTTTAGAACTGTCGGTATATCTGGAGGTAGCATTTTTTTTCTCTGTATATAAAAAGCGGTGTATTACGTTGACGTATTTTACTTCTAAGCTAAATCTAAGTCTGAAATCTTAAAAACAATTGATATCTCTTCTGACGACTTCTCAAGCATAGGAATGAGAAGCCGTAGGAGGAATAAGCTTGTTTCTCTCTGGAGGGTGCAGCAACGATGATGTTGTACTGTTGATCATATCGCCTATGGCAAGACTTATCTCCTACGAGAAAGATTAGTGCATGGATAGGTAACGGTAATTTTGTAATTGACTTTAATATCTGTTCACAGCATAATGATCATTCAGGTCCGTTGTAGAGCATCAAGGTTGGATGTTGGTAAAATCGTTATGAAATTTAAAGCAATGCTGTACGGTCATGCACACACATAGTACTTGTTGTGAATAGCTTATAAGCCAGTTAACAGCTACGCTACCCGAGCATTTGCTTTTGTATCGTGGTCATGTTACTGGGCTGCAAACCGCAAGGTCCCAGGTTCTATCCTCGCTCATCGCCGAACCGCCACATACTATTAAGTAATATTTGTTGCCACTGTGCGGTCATACCTGCTTTCATGAAGACCAAATTGTCAACTGTAGTAAACAAGATCGCATTGATTTTGATGTGGAATGTACTGGAAATAATTGTGTGGTGAAATGTGTAGTAAACTTTGATTCAATGTGTTGTGAAAATGTTACACAAATTATGCATGGGAATGTTTTTCCAAAAAAATATATTTTATTTATAATATTTTTTACAAAGATGCTAAATAAATACAATCGAAGTTATTAAAAATTATTATAATTATGTAATAAAAAACCCACTTCTTTCTACATTTGATTGAATAAATTTTCGATCATACAGAAAAAAATACCAATACTTTATGAAGTAAATTGTTGAAACTGTAGTGACATGAATAAGTAATTTAATAGGATGCGTACCCAGATTTTGAAATTCTTCAATTAATTTATATTTAGCACCCATTCTTCAATAAATTATAGGTTATAGCGAGGGACGGTACAGCCTGGTTGGTAGAGCGTTGGATTCGTGTCCCTTACGTTGCGTGTTCGAACTCTGCAGGCCGAAGATTCCCCGAGTGCGTGGTGGCTGATGCGCGTATAAATCTGACGCGGTCACAAAGTCCTCCATGTCGAGAGTAATACCACTAGGGGTACTGGATCAGGGGTGATCGTTCTCTGATTCAGGTCTAAATTAAAATCTGTGGATGAATGAATGAAATGTGTGAATGAAGTTTTCCCCGTAAAAAGGGTTGTGACGTGTGTGTAGCTAAGTCGTTCTCATGGCCCTAGATGGCGCTACTATGAAAAAACAAGAGACGCTCCCCCACCGGCTTAAAATCGTTGTCTTCGTAACAGCGGGCTTGTCCAATGCAAGTGTCATTAGAAACAACAACATAGCCTATAGCGGTTACATAACCCTGCTACTTTCTCTTTTGATACAACAGATGACGTTACTTTATTAACATTAAGGTATATTTCCCATGATCCTTCTTGAGGATCGTTATTAGATTGTATTCTAAGTGAGTGTCATCGTATTTTCGTGTTCGTGTTTGTTTTGTCTTGTGAAATGTGGAACATAGAAAATAATTAAATAACTGTTCCTGAAACTCGTCTATTATTTTCATCTATCTCATAATGAAGTTATAAAGAATCTTGTCCCTCTACAAACTGTTTTTAATAGTTTGACTTTTAGATATGCACGGATAGATACACAGAAAGACATGGATTGTTTTGGTTTAACATTGACGGATTTGGTTTAAATTCTGATATGGATCCACAATTCTAGATACAAAATATTCTGCCAAATTTCATTTCATTTCTTTGAAGAATTTTTAATTACCGTCTTCATATAGCTTTTTCACCATATAGGATGCTTCATATGCAGACAAAGAGTCTACGAACTGACAGCTTTAGTTTAAAATTTGATTCATAAATGCAACTCCGGTGTAAAACCAAAATAACAAATTTCATTCCTTTTAATTCCCTTGATTTTTTTCAATAATCATATTCACAGTGAGTTAGATAGAACGGGTGTTATTTCACTAATTTTTCTTGGGGGGGGGGGGAGAAGAATTCAAAAATGTCTAAAATGAGAAAATACATCAAAATCTTAAGTTGGGATTTTTTGACAATTACAGAATTATTTATGGATTCATTACGAGAAAAAGCTGAAGCTATTATACAAATCAAAATATTCAATTAAAATCGGTTAATGACAAAATTTTAAAATCAAGAAACAGTAATATTTTTGAAAAAATATCACTATACATTTGAATGCTCAATGAAAATATAAGATGTTTGAATTAAATTTAGGATAATTAATTCTTAAAAGGAAAGCGAATAAATGTAAGAGAAGTTTTCATCCTCTAAATTTTTTAAAATCTGAAACAGTTATACTCAAGAATATTCAAAAGAAATAATGGATATTATTGATAGAAATCTACAAAAAAATTTTATTGATTACTTTTGCTCCGGTTTATTTATTTTATTTAACTTATTGGCGCGAACTGTCAGTTTTCAAATTAAAAATCTCATAAATTATGAGAAAGAAAGTAGACGTTTTAGAAGTGATATGTAACGTAAAATGTCAAGGTTTAATTATTTATAATTTCGTAATTTATCAACTATTTTATTACTTTACTATTGGTTTTCATATCATTAGGTAATTGTTTTGGTCTTTGAGCCTAACCTATTGTTGTGAAAAGGTAGACTCATGTAAATTCAATGAAAGATTTTTTTCATATTATTTTTCCCATAATCTATAAGATCTAACATAATGCATGACTTTATCTCTCTCTCTCCTCCTCTCTCTCTATATATATAAAATAGTGAAGTTAAAGGGGTAAAAAAATGGAACATAGTGTTAAAATGTGATCAACTATGTGAGCTGTAATACACAATGCGATGCATTGGAATCTAATTTAAAAATAACAAAAGTTTGT
The DNA here is from genome assembly GCF_947563725.1 of Argiope bruennichi. Classification (NCBI taxonomy): domain Eukaryota; kingdom Metazoa; phylum Arthropoda; class Arachnida; order Araneae; family Araneidae; genus Argiope; species Argiope bruennichi. Next base: position 76,847,091 of record NC_079160.1, read on the forward strand.
GAGCATAACTTATAATTTATATTGAGAGTTAATTTGCTTGAAGGAAAAGATAAATAAAGATCTGAATTTTATTTTTTTTAATTTTTTTGTCTTTGCCCACTATATGAAAATAATTCCACTGAAATACTTTAAAGCAAAATATTCTTCAAAATTCTTTCCTAAAAGCGCGCGAAACTAAATTTATAACATGTTTTCAAACGTGCACATTTTAAATGCGTTTATTTGTAGGTATGTTTTCGTGGTTATAACTAAAAATAAATATGTTCCAAAATTATGGAAATTACATAAAACATAACACGATTGATGAAAACTAAACAGCAATTTTTAGATTTTAAAATGAAGCAAAAAATCGTCTGCTTATCTTATTAGTTTTCATTATCTTTTAAAAACATAAAAAAAAGCGAAATAATTAAAAGACAGGAGCAAATTGTCTGCGAAATACGTAATTTGAGACTTTAAAATGATTCTTTATTGGTGTTAATGTTGAATTGAATAACACCACAATCCTTTTTTTTTTTACATACTTTATTAGTGACATCCTTTAATGGAAATTTGAGAATGACGATGGAAGATTATTCCAAATTTTTTTTATTTTTGAGAAATATTTTTTAACAATCATGCAAAAATAGCTGTAAATGTACTACATGTTGAAAAAACTATTTAATTTGAAAATTTACTTCCCTTTAATGCATTTCAAAGACAGTAACGAACTGTGTCTGAATATATTGGCTTCCAAGAGATAAAAAATTTCCATTCACACCAATAATGCTATTGTTAAATTTTTTTAATAAAAAATAGATAAAATTTTCAAAAATACGTGAATTTTAAATCAAATTTTATTTTACAGAAATAAATTGCAATTTCTGTAATATAAAATTATAATTATTTTATATATTAATTACTTTATTTATATTTAAAAAAGCATATATAATATTTTTATTTATTTATTTTTGAATTCGGTGGAGTTTTAAATCACAGAAATTCATAAAAATTTGGAGGTCGATTTATTTTATTTTATTATTATTATTATTATTTTTGCAGTTATAATACATTTCCATTTTTTTCCTTTTTAAGGGTTAGTATACGACTGTTGTCTTCAAATTTTTTAATCTCATTACAATCCTGATTTTTTTAACATGATTTTTTAACGTAATCCTATACTTGTCTTCAAATGTATTTATAAGTTAGATTTCTGTTACATTACATAAGTAATGGTTGAAATGAAAATAAAGGAAAAAATGCAACTGAATTTTAAATTTGTATAATGTTATTTGATTTATCTACATAATAATGACATAATTTTTGTTACTGGCGTTTCCAATTCTTATATCACACACATTTCATACTCTGCATTAAGTTATTGCTAGAATTTGTGTTTTTAATATTGATAGGTTTCTATTTTTCAATCTGTAGCATACTTAAGGGCATCTCATGACATCCAGGGATTCGCGGAATTCTATTTCAAGACCACTGCTATGTGAAGAAATGAAAAAGTACTAGCAAACGAAACATTTAAATAATTTTTTTACTTCATTTTTCAAGAGATTAAAATCTTATAAAAATTTATTAAATGTTTTTTTTTTCTTAAAATTGTCTGGTATATTATAAAAAATAATTTATTTTACGACAAATATCCCAATTTAAAAATAAATCTGTTTCACATTTTTATATAATGAAAATACATTCTTTTTTTATTTATAGTTATTAAAATTTTCATTCTGACCATTTTTTTTTGCAGTAACTGTCAATTTACATGGTGTCATAGTTACATGGCAAATGTAATTATATTCGTCATGAGAATCCTTTGAGCATGCCATTGAATTGTTCTGTAAATTCGTTCCTTTTTGCTCTCCTTTTTTTGTGCGGAAACTATTTCAAATTAAATAAGTGCTTTGAATTTATTAATATCTAAATTATCAAGAGTTAAAGCTATTTATTATTGACTCAAAAATATAAAGAAAAATAGTATTAATTTCGGTCTTACATTTCAAAAAGTAGAAACTCATTTTATGCTACTGCACATTTGATGAGGAATTCTTCTAGATTTTTGTAAAAAAAAAGTATCAATTTCAGATTCTAATTCCTGGAAGGATTTTTAAATCGTTTTCTTATAACTGCATGAAACATTTAAACAATTTGGAAAGAGGAAAAGAGATGTAAATTAAAAAAAAATTTTTCATTATCATTAAAACTAAAATAAAAACAAATCTTTTTCTTTCAAATATCAAAAAAGGCAACTTTGAAAATACTTGAATATATATATGTAACAAATGGTATGAAGAGAAAGTCCTGACATTTTTTTTAATTTGTTAATCGAAGAAAAATGAGTTATCGTTTCCATCAAACGTGTCTTTAACTAATTAAATCAATAATTTAATTCCTAATAATATTGACTAAAAAAATTCAAAATAATTTTTTTTTGGAACTTTAATGCCTATCAATCGAAGTATAACTTGTTGAGAATACTTTAAATTCGGCAATTTTTAGATGCAGTTTCATCATAAAATTTACGTTACAAAGGCTATAAAATTATTATAATTATAAAAAAATATGGCAATAAAATCCATTACAAAAATAATTATGTATCAAATGCTTAATAGAATTTAACAACTTGAAGTTTAAACAACGATTAAAAATCCTCTAAAACCCTCTGTTAAAATTTAAAATTCCAAGAATCAGTAGAAGAATTGATTGAAACCTGTACTAAAAGATACGTACGAAATTCTAAATGATCTAGAAACCTCCGATCTGTTGTGTAACCAATCGAACGGATAGTGGCGAACTTGGCGATTTTTCCTTTCCCTTGGCGACATCCTCCGGAACATTTCATCGCCCAAGACGTTCTGATCGCAGTAACCCTGATCCGAGGTACCATCTTGCCCAGCTGATCGGAAGAGAATTCTCCTCATCTAAATCACGTCTCTCTAATTCTTCCACATTCTAGCATTCCATGAACAAAGCCGATTGATTCTAAAGACAATTTCTATCGTGAAATCATCGGTATATTCTATTCTGACTACAGAGAAGTAAGGAGTGCTAGCCAGTTGGTGTTAATAGTTCAGCGTGAATTGTCAACTGGTCACTTCTGCCTGGATATTTCACGGTATATCCCGGATGGTGTGGGATTTAGAGTATATTTCCTGCTCTGCGGCAGTGTGGTGATGCACACTGAGTGTGTTTTGAATAATGTGCAGTGTGTGACGCAATGAAAACATCTATAATGTAATCGAGTATGTGTAGGTACTGTTTTACTTCGTTACTGCAACCGGCGCAGTGCTTTGGAGCTATGGAGGTAAAAATTTGACAATGTGTTCGTAGTTACTTCATGTAAATTATGATCTGCAGTTTATTTCATATAGCCGGAGAGGAAGAAATTACCTAATATAGTTTCAGAAATGAACTGGAATATCATTTAATTATGAACTTTTCTGGCTGTTTGTTTTTTAGCCTATAACGTCAGTTTCAGATACTGTTATATCACATGTGATGAGATTCTATTAATTGTTTCGATACACCTATACTGAATTATTATTATCGAAAGTAATAAAGAGAACTTAAGTTTATCGAATAATATCATTAAAATTACATTTACTCTAGAATTATTACATCAATAATTCTGAAGTTTGAAATTAATTTATCATATCAAATCCTTTTTCAAAAACTAAAACTAACCCTATATATTACTATATAGAGGTGATAATTATTTGTTTGACTCAAAGTAAAGAAGTTAATGTTATTTTAATTAGCAGCAGCTAATAAAATTCATTAATTTGGAACATAAGAAAAAGAATCTTTAAACCAGAAACTTACTGCTTGTTATTACTTCGCAGAATACCAACAGCTAACTAGCTATAAGAAATAGAACATTATACTTATCATTCGCAAAAACAGTTATCAATATAACTGAATAATTCGATATACTTGATGAAATATTAGTAGAGCAATTTCAACAATCAACTTGGTTGTTCTTCACACACCTGCTAGATCATTCCAATAACCATAAGAACTTAGGACAAATTTGTAGAGATCAGCTCAAAGATTTAGAATCTTGGAAATTCTTATCTCTTAGAGAAACTATTACGATTCCTTTTAATATTTTATGGGAACTATGATATAAAGTCACACATTATCATCAGAAACAGCATTCGAGAAGACCGAACAATGGATCCATCGCCACCAGAAGAAAGGAACAACTCTGGCGTCAAGAGTCCAGTGACCCTCCAGATCTCAATGGCCACCAGCAGTCCAGACGACAGCATTCCCTCCACTCCTAGAGTGCCCTCTCCGAATTTCAGGACTTCTAACAATAGCCTGAATCTGGAAGACCCAAGACATCTCCTGGGAGTGTCCAACATGAGGAATCTGTCGGTGGACTCTTCATCATCGTCCGGCAGTGATCCGGCCACATCTGCAGGCATCTCTGGCAGTAGATCAAACTGTTGTTCCCCTTCCAGGTCCCCTGTGCCCCCCAGTAGTCCTCAAGGACCAAGATTCAAGCTGGTGTACGAAGGACTGGTGCATGTGTGTCGTCTGAACCATACCAGAACAGTCATCAGCAAGTTGTTGAGTTCCAGATTTCTGAGAAGATGGGAAGGTCATCATGTGATTTTGGATGACAACTTCATCACTTCGAGAAATGTGAGTATACAAAACAATTTTTTAAAATTTATTTAAATACAATATTTCCTCAAAAGCACAAAGATACTGAAGAGTACTGAATAATATTTATAATATTGTAAAATATTATAGAATACCGGTTATTATTTTATAATATTGGGCAATATTGTAAAATCTTATAGAATACCGGTTATTATTTTATAATATTGGGCAATATTGTAAAATATTATAGAATACCGGTTATTATTTTATAATATTGGGCAATATTGTGCAATATTATTGTTCTGCCTAAGTTTTGTAATATTTTGCTTTTATGTTTTGATGGGGAGAATTTTCTTCATATTAGTGTGATTTTATATCAAGTGATTATTTTTTTTAATATTCATGCTAAACATTGCTGTTTTGTAAACTTTTATAGCAAAATTTCTATAGTTAACAGGTTGTCGGCCGTGTGTAATTGAATTTTTTGAAATTTATATTCTTATGTTCAGAATTTTACTGTTTATGAGGTAATTAGTTAGCACCTTTGTCATTTCCTTAGAGAAACGCATCATATAATTATATATTTGTTAAATCTACATCTACTCTATGTTAAGGGAGATACTATTACAAAATGAAAACGAATCATTTACACTGAAATTTCAGACCCAGCACAGACTGCGAAACATTATCGATTCTTATTAAAGAAAACTACATATAAAGTTCTTGATATCCTTTTTAGAAATTATCCTTTTTAGTATCTAAGAGATGAAGATTTTAGAGATAATTTTTTCAATAGTGGATATCTGACGGTTTTTATTATGACCTTACTGTCTACCTGTTAGGCCTTATTTAGAGCATCTGTTAATAGGCACATTTCTGGTTCATATCTAATATTTAAATTATGAATTAAAAAGTGTTGACTATATCAGTTTTTTTATGACCTTACTGTCTACCTTTTAGGCCTTATTTAGAGCATCTGTTAATGGGCATATTTCTGGCTCATATCTAATATTTAAATTATGAATTAAAAAGTGTTGCCTATATCAGTTTTTTTATGACCTTACTGTCTACCTTTTAGGCCTTATTTAGAGCATCTGTTAATGGGCATATTTCTGGCTCATATCTAATATTTAAATTATGAATAAAAATGTGTTGCCTATATCAGTTTTTTTATGACCTTACAGTCTACCTGTTAGGCCTTATTTAGAGCATCTGTTAAGAGGCATATTTCTGGCTCATATCTAATATTTAAATTATGAATAAAAATGTGTTGCCTATATCAGTTTTTTTATGACCTTACAGTCTACCTGTTAGGCCTTATTTAGAGCATCTGTTAAGAGGCATATTTCTGGCTCATATCTAATATTTAAATTATGAATAAAAATGTGTTGCCTATATCAGTTTTTTTATGACCTTACTGTCTACCTGTTTGGCCTTATTTAGAGCATCTGTTAATAAGTATATTTCTGGCTCATATCTAATATTTAAATTATGAATTAAAAAGTGTTGCCTATATCAGCTTTTTTATGACCTTACTGTCTACCTGTTAGGCCTTATTTAGAGCATATGTTAATAGGCATATTTCTGGCTCATATCTAATATTTAAATTATGAATTAAAAAGTTTTGCCTATATCAAAATGTGTTATTTACCATTTTAATTTTTCCACCTGTTAGAATTCATATTTCTGATTCAAATCTAATATTTGAATGAGTAATAAAATTGAAAAATATATTATCTACATCAATATGTGTTATTTATAATTTTCACTTATTAACAGTTAACTTGCATATACCTGGATAACCTAATATTTAAACAGCGAAGTGAATGATGTTGTCTATATCAGTTTATTATTCTGAAGAATTTTTATCAGAGTGCAATATGGGCGCAACACATAGCATCATATCTTCATTCTATGCATATCTATATCACATTTTTCAATTTGGTAATTTTCTCAAGATTTCTTAAATATGGATTTCTTATAAATTCTTAAATATAATTCTTCCAAGATTATCATTAAATTGTAGTGCTCTGTAATTAAAAGCAAATAAAATATCATTCATGTGAAGGATGTCAATTCCAAATCCATGGAATGTAACTATCGCTTTGCATTTCATTTGAATCATTGAAGTTATACGCTTTTTTGCATGCATCAAGTTATTGCTGATAAAACCAAACCATTATTTTTGTGGTTATTTTAATTTGTATTGCTTCATTAGAATTTTAAGTGTAATTAATCTCTCGAACTGTCTACCTGTTACAATATCTGCAAACTTGGAAAATACATATGGTACGAATATTTCGTGGAAGAAACTGATATATAGGGCAGAAAATTACATAACTGTCACATAACTATCAGCGTAACCACACAAATTGTGTAGTGATTATCTATGTTTAATTAGCTAATGTGTTAATTACTTAAGTAATACATTACTCACTATGTTGTTTAGTTATTAGCGCGAAATGTATAAGTAACAGACATTTCATTATCTTGTATATACAAAACTTTCATTTCATAAATAATGTAGTCAATTCAGCATAGTATACTTTTGATTTTGAAAACTATCAGTAAAATAAAAGTAATTAATTAAATAAAATATTTAATTTTTAATACTGAATTAAAACTTATGCATTTATTTCTACGTACATACTTATAACTACATATACTTATACATTACACCAATAGTAATATTTTAGTAAGAATAGAATGGAATTATATAAAAGGAAAACAAAATTAATATAGCTTTATTTTATTCGATACAGTTATTTGAGTTTTTTCTTATTAACTTAAATTTGAATCTTAGTATAATATTTTGTGGAAGATATTGTTGAGTAAGTTTCCTAGAGCCATTGTGAATATGAAGAGTCCAATTGTTAATTCCATTATTTCCGTGGGTTGGAAGTCAATCGGTTTTCTGCTGCATCCTCAATTTTTGTTGGCTAATGCGTATTTAGTTTGCAATTACAGGTTTGAATCATATCACATTATTTTCGTTGCTTTTTAAAAATATTTTCACATATCTAGGTATCACAAAATGTTTCTCAATAAATTATTCAATATTTAGTAATATTACAATTCTTTTTTAGTATAAAACAAGATTGTACAATATATATGTGCTGTTGGAGTATTTGTAGAAGTTGCTTTCCCGCGCCATCTTTGCACATCGACAATATGTTTGATTTTAAAATCTCTATTTCAAATAATTATATTATTGATTTTTAAATCTGTATTTCTGATAGTTTCTTTTTTTTTGGGGGGGGGGGGTTAAATCTGTATTTCAGATAGTTCCATTTGGGATCTTTAACTCTATATTTGACATAGTTTTATTTTTGTGTCTTAAATTTGTATTTGAGACAGTTTAATTTTTGATTTTTAAATCAATATTTGAACCATTTTGGGGTTTTAAATTTGTATTTGAACTAGGTAGTAGATAGCAGGTATAAAATTTCTATTTAAGATTAGTTTGATCTTTAAATTTGTATTTCAGATAGTTTAATTTTTGATTTTTAAATCTTTATTTCAGATAGTTTAATTTTTTTAAATTTTAAATCTGTATTTCAGATAATTCCAGTTTTAACCTTTAAATTTGCATTTCAGATAGTTTCATTCTTTATTTTTAAATTTGCGTTTCAGATAGTTTAATTCTTTATTTTTAAATTTGCATTTCAGATAATTTAATTCTTTATTTTTAAATTTGCATTTCAGATAATTTCCTTTTTTAAATTTTAAATCTGCACTTCAGATAGTTCCATTTTTGATTTTTAAATCTATATTTTGGATAGCTTTTTATTTTTGGGTTCGAAATTTGTATTTGATATAGTTTCATTTTTGAGTTTGAAATTTTTATTTGAGATAGTTTTATTTTTAATCTTTAAATTTGTATTTCAGACAGTTATGTTTTTTATTTTTAAATTTATATTTCAACTAATTCCAATTTTGATTTTTAACTCTGCATTTCAGATAGTTTCACTTTTTTATTTTTAAATCTGCACTTAAGATATTTTATTTTTGATCTTTAAATATATATTTTGGATAGTTTTATTTTGAGTTTGAAATTTGTATTTAAGATAAGTTTCATTTTTTATTTTTTAATTTGTATTTCAGATCATTCTGTTTTTTTATTTTTAAATCTGCATTTCAGATAGTTTCATTATTTTCTTTTTATTTTTATATCCGCACTTCAGATAGTTTCATTTTTGATTTTTGGATCTGCATTTCAGCTGGTTACATTTCTGATTTTTAAATCTGTATTTAAAATGGTTTCATTTTTGTGTTTTAAATTTATATTTGAGATAGTTTCAGTTTTGATCTTTAAATTAGTATTTCGAATAGTTATATTTTTTTATTTTTAAACTTATATTTCATATAGTTTAATTTTTGATTTCTAAATATATCTGTCAGATAGTTTCATTTCTGATTTTTAAACCTATATTTCAGATAGTTTCTTTTTTGATTTTTCAATCTGTATTTCACAGTTAGGAACAATTAATTTAAAAGGAACAATCCCTTCGACATATGGAATATGTCGAATATATATGTTTGTGTTTAATGATGAATGTCCAAAATAAAAATTGACATCTAATCAGGACTGTAAATCCATGGTTCAAGGAATTAAATAGTTTTTACATTATTAGGAATTTCGAATAAATATATTTGGATTTAACGGTGATTATTGGAAATGTAAAAAAAATGTTTAATAGTATACAGGAATTAAAAAATTGAGTTCCAATTAAATGAATTTAATAAACTCATTCCAGCAATAACGGAAAATTAATTAATATTAATACAGACAACAATACTTTATTGTTTTTTTTCCACTCGCCAAAGACTTTTTTTTTGGACTTTGGAACAAAGGAAATAAATTTTATTAGATTTTTAATAAAAATATTAAACGTTTCAGATTTCAACACAAAGCATCTAGATGTGCAATTGTTTTAGACCTCTGAAATCTCGGGTATTAAGCTGGGTAAACAACTTTATGCCTTATTTATGTTATATACATTTGCATTCTTAGAAAGTAAGAAGAATGTGAAAAATCTGAGAATCTCTAAAATAAATAACAGAAATTGTTATGCCCTTAAGCAGAGATTTTTTTCATACATAACTTTAGAAGCTTTAGCGAGTAAATTATACACCAGTTATTTATGTTTGCTTTCTTAGAAATTTAAAAAAGAGTGGGAATAACCTATTTAAATACAGATAAAATGATAAAATAAAATTTAAAAACTGACTTTGAAAAGACGCCTTTTTCTGTACACTACAAAGTAGAATATAATTATTTTTAATCAAATTTATGGTGGTTTAAGCAAAAGCATACATGCTTTTGCGCGCTGATGAAAAAACTTTTGAGAAATTTCGAATTTTTGTCACCTTTGTAAAATATTTCATATTTCAATGAATATTTTAAATTTTCTCTTTTTATGTTATTTATTGGGATTAAATTTTTTTTCTTGCATTGTTTTCATTGCTTCACGCTTTTACTATTTTATTCTGACATAACTTTTTTATTAAAAATATTCAAAATATTATTTAAACCCTAATAAAGTTGTATTCTCCAAAAATTTATTTTTTATTATTTTTCACTCATTAGCAATTTTTTATTGCAGATTTCATTATTATAAATATTATGGAATGTTGTGACGATTTTTATCTTAAATTCACTACTAGATGGCGTGCGTCATATGGAATCAAAATTTATTTTTTAACTTATAGTTAATTTTTGCAAATATTAAAATATTGTGTTGTTACTGAAAAAAATCTCTAAGAAATTTCAGAATTTTAATATGGAGTATTAAATGGATAATGAATATGGAATATTGAATGGATATTTAGTATTAATTGGATAAACAAGTGATTACAAAATACCATTTTTACAAGCCTGGTACAGGTTAAAATAAATGATAGTCTGTTTAAAGTTTAGTGAGAGAGTAGAAATAAATATTTCGACAATCGCGAATATATCAAAAGAAAATTATTAAAATCTGTGCAAATTCAATTTTCAGTTAAATCAAAAAGTTTGGAAGATATTATTTTAACCCTTTCTAGGGCCGTGAGTAGTATGCTTCTCACCAAATTTATCAATTTTTGTATGAATTCATGTAGGTTGACATAAGTTGTCAACAAAAAGTTTTTTAGAAAGACAGAAACTTAGATGATTTAGTTCTTTATTTTACACAAAATGATGTGCCTTGATTTGATACTTAATTATTAATTAACCAAATTAATTAATTAATCAAATTAAATTTATCTAATAAGCTAAATGAATCCCTTTTCTTATTCTAATTTCAAGCCTAAAAATATTTTAACATAATATGACTAGAAAAAAAATAGTCCTTTAAAGGGTTAAAGAAAATGAATTTTGTTATATTCATTTGATCCGCTTTAAATTATAAATATTATTTATTATCAGGTCGTTAACACTCTTCACAAGGGTCATGCGACTAAATGCAAAATGTTTTTAACAAAACATTTAAATATAAAAGAATTTCTGTAATAATGCTATGTAATATTCATAAAAATAAGGATGCAATGTAGAATGACTAGTTAGCAGGTGTAACGTAAGAAACGAGGCAAAGCAGTCGAGTGTATTGTAACTAGTAAGGAGACGGACGTTAATTAGCAATTGAAGAATAGCTCTCATAAGAAGTATTCTGTTCATCATCTATTCATGAACACATTCATAAGAGCTATTCTATTCATCATCTATTCATGAACATATTCACAAGAATTATTCTATTCATCATTTATTCATAAGAACTATTCTATTAATAGAATCAAGCAATTGAAGATGTGCTAATAAGGAGAGATTGGGAGGGGGGGTGATGTGTCACACTCGACACTATGTATCTTTTACACTTGTTATTTTATTGCAACTCTCTTTCATACTTTTCTACCTCTCATCAAATGCGCTTGTCGATCTAAGATCAAAGTTTAACCACCAACTCGTCAGACACAGTAAATTTATGGATAGAGAAATTTCTTTCTCTTCTATCTAAAACAATAGTAGAGAAATATTTTCCATCTTCTCTCTAAAATAAAAAAAGAAAAGAAAAAGGAATAAATTGAAAATAAAAGATTCCCTATTTATAATAGAATTTTATTTATCTGATGAAAAGAATATCAGGGTGGAATTATATGAAATAGAAATGGGGGAGGGATAAATTTTTAAAGGAAAATGTTTCTAAAAAGCAGTATCTCCTGTTATTTCTATATTTCAAGTTATATCGAGAATATTGATAGGCAACTAAAATCGTCTGCATTGTATCATTAAAATAAATTCAAAATAATAATAAAATAGTTTTCAAAGGCTAAGTAATTAGGTTGTACTTTAAAAAAAGATTTGTTTGTAAGCTGTTTCCATAAGATGTTTTCTAGCTGCAGTATCAAGCTATCTCATAAAATTCATCACGTCTGTATTTGAGAGTCCCACTTCAAGAATATTTTAATGACCTTTCCCTTCACTATGCCCAGTTCATCGTTTCCAAGTTGGACTGTTTCATGCCCAATCATTTTATACCATTCACCATTTCTCATCTGTTCATGAACATATTCATAAGAACTATTCTATTCATGAAGACATTCACTATTCATCATCTATTTATGAACAAATTCATAAGAGCTATTCTACTCATCGTCTATTCATGAACATATTCATAAAAACTATTCTATTCATGAACACATTTATAAGAGCTATTCTATTCATCATCTATTCATGAACATATTCATAAGAGCTATTCTATTCATGAACACATTCATAAGAGCTATTCTATTCATGAAGACATTCATAAGAGCTATTCTATTCATCATCTATTTATGTACAAATTCATAAGAGCTATTCTATTCATCATCTATTCATGAACATATTCATAAGAATTATTCTATTCATCATTTATTCATGAAAATATTCATAAGAACTTTTCTATTTATCATCTATTCAAGAATATAGAGAAATTCATTGTCACAGGGATCTAATTAAGAGTCGGCTGGTAGCACTCATAATGTGGCAACGTAACGGTTGATCATAAGTAACGAAATTAAAATCCACGTGACATGAATGTAGTAACTAAATGAACTTTAGGATTTAAAATAAATTCAGATTATTGTGTGTTTTTTTTATTGTTAGCGAAATTCGCTGAAAGAAGCAATTGAAAAAATTACGTGAGCGATTTTATAGTTTTCCAAAGATAAGTTAAGATATCTTTATAAATTATAACATATTTGAATAAAAAAATCATATATTAAATAATGAGTTTATTTATATTATAACCAGCCACCTTTGGCGATAAGCTGGTTTGCCAAGTGGTGGTTTAAATTTCAATTAAGTATTTTATATAATTTAGTCTTAATGACTTCCTCAATAAAATGTTTTTAAGTTTCAAATTTTGATAATTCCATAATATTGTAGAAGACTTACACTGTTCTTTTCATTTGTATTATGAATCTCCTTAGTTCCTATCATCACTTTTTAAATTTTAATTTTAATGAAACGAAAGATGAATCCACTTTAACTAATATAAAAGCCTTTTTATTGAAACCAAGCATTTTTTTTAAAAATAGAGTTCAGAAAATAAAATCGTTTGGCATTGAAGTTTTATGTATGCCACATAATACTTTTTTTAAAAATATATGCAATATTTCGGACGATTATTCAATATAAATTTCTCTGATTCAAAATAAAATTAAGTCTACTGCGATTAGAAAATAAATATTAAGAGATTAGAATGGTAATATAATTTCTATACCCAACTATATTACAGGAAACAGAAGAAATATTTATAAATGAAAGCAGTATAATTTTTATTTATTTTTCGTTTAGAAGTTTAATTTAATTTTTAAATAAAATTAAGTTTACTGCAATAAGAAAGTAAATATCAAGTGTTTAGAACGAAAATATAATTTCTATACCAAACTATATAACAACAAAAAACAGCAATAATTATAAATTAACGTAGTATAATTTTTTTCTCCTTCAGTGGTTACATGTGAAGTTAAACTTGAATTATAAGTATAAACAAATTTCACAAGCTATGAAAACACAGTTTAAACCAATAGCTATTTATTACCAAAAAAAAGTCATATCTTCATACTTTAATCTTCTACAATGGCAGGAAAAAAACCCAAGTTGAAATATTTATATCAGCAATAAATACAATTTTTTTTTATAACAGTGAAATAAATATATTATTCGTAAAATGCACTTAAATTATTTTTAAATTAATTAAAAATTGATTTTAAAAATTTGAACTACTATTGAATTGAATCAGTGGGGAAAAAAACCAATCTTCTGAATTTTAAAATGATATAAAAATATTTTTTGTGCTGGAAGGATTTCGAAAATTATGGTTGAAAAAAACCGAAATTTTAAATTTGTAATGAATAACTTTAATTAAAATTTTTAAAAATCGTTTTGAAGTGCATACTTTCATCTTCTAATGTAAAATATGAAATTTAATATTTCCTACTGTGTAATCCTTCAATGTGTGTGTTTGTGCTCTACAAGCCGGTCTATTTGACCAGGAGTTATAAAATTCGGCTCTTCAATTCTTTGGAAGGTGGAAATGTGTATCTTGGAGATATTTGCCGAGATTTTAATTAAGAACTTGAACGAAATTATGAATTTTTTCACCTTAACTTTAAAAAAAAGTAGTGCCAAATAAAATTGTTTTTACTTCATCTGGAAATTATAAATATTGTATTATCAATTACAGCAAATTTTGTATCGTATAAATTTTTCTAATTTTAAATTTTGAAAATTATTTTTATAGCAGTTGCATTACTCTATTTTATCTTTTGGATAACAGATGGCGATACCTGATTTGGTACGCATCCCATAGTGCATTGCGATTGTAATTATAATGAGATGTGATGCTGTTCTGTTACGAGGTGCGCGCGTTAATGTCTTATCTTTCGTGTTTGTGTTTGTTTTGTGTGAAATGTGATCATTAAAGAAATGTTCCCGAAAACATATGTCCTCTTGCTTCAATTACACGGGTCATACACATCTTCATTCCACCACATTTTTAGAGTATTTTAAACAATAAATTTCATGGATGAAATAAAAATCAAACTTTTTTTCATTGTTGTCGTTAATATTTCTACTCAGCTTTTCAACTTTTTTCTCATTGATGATAATCAAGTTACGAAGGTTGAACAGGTTTGTTGAACAGGTTGTTGAATAGTTTAAGGTTTCCTTTTAATAAAAGTTATAAATTTTTTTTATACTTTTACTTCCGGTTTAACTATAAGGTTTCCTTTTAATAATAGTTATAAATTTTTTTATGCTTTTAATTCCGGTTTAACTTAAGAATGAAGAAAGAGTGGGAAGTCTTATAAAAGGCATTTAATTTTAAACGGTGGTTTTCTTTCTTCCAATATTATTGAATGGATAAAGGTGAGAGAAAACTAGGAGAATGCCTAGCACAATGAACAGAGTGGTGTAAGGCTTCTAAAATTGTATGAGTCATTGTCACAGTCAGCGAGTATGAACTAACTTCGATGTTTAAAAATATTTCACTGAAGGAAGTCAACAACTTTCAATCAATTTTTGATGAAAGAGCCATTTTAATTTTTTTTTATTTGTAATGAACTTTTTTATCTAAAAAGCATCCCACCTCTTTTTTTATTTTTGGTCTCATTGTTATTTATTTTCTGTCTACAGAATTAACTTCATGTTATGTGAAAGTTTTCTGATTTTTCAAACATTATTTCCCAGAAGAAATTTATACCCAAGGAATTTTCTCTATTTGTTGCCCAATAACTTATTTCTAAAATATTCGAGATAGATATATATTTTTATTGGAGAAAGTGGTCTAAATGAAATAAATAATACTATTTTTTTTATTTCATTCTGTAAATATATTTCTGAAAAAATCAGAAACTATGAATCATGTTCAGTAAAATATTTTTGATACACTAACTTTTAAGTAAAAAAAAAAGTTTTAATCTTTTGCTACCATATAGGATCGAGGCATGAAATATTATTTTAAGACAATAAACAATTTCATTATTTTTGGTCCATATGGGCAGTGATAGCGTATCTTCTTTGTGAAGGTGAAAAGAGTGATCTAAAAGCTCATTTTTATAAAATAGTATAACTTAGTCGGTTTTAGGTGTAAAATATCGAAAGTTTATTTTTATTTAAAATGCTGTTGTGTCGAGAATATTTTATTTATTATTACTCTTAAAAGTGTGGGTTTATATAAAAATTATTAAAAATATTGATATAAGAATTTTTTATCCATTAATAATCCATTAGAAGATATATTGACTCAAATTCCATGAAATATAATTTTTTACTTCATTTAAATCACTTTTTATTAGATACACATGCCCATTTGTGATGGTATGGAATTCCACAAAATATAATTCTTTACTTTATTTAGACCACTTTTTTTATTAGATGCATATACCTATTTGTGATAGCATAAAATTCCACAAAATATAATTCTTTACTTTATTTAGACTACTTTTTTTATTAGATGCATATACCTATTTGTGATAGCATAAAATTCCACAAAATATAATTCTTTACTTTATTTAGACCACTATTTTATTAGATACATATGCTTATTTGTAATAGTATAGGATTCCACAAAATATAATTCCTTACTTTATTTAGCGCTTTTTTTTATTCGATATATATGCCTATTTGTGATGATATAGAATTCCACAAAATATAATTCGTCACTTTATTCAAACCATTTATTTATATTAGACGTATATGCCAATTTTTAATGGTATAGAATTTAGCTGTTAAACCCCGGTTCAAATGTATATACTAAATATTATATAAATAATATGGATTATTGAATTGATGATATATCTATACATTAACATCTTACGGAAACGTTTTTTGCATTCATTTTTCAAGAAAATATATTTTTCATATTTATTTCATTTCATACCGACATGCTCTGACAATTACAGTTCTCTTGGTTTAGCTTTTAAAGAGAGTTAGCTTAATCTTTTAGATTCAACTCTTTTCAATGAAATGACAACACGTTGACAAATTCTAATTTTTCTCGTGCACGCGTAACGTTCCCTTTTCTATTTTAGGTAAACATTATAGTTGCTCTGTAATTACTAGTAAATTTTATAAATAAAGTAAAGGTAAATGAATCAAGATAATACATTAGTAAAAAATTATCTTGATATGTATTTTCAAACTAGAGGTTCGAAACTGTTTTCCTTTTTTTTCCTTCTTATTTTTTTAGATTATTCGATAAAACTATATTTCTTTTAGAAACAGAAAGCTGACAGTCTGAATGTTTTTCTATCTAAACAAGCTTCTCTAGCTTCGATTTCCTAATTTACTTTCCCAGTATGGCATGTTTAATATTTAGCTTGCCGTGCAGGAAATCGTATATGTATTTTGAATCAATACATCTTTCTATTGATTAATTACAATATTATTAAAATCTTACACAAATCTACAGTCTTTATGTCTGGTTACATATCAAATTTCTTCCATCAACTTCGAGCTATGGTGTTCACATACACATGGCCAAACAAGCAAAAAAAAAAAAAACAGACGTTAGACTTTTGTTTGTTTGTTCCAAAATTTAATAATCATCCATATTTTTAATTCTCGTTTGTTGGAAAAATGATCAAAATAGTTATCGCATTCAAATACATTAGAAAAAACAGATGTACAAATAATCAATCCAGGAATAAATTTCATTTAAAATTTATTATACATCTACAGATCTGTAGATAATATTAGTTGCCGAAATTCATCCATCCATCTCAGTAATTTTTTTTTATGTTCATATGAGCATGGATGGTCAGACTCCACATCTACAATGTGAGTTACACCTGCCGTTTTGGAAATAAGATTAATTGCCATCTTTTATTTACGCATCTCAATGATTTATAGTGTTCACATAAATATGACCGGATAGATTTCCCGTCGGAAGTATGACACGCATCAAAAATTGTAATATAAGAATATTGATCTTGTTGATTTATAATGTTTACACAAACGTAGGAGAGGGACTTTCAGTCCAAAATATAAAACATATTAACGATTTACATATAAAACATAATGACGAATAAAATATAAAACATATTAACCCAAATTTTAACGATAACATTATTTGTTTAATTTCATCCATTTATCTTATTGGTTTATTGTGTTCAAATAAACATGGGCAGATACATTTCAATTTCAAAAATATGATATACAATTCTAATGATAAGATTATTCGCTACATTTAATTCATCTGTCTTGTTGATTTGTTGTGTTCACATAAACATGAAAGGATAGATTTCTCTTTCCAAAATATGATCACCAATTCTAATGATAAGATTATTTGCTGAATTGAATCCATCTGTCTTGTTGATAGATTAAATTTTATCCATCAGTCTTATTGATTTAATATCTTCACATAAACTTGAACGGATAGATTTCCTTTTTCCAAAGTATGATTTCCAATTCTAATGATAAGATTATTTGCTGAATTGAATCCGTCTGTTTTGTTGATTTACTATCTTCATATAAACATGAATGGCTAGATTTCCCTTTCCAAAATATGATCACCAATTCTAATGATAAGAATATTTGCTGAATTGAATCAATCTGTCTCTTAGATTTACTATCTTCATATAAACATGAACGGATAGATTTCGTTTTCCATAATATGATCACCAATTCTAATGATAAGATTATTTGCTGAATTAAATCCATCTGTCTTTTTGATGGATTAAATTTCATCCATCAGTCTTGTTAATTTATTGTGTTCACATAAACACGAACGAATAGACTTCCCTTACTAAAATATGACCACCAATTCTAATGATAAGAATATTTGATGAATTGAATCCATCTGTCTTGTTGATGGATTAAATTATATCCATAAGTCTTGTTAGTTTATTGTGTTCACATAAACACGAATGGATAGATTTGCTTTTACAAAATATGATCACCAATTCTAATTATAAGATTATTTGCTGAATTGAATCCATATGTCTGGTAGATTCACTATCTTCATATAAACATGAATGGATAGATTTCGTTTTCCATAATATGATCACCAATTCTAATGATAAGATTATTTGCTGAATTGAATCCATCTTTCTTGTTGATTTACTATCTTCAAATAAACATGAATGGATAAATTTCCTTTTTCCAAAATATGATCTCCAATTCTAATGATAAGATTATTTGCTGAATTGAATCCATCTTTCTTGTTGATTTACTATTTTCAAATAAACATGAATGGATAAATTTCCTTTTTCCAAAATATGATCTCCAATTCTAATGATAAGATTATTTGCTGAATTGAATCCATCTTTCTTGTTGATTTACTATTTTCAAATAAACATGAATGGATAAATTTCCTTTTTCCAAAGTATGATCTCCAATTCTAATGATAAGATTATTTGCTGCATCTTATCCGAATATCTCTGTGATTTATTGTTTTCACTTGAACATGAACTGTTAATTTTTCTTTGACAAATTTCATCTAAAATTGATTTTTTTTTTTCAGAAAAAGCTGCTATATTGATGTAAAGTTCATAGATGAAATTTAAATATATTTGGGTTACATTCCCGTTCAAAATATGGCATAAACAGATAAACATAATTCCCAAAAGACGTCTTGGAGACTAGTGAAAATCAAAAACGTAAAAATTCATAGAAATCTTGAAATAGAATTTCAGACGATCATAAGAATTTCTATTTCAATATTTATTATGGCAGCACCACCTATCGGACATATTCTGCGTTATCAAACAGCTGTTTTTTTTGTTTTTTCACCTGCTAGTACCAAGTGAATTCTAACCGAAGCAGGAACAAACTCAACGACACTCTCCGCTAATCTACATCTTGAGTGTTCTGAAAATATCCTTGTTTGAAAGGAGTTCTTCATTTTGCCAGGATTCTTCTGGTTTTTATACAGTTGAAAACTTCTGATACAACTCATTTTATCAGATATATCATCGTCATCTATTTATAGCTTTTGTGGTTTGAAATGAAACAAGTGTTTTTCTTTACCTTTGCCAGATCCTTTTTATGTTTTTTTTTTCATTATTCATCTTTTTTCGTTATTCAACTATTCGCTTTATAGTTCTCCTTCAAATATATTCAGGGTTTTTAGACACATTTTTTTAGTTCACATTTTTTACTGAGGGTAAAATAAATTGAGAACGTGTTAAGAGATAACCGTTTATTTTTTTCGAAATAAATCGAATATGCATTATCAATTCAGGCATAAAGAGAAAATATTTTTGAAATTTAAATGTGGTTTATTAATTTATATTATAATCAGAATATTTTTCTTTACCTTTGCCAGATCCTTTTTATTTTTTTAATTATTCAATTATTTACGATTTGTTTTTTTGCAAATATATTTAACCATTTTAGACGCCTTTTTTTGAGTTTAAATTTCTTACTGGGCGTAAAATAAATTGTGAACATTGTTAGAAGGTAATGTTTTATTTTCTTCGAAATAAAATCGAATGCACATTATCAATTCTATTACAAAAAAAAAGTTTTTTTTTTGTTTTAAAAAAATTAAATTTGTTTGTTAATTTATATTGTAATTCTAATTTCTATTGTATTCTAATTTTTAGTTGGGATTCCGAAACTATTTCGTTTCGTTTTTGTTTCGTTTTCAAAATATTTCTTGCTTTAGATTGGTAATTCTAATTATACTATATTGTAATTTATATTGTATTGTATTTAATTATTAATCGTAGTAATTATTTTCCCTACTAAGAATTTTTTTACCGATTAATTCTCCAATTTCTTAAGCAAAAATTCTCTCATAAAAAATATTTGATTCTTTCATCTCTTAATCATATAAATCATTTTTTTTCCTCTTTTCTTTTTTCTTTTTTATCTTTTACTCTTTTCGTATTAGTAAAACAAGATATTTTTGATGACGGATGTTAAGATATGACCATTCGATTTTATTCTTATGAATCAAAGTAATCATCTATCAGCATTATCTTAGAATGCAATGTTGTAGGTGGAGAAAGATTAGATAAGTTTTATGAAATTAAGAATAATAATTCATATTGTACTTTGGTATTAGATGACGTGACATATGTGTTAGAAATTTCTCCTATTTTTGTTTATTTCACCAGCTGCCTTTCGAACCGGAAGTATTGATTATGTTTCATTTCATTTAAGTCATAAATTGATAGCCACGTCTCTTTTAACAACGTATTTTTAAACATTAAATTGTAATAGACATTTCAGCCATATTACAATCACATATTCCTTGGTTCCTTCCCTAAAGTAGTCAAGTCCTATGACGTCATATTGTCTAATGCAGCATTTTCTTTTATTATTCTCATTAAAAATTATACGAAGCATTTTAATTGTCTTATATGAGGGCATGTGTAGGTGGATTGAAACATGCCAATGAGAAAATTAATAACTTAGCAAACTTCTGAGTTTAATTTCTCAGCATATTGAATATATTATTTAATATATTAGAAGATATTATAATAGGTGCCATAAAAAACAGCAGGGGTGATTTCCCGAAATTTCGCACATATTTTCCAATAAAGGTCTAATTCCCCTTTCTTCTCATAAAATTGTAAACCTTTTGTAAGTTTGTAAATTCCTGGTGAACGATAGTTACAAAATATAGTTTTTTGGCATGATTTTAACATTTTTACTGAATCTATCGCAAGAATATGTATTTTTGACATTCTGTTCCAACCCCCGATTTACTCCAAAATTAACACAAAACTTTAGATATAATCACAAGATAAAATGCCGATTTTCATTGATTTAAGTCATTTTGTTTACGAGTTATTTCTTTTACATGATTACGAAAGTACCGATCAACAGACGAGAAACCGTCTGATAGATTTGGTTCAAAATTTAATAAAAATCTGAATTTTAGAGTTTAAATCTGTATACCAAAGTTTGTTTAACTAGCTCTTTGCATTTGATGAATATCGAGTTCACTAGTACTCGAACAACTTGGCAGATTCTCCGTAAATGGATTTTGTTTGAAATGTGACAGATATATGCAAACTTTGTCGTAATTCCATATACCAAATTTCAACGGCTTAGCTCAAAGCGTTTTTGAGTTATAAAATTCATAAACAGACAGTTTTGCATGCTTTCTAGAAAACTACCCGTTCTCTTAAGCTTCAAACTATAGCTTGCAGAGCAACTTAAATTCTTAAAACTAAAGTAATACTCCAAGCAATTTAGAATTCCATCGGCTTGTTTATTCATTCAACACAACATCGTATATTACAAACATTGCCAGATTCCAGAAGGTTTACAATTGATCATCAGCTATTATACAAAAAAATAAACGAAACAATATTAACAAAATATGTTTATCAAAGAAAAAAATCGTCTGCTTTTACTTTTTAATAATATTTTAACAAAATAAAAATAGTAGCAGTTATAAAATGTCTGAAAAAAAATCGTCTGCTAAATGTCTATTAACAGATTTAGATTATGATATTTACCGAACAGACAGACATAATCACTGAAACGTGTCCTTCGAACTTAGGAATGAAATGTGGAGATTTATCAAAGTCTGGAGTTCGAATACTTTCAAGATTACAATACTTTTTCTAAACTTCGTATACAAGAAAATAAGAAATAATGAAATAAATTAAGAAAAAGAAAACAGTAATGCCAAAGAATAATAATAAAAAAAAAAAAAAATATTCAGCGGGAATGATTTCTCGAAACTTTTTTTGAATACATCCTCATAAAAATACTTTTCTACTCCCCCTCTCCCTAGGATAAAATCACTGAACCTTGAATAAGCCCATGGAAATCTCGAGTGTTTCCAACTTTGTTTTCAGAATGCCATACATGAGTATTTTGTGCTCCCTAGTGTAGTAAAGAAAATCCAGTGTACATTTTGGTGTTTATTTTTCGACATATTAAAACCTGAATTTGATGCAGAAATAAAACTTTAGCTATAAGATTATACATTAAATTTCCTCTGCCTAAGTCATTGCGTTTTTGAGTTACGTGTTTGTATACATGGGAATCCACAAATCGACTGACGATCGACTTTTTGAAGGATTTGGTGCAAAGCCGTGCTTCGGGTTAAATGCTAAAATTATGTCCAAATTTTATCCATCTAGTTCTTTATGTTTTGTAATTATCATGTTCGTTAACTTCCAGACAGACAAACATACTTCCTGATATCTGATCTTCCCAATGCCTGACAGACATACTTAGATTTCATTCAAAATTTAATAGACTCTACAGATATAAAGACCATACCAAATTTCATATGTCTAGATCAAAGCGTTTTTGTGTTGTGTTCACAGACAGACAAACATAATTCCAAAAAACATGTGTTAGGGACTCAGGGAGTCTGAAATCTGTACTTCATCAAAATTTCGAGTTCGATTTTTTCTTTCTTATTTACTATATTTTCCTTTTGTATACATGAAAATAATCAATATAATATTAATTGCTTAGCTTTGATTAAGAGAAAAATGATGCACTATTAAATATTTGTAGAAACGTTGAAAACTGTTAGAATGCCATTGCTGCTATTAAAATTGTTGTTGTAAAATGAGCCAAAAATTTTATGAAATATACTTGAGAAAAACATGCACTTCAACTAAAATCTTTTCATTGAAAGGAGAAGTTTTTTAATTTTAAAAATGTGCAAACCTGTTCTTTAATATGTTTGGGAAGTTATCAACGAAAAACATCAAACTTTCTCTAATGCAACTGGAATACTAAGTAATATCTAAAAATAAATAAATAAAAAAAAAGGTTTTTTATCGTTTTGGTTTTATAAAATAGCCCCATTATACTGATTCCAGAAAAAATATACTATGCAACTACTGAAAACACCGCGAGCTCATAAATTAGTTTTCAAAATGTAAACAAAAAGAACCAAAATGATAAAAAATATTCAGTTTCTTTTTTAATTTTTCTCAAAACATGTTTTTCAGAAAGTTAGGGAAGCATATAAATTCCTCTTCATTGTAAACATGAGGAATTTTATACCAAAATACTTATTAGCATTACACATATGTGAAAACTATTTTTAGGGTTGTAATAAAATTTTAAGATGACATACAAAATGAAAAATATTATGTACTTTCCAACTATGAAATTATATCATATTAAACATTTTTTTGAGAATGTTTTAGTAATTGGAACTTTTTCCACATAGAAATTATACTAATTTTGGATGACTCTATTCAAAATTATGTTTTCTAAGTACATTGATTTTAATTGTATCTTGGAGATTATTACATTGCAGTATGTTTCTAATTTGCTGCAAAAAATAAATACTTTAAAAAGCCAGTATTCTTTTATTAAGCCAATATACAGCAACCCAATCGACAGTTTCCCTTGTCAGGGATGGTTAAGTTTACATTTTGAAAAAGTCACAGTTATTTTAATTTGAAATTAATTAAAATTCTAAAAGATAAGATAGATGCATATTCTCACTTTCCAAAGTATGTTTGTGGCAAATGGGAGAATTCTAAGCTGTCTGTATCAAAATTTGCACAAAATGTCAACGAAAAGGCAAAATGCCGTTTTGACATAGGGATACAGTAGATAAAGAAAAAGAATAATATGGTGAGTGAATTTTATATTTAGCCTTATATATTTAGCCTTAATATAAAAGTTAACTCACGCATATTTTGTTATTTGTTTCTAAATACTTTAACTATATTACACTTTCATACACTAACATTTTTGAAAATCATGCTTCTGAAATATTTTAATGAGATTTACTGGCTGGGGATGAATAAAAATTCTTGCCCTTTACCGTTAATTACTGTTAAATATTTTCCTAATTACTTTCGCCATCAATTTATTTATTTACTTAAATAATTAAAATCCATGCTACAGACAGCCCATTTATAGTAGTAATGCATGATATACAAACGAAAAAAAACCCAAACAATTAATCACTATGATTAAAAAATTCTCAGAATGGTGACCACCTAAAACGAAAAAAACTGAGAATTTATTGTTAAATTTAATGCATCTCTTTCGAAATAGTCTCCTCCTACTGCAATGCGCTTTTGCCAACATTTCTCAATCAAAACGTGCTTTAAAATCGTTTTTGTACAATTCTTTTAGAATTCGTAGCAAATTTTCTTTTAAATGAACTCAAATTAATGGACTCAAAATGATAACCAAGAAAATGCAATCTCAACTGTGGAAATAAAAAAAAATCACATAGTTCTATATCTGGTGAATATTTGATCAGTTGAATATCGTATTTGACGATTTTTTTTGTCAAAAATTGAAAAAATAACAATGGTTCTGTAAAAAGATGAATTATCACTGTACAAAGCCAAAGATTTATTTCTCCACAGTTTTTGTTATTTTCGTCGTTTTCCAAATAGGAAATTACTCAATAATGCCTTTAATTTTTAAATACTTACTAATGCCTCTAATTTTTAAACTAAGTACCACTTTGTTGATCTGATGTCAATATGTTGATGATGAGATGAAGTGGATAGATTTCCAAAGCGTGATTCATCTATGACAATCTCTCTACTTTCTTTACATATTTTAATCCACTTAAATATACTTGTTTTTAATATATAGTTGTCTTTAAATGCTTATCTCAATATTACGAATATTTTTGTTGCAAGAACTTCTTTGTACAGAATCTTAATGCATATATTTAATTCAATAAAATTCGCCAATTAGTAAAAACGACAAAGTTAAAATTCTTACCTCATAAAAACAAATTTATTTTCAGACGATAAAACGGAATTAATTCCGGAATGCCATATGTTTAATGTAGTCGTAAAAATGTTTGATAAAATTTTGCAGACGATATTTGATATAGATTTATTTAAAAAAAAAGCAATTTGAATATTTTATGATCACAGTAATATTTTTGCATTTTAACGATTTGAAATATGTTAATGTGTTGATAATTTAGGTAAAATGAATTTCGTAGATGATTTCGTATTTTAATGGGATTAATAAAAAAATGCGTATATTAAAAAGATAATATAGCTAATAGATACTTGCGTCTTTTTATAGGCCAACGCATTTCAATTAATTGATCACATTCTATTTTAATTTTTAATTTGTTTACTAAATCAATATAAATTCACAAAGCTCTAAACATGTTTCAACTATCATATAGCATCCATTAAAATCAGAAATTCAAGTTCAAGCTCTTTTAAAACTTATTTTTTTTCTTTGGATTAATTTTCAATGTAATACAAGAAATACAATATTGATCATTATTTTTATTTCACTAAAATGATAAAAATTCTTATATCAATATTTCATAGATATTTATTACAATTCTTTTAAACGTTTATAAAAGAAAACGTTTTATTTATGATTTTTTTCCGATAATAATTATGAAAAATTCTATATTTCCAATGGTAATTTTTATTAAAAAATTTATAAATTAAATTTTGTTTTACAGTTTTCTTAATTTTGATGTTTTTAATACAATTAATATTAAAATTATTTAATATCAACTATATTAATATTATATTATTTTATTTAATCACGGAAAGTAAATTTTTTGATATCCATATTTTAAAGTAAATTGAAAATTGACGAATTAACAATTCTTGAACTTTAAAGGGAACATATAATGAAATATTTTTCACTTTCGTTATCTATTGTCCATTTTTCGATTCTTTTTAATCATTAGCTTAGTATAGTTCTTAATTTATATGTTATGGTAAATTTGATTAATCAATTATTATTAATAAATAACAAATACCACGAAGATTTAGAGTTCTTATTCAATATTAATTCAAGTTTTCTACAATATTATACCAACAAAAAATTTATTCCAATCCTCAAATACATGCAAAAAATTTCTTTTAGTATAAATTATTCGAAATTCTTTGTTGTTGAGGGAAATAAATTAATATATATTATTGAAAAAGAGGATGAAATGAAACTAAAATTGTTATGAGTATTTCAGTCCTAAACTCTGGGAACCTTTGTTTGATTAAAATTTAAAAGATAGGTTTACAATTTGTTGATTTATTTCTGTTTTAGCCGAAAATATCCTAACTGATGAAAAAAAATCAATAAAATGTTAAATTGAAAAAAAAAATCGATTATCTTTTCTAAAGTACAACTATCTTTTCTCATTGATTCCCAACAAATTCAGACAGCAGAAACGCTGTCAACTTGTATAGAATAAGAAACAAAAACCCAATTCAATCTTATCTCTTTCCTTTGGCTTTACACCACAAAACCCGTAACCCTTGGAAACTGCTATAACTCAATCTGTTTTCCCGGCTCCATCCCTGCACCTGGGCGACCTGCGGTTGCCATGCCGACGGGAATACATCCTGGACCACGTGTTTTTTTCCCGTGACCATGGCAACCGGTGGAGAAGAGGAAAAACCAAAAGCTTGTGATGTTAAAAGAAATGGAGTGTATTCCTTTTTCGGTGAATAGGTCTAAAAAGGGCTTTAAATCGGCTTTTAGAGTAGGTGGAGCGTTTTACTGAATGTTCTTAACAATTCGTTTTTCTCAGAACTGGTAACTGTCTGTAAAGAGAGAACAAAGAGGCTTAACGAAGTGAAAAGCTTCGGGTTTACAGAGTATTTTTAAGATCAGATCAATGCGGTGACCTGCTTTAACATCATTTCGAAATAGGGTGAAACATGGCTTATTGGAAGTTTGTTTTTGAGAATTCTGTTTATCCAAAGACTAATTCAAGGAAAAATCGTGTCTTAAAATAGATATATCAAAGGGAAACACAATTTTCAAATTAAAAGAAATGGCAATGATCTAAATTTTTTAATGTTGAGTTGTATTTTAATATTGAACAATTTTATTGAAAGTACAAAATGAATAAATAAACAGTAAGTGAATTTAATATATAAAGTGAAAATTAATTGCATATTTTTAATAATTTCAAAAATGATAAAGATTTAATAAGTAATTTTGACATACGATATATAACAACTTTGTTTGCAAAATTAGTAAAATAAAACTTTTGAAAAATCAGTTCAAATCACAACTTATATGTTTCAAAACTTTTATAAAAGCACTTGAAATTTTTATTGACTTATTTGATTGAATATATCGCCCAACAGAAATGTCCTGTAGTAGATAATGGTTGTTTAAAACGATTCACTAACGATTATTAAAAGCATCAATATATTTAATTAGCAACGAATATATTTAATTTGTGAAAATAATTCAAAAATATAAATATTCAGTTTTAAATTTAAATTAATAGAAATAAATTTGAATCATAAGCGATGTTTTAATATTATGTTGATTAGAGATAAAAATCGAATTCATGACAGTTCGAATTAGCCAATTTTCTATTATATATAAAAAGTTCATTTTGAAATATGTAGTACTAGACGCCTTTGGCGACTACCTGGTTCGCAGGAGTATATTGGTTTTATTTTATTTAAGTTAAATATTTTAACCACATACCCGTCCCTTAAATTATCAAACATTAAATCCATATTATTTTAACAGTCTTTCATATGTTTCATTTATTTCATACATTAACCATTTCAGTGGTGACTATTCCCATGACATTGTGGTGGATTGTTATGAGCGAGGATAGAACCTGGGACGTTGTGGCTCGGAGTCCAGTAACATGACCACAATACAAAAGCAATTGCTCTGGTAGCGTAGCTGTTAACTTTCTTATAAGCTTTCACTACAGACTCTCCCTCCAGTGAGTCGGAGGTGAGACGAAGGACATGGCTGTTGAGTGGTGACTTATTAGCTGTTGATTCTAATGCGCCTGTACCCATTTGAGTAGCGCCAAGCGTTATGGCGAGCGTGTGTGGGTGAGTGGTTGCTGATGCTGTTGCTGCGTCAAATGAATCTGACGGCACTGGGTTGTTGCAGCCTTTTTTTGTGTTGCTGCGTCAAGTGAGTCTGACGACTTTGGTTCCGGGTAGATGGCGCCACAACAGCTGTACGAAGGTTAAAAGTTCATCGTCAGAAGTCAGCAATCTGGCGGATTGTGATGCGCGAGGATAGAACCTGGGACCTTGTGGTTCGCAGCCCAGTAACCTGAACACGATACAAAAGTAACTGCATTTGCAGCGTCGTTTTTAACTGGCTTATAAGCTTTCACTAAAACATCACACCTCTATTAAAAATGAAAATATGTGGTTCATCTATCTTCTAAATTTTGCTGTATAGTTATTTGACTTTTTTTTTTTTCGTTCTGTGAAACATACAGATAGTAAAGAGAACCATCTTTAGTTTCCAACAATCGGAAAAATCAGCCGATTAAATGTTTAATGGCATAAAATTGAATTGACATAAAATTGAATTTTATTCCATTTAAAACTCACAATAATATCTCCTCAATGATAATTATAACTTCAATGATTAAAGAACAATACTATGTAAATTTCACATGGTTTTTACCTCGATTTTAAGAGTAAATAGGAAGAATATATAAAAAAAATTCTGACAGTTGCAATGGAATCAAATTTAATAATTAGACTGAATATCTCATTTATGAATTCGTTTAAAGTAATGTTTTTTCTCATTAATAAATTTAAAACCTAATTTCCTTACAGATCTTTCCATTCTTATTTTTGAATAAATAGGAATATGTTTTCTACAATGAATTTTTTTTTCTCATGCATCCTATAAATATTTGCTTGGAGAAATAGAAAAACCTCGAATTGTAAACACAGTTACCATGGTAATCGTAATGGTTTTTCTTTCATCTATGCTTTTATGCTTTTTTTTCCTCACTTCGATTATATTTTCGCCTATTCATAATATAAGCAAAGAAAAATAAAGATGCACCACTTATTACTTTCAGCTATATATGCCTTCAAATTACTGAACCATTGCAGTAACTAGAAATATTTGTATATTTCTTTAAAGCATAACTTAATATAACAAGTAAGGTTTTTTTTAAAGTAAAATTATTTAAGTTGATCTGAATGAAAAAAAAATCGTTTGCTAGAATGTGAAAAGAATTGTGTTCTTATTTTATCATATGATTTCACTGTTATTCTATAAATATTGAATATTTGAAATTATTAATTTATTATGCATTTTAACTGATTTCATTCTTTGTTTAACGATATAGCTAGACATTTTATGAAATAATTAAATTATCCTCTTTATTATTAACATGTCCATATCATTTAGTTAATATGTTTGATATTATAAAAATGGCTTTATTTTTAATTTGTTAATTTGTTAATAATGGTTTCATCTTTAATTTTCATTATTTTATATTATTTATTTAATTTTTATCAGTTTTACATAATTGATGAGATCGTGTGCAGATATATGCAGTAATTATACTTCATGAGATTAGCCATCAGATACCGCTTAGATCTTTACATCATTTGAAATATAACACAAAAAAATAGTTCAATTCGTTGGATCAGATAGCTGTATACATCCATTTTTTTATTGCAATTAGACTATAAATTAGACTTGCAATTAGACTATAACAAATAAAAATTGGAACTGAAATTGTTTATAACACGTTTCCAGAAATCGTTGAACAAATTAATGGGAATAACTATACTCTGTCCAGATCCTACAGTGTAACCAAAATCTTGTACTATTTATATGTACAAATCATTATAAAGATCAATGGAGAGAACTATGTTCTATCAGATCTGTCCAGATCCTACAGTGTAACCAAAATCTTGTACTATTTATATGTACAAATCATCATAAAGATCAATGGAGAGAACTATGTTCTATCAGATCTGTCCAGATCCTACAGTGTCACCAAAATCTTGTACTATTTATATGTACAAATCATCATAAAGATCAATGGAGAGAACTATGTTCTATCAGATCTGTCCAGATCCTACAGTGTCACCAAAATCTTGTACTATTTATATGTACAAATCATCATAAAGATCAATGGAGAGAACTATGTTCTATCAGATCTGTCCAGATCCTACAGTGTCACCAAAATCTTGTACTATTTATATGTACAAATCATCATAAAGATCAATGGAGAGAACTATGTTCTATCAGATCTGTCCAGATCCTACAGTGTCACCAAAATCTTGTACTATTTATATGTACAAATCATCATAAAGATCAATGTAGAGAACTATGTTCTATAGAACATAGTACTCTCAGATCTATCCAGATTTTACAATGTAACCAAAATCGTGTGCCATTGGTATGTACAAATCGTCATAAAGATCAATGGGAAGAACTATATTTTATCAGATCTGTTTAGATCTTATAATGGAACTAAAATCTTGCATCAATAGTGTGTACAAATCGTCATAAAGATGGAAGAAGTATAATAGAAAGAAGTATAATTTATCAGATTTACCATTAGATCCGATAATATTCCTAAATAATTATAAATTAAATAAAAACTGTGATCGAATAATTTGATCAGATCGTGCAGATATGTAAGAATGTACTGTATCAGATGTCCTATTAGATCTGACTAAATTCTTAAATAATTATCAATGCAATCGAAAATGTTTGTCATTAGTTTGATCAAACTATTTTACAGACGTATGAAAAGAATTAAAATCCTATCACACTTCCGTTAAAGCAACGAAAACGATTAAAAATTTAACCAAATTGCGAAAAATATACTTGATTACATTGACGTGGAATATATATATACTTATATCAATGGAAGCATATGTATTTCAAGCTAAAGAAATAGCATACATCTAAAACTAACTCATATCTATAATCAACATCGTAAAATTAGAGGAATAGAATAGTTTAGTAGAATAGTTTTTATCTACAAGTTACTTTGTAAAATTAGAGGAATAGTAATTGTAAGTACAGCATTTACTTACAATTACGTGACAGCAGCTATATAAATGATTCAGTGCAAATGCCTTTAATGGGCATGAACTTCTTATGGCATAAATGAATTATTATTTATCCATTGCTACCCCATTAATGAGCAGAACTGTAGGGCTCCGCCCAAATAAAACTTGAATAAGAAACAAGTATGTTGATTGCTCGGAATTTTTCTATTATCATTATGGGATTTAATAAGAAAGCCCATGTGGATTAATTATGTGCCTATAGGTTAACATCTTATTTAATGAAATTCTAGTGCTAACGACTCATAAGTTGTTGAAATTGCTATTTTACTATTCAAAAAGAAAATGGTACTTTGAAACATAAACTTTTATAGTACAAATTCACAGCTGCTAATTAAAGAGAAAAGTCAGGTATTTATTGGTAATGGAATTCTTTAATCTTGAAATAAACTTTTGATCTTGTTTTATATACTTAATAACCTTCTAATAGAAAAAATGTTATGGCAAGTACAAAATAAAAATAGTCTTGAAAGAAAATATTAGCATTAAATTTCAATAAATCAATATAAAAATAGCGGATCTCAGCTCATTAATCTGTGCTAAAATCAAGCATCAAAAAATGTAGATAAAATATGAAGTTTTTGAACCCATAGTTAATCATTCGTACACCGATAAATCAGACGATTTAAGCAATAAAAAGGAATTCATTTTGAGTTTCTTGACTCCAAAACAGGAAATGAGATTTGCGTTTTCGATAATGACGCAAATTAAAGAATATATTTTTAACTACCCCACTTCTCACCCCCAACATTACAGATTTCGCTGGACAGTTCTATTATAAATAGGAACTTGATAGATTAAAAATACTTCATTCTAGAAGAGAGTAGTTTAAGTTGAATAACATCTACAATAAAATTGTAGATACATATCAAATTGTGTACCCAATCGATAGGGTACACAATTGATATCTACAATTACGTATCTGACATACTTTCATCAAAAGTACATATGCTGAAATTATTCTTTGTGACTCTTCACTATGCATTGAAGTTAAAAACAAAACACACCGTTTCAGGAAGTATGTCAGACAGAGAGTAGGGTGGAAAATACCCATAATGGTTTTCTATGAAATGTCATCATTGCTCGCGAACCATCGATTAAATCTTCTTATAATCGAAATCTTTTTCCTTCAGAGAAGAAATAGCTCCGTGACTAATATTTAGAATGTAGGCAATCTCCTGATGTATTTTTCTTTGGTTTTTGGTCAGTTGTGTCCACAGATAAATCTATTAATCACGTGATTTAAAGAGTAACTGCATTGCACTTAGTTTCGTCTTCAGGTGGTTCTTTATGAACTAAAACACTTAGAAATGGTAACGAAGACATAGATAACAGAAATGCATATAATTGGAGGTGCACATTATGTAGTAGCTTCGGGTTGTCCTAAATATGCTTTTCTTCTTCTTATTATTATTATTTTCTATTCATTTCCATAATCAGGAGTGGCCTGTATCATAGCCAATTTGTTTTCTAGAATAAAAATTTCAACAATAACATTGAGTAATTCTCAAATTTTTACTTTATACAAAACATAGAGAAAAGTTGTAACCAATACGAAAGGCCGCGGTGACCTGGTGTTCAGGTCTCGGCTACGGAACCGGAGGGTTTCAGGTTCGAGACCTGATTCCACCTAAGAATTGTCGTGTAAGCTGGTATGATGAAAACTATATCTCAAACTTTCTCCCGCTGGCGTGATTTGGAAGTTTGGAGAAGGTGGTGGCAGCTCAGGTATCGTCCTCGTTATCTGACCGAGGTTCAAATTTTTTTCAAATTTTGATCGAAATTCATTCAGAGAAATTGTGTATGTCCGATTATATGAATATAAGTTAATACGATAAATATAAAATTAATACAACTAGATAGGTGAAATTTAGTACACATATTTAACATTTAAAATGTATATACCTGCCAAATTAATAACCAAATCTGTCAAGACCTGGACTATCTGTCGGTCTGTACTTTCAGAATCATGTAAATACAATAACTCAAAAATGAATAATGGAAACTTTTGAAAACATTTCTGTTATTTTCAAAAAACGGTGTCGGAAAGCACCTTGACATTAAATTTACAAAGCAGGTCAATTTGATTAAATGAAGATTTTCTTGATATACATTATATATAGAGAAAATTATTTTATAAAAATATTATTAGATTATTTTATAAAAAATATATTTTGTTTTTCAATTATGTAATGAAATGGATATAAATTTAAATCAAATACTTCGTCCTTTCTTTGATTTTAGTATACATATTTTCATTGTTATAAGTCTAGAAGACACATTAAAAATTTTTATAGTTTGATGTTTGAAAAGAAATTTGTGTTTTTCACTAAGAAATTTTTTTTATATATAAGAGTTCTAAAAATAACTGACACCAATGTTTTCATGTTCAGTTTTGTCAATTTGTTTAATTTATTTTATACAAAACTAATAATTTCAATGATGAAGCTGAATGTTGTGAAACATTTCTACTAAATGCAATAAAAATACTTTTAGGAAACGCGTTTCAAGAATAGAGTTTATGAATAAATAATATTTTCAAAAAATAATAGTGTATTTAACTTCAAAATAAATAATGTATTTAACTTAATTTTTTTTTTACGAAATCTCATTTTGATGTATGAATCAAGTTGACTCATTTATGTAAAGATGAACATATAGTAAACAGCCATATATCTAAGGTGTCAAACAGAAGGGATTCAATAGTTAAATGATTACTGTTATTTGTGTAATACTTTTAATAGAAATTTCGAAAGTAAAGAAAAAGAAAATTACGATCGATTCTAATCTCTAATATAAACTTCAAATAATGATAACATTTTAAAAACTTATTCGTCAATTTTAATTTTATTTTTCAAATTTTTCCTTAAATATAATAGTTGTAAAATTATAAATAAATTTAATGCACACCCACACACTTATATAAACTCACAAAATGTTTCAATATTTCACACAATGTTCAAATGTTTTCATTACAAAGTGCATGAATTTAAATCTAATAAATGAATAGCACTAATGTGGTATATATTTAAAAAAATATTTTTTTTCCAGTTTATTAAAATTATAGGGAAAAAAAATCTACGGAAATAAAATGGGAAGTCAATGAGAAGTATATTTTTCAAATTTTAAACAAGAGTTAAAAGGATTTTTTTTAATATGGCCTGAAAATAATGGAAGAATAAATTAACGTTTTCATTAATTTTAATTAAAAATCTAATTGAAATTTTGAAAATACATTTAGTTCAAAATTTATCCAAGATGTAACTTCGGTATAAATTTAGTAACCGTAGACCCAACAGTTTGTAATATAAAACGCTTCGAAAGATCTTTCAATACAAAATACCATCTATAAATTTATCCAAGAAATAACTATAGTATAAATTTAGTAACTGTTGATCCACCTGTTTTTAATGTAAAGCGCTTCGAAAGATCTTTTAATGCAAAAAATCCTCTATTAATTTATCCATGAAGTAACTACAGTATAAATTTAGTAACTGTAGATCCAAGAGTTTGTAATGTAGAGTGCTTCGAAAGATCTTTCAATGCAAAAAACCATCTATAAATTTATTCAAGAACTAACTATGGTATAAATTTAGTAACCGTAGATAAACAGTCTGTAATATAAAGAGCTTCGAAAAATCTTTCAATGCAAAAAAACATCTATAAATTTATTCAAGAACTAACTATGGTATAAATTTAGTAACCGTAGATCCAACAGTCTGTAATATAAAGAACTTCGAAAGATCTTTCAATGCAAAAAAGCCATCCATAAATTTATCCAAGGAGTAACTACAGTATAAATTTAGTAACTATAGATCCAACAGTTTGTAATGTAAAGCGCTTCAAAAGAATTTTCAGTGCGAAAAATCATCTATAAATTAATAATATTAGCAAATAAATTCAGGAGTCAACATATATACAACTACTTATAAATCGATAAAGACACTGTACGTAGGATCTAGAAACGATATTTTGATGTTACTTTTTTTAAATGAAAAAAATAACGGTACTAGAGGGTCAGTTGAAATGAAATTCTGAGTCAAAAATATTGAAATACAGAGAACAACTACTTTAAAATGTATCTGTATGTAAATTTAATATTGATTAGATTTTATCAAAATAACTGAAATTTTGAAAATCCATTTCGTCGTGAGCATTATTTATCCAAGAACTAACTACGGTATAAATTTAGTTACTGTAGATCCAACGATTTGTAATATAGAGAGCTTCGAAAGACTCAATCCATAAATTAAACGATATTTGGGTGTTAATTTTTTTTTAATTAAAAATGAAATTATTGCTAGAGGGTCAACTGAAATTGAATTCAGGGTAAAAAAATACTGAAAGGCATAGAACAACTACTTTTAAATGTAACTGTGCACACAACTTCTCGGGGTTCTCGTGAGTCAAAATAATGCTGTGTAGAGGTATCATTATATCATTCAACTAGTCACCAAAGAATTAAGAATCAAGGAGCGCGTGCGTAATTGTACAGTTCACGCATTGTCCAATCAGAAGAATGGAAGGACGGAATGAAAGAAATTTCCCGGCGGTATTGTGCTCGTGAGCAGACTAAACTGTTCAAGAAAGTTCAAGGACAATTAGAAATGAAGCGTAAAAAGATCCTTTTTTGAGTTATCCTTCAATGAATGGTGCGGAATGAGTTTGCTAAAAATACTTTTAAGATTTCATTGAAGAAATCTTGTTTGGCTATTTTTCTGTGCGTGGGTTTCGCTATAAATAACTGATATCTATGAAATGTTGATATAAAAAGATGATTAACCCTTTATTGAATGATGATGTAAATTTACATCATAACATTTAGTGAATAGAAAATTATACTCAAAATAGGTGTAATGTAAATTGGTTGTTGCTGGCAACTTTTTTTTTAGAGATAAGGAACTTAGCTGTTGGAAAAAAAAAAATCAAATGTCACAATTATTATAGTGAGTTTGAACTTGTCATTCCGCTGTTTTTGTGGTTGGAAGAAGGGTGCGATTTCTTGAATATTTTTTAACTAATTTGGGATTTGTTAATAAATCTAATTTTACTAATAAAAGCGATAATGAGTGGAGAAATTTAGAAGAAAGGGACATTGAAGATTTTGTACTGAGCTTTAACATATAAATTTGCATGATGATATATATAATAAATATAATATAAATTATATATAATAAATATATATAATAAATATAAATTTGCATATTTTCATCATACTGTTTTTTAATTATTTTATATTATATATTTATATTAGGATTTTTTAAAACATTTTTTCATTAATCTAGAGCATGACTTATGTAACCCTGATTTATTTCACACACAAAAAAAGAAAAATTCCTGCAAAGAAGTGTTAATTTTTATGATCTCTTGATGATCATTTCATATAATAATTTCAATAAAAGAAAATGAAGGGGTTTTTGGATAATAATGCATATAAAGAACAATAATTGGTTAAAATCTATGATTTATTTTTAATCATTTAGATCTAACCGTTACTGTTTCTCATACTAACATACTACAGATAAAAATTTATAATAGAAAAAATATAATTAATATTGGCTTGAATAATAATTAATTAGCGTTTTTAAGATTTTATTATTTAAAAAAGTCAAATATCCTCTGGTATACTGACGAAGAAGTATATTCAATTATTGTTTTGTTACGTCTGGTGTGCGAAGTACACAAAAAAATGCATTGTAAGCATCAAAAAACTTCAAATTTGAGATTTCGATGGATTCCCACATTTCAGAATTCCTTTAGACCCAAAAACCTTTTTCTTTTTAAGTTCATAAACAAAAGACAAGTAGCACTTTAAGGTATTTCTTCTTCTATATAAATAGCACAAATATCATAAGTATCTTAAGTGGTTTTTACATCTTGATAAAATGTGGAAAACAATACTATCGAAAATGCCTAGTTTAATTCATTTAACGTTTTATTTTAACTGTAAATAATAAAAGCATTTAAAAATCAAAATATTAATATAAAATATTGTACCTATGCATTACTGCATGTATTATTAAATTTGAAAAAAAAAATCCACTCATGAATTATAACCGAATCTAATTAAAAATTTATTATTATTAGATATTTTCACATCCTTACAGTTTATAGCTTCAGTATTTTTTTTAAACATCATAAAATATGTAAATCGGTCGGACAAAATAAATCATTCTTAAAATCGTTTTCATAAAAAGCCATTCATAAAATCGTTTGGCCTTGGGAAATCTTTTTTCAATTGTCATTTCTCATTCAATGAATTAATAAATAAACCATTTTCCTTTTCAACCATCATTTCTTTCACTTTTACATCATAAGAGATAAATATTGTAAGCATTTTAGAAGTTTACCTCTTTTTTTCGTATTAAGATGTCTGCTCTAATCTCGATCTTATTTTACGAATTGATTTTAAAGCCGAGTTTTTTTCCCCCGAGATATTTTTTATCCATTTTTACCAGTTATTGATGCAGTTTACTAATAATTATTAGTGATTTCATCTGTAATTTGTTAAACATATTATTTGCATATTTGAGAAGATTGCTTTATTTAATTGCCACCTATTTTTTTAATCTACAATCATAAAAAAATTAATTGCAATAGGAAAGAGTAATAAATTTTTTATTGTTCATTTATTTTCAAAATTTGAAAGTGACCTTTCTAGAGATTCGCTGTAAAATAATAAAATAGCATATTAAAGTTGTATCAAATGTCCAGTTAAAGCAACTCTAAGTCAATGGTTCTATTTCTCAAAATTCACAAGATGAGACTTTAATTCTTTTAAATAAAATTAAATCACAAACATTTTTTGATTCTAAAATTCATACCAGCATATAATGCATGAACTAAAATATGGCATTATGCAGCTTATAATTTCTTCTTTTTTGGTTTCCTCACATTCAAAATAAAGAAAGCTGACCAATCCACCACACATATGCAGGCAACTGTTTCCTTATATGTGGGAAAAGACCCATGTAACATTATTCTTTAAAACAACTTTTTATGTCTTTAATGGCCCTTCTTTTGTATTTTTGTCCCAGTTTCAATTTAGGGTGACTTATGACAACAGATATGATAAATGATTATATGTTATTATAATTACTTTATGTGCTATTCTTGTACAGACAATTACTTTATTGTCCGATTTGAATAATAATCTAAATAACTTTTGTAAGTATGCAAAAAAATCTAATGTTATCTTTTTTATTATTCTACTAAATTTTGGCCAAATAAATGTCCAATCTGAAGAATCTCTATTAATAATAAAAATGAAATAATCTGTTGGCGCTCTACTAGTCAGACAATTTGATTAATAGTTATAATGTTCAGCACTTTAAGGATGGGAAATGCACTTTGGAGCGATTTATTTTGAAATATTAATTAATTAAAAATTAAACTGAGTTTTGACACTTTTCTATGATAATTTATAAAAATATCATTGTACAAAATTGCATTTTACATCATTTTAAAATTTAAGAAATTGTTTTTCATAGTTAAAACAATTTAATAGCCTTGGACATTTTTTTCGAAATTTTGCCAGTTCTTTAAAAAATATTTTTTTGTCTAATTTCCAACAATAGATTCAATTGCTGCTCCGAAATTCAAACCGTTTTTATTGTTTCATCAAATATATTATTACTTGTTTTTCTTTCATTATTAAAAGGTAAAGACGAAGGATTCTATATAATATTTTTATTTTTTACAAGATGGATAACAAAGTGAAATTACAATACTGTGAGTTATGAAGAAAGATTACAGGCCATTTATTTTTTCATAGTGCTATGTTATCATATGGCTGGTTTCCATTAGAAAGGTTCATTTATAAAATGAATATAACATTTTAAAGATAATTAAAACGTCTTAATTGATTGACTTTTGAAGGAATTATGGACATGAATTTATATGTATATGATATAGTTGAAATAAAATATAATCAATTTCCCGGTGAACCAGCTGGTCGCTAGAGCATATTTTGTTAATAACATATTTTGTTATTTGCTTTAAACATCCTATGTTCTATTAGTTTTTGTTAGATTTGAGGATATCTAAATGTGAACACCTGTATTCTTACTGCAATTATATAACACTTTTTAATAAAAATGATCATATAAGCCGCATTTATATAAATGCAAATTAAGTTGCCTAATTTATAAGTCAAGAATTGAATAAAATTAAGATTTTGATATTGATCTATTCTAAGTGACATTTTATCTCAAAGAAATAAAAAGATAGTCGATATTTCTTTGTCAACTGAAAATAAAATATTTCAATCCGTTCAAAACCACTTGAAATTATTTTTCTCAATTAGAAACGAAGGCTTTGAAGTGATATAATCGATAAGACAAAAAATTATCTAAAATTTGACGATAGAATAAATAGTTTCGTTCTATTTTTTCTCTAATTAAACTTTAAATACCATGAACAAAGAAAATTGTTTTCATTTTTATTTTTTTAAATAAAATAAATTTAAATTTAATAAATTAAAATTGCAATTTTAAATAAAAGAAACTTGTTCTCTTCACTGATGATTCGAAACCTATTAGAAATTTTAAAAAAATAAAGAAAAACACGACTTGAATATATTTATAATAATAAAGTTTCATTCAAGATTTCTTTTTTTTTTTAACATAAAGTCATCCACACGCTTTATTATTTATTAAATTTATCAAAACACAAATGAATGCAAACAAAAAGTCAAGAAAACACTGTAGCCTTCCATAAACAAATCTAGAAAAACTAACCAAACGATATATACCACCAATGGTGCAGATCAACTAAACCCAAGACGAGCATTTAAAAACATTTTCTGCCCGAGTTGAGTTGTGCGTCAACATGTTTTTCACAACAGATACCTTATTGCTCCACACAGTCTTTTAAAATGGGAATCAATTTTAGTTTATCTCATTATTTTTACTGTAAATCCCCAAGTTTACTTAAAATTACAATTCTTCTTTTCTTTTTTCTGTTTTAGCCTGGAGGATTTATGGAGGAACCCATTCCATACAGGATAATCCAGGACATTTATCCTGTAGCCCGATGGGACTCCTGTGGGCGATACTGCATCCGGGTAGTGATTCCCGATGGATCCTTGCTCTTCCAGGTGCTTTTTATAAGATAATGTTTATAAATATTTTATTTCTTTCGTTCTTTATCCCATCAAATCCCAATTGTTGGAAGTGATAATAACGTTTCCGAGAATTTATATGTCGCAACCTTATTTGCGTGTTTTAGTGTGTAAATGGATTACCGCTTGATTGTGTACATTTGCGAAAAGTATTTCATTATGGCGTTCGAAATTAATGGAAATCTTTTGTTTCATTTATAATCTCATAATGCGCTTAAAGATAATGCATAAATGGCAAATTTAGATACGAGCTTGATAATCCTTTAGCAGGAAATTAAAATAAATGGATTTGAATTATTGAGTTGTTTGATTCTCGAACTAATTGAAAAGAATTCTTTTTATACCAATAATGAAATTTAGTAACAAGTATATGCACTTTCATATTTGATGACGACTTATTATTTTGAAGAATATTACATTATCTGTCTCTCTTATTGAAAGCTTCTAATTTAATGTCAAAAATGCTTATTATTCTATTTACAATCATATAGAGAATTTAAATTATTTTGCCTTTTGAAAGTGTTATAATTGATCATCACAGTTTTGAAAATGATGTAATTGATATTAACTTAAAAGTTTCAAGTCAGGACTAAATAAAATATGGAAAAAGATATTCCAAGCAAGCTCAAATAATTTCCGTCGAGTGATCAAATACTTATTTGGTTCAGTTTTATCCTTTTGCCATTCGATAATTCTGGACGCATCTGGTCAATAGTCTGGTTCAAATTGTTCAGATGACTACTATGTTTAATTGAATCAATTGTTTGATCCGGTAGCTGCATCTTGTATAAAACATAGTCCTGCCAATTCAGTCATTAAAGTCCCGAAAGTGTTATAGTTAAAAGGCAAATATTACACCAATAGCTATAATTAAAGAAAATATTTAATACATTTCCAAATACTGCATACTTTTATTTCCTGATATAATCTCCATACACCTCGTGATACTTATTGCAATGTGATACTAGTTTAAAATTTCTTTCATCGTATTGCTGTTTGTCTGATTGTTTGAAATATCCCAAAATGGTGTTCTACAAATCTCCCATCAAATATTTTTAAAAAAATCGAATAACTGAAAATCTAAAGGTTATGCATTTAGATTATAGAGAATAAGACATTCGAATCGAGCTCCAACAACTTCCGTCGTGTGATCAATGACACATCTGTTTCAGTTTATCTGTTTACGATTAGATAATTCTGGACGCATCTGGACAGTAGTTTGGTTCAAATTGTTCAGATGACTGCTATATTCAATTGAACCAATTGTTTGATCCGGCAGCTGTAGCTTGTATATACAATAAGACCTTGCTAAACCAATTAGTAAAGCTTCGAGGGCGGTAAAGGTAAAAGTCAAATATTATACAAGTTATAATTCAAGAAAATACTTAATATATATCTAAAAAAAAGCATACTTTTATTTGTTTCCTGATATAATCCCTTAAACCTTGAGACACCTATTGAGATACTAGAGCAAACATTCTTTTATGGTACTACTGATTGTCAAATTGTTTGAAATGAAGTTCCAGAATGACGTTTTGCAAATCCTGCTTGTAAAAAAAAGAGTCCCAGCCAAAAAACTTTATAAAGGTTCCGAATCCAAGGGCATTTATCTAGACCATAAGGTGGCTCTGAAAGATCCTCCTTGGTCTTCTCTTTCCTTTTTTGGGGGTCATCCTTCAGATCCTTTCACTCATCTTTAAATTTTTGGCCCCAAACATTGACTTCCTTTTGGTTGAAAGAGTTTGGCTTTTACCTTGGCAATTATCTTGAAATCTGGGGTGAATTTCCATATGATCAACTAGTTTGGTTTACAAACGTCTACCAACTGTTTGCTAGCCGAACTTACATTCTTTCTTAAATAACATTCTTTCTACAAACTTTTTTGAAACTTTTAATATTCTTAGACACGTTATGTCTTTTGCTTCCAAGGAGCTCAATTACGTCTTAACAAAACGATATTTCAGTCTAACTTAGCACACTTCTAAAAGTATCAAGTGACTCAGTTCTAGATAATATAGCTCATGCGTGCTTTCTATAATAACTTTTTGTACTTATATTATCAGAGAGTCTCTGTATGTGATTTCTCGGAAAGAATGTTGATCGTGCATGGCAGTTAATTCGAATAATTTCATGAGTCTGTTCCCTCATTATTATTGCAGATAATTCTTTTCTCATTGCAAGCTATAATCCTTTCCAAAAATGAAAAGTTTTTGAGCAATAAGTAATAGAAATGAAGCTCATTGAAAGTTTCTCTTATTATCTCATACGTTAAGGAGGCTACTAAGTTCAAATTACATTAAATGCTAAGTGATTAAATTCCATAATTCTAATTACTGCAATTTGTTAAAAAAAAACCTTTCGTATATACCATAGAACTCTGAGAAAACATGGCTTCTTAAGTAGCACAGCATGTTGCACAATATTGCACATTATTGTTAGATATTATATGATATTAGTCAATATTCCACAATATTATAAAATATTATGAATATTGATGAATGTCGTACAATATTGTACAATATTTGTGAACTCTGAGAAAACATGGCTTCTTAAGTAGCACAGCATGTTGCACAATATTGCACAGTATTGTTCGATATTAGATGATATTAATCAATATTCCACAATATTATAAAATATTCGAATATCGATCAATGTCATACAATATTGTACAGTATTTGTGTGCTACTAGGGTTTGACTATTCTTGCAACTTCTTTTGATGGATTTTTAGTCAAAGTTTGAAATTCGACGCGTTAATGGAATCCTGCGAATCTGCTATTTTTATTTCAGAAATATGTGCGATCATTGAAGTAAGTTTTTGCTGTTTTGCATTTTCTTTATTGATTTAAAAAAATAATGTTGATGCAATCAATATCATAATTTGCTCATTCGATAAGCAATAAAAAACACTTCGTAGAAAGAAGTTTTGATTAGGAACTACCATTCTTATGAAAAAATACTTCCCTCTAAGCTAACTTCTTTGCAAAGACAGCTACAACTGAAATGTGTTGAAAATAAAAGCAGAAAGTTTTAAAGAAAGGAACAACATGTCATTAGGTAAAAGAAAGAGATGTAAACTTCCCAAAATGATAAATATGCTAGAATTACAAGGTTTAATTGGGAGATTTTCCAGAAATTTCAAGTTTGGAGTATTCTACCATATTTGCGCGGACCGCGAAGATGCAATGAACTGAATGGGAAACTGACTTCTTGATTTGATATATAAATTTCATTTGTTTTTTTATTTATATATTGTTTCTGCATTTTTATATCACAAATGTAAATATTTCAATTGGAATATTGGCAATTTCATTTATTTTAATTTCAGGCCATTCAGCTAATTTCTTGGTCATTTTATGTTGTTTTCATTTTTTATTGATCACATTGATTCCATTTCACTTTAAATAAATATTGTTTCAAATAGTTGCACTTTACTAGTTTACAGTCTAACTTTAATAATTAACCTTTCAGAAATTTATATTT
Organism: Argiope bruennichi; assembly: GCF_947563725.1. NCBI lineage: Eukaryota > Metazoa > Arthropoda > Arachnida > Araneae > Araneidae > Argiope > Argiope bruennichi. Next base: position 76,891,031 of record NC_079160.1, read on the forward strand.
TATACTAGTGCATCTGAGAAATAGGCGCTACCTTTCATGTTGGTATCGAGGATGCGCTCGCTGAAGCATTAATTTGGTCTTCATCAACAACGGAGGCCAACAGAGATGTTTGAACAATAATTCGTGGAAATGAAATCCATGTAAAGTTATTTCTTATTCGTCTTGAACATCAAAGAGAGTGCCAAAGTCAAATCGCATCAAATTTCATGAATCCTACACTTCTGATCTCTTTGTCATTTCATTAGAAGCAATTCGTTGATTAATTGCAAACAATGTTTTAATTTGATTGCCCTCAAACACGAACTCCAACCTGTTTGTTGTCGGTCTTAAAACGAGAGACTGACTCCATCTGAATTTCAGAAATCATTTATGCACTGTTTGTTGGCTAAATCCAACGTCTTTGTAAAGAGAACAAACATATGTTTCTAAAGACTTCAAAAGCTGTTCTTGTCTTTGAGGTCGGGAATAAAAAGGCACTAAATGTCGAAAACTAAGCTTTTGAATATCCATGATTATAATGGCTCTAAACAAACTCATTTAACTTAATGTTGATGGTGAATAGACACGAAGCTGGAAAAACCATCGTTTTCAGAAAATATCTCATTTCAAATGTTGACCACGACAAATCAGCGTTTCTGCATTGGTTAGCATTCCTGCAAAGCTATAATAAAGCGGCAGACACTTTCCAAACAACCCATGAGATTTATGGGCGGTGACCTAAATATCTTGTCCCATTCAGACATTTTTTAATATATATATATACAGATCGTCCATTTTTCTTTTGTTGTAGGGAGATTTGTTGTTGAGCAAGTTATCTTGAGAGGCTTTATAGGTGAAGTCATCAACAAAAAAGGGATACTTCTGTAACGTTTTTATTTATAGTCGTATCTTCACAAAATTGATGTCGATGGAAATGGCTCTAGGGAACAGGTTTAATCCAACCAGCAAACTTATTAACCGAGTTAATTAACATATGTAATTAATAGCTATCTCGAAATTTTTCCATTACGGAAATCGAAACTTTTAGCTGAATCGATTTATCAACTTGTAATTAACTTCTAATAAATTTTTTATAAAATTCTGATGATCTTTACTAAATTGGTGTCGATGAAAATGGCTCGAGTGGACAGATTTATTCAAACCAACAAATTGATTAACCGAGTTAATTAACAAGGCTAATTAATGACAATCTAGAAATTTTTCCATTGCAGAAATCGAGATTTTTAGCTGAATCGATTTATCAGCTTCTAATTAACTTCTAAATAAAATTTTTATGACATTCTGATGATTTTCATTCAATTGGCATCGATGAAAATGGCTCCAGGGCACAGGCTTATTCAAACCAATAAAGTGATTAACAGAGTTAATTAACATGGTTAATTAATGACTGTCTCGAAATGTTTCCATTACTGAAATCGAGACTTTTAGCTGAATCATTTATCAGCTTGTAATTAACTTCTAAATAAAATTTTATGGAATTTTGATGACTTTCACTAAATTGGTATCGATGAAAATGGATCGAGAGGACAGGTTTATTCCAACCAAAAAACTGATTAACTGAGTTAATCAACGTGATTAATTAATAACCATCTCAAAATTTTTCCATTACGAAAATCGAGAGTTTTAGCTGAATCGACTTATCAGCTTGTAATTAATTTCTAAATAAAATTTTATGAAATTCTGATAATAATTTCGAAAGTCATAGGGGTTTGAAAAATGAAGGTTTCAATCTTAAATGAAATGTATGCACTTGATATCTTAGAAACTATTATATATTTTTCAAAGCTTTTTTGTCTCACTAAAAGATAATTATAATTTTTCTTTAAGTCACGAAATAAACGCATAAATAACACAAATTTAATATTTTCTATGAATTTTTAAGCATGAAGGTGGAAAAAAAAGTGAATAGTAACATAATAAAATTTTTTCAAGGGTGCAAATCTGACATGGTAAAATGTTTGAATTCAAGAATTTATACCCATAACTCAAATATTTTTTGAAATATAGACAGAAATTGTAAAATTCCCGCAGTCGATTTGGAACGTCCACTTTTTAAGGGACTGTATATTAAATTTATTTATATTTATAGATATACTCTTCACGAAGCACAAGTTTCAATGGCCATTATAATATCGCAGTTAGACAAATAATAAATTTATTTTCAGGCCAAGCGATTTTAATTTATTTTAATGAATATTTTCTTTCATTCAGACGATTTAAAATTTGCTTACTGTACAGATTTGGTGTAGGAATATTTAATTAACTTTTTCTCATTACCTGCATTATTAAAAAGCTGAATGGTTATGCTGCGCCAAACGTATGGTGAATATATGAACATATGGTAATGTAAAATTACAGTGAAAAAAAAGTTCGAAATTAAGCCTAATTCGTTTTCAAAAATGATTAAGTATTTAAAAGCAAGTGGCACACGATAAAACTAATCATATATGATGTACAAAAGCCAGTTGATTGTAAAAAAAGAAAGACATTAGAGTGAGGATTTTCTCCCACTAGATCGTTAAGAGATAAAATCGTTGTACGATCGACGTTGGAAGTTAAAAACTTGGCACTCAGTTAAAATACGCACACTGAATAGTATGTTTGGCACTCACTACAAAGTTTCACCAAAAAGTAAATACTTATGCGTAAAACGTGTATGTCCGATACGAAGACGAGTCAGTATAACGTCCTAACTGAGGCACTAGGCCATTTGCTAAGTGTGGGTTTAAAGCTGTGATTTACTTAATATATGGTACCAGGTAATTTGTCTCTTTTTAGGTGGAGTTTTCAAAAAAAAAAAAAAAAATTAAGTATATCTCAAAATCTACTTCGAATTATGGAACGAAATTTGATACACATACATAAGAACGTTTAGTGAAGAATTATTAAAAAATCTTGATTCCTATAATGGAAAAATTTCGAGATAGTAGTTACTGTTAATTAACTCGGTTAATCAGTTTGTCTATCTCAACAAACCTGTCCTTTTAATCCATTTCCATCAATACCAATTTTGTGAAGAGCGAGCGACAATAAACATGTTCCAGAGGTGTCCTTTTTGTTCTTGTTGTTGTTGACGACTTTTCCATAGAATATTTCCCGTGTAGGAATTTATGAATCATTACCTTAGAGTTAAGACTGTATTCAACTATATGTTATGAATTTTTGTGTGAAAAAAATAGATGGTGTTTTGCAGCAGAGAACAAGTTTTCTGTTCTTTTGGAACATTCTTTCTCCACTTTGTAGATTCAGAACTTTATACAAAGTGGACCATTACAATTTCAAATTAATAATGGCCTTACTTTTAATTTTTTTTCTATAATAAACTTTAATACATTGTGATTAAGACCACTTATTGTGGACTTAATCACAGCATATGTTTAATGGACATGTGTTAACAACTTCATATTCTTCTTTCTGCGGTAGGATGGAATCCCTACCACAAAATGAAAGGTAAAATGCTGGCATATTCTATAATAGCGGTTGCTGAGCTGTGGTTGGTAATCAGTTTTTGGTTTCATCGTTGCTGGATCTTGAATGTATACGTATCCTTGCAAAATTTGTAAAAATGTGGTCTTCACTTCAAATCTTCATCAAGATATATGATAGCAACACGACAAAAAATGATCTATTATGTAAGCAAATGACTCGTACTGATTAACAAGTAATGGAGACCAAAATACTCTGAAACGTGTGAATTGTCCTCATTACAAAAACACTGCTTTTATGCGCTTATTATATTGGATTATATGCTTTTTTTTTCACTTTTGTAAATATTCATTAATAAATGTTTTTATTTAGCCCATAAATATTCATTAATAAATGTTTAAATGTTAGCCCATAAAAACATCATTTTGAAAGAGTGTGTGTTGTATGTCTCTGAAAAAAAATCTACTGAGGATGAAATGGGTCGGAATTTTTAAAATTTGGGGAATCCCTGTCCTAGACAATGCACGTTTTAAAATTTTGATCCTCGGATTTTTTTTTTTCCTTTTAGCATTTAGAGATAAGACTTCAAACATCGTACTTCAGTACTGCAACACCGAACCGACTTTATTATGATAAGAATTTAACAAAATATAGAAAAAAAAATATGATTTTGCATTTAGCGATTCAGTTATTGTAAGAATTAAAGTATTTTTTTGAAATGAAAATGAGGAATAAGTGGTTTGAAAATAGAGTTAGCTTTTGAAGCTATTTTAAGGTTTTTATTCCCTTATTTTTAAATTTTTAATTTCCTTTAAATAAATGTTATTCAACTATATGAATTCCAGACACTGAATCGATTACAGAAATCGGTCGGTCGCGACACTTAATCACTCAAAGGGTTTGTGAGATCCTTTGAAATTAGTAAAGAAAAAATGATTAAAAAATGTGTTTGTTGAAACATTTATTATTATTATTTTACAGAAATAGCATGTTAGAAGGAACTTCCTTTTGTTTATCTTTGGATAATGCTTTCCTAATGATAAACAAAACTTTTTCCTTTTAAAACACTTTTCTTTTTTTTTCCATTAAAAAATCCATTTCTTGTCTCAAAAACATTTTTACTCACGATTGGGGTCATGAAATAAGGTCAGAAATGGATTCCATTTTAAAATTTTTTCTTTGAAACATTTAAGAAAAATTTGACTGTAAATCTTTTTACTAGTGAAATATTTTTAAAGCATTTTAAAAATGTTTAATTCTTTTTTTTACCAATTTATAAATAAAATATTTAAGGGATAAAATTAAATGTTTGTTGACATAAAATGAATAATAGTAAGATAATTAAGAACTTAATTTATGCTTTGTATTTACAAAATAAAAAGCTTATTTAGAAGCTAAAAGAATAATACAACGGCTAATAGATAAATAAAATAAAGTCTTTTAATTAAATATAGATTTAAAAAATTAATTTGTTTAAATAAATAAATAGCTATTTGTACCAAGATTCCCTTCACACAATTTTTTTTAAAAAAAAGCAAGCCTTGTAATGTTAATGAAAATTAGGAAATATAATTCTAAACGTAAAATAGGCAGCATCAACCATATTCATTTTAAAGATCTCATAAAGCAGAAAATTCTAGACGTACATAATTCTAGATGTATTTACAAAATAAAAAGCATATGTCGAAGCAAAAAAGAATAATACAAACACAAATAGAAAAATAGAACAAAGCCCTTTACTTAAATGTAGATTTAAAAATTTAATTTGATGTAATAAATAAATAGCAATCAGTACCAATATTCTTTCCACACAAAATTTTAAAAAAATATCAAACCCAGTTATGTTAATGAAAATCATAAGATATAATTCTAAGCGAAAAATAGAAAGCAGCAATTTTTATTTGAAAAAAATTCATAATCAAAATTCTAGACACAAATGCTGAGCAAACTGAATTTTGATACTTTTTATATAAAAGTTTATTTAATGCATGCTACGCATTTAAAAATATTATTAAAAAATACAAAAATGCATATAATGTCTATTGTTTTCAATTATTTATTAATATGTGTGTATTAATACATTTTAATGAAGTGTAATTAACCAATTTATTTCTGGAATGGAAATTATTATAGTAATATATATCTAAAAATTTAATTTTTTTAAACAGAAAATTAATAATTACTTTACTTGCTAATTACTTTGTTTACTGATTAATTTTGTTTGTTTACTGAAAATTTCAGGTTTCCAATTGTTACATGAGAGAGCAATGGTTGCATTCCTTGCTGTGGAAGGTAAAGAATTATTTCTCATTAAGTTTTTTTTATTATTATTTTACTTGATTTGTTTTATGTGTGTGTTAAAATTGAATTTTGTAATCAATTTTTTATTCAATTCTTAATTTGTTAGAATTTGAAATTTTTTAAGTTTGCATATTTTTGATCACAGTGTCTTGATATATTTGGAACTTAATTATGAGTTAGCATAATAAATTTGATTAAATTTGATGCATAAATGTGGTGCCATCTGATAGTAAATTTGGTAAATCTGATTTCAATATTCCATAATATTTATAATAAAAAAGAGAATAAATCCAAGAATAAAAGTAAAAAACAATTAATTTCTTTTTACTTTTAAACACACTGAAAAAGTTGTTTTTAAAATTTGTTTCATCAAATTATTTTCAATTAATGATTTGCTGTCATTTTATGGATAATAGTCATACTCTTATCAAAACAATTTATATATATTTTTTAGAAATGACAGTTAAAAATGATATTTAAAAATCGATAACTTAATTACGTAAATTGGAAGTAAAATGTAAAAATTAACAATTTTTTTATTAATTTCAATGTTTATGAAGGAAAATATTTTAACTCAAATATTTTTCTCTCTAAATTTCGATCGTTAGGAAAAAAGAAATTAAAAATAATTTTGATTGTGATCCAATTATGTCACATTAAAAGATTATCTTGTTTAAATTCCTGAAGCTAATTATGTTTTATTTCTGGCAAAAACAATTTAAACCCAAGGACATTATATTTTCTTTCATTTCGCCTTGTGTAAATATTTTCTTAGTTTTCAAATGTAGTAAATGTATAATTCCTAGCGATTGTTCTTTTTTGATAATCGTCAGAGACTTAGAAAGTTTTATCATGTCATAGTTTTATAATGTACAAATGAAAAGGGAAGTAAATATTTTTTCTAACCCGTACGAAAATACATTATTACTTTTTTTTCTGTCTTAATTTGAAACTAATTAATCACTAATGGTGCTTCTGTTACATTGTTTTCTTCATCAAATAAAGAGTAAGCGTTTGTATTTTTATAAAATTATTTTTGAAAATTTGTATTTCTGACAAGCTGTGTTATTTATGAATAAGTCAAAGGTACACGGATGCTGTCATTCGGTTTCTATGGTAATACTTTAGTCAGCAAAAGTGTTATTTTTTAAAACTTTTTTACTTATTTAAAAATAGAGGTTGTATGTTTACTTTCAATTTATAGTGGTGAGAATAGAATATTATTTTCGTACTCTTTTTTTTCACTGAATTGGGTCATTATTTTATACATACTTATAATTTTTGGATCAAGATTATGTACCAAATCTTATTTATCTAACCTATTTTTTTAAATTATTATATTCACTTGCATACATTTACATGATAGTAAATTAGTTTGCTGATTTAAGATATATTTAAAAATAAAGTTTGCGTATTCAGCTATAATTCTTATGATAAATTCATGTGCTAAATTTCATTCTTTACTCTCTTAGACGAAGTGAAAAAAAAAAAAAACTCCCGTAGATTGATTTCATCTAAAATTTGATTCAGTTTTACAATCAAAATTGTAAAGGCCATAATATTAACTTCATTTGTCTAACTAAATTAATTTTTTGTTGACCGTTTTCAGAAGCCTGCAAAGAGCACAAAAATTTAATGGGGAAAAAAAAATTGATTTCAAAATTTCATAATATTTATAATGCAGAATATAAATAGACACTACAAAGTAAAAAAAAAAAAGGTTAATTTTTTATTAATTTATATTTTATATTTACATACTAAGGAAAAGCTGCTTTTAGAAACTGTTCATATTAAAATTAATTTCAAAATGCGACTTCTTGTTTGAAAATTTGGTTCTGAATTATTAGGGGATTTCAATATTTTCTTTCTCTCTCTCTCTCTCTCTCTCTGGACCAACAAAAAAATAGAAAGAAAGAAACATATTGTTTAAATGATAGCCATGCATGAATTAACATGATTCAGTTGCCTAGGTATAAAACTCAGCAGATTTTTGATTAAGCAATTGCCTTGAGGGTTTCCAAAAGCAATTGAAATTACAATGCCAAAATTGTAATTTCTGGTTTGAGGATATCCACAAGCAGGCCAATCAAAATTGTAGATTCTATATATGAATTATAAAATATTAAGACTTCAGTACATGTGTTTATTGAATTATCAAAATTATTACTAAATAAATAAAAATGGAATAGTTACTTAATTTTTAATATATTGAAATATAACTGTACATTTAACTACATCTGTTAAATTCTACTTTATAGTTAATATAAATTTGCATTTATTGCATTTTCTTATAATGTATAATAACACTTAAATGTTTTTGTTTATAAAAAGGAAATCATTATCACATTATTTTGGCTATTTTTTTCACAATATATAGATTTAAAAATGTAAATAAAAAACATATGTATTTTTCATAAAATGCAAAATATTACATATCATTTTAAAGAGAATTTAATGCTAATTTCAGTACAAAAAGGAAAATTCAAATATTTGCAATACTAAAAAGTTATTCTTAATTTAATAACAAACACAGTGATGAAGTGGATTGCAATTTATAACTTTCCTGACAAATCACTGTTCTTGTTGTGGTAACCAATCAAATGTTAATAACTGCTAGCAGAAGCTGTCATCATGTTTAAAGGCGGAACAAGTCCTTATTGGGCTTTTTTCTGTAAAAGGAGGACTTTTTTTTATGTAATCAAATTGGAAGTTAGAATTTTTTTAAACATTTTAATATATAGTTGGAATTTTTGTAAATATTTCTTATATTTATTCAAGAAGCAATGACATTAAATTAAAGAATAGATTGGATATCTAGAAAGAGAACTAATATTATTGTGTTACATGATTGCGGTTTTTCTAATGCTGAAATTGCAAGACAAGTGGGTGGTTCAGTGACTACATCTGGAGTCCGAACGCTTTGTTTACGATATCAAAAGACAAATTCAATAATAAAAAAAAAAGCAAGAAATGGCTGAAAAAGGTGCACCGCATTTATTGATGACTGAAAAATAAAAAGACTATGTTTCCAAGATAGAAGAATGTCATCAGCGACCATCAGAAGTCAATTGAATGATGCTGGCATTTATGTCAGTTCAAGAACAATCAGGAAAAGATTATTAGAGTTCAACGAAAAAATTTACAGCATTGTATAAAAAGATTACAGTGGACCGACTACAGTGGAAGATTTAATTAGCCAGATGATCAGTGGTTACAAGTTATACGGAGTGATGAAACAATTTTTGTTATTTGGTAGCGATGGCGAAAATAGGTAAGGCATAGAATAGGCGAAGAGCTACATCGCGACTGTATCCAGGCAACTATGAAGAACTCAATTAGTGTAATGATTTGGTCATGCATGTCAGCAGAAGATATTGGTCTCTTTCGTGTTATCGATGGGACATTAAATGCAAGAAAATACATTGACACTATTCTAGAGCTAAAACTTACACCTTCCATCAGTGATCTCTTTCCCAACCACGCATCATTTATTTTTCAGCAGGATTCGGCTCCTTGCCATACAGCAAAAATATCGAAAGTGTGATTTAGTACAAAGAGAATTGAATTGTTATCATGTCCAGAAAAGAATTGTGACTACAAATTATTGAGAATTTATGGTACCGTTTGAAAACTCTTGTACATATGAAGCGTTCATCAAATAAAAGAGGATTAATTGAGGCTATAATTGTTTCCTGGCATCATGCAATAACGAAGGAAGAGCTTAAAAATCTCATAAGCTCAATGAAACATCAGTGGGAAGCTGTATTAAAAAATAAAGGCTACCCTTCTAAGTACTGATAACTCACTGTAGTCATCAGCATCTAATGTATCTCGATAATTATTGACGTCATCTTTTTTTATATTAGAATTTTGCTTTTGGTATTGAAATTAGCATTAAATTCTCTTTAAAATGATATATAAGAGCCTGCATTTTATGAAACGTTACATTTTCTATGAGGATGCAAAGTTAGAAAACATAAAAATTTTCAAAAGTGTCCATAATTTTGGCCACCACCGTATATCCCTATATCCATTAATTTTGGTGTCAAAATTGCAAACCAAATTTCAGTTATCTTACTTCATTTAATTTAATACTCGTGTTGACCTTGGGCAAGGGCAACGGAGGGATCACTTTCACTCGCCACGTGGAACTGATGGCGCATCATTTTTACACAGCTTCAGTTGAATTACTTAAACAGAAAGTGGAATTAGATCAGGAAATAAGTGAATGAAATTACTAAGGGCTAAATTAAGATAAAGCTTTGGAAATTAATTCGGTTTAAATTAAGAGCTTAAAATATCATTACAATTCTCCCCCCCCCCACCGCAAGACGTGGAAGTATGTCGGGGCCCTTTGACACACAACCATACCTTAAAGTGGTTCTGAGTAAGTTTAATTTAAAAGTATTTTGAAAGTGACACCTAACTTTCCCTTGTCTTTACATTAATACAGAAATCCCATTCATCATTTTATATTAGAAGCATAAAAAGACTTATATTTGTGAAAATATTATCTAAAAACCTTAATAATCAACAGTAATAACAAAATATTAATAAATTAAACAGTATATTGCACAAAGTTATTTTGACTATTTTTCTGTAAAAACTGAATTGTTGAACTTAATTTAATGAAAACAGTCTATGGTATATTTGCCTATATTATTCTTAAGTGCTAGGAAATCTGACTCAACAAAATTATTAAATTAGAAATAAAATATTAAATTATCAAATATAATATCAATATTGTTATAATTTCACCTGAATGAAATAACAGTATAGTTATGATTTTCAATAAAGTATTTTAGCTGTAAATAAAAACACAAGATTCAAAACTTCAGGTAAAAAACTTGGATATGAAAATAATACTTGCAAAATTTCATTTATCTTATTCCTTGTTTGTGCATCCATGTTTTTCCCTACTAATTGTCTGTTCTGTTCATATGTTTTTCTTAACTGACTGTTTTCTGCTCATGTGTTTTTTTTTACTGTCTATTCTATTCATGTGTTTTTTCCTACTGACTATCTATTCTGTTCATGATTTTTCCCTGCTGACTGTCTGCTCTGTTCATGTGTTTTTCACTGCTGATTGTCTGCTCTATTCATGTGTTTTTCCCTACTGACTGTCGGTTGTGTTCATGTGTTTTTCCCTACTGACTGTCTGTTCTCCTCATGTGTTTTTCTTTACTGACTGTCTGTTCTATTCATATGTTTTTTTCCTACTGACTATTTATTCTGTTCATGATTTTTCCCTACTGACTGTCTGCTCTGTTCATGTGTTTTTCCCTACTGACTGTCTATTCTGTTCATGTGTTTTTCCCTACTGACTTTCTGTTCTGTTCATGTGTTTTTCCCTACTAACTCTCTGTTCTGATCGTGAGTCTTTCCCTACTACCATCTGTATGAATAGATAAATCGATAAATTGTTTTATAAGAAAACTCTTTAAAAGATAACGTTCAAGTACGATATAGACTTATAGATATTATATAAAGTTTATGTATTAAAATTTGTAGTTACCTAGCATATTGTATTTTTGATTATCGCGTTTGGAAATACACGGGTAGACAGACTGACAAAGACCAGTTAGTAAAAGCGGTAAAAATTCTGATACATATTACAATTCTAACAATAAAACTATATGAAAAATTTCATCCAACCAGCTCGTTGTACTTTTGAGCTATCATATTCATGGATAAATGGAAGGGTCAGCATAAAGACTTCACTTTGTAACATTCAACCAAAATTTAATATTCAATGACACGACTTTTAAGTAGAGATTATATTCCAAATTTCATTTATTTAGTTTTTTTATACCTTTGAATTACCGTGTTAACAAATAGAGAGATAGAAATAGTTCCAAATACAGATTTCCTTCTTAATCAAGGAATCCTAGAACTTAGAAATTTATTAATATATTTTTAGAATTAATAGAATTTTATATTTCGAATTTGCATAATCGGATATGAGAAGATGAAAATGCTTTGTCCTATTAATGATTACACCATTTAAATAAATATTCCGTCCGAAAGATAAAAATATAAAATAAAATGAAGAGTTTATTAAAAACGAGAATTATGAAATAACGGTATTATTAAATCACAAATTACTAACTCAATTATGAAATTATTTCTCAATTATTAACAAGAAAATTAGGCAATTAATAATGCTGAAGTCACCGTTCTTTTAAACGCATAGAGGGAAAAAGTAGAATTACATAAAATTTAAATTATAAACCACATTTTAAAAGGTCTCTTTGTTACTTAATTCTGTTTTTCAGAAATGGCTCGCTTAGATAATTTAATTAAGATAACGAGATAAAAATATTTTATGGAAAGTAATTTTTTTTTTAAAAAAAAAAGGACATTTCCTTGCTAATTGTTTACGCATAACTACATTCGGAGATTTTTAGAATAAAAAAGAAGATATATTTAATTTTTATTTTGATTTATTTTGCCATAATTAATCAACATTCAATTAGGAGAATATTTGAAATATTAATTGGAACTTTGCAACAGAGGAGATTAAAAATAAACATTAAAAGTAAAATTTTACTTTTTTATTTATTTGATTTTTTTATATATATTCAAATAAGTGTTATTTCCTAATCTCTCCTTATTATGCAACATAATGTTAAAATAACCATCAATTAAAATAATGGTAATTTTGTTTTTGATTTACATATGAATCTCTGAATTACTTGTTTGTTAACAGTTTAAAGACAGTAAACATTATACATCTTTCTATAAAGTATTCAATGGTGAAAAATATTTTCATTAAAAAATTCTGGATTTGTAGAATTTCCATGTTTTAGAGCTCTCTGAGGAAGTAAATATAATTTTTTGATTTAAGGCTGTTTCATCTGTTTGTGAACTGTTTGTTTTCTGAATTTAGAAGAGCAAAGAACTAAATGACTGATATTTAATGTATTATTTTATAGACAAAAATGTAATTCTATATCAAATTTTATACTAAATCAAATTAATAATATGGTTAAAGCAGATTGTTCACTTGTTTCTTTATTTGACAACGGATAACTCATTAATCACTCAAATAAAAATTCTAATCTACATTATAGTTAACTATGATGGTTTAGATTTGATTGTGCTGCATCATGTATTGGTAAAGCAGACTAATTTTTCGTTTGACTTGACAGGGAATAATTCATTGATCGTCCAAGTAAAAATTTTGAACCATATCTGTTAATAAGCAGTTTTAATACGATGGTTTAGGTTGATTAGATGTTAAGTATTGCAACATTGTTCGGTAAATATCATAACCTAAATCTGTTAATAGACATTGGGCAGACGATTCCTTTTCAGACATTTTATAACTGCTACCATTTTTATTTTGTTAAAATATTATTAAAAAGTAAAAGCAAACGATTTTTTCTTTGAAAAAGATATTTTGTTAATATTATTTCGTTTATTTTTTGTATAATAGCTGATGATCAGTTGTAAACGTTTTGGAATCTGGCAATTGCTTGTAATATATGCTGTTAAGTTGAAAGAATAAACAAGCCGATGGAATTCTAAAATGCTTGGAGTATTATTTTAGTCTTAAGAATTTAAGATGCTCTGCAAGCTATAGTTTGAAGCTTAAGAAAACGGGTAGTTTTCTAGAAAGCATGCGAAACAACATAATGTAAAATAACCATCAATTAAAATAATGGTAATTTTGTAAATCAGACAATTTGCTTCTTTTTCGTTTGATTTGACAGTGAATAATTTACTTATCATCCAAGTAAATATAATGAGCTATATCGCTATGATGGTTTTAGATAAAAAAATTTCATTAATCCCCGAAGTAAAAATCATGTGTCACATCGCAGTTTACAGTGGTGGTTTAGATTTGTTTGTTTATATGAAATATATTTATTATTGGTAAAATAGTCCATTCATTTCTTTTTCATTTGACTTGGCAATGAATAATTCACTAATCACCCAAGTAAAAACAATGAACTGATTCATGGTTCTGTGTTATGGTTTAAGTTTCTTTGCTTAACATCAAATCAAATATGTGTAATTAGTAAAACAGACTCTTTACTCCTTTTTGTTGGCATAACAGTGAACATTTCACTAATCATCAAAGTAAAAATCATGCTTCACAACGCAGTTAAAACGATGATTTAGGTTTATTTCTTTTATATAAGATCAAATATATATAACTGATAAAACAATCTTTATACTTCTTTTTCGTTTGATTTGACATTCAATAATTCACTAATCACCCAAGTAAAACAATGAGCTGATTGATAGTTCGCTGTTATGGTATAAGTTTCTTTGATTAACATCAATCAAATATTATTATTGCTAAAACAGATTATTCATTTCTTTTTGTTGGTTGGTTAAAGAGAAGTCAGAAATTCGTTTTCGATTCTATACTCTGTACTACCAAGCTAAATACAAATAAAGCTGTATGGTGTTAAGTATGTATTAAAGTTAAAGAAAGGATTTTCTAATGGGTTGTTTTTAGAAAAAGCCCCATTATTGGTACCCCATATGCAAATGAAATGCATATGGGGTATCTTCATCCTAAATTTGACGTTTTATGTGATGATACAAATTTGAAATGTAAAGCTGAATCTTTATAAGTTAATTACGGGAAAGTGATTGAAAATTACCATCATATTCCAAAGTATAAATTTTATGATTTGTTACTTTGTAATCTTTTTGTATTAAATATTGGAATTGATTTGATATTTTTCTTCTCATTTTAGAAAAGCATTTATAGATACCGGAAACTTTTAGACTGTTGCACCAGGTCAGAAATTTTGCTCAAGGAATTGAAGGTAAAATATATATGTATTATACTGTTTTCTTTTAACGGATCTGTTTTGAATGCTCTTACCTTCCAGTTTAGTTGTCCAATTTACCATTTTTTTTCCTGTTTAAAATGAGCTCCACTTTCAATTTAGAAAAAATCAAATAAAAAAAGACTTCACTATTTATTTATCTTGAAAAGTGTGAAAAATTCTCCAGTTCTACGTATAATAAAGACGAAAGTGTGTATCTGTGTTTCTGTATATGTATCGGTGCTCTGCAAGCCAGTCTATTAGACCTACAACAACGAAATTTGGAGCGTATGCACCTTGGCAAGTAGGAAAGTGCATCTTGGAGTGAATGTTTTCAACATTTTAAATAGGATTTTAATTAATTAAAAATAAGATTAATTTTTATTTTTAACTCGACACTTTTCGGAAATATTATGGCGAGATAAGGAATTTTATAACATTTCAAAGTTTTAAAAATTGTCTTATTAATGTAATTATTTTAAAAAGTGAGTAAATTTTTCAAATATTATATATATATATATATATATATATATATATATATATATATATATATATATATATATATATATATATAAGCATTGTTTTGTTTAAAACAGCAGGTTTAAAGATATTGAATAGACTTTTTACATTTTAAAATTCATTTTAATCCATCCTGTGAAAGCAATTTATTTATAAGCAGGCGCGACAGAACACTTCCACAAAAGCGCGAAACAAAAAGCAAAAGTAAGGAAGGGGCGAAACAAATGACCACTAGTTTTATATAACATGGGATTTCCGGCCACGTGTCAATTTGATACTCGTATTAACCTTGGACAAGGGAAACGGAGGGATCACTTTCACTCGCCACGTGGAACTGATGACTCATCATTTTTACACAGCTTCAGTTTAATTACTTAAAAGAAAGTGGAATTGGATCAGCAAATAAGAGAATGAAATTACTGTGGGCTAAATTAAGATAAAGCTTTGGAAATTAATTTGCTTTAAATTAAGAGTTTAAAATATCATTACAATCCCCCCCCCAGGAAGACGTGGAAGTGCATCAGGGCCCTTCCCTTGAAAGTGACACCTAAGTTTTCCTTGCCTTTACATTTATACAGAAATCCCATTCATCATTTTATATTAGAAGCATAAAAAGACTTATATTTGTGTAAATAGTATATAAAAACCTTAATAATCAACAGTAAAAACAAAATATTAATAAATTAAACAGTCTATAGCACAAAGTTATTTTGACCATTTTTCCGTAAAAACTGAATTGATAAACTTAATTTAATGAAGACAATCTATGGTATATTTGCCTATATTATTCTTAAATGCTAGGAAGTCTGACTCAACAAAATTATTAAATTAGAAATAAAATATTAAGTTATCAAATATAAAATCAATATTGTTAAGATTTCACCCAAATGAAATAACTGTATAGTTATGACTTTACATAAAGTATTTTAGCTGTAAATAAAAGCACAAGATTCAAAACTTCAGTTAAAAAACTTGGATAGGAAAATAATACTAGCAAAATTGAAATATTTTATATTAAACACTTGGAACTGAAACCATAAATATACGATTCAAAAATATCTAATGAAAAACTTGGATATGAAAATAATACTTGTAAAATTGAATGGTTTCATATAATGTAAGATTCATGTTATTTCAAATAAATCATTTGAAAATTATAATAATAATTGCAAAATTCAAAAATATAAAATGAAAAACTTGGAACCATAAATAATGAATGTAAAATTCAAATATTTCAAACAAAACACTTGTGAATGAATGTAACAAACACAAGACTCAAAATACTCTTATGATAAAATATTTGGGAAATGAAAAAAATATGTTATATAAGAAATAGTTGAGTAATTGAAAAAAATAAGTAATGGTATTTGGAAACAAGTATTTGGCCATAGTGATAATAGAGGGTAGCTTAATGACTATAAGAGGTGTAAAAATTTCCCCTAAGGCATTTACTACATTATTCTAATTATCGAGTGTCATTAATTATTAAGAATATAAGAATCTTGGCATGAAACTTTTTTTTATTCACAAGGTCTGTATACTTATTAAAACAAAAAGGAATATGACACAATAAATACCAGAGTATAACTTACTTACAATCAGAGGTGTAACAAATTTTCCTCCCAAGTTTTAACTAATTTTCTCTGATATAATGTGTCATGACTTTTAATTATTTTTTAAAGATAAATTTAATTTATTTGGGGAAATCATCTTTCTTGGCATTTTAATAGCATATACATCAATTTCAAATTCAACACATTATAATATTGCGAATAAATTTTAAACAAAAAGTAGGAGTAAGGAAGGGGCAAAATAAATGACCACTAGTTTTATATAACATGGAATTTCCAGTTCACGTGTCAATTTAATACTCGTGTTGACCTTGGATAAGAGCAACGGAGGGATCACTTTCACTCGCCACATGGAACTGGTGGCTCATCATTTTTACACAGCTACTTAAACAGAAAGTCTAATTGGATCAGGAAATAAGAGAATGAAATTACTGTGGGCTAAATTAAGATAAAGCTTTGGAAATTAATTTGGTTTAAATTAAGAGTTTGAAATATCATTAGAATTCCCCCCCACCGGAAGACGTGGAAGTGTGTCGGGGCCCTTTGACACACAACCATACCTTAAAGTGGTGTCTGAGTAAGTTTAATTTAAAAGTATATTGACAGTGACACCTAACTTTCCCTTGTCTTTACATTAATACAGAAGTCCCATTCATCATTTTATATTAGAAGCATAAAAAGACTTATATTTGTGAATATAGTATATAAAAACCTTAATAAGCAACAGTAGTAACAAAATATTAATAAATTAAACAGTATATTACACAAAGTTATTTTGTGGAACACACACACACACACACACACACACACACACACACACACACACACACACACATATATATATATATATATATATATATATATATATATATATATATATATATAACTAGTAGCGCTCAATGAATAAAATATAATATTAGAAGTTTAGTTTCTTACAGTGTGTTCTTTTCTATTCATAATATTGAAAACAGTGAAATCCAATCTAATCATTAAAATCGGATTGAAAAAAATAGCGATTCATTAGCAGAAAGAAATGTATTGATGAATACGAAATAAAAACAATACTTAAAGGAAATATTAGCAATAATCTTCCATTTTTCACGAATATAAAGAATCAGCAACACCCAAGAATAGATCATTCAGTTTCAAAAAAAAAAAAAAAAAAACCCTTATTCAGTAACTAGAGGCTAAAGCAGTAAATGGGATTTTACATTTTATAATCACGCAGATCAAGAGGGCGGTGATATTTTTAACTCTTCCCAGCGTTACAGATGAAGATAGACAGTTATATATTCTGATACGTTACGATATTTTTGAGGAAAGTCTTTAACATTTTATTCATTTTTAATTGACAATCTAATTATAATTTTGAATAACTAATATTTTTGGCTCCTTTTTACCAAAGAAGTAAATATGTGCCAAATTTGGTTACTCTTCAGACAACAATCTGACTTGCAGAGAATTATGAACAATTTTTGCATCATGTATTCAAGAATTAGCATGCTAACCTATAAGCATTATTATATTAAAACTTTAAAAAAATTTCTCTATAAATATTGGTTTATATTGTAAACATGTTCTTGCTATAAAATGAAGGGAGAAAAATTAGAACTTAGGAAATTCCTAACTGTTGTCTCCAACTAAGTAAATTAACAATGTTTTAAATTTGACTCGCCTGCCTTTATTTTATTTTTAAAATTTTATTCTTAAATATATGTCAAAGATAACATACTCACAAAAATGTTTTTCATATTATCTTTATACACATTATTATCTTTATACGGTTAATAAGAAATTGGAAAGTATTATTGTAGAATAACCTTAAAATATATATATTGGAAAAACTATTAAAATTAAAGGAAAACTGCATAGAAAAATTCTGGTATTTTTGAAAAATTAATTTTTAATTTGATGATCTAAGAATGGTTTAATGGTGATTACGGTATAAAAATAATTTTAGTATAATATTGTTCTCCGAATTTATTTAAGTTAACGTTACATTTTTTAATAATTTTTACTTAAAAATTTAACTGCAATTTTAAAAAAACTGTTTCTTACTAAGCATTTATTGCTCAAAAAGTAACTACGAGAAAAATTGGCTATTCTACGTCCAATGATCTGTCTTCTTTCATCGCACGGTTTACAGATAGTTTATTTATAAACATTTTGAAAAAAGCTTTAAAGTACTTCATAATGTACCTTGGTTTACATTGTAAATTCTATATATTTCTTTAACGGAAATTGGTATGTATTTGGTGACTTATAATATACTGCTATGAAATACTGTAAAATCTGTTTATTACAGTCTTATTTATTTTTTTATTTGACAACTAATCATTAAAAATTTGAAAACAGATTGAATGGAAACAAACTGTTACTTAAACATATTTTGCTAAAACTTGTTTCTAAGCAAATTTCATAGAAACTGTTCAACAATTTTTTTGAATTGTCTTTCTTTTTAATTTTTTACTAACTGGTAACTTATTTGTTTTTGGTTAGAATTTATAAATCATTAGTACGAGTTTTATAAGTTACAAATACTGTTGCAATTTAAAGAAAAATTTGTTTATTGCAGTCGTATCTTTTTACTTGACAGCTAATCGTTTGAGATTGGAAATAGAAGAAATAAAAACAAACTTTTATTAACGTTTTTCACTAAAACTTTTATTTTTTATTTTTACTAACTAGTAACATATTTATTTTTCATTAAC
Source organism: Argiope bruennichi (assembly GCF_947563725.1). Lineage (NCBI taxonomy): Eukaryota > Metazoa > Arthropoda > Arachnida > Araneae > Araneidae > Argiope > Argiope bruennichi. The sequence goes on from NC_079160.1 coordinate 76,910,348, forward strand.
ATTTAGGAAGCATTAGTATGCATTTAGTGAATTACGAATACTGTTGTGAATTTATAAAAAATCTGTTTATTACAATCTTGTTATTTTTTTTTTACTTATAACTAATCGTTTGAGATTTGTAAACAGAATAAATGGAAACGAATTTTTATGTAAACATCTTTTACTAAATCTTGTTTCTTAGTAAATTTCATAGAGACTCTTCAACAATTTTTTTGAACTGTAATTATTTAAATTTTTTTACTAAATGATAACATACTTATTTTTGGTCAGTATTTAGGAAGTATTAGTATGCATTGGTGAATCACAAATGGTATTAAGAATGAATGAAAAATCTGCCTATTGCAATCTGGTTAATTTTTTTTTTTTACTTGACAACTAATAAGTTTGAAATTTAAAAACAAAATAAGTGAAGGCAAATTTTTGTTAAACATCATTTCCAATACTTATTTATTAGTAAATTTCAAATAAATTCTTCAACAGCTTTTTTGAATTGTAATTCTTTTTTTTTTACTTACTGTCAACATATTTATTTTCCGATTAGTGTTTAGAAAACATTTTTATGCATTCGGTGAATTACAAATAGTGTTAGGAATTAATAAAAAATCTGACTATGTCAATCTTGTTCATTTTTTTTTACTAAACAATTAATAGTTTCAGATTTGGAAACAGAATAAATGAATACAAACTTTAATTAAATTCATTCAAAGAAACTTGTTTTTTAGCGAATTTAATAGAAACTCTTCCACAACATTTTTGATTTGTAATACTTTTATTTATTTTACTAACTGGTATATTTATTTTTGGTTAATATTTAGAAAGCATTAGTATGCATTTGGTGAATTACAAATACTGTTACGACTTAATAAAAAATATATCTATTGCATTCTTTTTTAACTTGACAACTAATCGTTTGAGATTTAAAAACAGAATAAATGAAAAGAAATTTTTATTAAACGTCTTTCACAAAAAAATTGTTTCTAAACTTATTTCACGGAAACTTTTTAATAACCTTTTGGAATTGTAATATTTTTACTAGCTGGTAACATATTTATTTTTGGTTAGTATTTAGAAAATATTAGTATGCATTTGGATATTACAAATAATATTACTAATTAATGAATAATCTGCCTATTTCAAACTTGTTAATTCTTTTTACTTGATAAGTAATCGTTTGAGATTTGGAAACGGAGTAAGTGAAAACAAATTTTTATTAAACGTCATTTACAAAAACTTGTTTCCAAACGCATTTCACGGGAAAACTTTGCACAACTTTTTTGGATCACAATTCTTTATATCTTTTATTAACTGGTGCTTTATTTACTTTGGGTAGTGACAAAACTTTTCAAGCAGAAATGGGATTGCAAACATGCTTTTTCTACCTGAAAAGCAAAGGAGAAATTTGAATGGAACTAGGACACCGAAAAAAAATCGATTTTTCGATTTTAGCCTCACAAAAATAGGAAACATTTTACCGATTCCAGAAATGTATAATATTTATAAGTTTGAAACGCCGAAGGCTCATAACATTTAGAAATGTTAACAAAATAAACTAGTAAGACAAAAATATAATTTTGCATTGAAATAAATAGTTTTTCTCCCCTTAACAGAGTTTTTTTTTTTTTAAATTTAAGAACACTTATATGAAACTTTTCTAAACATATGAAATTTTATACAGGGTATTTATAAGCATTATACATTTGTGAAACTTGTTTCTGTTCATTTCTAATATGAAATATATTGATTAAAGAATCTGTTTTATAAAAAGAAAAAAAAGTACTATGTTTTTAACATTTTTTTTTATGATGTTCAGTTTTTTAAACAAACTTTATTCTTTGTATATTAACGTGGAAAATTTTCACTTTAACCATTGATGTTTGTGTGGACTTTATTCCGATTTGTTTTCTGAACTTATTGATATGATTTTCAAATTATCGCAACACTACGTATTATCAAATTTTCTTTGTATGTAATATGTTTTGATTTAGATATAAATTTTTTTGGAAAAAAAAAAAAACTTCTCTAATTACAACTTATGTTTCAAAAATGCAGTCCAAAGCATTCTAATTTCCATAAAAAGCTATATTCTAAACCTGACTTGACTAGAAAAAGAGAAGCTACATTTTACATGAATTTATTAGTTCCCTGGAATATTGGCAGTTTTCAATTTAAATTAAATCTCGCATACTGTGTTCTAAAGTGTGTCCTAAAATTAAAGCAAGATTTGAATTTGCCACCATTTGTGCAGTAAAGTATTGGCAACCCTATTAAAAAAAACATTTGACAGTTGATAGTTTAGGGTTAGTAAAATAGTAAAAATGGAGCGTTATACGATATAGCAATGCGTTAATGCAAGATTTGTATTAAATAAAAAACGCAGTTTTTTTTCTTTAAATTGTTATATTTTTATTGAATTATAAAGTAATGTATAGAATAATACATAGGGCAAAGGGCTTCCACGGCGTCGCTGGCAAATACGCACTTTTTTGTCGAAATTTTCTATGACCATTTTGCATAAATGTGACTGAATTTCGTTGACGCAGCATTGAATTTCCTCCTTCAATGCACGCGTGTATGTGAGCTTGTTGACATAGACTTTGACTTCAAATTTCATAAAAAGAAATCTAGTGGGGTTAAATCACACGATCTAGGAAGCCAATTCTAAAATTTTCGAACTGTGGCCAACAGACCTTCATTATTTTTGAAATATTGTTCAACAATGAAAATTATTTATTCATTCATTAATTCGTATAGCACTGACTACACAGAGTGAAAGAGAGGGGCACTTTTTCTTTAATAAGTATAGATGATAATTAATTTCATATAAATAATTTACTATTCAGGTCAGTAAAAGTAGTTTAAACAAAATAAAAATATTTTCTTAAAACTTAATTAGTTTGGAAATAATGACTAGAATAGAGAAGAATATATTTATAATAATGTAAAACCTTTTTGGCATAAACTGACATGCGCCACAATTTTTTTCAGACCTCAATACTTCATGGCATGTCAGCTATTCAATGAAAGAAGGCGTAAACATTGTAAAGCAGATAATCCAGTTCAAAAATGAAATGAAGCATGAATGAAAAGCAAAAACATTGTAAGGGGGTATTTCCTATAAGAATTGAAGAAAATACAAATAAGTTGGTGTAATTTGACAACTCGGTAATTAGAAAACAGACTTGCAAAAACACTTGCATGCACTGGTGGAATTCCGATGAGATTAGGCACCTGCGTATGGTTACTGGTTTGATGGGAGTTCTAAGCCGGTTGATTGAAAAGTTTATTGGCTTAATACTCAAATAAATTTGAAAAATAGCAATATTATCAAACATTTTAAGATTTTAAGTCTATATATTGCTTATTTATATTGAATGATTTGTGGTGGTAGCTTCATAAGCCAGTTAACAACCTCCGGACACGAGTGATTACTTTTGTCTAGTGGTTATGTTATGTGACTACAAACCCTAACGTTGCCAGTTCGGTCCTGGGCAACGCATCCACGACATTGGCGACTCATGAACCAGACTACGCAACCTTCGTGCAGCTGTTGTGGCATCCTCTACCCTCAGCAAAAATAAAAATAAATCAGGCAATAAAAAATAATAATAAAAGTTAGACGCAACAGCCAACATCACCACTTAACAGCAACAAATATCGTTTGTCTCATTGGTGGAGGAGTATTGTGGTGGTAGCTTCGTAAGCCAGTTAACAGCCTCGGAACACGAGTGATAACTGGCTTACGAAGCTACCATCACATATTAAAAACATTACTAAATTAATTAAAGTGTAAGTAACTATTTATAATATGATAGGATATTAATTATCAGTTTAATTAATTATATTATATTCACTAAACAGGTCCTTTAAAGTTATAATTTTGAATAGTTTACCTGTTTGAAGCATTTTGTTTTCTCATCATATATCATAATAATTAAATACATTTACTTATAAGTAAGAAAATAATTAATAAATATGGATAATTTTTGTAGAGGACATAATACATCTTCCATAATATGCATATTTAAGAAACAAATAAAAACATAAATTTTTATCAGAATTACTAAAATATTAAACTAAAAAATCCTTAACTTCTTGATTAAGTTAATAATCTATTCAACTGTGAAACTAAATGAACCAGTTTAATAACCCGGTGTAGTTATTAAACAAATTTAACGAATTATTAACAAACTGGCAACAAATTTGTGCACATTATTATGTGCATTGCCTATAGCACAAATATGCATTCCAGTGTTGTTATTATTATAAGAGTTAAGCCTAAAAGAGCATAGCGGACAATTTGATGTAGGCTTAAAATAGAATTTTCTCAGTTCTTGTTTAAAATAACTCAGGACTGTTAAAGTAAAAACTTAGGAAATGTTTTTATTTTGAAAATCGTTTTTCCGTTCCGAACCATAATGGCGGAAAAGACCTAGAAACATCTCATTTTCTCTCCCTCAAAACGGTGACTCAAAATGTAAACAAAGTGTAAGGTGATAATGACAGACACGTTCGCTCCAATCGATGCAGATGCATATTTCGATGACAAGCACAATTCTGTTTGTCATGTAACTACGATATGACAGCTGAAAAAAGAAAAGAATTTTATTTTGTCATCATTTGTTTCAGTCATTTCCATATGAAAGAATGTATCAAAGATTTTATTTTCATTGATACTTTGCCGTTTCAAAACTTAAAGTCATAATAAATCGTTTTGTGTTCTCTTTGTTAAAATTTTTTTTCAAACAGTTTGCTTCTTTTTTTATTTCAGAACCTAGTGGAGATGGTTCTTTCGACACCTTTACAGGATGAAATAGTTTTCCACCAAGCTTTAAACATCATATCAGACGTTGTGGTGAAGGTGAGGAAATTTTTCATGATTTATATAATCATGTTTCTTTATTATGAATAATTTATAAGATTATGTTCATAATTTTAACCATATTAATTTATAATTATTAATGTATTAAAATAACTCACTCAAAAACTGAACATATTTTTACTCAAAATAATATTAAGGAAAGAATTATTTTGGTATGTTAAAGGAAGATGTTTTGTTATGAAACAAATTCTTTATTAAATAATACAAAAGAGAGATTTTCTTGACATTAAAAGTCTTCTTAATTATGAAACCAATTTTTTTATTCTTAATGATGTAAAGAATGCATTCTTTATTCTTAATGATGTTAAAGGAAACTGCTTTATTATGAAACAAATTAATTAATTAATATAAAAGAAAGACTTTTTGACATTAAAAAAACTTTTTAATCATGAAATCAATTTTTTATTCTTAATGATATTAAAGGAAGCGGCTTTATTATGGAACAAATTCTTTATTAAATAATAAAAAAGTAAGACTTTTTGACATTTTTCAAAAGAAACTTTTTGATTATGAAACCAGTTTTTTATTTTTACTGGTATAAAAGAATGCATTTTTTTTCTTAATCATACTAAAGGAAGATGCTTTGTTATGAAAGAAATTCTTTATTAAATAATACAAAAGAAAGATTTTCTTGACATTAAAAGTCTTAATTATGAAACCAATTTTTTATTCTTAATAATGTAAAGAATGCATTCTTTATTCTTAATGATGTTAAAGGAAACTGCTTTATTATGAAACAAATTAATTAATGAATATAAAAAAGAAAGACTTTTTGACATTAAAAAACTTTTTAATTGTGAAACCAATTCTTTATTCTTAATGATATTAGAAAAAACGGCTTTATTATGAAAAGAATTCTTCATTAAATAATAAAAAGGAAAGACTTTTTGACATTTTTAAAAAGAAACTTTTTGATTATGAAACAGTTCTTTATTCTAAATGATGTAAAAGGATGCATTTTATCCTTAGTGATGTTAAAGGAAGTTGCTTTATTATGAAACAAATTATTAAATGATATATAAAAAGCCTTTCTTAACATTAAAAAAGCTTCTTAACTATGAAACCAATTCTTTATTCTTAATGATGTAAAACAATGTATTCTTTATCCTTAATGATTTTAAAGGAAGCTGCTTTATTATGAAACAAATTCTTTATTAAAGAATATAAAAGAGGGGCTTTCTTTACATTTTTTAAAAGAAAATTTTTTAATTATGAAACGAATTCTTTATTCTTAATGATGTAAAAGAATGCATTCAAAATATATATTCAGATTCAGTAAAATACATAGATTCAGTAAAAAATGTCAGATCACGCCAAGGTTCTATAACTTTCGTAATTATTGTTCGCTAATCGAAATTCGCCAAAGCATTTACTGCCTCGTCTAAGGCCACATTTTTATGCAGAGGTGGGAGATAAAATCTTAATTGGAGAATATGTGAAAAAGTTTCTGTGAGACCACTCCCGCTAATTTAAATGTGTATGAAAGAAGATATTTATAAATGAATGAGTGATGGTTAACAATGTAAAGGAAAGTATAAAGAAATACACGAATTAGTGAATAATGGCGGTAAAGAGCTCGAAAAACAGCCAAGGAAAATCGCTGATATTAAAATGACTAAAGATGGATTATCGCTATTGAAAATAAAATAAAATACATGTACATGCTAGGAGGAAACCTCAACTACTAATGTGAAACGTTTTAAAAATATGACATGATACAACAGCTAAAAGAAATCGTTATCACAATTGGGAAACAGAAAGAAAAAAAAATACCGTTTGTCAATACGGATTAATTTAATTCCAAAAGCCTAGATGAGTAGTTCCAAATGGGTTCTTTTTCTTTTTTGTATATCTCTTAATTAATATTTTATTTCTGAAAATTCGCTTTTATAATATGCTCCACATCCAAACTTCCATAAAAAAAGGCTTGTTATTGAAATCTCAAGAGGTAGGTTCGCTTAAGAGTCAATTAATTGGAATTAATAAACATTAGCAGGATTTATTTTATCTTTTATTCCATTTTTTTTTATAAAATAATTATTTCAGCATCAAAAGAAATAAAAATAGCTTTGAAATAATTTCGAATTAACTTTTGAAGAAGGCTAATTACCACTCATCCTGGTAATCCATTTTTTATGAATGCTTTTAATCACTATTTAAATAAAAACATTGAAAAACGGAGCTTTAAGAGTGTTTGGTTTTCCCCTGGGTAATCCTAACCGAAAAGAACTATGCCAACTACAGAGAAATAAAAGCAATAGCGCTTAGTGAAACTACAATGTTTACCAAAACAAGGATGACTCAGATATAATTGTCCAATATGATTGTTGGGGGAGGGACCAGTGACAACCAATTATCAATTGCTTGGTCTTAATCTCCTCCTCCTTTTTTTCTAATAATGTAAATAGGACAGCAAATTTGCTCAGTTTTTCGCTTGTTCACAAGGGGCAACAAAATTCTATTTCCTTTTTCCTGTTTTAATTTGCCATTGAATGCTGTGCTTTCTGCCTTTATCAAGATCACTTTAGCGTGTCCATAATCGATCCACTACATATCCCCAAAGGAATGATGCACTTTGGTGGACTTTTTGCAACCTAGATATTTTTGCAACTCTAAACAAAAACCATTTAGAGGCCCTTTTTTTTTATAAACTGATCAATTAAATTTCATATTTTTAAATTCATCAGCATGCTAATTATTTGTTTTAGAATATTTATAATATTTTTAATTTATTAAATTTTTGAAAATGTTCATGCTATTATTTATGTGTATATTTATATATTATGATTTATAACTGCGCAGAATCCGCGCTTGCATTGTTTAAGCAGAGACTCGGTTATTAATAAATGCTATCAAAGCAAATGTAATTTAATGAACTAGATAAGCACCTGAACCTTATTACATCCTAATATTTTACAATTCTTAAAATTTGTAGTTATTTCAAATTTACTTGTTTTGAAAATTCCATTCTTTGAATACACTGCCCAACACATATAAGATATACGTTATCAAATATACATTTTAGTCTAAGTAATTAAGAAAATCTAACACTTTTACAAAACTGTTCAAATAATTACAGTTCAAATGTTATCTAACTGAAAAGATTGAGGAAAAATGCAAAGAAAAATATAAATTACAGAGTAAAATCTTGGAGATTAAAAAAAATAAAAAATATCGTGCGTGGTGATAAACTGAAGTTGTTTTAACATAATGCAAGTGTTACCTATTAAAAAGTAGAAATTTCTCCGGAATTTAAATTATAAGGAATAATCATTATTTGGTCAACATGTTCATTTAATAGCAAGTGTGCGCATGCGTAAAATTAGAATGGTCGATACAAAAACGTGCTAAGACAATATCAAATTTTTGATTTCGCCAACAAAGACCGACCATTATTTATTGTCGGTTTTATGATACCATTGAACTTGAGCAATTTATCTTAATGTGATATCTTGATTGATTTTTAAGATCATATAAAGAGATGGACATATTGTGATAAATAAATGTCTATTAAGCTGACATTAATGTAAAATGTCTATTAAGAGACATTTTATATTTTTAAATTCATTTTAATCCATCCCGGGAAGACAATTTATTTACAAGCAGGTGCGAACAGAACACGTCCAATACAGCGCGGAAACAAAAGCATAAGTAAGGAAGGGAGGAAACAAATGATCACTAGTCTTATATAACATGGAATTTCCGGCCACGTGTCGATTGAATACTCGCGTTGACCTTGGACAAGGTCAACGGAGGGATCACTTTCACATGGAACTGATGGCGCATCATTTTTACACAGCTTCAATTGAATTAAAAATGGAATAAGATCAGGAAATAGAGAATGTTTTTGACTGAAACCGACATGGGCCGAATTTGGCAAAAATTTAGGAAATTAATTTGGATTAAATTAGATATTAAAATATCATTACAATTTCCCCTCCACCGCAAAACGTGGGAGTGCCCGGGGCCCTTTGACACACAACCATACCCTACAGTGGTGTCTGAGTAAGTTTAATTTAAAAGTATATTGAAAGTGACACCTCAGTTTCCCTTATCTTCACATTATACAAACATTAATACAGAAATCCCTTTCATCATTTTATATTAGAAGCATAAAAATACTTATATTTGTGAAAATTTTGTATTGTGTTTAATAAAAGTCGTCGTTCGTTATTGAGGCGGCCTGCTGATTATTTTCACATCATACACCCACTACAAGTGAACCCGGTGACTTTACGGAGTTAGTGGAATTGAAGTTCCGTAACAATATATATACAAAAATTGCTCGTTTAAAGTTGTAAGACAGCAAATTCGTGAAAAGGTCTAGAATAAGATTCTAAGACGAAAGAAAATAATGAATAACTGTGATGGTTAAATGATTTCAATGATTATTAAACAATCGCTGGAATTTCTTTATCAAACAGTTAACCAATGTTTTATAAAGCATGCGATAAATGTACGTATTTGTTTTTTCAGGGTCAAACATGGATGACTCGTAGCGTAGCCGAAGAAGTGATCGTTACCATTTCCATACTCCTGGAAAGGACAACACCCACCTCAGAAATATGTGATTTCTTCTGTTGGGTACAGAAATTTTTTCATGTTTCATGGATTTCATCTATTGTTTGTCTTTAGGCATACAGCAGAGTTAAACATCTGATGAAAGATTGGAAAAATCTAATTATAATTTTAATCAATAAATACTAATCACAGTATTAAAATTACTACTACCATTGATAATATACTATAACACAATACTAAAAATTATTTTTAAAAAATGGATTTCTGTGATGTTATATTTATTTTATTATTGTTAAAAAATAAATTACAAATGATTCGCAATACTTTTTTGTCTAAATTCTTTAATTAAAAAAAAAACTAAATAAATATAAAAAAACTAAATGATAAAATATGCATAAAAATTTTACTTTTTGTTAACAGAAATAAATCAGTACAAAAAGGAAACAAACGAAATTATTTTCATCTATGTCCGGACATTTAAATAATAATATGCATTTGAGATTTGTGTATGTCTATCTTTATTAATAATGAAGAATAGTGAATGTGTTACGTGCGTTCACACTTTATAAGACAGACTATCAGATACAGAGCTTCCAAATCTAGCAAAGGCATATTTTAGAAAGTGAAACTGATTGACAGCTAAAGTGATTATTAAAAACAATATTTTTATTTTTAAAATGATGAAAAAATAATTTTTGTACTATAATATTTTCGTAAATTATCGCTGAAAACAACAAGGGCTTTCTAAATTTTCCCTCATTAAAATTCTAACTAATATATAAAAAAAATCGTTTTGAAGTGTGTAGGTTTTCACCTTATAAAATACATTTGTAGAGAATTTGATAACTCTATTTTCTCTAGATATATTTTGGGCGATGAAACTCTTCGACAATTAAATTGAGATATTAAAAATATTATTTTTATTTTTAAAATGACGTGAAAACAATTCTTGTGCTTTTATGTATTCGAAAGCTATCCCTGAAAACTTCCAGATCTTTCTTAATTTTAACTAATTAAATTCTAATCGATGTATAAAACATCACTCTGAAGTGCATATGGTTTCACCTTCCAAAACGCATTTCTACAAAATTTGACTACTCTAGACCTTATTGTATATTTTTGTAGAGTTCCCAAGAGACACGTGTTTTTCTTCTCCAATAGACACCTCCTGTATAACTAAACAAAATCCTTCACATGCACAGCCGAATACAAATAAATTGATAAAAAAATTGTTTATTAAGTATTGAAATTAATAAAAATTTTTAATTCAGCTAAAAGGAACAACACTTTTCAATAATATTTATTAACTTGCCCTTTAAACATCAATAATTTACTTAATTGATTAATTGTACATTTGCAGTTTAATAAAAATTGCAGTTCAGAATTTATGAAGAATGAAAACCTGCAAAACAATTACCAACTTCGTTTGATTGACAAGTACCCTATTATCGTTGCAACCTTAAGCGATTTCCCAAGGTCATTTAATGAGAATCTGACTTAATCTCCAAGAGTAAATGTATATTTGATGTACATTCTGTTGTTGTTATTCTCGCTTTTAGACAGGTGTGTTTTGAAAACATCACACGTGATTGCTGAAAAATAATTTACGAGATTTTCTACCAAAATAATAAAAGGCTTTTTTAATTTAAAAAAATAATTCGAATATTTTATAATTGTAGGGAAAAGTGAAATCTACCTTAATGAAATTTATTCTATTCATTGTTTTTATGCTTCCTCATCTTTTAAAATGTTCAGATAAATAAGCATTTTTAGAATTTAAAAGATTGGAATTATCGTTGTGAAATTACCTGGAAATTACTTCCATATTTTTTCGAATGCTCTCAAATTCTTATATTTAATCTTAATTTAGTTCAAATTTTAACAATCTGAATGTTTTTATAGTACCTCATATTTCAAAATGCTGAGAAAATTAAGTATTTTTAGAAAAACAAAGAATTGAAATTATTGTTGTTAAATATTTAATTACCTGAAAATTACTTACATATTTCTTTGAATTCTCTCAAATACATATTTAATCACAATTTATTTCACATTTTTACCATTTGAATGTTTTTATACCTTCTCGTATTTCAAAGTGTTGAGATAATTAAATTTTTTTTTTCAGAATAATAGATTGGAATTGTCGTCGGAAAATATTTAATTACATGAAAATTACTTACATGTTCCTTTGAATTTCTCAAATTCTTATATTTTATCTTATTTTATTTCAAATTTTTGTCATCTGAATGTTTTTATACCTCCTCATATTTCTCAGCACAGAAAATTAAGCATTTTTTTTAAAAAAAAATTAAGATTGGAATTATTGTTATGAAATATTTAATTGCCTGAAAATTTCTTACATGTTTCTTTAAATGCCTTCAAATGCTTATATTTATTTCAAATTTTTACCATGTGAGAGACTACTTCAAGTGATTAATACATTCTAAAAAATCCTTGGACCGAGAAATAACTGATGCTTATTTTCCCTCTAATTTCTCCAATTCGAATTAATTGCTCAAAACTCATTAAAAATGATTTTTAAATGTTTGTTTTTGAATTTAAAATGAAAAAAAAGAGAGACTGAAGTAAAAGAAATGGTGAAACAAATTGGAAAAATTAACATTAAAAGTTAAAACTTCAATCTTTTTTTAAGGACATAAAAGTATTGTCGGCTTTGCTTAGCAGATCAAAAAATTCAGAATTTTAACCATGCCATTTTTTTGTGCAGGTCACAATACAAATGAGCCAATATTTTATTCAAAGTAAATTCTAATGATTATTGTTATTTTTAGCATTGCCGTGAAAACCCGAGATCAACAGTTGTTCTTGATATCTGTACGCCTATTGTCCAGAGGATACTCAAGCACAACATGGTAAGATGTGCTCACTGCTTCATATTTTTAATAAATTTCAGTTTTCAATACATAATTTAATAAAAATATAACCAGACACAAGTGACATTATTATCCTTTATTTAGCTGAAATTTATGTAATGAAATTCTTGCATTTATATGTAATTATATTTTAAACCGAAATTAATTGAAACTTTTAAGTTACATTTGCACATTGAAAAATGATAGTTTTTATACAATAAAATATGCGGTTATATTTTAAATAGAGCATTGTTATTTAAAAAAATATTTTTCGTGGGTTAAATACTATCGAGAAAAATGAAATCCAATTTTATTGAAAAATTTATGAACAGAGTTATTAATGCATACTTACATATATTTTAAATATACTATATATTGAGCCATTTTTTTATACTTGATTTATAGCTTTAAAATTTGTTAACAAGGCATAGTTAAAAGAAAATAACTACTGGAAAAAATTGTTAAGTTCAGAGACAAATTTCCAATTAGACAGCTGCATAATCTCCAGATAACTTGGTAGGGCCGCTGGAGGAGTGGGAGCCGCAAGCAGACTAGTTAAAATAATATTATTAGATTCTTGCCAAATAAATCATTCTCTAAAAATTCCATGAATCTTGGAATGTTAGAATAATATTAATATTTGTTAAGGCGTTTATGCTTAGATTCCTGTCTGTTTCTCTATGCTCAGTTTATTATTGTAATATTTACAAACATTTGCTTAAATATATGTATTTGAGCATTTGCTTAAATACATGTGTTGTATTTGAGCATTTGCTTAAATATATTGTATACAAATGCGGTTTGCCCTACATTTGTAAATAATAATAAATAATATTTTTATAAGGTCATAAATATAAGCATGTTAATAAAGCATGTCTAATAACTAATAAATAAATCATAGACTCATTGATAGGATCAAAAATATATTGAAATGTATAACTAAATAGGCCAGTTTATTAACAGATGAAGGATCCTCATAATGAACATTGTCTAGACCTGTAAAGTTTGTAAATTCATCATTGGTTAGACTACACAAAAATCACGAATGTCTAAAATTCAAATCATTTCTTTATATATAAATAGTTCAAGATTTGTAAATACACAAAGCAAGCATAAAATGTTGTCTTATAAAAATTTATGTTATTTTTAAAATTTTGTATGGTATAAAAAATTTATAATAACTATTAAACATGAATTTTTTTTGTAAATTGTAAATTTTATTTTATTAGTAATTAGTAATCGTAGTCGTAATTAGATCAATTAGCTAAGCGAATTTCAAAGTGTATTTTATTTGTAGTTCGAAAAATATCAAAGAATTTTTAAAGTTCTCACACCATAGGCTGCTCAACATTTGTTGTATAATACTAGACACAGCATCTGTTGCCCAAGCCTTCAATTTTCCCAACTTAGTGTGGTTAAATGTCTATTTTCTCTTGACCAGAAATGGACGATTTTATTTGCTAAAATCATAAAAACGACATTTTTTTTCCATCAATACTATTTTATTAAAAATTAAATTTTTATCCTCTCTTGCATACATAGATTGATTAAACTATTTGTCGAAAGATAAAAAAAATATTAACGTTTGTTAATCAAGGGAAGACTTTATAACCACTTTGTACACCACCTATAAACAAATAAAAATATATAAAGTAGCATGGCGAAACAAATAGAAATATATAAGGTAGCATGAAGGTTCGAACCTCTCTGCCGAAGACTCTCCGTGTACATGGTGGCTGGTGCACGTATAAATCTGTCGTACCTACAAAGTCCTCCAAGTCTAGGCAACACTTATGGAGAAACTGATCAGTGGTGATCGTTCTCTGATTCAGGTCTAAAATTGTGATCTGCGGATGAGTGAATGAAATGTTTGAATGAAGTCCGGCCCATGAGAAGGTACCGAGTTTCACTTCCATTGCTTCAGTAGTGGCATCAAGGGCTTGTCGATGATAAGTGCCATAAGCAACAACAACTTAAGGTAGAGCAATGCAGTCAAAACGTTAATTGTGTCTTCAGGTGATGAATTCAGAGCATATCGCATGAAAGGAAAATTGCATTTTCTACTAATAGTATGTATATATATGTTGTGGTCAGTGTTAATAAACGATTATTAGTATACAGCTGATAACACTGAGGGTAATTTAAAAATATCCCTGCCACTTTTATCTGCTACAATATTGGAAGCGTAAATCCTAACTTCTGTTTTGGTGCCAAGATTAGAATTTTTTTTAATGGTTAAAATGAGTTATTTATTGGTGTGTGAATAAACCTAAGCATGAAATAAATAATATTTATGCCGATTAATTATATTGCCTCTTTACGGTTCTAATTGAAAATTATTGTTAATATTTTCTTTCAATGTTTCTTTTTTTTGTATTTGGTATTACATTTATTTTACAATTAGTGGATTATAATTTATTTCAATTTGATTTTACTGATTAATTTTGATAATTTGAATGTTAGTGGAAATTACACATAGAAAAGATCTCATTGAGTGGATTCAAAACTTCCAATATTATTATATATTTGCATTTAAACTGTCTTGCAAATAATAATTTATTTATATCTTAAGCACTCCACCAGTGTGCATAATTTTTTTCCTTCTACTTTCGTAAGTTAATCTTTGACCATCAGAACTTATTTATTATTAACATTTTAATAGCCTAGCTTTAATAATAATCAATAAATCGCATTATTCGAAATATATAAATATATTTATTTGCTAAATGCTATCAAATAAAGTATTTTATAAATTTAATTCTATCAATATAAAGTTAAACGTGCATTTATGTATTCCTGCTTTACTTTTAAATCTTTGGCTGATTTTGATGAAATTTATTTTAACGATTATTCGGTTTCGTTTATTTGTTTGTTATTGGTCGACTAAAAATGCTGTTGGGGATTACAGCAATATTTCAAGATGAATTGCGGCTGAGTCTTTTGAATAATGTAACAAATCGGCATGAAATTAAAATATCTTGATTTAACCTGTCAAATTAAAAGAGTAGTGCTGTTAAATTTATATTAAACCTCTTAAGATTATAACTATATTCAAGACATAACAGAATATTTGTTTAGAACGCCTGGGGAAATCTTGATATAGCTTATGAAAATTATCAATACTTAAATGTTTCAAGGGCCCCGTTCAGTGAAACTACAACGGATGCCCGAGACACCTACTATCCTCTTCCTTTTATTATGTGTGATTAATTAAACATCTGAATTATCCTAATGTTTAATTATCATCTCAGTAATGGTAAATGAACTCTTAACTCTTCTAGGTTAGATTGTGGTGAGATAATGAAATATATTTAACGATTGAATAAATGAATTAAAATTTTTTCATCCCGCGTTCTCGTAGAAAAGACGTTTCAAAAGGTGCCTAGAAATATAAGAAATGGAATGCAGAACATTACATAATCAAATAAAAGAAAATAATAAAAGAAAGAAAATACTCTTAAATTGTGAACTATTTTTTTTAGAGTTTGAAGAATATGCCATCAATATAAGAGTACTGATGAACGGTTTATTATATAAATATCGTAGCTTTATACAGGGTGTTACAAAAATTTGAAATAAGCATTTATTTCCTTAAATATTGGATCTAAACGTATAGATACAAAGTTTCATTGCATAAATAGAAATCTGTATGAACACATTTTAAACTTTGCCGGGCTGATAAAAACAAAAATTGCAAATCTATGAACATTCAAAGTTTCAAGTTTCCATCTACAAAATTTGCAGGGCTATTAAAAAAAAGATTTATTGACGTAAACCACTTTTTCTTTTTTTTTTACCTCTGGTATTTGAACGAGTCTTTTGTTGCACATTTCGAGGATAATACAAATTTCACCTGGAGTCAGAAACAGTAACAAATGTTTAACTCTTATTAGATTTCAAAAATTGATCACATAATGCATCAATTTTAAGTGTTTACGAAATTTGTCCAAAATGAACAGTTTTGATGCACAAAATTGTATACTTCTTACAATATTTTCAGACATATGCGGTTGCATAGCCATTATATACATTACACATAATTAGATTTTCATTTCTAGCTATAGAAATACGTCATTTTTTGGGGGGGGACTTAAAATTATTCACATAACTGAGGGTTTTTTTCTTGTTTGGGATTGCACTAGTTTTCTAAGAACCTTAACACTTTCAACGCTACCGACGAGATATCTCGTCTTTCAGATACTTCCAATTACAGGTTTCTGTGTGCTAAAATTTGTCTCTTATGCCAGTTTATATAGATTGAACTTTCCAATACATATCTATCAACCTATCTAAATCAATCTATCTATGCCAGTTTAGATAGGTGTGTGCTAAAATTTGTCTCTTATGCCAATTTATGTAGATTGAACTTTCTAATGCATATCTATCAACCTATCTAAATCAATCTATCTATGCCAGTTTAGATAGGTGTGTGCTAAAATTTGTCTCCTATGCCAATTTATGTAGATTGAACTTTCTAATACATATCTATCAACCTATCTAAATCAATCTATCTATGCCAGTTTAGATAGGTGTGTGCTAAAATTTGTCTCTTATGCCAATTTATGTAGATTGAACTTTCTAATACATATCTATCAACCTATCTAAATCAATCTATCTATGCCAGTTTAGATAGGTGTGTGCTAAAATTTGTCTCTTATGCCAATTTATGTAGATTGAACTTTCTAATACATATCTATCAACCTATCTAAATCAATCTATCTATGGCAGTTTAGATAGGTTGATAGATATGCATTAGAAAGTTCAATCTATATAAACTGGCGTAAGAGACAAATTTTAGCCCACAGAAACCTGTAATTGGAAGTATCTGAAAGACGAGATATCTCGTCGGTAGCGCTGAAAGTGTTAAATGCTCAATATTTCTCAAGTTTTTCTTTCTCCTTTATTAAAACGAAACTAGAGCTGTCTATCAGTCAAAGTCAAATGAAGTGAAAATGCATGAATAGCAAATTTCTTCCAAATTATGTTGATTGAGTCATATACTACTAAACAAATATTTACTTATGAAAGTTTTTCTATGTTAAATAAAGTTGCATTTCTAAAATAAATGTTAACCATCTAAATTTTTGTCAAGTCCCTCTAAATTTAGAAACAAAAATATATTCGCAAAGTTCGTGGATAAAAGATTGATTTTTTTATGTGCTCAAAGCTGAAGGCATGAGAAGTATTTTAATAATTGACAATTTTACTCAAATTACATTTTTAAAACTTTTTATTACTCTCAGATTAAAAGCTTATTCATTCAATTGTTTACCTTATTTAATGAAATATGAAATACACCTCTAGATATATTTAGATAAATAAATGCTTCTTCCATTTTTGGAGGGGGGGCACTCTGCATATGTAACATTGTTATACTCCCTGTCTTTTAGAATCTTTAATAAGAACGCAACAACGCCGTCTACTTTATTGATACCTTTGAATCAAAATTTAATGTTTAATAAAAATTTACTACTTTTGATGATAAAAAATGAATGTATTTTAGTTACTATGGCATAAAATGTATTTCTAATCTATTTCTTTATATCACTGCAGTGAAAAGATTGTACATTAACGTTAATGTGTTACTTGGTTTAACTTGCAACAGTTATTTAACAGATATTTGAAATTAAAATTTTGAGCACTATAATATGCTTTTTTTTATTTTGTTGAGAAATATTTATGTTTTTTTTTTATTTAAATGTTAAACAATATTTTTGATCTGTTCCAAATTATATGTTTTCGTATTTCAAGTTATTTCAATTAAGTTTCCATATTCAATTCTGTTAGTAAATACTTTCTGTTCCTAGGATTTTGGGAAGTATCCTCAAACCAGGGTATTTGTTCAAGAGTACTTTTTAGCTCTGAACTGTCAGAATCGAGGAGAAACTATCATCAAAGATTTCGTGGACAAGTAAGTATGAAAATTTTTCATTACTTTCTTGGAACCTTTGTCATTAATTCTGAAATAAGACAAATTTAAACAAAGGGAATTCAATTCAATTTAATGTGATGATAACTTGATATTTTTTTCGCAAATAATATATATCGTCAATATTTCTCTATCCTCAGAAATAATTTAGTTTTCAATTTTTGATTCCGTTTTGAACTAATATCATATCTATCATTTTTTTGAAACCATTTAATTTCTCGTATACATTACAATATAGAGATAGAATTGTAGTCATCAAAAAATTAGGACAAGTATTTGACAAATCTCGAAAGGACCATCAAAATATCTATTTTACAAGGGGAGGGCAAGGGGGTGAAATCTGATATCGGGATGAGAATTAGTATAATAATAGTATACATTTAGAATATTCATTCATGAAAATATTAAAACGCAATGACCAGTGAATTTCGAGAAAATGGTCCTCAAACTTTTGGTAAAGCTTATATACTGATAACTTGATTCTCATCCGGATGATACTAATGGTGTTGTCTAGGTAACCATCTCGTATGCGGAAAGTCAAGGTTCGAACATGGCTGGTATTTTTTTCCCTTTTTTAATAATTCTTATTCGATTAAAAAATTTACAAATACTTTTAATTAATATGTTTTTAATTTTATGGAAAAATAAATATATATTATCGAAATACGTAGTAGTAAAATTAAACTTAATATATATATATATATATATATATATATATATATATATATATATATATATATATATATATATATATATATATATATATATATATATATATATATATATATATATATATATATATATATATATATATATATATATATATATATATATAGATGGATTTCTTTAAAAAAATGAGATTATTTAAATTTAATTAACAATTTACAGATAGTTTAGATTAATATGCTACTTATTTTTATGCAAGGATAAATGTTTTATTATTTTAATACTTAAATTTTAATTTAATATTTAAAAAATAGTAATGAATGTAAAATAAATGGTGATAATTATTAATTATAAATAATCACATTGTAAAAAATTATTCAATATTTCTAAAAAAATCATCCTATATACATTTATTTTCGGTTATATACAAGAACCAGAATGGTAACTATAGTAAAAAGAATGGAAACAAAATATTTTTCGACATCTTGTACAACTGATAAATGATGATTGTCCACAAGAGCAATGTTTCTTTAAGAGATCTATGGGGGGAAAAGACTTCATTTACATTTAAAAAATCTCTCTTTCATCAGAAATTTGGGCAGCGTACTTGCTTTATTAAAAATTGGTGATGACAATTGATGGTGTATAACTAATTGAATTTTTATTCTAACTTTGTGAGAATTTATTTCTTGATCATGTTCCATTAAATAAGAATTTTGTATACTTTTAATACGCTTTGAACCATCTGCCTACGCATTCAATAAATTAACAACTGCTCTCTACTATTTCCTTTGATTACTGCCGTTGGGGACTTTTGTTTACAAATTTAACAAATATCAGCTGCTCCCTTTAATTTTTGACATAAATACAGCTTCGTTGAGTTAGAATTGATATTTTATTATTATTAAAATCCAAGAATTTGAAACTTAATTGTTTGAAAATGATACAAGCAAGTTAAATTATCTGTAGCCATTAATGTTACATTTTTAATTATTTTTCCTTTAAAAATTAAATTAGAATTTAAATATTAAAATAATAAACATTTATCCTTGTATAAAAATAAGTAGCATATTAATCAAAACTATCCGTAAATCGTTAATTAAATTTAAATATTTTTTTTTAAAAAATGCATCTGTATTCATAATTTTTTCTTTTAAAATTTTAATTTTATTATTATGTATTTCGATAATAAATATTTATTTTTGGATAAAATTAAAAACATATTAATTAAAAGTATTTGTAAATTTTTAATTGAATAAAAGTTATTAAAAAAGAAAAAAAATCCCAGCCAGGTTTGAACCCTGACCTTCCGCATACGAGACGGTTACCTAGACAACAACGCCATTAGGATCATCCGGATGAGAATCAAGTTATCACCATATAAGCTTTACCAAAGGTTTGAGGACCCTTTTCTCGAAATTGACTGGCCATTGCGTTTTTATATTTTCATGAATGAACATTCTGAATGTATACTATCATTATACTAAATCTCATTCCGAACTCAGATTTCAACCCCGCGCCCTCTCCTTGTTAGACCTCTATGAGTTCGAAAAGCATATTTTTGGAAAATGTCCGCCTGTCTGTCTGTTTGTCTGATAACCCCAAAACGCTTTGAACTAGACTGACGAAATTTGGTATATGGTCTTTACAACAAATTTGCAAATTTTTATCAAATATTGAATGAAATTCGTTCAGAGGGAGTGTCTGTCCGGCTGTCGGAATATAAATTAAGACAATAACACCAAAATGAAGAGATCTAGCTAAATAAAGTTTGGTGCACAGATTTAAAATCTATAGCGTAGACATCTATCAAATTTTCAGCTAAATCCAACAATAGTTTGACTTCTGTTGGTCTGTATTTTCCAAAACATGTAATCGCAATAATACAAAAGAATATTGACATAAATATATCAAATTTGATATTTGATTTTGACTATATTTTTGAAGGGAATCCATAAATATTAATACTCAAATTGTTTAAGATTTAATCGTTTCATGTTTCTAAAAATATTTACATCTTTTTAATAAGCACATTCTATTGTTTAATTGAACGTTTTTCATTAATTTAAGAAAGGAATTCGATACAGAACAAATTTTAAAATTCAAATTTCACTATTCTATGGTCATATTGATAATTATAGTATTTTCCATTTGCAATACATTATTCTAAATTCAGTAAATATTTCAATCACTTTTTTTATCCTTTTATTCCTTTCCTTTCACTCAGTAGCAGATTTTCCTCTTCTGATATTGAATCTTATCTATATCACCCCAATTTCTGATTTCTAATTAACGGGGTCTATCTCAAAATAAGTCCATGTCAATTCGGAGGATTAATCTAACTGAACAAAACAGTTAACTTTCTTTTTCTCTTTTCCAAAAAACGAAAACGATAAAAAAATCTTTTATTTTCTTTCTAAATCTAATACAATTGATTTCCTTTAGTTGAAACGCACTTAATTAATACATTGTGGTTCATTTAAATAGCTTTCCTATTGAACAAAACTTCTCATAAAATTAAACAATAAACATTTTTCATTAATTGTTTTAATTTATTGATGGCCATTAAATTTGCAATAAATTGATTGAGAAATAGCTGTTACTTTTGAGACTTACTTTGTGAAGATATATAAATAGAATAATTATTTTATTATTTTGGCACACTTTTTAAGAAAGTTTAACATTATTTTATGGGCGGGTACCAGCTCCCATAATGCAAAAATTACTACAAATTGATATCTATTATTTTTCTTTCAAATAATTTTCTCAAGACAAATCGCAGCAATATGTAGAAAGGCCACGTCTGACTGTTTATATACTGAAATACACAAAGAGAGAAACCAACAGCACTGAAAGCTCAAAGATCAGACTACTTTGCTATCACATATGACCCCCACGGTACTACTGAAATAACCAGATATCGGTCACATGTGACCCCCAAGATGATCACTGTGTTATTTAATTAAATAATGGGCAAAACTATAAAGTGTTACTAAATAAGTTACAAGAAAATAAAGTTGATATACAGACTTTATCCATGGAATAACAAATTGTTAATATTACACTTTTTCGACTTCAGTATTCTTTCTATAATGTTGTCATCTGGATGTCCCTGTTCTTTTTCTTTTCTGCAATCGACCTTTTCACAAAGTTGACATTTTTTTTATATAACTTGCATTCAATTAATTTTCAGTTATTTTTATTAATAAATTTGAAAACACATCTGTTTATTTTTGCACTTGTACAGCTTTTTTTTTTAATAAAACGTTTATCTTCGAATTGATTGAAATAAAATTGTTAAATCCAGTCATTTGCTTATTTTTCTATCTTTTTTTATTTCATTCGCATATCTCTAATTGTGAATTCAGAGTTTTCTAAAAAAAAGTGCATGACATTTAAAAGCCTATTAATTTCGAATTCCTTTTTATTTGAAGAAATCGAGCATTCAGAAAGTAAATCTGCTTGATTCTTCAAAATATTATTTTATAAAAGGCACTATACAAGATAAAAAAAATTGTATAAGATATTATTTGGTATAAAGATATTATTTGCCGACGACATATGTCAAAAATATACTCTTAGAGCTGTCTAATTGGCATAAAAAATAGAAGAAAAAAAATATTATTTGCATTTTTTCATCCTTTTATAGAGAATCTTTATATTTTTAAATTTTTGAAGAAAGGATGAAAGAAAAAATTATATACTTGTTTCCTTAAAGATTGTAAATTGCTATAATTAAAAATTATCTGCCTATTATGTAAAAAAAAAAAAAAAAAAAAAAATATGTAAACATTGCATTTAATTCGCTTTGTGATTGGTAGATAGCGACTCACCTGACCCATGACGTTTGAGATTGGTTTTACCATTATTGTTTCAAATATTAAATGAAAATTATTATTACAACGAAATGGGTATTTATAATGCACTTGACAGTGAAATAGTGACAAAAAAAGAAAAAGTAAAGCTTTAATTAACAGCAAATGAGTTAAAAAAATAGTATTTGTTAATTCTACTTTTAGACACACCGTTTGTTGCACACTAATGAATACAACATCACTTAATAAGTCCCGAGCCTGACATATAATGAGGTCTTTCTAACCCAGTAGTCCTAACCTTCAAACGATTTGATTGAATATCTAAATAATACACGTGTTAACCTTTTTTTTAAATAGTAATAAGTGACCATCGAAAAAAAAATGCGAAGAAAGATCGAGTGGGAATCTGGCTGTTTTAAAAGAAAATCTGATCGTGAAGCTGCTAAATTGGAGGGAAAATCAATCAACTGACTCTCCGACCCCCCCCCACGAAGGCACACGGATTTAAACCATAAGGCTGAATGACCGGACCGCCGCAACATCAACACTGGCGGGAACTGTGTTTGAGTCCTAAGAGCCATCACCGGCCACGGTACAACCCTCCCCGAAGGAAGTACGTCCCATCATGGATGGGAGGAGCCAGATCCCCCACCTATTTGTGTACCCTCCAGGGTGCCGAGATCCAACTACCATGCCGGAAGCATCTCATCCTCATTTTGAGGTACCTCCCTCCCCCCCGGGGGGTTAGGTTGGAGGGAAAGGCGAAAAAAATTGATTCAATATTTAGGTATTAGAGAGATATAAGCAAAAAATGTTCTCATTATGGAAGAACTTTTAACTTTAAATCGCAAGTAAGCCAAATGGCAAATGTATATTATCATTTGTGGAAAGATTAAGATTCCAGCATTGAAAGAATGGCAGTGGGGTTCATAAACATGCTAACTGAACTGACGAACATTGCATATAAGATTATGGGGATGGACGAGAGAAAGCTAGCAGGGCGCGAAGCCTCCAAGTATATATATAATATATATTTATATAAAAAAAGACTGGTGTGAATTAATAATAATAATTTTTTTTCTTCGCAGCCTTCATGGATTGGGATGCAAGTGCCCTCATCCTAGAGTCTTACAAAACTTAGTTAACATATGCGTATTCGCCATTTACTCCATTTTTGAAAACAGAAAAACGTAAGTAGCCTGTCTCTTATCTATAAACATTAAATACTCATTGCTTGTCATTATCGCTTTAGAGTTTGTAATAATTCTGCATCTTGGATAGTTGATCATGACTGGTGATCTAAGGTTACTGGTAAAATTAGACTAAAATCAACAAACGTTAGACACTGGAGAAGGGGGGACATCAATGAACTATTTCAAAGTAATTTAATTAAAAAAAATTATTGAAGGTCAAAACAGATTTTGCTTTTTTTATTTATCTATGGATACTTATTTTTATATTAATTTTTTTGCCTGAATAAAAAAAAATGTTTTTATTTTTGTAATGTAGTCTACAATTTTTATTTTCTCGCATACAAAGATTATTGCATACAAGAAAATAAAATTTTTCACGTATACAAATGTATATATAATTGTATAACATTTGTATATATATTGTATATACAAATATATATTGTATATTGTATATACAAATATATATTGTATATTGTATATATAATATAAAAATATATATACAATTTTTATTTTCTCATATACAAGAGTCAAATTGTCAAAAAAATTCGAATACGTTTTATGAATTTCCGAGTTTCATATCTTCTTGAACCCGAAAAACAAATTTTATGAATTATACCCGTCTGTTTGTGAACACGGTAATTCAAACACACTTTAAGCTAGACAGATGAAATTTGGTATATGAATTTTTGCTATTGGACTATATGTATATAATTTTGTTTAAAAAAACAATTTTTATTTGTTTAGCTTTATTTTTTATTCGTGTAAATGGCAAGATATTAAAAGACGAATAAGTTTAAACGTTGTTATTAGATTGTGTAACCCCCCGTCCCCCCAATTTCGGAACTGGTAAACAAACTTTTTCCCACCCCCATGTGTAAAACCTTTCTTGTAACACAAAAGTTATGGAAGAGTAGAAAGCTGAAGTAAGGAATCGAAGTGAATGACTATTGTAGAAATTTGGAGGCGAATGGAGAGTGTAGTACTATGGTTTAATAAAGATGAATGACCTGATGAAGCACACACACTGACTATTCAGTTAATCCATTTTATATAGGAGTTGTGTGGTAATTTTACAGGAATAATTGGGCGATATTAGCATTTTGCTTCTATGAGCGTTTCGGATGCTTCAGCATGAAAAAATTCAAGGCATCCATTTATTAATGGTAGCATTTTTGTATCAGGGCCAGTCACTTGTGGCGGATGAGATTGCAGATACGTTAAACTACTTTTAACACAAATGTTTTTATTTTATATCGACGTGAGGAAATTGGCGCGGAAAGTTATTGCCTTTTATATATGCATAGATACATATTACAGCTACAGCTAAGATATGAGAATGAAAAAGATAGTTGGAATGCTGTTGGATAAAGGTGGATAATCATTATGATTCGTGTCCGTAGATCCACATCACTCATTCATTGAATTTTTATATTGTTACAAATCTGTTATGTTGCTTCCCAGGGTGCCTAATCAGTGATCCCAGAGTTTGGCGACAAACTTGGCGACTTAATAGATAATAATGGAATCTTCCAGAATTTTGGCGATAGAGCCAATAGGAACCGAGATATGCCTGATTGTTCCAGAACCTTCTCTGCCCGGCTCCAGTAACTATAAAGGCGACAGTCATGGAAAGAATAGTCGAGGGGTTTAGAGTCGCATAGCGATTCAACGGCGAATTAGTTGGATCAGTCCAGAGAAGTGTAATAGTGTTGAGTGGATCTCAAGCGATTGCTGAATCGAGCTGTGTGCCGAATCCTGTAATTTGTTATAGAAGCAGCATCGAGTGACAGTGGAGAATTGCAGGCGTCTGGAGAAATAGTAGAATATGGCTACGGAGATTCCCTCCACTTGTTGAATTCTGTCTGGCCGCTTTGTGTGCTGTGGCTGTGAATTCGTTTTTTCTTGTTTAATAAAAGTCTTCATCCGTTACTAAAAGACTGTTTCATCATCGAATAACAAATCGAAAGAACCCCGAATTCATAACAACATTTTAGATTACCCCAAACAAATGTAATGAAGTTTTGTTTATGTCTGTTGCTAAGATAAATTAGAAATATAACGAGTTAGATGGCGGAATTAATGTGCAATCCATACATGAAAATCGTTGATATACAAAACATGTTATGCCCAAATTGCCCCAAGGAAAAAAAATTCTTTTTATAAACTTTGTCTTAATTTTCTAATTTTCAGAAGAAAGCAGAAAAGTGGAAATACAAAAATTTTAGCATGCTTATTGCCATTCATGATGAATGATATAATTTGATTATTGCAGTCATTCACTTTCAAGTTGTCACTCACATCCGAGTAGTTATTAAATACATCTAAAGTTGTGGGTTCAATTTTTTCGTACTTCCTATCTTATGTTATTTTTTTCTGAATATATGCTCCAAAATATATTTTAATTGTTAAAGAAATTATTTCTTCTTCTTTTTTTAGTTTATTCGCTTTTTGCATTTCGTTGTTTAAAGTTATAATTCAACATAAAAATGGAAGTCCACACATACAAATATAATAAATTATGTGATTTCGATTCATTATATGTGATTATTGATTGAATGAAATCGAATCTCTACTTGTAGTAGGTAAATACATCGAAAAATCCCTTATTGGTATTTGGAGAAAGTATCAAATCATTTTTTTCCAATAATTTTTGAACAGTTTTCTTTTAAAAAATTATTCGAACTTAGTTTTTATGTTCATTTAAAAGTTATTTTCATTTTTATATTTGCATAGCTTGGCTTTAATGCTATTTCTGAAACACTAAATTTTAATAAAATCCCTCCCCCCCCCTCAAAAAATCACCATGTTTTTAAATCTAACAAATAATTTTGATTAAAATTTGGTATAATGATTTATAAAAAAAATTCAGTTCTTTAACGACAGAATAAAAAAATTTTTAATTAGAAAGATCTTAAAATTGTTTTAATGTTATAAAATACAAAAAACAAAACAAAAAACCCTGAAAAATTTTATGATTATGATAAATTACGGAATAATTAAATACGGAATTATTATGATTTGAATGATATATTTCTGCATTAAAGGCCTCTTTTCAATGTATTTTTTGCATAAGTTCAAAAATATAAGTACTTTTCAACATTTGTTTTAAAAAAATTTATCCTATTTACTCTAACGATAGTTTAAATGATGTATTTCTGTATCATAAGTGTCTATTTAATGTATTTGATGCAAAAACTCAAAAATATAAGTATTTTACAACAATTACAATTTATACAATAAGTATTATTTTTTATATAAGTATTTTCCAAAAAACAAATTCATCTCACTTACTTTAATGAAATAGGCAATATATTAAGTAGCATCAAAAACGTATCACAAAAGATTGTTTAAAGATTCTCGTAACACTAAACTTTTTCTTTTTCAGAGAATTCTTAGAAAGCGCAAATGCTGAAGAAAGAAGTAGCGTAGAATCCACCAGTTATATAGAATGGGAAGCTAAGCTAGATTGTTTTATAAACATATTTGTATTGCTGTAAGTATATGTTTACTGTTTACTGTTATGTATATGTTACTGTGCAACTATTTTTATATCACCACTTCTATTTAATATTTTATATAGTTTATGGGTTTTTTTATACTTTATGATTTTTTTATACTTCAAATTTATGATTTTTTTATACTTCAAATTTATGATTTTTTTATACTGTAAACTTTATGATTTTTATACCTTATACTTATGATTTTTATATTTTATTCTTTAAGATTTTTTAAACTTAATACTTAATGAATTTTTATATTTTATTATTTTTTATACTTTATGATTTTTTAAACTTAATGATTGTTATACTTTATTCTTTATGATTTTTTTAAACTTATTACTTAATGAATTTTTATACTTTATTATTTTTTATACTTTATACTTCATAATTTTTTTATAATTTATACTTTATGATTTTTTTATACTTTATACTTTATAATTTTTTATCCTTTATAATTTATGATTTTTTTATACTTTATACTTATAATTTTTTATACTCTGTGACTTTTTTATTTTTTATGATTGAAGCAAATAATGGATAATCATTTTTTTTTTCGTATACATTTTGCTTAATCATGCATAATCTTTTTGCATTCAATAATTATTTGAACATGATTTTATTTTTTAATTTAACATTAACTGTTTTAATGCTTTTAAAAATGGAATTTCTTGATTGTGATGCATTAGTGGTTTGAATATTGTTCGGTTAGGATGAAAATACAATATTTTAATATTTTCAGAACTTAACTACTTGTTAATAGATTATTTGCTATTTATATTGTGACCTATATTAGAGGCATTTTTGGTAATGACTGGAGAAGAAATTGACTTAATTCTTTAGTAGTGAATTGTGAAATATGTTAAAGTATAAAATGTGAAAAAAATAATACACAGTTTTTTAAAAAGTTTTTGAATTAGTATACTTAAAAGAAGAAAAAAATTCTTTATCAAATATTTTGAAATCAAAGCTGAAATATAAATATGATCTTGCTAATAAAACATTAAGGGAATTAATCATAACTACTATCACAAAAAATGATAATTTCTAAAATTCATCAAAAATGCATCCATAACTACAATACATAGATAATATCTAAACATTATATTCAATTATTGAAATAATTGCTACTTTTTTTGGTTATTTTGAGAGTATTCTTAACAATCTTTGATTCCTAAAAATATTTTATTTTAGTTTTTTTTTTAATTTGTTGGTCCTTTTTTAATTAAAGTTTAACTTCAAACATCAAATTATTCTTACTATTTAATTATTTTTATTCTTATAATATTTTATTTTTATTATTTTAATTGAATTAATTTGATGTTTGCTTGAGCGTCTGTAAATGCAATAGTGCTTTATACCAATATTAACTGTGCGATTCTTCTCATTCTATATGTGCAGATGTTTTATAAATTATATATATTTGAAAAATCAATTTAAAGGTATCAGAATAACTCCTAATCATAATCTTATTGAAAATTCTAGAAGTTTATATTGGCAGAAAAGCTTTCGAAAACATTGCAGATAATAAAATGTGGAATTTAAAATGATAAATTTATTGGCATGAAAGTTAGTGTTCTGTGTAAATTTACTGACATAAGCTGATCGTGTAGAATAATTTATAATCTTGCATTTTCTACAAATTTGATGTAATTACAAATGTTAAAATATTTTAAACTACATCAAAATTAAAACAGCACACATTAACGGCGTTATTTAAACGAAATTTAACATAATTATTTAAACTATTTAAATATCACGAATAATTTTATTAACTTGCATAAAAATGATAAACAATGTGAAGAAGTTTCTTTGGTTTCAGAAAGATTTAGACTGACTAATTTTTTTTTCTTTTTTTTTAATGATAAATTTTTTTAAGTAAAAAAAACTCTCCAAAAAAGTACATATATTTTTTGAAAACTAAAAAGTTGTAAAAGAAGTATTTAAATAACATATAAATTTATTGTTACAATTTTACTTATATTGATTTAAATTATTTATAAATGAAGGGTACCAAACTGTACTTGATTGAATTTATATTCTCCAGTAGTTCAAAATTATAGCAGCAAAAAAATCTCAAAAAAAAAAGTTTTCATACCTTTTTTCTTTAATTTTTTTTCCTTCTTAATCATTATTTACTCAAACAAAAATAAAAATTATAAATACAAAAATAAAAATAAAAAGCAACAATAGCTTGAGAGGTTGCTGTTCATTTTTATCTTTACTTAAGTTAAGTATTTTTGGAAGTCAACCGTAGCTTATTTTTCTAGGGAAAAAAAGAAACTCAAGTATCATTATTTACTTTCGTTTAAAGTCAGGGTCTGTTGCCAAAAGTGAAGTCATTAATTTATTTAACACTTTCTCACCAGTTAGTCATGGCAGATGAAATAATTCCTTCTAAATTACTCCCACTCTGTTCTTTAATGACGTAACAATTGACCTTTAGGAGAAAGCATGTCCTTGAAAGATGCTACAAAAAGAATAAAACATGGTTTCTGAAAAAAGATCAAGACGATTTATAATTACTTTGTTAACAACAAGTTGACAAAAAACAATAAAAAATAATAATTCTTTTTAGATGTTTTTTTATTTAATATAATGGTTATATCTGAAATAACAGGATTTAAAAAGTTATTTTTAAAAGTAAATTAATCTATTCTTTCTGAAAATATTATTCTTTTTTTTCTAAGATTATTGTTGCTAAATCCAAACGATTTTTTTTAGTAATTTTTACAAAAGATAAAAGCGTGATATTTTTTTTACATAATATAAATATTATTATTATTATTTTGCTTTGTTTCAAGTCATAAAAATATTTCATTAATACACGAATATTAGAGCTGAGATTTCAGTTGTCAAATCTTTTTGAAAATTCATAAAAACATTTTTTTTTTTTGCTTGATATTACTTTTATTCTTTTCTTATCGTTGCTTAATCATTTTCAGTTATGCATATACAGAAAATCATAAAAGAATTTTACAAACTAAATCTTATATATTATATTGAATAGCAAAATTATGAAAGTATTTTTCATGACTTTATATTTATAAACTTTAATAAAGCTAAAAAGATCAAGACGATTTATAACTACTTCGTTTCTTTTCCCTAACCGAATTTACAAAGAAGTAAAAAATAAAACGCATTTGTATCTTCGTAATTGTATATAAACTGTTCTAAAAAACAATTTAAAATAATCTGCATTACATTTGAAAAAACAAAGTGCTCACGATATTGAAATACAACTCTTTGAAACAAGAGCAAATATATGCAGGTTTCGGTTTTAAATAACAAAATAATTATTTTAATAATGATTTTCAATGGAGAATTGAAATAATTTACATTTGTTTCTTAACAATAAATAAAATAGTTTTTTTTCTGCAGAATTTTTTGATTTCTATCGTTTGTTTAATTTGAGTAAATCACTTCGAATTTCAAAGGAGATATAACAATTTATTTAAACATGAATAAAATTAATTCCTCAGTATTTAAGGAAACGTTTGCTTCGTTAATGAGAGTTTTATTTAACTTGAATTTAACACTATTTCTAAAATAACTTTAATTATTAAAGTATTTATTTAGTAATAATTTCTCTTAAACATTTCTTTAAAAACTCCTATTGCTTTTGATATATTTTTAATCCAAAAAGTAAAATCAAGTGCAATAATTTTATCATCGTTAGCTTACAATATCATGGACAAATGCAAAATTTTCCATGATTTAACTTTTACTGTACATTTTTGTCTCACTGTTTTATTTGCTTATAAGTTCATTGTCCTAATCTGGAAAAAAAACTTTGAATTAAAACATTATTTTTTTGTTTGTATATTATAAGTTTCAAACTATTATAATTCTTCAATGCAAAACAGATTTTAAAATGTCGAATAAATTTCCTTTTTAAATTCTGAATTGTGCGCTATATTTATAAAACTAATATTAGTACTTTTTTTTCTAATTTCATTCAATCTTTGAAAATTATAATTCTTTTGCATTGAGAAATATGTGTGCAAAATCCAGAAGGATACTTTCGCAAAAATAAGAAAATAAAAAAGATATATCTAGGGGGGGGGAAACAATAAGCATAATAAACAGAATTGTATATATTAAAATAATATTTTAGGCATTTAATTATAAAAATTATAGATTTAGATTTTTAAAATTAAAAAAAAGATATGTAATCTGAGATTTCTGAGCATTATATGAGGAATCAATAGCCACCTAAACGAAAGGTTCAAATTAATACAAGGTTGTTCATTATACTCTATGTGGTCCAAAATAAATGGACGCTTTCAGATTTATGCATTTTTTTTTAAAATATTGCCTGGAAAAAAAGTTTGTTTTGAACCTTGTTTTTGAACCTCAGTCCTGTAAAAACATGGGGGCAATTTAGCGATTGATAAAAAAATTTATTCATTCTGTTTCACAAGAAATAGATAATGATTTGAAACTTTAAACAATAGTTTTATTTGCTGTGGGCAACGCTCGCATGCATTTTTTTTAAATATTTGGAAAAATATAAAGTTTTTTTATTCTAAATTTCTTTACAAGTTATTCTAATTTTTCTAACAAGTTTAACAAATTTTACGAACCAAATTTTAGGAAATTTACTGAATATATGACAAAATATTATTAAAGAACTACACTGAAATTTGAAGTGAATTTTATAAATATTTAAGGCAATATTAGAATGTCAGTAAATAAAATTTTAACTACACTTGTGCGAAATATTACATTTCTTCTCATCCTTCACAGATCTTCACACATCACATTTTTAAATATATATTGTGTTCAGGTGTATAGAGAAATTTATATGAAGTATCCAGTTAAATATAATTAAAATTCGGAAAGGTCTATGTATTTTACTTTGATTTCTGCTGATTAGCTATACAGTTGTATAACAGTTTTCAAATCCTAGTTATTACTAGGATTTGAAGGAGTCATTCGTATATAAATCCTGTGAATATAGCAAAGAGATGTTTCTGATACTTTTATGGAATACAATATAAAAATTACTAATGCTCTTCTATTCAAACTTCCATATCATTTCAACGAGAGAAATATAACTTCTCACTGATTTAATTTGCACCTGATCCCTTTCCTCGGCCATTACAAATTTTTGCATGGAATCCTGTCTTGAGCTGAAGCCCTGTATAAGGCTATCAAGATAAAAATTATATCTTTAAGGATCTGTAATATTGTTTTCCCGAGGTGCTAATCTCATAATAAGAAAGAGAGTTACACAGATATTTTAATGAATTCTAAGTGAATGCCAGGTCAGCAAACCTCGATCTTGGCGACTGTTTGGTGACTTTGGTGATAAAAACGAGGACTTTCGAAAGTACAGGAATTTCGACGATATCTTTATTAAAAGCCAAGATCTGAGGATTATTGTAAAATATTCTTTGCTTTGTCGGAAAACGCGTATAAAGCGAGTTTAGCCAGTAGAGTGAATTTTCTCTTTGGAATGTTGACTGCGAAGCAAGTTTCTCTAACATCGTTTGTGACGTGCTGCTGTTTCATTAGCTATTTGCAGTTAGTGACGTGCTGCTGTTTCATTAGCTATTTGCAGTTAGTGCACTGCTGTTGATTTACGCAGAGGCTATCTTCGGCCGTGTTCTTCTACCTGTGTTTCTTTTTATCTTGTAGAATGAAGCCTTGTTATTTGTTATTAAGTTTGCTGAACTTTACATTATACACTCACCATATACATTATTATTTTCGACGTTCTGATGTCAATCTCGTTTCCTTTATATTGTATCTAACGAAAACGAATGTATTAAACTTAGCTTAAAACTCATTAAAAATTTCATTTTAATATTCTTTGGCCTTTATATAAATAATACTGAACGAATATTATACGTTTTATCTATCTTATAAATATATTAAATAATTGAAAAAAGCAACATGAAATTAATTTTAAGAATATCTGAATATCTTTTTAATTTATTTAAGAATAATTTTATGATGCCTTAAAAAGTACATAAAATGCATTATATATATATATATATATATATATATATATATATATATATATATATATATATATATATATATATATATATATATATATATATATATATATATATATATATATATATATATATATATGCTCTGTTATGCATAATTTAACTTAGAAACAGCAATTTACCAATGAAGTTATTTAATGATTAAAGCCAACTTTTACTCAAAAGCTGATTGGTAATACGACGAAAGTTAAGATTTTAATTTTTATTAACCTTAGGATAATTCTTTTTTAATTATTTATATCTAACTGATATGAATTGAACTAATATACAAAAAAACTTCTTTCATTCGAAAGTGCAAAATACAGAATAAAAATCTGACTCGGTCAAAAAAAAAATGATTAAAAAGGAACACAATATAATACAATTTTAAAACTAAAGCCAGTAGTAAATATATACAGTATTTAACAGTTTTAAGCACAATACATAATAAATAAATAAACAAGTATTTTTATGAAAAAAGTCTGACTGATTACAATTTAAAATTTTAAATAATTTTAAAATTAAAAAATTAAATAGTTAAATAGATAATATATTTAATTAGATGAACAATTATAAAAACAACAACAAAGATTTAAAAGAAATTATTGCTTTTTTAAATTAATATATTGTACAGCTGTAAAATCCTCGAGTAAAATAAGGATCTTAAAATTATCCATTTACTGTTATCAAAAACACAGGTGGATTTACCTAAAAAGTAAAATCCAGGGAAAAAAAACCCAAATTTTTACGACTCTTAGTCTTAATTTTGAATTAAGAATAATAAATTCGAATTGAAAAAGGAAATTGTATTTGTAAAATCATCGGAAGATGTAAAGAATTTAAAAATTATCCATTTAATAAGATGAAAAACACAAGATAAATATACCAAAAGCACCAAAAAAAGTAGATAAGATGGATTTAACAATTCAGAAATAAAAATCAATTTTTACAACTTTTAGTTTCGATTTCATCTTAAACGAAATAAATTCGAATTACAGACGATATTTTAAAATTAAATAGAGAGGAATTTCAAAATCACAGAGAAATATTTGTGCTACCGATGAATTCGAATTCAGAACGTTCTAATTAGCTAGGTTGAAATACAAAAGAAAATTATAGCGTAACATCAGTCAAATTAGTTAACCCTAAATCTGATTCTATTGTATGTAGTTATCATAATTAAAAAGATTATTTTTTATATCCCAATTATTCATATCCTGCGTGAAATCACAATTGATAATCTCTCAAAAAAATACATTAATTACACAGGCCCAATTATCTTTATGGAATTGAATTTTAAAGCCACAATTTCCCAATCAGGATATTCAGTAACTATAGTTAGCTACAATTTAAGCTGATAATGCAACACAAATATGGCATGTATCACTCCTTATTGTCATGGAATTCTAAACATGATTATCTTGTATAATTCATCTTTTTGGTAAGAATATGGCTCTAAGATGCGTAGAAACACATTTGATATCATTCACTGTGATTCTGTTACTTATATCTTTTTGTGTACTGCTATTTTAAATTATCACCAAATAGTAGCCTCGTTTAATTTTTTAAGAGGCGATAGGGTAAGTTTATAGTTTTTTTTAAAGACTATGAATTACAGATTGTGTTATATTTATCCTCGCAGTCAAAAAATCCTAAATGTGGTTATATTGTATTTTAATATAATTCATTTATTTGTTAATAATATGGCTCTAAGATGCGTAGAAATATATCTGATATCATTCAATGTGATTCTGTCACTTATATCGTTTTGTGTACTGCTATTTTGAATTGTCCCCAAATAGTAGCCCTGTCTAATAAAAAAATACTTTTTTAAAAAGGGATAGGATAAGTTTATAGTTTTTAAAAGTTTAATAGGGAATAGGGAAGTTTATAATTTTTAAGAGATGATAAGGTAAGATAGTTTTTTAAGAGGCTTTACAGGATGATAAAAAAAAATATTAATCTCTGTCAATCAGGTAAAAAAAAATGTAATGTATATGAGTTTTTAGAATTTTCTATAAGAATTATAGAATTATTTTAAATGACTTCTGTTTATTCATTATTGTAGTGAATTTCACAAAATATGTAGAAGGGAATTACTAACTATAGGAATTATAAAGTTATTTTAAATGATTTCAGTTTATTTATTATTGTAGTGAATCTCACAAAATATGTAGAAGGGAATTACTAACTGTAGGAATTATAGAGTTATTTTAATTCATTATTGTTTATTCAATTTGTTTATTCATTATTGTAGTGAATTTCACAAAATATGTAGAAGGGAATTACTAACTATAGGAATTATAGAGTTATTTTAAATGATTTCAGTTTATTCATTATTGTAGTGAATTATCACAAAATATGTAGAAGGGAATTACTAACTATAGGAATTATAAAGTTATTTTAAATGATTTCAGTTTATTTATTATTGTAGTGAATCTCACAAAATATGTAGAAGGGAATTACTAACTGTAGGAATTATAGAGTTATTTTAATTCATTATTGTTTATTCATTCTGTTTATTCATTATTGTAGCGAATTTCACAAAATATGTAGAAGGGAATTACTAACTATAGGAATTATAGAGTTATTTTAAATGATTTCAGTTTATTTATTATTGTAGTGAATCTCACAAAATATGTAGAAGGGAATTACTAACTATAGGAATTATAGAGTTATTTTAAATGACTTCTTTTTATTCATTATTGTAGTGAATTATCACAAAATATGTAGAAGGGAATTACTAATTTTAGGAATTATAGAGTTATTTTTAAATGACTTCTGTTTATTTACTATTGTAGTGAATTATCACGAAATATGTAGAAGGAAATTACTAATATTCTAATTAAGATTTTTTTTTCTATTTTCAGATCTCAGTTTGATGACTGGAGAGCCTCTATGGCTGAAATGCTGCAGCCCGTACCCTTTCATGAGAAGTAAGTCGAACGACTTCAATTATTAGTGTATTGCAGTAGTGCATTATAACTGAAACAACAGTCCAATATTCAATTTTCATGTATGATGAAATCAGGATGATTGAAAGGATATTGTAGCAAAGGATATTAATCCATCAACTGCTAATTTCTTAAAAATTTTTTGGCCAGATAAGTTACATATATATATATATGCACAAAAAGTTGTGAAACAATATAATTATATCCAAATTATGTTTTGTTTTGGAAATATTTGATATTTTTGAAAAAAGATATCTTTATAAAATGATCAATAAAATCAATACAATAAAAACAAAAGATTGAATAAGTAACAGGTCGTAACTGTAACCTCTAAATTGCATATTTATGTACGGTATTTCATTATAATATAAAAACCAAATTAAAAATACAATGCTTCAAATATGACAATTCTGTTCCATTCAATTTTCAGACGAATTTCAAATTTATTCGTTTATTATGGATACACGAAGTATAGAAAAACACACTTTCTGCTATACGCAATATTGATTGATATATGTATATAGAATAAATCTAAATTATTAGGCATACAAAATATATTTTCAGCGTTAGGTGGCGTAAGTAAAATTCCCAAATCCTTAAATGAAGATTGTGACAGCTAATGGGATAAACTTAGATATGCATGGCCTTACATATCATCTCATTACATATGTAAAAATAAACTGTCTTCATAAAATATGAGCTAAAATATAATCTTGATGAGTGTAAAATAAATGGATACTTCAAACATCTTCATCTTGCATGTGATTTAATAATTTTACTATAGTTATACATACAGAAGTGACCAGGTTCAATTTGACTTAGACCAAATTAATTTCTTTCGTATAATTAGGGAACTTATTGTTTTAGCTCTATCTAATTACCTATGACTAATTACCTGTTACTTCCCTAAGACCAAAAAATAAATTTTGTTCTTTGGTTGCTGAACTGAAATCCACTGAATCCGCTTTTCTAAGATGGTTTAAAATCCTCTCACAAGAAATAAGAACCACATAAAAATTCAAAATTCAATTGAATAAAAAAAAATGTTCATAAGAGCAATTAAACTAAAGAAAAATATTAACTTCTACTTTTAGTGAAGGCAATAATGTTTTTGAAAAATAGATAATTTTTTATTAATTTTATTAAATGAATATATGAAGCTCTCTTAAACCTTTTCGCAGATACTTTCCATCATATATATTTAATAAATAACAAATATAAATAAATAGACCACCAACTTTATGTACACGCAAAAACAATTCGAATTAACTCAGTATTTTTATATACTCCAATATGATATTTCATAATATGATAAAAAAAATATTAAACTAACTCAAGCAAGTTAAAGAAAGCACTACATTTCTATATAATGAACGCTAAAGCAGAAACCAACAATGACGTTCTTCCCTGGTCTTACTCATTTGTCAACGCAATAAAGTACGTCTCATAATATAATGGGGAAAAAACCCTCTTTGGTGCACCTTATTGTGTCTAGAATTTACTATAGATAAACTATTCAGCTGCATTTTTAAGAATAGAATCAGCTTGTAGAAAGCGTAGTAGAAGCAAATCTAAAGTTAGAAAATGTTCAACGACATGTATACTACTCTCGTGACAACTCTAAAATGAAATTGTAATTGGGCACTTACATATCTTCAATTAGAGTACAAGCCAATGGAAGTCTGCTTTCGTCATTAATGTTAAGGTCATATTTTAAAAATGAGAAAATTATTAATTTGAATTGTTGAAGAATGTTGATTATATTACAGTCAAATCCAAAATAAAAAAGAAGCAGAAATTGTTGTCCGATGTTTGTACTTCAGAATTGTCTTTGGTTAGCCATATTGACCTGTATGTTAAGGTTAACCGATGAAAAATAAATTTATTTTAATCAAATTCATTTTAATAAAAAAATAAAATTTATTTTTTATAAATTTATTTTTCATGTCGTTATACTATAGAAAAATGTGTTAATAACTGAGAAATATAAAAAGGAAAAAATTCATAATAGTACTGTTTTTCCTTTTCACATAAAGCTGAAACGTCATAAAAAGTGACAAACACAACTTACGTACATAACTTTTTCAGAGTAGAAATAATAACAATAACAATCAAAATGAAAAATAATTTTGTCAAAACTGACTTATAATTCCCCTTGACCTTTTCCCTGCAAAATAAGCAAAAATACAAGATCTTAATTCAAAATGCAATTTTTAAATCTTATTTATCTCCGTAATTTTCATTCATTGTCTTATCAACGAATTACCATCATTTGATGACTTTGCATAGCAAAAGGTTATCTAGGTTTAAAAAAACATACATTTCATTTATTTTCTTTATTTATGGCAATGCATTGCGTTAATAAAATCAGTAAGTTATTACCAAAGGTTAAATATATTCATTCTACAGCTATTTAGATTTAAGTTATAAAGATTTTTGTTTTGATTTCGTGAGCCTGTGATATTTTCTATTATGACTTACTCTAGTGAGTTGGCGGGTGTGACGTAAGGATTAAGTGATATCAGACGAATTTATTTGCACAAGTTTGAAGGAAGATAGTTTGTTATTTCTATGGAGTTTCTCACCCTCGCAACACTAAATTGTCAAGAGAGAGTATAATTGTGAAAAGAAATGAGTGGTATTCAACATATATTTATTATAATTTTATTATTCCTTTGTGATCCGATCACCGTCTCTCTCAGCATATGAATTCGTTTGTTTGAAGGAACAGACCAGCTGCCAAAATATCCATTATGCTTTTTTTACTCATAGTATGATTTTGTGCTGAAACAACTTAGTTTTAATAAGATTTCAAATAAAAAATATATTCTTTTAATTTATCTCTAACATTTTCATTATATTCGTTTTGAACTAAAGGAATAATTATATTAATGTTTGATCTAAATAAGTTATAAGACACCTATTGCAAAATATGTATTATTTCATTCCTAAAATTTAAATGTCTAAATAACAGACATATGCATTTTAAATGCAAAATATTTTTATATATATTGTGAAGTAACCCTCGCTAACCCTCCTAACCTTTTTGACTCTCTTCCTCTTCTTTGTTTAAAAATTTTCAAGTGGAATCGAGAATTTAGAGATTTTTGATGATAAGACCTGGAAATCTTATTGAGCAACTCTCGTTTCAAAACCGGTTTTACTTCAATTTAAAATCTGAAGTTTTTTTTTTAATATCAGTTTAGTTTTTGTGTAAGTACTTCTTTATCCTGGAATTTTTTAAAGCATAAATTTTAACACTATTTTTCATTGCTGCACTGAAATTCTATCTGCTTTTTTATTGTTTTATCAAATATTTAATATATTCGCGTAATTCTCTCCCATTTCTGAAAAGTAAGGAAGAAAAATATTGTGCATTACTTGCATAATTTATATGAGGAATCAGAAAGTGAAGTTGCATTACCGCAAAAGATTGCGTGCAATTTGAAATCTATTATCCAAATATTTAAGTATTCAATGGTACTATAATGTCATAAAATTAGGTTCCATTTGGAACGTTCATGTACATAATAAAATAAACATGTATAAGGCTATTAAAAAACATGGTTTTAATATCCCGCAATTTGATGCTTAAAAATACTTGTTGGAGAAATGATGAACATCATATTATACATAAGAGATTTAATCGAATTTAAACTCAACCAGTATTCCCAGCAAATCTGCTAGTCGCCAATGGCGGCTCTCTTTAAATCGGAACATGCGTTAATAAAATCTAATCAAAGATGTATGTTTGATCCTATCTTAAAATTCCATAAACAAACTTAAAATATTTCTAAAATCTTAGATTATGACTTTGGAGTTTGAGAATTCTCCATCGAATAACTTCCGCCGGCTAATCGTAAAATATTGAATTAATTAAATATTTCAGTTCGATTGCCGAAATAAATCATTCACCTCTCCGTCGGAAAACCCTCGGATTGAATTCCTAGAAGTGAAATATTTGCTCCGAAATCCCAGAAGAATAGGGCGCAGTTGGCAGCAAATATTACGATTAGCGATGACGAAATGGTACCAAAGAGGATTTGGAACGCCTTCCAAGAATTCCAGGAACTATTTCCTAAAAATGTGGTGAGGGCGATTCCAAGATTAAAACAACATCGTGAAGAGGCATCATAATTAAATTCGATTGAATAATTTCTGGTGTATTCGCCCATGGGATTGTGAGTCATATGCTTAAGAGGATTTGGGGAAAATGTTCGAAATTTTATTCTTGATGTCAGGGGAGACAGTCTGGTTTGTGAGTGTGGCATGTGGAGTTACTGCGGTGTAATCCCAAGTTGGATAGTATCAATCTGAATGCTGTGTGCTCAAGAATTTTAAGACTGGAAAATCAGATTTTGTTGTCAGATAATCAAGAGAGTTATCGAGAGATGTTTACAAGCAAATAAATATCTGCCATGTTCTTGCAGATATTTATTTTATATTATAAATATTTGCAAGTACTTATCACTTATTTACTTCAACTTTTTATATATTTATACTTATACTTACTTATTCTTCTAACTTTTGCAATGTTAATTAACTGTAGAACTTGGATAAAAACAGAATACAAAACCATTAGGCAATATGATACACTGTAGCAAAAGTGGAACAAAAGAACCCCATGGAGCCAATGGCGTTAATTGGATGATGTTAAAAATATACCACCTTCCTCAAGAAGATTAAAACATAGGCCGGGATAACCTGGTTGGTAGCGCGTTGGGCTTTGCTTTGTGAGTTCGAGCCTCTCCGGCCGAAAATTCTTCGTGTACATGGTGCCTATTGCACGTATAAATCCATCTCAGTCACTAAGTCCTCCATGCTGAGACAATATCACTGGTAGTGGATCAGAGGTGATCGTTCTCTGATTCAGGTCTAAATTACGATCTGTGAATGAAATGTATGAATGAAATCTGCCCCGTGGAAAGGGCTGTGACACGTGAGTTGCTAAGACGTATTTTTTGCCCTAGATGGCGCTACTAAAACAAGAGACGCTAAAAATTGGCTTAAAATCGATGAAATCATCAGGGGGCTTGTCTATGACAAATGCCATAAGCAACAACAGATTAAGACATAACTCATGGAAATCAAAGTTACATATTATTATTGCATATATATATAATAATAATAAATATAATATAATTTTTACATTTATTTATTGAGCATGTTTGTAAAAATGGAATTTTGTCATCCATTTTCATTCATTTCATAATACTACAGAGTTTAGAAATTTTATTAAACTATGTATTTTGATATTATTGGGTTATTTTTATAATTTCAAAACTTAATTATCTGTTAAGTATTAGATTTAGCTAAATTTTGATACCTTACGATTGGCGCATATGCTTAAATAAAAGCACAGACAGTCTGTCCATCTGTACTTTAGCATGATGTAAACGCGATAAATCGAAATCACAACAACTTA
This sequence comes from Argiope bruennichi, assembly GCF_947563725.1. Classification (NCBI taxonomy): domain Eukaryota; kingdom Metazoa; phylum Arthropoda; class Arachnida; order Araneae; family Araneidae; genus Argiope; species Argiope bruennichi. Next base: position 76,952,102 of record NC_079160.1, read on the forward strand.
AATGAATTAAATTCAGTACACAGCTTTATCAACTAAAATGTAGATTTCAATTATATTCTGAATTAGATCTGTCAAATGGCTGACCATCTGTTGGTTTGTACTGTACAACTGGATGCTTAGAAACACAATAATTGAAAAATATATTTGGTATTTGTCATTAAAATTGTAGTTCTTGGTCAAAATTTGGTTTTCGAAAAAGGAGCATTCAAATTGCATATTGTTTTTTTTAAAACATACACTACATAACTATTAACATAAACTACAAAACATAAAGTTTTCATGCATGAAATTCTTGAAATAGAAATAGACTTGCACTCATGAACTTGACCAAGACCCACAACTTTAAGGAAAATAAAATTTATATATATATAAAACGTATGCAAGAAAATTTCGGAGAGATCACTTCCGCAAGTTTAAATTAAATATTGCTGATTCTACGAAAGTGATTTTATGATTTCAAATTCTTCGTTTTCATACGTGATTTTAAAAATTTATTTCTTTTTCTTTTCAGAGCCATAAGTTGCAGAAGATTCATGTCGTAAGTAAACTATCATAATTTTTTTCTGATTTTTCTTCAAAGCAAAAATTTATTTTCTGTGAAAAATATAAGATTATGATAATGTCAGCCTTATTCTTCAAATAAGAGGTTGCCAAACTGTTGATCGCAACTTACATGTGAGTCGCGAGTAAAGTTGAGAGTTGCAACAAGATCTAGAATTTATATATATTTTCCTACAAGTCCTACTTCTTCCCGCAACCATTAGCAACAATGCAATATGAGCTTAAAACCTTCATGAATCATATCAACACCACGAAGAAAGATAGCGCAATGTGCAAACAAACGACTCGTGTCAATTAACAAAGAATGAAGAAATAAAACGTCTTTTCGAAGTGCATCACACATATAAAGATCAAGCATTTTTTTGCCCACAATACATCTTTCGCGTCGCCTATCGTTCTAGTCTAATTAGAAAAATGACACTATCTAATCGGAAATTTCTTTCTGCTATGAGCGTTCAATTCAGTTTATATATTCATCGATTCCGAAGCGGTTCGCTATAATTCGTGTATTTGGTTCATTTTCATTTGCATGTTAGGTTTGGTATGATTTGCATAAGCAATTATTATAATTAATAGTGATTATGCTTTATCCAGCAAATTTCCTTTTAGACCACTTTGAAATAAAACCTCTTCCTCTATCTTCTAATATATATAGATAACAATCCAATAGATGTCATCCGATGACATCTATTTACCCTCTCTCTGCGTATCCCTCGATTTCCAAGGGCAACGTAAAAGTAGCAAAATTTGCGATTTCTGAGGGGATGCATTTTTCCTTCTGTTTAGCTGTGCAACTCTCTCTTTTCCCGCTCTTGGTTTAATTTTGGCTTTTTTGGTTTAATTAAGATCTGGGTTAACAGGTAGCGTCAGTTGCCCATGGTTCTGTGCACATGTACAATACAAACTATGTACATGTACAAAATATACAAGCTTGTTTTGTAGCATTTTGTGCGCTCTTTTCAAAGCTCAAAAATGTCTGGCAGGAAACGCTTCGCATTTTTGAACCTATTTTGACAAAACAATTAGAAGTTTAATTAGATGACACATCCTATTTGGGGCATTTATTGTTATTTCCATCCAACATAAAGGACACTTCAGATATTGTGATTTTACCAATTGACCTTTGCGTCTTAAATGATGTAATAATATTTTCATTTAATTTCTGATTTAAAATCTATAAATTCACTAATCAGATGCACTTGTCAGGCGCGACATTATAGCGCGATACGTTAAGACAGATATATGTTGTTTACTTCTGAAGAAATTCAATGGCTGAGTTTGAAACGGTTATTAAAAAAGCGTCTCATTTTTTAAAAGTTAGAAACTTTTGAAGTAAATGGTTTATAATGTTTATTATCTATGATGGTGACATGAAACAGTAGTGTTGTCCATCTGTTTCCAGGCCATTCAAAGAAGTCATTCGTAACATTGTAAACGACAAGCGATGCAATGTACATCAGATGGTGCTGGGGATAAGGGAGCAGAAAATCGGGTGGTACAACTTGTACGTTCCGGATCCCGAAAATGTCGTGTGTGACGATGATGGTGACCTTTGGAGTTTTATGGTAAGTTTCGCTTCCTAAGTTTTGTTTTCTTTGGCAGAGTAAATAATATTTTTCAATTTTATTGTTGGCATTGAAAGTGTTATGACCAGAAAGATAATTTACCTTTTCTAGTACTGTTACAGAAATTTATTTAATACCTCCACCTATATGCAATTTTGGCTGCGCGTTTTGCTATACGACAAATTAAGGAAATAAACTATTCATTTTAAGAAACCTATTTTGGAAATTTGGCATAATATCATTTAACGTATACGTATACAAATCAAATTGAAAATGGCAAACTTGGTTTATCTGTCCGATTCTGTTCTCTCTCTCTGAAATAATAAACACGGAGAGTTTACAATTGAAGAAAGTTCCTGACAATATTATTAATGGAACTAATGAAAAAGATCGAATGAAATAAGCAATAAAAGTTTTCATATGACAAAAGGCAGCTTGAAAAAAAAAACGATCTGGACCAAATCAGAAAAAATAGTTAAGGATTAATATTCTATGAACTTAAATTAGTATCAAAAACAAAGTATAAAATCGGTGTATTTAGTTATTATGTTTAATATTCAGTGTAAGCCCATTCAGTTTGGTTCCTATACAGGGTGATTCATAAAGAAGTATACACGTTCTAGATATTGTAAAACAGTAACAGTCAAAGACGCGAACCACCTTAGCAATTAGTAAGGTAGATGTACTCTTAAATTTTGTGTCTCGCCCTCGACAGAAGTCACCTAGGCAGTGGCATGTGTGTCATGTGATTAATCAATCGAAATGGCACCGTCTGCAGAGGAAAAGGCATTTTGTGTTCTTCAATTTAACACAATGGAATCTGTAACTATTGTGCAATGGCATTTTCGATCACAATTCGGAAAAGAAGTTCCAATTAGGAAATCTATCTATCTATCAATGGCATGAAAAATTTAAAACTTCTGGCTATTTGTGCAAAGATATAAGTCCTGGACGATATATAAGACTGTATCGCAAGAAGACGTCATTAGACGAAGCCCGGAAAAATCAATTAATTTGAGTCATGAAATGCAGATTTCTCAGTCCACTGTCTGGAGAATTTTGAGAAAGGAGCTAAAAATAATTCTATCTTTGCAAAATCTGAACGATTTTGACAAACAAAAGCACTTTGAATTTTGTGCCGATATGCAGCTTCGTTTTAAAGATAATGATTTTGCAGATTATTTAGTTTTGATTGATGAAGTAACATTTAATGTTAGTGGGAAGGTACACAATACTTAGTTTTGATTGATGAAGTAACATTTGATGTTAGTGGGAAAATACACAAGCACAATGTTCAATTTTGGGTTCAAATTCACATTTCCCCTAAAATAAATTTGCTCTATGCAGTGTTCAGGAAAAGAGTGTACGACCCCTTCTAAGATTCCCAAATAGAACATCTGCAATTGTCTCTAAGAAAACTTTAAATAACCCCATGCAATTCTATTAGAGATGTCATATAATATCTTTCATTGTTCTTGATTTTTAGTGCATTGATTCTGTACACTTCTTTATGAATCACATTACATTTCCATTCATTTTCAAATATTAAATACATATACTAAAACTGTAATGTTTATCATATTTGAATAAATGGATTCCTTGACTCTTTTGGCAGATAAAGCTTCTAATTTTGGATTAAAAAAAAGGCGAATCGGGTATAGATTTGAATAGTGTATTCTTGCAATATAAAAAAACCTCAGTTGTCACTTTCTTTAGAAATTTTTTTACAAAATTTAATAGAATATATTATGTAGTGCATAGATATAAGGAATCTTAAGAAAATCTGTTATATTATTGACACAAAATTTAAATGAATAAAAAAACTACTACTTAAATATATTACTTTTAAAAAGATATTTTCCGGATAGACTTCACCACATTTTTTTTCTTATTCTATTGTTGCATTTCTAGCTGGACCGCTTGCTATCGTGTTGCTACAAAAGGCGTAAGTTCCTTCAAGTAGTGGCCGTCCAGTTAGGTCCCCTGATGCTGCGCGCATTACGCGGCGACGAGACGTGCCAGAAGACCCTGTGTGCTTTGCTGGAGTTCGATCTTATCGAGGATAGAGATTTCCAGTTGCAGACCATCACCACACTCCAGAGCACAGCTAGCGGAAAGAGGTACTACGCCACCCTCTGCGAGAGACAGATGCATCTTAGACAAGTGGTAAGTCCATCAAGAAATATTGATTAAAACTTATCCCTGTGTCTTAGACCGACTCTCATATTTTGGATGTAATATATTCATCAATAGGATTATTATTAAATAATAGCAATTCATACATACACCATAAATGCTACTTCTGTATTCTACCTAAACCTGCCACCGGGGATACTTCGGTTTTGAGGATGAAAAACTTCCAGGATGGTGAATGGTTCTCACCACCCGGGTGGGTACATAAATGGTTGAGGTTGGGTGTCTCCTATCGATGACTGGACGTGTTTCCCATGGATAGGATTGTACTGCGGTTGGGGATGGCCCTTAGGATTCAACTATAGTTCTCATCAGTGTTGCAGTCGTGGGGGTCGGGTAAATCAATTTAATTCGTATGCCTTAGTAGGGGGGTCGGAGTAACCGGGTAACCTAAATCTCCCACCAGGTAGCACCTCCATAAGTATCTATGAGAATGAGTAGCTCCCGGGATGAAGGTTGGTTCTGGTCACCTGGATAGGTACAGAAATAGTGTGGGTCGGCTACCTCCTACCAATGATGGGTTGTATCTCTCACAGGAGGGGGTTGTATTGTGGCTGATGATAGCCCTTGAGATTCAATCTCAGTTTCTGTCATTAACATTTACCTGTGTGTCTCAGGACGGATCGGAGTAGTCAACATGTGATTATGCTACCCAAACCATATTCTGAATGATCTGGCCACCTGGATATTACATGGGTAACATGTGAGTTACGAAATGATCCTCATCAATTAAGACACTAATCCGAAACCATCGTGGAAAAAGATACTGGCACAACCACATCACTATTGATGTACCCACCAAAGAAGCTAAAGTCTGCTTTTCATATTAGAAATTCTCGTTTTCTCTATTTAAGTTACATTTCAGAGGGTATATACATACATTCAGACAGATGACAATTGGATAATTTTCAGAATGCTTAAGTGTTCTCAGATAAAACCTTATTACATAAAAACATGTGATTGCTAATACAACTCACGAGTACAACATGGATTGATGTGATACTGAAACGGTGAATGTAAAGACGAATACATGCCAGAGCATAACTCTGCGAAGACCAGAAATTTCCAATGGATGCCTTTTTTTAATCTTATGGGCAATGGTTTTGGCCAAGAAATTTCCCACAATGCTAGCCTGAAAGTTGACACTTGAACATTGTTTTGTAATGTATCGTCTTCTTGCTCTTGGGATTTTAATGGTAGCTATTCAAAATTATCATATCGCCTTTTGAAATGTCAACTTCATCCGTGAGAGACCATGACGGAGAGTATTAACCAGAGCTAGGACCTTATGTATTACTGTCATGATGATTTCTCAGCCATTATACTTTACATTTGCACCTCCATCTCGATATAGCCTTATTACTTGATTTTTCGTTTCTGGACTAGCAAATTATCGAATTCTGAAATATTGTCATTCTTATATTCATTCTTATCTTATCATCAATCATTCTTATATTCTGAATCATCATGTATGTACAGAAGCATTAAGAAATGATTACTGTCCCTGAATTTTAGTATGTGAACTTACTGAATAGTATTGCAATATACAAAGTATTTTTGCACCAATTGCAAAGTTCTAAGAGAATTTAGAATATGCCTAGACAACTCGGAATCGCTTCATTTTAATATTCCATAGCAAGATTCAATGATTATAACCAATGATGTCACAGCTGCCCACATTGTACAAAGAGGGATCATTTGTCAATGACCCACCAGTAATGTCAAGTTGACGTCAACAGATCCAAAGTTTAGATTCAGAATGAATAGTAATAAAATGCGTATTCACAAAAGCTTGAGATGCATTACAACCGTTGCATACAATATGATGTTTCTTTGTTCATTTATTTATTAATACGAGTGCCAATATTTTTTGTGTTTATGTGCGCAGTTGTGCTGCCATCTGTTGGCATGTTATAGAATCATTCAAAAAATATATCATTATTTATTTTATATTATTATTTAAAATATTTATGAAAGTATTAATACATTTTTCCTTTGTTTCTTACAGCAACAAAAAGGAGGCCCGAGGAAATTAGTTCTGCCCAACAAATCCACTGTAAGCACCATATCATTTTTGTTTCTAATTAATTTAATTTGACATTTTATTATACAATATATTTCAAATGACTCTGAATCGTGCGAGTAAGGGAGTTAGAAATAAATAATGTATCATAAAAAATTATTACCTTTGAAAGCCTTTCTTAATCAGATAAGTTCAATTATAATCGGATTCTTTGTATCTATGTGTGCGGTTGTGCTGCCATCTTTTGGCATGTTACGGAATCATTCAAAAAAAATTTTCAAACGGAAAGTAAATACGTAACACTTATTATTTTTGAACTAATAGGAGAATAGCAACTTGCAGGAAAAAAAATAATTAGTTGTTTACTACTTAATGCAAGATTTCTCTTTAAAGAGATTTGTAAATTGTCAGATGGTAATTAACAATCATACACAGATTATGGGGCCACCAAATTGCATGTTGTCATGTGATAACCAACCACGAATTTTCTTCTCCCTGTTTTTAATTTTAATTCGCTTTTTATTCGCAGGACGCTGACGTATCTCGTCTGCTGAGCAGTGGCTCTTTCGGAGACTTAGAATGTCTTTCCTTAGCTTTCACCCAAGTGACCAGCGCATGCGCAGAGGAACTCATCAAATTATCATCGCTCAAATACCTCAGTCTCTGGTCAACGCAGGTGAGTTCTCATCTTTTGATATTCACATTACTTTAAAAGCTAGGTTTTTGTGTTGTTGTTTGTCATCTAATTGAATTTGTGCATTCCCCCCCCCCCTTCTTTTAAAGTCATGTACATTCGATTTAGTTTTTGATAGAACAATTTAAAATTTTTTAATACAAAGTTTCAAAGTGCTGTACAAAATCCTGATGGAACAAATTGTGCAAATAGAAGGTTTATGTTTCACTAAATTTGTCGTTTGGAGTCCTTTATTTTTATTTACTTGTATATGAAATATACCGGAAGTTTTGTAATCTTCAAAATATTTGACCTCAAGATTTTGACGAATTTTTACGTTTAGATACCCCTGAGTTAAAAAAAACAACAGATTTTCGGAATTATGTCTGTCCGTAAGTCTATATTCTATGATAAAGATAGCTCAAAGACGTTTTGAATTAAATGTATAAAATTTTGTATATATATATATATATATATTATCAAATTTTGAGTAAAATTCATTTTGAGTTTGTCTTGCTCAAATATAAGTCTAGACGATCACTAGAAAATGAAGCGAACTAGATGTATAAAAGTTAGCACGCAGGTTTAGCATCTAAAAGTCTATCACAAACAAATATGTCAGATTTGGAATTCAAATTCGTCAAGATGTGAATTTCCTGCCCATCTGTACTTTCACAAGCATATAAACGGGACAGCTGAAAAACACAAGGGCTTGAATATACAAAGGGCGTTCAGAAAGTAAGTTACACTTGTTCCCCCACAGATGGCATCATGGAGAAACAAGAGCTACGTTTGCACAGACGATAATCGAGTTCCACGACTTACAACGGTAGCAATTTCAATTGGATAGTGAAAACCGTTGCTGAGTAGTACGAGAAAAAAATGGCGCATCAGCTGGAAACTTACACCAAAATTGAAGTATGCGGAACAGTACGTTTTTTGTGGGAAAAACGTTTAACGAGTACGAGATTCTGGCGTAAAATATTGGCAGTGTATGGGCCACGTACAGTGTCACGTCTAGCCATTGTGAAATGGTGCCAGCAGTTCGAAGACTGTCGCACAGACTTAACCGGCGTGGAAAGGCAAGGAAGGTCAACAACGGTGAGCACATCAGACATGGTGCAGCGGGTGGAAGACATTATTCTCAGCAATCGCACACATTACACAGGACTTGGGAATATCCGTTGGCAGTACCCATTCCATCGTCCGTCACCAACTGTTTTATCACAAATTGTGTTCACAATGGGTTCCATATTCTTTGAGTTCCAAACACAAAGGAACAAGGTTTCTGTGAATCACTAAGAGGTTTGCGCAAAGCTGTGAAAAACCCGAGACGTGGAAAGTTAAGCAAAGGCATTGTCCTTTAGCAGGACAATGCAAGACCGCACAAGGCAAGCACAACACAGAGTTTGCTTCGCAGTTTGGGATGGGAGATCTGGCAGCATCCACCGTACAGTCCCAATCTGACGCCTTGTGACTTTCACGTATTCGGTAAGCTCAAAGAACATTTAGGTGGAAGCCAATTTTCCAACGATGACCAGGTTCAGACAGCTGTTCTAAGTTGGCTCCAGGTCCAAGAAGCGATTTTCTATCGTTAGGGCATCGAACGATTAGTGTAAAGTTCCCACAAATGTCTCCAGCGACTGGGAGATTCTGTACAGAAATAGTGTGCTAGTATGTGTTTCATATTTCAAAATAAAGTATTTATGAGTTAATTGTGTGAGTGTAACTTACTTTTTGAACGTCCCTAGTATTTGGAAAAAAACGCATTTAAAATACAGTCTATTTCCAAGTACTCTTAACGCCATACCTGAAGAAGAAAAACAGTTCAAGTCACTTTTGATGTTTATAGATATTGTTTTCTATTTGCTTAGTTCGATGACTCTGGACTTCGTCTCCTCTCAGAGCATCTTCCAAATTTACAATCGCTCGACCTTTGTGAGACCAGGGTCACTGACAATGGAGTTGCCTCTCTCACAGGTAAGCATTTGGAAATAATAACACTAGAAATCACTTTTATTTTTTTTATATAAAATAAAACCGAAATCTTTATTTCTTAGTTTTCTATAAAAAACCAAACTATTGATCAGATTATCTTCAAATCTTGCTTTCGATTTCTGTAAAATGTGGGAGAGGGTTCAGTAAATATTTCGTGATTATTTAATTAATAAATAATTTTTTTCACTAATAAAAAAACTTTGTTCCCATTGTGTACGAGTAATTTGAATAAGCACACAACGTGGCGGCTCCCAGAGATTTGTTTAATCAACGTAAACTGAAATATGAGGAAAAGAGGTATTTAAATAGGATTTTTGTTACCCTATTCATGTTGAAAAATACCTTAATTTGAAAATTGTTTTAATGTTTCATGTTACTTAAAAATTGAATGAAAACTTGATTACTTGCTTTTAACGGTAGATGGATACATAAATTTACTGTGTAAAATGGCTGACTTTTAATTCCATTCTATAAACACATATTTCTGTTGCCATTCAAGTTTATTAAATTTTATATCATTCTTTATAAATTATTACTAACTTAAAATCGTTTGGAAAAATCTGTGAATTTTTAAGAAACCTCGTGATTTTAAAATTCTTTGGTACAGCAAATTTTTGCATTTCATTAGAAATAAAATTGCAGTCGATCAAAAGATTTTATGTTGGTATTCTGTCGAGTGCTAAAATTATATATATTTTTAATTTTGACAATAGAGTTGCCACTCTCACAGGTAAGCATTTGCATACAGACTAGAAATAATTTTTTATCTGAAATTTTATATAAAACCGAAACGTCAATTTTTAGGTTTTCTATAGAACTACTATCAGTAATTTGAAAAACTACTGATTAGATGTCTTACGTGCCTTTTAGATTTTCAGATTATTGTAAAAGCAGAGAGGAACAAAAATGAGATATAGATATGCAAATCTGAAATACTGCACAATATCATATAATATTGAACAATAAGTGGGAAATTTTCATTTTAAAATTTTAAATGAAGCGAAACAGCATCTTGCATTATCATTTTAATAAATTTCGCAATATCACATAATATTGGATATATTAGTTTTAGAAACTCAAGACTATAGCTCAGTTTTCCGATCTGAACTTCTTGCTATTAACAAAGCTTTGGACCTGGCCTTGGAGACTATTAATTCCCAAATTTGGATCCTCACAGACAACAAGAGCTCAATACAATAATTAAAGGATTGGCCACACATTCATGACAAGTTGGGCAAAGACATTATCTCCAAATTAACTACATTCGCAAGGACTGGGTCAGTGAGAATACAGTGGATCTCTTCTCATGTGGGCGGGCATTTACGGAAATGAAATTGAGACGCTCTGGCCAAAGAAGGAAGCCTAAGTCCGAATTATCCCTCTTCTAGTTTGCAGGCCGCAGAGATCCATGCCTTGTTTAAACTAAGAATTAAAACGAAATGGAGGATTCCCCCAGTTCATGACTGGTATGCCGGTGGGTGCCCAGGCTTGTCTCTGGCCTGTACCAGTACAAGGAGTGTTCAAACGCTCTTATCTAGGCTAAAAAGTCTTTACTTTATCAGAGGCCAAAAGATGTATACCCCTTGCCACTGTTCGATCGACGCTTCACCCGCTCATATCATTAAATGTATTGGCGCCTCTGTGATGCAGCTGGTTAATGAGGGGGAGTCAGTTTTCAATCTTATCATGCGATTCGAACATTTGGAACATTCGAACATATTTTTTCTGGAATACCTGTAAATGAATAAAGAAATTTCAAATTTGGTCAAGTTGATTTATAAACATACTTTTTTTTTTCTCTGTAGAAATGAAGAGCTTAAGAAAATTGAATCTAAACAGCACACAATTGCATCCAGAAACATTTGAATGCTTAAAGGTAAGAGATTGTTGATTGCCATTGCATCTCATACAATTTATTGTATTTCGTTGCTTTGCTCTAATCAAAACAAAGAAAACTTAAAACTTATTCCTAATTTTCAGGAAAAAAATTCAAATAGACTTTAGATTAATTATTATTTGGTTTGTGAAAGCTCTCCTTTTTTTGAACCACACCTTGACCCAAGATTTTCATTTAGGAAGGAAAAATGCAAAATTCGGCTTAACATTTTTCATTCAATAATATTAAATGTTTTAAATTAAAAATAGCGAGACATTTTTTTTTCACGTAGGAATTTTTTTTTTCACTTTGCAAAAATTGCATAATTTTTAAAATACTAATATTTAATAAATAAATAAATAATAATTAATAATAATAATGTAAAATAATATTTTCTTTTTATGTTAACTAAATATTGTTATGTGAATCTCTATTACTATACTGTTTAACATGTTTTGAAAGATAAAACTATATTCTTTATTATTTCCTATTTTTTCCAGAAAACTCTTCCAGTTTTGCAAGAGTGCGACGTTCGCTACACTGAGGCTTGGGGTTTCTAATGAAATTCCAAAGATAATTATTTCCTCCTTCTCTATGAGCTTTATATCGACTAGAAGATATCTTGTAGGTGCTGTTGAGATGGAAAGAGGAGAAACATTTTAGAATTACCGTAATTTTTCTCATAACTGCCGTGATAAAATAATAATATATCTTAATTGAAGTAGGAGGAAAATTTTCAAAGAATATTTTAACGATTACACACTAGATGGCGCCACGAGATCATGAACTCTGCCAGACTTCTGATTTTTCAAACTTTATTCTACTCCAACAGTCTGCTAATAATGATTAGTGTTATTCGACATCATTTGAGGTGATGAATCATTTCATTCACTGTCGCCATTTTTCTCGGTTAAACATTATTTCATTAAAAACTGTCATCAATACAGATAAATGGATAATTTGGTTTTAATTTATTCGTTTTTTAGAAAATTGACTTCATGGCAAACAAGTGAAATAGTTGGAAGTCAATTTCGCTCGGAAATAATATTCTATTTGAACAGTCATTTTAATGTGCAAAGAGTATTTCCGATGCTATTGTAGATTTGAGACACTAAGTTGTGTTCAATTCAAACATGTATTTCATATTTCTTTGTGTAAGTTGATTGCTTTGCATTATATGAGCTATATAATAGGTGTAAGCTGTTTAATTTATGTTTCATTCATCTGATGTGCTGTTTTGACATTTTATAAGTGTGGGCATTGTTTGACTGGTTTTGTACTTCAAGGCTCCGATATAACTTTTAAAATGTTGTCCCACTATGAATCAATTATGAATAGAATCTTACTAGCCAAATTTGTTGATCAAATTATTTTAAGCATTTTTTTAAAAAACATTCATAAAAACAGTTTGGTGTATTCATCCCAATTACAGTATAAACTCAAAATAAAATTTAATAGAATTGAGAAAGAAAAAAAAACTGTTCGCGTTTATGTTGCTTAAAAGATGTTTAAAGTACAATATTACTTCAGTCTATCAATTTTCATGTGTTTTTCTTGCTTTGAAAATGCATTAATTATATGCCATGACAAAATTTCAAATTATTTCTCCTTTGTTAGTTTTTTGTCCCATTTTTGAAAATTAGTTCGATATGTAAGAGGTTGCTTTTAAACGAAACTTTCGAATTTCTTATCAAACAAACTATATATATTTTTATTGTCCTTTTAATTTTTTAAATAATAAAGCCTATTATATCGTCAAGTACTGCATTATTCTTCTAATATTCTAATTTTCCTTCTTAGTTGTAGAAATTATTTTAGAATTAAACGATCAGTTATTTTAGAAGAAACTTTTTAAAACTCAATTTCAGTTCATTTATTTAATTTACCATTTTACTTGAATTTATTTTAAGCAAGTCTTATATTTGAATACAGTACATTAATTACAATAAAGTGTATGCATTAATTTAATAAAAATAATTTAGCATTTATTGCATAGTATAACTTTATAGGGTATATCGAAGCCTATGAATAATTTCAATATTTTCAGATTAAAGTATTCCTGTGATGATTAATCATTGAATAAAAGCAATGCCAAATTCTTAGAGCTAATTTTAATTCTCTGAAAAAATTCTTGATTCTTTTCTATTTATTACATTCTTTGTGTTAAGGAGATAAATATTCTATTAATAGTCCTAGTTAAAAAGTCCAACAGATATTCTATTAATAAAACATTCAAGCATAAACATAGGAAAGTATCCTCTCCAAAAGATAATTCCAAAACAGCTTTTAAATTAATTAGTGTTGCCAGATGCAAACTATGGCTTTACAGTTCTAAATTCTATTCTTGTTGCCAAGTGCAAAAGACAATCTTATGATTCTAAAATGCAAGGTGCAAAAATATATGAAACATTTTAATAAATATCTTACGAAACGTATGTATTTCTCAGGCTTATAAAAATAAATGCACAAACGCTTATAAAAGACAGATTTAATTTTTTATATAGAAAAGAATGACAACATTTTAATAGTTATAACTTAATCCTTTTGTATCATTGCTAAACTTAGGTTTTTGGAAAAGTACAATCGCCTTGAAGTTCAAAGCCTGTTAATATATTTCTTCTGTGGCAGCTACTGACACTACAGTAAGTGCTAAGCATAATATTGCATTCTAAATATGCGGTATCCATTTCCATTTTAATTTGAAAACTTTCACATGTTTCTAGAGACTGCTTTTCATCAATTCTTTGAATGTAGTTTTTACCAAGATGAGTTGACGTCATGATCAAGAAGAATGATGTAATTGCCTGAAGACAAAGAAATGAAAAGCATGAAAACTCATCAGCATATTTTTTTTTTTCAGAATGCTTAGTGAATTGAGCATTGAAAGAGAATACTTTGAAATTTTTTCAATGTTCAGACTACATGTAGAATTGTTTGTTGTTATTTTTCAATTAAGCTGGAGTGAAATAATATTTTCCTTGATTAAATATTGGAAGTTTGATTGATATAAGAGAAGAGAATGTAATTATTGCAAAGTAAGTATTTTGAATGAATCAAATAACCATGAAAATCTATTCAAATAATTGCAGTAATTTCCTATATTTCCTTCTCTTCTGATTAAAGAATAGAATTATATCATTTTTGCAGTTAATAGTTTGAATCATAATTTCCTGACGATAACTTAATTTTTATCATTTGCAGGTAATAGGCAATATTCATTCAATGTTTTATAGAGAAAATTTATACTGTTAAAAATATAAGTATTATGTATTTCCATTTTTTTTAAAAATTTACTTTTCAAATAATTCGTAGTATATTATTCCTAATTTTTATTTATAATTTAAGACAACTCTGTGTGACAAAAAGAATTTTTTGTGAAAGAATGAATATAAGAATAAATATAAGATATGATGCATCTGAAAATGAATCATGAGTTAAAGCAAACTTACCGAGGTAGTTAACTTCACAAGTTTTATTCCGTGAATAAAATGGTATGATAGTTGTATATAATTGTAACATAATGTACTGCAACTATAACCATATATTGCAACCGAGAAAATAATTTAAATTTATTTCAAGTTGCAAAATGAAATGTATTGGAACACGAATTACTTTCCAGTACATGAATATTGCACTAGAGGATTGCACTTATAAAATGCAACGTTAACATGTGGAATAACCATATCTTGGAGTTTGAAAAGGAACATGCATATCTTCAACATCGTACTTTCCCGCGACGAAATACTGAACACTGATCTAGATATTGCAGAATATTGTACTATATCGTCGTCCAATATTGTACAATATTATAACAGAAAGATCACATATAATTTTGTGAATCGTTGGACGTTATTACAGAATATTGTTGTCCAATATTGTACAATATTATAACAGCAAGAGCACATATAATTTTGTGAATCGTTGGACGGTATTACAGAATATTCTTCGGCTACTTGCATCATCAGATGCAAATGTTATAGGTCATTGAGTATGGTATGATGTCGTATGCATTCCATAATTTCATGCGACATTAGTTGAATTGCTTAGTATCGTGTAACTTCGAATGATATTTTGCAGTTTTGACCTATCTTGAAATAGTATGTAATATCATACAATATTGTGCAAAGTCTTTATGCTGCTGGAGTTATATAATATTAATTTAAAACGTTCGTTTAAATTTCTGTGTTTTATAAGATTTTGAAGTTTAAAGAAAGCATAATAATGAATAATGTATGTTAACATGCATTAATACTTAGCAACTGCATGGCAATGCTGACTTTCGTCAATTTCTTTGGAATTTATAGATGTTAAGTAGGTCTACTGTTGAAAGAAAGTTGATGCATTTCATGAATTGTAAGATGTGTTTTAAATCTATGTAAATATTGTGTTAACAGAAATTGGTGTACATAATAAGCTAACATTATTAAAAAAACCATTCACGCCACTTGTATATTTCGAAATTCACATATCATTTTCGCAGATTTCTGTGAAAATTTTGACACTACAATTTTAAAATGTTTCTGATGGTTTTTCATTGTGTTTTATGAATTTTTTTATATATGAAGTCGTATATTTCCAACCTTATCAGAAGACACAAAATTCATGATTTTCAACTTATTCTAATAATTTGATACATCCTTAAAATAAACGGTTAATTGTATGTCAGCTACAAATAGATATCTTCATTAAACAGTTGTTATTATAATTAAAAAACATTTAGTTATAGACGACAATGTTTCCTATCATCTTAAGTTGTATTGAGAATTATTTTGTTAGACACTTTCATTTACATTAATATATGAAATTGTATTTATTTCCATATATTGTATTATTATTATTGTATGGAATTGTATGTTAAAAATTATTCCTAAATTTTGACAACATCATTATTGAAAGCAAATAAAATATTTACTCATCATTTAAAAGTAAAATTTATGTTTCATATTTATTAATGCAATAATTATATAATTAAAAATACAATTTTTAATTCAATTATCAAAATCAGTGCCCTTAAGGCAAGTAAATAAAATATTTACTCATCATTTAAAAGTAAAATTAATGTTTCATATTTATAAATACAATAATTATGTAATTAAAAATACAATTTTTAATGCAATAATCAAAATTTGCAATTCGAACCCTTAAACGATAACTTACTTCAATAGTAAATTTTTGTTTAATTAATTAGTAAATTTTTTAGATTTACTAGTTAGTTATTTTTTATTTGATTTGTTTTGTAAGGAATTAATAATTAATTTTAAGCAATATTTATATAGGTAATTAATATTGCATAATTAAGAAATCGAATTTTTATCTCAGTTTTTGTTGATGTCTCGGAAAAAACAGCTTTAAAAGATAATATATATATATTTTTTGAAAAAATATTTTAATTTATTTAAAAAAACTTTTAAATATAAATATATTAATCGATACATTAATTTGAATTCTGCCCATAATTCTGAAGTGGCGTTATTATTAATTATTTCGTGAAAAAACAAAGAACTTTCCGAAGATTTCCCAAACTAGGGTTTTTTTATCAATTTGATTTACTTTAAATTCTGATTTCAAATATTTTACTACGATTATTAATAATTTATGGATATTTGTATCGCTTCAATTAATACGAAAATTAAACAATTTATGAAATAAATATTCAATTAATAATAAAAAAGCAAATCATTATTTGATATTTTATTAACTGCTTAAGAGTAATTACGCCAAGTAATTCTTTTTGTCTTTTAATCATGTTGATTCCAATGACAATTGCGTAACATTTTATACCTTAATGTTTATTTAAAAATTGATCAAAAGAATTCTACTAAGCGAACAAATTATTATGAAAATATGTTCATAATAAAAGGATAATCAATTAAACACGCTAGTGAAAGTCAAAACTTTATAATCGTTTTTTTTTTTTCTTCCTATTCTTGATAGTCTGAGAGTTCTGCAAGTTGTATTGTTTTGATGTCAACACACTATTTAAAATTTTCCACAATTTAATTATAAGTTTATCAATTAAATTGCATTTAATTTTTACTACATATATATGCTGCTACCTGATACTGAATTTGAAAAAAAAAAGCTGATAACGATTATATAATTAAAAGAGTTCGATTCCCCCCCCCACTTTAATTCTGTTTGATAATTCTGATTTTGAATGTAATGTTTGTAATTTTGTACTTCTCTGAACTTTTCAAAACAATTATTTCTGTATAATTCAACAATACAAGTTGGATTATATATAAAAATAAGAGTCAATTCCGTAAGTATAATGGAATCAAGATATTTAAATTATAATTATTCTGTTCAACGTTTAGTTTAATTTGAAAATAAATTTTTTTGAAATAAAAGGTGCATTTTAACTAATTTTGCAGTTTTGAAAAGTAAAATATATTATTATTTTTCAATAAGGTAGTAAATAAAAACATTAAATAAATGAATAAAATAAATAGCGTGAATGAAATAAGACTGAAAAAGGTAATTTATTGAATTTTTTTCCCGAGCTGAACACGAATTCTTTTTTATTGCTTGATGTGAAGTGAAAAATATATTGTTGTCGTGACGTGGATATATATATCTATGATATATAAATAACTGTTTATGAGTAATGTGTTGCATATCGTGTTTATGAACATTTTTCGGTTCAATCCAGTAATTGTCAACTATTTCAGTGTATTTATCTGACATATTGTTATGTTTCTATCTATGAACTGTTTCCACTGCCCAAATATTTATTCCTCTAAACCAAAACTTGGTGTGAAAAAACTCAATAAATAAATAAGTGTTTGTGGTTGTTTGTGAGTACAAACTTGTGGATGTCCGTGTGCACTTTTGTGAACATAAAAGGTATTGAAATATGCATCTTAATTGTACTGTTTATCGCAGTCTTTAACAAGTGTATGTTATTGTTCTTTAGAGTTTTTAATGTTTCCATCAGTTTGTAAATGGGTAATATAGCATTGCCCATCATTGATGCTGACTATTTAACCTATGCATTCCTCCCCCTGTTCCCATCATTAATGCTGACAGCTGAAATTATGATTACTTATTATCACTAGTTGTCACTCCTTTCCAAAGCTTGTCTGTATTACGGCCACTTGAAAAATGTCACATTGCTGCACCATGAGTATGAAGTGATCGGTGAATAAAAAAATATTGCTTTATATCTGTTATCGTTGTCACTGAATGGTTTTCGTTCATTTTATTCTTCATTGTCATTGAATTGTTTTCAGTCACTTAATTCTTTTTAATCACTAACTTATTCCCCGTCACTTAATTCTTCTTAATCACTGATTTAATCGGTCTTCTTAATCCCTGATTTAATCACTTAATCGGTGAATAAAAAATATTGGTTAATATCTGTTATCGTTGTCACTGAATGGTTTTCGTTCATTTTATTCTTTATTGTCATTGAATTGTTTTCAGTCACTTAATTCTTTTTCATCACTAACTTATTCCCCGTCACTTAATTCTTCTTAATCACTGATTTATTTTCTGTTAATTGAACAATTTTGTTACTGAATTGTTTTCGATAACTTAATTCTTCTAAATCACTAAATTGTTCTTAATCACTTATTTTTTTAATCGCTGAACTATTTTCTGTCACTCTTTGTAATCACTGAACTATTTTTTTTTATCGCTTAAATAATTTAATCACGGGATTGTTTTCAATCACTTCATTGATTTTATTTCAATGTTTTCTTTTACTTGAGAAGCCGAATTATGGTTATTATCACATCTTTAATTCATTTAATTTTAATTTTTGATTTTTTACATAAAATTTATTATTGATTATTTTATTGCTAAATTATTTAATTTAAAGAAATTTTTTTTCACAAAATTAAGACTGTTAATTTTTTTCTTTTATTTAATTCATTTTATTTCTGAATTGTTTTAGATCCCTTAATTCATATTAATCATAAAATTATTTTCAACCAATTGATTCTTTTAATCACTTAACTATTCTTTTTCACTTAAAAAAATAAATTCTAAATTATTTTCTGTCGATTGATTTTTATTGCAATATTTTTTTTGTTATGCTGTTAAATTGTGGCTATTATCTCTTATTTTATTCACTTGATTTATTTTTACATAAGTTAAAGTTAAGTTTTGCATATTTTAACATTTAATTGTTTTATTTCACACAATACTTTTTTCTGAATTATTTAATTCAAGTTATAGAAAATTTTAATAAATTTATCGTTTTCACGTATTTTATAGCAGTATTTTTTTATTTAATTTATCTTAACTCTGAATTATTTAAATTTTAAAATCAAATTTGTTCTAAAATTGTTTTTATGAGTAGTTTTTTTTTCATTGATTTTTTTCTTTAATTAAATTTATTGTGTGATTTTATCGCTCACTCTTTTTTTTCTCCCATTTAATTTATTTCGTTACTGAAATGCACGTATCAATGATTTGGAATCTCTTGCTTATTTCTTATAACATTGAAATACTTAAATTTGAAATTAGTTGATTTTACTGCTGATGTTTTCCGTTTCCACTTATCATTCTTTATAAGACTAAGAAGGCACAGAAATCGCTGTTATTATTTATTGTCGAATGGCAACAATTAAATGCAAACAAATATCTACACGAGTATTTCAGACTGCTTGATTGAACATTTTTAATTGCATCTATTTAACTCTTTGTTAATGAAACTGTAAATTATTATTAGAAATGATCCAGAGAAAGCTCGCTGTGTCAACAAAACCTCCATTCAACCAGGAAAAAGAAAATGTAAAAGAAATTTTTAAAAAATGACATCAAACAGAAAGTTTAATCGTGCACGAAAATAAGCTTAACCATCGCTAATTGTAATTGCTAAGACTTGCCTATGAAAAAATTTTGAAGATTTTATCACGAATAATTATTTTTATGATCAAATCTCCCCAAACTATTATTTTACAAAAATGGCTTTTATCTTATTTTAAAACTAAAAAAAATTGTTTTTAATGATATCAATTTCATATCTGTGTACTTTTTCTTTATTAAATTTTTTAAATGCGATACACAATCTGAAAACTGAGCTAAATTGACAAGTTGAAGTAAACATTTACAGACTTATGCTTCTTTCAGAATAAGGCTTTGTCAGTGATCCTTTCAACAAAGAAGACATTTCAGTTTTCGGCTTTTTCGTCCTAAATTACGTTACTTGAAAGAAACACTAGGCATGGCGATCAAGAATATCTGCAACTATCTTTTTAATTTTATGATGAAATTCAAATTCATCCATTTTAACATTCAATTACCTGCCACTGCCGATGTTAAAATTAATATTTAAAAAATCGTTTTCTTTGGACGTTAACTCTGAAGTAGGGTTTCCACTACAACTTTTATTTCGTAGAATATACAGTTTTTGATTTGCGGACTCAGCATATGCATTAGATTGATTCCGTTAAATTCAGTCAGATGCAATGATTATGCGATTTTTTTTTAAATGCATTCTATATTCTTGGTTTAGCAGTTTAATAAGTCAATAATTTGAAGATATAGCTGGTCGCCAAAGGTGGTTAGTTGGATTATTTCTCTTTATATTATATAATTCGCATTATCTTTGAGTTATCTTCTTTTCTCGTTGTTGATTACTCTAATCAAAATATAAGAAGATAATATTTGAACTAACGCGTAATCAGTATACATTTTGTCTCAGAAAGCAAATTGGAACTTTTGAAGCATTTTTAAAGGGCAAAAATGTTTCCATGATTTTTATTTTTATCAAAAATTTTCCTCCGTTTTTAGTCGCTCATAAATATATGGAAAGAGAATTAGACATTAGAAATTTTCTGAATGATTAATGAAGGCATATATCAATTCAATGATTTTATTTTACTAATAAAATATCTAAAATTAGGATTTATTTAGACTCCTAATTTTGTTTTTGTTTCCAATGCCTGTAAGAAGAAATATAATATAATTGTAATATATAATTATAAAATATAATATATAATTATAAAATATAATATTAATCTTAATAATTTTGTAACAATGCTTTTCAACCAATAATAAAAGAGAATATATGTGTATAAAATATATAGTTTGACCTAGAGCTATCAAATTTGGCAGAATGTATTTTGGAGATTAAAAATGTGATCTGGGATTAATTTTTTAAAATTTTGATTATTTTTATAATTTAAAAGATTTTTTTAAAAATATTTTTATGATTCCAATTTATTTGTCGTATAAATTATTCTTGAATTTTGATAACTTTTTTGAATTTTTTTATACATTTTCAGCAATAGATTGCATTGTTACAATAAAATCATACGGTCTTCATCGTTTCATTTCGTCTTTAATCGCATGATTTCCTTTACAAGGAAGAACAATTCTGCTTAGTATTTGCGGAATTCACATGAGCAATCAGAAAATGAAAGTATATTGTTGCAACAGACCAAATTCAATTTAAAATTAATTTCCCAGACACTTAATGGAACTTTGATATCTTGGCACTCGACTCCTTTAGAAAAGTTCATGCACAAGAAGACAGAATAAATGTAAGGCTATTAAAATAGAAGTTAATGTTTTTAAATGTTTGTTAAATTCAATATTTAAAAATACTTTTTTTGAGTTCGTCAGGGGGCTTGTAAAGTGTCATAAATGACAACAACAACAACTTTTTTTAAGGAAAATTTAAGGAAATCAGCTGAGATATTTAATTGACATTAACCCCTTAACTGTTTTATTTTCTTTGCTGTCTAATAAGATAGCACCTTCTATTTTGGGAATATTTTCTTATTTTGATTCAAAAGGAAATCCATTGAATACTTGATTTATCTATGTATTCAAAGTAATTTTAATATTGAATTATAATAATTATGAATGGTTTATTTTTTTGTTTACAACTATCAAAATTCGATAAATCGATGCACGTATGGCATTCGGGCAAAAGAGTTAAGAAATTAAACTTATATTTCCTCCAAACCATATGGTCATCAAAGGTAGCTAGTATACCATAGAAATATATCATGCTATTAAATATTTGCATAAGAGAATTGGGAAGGGGTTGTGCAAGCGAATGTGATGCATGAGTAGCTAAGTCATACTCTTGGCCCTAGATGGCGCTACTTAAAAAACAAGAGATGCTAACATTTGGCTTAAAATCACTGACATCCTCTGCGGGCTTATCAAAGTGCCATTAGTAACAACACAACAACAACAAATTCCTTCCATTTTGAAACTATGCAAGGAAAGGTCATTTTGGCATATCCCTTCCTGTTTTTGTTTCTTGTTATTTATATTTTCTTGTGCATAGTACTGTATATATTTCCATTTACTATAGCAAATGGAAATATATGTAGTTTTAAGCACAGTATTTGTTTAGATACGAAGCGCCGTTACATTTGGGGAAAATAAAGAAATACATTTATTTGTATGTAGTGCAACAAAATTGAGACTGCCCTGGATGAACGATATTGGGAACGTAATGGATTTGAAGTTGAAACATCTTAGAGTTTAAGGTGGAACACACTAGGACTTTTTTGAAAAGGAAGGTGTTTTTACTCAAAATACCACCAAAAAATGTTAGTAAGGCACATATATAATCCTTTTTTACCTCTATTTTAAGCGAAATCCTTTTACAGAAGAATACGAGAGAAATGTACAGATAAATATATTCGAATTTTATGGATTGATATAAAAAATGCACCAAAAGGGGTATGAACCTCTTGTATGAGTCAAAATAGCTAAATACAGGGTGAGTACAAAATTTTTTCATCACTAGAACGTCCGGGATTTCGAATACCCTTAAACGGCCAATGATATATATTTTATATCGATCGTTTCGACACCGCGATATAAAATAATTGTAATAACTAAACAGTTGCAGGACTACTGTTCAGTAGGGTTTAGTTTTAAGACTTTTTAATTTTATTTCATGTAATTATCATATATTATGACCTTTTATATCATAAAAAACTGTTACAAAACAAATTACTTAAACTTGTAAAATGAAATAAAACAATAATATTCATAAATATTAATATAATAAGCAAAATCATAATTTTTGTGAGAATGCAAGTTTTTTAATCATTATTTATCGTTTTTATGCATAATGTTTTGTACATACCTCATTTGCAGTGGATACAGAGATATTCAATTTTTCCTGTATATTTTCAGTTATGTTTCGCGAAGCTTGTTCGACTACTGCTTTGTCACAAAACATTTCGAGTCGCAAATCTGCCCGGAATATTACCATTAGGCTGCATCCATTCTGTGCCAGTCCTAGATATATCTATCAGGATTTACTGGAATATTATCAATTTCATCTGCACTTTCTTCAGATTCTTCGCAGTCACTTTCACGCAATCTTATGTCTTCATCGGAATCTAAATTAGAGCAAGACAGCTCACCACCATCCGGTTCATTCACAGAAAGCTCTCGCAACAAATTAGCAATTTCATCAGCGCTTAGACTTTTCCTACGAGCCATCGCTTGAGGGTGTCTACTCTACACAAAGTTCGAAAATCGAATGATTTTTTTTTATGAGCAGATAAGCAAAGGCCGTGTAGCGAAACACTTAGACATAACAAGAATAATTGATTCATTTCCACTGTGAACCCAATAACACTGCATTCAAGGTCAAACAAATGCGCGATAATAATTTGGGAAGTTTGTTTTACTTAGTGAACTATAGTTTGTTGAACGACAGCTATTTATAATGATAAATTTCTTTAGTATCGAAACGACACCAGCGGACGTTCTAGATATATGTAGCTGTCTCTCCTAATTAACCTAGAACCACAAAACTTTTTCTGTATATTTACCATGGATAATGATTGAAAGTCACGAAAATTTTTCAAATTCCCTGCTAAAATGGGGAAAGGAGTACAAACTAAACAGGCTCTGATGTCCAATCGACACTCTTTCTTGCGTACAGCCGACCACCCCGCCACCACTGAACGTAGCAGTATCGACCAGGATTTGTTGTGGCCGACTGCTATCTTTAGCATTGTCCATCCTTGCATTGACCGATTTGTCAAACTGACATTCTCTTCAGGGTAATTGGCCACAAAGTGGTCAATCCTTATCTTCAAACTCTCAAGCAGTTGATAAAAAACTGACAATTTGTCCAATCGACACTGACGGACATTCTAGTTTTAAAATAAAAACTCATTGCCCAAAAACTATTATACTTAAACACTGTGCTAATAATTAATTGTAATATTGTAACTAATAAAATTAATAATATTATAATTAAGTTTGTTATAAAATAAATCACATTAAAAAATTTCAACATTTATCCTCTTAATATGACATTCTTGTTCCCGCCAAGTGTTTCCCAACATTTATTCTATAACATCAAACTCAATATTTATTATCGTATGTTTCAATAGCACGGTGTTAAGTTTCAGCTACTTTAAGCACTTCATTTGTTTTGTTCTCCCTACGCAATTGATACCATTGTAATGTCTTGATCTAGACTGATCAAATAACGAAGCAGAATTTCCAGACATTTCTTTATTTTACAGCCCTATATATACAAAACAACAATTTGCTCTAATCTTGGTTAAATAAATAGTTATTTACATCTGTAGTAGGAGACACAACAGTCAAAGTCGAAGGCTTTCTTGAAACTCATTTGGTTCTCGGACTCCGAACTCGTGGGCGTAGTCCAACAGTCCACCTGCAATTCGTTTCTTCTCTTTTCCTAAAAAAACAAAATCTCCGCACTTTATTTCGGTGACAATCTCCGCCTCTTAATTTACATTGGTCATTTGAGCTCTCTTTCGGTCAATCGGGGTTCAGCAATATGCTCTCTCAGCGGCGCCAATAGGTTGTGGAAAGGTCCTTTGTGTGACGCACCTTTCACAACTGACTATTCTGGAGCACGGAGTTATCATAGTCCTTTCACAATGAGAAACATTTAGCAATCAGATGTTTGGACACCCCTTTCTCATTGAAGGTACGATCAATACCTCTTGGACGAGGAATTGCACATGTGGTCTTTCACTGTAGTCGTTAACAGATGCGAGACCACCTAGGTGAAAAGATCCACCATGTAGCTATCTCGAGGAGTTAAGTATTTAACAGCGTCGACACAGCTGGCTGTAAATGTCTTATCAGTACTGGGAAACGGGGAATGTTACACCATCCGTTTCGGAAATATACGATCTTGCTGATTCTGTTTCTGAATGATTTAGCTTATGGGTTTATGAAAATTCGAAGCAAATATCATGCTGGTTCTATGAGTAAGGGTTAAAGTCCCATCCTAAAGCAATACAAGGGCTCATTTGGATGGATTTCTTAATCTTGGACCACTAACAGAAAAAAAGAACGTCAGTTTAACTGACTATTCTCTCTCACAAAGTTCCACATTTAACAGAAGGACATTTGATCCGCGATGTCATATTTAATATAAAGTGGTGTGGCAAAGATTCGCTGTAACACAACAACATTTAGTATAGCATTTTGTTTCTAAATTGTCTACGTTTCAATTCATCTGAGGTATCGTGAACAATTAATTAACATTGTTAATCGTTATGTTTGCTTTGGTAAAGAGGAGAAGTTTCATAATTGTGTTACAATCAAATCTCCAAAAGTCATTCATAGATTAGCTGGTAAAATTCAAGCCAGGAGGAAATTAAATCGGAAAATATTCTTGATGTGATCTCCAAGACATTCACAGATACATTGGAATGAAAAGGTGGTGCTCCCAAAACTGGTTATGGAGTTGCAGCCATTGGATTGCTTCAGAGAATTTAATTACTCATAATCAGTCAACCTCACTACAAAAAACGAATCACATTTTTAAAAACAGCAAATATCAAGAATCTATTGGCGATGTTCCCACCATGTTTTCCCTTAATCCAGGGCTCAAAAACAGAAGAGAAGATCTGCACGTCTTTTAACCCGGACGATCATAACTCTAGCTCTGTTCAATAGATTTGGTCTATACAATTATCCTCACTGCCAAGTTTGTAATCATGAAAATAACATTGAACATATCATCCTGTATGCAACTCATAGGTCAAATCTTTCAATACGCAACTTCAAATACGCAACTCATAGGTCAAATCTTTCAATACGCAACTTCAAATACGCAACTCATAGGTCAAATCTTTTTTCAAAACTTACTATTGACCTTTATTCTTGTTCTTCATTCAAAGCGTTTATTCAAAAAGCTGTTTCTAATAAGCAGTATCTTCGGATCCTTCTCCAATCTCTGAAGTTTTTAAACATCTATGGAATGAACTCTTTTGGCATTAGGGGATAACGGTCTTTGTTGCCAGAAATCTCGTTCTCATCCCATTTAAATCAATTATAATTTTATTTTGCATAAAGTTGCATCAAACATTTAAGATATCGTACGCTTTTCTTGACATTTGGAGGACTATATCAGTAAAAACTTTTAATCTCGCGTTGAAAACTCAAATGGCCGATCACAAAACGCATCGTACCTTTCATTTAAAACCATTTTATTTAAGCATTTAACTAATTCACTCATATCCCATGCATGCATTGAATTATCGTATTATTACACTTTTAAACAATAATTAAACCATTTATAAACGCTCAGTAGAAAAATGTCATGGAATACATAAATATATTAAGTCAAAATAACGAAGCAACCCTAAAACAGAAAGTTTCTTCTAATCAGATAAGAAAATAAAGCAATTAAGTATTTAAAATTGAATTTTGAACCACATACACACATCTAGTGCTTACCGAGCTAATTGTTTCCTTTTTTTTGCAAAGCACATAAAACTTTCAGAATTTAATATTTATTCAATGAGAAATTTTTCATTAATAATTTCAACGGTTATTTTGAACGAATGATTTTTAATCTAAGAAAATCTTGGTACTAATCCTGAATTTCCCATTCAGAAAACACTATTTTGTTACGTTTTTTCCATGTTGCAAGGTTTAGAGTTTTAAAAAAAAATTAGCATCAAATAGCTTTTTGATTATCGAAAATATATAACATATTTTAAAACATTTTTCATGTTTAAAACGTATTTCATGTTTTTTAATGAAATTTTGGAATCAATTTTTAACTTATTCACTTCTTAATGTACTAGTTTCAAAATTGCGTTCGCTTGTCTATTTTCAATAAACAATGTTCTCTTGGAATATTTTTAGAATTTAGTTTTCAGCAAATTAAATTATTTTTTGATTCCGTATTATCACTGCCACCTAACTGTAAGTTTGAGAAACAATTGGTATCAAGTTTGAAGAGCAGAAAGCAATTAAAATAATTATAAAAAAATCTATTTAGTATTTAGACTTATTTTATGACTGGAAGGATGAAATTTTGAAACCAATTTTTCACTTACTTCTTTTTGAATCAAGTACTCACGTAAGATATCCAAAATTTATTTCTCTTTTATGGTCTCCTTGACAATATATTTAAATGTTGTCATAACTTAATAGTCTTAATTTAATTTAATTAATGAAAAGTCAAACATTAATTAAATTAAATTTTGGTTCCTTATTTGTGCC
This sequence comes from Argiope bruennichi, assembly GCF_947563725.1. NCBI lineage: Eukaryota > Metazoa > Arthropoda > Arachnida > Araneae > Araneidae > Argiope > Argiope bruennichi. Next base: position 76,979,428 of record NC_079160.1, read on the forward strand.
GGTTATCTAATATTAAATTTGACAAAATTGTCCTCAATATTAAAGTATAAAAAGTAATTTAAATAAAAAAAAGTCTTCTTTTAATCTAATATATAAAAATAAATTTTCGTCTGTCCGTACCTTATGCGCTGCCAATCCGATGGTGATAAGGCTTTGCCAACTTATTGCTTTGAACCTTGAAAATCCATTGCCCATTATATGTTGGATGCTCACGACAACCAAGAAATTTATTTGTTTTTGCTGAAGACGGAAAAACAAAAACAAAAAATATTTTCTACCCTAAAGTATACTTGGATAATAAAGTTAAAAAAAATAGAATATTATTTATACTTTTAATTTGTATATCATTCAATTTCAATGAATGTATTCATTGCCGATAAGAAAATAAATATCATTCTTTCTATCATTCCTAATTAAACAGAACGATTATTTCAAATTTCAAACGATATTTACGAAATTATTTCATCTGCGGCAGCAACGCGTCGGGTACCAGCCAATATAATAATAATAAACACTTTTGGACCATTTTTAGTTAAATTTATTTTTCTATGCTTTTATCTTTTAATTATTATGAAATTTCATTCTTTTTTTATATACAATTATATATATAACCTTAGCGAATATCTTTAAAAGAAATCCACCGGACGACAGTAATGAAAAGTAGTTACTTCAACTAAACTTTTAAATTAATCTTCCAAGAAATCTCCTGAAGGTCCTTCGACGACACCTTTTAAAACGCCTTAATAATCTCCCCTATTTGACTCCATTATCAATAGTATTAGCATTCCGAAGATGATCTGCCACTTTCTGTGGAATTTCTCCCATCTTGAATTCCATAGAAAAAAGGGTGTGGAACATTCAAAATGTCATCACAGATGAGGCGCTATCATGACTCATCTGCAAAGAAAGAAAAAAAAAAGAATAAACAGAATCTTCCAATTCTTTTTATTATTATTATTACTTCTATCCCACATCGCCGTTCATTCAAAATAGAAGTGTTATCTTATTCAGACATCAAAATGCCCAAATACGCGAGTTCCCGCCACCGAAATTATCGGGGTACATTTATCAGAATACGAAATAAATAAAAGATAATTAAACAGGGGTAGAGGAGGCATCATTTTTTTAAGCAGTCTCAAGATATCTGTAATCATCTTATTCAGCGACAATAATTTTTAACTTATAGCAAACAACTCAGCGATCAGGATTATTGGATCTGTGCAATTTTTCACGGCTAGGGGTACGCCTATTATTAAAGTTAGACAGCCACCACGGCGGCTGGTCTATAATTAAATAAAGCTACTGCAAACACAAGGTGTCGGTTAATTTTTTTATGGACACGCAATTTAGCGCGAATCTTCGAAGGTGTGACGAAACAGCTGCTGAAGTTGGCGATTAAGTCCGTTGAGCTAATCATATCGGCGATTAACTTTTGCACTGCACCTCTTTTGCTGATTTTCATCACCTGTGAGAAAATGGATTGGTCCCATGAGGTGCTGGCGTTGGGAGATGAATATATATATAAAAAAATTGATATGGAAAATTTGCATTGAAATTTTGGTCGGTGATATGAGTCTTTCAGTGCTTTATCTTTTATCAAATAAACTAACTGAGGTTAAAGAACAGGAAATTACAAAAGAAAAGCCATTAAATAAACGTTTTGTCCTTTTGATGTTTGAATAAAATAACGTTGGTGCTTTGATGAGTGCATTTAATGATACATAATAAATATGATTAATGGTTTTTATTTTGTGTGTGCATGTATTACTTTAAATGTGAGGTGATATAAACTAGATAAAAATGAAAAAAAGAATCTACTTTTAGTGTTTGTATCGAGGCATTTGATCTATGGTCAAACAATTAGAAAGAAATTAGATTTTTTGAATTAAAATTTTGGAATCCAGAATACATACAAGTGATATTTGCCAAGACTTTTTAACAATTATAATCTAGACTGATGGCATTTGTTAGGATTTTTAGGAAACATCAATATTTGGATATTTGACAAAGTAATAAGGGATATTTGGTAGGGGGTTTCAACAATCAGAATTTAGACTGATGTTATTTGTTAGAATTGTTAGGGAAAAGAATACAGACAAATGATATTAGGCAAGACTTTTTGACAGTCAGAATTTAAACTGACAATACTTATTAGAAATTTTAGGATTCAAAATACAGTAAAGTGATATCTGGCAGGGCTTTTTAACAATTATAATCTAGACTGATGACATTTGTTAGGATTTTAGGAACCAGAATAAATTCAAGTGATATTTGGCAAGACTTCTCTAACAATAAGAATTTTAACTAATGACATTTATTGGGATTTTTAGGAACCAGAATATAGTCATGTGATAACAATTAGAATGTAGACTGATGACATTTTTTAGGATTCTTTTGGAACCGAAATACAGACGAGTGATATTTAGCAGAGCTTTTTAACATTCAGAATTTAGACTGATGACATTTGTTAGGATTCTTTTGGAACCGGAATACAGACAAGTGATATTTGGCAGAGCTTTTTAACAATCAGAATTTAGACTGATGGCATTTGTTAGGATTGATTTTTTAGGCATCAGAATACAGACAAGTGATATTTGGAAGTGCTTTTTACCAATCAGAATTTAAGCTGATGACATTTGTTAGAATTTTTAGGAACCATAATGCAGGCGAGTGATATTTGGCTGTGCTTTTAACAGTCAGAATTTAGACTGATGACATTTATTAGGAGTTTTAGGAACCAGAATACAGAGTGATAAGTGATATTTCATAGGGCTTTTTAACAACCCAAATTTTGATTAATGACATTTTTAAGATTTTTAGGCACCAGAAGACAGACAGAAGATACTTCTTATGGTTTTCAGTGCAGAAAATATAAATCTGTGAAGTCTTTAACAAATAAGATACAAACAGATTTTTCTATTTCACATGTTTACTAATAAAATGTTGCATTATAAAACTACTTTACTTTTGGAATTATAGAATTTGAACAGAATATTGTTATTGCTGAGCGAAACATTTGTAAATGAAGTGCCATACGTAACATCGATTAAATACTGAACCCCATCTTTTTTTGCCGTGTAATCGTGTAAAAATGGATTGGCCAATGAGGTTGTACTTTTAAGATCAGTCAGATAGGGGGCGAAGGAACCCGAATGTGTTATAGTAGTATGCATTGAAATCCTGATTATTAATAAGTAATCTCGAGCACTTAAATTTTTGGAAAATAAACGAAAGTTGGAAAACAGGTAATCAAGAAATAAGTTAATACACAGATAATATATATCTTTGGGGTTTGAATAAAACGGCGTTGATTAATATGTTCATTAAATCAATATAGGACAAATAGCGAAAGTGTTTAAAGATTTCAATATTATTTATTAATTAATGCCTTAGGTGACTTAATGGATTATTTATAAGGTTATATTCGCTTTCATTTTTCTCCATAATACTTTCTCAATTTTTTTTAAAATTGTATCTATGGTACACACTAAAAATTCTAATAATGAAAGGCCTCTAATTAGTATTATAAAAAAATAAAATTTGTTTTCAGTGCAAGTGAACTTTTCCAATTCAGTGAATCTGCGATTTCAGTGCGCAATAAATATATGTGACTAGCTTTTAAATTGCACCTCTTCTACTGATGTTCAATTTTCCTCTACCAACCAGCAGTAGTGGTCTCCTTAGAGCTTCTGAGCATGCTCTGTAAGAACCAGAAAAGAACCCAAAGAGCTTCTTGTATGGAATTGTCACACAACAGATATGAAATATTTACCTTTGGCGTGAATTTAGGATTTTATCGAATCTATCGTGTCATTCTTGGCTTGGTTTTTGGCGATTAATCCCTGGCATGCTATTAATACTATCCGAAGACCGGCTTTGTGTTTTAGAAGGGTTTTTCCTAATCTATTGAAACAAAAATTTGACACAAATCCACACTTGTAGCCACAAGATCTCATAACAAATTTAATTTATTCAGTCATTGCGTTTTTGAATTACTGTGTTTACATGCTTTTGAAAAAACAGAGCGATAGATGGTCAACCTCGTATTGAAATTGGTTCAAAACTTAATAAGTGTCCATATTATAGATGTAAATTTGGGAATTGAATTTTATTCATCTAGCCCTTTTCGTTTTGTAGCTATCTTGTTAGTTTACATTCAAACAGCTGAACAGACAGAATTTTGTAGCTACCGTGTTAATTTACATTCAAACAACTGAACAGACAGAGTTTTGTTATTATCATGTTAATTTACATTCAAACAACTGAACAGTCAGAATTTTGTTATTATCATGTTAATTTACATTCAAACAGCTGAACAGACAGAATTTTGTAGCTATCGTGTTAATTTACATTCTAACAGCTGAACAAACAGAGTTTTGTTATTATCATGTTAATTTACATTCAAACAGCTGAACAGACAGAGTTTTGTTATTATCATGTTAATTTACATTCAAACAGCTGAACAAACAGAGTTTTGTTGTTATCATGTTAATTTACATTCAAACAGCTTAACAGACAAAGTTTTGTTGTTATCATTTTAATTGCATGAATGTAAATTGAATTGAATGTATGAATTTACTGTTAATTTACATTAAACAGCTGAACAGGCAGAGTTTTGTAGCTATAGTGTTAATTTACAGTCAAACAGCTGAACAGGCAGAATTTTGTAGCTATAGTGTTAATTTACAGTCAAACAACTGAACAGACAGAGTTTTGTTATTATCATGTTAATTTACATTCAAACAACTGAACAGTCAGAATTTTGTTATTATCATGTTAATTTACATTCAAACAACTGAACAGTCAGGATTTTGTTATTATCATGTTAATTTACATTCAAACAGCTGAACAGACAGAATTTTGTAGCTATCGTGTTAATTTACATTCAAACAGCTGAACAGACAGAGTTTTGTTATTATCATGTTAATTTACATTCAAACAGCTGAACAGACAGAATTTTGTAGCTATCGTGTTAATTTACATTCAAACAGCTGAACAGACAGAATTTTGTAGCTATCGTGTTAATTTACATTCAAACAGCTGAACAGACAGAGTTTTGTTATTATCATGTTAATTTACATTCAAACAGCTGAACAAACAGAGTTTTGTTGTTATCATGTTAATTTACATTCAAACAGCTTAACAGACAAAGTTTTGTTGTTTTCATGTTAATTGCATGAATGTAAATTGAATTGAATGTATGAATTTACTGTTAATTTACATTAAACAGCTGAACAGGCAGAGTTTTGTAGCTATAGTGTTAATTTACAGTCAAACAGCTGAACAGGCAGAGTTTTGTAGCTATAGTGTTAATTTACAGTCAAACAGCTGAACAGGCAGAGTTTTGTAGCTATAGTGTTAATTTACAGTCAAACAGCTGAACAGGCAGAGTTTTGTAGCTATAGTGTTAATTTACAGTCAAACAGCTGAACAGGCAGAGTTTTGTTGTTATCATGTTAATTGCATGAATGTAAATTGAATTGAATGTATGAATTTACTGTTAATTTACATTAAACAGCTGAACAGGCAGAGTTTTGTAGCTATAGTGTTAATTTACAGTCAAACAGCTGAACAGGCAGAGTTTTGTAGCTATAGTGTTAATTTACAGTCAAACAGCTGAACAGGCAGAGTTTTGTTGTTATCATGTTAATTGCATGAATGTAAATTGAATTGAATGTATGAATTTACTGTTAATTTACATTAAACAGCTGAACAGGCAGAGTTTTGTAGCTATAGTGTTAATTTACATTCAAACAGCTTAACAGACAAAGTTTTGTTGTTATCATGTTAATTGCATGAATGTAAATTGAATTGAATGTATGAATTTACTGTTAATTTACAGTCAAACAGCTGAACAGGCAGAGTTTTGTAGCTATAGTGTTAATTTACAGTCAAACAGCTGAACAGGCAGAGTTTTGTAGCTATAGTGTTAATTTACAGTCAAACAGCTGAACAGGCAGAGTTTTGTAGCTATAGTGTTAATTTACAGTCAAACAGCTGAACAGGCAGAGTTTTGTAGCTATCGTGTTAATTTACAGTCAAACAGCTGAACAGACATAGTTTTGTAGCTATCATGTTAATTTACATTCATACAGCTGAACAGATATTCTTCCAAACGGATTTTACTCCGAATTTGATAGAAATTTAAAAATTTGGTGCAAATACCGTATACCAAATTTTATCCATCTAGCTCAAATCATTTTTGAGTTATCTTTGTCACAGACAGAGAGATTGACTGACAGACAGTTTCCAAAAATGTGTGTTTCGAACTCAGAGATGTCTGAAATGTGAGGATTTGTCAAAATTTCGGGTATGAATTTTTGACAATTACAGCACTTTCTCTATACTTCGTATATGAGAAAGTGAAAAATGAATCAACTCCAAGAGGTGCTTCTGTTGAGAAATTCAAAAAAAAAAAAAAATTATGGGAAATATGCGTTGAAATATTTGTAAATGAAAACTTTATTTTCGGTAAGTAATTTAAGTAATACAGCGATATGAAAAATTTCTTAAGAGCAACCGCATAAGCATTAAGTCCTTTTCAAGTTTGAATGAAATAGTATAAATTCGTTAATATGCCCTTTTAAGTGAATGCTTAGTATGTAATAAATATAATAAACAGTTTTTGCTTGCGGCGAACATTAAGTTGCTCAGCTGCCGGATAAAGTGATCTAAGGTTGATTGAAACAACAAAGAATTTACTATCGGAAATGACATCGAATTGATGGGAAATTAAACAAGCAAATCCTTTTCAACTGTTATTCAAATAACCTCCACCAAATGATAATTTCATTGATAATCAAAACTGTATGTTCCTTTTCACCAAATTTAATGAAAAACCAATTTAAGGTTTCGCTTTTAAAAAAAAAGGGAATTTGCCTGTCGAAGAAAAATTAAACCGAAACATTCTTCCTTTTAGATGCTTATCGCGCTGCAGTAAAAGTAGGTTAATTTGATTTGATTTTCTTTAATTTAAGACCCATTTTGCTTTCATAGGTTGAAACGACAGCTTTTGATGTGTTCAGTGAATTGGAAAGTGACAATCAAGTGAGTTAAAATTATGTTTCCTGCATTTAATTCTTCTCTTTTTACTAATCAAATCATTTTGAAATAATTACAGTTTAGCGTGGGGATTTTACCACTTCGTATTCGAAATATACATGGTAAAATTATTTCAGCAGCAAAAAAAAAAAAAAAAAAAAAAAAAAAAATCTGTATTTATCTTTCTAAAACGTTTTCGTATATTCTCTAATAAACTTGTCATGCCAGAGAACGTCTTGCATGGCGCTAGCGTACATTAGTCACGAAATATAAACTTTTCTTCAAGAGAACATCTTGCATGGCGCTAGCGTACAATAGTCACGAAATATAAACTTGTCATGCCAGAGAACGCCTTGCATGGCACTAGCGTACAATAGTCACGAAATATTTTTTGGCTTGAATTTAGCATTTTTATTGAATCTATCTTGTCATCCTTGACTAGGTTTTTGGCAATTAATCCCTGGCATGCTGTTAGTAGTGTCCGAAAATCCAATTTGGGCTTTAGACACGCATTTCTCGATCGATTTGACACAAAAATGTGATTTTGCAGTCGCAAAATCCTATTCCTAATTTGATATATTTAAGTCATTGCATTTTTGAATTCTTGCTTTTACATGTATTTGAAAATGCAGACCGTCAGACAGTCTAGTTGGATTTGGTTCAAAATTTGGCAAGTGTCCAAAACATAGATGCTAAATTTTATCTATCTAGCTCTCTTCATTTTGTAATTATTGTGTTAACTTATATTCGAACATTAAATAGATGGATTTCCTCTGGACAGATTTTACTGAAAATTTGAAAGAAATCTGTAAATTTGGTTTAAGATCCTGTACCAAATTTCAGTCATTTAGCTCCATCTCTTTTTGAGTTACCCTTATCACAGACAGACAGATGTACATTTTCCAAAAGATATGGTTTTCGAATTCTGGGAAGTCTAAAACGTAGAGATTCGTCAAAATCTGGAGTTGGAATTCTTGACCGTTACTATATTTTCTCAGTATTATGTATATTAGAAAGTAAAAATCCACCAATCTCGAATTTTTAAGGAATCTCCACATTTAAGAACTTCCTAATTTCAAAAAAAAAAAAGTCATAAGAGCTTAGAACTTCTATTCTGAAAAATAAAAGCATGAAGATGTTTTCTGATTGATTCTTCTATCCTTAATTTATTTTTAAAATCGGCTGCAATTTATGTATAGAAAAAATAATATATGAACAAACAGTGTATCTATTATCGCTGCAACGTATTAGGTTTAGTTATATTAACTTCCCGTTGTAAAGCAACAACTAGGGCGGGCTGTTTTGGGACAGACCTCGTATTTTTGAACCGCGATCAGATGACGAGGACGACACCTGAGCTGGCACCCCCCTCTCCACACCACATCAGCGGGAGGACGTTTGGCATGACGGATTTAGCTTGCAACAGACCCCCTTACACGACGGTTCTTCGGTGGAATCGGGTCTCGAACCTAAAACCCTACGGCTTACAAGCCGAGACCTTACCACCAGTCCACCACGGCCTACAACGTATTTTAGTATAAATTCAGTTATTAAAGCGATGAAAAGTTTTGTTGCAAAATATACTTAAAAATATTTTGAAAGTATAAGGAAATTTAGAGAATAAATTGCATAGAAATGAAATTACTATTACCGAAAAAGGTTTTTTTTTTTTAAATATTAAAATAGTATAAAAATGATGGTAGTAATAGTTTTCTGAATGATGGTACATTAAAAATTATTGAGGAGAAATATTTATATTTCGATAAATTGAAAAAATAATTAAAGACTTGAAAAACCTTTTCTCATTGGGCATTTTTTAACCAATAAAAGTCTACATGATAAATCTGGAAGTTTTAAGGTCCAGAATTCTGTCCTATAAAATGTTTTGAACGAATTTTTATTTATTTATGTAATTTGATGAAATTTATAGGGAAGATGCTAGCCTATAAAAATGAATATCATGTATTTTTTTTTTTTTTTTTTTTTTTTTTGCAAATCATGTTTGTCTATTAAAAGGATAATTCACAATTGGAAGGCCTTACTTTAAATTATTCGTATCATTTAACGTTTTTCTACACCAAAAATTTGTATTTTTTTGCCTCATCATGAAAGAAATCTCTCTAAGGATAAATCTTTCAGCCAGTCATCTTACAAGTGAACATGGTATTTGAAAAGCACAACATGACTATTAAAGACCAAAGTAAACTGAGACATGGGATTCTGACGTCAAATTATTGATCTGTATCAAATTTCGGATCTAATCGATCAGCCGGCGTCCTGCCTTAGGGCTAGCGCGTCTTCTCCGTAATCTGGACGTCCTGGGTTCGAATCGCGGTTCGAGCATCGTTGTTCTTCATCTGTGAGGTGTGTGAACGTGCCCCCCTGTAAAAAGGGGCTGTGTAAGCGAATGTGAGAGTTTCATCTTCATATGAGGAAATCAGACTTCTGCCCTAGGGTGCTCAGGGGTCTTTACCCTCGGAAGCTACTGCACCCCCTTTCCGTGGCAACGATTATCATCATTTAATCGATCGGAGGAAAATTAAATTCCAAAATATAAATTAAATTCTCTCCTCTTCATGAAAAAGCCAAGTACAAAAAGCAATGTATTGCATAAATAAACATACAAAAAAAAAATAATAATAAAACATGAGGTAAAAGCAACTATTCCAGTTTATTTAAATTTTACTGCAACAATGAAATTATTTATTTATCTAATAATGTTGTATACACTTTTTCGTACACGAAGTATGCAAAGAGAAAAGTAATTATCAAAATATTCGAGCTCGATATTTTGATGAATCTTCATTACTTTCCAGGAAAGCAAATTTATGGTATTATATTTGTCTGTTGTCTTTGAAAACTATGATACAAAAAAGCGTTGAGGTGGGCGAATGAAATTTGGTAAATGATCTTTAAAGTAAATTAATAGATTTCTATCAAATTTTGAGAGATATCCATTTAGGGGAAATTTTACAAACATTATTTTTGATAAGTTTGCTCTCACTTCCACAAAAATAATAATTTTACATATAATTATCAAGCCAGTATTTTTAGTAGCCTGTAGTTCCATATAATTTCTTATGTTGTGGCGATTGACGTATTAATAACATGAAAGAATAATATCTTGATTATAATTATTCATCACATTCATCATTCAGTAATATAACAACAATTATCTCCTTGATAATCATTCCCAAGCTTATCAGTGATAAAATAGGAGTGAGTTCGCATTTATAAGTCCCGCTTACCATCGATGTCTTCGATATGATGTCTTATTACAGTAAGTGGTGAATCAAAAATAGTTGTTGTTGTTACTTATGGCACTTTACAAGCCCGCTGACAGTTATCTGTCAGCGATTTAAGCCGAGTGAACGTCTCTTGTTTTTTCAGTGAAATGTAAATTTGAGTCTTGTAATTAGCTGTCCTAATCCAAGAAATGCTCAAGGACTCAATGTTCTGCCTTAGATGAAATCGATTTTTTCCCCTTCTATGTGTATTCAGAAAATTCTACGTCATTGAGTGTGAAATTCTACGTAAAATTGCTTAGTATATTTCGAAAATTCTTTGAGATATTGCAGAAAGTAAGTTTACAACTCATATGCTGGAATCTCTTAAAATTGCTTTCATGTTAGATGCCCGAGTCTTATATAAAGAGGTTACAAAGTATTGATCTAAATTTATTTCGTTTTTGAACGCATAGGAAAACACTGGAGAAAAGTAAAAAACTAAAGTTTAACACATGCTATGAAATAAAATTTACTATGAACAGAAGAATAATATATGGTTTATGTGAGTTTTTGTTGTTGTGTTGTGACGTATGGCGCTTTACAAGCACGTGAACAGTTATCTATTAGCGATTTAAGCCGAGTGAGCGTCTATTGTTTTTTCAGTAGAGCCAACTAGGGCCAAGAGTACGACTTAGCTACTTCATGCGTCACATTCGCTTGCACAATCACTTTTTACGGGGGGGGGGGGCACATTCCCACACTTCACAGATCGAACACAGAAGAAAAACAACCATGCCAGAACCAGGATTCGAAGCCCAGATCACGGCGTAGACTCGCTACCCCTATGCCAGGACGTCGGCGTGATTAGCGTATTAATAACATGAAAGAAAATTATCTTAAACATTATTATTCATCATATTCATCGTTCTGTTATATAACCACAATTATCTTTTTGATAATCATTCCCAAGCTTATCATTGATAAAATAGATGTGAATTCGTATTTATAAGTCCCGCCTGGCATCGATGTCAGATCCTTTCACAGTAAGTGATGAATCAAAAATAGTAACAACATCTACTGGATTTGACAGAACACACCTTTTTGTTACACCAATCTATATGTTTCTTTCTATTACACTTAATTCACTATTCAGTCTATGACATATCCGAATGACTGACATTTCACCCAAATAAATGCCATTCATTTTTCCACATAAGCCGTTGCTTATGTAAACGACACATCACACAACTTGGTGCACAGGGGTTGCAAGTTCTTTTTTTCGCTGGAGGTTTGAGACTCATTCATCGTCCATCTCAATAAGATGGTAATTATTAGTTTGCTGCTCCTAATCTACAATTATCTGGCAGTTGGATCTGCAAACTTTAATTGCAGTCGACTGCGGTAGGCCGCATTTAAGTTGTACACTTTTAGATGGCGAAATTTATTAGTTCGTGGCGCTCGTCTGCGTTGGTCTGTTTCGTGCGCCGTTTATGGGGTTTGGTTAATGGCCACCGTTTAAGGGGCAACCACAATTGTATCTCCAGTTAGGGTGATAAGATGTAAGGTATCAATTAGATAGCACACCCTTGGTCTCGTAATCCCTTGAGCATTAGGCTGATATGCAACATCGGTGTAACATTTGGTAATATCTTTTCTCTAAATGTTTTGTGGGTTTTTTTTTTTTATTTTGGGGAGAAATCAATGGCCCAAATGATATTTATAAGCGATTTGATCAATTCTTCTATGAGGTTAGGGCAAAGAAAAAAAATAGTCTAGATCTTGATCCTTGGTTTGTTTTAAACGGTAGATAGAATTAATATGTGTATGTTATAGCTGTGAGGGTTCAATTATTGCTGATTTTAAATATTTATGAATATTCAACACTGGAAACACATAAAAAAAGGTTATTAAAATGCATTGATATAATCGCTAAGTACTTGTGCATATTTCATGTCTGAACTTAAGGATAATTGTGGTTGGTTTTATGTTTTAATGTGTTAGACTGTAAAATGCCAGCTGCATTTGACGACTATCTTATTTGTACGAAATATTGGCTCCCCTGGCTATTAAAATATATATTACATTAATTACTATTAAATTGCTACATTATGATTAAACCAGACTATATAATACTTATATTTAAAACTTCATCTTGGTATTTTAAAAGACTGAAAATTATGTAATTAGCCTATTACAAATTACTGCACTTCATATTAAAATATGTATATACATATTGCGAAATAAAAACGGAAATGAAGCTCTTACTTTGGAGTCAAAAGAAAACAATTTTTATCTCAATTTCAATATCGACAAAGCATCCTGTTGAATTTTTTGATGGGTGAATGAAGTTAGTTTGAATTTCATGTAACAATAAAAAAACATTGTTACATATTGTGCTTTAAATAAAATTTCAAAGTTTATCAAAATTATGTAAATAATTGTAAGGAAATGAAAATGATATAGTTGAAAGGGAAATATTTTGAAATGTAAAATAGTGTACACATTATACTTGTAAGATTTTCGGTTGATAAAATACCAAAAACATACTTAATTTTTAAAGAATTGATATTTTAGTTTACTTTTGGACTTAGAAAATTTGACAGTGAGTGAATTAACTGCACCAAATTTCATCTCAATGGGATACAAACCATTGATTTGCACAAATATGCAGACTAAGTTTGATCTAAAAGTCCAAATGAAAGATGGTGATAGGAGATTCCAAGTGGATCATAAAACACAATGGCAAACTTGTCCTCTTTCTATTTGCTTGCAACTATTTTCAAAATTTCAGCCAGTCACCCAGTTACCACAGAAATAAACCGTATAAACTGCTTGTAACTCATAGCGGATAAATGATAAAGATATTAATTATGCTATAATCATCATTTTAAAAGTCTCTAACCGATCTACAAGCAAATATTCTGAAAGAGCAGGAAAGATCTCATATCATTTTCATCAGAATGACTGAATTTAAAACGGAGCTACATGCGCCGAGGACTTGGCGAAATTCAAAGTCAAGTTATCGCCAAAATGTTGAATAAAGTTTGTTAATTTCATCAGCTTTCGAATGAGTAAACAATAAACTAAATCAGTGTCATATTTCAAGAGAAATTTAGTATTTTGTTTGTAATAAATCACCGAAAATGACAATTTTTAAAATAGATATTCATCGGAAAGTCAGCAAATGAAAGGATGGCGGATAAATGAAACCAGTGCAAATCTATCAATGTGATATGAAAATGTTCTATCGGTTTGTTTCATTTGGTTTATATCTTGATAAAAATGCTATTTTTCTTATTTGTCTTTACATTTTGCTTACTTGAATCTAATTATAGGATAAGGCTTAAGGTGGACACGAATTTAAAGTCAGTAGTGAAAATGTCCTTTGGCGAGTTTTCATTTTTGATGAATACCGATTTTAGCGATATATTGTCTGACGAAAGATTAATTTTCTTCGGATCTAGAGCGCTGATATAATATAGTCTATTGTAGGTTTATTGGAAAAGGTTTATTGATAAATTTTTAATAAATTAGTATATTGCTGCTAGAAAGATATCTGCGGTACATTTAAATTTTGGCGACAATTGGTTTTTGCATTCGTCAAGTTTTCGACTCTTCTAGTTCAACTTTAAATCCAGGCATTCTGATGAAAATGACATCGTCTTATACGATATTTCCTGTTCTTTCAAAATTAGGGTTTATACAAAAACCGACTTTTAAAAAAAACCGGTTTTCGAATTCAATATTTCTACTTCAATATTTTAGCCGGTTTTCAAATTTTTATAAAAAAATAGAATATGGGAAAATATTTTTTTTTATATACAATATCAAAACACGAAATCAATATCAAAGTCAAAATATATAAAAAAAATTAAGGATTACGTATACATATTACTTACACAAAATAACGAAAACTCAAACAAAAATTTCAAATAACATTTATGGTATCTTTACTATTTATTAATTATTTATTTTCATTTCACCTAAGAAAATAAGTTTAAAGAAAACAGAAAATATCCACTGAGCGATGGCTAAGTCTTGTTCTAATTTTGGACACAATTGTCTGAAATCAAAAATACTCGTTCTCTAGCTACTGAGCTTGGTTTTATAGTTTTCATGGCATCAAATAAGAAATCTTTTTTTTTTGTACTTTTATTTATTGCCACAAATAATGAAAATTCAGCTTTCAGTGTCTTTGGATTTGTAAGTTTTTTTTCAGGGTCTTCAAGAAACTTATGAATTGATTTTTCCATGACTTCTTTTAAAAAAGCATTACTTTGATGAGTAGTTTCTTCGATTTCCTCTTGATCACAATCGGTTTCCACATAAGAATTTGTTAATATTCTAGACAATATCTTTCCAGATAACTTAATAATTTCGGTTTTTGAAGCTAAAGAAAATACACTAGATTTCCTCGCCGAACTAGAAATGCTTTATGGATTTTGCAAATACAGCAAACGAGTTGCTAATTCTACTTATCTTCATTCTTGAATTCGTTCTTCTAAAGCATGTAATAATTTCAAACTTATTTCTGACTTTAAATTTTTTAGTTCATTTAACAGAAGTTCAAATATACCTTCGCTTGTTAATAAATTGGCATATCGTCGCCCTAAGCCTTCAGCTGCTGTACGAACCTAATCGGTCCTAACAGATAAAATTCAAAATATTTTTTTTAAACAAATATCCAGGCGTTCCGGAAAACCGATTTTCTTAATTTAAAAACCAATTTTCGAATGTGACAAATTTACTTTAAAAAACCGTCAAACCCTATTCAAAATATTTACTTATATTACATGTATATATGTTAGAAATTTTTAAAGTTAGAATTATATTCTAATTAGTAGCATAATCACTTATTTGCCATGACTTGCAAATGATAAAAGATAGGAAAGGGTTGCCTTAATGTTTTATAATCCGCTTGGATTCTTCTATCATCTCATTCATTTGACAGATTAAGTCACCTTAAATATAACATCATTACTCACCCTATATATAAAATATGTAAGGTGGTTTGATGCGCGCTGATGGAAGAAGATAATAGATCAAAAGGGTTCTTATATAACAAAATATATAATGTCAGTAAATATTGTGTATTCATTTCCTATTAGAAATAGGAAAGAAACTTATGGGACACCCAAATATTTCGATGTTTCGAATTAAAGTTTTAATTCGTTGTTTTAACTAAGAACTAACTAATGCGAGCAATTTCGTATAGATAATCGCTCTATTTTATTGCATTAGGAAATTTAATGTTGTAATTTCTTCCTTTATTAATTATTCACATTTTATGTAGGCTATTATTATCAGTTTACTATTTATGCAAAATCGTCTGATATCCAGGATCCAAATTTTTACTCATTGTCCCATCTTGAAAGATGTCCTAAGAATCTTAATTAATATCTAAAACATTTTCTTTTTTTTGAAGTTCAGAACTCTTGCAGCTTCATTGGTTATAATTGGGAAATATTTTATCTTTGAATAAAACATTGAATCAATTATATCGGTCGCAAAAAGTGATTAAACCAACAGCCTTCTTCTAGGATTCCATCTACCATTTCATACTGCATTTTCAATACATTTTTTTCGTCAATGCTTCCATACAAGATCATTAACAACGCACGACAAGCATAAAGAGATCCTTGAGGAAAATTATGCAACTAGTGAGTGCCTATTAGAATTACATGATGAAAGAACATTACATGGGCTTTTAAATGATCTTTTTCTTGTTCTATCTGCATTCCTTAATAATTCGTTTAGGCTGGGTGACGAGTTCCGATAAGGAACCCATTGCCCCTAAAGTTCCTCTTTACTTATGATCAGCCTATTGGTGATCAGATTCACAGATACCGGGTGTTAAATCTTAAGTGCTAAAAGCTTTCATTTTATTTATTTTTTATTTCAAGTTACTGCCGTAGACCAGCCCATTTTTCTTCCTTAATAGGGGTATTTCGCAGTCAGCACACGTGCAAGGTTTGGTAAAATTGACATATACTAAGAAAAAATGCGAAGATTTTTTTTCGAAGTTGAACTACTTATTTTTATATGTGTTTTGTGTTGTAGTTGATGGAAATGTTATATATATATAGTGTTCAAAGAAATAGTATAAGTAAATGTTTTTAATAGACATTGATGTCTGGTGAATATGTAATACTTGATTTTGAATGGAGATAAAGTATGTTATGTGCAGTTGAAAAGTTGTTGATGTGATTTAGAGAATGAATGCGTAATCGTTTGGCGGAAGAGCGAAAGAAAGTAGCTTTTGTTTATTGTTAAAGCCTGTTTATGTGAGTTGTGAGATCAATAATATTGAACTTACATTGCATCTATTTATCTTTGTACAAACGATGATTAAAAACATGCTGTATATTGCTTCCAATAATAGATGAAATTAATAAATTAAGTTGAATATTTTGGCAGACTGATGCGTATAGTTTAATTTTTGTTTAATTTATGCCTACTTAGATAATTATATCTGAATGAATTATACCGAGCACTTGTTATATGAAATATAAAATAATTGGCCGGCGTCCTGGCATAGAGCTAGCGCGTCTTCCCCGTGATCTGGGCATCCCGGGTTCGAGTCCTGGTTCGGGCATGGTTGCTCTTCTTCTGTGTTCTCTCAGTGAGGTGTGTCAATGTGTCCTCCTGTAAAAAAGGGTTGTGCAAGAAAATTCGATGCGTGAAGTAGCTAAATCGTACTGTTGGCGCTACTGAAAAAACAAGAGACGCTCACTCGGCTTAAATTGCTGACAGATAACTGTCAGCGGGCTTGTAAAGTGCCATAAGTCACAACACAACAACAAATAATTGACAAAGATTGATAAAAAATATACAAAATAACCAATTAATAAAGACTGTTTGTCAATTGATCGTGTTATATGTACATGTGATGATGTTTTTAAATAATTTCCAAATTTTTTATCTTAATTTAACCCATATTAACTTAATTCTAAAATATTCTCTTATTTCCTGACCCAATTCCAACTTTTTTATTTAATTAATGCTACACGAGTTCTGTAAAACTGCTTTAATCAGCACTTTCACACGCTCCGAGTGAAGGGATAAAAATCTGTCATTTTAAGCAAATACTTTTAAAAGATACTCAAATTTCCCTTTCCTAACAAGTGCCAAAGAATCCCTATTAGAATCTCATGGTATAAAACAACTGGAGAAAATATTTCGCTCCCTTTTGCTTTTGTATCGCTTGTGAACGGCGTCGGTTTCGTCTTTACTTCTTGTACATATTATGCCCGGGATGGAATAATATTCTTGTACATATTATTGCCCGGGATGGAATAATATTCTTGTACATATTATTGCCCGGGATGGAATAAAATGAAGTTTAAAAATTTTAAAGTGTCTTCTGTCTTCGACTAAGCTACTGTTTAAATTATTATTATTATTATTTTATATTAGATACCTACAGTAAAATTCCTCTAAGTGGTCATGCTTTTATAGCTCCTTTCAAAGGAAATTTTGGCCTATGTAGACATAATTTTAAAACATATTTTAATAAAGCCCACTCTAAAATCTCAGATGCTATGAGCGTTTTGCATGCTCGATTTTAATTAGTGAGAATTTATATAATTTGCTGTTCTAAGCAGTGTACATTATCAGACCCCTCTTTAATAAGACTGGCAATTTAGTTTCATATTTTAGGACATTTTTAATATGTTAATGAATTATAAGCTTTATGAATTTAGTGAATATGTATTCGTTTTTGTTAACCTCTTATGAGTCCCGACATTTATGTTTGTACACAATATTATTGAAACAAATGTTTTTCGGTTTTTATTAATATTCATAATGAATGAATAAAACATTAAGAAACTTGACCAATTATATTTGAAAAAGTGTTAATATTATCCTAATATTTTGCTATAAATAAAATTTGAATTTCTGACGAATTTTCTATTTGAAAATTAAGAAAACGTTATATATATATATATATATATATATATATATATATATATATAGTTACTTGCTGTATTCTTTTACCTAATGGCTCTAGGCAACAGCTTACTTAGAAATCCGACAGAGATTTTAATAAAATTTACTTTTTTTATTCTCTTTGACCTTTAATTTTATTAAGAAAACAAGAATTACATACATTATAAACAATACCAGAAATCAAATCCAAATTAATAATCTCTCTTCCAACAGTTTGAAGAAGTTTTTATCTTATATATAATTTGCACTGTATGCAGATCTGTAATTTCATACCATAAGGCAAATCTAACCCATCTAGATTGTTTTTTTTTTATTTTTACTTATCATAGTTCATACGAATGAACATACAAAATTCTAGAAGTCTTTTTCTTCTTTTATTTTTCTATTTTGTTTTATTAATTTATTTCCGTCTTCGGAGATATTAAAACATTAATATTAATCACAAGTTTAGGTTATATATATATATATATATATATATATATATATATATATATACAAATCTTTCTCAACGTAAATTTCGTAAACAAAAAAAAAATCTCAAATATTAATAAAATAACATCAATTATTGAAACACCATGCCAACAATATGCGTGTAACTTGCACCTTTTATTACTTTTCCATATACGAAGTAAAGTATTGTAATCGTCAAAAAATTTGAATTCGAGATTTTGACGAATCTATTGTGTTTCAGATCTCTTGAGTTCCAAAAATGCATTGTTGGTTTTATGTCTGTCTACTAGCGCGGGAACTCAAGAATGCTCTGCAATAGACGGATGAAATTTGGTATATAGACCAAATCTGTAAATAGTTATAAGTTTTAAATGAAATCCATGCAAAGGAAGTCTATTAGGAAACTGTTCGCATACAAGGCAAGTCAATAACTACAAAACGTAAAAAGCTAAAAGGATAAAACATGACACACAGATTTAAAATCCAAAATATAAGTCTGCTCCAAATTTGGAACCCAGTTCATTAAAAGGGGTTGATTATTTGTCGGTCTGTACTTTCGTACGCGTGTAATCCTAATGAATTTAAGTCAATGAATTTCAGTACGTGATTTTGTGACCACAATTGCAGTTCCGTGTTAAATTTCGATTTTGAACGATTAGGAAAGGGGCGTCCAATCCAAAAGTCGATACGATAGATTCGGTTAAAATGTTATATTCAAGCCAAAGATCTATATTCCGTAGCTATTATTCACTAATACCATGCAAGGCCTTCGAGGTCATACCTGAGATCCTCAATCTTATATAGGGGGTAGGGGAATAATTCTACAATAAATAAAGAAATTTATTGAAGAATTGTGAGGAAGTTTCGAGGAAACCCTTCCCGATAGATTTTTTTTTTTCCAAACATACAAAGAAAAGGGGGAGGGTGTATCGAAGAACTATAGATGTTGACTTTGATGAATTTGCAATTTTTAAGCATTCCTTATTCCAAATATTCGTTGTTTTTCTGTGAAAATTATAATAGACAAAGAAATGCAATGAGCTAGAAGAATGAAATTTGGTTTATGACCTTAACACCAGAATTTAAATTTCAGTTGCAGGCACTCACTAATAAAGTCCATTTCAAAATTTTTAATTGAAAATGAATCAAAGTGTTAATGTTTTCCTACAATAATTTTGGAGCAGAACATTGTACAAAAATCGTACTTTCGTCATCTTAAAATTAAGATGCAAAGTTTTTTAGTGATGTTAGTTTTATTTTAACACAATACTTTTATCTAATTTTAACAATTTTTTTAAATATTTATAAATATGTTTTTCAACTTCATTTGTCAATGTTTCCGTTCAACTAAGCGCTTTGCGTCTATATAAAATAGATTTTAATGTGCGCTATGGAGGTTATATAATTAAGTATAAAATAATAAATGAAAATAGAAATAAAGAGACGTATCAAGTATTATTATGCTATAATTCTTTGAAGTAAAAATTTGAGTCTTTTTTTTCAATTTTTTTCCCACCAGGTTTTAATATTTTTCGAAGAAAAATAATTTTAATTTTCAAACTACTGGACATATGCAGCTATAATTCTAACGATCTTGAAAAATTTAGCAGTTGAAATAACAACAACAGCAAAAAAAAAGTATCTCTAATGAATAAGCAAAAAATCTGAAATATTAATAAATAAATAAAAAAATATTAACAAAATATCAATAAGGCATTTTAAACGCCTTACACAAACAAGTTCCCAACACTTTTATCAGATATTTCAATGCAAAAAAACAAAGAAAAAAAAACCACTTTAAGCAAACACAGCTTTTGTGTCTAAATCTGCACCTCACGAATTTTTCTCGATAAGTTCCTGCAGTGGAATTAATATCCTGATCAACACACCCAAAATTGGAGAAATCGGACTCTTGAATCTAAAAATAACCAGTTCATTGGAAAGCGATAAGAAACTGAATCATTTATTGACCTGTTATAGGCGGAATATTAGGTCTTAATAAGTGAGATGAATATTCCCTCGGGCATTTAGTTAGGATCTAAGAAAAAAAGAATATTGTTTATGACTTTAAATATCAAAAGAGGATGTCTTAATAATAATTTATTCTGGCATACACTGATCAGATGATAATGAGGAGTTTGTTTTTTCACTCAAATATAATCTATAAAAAGGTCAATATTTTCTCCAAAATATCTGAAATTGAATCTCTGTTTCATGTTGTTGGTGTTTATGTATGTTTTAGTTTTAAATTGGCTGTAAACAGCTATAATTTTCTGGTAAAATTACAGTATTGTTCTGGAAAAATTACTTCTGGGTTTGATGATTTGAATAGTAACGAACTTGTATACATTGATATCTTTGTTCAGAAGGTACATATCTTCAGGTTGCTCTTTCTTATCATGACCCAATAGTTAATTTTTAAGCCGTTAGAGTTTTATATATAGTTTCAGTTTGAAAAATGCTTTGATCCTTTCTAGGGCCGTGGGAAGTCGCTTCTCACCAAATTGATCAACCTTTGAATGAAGTTATGTCGGCTGGCGTAAGTTTTGACAATTTTTTCAACAAGACATAAATTCATACGCATCAGTTTCTTATCTCACATAAAATGGTGTGGCTTGATTGGTTATTTTGTTATTAATTGATCAAATTAAATTTATCTAATAATCTAAACGAATCCCTTTTCTTTAGCCAGTCTCAATCCTAAAAATATTTTAATATATCATGACTTGAAAAAAAAAATGGCCTTTTAAAGGGCTAATTTATATTTTACACTAGCTGGTATCCGGCGCTTTGCTGCCGCAGAAGAAATAAGATAATTTTCTCGTCGACTTCAATTTATTAATAAAAAATGCATACGTAGTTTTCTTATCTGTATTTTGAAGCAAAAAAACAAAAACAAAAAAAAAAAAACACGTTCTCTCTGCGGGACACTGAAAATCAAAATATGAGTATTTGTGGGATTCATAACTTTGCCCGAAGCACACAATTTTTATAACACTTTTACTAGAGAATATACTTGAAGTTTAGGGGAACCATTCTTGATGCAACCACCAGGAGTATTCTCCCCTCCACCGTTTTTATGTAACATAAACATTAGTGTTATGTTTTATTTTGTATTATTTAGGGAACAAAGAAAAGTATTTAACCTCTTCTTTTTTTGTGTGTCCTGAATTTTAATATGGATTTATAGTTTGGTATGAAGATATCAGGCCAAATTTCATTTATCTAGATTCCTGCTTTTTCAGCCGTTGCGTTCACATTCTACGAATAGATTTAACCGCTGAAGTAATACTTTGGCGAATTTGTTTCGAAATTTGATACACATTTTGTATTCAGAAATGTATAATTTATATCAAGCGTTATCTTTCTATCTCTTTAAGTTTTAAAACTATCATACTCGCATAAGGAAGACTGATAGACAAACTTGCGACTGTAATTATAATTTTGGCTGGCAAAAAAGGCCTGAAAATACATAATTCTCCGTTATATTCAATAAAACCACCAGATTCACGCCAAAAATTCTATATTTCATAACTATTGTTCTCTAATGCCATGCAAAGTATTTGTGGCCTGATCCAAGATCCATAATTATATGCGGTGGGAGAAGGCTAAGAACTTTATAGGAGGATATGCGAAAAAGTTTAGGAGGAAACTCCTGTTGGATTTTTTGGAACTAAATGAATTCTATCGTGGCACAAACGGCCCGAAATTCCAAAATATTCATTTTATTTCGCAAGTTGTTATTGAAAGAAAGTAATTGGTTTCTAGATAACAGTTCGAAGAAAAATATAAAAACAATAACAAAGATTTGGAGATGCTTTAAAGGGGAAAAAACTGTTTATGATAAGATTCATTCCAAAAATGCCACAATAATAAATCATAAATTTATTTATAATAACACATGAAATAAATATTTTCATATATTTACACATTAAAAACATTGAATTATCTTATTTGCATTTGAAAGCATCTAGCAATGTACTGTTATACGATAAGAACCAGGAAGAAGTTAATTTTCAAATTTTCCATCGGAATTTATAGCTTTATATCGCAGTCATTACCGGGTTTTTTTTATTAGTTTATGTTAATCCCATCCATTTCCAAACACTATTTCATCCATTTGAATTACAATATACATTATTTATCAAATCATTGATAACAAACGCCAAAAAAAAAAAAAATGATGAAAACAATTTACTTTATCTCCCCACCAATTGAGAAAAAAAAAATCTCTACTAAAATCTATTTTGATTCGATTGCGCAACTCTTAACCCCTCAGAAAAAAAAAGAAGAGAACACAATGGAATATGCTTGCCAAACGATCAAGGAAGTTCGAACGCGTTCCGTAAAATAGAACAGCATTCCATCGACCAAACGATACTTCTTGTTCCACGAAACCTATTTGCATCGCATTCTTTCTTCTTCTGGTGGAAGTCGCACGCTGCCAAAAACGGATGATGAAGAAGAAGCGGATTAAAAAAAATAAAAAATAAAAAAAGGCAAATGAATCAAATGATCCACTGCATTATTAATGTTATTACGTTGGCAACATGTTTCGATCAGAAACAATATTCTTTTCTTTTGTGTGGCGCTAAATTCATTCTCGTGATCGGGCAACACTGATCAGGCAGCACGCATCGAATATCAATAGCCAATCATTAGGGGGTTCTGTAACACCCATTCCTGTCTCTAACGTTTCACGATATCGTGCTCATTATGGGGCAATTACGGATGAGAACGGAACACTGGGGTTACGGCCACCGAAATTTTATTGTTCTGCTTGGGGTTCGCTATAGTCTGTAGGTGATTGAAGCGCAGGTGGTTTTTCTCCTGTACGTAAAGAGGTGAGTGTTTGTTATTTCAGCTTACTAACATCTAAAACAATAAAGGATTCGAGCCAACCGCTCTGTTTAGGAAAAGAACTATAATAAATAGGAAGCAGACGACAATGGTTATTCAAAGATTCTGGCCGTAACTTCCTTTTTTGAAGGGAAAAAAAAACTGTTATCTGCATACATCTGATATAGAAAAAAACATAGAATAGAATTCGTTTATGTAAACAATTCATTATTAAGAATGCAGACTTTCCCCTTTGTAAAGCTAACATTTATTTTAATGCATGGCGACATTCTTTTTCGCTTTTTCGGATATCAAATATATGAAAAAAGAAATTATTTCTACATTTAATTCTTTTATAGCGTTCTTCTTTTTCACTTTCTCGTATATGGAAAGAAAAAAAGTATGACCGTCGAAAAATTTGATCTCAAAGTTTTGATGAATCTTCAAATTTTTTATCCGAAACCATATTTTGGGAATTATGTTTATCTATCTGGGAACGTGTTTATTCACAAATGTGTTGAGCTAAACAGAAGAAATTTAGTATGCAGTTGTGATTTTCATCAAATTGTGGGCAAAATCTATTTAGAAAAAAGTGCCATTTGCATGTGAACCCAATAACTAAAAAAACTTGAAGAGATAGTGAAATAAGATTTGTTACAAAAGTCAGTTACAAAGTTGTGCATTACTGCACAAACGGCCTTTTCCCCCCTTTTGAATTTTGCTGTGACCTTCCAGGGTTTGCCATCGTCTGCACCTGCGATATACACTCAGGGGAAGCAGATTTGAAAAAAATGTGGTATATCATTTTAATGTATCAAAAAGTCGAGAAGAGAGTATTCGAAGTGGAAGGGCGCAGTGACTTCGGGGCAAAGTCTAGACGGTATGTATTCGGCACTATTACCAGTTATATCTGATGCCATGGTCCAGACTTCCTCTCATCTTAGTAGTGCGGAAGTGTGGAGATGGGATGCTTTCTCAGGTTTCATCCTCGCCATCTGGCCAGGGTTCCTGATTCATATTAATGTTCAAAACGAGACATTAATATGATTAACTTTCTCATTTCACAGATTATTTTAGCTCAGAAACGTCCAAGTTTCTCCCTCAAAGGTAAGAAAATTTTCTCATAAACTGGAATGACAGCCCGAATTCTCAAAGGGTTATTATATAATAGAGGTATCCACTTAACTTATAGCTACTAAGCAAATATATACTCGGTCATACTTTGGGAGTTCTTAGAAAACATTTATATCTCCCAAATCTATCAAGACGAGTGTGTCTTACGAAGAAAGTACGGGCCTCGGTTATTCAAATATTCACATTTAACCCTTTCTAAGGCCGTGGGAAGTATGCTTTCCACGAAATTTATCAATCTTTGTATAAAATTATGTAGGTTGGCATTAGTTCTGACAAATTTTTTTAGAAAGACAGAAACTTAGATGCTTCAGTTCTTTATCTCAGACAAAAAGATGTGTCTTGATTTGTTACTTAATTATTAATTAACCAAATTAATTAATGAATCAAATTAAATTTATCTAATAAGTTAAATGAATCCTTTTTCTTATTCTAATTTCAAGCCTAAAAATTTTTAAACATAATATGACTAGAAAAAAATGGTCCTTTAAAGGGTTAACGAAAAGAGGAAGACATTTTGAAGTGATATCCAGACGATTAGGCAGGTTCGTAGCTTCGTTGATTGGGAGTTTGTTCACTTGTTTGAATGTGGTTTATTTCTGTAATTGTAGATCTGCTCTTGTGCTATGAATCAAATTTATTGCCAAATTGTCTATCCGTCTATTTGTGCATGTGTGTATGTATCATTCATTCACGCTTATCACTCATAGCTATATATATCAAATTTAGTTGCTGATCTTCAAAAAAAATCAGTGGAAGTGGTTTTCTCAGAACTTACTCATATATCCACTAATAAATGCGCATGCGTATTATTCACCACGCACTATGGATGAACACAAAATAAGAAACACCTACACCTGCAGTACAAGAACACACCTACAAGATCTTTGCGATGAATCATTGGATTGTGGTTAGTATTCATGTACTAGAGAACCGAATATGTGTTTTGAATTCTTTTTTTCCCTTCGATCGAAATGAAACTTTGATTCAGAGCTAAAATTATAGTTACAAATTCACATACAAAATTAATACTTGTAGATAAATTTCGCATGAATGGATTTCGCTCAAAATTTGATAGCTATCTCCAAATTTGGTGAAAGGACTATATGCCAAATTTCATCCTTTATCTCAAAGCGTTTCTTTGAGTAATTACATTCATAGTCAGACAGATAGATGCAAGGTCTAAAATGTGTTTTTCGGACTCAAAGGGGTCTGAAACGTGGAGATTTGTTAAAATACCGAGTTCGAATTTTTTGCAGATAGCAGTATTTTGTCTATATTTCGCGTACGAGAAAGTAAAAATTGGATGGAAATGCAACCTATTTCTTAGATCAGGAACAAAATAATATATTTCTTAACCTAACTTCAAAGCTTTAGACAAATTATTTGATAAACTTTTTAATTAAAAGTTTTTTTTCCTTTATACTTGTTTTTAATCAATAAAAAAGCATATTTTCCCCACTTTTTGAAAACTTTCTTGGCTTTAATTAACCCTTTCTAGGGCCGTGGGAAGTATGCTTCCCACCAAATTTATCAATCTTTGTATGAAATTATGTAGGTTGGCATAAGTTCTGACAAATTTTTTTAGTAAGTCAGAAACTTAGATGCTTCAGTTCTTTATCTCAGACAAAATGATGTGTCTTGATTTGTTACTTAATTATTAATTAACCAAATTAATTAATGAATCAAATTAAATTTATCTAATAAGTTAAATGAATCCTTTTTCTTATTCTAATTTCAAGCCTAAAAATATTTTAACATAATATGACTAGAAGAAAATGGCCCTTTAAAGGGTTAATGCAGTTTTGTTTCATAGGTGTATTTTTTTTCAGTCTAGTTTATGAAAAAAAATTTAAAATATAAGCATTTTATATTTTAGTAGAGTAGAGCCTAAATAATGTGGAATCAAAAGTTTGAATAAGTAGAGTAAAAATAAGTCCATTCCAAAAGTAAACAATACCTTAATCTTTAAAGAAAATCCCCCCCCCCCTCAAAAAAAAACTTTAAATAGAATTTCAAAAAAAAAAAAAAAAAAAAAAGAAAATCTTTTAATAACAATAAAAAATAACGCAACTGAAATAAAGATACATTTTGGAATTTTTAAAAAAAAAGAGAGAGAGAGAGAATAAATTCTTTATTATAAGTAAAGCACTGCAGATACTTGTCAGCTGTTAATCAAAATCATAAGTCGGAATTATGTGAAAATTTTTTCAATGTTTCTAATATTTTGGAAAAAACAGCCATCTAAAAGACAAATAATAAATTAATAATCATAGTTAATTTCTCTTCACGAATAAACCCATCTAAATATCCAGGGTTGAAAAAACCCCAATAATAAATATAACAAAAAAATGCTTGTCCAACGCAATCCCATAAAATCAACGAATAAACATTCCAGACCCATCGCAGAACACTAGCAATCTCCTGAAACGCCCCCATCATCTCTTTCTGCAAAAATTGAACATAAAAGGTCATTTCGCAAGCCCGCAGTCAGCGAAGGTCATCTCAGAGGACAAACTGCCTCTGCAAGCATGGGACTAAACGACCCAGGAACGGTAACTGGACGTCGAATTTTATATAGGAAACATCACATATAAGCTGCTATCTTTCAGCCATAGATACACAGCCGTGTCACAGGGGACGCGTAAAAATCGATATAAAAAAGAGCGAGGACGGCCAGGTAGGAATGTAATCCCCCGGGTCCTGCCAACCTCTGGAGAGTTGAGCGGGCACCATGAAATTATCGTCTGTTATTCCCGCGAGTGACTTTTCTGTGCGTGCCATCCCCTAACATCGAGTCGAATAAATGAAGGACAAGAACAAAAAAAAATTAAAGGAAGAGGATCAAGAAGAAAAAAACTACACGTGTAGGGGGTGGAAGGAAATATCGTTTGGTGTGGCTTCCAAGAGGAGGGTGGGGCTCGCCACCTGATGTGAAAGAGGACCCACCCATCCATCATATTGTACAGGACCCTGAGGGATGTATCAGCAGTGGATCCAAGATTCTCAAGGGATCCGAAAGACAGAGCTTAGCACGATAGGAGAGCAAAAGCAACTGTATCCGGTGTTAGCCATTTTGGACCACTGAATTCTTTTGGAGACAATGGACTGATTGAAAGTTCGACTGGGGAGGTTCCAAAACATATAACTACATAAATTAGAAATTATGTAAAAATAAATTTAGTTTCAAATTTCGAAAGCGTTTTTATTTCTTCTTATACGAAGTATATAAAGAGAAAAATTTATAATCTTCAAAAAAATTCGAACTTTACATTGCGACGAATTTTCGTGTTTCAGATAACCGTGAATCCGAAAAACACATTTTCGAAATCATCTCTATCTGTTTGTGAACGCGATAACTCAAAAACGCTTTGAGCTACATGGATGAAATTTGGTATATGCTCTGTATTCTAAATTGTAGATTTATAGCGAATTTTAACCAAAATCTATACTCAGGAAATTTGTCTATTTACAAGAATAAAGGATAATGTGACTATACATTGCAAATAAATAATGAATAAAATATGGCACACAGTTTTAAGATCTAAAATGTAGATTTTTATCAGATTTTGAAACGATTCTATAAAAATTTGATAGTCTGTCGGTCTATATATTCGTATACTTGTAAATGTGATAATTAAAAACGCAAGGATTTAGATAAGTGAAATCTCGCATCTGAACTTATTGCTAAAATTTTAATTTTGTGCCGAATTTGGATGATAATAGATCAACAAATGGCATTCAAAATGTCCACTCTGTTTTCTTTACAATGCAATGAAGTACGAAATGCTCATGGGCAATATTTTGAAAATGAAAATCTGAGCAATCACCATAGTCCAAAATTTTAAATGCGAGATGTTAGGGGTGGCATAGTACTCTTCTTACAGAATATGCGAAAAAGTTTCTGGTTTTAATGAATCTTAATTTCTCCTTTTGGTTTTGATAAATCTATGGAAAATATTTGAAGAAAATATGATTTAGGGGAAACCGCTAATTCTTGTAATAATGAGTAGGATTTCGATAGGGAAACAAGAAAATGTTTTTCCTTAAATTTGGTAAAAAAAAGTATAATTTCCCCAAACCATCGCGGAATTAATGTTCAGATTTTCCTTCAAGACCAAAGGATTAAAATGATCTGTTACGTGATTAGAGCACTCGTAGATTAATGCAATTAGACATATCAAATCCTAATGATTTGCCATTACAATTATTGTAGTAGATGATATAAAGCAATAAAAATTTCAGTGATAAGATGTATTTTCCTCTAAAATTTGCAAATATAAGATGTACTGAATTTTAATAGTCTGAAATCTGTTGCAAAAATTTCTATTTGAATAAACTCCCCATTAACGCACAGATAAATTCGCTTTTTTTTAGTGCATGAATCTTCATGATATTAAAAAAAATTATAGAATAATATTTTATTTTATATTTAGGAGGCTACAAAACTTACGAAACTACTAAACAAAATATCAGGTATCTTTTAGAGACCTTATGGTACGTCGGAATCATTCTAGGCACCAAGAAAAGAATACTGGTGATTTTAAAAAGATAGAAAATTATTTTAGAGGAATTTTATTTTTTCATCACCCCTCCCCTTTCAGACATTGTCGGTGGCGTTCGAAAAATAGTATCAATTTTCTGACTCTTCAAATTATTTTACTTAATTTTAAAGTAACAAATTTTTTTTTCTGCGATAGCTCTCATAATTCGTTTTCACGACATTTATGCCTTTATATTTCCGGGGCCGAGGGTGCCTGGTGCTAAGGTCTCAGCTTCGGAGCCGAAGGGTTTCAGATTCGAGACCCGATTCCATCGAAGTACCGTCGTGTAAACTGGTCTGAGCACGTTAAACCCGACGGAGCCAAACGTCCTCTTGTTGGTGTGGTGTCGAAGCTTGGAGAGGGGGCTACCAGTTCAGGTGTCGTCCTCGTCATCAGACCGTGGTTCAATATTAAGAGGACCGTCCCAAAATAGCCCTAGTATTGCTTTAAAATGGGACGTTAATATAATCAAGCTTTATATCTCCTGTCCGTACACCTCTGGAACCAGTTGGTTATGATTGTGTTTTTGTTGTTGCGCAGATAAAAATAGAAAGACTTGATTTAAAGTAATTCTGTGGATCAAAATGAAGCTACAAATTAAAAACTGAATGACATAGCAATTTTATTTCGATTTCGCTTAGATCATCAAAAAACTATTTTGACTTTTAATTTCTATAATTTAATTTTAAAATACTCTTTAAAACAGATTTTTCTATGAAGAAAGAGCTCCTTGATTTGTTAGACTTATTGTGATCTTAGATTTCAATTTCAATGAAAATTTCACTATATTTTATAACTACAAATGTATTTCAAAATATATAGTACTATTCAGGAATTAAATTTTATCAATAATCAACAGAAATACCCTATTCAACTTTATTGAATTTAACATCAATACATTTAAGTGTGATCGTCTCAGTATCGTGTTTGAGGAGGGGGGGGGGGTGGAGCTAGGAGAGTTGAGATTATATCCTAATCCCAAGAGTAAAGTCCTTACGCAACATTTTTTTTTTCCCTGCTGCAACGTTTGTATCACAATCTGTCTTGAACACTTACTTTTTAAATGGCTTTGTCTAGTAAGCTCCCAGTTAAGACTTCGATTTACATTTCATTAATAAAATAGAATTTATCATAAAATGCTTAAAGAATATGTATTAAATTAGTTGAATTTAAAACTTGGGCTAAAATGCCAATTCATATTTTAAAAAAAATACTATTATTTTCACGAAATATCCAGTAGAAATGTTTATTTATCTTATCGATTAACATAATGTGTCTAAACAGTGCATTCAAATACAAAATTTTTAGCGATTGCATTTGTAATTAAATTAAGTATTAATTAATTTAATAGCAAAAGATAATCGATTGAACACATTTAAATATCTCTAATTCCATTTTCATTCTTAAATCTATACTAGCTGGTACCCTGCCCATTGCTGCCGCAGAAGAAATAATTTTGGAAATATCATTTGAAATAACTATCTTGTTTAATTTTGAAAGATAGAAAGAATGATATTTATTTTCTTGTCGACAATGAATACATTCATTGAAATTGAATGATATGTAAAGGAGAAGTATAAATAATATTTATTCTATTTCTTGACTTTGGATCGGATGAACGACGGTACGGCAGCGCAGCATAAAATACTAAAAAACAGAAATTCCTTTTTATATATTCGATATAATTAGTACATAAATGTACAATCGATTAACATA
The DNA here is from genome assembly GCF_947563725.1 of Argiope bruennichi. Lineage (NCBI taxonomy): Eukaryota > Metazoa > Arthropoda > Arachnida > Araneae > Araneidae > Argiope > Argiope bruennichi. Next base: position 77,010,326 of record NC_079160.1, read on the forward strand.
ATGTGTACATAAATGTACATAGTAGATAAATGTACTATGCCTATAACCTTCGCTCAAGTACAAGCAATAAGTTGACTAAGTTGCATCGGCAGCGCATAAAATACGAAGAAACAAAAATTCACTTTTTTTTATATCAGATTATTGATAAGATGTACCCTTTTATTATGAGGGTAAATTCAAATTAAATAGCAAAAAAAAAAAAAAATTAAATAGCAAATAATAATAATAATAAATAAATAAATAAAAGGACGAGTTCTCAAACATTTCTAATTTTTTTTCTTTTAAAAGCCTAATTTCAGGCTAAAAGTTCTTATTTTATTTGCTTAATTGCATCCAATTTATATCATAATTAAATAGTTGCTGTTGAATTGTAAAATAAAGAATGCCGATGCTTTGAGTTTTTATTTTTTTTATTTTTATTTAATTTACAAAAATAACAGATTTTCTTATATAATTTGGGTAAGACCGTTTGGTTAACATAAGATCGATTAATTACTAACTTATAAAAAGGGTTCAAGTTCGTTAACAAATTATTTTGAATTGAGTCATCAGAAAGTGAATATATTATAATTTAATTGGTCTTTCATGAGCTTTGTTCAATATTTTTGTACTGAGTAATTAGAATTAAAGCATCTCTGCTCATAATACTATAGAGGGAAATTAGTAATCTTAAGAGCGCCATATCTGGGCAATATTTTAGTACGTAAAGAAACAAATAAGGCAAATAGAGAAAAATAATTAAGAAAAGAGAAGTGGAAGTGGTCGGCCCCCGCCCAAAACGTATTTCATCGCATACTCTCCGATGAAGATATTAACCCTTTCCCCATGTATAAAATTGTGAAATTCAGGCAAAGCTGTGAATGCCAAGAGCGTTCAGGACATTGGTTAACAATAGTTACAAAATACAAATTCAAAATTTGTATTGAATTTAGTAGATGATTTTGGCTATTAATGAAGTTAATACACAAGTACCAAGAAATCGAATATGTATTTTAGACACCTTTTTTTTTAGCCGACTGAAGCCAAAATTCACATGAAACGACAATTGTAATCACAAAATTATATAACAAATTTAATTTATTTAAGTCATTGCGTTTTTGAGTAGTCATGTTTACATGGTTGTGAAACTAAAGACCGAAAGGCGGTCAACCCTTTGACAGATGTACTCCAAAATGTGATAAGAATATGCATTTCAGGTGTTAAAACTATAAATCAAATTTAATTTAACTACATTGATTACGGTTTTGAATCATCGCATTTGTATACATGCAAAAATACAAACCGACATATCATCAAGCCGTTGACGAATTTTGTTCCGAATTTCATTGTTGTTGTTTCTTATGGCACTTGCCAGGGACAAGCCTGATGTTCGAAGACAGCCGATTTAACCCTAAGGGGGATCGCCTCTTGTTTTTATCGTAGAGCCAACTTGGGCCAAGAGTACGACTTGACTACTCACGCGTCACTCATTCGCTTGCACAACCCCTTTTTACAGCAGGGCACATTCACACATCTCACAGATAGAACAACCATGCCCAAACCGGGACTCGAACCTGGGACGCCCAGAGCACAGGGAAGACGCGCTACCCCTATGCCAGGACGCCACGAATTTCATATTGCTCCACAATTTAAATCTTAAAGCTATGTACCTAGATTTCGTCCACATAGCGTTTTGCGTTTTTTGCTTAAAGTATTCATTTGTATTCAGATAGCCAGAATTTTTGAAATTGAGTTTCGTTGAAAATTTGACAAAAATCTATATATTTGATATAAAGATAATGCATCAAATTTTCTCAGTTTTGGTAAATGCATTTTTGAGTTATCGTGTCCATAGACAGACAGACATAATTCCAAAAATGGAAGTCTGAAACTTGGACATAAGTCAAAACCTCGAGTTTGAATTTTTTGGTGATTTTGGTGATAACTCTTTGTATACTTTTCTATAAGAAATTAAAAATGCAAAAAATAGTCATTTTTGGATTAATGAAATTTTAAAACTTTATGGATGTTAAAGACTCTCGCCAAGCCTAATACTGCCGTCGTACAATTACCCCTTTATGAAATGGCGATATTAACCCTTTAAAGGGCCATATTTTTCTAGTCATATTATGTTAAAATATTTTTAGTCTTGAAATTAGAATAAGGAAAGGAATTCATTTAGTTTATTAGATAAATTTAATTTGATTAATTAATAATTAAGTAAAAAAATGGAAGGGCCATGGGAAGCATATTTCCCATGGCCCTAGAAAGGGTTGAGGGAAGATGACATAGTTAACACTCGAAATGAAATTTTATTAAAATAAAAAATAAAAAAAAATCTGAAAAATAAGAGAATTTTTAACTTTTGCGTTGTGTTTCCTAATAGCCTTGCACTTATTAACGGCACTGGACTGCGTATTAATTCAATTGAGTGTGGGAAGGAAAATCATTTGGATTAAAAGATAATAAAACTTTACAAAACATATAATAAGAGAATCTTTTGAAAAAATGTAGCAACAAAAATTAATAGGATAATCACTTCTCTATCACTTATAATTCGTAATCAATATCAACACGGCTGAAATTATTGAATTATTAAAAAGATTGAATTATATATATTTGAAGGAATATGCGCTTATTTTTCTTAACCCTTTCTAGGGCCGTGGGAAGTATACTTCCCACCAAATTTATCAATCTTTGTATGAAATTATGTAGGTTGGCATAAGCTCTGACAAATTTTTTTAGTAAGTCAGAAACTTACATACTTCAGTTCTATATCTCACACAAAATGATGCGTCTTGATTTGTTACTTAATTATTAATTAACCAAATTAATTAATGAATCAAATTAAATTTATCTAATAAGCTAAATGAATCCTTTTTCTTATTCTAATTTCAAGCCAAAAAATATTTTAACATAATACGACTAGAAAAAAAATGGCCCTTTAAAGGGTTAATTGATCAATTTTGAAATTGTTTTGTGATATTCGTTTTTCTTGTTTTGAACTGAGAAGATTTAATTTCTTATCGTTATTAGCTTTTTTCTGTATAGTACTCAGAATAAGGAATCTTTATTTTACAAATATATAACCACCCTATGCAACAAAAATGAACCCAATAATTATTTCATACATCCCCTCTCTGACATTTTTTTACCTCGAATGTAGCTAATTGGAAGTCACTATCATTCCTTCCAAACTCTTCAAAAAGGTCAAACAGAAATACCTCTAATTACTTGGGACACTCAAACTTGGTAAATAACCGAAGTTCAATTTTTGACAGCTTTGTTGTTCGGCGTCCCGCTAAACAAAGGAGGTAGTTGCCTTTTAAAAAGGATTTTGTAACAAAGTTCTTATTCAGAGAGGACCCATGGCTAATTAACAAACAAATAGATATCATTACACAGACATGCTCAAATAAGTAATTAGGCTTATTTTGACTTCTAATTATGTAATGGATACTGGCCTCTGCTGTTGAAGAACTTTTAGAAAATAGTATTAAAAAAAAAGTGTGTTTGTGTGTGTTCCATGCAAAACGAACTTCAACAGCCGTGACTTGTAATTTCATTCCAAGATTAAATTAGTTTCAATTTTGTAAAGTTATTATTATTAAGATTATTCACTTAAGTAAGGGGAATAATTATGATAAATTATTATGTAAGTGAACTTAAATTAGCAAGAAATATTTGTATATCAGTCGAGAAGCAGTGATAAATTCTAATAATCAGTTAAAATACACACATTTTGTATGGCGCATTACAATATTTGTTCACTTTTATATTAGGCCAGGATGATGAATACGTACACACACACACACACACACACACACACACACACACACACACACACACACACACACACACACACACACACACACACACACACACACACATATATATATAACTGAAGGTAACTAGTATCAATGTTTTTTTTTAGTTACATCAACGTCCCTTTTTAAAGTAACAGTAGGACTATTTTTGTGACGGACCACGTAATTTCAATCGTGGTCCGATGACGAGAACGACACCTGAGCTGGCACCCCCTCTTCGAATTTCCACACCAAACCAGCGAGAGGGCGTTTGGCCCCGAAGGATTTAACGTTGTAACATTCCCCGTTTCCCAGTACTGATAAGACATTTACAGTCAGCTGTGTCGTCGCTGTTACTTACTAAACTCCTCGAGATAGCCAGATGGTGGATCTTTTCACCTGGGTGGTCTCGTATCTGCTCATTAGTGACTACAATGAAAGACCACATGTGGAACTCCTCGTCCAAGAGGTATTGATAGTACCTTCAAAGAGAAAGGGGTGTCCAAACATCTGGATGCTGGATGTTTCTCTTTGTGAAAGGACCTTCCCACGACCCACTGGCGCCGCTGAGAGAGCATATTGCTGAACCCCGATTGGCCGAAAGAGAGCTCAAATGACCAATGTAAATTAAGAGGCGGAGATTATCGCCGAAATAAAGTGCGGAGGTTTTTTTTTAGGGAAGAGAAGAAACGAATTGCAGGGGACTGTTGGACTACGCCCACGAGTTCAGAGTCCGAGAACCGAGTTTCAAGAAAAGCCTTCGACTTTGACTGTTGTATCTCCTACTACAGGTGTAAATAACTATTTATTTAACCAAGATTAGAACAAGTTGTTCTTTTGTATATATAGGGCTGTAAAATAAAGAATTGTCTGGAAATTCTGCTTCATTATTTGATCAGTCTAGCTCAAGACATTACAACGTGAAATAGGCCCTCTTATACGACGGTTCTTTGGTGGAATCGTGTCACTGAAGCTGAACACTCCAATTCTGAAGCCGAGACCTTATCAAACGGCCACCACGACCCTAGTATCAATGAGGATCACCATATTCCCTCGGCTTTCGATTGGCAAACATTCCGATGTGTCATCAATTTGAAGAGTTCGCATCATTTGTTGCCCACTCTATGAAAATTTAATAAAAAAATCTGATAATTTAATTTTCAAAATACGTGTAGGTAGAAAGTTCAAAATATAATCCATGGATTATTTGTTAAAAATAATTAATTTCAACATTAATTATTGAAAATAATTAAATTTTATCTTGAAAATTATTAATTTTCAAGCTGAAACATTATTTTTCAATAGCACTATCTTCTTGAAACTTAATAATTTTGAAGAAGATGTAGCTATTTGAATTTCTTGATTGTTTCCCTTAAGGACTAGGAATCATGCCATCCATTTTTTTAAAAAAATTGAATAGGTAAAACAATATTACATAAAAATAAAATCAAATTAAATATTTTAAAACATTTTATTGCGGATGACCGATTCAAATTAAAATGCAGAAAATTATATTATTTTAATATTTCAGTTAAATAAGATAAAATCTAAGGCCTTTTTAATTTTTAAAATTTTTTTATTCATTTATTTATGTAATCATTTTTATGATTGCAATGTAAAGGCATTTTTAAAAATAATATATCCGGCTCTTTTTTTTTTTTTTTTTTTTATTCTCTTCCCCTCTCTCCATATTATAAAAATTCGAATTTCTATGACTCGGAAACGATAGAGCTAAAATAAATATTCGATTTATCAAAATATTGCAATTTAAAAATAAGTATAGCAAAGGGGAAAAGTGCAATTTTTTTTTACTGAAAATAGTAGGAAATAAGTAAAATATTTCAAGTTTAAACAATCTAAGAAATTTTTATTACTTTTTTTAACTGACCATTTTATTCAGTAATAAAGCTGTAGTTTTTCCGAGTTCTAAAGATCTTGTTAAATGCGACATCTTGAATAAACCTACACATGTAAAATTGAATGTCCATTTGTTTGTTTGAAACTTATGAAATTACGTGAGGGATTTGAGCGAAATTTGGTAGATATATTCTTCCGTACAAAGAAAGAATAATTTCTTTACTAAAAATTTTCTACTTCCCTCTAACGGGAGTGAAAAGAGAATAAATAGATATAATATTGCCCGATTGAATTTTTAATATATCATTACGCAAAAATTCCGTTTACAATATCTTAAAATATAAAAAAATTTGTAAATTTGTACAAAATTTTATAAATTCCATTTTTTTTTTTTTTTTTTTTTGTAGAAGTATCAAATTTATTTCATTATTTAATCATATCCATCACACGTAGAGGTTTATTTTTTTCTTTTTAACCAATATTGAGATTACTTTCTTCAAGAATATTCACTAATTATCTTTAAGCATGCAAAATAAAAGCAAAAAATTTAACGAAACAATTTATATTAAAAGTGTTTAGCGCGTGAAGCAATTTGCACAGAACATTATCTTTTAAAATTGTAGTATTACATATAGAGGTACCTGCTGTTACAATAATTATTGATGCTTAATTTTTTAAGAAGCGATAAATAATTTTAATAAAATAATAATCATGTTAATAAAATTTCGGCTATTAATTAAAAGATAATTATAATAAATAAATAAGTGACTGTAATAAATAATAAGTAATTGTAATAAATAAATATATGCAATATTTTGAGTTCAACAATTGCACAATAAAACTTCAAGATAAATCATAATCAAAGTAAATCACACACACACACAAATATATATAATTTGAAAATTTTCATTACTTTTTTAATCGACTGTATTGTTTAGAATAAAGTTCATGAGTGAATTAAGAACCTTAAAAATTATTCGCAGACGATTGCTGAAGACATTCAGTTTGGATACATTTAAATAAAATCGATTTTTTAAACTTTTTTCGCCAAATTAACTTTGAATTATATCTGATAATCTAATACTATATTAATTATTGGTAAATTAATATAAATCATTGGTAAAAGATGTACAATAGAAATATACCGAACAAATATATGTTTTGTTTCTCCTTTTTTCTATTTTTTTTTAAATAATGGAATACAGTTAACAAGAACTCATGAATCTATTCTAAGCACCTTAAAAGGTTAAACAAAAACATGCCTTATTACTCGACATACTTTTCTTCTTCAGTAAACAACTAAAGTTCAATGTTTGACAGCGCTGTACTTCCAATATCGAGGAAAACAATAGATGCAGTTATTTTTTTTAAAGCTGCCTTCACATTACCCCTACAAAGTTCGCATCCAAAAACAAACCCATACCTTATTAACAAGCAAATAGATATAATTACGCCATCATAGTCAAAATGGGTAATTATGGTTCCTATTTCCAATATTATAATAGTTATGGTTGCAGGGAGCAGATGATATAAATGCAAATATCCTTTTGAAAGAGGGGGGGAGGACTACGTGGCAGCTACCTGTTCACGCAGCGCCTAAACATTCGGAATAGAACAATAGGGAGCATTCCGTACAATGACAAGTTGAGAAGCTATCCGTCAAGGCCCGTCAGGCGAGATTCCCGCTGACTTCGTTGGTGGGCTTCGTCAAAAACCACTTGAGGGGAGGGGGCGGGAGGGGGAGTAGAAAGATCCCCCCCCTTGCTAAAGTGTGGCAAATTAAATCAGAACTGATTTCTGTATGGTTGCCAAGTTGGCATTTTTAAGGCCTAGTTTGGTGAAACTTAACATTTCCTAAAATTTAGTTTGGGATATTTTTATCTTATAACTTTCAACGAATAATTCTTTGAACTTGAAAAGAACGATATATCAATTTATTTCGCGTATCTCGGAAACAGCTCTAACGATTTGAATCAAATTTTATGTTTAGATAAGGTTTTGTTTTTTAAATTTATATGTGTAGGTATCTTTCCTTAATAATAATAATAATAATAAATAAATAAGCCTAATTTTGCGCAAAAAAACACATTTTTTTTTTTTTTACAACTATTAGAATAAGTATTTTCAGTTTTCGCTTGAAAGTGTCGGCAGTGCAGTTTAGTGTTCAAAACAACATGAATGACATCTGTGTTGTGTGTCCTGGTTTCGAGTTCGAAAAAATAAAGTTTTTGATTAATTTTTTTACTTATGTATTTGTATTTAATATTTTTGCTTTTCAAGTTTATCTACATTACTCTTTCCAGGGAAAAAATGCGATTTTACACACACACACACAAAAAAAATTATAACTAATTATTAGAGCCTTTTTCTATATGCTCTCATGCTGACAGATATTAATATCTTGGACCCGATTTCACCATGGTAAAATTGAGTGGAAATTAAAAAATACTGTACTGTGTAAGAAAAATACTGTAATATAATAGACTGATTCGAATAACATGTTAAACTAAGTGTATTCAAGAGTTTTTATTATTATTTTTTATTTAAAAGATCACTTCATAAGTAGGTAAGATTGAAAAATATTCATATGTAATTAGGTATGTAATTCGTATTTAAATATACGAATACATACCTAATTATAAATATACAAAATATCTGAAAAAAAACACGATTTTACAAAAAAACTACTGAACGAAATTTAATTTTCCAGATATTTTACTTTATAGTAAAATTTAGTTTTTCTGGTACTTTTTCGTTTCTGCCTCTTTGGGAAATAAAATTATTTTATAGAATATTTTGAAATTAAAATCTTAATTTAAAATATAATATTGAAATAACATTTAAATATTTATAAAATGATTTTGGAGCAGATTAATATTATAAATAAAATCTGCACCAAAAGTGTTATATCGTACATTAAGTATGATTAATAAACTACGATTTTATGATGCACATTTTTTTTGGTTATTTACAAATACTTTTTGTTATAAAATGTACTTTATCAAAATATACTTATATATTTTGATACAGCGATAAAAACAAACAAACTTGCAATTTAAACGGTCTAATTTTTAAAATACATCAAATTTTCTTTTATTTTAAATTAAATAACTATTTTGTTACATTTAAGTAAGCGACCAGTTGATCTCAAAATGAATATAAATTAGTCATGTTAACCAATTTCGACCCACTATATCTCGCTACAACAAATGACTTTTATTTTAAATTATATTTGCACAATAAATTTTGAACACTCTGCTTGATTTACTATGTTTTTAAAATTTCAAAAATAATTGACTAAATCCTTCTAATTGTTTGAGTATGCGGGCTTTGTTAAAGATTAATTTTGTGATAAAGCTCAAATAATACGATGCATCTCTTGCATCGCCTTGGCGACTTGTTCGTTTACCGAGATTGTTAGTTATAAAAATAATTTTTCTAAATCTGTTATATGTAATTTCGTCTTAATAGTTTCCTCAGTAAAGTATTTTTAAATTTTAAATTTCGATAGGCATTTATTTTAGAATTCTTTTAATGTTCTATTTATTAAGTTGATAGCTTCTTTTATTCTCTGTAACCTGATCTAAAATTTGAACTAACTTCAATTTGGATCTGGAAGCGATGAAACATCAATAACTTTCTTGTTAAATTTGAACATGTCATAAAAAAGTAAATATATAATGAAAATTAAATATGGTAAGGACTTGTTGAATTTTTCATCAACTTTGTGAGGACGGGCTATTGAATATATCTCACCGCCATTATGTATTTTTTACCTTTTATTTCTAATACAATAAAGATATCATTGCAGTGCAATAAGTAAGTGAGGCATTATTAATTATTATGAAACTAAATTTAGTTGTAATTCCCCCAGAATTAAAATATTTCAAAATTTTTATTAAAATCATGCTTTAAACAGAAACCTATTATTGAAAAATAAGCTAGTTTTTTGTATCTTTGTCACTGAAAACCGAATAAAAATTTAGTATGAAATATTTGCAAAAACAATAAAATAATTTGAATTTGATTGCAACATTGAAGTAATAATGATTATCATAAAAATATATTTAAAAATTTTTAAAATTAAGAAAAAGTATCATATAATATAAAAATTAGCATAAACAAAAACGATAATTTTTTTTCAATATTCAGATGGTGTAAGTTATTAATGAGTATTAATAATTCCAGAAGTATAAATAGAGACACTATAAATCTCGCTTTATTTTTAATTAATAAAAATTTTAAATAAAGTTTCTAAAATATTGCTCTCACGTGCACATTCTCGCCTTTTAAAATATTTTGTGTCAAATTTAGAAAAAATAGATCTAACGGTTTTGCCCTGTAGAATGTCAACAGCCATATATAATCAAATTTGCTTTATTAGTAGTAAATATTTTTAAAAAAATCTTTTAAACGAATAATATTTTTAAAGATATTCCGTATTCTTTTAAAGTTTTTTTAAAATTTTACTAGCAAACTAAAATTATCTTAATCTAATGCTTCCGTTATTCGAGTACATTTTAATTTGCATTAATTGATGAAATATAGATTAGCTTGCTAAATTTTCTACAGTTTTTCGCTCCAAACCAACTCATCGTAAAATAAGAACTTAATCGAATGTGTTTAGACAGAGTTAAATTTTTAATTAAGAAACTTCTATTGATCACATCCAGTTTTTAAGCCTAGAAAAAATTCAATTTTATAATATTTAATGAATAAAATTAAATATATTAACCTTTAAAAATTTTAGTGAGATATAAGAAGTAAACAAAAAGTATAATACTGAGAAACTGAATTTTGAACACATATCATTTTTGATGAGAATATTAAAAAGAATGAATCAATCAGATTAGAATTTTGAAAACATAAAGTCTATATTAAATTACTCATATTAAGTTTTACCGAATAAATAATTTACTTATCTACTTTCTTTTTAAAGAAAAATATCGTCTGAATCAAAATTTATGAAAAAGTAAACAAATAATAAAAGTATGCAACTAAAAAAAATCTTAAAATTAAGAATAAATAATAAGATGGATTTTATGATATGTCAATTCATCAAAAATTTTCATTTCATCTTATCCTTTCTAAATACTATTATTTTAGACAAAGTATTATGCTTCAATATTTTGTTTTAAAAATTCGTTACGATTGTAAAGATTTCAAATGTCGCTTAATTTACTATTTTTAGAATATTTTAGCAACTTCCAAGATAATCGTTTGATAGTTTAATCGATTATTCTCCAATAAAAAGATCAAATTATTTTTTATAGATATTGTACAATTAATAGAATGAATCCATATTGAACATGTTAAATTTGTTTCCATGAGAGATATTTCATTTAAATAATAATACCATTTTATCAAAACATCTGCCTTTAATTCATCTATAAAATCAACTTCGATTTTATTTTCGAATTCTTTTTTGTGGCAACCCTGGAATCATTCGGCTGTCCAGCCAAGTCCGCATGAGGGGAGAAAAAAACAGGCGATGAGTGTTTGTTGATTGTCTTTTGAACGCTAGAAAGATGATACATTTATTCTGTTCCTCTAACCGCGTGACGCTTTCCATTAAAAGTGGAGGAAGATTGTCTGTAATTACTTATTGGGGTAAAGACCTACTGCGGTTTGTTTTGTCTGCTGGTTTTCATGTAGGTGCCGTGAAAGTGAATGCTCATTGCCTGCATTGTATGTTATTTGGTATAAAAATTAGAACTGAAATGAAGAACGGTGGAGATTATTATTTTTTTTGGACCGAAAAAGCTTAAAGCATAATTTTTTTTTGAAAAATTTATTTTTATTATTATTATAAGCCATTTTTGTCAATCAATTTGCACAGATGAAATGCATTGCAAGCGTAAAATTTTTAATTAAGTCAACCATCTAACTCTCCGACCCGCCCGAAGGCACACGGATTTAAACCATAAAACTGAATGACCGGACCGCCGCAACAGCAATATTGGCGGGAACTGTGGTTGAGTCCTAAGGGCCGCCACCGACCACGGTACAACCCTCCCCGAAGGAAGTACGTCCCGTCATCGATGGGAGGAGCCAGATCCCCCACCTATTAGTGTACCCTCCAGGGTGGCGAGATCCAACCACCATGCCTTAAGCATCTCATCTCATCCTCATTCAAGGTGCCTCCCCGGGGGAAATTTTTTTTAATTAAATCTCTCTTTCATCGTTTGGTCTGAATGATCTTTTAAAATTTCAAATTGCAGCAGTTACACAACTTATTATGTTTTAGAAGTTTTACACTTGTTCTGTTAACTGCAACTGTATACGCTGGTAACTACGAATTTGCGATCTCATCTGAAGTTTCAGTTTTCATGTAAGAAAGGATAATGATGAAAAATCAACTAATCTAATTTCGTACTTGATGCATTGAAACAAGCTCATGAAAAAAAGGGAAAACGTTAATAGAATTATTCATTATTGATGTTCTGCGTATTTTATCGATTATTTTTATAATTTACTTGTAGTCCCCCCCCCAATCAATACATTTCATTCAGAAAGAAAAATGTCAAGCTCTGTAATTCGAACTACAAATATATAATTATTTCAAAGTATGGACATTCTGCTGTTTGCTCACTTTAATTCTATAGTTAGAATAACAATGAGACATATGATTCTAATCAGTATGATCAATTACATATCGAATCCTCAACAGTTTCCACAACTTTATGTTAAATATAATAATAAATGGTAACTAATCTCTACTACGAATAAAAATGAATGTGTATGTGTGTTGGCGCTTTGCAGGTTAGTCCATTTGACCTACGGGATGATTTTTTTTTGAAATTGTAATTAAAATTTGAATCAATTAAAAATTAAGCAAAACGTTGCCATTTTCCGGCAATAATTTCCAAAAATATTATTGCACAATAAAGATATCCACATTGTTTCAAAATTTTAAAAAATTGTCTTTTAAATGATACCAATTTAATAATCCTGCAAATTTTTCATGAATTTTGGCAATTTTGAAAAAAAATATATTTTTTGCCTCATTTCCAACAATAGATTACATTGTCACCCCTTTAAACTCAAACTATTTTCATTGATTCATCAAATATTTCCTTAAGAGATTTTCTTGCGTTGATGACAGCTAAAGAAAAAGAAGAGTTTATTTTAAATATTTGTGTAATTTACTAGATGAATAAAACTGTGAAGTTATCACATCGCAAAATCTAGAAGATGTATAAACCACACACTTACGTTTATAATAGTGCTATGTTGTCGCGGGACTGATCCTCTTTAGAAAGCTTCATATACAAAATGAAAAAAAATATATCTAAGACAATTAAAATTATATGGGTTTAATGGCAGACAATTTGGCCGAATCATGGATATGAAAATGTATCCAAACGATTTAATTGGAATTAAATATAACCAACATCCCCGGCGAACCAATTAGTCGCCAAAGGCAACTCTTTCTCTAATACATTCTGTAAAATTTACCTTCATCGTACACAAGGAGAATTTAGCTGAGACAAAAGATCAGACAGGTAGGCGAAGGTTAAATTTATTTTAAAGCCATTATTATATATTGCTACAATTCAGAAAAAAAATGTAATCAGATATTTCATTCTCACGTTTCTCATTTTCTAATTAAAATTTAAATAGATTCGAGATAAATACATTGAATTCAGATACAGCCCCGAGGTCGATGTACCCTCCCTCAACCCAAACTTCATTCGAATAATAAGGAATCTATCGAAAGAAACGAATCTTCTGATATTCAAATGACACCATCCGAGTCCTGATGGAATTTGTAATACACAAATACACGTACATCCTTCCTCCAATAAAAGAGGACCACTGCTCCTCGACTTGTGGCGAACTTTTCTCTCTAAAATACAAAAAGGAATACTTTATTCTGCTCTTCAAAGACCCCCCCCCCCTTTTTAGTCCTACCGTCGCTTTTCTAATTAAATCCAATCCCAAGGGATACTCTGGCGGAGCATGCGCCTTCGAATGAAAAGGGGGGAGGGCAAGGATGCACAGCCTTCATACAACTCTCTTGGGAGATATCCTTCCGCGCCTATCTATCCCATTAAGCGCCAAAATAGCGCCAAATTTGCTATTCCGCTGTTTATTGTGTTCATCTATTATTGAAGAAAGAAAATTTCCTTGGATACAGACGAGCCTTCGCTCCCAAAATCTTCTGGGAAATTCCAAATGGCAAGTGGGTGGATGTGGAGGGAGGGAGCAAGAAATATGCAAAATGGCCCACCACCTACCTCCACCCTCCTGTCCCTGGAGTGGCAAGATACATCACTGGGACAGAGCACCAATGGGCTAGACCACGAATGACGAAATTAAAATGAACCTTCTTTCTGGGACCATCCTATAGTCTTCCCAAAGTGGAGGAGAGATAGATACTCACCATACCAAAGACTACCAAGGGATTACGAGGGGTAGAATTTCTTGTTCCCAGGGCGACCCCTTTCCTGGATTGATCGCCTTTTCCTGTTTTCCGGAAAATATCCAGGATTCAGCTTTCTTCCAATTGCATTAAAGGCCTCTAGGAGCTCCTGGAAGTTTTAATTTACTTTTTAATCCCCCTCAGGTTTGAGTTTCGAACGAAGAAGAAAATATTTTTATATCTTACCCGGATTAATGTCGTGCAGGAATTAAAGAACCATTGCCATTAAACAAATCGAAATATCTGTGTTTTGGGTGCAATTTATTCGAATGTTGTTTTCATTAATGCCCGGGGTTTGTCAGAAGAATAACTCCGGAATGGACAATGGGGAAGATGCATGTTGAGATTAGAAAGATAATGAGAGCAAATACAACTTTTTTCGGGGGGGGGTATCGCTGGCATCCTCGAATTATATTTATTTCACATTTAATAACGTAAGGCTTCACATAAAATTGAATTAATAATGTTCATGAATTAATTGTTAATGATAACTTAGAAATTAGGAACAGCTGGCAATTTGAAAACCCATAGGAAAGATTAAAGCACAGCACGAAGGCCCTATTTGGTATTATTACTTTCCCGTATACATAGTATACGAGAAATCGAACGGGCATATAGAGTAACTATATATATATATATATATATATATATATATATATATATATATATATATATATATATATATATATATATATATATATATACGGGTAAATATAATAACGGGTACTATAGTAATTGTCGAAAAATTCGAATTCGAGATTTTGACATATCTCCAGGTGTTTGATCCCACTGAGTTCGGAAAAAACATTTTCGGAATCTGTCTGTGACAAAGAGGACTCAAAAATGCTTTGAGCTAGATGGATGAAATTTGGTATACGGTCTTTACTCCAAATTTGCAGATTTCTATCACATTTTAATAAAATCTGTTCAGAGGAAATCCGTCTGCCCGGCTGTTCGAATATAAGTTAACACGATAATTTCAAAACGAAGAGAGCTAGATAGATAAAATTTAGTTTAACATCTATTGTTTAACATATTTTCAAATTTGAGTCCGATCCAATAAAGGGTTGACCATCTGTCGGTCTGTACTTTCGAAACATGTAAACGAGATAGTTCAAAAACGCAGTGACGCGAATATATCAAATTTGGTATAAGATTTTGCTACTACAAGTGCAATTTATTATCAACCTTTTATTTGAATTGGTTGAAAAAAATGTGTCTAAAACACAAAATTAATTTTTGGATACTATTAACGCATGCCAGGGATTAATCGCCAAATAACTCGCCAAGAATGACACGATAGATTCAGTAAAAAGGCTAAATTCACGCCAAAAAATTAATATTTCTTTACTATTGCACGCCAGTGCCAAATAAGGCGTTCTCTGGCATGGCAAGTTTATTGGAGAGTATGAAAGAACGTTTTTGAGAGACCATTTCCTCTGCTTTAACTCAACGTCTAACACTCTAAAAGTGTCTCATTTAATGATATAAGACCAATATACCAAGCTATTCGCAAACCATACTTATTATATCAATTTATTCGAGTCAACCAATCAACTACATCGTGTTGAAACAAAAAATTATATTGAAATTTTACTTACACAATGAACATAAAACAGTCTGACGAGTCAGCTATGCGCTAACAGACGAGGCATTTATTAGCGAACTTTATCTAGTAGTTAAGGGCGAGAGCCCTGTAAAAATTTTATTCAAAAATATTTCTTGAAGCTAAAGAGTAGTGAAAGGTAGCTGATGAAGGGCTTATAAGCTTTTATATTAAATAAAAACTCACGAAATTGATAATGGGGAATTTTGTCCTTTTTATTTATATATATTTATTTAATGATTCACATTAGATTAATTCAATGAAATAGATTCTGCTGAAAAATAGAGAGTGGAGGACAGGTGGCTATTGATTATAAGTCTACATGCATGATAACTGATTCAACTGAAAATCCATAGAATGCTTGAGGCTTTTACGGATTTTGTTTAAATTCTATATCGAAGTACAGCATCTTTGAGTGATTATTTTCAACTTATAATCTTGAAAAGCGATAATTCAGTGTTCATATGGCTGTCAAGAGATTAAGATTATTCGATGAATTGACAATCAAATTTTGAAAGTATTTACCCTATTCTGCATGATGATGGAAATTGCCATCATAACATTTAGTGAACAAAAAATTGAACTCAAAGCAGATGTACTGTAAATTGGTTGTTGCTGGCACCCTTTTCCAAGACTATTGCGTAATAAGAAACGTAGCTGCCACAAAAAATATCAAATATCACAATTATTAAAGTGAGTTTGAACTTGTCATTCTGCTCTTTGTTGCATTGGAAGAAACGTGCGATTTCTTTAATATTTTTTTTATAACTATTCTGAGATTTTTTTTTTTTTTTTTTTTGCTAATGAAAGCGATAATGAGTGGAGAAATTTAAAAGAGAGGGACATTGAAGATTTTGTACTGATCTTAACTTGTAAATTTGCATGAGGATGGATATTTCCATCACACTGTTTTAAAATTATTTCATATATTTATACTAGGATTTTTTAAACATTTTTCCTTTTAATCTAGAGCAGGAATTATATTACTTTGATTTATTTCACTCAAAAAAAATCATGCGAAGAAGGGTTAAAATATATTTTCAACAATAATTCATAACTTTACAAAGTTACAGAATTATCGCATTCAAAATGTATGTAAAATTTGGATTTTTACATGCATTTAAACACGCATTTTTTTTTTATTTTAAGAAAATTTTAAGAAAACACGCATTCCTTTTTAGTAATAATTCCGTAGTTTGATTTCCGCATAACACACGGCTATTAAAGGGTTAAAATGAGTCTATTAATAGGTACAAAATTATGGAATTATAGCGAAATAGGATGTGTGTAAAAAAATTGCTTTATTTCGGAAAACATGTATTATATTTATCTTTTATGCAAATTTCTAAGCCATAGACATTCAAACGCGTGTAGTTTCCAAAACATTAATAGCTCTTATGTACTCAGTTACATAAGAATTCCAAGTTTTCGTTGCATATTAATAATATCACTCTATTCCAAAGACAAATCTACAATGTGTATTTTTACATAGTAACTATATGCAAATATAGACATTGTTTTAACTGAATAAAAACATTGTTAAGGTATCTTTCTGTTCGCCGAATCCTGGCGGTTTTTCTTTTGTCTCACACTTTCCGCGTTTCAACACGACGAAAAGGTGTAACGAACTTAAAATTTATGAGTTCCACGTCTTATTTGTTTTATCTAATCTAAAAAATCTCAGCTAAAACAATTCTTTCAATAACCAAATAAATCATTTTAACTGTTAAAAGGGGAAGTGCCTCTTTTGAATCCAACTCACGAGTACATTTAATTTCATTCTGGCGTTTATATTTATGACACAAGGAAATAATGAAGATTAACGTAGGACTATTCAAAATTATTGGAGTGACTCAAACTTTTTGTTAAAAAAAGTATTTATCATAGGATAATTATTACCAAAAACATACTTAATTTTTTTTCTAAATGATGGTAATTCATTATTAACTAATTATGAGTATTGGCTATCGAGCCAGCGAAATGTATAGATACAAGATTGATACCATATTACCTGTGTTATGTATAATAATCACTGAGGTCATCAGTTAATTAGAAGTTGATATTTAAACTAAAGTGATTGGATTTTTTTAGACTCAATCTAGCACGTTGTAAGATGGAGAGATTGCCAATAGTGATAAAAAGTTGAAAATTTGGACAATTACTGCTTTGTTTTAAATATTAATATAAGCATAGACTTTCAAGTTAATTAAATTCTGGATACTTAGCTGATATTATTATAATGAAGAATTAATGAGTTTTGTTATGTTTATTATACTTCATGAGTGAGTTCGGCGTTTCTATAAAGTGACGCACTTTTAGATGCCGTTTGTTTATGATTTCTTATATTTAAATAATTAATTCCGCACCATTAAGAGTTAAAAAATATCGTTTGGTTTTTTAAAACTCGATTGCAGTTCAATTATTGCACTCTTGCAATACGCAACTTATGCTTATTCTTTAACAACTTTTTGTATACTTTGTAGTCTTACTTTTAACCTCAATCTTACAAATTGTAAATGTTTCTCAAAAAATCTGTATATATGATGTAAATGTAAGAATATAGTTTTAAAATCAAGCTACATTGTATTCATTGGATTTACATGCAATCGCTACCAGAATATTCTAGCAATAACGAGTTTGTGATTGAATCATTTGCTACTACTTATATGTTACATTATATTCATTGGATTTTACCACACATAAAATCACTTCTAGAATATTCTAGTAATAGCAAACTTGTGATCGAAATATTTGTCACTATTTATTTGTTACATTGTATTCATTGGATTTTACCACACATGCAATCGTTTCCAGAATATTCTAATAATAGCGAAATTGTGATCGAATTCTTTGCTACTACTGATTTGTTATCCATTGGAAATTTCCATGCATACAATCGCTTCCAGAATATTCTAGTAATAGCAAACTTGTGATCGAAATATTTGCCACTATTTATTTGTTACATTATATTCATTGGATTTTACCACACATACAATCGTTTCCAGAATATTCTAGTAATAGTGAACTACTGATCGAATTAATTGCTCCTACTTATTTATTACATTATGTTCATTGGATTTTACCACATATACAATCGTTTCCAGAATATTCGAGTAATAGAGAACTTGTGATCAAGTTATTTGCTACTATTTATTTGTTATAATATATTCATTGGATTTTACCACACATTCAATCGCTTTCAGAATATTCTAGAAATAACCAATTTGTGATTAAATTATTTGCTACTACATATTTGTTACTTTGAACTACTGCAATGTAATATAAATAATAGTATAAAAGGCTGCATTCCATAAAATACCAAAACATTTTGTAGAACGCCAAAAACTGGCTGGCAATGTATGATATGAATAGCATTTCAAAAACAGTCCTACAGCCCGGACATGTCACCTGCAATTTTCATGTGTTTGGTCCCCTGAAAAAACTTCTGAAAGGGAAGCTCTTCAACTCGGCCGGCGAACTCAAGGACGCTGTGAAGGACTGGGTCGCGTCAAGGCCACGGGAATTCTGGGAGCAAGGAATCCTTCTGCTCGTTAACAATGGGATCGTTGTGCTCAGGCTTATGAATAAAGTCTTCATTTATACCCACAGTGTTGTTTCGTACCTTTTCATTTGAACATCCCTTGTACATTTAAGAAGTAAGCATCTTAATAGATAATGGACCAAACTACAGGTGTGAATCATGGCAGAAAGTATGTTAAATCATACCTTTCAATGGTAGGCTAATGCTGTTACATTGCATTCGAAACTTTATTTCAACTCTCTTTATTGGTTTGAAAAACGGATTGTAACAATACCTTGCCACTTGTAATCGATTTAGTATTAGTTTCAGAAATTTATTATTTCTTGCTCAAACTTGGAAGAGAAATGTAAAGAAAAACTTTTATAAAAACATCTAAGTTATTGATTTAGAGTTAAAATATAATCTTCTCGTAGACACTTTATTCATATTTCTGCACGTATCATTACTCGCATAATGATGGCATTTATGGAATTTCATAAAATTGACCTTTCATCAGGAGGAATATACTCTTCAATCGATTACTAAAATATCATTTATTGCTATAGCAAATCAACAAAAGGATAACAGAGTTCCAGCTGACAAATCGCCTTTTCTCCGTTGAGTTACTGCAATGAGATTCGTCTTAAAAATTGTAAACTTCATCTTATTTATATTTATGAAGTGGTAGCAATTAAGTAAAAGAATTAAAGCTGTAAAAATATGATAGGAAAACCCAAATCATATGTGTGTTCTAGAGCGGACAAAAGCTACTTATTACAAATTATGCGGTTAATAATTTACACTGAAAACTAATGCAACATTTTCTTCAAGTATCAATTAATTACTAGGTTGCTTAGAGGTCACCAATATCAATATTTACATTCATTACATTTCAGTTCATCTCAGACCTGTATTCCAAGTATAATCTTTCAATGAATCTAAGTTAATTCATTTGCAGTGGATACGAGATTTTCTTGTGAATCTTCGTATTGATTTCGAAAACGGGATGTAACAATACTTTGCCCCTTGTTATCTATTTTGCAATGATTTCAGAAATTTATAATTTCTTGTTTAAAATCGGTATGTAAAATGGTTTTATAAAAGAACGTCTGCCCAAAACATTCTTGCATACTCTGTAATTCAAATGTTATCTCAGAGAACGCCTTGCATAACAATGGAGTACAATAGCTACGAAATATTAACTTTAGACGTGAATATAGCATTATTTACGAATCTAACGAGTGATCCTTGGCGAGTTATTTGGCGATTAATTCCTGGCAGGCATTTAATAGCAACCGAAAATTGAATTTGTGGTTTAAACGCATTTTCCCAACCGGTTGAAATAAAAATTTGACACAAAACAACATTTGTAATCACAAAATCACATAACAAATTTGATATATGTAAGTCATTGCGTCTTTGAATTATCACGTTTACATGTTTCTGAAAGTACAAACCGACAGACAGTCAATTCCTTGTTGAATTTGAAAAGTGTCTAAACTATAGATGTTAATTCTGTGTATCGAATTTTATCTATCTAGCTCTCTTCGTTTTGTGGTTATCGTGTTAAATTATTTTCGAATAACCGTAAAAACAGACTTTCTCTGAGTGGATTTTGCTCAAAATTTGGTAGATATCTTCAAATTTGGTGTAAAGAGAGTGCACCAAATTTTATCTGTCTAGATCAAAGCGTTTTTGAGTTATTATTGTCACACACAGACAGATGGACATTTTCCAAAAAAGTGTTTTTCGAACTTCGGGAGATCTAAAGCGTGGAGATTCGTCAAAATCTCGAGTTCGAATTTTTTGACGAATACTATACTTTCTCTGTACTACTTATACGAGAAAGTAAAAATGAACAAAAGGATTGTGGAGTTCTCTCACAATTGAGTTTTTACATTAAGAACGGCCTTAAAAGGTGTCAACTGCTTCTGATTTATGTTTAGGGAGAGACTGCTGGCAATTAATGAATGGAATACAAAGCATCAAAAATGTGACAGGAAAAAGACAAACGACGTGTGTGTTCTAGAATGGCCAAAAACTACTTTTCACAGATTACATGGCCAATAATTTACACTGGAGAAACATTGCAACATTTTCTTCAAGTATCAATTAATTACTACATCGCTTAGAGGCCACCAACATGAGCATTTGCATTCTTCGCATTGCCATTCAGCGCAGACTTGCATTCCAAATAAGTCGAACCTTTCGCAGCAAACAGCACCCAGCCAAATTCCCATCGAATCAGTTTCGCAGACACTTTAATAAGATGTTGTCCCATTGGCTTATGGGCCAGAAACAGATCTCCATTTGTTCTGATTCAAAACGCGCCATTAGATCTCGGTTCATGATTGATCAGGCACCGGAGCCATTTCAAGATTGCTGTTCTTAATACTCGACCAACAGTTGTTATTTTTTTTTTTCTTCTTTTGCTTAACAGTTATTATATTTCTTATCTTTTCTCCGCCGCTAATGGCATTTACATGTTCCTGTGGGGAGCTGTTGCTGGGCGATGTTGCTGTCACCAATTAGTCGCTAGTTTTTGATTAATGCAGTGTTCACTTTCGAACAACATTGATGAATTTGTTAAGGGTTCCGCGGTGTCATTTCTGAACTGGTTACTGGTTCCGAAGATCCGGTAATGGAGCGTGATTTCGAATGTTGAACGTTCGATCGAGGGCACGGGTTTGGTGTTTTTATTTTTTTGCGCAACGCTGGTATGTAATTATTGTCATATATGAAAAGCAGAGGCGGGGTGTAATTCATCGTGGAATGAAAATGAAATTTGTTACAGTAACTATTCGCTCGGGATCAAAGGTGAAAATAAACTTTTAAATTAGCAGTGTAACTTTTTAAACAGTTGCTTGTAGATTAATATTGATGATATCTTCTGGGATGAATCATATAAATGAATGGGAACAGTACACAATGTGAAAATATCGAACATTTCTTCATCAATTACTCCCAAGGGATCAATCAATGTAAATTTTTAAATTAGAAATATGATTTTTTTTTAAAAAATTTAAGATATTCGAACCCCTAATACGAAACAGAGTAGCACTTGACTTGATTGGTCAATCTTTATTTTATTTTCGAAATGAAATTTGTTCTTAAATATATGGCAACGGTAACGTAGACACAGACAAAAAGAACAAAACATTTAATATCGTTGTAACGCTTAATACGAATGTTTGAATATATAGCGATAATTAAAATAATAAAAAATGCTGTTGCTAAATATGTCAAAATAAATTTTTAATTTATTAAAATTAATGAAAAATATGCGGAAATACAATTGAATGAAGCTGAAATGGTTGTTCTTAAAATTCTGAACTAGTGCAAAATGGCTTACGTGTGTCTGAAACAACCTCCGAAATTATTGAGGGTAAGTGTGAAATTTCTAGACTTTTAATTAAAAATATAACTAAACATTTGAAAATAAACTAAAATATATATTATATATAATTAAAAATTATTACCATTTATGTGTTTACGTGTCAAATTTGGTGGTTATATATCTAAAGATCTGTCCTATAGAGCAATTTGTTGGATTTTTTATCGCACATGTATCAATTTAACGATAAAAGGAAAGCCTGAAAATATCATCGTATTAACAGATTTTTGTAGATTATCTATGTGTTTCTTTAGGGATTATAAAAATAAGATGAAATATTGAAAAGGAGAATGGTTGCCACAGCAGTAAACCACCGGTAAATGTAAATTTTCTAATTAGTGGTGCAAATTCTCAAAACAATTATTCGTAGATTTGCGTATTATTATAGGTGTATTGTATATATATTTGATTTGATATTCTTGGTGCATTTTTTCAATTTCTGTATCATACATGTCACAATTTAGCGATGAAATGAAAGACTTTAAAGATCATTATATTAACAGATTTTCGTACATTGTTATGTGAGTGCTTCTTTTTGGATTATAAAAATGAGTAGATATATTGTAAAGCAGAACAGTTTCCATAGAAATCATTCATTTAAATGTAAGTTATTAAATTAGTAGTGCAAATTCTCAAAATAATTATTCATTAATTTGTGCATTTTCATTGGTGTATTTGTTAGAAATATGAAAGGACGATGTAAAAGGTGAGCACTTTGGATTAAGGCATCTACTCATTAGAGATAAGTAATTTTAAGATGATGTATATAAAGATAAAATCCAAATTTCATCCACCTGCCTCACTATGCTTTTGGATTATCTTGTTCCCAGAGTCAGTTCCGTATAGTTAATTTTCAAACATTGCGTAATTCCTTCTTCTTTTAACTTGCTCGTAAACGAAATACAGAGAAAGTATTGTAATCCTCAAAGAATTAGAATTTCGAAGTTTAAATTCTCTCTGAATTCGAAAAACACACTTTTGGAAAAAAGTCTATATGTGATAAAGATAAAAATATTTTGAGCTAGATTTTGTATATAGTTTTTACACCAAATTTGTAGAATTCTGTCAGATTTTGAGCAATATCTATTCAGAAGTAGTATATATGTCCGCTTATACGATTAACCCTTAAAAGGGCCATTTTTTTCTAGTCGTATTATGCTTAAATATTTTTAGACTTGACATTAGAATAAGAAAAGGTATTCATTTTGCTTATTCGATAAATTTAATTTGATTAATTAATAATTAAGTAACAAATCAAGACACATCATTTTATCTGAGATAAAGAACTGAAACCTCTAAGTTTCTGACTTACTAAAAAAATTTGTCAGAACTTATGCCAACCCACATAATTTCATACAAAGATTGATCAATTTGGTGGGGAGCATACTTCCCACGGCCTTAGAAAGGGTTAACACGATGATTATAAAATGAAGATAGAAATAAGAGAATGATGGATCATGGATAATCAAATAATAGATAGATCAAATTTAACACACAGATCTAGTATCTAAATTGCAGACATGTAACAAATTTGGAGCAAGGAAGGGCCTTCTGTCCATCTGTACTTTCAGAAACATGTAAATGCGATATCTCAAAAACGCAAATCATATATCAAATTTGGTGTTTGATTTTGTAACTTCAATTACAGTTCTGTGTCAAATTTGGTTTCTCTCCATTGGAAAAAAACGTTTCTAAACCCCAAATTCAATTTCCGCATATTGTTAACTGCATGCCAGTGATTAATATTTAAAAATGAACCGAGAATCGCACGATAACTTCTGTAAAAATGCCAAATCCCCTTCAAAAGTTAATATTTTGTAACAATTGAACGCCAATGTCATCCAAAACATTCTCTGGAATGACACCTTTATCAGAGTTTGCTAGAAAATTTTGAGCGACCACTCCCGCTGGTTTACGCTTTGCATATTTGCATATTTATACTAGAATGTGAGGGAAAAAATTATCTGTAACTTAAGTCATTTGCAGATTAGATACTTGATGCTGGTTGAAATTTTAATATTGGATACTTGATGCTGGTTGAAATTTTAATATTGGATACTTGATGCTGGTTGAAATTTTAATATTTTAACCGTTTGCACTCGGATGGTGTCTCTCACTCACCATTCAAGATAGTGCATCATTTTGATGTTTTATTTATTTTTTCAATTTTGATTGTTAAAAACGACTGCACAATAGAAAAAAATATTTTCAAAGAAATTCGATTTAAAACAATTATATATATTTATTTTTCAGAGTAATAAATAAATCCTTGTATTAGGTGAAGAATTATGCATCGAATTACTTTTCCGAATGCAAAGGGTTAATTATATTACAATTGTACTTTCTCTCAAAATGAACAATTTTATTGATATAGCATCTGCTCCTCCTGTATTATGATTCACTTCCATCCGAAGTTAATAAACAGGATGAGGATGAAATGTCAAAATTCACTAAATCATTGTGCATAGAATGATAAGATGCTTTTGCATATTTCTTATATGAGAGTAAAAAGACACATTATCTGTAGCTTGATTAAACTATCTCTTGATTCTGATTGAAATTTTGGTGTCTTTAATATGTTACTAAAGTTATTCCAGCCTTATTGCAAAAGGAACAAAATTTATTAGTAAAACATCTGCTCCTCGGAGAAACTAATATTGTATCTTAATGAAGAATTATTTACTTTGTCGTGAGCAATCGAAACATATAATAATTCACTTCCATCAAAAGTTTATAAACTGGATGAGGGTAAAATGTCAAAATTCACTAAATCATTGAGCTTAAAATTAAGTACGTGAGCTTATGGCACTCTTCTTGATTCGATTGAGGAATTTTAATAATTTAATGGTATTACAATTGTATTAACCTTTTGGCAAAATGAATAAATTCTGTTGGTATGACATCTGCTCCTCAGAGAAAATAATATCGTATCTTATTGAAGAATGATTTACTTTGTCGTGAGCAATCGCATCTTATTATAATTCACTTCCATCCGAAATTAATAAACAGGATGAGGATGAAATGTCAAAATTCACTAAATCATTGTGCTTAGAATGATAAGATGCGTGAGATTCTGGCATTGTTCTTGATATCCAATTGATGATATTGATATGCGAGGCCATGGGGCAATTCTTGACCACGTGCCCGAACTTAAGCATCCGATTCGGAAATATTCGGTTATCAATCACTTTTGGTATGCAGGCTTGGGTCAATAAAGAAAATTCAGAAAGTGAAATTGCGAAACAATGTAACATGCTAAGGTCGTGCTTCATTTACGTTCCACAAAAGTTTATTTGCTGTCACTGCGGAACATGGAACAGGGCGACAACAAAGCTCTGTCCCAGGCATTGTGTCACGTACGCTGCAAATTGATTCTGGATCTCGCTTGGATTGAACGTAAATAAGTGTAACATGTTGATGTTTATGAGATAATTCCACTTATCTAAGTAACCATCGATGACCTTAATTTTAACGGAGCATATGTATGCAGTTTATTTCCTGATTTAGAAGAAAAAGAATTTTGAGTAAATGAAGTGTAATAATTGACTTGACAATTATGGTAAAGTTTAGAACAAGAATGATATGCTTTCCTGAACTCGTTAAGGCTCAAGATTTTAAAGAAAATAAAAACAAAAATAATGCAACTTTTTAAAATATAAGATAAAGGGAAATACATTCATTTCAATTGTTTAGCTTAACATTTAATAACATTGTCTTTATTAACATAACATTAAAGTGAGAAAAAACATAACAGTTCAAACATACTATCTCAATATTAATTCAAAATAACAATTTAATATAAATAGTCATTTTTATCTCTTATATTGAATGTTACATTTATCTCTTTATATTATCTCTTGTTATATTGAGTGCAAAGTGCAATAAACTTTATGAAAATAGCAAAAAGCAAATTTATAAATTTATAAAAAATAATTTAAAATAATAAATATTTTTTTATTATTTTCAATAATTTTATAGTAGGATGTATCATTTCATCAATATTATATTTCAAACTTACTATAAAATGTTTTATTTTATTGAAAAACAGTTTATTTTATGATGTACTTTAAGAAAAGAGAGCATATTTTTTTTGAAATTAAATTTATCACACCACTGCACTAACATTAAAAAGTGGCGGTTTTCCAGCTGCGGAGACTCCTTTGGGTACTATCCTGAGTTGGGATTAAAAGCAAGTGATTAAGAAGGCTATTTTATTTTCCTTGTTTACATGTAAGTAAATTTTGCAAAAAATAGGAATCATGTGAGTTATAAAATATTAAAACAATATTAACTATTTAACAAGTAAAATTATTCAAGTTCAATATATTATTTATAGTTATTGTTCTCAATAATAATCCAATAAATGAAACCTATCTGTTTAATTTAGTAATTTTCTTTGATTATTTTTCGTTTTTGGCTTTTTGATTGTATTTTAAATAATAAGCGTAATATTTTTTAATGTACTTTGAACTATTTTCAGATAATTATCATTTCTCAATGAAGTCTAATAAATAAAATCCATTTGTCTTAATCGGTTTCTTTTTTTGTTTTTCACCCTCAACCGCATTCTTTTTTTGTTTTTGTTTTATTGCATTAAATATTTATTTATAGAATATATATTGGAATATTTATATTATTTTTCCTTGCATTTTGAACAGTTTTCAAGTGAGTTCAAATATTTTTTTAATAATTTGATCATCATCTGATAGAAATAGGGTTCTTTGAAGTATTCTTCTTTTATTTTGGTAATCATTCTTCTTCGATTGAGATTCAAAGGCTGATAATGGGTTGATTACCATAATGAATATAACTTTATGAATATTTAAACTTTTATTTCAATATGTCTATCAGCATATCTAATTTTTTATGGCATATTCTATTTTCAGATAAATATAAACAGCATGAAATAATTTTAATTTTAATGTACTTTACAGTTGTAAAACATAATTCTGGAGATTATTTTATATTTTAGCATATAATGGGAATTTTATTATTGTTAGTGATAATTCAATGGTTTATGTTCATCTTTTTTTAAAGTGAGGAAATAAAATTATATATTTGCCAAGCATTAACTAGTTTTCTTAGTAAATGCTCAAACCCTTATTTCTTTTATATATCTAATGAATAACAGTTATATATTATTATCTAATATATTTTTATTAGATTTCTTCTATATATATATAATAAATAAATATAATCAATTATGATTGAATTTAAAAGGCTTCATAGATTGAAGAGAAAGCCTTTGAGCAGTGAAACCGGCTTTTTCGACTTTTTATGCTCGGTTCAAAAGTAGTCAAATCATATTTACATATGCATTTTTTTAAATCTCCCTGGATGAAGAATTTTTAAAAAATTTTGAAATATTATTAAATGCCGAATTGTTCAATTCATTTAGTCAACATTTTTAACTTAAAAACTAAAAGAATAATGTTATCGGGCATTCGTAAGATAATTAATACTTTCATGTAAAAAAAAAATGTCGAATTTTTAATAAAGTTTGGTATTTTTTTCTCAGTGATTCATTAAAATCAACCCATGATAAACTTCATAAAGGTTTCCTAGTAAATATATTGTATTTGAGGGATATATTTTCTCTGTTGCCTATAGAACTCATTAACTGCGATCTGAGGATATGAGGATTAACTGGGTAGTTTGATGACTTCAAATAGTAACACAAGCTCTGAGAATAATACTAAATATATCCAGTTATTAAAGTATCATACCTGAAATTGACAAAGATGTACGCCCTATCATTAATGATGTCTTTATTTTTCTTAATATTGTCTCAAGGTTTTTTGTGGCTATTATAAATGAGTTCCAATCAAATTCAAAGGCGTAAGGCTAATTAGATGGCCAGATTACCACGTACAGCATCACAAACTCGAACCAAACAAAACAGACCCAATTATGAGGTTCTAATTCATAGATTTCTGACAAGAAGGTGCACTCTGCTATTAATGATGATGTCGATGAAGTTTAAGTACTATTATTAAAATTGTAATGAGTTCAAGAATACACTATGACCTTTTACATTTTTGAACTCGATATACCTTTAGTCGGTGGAGTTATCTCTTGCAATCTCAAATCTCAAATCTACTCCTACACTACCATAGCACACAAGGTAAATTGAATGACATGCATCTTTGCGCTAGTAATCTGGTGGTATGACTCGCCATACTTTTCCGTAGAGATTCCTTTTTACGAGAGGCTGTCTCTGGAATATCAGAATTTGCTTTCTTGTTGGGTATTCCATAAATTTGGTATGGGACATTATAACAACGTTGCATAGAAAAAAGCTTTAGCTTCTTTTTTCAATTGTATATGGACTTTTTTTTACTAGCTATTCAAATGCATAACACTTCCTAATAGCGAGGATTTTATATAGAAAAAAGGAGAATAACTTAGAAGTTGAAAACTATTTATTCGAGTTTTCAATTTTTAACAATTTACTGTAAGAACAGGATGATTCGAAACGCGAGAAACTATTAAATTAATAGTTCTCAGACGAATAAGTAAAAAAAAAGATGCTGTTTGTACAGCAAGGATGAAAATGAAACTCTACTTGTTTCTGTTCGAAATCTGTATTTTTTGATTGTATCGTTCACAAATTAAAACACCAAGTAATTTCTGTCGTTGTCGAGGCGATGCATTACAAAAATGAAGAATGGGTTGAGGAATAGTTTGGTAATGTTCAGCTTATAGTTTCTCCATTCAAAAACCTAATTGTAAGATGATGAGATGAACTTTTTTATATATAGAAGTAAGCAACAGCTCAGCAATTTTTTTGCTCATATTCAAAATACGATTAATAGCATTTAATTCTCTAAAATATGTGGTTCCATGTTTGAAAGCTGAACTCCTGAATGAATAAACGGCACACTGAATTTTTGCAAGTCTTTATTCCAACCAGCAAGTCATCCCATGTAAATTTCCGCTGTACCGTTTGCAGAACCATCTGATACTAAAATACTGAATTTATATGATCAATAAATTCTGGTTTCATTTCTACTTTTCCTGTAAATATTTCATCATTTTATCGCTATTCATGTGAGAAATTGTGATTGTTTTCTTTTGACGTTGTGGTGAATAGCTTATAAGCCAGTTAGTAGCTATGATGCCTGAGCAATTGCTTTTGTATTATGGTCCTGTTACTGGGCTGCGAACCACAAGGTCCCAGGTTCTATCCTCGCGCATAACAATCGCTACACGAGTCTATGGTAAAAGCTTATAACCCAGTTAACACCTACGCTACCAGAGCAATTGCTCGGGTAGCGTAAATGTTAACTGGTTTATAAGTTGTTAGCTGGTTATTAGTTGTTAGCTAAGTTGTTAGTTGTTGTTAACTGGCTTATAAGTTGTTGTTAGCGTAGCTGTTAACTGGCTTATAAGTTGTTGTTAGCGTAGCTGTTAACTGGCTTATAAGTTGTTGTTAGCGTAGCTGTTAACTGGCTTATAAGTTGTTGTTAGCGTAGCTGTTAACTGGCTTATAAGTTGTTGTTAGGGTAGCTGTAAACTGGCTTATAAGTTGTTGTTAGCGTAGCTGTAAACTGGCTTATAAGTTGTTGTTGTTAGCGTAGCTGTAAACTGGCTTATACGCTATTCACCACGAAGTCCTGAAAAACATTTTTCTTTTTTGCTATTGCCTTATACTATATAATATCCAAACCTCTCCTAAGTTGAAGTCAAACCGGAACGGATGGATTTGCCATGAAGCAATCCATCCAGTAGGTAAGCACACATAAAAATCGCAGATCACCTTATTCCTTTTATAGTCCTTTCGAATGTCAAACAGTAAAACTTCAGAGTAAATAAGCTAAAAAAGTAAAGATAATGATAACATAAAGGTAAAATAGTAGCGTACGAAGGAAAGGTAAAACTATATTCATAATTACTGTCGACGAAGCATTTTTCAATTCTTTAATTAATAGTTTCTC
Source organism: Argiope bruennichi (assembly GCF_947563725.1). Classification (NCBI taxonomy): domain Eukaryota; kingdom Metazoa; phylum Arthropoda; class Arachnida; order Araneae; family Araneidae; genus Argiope; species Argiope bruennichi. The sequence goes on from NC_079160.1 coordinate 77,040,850, forward strand.
AACAATAAGGAAGAAAAAGTTCTAGATTAATTGGAATTTCAATAAGGTATTTCCATATATTTCCAACCAACCAGATGGTCACTACACATATTAATTATTCTCAAATTCACATTCTTAGAAATATCCACCAATATCTGGAGTAGCGTAGCCAATAATGGTTCTTGCACAAGTATACCTTGCCGATCCACTACGCTCTTTGATAGTGCTTGAGATCGTATCCATAACTTTTTCATAAGATCACTCATCAATTGTGCCAAAATAACAGATTTAATATACCTTAAAACAGCACGGCTAAACATCCGGATAAAATAAATTCCCTTGGATCCTTTTGATTTTGACATCAAAAAGCCGTTTCGTCTGTGTACTTTTTGTGAATATCCGCCATTTATTTTGCTACGAATTCATTATTTTTTAGCCTTTAGTTTTAATTTGAATATATGATTTATAGAAATAAATATTACATTCTTTTAGTGGCGATATTATCTAGGAAATCTGACTCTTCATTCCCAGTAAACCACACATATGCGATTTTATCCAGATTTCAATTTTTTTAATTGATACATTTTTATCGTCCGTTTGATATTATTAATGTGCTTTTTTCTTTTAGGGAATCGAAAGCCACATAAATTTATATGGAATTTACGATAGTTTTGACATTTACTTTATACTGAATTCAGCTTCTTTTCTGATGGCAACTCTCTGTATTAAAGACATTGCAATAATAGCCAAACCTAAATATTTTATAATCGATTTCGTGCTTGATTTGATAAAGAACAAAGGCAAACCAAATATTATTTTGTTTGCAAAAATAGCGTTCGATCCATCAGCCAAAATTGTGTTATGAAAATTTTTATTTAAAAAAATAAACAGCGTATAATATCTAATAAACTTATCATGCCAGAGAACGCCTTACATGGCAACATGGCATTGGCGTTCAGTAGTAACGAAATACTAATTTTTGGTATGAATTTAGCATTGTCACTGAATGTATCGTGTCATTCTTGGCGAGTTATTCGGCGATCAGTCCCTGGCATGCGTTAAAAGTATCCAAAAGCAGAATGTGTGTTTTAATTGCATTTTTCTCAGCCCATTGAAATAAAAATCTGACACAAAACTGCACTTTCAATCACAAAATTTCATACCAAATTTAAGTCACTGCTTTTGTGAATTATCGTGTTTACGTGTGTTTGAAAGCTCAGATCGATAGTCAACCCGTCTTTCGATTTGACAAAAATTCAATAGGTGTCTGCATTATAGATATCAATTTTGTGTACCGAATATCTCTTCGTTTGCATTTATCGTCTTATATTCGAACAGCCTGACAGACGGATTTCCCCTGAAAAAAATTTACTCAAATTTTGATAGAAATCAAGGAATTCAGTATAAAGACCGTATATCAAATTCCACCCGTTTAGCTCAAAGCGGATATGTGTTATCTTTGTCACAGACAGGCAGATAGACGGACATTTTCCAAAAATCTGTTTATCGTATACATTGAAGTCTAAAACGTGGAAATTCCTCAAAATCTCTGAGTTCGAATTTTTTGAAGATTGCTATACTTTTTCTGTACTACGTATACGAGAAATAAAAATTAGTTTGATTATCTATGTACATTGCCTTATAGTACTTTTGCATCTTTTTCTCCATTATTTATTTGAAACTTACCGAAACTTCTTTTTGCAATTGAAAAGCATATACAATTTTCATTTATTGTACTTAAATGATATTCTCCCATGTATCTTGCTTTAAAAAGCGAGATCCATTTTCCCGGAACTGTCAAAGAAAGAGCAAGATAATTTTCTCTCATAAAACGAATCAAGAATCATTCACTGAACATCGCAACCTTCTTTTTCTTTCTGCCTTAAAAATGATACTTTTTTCCCACACACACGAGCGACACCTGGAATCCGAGAAAAGAATTACTGCCAACGAATATTAATAGCACTTTTTGAGGAGAACCGTTTCCTATCTGTCTGCTACGTATGATCCCGCCACCGAATCGTTTATCATGGATTCTGGCGATTTTAAACGATACGCAACATCTTCGAAGATATATCAAACCCAATAAACGGGAGGATAAAAAAAAAGATAAAAAAAGGCCAAAAAGACCTTAATGGCAGAAGAGATGGGAGGGGGGAAATGATACTTTACAGGTAGATGAAGGTTTTGGCGTGGATTTAGATTGATGGTTATATTGCCTGAGGTTAATAATACGGTCAACACCTTGATGCTGACCTTTTCCCTTCAGTTTTTCTTTATCTATCTTTTTATATCGGCTTTTCCCTTAATTCACTTCGTTTTCGTGGAATGACAGCTTAGGGCACAAGTGAAAGATATTTGGCTTAATGGAAGTTTGGTTTAGCTTCAGATTTTGTTATCAAAAATGGGAAAGTTAAAAGTTGGAGCTAATCGACAAAAGGAAGATATTTTTGAGTAATTAAGTGTTATAAAAGTTGTAATTTGATTAAGTCATATAAAATTATTTGCTTCTGTAATAGCATTATAAAAAAAGATATTTAACTTGGATTAACCTAGTTCTTGAGGCATTCTTAACAAAAGTATAAAGGAGACATTTTGTGCAAGGGTAAAGCAGATATGTATATCCTTAGATTTTTGAAAGTTGAAATTAAGTCGAAGAAAATTTTCATGCCAGTAAGTGTATTCCTGAAATGATACAGATATTTACTGTGGATTGAAAAACTTGCTATTAAAAATATAGAAAAGGCAATTTTTGTTATAAAACGGAAGAATTATGAGTAATTATTATCAAAATAGTAATTATATTCTTTGGGTAATTATTGACTTCAGTGGATTTATTATAAAAATGAGAATTTATTGGGTTCAATTAAAATAAAAAAAATTTCTTTTAGATACATAAGCAAGAAGGCAGTTTTTCTAGCAAGGGCAAGAAAATATTATGAGTAATTGGATAATTTAAATGAGATGAGCAAATGTATTACCCAATTAAGGGTGATTGCGTAATACATTTGCTGTAATTTTATTAAATTATATGGAATTTTTCATTTTTATATGAATAAATATACGAAGGCATATAATTTGGTCTTGTGTAGTTGAAATTTTATTATCTGGAAATACGATGGTGGGATTAGCAGTGTTTTATATAAATGAGAACATGATTTTTCAACATTAGGATGTTATTAAAATTACAGTTTCATAAAGCCTTAAGGAAATTATTCACCTTTAAAACTTTATTATGTAGTGAAATTTTATTATTTTTCCCAATGTATTTCTTTAGATAGAATATAAACGGCTTGGAATCTTTTACATGTAAAATAATTTCGCATCTTTAAAACGTATCAGTTAAGTACAATTTATACAGTTCTTATTTATAAGTCACTTCCTCATCATCTAGATTCCTCAGTAACATTTTAATAATAAAATATTTCAGATTACGATGTGACACTTTAGCCTATATATTAATTCTCGGTTTCTTTTTTTCTTTAGAAGGAAAAAAAAACTTTAGTTGGTAAATTAATGGAAAACAAGCTATCTGATACTTGTTTAAATGATGGTGAAAAATATGAGGAAGCTATTTCACCTTCCTTTAATGATGTAATTGTCTTCGGAAAATTTGAGCTTATGATATTTTTTTAGCTGAGTGAACCAAAACTCTAATAGAAACATTCAGTAAAATTTCATTCTATTCACAATACAAAATTTAATACTCACAAGCATTCGGCATATGGATGACAAAGATTTTTTTTTTCACTTTATCGTATACGTAGTATTAAGAAAGTTTAGTTGTCAAAAATTCAAACTCCAGATTTTGACACATCGCCACGTTTTAGACCTCCTTGAGTTCTCATTTTTGGAAAATGCCCGTCTGTCTGTCCTTGACGAAGATAACTAAAATAATTTAGAAGGATGAAATTTGATATACGCTCTTTATACCAAATTTGTTGATTTCGGCCAAATTTTGAGTCAAATCTGTTCAGAAGTTTGTCTGTTCAAATGTAAATTAATATAACTGAAAAACGAAAAGAGCTAGACAAATAAAATTCTATACACAAAATTAATATCTATAGTGTAGATGCCTGACAAATTTATAGCTTAATCCAATGAGGGGGTTGACTGTGTGTCTGTCTGTACTTTTAGAAACATGTAATCGCGATCCAACAGAAATGCAATGACTTAAATATATCAAATTGAGTATAGAATTTTGTGACTACAAGTGCAGTTTTGTGTCCAATTTTTGTTTTAATCGATTGGGAAAAGCACGTCTAAAACCTAAATTCGATATTCGGATACTACTAATAGCATCCCAGGGATTGATTGTCAAAAAAATTGCCTAAATGACTCGATAGATTCAATAAAAAAATAGTAAAGACACGCCAAAAGTTAATATTTCGTAATTATTATATGCCATTGCTGTCCAAGGCGTTTTCTGCAATAATACCTTTATAAGAGAGCATGCGAGAAAGTTTTAAGGAGACCATTCCCGTTGGTTTATCTTAAAGCCTATCTGAAAGCACCAGAATGATATGAAATATGATAATTATTATTCGAGATAAGCAGTAAAAGCATTGATTTTTCTCACTTATAGAAAATATTTAATTTAAAAATTTAATTTAGTGTTTTATAGTAATATACCAGCACTGTCAAAATACTTAAAAATTATCATTAATACATGAATTAGCATTGGTAACATGAAATTTATAATGAACAAATTTGTTTATTAAAATTTAGATTATGCATCTTTTAATTTATATGTTTTTTAATGCCAGTCCCTTGAATGGCATACAAAAAATACAGGAAAAAGAAAGAAGTACATATGAAATGTTAATATTATCAAAAAAAAAAATTACTCAAATGGAAATTATGTGCTGTACTAAAAACTTCTAATTTGCTATGCGAATGAAATATTTTAAAGCACGGTAACAAAACCTTCTTTTTGCTGAGTAGTAGTTACAAATTTTGTTGAAGCATAAGTTTTGTTATTTTAATATTAGTGTACATATTTTTATTTATTAATATTAAAGAAACACAGTGCCGGATTTTTTCTGAAATAGCAATTCCTGCAGTAGATAAAAAATGTTTGGTCTATTTCAAAAATTTACTATCAATAATACGATAGAAAAATTTTTACACTTTTTGATGTAAGAGAGAGAATTTTTCAAAATTAAATTAAATGTTCTAAATTCTAAATTTAAATCAAATTCAAAATCTTGTTATCAAAGATATGAAAGGATTTTTTTTTTTTTGAAAAAAAGAGGGGAAAAAATTTAAAAAATTAAATGAACAAATGAAAAATAAAATTGAAATAGATTGCATTTTGATATACTTGAAATATTTTAATTAAAAACCCTAAAATAAGAATTTAGACAATTTTTGACGTCGATAAGGATAGGTTTTAAAATAATTAAATCGTGCCTTTATAATATGTGATTATATTATAGTAGAGAAAAGATCAAATTTCATTTGACTAAATTACTAATTTATTGATTGTGTTAATATATTCATATAAGATGGCCAAGCAATTAGTGTGTTATATTTTAAAATTACATATATATCTACAGTTTTTCTTGTTAAAATCGAGTACCAAATTTCACGATTCTTATTCCCTGCATTTTTAAAATATTGTGTTTGACATAAACATATTTATCGTTGAAGAGTTTTGTTTAAAATTTGAATATACATTCGCAATTTTAGTGTGATGGCCATTTATCATTTTTTTTTTTTTGTCTAGCTCCATATATTAATGATAATTTTGCTTGCAGATATAATTCCAAAAATATCTTCTTTAGCTTTTGAAGATCTAAAATGGGGCATTTATAAAAGTATATTCAATTGATATGAGAAATTTTTGAAAAAAATATATGAAATCTGTCCATTAAGAAGTATTAAACTAATCATTACGATAATTCTGAAACATTCAGCATATTTTTCTAACAAAAAATAGGAAGCTGTTAACTCAGCAAAAATCTACACATTGTTTTCAACTAACTAAATCAACAGCTGCATGAGACCGGCAAATCATCTTGGCGCCCATGCATATTTCATGAGCGCCAAGAATTTGGCTCCCTCTTTTACCCCAGGCGAGTTTTTAGCGCCATCCAAGAGCTGAAAGACGGAATAAATGCAGGATAATAACACACAAAGCAATTTGTTTTTCACACGAACTGAAGTATTTGCAGTGGGCATTGCTTTGTTATGATTTTATGATACAGCTCGATTAAGTATGAATGAATTTTTTATGGGTTTTTTTATCCAAAATTAGCGGATTACTTTGATTGATGATTGCCCTAATAGAAGGATAAATATCTTCAAAAGTAATCATGGAGATTTTACGAAGTCTTATGCTTTTTGCGTATCTATCTATATATATCTATTTTCCGTCTATATGTGTATATATGCCTTCTTCTTGCGTACAGCCGACCACCCCTCCACCACTCAACGTAGCAGTATCGACAGGATTGTGTATATATGCCATATATGTTTTGCGTATGCATTTAAAATTTCACTTGGTTTGATTAGACTAAAAAAATTAAATTTAATGAAATCCGTTTGTGACAAATTATATAATATGTAATGATATTTTAATTCTAATTTCAATTTAATTAATTTTCAAGATTTTATCTTAATTTAGCCCATAGTAACTTCATTCTAAAAGATTCTCTTATTTCGTGATCCAATTCCACTGCCTCTACTTAATTAATTCAAGAGAAGCTTTGTTAAATTGTTGAATCAGCTAAAATCTAACTTTCCCACACTGCGCGTGAAGAGATAAAATACCGCTGATCAGGCAAATTCTTTTTTAAAATCTCCCTGTGTTTCCCCTCCCTTCGCCGCGTGTGTAATGAAAATCCCTATTGAAATCGCACTGTAAAGAAATATTTTCCTTATCAAAATCATAGGTTATATAAGACCAGGGATAAAATGTCCAAGAGCTTTTCCCTCATTCCTTTTCTGTGTCGTTCTGTGTGCTCATCGCTTGTACATATGTTTGCTTCTTCAAAATGAAATAAAACGACGTCACGAAATGAAAAGTATATTCACTTTCTTCAAACTGCATCATGCTTCACAACAAATAATGTTACATATATAATGATATTTTAAAATCTAATTTAAATCCTAATTAATTTCCTAATTTTTATCTTAATTTAGCGCATATTAACTTCATTTTAAAATAGTCTCTTATTCCTTGAACCAATTTCCACTTTTTTATTTAATCAAACACGCGCTGTATAGAACTGCTCACTTCAACATTTTCCCACGCTCCAAGGAAAGGAATAAAAATCTTAATGCTTCTTACCACATTCTTTTAAAGATATCTTAAATTCCCTTGCCTAAATCGCCACGCGCCAAAGAAATCCCTACCAAAATCACATTTTAAAACCAGTGAAGGGAGAAATTTTGGTCTATTTTCCTCTTCGGCTCTTGTGTCGCGATGTAGACTGGTGTATTTCTTATTCTTTGTAAGTAAATTGTCTTCCGTGCTAAAATAAATCAAAGTTCTAAAATTTCAAAAATTTCTTCTATTCAGTCACGTAACTGCTAACATATAAAATCTAATTTAAATCCTAAAAATTTCCTAATTTCTATCTTAATTTAACTTATGTTAACTTCATTCTAAAATGATCTCTTATTTCCTGATCTCCAGTTCCCACTTTTTTGTATAATTTTTAACACGCGAATAATAAAATGACTGACTCTATAGTTCGCACACCAGGAACAATGAGATAAATATCCTTAGCACCTGTACATCTTTTAAAAAGATACCTAAGATCCCCTTACCTAAATCGACATAAGGCAAAGAAATCCTTTATCCAGAATCTTATAATAAAATCACTGAAGAGACACATTTCTCGCTTTTTGCGCTTGTGTCACGATACAGACTGAAGAATGGTATTTTCGCTTCTCCCTTGTATATAATATGCCTTTCGTGTAAAACAAATTGAAATTAATTTCAAAAATTTCTTCTTTTCAGCCACTTTTTGTTATTAATGTAATTAAATTATGTTTACACGCACACCACACCCACATTGATTCCTTTGATTACAAAATTGCAATTCCAAACGAAATTTGATTGTTGCAAACTACGCTGAAATCTACATTATTTTCTTATTAAAATGGCGCCATCTCAAACCTTTATTTAACAATTTACATAAAATTCAATAATCCATTTTGCGAAAATGCAACATCAGAATTTTGTTTGTGAGAAATATTTTCCAAAATCAGCTTTATTTGCGAATGGTTGTTTGTATGGTAGGTCCCCATTACATTAACCATGCCCAATTAGGTATCAAAAATTTTATAAAATATTCAGTATGATTGTGCGTGCCCTCCTTAATTCATTGCCAACTTCCTAGTTTATTTTATTCGAACATGACCAAAGTCCATGTTTCTCCTGCTACGATTTGGTTACGGTCAATAAAACAGCCCCTCTGTCTACAGAATTCCATGACGAATAGGTCTGGTCTGAATAAACAAGCAGCATTTTACTAAGCTCGGGACAACTTATTATGTACCAAAATTACATGAGCGTGGATTTGCATGGTGATTATTTTGTCAATGGCTTTGCTAAATGAGATTTATTATGAGTCTCAAAATTGCCATTGGCTGTGTCGAAATTCGTATCATTAAAACTTCAATGACTTTTTTTTTTCGGGAGGATCAACACCTCCCATAAATACGGTCGAATCATTTGTCTCTGTTTCGTATCAACATAATTCTTCCGTGTAATTCTAATTTAATTCGTCGTAATTTTCATTTAGTGCAGGTTACAGTCATTGAAAAATGGTAATTCGTATGAGGTCTAATGGAATATATGGGACTGTTTTCGTCAGTGGTTTCGTTTCATTTCCGCTGTGGTGATCTGAATTTCAAAATGGTTCGACGAGTTTATGATGATTCGATTGTTGATTTCTATTCGAGTAAGTTAATTTGAATATTAATATATGTATAAAGATTAATGACTAGTTATAATGCCCTACCCTAAATGTGAATTTTTTTGTTCTATTTATGGAAATTTCAGAATGGAGTTAACTCACGTTCACGTGCCACACGTCAAAAGGTTCGACCTTATTTCTTTTTCGGAATTATTTTCACATTTTGGAAAAGGATTCTTTTGATTTAATTAGATTAACATCCGTTTGAACGTAAGCGAAATTTTTCATCGTATCTCGCAATTTTTTGTCTTGCTTGGTTGAGGATATTACTTCAACTGGTGAAGTCCTTCTTGGAAATTCCCCATCGCATTGAAGAAGTTTTATCTTAAACCGATTAAAATCCCACCAGGCCTTTATAAAAAATGATTTTATGAAATGAAACTTCCATAAAATCAAGTTTCAGATGTTACAAGAGGAAAATAATTTGATATTAATGAATATGGAAATAATAGATAGCAAGCGCATTTCTGTTGGTCATGCGACTATGAAATCAAATGGCATGATTTCATTCATTCATTCTTTTACTCGGATGTCTCTTCTCAGGCAACATTTGAAACCTCATTTCATGGAAGCATAATTTTGTTTGCGTGTTCACACGTTCACATGCCACACATTCACATGCCACACATCTGAGGTTTCGTCCAAATAATTTTTAGGAATTACTTTAACATTTTGTGAGAAGATGTCTTTAATTTAATTAGATTATCATTCCGTTTCAACCTAAATAAAATCTACTTTTGATAGGATCTCGTAATTTTTTGTTGTGTTCAAATGAAAATACTTCAGCTGGTGAGTAACTCATGAAAATTTCACATCGCATTGTTTTGACGACGTTTCATTTTAGACAGATTTCAAATGTTAAATGAATGACAAGAGGAAATGACAAAATGACTAGAGTAAATTAAATGTGACGTTAACAAATGTGAAAATAACAGACGTTAGATGGCGTTTCTATTGGTCATGTGACTATGAAATCAAATGGCATGATTTCATTCCTTCTTTTACTCTGTTGTCTCTTCTCAGGCAACATTTGAAACGTCTGGGGTTTCGTTCAAATAAATTTTAGGAATTATTTTAACATTTTGTAAGAAGATGCCTTTAATTTAAATTATTGTTCCGGTTCAACCTAAATAAAATCTACTTTTGATCAGATTTCGCAATTTTTTTTGTCGTTCGGTTGTGGATAATACTGGTAAATCCCTCGTGAAAGTTCCACGTTGCATTGTTTCGACGATGTTTAATCTTAGGCCGATTAAAAGTATGCCAGGTTCTTATACAAAATGATACTTCCATGAAATCAGGTTCAAAGGTTACAAGAGGAAAGTAATGTGACGTTGAAGAATGAGGAAATAATAGACGCTAGATGGCATGCGCATTTCTGTTGATCATGTGACTATGAAATCAAATGGTATGATTCCATTGATGATTTTAGATTTTTGATCATCCTCTAAAGAGTGTTATACATTTTGGTTAGGGATTGCAATACCGGACCAAAATTTCAATACCGGTATTCGGTATTTTTAAATTCTTAATACCGGGATACCGGTTTTTATACCGGTATTAGAAATTTTAGAAAAAGAAAGAAAACACAGGCGTTTCTTTGTTTTATTTGCCAGTTTTGTTAGAGAGTGTAAATATCACAAAAAATAATTTGTAACTTATAAATTACAACAGTATATAATCACAAAAAAGTAAAGGAATATCTTATTTATTTAAATCACAAAAAAAGTGCAAATATCCCTATTGAGTCTGTGGTATTATTAGAAATTTTTGAAATGTGATCTTAAAAAAAAATAATGCATCAATTGTACTGTCATTAAGACTGAAAAGTAATTTTGTGTAAAAATTACCAGCTGTCGAAAACGCTCTTTAGGCATCTACTCTAGTTGGTGGTACTGTTAGCAATGCGCGATATATTTTTTTCAAGTATTTACCTCTAAATCCCTCACCTTCAAATAAATCGATTTCTCGTCGAATGGTTTTGGATATAGCTGATTTCTGTATTGTATTTTGGTTCGTTGAATTTTTTTTTTTATTTATCGCTAATTCTAATTTTTGTTCAAGAGACAATTCCTTTTCTCTATCGACAGTAGTGACATCATAATCTTCGATAATTGAACCGAATTCTTCTGAATGTGGATAGGTTTATGGGTAAAAAATTTTAAGAAAATTTATTCTAAACTTAATCAGATTTGAACTGGTTATTTTCTTTTCTTCTTTTTCATTTTCATTTTTAAAATCATTATAATTATGTAAATAAAATAAGACATTTTCTATTTCGGTATGCCTTTCTTCTGTACGATTTTTCAATGTAAAATATAATTCTTTAGATAGTGATTTGTGCTGTTCTTTCAGTGACTGCGACATGAAATTTACTGTTGCATTAGCTGTTATTAGAATTTCTCCGACATAATGCCCCAATAGTCAGTTTTATTGGAAGTAGAGCTGATATAGTTCTGGATATTAAGTCGAATTCACTATCTGAAAAAATAATTTACAAGTTTAAGTCGATTATTGCTTTTTGGATTGGATTTCTCAGTTTCAAAAATCGTTCCATCATTAAGAGTAAACTGTTCCAACGTGTTTTAGAATCTAATATTAACATATATTCTGTTTTATTTCCAGTTAGTATATATTTTAGTAATATATCCTTTTTTATAGGGAAAAGTTTAAATATCTTAACAATTTTTCGAAACTTATAAATTATAGGAGGCAATTCTTGATAGATTAATATTTCATCGTCATTAGCAATATCTTCTTCAACAACTACATTGTCATTATCTTCATTGTCAATATCACTCTCACTCTTTCTCTGTTGAAAGTTGGAAACCGAAGTTTCTATATCCACAATATTTGGATTTTTCTGTTCTTTATTTTTTCGGTATAATACATCTATTACTCCTTGGTATAATACGTTTATTACTCCTAATTGAATTCCATGTGCATAGCACAACTGCTGATTTTCACCAATCAACTTTCCAACTTTTTTCATAATTGTTGCTCCATCAGTCGTTATGGATACAGTATTTTCTTTCAGGGATAATCCCTGTTTCGCTAATTTAGATTTAAGCAATTAATTAAGCCATTCATTAGCTAATTAATTTCGCCCGTTAGGGAGACAAAAAGACAAAAATGTATACTATTTTGCTATGTTCGCGATCTCTGAACATACAGTGGAGACAATTTAAAAAATTTCTATAGACTGACGTATCTCACCTCTTCTTCCTTGTACATAATATGCCTCCCATGAAGAGTTAAATCGAGTTATATAAGTAGTGATATCTCTAAATTAAATCCTAATTAATTTCCCAATTTTTATCTTCATTTAACCCATATTAACTTCATTCTAAAATTCTCTAGTTCCTGATCCAATTCCAATCTTTTTTATTTAATTAATTCAACGCGAGCTGTATAAAATTGCCGAAATTGACAAATTTCCACACCCCGCGTGAAGGGATAAAAATCTGTCAGTCTAAACAAATTCTTTTAAAATATACCTATTTTTCCCCTTACCTAAATCTACACGTGTAAAGAAATCCCTATCAGAATCTCATAGCATAAATAAGAAAAATATTCTCATCCTCTTTTGCTCTTGTGTCTTTCTATAGATTGACGTATTTGGTCGCTTCTTACTTATACAGAAATTATGGCTCCCCAGATGGAATAAAAACTGTTTAAAATTCAAAGTGTCTTCTTGTTCGGCCATGAAACTGTTCAAAAATATATGCTTTACATTTTATATATATATAAATTTTATTTTTCAATGTTGAATTAAATACTTTTATGTAAAAAATAAAGTATTTAAGTCTATATTTGTTACCGTGAACGTTCTTTTCTTTATCAAATTAATGCTTCGCGGAGCTGCTTTTTAGCTGTAAATCATATTTACACTAAATATGATTTTTTGATGCTTGTTTCCTATAATTTACTCAAGAAACTAAAATAAAAAGTGTTAAAGCTAATCTTTACAAAATCGGACGTTTAAGGATTAAACCAAAACATACATTTATCTATTTTTGCAATATTTGCTCTCTTATATCAAAAAAAGTGTTAAAATCTAAACCAAAAACTGCTAAAATGATCTTATCATAACAAAGATAACATCGGATATTTTACTTCCGAAAGCTGCCATTTTATCTACTCAATCTCAGTCAACTGTTTCCTTTAGCTTCTTGTATAAGCTGTCATTTTTTTATTTTTTTATTTTATCTTTCCAAAATCGTTTGCAACAATGCTTCGTAAAAATCAACACTCGCCGTAAAATTTACTTTCAATCCCGCCTCTTCTAAAATAACAAGATGAATAGTCAGCGAAAGAGAAAGAGGGAGAGGAAAAAAAAGTTCGAAAAAGTTCATCGGAAAGTCAGGAAATATTTTTTTTCGGAAGCTGAAAAAGTGAATAAAAGGTTGCAACAATATCTTTTGTGAGCCAATCGGAGAAAAGTGGTACTTTTGCAAGTAGAGTTATTGGCGGAATACGATAAAAGAAAATAGAGATTAAAAAAAATAAATAAAAAAGATTCGGGGGGATGAGAATATTTTTTATTTTTTTCTTATAAATAGAGATAAAAAGCAAAGTACTTTTGAAAAAAATGTTCTGTGGCAGATTTAGATACTTTAAAGCCCTAAACGATGCAGATTATGAGGTCCCTTATTTTTATAAGATGGCCAGTTTAATTTCAAATTTAACGTGTTAATAATTTATTTTCGGCTAATATTTTCTTAATTTTGTGAATGTTTTTTTTTCTCTTATAACCTCAGACTGCATATTGTCTACGTTTAAACACAATATACTTGAAGAATATATCACTGGGTTATATTAGTAATAAAGGGTGTCCCAAAATTAAAGCAAGATTTGAATTTGCTACCATATGTGCAGTAAAGTAGTGGCACCCCCCTCCCCTCCTTTTTTTTAAAAACCATTTGACAATTGATAGTTTAGGATTAGTAAAAATGGAGCGTTACGTGATAGGAAAACCTTTTTTCATTGTTGAACGATATTTCATAAATAATGAATGTCTGATGGCCACAGTTCGAAAATTTGAAAATTGGCCCCCTAAATCGTCAGATTTAACAGCTTTGGATTTCTTTTTATCGGCTTATTGGAAATCAGAGGTGTATGCCAACAAGCCCAAAAGCACACGTGCATTGAAGGGGGAAATCCAAAGCTGCATCAACGAAATTCAGCCACATTTATGCAAAATGGTTTTTAAAAATTTCGAAAAAAGAGTGCGTATGTGCCTGCGAAACCTTATAGGTCATTTGCCCTATGTATTATTCCATATATAACCCTATTACTGTATAATTTATGATTCAATAAAAATATAACAACTTAAATAAATTGTGTGTTTTATTTAATACAAATCTTGCGTCAACATGTTACTACGGTGTAACTCTACGGTTACTTCTACGGTGTAACTCTCCATTTTTACTAACTCTAAATTATCAGCAGTCAAATGCTTTTTTTATAGGGTTGCCAACACTTTACTGCACGAATGGTGGGAAATTTAAATCTTGCGATAATTTTGGGACAGCCTTTATATATATTAAGAATAAATTACTGAAGGTTTCCTAAATGTTCTAATAATTAGATGAACTTAATGTACTATAAACTATGCAATTACATTTAACAATTGTTAATATTATCTAATATTTTATCACTCAAAGATTTAGTACTTTTACAAATGTACTTATTTGGCAATAGAAAAAAAATTAAATCGTTTTACTTGCAGTCGTCTCTCAGCCTAACAGTCTGTCTAATTACAAATCTACCACTGAAATTGTGAGTATTTAATGAATTATACCAGGATACTAAATAATAATTAAGAATACATAATTTTAATTATTTTTGTAATCATAATTTTTTTTTTTTTTAAAGATGTGAATTTTAAATCATCTGAAATTTCTGCGTTGTGATGTTCTTAAAAGGGAATATTAATTTGTTTGAATTATTTCATTTCTGAAAAAAAGGGTCTAAATAAAGTAACAGAATCTTTTATAATTATTAAAAAAATTTTCTCTGACACAAATTACTTGATAGATTATTTACTCGTATTATTTTTTGTAATATTAGTTGAGATTGTGTTAACTATCTCATTTTCTTATTATCGTTTTCTGGCATGATTTTTGCTTTAGCTAGCGTATTATTATTCTAATGCAAAAAAAGTGTCAAATATAAGGGATAAAGAAATAAAAGTGAATAGATACTAGTACATAATTCATTGGTTATATTATAACTCTGTCCAGTCGTTATACATATTAATTTAAGATAATTAAATACCGTAGAAATGAATAGATACTAATAATCGCGATAAATAATTAAATTTTATTTTAATTAATTCAGGATAAAGAATTTTTTCCCCAATCTATGGGTGAATGCCCTTCATCTCCGGCGATATAAAATACTGTTATGGAATTCCCGGTGTTCGTTTGGATAGTGGGAGTTATATGGTGTGGAGAACACTCAATCAGCAGGCGGCAGTAGAAAATGAAACAACGACGTTTATTGACGCGAAGACACACAGGACAACACAAAGACAACTATATACAGCACACAATTATCTTCAGCCGAGACGTGCAGACAACAGCACACAACAGACTCTAATGCAGGTCGTAGCGCAGAACTTAATTCAGCACTCACTTGACTCCGTCGCTGCTCCGATAATCCCTGGAAGGCCAGTTCTTTCTGTCGATTCCGACTACTCTGCGACTCCACTGGTCCACGACTCAATTCACCGTCGGTTCACAACTATGACGGCTCCGCTGGTCCACGGCCACTCTTCTCTGTCGCTTCCGACTACTCAATCCACCACTCGACTCACCACTACTCTGCTCAGCTCTGCCGCTTCCGACTTCTTCTCAACTCACCGCTCCCGGTTCACGACTGCCCGGCAGCTGCGGCTGCTTCCTTTTATAGGTCTCTGGAGGCGGGGCTAGACGCCTCTCAACCAATCAGGAACGTTCGAGGCGTATCTCCGTTCCTACTCGACGGATCGGGAAAATTCTCGATGTTTCGGGTATAATCTATTTTGGCGCCAATGTCGCCAAGTTTGTCGCCAAGCTCTGGGACCTCCTATAGAACCCACTATGCGGGGAAGCCGCATCACAGGTTCGTAACAATACATAAACCTAAATTCTCGAACTTTATACAATTTGGTTTTATTTGCTCTGTGCTTTTTAAAAAAAGATATCCTTTAATTCTAATACGTTTATAAGGTTGCGATGGATTGGTTGTAAAGTATGGAGGTGGGCTGCAAATTTCAAAACTGATTCTGAGATGCAACATCCGTCCGCTGTTGTGGCCATCAGTTTTGCAGAGTAAGTAGCGTCTGAAAAGTCGTTATTGTAAGCTGACAGCGGTCGGAATTGCGAGATCCATCCCCAAATTAATTCTTTATTACTTTAATATTATTGAACGTTAGAATAACTACGATAAATTAAAATGGCGTCTAATAAATCTCTGTATACAGATAAGTATGATCAAGTTTTATTTTATTTTCTCAGAACTGTACAGTAATTTTAGGATTTTATCATCATTTCACAGAAGAGTCAGGATCTGTAAAATTAAAATGAAACTTTTTTTTTCCAACTTGAGATTTTGACGAATCTCCACATTTTATACCTCCTTGATTTCGAAAAACATATTTTTGGAAAATCTCTGCCTGTCTGTAATAAAGATAACTGAAAAACACTTTGTGCTAGTCGGATGGAATTCAGTATACTGTCTGTATACCAAATTTATAGATTTCCTTCAAATTTTGAGCAAACTCCGTTCAGAAGAAATCTGTCTGTCCTGCTACTCAAATGCTAAACGAAAAGAGTTAGATAGACAAAATTAGGTACGCAAAATTAACATCTGTAACGTAGACATCCGTCAAATTTTGAGCCAAATCCAACAAAGAGTTGATTTCTATCAGTCCGTACTTTTAGAAACATGTAAATGCGATTATTCAAAAACGAAATTATTTAAATATGTCAAATTTGGTGTGGCATTTTGTGACTACAAGTGTAATTTTGGATCAAATTTTTGTTTCAATCGGTTGGGGGTAGGGATTGCAATACCGGTACTTTGAGCCATTTCTACAATTTTGTAATACCGGTATTCACAAGTTTAAATACCGGTTTTTTCGGTATTTACTAGAAATTTTTTAAATTGTCTCCACTATATGTTCAGAGATCGCGAACATAGCAAAATAGAATACATTTTTGTTTTTATGTCTCCCTAACGGGCGAAATTAATTAGCTAATGAATGGCTTAATTAATTGCTTAAATCTAAATTAGCGAAACAGGGATTATCCCTGAAAGAAAATATTGTATCCATAACGACTGATGGAGCAACAATTATGAAAAAAGTTGGAAAGTTGATTGGTGAAAATCAGCAGTTGTGCTATGCACATGGAATTCAATTAGGAGTAATAAACGTATTATACCAAGGAGTAATAAACGTATTATACCAAGGAGTAATAAACGTATTATACCAAGGAGTAATAAATGTATTATACCAAGGAGTAATAAATGTATTATACCAAGGAGTAATAAATGTATTATACCAAGGAGTAATAGATGTATTATACCAAGGAGTAATAGATGTATTATACCAAAAAAATAAAGAACAGAAAAATCCAAATATTGTGGATATAGAAACTTCGGATTCCAATTTTGAACAGAGAAAGAGTGAGAGTGATATTGGCAATGAAGATAATGACAATGTAATTGTTGAAGAAGATATTGCTAATGACGATGAAATATTAATCTATCAAGAATTGCCTCCTATAATTTATAAGTTTCGAAAAATTAAGATATTTAAACGTTCCCCTATAAAAAGGGATATATTACTAAAATATATACTAACTGAAAATAAAACAGAATATATGTTAATATTAGATTCTAAAACACGTTGGAACAGTTTACTCTTAATGATGGAACGATTTTTGAAACTGAGAAATCCAATCCAAAAAGCAATAATCGACTTAAACTTGTAAATTATTTTTTCAGATAGTGAATTCGACTTTAATATCCAGAACTATATCAGCTCTACTTCCAATAAAACTGACTATTGGGGCATTATGTCGGAGAAATTCTAATAACAGCTAATGTAACAGTAAATTTCATGTTGCAGTCACTGAAAGAACAGCACAAATCACTATCTAAAGAATTATATTTTACATTGAAAAATCGTACAGAAGAAAGGCATACGAAATAGAAAATGTCTTATGGTATTTACATAATTATAATGATTTTAAAAATGAAAATGAAAAAAAAGAAAAGAAAATAACCAATTCAAATCTAAGTTTAGAATAAATTTTCTTAAAATTTTTTACCCACAAACCTATCCACATTCAGAAGAATTCGGTTCAATTATCGAAGATTATGATGTCACTACTGTCGATAGAGAAAAGGAATTGTCTCTTGAACAAAAATTAGAATTAGCGATAAATAATAAAAAAAAAACAATTCAACGAACCAAAATACAATACAGAAATCAGCTATATCCAAAACCATCCAACGAGAAATCGATTTATTTGAAGGTGAGGGATTTAGAAGTAAATACTTGAAAAAAATATATCGCGCATTGCTAACAGTACCACCAGCTAGAGTAGATGCCTAAAGAACGTTTTCGACAGCTGGTCATTTTTGCACAAAATTACTTTTCAGGCTTAATGACAGTACAATGGATGCATTATTTTTTTTTTAAGATCACATTTCAAAAATTTCTAATAATACCACAGACTGAATAGGGATATTTGCACTTTTTTGTGATTTAAATAAATAAGATGTTTCTTTACTTTTTTGTGATTATATACTGTTGTAATTTATAAGTTACAAATTATTTTTTGTGATATTTACACTCTCTAACAAAACTGGCAAATAAAACAAAGAAACACCTGTTTTTTCTTTCTTTTTCTAAAATTTCTAATACCGGTATAAAAACCGGTATCCCGGTATTAAGAATTTAAAAATACCGATTACCGGTATTGAAATTTTGGTCCGGTATTGCAATCCCTAGTTGGGAGAAACTCGTCTAAAACACGAATTTGATTTTCCGATATTAACTGCATATCAGGGATTAATAGCCAAGTGCTTGCCAACAATGACACGATAGATTGTAAAAATGCTAAATTCACGACATAGGTTAATATTTTATAATTATTGTACTTTATGCAAGATGTTCTCGGGACACCCTTCTCACTGGTTTTCAGGATCGTTGGAAGCACTTCAAATAACTTCGAATTAATATATAATTAAATATTTTGTTTGTCTAAACAGAAGAATTTCTTATAACAGGAAAATCAAGCTCTCGTCCAGCAAGTTTACTATACCTGGCTATGCTGCGCCAAATATATGGCTGAAGATAAGAAACATACAGTAACTTTCTAGAACTTAACTGTATGCTCTTTATCTTCAGCCATATGTTTGGCGCAGCATAGCCAGATATGGTTCTTGTGTCACAAAACTCTAAATAACTAACTCACCTGAAACTTTGCATTATTCAAACCGTTAGTATTAGTATACTATATCACAGATGGCAAAATTCTTCATGTTACAGAAACAAAGAACTAGTAGAAAAAAAAATTTTTTTTTCAATTATAAGTGCAATTTTTTAAAATTTAATCACAACACAATACTTGAAATATTTTTCACTTTAACTGTATACATGTCAGTACGTAATAAGCTTTTCTTTTATTTCTTCAAAACTTGAAATCACACTTTTTAGGAAAAGAAAGAAATGCATTACAAATCTTTTAAAGAATAACAAATTTTTTTTCAAATCAAAGTTATTGTTATACCTGTTTACATTTTACAAACAAGACCATTTCTTTCCACCCTCGTTTAAAAGATCAAATATTTCAACCCAACTAAGCCTTGTGGTTGAGGAACACACATTAAAGTTGACGTAAAACCAGCTGCAATCCAACTCCTTTATTTCCACAAGCAGCGGGATTCTAATGAACTCGAAACTATTTATCTTTGACGCTGACTGTCCAGCTGATTGTTTTTGCTCAGTTAAAATATCAGTAGCGGGGGAAAAGGTCGTTTCAGTCTCCTGCTGTGTTTGCCGAGGCCCTAGTTCGTGAGATAGTCAACATTCACAGCTTGCATATGGGTGACCGGAGCTATGTAGCAAATTCCTATAGTTCTCTGGGAATGATATATGAATCTCTAGCTTCCTTTGATTCATTAATCATAGAGGTGGATACGTTTGAATATCTGAAATAATTAATTTTTATGCAAGATTTGGAGTTGCGATAGTGAAAGGAGATACTTTTCGAATGCAAATGTCTGCGAAATATTCACTAGCGTTGAATTAATGAAATGGATTTGGAATATTGGTTTACTAAATCACAGAAAGAAATTGCATTGATCACAATAACGAGCCTATCATCACGCTGACTCACGTCAAAAGATTTGGATATTTAATATGCAGAGAGTCAAGCTCTTGTTTTTAATCTTTTCGCATAAGTTGCATGATACTAGTAATTGAGGTTCGGTATCGATGACAAAGCAGGAACGACAAATCTACATCCAGGATTGGTGGTTATTGTTCCACATATTATCTTTGGTGTTAATGAAAAGTTGTCAGATGGGGAATTTAATAATTTAGGGAGGTACCACGTTTTATCTTCTTTCTTCACTTATGATATATTGAAATAGTGTTCTAGTTTATCTCAATTATTTCATTCACATTTTATCTTTATATAGCTGTTGGTAATGTATCGGATGCTGGTTCTCGGGACAGTGAATTAGTGCTTGAACTAGAACTTGAATGCAATCTATATGATTTTTTCATGTTGATGAGATCAATTTGAATATCTGTAATATGGAGATAAGACTTCTTTTTTATTTTCACATTTACATAATATTGTAATGTCTTGATCTAGACTGATCAAATAACGAAGCAGAATTTCCAGATAATTCTTTATTTTACATCTCTATATATACAAAAGAACAACTTGTTCTAATCTTGGTTAAATAAATAGTTATCTACACCTGTAGTAAGAGATACAACAGTCGAAGGTTTTTCTTGAAACTCAGTTGGCTCTCGGACTCCGGACTCGTGGGCGTAATCCAACAGTCTCCTGCAATTCGTTTCTTCTCCTCTCCTAAAAAAAATCTCCGCACTTTATTTCGGCGACAATCTCCACCTCTTAATTTAGATTGGTCACTTGAGCTCTCTTTCGGCCAATCGGGGTTCAGCAATATGCTCTCTCAGCGGCGTCAGTCGGTCGTGGGAAGGTCCTTTTAGTGAAGCACCTTTTATAATGAGAAACATTTAGCATCCGGATGTTTGGACACCTCTTTCTCTTTGAAGGTACTATCAATATCTTTGACGAGGAATCCCTACATGTGGTCTTTCACTGTAGTCGCTAATGAACAGATGCGAGACCACTCAGGTGAAAAGATCCACTATCTGGCTATCTCGAGGAGTTTAGTAATTAAAACGACGACACAGCTGGCTGTAAATGTCTTATCGGTACTGGGAAACGGGGAATGTTACAGTATAGAGAAAGTATAGTAATCGTCAAACAAATCGAACTCGAGATTTTAATAAATCTGTGCATTTATAACATCCCGGAATTTAAAAAACATTTTTTGAAAAATGTCCGTCAACAACGTCCGTTTGTGTGCAACAGAGATAACTCAAAAGCGCTTAGAGCTAGACGGTTGAAATTTGATGTACGGTCTTCTCACCAAACTTGCAGGTTTCGATCAAATATTGAGTACAGTCTATTCAGAGGAAGTTCATCTGTTCGAATATAATTTAATACGATAACTACAAAAAGAAAAGAGTTGAATAGATAAAATTCTATACACAGGATTAACATCTATAATCCACCACCTTTCCATCCTTTGGACCTTTCAAATTTTGAGCTAAATCCAATTAGTGATTGACCATCTATCTGTCTGTACTTACAGAAACAAGTAAACTTGATCACTCAAAGACGCAATAGCTTAAATATATCAAATTTGGTATGGGATTTTGTGACTACAAGTGCAGTTTTGTGTCAAATTTTCATTTCAGTCGGTTGAGAATAATATCTAACTCACAAATTCGATTTTCGGATACTATTAACAGCATGCCAGGGATTAATCGCCAGATATCTCGCCAAGTATGACACGATAGATTCAATAATAATAATTTAAAAAAAATAAGGCCAAATTTAATATTTCATAAATATTGCACTCCAGTGTTATGCAAATGTTCATCTGCATGATAAGTTTATTAAAGAGTATGCGAGAAAGTTTGGGGGATACCACCCTCAATAAATGCTCAATAAAACACATTAAATATGTATTTTATCTTTATGCTACCATTATTATTATTGGAATGAATACATTTGGATATTTAACAGCCAAATGCTGTTATCTTCTATGATCCTTGCACTTTGAGGAAATATTTTTTTCTTTATTCTATTCAAGACTTAAGACAAAAGAATTTCAGAGCTCATTTGTCACTGAAAAAAACAGCAATCAGCATTGCAAACACGTCCTACATGATGTAGGACAGCCATCGGCAAAACACCTTACTATACACTAAAGTAGCATCTCGTACGATTACGATTATACTTATTGACCAATCGATAGCCAATGTCTTTATCTTTGCCACAGGACTGTCTGGAGCAATAAATCGGATGTCTTCCCAACCCATGGAAACACAACAGGTGGGGTGTGGTTGCCGATACCTTATCATTAGCCAAATCTTTCCCAACTTCCTCTAACATTCGAAAGAGGTCGTTCGATTCAAGGGTGCCATTCTCTTGGGCAAATTAAAAGCAAAAGGGTTGGCTTTCAACAATTACCGGCACTTTCAAGCACATTCACCTTCCTAAAGAGGAGGTGCAAGATGATGTGAGATAAGGTTCGGAAATGTGTTAGGTGCTTCAGGGGGGTAGGCTAGGTCCAGCTGTTTGTATCACTTTGATCGTTTAAGAACAATTGCGTTTCTTCAGCCGCATTCATTGATTTTGATGTTTGTTTTTGTTCCTCGTGATCGCTTTGTGGTGAGTGCTGAAGGAATAGCAAAAAGGTAAATAAGGCCATAAAGAGTAAGTTTTTTTAGTCAAACCTTTTGTCTTAAAGGAGTGTTGTATTGCATATTCAAATTATCTTCCTAGATTTTATTTTTTGGAATGTATCGGTAAATAAATAATGGTTTGTTCTAATTCTATTCCAGTTTATTTTTATTTCCCTGATTTATATATAAAAAAGTATTGTTCGTTGTGCTAATTGTAAATGGCATTTTTAAAACTTTCCGAATAAGTTTTAAAACAAGAATATGCTAACTCAGATTGCTATGTTAGAATTTATAATTTCCTGTAATTAGTTCACTTGAGTTAAATATACACTCTTTTAATACTTTTTTCTACTCCATATACAGTAGACTCCCGATTATCCGCGCCTACCACACCAAGTTTTTTTTTTTTTTTTCCAAGCAAAGAGAAAATGCTTCCAAATCAAGAAGCCAACACAAATGACTGATTTCTTTAAAAAGGTGTAGTTTTACAGTGATGCTTTTGTAATTACATAATACATTACAGTATTAAAACAGTACATACGTATTAATTTTTCTGTGTATCCTTGACGCCTCTCGTAAGTTCAAAGCACTTTTCTATTTTCATTAACAAAATGCATTTTAGATTAGTTTTGAGTGATATACTAAAATATTAAGCTTTAGTTAAACATTTCCTGCTGTTTATTTTACTTTTTATTGTACATAAAACGATTTTTCAAAGTTGGAATGACTGTTTTCTCTTTTGCTATACCCGTTTTTAGCTTTTTTCGGATTATCTGTGCTTTTTGTTATCCGCGGCGACCGCGCCACCCAATTCCGCGGATAATCGGGAGTGTACTGTATAGCACATATCTCCAAAGTAGAAACTCGACTAATCCAAAGCAAACATGCGAGTAGATTACAAATATTCAGGCGAAAACCGGCATGGACAGGACAAATCGTATGGGCACAACGGAGATTTTCATACTCCTCATATCTTATAACTTCAAATAATATAAATAAAATATAATGCAAAATTTACATAAAATAATTGCAGATTTATGGAAATATACGAAGTATAAACGTTCTTTATGCTGATTGTGAATGAATTCAAGCTATATTTTTATTTACAAATTCAAACACAGTCAGATATCACTCATCGATTGCTATATTGTATATTATTGTTCTGTGCAATTATTTCACATGAGTTAATGAGATTTGATACAATATTTATATGAAAATATATAAAGCCATTATTTATTAAATATTACTTCTAAAAAAACGTAATTATTTGTGCACAAAATATTTAAATATCAGCAGTGAATACATCTTTTTCCACCGTTATCATCTAGGTATTATAATTACTTGAATAGCTTTTTTATGTATAATTTTTGAAGGACTTTTTAGTAAATCAGTAAGTTTGAAAATATTAGGTACTATTCATGTGGGATATGATTTAAGCTCCACACGATGGCAATACATAATGACGTCATGTCATTTATATCTTCTCACCTGATCGGCAACTAGAGGAAAGAACAGAATTAGAAAGCGTTGACGTTGTTTGCAATGTAATGCCTGGTTTTTAAATTGGTGTAAAAGGCAGTCAGCTTTCTTTGTTTTGTTTTTTTTTTCGGTTTCTTTAATTGTTTTCTTGTTCTAAATATTGTGTACATCTTTTAATTTTTAATTAAAGCTATTTTAAATACTATATAATTCGTTTTTAATCGGCTTTGAGTATCGCACTCAAACTCACATTCATTTCAAGAACTAGAAGCTATCACTTTTGGTCGATTTTAATTCACAGAAGGATAATACGCAATGATTAGGATGGGTGCATTGCTGGTGTTCTTTGATCAGTCTTGACCTTTATTCCTTTAAATACATTTTTCAGCCCCCTTTTTTTTCCTTCGTCATTTTATTCATTTATTCATATTACTGACTATTCAATTTTGCAGGTTATCCAACATTTGATACGCCATTTAATTCCACTAATGATAGAATTATCCTGTCACTAAATAAAACAAAAATAACTTCTCCGATTTTCATCTTATCCTTACTGAGTGAAATCAGTACTTATCTCTTCTAATGCCTATCCAGTGCGACACCAAGGTAGATTGTTCCATGTTATCTCTTTCCAGAACAATTTTTGGTGGTGGAGGAAGTTTCTTTTCCAGACATATAAACGGCTTAACATTTGCTAATGTTAATCTAGATTTTCTACTGAATAAGCCATTTTTCAATTAGTTTAAGACGCTTAGTAAGTTTTTCTGAAGAAGAATTCGAGATTATGGTAGCGCTATATCGTCAACAAATAAACTTTTCTTGGATTTAGGGATGGTTTTGATATAGATATTAAAGCATTTGGGACAAAATTTGGAACCCTGAACTACACCAGCATGGATATTTCTTGATTTCGAGACGGAGTTCTTAACCTGTAGGATAATCATATCACTGACTCCTCGACCCGCCCGAAGGCACACGAACAAAATGACTGGATGACCGAACCGCCGCAACAGTGGCGGGAACTGCGGTTGAGTCCTAAGGGCCATCACCGGCCACGATACAATCCTTCCTTAAGAAAGGACGTCCCGTCATCGATGGGAGGAGCCAGATGCCCACCTTTTTGTGTACCCTCCAGGGTGGCGAGAACCAACCACCGTACTGGAAGCTTCTCATCCTCATTTCGAGGTGCCCCCCGGGTGATAAGTGTAGAATAAATTTTCTGTTAGATAGGTATGATGAGAGTAGCTTAATCAGACGATTAAGGAATTTTCTTGTGAATCATTTTATATTTGAATCCATCTATCCAAAGATGGTCAAATGTGTTGGCAATATCCAGTAAAATTACTCCGGTACCTTGGTGGTAGCCAAAGCCTTGTCTGAAAGTCTGTCATCCTAAGTAGTTGTCCGATAATACATATTTTTTCGAAATCCAAATTGATAGAATTGACAGTGATAAGTTAAACGTAATCACAACTAGCAAAATTCCCTTTATTTATTCAAACTATTTACTGAAAACATTTGAATCGCCATGCAACATCTAATATGAGGAAGAAGAACATTTGAGAATGTAATGTTATGTTAAGAGTTGTATATAATATTACATCAGTATGAATTCAGTATGCATTGATAAATATACTTTTAGGTTTGATATTGCTACATGAATTGGCGATTTATTATTAGACGTTTGCTTTGCCTTTTGATTTGTACTGAGTCTTCTATTTTTGCATAGTTTTTAAGCATTTTGCATAGTTTTTGCATACTTATGTAAAGTTTTGTTTGTATTTATTTTTATAATTCTATGTGTTTATGTATTCGAGTAAATGCCTTATTCCCTTTGTTAGGCTGTGCAAGCGAGGACAAATAAATATCAATTGGTGCCCAATGATAATTCAGGTACGCTGATTGATAGTCAATGATAGTTAAGGACATGTAAGCTTGTACTCAGTAATAATTCAGGATATGTAAGCTGCTGCTCAGTAATAATTCAGGATATGTAAGCTGGTACTCAATGATAATTCAGGACATGTCAGCGGATACTCAATGATAATTCAGGACATGTCAGCGGATACTCAATGATAATTCAGGACATGTCAGCTGGTACTCAATGATAATTCAGGACATGTCAGCGGACACTTAATGATAATTCAGGACATGTCAGCTGGTACATAGTAATAATTCTCAGGATATATTAGTTATTGGTATTAATTTAAGAGAGCTAAGCTGGTACTCAGTAATAATTTATGTTAGCTGGCAGCCAATGATAAGACGGAATATGTTAACTAATTAGCAGTTAATGGAAATTAGTACAGACGATATCATCACGATGAATGACACAGTCAGTATTTTAAAGCTTTAAAAAGACACAAAAGACCAAATAAAAACACATCTTTTGCTTTTAAACGTAGTTATAAAACACATATATGGTGTCTCAAATTCTGCTAAAAAACATCAATTATTTAAAATTCATTGTAAAATTTATTCATAATTTAATCTATGAATGAAAGTTTCCCGATATCGTGAACTTCAATATTCTCAGAAAATAAATATTATCATTTATCGATTAATCTTTAATACGTCATGCTTGTTAAATAGAATTAAGTAAAAAAATAATTTTCATCTATGCACCAACTCTTTTTCTTTCTTTCGTTTTGAAGTAGAAAGCGTGTTGTTACCAACCCTAACTGTATTTATGCATTGATCCAGACGAATTTAAAAAGGCGGAACCATCTAATTATAGAGCTGTATTGCTTTTCTTTTAAGGAAAGCATTTTGTTTTTCTTTCTCTTCTTGCTAATGAATACTTTCCGAGCTGTAACTACGCCTACAAAATACACGCACGTATTTCGAATGGGTCTGAGAGTCGAAGGAAATGATTTCATCGTTGGTGATCGTCACATGGATAATAGCATATTGCTGAGGTCTTATTTTATAAGCTACAATTGGAAACGCTTCTATGAATTCATCCAGAAGGAAAGGTGGAACATCGTTGGGATTTGTCCTCCAGCCATTGCAGTAGATATTAACCATTCAAAGTTTAAATAATTCCACTATTTTTTACTTTGATTATATGATATCTATCAATAGAGTCATTACATAATAAGATCATATAACACTAAATACAAATTTAAAATTTAGAGGTTAAGAAACACTTCTATCCTAAAAGACTTAAACACTTATGCTGTTATAATATATATATATTTGTTCATATTTTATGCGCTGCCCATTCATCTGATGGCAAAATTTGGTCAACTTATTGTTTGGACTTGCGCGAAGGTTATAGGCATAGTACAATTATGATATCTAACATATAAAAATGAATTTTTGTTTGGTCGATGGCGCATAAAATACAAACATTCATCCTATTGCGATAAAACTTTACCAACCTATTGTTTTGAATCTAGAAAATCTATGTTTTTCTCATGACCAGTTGTATGTTGGATGCTCACGAGCCTTGACAGCCAAGAAATTGATTTGTTTTTGCTGAAAACGGTGAAAAAAAATATTGTCTACTCTAAAGCACTTGAATAATAAAGTAAAAAAAATGGAATAAATGTTATTTATACTACTCTTTTATATATCATTCAATTTCAATGAATGTATTCATTGTCGACAAGAAAATAAATATCATTCTCTATATTATTTCTAATTAAACAAAATAGCTATTTCAAATTGCAAGCGATATTTAAAAAATTGTTTCTTCTGCGGCAGCAACGCCTCAGATACCAGCTAATAGAAAATAAGATAGAGAACCGAAAATAATAAAAATGGTTCTAAAGGAGGCAAGCAATATAGCCCCCATCATATGCCATATAAAACTATAGATTTTGAAAAAAATAAAATTTATAAAAAATTAAGTTATGAAAAAGAAAATAAATGAGACAAAGATAAATAAATTAATAAAGTAAAAATAAATAAATAAAATTTTAAAAAATAAAAAAAGGGGGAAGAGAAAGAATAATTGCTCATAAACTAGTATGTATGGTAATGAAAATTCAGTTCTAAATTTGGCGGAATGCTTCTTTGATCGATGCTTTCGCACATATATTAGCAATCCCTGAATTTCGTTTATTAGTTGTTTTTGTTACAATAACCTCACAGCAAGACATTTTTCATTTTTATATCGTTTCTGATGTGTTCCAGCAAGCATATACATATTCCAAGAAACGAATATGCAGTGTTTTATGCCATCATTGATATTTTCACCACATCGGCAGTTTCTGGCATTAAGGTTGAAAGTACTATAATATATAAGGTACTATAATAATTCTACTAAACGTTTGTATGTTTTATTCTTTCCTTATTTTGAAGTAAAAATATTTCAATCATCAGCCATTTTGAAGTATCGTAATGATTTTAAACCTTCCCCAAGTATTCTTAAAAAATTATTTTTAGAAATATTCCTTTTGCAACAGAAATAAAGGTTTCTATCAAATTTTGAACGAAATTTATACAAAGGACCGTTTATTTATACCATTTTTGTTCATGTGAACAAATAACGCATACTCAGATAGGTGTATAAATGCTGGTACAAGACTTCATCTCAAATGAAGATCTGTACAAAATTTTGGTTTAAATTTGTCTCTGGGTAAAATGTTTTTAACTCACCTATCTATTTGTTCGCGTAACTTAAAAAATACAGTTTGTAAATAATTTAAAATACAACGACCTTTACGGTTGAAAATTTTTAAAGAACAAGTATTGTATTTTTTTAATATTGAATTGAACTATTTCTATGGGAATCCTGTATATCAGTTCAATTAGATGCAAATATGAGCACAAAAACTCAATACTCAATTTTGACAAATATCTTATTTATATGGTATTATTATTTATATGGTTGATATGTATCAAATTTTAGATTATTTGAAATCTGGTAATTAATATATTAAAATATATTATTGAAAATCGCATGTATATATGAACTTCTAATCTAAATAAAATCTAGTTTCTACAAAAAAAATTTTAGATCTATGCCTAATGTTGGATTATATCAGCCAAATTGTTCTTTGTCTCTTCATGTATAGAAAGAAAAAAAAAATAAACAAAAAAATTAAATGAAATCTACGATTGCAAATTTCCAATTATCATGTGAGAACATTATTATTTTTAAGTCATTATTTGTCTTAATTAATTTAATTCTTTAACCAGTTTGAAACAATCGCAAGTGTTCGGTAAATATCATAATCTACATATGTTAATAGACATTTAGCAGACGATTCCTTTTCAGACATTTTATAACTGCTACTATTTTTATTTTGTTAAAATATGATTAAAAAGTTAAAGCAAAAGATTTTTTCTTTGATAAATATATTTTTTTAATATTATTTCATTTATTTTTTGTATATTAATTGATGATCAATTGTAAACCTTCTGGAATCTGGCAATATTTATAAGATATGCTGTTAAGTTGGAAGAATAAACAAGCCGATGGAATTCTAAAATGCTTGGAGTATTATTTTAGTTTTAAGAGTTTAAGATGCTCTGCAAGCTATAGTTTCAAGCTTAAGAGAACGGGTAGTTTTCTAGAAAGCATGCAAAATCGAGACTTCTCTCTCTCTCATATAATATATAATGATAATTTTTTTTAAACTTTCATTTTCAAT
Organism: Argiope bruennichi; assembly: GCF_947563725.1. NCBI lineage: Eukaryota > Metazoa > Arthropoda > Arachnida > Araneae > Araneidae > Argiope > Argiope bruennichi. Next base: position 77,070,855 of record NC_079160.1, read on the forward strand.
TTTTCTAGCTAGCAAACAAAGTTTTGGAGCTCTACCGACTATGAGATGAAATAACAGCTATGATGTCATAGTTGTACGACAATCCTTTAAAATCTGTCAAAGAAGCATACCGTATAATAAAGCAATGCTGGTAAAAGCAGGTCAAGGTTTTAAAAACGCATCTGCTTTCAAAGAAGCATACATGATAATAATACAATACTGATAAAAGCAGGTAAAAAAAATATATGCGATTAAAAGATGATGATGAAAATTGCCATTTATGCTTTATTTATTGCCTATGCGATTTCGAGCTTCAAAACCCCCTAACCAAAATAATATAATGTTCTCACATGATAATATACAATAAGCACGTTAAATGAAATTGGTAAGTAATACATAAATATTACAAAGTAATACATAAATATTAAATTTTACACCTTATCAGTCAGTGAGAATAAATTTGAAATGGATAATCGATTTTTTTTTCAATTTAAAATTTTGCACTGTAATAATAAACGAAAAAGGTCTAAAATGATTATTCAATTCTTTTTATTCTTAAATTTTGTATAATGTTAATCCGTGGGAATAAGTCTAAAACAGATATTCAGTTCTTTTTACAGTAGTAGAAAATTAAATACCTATTGGATTAGTGTTTAACTTCGATAATAGAAGAAAAGATCATAAAGATCATAAGAAAAGAAAGTCGATGATAGCTAATTCTCGCTGATTAATGACGGAAATTCGATGATACTTGATAATTATAGATTAAAATCTTTTTTTTTTATAATGCTTCAAAAATCTTGATTAAATTACATCCTGCTAAAGAAAGGTTAGTTTTAAAATCTTAATTTCATCAATTTTTATAATCAATCCTAAGAAGAAAGCAATTATACCATTAATCAATTAAAAATGCTCATGAAATTGCAATTCAGTATTCACAACCATGCCCTCTTCATGTTCAAGATCATAATTTCTACATGATTCGCTGAAGCATATTGAGAAAATTTCCACATAACACATATCTTCTTTAAAAACTGATCTACCATTAATACGTCAGCAGCGAAATAGAGACATCATAAAACCGATCATTAAACATCGCTTTATCTTAGCTCTGCTCTGCAATCTGCCATAAAACTTCTGCAGAAATATGTAATATGAAACAAATGGCTTGGTGTCAGACGATACACGTACCTTTAGGACAAAGCAAGTCAATTAATTAGTCTGCATCGTTTTGTTCCACAGAAACTTGATCCAAAGTTTTTCCTAAGGATGAAATCAACTAGTGCTCAAAAAAGAGTCATAATGCAGAAATCTATTGTGAGGCGATAATATTAATTTTCTAGTTCCTTTTTTGTACCCATAATGAATTGTCCTTTAATCAATGGTTTTTGACATATTTAATATGTAAATTCGTGTTGTTCGCTGTAGATGTCTACGGTGAATATTATACTTAAGACTAATAGCAGTTTTTAAAATCTTATTAAGATTTCATAAACGTACCACAAAAATGAATCATTCATCGGATGATTGTCCGGAAGACATGCATCGGAGCATACGAGTGGGCGATTTTCGCACTTGTCTTAATTAATGGACTTCGATCATGATAGATTTTTTAAAGATGATAGTTATTTTTGATATATGATTTGTTTATACTTTATTGAACATTATACAGAATATTTTAAACATATAGTGAGTAATAATGCATTCTCATGCCAAGAAAAAAGACCTATATGAACCGTTTCCATTCTGACAAAAGATTGGGCTTAACTTTCCGTATCACATGCTCTCCGTTCCAGCAAATTTCTGGCTATAGCAATTAATGAATTTCGATCATGATAGAATTTTAAAATGATTAAATATTTTTGATTTATGATTTGTTTATGTTTTATCGAACTTTATGTTAAACATTCTAAAGAGACCATGAGTAGCATTTTTTTTTCTCTCTAAAAGCAAGAATCTCGCCAACGGGGGTTCCTCTTTAAAATATCTAAGATGGAATTTTCCTCTTGGCGATTTTTTGTTGAATTTCGTATTAAAATTGATGGATTTTCTGTCACGATAGATTTTTAAAGTGACTGAATATTCTTGATATATGAGTACTTTTATTAAAGATGGCATTAAATCTGCCAAAATTACCACGGGCGGTAATTTATTTTCATGTCCAGGAGAAAGATTCAGCCCACCGATTTTCTAACATTTTGCATTTGGAATCAAGTTGTTCTCATTGATCTTATTCAAAACTAAGCTTACAGTTAGGAATGTTAAATGTTACCGACTTCCAGCAAGTTTAGGATATTTAAATTATTAATATAAAAATAATGATGTAATTTAAATATTACTATGATAAAAGAGGATAAATTTTCAAATATAAAAATTGTACCTTGGCTGGATATCTAGTTTGCAATTACAATTTTTATATATCTATCTTTCTGAATATATAGTTTGCTATTATCTAATATATAAAATTCTCGTGTCACAGTTTTCGTTGCCATACTCCTCCGAAACGGCTTGACCGATTTTGATGAAATTTTTTGTGCTTATCCGGTATCTATGAGAATCGGCCAACATCTATTTTTCATCCCCCTAAATGTTAGGGGTAGTCAATTATTAATTAAAAACTAACTTTCCCGCCAAAAAAATCTTCCATTTTCCCCACCGCCAACTTTTCCGCCAAAAAAATCTTCAATTTTCCCCAACGCCAAATGATTTAGGCTTTAGTTCTTTTTTTCTCCCAACAGTAATGAGGCTAGGGTTAAGATTTTTCGGCGGATTATTTCAAACGATTCTGTTTATTTTCTTAATGTTTTATGCATTTAAAATTAAACATTGTTAATTAATCCATGTTTCAGATTCATTCTGAAGTACTTTTGAATTAAAATAGCACAGAATAAAGGAAATTAAAAATGTCTAATCTTCATAGCGTTACCCCAACTGGCGTAGAAAAATTCACGCATTTGCGTTACGTAAAAGGCGAAGAAAATTCACGCATGCGCACTGTGTTCTGATCGTTGGCATGGCAACCATTATCAACGGACGATTTAAATTACTTTTAGGTTAGTTGTATGCTTTTGTAAGTAAATTGTATTTATGTTATATATTTTTTGTATATTCTTATAGTTTTAAGTACATCGTTTTTTAAGTAGTTTTTTTTAACCTGTTTACAATGATTTAAATTATTTTTAGGTTAGTTGCATGCTTTTGTAATTAAATTGTATTTATGTTAGTTATATATATATATTTTTTATATATGCTTATAGTTTTAAGTACGTCGTTTTTTAAGTAGTTTTTTTTAACCTGTTTTCAATGATTTAAATTATTTTTAGGTTAGTTGCATGCTTTTGTAATTAAATTGTATTTATGTTAGTTATATATATTTTTTATATATGCTTATAGTTTTAAGTACATCGTTTTTTAAGTAGTTTTTTTAAACCTGTTTTCGACAGATTATTTTAAACGATTCATTTTATTTTCTGAGTGTTTGATGCATTTAAAATGAAACATTGTTAATGAATCGATCCATTCATGATGAATCTGAGAAAATTTTGTTGACAAATGCTTGAGATATTACATAAATTAAGAAAGATATTCTTTAGTGCCCATAAAGTTTAAACGCTCAGTGACTCTATTATCAGTAATCATATTATTAAAAAAATGCTTTGTTTCAGTAAAAAATATTGTTATATTAATTGCAGATTAATCCTTTACACTTTAATTTAAAGCATAAATTCTACGAGGGGTAACAGAAAATTAGAGAGATACATATCACGTTATGACTGAAGGCCTTTATAATATTATGAGTGAATTATATGACTATCAAAATTTGAAGTTTTAAAATATTTTGCTGAAGAATCTATTAAAGTTGGAATTGCATAAAATATTTAATTATTAAAATTTTAACGAACACTAAGATTGGCGAACCAGCTGGTCGCCAAAGGCGGCTAGTAATATATATAAATGTTCCATGGTAGCAAGCTTTCATTACTCTCTATAATAGTACAACATAGTAGTGAACCTTCCTTGAACTAAAAATATAAATATAAACCTTTTTTTTTTTATCTTTAAATATTTTTAATGCGTCACATTTTAAAAACGTATTCAAAAGTATAAAATAATTTTGTATCATTTGTTTGTAATTCAAGTTTTTAATCTGTTGCAAAATTTGTGCCGAACAGACAAATAAACAGATAAAAAAACAAGTTAATATTGCATTGTCTTTTGTTTGGGATTATATTTAAAGTTTCAAGTCTCTAGCTCATCGGGAAGTTAGTTTAAAATTGATCACATAATTTGTACCGAGCAGCAAAGCGAGTTGGCGAAAATGTATTAAAGTGTTAAAATACGCGCAGTAGTTAGTATTGACTTTTGTTGCGTCCCACGGAAGGGCACCTCGTAATTGAGGATGAGGAGCTTCTGGCACGGGGGTTGGTTCTCGCCACTCTTGTGAAAAGGTGGGAGTCTGCTCCTTCCATCGATAACGGGGTGCACTTCCTTAGGGAAGGGTTGTGCAGTGACCAGTGATGGTCCTTAGGATTCAACCACCGTTCACTCCAGTGTTACTGTTGCGGCAGTCCGGTCATTCAAGCTTTCGCATGCGCCTTCCAGCCGGTTGGAGTAGTTAGTTTGTGATTAACTTTTGTTCCACTTATTCAAATATAAGAAAAATGCAATAGACTTCTTTTTAGTTTTCACTAAATTCGCAATCAATTTTTTTGAATTAATAATTAATTTTTAATTTCATCTTCTGAAAAAAAAAATCTTTTTTAAATTTTTATTTTGCGATTGGATGAAAAGCAACTGTGTTTTTCGTTATTTATGACAAAGAATTATCTTGCAGAACTTTAACGAAGTTTCGAAATTCCTAGTTCAATAATGATTACGCTTGTTTGAAAAGCTGTTAAATACATTCAATAAAATTGTGGCCCTTTTTCGAACAATCTAGTGACAATAAGCTAAAAAGCGTGAAACATAAATCCCAGTGTTACCAACAACCTGTCTGAAAAATCCACTATTTCCTGCAGAATAACTCATTCAATTAAAGAAGTCTTTATAAAAAGGAACCTTTTCCATTCTTCCACAGGAGATAAAAATCAATTTATGACCCTTTCCTTCCGGCAAGAATTGGTAATTTCGAAGCTACTTTAAGAAATCCATTTGCAGGTGCCAAATTTTCGCGCTTGCAAGATACCAACCGGATTCTTCTGGATGTATTGCTCAAAAAGGAAAGGATAGGGCTGCCAGGTTTAGAGAATGAAATAACACCTAACGTTTCCAAAAAGTAACATTTTAAAACCTTAAGTTAATAACGAATAACGTAAGTGACGAAATAATAGTTTAAATTTCTAAAAACTGTTTTTTTTTTTTTGTTGTTGTTGTTTTTAGTACATACTCATAAAATTTTATTCTAATTCCTTTTAATCTTTTCCTCCAATTAGAAATTTTAAAAAAAAACCTGAATAATGTCAATAAAAATAAAACAAAACATAAATATATAAATAGATAATTTAGGACAATTTTAAAGTGAAAATTTATATAAAAATAATTTGTTTAACTATTTCTACTAATAATTATAAATATAAAATTTCTCAAAACTAAGGTTAAAAAAAAGGACACATTTTGATTGTTTAATGTAAAGCGTTTTGAATTTATTTATTTAATTTTCTTGACATTTTTTAGAAATAAAAATTGTGGTACAAATTTTAAAAATAAATAAAATGTAGAAACTAATGAAACAAAAATATAAAATAATTAAAAATGAATGAAAGAAAATACAATTTAAAACAGATATTTAGCAAAATTTTAAAGTGTTAATCAAAAAATGTTCAAAGTACTTTCTTTCTTTATTTTTACTATTAAATCTTAGAGAATGTGAAAAAAAAATGTATGGAGAATTTTAAACCCTCAAGTGAAACCACGGCATCAAATTATGAAGCCCTAGTTCAATACAAACAGTTACTTTCATCAAGCCTTATTGGGTCGTTTTCTGTGTTGAATATCAGTAACAAAAAAAGAAAATTTTAAATACATGTTTTTATCAAAACACTAAAATGTAAGAAATGATTATTCATAAAAATTAGGAGGTCAAAGAAAATTCGTAAAAGTACATGGTCATGATATAATAATTATAAACGGATCGAAATTTCAGTTGTATTTATAATATATATTAAATCCTAATCAATGCTTCTTTTTTTTCCTCCTGCTTGTTAATAAACTAATGAGTTTTGTAATGAAATAAAAAGGACGTACCTTTTATTTTTATTGATTTCCAATATTTAGTTTTTAATATATTTCATAATTCATTCTGATAATAAAATTTTACAATAATTTTTTTTCAAATTCACTATTTAATGATGTTTTTTTATATATGTAGTCAAAATTAAAATCAAATTAACAATTAAGTGATATTATCCAAGCCCTGAAATTATTAAAATATCGTACTGTAATTTGGAAAAGGGAACTATACAGTACGGTTAAAAGTGTATAATTCTTAAGAAGAAGTGATAAGTAAGGAAATAGGTTAGTAAGAAATGATAAGAAAATTGGTTTGTAAGAAATGGTAAGAAAATTGGTTGGTAAGAAATGACAAGAAAATTGGTTGGTAAGAAAGGATAAGAAAATTGGTTGGTAAGAAATGATAAGAAAATTGGTTGGTAAGAAATGATAAGAAAATTGGTTGGTAAGAAATGATAAGAATTTGGTTGGTAAGAAAGGATAAGAATTTGGTTGGTAAGAAATGATAAGAAAATTGGTTGGTAAGAAAGGATAAGAAAATTGGTTGGTAAGAAAGGATAAGAAATTGGTTGGTAAGAAAGGATAAGAAAGTTGGTTGGTAAGAAAGGATAAGAAAATTGGTTGGTAAGAAAGGATAAGAAAATTGGTTGGTGAGAAACGATAAGAAAATTGGTTGGTGAGAAACGATAAGAAAATTGGTTGGTGAGAAACGATAAGAAAATTGGTTGGTGAGAAACGATAAGAAAATTGGTTGGTGAGAAACGATAAGAAAATTGGTTGGTGAGAAACGATAAAAAAATTGGTTGGTGAGAAACGATAAGAAAATTGGTTGGTGAGAAACGATAAGAAAATTGGTTGGTGAGAAACGATAAGAAAATTGATTGGTAAGAAATGTTAAGAAAATTGGAAATTAGTAATATTTCATATTTTCAAAATTGAAGTTCACAAACGTGTGATAAATGGAGTCGACTTTTCCCCAAATTTGGCCTTAAAATTGCCAATATGGCAACCCTGAGAAAAACAAAGAAAAACTTTCGGTCAATCGCCTATTTAACCCGAGAGTTTACGACCTTTTTTTCTTCACCCCTAAAAAAAGACACCAAGCCAAACGGAACAATAATCACATTCGATATGTAATAGATTCCACATTCCTTCTGCTTCCCAACCCTTTGAGTCCGTTGACCACAAACAACAAAATTTGCCTTTTGCCACTTTTGCTTTATTTGCTCGAAACCGGCCTTCTCAACCACCTGTGAAAACGTCTCGAATAACCAGCCGCTGAAAAGCAGAGGGAAGGGGAACCCACCCTCATAGCCCCCAGCTTCTGTTACCTAACTCACTGACGGGTGGTTTTGTTTCCCATTTCCACCTTACCTTACACCCACTATCCAGAAGCTGAAAGGGGCCACGCATCAAGTGCGGAAGATTAACTACAGGTGCAGATTGTGTAACGGTTGTGGTTTTCGAATTTTGTTATAAACGAGTTTTGGAATTCACCAGTGATTTTATAGCGATATTTCATTAATGCAAATGGAATAATTTAATTATGTTAGAATTATCAAGTTGCAGTGTGAGGAGAGGTTGAGGCAACGGTCTTAATATGCTGAGTACTGCAAAAGTAAATTAAAGTAATTAATTAAAAACCATCTATTATTCTTTTGTTTACTTAATCACAAAATCACATAAAATAATCCCTATTAGATAGCTATTAGCAAATTTTTAGGGATTACTTTTACTGTTAGAAACGTCTAAAAATATGTTAACAACCGTTTAACAACTTTATTCTTATGAATTTGTTCCTGTTATTATTATTTTATTTCTATGTATATGTTTCATTTTAGTTTCGTATCTTTATTCAATGTATATATTTGTCATAACATTCTCAAAATGAACAAATAATACTGTCAATAATTATAATATATTTTTTAACATAATAAATAATGACATATAATATAACCATAATATATGGCCTTATTTGTTATATTACATTATGTTTGAAAATAAACCATATAATAAATAATGCCAATAATAAAACAAATTAAAAATTTTTATATCTCTACCAGTTTTTCGTCTTTGAAGAAAAATTCTTCCGAACTTAGGACGCATTTTTCAATTGGACTATCAACCACCATTTCATAGATTTTGGGTTTAATATTACAAACTTATTACGAAATAATAATAATAATCTTTGCACTATTTCGGACAAAATTGAATTCTGCTGCACATCATATTACAATTAACAGCTGCATACGGAAACCAAATTTTTAGATTATTGGTAATACGGTAAAAGTTTCAAAAAGAATCGATATACCGGTAAATTATTCATGAATTTAATAAAGATACAAATATACTTACTTTTTATATTATCGGCATTAAAGAGAAACTTTCAAATTAAATCGATGTAACGCTAAGTTACCGGGAATTCGTTAAATGTGAATATAACTAGTGACTGCAAAAGAATAAACTTTTTATACTTTTGGTAATACAGTACAGCTTTTAAACAAAATAAATTACTGGAAATGCCTTAAATAGCGATTATAATTAGTGTTTGAAAATGTACCGACTTTTCATGCTATCGGTAATGTAACAAAAAACTTTCAAATAAAAACGATGCATCATTAAATTACCAGTAATTCTTTAAACAGTGAATATAAAATAAAAATTCACGATAATAAGATTTTATTCTTACATTCTGTAAGAAAAGTATATGAAAAAAATATATATGAAAAGTAATAAGAAAAAAATATATAGAATTATATTCTGAATTTGAATGATGTAAAGAGAATTCAACAGATATCAAATAAGTTATTATAAAATTAATGCTTGTTCATTAATATCTTTCGGCAATAAAAATAACTATAAAATACATAATAAAATACACTATGTTTGAAAAATACATATCGGTATGTTTAAAAAAAACAACAACTAATCATCTTGTTTTTATCTAAATAGTGATTGCATTTTTAAAAAATCTAACTTTAAATCTATCAGAGTTTTTTTGGTACAGATTCGTACAATAAAACAAACGTTATAACTCGGCAACAAAACTATTCCTTTACTTTTTATAATCTAGAACTGAGGAAGATTCCTCATCTAGGCTTTCTTTTTCAAATTAATATGCATACTTTTGTTCTAGGCACTGCAACGATCTCGGTTCTGCGAATAAGTGCAAACCAAACAGTTTGATCTCCCCGGAATTTTCTTATATACGTAAATACGTTTTTCCCCTCCCCAATCTAAAATTGTGGAACTTGGGCAAGGCTGTGAGGGTCACGAATGATTAGGTTTTTATTTTCAGATTCACACATATGAGAGTTACACGTTTCATAGTATAGTAAAGAAAACTGGTACCTGTATATTAATTGCATAACATGGACGAACAGTAGTTATGAAATATCGATCTCTTACGCAAATCTAGCGTGCGATTTTTTGGCGATCTCTTTATGGTGATTAATATTTGGCGAGTTGGTTAATACATAATCACCAGAAAACCGAATTTGCATTTTGGACGACTTTTATTCAACCGATAGAAGCTAAGTTGTTGAAGTTAAAGATTTTGAATAAAAACTCATACTTCTTTTAGTCCCTCTTTCTGTATCGACAGTCTTTACAGTTCTATATCTACTGTTATTTCATTAAAATATATTTCCTACATTTAATTATAAAATGCATTTCTCATTATAAAATATAATTCATACATTTCTTCTATTTTCTTGGTTTATCCTTTCTCCCCTCCTTTATTATTAGTTTATTTGCTCATTTATTTAATTTTTAAATCTCCTAACAACCATTACTGATGTTTGCTCCCTCAACAATAAATACACGATCTTATACCATCACTTTAAACAACTACACAACTAAAAACAACAAAATATACTAACATCCATTCAGCCTAATTGCTCCATGTACTTTACCAAAGCCTACTAAAAGAACTGCGCCTTTCAGTCCACGGCGAAAGAGAACCACTTAAACCCATAAACACCAGATCCCATTTTTCAATGTCCCCCCGAAAACCACTCTCTTACGCTCACCGTATAAAACCCAGGTCACTCCCTTACCATATCAGCATCACCCCCGCATTACGAGGTTGAACAAAACCAAAAAAACAAAACAAAGCCAGAGGGATAAAAAAAAAATCGAAAAATGCTACGGCAATAGATCAAGTATCCCCAGCATCCAGTTACTTCTTAAGGTTGAATGAGTTACAGATGGCCAAGGAAATACCTTTTGTAGACGTGGGAGGTTGGACTGCATTCAGGTGGGGTCTGCAACAGACCAGGGTTGGAGACAAATTACCTCGTGGTTGAAAGAAAGATAATGAAAAATACTTTTTTGTATGGGAGAAATTTAACGCGGGCCTTTTTGGATATGAAAAATAATACTTACGATAAAAGGCATTAGTGTAACATCAGTCTAGTGTTTTGAAGCCTATCTATGGTAATGAGACCTTATCTTAGGATGGTTAACATAAATATTTCTTGTTATTAGTTAATGCATTCGATAGGAATTTAGCAATGTTTATTGAGGAAGTGGTTAAGGATTAATGGGATGGATTGAGGTGATTGTTAATCTTGGGAAAATTGTTTTGAAATAGATTACATGTTTTCGAAGCTTTTTTCCAGAAATGATTACTATCTAACAGAAAGGAAAACAAGATTATGGTAAAGATATAAATATAAGGATTTTATTAATGTGCTAAAGAGTTGAAGATATTTTTCTTTTTATTAACAACATGGAGGTTAAAACGAAGTAACAGGGCGTTGATAGGAATATTTTGAATAAATTTGATTTTTTTATGAAGTATTGTAATATTATTGGTTTTTAAAGACTGTTAAGAATTTTATTTTATAGCATCTATCGAGGATTGTTTCGGGGTAATTTAAATTTCTTCTCAGTGATTCATATTTTTTATCTTAATATATCTTACAGAAAAAAAAAATATTCTACCTTTTTTAGCACATTTTTAAACGCACATTAATTTTTTTATCTATTTCGTTATTTATTATCATAAAATTTTGAAATTTTTAATCATTTTTTTAAAAAATCCCATTAGCTGGCCTCTTTTATAAAAAATCAAAATTTAATTAAAATTATTAAAATGTTCTGTTATAGTAGTTGTTGTTATAATATTCTTTTTAAGATAGCCAATATTTTGTGTTTATCTTTGGATTTTCATACTTATGTATAACTTTTAGCTCGCTGCAAAAATCGTATTACAAAACTTACACTTATTATTTTCTGCAATTTATTTAATATATTTCGTATTTCACCAGTACAAGTATTAAGAAATTTTTTAATCAATTTCTTTTTGCAAATTTAACATTTGCTAACGTTTTTCACGAGGAATAAAATTTTAATTGGAATTAATTAACTGATAATTAATTTTAGACACATTGATTTATTGCAATACAAGATTTTAGAACTTTGGTGCATCAGAAAGGAAATGAAATTAATTTTTTTAAATACAAAAAGCAAGTTAAATTTAATGCAAGAGTGTGAAAATAAAATAATAATAAAAATAATGTAAAAAAATCAAATTTTTTTTTCTCCCTTAAAATGTTTTATTAAAAAATTCTTGTTTATTTACCACGCATTAAAACAGCTAAATTTACTCAATTTTTTCTTAAAAATAACTTAAGGCGTTAAAGCATTTGTAATAAAAATTTAAATGGAATAACTCTCTATTACATTTAGACATTAGTAACATCGATTTTTGCTCACCGCTGCATGCTTGCATATCCCATTCTTAAAACCATAATTGTTCTATGTCTTAACGAAATTAGTTTAAAATTATATAACTGAATATATATAGCAAGAATATATATAATTAATTAAAACAATTAATTTTGAGCTTACTTTTTAATTAAAATGAATCGATTTTAAATTGTTTTTTTTTCATTTGTCGATTTGTAATTGATTTTGTTTAATTCAAATTTCTTTACTGAAGATCATTGATTCTACACTCACAAAACCTTGTTATTAAGGATTTTATGAATTAATTAAAAAAATTTGAAACTTAATGGAAAAGGGTAAAAGTGATTTTGATGCAAATTTAAATCACCGAGCAGGATAAAATTAGAACTGTTACTATCGTTTGAATTGATATTATTATTGATTATTGCCAAAATATCGGTGTACGTTTATGAATCTTTCAAGAAAATGTATTGTCTATCAAGATCACCTCTATTTGACATAAATTTTCTGTTTTTCTCTAGCCACAATACTTTTAGTATATTTATCTACAATTCATTCCAGTTTAGTAAACTTAATAGTAAATGAAAATGGCAAATTATGCTTATTATGTTAAATCATGCATGCTTGAAAGAATATAGCTTTTCTTTCAATGTAATGAATAAAAGATTTTAATTTCGACGAGAAATAAATACATCTTGAGTGAATATTTTATTCATAAATCAGTTTAACTGGCAAAATAGTAAAAAAAAAAAAAAAAAATTCTTTAGTGGTTCATTAATAGAAATATTTAATAAGAATTTTATTTAAAAAAATAAAATAAAAATCTCTTTCGAAAATATCGTTTGTTCTTTTTCTTTTAAATATTTGCTCATTGACAACTATTTATCGTTTTTCAATTTTATTGCTTTTGTTGTTCTTACAAATTAAAATTACTTTTTTTGTATTCTGAGTTTTTATTTTTCAATATAAAATGTGAATGATTTTTATAAGAAGAAAATATCAGGATTTTTTAAAATTAAATCTCTACTCTTGATAAACTAATTTCAAAATTAAATAAATTTAATTTATTGGATTTTAGATTTAACCTAATAGTTCAATTTATTAGAGAAACGTCGACAGAAGCCGAGTTTTGTAGCTTAAAATGTTTACTTCTTTTTGTGATTAATTACATTTTGCGTTAATGAGATTTAAAAAATATACAGATACGCTATAGGAGAAAAAATAAATATAAAATACATACATAATAAATACATAAAAGTGTGTTTCAGTGCCTGCTTAAAGCACAGGTCACGAATTTTGATCAATTAAGTATCATTATGAAAAATAGTATTACTCTTTTTACTCAAATTTTTATGATATTGATCACATGATCTTATGAATTTTATTATATGCATTCAGAGTTCAGAACTAAGCCTTCCCCAAATATCTAACAAAGAAAGAATGGAATATATATTTCTTTTCTATTTTAGCCAATCAGATATAATCGTATTTAATTTATAAATAGGTAGAGAAACAGAATGGAAAGGATTGAAAAAAATTATGTATATTTTTTCTTTTTATAGCGTTTTTATTCATTTCTAGAATTTTATTTAAAACAGAAATAATTAGAATAAAAGAAATTTCAGAAAAGATTCCAATTGAAACTCCATTAATTATTCTTAAATTTCTTTCTTTTCTAATAAAATTCGTGACTATTTAGAATATTGGGAAAACGTAAGATATATTTAAAAATATTGCAAATGTTAAATTATAAATCAAACTTATCTATTAGCAATTGTCTTTTAGCTACTTTTATTGTGACTTATATTTTTATTTTTGTCCGAAAATAATTCATTTTTTGAAATACAGTATTAATTTATTTGCTTAAAATATAAACTTTTTCAGAAATTTTGAGGAATTAATTCAGAAAAAAAAGAATTGGAGCTCATTACGTTTTACTTTATGATTAAAAAGAAGGAACAAAAAGTAACTGATGTTGAAATTCGTACATTACTTTATTAAGTTAAATTTTTGCATTTTACATATTTTACTATAGCAAATTACTGATACAAAAAAAAAGTGGTGTAAACATTTTTTTTTTCATAAATTCTAAATGAAAATAATGAAATTGTTTGGAACATTAGCTTCTTCTAATTTAAACTAAAAAAATAATAACATTTTATTTCACTGCATTATTTTATTACTACTACTAAAAGAAGTATACTTCATTATTTAAGCGATTAACAAAAAAGAGAGGAAGAAATCATTATAAAACATATAATTATTTTTAAAAAATATTTCTGCTAATGTATTCATCTATTTTGTTTCAATAATACATTTCAATGATTGGTGTCGGTTATAATTGTTCATTTAAGTTCTTTATTTTTCATTTATTTATTTTGAAAAAATCGTTTGGTTTTAGACTGTTTCTTTCACATGCAGTTTTTAAATTTAATGCATCACTTTTCCTTTAAAAAAAATTGATTTACTGCTGTAAAAAAAAAAGCTAATTAGTATGAAAGTAATGTAAATAATTTAATATTAAGGTTAATTGGAACTGTTCAAATTTTGAAAAATTCTTTTTAATAGGTGTTTTATTTTTTTTAATTCTAACTTTTATCTGAATTTTCATCAAAAAGCTGTAAGATTTGGTGATTCTGAATTAATTTAGCAAAAACTTAAGAGGAAAAGAAAATGGTTGTGTCTGATACCTGCCTGTAAAAAATAATGCATCTATGACACGAATTGAAATTTGATATCTCGTAGCTTTATCTAATGTGGTTTTTACCGGAACGTTGCGTGTAGTCATTCTGTTATAAGTGTGTAACTAAACGCCTGAATTTCAATCAGTGAATATTAATGATTTTTTGTGTATGAATGGAAGGGCGGGGTGTGTAATAAGATGGATGATTAAAATATTTCTCGTTGAGTCATGAATAATTTTACTTTAAAATTTTCATGCATGTTTTCATCAAACTAGTCTCAAAAGCTTTTGTTTTGTTTAACTGAAGCAATTAAAGCAGATATTTAACATTTAATGACACCAAATTAATGAAAACATGCAATTAATCATTATTCTTTTTAAAACAAGAGTGTTGATTATGATATTTCTTATATAGATTTTTTTTTCTTTTTAAACATTTTCAGAATATTTTGATAAAAATATTCTCAAGAGTTCCTTTGGTTTAATTATTCCAATTAAATTAATAATTAACCCCGAATTATTTATTAAAACCTGGTGATGTGGCATTCAATTATTCAATGAAACATTCTTAAAATATCAAATTGTCACTTCACAGTTTGAAACAAATTGTTAAATTTGCAAAAATGTTTTTGTAGGAATACTTTTCCATTTTAAAATATGCCTAAAATAGAATAATAATTAAATAGAATTTCACTTAATTGAATAGTACATTTAGACAGTAACTGGATGTGCTTCAAAATCATGTGACTATATTTAGGTCTTCTGAATGTTAAACCTAAATATAAGGTTTTGATACATTTTAATTTATTGGTGATATACCAGTAATTTCGACAATTAAATGAAGGAGGCTTAGTCGTCTGGTAAAGTTTACTGAGGATTTTTTTTTCTAATTTTACGTTGTTTTATGTGAGGGATTAACACCACGTGCTTTTTTTTTTCGAAAGAAACAAAGTAGGCTCAGAACTAGACGGGGCATACATAAATAACGAAATCAATTCAGAAATAAAATAAATAGTTCAATTACTTTTTTTCTTACTGAGAAAAATCGAATAATACACAATATTTCAACACTATATTGGAGACTCAAAAAAGTCGAACAATTGGGATAAAAAAAACACGTCCAAATTTATAAGGTTCTAATGTAGTTTTTAAAGTGTATATGAGCATACAAAATGTTATCACAAATCATTGCTTTCATAATAGTGAAAATAATAAAAGTCTAGCTTGGTTATTTCGTAATTTCATACCTTCGTAGAAATAATGTACGATTCGTAGAATATTATTTTTACGATGGTGTATGGTTATTTTGTATGTAATTTCATACATTCTTAGAAATATCGTATGATTCGTTGAATATTGCTTTCATAATGGCGAGAATAATATAATAATAATAATAATAAAAGGTCTATCTTGGTTATTCTGTATGTAATTTACATTCGTAGAAATAACATATTATTCGTAGAATATTGATTTCATAATGGTGAGAATAAAATAATAAAGTCTAGCTTGATTATTTTGTATGTAATTTACATTCGTAGTAATAACGTTTGATTCGTAGATTATTACTTTCATAATGGTGAGAATAAAATGATAAGTCTAGCTTGGTTATTTTGTATGTTATTTCATAACTCCTTAGAAATAACGCATAATTCGTGGAATATTGCCTTTCATAATGACGAGAATAAAGTAATAATAATAATGATAAAAATCTAGCTTGGTTATTTAGTATTTAATTTCATACATTCGAAAAAATGTCATAAAATAAACTTAATTATTCCAATGCTTTTCTAAGGAGAAAGGACGTAAAAATAAAAACCTAAAAAATACATCCTTGAACAGTTCAAAATTTGATAAGAGTGTAACAATTGATGTAACACACCACCCAAGCGGGTGCCCATTTTGGAGTCAATCGCTTCTTACCTACGTTGACGAACAAGTTATCGCATCCTTGACACTTAAGGAGTTACCTGCGTAGGATGAAATAATAACTTGCTAATGGCATTGAAAGGATTAATGGAGAAAATGTTCTTATTTGGAACACATTTTATTCATTTATTTGCTTTGACCAGTTCACTATATTCGGCTCCTCTTTGAAACGGAATATGTACAGAGGCTTCTGGAATAACAATGAGTGTCAATGGTGTTTACTAATCGGTTAATTGGACACGATTCTGAAGGATGTTGGTTTCTTTTATATGCATAAAAAAAAAAAAAAAAAAAAACTAGGAAAATGACATTATAATTAAAATCCAGTTATTATATTTTGTGTTGACACCATGTAAATGCCAATAGGTGATAAATATTTAGAGAACTTTTCAATTTCTTTAATTAATAAAATTCTCATAGCATTCCTATTTCGGGTTATTTCTTTAAAAAAGATGTAATTTTTATTATTTTAATTCAAATAGCATCATTTATTATGTAATGTTTTGTTAAAATTGACATGGCAAAAGTTTTTAAAATATGTATACTTTTTTTCTCTATAATTTGATATTACAGATTTTATTTTTAACTAGCTGCCTTTGCTGATAAACTAGTTCACCAGGGTTATATTTAATTTCATTTAAATGATTTAGAAGTAATTTCATATCCATGATTCCGTCAAATCGTCAGACATTAAAAATCATGTTAATTTAATAATCTTGAATATGTTCTGCTTAAAACTTGTGAACTTGAAATTTCCTAATAGAGACAAGTTCGGTGACATCATAGCGCTATTAAAAATGTAATTGTTTGGTTTTCTTCTAACTTTCGCGTTATTTCAAATTCACTTTTTATTCGTCGTGTACACTACACAAATATTAAACAGATATCTTTCTTCTTCAGTTTTCACCAATTGAAAATCTCTCAGATGAATATTATTCAGACGAATAATTTAAAAAAAAAAACATTGCGAAAAGCAGGAAAAATCTGCATGCTTATTAAATTGATATCATTAAAAATATAATTTCTTTTTAATTTTGTAAAAATTAATCTTGTGAAATAATATTTTCGGAAGTTATAATTATTAAAACAGAGCTTAATTTTTACTAAATTCTAGTTAGTTTAAAAAAAATCGCTCTGAGGCGACATTTCCATTCTCCAAGATATATACGCGGTAAGTTTAGAAACTGTAGGTCAAACAACGCACACACACACACACACACACACACACACACACACACACACACACACACACACACACACACACACACACACACACACACACACACACACACACACACACACACACACACACACACACACACACACACACACACACACACACCTTTTATTCTTGGCAAGGATAAAAGAAATTAATTGAAAACTTTTGATGTCCAATTATGATTCACTTAGGAAAAATCGAATATATATCTCAAGGTATTTCACTGATTGTCCTTTTGAAGTACTCACCTGTTTATTTTCAATATATAATACTCATTCTGAAAAGTTCAGTTCTTCGCTGAAAATGTTACAACATGAGATCTTCGATTATAACTCATGAAATCATTAATTTTCTTCCTAAATTTGATACATTTTAAAAGTATTTTTGAATTCCTAAAGAAACATAGCAACAGATTAGATATTTAAAATGTAAGTTGCTTGAAAATACCCCATGCAATAAATATTACACTTATATCAAATGAAGTGTAAAATTTAAAAAGAGAAAAGGTAAAATATTTGTTTACGATATCAGTGCGATTAAACAACAAACTAATTAAATAAAATTGATTGCAAACTGATTTCTTTAAAATTAAAACAATTATTATCTCTTACCGTCTAGATTTTTTCTGATCCAATGGTAATTGAAATTTATTCAATCCAATACCTTCTGACGAATTTTAATTAAAAAAAATTACATGAAGAAACATTCTGGCAAACTATAGAAATTTTAGGATTTCAGTTGTGTAATTTCACTGTTAAATTTTTGAATCATTTTATTCGTGCAGATCATTTTTACAGAATAGCTGTACTATTCGAAAATTGTTGTGTGTGATTGTCGTATGCTATTATAAAATGCAGTATGTCAGAAATGGTTTCTAAGTCAACCGAGCGTAAGGGACAAAATAAAAGGAATCTCCCTTCCCCCGCTGACTGGGATTAAAGTGAGAGGGGAATGTTAGAAGTGGGGAGGGAGGAATGGTATCATTTTTAAGGAGAAAAAGAAATTCCGGGGTGATCACTCTCGCTGAGTTATTCTTTAATTTGTAAGATACTTTTGGAAAAGTAACATTAAATAATTAAACTAAAAAAAACTGCTATGAATCAAGCTGATCAGAAAAAGTATTATAAAATCGTTTTCAAAATATCTTAATATCTTTTTAAATAAATAATTCATCAACGATTTTTATTATTTAATTGAATACCCTCCATGAGACATCTCAGATACAGAAGAAGCTTCCGGTATGGTGGTTGGTTCTCGCCACTTTGATGGGAGCAGAACTAGTCGGCTACTCCCAATAGATGACAGGATGTGCCACCTAAGGGAGGTATTGTACCGTGGCCAATGATGGTCCTTAGGATTCAACAATTCCCACCTTTGTCGCTGCACTCCGATTACTTAGAATTTTCTGTGTGCTCTAGAGCAGATCTGAAATGTCATTTGTAATTATTTATTAATCCAGTTACTAAGCGAATACTAAATTTATAACTAATGATGAATATAAATCAGTTTATCGAAACATTTTACTTACTTAATAAAGAAAAAACTCCAAAAGTCTTAAAGAGTTAATTTCAATTAATTGATCTCAAAGGAAATTGGCTGAATCTTGCCTGTGTTCATGGGTACTTAATTGGATCTATTATATTATCATGTCCAAGGAGTGATGGATATCACGTGATTATTATCATTCGGGTCGATTCATTACCTTCGCGTTAATGATAGTAAATGATGGTTAAGTATTGGCTTACACTGACTAGCAAAGTAAAAATCGCAATGGTCAGTGATAAAATGGACTTAATTATTGCTATCAGAAAACCAAATAAAGATATTGACTAATGCAGTGGGTTGACTCATAAAAATGGTCTCCAGACATTTAAACAGAAAAAAAAGAAAGAAAAATCTATCAAGAATATTTCGAAAGTTTTGATTATCATTCCGGAATAAATGTTAAGTTTCCTCTTGTGCGAACGAACTTCAAATGGAATAATAAAAGTCAATAATTTGTCTACGGAGGAAAAATAAAACGAAATGTTCAGTTTAAAATAAAAATTATCATTATATAATGACGAAATTATTAGTTAAAATAAATATAATTTCTATAAAACATTTCAAAATGACGCTTTAATAAATGTATTATAAATTAGAAATTATTTCAATTATTGTTTTTTTTTAATTTTTGGTATTTAATTTATAATTTATTTCTATGAATACTACAGAATCTTAATTGTCGCAAAGTTAAAAAATCAATTTTTTTTTTAAACTTTGCGACAATATATAATCAAAATTTAGCTATATTAATCAATTAGTTTATAACGACATCTGAAAAAAAAAAAAAAAAAAAGCAGACGATTTTCATGCAGAAACACAAACGTGCAAAATTTCAAGAAGTCAGTTTCAAACTTTAGAGAAATCAATGGCAAAAAGCACAAAATAGAGTGCCCTTTTAAATAAAGTGCTTAAAAGTTCCATTTACAGATTTAAAGACATTGCAGTCATCTACGTATATTCATAAATTTGTTAAATATTAATAAATGCAACTGAAATAAAATAATTCTTCTAGCATTGTGTTGATTTATTAATGAATTCAATACCTGAAATTCGTGTAAAGCATTTTAATTTTGCTCTGAATTTGTTAAATTAAATATTAATCCTTCCTTAACTATTTAACTTCATGCTTAATATTGCAAATGATTCAATTCTGCCTTAAAATCAAAAAAATTATGGGTTTTAATATCGATTTCGAAATGTAATTCTAATACCCAGCTCCGTTCTAATACCCATTTATCCGCGATAAATCTAGAAAATGTTATTTTACAAAAAATACTTTTGCGTTTTAAAATTGTTTTTATTTCAAAAATTAAAGTTCTAGAGGATTCCTTCAATATAAGCAAATTTAAAAAGGAGCCTTATAACCGTATTTTTCTGAAATATATTAAATCAATTTCTTCATGAATTGAATAGCTTTCTCTTTTTATTTTAATTTAAATTAACAAAATGGCTTAGTAACTGAATCTAGATAATTTAGTTTGCTACATATAATCTTAAATTTCAAAACAAATTTTTGGAAAATGTAGGTCGGTCTGTCTGTGAAAAAGATAAATAAAAAACGATTTGAACTAAACGATTGAAATTCGGTATACGATTTTTACACCGAAATTATACACCGATTTAAATTTAAAATTTATATCAAGTTTTGAGGAAATTCTGTGTAGAGAAGTCCGTCTGTACGGCTCATCGAATATTAGTTAACACGATAATTGCAAAATGGAGAAAGCTAGATCAATAAGATTTGGTATACAGATTTAATATCTATAGTGTAGATAACTATCAAATTTGAGAGCCAAATTCAACTAAGAGTTGATCGCCTGTCAGTGTGTACTTTCACAAACATTTAAACTCAATAATTCAAAAACGCGGTGATGTAAATATATCGAATTTGGTACGAGAATTTCTGATTACAAGTGCATCTTTATGTTAAATTTTTGTTTCAGTTGGTTGAGAAGCACATGCCTGAAATACAAATTCGATTTTCGGATGTTATTAATGGCATGCCATGGATTAATCGCCAAATAACTCGCCAAGACACAACAGATTCAGTAAAAATACCAAACTCCAGCCAAAATTTAATATTTCGTAAGATTGTACACTAAATGGCGTACATGTAAGGCATTCTCTGACATGATAAATTTATTAGAAAATATACGAGAAATTTTTTGAGACCACTCCCACTGGTTATTCATTTTCTAAAAAATATCAAGTTTCCTGTTTATTTCATTAGAAGCACATGCTGAGAATTACATTTTTCTAGTTTCAGTTTGCTTTCATTTTTTAATTTGAGTTTTTTTTTCAACGTGATGGCAACACATTAATAAAAGCCAATTACATATAAAAGCCACCCAGGAGTGTAACGTATTTGTGCAAGTTAAATTTTATTTTTATTTTGTGTAAAATTTCTGGAAAATATTTTTTAAAATTGATTAAATATAGAAATTTAATTCATTTGTTAAAAGGTTGATATAATAGAAAAGATAATGTTTTGTATTTTAAATTGATGTCAAATGCGTTTTTGTACTCTAATATTTCAGAAAGAAAACCCCGGGAAAATGCATAAATTTTGTTTAATTTTTAATTAAAATTCTAAATAAAGGGAAAAAAAGAAATAGCTCCAAGGAATACATTCTGACTCTAAAACTGTACGAAACACTTGTGGTTTTCAGTGGTCCTTTAACCATCTTTCATCTTTGGAAATGTAAAAATTTTATTCTATTTCATAATATTCTATTTCTATATTCTACTTCAATTTCATAAAAATATTTCAAATTTTATCATTGTTCAGAACTGGAGAAAAATATGGAGAGTTTCAATGCGTTTCAAACAATTTTCTTAAATTTTGATTAATTACATCGCACGAGCATTAATTACGTTTCTACATTTATTTCTCTCAAATCTGGGCAAAAATAAACAACTAAAAGATTATTTGATATAGTGAGACAAGACTACAGACCTTATATAATGCATTCTATCATAGAATTATTTGAAAAAAAAAGAATGAATAGTTATACGATAGTTAAAGTATTAATCAATTACACAGGTAGTCCCTGAATTCATAGGCCAAATTTTAAAAGTAGGTAAAATACATATAAAAAAAGTATTTTTTATGCAGCAATATAGGGTTGAAATTCAAAAATGTAGGCGGAAAATAACAAGAAATTACCGAGCGGCCTTCATTTGATATTTTGACATGAAATGGACCGCTGTCAAAAAGTTGATGGCGTAAATGCGAAAAAATTTTGTGATCCAGTTTTGGCTACTGGGGAAGCGTTCTTCCGTTACAATTCGCAGCCCCACACATAAAATGCATGTCTGCCTTTTCAGAGAGCATAAATCACTCCATCAAGAAAAACATTTCTCGGACAGCAAAGAATCGTTTGAGACTCGCATAATGCCATTCAAACTCAATAAAATTGTTTTGCAGACGATTATTCAATATTTTCTTTCCAAAAAAATATCATTTTTATTTAAGCTATGCCGTTGTATATCGTCTGCTCTAAAAATATGTCAATAAAGATGATTTTTTTTTATTTCCTTAGCATTTTATTTATTTTATTTGAAAAAAAGCCAACACTCCGATTCCATATTGCGATATGAAAAAAAAAGTTTCATGTATATTTGACTTATATTTAAAGTTTTTCCTATGTGCAAGGATATCCTGCGTAATTCATTAATACTTTAACTATTGTACCATTACTCCTTTTCTTTTTCAAATATATTCTGCGATAAAATGAAATATATATATATAGTTTGTAGTGTTAATACATCAAGCAATAATCCTTTAGCTATTTATTTTTGTCCCTGATTTGGGAGAAATTAATATAAAAACAGAAGAAATTAATGTAAAGTATAAACCTTTTTATATGTATTTTATCTACCCTTAATTTTTGGTCCATGAATTCATGGACACCCTGTGTGAACATAGTGAAACTATATAGACTTAAAATGCTGGCATCAGATAATTTTCAGGAAAAGTACTTGCGAACATTATACTAGAATTGTAATGTCCCAGAAAATTGAGTTTTAAATTATCATTTCATCGAAAAAAAAAATATTTTTGATTGTATCGCTTATACTAGTGTTGTCTGGTAAATAATCGCATTGCTGATATTTGCCAACATATGAATACCCATAGACCAGATTATTTTGAGGCTATTTTATGCCGCTCCGAGTACTATCCCAGATTGTAAGAAAAATAGGTGATTGTCTAGAGACCTCGCAAATTTGGAAGGCCTGTAGTTTTCGAGGGGTTTTGTACCCTTTTTGGGATTATTTTCATTTTGTGCTTTCACTTGATTAAAATTTAGGGTGCTCAAATATTTTTTGAAAAAAATTAGGCATCGTTTAAAATTTATTAATGATTTTTGATTTCGGTATTTTTATATCTTACTTTTTTTAAGTCTTATATTTTCTAGCTAGTTGACTGACTACCAAACGATATAAAACTTTTATGAATTATTTATTTCAATATTCAGAACGCATTTAAAAATTTTGGAATTTTCTTTTACAATTTTTTCAATAAATTATATTTTAAAGTTTTTATGCGCGAGATATTTCAATTTTCTTAAAGTCGACCCTTTGTTGAATGTTTTGTTATTTCAGCTTGTCTCAATATTTGTTACTTAAAAACTGTTTAATCAATGAAATCAATGAAAATATCTAGTTATGGAACTTCAGAAGGAAAGAGGGTGGGGGGGGGATTTACAATTAGAATAATTAAGGACCTCAACATAGCTTAATCTGACCCTACCCGTATTCCGGCGGCCAATTAATTCATATG
Organism: Argiope bruennichi; assembly: GCF_947563725.1. NCBI lineage: Eukaryota > Metazoa > Arthropoda > Arachnida > Araneae > Araneidae > Argiope > Argiope bruennichi. The sequence continues at coordinate 77,094,912 of NC_079160.1, forward strand.
TTTAGTGCTTGGATGGGGTGATTTCAATACGAATTGCATTGCGTCATACTAAAAACATAAAAGAAATCTTTTCTGACAACTTTGAGCAATTTTTGAAAATTGTAAAGCAAGTTCAAGAGGTACCTCATGCTGATCTATGAAAGATTGGATTTGAGAATACAAGATGACAAATTCTTTTTAAATAAGTATTTACTTGAACACGGCATTAGTTTCCAAGAACTAACATCGTTTAAATCTATTCCATTACAACCCCATATACATAAACCACTTATGAATTTCAGCATATTCTTATTTCATCTCTAATCCAGAATTCTTACCTAACATCCATTGCAGCTTTTTGTATGATCATTAAGAGTTAAAATCGGAATAGCACCAAATGGGCAGAAAGGCCTATTTAGAACCAATAAAACTCTGTCGTGGACCACACCCACTAAGGATCAAGTGTCGTCTGTAGCTTGCCACCATTTTGTCTATTCATTTTCCACTCCCTCGCCCCGGGTTATATCTTTCTAAAAGGGATTAACTATCGGTGGCGAAATCTCAGGGAAATGTGTGGCGATTTTGGAGCCGCAGGTTAGAGTTGCATTTATTCAAATTGGATTAAGAGTGTAATTAAAGTGCATAAATTTTTAATGCCGCCATCATTGACATGTGTGCTGTGAAACGTAGGACGGAGTACAACAATTATGCAGATTTGGCCCGCTTTGTCTTTTTTGGCTAGATAAATATGAAAATTAAAATTCTCTTTCCAGTAGAGGCAACGATAAAGCAATTAAACAATCGCCAATCACTTTTTTTTTTAATGTTTCGTGACTGGATTTATTTTGTAGAGTTAGATTTCCGAACTGATAACGTATTTTTTATTTTATTTATTTTTTTAAAAGATCAAAAAAAAATTTTTTAGTCATCAATCAATAGGAAGCTAAGTTCATGAAAAAGATTTTGGATGATAATGCAAAAGTTTTTCTCTGAGAATTCTTTTAAAACTAGCGGTAAATTTAAGAAAAATCGATAAATAACCATTTAATACTGAAAATTCAAAATACGGAGTCTGATAATTCAAATAGTTTTTGTTATCGTTATTCTTGCTTTTCAATCGCCTGCTCCATCTGTGAATGTTTTCTCAGAGATTTTGAGCTCAGATTTTGAACAACAAATTTTTCACCTGCTTAAAATTTTGGACGTAAATAATATATAATTAATTATTTTATTTAAGAATTCAGAATGATAACTGAAAAAAAGTACATGACACGTCCTCGTATTTCTTTCATGTTATTAAAATAGTTACTTCTCTTAGAATTTCGGAAAAACATTACAGTTTTTTTAATAATGAAAATTCGTGTAAGCCAAAGAACAATCGAAATATTTAACCAAGACATAAATTTAATTTTCATTAAAAGGATAATCTAAATTTAACCAATACATTATTTTAATTTTGTGTCTTTTCATGATTTTGAATAATATTCCCTTCCAATATAATATTTCTATTTCAAAAGGGAATAAGATGTACAGAGTTTCCTTTTTAACTGAGCCAGCAGCAAATTTTTAATGTAGTTAAAATATATAAGCTGGATGTATACTTTTAGCTGGATAAATAATCTAAATGAGGTAATTCTTTGTGTTGTTTCAGTCAGTAAAGACACTTCTGAAAATATTATGGTATCTAAATTTTCTGTTCTTCTTCCTTGCGTTTCTGTTAGTCATAATTATTAAAATAATTTTGTTACAATAAATTTTAAATAAAAAATAGTTCCGGACTTTTGATACCAAAACTAAACTAAATAAACTTTGATACCCAACTAAAGTAAGGAAATTTTGAATTGCCGATGAATTAAATTAGACTTTTTTTTGTTTAAAATATTAGTTTTTAAGATTATTTTATTGAACAAGCCTAGTGCTGTATAAAAATTTGAATTTCAGATTTTTTTTTTCAACTGCAAATTATTTGACTGTCACAATATACAAAATATAATTCTTTATATCATTCCGAGCATTGTTCCAACTTAATTTTTTTTATTTCTAGCAGCTATAAATTTACTTATTTGATCATATGCCTTTGTTTTTTTCTTTCAAGTTCATTTCAATTTCTGAAATCGTCATTTGTGAAATTACATTTAAATAAAATAGCAGTCAAACTTAATTCAATATATGAATTTAAAGTTAAGAAATTAATTTTTAACTAATCAGAGTGAACAACCTGCGCAAGAAGAGAAATCTTCTATCCCCTCTTTATATAAAAATGAATGTCTTTCTTTTTACTCAAACATATAGTTTTTGTGAAATCTTGGTGAAATGCAGCACATGTATTCTTGAAAATAAGAAATATTTTTAGCATTTCAAAATTGATTAAAATATGTTAATTAAACAGTGTTTTTTATACTTTTTTAGCTATATCTTCTGGAAACATTTCAGCCCAATTATAATTTTTAACCTATCTTACAACTCCAAAAATTTCTTTTTTAATTATATAAATTTCATTTCGTACAATCTCTTCCTAATTTCCAAATTTAAACGAAAATTTAATTTAAAGGGTAATTTCTAGCATTATTTTATTGTTATGATCAAATTCGAACTAATACATTGTTCCATAAGCTATTCACTCATTTCAGCCAATGTTAAAATTAAGATAAAAATTTAGTTTCTTTAAACATTAATTCCGAAGTACGATTTGCACTTCCATTTTTATTTCATTTTAATTTGCTGCCGACATATTTCATTAATTTCATAGTTTCCAGTTTTATCTTATAACTAGGTGGATTTTTAAACTGATGCCTACTATGTAATAGTTTAACTGCCCGAAAAGACAATAATCTAAGAGGGAAAAAAATTGGTTGTTAATAATGCCTAGTATTACTAAAATGTGACGGAATTTCAATATAACACTCACAATGTGAAATTTAGTCATTTTAAATTGTAATAAAGTGCTTGTAAGCAATAGTGAACCAACTACTTCGTTTTGTAAAATATTATGTAATAATAATTTTGGAACCATAAAATGTTCGAATTCTTCTGAATCTTTTAAAGAAATGGTCATCCTTCATAATGTTTCCCATTTATTCAACAGCCAGGACACCAAGCATTAGCTTTTAGAGCATTAATTGGTTATCTTATAGGACAATATTTTAGCAAAAAGGATATAAGATAGAATCAGTATTTATAATAAAATATATCAATCAAATAGTAAATAAAAAGATAATAAATTTTGAAATGTGATGAATTTTAAAATATACCTATTGAAATAGAATAAATATAATATATAATAATACAGTATATAACAAATATTTACAGCTAACAATGAAGCCTTGTAAAATATAAATAAATTTCAATAATATGAAAGAAAAAAAAATTAAGTATTATAACAGAGGGGGTAAAAAAAACAAAAAACAATGACCTAAAAACCAAGAAGAACTTATTTAAATTACCAAGAATTATGTTTATTTTGTTAAACATGACAAGCGCCTGAATAAAAATATAAATATTTTTTTCAACAGTGCATTTATTGATTCAAAATTATAATATCTTTTATTTTATGAGCATTGTTTCAACCTACAATATATGTTAATCCCTAATGGCTCAGAATTCAGTTAATGTATATAGTTATTTCATATGTAAAGGGTTATTTATTAGTTTATGATTTGATTATTAGAGTTGGTTTCCAAACGCATAACTATGTTTAATTATACAAACGCAAAAAAAAAAAAAAAAAGTTTAAAAAATGTTGAGGACAAAGAAACCCTACAGAAATTTTTTTCAGAATGTAACCAGTTAGCAGAATTCAAATATTAATAAAATAAAAATGGTCAAAAACTATTCGAGATGGTAGCATTACAAAATAATTATTTGTTTGAAAAACAATTTTAATGTAATTCGAAATACTAAACCGAGATAACTTTGTGTGGTAATGTTTTAGGTTTCTTGCTACGCCACTCTTTATCTTATTTTAAAGTTTACTGTTAATTATATAACAACGATTAAATTGATTCGAAAGATGTATTTAAAAACATTACACCGAGTAATGAGTATAAATTCAGTAACTAAAAAAATAAGAATTATTATAAAAAATCACTCCTAAAAACTTTATTAAAAATTAATAACAATTTTAAATATAACTAAACGTTGTGCAATTAAAATATAACTAAACGTTGTGCAATAATAAGCTCTTATAGTATTAAAAGCAAAATTTAAAATTGATTAATTGTCGTTTAAAAATTGTATCAAAATTTTTGAAATAAACTGTGTTATACTGAGCACTTACTCCTTAAGAAATAACAACGAACTAAGTTTGGTACTTCTATATTAAAGAGTCTGCCATGTAGTCTCTTGAATTTTTTTTCCCCTTCATGTATGTCGCAGCTATTAGTTTCTTTTTTTTTTTTCTAAAATTGTTATTAACTTTTTTAGAAATCACAATTTGGAGATAAGAGTCAGTCACTTTCTGATAATTTGATTTTTCAAATGCCTGATCTCGTTAAATGACCGAAAAAATCTGAAGTGAGATGATAATTTCTAAAATCAGATTATAATCTATTTAATAATCTAATTCAATATTGCATAACGTTCACATGATGCATATAAAATGTATTCCGTAGATGTAATGTAGAGTTTAAAAAACAAAAAACAAAAGAAAAAGTGAGGAAATACTACACTAAATTCAAGATTGCTATATTATAAAATGTGGTGTTACGTTTTTCAAGTGAAGGGGACGTCACACTGAATTGATTTCGTTTCAATAAAAAAAGAATCCTGTCAAATGGAATATTCAGCAACAGAAATTTAGAAATCATCATATGATTTCGATTTATCAGTAAAATATTTCAGGATGGCGTTAATTTGAAGGTGTAAAAATTTTTTTAATGTTTTGAAAATAAGAATAAGACTAAAGAAAATAATATAAAAGAGTGCAGGTGAATTCAGCTAAATTTGTTTAAAGTGAATTCATTGCAACCCGTTCAGAAACGGTTTAAGTTGGCCATTAACCCGTTTTTTTTTCCAACAATGTTTATTATTGTCTCCTTCTTTTACTTTAAAAATATTACACCAAAGCGTGTTTTGTAAACTTTTAGGAATAACATTTTGCCTCGAATAAATTAAACATTTTAGATTCCTGAAATTCTTTTTCCTTTTCCCACCTCCAATCTGAAATTCTTCAGTGTGTGTGGGTGTGATAAATTTGTGAATTTGAATTGTTGTGGCAACAAACTAGTTCAGTGGAGGATTTGACGTTTTGCGGCCCTAGACAACGCGTATCGTGAAGACCGTTTTTAATAAATGGCCCATTTAGTTTCATTTTTCACCACATTTTAAAAATCATTTAAAGCAATCAAATTCTATATAAATTAACTATAATTATTAATTAAGGATTTATTTACAACCAAATATAAGCATTAAATTATGAAATTTATAAGCAAATAATAAATTTCAAATAAATATAACTAAATAATTGTTGAACAATTAATATTCCAATATATATTTTTAAATAATTACTCATATTTTAATTTAATTATTAATGATTTAAATAAATAATACAAACACGAATTATAGTCTTACATATTTATGTCATAAAATTTTATTTTTTTCCAAATGTGTTTATATAATAACTGAGCTAAAAATATTTTTATGAAAGTGCCAGTGGATCCCTCTTTTTTCCACAGTTTTTCTGAGTTGTCTAGTTGGAAGTACGTTACTAGTTAGCCCATAACCATTATTACAAATTTTTGGTATCTTGATTTCTTGTCAAAATCAGCATATTCCATTGTTATTCAACGGTTTTTTTTTCTCTCTTTTTGAAGTATTCTTCGCAAAACTTCTCGCAGAAAAAATGAAATTTTAAACATAAAAACATTTTGATGAATTAGTGCATATATATTTGCTATCAGATACGCTACGGTAAATGCGAAATGGTGAATATGAAATGATATATAATAAAATATAAATTTATATAAATATAAAATATATATAAATAAAATTATATAAAGTGATGGAATAAAATATAAATCAATTTTATATAATTTTTGTTAAGTTTTTTTTTGTATTGCAGTGAAATTGAAAAGATGATTGAACGCGGGATTTATCGATTATTTTAATTACGTAGATTCTGACTAGGATTTTCAATAAAAACTAAATAAAATAAAATTTTAAACAAAAAATACAGTACCGCAATTCTAGTTTCAGCAATCGTATATAACATGTCTATTTATACAGAGTTGAGATTAGATATATTCTGTTCTATGGATTAAAATAAAACTATAATAGCATATTATTCTTTACAAATCTAAGAAATAAAATATAAATCGATTTAGTATCATTTTTAAGTAATTTTTTTTGTTTTACAGAAAAATTGAAAATATGATTGAATGGGATTTATCGATTATTTTAATTATGTAGATTTAGACAGTGATTTTCAATAAAAAATGAAATAAAGTAAAATTGTAAACAAAAACCCAAGACAACAATTCTATTTGAGCAATCGCATATTGTCTCTTTGCTAACTATTTATACAGAGTTAGGATTAGATATTCTGTTCTATGGATTAAAAATTATGTTCTATGGATTAAAAAAATAAAAGTTCTATGGATTGCAAATCTATTTCGAAGTCTATTCTTGATTAATTTTATTTCATATTCGAAGTATGTATGTCTATTATAATATTCCGAAAATCATAGGTTTCTTTTTCAATACGTTTTAGTTTGAAATCATTCGAAATTGCGCTAAGAATAAAATATTTCACAGTATGTTTATACTGTATTTTTTTTTATTTCATTGATTTGAAATGATACAAAATAACACTAAAATTTTATTTCATTATAAATTTTTTAAAATGAGGGCACTATTACATCAGTAAGGTTTACAAAGATGAATAGGTGCGATTATTTTTATGATTACAATCCATCTAAAACTGGGCCTATTTTCCAAGAAAAAGGTATGCGCTTCGTTGTAGAATTATTGGATAATAAATATTCTAAGAAGAATTAAGAACGCATTTATTATCCCTGATCGTAAAAAATAAAATAAAATAAGATGTCTCCATTAAATCCTTCTTACTATCAAGCAACACAAAGCATGGAGAAAAGGATTAAGATCCCGAAACAAATTGAATGACTAATCTGTTTACCAAAACAACAAACCGCAAGTCGGTGCGCCATAAATCGCTCCTATTCACCTTTCTTAAACGGCACGAACTAATTACAAACGAATTCGAAAACAAAACAAAACGCTGCATGCAGTTCTGAAACGTGTTTAGAATTAAACGCCACAATATCGTTCGTATGAACACAGTCATTGTCTGCCAACCAGAAGACACGTCCATTCTTCTGCCAACTTTCGAACGGCTATTTTTTCCAATCTATCATAGCCACCAGGTGGCGCCAGCAGTCCCTAACAATTAGTGTCAAGTCATATTCATCATTTCAATCGCAAAAGGCCTGGTTTGAGGTATTAGGAAAGAATAACAGTGAGTGTTAATGAGTTCTGTTTTGTGTAATAAGGCGATAAAAGGATAATATGTTCCAAAGGCGATGAATACTTTCTTTTCACGGAAGGTTTAAGATAGAGATGAGGAATGTGTTCCATTTTAAGTACCAAATTTTTTAAATAACCTCACATATTTCATTTTATTCCTTTAATATTTATCGCACACAGTGAACTAACGTATATGACGTTGACTTATTTTTAGGGCAGACTTGTTTTAAACAATGGGGTTATAAATATGGAATTATTTTAGTGCGGATGAATAAATTATCTGTAGGCCTAGATTAGCATATTGAAGATTGGAGGATAAGATTATATTACTTAAGAACTGCAAGGAATACAGAAAAAAAAAATTATCGATCAGTCTTTTGAATGTCTTTATCTTCAAGATTAATCTTGAAGAAATGAAATTAATCAGTAATGAGAAATTTGATTCTTGTTATTAATGGAGATGGATTTGATCTTTAATAGATTGGTATCAAGTAAAGATTTTTTTTTTCCACGTAAATATCTGGATTATTCGATTCTAATTATTAATCATAGCAAAGAAGATACAAGAAAAATAAATGATAAGTCCATATTAAACTATTTTAATTCATATACTTAATTAATAATTAATAAATAAATTGTTAATGAATTAATTACTAATAATTATAAATTCTAGGTTTTCAACGAAAAAAAAAAATGAAATTTCAAACAAGGACATGCGACAGCAACAATAATTTCTAGCTATCGTTTCTTACTTCATTCACTAACTAATACACAATTGTGGCAAAATGTTCTATATTATGGAAAAAGAAAATTGTTACTGTAGCATTCTATTATTTAATTAGAATCATTCGAATTGAATTCATAAGCTAAATTAATAGTTTTCTTTTGAAATCATAATTTAATATTCTGAAAAGCATTGGGCTTGACTTAACTGCTTTATTGGCTTAAAGTTCCACTAGTCGTGCCTTAGCTGACAGATATAAGATTACTTCTTTCTTCAATAATTAGATTATGCTGTATCTGAAAGAAATTTTTTTTGTCTTGTCATCCTGGTTCGTTTGAGAAAATTTTTATTGTGTTTTATCAAGTGAGAACATGATATTGTTTTGGCTTGAGGTTTTTGAAGCGATTTGAAGGCAACAAATTGTTGAAGCCTCAAAATGCATAGGCAACAAATTGGCGATCTATCCCTTTTTTTTTATTATATTGGAGTCGGCTTTCACAGTACAGCTTTTAAAATATCTATCGTCTGCTAATGTAGTTTTATTTTGAAGTCGGCTTTCACAGTATAGCTTTAAAATATCTATCGTCTGCTAATGTAGTTTTATTTTGGAGTCTGCTTTCAGAGTAGATATTTTCCTTTGTCCATCGTCTGCTAATGTAGTTTTATTTTGAATCTGTCCATTGATGAATTATCTATCATCTGCTGTTGTAGTATTTCCTTTGGAAATCACAGTGTTGTTGCCTAACTCGCGCAACGTTTTTTAAAAATAAACCAAACAAGTTAAAATATTGTTTGCTTAATCGATAAAGATTGTTGGTTCAGGGATAATTTCAACTAATTAAAATAAGGTTATTAGAAAATAATGCACAAGATTGTCACATTTGGCTATTTATCGCCAACTAAATTTACAACTTGATTTCCTAATTATACATTCTCTGAATTCTTACGAATTGTCTTAATTAATTTAAGTCATTAACCAATTTAAACCGGTTTGAAACAATTACGAGTCTATCATATTACGCATGCGTCGATATTTAGAAAAACGATGATTTTTTTTTGTTTGTTTTTTTCATCTCAAAATCGAGCGTGCTCAAAAACTTTGTTTGCCAGCTAGAAAAATTGAAAATGAAAGTTTTAAAAAATTATCTTAGTGAGAGAGAGAGAGATTCTTTCAAACCGGTTTAAACTGGTTAAGGACTTAAATTAATTAAGATAAATAATGACTTAAAAATAATAACGTTCTTAAAAATAATAACTTGAAATTTGCGATAGTAGATTTCCTTTTTTTTTGGTATTATTTTAAATTGTGTTTATATATCAATATTATTATATTACTAAGCTGTGTTTTTTACTAATATTAATTATATATGCTAGTATATCTTATGAATATATAGCGACCATATTTGTTTAAAAAAACACTGATTAACGGTGTGTTAAATATAAATTTATTAACAAAAAATTTATAAATTAGGATTCCTATATTCCTGACTTGTAGGCTTCGATTAATTCTATTTCTATATGTCCATCCATTCCATATTTCCATATTCCATTCCATAGTAAAAAGTTAATATTTTAAATTTACATTGGTTTAAACTCAAACTAAATAGAATTTAAATCTATTTACCAAAATTAGCTGACAAATGTTTAATATTCATAATTTACTCCTGCAAGTCTGGAAATACAAATATTTAATCTTTATTAAAAAACGGTAAATAAGTATGAATCACCTTTCCAAATATTATCTTTAATTTTTAAGTATAAGTTTGGACGAAATATATAGTAAACTAAACTAGCTCTTTCATCAGAAACTGACCTTGATGTACTGTTAGTTCTCAGATATGAAAAACCTTCGTTCTTTGGAGCGTGCGCCAGCTGGTGTATCTCCACAAATTAGGAGTGGAATGAAAAAAAAATTCGTTTAACAAAACAAGAGTCAAGGACAAGGTCTCATAATGAATTCTGTAAATGCTCTCATCTAACTGCGTATCACCCCTTTGTGAAGTAAAATCTACCATAAGTCTTAATAAAACAGTACGTAAGCTTTGCAAATGTGCTTTACATTGCAAAGAATTTGTGGATATGCCATAGATACAAACTAAAAATTGATATTTCCTATTCGAAAAACTTATATAATTTTATGAAGATAGTAAAATATATTGACTTTTCATTGTAAACAGGATAATGTTTATAAACAGACATACTGTCAGTAGATTATATCATGTGACGTGAGTGATATGACACACACGATGAGAAAATCTTTCTTAACATAATAAAAAGAGGAGTAAAGTTTTAAAATTTCGCACGTAGTTACTTCCTCCACAATAGGGCCTCATCAAGAAATATTTTTCAAAATTTTGATTACATTTCTTAAATGAATAATCAAAGTTTTAATATTTTCTGTCAACAACATCGATGTGTATTATTGCATAAAAATTATTTTTCCTCCATTTTAAAATTTAAAAAAGAAAGAAAATTTTTTTGAAATATATATTTTATTTCTTCAGTGTTTTTTTCCTCTTCTGATCTTGATAATTTTTTATAAACATTTTAAGTTTTTTTTACTTAATAATACTTCTTACCTCTTAGTTACTGGATTTATATTTAGCTTTTCTTGACTGAATTAAATACATTTTTTTTTTTTGTGGTTGTGCATATGATCGATTCTACATTACCAAAAGTGAACTTTAAAAATGAAATATAAATTGAACCTAAAACATTTTGTTTCATTGTTTCTGACAAGAGTTTTACATTTTCTTTTCTTATTTCTTTTCCAAAACGGTTTGCACATTCTATCTTCCAAACTCAAAAAGAAAATTTATTGTAAGTAAATTTGTAACGTTTAAATATTAACCTCTCGCACTCTAAAAGGTTAATTCGATGCATAATTATTCACGTAATACATGGTCTTGTTTATTACTTCAAAAAATAAATGGGTACAATTTTTTAAATTTGAGTTTCCCTGAAAAATAAATCTACATCTTTTTATCATTCTGTAGGTTTTCTTAGCAATTAAATTTAAAAAATAAATAAATAAAACGTCAAAATGATGCACCGTCTTGAATGGTGAGGGAAGTTAAGGAAGCAAAGGGTTAAATGTTATATTATCTTATCTATGGAAAAAGAATTGTGCTATTTTTTAAAGCACGTTTTTTTTAAACTAAGAATTAAAAAGATCATCCAATGAAAATTCATAATTAAATGATTTTTAATATGAAAGAAAATATAAATTAGCCCAATCAAAAATATAAAGAAAATTAAATCATGGTAACAATACAAAGACGAATAATTTTCTTGCTAGAAGTATTAGATGTTGAATTGCATCATTTGACCACGATCAAAATAATAATGAAAAGTTTGTTTTGTTAGATTGACTTTCCAATAAAAGAATTTGTATAAACCTAAAACTGAGGAAAATTAAAATAAAAATACACTGTCTTGCAGAAGAGTCTTCATTGCATTTTTCATCTTGCATTTAAATGTTTTTGAAAAAGCGCAAAATATTTTTTAATGAGTTTTATTTCTGAAAATACTCTTAAATTAAGAAGAAAAAAAGCGTATTTAACCCTTTCTAGGGCCATGGGAAGTATGTTTCCACCAAATTTATCAATCCTTGTATGAAATTATGTAGGTTGGCATAAGTTATGACAAATTTTTTTAGGAAGACAGAAACTTAGATGCTTTAGTTCTTTATCTCAGACAAAATGATGTGTCTTGATTTGTTACTTAATTTTTAATTAACCAAATTAAATAATAAATCAAATTAAATTTATCTAATAAGCTAAATGAATCCCTTTTCTTATTCTAATTTCAAGCCTAAAAATATTTTAACATAATATGACTAGAAAAATTGGCCCTTTAAAGGGTTAAAACGAAAATAAAAAAACTTACGAATTATTATTTACTAGAACATTCTTAGTATCCGTGCATTGGCTGGCCCCAAACAGTGAAGAGGAAAAAAAATGATTATTTATTAATCGCATTAAATGTTGTAAAACAATTGAAAAATTTGTTTCTTTTTAAATAAATTGGCGATTTAAATGGATGACATTGGCGAATAATAGTTACGAAATATAGAACTTTGGATAGAATCTGGTATTTTTATTGAATCTAGTGTGCCATCTTTGGCGATTAATCCCTGTCTTGTGATCAATATACAAGTACCAGAAAATCGAATATGTATTTTAGACGCCTTTTTTTTTCACACCTACAGAAATCAGAATTTGACTGTAATTATGACTAGAATTACAATTGTATCTACAAGATCATGTACTGAATTTTATTATTTATGTTATTTATGAATTTAGTGATAAAAGTATTTAGTAATTTGTTTTCAATTAAAAAAATTCTTCTACTTTAGGTTACTTGAATCTATCATATAGAAATAGAAAAATATAGTATTAGTATCATATAGTATTAGAAAAAATTTGTTTATTCGGTTCCTTGGAATGATTAATATAAAAATTATGAAAATTAGAGCATCTAAATAATTCCACATTTATCTTCATTCGTATTGCATGTTTTGTATTCATTGTACTGCATTTGAAATGTGAGTATTTATTACACATTAAGCCAAATGGCGAGTGCTTTTCTTTCATTATGTGATATTCTTCAATAACTTATGGGCTAGAAAAATATTTTCTTACAGGATATCTCTTAAGAGATTTATTTCATTTGCATAAACCCAACAAAATAGTTCAATCAACTTTGTCAATACTTGAGTTTGATTCAACTTCATATCACCACGAAGCATCAGTTTTAATGAAATGTACGATTTATCCAAATCTCTTTCTCCGCCTTTTAGACGCAATTAACTCACTAATTACCTTAACGAAATGGCAACGGAACGCCTGTAGATTAAATTTTTCGATTAAATGATTGACAGCTTGCGTTAAAGTTTCAACAAAACATTTCGTTATTTGCTACTGTATTTTAGAAGCGATATAAAGAAGCAAAATGTGACAAGACTAAATTACTTTTAATCTTTATCTGTGCGACATCATGTTTTCCAGATTGAATATCTTAATTTGCGAAATACAAAGCAGGTCGAAATTTAATATTGCAAGATGTTTCAATCATTTCCAATTACCACCCGGCTTCAGACCTTATTAAAAGGACGTCTCTGAGTCAACGTGGGCGCAATTGACGAAGATTGACGAATCGAATTTCTGTGGGCTTTAAAAATATCTTCTAACATTCCATTTTAGCTGAATCAGACCATCCCTAACGTACCATATAGACATGCGTTCTTTTTATTAAGAAGAGGTATCTCTGGTAGCCATGTTGCTGTCATATAGACAACGTAGATATTACCTGCTGTCAAGCAAGTCTCCATTCATACTAAGTAATTCAATTAGTAGCAAAAGAGTAGGCTTGCTACTGCAACAAGAGTGCAGAAAAGAAGCCAAAATGAAACAACAACAAAAAGGACAGCTGTTTCTGATAAGAACCATCTGCAACTTCTTTCCTACTGGGTTTGAAGCTGGTCACGTAAAGCTACCCATACGTGCTTCTCTTTAGCATTAAGGGCAGTACTAAATTATTTTTAATTACTACCTGTTTGAACAATGACGGAGACCTGTAATTAAAACAACCCTTTGACTATTGGGGTCGGAAAGTTCAAAAGGGAGGAGCAGACTCATCCGTCAACCCCCCGTTTACATATCGGACACTTGTGGGCAGACGATTATCTACATGTTAATAAAGGATAATATGCTATAACGTCAATGTTACTGAAATGTTGTAGTAAAAGAATAATGAATGCCTAGCATCTGTTATGAAACTTATAGCAAAAAAAAAAACACATTTCTTTTTTTGAAATCCATATTTTTTTATTTGTACCGCTTTTCTAAAATACAACTTTTTTTTCATTCTGTTATTTTAAATTGAAATTTAATTTTATAATTTGATACAATGTTTTCGAAACTTCTGTTATATTATGGCAAGGTTATTAATATATTGCTGTCAAGGCATAAAGGATTTATAAAGTTATTTGTTCGGTCGTATATTTGTTGCTGCTTTTATTCAACATGCCCTAAATGCTCCCCTGAGTTTTAACTGCGGTTGGATGTTACACTATCAAAGTTTTTATCATTAATTTGTTGATAATGGATCTAAATACAGGATTATGATCGAGCAGTTTTTTTTTTTTTTTTTCGTTATCTAGTTCAGTAATGATGTAAGTATCGAAATAAAAAGAACATGGCTTTAATTCAGCCAGGCAATTTAACTCGACTGGGTTTTAATAAATTATATTTTCATGTTAAGGCTTTGATAAATTAGCATATTAATAATAAATAACAATTGCTTACATTCGACAATTACTATGCCTTTTTTTAACTTTTTAACTTTTTTTTATGATAGCCTTTCTTTTTTTTTTTCTTTCTTTTAATGTTATGTTCATAGTAGCCATCTGATCCTAAGAAAAAAGGATGTTCATGTTATGTTAGAGGAAATAAAATATGAAGTAAAATAGCTCTAATCATAATATTGCAAATATTGGAAGTAAGATTTTATAAATTATTTATTTGAATTACTATTTTAAGTGTAAACATATAATATTAGAGCTAATATCTTTTATCATTTTTTCACATTCACATTGATAAGTTTTAGTTACAATACAAACAAGATATTTTACTCACTGTTTACTCGTCTACTATCGTTTTAGTGATTTTTTTTTTCTAAGTGTTTATGAAAAATTTATTTTTTAAAAATTAAATTCAGCTATCAATTTTTATTTTCTTTCCCAGAAATATTACTTTTAATAATGTATATATTTTAATGAAATTTCATTTATGCATATTGTAAGCTACGAAATTATTATCCATTATACTACGGTGTAACATATCTCTATATAAAGCTTTTATATAGATACAAAATCGGAACGAATTTGTTAATCGTTATGTGGCAACAGCTTGCATATTCGAAATTTTACATGCTTGCTTAGTGGAAAATTGGAGATAACGCTATTTTTTTTTACAGTTGGTTAATACGGAAAAAATTTCAATTCAAGCTGTTTAAATTACAAATCGAAATAACTAAACACAGGAAATTCACACTTTCATTTACCTTAAAGAATCATTCAAGAAGATAATGATATAAAGCGTTTTTGTGTATGGAGCAAGGTTTACGAACTTCAGAAGCATCGCCAATTAATTTCGTCTAATTAAGAACTCAGAATATTCTATCATTAAAAGTCCGAGTATAATTTAAAATAATATCATAAAAATAATATAAAATCGTTAAAATAATGTGGTATTTTTTTTTTTTAAAAAATAAGTTGCAGTTTGTCAAAGTTGATTGACATGTCTAAATTAATCTTTTTAATATTCGCCATCAGTGGCGTTAACTTCAATGTTATTAATATTACATCAATCAGTTTTGAAATACATCTAATCAAAACAGGTGAAAAAATAAATTCAATATTGATTTTTAAATTGAATTGCTCTGGCATAAGGGTAGCGCGTCTTCCCCGTGATATGGGCGTTCGGGGTTCTAGTCCCGGTTCGAGCATGATTGTTCTTCATCTGTTCCATCTGTGAGATGTGTGAATGTGTCCCCCCCCCCCTGTAAAAAGGGGTTGTGCAAGCGAATGTGATGCGTGAGCAGCAAAATCGTTCTCTTGGCCCTAGTTGGCGCTACTAAAAACAAGAGACGCTCTCTTCCGGCTTAAAAATCGCTGAATTCAGAATCAGTTGGCTTGTCCATGGCAAGTGCCATCAGAAACAACAACAAATTGAATTGTATATTTAATTTCTAATATTAATATATGCATCTCTCTGCTACTAAAAATATTTTAATTTCAGAAATTGTAGTAATTGATGAAAATTTACGATAGCCTTTCATACAGCTTGAAATAATTTAGTAATGAACATTTAGTAATGAATGTACTTATAATCTCTTATTACTGGTTGAAATGTATGACTAGTAAATGGCGAGCGAAAAAAAACAGTTGGGATCGTATGATCATCACAAAAGAGCGTGATTTTTGGGTTGTTGGTGAGTGGTGAAAGCAGAGAGTATAACTCCGTAGTATTTAATAATTTTTTGTAAACAGCTTTTGGCAGTCGGTTTGCATGATTAGACATACGGCTCGTCTTTGAAAGATTCTTACTTCCTCGTATACATAGTATAGAGAAAGTTTAATAATCGTCAAAATTACTAACTCCTTATTTTGACGAATCTCCAGGTTTTAGAACTCCATGAGTTCAAAAAACACATTTTTGGAAAATATCTATCTATTTGTGACAAACTTAACTCAAAAACCCTTTCATCTAGAAGGATGAAATTTGGTATACGGTATTTACACCAAATTTAGAGATTTTTTAATCAAATTTTGTGCCAAATCCGATAATAGGAAGTTGGTCTGTCCGACTGTTTGAATACAAGTTAACAAGATAATTACAAAATGAAGAAAGTTAGATTGATAAAGCTTGGTACACAGATTTAATATCTGAAGTCTAAATACCTGTCAAATTTTGAGCCAAATCCAAAAAGTGACTCAACGTCTGTCAGTCTGTACTTTCCGGAGCCTGTAAACACAATAAATCAAAAACGCAGTGACTTAAATATATCAAATTTGGTACGTGATTTTGTGACTACAAATGTAGTTTTGTGTCGAATTTTTCTTTCAGTTGGTTGAGTAAAACTCATCTAAAATACAAATTTGATCATCGGATACTATTTTCCGCATGCCAGAGATTAATTGCCAAATAACTCGCCAAGGATGACACAATAGATTCAGTAAAAAAGTTAAAAATTCACGCCAAAGTTTAATATTTTGTAACTGTTGCACACCAGTGTTATGCAGAGTGTTCTCTAGGATAACACCTTTATTAGAGAGCATGC
Source organism: Argiope bruennichi (assembly GCF_947563725.1). NCBI lineage: Eukaryota > Metazoa > Arthropoda > Arachnida > Araneae > Araneidae > Argiope > Argiope bruennichi. The sequence goes on from NC_079160.1 coordinate 77,111,938, forward strand.
GAGAAAATTTTGGAGAGACCCTTCCCATTGGTTTTAAAATTAGAATGACGTAAATTTTTGATAATGGTGTGTGATGTTTTTGTTGAGTTGATCATCGTAATTTATTCTTTCATTAAAAGAAAAAAGAACCTAATTAATTATTTTTACTAAATTTAAAAAAAAAATCGAAGAATAAGGAATTTATGACGCAGGAACCAAACAATGATTAATTACAATGCAGATATATAAAGATGACGGATGAAATAACACGTTAAATAAATACACACATTAGATGAAGCACTTACCTGTTAAAAATTAACACACTTCCTTACAAGATCAAGCTTTTGGATTAGTCATATCATATCACTGCCTCTCCTACCCGCCCGAAGGCACACGGATAAAGAAAACTGAATGACCGGACCGCCGCAACAGCAACACTGGCGGGAACTGTGGTTGAGTTCTAAGGGCCATTACCGGCCACGGTACAACCCTTCCCGAAGGAAGTACGTCCCGTCATCGATGGAGAGCTTTTGGATTAGATCTGAAACCTATATATAAGCTTCACAAGGTGTTTGGACAGAGGGTTCTCAAATGTGAGACATAATTAAATAAAAATGAGTCGTGCAAATTTCATACAAACTAGAAGAGGGGAGATTAATCTTAATGTATATGCGTGGTGCAGACGGCGAATATCGAATAGAATCATGCTTACAACACGTTCTAGAATTTAGCATTAGATCCCCATGCCAATCGGATTTGAACAAAACCCAATCGGAGGAAGTGTGCCTGTCCAACTTTTCGAATATAATTTAACACGATAACTATAAAATGAGGAGAGCTAGGTAAATAAAATTTGATACACTGAATTAAGATCTATAGTATAGACATCTGTCAAATTTTGAGTCAAATCCAACAGGGGATTGACCATCTATTGGTATGTACATATGGAAATACGTGAACGCCATAACTAAAAAAAACCAATGACTTAAATATATCAAATTTGGTATGTGATTTTAGGACTACAAATGTAGTTTTGTGTCCAATTTTTGCTTCAATCGGTGGGGAAAAACGCATTTAAAACGCAAATTCGAATTTCGGGTACTGTTAACTGCATGCCAAAAGTACTCTCCAAAAGCGCCAAAAGTACTCGCCAACGATGACACGATAGCTTCAGTAAAGATGCTAAATTCATGAAAAGAGTTAATATTTCGTAACTATTGCACGCCAATGTTATGCAATGTCTTTTTCTGGGATAACATGTTATTAGAGCATATGCGAGAAAGTTTGAAGAGATCACATAACATCACTCATGCTGGTTTATTCTAATACAAGTTCATGTATCTGAAGTTACTTGGAATTAAAAAAATCATACATAATATTTTTAATTTAAAATCCAATTTTATATAAGTTATAATTAATACACACAATCTTTTTACAATACCACGCCCTTTGATTGAATGCCTTTGAGCTTTGGTCACTTGTAATCGGTACAAAATGAAAAATATATTCTTTTTGATATCTTTTGATCTTTTTGAAAATATATATTCTTTTCTATTCAATTTCTTTTTACAGCACTTTTAGGCATTTTTAAACAATTATTTTAAACTATAAAAAAACCTTATAAAGATGTGAAACAGAAATTTTAAAAGTAGTGGTACTTATTAAGTTTTATGTTTCAGAATCGTCTGTGATAAACTTTAAATAAATTAATAAAAACTGTAAAAAAAAAAAAATGTGCAGGAAGATATGTGGTATCACTGAAAAATGAAAAATTTTGATTTTAAAGATGGTATTAAAATAATTCTCGCAGAATTACACGCGCCAAAGTTATTGCGGAAAATAGAAAAATTTCGGTTCGTTTCTTACTGGTTGAGTATTTAATTAAGTCTTTCACTTTGAAAAATTGACGATATTATTTGTCTTGTCCAAAACAATAAGGGTGCAAAGGTCGGTTAAAATTGGTCCATTCGTTTAAAGGAAGATGTGGAACACACACATATATACATAATTACAATGACTTGTATTATGATTATGATGAATTCTTAAAACAAAATACATGCAAGTTTGTTAATGAAACAATTTTTTGATAAATAGTTTCTCAAATCGCTGTACTTTATCACATAACCTTTTAATTAACTATCTAGTAAGAGATATAAACATTACAAAAAAAATGAAACTGTTTTTTCATTTGAGATAAATATGTCCATCGAGTTCAATAGTGACAGGACAGAGGTCAAGAAAGGTCAAATAGTAAATAAGCTCATTAAAATGTAGAATACTGGCTTGTTACGAGCACTTAAGCATGGGATTTAATGGTTTCTCATTAGTGACAATTAAGCTTTATGCCAACTGTACAAGATCTCTAATATTTTTGGATGACATTAGCAAATTACGTCTAGACGCTGTTTTAACTGTTCGAGGTCATTCCTATTTTTAGTTGCTTAGAAGCAAAACTAAAAAATAAGCAGCACTTGTATTTGAAATGTAAATTTGAATCTTGTAATTAGCTGTCTTAATCCAAGAAATCCTCAAGTATTCAATATTCTGCCTGAGATGAAATCGATTTTTCTCCCTCTATGAGTATTAAGAAAATTCTACATCATTGAGTGTGAAATTCTACATTAGATTGCATAGTATATTTCGAAAATGCTTTAGAATATTGCAGAAAGTAAGTTTACAACTCATTTGCTGGAATCTCTTAAAATTATTTTTATGTTAGATGCTCGAGTCTTATATAAAGAGGTAACAAAAGTATGGATCTAAATATATTTAGTTTTTGACCGCATAGGGAAACATTGATAAAAAGTAAAAAAAAAAAAAAAAAAAAAAAGTTTAACATTTGCTATGAAATAAAATTTACTATGATGAAGAATAATATATGGTTTATATGAGTTTTTGTTGCTGTGTTGTGACTTACGGCACTTTACAAGCCTGCTGACAGTTATCTATCGGCCATTTAAGCCGAGTGAGAGTCTCTTGTTTTTTTCAGTAGCGCCAACTAGGACCAAAAGCACGACTTAGCTGCTTCATTCGCTTCCTGACACCCTTTTTACAGGGGGGGGGGGGGGGTGCACTTTCAAACACCTGGCAGATAAGAGTAGAACAAACATGCCCAAACTGGACTCGAACACGAAACGCCCAGATCGCGGGGAAGACGCGCTTCCCCTATGCCAGGACACATGCATCTAAGTTTTTTATTAGCCGCGTACGGAGACCAGCTGTTTGAATCAAAATTTTTAAGATGGTAAGAATGACCGAAATATGCTTATTTCTATACTGATATCTGATCAAGTTTCCCCCCCCCCCTCAACTCTTTTTTAAGAACGATTTTTGCTGTTGCCATATTCGAATATAAAATTATTCAAATTAAAGTATCAGTAGTCATAAATAAATTGCGTAAGTTTCTTAAATTAGGATTTTATAGAATTTTTTTAAATGATTTTTTTCATTCGATGATTAATTTTTAAGCACTCCTTATTTTTCGGGTGATTTTTCCTAAAATATGGTCTCTATTCATTTCATTTTTATTATTGCTGAATCATCACAATGCGTTGAAAATGTTAGTATATTAACTTGCATGTGATAAAAAAATTTGTAAATATTATATATATTTTAATAAAATATCGACTGCTACAAATCGAAATAAGCATTGGAATTCTAATTTTGTCCAATCTTCAAGTTATATTATTGCGTTTAAGTAGTAAATACAGCACACTCCTAAGATGACGGAGTTTGGCATCCATCCAGCCACACTCCAGCATCTGACCTAAGATGATGGAAGGACAGGCTGGATAAGCTGGAGTTCCATTACTCATTTCTTTGCCAACCAATACCAAAACAAAGTTTTTAGACCAAATCTTACTGTTTGAATACTTATTTTCTCACTTCTTAATGAGTATTAAAGCCTCCATTCAACTCAAACTATGTAGAATGTGAATTCGACCGCGGCACGGGGAAACGTAGAAGCAGTTGCCGGTAACGTGTCGAGTTAACCCCTTAACTGTTTCATTTTCTTTACTATCTAATAAGATGACGCCTTCTATTTTGGGAATATTTTCTTATTTTGATTCAAATAGAAATCCATTGCATACTTGACTTATCTATGTATTTGAACTAATTTTAATATTGAATTATAATCATCTCGAATGGCTTATTTTTTTGCTTGCAACTATCAAAATTCGATAAATCGATGCACGTATAGCACTCGGGCAAAACAGTTAAGTGGTTAAAACAGAAGGCTCTGTACTGGTAGTTTATATGTGTTTATATACTACACTGCAAGAATTTATTATAGAAAAAGTAAGTAAAAGCATATAAACTTCGCATTTTAACTTGAATTCTGTACACTTTATTGTGGTACACTTAAAAAAACATTAAGCATATCCCAAGAACAATTGATGAATTTTGTACGTACTGTGCAGTTATAATCAAGAACAGCGGCAACAACTGAGTTCCGTTACACATTGACGAAACAATGAACAACGAGCAGAACGCTGCTCTTTTCCTTTCACAACTTATATTTTGCATACGACACGTGGGAATGTCGTAGCAAACGCCCGTTTCTAATGCATTGGCAATATTGCCAATGCAACGCCTTGCTTTTCTCAATTATACAGAAAACTAGGCCGGATAGTACGTAAACCAGATAATCGCGAACCGGATAATCTGGAATGTACTGTAGTGGTAACATTATATATATTTATCTGCTAGACCATAAAATGATTTTAAATATCTTATGAAAGCAAATAAATTGGGCATGTTTTTGGAAATTAACTTCAGGAAATAAATGTAAGATAGAAAGTGTAATGTTCACATGATCGAAGTCTATTTTATTATTCACTGCTGATGAGAATATTACATGAATCTTTATGTACTTATGCAGAGATAAGAAATTGTTAACTCTAAAACACCCAACTTTTATTTTTCACAAAGTCTTTGTAAAAAAACTCCAGAAAATGGGTTCTTATCTTATAGACTCATTTAATATTCCGAGAGAAAATTTAACTTACGATTTTTCAATGTGATACATCATAAAATGTCCGATTTATATGCAAATGAATTATTGTGCGCACCAATCATTATGTTTCAAAAGAGGGGAATTCGCCCGTATTAATATGCAAGTTTACAGAAAGTCCAGTGCAGGTAATCAATACAAAGTTTCAACACCTAAAAGTTTATCAAAGATATAATTTAGTTGTTACAATTTATCTTGCTATCAATGGATTAAACATCATTGTAAAGTTGACAGTAATGTATCGCGTATTTGAGCAGCAATTGATCATCGTTATCATGTCAGAGCATAAAATTTGTCGGCAATTTTGCTCAAAGGATGCATTAATGTTAAGCTAAACAAGGTTTCAATAATGACATGGGTCGTTACGTTTAATTACTAGTTACGACATACGCTTGAAGTCGCCCGTATATAGTAAATTGTTTGGTGTGTTTTATACTTTCTCCGTCATTCGTAACTTACATTGGAATCTTTTCAATCATAATTTTATTTAAAATACTGTATGTATTGCTCATTCTTCGTTTGCTCTTGGTAATGTTAAAATAGATTCTTTTGTTTCTGAAATCATTTTTATTTTTTTCATGCGTTTATTTAATTTAAATTGTTTAATATTTATGAAGCTGGAATCTTTTAATCAATTTGTCTTTCACTTCCTGACATACTATAGTATTAAGATTTTGTAAGCTTGTGTATTCTCGATGAATATGCAATATTTTAATATATATTTTTTAAAATGTTATTATTAATTAATTTAATAAAATTTTGAATCTATAAGAAGACCATTTAATTAAAAAAATTAAAAAATGATAAAACAAAATAATTTGAAAAATAAAAAATTTTTGTTATGAATTACAACATAAGACCTAATAACAAACAAAAAATAAATAAATAAAAGACTATTTTTACTGCCCTGATGAAAGTGCGTTTTATTGATGAAATTCGTATTCCGCTTTATTTTTTTTATCAAATAATCCAAGTGTTTATATCTGAACATTAGGAATTTTTTAATTCCTACATTTAGTTAACTAATACAATATTTGATATTGATATTAGCATCATTATGTTCATTAGAATTATTAATAGTCTAATTTAATTAGTATTGATTCTGTTTTTAACGTATATATTTTAAGCAATTTTTAGCATATTTAACATATATAAATTACATAAAAAACATATAATATACAGCTAGACTGAAAGATAGTTAATTCCGATATTTTTCTTCTTCTTTCGTTTAGCATAATCTTTAAAGATATAAAATATTGGATTAACTATTTTGAATCAAATATTAGTTATTTCCTGTCCACGACTATTTTGAAAATATTGATTGCGAAATTGTAAGAATCCTATCCTCCTTGAGATATTGGCTATATTTAATTTCAGTTAAATTGTTTAGATAAAACTTCATGCCCATGATTCCATCAATTTCTCAGACATTAAAGCTGTGTTTGTTTAATAATTTTGCATATGTTCTATTCAAAGTGCATATGAAATTTTCAAATGATTCCATGATATCATAGCGCCATCTGTCCGATTTATATTTAAATTTAGTGGTATCCAACTTTACTTTTATTTGTTTTGTTAGCTGCATAGATATTAAAGAATATCCTTCTTTAGTTTTCATCAATAGAAGAAAATTACTAGATTTAGATATGTTTAAATAATAGAATTAATTATGTAAAAATGGTATTAAATATTATGTTTCATGTTTATTTTATATCTTATAAGCACTTGCTGAACATTATACTTTTTGGTGGATTTAGTTTGCTGTAAGAATTAACTTAATCTTTTAATCTGAGCATTTTGTCAACGTAATGACAATACGTTAATAAAAGATAATTTCTATGTACAATAAATTGCTTGTTCAAGTTAAATTTTATTTTTAATTCGTATGAAATAAATCATTTGGAAATGTGCTTAAAATATTTTTTATTTGATTAAAAATAGTAGCCTATTTTGCATGTAAAAAAATCGGTATCATTGAAAAGATATACTTAAAATTTTTTAAGATGGTGTAAAAGTTATCCACGCAAGCACACGCACGCACACACACGCACACACACACACACACACACACGTACACGCACACGCACACACTATTAGAAGTAGAGATTAGAATTCGAATGGCATCCCACCGCTTACATAACTCAAACGCTTTTTTAAGAAACTCGCTTACAATTCAAAATATTTATTTTAAATAAATTATTGAAAATAAGTAAATCTTCAGTATAAAAGTATTTTAATGTCTTAATTAAAGGAAATATATCGAATAATTGCAACCTGCCCGAACTTAAAAGTTGCAAGAAACTAGTTTTCTCCGTGTTTTAAAGAAATTAAACCTTGCAATGGTAAACTAAACATGTCTTTGCAGTATAGAATATGAAAGTAAGTACGAGGTCCGTTTTCTCTTCAAACTCCAATCAACCATAAAAACGAGAATAAATTGAATTTATTAACAAAGCCTATGTACAAACGTGTTACATTTCATCATAAAGATTCAGGCCTGGACCAAGTTCTCTCTTCGGGGAGTATTATAATGCCAATGATATCAAATGGCCCTTAACATTCTGTTGAAGCTTCTCATTAGTCTGAAAACTTTGGTCTCCTTGACAATTTTTCCATTCAGAGAAGAGGGGAGAAAAAGTCACTCGGCTCTAAGCCGTGTTCTCGATGAAAGGGAAACGAACTCAAATGCGTCACAATAGAGGATCTTATTCAAAGCAAAATAATTCAAAAGAAACGGAGGATGCGACTAACAAGCCGAAATTGAGATTTTGGAAGGTGAGCGTTTAGACATTCATGCTAAGTATTCTTTCTTTAAAAACTTAAAAAAAAAAAAAAAAAAAGTCAGAATAATGAGGAGTTTCAATGGAGCATTAGGGATCATCTCTCATTATTGGGGGGGGGGGGTAATATTCTTTGAAGAGGGGATCGGAAACATAGCCTTCTCGACATAGCAAATGCCAGAGTCCTTCCTCATGGCGATTATATCCAAAAGTAACCATGATTGTTCATAACTTTTGGTGAACAATTCATTTTGTTCCCCGTCAGTGTCGTTTCTTATGGCCCATCACAGCATGAAAATAAAAATAAAGAACTGTCCTCCTAAACTGGATTAAATAAAACTTTTTCATTTCAGATAATCAACAAAAAAAAACTGATTAAAGATTTAAAAGCAATTTGCCATTTAAAAAAACAAATGCACATGAATGGAAGTAATAATCATTTGCTTTGTATTATTTTTAAATTCATTGTTTATAATTCCAAAGCACTTTGTTTTGAATTTTTGAATCTTGACATGATTTCATTTGTTTCCAAACTTACAAATATTTTTTTTTATGTTTCGAAATTATATATGTACATATATTTACATAGCTATATGTTTGTTTATTTCCAACAAATTTTTTTATGCTTCTGTAACACATCTACATATCAAAGCTCCTTGAGAATGTAATTTAGTTTTATTAATGTATTCTAGGAAATGTTTAAGATAATATGTTTAAATGAGCAAACATATAATTATACATGTAATAATTTATGGAAGAATGACATAACAATGTCGTGACAAACTATAATGATTGTTTTTTATATGTCAGTGATTATTACAGTGATTACTTTAAATATTTATTTATTAGCGAGTTAGGTCTTTAAAAACGTTCAATTCATTCGTTAAATGTTTTAGTTTGAGGCTGCTAAAAATCATCATTATCTATTATGTTTAACTTAAGAAACAAAGCCTTTGATAGCTTTGTTTTTCGTAGCATTCTTTTTTGCACTTCCTGGTGCTTTTTCCTAAAACTCATTGTGGGCTTCTTATTAAAAAAACATTTCAAAAAATTTATTTATTTTTTGAGTATTTAATATTTATCAAATGTTGTGCGATTACTTGTTTATCTTCATAAAAGTTTATTATGTCTTAAATTGAATTATACATTTGCTATTGCATTTTGTTTTTTAAGATAATGCATAGTACGGACGTTTCTAAAGATTTTCAGACACAATAAATTTTTTAAAAATAAATGTATTATTAATTTAAAAAAAAAAATTAAAAATTTTAGGACTTTACAATTTTTGTTTAAAAAAAGTAAATGTATTTCAGTTCTTGTTATAAATTATTAAAAATTACAAAAATCTTATGCGAGTACGCAACATAATATGAACAGATCAAATAATGTAATATTTAATATTGTGGTATTAAGTAATAAATAAATAAAATAAAAATTAATTAGTTTAAAAAATTAAGTATAAAGCAAAATAACATGATATTGTTTATGGCTGTATTCTTTTGTTTTGATTGTTATTAGTTGTATTTTGTCCATAACGATTTTTTACAGCATGCAACTTATATAAGAAAGTCAGTTTCAAAATCATTATTATAAAATCATTTTAACATGACAATATTAGTTTAATTCACGTTTCTTTCTACAATTTTTTTATAGATTTGAGATTAAGTGTTATCAAAGCTAACCTCATGGTATGTAGTTTTTACAAATCCCAAAACCAAGGATACGTTTTTACTAATTGTTTTTCTTTTTTCATATACGAGGTGTCAATAGAATAAATATTATCTTCAAAAAAATTCGGTTGGATTATGGATGAAAACTTTTCTTAAGGCCCAAACCATGTACCGTTATGCTGATGACTATTGCTTTTAATGCTTTTTCCGAGAATGAATAGTTGCTGTATAATATTTTATCCCTGAATTTAATCTTTACCGCTTTATTCTAAAAAAAAATCGATCGTTATAATACCATCTGAAGCCATCGGACAACGCTTTTAAAGTAGGTTTTTCTTTTCAGCGCCGCTACTCCGGGCTGATAAAATTATTTATAAACATTTTTCGACGACAGTGGGTCTTTTTTGCTGAAATTGAATTTTTTGAAAAATCTATTAAAGGTATTGATTTTAAAGTTATTATTTTATCACTTTACATTACATTATTTTAGAAGTCCGAAAATATGTTTACTCTCATTTTAAAAAAATTAAAAATATCTTTAAAATTCACTCTTTTTTGAGATATGCTATCCAGTTGTTTCAGTTAAATGTTCGAAAAATTGATTGGATTCTTTAAAGAATTATTTTAGTTTTTTTTTCTTTCAGCCTACTAGTTTTTTTGTAGTTAAAAACAAAAATCAGATTTTCATGCTTATCGAATTCGATATCTGATAGTTAATATAGGAGCCTATTTTGGATGGCCAATCCAACACAATTACTTTAAGGATAAAATTGTTTGGTGTCTATGTTTATATTATCACTGATAATTCAGCTGAATTATTTCAAAAATTTGATTGTCTAAATGTTTTAATCTGCTCATATTTTTGTACAGATAAGTCGATTCAGACATAAAAATTATGATAAATTTAACATTTTTTAAATTAAATTTTTTAATTCTTAAATATGCCATTAATTAATATTGAATTTTCTATTTGCAAAACTATGTATGTATTAAGTGCAAAATTGATAAATATATTATAATTCTGAATTTTAATATAATTTTGAATGTTATTGAATTTTCTTTTAGCAAAACTAAGTATTTATCAAGTCGAAAATTAATGAAGACATTATAATTCTGAATTTTAATATAATTTTGAATGTTATTTAATTTTCTGTTTGCAAAACTATGTATTTATCAAGTCGAAAATTAATGAAAACATTATAATTCTATGACACAAGTTTCATACTATTGTTTAGTTTTAAGATTATCATAACAAATATACTTTATCATTATTTTGGTCATTTTTTTTATTTGAACAACAACTTTCAAATAAGAATTTCACTTTTGGTTTTGAACATTAGGAACATATTCCTAATTTGCACTTTGTGAGGAAATTGGCCTAATTTTGGTAGAGAGTAAAAAAAAGTTTTCATAGTTCACAATACTTTTATTATTTCATACCTCGATAAACATTAACTTAAAAATATCTAAAAAATAATTTTTTTAAAATTTAATATATGATTCTTTACTATTTTGAACTATATTTCAAACAATGCTCCGAGATTTTCAGCACTCGTACCATTTCACTGGTCCATGGTCGCCATCATTTTGTTTTTAGCAGTCAACTCGCTCAGATTCATTTTAATCACTTCAGGGAAAAAGCAACAAAAACCTTCATTGTGATGTCAGGCTCTGATTAATGGAGCTTGCCTAATCGTTGACGCTTTTACCTTCTCAGAGGTTGACTGAGGAAGAATTCTAAATGCTTCTCTGATTCTTGGGTTCGGAATGACACAGGTTCTTTGGTAACTTGATGAATGGAACTTAGATGAATACTCCTCTATGTAGATTTTGAAGTTACGATGTTTTTTCCTAATTCATTTAATGCTTTGAATGCAAACAAATTGGAAAATTGCTTCAGGGTAGGAATGCCGGCTTAAAAAAGTAATGATGCTGATGATGATAAGAGGAAGGGTTAAGTTGACGGAAGCTATTCTGAAATATTAGAAGTCAACATGTCTCCAGGGTCTGTTTCGGATTGAGGATTGTTTATTGGCTGGTGTTAGTGAAGATTACAGAATTGCTATGTTTTTCAATGGAGTCAGAAGAGAAATGCAAATGGTTTCCAGCCAGGAACTTTTAACTAAATGATTCGTCATGCTGTCTAATTCAATTAAATTTAGAATTTTTGTTACACGAGTTCTTTGTAGTAAGAAGTGTGAGAAAAATACATCTTGAAATGAAAAGAATGCTAAAAATTACCTAGTATTTTTTCTTACTTTTTCTTATTAAAAACTCTTAATTCCTTGATTATTTGATTTCCCCCTTAGTAGTATGCGTTTGCGTTATTATTTGTATAGTTTTATATTAGAATTAAAATATTCATATTAGGTAGATTCCTATAGAAAGACTATATATATATAATATGTATGTAATGATATTTTAAACTTTTAATTTCAATTTAATTAATTTAATTTAGTCCATAGTAACTTAATTCTAAAAACGTTCTCTTATTTCGTGATCCAATTCCACTTTCTCTACTTAATTCAAGAGAAGCTTTATAAAATGGTTGAATAGTCTAAACGCCGACACTTTCACACACTCGGCGTGAAGGGGTAAAAAATGTCCAGTAAGCACATTCTTTTTTAAAAGATCCCCGTGTTTCCCTTACATGTGATTGACATCCGCCAGAAATCCCTATCAGAATCTTAATAATATATTAGCACTGTAAAATAATATTTTTCCTATCCATATCTCATGTTATATAAGACGAGGGATAATTTCTTTCTTCTTAACCACTTCGGCTTTTGTGCTGCGCTGTGGCGGACATGCCATGCCCGCGCCTTCTTGTAAATAATTATGCTTTCCCGATGGATATTAAAAAGAATTTAAAAACATAAAATGTACTTTCAATGTCTTCAAACCTGCCTTCTGCTTAAAATAAAATAATGTTTACATGTGTGTGTGTGTGTGTGTGTGTGTGTATATATATATATATATATATATATATATATATATATATATATATATATATATATATATATATATATAAATAATATAAAGTATTAATTCGCTTACTCTAATTTAAATCCTAACTTCCTATCCTAATTTCCCAATTTATATCTTAATTTAGCCCATATTAACTTTATTCTAAAATGTTCTCCTATTTCCTGATCCATTTCCAACTTTTTTTTATTTAATTAATTATACACACGCTCCATAAAATTGCTCACTTTAGCATTTTCTCACGCTCCGAGGGAAGGGATAAAAATCCTTAACATTTTTTTAAATATACCTGAATTTCACTTTCCTGAATTTACACGTGTCAAAGAAATCACTATTAAAATCCCATAGTAAAACCAAAGAAGGGAAAAATTTCGGTCTCTTCTGCTCTTGTATCACGATGTAAACGGATGTCAGTTTTATTATCGCTTCTTGACCATAAAATACTTTCCATAATGGAATAAAACGAAACTAAGATTTCGAAAGTATGCCGTATTTGACAACGCAATTGCTATATATTTGCATGTATATAATATATATGAATAATGTTTTGTCCATGTTAACTTGTAAACATGATATCTAGAGTAATTTTGTTTGGATTTTAACTGGCTTAGAATAAATTGTTAGAAATCTTAAAAATCTCGGAGGAATTCATAAATGGCTCCTCTAGCTCAAAGGGGCTGGAAATGATGGAGGGATGAAATTTTCACTTCGCTATAACTTTCTTAAGAGTAAAGATAGAAAAATAAATCCAATTATCTAAATTAGAGCCTTATTAAGATGAACAGCTTTTGTATGTAAAGAGTTTCGATAACTGCAATATCTTAGAAGTTCGGAACTGAAAAGTGATTTTCAAACCCTAATGTTGACTGTTTCTAACATCATCAGTTTATGTTGCCTGACAGTAGATTACATGTAAAGGAATCTACATTTGCCTTCCAATTTACAGAGGATGATTTTTTTTAAAAATTCCTTACAGAACTTGTGTAGAATCTATAAATTCCATCTCAAATGAGCTATGTGCCTTTAGTTCGATCAGAAAGTAGATTTTTCAAAATTTAGCGATCGTCTAAATAGATAATCAAAATTAAAAAGAAAATAATTAATTGTTGTTTAACAAGGTAGGTTTCCCCAAGGTATTTTTTCTGCATAATAATCTGATATCTTCAAAGAATTTCTAAATGAAATAAATTATAGTGATCACATATTCAAATGTGAATTAAGATTGTTGTTTGCGTTTTTTTTTTGGTATAATTATCACAAGTTTACATAGCAAGAAAATAAAAATACATGAATTGTAGAATTATATCTTAAAATATATCCACTTTTCTTGGTACTACAAAATCGTTTTCAGATAATTTAGGATGATTTTAATTTTCTATGAAATCACTTAAGTAATTTAAATTAAATAACAAAATTTGATGAATTAAAATTCGATTCCTATTTTTTGTGACCCAAGAGAAAAAAATTATTGAATGCCGTGATTAAACTTTTTTTATATTTTCAGCAGCTGGTTTTTGAACTTTAAGACGTATGCTAATTAATCAGCCTTCCTGTTTTGATTGAAATATTTTAACAATTAGGCTCATTTTTTTAAACAAATCGATATCGGGCATTGACTATTTCGATGAATGCGAATGGGATATTTTATTAAACAGAACTTTACGAAATTTGCACATAACTGCCTAGTTTCTCTGCTATTATGAAACAAGTTAGGAAATGAATAATTTATAATAATCTCCATGAAAAACTTTATAATTCAATACGAACTCACAAGAAAATTAAATTTTAGAACAAATTAGTAGTTTTGTATAATTGGGAAGATTTTAAACCTAGCAGATAAAAGTAAATTAGGAACATTTTAAAGCCATCAAATAAAAGCAAACTTTTAACCACAAAAAATTATAAAATAATTTAATTTATTATTATTTTTTTGTCATTAGTTAATAATCAAGTTATACGTTTGAAAGTTAGAAAGCAAAACTATACGTTTCGGAGTTGATAGACAAGTTAAACGTTGTACATCAGCTGGAAAGCTTGCACGCGCGGTGCAAGTTGTCTTGCCGTACATTGTACGGTGTCATCATAAATGATTTTTTTTTTTTTTTTTTTTTTTTTTTGTAAAAACGTTTAAGAAGATAGTTTCAGTTAACAATAGTCTAGCTGTATAGGCTTATATTTTAGAATATAAGATGATTATATAGCAATTATCAGAAGTCTAGTTTGAGTGTATATGGTTGGATTATAAGTGAGATAAGAATTTTATAATCCACTAACAGGAATTATAAAATACTAGGATGATAAGATTGAGTCTAATCTAATTAAAAATCGCTGTATAGAATTTTCTATTTTAGTGCCAATGTAGAAAAGTTTTTTTGTAATTGCTTTATTCATGTGAGTTATACATACATTTAATTTTCGACAAACATTTGTGTTTAGGGACGGGAGGTAAATATAATAATATATCTTCATAAAATTTTTTTAGTAAAACTCAAACTCTTAGATTAAAGCTAGCTTTAAAAATTAATTATTTAAAGCAAATTTAGTATTAATAATTATTTTTAGCTACAAAAATAAATAATTATTCATATCTACACTATTAATGCAAGGTAATTCTATATTTTCGTCTTTTTACTTTCTTGTGTAAGTAGTATAAAGAAAGTATAGCAATCGTCGAAATATTCAAATTCGAGATATTCATGAATCTCTAATTTTTAGATCTCCCTGTGTTCAAAAAACACATTTTTGAAAATATCTGCCCATCCGTCTGTGATAAAGATAACATGAAAAACGCTTTGAGCTAGATAGTTTAAATTTGGTGCACTGTCTTTACACCAAATTTATAGATTTCTATCACATTTTAAGCCAAATCCACTCAGAGTAAATATGTCTATAAGGCTGTTCGAATATAATTTAACACGATAACTACGAAACGAAGAGAGCGAGACAATAAAATTTGATACACAGAATTAACGTCAATTGTCTAGACACGTATCAAATTTTGAACCAAATCCAAGAAGGGATCGACCGCCGTCGGTTTGTAATTTTAGAAACATGAAAATGCGATAATACAAACAAGAAATTATTTAAATACATCACATTTGGTATGGAATTTTGTGACTATAATTGTAATTTGGGTTCAAATTGTGTCGCCAAATAACTCGCCAAGAATTACACGATAGATTTAGTAAAAATGCCACATTCGAGTCAAAGATTTATATTTCGTAACTATTGTACGTCAGTGCTATGCAATGCCTTATCAGTATAACATTTTTAAGTACAATTCGGTTTTAATGGTGACCAAAAAATGCCAAGAAATAATTTCGCCAAAATTATAAAAATATACTCAAGTACATTATCATTTATTATGGTAACTTTTAAACGTGTGAATCACATGCTATATAGTTTTACAATTGAAATCGTCAAATTGGCGAAATTTTTACTTGGCGCTTTTTTTGGTCTCTGTTACAATCGACAATGCGAGTTCGCAAATTGTACAGACTAAGTCTATGGCAAAGGATACCGACGTGCTCTGATTGGTTTAAGCCTTGGCATCCTTTTGGAAATGTTTTGCCAAAAAGATGCCATACCGAAATATATTTTTACAAAAATAAATAAAATTTGTAGATTTATCCCCGCCCCCCTATTTTTTACGGTTTACATGTAATATTAATCTGGAACACATATACAGCGGAAAAGATCAAATCCTGAAACCTAAATTCAGGAAATATAAAAATTACAATTTATTAAAAATAATTTTTGTATGTGTTTCTTCTTAATATTATTTTGATATAACTAAAAAAAATTAGCTACGAAATCGCATATTCCGTTAAAGCTTACATATTTATACGTTTTGGGCATTAAGTATCATCTCCCCATATGTAGTTGATGGGAAAGTAACAAATGTTCAGCAACACTTTTCAATGACTGCATTAATTATCTAATAAAGACACGAAAATCATAGAAAAATAAGAATTATTTAATTGCTGCATCATATGTTTAGTAATTACTTTCATACAGTTTTTATACTTCTGTGCATAAACATTAGTTACTTGTATTACTAGTATTATTAATAATATTTATTATTATTATTAATAATTAATATTAGTAGTATTACTACTAATATTTAGAGAAAACAATTATATTAATAAAAATTAGACCGTGTTGATATTCACTCGTATATTCCATAAAACTAATGAAAGGTACAAGGTTTGAGCCAAATAAGCGAAAACTAGACTATTATGAGTACAAAACATTGCCAAAAGGATGCCAAGGCTTAAACCAATCAGAGTACGTCGGTATCCTTTGCCATAGACTTAGTCTGTACAATTTGCGAACTTGCATCGACAATTGCCCACTTTTATTGCGAGAAAGTTTTCGGGAGACTACTCCCGCTGGTTAATTACATGTTACAAGCTCTCAAATGTGGAAACATTTAAAAAAAAGCCAAAACTCGCTTCCAGATATAAATTTTTACCAAACACTATACATATTTTAAAACGACGCAGAGATTTTCATTATTATTGCCATCAAATCAAATTCAATGAAATATTAAAAAAAATAAATAAGAGAAACGAAGTTCAAACTAGTTCATATGCTTTGTCAAAGTTCAACATCTTTTATCATTCTCCGTACTCGATATATTTGCTTATCCATAAGTTTCCATTCAAAATCAAACAAATTATAAATAACTTCAGCCGCGAACTTGAACCGTGTCTGTATTATGCGTCGACCTGACGAAGTTAACCGCACCAAAGGGTGAAAGTGCGCGATCTCACAAAGTGCATTTGACGATAAGCCAGTCAACGCAAGAGGAAGAGCTTCGCAGCTTGAGTGCATTGAATTAGAAGACTTGTTGAGTCAATTGACAGCTGATTTATAAGAATGGAGGATTACAGCTGAGATCGTTGAAGGTTAATGCTTAATATAAATTCAAAAAGAAAGTTGTTTATCGATATAGAGAATTGCAAACGTCCTATCCTTAGATTGTGTCATCCGTATAAAGTGTCTGAATACAAAATGTGGGCACAATTGAGTTATTTCTGGAGAGATATAGGTTGTGTTGGTGTTCTCATGGGTGTTTGATTTTTTTTCATCTGCATATTCGCTCCAAACATATTTATCTTCCTCTAAATGTGAATGCTAAAGGGGGGAATATTTGAATATAAATTGTTGGAATCTTCCTCTTTCTTATCTTGAATAATTAATTTCGTTTCTTTGTAAAAAGGATGGTGAATTTTTCATGCCTTTGATGGTATCTTAAAACTGTTTGTATCATGAGTTTACATAGCGTTATGACATTGACATGAAAAGAAATGATATAAATTGACTGTGAAGGATATTCTTTAAGAGTAGGTTAAAATATATTTGTCTACTTGATAATGCTTTAACTTGTGTTTTATATCGGCAATAAATTTTATAGCTTTTATCTGTGACATTGAAGAGTGTTAATACTAATAACTGCATATATACAGTTATTACAGATTTTGTAAACGAAATTGTACTTTCTTCCTGCATCAATTTTTAAATTTTTTTTTCATCTGGAGCGATTTCTAGAATGATTTAAGGCCATTTGAAGCGATAACATATCTTAGGATAATTTAATAATTTATATTTTTATATACATTCTTTGAATATAAAAGTATATATTTAAATTGAAATTTATGTTGCATTTTGGAAAAATTTTGATACTGAATTTATATACGTGATTTTCATATTATTTTGTTAAAAAAATGGGACAGTTTTTATATTTTTAATTTATTTAACTTAAATTTAATCTCATATAAAAATTGAATCTCTTACATATTGTTATAACTACATTCTGTTAAAATAGTTCAGAACTTATCAGGATTATTTTTCGTTTTGATTTAAAATAATTTTGCAGTTGCCATTGCTTTAAAACTATATTAAAAGATTAAAAAGTATGATTTAAAATGTTTTTAACATATAATGAACTTTAACATATAAATTTTTATATACATTCTTTGGATATAAAGAAATATTTTAAAATTTAAATTTATATTGTATTTTTGATACTTTTAGGTACTAATTTTCATACATGATTTTCCTATTATTTGTAAGAAAAATGGAAGGGCAATTTTTTTAATTTATGTAACTTAAATTTAATCACAAATTAAATTGATTAACAAGTAGTTAGCTAAATATTGTTAAAATAACTCAATTTACCAGGATTATTTAATTTCCGAATATCCATTTTGAGTTAAAATAATTTTGTAATTTTCATTGATATTAAAAGATTATAGGATTTAGGCATAGGATTTTATGATTACTAGTGTAGCCTTTTAACTAATTTGTATTTCAATCGGTTGGAAATAAACGCATTTAAAACACAGAAGCGATTTTCGGATGCTATTAATCGCATGCCAGAGCTTAATTGCCAAATAAATCGCCAATGATGACACGATAACATCAGTAAAAATGTTAAATTCATGCCGAAGGTTAATATTTCATTACTATGGTACGCCAATGTCATGGAAGGCACTTTTGCAAGCAATCGCAGATACTTCCTTCAAAGTAGTTTTTCTTTTCTTCTTGTTGAATGAATGATGCATCTGTTGATTGCAGCTAAATTATCTTTAAAACATTACTTTTTGTAACAAAACAAAAACAGAAAGGGAAAAAGATATAATATAAACTTACGTCACTTATCAAGTGCATCTCTGAAATATAAATTATAGATTCGCTGAGTCCAATTAGCGCCTCAAAATTCCAAACGTTGTTTAATAATTCGTCGAAAGGACATTAGAATAGCCAAAGTCATGATTTCGTATCACTCTGTGGTAAAAAGACATAAATTGAAATTCTTCTCTTTTGCATCTCTCACATAAACGCGTCCATTGGAAGACTAAACATGAATATCATATTTAAAAAATATATTATGTTTAACAATTCTTATATATAATCTAAAAATGGCTGCAAAAATTGCTAATGTAATAAATTATAATTTCTTGCAAAAAAAAAAAATGTTGCATCTTTTTGCATTTTTACTTTGCGAAATAAAATAATTATGCTTTCTAAAACTTATCAGTCAGTTCCATTTATAAATAATTCTATATAATATTCCCATTAAATATTTATTAGATACTTTTGATAAATTATATTACAAATCATGATAATACCAAAAATTAATAAATCGTTTGAACTGCAATCATCTTGCGATTGCCTCACGAATCCATATCACAGCACCGCAAGGCATGTAAAAGGAATCTTAACATTCCATCCAAACACATCCATAAACTTCACCTCCCCACTTTCCCAACAGACATATCAGAAACAAATCACAACCCACCTCTCATAAATCCACCTCGAGCTCCCAAAGAAGTTATGTATGTCACCAACGACTTCTATTTGTAAACGTCCATAACCCTCTCTGCACTCAATTCGGGGAACCACAGCCAACCTAGAGATAAAAACCATAATTAATTTGCAGAAGGGTGTAAATCTCGGAGACGAGAGCTTTGGCGAGACACTTGGCGGTAAATCTCCTTTTTAATTGATGGGGAATTAAAAGCCTGACAGGGACGAATTCCTTCGAAATTATTAGGGACGAGATATGCAACTAGGGGCGAAAGATAAACGACTGCGATAAATGAGAAACTCGCACACGAACTGGGCATGTTGGAACATTTAAGGGTGGTCCCTTAATTGATGTCTGCATGTTATATATCACGTTTTGGATTTATTGGACAAATGTAAAGGACGATGGAATGACAAGAATTGATGTATGGGTCAGTGAAAGTATTAATCAATGTACACATAGTGTCCGAAAGGTGCAGTAGAATTAATTCTTCTTGGTGGTGGGTATTCATAAGTTGAAATAGTGGATTGGATTCAAAATTCTTGTTTTGGTTGATAGAATATTGGATATTTTTTCGAGGTTATCCTATTATCTATCTTATATAATTTTAGCATTTAAATGTGAGAGATATCATCGGAGTTTGATTCTGTGAGAACAATTCTTTTTAAGCTTATTGTAGATGATATATTGATTTTGAAGGTAATATGTATTATTGTTTTGTTTAATTATCTAATATGTTGAGATACGTAAAATGTTATACAGTACACTCCCAATTATCCGCGGAATTGGGTGGCGCGACCGCCGCGGATAACAAAAATCGCGGATAATCCGAATAAAGCTAAAAACGGGTATAGCAAAAAAGAAAACAGTCATTCCAACTTTGAAAAATTGTTTTATGTACAATAAAACGTAAAATAAACAGCAGGAAATGTTTAACTAACGCTTAATATTTTAGTATATCACTCAAAACTAACCTAAAATGCATTTTGTTAATGAAAACAGAAAAGTGCTTTGTACTTACGAGAGGTGTCAAGGATACACAGAAAAATGAATACATATGTACTGTTTTAATACTAATGTATTATGTAATTACAAAAGCATAACTGTAAAACTGCACCTTTTTGAAAAAATCAGTCAAAAAAAAAAAAAAAAAAAAAAAACTTCGTGCGGCAGGCGCGGATAACCCGCCCGCGGATAACCCGCCCGCGGATAATCGGGAGTCTACTGTAGTATCATTTGAGATATAAGGGGCTCTAAGAAAAATGAGAAGTACTTATTACCCTAGGACGACCTATTAGTATCCTACTAGTACTACTAGTGTTACCTACAAGTAACCTGCTAATACTATCTAGGATTACCTACTAAAACTATTAGGATTATTTACTTGAACTATTAGGATTATTTACTTGAACTATTAGGATTAGGATTATTTACTTGAACTATTAGGATTAGGATTATTTACTAGTACGATTAGGATAACCTAGAATTACTTACTAGTACGATTAGGATAACCTAGAATTACTTACTAGTACGATTAGGATTACCTATTAGTGCGATTAGGATTACCTACTAGTGCGATTAGGATTAGGATAACCTGGGATTACCTAGTATTATTATCTTAGGGTTTCTGCTTAGTAGCCTAAGAAGGAACTGGAATTAATTGGACAGAGTGATGTAACTTGAAACCAATTCAAAAATACTCATTTTTATATATAATTGCTTATGCTTAATGCAGTGGATTCCACTTGTACTAGTCAGTACATCTAAAATGTTTTAAAATGATATAATTCTATAAGTAGGTATAAGAGAACAATAGGACGAAAGTCAGATCAACAATATCTTCACATTATCCATTCATTTCAATTAGAAACAGAAAAATTCATACAATATAAGGATTGATAAGTATTCGAACCTATTTAATTTTGTATGCTTTCTTACAAAAGTTTCAGAGATTATAGAGCTCTCAAGTATTCGTCGGATAAATAATTCCTCATGAATAATGATTAACAAAAGATTCGATATGGTATTGAACTGATCTCGAAGGATCGAAAGGCTTGCAGAGTTTCGCGGATGATGGTGAATATATTCTCTGGTGGTCATCATTGTCATGCTGTATAATATCATCTTTTTGATTTATCCTACATTGCAAATCGTTCCTTCTGTAATTTTAGTTGTCTCCAAATTCACTTCACTTTGCAATTGATTTTTTGATAATTAAGATCATCTTCTTGGTTGGTCATAGAAAATCTGCCTGGGCATCGAATTTTATTCCTATAAGCGAATTGTTGATCACTGGAACAGGCAGATTCCCTATATTCCCTAGACAGGGAGATCTGTTCCTCGCCATTTTGAACAATATAACCCATTATTCATTAGATCCGTTATCACTGCAAGTGGTGATTGGCAGCTATTATAGAACAACAAAAATTCAAAGTATTGGATTGTGCCATAATAATTGGTTTATTAGTCGACTTTACTACGTCACATTATAATTTTTTTGCAGCATGGGACCCGAAATTCATGGCACCCAAAATCATTCATTCACCGGAAATTGGTTTTTAAATATATACTTGAATACTATTTTCTAGTTTATGGATTTTTAGTGGTATGTGATGTGCTAGGATAGAACCTGGGACCTTATGGTTCGCAGTCCAGTAACTAAACCATTATGCAAAAGCAATTGCTCGTGCAGCGTAGTTGTTAACTGGCTTATATGCTATTCACTACAGACTCTCCCTCCAGTGAGTCGGAGGTGAGACGAACGATATGTCTGTTGAGTAGTGATGTATTTAACTGCTGTGCAATGGACCTGTACCCAGTTGAATAGCGCCAAGTGTTATGGTGAGCGTGTGTGGGTGAGTGGATGCTGTTGCGTAAAGTGAGTCTGACGACTTTGGTTGCGGGTAGATGGTACCACAACAACTGTAAGAAGGTTGAAAGTTCATCGTCCGAGGTCACCAATTTAGCGAATTGGTGTGAGCGAGGATAGAACCTGGGACCTTGTGGTTCGCAGTCCAGTAACTAAACCATTATGCAAAAGCAATTGCTCGTGCAGCGTAGTTGTTAACTGGCTTATATGCTATTCATTACAGATTATAGTCGCAATTACAGAAAGTAAAAAATTGGATAGGCATAACAGTCGCAAATGAAAGTAATAAAACTGAATTCGACTTGACGATAAACTCAAGCCATTAAAATGCCCCTTTATTATGTATCATAAACATTTACTTTATTTATAAATTGGGTAATTAATTAAAAATTGTCATATCGCTATGTACATAGTACAACTTGGGAACCTAACAAGCATTAATGTAGCTGCGTGAATTAGATATTCTTACATTCTGCGGCAATTGAAGATTATACTGGGTGTTCTGTTAATAAACCGATAATCTTGTTATTAGACATTAATAAAAAAAATTGCAATTGGACAAGATAACGCAAACCAAGTTAGGAGGGTAAAAATCGCGACAAATGCAATCAAGTTTCGATGTTGCAAAAATCACAAAAAGATGGAACAACAGAAACTACACAAATAATTGCAAAAAAATTTAGTTGATGAATTATTACAAGAATTGCTGGAAATTGCGGCCGCTAATTTCATTATACAATTTAAGAAGACTTAAAACGATTCCGGGGCTTTTTAGTTTTATTAACAGAAGTAGATATTTAACACATTTTGGATAAAATCCGTCTATAAATTGATGAAGTGTCTGCTTCTTTATTCATATTTATGTGAAAGTTTTAACACCGAAAAGCCAGAAGTTGGAATGATGTTTCATTACAAAAAATTTAAGGTTATATTAAAACTTTTAGTACTAGGTATTCTTCATTATATTAGAAGATACGAAAGGATATATATATTGAGTTATAATACATAAACATTGAATGAGGGGGAAAACTCGCTTTTGCGGACTTGCAGTGACCTTTGAGCGTTTGCTGCCTATTTCACTATGGTGCTTTAAGGAGAAGTGGAGTTTTACAAAGAGAAACGAAAAAGCTTTAAGTTGTGTATGATACTAAAAGTCGAGTAGAAATACTTCTGTTGGCTTTCCCATAACAATGTTGTGGTTTCAAAAATAAAACTGTCTGGTGAAATTTGGCATATCACGTAAAATGAATCGATTTCATTGATGTAATAAACAATAGTCAGTAGCAGGACTTTTAAAACGTTTTAACTGCATATATAACTGAAATATCTCCGTTAATACATTAATCTTTGGAGTAATATCGAAAAATTCAATTATCTGCATATTTCGAATTTAATTACGGTGTAATGATATTTAATTAAAAATACACCATGAAGTTTAGAACCTAATTGAGATTTCTAAGGACACTCAGACGAGATTGACTTCTCATTGAGAATCCGATCCATCAAAATTGACGCAAATAAGCCTTTAGCCAGATTAGGACGACAGATATTTAGTCTTCTATGACAGATCGTAACCTCGTTTCGGAGATTATAATTCGACATCTCATTTATATTGCCATCCGAGAATCAATATTCCCATCCCGTTTCTCGATTGACTCGGACTTTTAGTTAGTTCAAAAGAAGAGAGGAAATCCAATAATGAAAGGCGTAGATGGCATAATACATTTTTTCGTTTTAATTTTGCTTGCGAATAATATACTGATTACAAGGAAAGAATAATTAGCATTTTAATTTAGTATGCATATGCAATTTACTTCACTTAAGTTATGAAATATTTAGTTCCAAGTCATTTGACAAAGAAGTAATGAGGGAGGAGGGATTTAAAAGGGACATATCTGGAAAGTCGAGCTTCATTCGGCAGGCTTTTTGTAGAATCGTTTTTTTTTTCAGAGAAAATATTTAGATACGAATCACATACTGATTACATATGAATATTTTTCAATTTTACCTACATATGAACGGATCCTTTTAATCATGAATGCACTTAGTTTAACATGTTATTCGAAACAATCTGCTATATTACAGTATTCGTTTTACAATTTATCTATCATTATTTATATTTCTGAAGTTGCATAGTTTTACTTTGGTGAAATCGGTACGAGATGACACTATATGATATTGTCAGCATGAGAGCAGATAGAAAAAGACTCTAATAATTATAAAAAATGTTTTTTTTTTTTTTTGTGTGTGTGTGTGTGTGTGTGTGTAGAATCTCATTTTTTCCGGAATTACACCTATATATATATATATATATATATATATATATATATATATATAAACTCATAAAGCAAAAATATTAAATATAAATACATAAGTAAAAAATAAAGCAAAAAGAGCGACTCGAACCGGGGGGCCCGCAACACACGTCAAACTGTAGTTTCACTTGGTCGGAGAAAAGACATTTAAAATACAAATTCGAATTTTCGGGTACTTCTGTATTAACTATCGAATAACTCTGAAAAATATCAAAATTCAAACTTTATCTTATGATGGATGTCATATATTTCAAGTTAAAAATTTATTTTTTCATCAAAATTGGAGGAAATGTTCTCTTCTAGATATTATCTTATATTTTGGTATGCTTAGTTTTATTTTACTTATATTAAAGTCCCGTTTTAAAGCAATGCTAGGACTATTATGGGACAGACCTCCTAATTTTAAGACGCTTTCAGAAAACGAAGACGACATCTGAGTTGGCAGCCCCTCTCAATACTTGAATGCCACACCAGCGCGAGGACATTTCGCAGAGACGGATTTAACGTACATCATACCCCTTACAGACAGTTCTGTGGGGGAATCGAGTCTCGAATTCGAGACTTTACCTCTAGGTGATCACGGCCTTATTTTGGTATGCATAATGGTCTGTTTGGTGGTTTAATTTGTCCAGTGGAGAACAACGATTATGGATTTCAGAATTCTGTATCTTTTGTGAGATATTTAACATAGATCTACATATTTTGGTATGCATAATGTTGTGTTTGGTGGTTTAATTTGTCCAGTGGAGAACAACGATTATGGATTTCAGAATTCTATATCAGTTTTGTGAGCTATTTAACACAGATCTACATATTTTGGTATGCATACTGTTGTGTTTGGTGGTTTAATTTGTCCAGTGGAGAACAACGATTATGGATTTCGGAATTCTATATCTGTTTTGTGAGCTATTTAACACAGATCTACATATTTTGGTATGCATAATGGTGTGTTTGGTGGTTTAATTTGTCCAGTGGAGAACAACGAATATGGATTTCAGAATTCTGTATCTTTTGTGAGATATTTAACATAGATCTACATATTTTGGTATGCATAATGTTGTGTTTGGTGGTTTAATTTGTCCAGTGGAGAACAACGATTATGGATTTCGGAATTCTATATCTGTTTTGTGAGCAATTTAACACAGATCTGCATATTTTGGTATGCATACTGTTGTGTTTGGTGGTTTAATTTGTCCAGTGGAGAACAACGATTATGGATTTCAGAATTCTATATCAGTTTTGTGAGCTATTTAACACAGATCTGCATATTTTGGTATGCATAATGGTGTGTTTGGTGGTTTAATTTGTCCAGTGGAGAACAACGAATATGGATTTCGGAATTCTATATCTGTTTTGTGAGCTATTTAACACAGATCTACATATTTTGGTATGCATAATGGTGTGTTTGGTGGTTTAATTTGTCCAGTGGAGAACAACGATTATGGATTTCAGAATTCTATATCTGTTTTGTGAGCTATTTAACACAGATCTGCATATTTTGGTATGCATAATGGTGTGTTTGGTGGTTTAATTTGTCCAGTGGAGAACAACGATTATGGATTTCGGAATTCTATATCTGTTTTGTGAGCTATTTAACACAGATCTGCATATTTTGGTATGCATAATGGTGTGTTTGGTGGTTTAATTTGTCCAGTGGAGAACAACGATTATGGATTTCGGAATTCTATATCTGTTTTGTGAGCTATTTAACACAGATCTGCATATTTTGGTATGCATAATGGTGTGTTTGGTGGTTTAATTTGTCCAGTGGAGAACAACGATTATGGATTTCGGAATTCTATATCTGTTTTGTGAGCTATTTAACACAGATCTGCATATTTTGGTATGCATAATGGTGTGTTTGGTGGTTTAATTTGTCCAGTGGAGAACAACGATTATGGATTTCGGAATTCTATATCAGTTTTGTGAGCTATTTAACACAGATCTGTATATTTTGGTATGCATAATGGTCTGTTTGGTGGTTTAATTTGTCCAGTGGAGAACAACGATTATGGATTTCAGAATTCTATATCAGTTTTGTGAGCTATTTAACACAGATCTGCATATTTTGGTATGCATAATGGTGTGTTTGGTGGTTTAATTTGTCCAGTGGAGAACAAGGAATATGGATTTCGGAATTCTATATCTGTTTTGTGAGCTATTTAACACAGATCTGCATATTTTGGTATGCATAATGGTCTGTTTGGTGGTTTAATTTGTCCAGTGGAGAACAACGATTATGGATTTCGGAATTCTATATCTGTTTTGTGAGCTATTTAACACAGATCTACATATTTTGGTATGCATAATGGTGTGTTTGGTGGTTTAATTTGTCCAGTGGAGAACAACGAATATGGATTTCAGAATTCTGTATCTTTTGTGAGATATTTAACATAGATCTACATATTTTGGTATGCATAATGTTGTGTTTGGTGGTTTAATTTGTCCAGTGGAGAACAACGATTATGGATTTCAGAATTCTATATCAGTTTTGTGAGCTATTTAACACAGATCTACATATTTTGGTATGCTTAATGGTGTGTTTGGTGGTTTAATTTGTCCAGTGGAGAACAACGATTATGGATTTCGGAATTCTATATCTGTTTTGTGAGCTATTTAACACAGATCTACATATTTTGGTATGCATAATGGTGTGTTTGGTGGTTTAATTTGTCCAGTGGAGAACAACGATTATGGATTTCAGAATTCTATATCTGTTTTGTGAGCTATTTAACACAGATCTGCATATTTTGGTATGCATAATGGTGTGTTTGGTGGTTTAATTTGTCCAGTGGAGAACAACGATTATGGATTTCGGAATTCTATATCTGTTTTGTGAGCTATTTAACACAGATCTGCATATTTTGGTATGCATAATGGTGTGTTTGGTGGTTTAATTTGTCCAGTGGAGAACAACGATTATGGATTTCGGAATTCTATATCTGTTTTGTGAGCTATTTAACACAGATCTGCATATTTTGGTATGCATAATGGTGTGTTTGGTGGTTTAATTTGTCCAGTGGAGAACAACGATTATGGATTTCGGAATTCTATATCTGTTTTGTGAGCTATTTAACACAGATCTGCATATTTTGGTATGCATAATGGTGTGTTTGGTGGTTTAATTTGTCCAGTGGAGAACAACGATTATGGATTTCGGAATTCTATATCAGTTTTGTGAGCTATTTAACACAGATCTGCATATTTTGGTATGCATAATGGTCTGTTTGGTGGTTTAATTTGTCCAGTGGAGAACAACGATTATGGATTTCAGAATTCTATATCAGTTTTGTGAGCTATTTAACACAGATCTGCATATTTTGGTATGCATAATGGTGTGTTTGGTGGTTTAATTTGTCCAGTGGAGAACAACGATTATGGATTTCGGAATTCTATATCAGTTTTGTGAGCTATTTAACACAGATCTGCATATTTTGGTATGCATAATGGTCTGTTTGGTGGTTTAATTTGTCCAGTGGAGAACAACGATTATGGATTTC
This sequence comes from Argiope bruennichi, assembly GCF_947563725.1. Lineage (NCBI taxonomy): Eukaryota > Metazoa > Arthropoda > Arachnida > Araneae > Araneidae > Argiope > Argiope bruennichi. The sequence continues at coordinate 77,140,365 of NC_079160.1, forward strand.
AGAATTCTATATCAGTTTTGTGAGCTATTTAACACAGATCTGCATATTTTGGTATGCATAATGGTGTGTTTGGTGGTTTAATTTGTCCAGTGGAGAACAACGAATATGGATTTCGGAATTCTATATCTGTTTTGTGAGCTATTTAACACAGATCTGCATATTTTGGTATGCATAATGGTCTGTTTGGTGGTTTAATTTGTCCAGTGGAGAACAACGATTATGGATTTCGGAATTCTATATCTGTTTTGTGAGCTATTTAACACAGATCTACATATTTTGGTATGCATAATGGTGTGTTTGGTGGTTTAATTTGTCCAGTGGAGAACAACGAATATGGATTTCAGAATTCTGTATCTTTTGTGAGATATTTAACATAGATCTACATATTTTGGTATGCATAATGTTGTGTTTGGTGGTTTAATTTGTCCAGTGGAGAACAACGATTATGGATTTCAGAATTCTATATCAGTTTTGTGAGCTATTTAACACAGATCTACATATTTTGGTATGCTTAATGGTGTGTTTGGTGGTTTAATTTGTCCAGTGGAGAACAACGATTATGGATTTCGGAATTCTATATCAGTTTTGTGAGCTATTTAACACAGATCTGCATATTTTGGTATGCATAATGGTCTGTTTGGTGGTTTAATTTGTCCAGTGGAGAACAACGATTATGGATTTCAGAATTCTATATCAGTTTTGTGAGCTATTTAACACAGATCTGCATATTTTGGTATGCATAATGGTGTGTTTGGTGGTTTAATTTGTCCAGTGGAGAACAACGAATATGGATTTCAGAATTCTGTATCTTTTGTGAGATATTTAACATAGATCTACATATTTTGGTATGCATAATGTTGTGTTTGGTGGTTTAATTTGTCCAGTGGAGAACAACGATTATGGATTTCGGAATTCTATATCAGTTTTGTGAGCTATTTAACACAGATCTGCATATTTTGGTATGCATAATGGTCTGTTTGGTGGTTTAATTTGTCCAGTGGAGAACAACGATTATGGATTTCAGAATTCTATATCAGTTTTGTGAGCTATTTAACACAGATCTGCATATTTTGGTATGCATAATGGTGTGTTTGGTGGTTTAATTTGTCCAGTGGAGAACAACGAATATGGATTTCGGAATTCTATATCTGTTTTGTGAGCTATTTAACACAGATCTGCATATTTTGGTATGCATAATGGTCTGTTTGGTGGTTTAATTTGTCCAGTGGAGAACAACGATTATGGATTTCGGAATTCTATATCTGTTTTGTGAGCTATTTAACACAGATCTACATATTTTGGTATGCATAATGGTGTGTTTGGTGGTTTAATTTGTCCAGTGGAGAACAACGAATATGGATTTCAGAATTCTGTATCTTTTGTGAGATATTTAACATAGATCTACATATTTTGGTATGCATAATGTTGTGTTTGGTGGTTTAATTTGTCCAGTGGAGAACAACGATTATGGATTTCAGAATTCTATATCAGTTTTGTGAGCTATTTAACACAGATCTACATATTTTGGTATGCTTAATGGTGTGTTTGGTGGTTTAATTTGTCCAGTGGAGAACAACGATTATGGATTTCGGAATTCTATATCTGTTTTGTGAGCTATTTAACACAGATCTACATATTTTGGTATGCATAATGGTGTGTTTGGTGGTTTAATTTGTCCAGTGGAGAACAACGATTATGGATTTCAGAATTCTATATCTGTTTTGTGAGCTATTTAACACAGATCTGCATATTTTGGTATGCATAATGGTGTGTTTGGTGGTTTAATTTGTCCAGTGGAGAACAACGATTATGGATTTCGGAATTCTATATCTGTTTTGTGAGCTATTTAACACAGATCTGCATATTTTGGTATGCATAATGGTGTGTTTGGTGGTTTAATTTGTCCAGTGGAGAACAACGATTATGGATTTCGGAATTCTATATCTGTTTTGTGAGCTATTTAACACAGATCTGCATATTTTGGTATGCATAATGGTGTGTTTGGTGGTTTAATTTGTCCAGTGGAGAACAACGATTATGGATTTCGGAATTCTATATCTGTTTTGTGAGCTATTTAACACAGATCTGCATATTTTGGTATGCATAATGGTGTGTTTGGTGGTTTAATTTGTCCAGTGGAGAACAACGATTATGGATTTCGGAATTCTATATCAGTTTTGTGAGCTATTTAACACAGATCTGCATATTTTGGTATGCATAATGGTGTGTTTGGTGGTTTAATTTGTCCAGTGGAGAACAACGATTATGGATTTCGGAATTCTATATCTGTTTTGTGAGCTATTTAACACAGATCTACATGTTTTGGTATGCATAATGGTGTGTTTGGTGGTTTAATTTGTCCAGTGGAGAACAACGATTATGGATTTCGGAATTCTATATCTGTTTTGTGAGCTATTTAACACAGATCTGCATATTTTGGTATGCATAATGGTGTGTTTGGTGGTTTAATTTGTCCAGTGGAGAACAACGATTATGGATTTCGGAATTCTATATCTGTTTTGTGAGCTATTTAACACAGATCTGCATATTTTGGTATGCATAATGGTGTGTTTGGTGGTTTAATTTGTCCAGTGGAGAGCAACGATTATGGATTTCGGAATTCTATATCTGTTTTGTGAGCTATTTAACACAGATCTGCATATTTTGGTATGCATAATGGTGTGTTTGGTGGTTTAATTTGTCCAGTGGAGAACAACGATTATGGATTTCGGAATTCTATATCTGTTTTGTGAGCTATTTAACACAGATCTGCATATTTTGGTATGCATAATGGTGTGTTTGGTGGTTTAATTTGTCCAGTGGAGAGCAACGATTATGGATTTCGGAATTCTATATCTGTTTTGTGAGCTATTTAACACAGATCTGCATATTTTGGTATGCATAATGGTGTGTTTGGTGGTTTAATTTGTCCAGTGGAGAGCAACGATTATGGATTTCGGAATTCTATATCTGTTTTGTGAGCTATTTAACACAGATCTGCATATTTTGGTATGCATAATGGTGTGTTTGGTGGTTTAATTTGTCCAGTGGAGAACAACGATTATGGATTTCAGAATTCTATATCTGTTTTGTGAGCTATTTAACACAGATCTACATATTTTGGTATGCTTAATGGTGTGTTTGGTGGTTTAATTTGTCCAGTGGCGAACAACGATTATGGATTTCGGAATTCTATGTCTGCTTTGTGAGCTATTTAACACAGATCTACATATTTTGGTTTCAAATTTTCATAATAAGTGTAACTTATTTGGCTTGTTGCGTTTTTTTTTTTAATCCTATATTCAGAAAAGGTATTGCTATCGTCAAAAAATTCGAACTCAAAAGTTTGATGAATTTCGACTCCTCAGACCTCTTTTAGTCCTTTAAACACATTTTGAGTTGATAACACATTTTTGGCATTATGTCTGTCTGTGAACACAATAACTCAAAACCTGTTTGAGATAGATGAATGAACTTTGGTATTTGGAAGGAGCTCTAAATTTGTAGATTTCTGTCAAAAGCTGAATAAATCCATTCAGAATTAGTATGTTTGTCCGGATGCCTGAATATAAGTTAATACTATATCTGCAGGTTGTACACAGATTTAATATCTATAGCGTAATTTTAGATTTAACATCTAAAGTATAACACCCAAATTCGATACATATCTAAGCGTAAGAAATTAAACATGTTTAATTTTGAACACAGATTTAACTTTTAAATCGTAAAGCTTTTAAAGCGTATGTATCGAATTTGGAATGAAATCCGACTACGAGTTGAACTTCATTTTTTTTTTTCATTTGCCTTGTAAATTACAAAAATATTAAACAAAATCCTTCTTCTTCTTTAGCCTTCAAAAAATGGAAGAAAAGCACACGATTAAAGCGTTGATGAAATAATGAAAAGGGCTTGAATTTCAAGTCATTAATATAGTTTTTGGTTGGAAAATAGATAAAAAAAATATTCAAAAGATTGCCAAAATTCAGAAAAAAATGTGCACGATTGTTAAGTTGGCATCATCAAAAAGACAATTTTTAAGATTTTGAAAAGGGAATAAAATTCGTTTTTTTGCAATAATATTTTAAAAACTTATTGTAAGTTATCACAGTTGAATTTAATTTTTAATGAATTAAAATTGCAAAAAAAAAAAAAAAAAATCTCCGAAGTGACATTTCCACAATTCAATTTATATATGTGCCAAATTTAATAGCTGTAGTTGTAAAAACTATTTGAAAAAAAAGTAACCTGCCTGTAGAACGTCAACACAGACATATTGTCATCTTTATCATTAGTAAAGAATGTATATTTAATGTCTCTATAAAATAATTTTTTCTGTTTGGAAATCTTTGCAGTTTAATCTTATAATATAATGGAACCAAATTTTGTTTAGAAACTTTGGCAAACAGACGAGATAAATTCTGAGCAAAAAATGCTTCGTTGATGCGATAACTGGTATAAATTAAAAGTCAGCAGAATGAAAATAGTATATACGTGTGTCAAAGGACCTTAAAATTCATTAATAAAAGATTGTTTTCCGTCAATTTTAAACTGCGTGCCATTCATTTCCGTTTATGAATTTTTTTATCACTCGAACATTAATGAAATTTTGCAAAATCCATTTTGTGTGCATTCATCGCAACCCATTTTTGTTTCGATAAGGCCAAAATCCCTGGTATCGACAATACATGTTATTACTTGTGGAATTTTGTCTCTACAATTTCTATATTTTCAATTAAACGTCAACTTAAACATTATTAATATAAATTAGAAAATAAATTAAAAGTTAGAGAATATATATATAAATTTATAGTAAATAGTAAAAGATTTATTGTAAATTAATTTTTAAATTCATAATATCGGATATGGTTATTTGGTTTCATTTCGTTAATTTCATCTATTAACTTTTGGTGCAGATGCCTTCAAATAGAGAAAGTCATTTTATGTCTGCCTTGTATATAACACTATTTAACGGACAGTAGTGTTGGTTTTTTTGGAATCATAATTGGATAAAATGTTTATTTTCAGCTGCAGGTATGGTTATTCGGTTTCATACCGTTAATTTCATCCATTAATTTTAGCTGCAGATTCCTTCAAATAGAGAAAGTTATTTTATGAATACCCAGTAAATAAAACTTTTTAACAAACAGTGGTATTGGTTTCTTGGAATCATGATTGGATAAAAAGTACAAATATTTTCTGGAAGTCATGTCATCGGAGCCATTGAAATAAGTATCCGCCTATAACGTATCCAGAAAGTGATTTGATTCTATAACTTTTTTTGTAAAATTTTGAGAACGAATATATTGAATGAAGGGGTTTATATATATATATATAGCAATAATTAATCCTGTATCATTCACTTTTCGCTTCTTACTTTTGCACGCATTTAGGAACGAATTTTTAAAGTTCTTAAATAGAACTTCTAGTGGGAAAGGTATAAAAATTCTTGTCTTAACGAATCAAATTAACTGGGAGAATGACTGAAGGAGGCGATAAATGCCGGATCCAAATAGTTTCACAACCACCCCTCTTGGACATAATAGATCACCTGTTGTCAAGATTCCATCGCTCGTCCATCCTTTCTCCCCAGCATCTCCATCCAGAGAAGCGGCGGAGGATGGATGTCGAGAGGAGAGTCATCCTTTCCACCCGCTAATGCGCATGCGTAGAGGAGAGGGTGGTGGAAGGGGTGATCGGCACCTCTTCACCGATGGGTGCCGACTGCGCCTTGCAGTGGAAGGGGGTCTCCGTTCGTCCCCGTTGGGAGATGTGTGACGTAGGGATGTGTTTTCCCGCCAACCCCCAGACCGGCAGACGACACACAACAGAGCGGTGTGCACGCAAACGATCCTTCTCTGCTGCTCCTCGTGCGCTCGGAAATCGTTTGCCGGCGAATCAGGTGAAGTGAAAGTTGCGTCTCGTGTTGTCGGACGAAGGATTTAAAGATGTCAAGGAGGAAACAGGCCAAACCGAGGTCTCTCAAAAGTAAGTTTGGGGTAAAGGGGGGGGGATGTTTATCGTTTGGGGGATGGGAGGAGGAAGTGTGAATTATGCTGTTATGTTCAGTTTGTCCAGTGTGGGAAAAGTTTTTTTTTTTTTTTTTTCATTTTTAAAAAGGAAAAAAGAAAATATTCTTTTTATCGTCTGCAAGAATAAATTGTTTGACAGGAATCATTTTAATGTTAAGTTTTCTGTAATATGATTGCAAAGGGGGAAGGGGATGTCGAAAAGGATTTTTCCCCTTTTTGTCTACCTGTGTCTGTTTTCACCTTTTCTATTTAATTTTCGGTTTTGGCTTTTCTTTCATTCCTGCGTTCTACTACATTTTTTCAATAAATGTAGTAGCTTTTCATTTTTATCGGTGGCTCATTTTAAATTTATAGGATATGTTCTTTAAATGGTATTAAATATTGTTTGGAAACTATTAGTTACGGAAAGAAAGAAATTTGGAAACGTCTTCGAATAAATTTTTTTGTAATTTTTTAAAACAATTAAATGCAATTGAAATAATAAAGAGAATACATGATGATATACTTTTGGATAAAAACACTTTTAAAAATAAAATGAGCTTTTAATTAAAATCCATAATTTAAAAAAATTTAGCAAATGCAATTTAATTGATCGTTTTTCGGGAAAATATTTTATTAGAGTTAAAAGAATCCGAAATAATTGGGCGAATTCACGATGATATATTTTAATAAAAATTTGTAATGAAACTAAATTAGATTAAAGCAGTCTGTAATTATTTTAAACTAAGAAAGCTTTATACAGTTTTAATTAAAAACTTCTATGAAACAACAAGTTCATTAAATGCAGTCAAAATTATAGGGCGGAAATAGAAAACATAATCCAGGCTTTTATAAATAAGAGACACGCGTTAGATGAAACTGAAATAACTGGGAGAATTCGAGATAATAAAAGTTTACAGGAGGGAAAAATTATTTTTTATAATAATTAAATAAGTTTTGTTATTTAAAAATAACTGAGGTAAAGTCACCAAATTTTATGATTTATGGTTAAATTTATCGTTGAAGATGTATGTTACATCATCTCAATTAAAAACTACATGATATTCTCAGTTTAAAAATAAAATTTATATTTAAATTAAATAAAATAACCAAACTTGGGTTGGTAAACAAATCTTAAATTTTGTTTGACTATAAAATCCTTAACGTTTTCTTACTAACTTTGCCGTAACAACAACAAAAAAATTATCGTTTTTATGATCTTGAATTATATATTTTTCTAAAATGACGTAGAAGTTGCTTTTATACATCGAACTGAATTTCAAAGATCGTCAGTTCCTGTCAACATTTTGTCAGTAAAATTTCTGTAATGGCATTTATTCTCAAATCTTAAGGAAAGTTTTTTTTAAATGTATTTTATATACCAAAAAGTTGCATTATGCAATTAATTATGGCTTATTATAACAAATACACATTATAAGAACGAAGAATATGTTGTTAGTTTATATTGATTATTACAAGGTTTAATATTTTTAAAAACATAATTTGTAGTGATTTATTTCTTCGTAATTATATTCCAACAGATAAGGCTAGAATTAAATCTTAAAAAAAATCATCGTTTTGTTGGTCTTGTATAGTTAATTTTAACGAATTGCACCTTTGGATTAGACAATTTTTAGCTTTTTTTGAACTCTATAGTGTAAAATAGTTAAACTAATATACTCAAGGTATAAACAAGTGTAGTTAAATTGTAGATAAGATGGTTCTTCTCTTTAACAGCATTTAGTTTAAAAATTTTGTATTTTCTCAAATTCATAAATTGCTTATTCTTGCATTTGGAATTAATATTAATAAGCACTATACTTCTGAAGTTAAGAACTTGAAGATTTGAAAAATGAGGGTTTGAAAATTTATTTTACAAATACTTCCGTTTGCTATAGATACAAAATTCTTGTATGCAATCATAGAAATCATAATCATAGAATTACATGAAATTTTGAAATCAATTACTTTTGGAATATTCTTTCTTGAGATGTGAATATAAACAACAGTTCATTTATTCAAAATAAAAAAAAGTTGTAAAATGAATTTACAAAAGTTCATTTCACATATTCCTGTGTTATTAAAAAGAATATACACATACATCATAAATGTTCTTTTGGAATAATTATATTTATAAAAAGTAACGCTTAAATTATTCGCTGTTTTAAGAAATAAAATAGAATTTAATTGTTATTATAAATGTAAATTATGGAATGGATTAATCAAAATTTATAATATATATAAATTTTGATTACGTTTTGTTCATAGATAACTGTTTACAAAACAAATATTTAATCAATATAAAGAATTTTAACATATTTATATATATGTTTTGTGCAGTTTCTCAACATGTTTAAAATGATTCAAATATTTAAATTTCTGACATAAACAAATAAAAAGTAATTTTTAGACTATTGTTTTTACTTTCATGAAATATCGTTTGATATTTTATTAAGATCAGTATTTTTTGTTTGCGATTAGTTTCTTAACTGTCTTCTTCTTGTATAGAATTCGAAAATCATTTTAATTAATCGAAAATCAATTTAGAGAAGAGAATTAGGAAATAAAGAACAATTTAAATAAAAAAAAGAGAATTTATAAATTTAAATGACATTCTAATGAAACAAAAAATGACAAAGATGAAAAGATTTGTACACAATATACATACTTTCTCAAAATGTTCTGTTTTATGTCGAACTCCAAAAACTCAAATATTTTAATGGTGAAAGTTGGAATATTTAATCATACACTATCAATGTAAAGGCAATATTTCATTCGAGTATATCTATCTTTTATTGTATCATTCATTTTAGAAATTCTTATTTCAGTTCTTCCATTTCTTGGAAGTTAATTTACTTGTTTTACCAACAACAACAACTAAAAAAAAAAAAAAAAATCACGATATTTTGTGGAATCTGCACATTTCAACTTTCCCTCCTTCGAAAATCAAAAACAGTCTTAAAATATTTTGATACATGCAAACAGCATAAATAAAATTCAGTCAAATGAATAACTGAAATTTGGTAGTTTTAAGAGAAAAAATTGTAGATCAAATTTTGAATACATCCCATCAATAAAAAAGAGTATTTAAAAAAAAAAAAATCCTAATGGAGGTTTTTTTTTTCACAATACTTTAACGCGAAACAAACAGAAAGTTCAATATTTACAAAGAGGTTTTTAAACTTGAATTACCACATTATACGTTTATTGTATTTGTAACAATATTGTCTTAAGTATTCTTCTGCTGTATTTGAAAAGTAATTTCATTCAAATTTTTGATTAGAATTCTACTGATATTTGAAGTCAAAATTCTATCTTTGTCATCACAAGATGATTCTTGTGTTTGCTTATTCCCAGATGATTTCTCGGATATGCTTATTAATGTTACTTGAATTGCTTAAAAAATGTTGATTGAATCAATTGAATAATGTTTATTGATTATGGGATAATTGTATTTTAGGAGAAGATCTGCAGTCAGTTGTGTTTGAGGATGAAAGCACTCAGGATACATTAACTTTTACGGATACAAAGGAATTAACTTCCATATCTCCAACTGAACAATTAGAAGTTTCCAGCATAGGTGAGTTCTGATGTAATATCTCTTCGACTTACAATAGTTTTTTTAAGGATTTTATTGGCGCAAGGGCCATATTTGGCCATTTTGCGCCAAGCGAACTGTACTTGCAAATAGGTAGCTATGTCTCTTTGCTACACACAGTTTTAATTAACTAGTTAAATTTATTAAAACTTTGTTTGTTGTATAAAGGCTAGTTTAACTAGTTTAATTAACTATTTAACAAAATTAACTATTCATTAATTATGGCTATGACAATCTATTATTTGTCTATGGTTTTGTCATTGTAATAAATATGTAATAAATATATGTAATAGAGCTTTTGTATATTCTATATTGCAAAACAAAACTTTAATGCTAGTTTGATTTTACATGACTTCCATATCGAAAGCACATTTTAACCCTTAAATACATGAATTTTTTTTATAAATAAAATTTGAAATGAACCTGGAAGTGGTTGTAGTTAGACAGAAGAATATAGGAAAAAAAAAACGCATAAGATTTTCTTCAATTTTCCAAAAAAACATATTGATATATTTCAATATGAACGATCACTCCTTGAGTTCTACAAATTAAATGCATGCAATTATATAATATTTCAAAAATGAACAATAACTCTCATTTCATTACGAAATATGAAAATCCAGGAAATAATTTATTTTAGCTTTTAAATATAAAGGAACATTGCATTTTCTACATGGCCACTGTGTGGTACTCTTACATAGTGGAATTTTATACTTCAATAATGTTTTAAATGTAGGCCGGTGTCAAACTGTCGTTTTTTACATCCATAGACGGCAAAGGTAGTGATGACCTTTTAGGTTTGTGAGCTTATGTGGAACCGATTTTGCATATTGATGTATCTTTATACCACAAAAAAAAAGTTTATATTTTTCTTGCATAAATTTATCAGTATATGCAAATATATATATATTATTCGCTACTCTTATCTTATTTCTACCCAAAAACAATTTTTCCTGTATGTTTTTATTACTTTTTATATAAATAATTGCAATCCGTAACATCCGTCGAAATAAAACTGTACTCAAACAGCGCCAACAATGGAAATTGTCACCGATAAAGAAAAAAACTGTTAAAGCTTCTAATTGCATTCGGAAAGTATAAAATAATTTTGGTAAAGTTAAAATTAAAAAAAAAACACTTTATAAAGGTTGCTACATAAAAAGATATGAGGTTTTAAACATTAAGGGTTAAAGGTTGGAATGTATTGCGCAAATCTACAGACAATTGGAAAATTATATTAAAGAATATCTATTCTGAAGATTTTGTAGGAGAAAAATTAGCATTCATAAGAAGGTGAAATCTGCTTGAGGCTAACATCTTTATTTCTTGGAAACTAATGAAAAATTTATTTTCAACAAAAGTTATGCGATGAAAGCGATTGCATAAATTTTCCAAACTTGACTTGCAACTAGGGTATATAATATATTTGTCTTTGACGGGTAGGGTATATTTTTCCTAAATATGAGCTTTGGAATGCATTTATTTGAAGTATCATATTAATATTTTATGAGTGAAAAATATGAATTTAATGAAATCATTCAATTATAAATTATTGCGCGTACAAACAAAATAAAAGCAAAAATGAAAATCCTACTTGATAATTGCTTGGTTTATGGAACAGCGAAATTAGTTAACATTTCAGCAAAACTATAAATCTCTTGTCAATAATCGTGTGTCATATTACATTTAAAGAAATTTTAAAAAATAAAGAAAAAATTGAATAAAAATGAATATAGTATCATCAAATATGCATTTTTTTTTTTTTTTTTTTTTGAATTTTCAGATAGTGTATAGAAAACTTTTGTGACTATTGACGGAAGATATAGCTGAAAAACATTGAATTTTTTAAAATTTTTAATTATTAATAATTTATGGACTTTCTAAAGCTGACAATTACCTTCTTTTTGCCTTGAAGAGCACATATGCTACCTTCCATAAAGATCGAAAAAAGCTATAAATTTGCATGATGTATATATAAACATTCATTTATCTTTCTGTATTATTAATACAAAATAGTACATTTGCTGTACATGAATTTCAACTTACAATATAAATAACAGCTATTGAAATTATAGACACAAATATAAAGATAAGAGTTATGTTTCAGAGTAACAACTTCAATGTTTCAATTTCCTTAGATTTTGAATTAATATTTTAGTTCTATGTTAACAAAGTATAATTTCCGTATTTGGGTTTCGAAAATTAGCTCTTTGATGCATTTTTTATTCTTTTTTTTACAATGCAAGTCGCACAGTTGAGAACAAACATTTTTTTTATATTCTCAGCTACGTGTGAACATAGCTGAGTATTTGTTTCTGAGATATTTTAAGAATGTATGTGATCCCTCACGTACTTCCTTTCTTCGTTTTCCTGTCTTAATCTGAATCCTTAGCCGGTTTGTGCTCTTCTTCTTATTATTTCTTTTTTTTGTTTCTGGTAAATGTCCGATTGCATTGTCTTTCTTTATCGAAATAAAGAGGTGAAAAGATAAAAAGAATCATTCCATGAAATGCCAGATATTCTGAAAAGTGTATACACACTTTGAATAAATACTACATGAACAATAAATAATATAAATAAGGTTTATAAATAAAATAAATAAATGAAACTGTAACCTGTCAAAAGTTTCAAGATTCTTATGAATTAATAAAACATTTTTTATACTCTTTACATTTAAAATCTTTGGCATTAAAATGGAACTTTTCCTCAGATATTGACTCAAACAATGGCCAAGTTACTCGGAAATCAAAAATAATCGTTTGGCAGTGGAACACAAGTTGGAACTTGCCAGGTGTTAAATTTGTTGACTAGTTTCGGAGTCGACTAGACTTTTCTTCTTTGAGATTACGTGACTGTTGATATTATTTGAAATTTGCAACAAGAATGCATTATGCTACTTATTGGAGAGAAATTTGAAGAGTGGCAGTTCAGCTTGTTGAAGCACCTCCGTTATATCTACGTAGTCACGTTTTACCCAATCAAACGAGAAATTATTCTGATGAGATACTTCTCTGATCAGAAAGCTTTTGATGCGAATAAATTTATGATGAAATATAATAAAAATGCATTAGATTATCCGGGTTCTTGTTACTGAAATTCTTTATATAATATGAAATGATTTTTACGGAAAAGGCATTCTTCGTTAGAACAGCGTCCAAACAATGCGTAGTCCGAATAAGACGATAGAAAGCAGGGAAAAAAGTGCACGTGAAAGTATTTTGAACTTTTCTAGCATTAGAAGAGAATTTGCTGATACAACATTTTTGATTTCAACTGTAATAAATTATGAACTGGGGAAATTCAGAATTTAAAGTGAAACCTGAATTTCAGTGATTAGAACGCCGATGAATTAAAATTATTAAATATACATTATAATAAAACATTTATATATGATAATTTAATAAAATGCTTGTAACATTCTGCTTGATTATTTATAAAAGAATCAATTGAAATTGATTCAGAATTCAATCAATAATAAAATTCCCCAAATTTGAACAAAATTAAAATTTTTAAATTGAGACCATAATAAAAATATTAAGCGATAAAGAGCTGAAAATTAGTAAAATAGTTAAAATTATTTAAATATTATAGATTATTGCTATTATTTAATTATTAATTAACGATTATTATGATTATTTAATTATTAAATTTATTATTATTGATCGTAATGGGATGAAAAATATGGGCTGGGAAAATCTGAAATTAAGGGAATTCTGGGAAATCTGACTTCTTTGTGAGATTGAATCCGATTAAACAGAGGATTTTAAAACAATTTACCTATAAAGTTTATGCGAAATCTGACATAATTGAAACTTTGTTATTATATGAAAGGAAAGAAAATTTTTAAAAATTATTTTAAAAAACTTGATGGATATATTTTTTCTTGATACTTTTTTTGGGGGGGGGGCGGACTTCTTTACTTTTTTTTTTTTTTTTTTTTTTTTTGTCTTTTTTATGCGAAACTTTTATGACGGTTCATTCAACTACTGGATTCTAGACCGTCTTTGGACAGCAATAATAGTTTCAAATTCAGCAATTTGAAAAACATGATTAACATGGACAGGATTAAAAACATTATTTTAAAATATGGATTAGCAGTAATTCTGAAATATAAGTACTTCATTTCAGATAAGTATCCAAAATTTCTTGAGGAAAAAGGTGACATTTCTACAAACTATTTCTATAAAATATATTTATGAAGTTAGGATTTAAATGAAGCATGAACTTTATCAACTCCCTGATTTCCCAACCGGGATAAAACCAAAAGTACAAATCTATCTTGTTAAAAAAAAAAAAAAAAAAAAAAAAAGGCCATGTATTGTATAGAAAGCATCATAATAACAAATTTTTAACTTTTCTAAGCTTTTTTCCCTGTATGAGAGAAATAATCTTATTTCGCTTCATTTTCAAAAATAAATTTTTATATCATTTCCAGGAGAAATGAAATGGGATAAGAAATGAATCAAAGGAGCTCTCTAAATACTTTATATAAAACCACGAAGAAGTTTCTCAACTACAATTACATCACCGATTTCGTCAATTTTTATTTCAAATGATAATGCATGATATATCTTAATATATATAAATTACGTGTCACGTTGTTTGTCCGCGATGGACTCCTAAACTACTTAACCGATTTTAATCAAATTTGCACACCGTGTGCAGTTTGATCTAACTTAAAAGATAGGATAGCCCTTTTTTGAATTTTTAATTAGAATTTTAATTATTAATTAAAAACTAACTTTCCCGCCAAAAAAAATCTTTTCATTTTCCCCACCGCCAACTTTTTCGCCAAAAAAATCTTCCATTTTCCCCACCGCCAAATGAGTACGGCTTCAGTTTTTTTTTTTTCCCAACAGTCATGAGGCTAGGCTTAAGATTTTTCGGCTGATTATTTGAAACGATTCTGTTTATTTTCTTAATGTTTGATGCATATAAATTAAACATTGTTAATGAATCGATCTTTCAGATTCATTCTTAAGTACTTTTGAATTAAAATAATTCAGAATAAAGGAAATTAAAAATTTCTAATCTGCATATCGTTTCTCCAACTGGCGTAGAAAAATTCACGCATTTGCGTTACCGTAACTGACGCTGAAAATTCACGCATGCGCATTGGGTTCTGATAGTTGACAACGGATTCAACGAATTTTCACTGGATTCGGACTTGATTTAAATTATTTTTAGGTTAGTTGTGTGCTTTTGTAATTAAATTGTATTTATGTTAATTATATATTTTTTGTACATGCTTATAGTTTTAAGTACATCGTTTTTTAAGTAGTTTTTTTTAACCTGTTTTCAACCGATTATTCTAACGATTCGTTTTATTTTCTTAGTGTTTGGTGCATTTAAAATTAAACGTTGTTAATTAATCGTTCTGGTCATGATGAATCTGAGAATATTTTGTTGACAAATTCTTGAAATATTACATAAATTAGGAAAGATATTCTTTAGTGCCCATAAAGTTTAAAAGCTCAATGACTGTTTTCAGTAATCATATTACAAAAAAATACTTTGTTTCAGTAAAAAATATTATTATATTAATTGCAGATTAATCCTTTCCACTTTAATTTATAGTATAAATTCTACGGGAACTAACAGAAAATTAGAGAAATACATATTACGTTATGACTGAAGGCGTTTATAATATTATGAGTGAATTATATGACTATCAAAATTTGAAGTTTTAAAATATTTTGATGAAGAAGCTATTAAAGTAGGAATTGCATAAAATATTTAATTATTAAAATTTTTACGAACATTAAGATTGGCGAACCGGCTGGTCGCCAAAGGTGGCTAGTATATATATATAGATAGATAGATAGTTTCCTGCATTTTACCACTCTCTGATACTCGAATTAGAGAAAATACTTACATTCATTGTGAATTTACTATGTGAGAAGACTCTGCAGAGTATCACAGTTTCAATCATTACACCGATTTTCGCCAATTTTTATATAACGTGAAAACAATTTTCGCCAAATAAAACATTAACACAGTCTCCAATTTCGATGAACATTTAGTACACTAAAAAAATTTAATTTTTTTTTTTTATCAGACTCAAACATTTGTCAAGTATTGTTTAAATAAGATCCTAAAAAAAAAGGAATTTTATAATCGGATATATTCTGCTGTTTGACAAAATCTAATTTTTTTTTTTTCATATCTGCAAAATAGAATAAATATTTGTCGAATTATGCAAGCACAAAAAAGGTTGCACTTAAAAATAAAGGATATCATTTTAAATTATATTAATTACTAAAAAAATTGTCATAAGTTCAATTTTTATTCTGACATAATTTTTCAACAAACAAATGTATTCTGTTTTTATTTAAATTTTGAGATAAAATTTATTTTTAAACAGTATAGTGATATTTTTTTTGCGATTAAATAACGACTTTTAAATGAAAAATGAAACATATATAGCATAGAAAAAAAATTCAATAAAAGGACGAAAACCCTTCTTTATTATTGCCATTATTGAATTGCTTTTCAATTGTCACTAAAGCAGCAATAAAAATATGCATTAACCCTTATGTTCATTTTGTATAGTATACCATACATACAACTTTATAAAAATATACTACCACTATAAAATAATTCTTATAAAGTTGTATGTATGGTATACTATACAAAATAACATGCTATACAAAATGAGGTATACTATACAAAATGTATAGCTACCTATATACATTTTTTTTTGCTTTTCTTCAAAAAAGCAATCTGCCACGATAAGGGTTAATCAGGTCAAAACAATATAAAAATTATTATAATGAATTAAATTAAACAAATGATTTTATATAAATAAATGCATAAAAATTTAGTAAATTTATAAATATTTGTTTATATAAAAATTTGAAAAAGTAAAAAAAAGTAAAAAAAAAAACAACAACCCGGAAATGTAAAATTGAAAAGCTTAAGTAGTTCTAATTATTAGTAAAAACTATATATAACTATTGCGTCAATAGTAAGCTATATATATATAACTTTTGAATCAATAGTAAATTATATATAACTATTGAGTTAACAGTCAGAACCACTTGAAAACATATCAACATGTTTATTTTATTTTTTGTAAACGGTGCTACGTTTTTAAAATCAAATTCGCATGATAGTTTTAACATGTATCACGTGAATTTAAATTAACATTATTATGGAAACCAGGCGTAAATATTGAGGCAACTTACCGATGTATAATAGCAATTTTTTTTTTATTCAAATAATAACTGAACCTTCTTAAAGTCATGCTATAAACTTTGTGGAAAATGCAAATTATTATTATCATTATTTACTTTTAATTAAGGTTTAAACATTATTTAAATTGATAAGTCCAAATAATCATAATTAAAAGTCCAAATAATCATAATTAAAAACTTAAAAACATGCAGATTCAGTTCGAGGTGTATGTTTATAAAACAATTTTTCCTCAATTTAAATTCAAGTCTGTAAAAGGAAAAATGGGTTAGATTCAAACCCTTTATGCAGATTAATCTTAAATATTACCACGTCAATCAATTCCCACTATTGAATATGAGTTTCAAAATTCAATTTTAACATGACGTCAACTGTTTATCGCTTTAATATTTTTTTCTAGGGCAGCTGTCAATAGCAGATGAAAAGAAAGCGAATTAACAGATGTCGGTATCACTCATTTACGCTTTAAAAGGTTTTGATTACAAACATTTAGAACAACTACAAAAAAAATTGTACTAGAAACGAAGTGTCCAGGAACTGAAAAACATAGTAACGTAATGATTGAAATTGCTTTTCAAAATTCATTTTCGGCATGCTTATTTGAAAATGATATTTATGTTTTTGCAAATGGCATAATTAAATAGCGTTTTACTATCAAACACGAAAGAGACATCGATAATATTATAATTAAAATTTCTGAAAGCTTTTATTTGGTAACAAAGCACGAGAGCAAAAATTAAAAATATATTAAAGTTGTCTATATTGTGTTTATTAATGCAAAGTTAACCAAACATTTCCACTGAGTGCAATTAGCTGTGACTTAGCTATAAACAGCAACACACAAAAAAAGAAAAAAAAAAAAAAAACCTAATTGAACACAATGCAGACAAATTCGGACTTCTTTATTTGCAAATTTTGAAGTGTTTGTTTTATTTTGTTTATCTGCGGGTTAATAATTGACTTATGTCATTTTTATTTCCCTAAATTTTGATTTGAAACTACTTTCTCTATGCGAATCTTCAATTTATTCACTTTTGCAAACAAAAGAGGTTTTTAGATAGAATCTGACAGGCGTTTCAATTAAATAAAAGTGCACCAGAAATAAATTCAAAAAGTTTAAATTGCTGCATGCATGCTACGCAAGTAGATGCCAAAAGCACAAAATGACTGGGCCGTATTTTTACAGTGTATGACTTGAAACACATTATAGCGCGATCTTTGCCTGTGTGATAAAGAGAAATCATATAAAGCAAATAAAATGCAATTTTAAGCTTCATTCTATATTGAGTTCATTTTTCCCCCATCGCATCTTAAAATGAAGTTGTAATCATTTGTAATTGGAGTAAGTGTTTTTAATAATTTTATATAAATTCAGCGTTTTAAGAAATTTTATGTAAATAGCTAAAAACATTTTAATTTAAGAAATGAATAATAATTTTCCATGCAAAAGGCAATTTTTTTTAAAGATATTCTTTAAATGGAAAAAGCGAATTTTTTTAATGATATTTTTTAAGATCTTTCATACGAAGAATATCCTTACAAGATATTTTTCATATGAAAGATCACTTGTTATATCTCATAAAGCATTTGATAATTTTGTAAGCAAGCACTTGATATACATTGTAAAGTACTTAATAATTTTAGCACTTGTTCTTATTTTATCAAGTGCTATAATTATCTAAACATCCAAAACATTTTTTTTAAAATTTAAGGTCAAAGAAAAACTTTCAATGGAAAGTTGGGAATTTTTAAAGATATTTTTAGATGCAAAGTGCTGTAAATGCAAAGTATGCAACTTTTTAAAGATTTTTTTCTAAAAAAAATTTCATACAAAAAATATTTTTGCATTTTTAAAAACTTAAAGATATATAAAAATAAATTAATCAAACATTTTAAAAATAAAATATAGTTTTCAGTTAACGATATTGGATCATTAATATTAATGTTCTCGTTTGAATGCATCTTTACCTTATCAAATATGGCAAGTTTCGCTGAATTTAGGTTTGTATTACAGGTATTGATATTTTTAACAGTGACAAATTAGTTTTATAAAGATTACATGTAACATTTACTAAAAATCGAAATTCAGCAGACTCTGCGATGGTGATTTGTGGTTTTCTGATCTGTGAGCTACTTAAGTGCACTATAAAATGATTTAATATTGAAAAAACATCTAATTAGAGAACAGATATAGAGTTTGTTCCTATTCTTAACGAATGCAAAAAAAAAAAAAAAAAAAAAAAACCTCCCTTAAAAAAAAAAAAAAAAGCTTGAGGACAAACTTTTGCTAACTTTTTACTTTCTTGTGTAAAGTATTATTATCGACACAAAATTCGAACTCGAGATTTTGACAAATATTCACGTTTCAGATCTCCATGAGTTCGAAAAATACATTCTTGGAAAATTTCCATCTGCCTGTCTGTGACAAACACAACTCCAAGAATGCTTTGAGCTATAGGGACAAATCTGGCATACGGTCTTTAAACCAAATTTGTAGGTTTGTATCAAATGTTGAGTAAAATCCGTTCAGACTAAGTCTGTCTGGCTGTTCGAATATAAGTTAGCGCAATAACTACAAAACGAAGAGAGCGAGATAGATAAAATTCGGTATACGAATTTAACATCTATAATCTAGACATCCATGAAATCTTTCAGGTTCAGAGTCAAATCCAACTAGAGGTCTGTCTGTCTGTAAATTTAGAAACATATAAACGTGATAACTTAAAATATATAAATTAGTACGCAATCTTACCATTTTAAGTGTAGTTTTATGCCAAATTTTTATTTCAATCGGTCGGAAAGAACGCGTCTGAAGCCCAAATTCCATTTTTGGATAGTTTTGATCGCATGCCAGGGATTAATCGCCAAATAACTCGTCAAGAATGACACTATAAATTCAATAAAAATAATAAATTCACTCCAACGGCTAATATTTCGTAACTATTGTACGCCAATACTATGCAAGGCTTTGTCGGGAATAACACCTTTAGTAGAGAGTATGCGAGAAAGATTTTGGAGACCTTTCCCGGTGGTTTTAATAGCTTCTAAAAATGTCAAAATATTGCGAATAAAAGGAAATTTTGTACATATAAAATGGATGATTGTGACATCGTTTCAAAATTAAATGGATTAAAACACAATTTAACATAATTTAAAGCAATCATAATATTTACTTTACATCAATAAAATGACAAATACAATTTCTTAAAAATTTATTGAATTCTTAATTTAACTCTACTACAATACAAGAATGGAATATTTTTAAGAATAACTTAGATTTTTGAACTTGAAAAAAATTTAACAATGATTTTTAGAGGTGTTATTATATTTTTACTTGCCTTATTGGGAATTGGAATTATTTTCCGGGAATCTCTGCGTTTATAATTTGGTTTGTAGTAAAATGGTAACAAAACAAAATTTAAGAAAATCACCGAATTTACATTCCATAAACCCAGAAACGTAGCGTTTATTGAGGTCGATTCTGTCTGTATATAAATCATTTTTTCGTAATCAACCTTTAATGTAATTTTAATAATAAGTAAGATGATCGATTTTCTCAAAAGAGCAAAAATTGTTACTTTCCAAAGACAGGAGACAGAAAAAATTTTCGTATATTATTATACATTTATGCGACTGAGTGAGGTCACAATTTAGCGAATAGGTCACAATTTCAAATGACACTTATCCTTCAGACAGTTTTGTCTGACCTCCGACATTACATACTAAAAAAAAATGATTTTCCAATGCCATTAATTAGCAGAACTGAGACAAACCTCTTGATTTATAACGTATCATTAATGTTTAAATCATTTATTGCTTATAAAACAAGCAGACGACATTCGTGTCTCAATACTTGCTGTGATTTTCATGTTATGTCTGCTTATATGATTATAAAACCTGCAAACAAATCAAACTTTACATCACATGAACGACATCTTTCTTCTGATAGTGTCCAATATTCGGCTAAGATTTATTTTTCATTGCATAAATAAATAGATAAATCACTTTTTATGCTGATTACTTCTCATGATAATAAATGATAAATAAATTATGCATGATATATGGAGCAAAGGACTATGAAAACATGTAATTAAATATTTATTTACCAATATTGATTGATGTCTTTATTTTTCTTGCTTCTAAGCATATATTTCAGTTTGACAAAGATCGACAGGTGAAAAATTTAAAGAAGAATAAAAAAGGTTTAATTAGACCTTTCTTTTTTTTAAAGGGGTGCAGTTATTTATATCAAGTTTAATGGTCTAATTTCAGCTGTTTGTAGTAAAACATTTTTTTTTTTTTTTTGCAAAATTATATTCATAGATTTTAGCATTTATCTTATCTAAAATATAGGGCTATCCCAACTTTCTAAGTGAAAGAAATTCATGATAATCTAGTGATGGAGCATTGCCTTTGAATCTCAATTCCATCAAAAATCCTTGGTGGGCATAGAATCGGGGCCCTTTAGATGCTTGGGCTCAAATAAATCTGTAATCATTTTGTATATAATCAATTTGCATTTGTTGTACTTCATCTTTACATTGAGTTACCATAACCGTCTATGGCCTAATTTATAAATCTTTTTTAATATCGACAGATTTGCAGTTTAATCTTTTCCCGTTGCAGTATTAATTTCTTATTTAATTGCATAAAACCGATGCCACACTCTCCTTTTCCTACATTTTTTCGGAAACATATCCGAGTGCACACTTAGAGGTTTTGGAAAGCCAACTTAACAATATAAGCCGATAAAATTATGACTTTATTTCATAGTTTGAAATTTTTCATGGAAGTTTGTTGGAACTATAATATAACTTTAAAATGGAGAACTAATATAATCAATAAATAACTTTGTCTCCAAAAATATATAGCTAAACCTGATCCTAATAAAAATTCATAGTGTGCTTAATTCACATTAAGACCCTGTATACATCTCCAATTTGTGTCATGCATGACACTAGCAACAAATACTAAACAAACGACCAGCAAAATCCCGGCGAAGCGATTAGAAGCTTGAAGTACATTTATAATAGGATACCACACACATACCTACGGATCTTTCCTGATTTCCCTCCTACTTTTGGGAAAAAGGGTAAGCAAAGTTTCACAAAAATATAGGGTGGAAAATCAGTATGTAGTACCCAATTGCTATCAATGCATTTTAAATTCCTAATCGCATCTCTAACGTTTCGCAGTTATAGTTTGTTCGACAAAAATCGTATGTGTACACAAGATTGGGTAAATACGCATTAGCATAGAGAGGGACTCCGGATCGGAAGAATAGACCTTCGGTTTTAGTCTTGAGCCTTGCTTTCATGGCCTATGACTTGAATTCCACAGTCGTATTTGGTATTCCGACATGATGAATATATTATTACACCTTAGACTTTGATGTTAGAGCATTTAACGACATTTCAAGTGAAATATTTCATCACCTGATGGCAACGGATGTTTGCGTTTCAGAGGTGGGAAATATGGTGCATTTGAGAATCACAAGAAATGGAAACAAGGCTTTAGGGAGAAGCAAAAGAGAATCAAACATTAATTTTTTCAAAAGTAAAATGTGGTCGGTGGCCTTCAAAGTCTTACACCCTGTCGGGTCGTCATGGGGTAGAACCAAAGTCAAATGTGACGAAGGGTTCGAAAAATATTATCGTTCCGCGGTACTGTTTACAATTGCTTAGTCGTGGATGGTGACGCGAAAATCCTAATGTAGTTTTCCTGGAAAAAATGTCCTGCAAAAAAAGATACCTTCGCTGACCTACTACTTGTTGACAATTGTTTAGTTATGGATAATTATCTGAAAGTCATGTCTTCGGAAGCAACTATCCTCGCTATAGTTATTTGTTTTGCCATGGAAATCTTTATGTTATGTCCTGGGGAGAAAATACCTTCGCTCTATTGACAATTGTTTAACCACTGAAGGTGACGCGAAAATCATGATGTTAGTCCTGGGGAAAAGATACCCTCGCTACTGTTGATAATTGTATAGTCATGGATGATGACGCTAAAATCATAATATATCCTGGATTAAAGATATCCTGGTTACTTTTGACAATTGTTTAATCATGGTAGATGACACGAAAATCATGATGTTATGTCCTGGAAAGCAGATACCCTTGCTACTATTCACAATTGTTTAGCCATGGGTGATGATACTAAAATCATGATGTTATGCTGGGGAGAAAATACCCTTGCTACGATTGACAATTGTTTAGCCATGGGCGATGATACTAAAATCATGATGTTATGCTGGGGAGAAAATACCCTTGCTACGATTGACAATTGTTTAGCCATGGGCGATGATACTAAAATCATGTTATGCTGGGGAGAAAATACCCTTGCTACGATTGACAATTGTTAAGCCATGGGCGATGATACTAAAATCATGATGTTATGCTGGGGAGAAAATACCCTTGCTACGATTGATAATTGTTTAGCCTTGGATGATAACTTGAAAATCATTGTTATGCCCTGGAGAGTTCATATCTCATTACGCCACTGGATATTCACCCTTCGTTGAACGGCTTGCTGTGATCCTTAAACTTATATTCAGTTGAAGATGAGCGAGGATTTTGAAATGTATCTTGCACTTTTGAAACATGGTCTGGAGATAAAGACGATGCCTGAACTGAAACTCCATCTTATATTTCCACACCACACCAGTGACATTTGGTGATTTCTGTCCAATATTACCTTAATATTATAATTTTAAATTATTTTGTCCAAGATCCATCTTAAAATATCCTAATTGCCGATTCCAAAAGGATACTGACCAGACTAATTGAAGAAATATGCTGTTTTATTTCAAAATCTTATGTCATTTCATAAAGCTGAAAATCAGTGTAATTTATGCCATGATATTTTTATTTTTAAATTCCTTTTTCTCCAAAAGCTTCAACGAAGAGAAATTTCAAACAAGCTATTACCAACAAAAATACAATAAAGCGCTTATAAAAGTACCAAAGAAAATGACCACACAAACTATCTTTGAACTGAAGATTTGAATGTTCAAAACGCCAAATATAATTTTCATCGCCTGAAAAATAAATTTACAATAACAAGAGCACAGGATTTGTCTACATTGTTTTCCCTTTTTAATACAACACTTATTAAATCCACGTATATCGTGAGAGCGCTTGCAGAAAAAGAATAAACACCCCCCCCCTTTTTTTTACAAAGTAGAACACTCTACATTATTTCTAGATCTCTGGAGCATGAATAATGAAATGTTTCTTTATTCTTGACTCAGCAGGTATTCGTTTTTATTAAAAGACCAAAAAGGCAAACGAGAAAAACAGATTTTCAATTCCATTTCTTTAATGCCTTATCCGACGGGAAATTTCAACATTTATCGTATTTAATGAGGACTAGGTTGTGTTCGCTTTCTTTTTTTCTTCATGCAACGTTATTAAAGTAATGGTGTTTGCGTTTTAAACAATTTCATTATGGGTTTCTTTCCTGCCATTATTTTTTAAGTTTTGCATTCTTCATTTCATTTTAAAATAAAATAATATGTTATAGATATTATCGAAATGTTTGATTCGATTAAATATCTTGTGCTATTAGCACATCATCATGCAAATATAAAGTGATATTTTTTTTTGTTGATAAAATTCATATATCTTGCACATTTCTAAAATGCAATAATAGGAGATTTAATTCAAATAAATTACTTTTTTACTTCGCTTCTTAAGTATTTTAAATGTAATATTGGTTTAGGAGTAGCACTGGATGATACCTTATCAATTTGATGCTTTGTGTCAGGTACTTAAAAGTATCAGGTATACAAAATTGATGCTGACTATAAGATCAGATTCTCATTCATTGCTAATTCTTGGACTCGATTAATACCAAGTCATAGTATATCAACCAAATAAACAGTATCAGGTAAATTCAGTATCAACCATTTACTCTTTTCGACTTCATTCGATAAAGTGTATCAACTTGAATACTGTACATCATGTCGATAGAATATCAGCCACTAATTCACTGTTCTAATTACTCGGTCTATTTCGTTTTTGACCAGTTCATGGCATGTCAAACAAATAAAAAGTATCAGGTCGACTCAATATCACTCACACACTTTACTCGACTTAATTCGATGAAGTGATACTGTATGGACTTGATACTATCTATCATGTCGGTACAGGATCAACCATTAATTTACTGCTCTGGCTCCTCGATCTCTCATTTTCGACCAGGTCATAGCCTATCAACCAAATAAAAAGTATCAGGTCTACTTAATATCACGCGTGTACTCTCCTCGACTTCATTCAATGAAGTGATACTGTATCGACTTGATACTGTACATCATGTTGATGCATTGTCACCCACTAAATTGTTGTTCTAGCTTCTTGGTCTCTGTCATTTTCGAGCAGGTCAAAGCCTATCAACCATATAAAAAGTATCAGGTGTACTCAATATCACTCATGCCTAATCCATCGTTCTGCCTTGGAGATTCTATTAGCATTCATTAAATACATACAGGGTGATTTACAAAAGATTTAAATTCAAAAGGCGTGTCGTATAGTAAGGAAAGTAATATGTACCTATAATAAAGTGATTATACTGAATTTATCGACACTGGTTACAGCACTCTAAACGGCAAAATAAAGAGGTTACAAAAAAAAATACCTCTAAATAAATGAAGGTGGTCGGTCAAAAAATCCAGGTAGCAAAATGAACGCTGTATCATAAAAAAAATATAAGGAAAGTTCATTTCACTGTAAAATAATTGACAGAGATATTTACAATTAAATTATAAACTTTCGGTGACTTGAAAAGAGGGTTCACCCTAAAATTGAAAAATATATTCTCATATTCCCCCTCCCGAGTGATTTTTTTCCGATTTTTTTAAAAAAAAATATTTTTATTTTCTTTCTCCATTACTCAAATTTCACTTCATTGTTTCTTAACTTGGAAAAATGGTATTATTATACCGGCGAATACATTTTTAATTTTTTTTAAGATGATCCATTGTTAAGTCACAGGAAGTTTATAATTTCAATCTCAAATATCTCCACAATTTTGCAGATAAATCAATGAAACTTTTTCCTGTGTTTTTATTATGATATAGCCTATATTTTTCTAATTAAACTTTTTTTAGCTGATTTCCTTTTATTTTTAAAGTTTTTTTAACTTTTTAATTTTGCCGCTAGGGGTGTTATAACCTGTGAGAGTAAATTCAGCATAGTCACTTTACTAAAGCTAACATGTTGCTTTCCTGGCTATACGAGACACTATTTTGAATTTTAAAGAACTTAAAAGGATTTTACCAATCACCCAGTATATACTATTTCTTATAATTTAAAGAGCTTAAAATGATTTTACAAACCTTTCTGTATGCACTGTTCGTTCTGATTGCCTGCAATGAAAATATTTCTAATGCATTTTTTTTAATCATTTCTTTTGCGATGTTTCTTAAATATGCAGTATCTTGGATTCAATTTTATATTTGGAATTCACGATTTACAACCAAAACTATATCTAAATAGCAATCTGGATATCAATAATAAATCTTTAATATTAATATCTATTAATAGATAGTTTTTGATAAGAGCGAAAGAAGGAGGGATCGGTTACCAAATTTATCAGATAAAAGTTTCAAGTAAGATCAACTCTCAGTATCAAGCTGTGGCTGATACAGCGGAAACGTTCCTATTTAGAAATGGAATTACAAATCTCTGATTACAAATCAGGATAGCTCTGATTACGGATCCCATTAAAAAATACTTCTATGCTTTTGAAAGTGAAATTTGTAAGATCTAATATTAACAAATTGTTTTTTTTTATTATTGAAAGAATGAATAAAAAAAGATTATATTTTTAATACTAGGACAATAATGAATACAATAATATTTGTGGTAATATTCTGTAGTCTTGTGACCACAGAATTATAAATTATATCCTTTGAATGCACTTTTAAAAATTCCAAGAAAATTTACCGAACTGTGTTATTCCTACAATAGAAATAAATATAGCAATGAAAAATATTGTTTTTTATATTATATCACGCAATATATAATACGATTGATCATTAAATATAGCTACAAGTTAGTACAATGCAGTTGGACAATCAATAGACCAACAAATTTAGCCCTAAAACTAACTCTAATAGGTGATACTATAGAACAGTCAATAGATATAACCATCAAATCATCACAGTGCATGTGATATCACAAGACAGCCAATAAGGCAACATATATAGCCATCATCCCATCTCACAAATGGTCAATCAACAGGTCATCAAATTTAGCCTGCAAATTGTCTCGCAAAAGATAATGCGATAGGATAGGAAAATAGGATAATTAGACGAAAGACAATATAGTCAAGCGAAAGGAAATAAATCCTAAGTTTGTGACACAAGAAATATACTAAACTAATTACAAAAGAAAAATTCTATGGGTATCTTACAGAAGAATATCAACGTAGTTTGATTGTTGGTTTATAGAATACAATTTTATTTAACTTCTAACTTTCAAATTGGATATTACAAGAATTTTTACTTTCACTATTTTTTACTGACAAAGATAACTCAAAAAATCTTTGAGCTAGATAGTTGAAATTTGGTATACGGTCTTACACCAAATTTGCAAATTTCTATCAAATTTTGAGTAAAATCTCCTCAGAAGAAGTCCGCTTTTCCAGCTGTTTGAATATAAGTTAATGCAATAATTACAAAACGAAGAGAACTAGATTGATAATCTATAGTGTAGTTAGGCACTTGACAAATTTTGAACCAAATACAACTACGGGTTGATTGTCTTTCGGCCTTCACTTTCAGAAACATGTATGCGGCATAAATCACAAACTGAATGGCTCAAATATATTAAATTTGGTATGGGATTTTGTAACTACAAATGTAGAGGTTGGGAAAAAACGTATCTAAATCACAAATTCGATTTCTGTATGTTATTAACTCCATACCAGGGATTAATCGCCAAATAACTCGCCAAGGATAACATGACAGATTCAGCACAAATACTAAATTCAGGACAAAAGTTCAATTTCGTAAGTATTGCACGCCAATGCCATGTAAAGCGTTCTTTGACACGACAAGTTTATTAGAGAATATGGAAGAAAGTTAGGAGACCACAACTCCCGGTGGTTATGGAGAAAAAATGCTTTAAAGAAATCTAATAGTTAATGTTTTCAAAGTCAGAATTTTCATAGATAACTGCTCTATCTGGTCGAAAAGTTGTAAGACAGATATTCAAGAGTTTCTTGCTTTATGTTTGAAAATGAGTCAGTTGTGGAATTGTTGAGGTTTATAAGTTTTCCCAGATTCTCCTTGAAAATTAAATCTTTCATACGATTCTAAATGTAGGAAAATATCATAGATTAACACCTGGTGAGCTAAGTAGCCAGTCTAATGCACCAGAATAACAGTTTGGTTGTTGATAGATTCCAGACTCACAATTTATAGTGTCACTAGAAAGCTTAGCTCGGTTTTTGGTTCTTGAGGAAATCATGAATGGAAATAAAATTGCATTTTTCCATATAAATGTCTTCTAACAACAAAAACTCAATATTTAATTGAATACGATATTTCCGAATCCTTTTTTTAAAAAAAAGAACAGAGTGGTGCTATTCCTATTCTATGTGACTTCAAATAAAACCAGATAAATTTCTTAGTTTTAAAGTTATAGATGAATTTATTCTGTGTTACAGAGACAAATAGCACTTCGGCAATATTAGCACTTTAATGGTGGCATGTTTAGCTGTCAAACATTGCCAGAGGCCAATAAGACTTTTGGAGAATTAATTTAAGAAAACTTTATGTAAATTCACGAAATAATTCATCATGTGCGAACATACACATGAAGCACAATGGTAATATCACACACATATTATGTGAGCAGCCATGGAAATGTTAAAAGCCATTTCCTGATCAAAAAATCTCAAACATTGATTTGTTTTTAAAATATTAGTTCAAGAGAGGGAAAACTTAATTAACAACTTCCTAATTTGTCTGCTAAAAACATACTACATTAAAAATTTTCGATTTTATCCTGCCATATGAATTTTTAATAATTTACATTGCGTTTAGTTTTAATATGAAGAATATTCAAGAATTGAATATGAAAATATTTCTTAATCTGAAGAATCCACAAACATAAAGATGCTAATTAGAAAACTGACCATATTGTTTTCTTTTTAAGCGTTTTTCGGAATACTAAAGTAATTAATCTTGTTAATTAGAACTGTGCAGGTGAGTGTTTTAATTTTTGGAATTCCAGAAACTTCTTAAACAATCAAAGACGGGTATATAAGTTGGCATTCCAACCATAGTCTCACGTTAAGTTGTACTATTGTTTAGAAATAGAGCAATAGTAAGTGCAATTTCTTCTTCGCAACAGTAATTGTCATTTTTATCTAACGAACGATTGTCCGTCTTATTTATATTTAAACAATGTTTCGGCTCTTTGAAACATTTGAAATAGAATCACGTAAGGTGAATACATGTGCGTCATCCACTGCGTCAAAGGACTGCATTCTTCACAAAACATCTTTCGGAAACAATTGACGTGAAATTTTATGAGGATGCGCTGAATAGCACTAGCGGCTTTATGTCCTACTTCGTGAATTCAAATTGTGGTAGCTGGCAGACGATTATTCATATGTTGCAACTGACATGATAAAAATATTTGAATTAATCACTTTATGTTTATAGCAATGATTTGCTTTTTTATTAGACATCTGCTGTCTAATTAGAATAAAGAACGAAGATCTAAAATATCGTTTGGTGCTAATTTTGAAACTGTTAATAGAATTTTCTAATTTTGTAAATCAAACATTCTAATGAATATCGCTAAGAAAAATCAAATGCAGCAGGACTTAGATAATTCAAACGTTTTTAATTAGAATTTTCCCCCTATTTTACAATTACAAAACTGCTAAAGCGATTCTACGACATCTATAGTTCGAACTTATTTTGATTCAAAGTAATTTGTTTAGAATATTAAACAAATTCTAATGAGTTTTTAGTTAAATTTTCCATACTCTGTGTTTAATGCATCTGTTTTATTTTGCATTATAATGTTTCAATTTAAAAGCAAAAAAAAATAATTTTATTTTTAAAAATTATTGAACACTTTGATATTCATTTTGATGCTACTGCTCATTAATTGTTCAATTGTTGTTTTTCACAGCATAATATATTTATTCTTTATTACTAACAATTACTTATTTATGCAAATTATTATTTTTTAAATGAAAATTTATATAATATTACTTTACTAAATTATTTACTAATCACTCACTAAATAACGCAATAATTATATAAGCTGTTAAATAATGAAAATAAATAGTTACTACTATTTTAACTTGATTTTAGTTTTTACTTACCGTATTAATTTCGAGTGACACCTTTTCTAAATATGAATTTTTGAATAATGCGAATTTTTACTGTGGTCCTATATCATCAGTATATTCGCATTATCGATAATTTTAATGTAATCGATTTACGTTACAAAAATGTTCATACGATAAATGTAAAGGCGCATGTAATCTAATATTCAATCCCACTTAGTCTAATATCATTCTAGACTTTCTAATATTTTATTCTTCTTATTATTCAACAGGTTTCGAAAAAAAAATATAGAAATGCACTTTTTATTTGTATCTTATAATCATAAAATAATTCTGTTTAGTGTGCTCAGTTTTATGCATGCATGGAATCAATATACAATTGTAAAATTCTTCAATCCTTTCACTGATTTTTATCTCTTAAAAGGATCTCTTAAATTGTTATCTCTTATCTCATAAGTTTTCTTTAAAAAACGTTTTTAAGATTGAAGGTACAGGTTGAAATTATTCAAATAAAATGTAATTAACGATTATAAAATAAAATTTAAAATCTTCTAGTAAGATTTGAAATACTGAAATATTTGCACCAATTAAAGAAATTAACATGATGTTTACTCTAACATTGTATGGAATTAGATTTTTATCTAAACATGACTAATTAAAAATTTATCAGTTGATATATTGGCAACTTTTCTCTACCTAAATTTCGTTAAGTAGGAAGGTTTCGCTCTTCCTAAGAGTTCATTGAAGAACATTTGAAAATTTTCAGTGATCTCACAAAGTCTGAATTCGGTTTTTAAAAAAATCGGTAATCTGATTGTTCGGAAAATACTGTCGTAATTATTTTCCTTAGATGCAAATACCTTTACTTAATTCTCAAAATTCAATAGAAATGAAGAAAGGGAAATAGATTATTTATTTTCTAAATGATAATTGAAAAAAAAATAGTGGATTTGTTTAGTCAACAAATATTTGGATTTCAAGTGGATATTATATCACTACTAGCCACCTTTGTTAGCTGGGGTTTTGATTGTGTTTTTTTTTCCAATTAAATCAATTCAATGCATAACTTGATAATCACGATTCCTTCAAGAAAATATCTTTAAGCATTAAACCGAGATAGAAATCAAATCGTGTTAATTTAATAGATTAATACCTCTACAGCTACTTGTGCATATTTATCAATCTGAATAAAGGCAAGTAACATGATGTTTCAGAGTTCGGTTCCTCTATTTTCAATTTTTTGTGGTAGTGCAACTTTAACTTCTCATTTGCCATGTGGACAATACAAATATTAAACCGAATTCCTTCTTTCTCACTTTTGAACAAATGAATAAAATGGTTTGAATTTGAGTGTAAAAGTGTAATTTATCGATACAAACAAAGCAAAAGGAATTTTTTAAAAAAATTCTAAAACTCAGAAAAAAATTTGCAGGATTATCAAATTGGAGTCACTAAATAAATAATTTTTTTGAATTTTAAGATCGTATAATAGTTATTTTTGCGCTGTAATGTTTTCGAGAGCTATCACGGAAGAATGCGGACATTACATTTCTTTTAAATTTGAATAAATTAAACTTAAAAACAGCGGGAGTGATTTCCAATAAACTTTTTTGCTTACTTTTTAGTAAAAGAAGGGTATTACTAATTGCAGGTCATTGGAAAATAACAGTTACGAAAAAACCTATGAGCTTGTGACTTTCATTGCTTAATCTCTGAGATGTGATTAATACAGAATTGCAAAAAATCGAATATGTATTTTGAAGGCTTCTTTTTTTATTAAAGGAAATAAAAACTTGGCACAGTACAACAATTGTAATCATAAAATAATATTCCAAATTTCAGTTTAAAAAAAAATCATTGCGTTTTTAAGTTATCCAATTTACGTGCTTATGAAAGTTCAGACCTACAAAACGGTCATTCCTTGAGGGATTTGGTTCAACATTTGATAAATATTTACATTTTAGATTTTAAAATTATGCATCAAATTTTATCCATTTATCTGTCTTTGTTTGTAATTATTGTGTTCTCTTGTAGTCGGACAGTGAATCGTTGCAAACATTTTGAAAGAAATCCTACGAATGGATTTCGTTCAAAAAAAAAAAAAAAATTGAACGAAATCCTATGAATGGATTTCGTTCAAAATTTGATTTTAAAAAAATCTGCAAATTTGGGAACATCTATATACCAAATTTCATCTGTACTCAAAGCATTTTTGAGTTATCGAATTCACAGCCAGGCATTATTATGAATAGATCGACATACATAATTGCAAAAATGTGCTTTTGGAATTTAGGGGGGGGGGGGTTCTGAAAAATGAGGATTTGTCAAATTCTCGAGTTCAAATTTCTTGATGATTGTAATATTTCTTTACAATTACAATTTTTGTATTTCGTATATGAGAAAGTGAAAAATAGCTTTTAGATGCATAATCCCATCTTCCGAAGTAAATTTGTAACAATTGTGTTATCCCTGGATCTAAAGGTCTATCCTGTACCGTCAAAGCATACACATTAATGCGCAAAAATGCACACACATTCATCTTTATTATTAATAGAGGTGAACAGTTCACATTTTGAATTGGTTCCCATTAGAAAATAGTCCAGAGAGAGCATTTTACATCAAACTTTTTAGTATGCATATACCATACAATAATATTTAGCTTTAGCCGAAAAAAATCCATTATTAATTCTTCTTTGCTCTTTTCTTGAACTGTTGGTATCAAAATCTGACAGCGATCCATAAGTTTGAAGGCAAGACCATATGGCAAATTTCATTTATCTTGCTTTTATTGATCTTGAATCATTGTGTTTGCATACATAATGATAAACAAAAGAAAACTGACAGTTTATAAAAAGTTAATAGAAAATTTATGGAATCATATACTAAAATCCATGCATTTAATATATCGCGTTTATAAAATATAGTATTTTCGTATATGTTTAAGCAGACCATCGAATAACTAATTCTTTGATCAATTTGATCAAATGTTTGAGATATATCTACAATTCTCTTAGAAGACCAAATACCAAGTTTCATCTGTGTTTCTTTTTCTCGTGTGTCGTCTCCAAGGATGGATATAACACCATTCATGTCTCTTTGACTTGATGACTTTTTAAACAATGCCAGCGACGTGAAGGAGGCAAAACCCCTCAAAACACTTTCCATCTGTCCATGTGTCCCTCTGCTAGCTATTTGTACATGCACTCAAAGCAGTACGGATTTTTACATCGATTTGTCTGAAGTAATGTCCAAAAATCTGAGCAATTTAAACAGTTTAACATGATAAATTCCTAGACAATGGACTGAAATTTTACAAATGTTATTCTGGTGCAAGATATTATACTAAAATACACATAGATTATCTTAAACATGAACGAATTTTGAATTCACGAATTTTCCCTAAAATTTGGTTAGTTTTAGTATAAAGATGATATGCGAAATATTTCTTATTTGATTTGTTGTGTTTGTGAGGCAGATCTAATTCCAAAAAGGATTTTTTTCCCTACTCAAAGAGATTTCAAATGAAGTATCACTAAAATTTGCTATACTTTATTGCTGTATTTTATTACTGTATATCACAAACGGACAATGTACCGCATATCACAAACGGGCAATGTACCGCATATCACAAACGAACAATGTACCGCATATCACAAACGAACAATGTACCGCATATCACAAACGAATAATGTACCGCATATCACAAACGGACAATGTACCGCATATCACAAACGAACAATGTACCGCATATCACAAACGAACAATGTACCGCATATCACAAACGGACAATGTACCGCATATCACAAACGGACAATGTACCACATATCACAAACGGACAATGTACCGCATATCACAAACGGACAATGTACCGCATATCACAAACGGGCAATGTACCGCATATCACAAACGGGCAATGTACCGCATATCACAAACGAACAATGTACCGCATATCACAAACGAACAATGTACCGCATATCACAAACGAACAATGTACCGCATATCACAAACGGACAATGTACCGCATATCACAAACGAACAATGTACCGCATATCACAAACGAACAATGTACCGCATATCACAAACGGACAATGTACCGCATATCACAAACGGACAATGTACCGCATATCACAAACGAGCAATGTACCGCATATCACAAACGAGCAATGTACTGCATATCACAAACGGGCAATGTATCGTATATCACAAACGGACCAAAATAATATATTACAAATATTTTTTACATTAATTAATACATTTACAAATGTAATAATTTATTAATTGAATTAAACCGTATATCACAAACGGACAATGCACCATATATCATAAACGGACAATGCACCGTATATCACAAACGGACAATGCACCGTATATTACAAAGGGACAATTGCATATATATTACAAATGGATCATGGTCTGAAATTTTACAAATGTTATTTTGGTAATGTATTACAATAAGTAAAGTGCAAAGTATTATAATAAAATACACATAAATTGGCCTACACATGAATGGACAGACAGTATTTCCATTCTTGAATTAAACAGAAAATTTGATTGAAATCTTTAGTTCTAGTATAAAGACCGTATACTAGATAATAATGATTTAATTTGCTGCTTTTGTGGGTTGTCGTGACGCAGATCTAATACCAAAAGGATGTTTTTTTCTGATTCAGAGAGAGATTTAAAGCTGGGAATCCCCAAAATTTCAATTTCTTTGATGATTGATATACTTTATTATTGTTTATTACAAATACAATTTATAATAAAAGTTCGATATGTCGCAAAATAAACAATTTTGGCGAAGCATGGCATTTCACAGTCGTCAGTCTCCGCTTCTTTCGGCATCCTTCGGCTTAGGGTTTGTAGTATCATAACTCGGCACCTCTCGGGACCCGTCGTGCGTTCTCGGGGCATCGATAAAAATGACTCGCCTTGTATCATTAATGAACATCCTTGCAAATCGATTGCTCTCTTCTTCAGAGCTGATAACCGCTTTCTTTCGGGGCGGTGCTTTAATTAGCGAGTGAGCATCACGGTAATTTTTGCGCATCGAGTGCAGACGTTTGTTTTTGCTGGACCCTAAATCAACAGAGCTTGCTCATGCGTGAAGGCGCGTGGGTTTGACGCTTTCGCTAGCGCCTTTGTCCTCCTCTAAATGAGGGACGGAGTAAAAATTCAAACTATTTTCTTTTGTGATATAGATTGTACTATTTGACAATTATCATCAGTAATATTTTTTATCTACTTTGATAATTCGAGAAAATTGTCTTTGTAATCTTTGAATAACCAAATTCAAATTATATAACAGTACTTCTTTACATTTCATCAAAACTTATTTTTCACAAAATGGGAAATATAGTATATCCAAATTCAACATTCAGCTATATATATATATATATATATATATAATATACAATATGATATTTTAAAATCTATATTGAATCTTAATTTAATTTTTATTTTAATTTAGCCCATATTAACTTCATTATAAAATGTTCTCTTATTTCCTGATCCATTACCACTTTTTTTATTTACTTAATCAACACGAGCTCTAAAAATCGCTGAAGTCGATAAGTTCCCACACTCCGAGTAAAGGATAAAAAAACTGTCAAACCAAGCGAATTCTTTTTAAAAGATACCTATAATTCCTTTATCTAAATCGACACGTGTAAAGAAATCCCTATCAAAATCCCGCAATATGTAATCATGGTGATAAATATTTCATTGGCTCTTTTTTTTTTTTTTTTTTTCGCTCTTGTGTCGTTTTGTGATGATGTGCCTCGGCACTCCTGCTTGTAAATAAATTATGTTACCCGGGATGGAATTTTAAAATTTAAAGTGTCTTCTATCTTTTCGGCTTCTGCTTTAAAAAATTTATACTACACACACACACACACACAATATTATTGTAGTTACATGGCCGAATAGAAAAAAACGTGAAATTTTAAACTCGATTTATTTTATCATTGGTGGCATGTGCAAAAAGCGATGATAAAACTGATGTCCATTTACATCACGACACAAGAGTAGAAGGGACCAAAATTTTTCCCTTCAGCAGTTTTACCGTAAGATTTTGATACGAATTTCATTGACACGTATAGACTTGAGAAAGGGAAATTTAGGTATCTTTAAAAGAATGTTTCAAACATTAAGGATTTTTATCCCTTTACTCGGAACGTGGGAAAATGCTAAAGTGATCAGTTATATATATATATATATAATATAAACTTTTTGAACTTGAATATACAAAAAGAAAATAATAAAATAGTGACAAAATTGACTAGTATCCGAGAAGAATCACACATTTTATAAAAAAGAAATATTTAATAACTTTAAACGAGCAATCCTTGTATAATATAATATAGTATTCTGTGTATTTCGGAAACGGCTCTAATGATTTGGATCAAATTTCAACAAATATGAATATATTTACTGATGCCATCAAATCAAAATCAATTTCTGATGTAATGCTATCAAACCAAATTAATAGACACAAATTAAATTACCTGATGATTATGTCCAATCCATTCAGAGTAAATAAACCTTAATATCACAAAAGAAATTATAGACAAGTTACAAGACGACTAGTTGCAATTGAAAAAAAAAATTGCATTGGCCTTATTATTTTTTATATCGTTCCAGTTTGAACGTGATGAAAATAATAAGCAATGGTTTATTGATTCTTTTATATCGTTCCGTGCTTGATGGCAAACTTTTATTACATTTGAACGTCTTATTTATTAAAGAAACTTTTAACCTTAATTAAGTTCATTTATAGATGATATTTTATTAACTGTTCATTACTTTTTGCAATCTTGATGACTCTATAATTAATCGAATTTCTTTATACCACTAGAATTACTGAATATTTATTTAGGGAAAAATAAAATATTGGACATAAGAAGTTTATTAAAAAATATTTAAAATACTTTATTGCTTAGAAGTTGTAAACTTCCGAAAAATATTTGTTATTCATAGTACCAGAAAATATGAATACATTTTTTAAATGTGACTCAATATAAATAAGATATTTTTATTTCTCTCAAAATGTATTTTTAAAAAACATAATATTATTTTGCATCTTTTCTTCTTCTTCTTTTTTTTTTAGCCTTTTATTTAAAATATCGTTTGGAACATGCAACGTGCTCAAAGAGAAATAAAATTGTCGCTGGTTAATATTTTCTTCATATTTTGAAGGACTTGAATCACCAGTACCATAGAATGTAATTGTTTCAGACAAGAATGTTACTGAAAAATGAAATAAAATGAAATCCAAAAATAATTATAAGAAATATTTTTAAAAGAACTCTGGCACATATTTGCTTCGTTAAAACAAGATCAAATCTCAGTTTTAATATCTGTTCCTGGCCAATATTCTTTAAAAGATGAAATGTTGATCACTCAACGGATGTGGAATAAACATGGAAGTACAACTACAAAACACAAGCAACGAAATTCGTATGTATATTATACAAACATTCATAAATAAATTGAAAAGAGACACTAAATAATCAGCAGATATAAAAATATATGATGATATGGCATTCGAAGAAAAAGGAAAGACAAAATAAATTC
The DNA here is from genome assembly GCF_947563725.1 of Argiope bruennichi. Taxonomy (NCBI): domain Eukaryota; kingdom Metazoa; phylum Arthropoda; class Arachnida; order Araneae; family Araneidae; genus Argiope; species Argiope bruennichi. The sequence goes on from NC_079160.1 coordinate 77,178,051, forward strand.
ACTGCTTGTGTTACGTTATTATACTAACGAATTCATAAATTATGAGATCGTTTACTTACATGCCAAGGCATATCATATTTTCTAAATGTTCATATCATAATGGCGATATGAAGATGATTAACTTATACCTTAATTATTGTATACTTAACCATCATATAAATGATGAATCTTTAGTTAAAATCACGACTGTCTGGTCTGAAATTAAGAATTCAGCCACTAGGAACTCGAATGTTTAGAATGAAGAGAGAAAAACAAATGATTAAAACTTCTTAAATGATTTAACTCAGTTATATCAAAAACTCGTATCCGAGCCATACAATACGTATTTCCGAATGGATCCTATAATTTTGAAAAGAGGGAAGATGGCAAGGAAGCCGTTTAAAGTAGCACTCCTTATTTTCACAGTACAAGGTGGAACAGTGTTCGACCTCTTGCCGATTTCATTCTAATCACCCTCCCCGTTACACGGTTAGTATTTAGTAAAACCATATCACGTTACTTCCGCCGTACCAAAGCATCCGGTGCAATTATAATGAAAAAAATCTGTCATAGTACGACGTTTTTTATAAGAGTACGTCTCATCATAGAAAGAATTAATTGCTTCTTAATTTTAATGTACCCAAACAGAAGTGGATATTTAGTAGAATCAAGCTTACTCCCGCTCTATCAAAGCATCCGGGGTAATACTGTTCGTGTCAGTATCCTAAAACGACCGTTTTTTCGACGATTCTATCTCATTAAGGGGTGAGACGCGGAAGGATAAGCTCATTTCTGGAATTTACTTGGTTAAATGTAAACATCTCCTCCCTCCATCTTTCATCTGGCACCTGTTTTGTCGAATTAAACTCATCCGAACGCATGCGCAAAAGCGCGGAGGGTTTTAGAATCCGTTGGTAAACAATAGTAATGGCAAAACCGACCATAGTAAGACCTTTTCCATAAGAGTACGCCCCGCCATGGAAAGAATTAACTCAACTTCACAACTTTAATGTACCTACACAATAAACGAGAATCAATGATCATATTGGAAGCCCCCCCCCATATCTCTCTGATGGCACTGAATATTTGATTTGGTGGAATTAAGTTTTGAATAAAAAAATCTGAGTCTCGAAGCCAAGGCTGCATAAGGAATGCATCATCCAAATATGACAAGGTCTCTCGCAAATTTATGACAAAGCAGGCCTTGCCAAATGATTCTTTTCTGATTTGGGATGGAATAAATCTGATCATTATTACTGATTTTCCTGATTATTATTCCTACACTTTATTAGTATTAGACTATTGAGCGGAAAATATTTCAAGAATTTGTTATAATTACGTCTTAATCTCGAAGCAAACAATAATATACATGTTATATAATAAATAGTGAAAGGGTATAAACATCTTTTGGAAACAATCATTATTTAATAAAAGTGGTAACGAACAATTGAAAATTAATTCCATTTATTTATCTGAAACGTTATTCTATTAGATCTGGAATTTGTATAGTTATAAAGTGAAATAGGGAAAAGAGAATTCAATATTTTCACTGTTGAAATAATTATTTCCGGAAAGAAATTCGGATTGAATGCATTAATGTTATAGTTGAGTAATTTTGCAAATAAAAATTGAAGCCATGCTAAAAGGAAATGTATTCTAATTTTGTCAATATCATTATTTCAGTTTTGATCTGAATGAATTGCAAGAAATAAATTTTACTACATTAATGAAATTCATGAAACGTTTTTACACAGATGAGACTAGAAACAGCTGTTAGAAATATCTTTAAATTTATATCTAGAATTTTTAATGATGATTATTCTTGACATAATAAATCACAACACATTTAATAAGAATTAAATTGTTTAACCCTTTCTAGGGCCGTGGGAAGTATGCTTCCCACCAAATTTATCAATCTTTGTATGAAATTATGTAGGTTGGCATAAGTTTTGACAAATTTTTTTTAGAAAATCGGAAACTTGGATGCTTCAGTTCTTTATCTCAGACAAAATGATGTGTCTTGATTTGTTACTTAATTATTAATTAACCAAATTAATTAATCAAATTAAATTTATCTAATAAGTTAAATGAATCCCTTTCCTTATTATAATTTCAAGCCTAAAAATATTTTAACATAATATGACTAGAAAAAAATGGTCCTTTAAAGCGTTAATCTACGAGAAAATCATGTCAATTTGAAATTTCACAGTACATATTGAAGTTTACAGTAATAAATTTTACAATAGATCAAATCAAATTACTTCAATTACATGGAAAAAAATAAGAAGCTAGCTTAAATAAAATACTTTTCTTCAGCCTTAGTATTAAAAATGGATATTGAGAAAATCTAACTAAAGAGCATTTGGTTATAGAAATAGTTAAAAAAATATATAAGAAGAAGTTAAAGTGTCTATTTAATTATTTGAGCTCAGACTATTTGAAATTAAGATATTTGAAAAGTCCATTTTTATTTAAATACAAAATTAGATTAAAATGTTAATTTGCAGCATGGCATTAAAGAAATAGTGACCATCATCTGGTATATCATCTTTACCTTAAGTTTTATATCAAATCTTAAAAGTAATAATTTTGAGGTATGAGAAGATTTGTTACATATTTGCACAAACTTGATATACAAAAATGCGAAACTGAGAAAATCTTAATACTGAAGTTGTAACTATATCTTCAACTACTAAAATAATATAAAAAAATCCCTTCCAAAAATTTGCTCAAAAATATGGCATATATAAACAGCACAAGGTACATTCATTGTTTCAAACAAACAAAAAAAGATTTAGAAGCCAAAATAAGATAAATTTAAAATAAAAGTAAACAAATCTATGATTCTTTGTCATATATTTGTTGACTAAAGCAACTCATAGCAATTTTTTCTACAATTTTTAATGCAACTTCATTATGTTCTGCGGCGATTCTACGGTGAAAGCCTGGATCATCTTTGTGAATTATTTTTTAGATCTGAAAAACAAACAATGGTATAGTTTAATTTTTAAGAGAAAATTAGATTATTTCTTTTAAAGCTGAGAGCATAAAACAACTCAAATCATTCCAGTTAAAAATGGCACATTGGCAAATAAAAAAAATAATACTTTCGAAAGAATTTCAGTTATTTTCTGGATCAGAAATTTCTTAAATATGGTTTTAAAATTGCAAATATGGCATTTAAAAAAGATATATAAAAATATATTTGCATACGAAGAATTTCGCGTTTCAATACATCTAAATTATTGTCCAAATCAAAATATTTCTTACATATCACTGTTTTTATATTTGCTGAACAATTTCTTTCATCAAGCTAATTTTACATAAAAATTATATTTTTGCCTCTTCTTTTGTAAATTATTAGAATTCTTAGCAAAGCGAACAACCGTTTTATTTTTTGAGCAGCCATCATATTTTAAAACTCCGAAAGTTTGTTTATTTTTACGTCTGGTAAAAAGCAGCACATATTTTTCAATCTACTCTAGAGATATTACATTCTTTTAACCTGCTTTCATCACTGACAAAACATGCGTGACAAAATAAATATCCGATTCCACTAAATCAAGCCGAGATCAAAGACACAAAAGAAGAGAAAGAAAAAGAAATGGGGGTTTATTTTTCTAACTGGAAAACAAATCAGAAGTCATCACGAGGCGATGTGATGTAAAAAAAATAAATAAAAAGCCCTGAATCTTTTATGAAACGTTCTTTTGTGAAATGCGTAACATCAAAATGAGATTCAGAAAACTAATAATTTTTCGCTTAGAAAAACATCAAATCTGAATGTATATTTTATTGAGACAGATGACACGGCAGGCGATGCGACAACAGCGAATATAAAACGTTCGTCTGTTTTTATACGAAGAATATCACCTGCACATTGTGATATTAAAACACACAAAGGGAGACGCGAACAAGAAATGACTAATTACGAACAGTTAAAAAAGACTGAATCAAAACGAAAACTTTCATTAATTTTAAAAGTCATAAAGAAAACAAGACATCATCTAAATATAAGAAGCGACCAAAACGGATAAAACAAAAAAAGAAGAAAAGAAAGAAAAAGAAGGGAATCCAAAAAATTACTGCGAATACTAAAAATTTCACTATGATATTAACCTCACGAGAGATTTAAAAATATTAGGAGGTTTAAATGTTAGGTATTCGTGGTATTTTTATCTTTTTATTTGTGGCTTCTCTAAGTACTCTCTTCTTGCATAGTCTGGAGATTTAAAAACCAAAAGTTAATACTAGGCTTGAAATCATCGGATGATGATAAAAAAAAGCACAACACAAAGCTGAAAATCAGGGATAAAAGCGTATTTATTATTTCCGACTCATCTTCTTCAATCTCTAGTGAATCCTAGATTATTTGAAGTTGATACGTTCATTTAAAAATAAGATTTTAACTATTTTCACCGCTGGGTACCGCACACAGTATCGACTCTTTTAAATTTATTCTGCGAAAGCCTGTAAGTAAGAAAAGGAAAAATGAAAGAAAAAAAAAAGAACACCCGCCATATTGAATTCCCTTAGGTAATTATTTTGGAATGCATGGTAATAATAAATAAATAAAAAGCAGGGGAAAACTACCGCTGCTTTAAAAATCTTGCTCTTGAATATATTATTTTGATAAGGCACAGGATGACATGGAACAAAATGAATTTCCTCTGGGACCACAGCATCTTTCCAGCGCTCACTCGTTTTTTTAAGCGGCAGTCCTGTTTTGTGTGTATATTAACAATCATGAGGTTTGGCGAAGGTGTATTTTTTGATCTTCCAGCTACTAAATGGTTGTTAAAAAACTGATTACGCTGTAACGAAAGCGGCATCCTCCAATCTGGATCATTGAATCAGAGCTTTCTAATGAATACGGTATTTGTTTTTACTGAGGGTACCGGCGAATTGGGAGGGCTCGGTCCACTAGGGAATTGGAGCGCCAGAAAACAGCCAGCCTCCACAAGTATCGGTACATTGTAAATTTGCACCAGAACAGCATCCTCTTTGCCTTATTTTTCGGAATTAGGATTTTCTTTTACTCAAGCGATTTTAGTAATTTAGAAATTTTTCTTCTTAGTTTTTTTATTAGTATTTTTCTGAATAACCTGAAAGAGTTCTATGTCTACACTTCAAAAGGAATATGACTCATAATGCAATAAACCATCTCTCATCAGTAGAAAGAGAGTGTAAATAACCGTGGTGATATTTCTGTGATGGAGATCTGTATTTTCGTTTTGATTATTTAAAAATATTTGCAATGTTTTTTTTTGTGTGAAATAAAAAAAATAAAAACAAGTTAATAATAAAGAATGTGATTTTTAAAGAAGCTCGTTAATAATATTTATGGAATTTAAAATTTTTTCAGACACTGCAAATAGTTTTATCAATCAAAAACGGGCTTTTTGAGTTTAATATGCGTTTATAAAATTTTATAATTTAAACTGGAAGACACAGATAAAAGCAGTATGAAAAATATTCTTGTGTGAAGAAATGGATTTCTTATTAAAGTAGTTTCTTTAAGATACTTAAGATACTAAGAAACATAAATATGCAGGATCTTTGATAAAAATATCAAAATGAAGATGATTTTAAGCTAAATTTGTAAACAATTGAAATTTTATAAATAATGTTTTTATATTATAAGCACTTTTGTAGAAGCATACTTAAAAAAAAGGAAGCACTATTCAGATTTTAGAAATATGAAAATAATTTTCAAAACTCAGGATGATAATTTAAAAAAAGAATAGAATATTTAAGATATAGTTTGAAATAAGCCTACGTGAAGGAAAAAAATGTTTTTGAGAAATATATGTATATTATAAAGTAATATTTATATGGAATAGAAATATCCATTAATTAAGCTACATATTTTCGTTTTGATTATTTAAAAATGTTTGTAATGTTTTTTTTTTTTTTGTGTACTAAAAAAAACCGCTAATAATAAAGATTTTGATTTTTAAAGAAGCCCTTTGGTAATATTTATGGAATTTAAAATTTTTGCAGACATTCAAATAGTTTTATCGATCAAAAACTGGCTTTTTGCGTTTAATATGCGTTTATAAAATTTTATAATATAGACTGGAAGGCTGAGATAAAAGCAGTCTGAAAAATATTTCTTATACGAAGAAATGGAATTTTTATCAAGAAGTTTCTTTAATATACATAAATACGCATGAACTTTGATAAAAAAAAATATCCAAATAAAGCGTGATTTTAAACTGAATTCGTAAACATTGAGTGCTCTTCTATATTTTCATATTATAAGCACTTTTGCAGAAATATTCTTTAAAAAAGATTTTAGGAATTTGTTTCAAATTATGTTCCCTTCAGATTTAAAGAATATGAAAATAATTTAAAGAACTCAGGATGAAAATTTAAGGAAAACGTAGAATGTTTAAAATATAGTTTAAAATAAGCTGTCGTAAGAGAAAAAAAAAACAAGAAGTAAAATACATTTTTGAGAAATATATGTATATTATAAAGTAATGTATATGTAGATTAGAATTATGCGAAAAAAATTACTTCAGGGTGCCATGAATTTAGCAGGGTGATTATAGTAATCAGAAACTAATTTTATGCCTTTAAAACTTAAATTAAATCAACTTGGCCTGAAGGAGCATGCAAATAGTTTGGTCCCATAAGATAGGCATCTCAATTCCTGCGCCGCCAATTGATTTTGCGAAATAAAATGTTTTTTTTTTAAATTCGAAAATATATGCATTTAAAATTAGTAGATTCGAGCACTGCTGCCATCCAAAAGAGAAATGATAGTCAAACTCTAGTAGTTTGAGTATCGCTTCGTGTGCAGGTTACATTGTAAAAAAAATGGTAAAAATTTTTTTCTTTGTTTTAGAGTTTTAATAGCTAATTGTACATCGCTCAATTTAACCGCGTAATATAAAAATAAATATAATATACTCTTTTAACAGGTAAACAAATATTTATATTAAACTTCACTGAATATATTTTATATTTATAGCAACTAAATACCATTAAAAATCAAGGTAATCAATCAATTGTAGGATGCCATTAAAGATCAAATTAGCATATTTTATTGTATTACTTTTGGACAGTTTCGAATTAATTAACAGTGTGATGTGCCTGAAGAAAATATATTTATGTTTCTGATGAAGTAAAAAAAGGAAGGAGGAAAAAGGGGGAGCAATTTTATAACTTAAAAAAAATTTGTGAAAAAAAAATCAGTCGACTTTATTTTTCCAAGAATATTTCCAAATTCGATATTCTCAAGTTGTATTCAATAATACTATCATCTCTCTCAACAAAAGTTTTGAAATTTGTCATAATCTTTTTTTTTCTTCTCTAGAATTTAATTAATTTTTAAAGACTGAAGAAGGTTTTCCTAAATGCCCCAGGACGGCATTATTGCACTAGCTTATTTAATGTAATTAAAATTTACCATTGTAATTTCTGTTCAAAGAAAATAATAGTGTAACTAGTATTCTAAAATGAATTTAAATCTAATGTATGTGAATTCTATCCAAATTTTGTTGCTCTTCTGAAAATTATATTCATCTAAACAATTTGAGAGCAACTGGTATCCTCAAAATTTAATTCACTTAATCTCTAATAAGAGATCTATTCCTCCCCTTTCCTGCTTAAAATTATGAACCTTGGGTAATGCCATTGGAAACAATAGTTTTGAAACATGATTCATGGCAATAATTGTTGGTAATTAATACCTGGCATGCAGTTAAAGCACCCGAAAATCCAATTTGTGATTAGACGCATGTTTTCCTGCAAATTGAAACCCAAATGCGACAAAAAAAATATAATTTTAATCGCAAATTCTCCTGCCAAATTTCATACATTTAATACATAATTTTTTGAGTTACCACATCATATATTTAATTTATTGATTTTTTTTGAGTTATCGGCTAAATGAGTTTATACAGCATTTATATTCTTGCGAAAATACAAACTGAGAGTCGGCCAATCTCATAATGGATTTTATTCAAAATTTGATAGATAGATGTTAAATCTACGTACCAAATTTTACCCATCTAGATATATTCGTTTTGTAGATATGTTAAACTGTATTCGGGTAGGTGAATAGATAAATTTTCTTGGTATATATTTTGTTTAAATATGACAGAAATTTAGAAATTTAATGTAAATGTTGTGTACCAGATTTCATCCATCTTACTCAAAGTACTCTTGAGTTACAGTGTCTACAGACTGACAGATGGACAGGTTTGAAATGAGGAGATTCGGTAAAATCACGAATTCGAGTTTTTGACGATTTCAGTATTTTCTTTATACTTCGGGCACAAAATCTTAAAAAAAATAAACAATTATTTAAAATAGTTCTGCCGAATAGGCATGTTACATATTTATGACAATAGCCTATGATAATTTCTGAACTTTTGACATCTTCCTATGTTAAGAATCAGATCAATGCTCATTATTTCTTTTTGGTTCAAAACTCCAATGGAAATTATCTATATGCAACTGAAAGAAAAAAATATAGATGAAATGGAATCAAACTTTCATAGAATTGTTGCAACAATGTAGCACTAAAATAAAGGAGGTCAGAATTCAGCATGTAAGAAGAGTTACTTTAATTTCATCAAGAAACACCGATCTGGTCTAAGCCGTACGGAGAACAGTAGGAAATTTTTGAGTTACCCTCATACTTTCCGAATAGTCTGGCGTAGATTATAGATAGCACCTTAAACTAGCTACAATTAGCTTCACTAAAATAAAGGAGGTCAGAATTCAGCATGTAAGAAGAGTTACTTTAATTTCATCAAGAAACACCGATCTGGTCTAAGCCGTACGGAGAACAGTAGGAAATTTTTGAGTTACCCTCATACTTTCCGAATAGTCTGGCGTAGATTATAGATAGCACCTTAAACTAGCTACAATTAGCTTCACTAAAATAAACGAGGTCAGAATTCAGTATGCGCAATGTAAAAAGAGTTACTCAAGAAACACCAATCTGGTTTAAGCCGTACGGAGAAGAGAGAACAGTAGGAAAAGTTATGTTAAAGATACAAGTAATTTTTGAGTTACCCTCATACTTCCCGAATAGTCTGGCGTAGATTATAGATGGCACTTTGAACTAGCTACAATTAGCTTTAATGATTCATATTTTATTTCCATTTAAGATTTCTTAGTCCTATTGGCAGAATTGATGAACCTAAATGAATGTCTCTTCCTTTTTCATTCAAGACTTTGAAGCTTATTGGCAGATCCACCTCTTGAGATCATACAGTCGTGATTCTAATAGTGATGCATAGCCTACGTATGCTTTTTGCATGTTAAAATAAGTCGAAAGATTAATCATCTTCATGCTGGCAGTATGTTGTAAAAATAGCATACACTATAAGTAAATAAACTTAATATTGATGCTTGTAATCGGCAATTTTTTTTCTGTCTCTCTGTTTGATGTCATTAAGAACGTGTTTCGTTCCCTGCCCATCTTCGCTTGCTACTTTTTACTATATGTTTATACCCTTTTGTATGAAAGTGTATTTCTTCTTCGCTTATATTTGATAGGTTCTCCTTTTGTGCTTATAAAACAAAATTGCTTGCCATTCTTGGAATAATTTAAGGAAAAAAGCTTTTGAGTTTTTAGGATTCTCCTTAGAATGGAAAGTTGGCAGATTGGCGGTATAGAAAGAGAGTGTTGCTATAATTGTTCCCAAATCAAATGGCGTCTTAAAATTGAAATTAAGAGAAGAAATAAGGCTACAATGGTTTTATAGATAGTATATGTTCCAAAAACTGGAAGCTTAACTTATGTCTTTATTCCTAACCCAAAAATAAAAATAAAAAGATACCATCCACTAATAATCCAGATTATATCAGGACATGGGAGATTTCTCACATGAACCAAATATTTGAAAAAATACTGGAAAATAAATTCAACTGTGGAGGAATTGGAACTGGTGATCATTATTTAAAGGAATGCATAGAAATCTCGGAACAAAGAAAGAATCCGAAAGTTGAAAATGATGACTTAAATACACAGTATTGATGGCACCAGAAAATCTTAAAAAAACTAAAGGACATGATGTTAAAAAGTGTCTGTTATTTTACCAACTATTTGTAAGTTTTAAAATGTTAGGATTTCTTTTGGAATTTAGAGAAATATTGAAAGTGGTGGCCTGCTTCTCATTTAATTAGATAATAGGTGAACGGAATGATGATGAGGAAGATGAGAGACTGCCCTTTTTGTGGCTGGAAGCCAACCGCCTCGAAGATGTCGGTTTGGCGAATCAGCCGGTGTTATGATCGGTTTATGTTAAAGACATCAGTCGACCGCAATAAATCCTGTCGATACCGCTCCGTTCAGTGTTTGCGGGATGGTCGGATATACACAAGTAGAAAAATATAGAATGGACTCATCATGGGTTTATTTTGAAGTTAAATCGATATTTTATAAAAGTTGGAATAAAGTATTATACAAATAGCCTTCAAAATAATGAGAGGGATATTGAAAATTCATTCCGAATTTCTAAATGCAGCTTTAACTCTAAAGTTCGATTTATGTCATTTATACAATTCTCGATCATACATTGAATTTTATTAATTCTTTAAATGAATCATCTGTCTTCAAAATAAATAACTCATTGATAGGAAAGTTAATTTTACAATACAAATAAAATATTCCGATTCATTTACGCAATTACGGTTAACAAGAATAACGAGAATTTCATCAGTTTAAAAAATTACTTTATCTTTGATAATCATAATCGGATCTGAGAAACCGCCGTATCGATGTTGTTCCTTTAAATGGATACATTTTTACCAAGATGGAAGGGCTTGCATTTGACTTCTCAGAGGAGCTGCCTTTATAAGCAAGCATTAATTTCCTAATTCGCAAAATGTGGGCCAACAATAAAACAACTCCGGGAATCAAATCCGCTCGTTATTTTACAGAGAAATCCAATCAAAACTTTATACGTTTTAATTCCATTACTGGCAAAAGCAAACAGATTCTATTATCAATTGCAATGCAAACGAAATTACAAAGTTGTGCTGCTGCTGCTGGCCCGTAAGCATATTTAATTTTCTGCATTATCCCTCGCATTTTCCCTCTAAAAGAAGGAAAGGGGGAGGGCAGGGAAAAATAGAAATTCCCCAGGGGCTTTCTCGTCTGTCTTAGCGCATGCAAAAGTCCTTTTTCGGCGATGGCAAAGTAGGAGTGTATGCGATTCTCGAGGGGTCTTTTCCTGAATAATTTATTTCTTCGCCGTTTTAATTTCTTGACGAGTCTGCGCTCTTTTCCCCCGCACATACCCCAGGGAATTTCACGGCGAGTCTGTTTAATTTTGCCTCTCAAATTCCCCAGACAATTGCTCACCTTGCCATGTTTAGTCCAATGCGGCGCAGGTATGTATGTATGAATGAACGAATGAAAGACAGTTAGAAGGGGTGGAGAGGAAAGGGTATTATCACTTATTTTTTTTTCTTTATAACTTTTGCGTGTGGCATTTTCTTTAAAAAAATAAGATAATAATGATGCTCAGGTTCTTTAAAAAAAGTTGAACGAGAGCGAGAGAAGTAAATGAAGTAAGGAAAGAAGGTAGAATTTATATATTTTTTTCTATTAGTTTTGCTTTATGCTTCCTTTCGATTCGTTTCACCTTTCCTTTCTAGATTTCTTTCTTTCTTTCTTTCCTTTTTCTTATTTGTTTGATATTTACGCAACTTTTATTCTCTTCAAAGGGACAGAGAAAAAGAAGGGCGATAATTAAAGAAAAATCATTCTGCTTGGAAATCTACTTCCAGATTGTTGCTTTTCCCGAATATGTCATTCGCTTTTTCTACGGATGACACTTTTTAAGTGTTGTTTTTATGGTCGGGTGGAAAAATAATTTGGGCTGATTATTCTTGAAGCGTTGGAATGAAAGCTATTTTTAACACTTCACATCAGTGTTGCCATCTGTATATTTGTTTTGATTTTGGAATGCTGATCAAAATATTGGAAATATTTACTAAAAAAGTAAATCTTTAAGAAACCAGCGATTAAAATGATTATTACACTACTTTTTATTAAATTATATTTAATTATTAAACTAATTATCATTGAATTCATTTTGCATTTTATTATCATATGTGAACATGATATTTTGGTTTGGGGCTTTTGAAGCCTCAAAATTCTCAGGCAGAAAATGAAGCGCTTGGGTCGTAAGAAGTTTTTGCCCGGAGAAGCACAAAGATGAAAACGGGAAACAACACGAAACAGCGAGGAGAGGTATCGAAAGGTGTAATATCATTATAATAAATATATAATAATAATATACATTTAAAAAAAAACTTTCATTTTCAATTTTTGTAGCTGGCAAAAAAATTTTGGTGCTCGAAAGATTTTGAGAAGGGGGAAGAAGAAAAAACCATCGCTTTTATAAAAACTAACGATTGCGTAATACAATAGTCACATGATCATTCCAAACCAGTTTAAACCAGATTTTTTGGGGGGAAATTTTCTGGCCTTGAGGAAAAGTTTTGGAGCTCTGCCGATTTTGAAATGACAAAAACCATCGCTTTTCTAAATATCGAATTTCTAAATATCGCATGCATATTCTGATAGTCAAATGATTGTTTCAAGCAGGGTTAAACTGCTCAATGACTTAATTAGTACAAACAATGATTTTTAAAAAATAATAAATGTTCTCGCAAGATAATTCGAAATTTGCGATAGCAGATTTCAATTTTATAATTTTTCATTTTAAGTCATTCTGGAACTACAACTTTCAGATAAAAGTCCATAAGTAGCTTATAGGGTAATGACATGGCAAGGCAGTGGTTCCAAGGATACGAAGAAGTATCCTCTATTTTCTGTTTGTGCTCTGAACCTGTATTATCAAAAATCTAGTACACCATTGCGCGTTTTTGCAATGATTGCTTGCTACGTGTCTGACTGCTGGAAGTCTGTTGGATTTCCGCGTAAAGGGTAGCGTAGTGATAAATGCCACCTGGGTCCATAATATGTTCACTTTTCCCCGAGTCCTCATCAGCGACTGTCGATACTGTTTCGTTCAGTGGTGTTGGGGATGTCGTCTATACACAAGAAGGCCTCATCAGTGGTTTAAACAAATGTCATGCTCTGGTCGCAGCTTACATTTTCTCCCTCTGTCACGTGATATTTGGCATTAAAAAATGGGCTAAACTCCCTAATGTTTTATCTGTACTCTCTTCTAAGGCTGATGTCATCCATATCAATCGCAACGCCTCTTTCTCCCAATCGCAATACCAAGCCAATAAACGATGCCACGATGTTTGTTTTTATTATTTTTATTGAAAATCCTTCAAATAAAAAATTAGGATTCCATCATGCAGTTATTCCAAAAGTTAAATTATATATAAAATTCATTATGTTTGTTATGAATGTGTATTTCATTTTACATTGCTATGCTTCCTTTTTCAATAAATATTGTAGGAAGATCACACAGCAAAAGAAAATTTCCTTTACAGTTCAATTATCCAAATACTTCGTAAAATCGATTAAACGACATCGATTCAGTTTCCATGAGATACAAATTTTCTATTATTTTTTTCAGAACACTATGTAGCTGTAATCCTTATAGCAGTTTTTGTCCATTTTCTAGGCTAGCGCATATGAACTAAATAAAACATTAACATATAGGAGGACTGTTTTGATCTTACAAATTTCAAAGAATGAAATTGGTATTTGCTGTTAGGTCCTGTTCAGAAATTGAAACTTTTCTGAGAATAATTCAGAGAACAATTTGAATGAAACTTTTCAGAGAACAGTTTGAGTGTCAGAAAAGAGAAAAAGAAACTTTTCAGAGATAATTAGTATTTGCCGTTAAGTCCTGTTCAGAGAATGAAATTGGTATTTGCTGTTAGGTCCTGTTCAGAGAATGAAATTGGTATTTGCTGTTAGGTCCTGTTCAGAGAATGAAATCGGTATTTGCTGTTGGGTCCTGTTCATATTTATACAAATTCCTAACGTGGGGGAGTAATTTTTCTTCTGATTTATAAAATTTTCTAAATAAATTTTCCTTCTATTCCTTTTTTTAATTTATTCTCAAATAACAAAAAAAAAAAGTTTTTTTTTCCTCCTACAAACCCATCCATTTTAATTCGGAATTTCTCTGATTCCAAATGTAAGGGTATGCAGTTTTGTAAAAGTTAATGAATCAAATCAAGAAATTACCCTTAAAATCTTGTATTCAGAAATATCTGCTGAATAAAAATTAAGAAAAATATGTGTTTTGAAATTTAATTTCCTCAATTAACCGCAATTGATCTTAATTATTTTCAGTCAGAAGAGATAATAAATTTATTTCTAATTCTCGATTCCAATTGGTTAATCGCGTTTAAAGGCAACTCTAACTAATTTTCCCTAAGAAGAAAAAAAAATCCCTTTCTGTCAATTCTTGTTAGTTATTTTCCAGCATAAGTCATCAATAACATATTGAGGACAATGCTGTCTGGAGTGAGATTTTAGTACAATCTCTGAAGCAATAAGAAAGGTGTTAACTGAAAAAGTAAACAAAATTGGATTAAAACAGGTAATGTGTAAGTTCATCAAACTGATCCATAACTGAATCACGTAATGGATTGGATGACTCATCGGTTTACCTAAATATCTCTGTAATTAAGATGTATAATTAAGCATTTCGCTTTCGTAAACATGCAATTAGAAAGATTTGCTTTGCATTAATTTATGAATTTATTATGCTAAAATTTGCATGTCAAATATAATAAGGGAAGAACTATGTACCGGATGCCAAATACTCCTGGTAATATCCAAGGCTTATAATATATATGTATATCGGATCATTTTCACCCAGATTTTACTAAACTGGGATATTAATGAATAAAGTAGGTATTTTACAATGTTATAACCTTCTTAAAATTTAAAAAAATAAGAGAAGATAGAAATCAAACAAAAATTGAGTTGAAATGAATAAATGAACAAAGAATATATATATATATATATAACTAATAATATTAATAACAACGGAGCAATGGTGAGTTCCGTGTGTCAGTCTTTCTGAACAACTTAAAGATAAAATATCGGTGCATTTCCTTATTAGCACAAAATATCCAACTTCATAGTTACAATATTGGCCGCGATTCAGAATATATGGCACAGTATATTATGCTAGTCGGATTTAATTTATCAATTTTTTTTTTTTTGTATCTGACTTCTTCCATGTTTCAGTTACTTTGCTCCCAGATGGATGTTCAAGTGACAAACATGCAGTATCAAAATGCAGTGTTTTTTCGGTCTAAAACGTCGAGGTTTATAAAAATCAGTCTCAATGTTTATCAAAATCTCAAAATCCAATTTTTGAATATTGTGGAATTTATATATCTCGTATAAGACTAATTAAAAATTAATGAATTAGGCAAACTTTATAAAAAATTGTTTGTACAATTTATAGAATTGCTCATATATGTCAGTTTAAAATTAGAAGATCATCCAAGCTGAACAGATTATTAATAATAATATTAATAGATTCATAAGTAAAGAATACTATGTTATTATCTAGAATTTGGATGAGCACTATAATAGAACTACAATTCAACAATATCATTATATCACTTTTGTGTGTCTGGAAGGCATTATTCATATTTCAAGTTTTGTTTGTGCCGTTATACAGAGATTTTATCATATCGAATTCGTCTAATATAATCTTTGAAATGAATCGCAATGCAGAGCAAAATAAATATTTCCACCGTGGGAACCATAGAAAAGGGGAAGCAATCGAAATCCTTCTTTCCCATAACTATAACTTCCTGATGAAGAAAAGGCTTCTCAAAATGGATCATTTTTATTAAATGGGAATTGCCTATTAATTATTCAACGCATTCCTAAGCGTTCGTCTGCGTTGACCAGAAATGCCTGCGCATTTTGCGGAAATTGCCTACTCAGGCGCTTTATCTGGGTCCGGATCGAGTGAGCAAATAAACACTAGAGTTAATAACCAACGGATCCTCAACGGAATGGGTTCACAGCTCACCACCACAAAGCCGAAAGTCGTGCACCATTCTTTTTCTTGCCACCACCCGAAGACCGATTGTTGCAAAAGAGCTTCTAATAATGACGTGGTAATCGTGACTTAATATCAATGAAGTTCATTTATATGGGCTTCGAAAGAAAAAAAAATTGTAATAAAATTATGCAGTTTTCCTCTTTAGCGGTGTCGGAAGAAGAGTGGTTTAACTCTGTCGCAGTGGATTTTAAGCAGTAGGTACTGGTATAATTTAGAGTTGTTTCATTTTTAATCATATGTCCTAGTTTTGTGGGAGATTCGTTCTCTTTAATGCGGTTTGGTCTGTCAAATTCAGTTTATTGTGTTCAATTCAGAAATACTAAAATATTTTCCTCATTTAATTTCAACATTATCTGACGTCTCAATTGATGAAATACTCCAAACAGTGATTTTAGAAAATGTTCTTTACTCTCTATTTAATCCTTGGATATGTGTGGCTTGAGCTGAGTTTCTTTTAGAGAATTCCTGGAAGAATCTAGACTGAACAATAAGAGTGTCCGTTCATTTCACGAATAACAAATTCACGTTCAACTAACAATATCTTTATGGACGATCAGACTTAACACTATAAATTTTTAATAAGAATCTCGTATCTTAAAACAATAAATATTCTATTTAATCCTTGAAAGCCTGTGGTTCGTGTTAAATTCCTTTTAGAGAATCTCCAGAAGAACCAAAGTTGAACTATAAGAGTGTCCGTTCTTCTCACGGATAACAAATTCGCTGGCAAAGACCAGCATCTTTGTGAGCGATCAGACTTAATAGTAAAAATTTTTAACAATTTCGTATTTTTATATAATAAATTCTCTGTTTAATCCTGGAAAAAGCCTGTGGTTGATAATAAATTTCTTTTAGAAAATCGCTGGAAGAACATAGGCTGAATCATAAGAGTGTCCGTTTAGTTAAATGATAAAAATTGCGGCTAACGATCAATGTCTTTGTAGGCGATCAGACTTAACATTATAAATTTTTAATAAGAACCTCGTATCTTAATACGATAAATTTTCTTTTTAATTCTTGGAAATATGTGACTCGTGCTGAATTTCTTTTAGAGATTTGCTAGAAGAACCTAGGTTGAATCATAAGAGAATACATCTAGTTCAAAGATATCAGATTCGAGGGCAACGATCAATATCTTTGTGGATGATTAGACTTATAACAGTATAAGTTTTTAAAAAGAATTTTGTTTCTTAATACTATAAAAACTCTATTTAATCCTTCGAAATGTGTGGTTCATACGGTATTTATTTAAAGGATTTGCTGTTAGAACCTATTTTAAGGATTTACTGTTAGAATTTTTTTCTTAGTAGATTCTTAATAGTGATTAAAAATTACGGGCCAAATTTGATGACTTTTTGTTAATAAATCTGCCCTATAGATCGTTTTGATGGTTTGTAATAAACGTTAACATCTAATATTTATATTTTAATCTGTCTTATATTTATCCAGCTTTATATTTTAAATGATAAAAAGGTAAAATTATTATAATTATTATTGGATTTATTGGCTAAATTTTAGAAATGTCTTCCGCAATAATATTTGCTTCTTTGCTGACAAAGTGTTTTCATAGCTTATTGTTAGTTCCCTCAGTGAAAATAAGTTACATTTCATTGGCAATAAAAAAAATATCTACATATTTAAAAAAAAAAAGCTGAAACAAAATATTTTCAAATATCCAACGTTACTACGAGAAAAAGCTTTTGTTATGTATACAGATTGACTTAGGCCAATTGTTCTCTGAAAATGCTTTAGCCACCGCGTGCATTGTCCGTCATCTGGCAGAGGCCAGTGCAGACGATTGAGTGATGGGCGCGGGCGCGCTTGCAAAAATCAAGTAGCAGGAAGCAATTACAACCCCATCCCTCATCCCTCGGCTACTCAACAAGGGTTTGGAACCTCCTCCCCCCTTTCCCCCTCCGATCTCAACTCACAAAATCATCTCTTTTGCTCTTTCATCAAGTATCCTTATGCTAGTGTGTTTGAGGAGACAGACAGAACGTGCACGTATATCAACAAAATTTCAAAAAAAACTTTACGCCATTTTTTATGAGGTTTCAAATAGAGTGATTGAGGATTTTGAACTTTGAACAAGGTTTTTTGGAAAGTGCCGTCAAGGTTTGAATGTTTTTTATACCAAACTTTTCTTTCATTTTGTGACAACAGATTGTTCCTTATTTGACGGCCAGGGTTAGATTCTGTCATATAAGTGGAAAATCTTGAATATATTTAACAATGATATGGTTACAACTTTTTATTTTTGAAAAGAAATAAATCATGCCTTTTTTTTTTTTACATGATGTTTGATATGTTTTCGCTGCTTCTTTTTATCATCTTGTATTCAGGTATATCGTCAAAATTTCAAAAAAACTGTGCATATCTTTGAAGCTGTCAAAAGAGTGATTGAAGAACTGGAACTTCAATCAAGATTTTGAACACTTTTATTCAAAATTATTCTTTCATTTTGTGGCAGCATAATTCTCGAAATTTGTTTTCGTATCTTTGTCATATGATCTCTTTAGACACATGGACGTAATTGGTGATATTTAAATTTACAAAAGCTCATTTAAAAAAAATACTATGCTGAATTTTTTATAAAAGATTTGATATATTTTCTTAAATTCATAAAATAGTGTAAATATTTTTTTAAATAAATATTTAAGTAAATTAAAGGAAGGTTTCAAGAGAATGATTGAGAGTTTTAACGCTTGTTTTTAAAAATATACTGTTACGAATCTGTGATGCGTCTTTCCAGCATAGTTGGATTCAAGGGAGCTCCCAGAGCTTGGCGCAAAACTTGGCGACCATTTGGCGACTTTGGCGCCAAAATAGATTATACCCGAAACATCGAGAATTTTCCCGATCCGTCCAGTAGGAACCGAGTTACGCCTCGAACGTTCCTGATTGGTTGAGAGGCTTTTAGCCCGACTCCTGAGACCTATAAAAGGAAGCAGTCCTGCCGCTGCCGAGTAGTTGTGAACCAGTGGTGAATTGAGTAGTCGGAAGCGACAGAGAGGAGTGGTCGTGGACCAGTGGAGTCGTCGTAGTCGGAACCAACGCTAAAGAACTGGCCTTTCAGGGATAAGCGGAGCAGCGACGGAGTGAAGCTAGTGCAGAACTAAGCTGTGTGCTACTGTCTGCAGTAGAATCTGTTGTATGCTGCTGTTTTGTACGCTGCGGTGTAGGTTGCACGCCTCGGCTGAAGATAATCGTCCTCTGTGCTGTATATAGTTGTCGTCTTTGTGCTGTCCTGTATGTCTTCGTGTAAATAAACGTCGTTGTTTTATTTTCTACTTCCGCCTGATGATTGAGCGTTCTTCACACCATATAACTTTCACTATCCAAGCGAACCTCGGGAAAATTTCGTAACAATACTTTAAACCATAATTTAAAAAATTGATCCAAAACGTTTTGTCCATTTAAACGCTATAAATTGGGCATTTGCAAGGCTATATTTTATCAAATTATGTATTGAAAATACATGAAAATACCTATCTATAGATCACGTAGGGTCTTATATAATAACTGGTTTTCGAAAAGAAAAAAAAGTCATAACTGTTTAACATAAAATTTTAGTGTTTTATTACGGATTTAAATTTTTTAAATAGTATCATGCCATGTTCAATTCAAGTAATTTTTTAAATTGATTTTCAAGATAAATAAATAAAAATAAACGAAAGCAATTTTTCTTAAGAAAAATTTCTGATATAATTTTCATTTCTTGATAAATAAACAAGTCCTTTCCTAAGACATTGTTTTGATTTAAATATTTGTAAAAGCATGTTTAATTTAATAAAATATGAAAGAATATGTAAATAAAATCGTGAATGGTATGTTTAAATAGTATGCTATATTTCAGTGAGTTAAGTTACGAATATTTTTCTTTTACACACTCACAAATTATTTAAAAAGCAATTTCATTATCTCAAACTGTAAAAAAAAAAAAGGAAGAACTAATTTTTTTCAACATGTTTTTTTCTGAAAATGCATTTCCATTGATCTCTTATAAAATATTTATGAAATATTAAGAAATTATTTAAAATAATAACTTAATTATTTTACCCATCCATTGCTTCATAATGCAATAATTTCGATAACTATTTCTGTTCTTCAGTATAAATATTTATATAAAACTATTTCGAATTTAGAATTATTAAAATTCAGTATACGAGTTTTAAATTTTGCGATAACGATTTCTGTTCTTCAATATAAGTATTTATATAAAACGTTTTCGAATTTAAAATTATTAAAATTACACAAGTTTTAAATTTCAAATTCCCAAAGATAATTTACTAAAATGAGAGAAACAAGATTTCCTATTTAAAAATTATTTTTATTTCCCATTTATGTGGTTTAGTTTGCTGACAAATATACTGCAATTGACTATTAAAATAAAATGTCTATCAAAATATTTTAGTTTTTTAATTAAATGTTTATATTGCAAATAATTTATAATCTTTACCCTCTTTGTGATATAAAATGTAACAAAATTCCCCAAATTATTTTTGATTTTGTTATTGTTTATTGTTTTCAATATTTATTTAAGACAAAAAGGTGTGAAAATAATATTTGATATAAAGGATGCTTAGATATGTAGTGCTTATTATAAACATTTACAGATAACATAAAAATAAAAACATGTGTTTATAAGAAATTTTGGATAATTCTAGAAGCTTTTCAAAAAAGCCAAACGATAATTTTAACGCGAAGCATATATAGGTAGTTGTAATATCTATAAATTGCGACATAACATTTCAAGAATCGTTCAATCTTTCAACACGACGATTCCTTTGATCTAAAGTTCCAAATTTGCATATAGTTGCTTCTTGAGGATTCACTTAAATAACAGGATTTAAAAAATAAAAAAATGGATTCTTTTTAATTTTTAATTAACTTAAAGTAGAGATTTTAAAGATTTTTCTCTATAATATAAAAGCATATTATTGTAAGAAATAATTTTTTCATCACCTTAATATTAATTATTAAGGTAAAATAATATTAATATATTTAATATTAATATAATTTAATATTCATATTTATATATTAATATTTTTAAATATATATAACCATAATTTTCTGCGCTTTATAAATGCACGCCATGATATTAAATAGAATTTTTTGTATGTGCACGCCATCTGTGTTATCTAATTAAGCATACATTTTAAAACAATATAAATACAAGATAACCAACCACAAATATTATCATGCTATTACATTTCGAACAAAATATTCGAATTCCCTTAAAAGAAATTTTGGTTCAAATCACACTGCAATTTCAACCAAAACAAATCGTGAATTACGAATTATTCCAAACAATAATCTCAACGCATTTAGTGAAATTTTTGTATATTTATCCAAAATCTTATTACCATATTATTTAAGTTCTAAACTGCATAGCTAAGTACAATTTTCTATTAAAAGAATTTATATTAAAAGTCATCTTTTTTTAAAATATCAGACCTCTTGAAAATAAGAAGAATTACAGAATTACAGTTTACAGAATTACACAATATTACAGAATTACAGTTTACAGAATTACACAATATTACAGAATTACAGTTTACAGAATTACACAATATTACAAAATTACAGTTTACAGAATTACACAATATTACAAAATTACAGTTTACAGAATTACACAATATAACAGAATTACACAATATAACAGAATTACACAATATAACAGAATTACACAAGATTACAGAATTACAGTTTACAGAATTACACAATATAACAGAATTACAGTTTCTTTTACTTATAATTGTATAGATTGTAAATGAAATTTAGATATACAGACACTTAATACATACAATCAATTAATAATATACAAAGATTAAACTTTTGTCTTTTACCAAATTTTATAATAAATTATTTATTTTATTTATTTATTTATTTTTTTGAAATTGTTGTTTTATTTAAGAAACTTGCTTCATTGTTTTTATAAGTGACATAAAGCCATACATCAAATATTACTTAAATCAAATTCGCAATTTGGATAAAGTCCCCTGAACTGTTAGTTTAGAGAGAGGGGTCGACAAGTTGAAGGAAAGACGGAAGCTCAGGAGTGGAATCAAGGCCTCCTCATCAGGCAAACGGAGCACTCTCCCCACTCCTCCCCCTCGAACGAAAACGGTCACGGTACTACGTGTGGGTCAGGGGTTACGCCTAGGAGAAAAGGGACGTGTGGTCACACTCCAGAGCGGTTGGCTCAAACGATTTCGATTTGCCACTCTTTACAGGGAATACATGCGTCGGGGGAGTGGCAGTGGTAGAAGAAGGAGAAATGTGCTTTACTGATTCAGTAAAATGTTCTCTGGGAAAGTGTTATCAAAATTACGTTACCAAATTTATAGCAATCTGCAAATGGTAATCAATAATGGTTTTTATTTATTCTAAATATTAATTTCTCATATCGAATATTTTTTTGTATATTGATAAAAATATTATCCATATTATCATTTATAATTAAGATTAATGTGTGTGTTTGTGTGTACTTTGGTGTTTGGTCAAAGTGTTTAATCTAAAGCTATCCAAGTATGGTAGATATATACTTAGGAGGTTGGGAATGTATTCCATTTTTCGAAATGTTATTTAACGATTTAATTATTTAAAAATCAAGCAAAAGTTTAGTATTTTACTGTGATACTTTCAGAAAATGCTACAGTACAAAAATCATTTTTACATAATCTTAAAAATTAAAAAAAAAAGGAATAATAGCAGGTTTTTTTTCTATTAAATATTTTTTAAATGTTTTAAGTGAAACCCTAATTGTTTCCGTTGTTGCTACTAATATTCCATCACTGCTTTTTATAATTGATGATGGAGATTCGCTTTAATTTTCCATGCTGAATGTTTCATTATGAGATTTTCATCCTAATTTTTTGCAAATTAGTTGTGCTTACAATTAAATTCTAGAATCAAAAAATGCTGAAGAATTTTTTTTAAGTACATCCTTCTCAGGGATGCAGTTTTTTGCCACGATACAATTGAATGTAATAAGATATTGATAGAAAATTAGGGAATGCATAACGCAATGAACATTACTATGTAATACTTTTAAAAGTTAAGTTATATTCTATAAGATTTGATTTTTTGAAATATTTTGCTGGAAAAAATAACAAATTTACACAAAGCATTTAGTTAAAGTTTTAGCCAACCATTAATTACGAACCATGGGCACTAAGAACGGCTAGTTACATAAAATATTATTTTCGATAAAAATTTTTATATATATTTTCAGTTCATTTGTGTATTGACTTAAAAAAATATTTATTCCGCAGAAGTCTTTGTTTTGCAATTATTTATGCTTGCAATGGAAGAAAAGAATTTAAATAATTAATTATGAAAGCATTATAAAAATTTTTGGAAGGATTTGAAGACATTATTCTCCTTTAAAGGACACTAGTTAAGAATCGTCAAATTCAGCATATTATGTCTCGCGGAATTCGAGAAGACTTGAGAAATGTCACAGAAAATCACAAGAAAAACACTTCTAACCGTTTTTCGTTTGAATGGTTATTGGTTATACTAATTTCTAATTGAAATAACCATTGGAGTAACAAATTCCTAGGTTATAACTATTTTTATCTCTACACTCATTTCTATTTGCCAGCTTAGAACAAAATAATCATTGCAAAAGCAAGTTCCTGGGTTTCTAGTAGTTTTAAATTTCTGCAATTCAAACTTAAGCAAGTCAAGTATATGTACGAATATTTTCTCTTTTCCCTTTTTTTCACCCTTTTTCCTTTAGGTTTTTATTAAACCAATTTAGACAAAGCTTCAATATTTAACTAAGTTCTATATCATTTCTCTTATTCCTATATATTTTTTTATCATTTGAAGAAACTCTTCTGTAAATCATAACGATTTCCATTTCGAAAATGTGTTCTTTTGACAAATGATCGTAATATTGGTTACTCTCATTCCTTCTCAAATCCTAAAAGTAACATTTTACTAAAGAACAAGGAAAAACTTGAACGATTATTAAATTCATATCATTGAAAAGAAGATTATTTTTCTTTCATTTAAGAAGGTGTGATATCTTTTTTACGTTCTAAGATTTTCAGGAGTTATTGAGGAAAAACGCCCAAATCTCGTTTAATTTTTTATTAAATATCAAAAAATTGTTCTGATTGGTGCACATTTTTATTTTTCAACTGTTATGATTTTGATAGCTATGGGCCTAACGGTCTATCCTGTTGAACACTAATACACACACACACACACACACACACACACACACACACACACACACACACACACACACACACACACACACACACATTCATCTTTATTAGTAGTTGAACTAGAAACAAAGATTACTATCTATTTATTAAAATTATAACTTGAAGCCTTTTACTCATAAATATTTTATAGTTTAATTTTATAATAGTTCTGATTTTGTTTAATAAATTTTTATATTTATTTATTATGTATTATTTATTGTAAAACTGCAAGTATTATATGAAAACGAAAAATATAAAGCCTTTCTTCACTTTGAAATTTTTTTGTCTATGGTAAATATTTATTAACTTTAAAGATTCTACATAGATGTATTACCATAAGTCAGTAATCAGATATTCTTATGCGTATTGTAAGGAACTGTTATTATCTTTCTAATCATCCGTATTTAATCCCATGTACTTTGGAACTATTCGCAGTTATATTATATATAAATTTAATTCAATTTTGAAAGAAAAAAAAAGTAACTAATGGGATAGACACTGAGCGAGTATTTTCTGAAAGACTAACTATGTAAACAGTAACTTAATTCATTGCTTTTTAATTTTACAAAATCCGTCTCGTTTTCCGAAATAAAGATAAAGGTTTATTTTTTTATTTATTAAAATTATAACTTGAAAACTTTTATTCATAAATATTTTATAACTTAATTTTATAATAATTCTTATTTCATTTAATAAAATTTCTTATTTCTTGCTTACTTATTAATTATGTATTAATTATTTTAAAACTGCAAAATTTTATAAGAAAATCAAAAATATAAAAACCTACTTCATAATGAAATTTTTTGTAAATGTATAAATATTTATTAACTTTAATAACTCTATATAGGTGTATTGTTATGTGTCAATGGTCAGATATTTTTATGCGCATTGTCACGAACTGCTGTTATCTTTCCAAACTCCCGTACTTAATCACACGCGTTTTAAATTATTCACAGCTATATTGTATATGTTACCGCCAAAGTATGAAATTCGACGTTCTGTAGAATTCCTAAGCATTATATATAATGCTTAAAACTAGCCAGCAATGTATGATACATTTTATGTTTCTCACATTTCCTAAGCATTCTAAAGAATGTCAAATGAAAAGCCGGCAAACACATTTCTGATTCTAATGATGAAATGAATATTTTTTACACATTTATTTCAAAACTGAAAATGGTATTGAAGATAAAATAAATTGTAAAATTAATCTAGAAATGCAAAAAAAAAAAAAAAAAAAAAAAAAAAAAAAAAATTCGCTGTTTCTTTGGGAACTATTGTGCGAGTTTCTATTCCTGACGTCAATAAGGGGCAGTTATAATGAGTGTAACAGAAGATGGTTTCTACCGTCTTGGAATTTCTATAGGAATTTTAAAATAAGTATATGCAAGATCTCAATTCACTTTATGCCCTAAAATCTTCCATTGAATTGAAGATATTCCTGCCCACGAAATTCCACTCCTTTCAATTGCAATTGCATAGTCCAGTGGAAGCGGCCAAGGATTAGTCAAATGTATGTATAAAACATTGTGCCAAAGTATGAAATGTTTTTGCACAAAAAATGTAATGACATATAAATTAAAATGTCATTTAAGCTTGCCATGTTGCAACAAGTAGGTAAATTTTAATTTCTTATTTTTTTATATGAAAATTTTGTTTCCCCTTAATGAGAAAGACATATATATTGTTTCGTGTAACTTTCATTTTTCTCGTACGTATTTTGAATAAAAAAATTTTAATAGCACTCTCATTATTCTTTCGGAATAACATTTGCATTTTTGAGGAATGCACGCCATTTATATAATAGCTTTATCGGGACCATTTTTGCATACTTAGCCTAAATAGCATTTGTCATTCTATAGAATGCCTAGGTATTATGTACAAAGCCTAGGAAAAATATGTAATAATTCTTATATTTCGTAATAAAAGCATCCGGCATAATGCCTAGGCATTCTACAGAATGCCGGCGTTTCCTACTTTGGTGATAACACATATAAAAATTAGTTGAATTAAGAGGATTAATTAGTTGAATTATTTAATTTTTGAGGAATGTATGTCATTTATATAATAACCTTATCGGGACCTTTTTGCATACTTTGCCTAAATAACATTTGTTATTCTATAGAATGCCTAGGTATTATGTACAAAGCCTAGGAAAAATATGTAATAATTCTTATATTTCGTAATAAAAGCATCCGGCATAATGCCTAGGCATTCTACAGAATGCCGGCGTTTCCTACTTTGGCGATAACATATATAAAAATTAGTTGAATTAAGAGGATTAATTAGTTGAATTATTTAATTTTTGAGGAATGTACGTCATTTATATAATAACCTTATCGGGACCTTTTTGCATACTTTGCCTAAATAACATTTGTCATTCTATAGAATGCCTAGGTATTATATACAATGCCTAGGAAAAATATGTAATAATACTTATATTTCGTAATAAAAACATCCGGCATAATGCCTAGGCATTCTACAGAATGCCGGCGTTTCCTACTTTGGTGATAACACATATAAAAATTAGTTGAATTAAGAGGATTAATTAGTTGAATTATTTAATTTTTGAGGAATGTACGTCATTTATATAATAACCTTATCGGGACCTTTTTGCATACTTTGCCTAAATAACATTTGTCATTCTATAGAATGCCTAGGTATTATATACAATGCCTAGGAAAAATATGTAATAATACTTATATTTCGTAATAAAAACATCCGGCATAATGCCTAGGCATTTTACAGAATGCCGGCGTTTCCTACTTTGGTGATAACACATATAAAAATTAGTTGAATTAAGAGGATTAATTAGTTGAATTATTTAATTTTTGAGGAATGTACGTCATTTATATAATAACCTTATCGGGAACTTTTTGCACACTTTGCCTAAATAACATTTGTCATTCTATAGAATGTCTAGGTATTATATACAATGCCTAGGAAAAATATGTAATAATTCTTATATTTCGTAATAAAAACATCCGGCATAATTGCCTAGGCATTCTACGGAATGCCGGCGTTTCATACTTTGGCGATAACATATATAAAAATTAGTTGAATTAAGAAAAATAAAAAAATAAACATTTCTGAATGGTATAGACAATGAACGAATATTTTTTGAAAAACCAACCACCTAAACAATAACTTGTTTCATTGCTTTTTCAGTTAAAAAAAAAATCCTCTTCGCTTTTCAGAAATAAACATGTCAATTAGCCGAGTCAGTTTGAAATAATGTTAACTATATCAAAAAGCGGCGCTGAAAACTGATCCGTCAGCGTCCACCTTTCGAGTAAACGCCAATTACTTAATCATACTGCTGCAGAGGTTCAAATGACTGTAATTCCTCCCAACACAAATCGTACAATGATAACAGTGATCCGCTATCGACGGGAGACATCTCCGATTGGCAATTACGAGCCTGGATGCCTCTGATCTGGCGGGAAGGCGGACTGATTAGCGCAAAAAATAGCATAATTTCCATTAAAATTGTATCGATCGGGTATTATTATAATCGGCCCTCCATCCGGTCTTGGAAATTATTAATCACTGCTCAGATGTAGCGTGACACGAGAAGAGGTCTCCAGCAAAAGTTCCGAAAAACTGGGCCATGGAGAAGCGCCATGTTTGGTCATCTGGGATGTGGTTCCGTGGATGAGTGACAATTGTGATGCGATAAATTTGAATATCTGCTGAAAGTTACTAGTGATTAAATGATATAATAGTGACTTTTCTGTATAAAAATAATCCCATTAAATTAATAAGCTTGATCTTAAATATAGAGTTTCATTTTGCAGAATATTGATAACTATTTTTTTAAATTCAAATATATTAATTTTTTTTCACCAGTTAACTGTTTTAACCTTTTCGGAACAGTCGATTTAAATTTTGTCTCAAAAATGTAGCGATGATGAGAATACTCACCAAACACAGAGTATATGTAATATGAAATTATGTTGTAATGAAATGACTTTTATTTTTTTTATTTCAATAATCATATTTATTTATTTACTTAAATTAACATATATTTTTTGCATTTGAACGAAAAGAAACAAAAAATTATTTATTATTTTAATTTGCTGTTAGAGAATGGCATTGCTCAAAGCATGATACAACGCATAATAGTCTGTTTATTCCCTTGATTTCGAATTGGCCTTAAAATATTTTAAACATCTTGAAATTTTCGAATATGTTTGAGTTTTTAATAAAATTGTAATTCAAACTACAAACTGTCACTACTTATTACTCCTGACGAATAAACTCGTCATAACGTAAAACGTTGTACTTTTTTCATTACGAGTATACTCATCAAAAACAGTTGATTGATTAAGAACATATTTAGGACAACTTTTCTGGTTTAGATACACTCTTTAAATTTTGGTTTACTATCAACGACAGGAGTCAATGAATATAGTATTTTGTGATTTTTTTAAATTTTTTTATTTATTTATTTATTTTGAACAATTCATAAAGTTTGTAGGTTAAAATTAAGATGAGAAATCTTGATAAATTTGCGAATGCAGACAGCGGCTAACAGCCAGCTTGCAAATTTGTTTGGATATCATCCTTAGTACTTTTTACTATCTTCGCCTTCGATCACGAAATGGGTAGCAATAATTTGATTCATATTTTGATTAGAAACATTTTTTTACCACCTATGGATAAAGCTGTTTCTATGAGTGTATTACCAATACATAGATCAGGGAAACAAATATATTAGGACGGTAAACCGACTTCTCAAGTTAGAGGATGTAATTATCTAAATAATTGATGCATTACATTTATTTTTATTTATTTCATGTAATAAGACAAATAAATAGAGCAAATTATCTTAGAGATTTTGACGAATCGCCACGTTTTAGACCTACCTGTGTTCGAAAAATACATTTTTGGCGTTATGTCTGTTTGTCTGACTCTGAACACGATAACACAAAAACGCTTTGAGCTAGTGGACAAATTTGACATGTGGAATTATCATCAAATTTTTATATTTCTGACAAATTTTGAAAAATATTCGCAGGAAATCCGTCTGTTTGAGTGCAAGCGAAAAGGATAACTGAAAAAAACGCGAATAGTTAAGATAGATAAAATTTGATTAACAGATTTCCCATCTAAAATATAGATTTCGTATCAAATTTTGAACCAAATGCGTCAAACAGTTGACCGTCTGTCGGTCAGTACGTTCACATGCAATCAAAGCTGTGTACAATGGTGAAAAGCTTATAAGTTAGATAACAGCTACGAAACATGGGCAATTGCTTTTGTCTTGTGGTCTTGTTACTCGGCTGCGAACCACTAGGTCCCAGGTTCTATCCTCGCTCATACCAAACCGCCACATTGGTGACCTCGGACGATGAACCTTCAACCTTCGTTGTGGCGCCATCTACCCACAGCAATCCAAAGTCGTCAGACTCACTTGACGCAACAGCAACCACTCAGCCACTCACACTCGCCATAATGCTTGGCTTTACTCAAATGGGTACAGGCGCATTAGATTCAACGGCTAATACATCACCACTCAACAGCCATATCGTTCGTCTCACCTCCGACTCACTGGAGGGAGAGTACTGTAGTGAAAAGCTTATAAGCCAGATAACGAAACATGGGCAATTGCTTTTGTCTTGTGGTCTTGTTACTAGGTTGCGAACCACAAGGTCCCAGGTTCTATCCTCGCTCATCGCAAATCCGCTACAGCAGTAACACACATTGTTTTAAATCAATGAAATTTGTTATACGATTTTGTGACAGAAGTTGTAGTTTTATTTTAAGTTTTAGTTTCCTTTGGTCGAAAAAAAGGCGTCCATAATACATATTCGATTTCTTTTGGCACTTGTCTTTTAACTTCATTAATAGCCAAGATCACCTGCAAAGTTTAATAAAAGTTGAGGATACGTATTTCGAAATTATTGTTCGCCATTGGAATTATCGAGTGTCATCTTGGGATTATAACTGTAATGTGTACTCCATGTGAAACTTTATTCTAATCTTTCTGGGAAAAAAGGGTTCAAAATGTATATTTGCAAGATAGGTTCAGTAAACATGTTATTGTTTATCATTGCATTAGCGACCTTTCCACAATTTTATGGGGAGGAGATACTGGAGTGGGACAAGATTTTTATTTGAGAATATCCAAGAAAGTTTCGGAAAGACCACTCCCATTGGTTATCTGCATTTTCCAAATCACCTCCTGTAGAATAAATAAGCAAGAATTTCTCTGTCCTTAATATTTGATATCAAGAACGTGGTTCTTGACTATGTAAGATACGCGGTAGTTGCAAAATTTTTCTTTATAAAAAAATAATCGGAATAAACCACGAAAATAGTTAACAATATATGTAACTATCGATTTAGAAACTGTATATTTTCATCGGTTTACAACTGCGTAAAGTAAAGAGTGAAAAGAAACTATTCTATGCAGCAAATAATTTTTCCACTTTAACTAGTCAAAGGAAGATACGAAAGTCAAGACTGCTATCGCACTTATTAATTGACATGGAATCAAATAACAATTTTTGCTGTAATTGTTACTGGGTGAATTTAAGATCTGATATTTATCCAAAGACCAAAGTTTCCACGTGTTTCATGCTTTTTTACATCATTGCATGATTCTTAAGTGTCATATTGAAGACAGCAATGTAAAAGTGGTCGAATTATAAAAGCATAGTTTGAAAGATTAAAAATAACATTACTTAATTACAAATTTACATTAGGAAATTAATAATATCTTGCTAAAATAAAGTTTTGACATTAAATATATTTGTAAAAACACATGCTCATGTTTGAACCACTGTGATGCAAAAATAAGTACCATACTTAGTTCAGCCAGTCACCATAACAGTACTACAACTAATAAAAATTTGCTTTGACATGAATACATTTTTATAGTAAATCCTAGGAATTAATTACTTAATATACCAAAAATTACCACAAAAGAAACATGTAAATTTATGCAAAAAACATTGAAATATGTTTTTAAAAGTAACTGAAAATACTTTAAACAAATAGAATCAAAAAGTTATTGATCCCAGTGAAATAAGTAAAAATTCTTGCTATATAAAAAATGATAAATCTAGCCTTATTGGTAGATTCAAGGTCTTGTGATTAAAGGATTGCATGCTTCAAAACCAATTCATCTAAAGATACTAAATTTATGTTTATTTTTGCCATGTTGGTTTTCCCATTAGTGATTTCATGTTCAAATAAAGAAAAAGTTATGAATGTGAAATTTTTAGGTAGGTCATTCGTTAGTAGATCAGAATCCCAAGTGCATTTTCCATTTCTTACATTGTTTGTCAAAAGTACTGTTTAAACTAATGAAAAAATTCGCAATGTAAGTCAACCGACTGACTTTCCGACCCGCCGTGAAGGCACACGGATTTAAACCACAAGGCTGAATGACCGGATCGCCGCAACAGAAACGATAGCGGGAACTATGGTTGAGTCCTAAGGGCCATCACCGGCCACGGTACAACCCTTCCAGAAGGAAATACGTCCCGTCATCAATGGGAGGAGTCAGATTCCCTACCTATTTGTGGGGATCCAACCACCATACCGGAAGCATCTCACCCTCATTTCGAGGTGCCCCCCTGGGGTTAAATTCGCAATGTAAAAGCATCGCTGTATAAAGTCATTTTTGAGTATTTCCGTAAGAAAATTCTGCTATTTTGAAAAAATTGTGTTGAATGCATTATTCGTGCAATATGCATGACATATTGCTGCTCGGAATGCATTATGGGTAATTTCATTTTTCGTATAATGCATTTTTCCTTAATATTGCAATGTAAAAATACCCCTGTATAAAGTCTTTCTTGAGTATTTCCGTTAGAAAAATTACATAAAATATAATTTTGAAAATGATTTTGATTAAGAACGGCAAGGACATTATTATTCCTTTGCATTGCAGTAAATAAGCATCACTGTATGAACTCCTTTTTGAGTATTTCCGTAAGAAAATTCTACATAAAATACAACTTAGAAAAATGATTTTGACTAACACCGTTGAATGCATTATTCATGCAATATGTATGGCATATTGCTGCTCGGAATGCATTATAGGTAATTTCATTTTTCGTATAATGCATTTTTCCTTAATATTGCAATGTAAAAATACCCCTGTATAAAGTCTTTCTTGAGTATTTCCGTTAGAAAAATTACATAAAATATAATTTTGAAAAATGATTTTGATTAAGAACGGCAAGGACATTATTATTCCTTTGCATTGCAGTAAATAAGCATCACTGTATGAACTCCTTTTTGAGTATTTCTGTAAGAAAATTCTACAGAAAATACAACTTTTGAAAAATGATTTTGACTAACACCTTTAAATACATTATTCCTTGATATTGAAATATAAAAGCATCATTGTATAAAGTCCTTTTTGAGTATTTCCATAAGAAAACACTGTATACAATACAATTTTGAAAAATAATGTTGACTTACAACAACAAAAGCATTATTCTTTTACATTGAAATGTAAACGCATCGTTGGATAAAGTCTTTTTTTGAGTATTTCCATATAAAAATTCTGCATATAATACAATTTTAGAAAACCATTTTGATTAGCAATGGCAAAGACATAATTGTTTTTACATTAAATGTAAATGAATAATGCATTATAAGCAATGTGATGTATTATGCCAAAAACGAAATTTGCACATTTGTTTCTTTATAATTCATATATTCAGTAGTACCTTTACGCATATCGACTACGTTGCTATCAAATTAAATTTTAAACGGCGTGGTTAAAGATGGCGCCCAAACAGAGTTTTTCTCACTTTTTTTCGAATAATTCATCAGTGATCAGCGATATTAAATTTTCTCGACGGCCTTCTTTAAGGAATCTTACATTAGCGAAGAATGAGGAAATATTAAGAAGAGATTAAAGAGATCAAAATCTCTCATTCGACGTAATGATACCCCGAAGTCAAGAAAGCCACCGGAAGATTTGGTCAAAAAATTGTTGTTTCTGGATTCTTTGGTGCTTTTACAAAGGGTCAAAAAACCAAAGATGGTCGCCCTTGTTGAATTAAAAAAAAGGTTGGAAAAATTAATTTATGGCAGGATATGACTTAATTAAGAATAGGCAAAATATTTTTACATTCATTAGTGTTTCCGCTCTCTTTGAGGTAACTAACCTTCAATAATTGATATCAATTTAAGATCTTCTGATTGAAGAACAACTAATAAAAGTAACTTCTGACAAAATGTCAGCGGAAATGCATAGAAATTTGTTAAATGATCAGTGATTTAATCAGTGGCCTCACTGAATTGCTTAGAAAACAACTTGATTAAAAACTCTGCTCTAATCTCCACGTTATTTTAATGGGAAGTTATTGGAAAATCTGAAATTGCTAAATTTAAGAGAGTATTATGAAAATTTACAATGTAAATTTATAAAAAAAAATGCCGATGAAAATGAAATATGATAAAATAATATTAAATAAAGAAAACTAGAAAAAAAAAGACCATTTGTTTCGCGATTTTTTTAAAATCTCAAATGCATTCTGTTTGATGGTGTTTTGTTAAGATATCTTTAACTAATGAAACCTTAGTTTTATCAATGGATGATAAATATATATTGTTCGAAAAATTTATTTACAGAATGTGGTGAATAAAGCAAAATAAAAAATGCAATGATATAAAGAATAAAATTTTTTTAACCTAAAAATCAAAATAATGTGAAAATTTTATAACTTTAAATGAGTAATTCTTGTTTATATATAAATTTATTTATTTCGTGTATCTCGGAAACGGCTCTAACAATATTTATCAGATTTTATATTTAGATAAGATTTTGCCTTTTAAGTTTATCGATGGCAAATCAGAAGGCATTGGGAACTCTGAAATTTTTTAATTTCATAAATTGTTATGATAAATTAAGATGTTGTTGAATTTTATAGATTGTTATGATAAATTAAGATGTTGTTGAATTTCATAGATTGTTATGATAAATTAAGATGTTGTTGAATTTCATAAATTGTTATGATAAATTAAGATGTTGTTGAATTTTATAGATTGTTATGATAAATTAAGATGTTGTTGAATTTTATAGATTGTTATGATAAATTAAGATGTTGTTGAATTTTATAGATTGTTATGATAAATTAAGATGTTGTTGAATTTCATAGATTGTTATGATAAATTAAGATGTTGTTGAATTTCATAGATTGTTATGATAAATTAAGATGTTGTTGAATTTCATAGATTGTTATGATAAATTAAGATGTGAATTTATAAAAAATGGTTAATGAAAGTTTAATAAAATGATATTAGGTAAAGAAAACTAGAAAAAAATAATCATTTCCTATTTTATGAAATTTTAAAATATTTAATGCATTCTGGTTGATACTATTTTGTTAAGATGCTTTTAGCTACTAAAATTTTAGTTCTATCAAGGAATGTAACAAATATATATTGTGCGAAAAATTTATTTGCAAAATGCATTGAAGAGAACAAAAAGAAAAATGCGATAATATAAAGAATTTTTTTAAAATTTAAAAATCAAAATAATATAATAATTTTACAACTTTAATTGTGCATATACAAGTAATTCTTGTATATACACAAATTTATTTATTTCGTGTATTTTGGAAGCGTCTCTCACGATTTGGATTAAATTTTATATTTGGATAAGGTTTTTTTCTTTTTAATCTATACTTATAATAAAGCTCAATGTGTGTGTGTGTGTTGGCGCTCTACAGGCCAGATCGTTTGACCAATAGCTACGAAATTTGGCACGTGCCGGGAGTGTGCACCTCGGAGTTATTTTTTCGAATTTTTAATTAGAATTCTATTTATTTAAACAATAAGCGAAATTTTAGCGTGTTTCTGCTATAACTTCCGAAAATATTACCGCACAAAAAAGATTTTTACATCAAGTTAAAGATCAAAAATTTATTTTTTAAATGATATCAATGCTTTAACCTTAAAATTAAATTTCTATTTTTAATTAATTTTTAAATAAATATTTTAACTATATTTTTCAACAATTTTTTTCGTACAAAATAAAAATAAAATTTAAGCTGCACGAGCACGTTTCGCATTCATAGGGAAAAATTAGCTTTTTTCAAAGTGTTGCCATCACATTGATTAAAGCTCCATTTAAAAATAAATTAAATCTTTTTGGAGATGAAATCTGCAAAAATATGATTTTCGTCACGTGTCTGTAGGAAATGAAACAAATATGAAATATTATTTTTTCTAAAAAATAAATTCAAGAAAAATTATTTTATGATCTTTTACACTCTCTATATTATTAATCCAATAAATCAGTTTTATTTTAAGGCAAGTTTTGTTTAATATGAACAGGATATCCATTCAAATCAGGGCCACACAGCTAATTTGTAAACATTTAGTAATAGAGACAGATCTTCTAAAATGGTCTAAATGGAAAATGATTATATTTTATGTAACTTGATCCAACAAATACTCTAATATATAACGAATTTTTGATTTTACATAAAGCTTCTGCTGTGGAAATCACGTTTAACAAAATGTTCTTGAAACACTAATATTTTAAATAAAGAATTAATTTCCAATCAACTAAATCAATCACTTAAACTGACTGATTTATGAAAATTTAAATATTATTCAAAAAAACTATTAAAAAAAAAAGGATAATTTTAGATTTTCCATCGATCGTTTTAAAGAAAATACGCCAATCAGCGCGCAGGTTTCTCAAGATTAATTGGCCTAAGATTATGAAAATGTTGAGTTTTCTAAATTTTTGTTTGTCTAAATTTTCTAAATTTTTTCAAAACTTCATAAATCAGTCTTAGTTAATCGTGGAAAATAGAAACATTCATTCATTTATTTAAAATTTGGTGTGTCCAGTATATTTCTCAGAATATGATACCTTACTGCATAAAATTTAGACTTCATAATTTTTGAAATATATTTATAGGCCGGAACAAAATATTATTGATTTCATTTCAACCCTTTTGAAAGCAAAACTAAAAACTGAATTTTATGCTGCATCTGAGAAATTTTTGTTGAATTATTCTTTGAGATATTACACAAATTATGAAAAATATTTTGTAATTCACATAAGACTTAAATACCGAACGATTCTGTTTGCAGTACTCATATTCAATAATAATAATAATAATTAATAAATAACAACAAAAATGATAAATAAAATAAAACGCTTGGTTTCATTAAAAAATATCTTTACATTAATTGCAATTTCAGCATTTCCACTTTAAATTAAAGTTGAAGTTTTACCGGAAATGACAACAAATTAGCAAAATATATATAGTAAATTGAACGAAACGATCTAAACAACAGTATAAGTTTGGTATGACTATCAAAATTTGAAGATTAAAAATGTTTTGTTTGAGAAGCTATTAAGAGACAAGTTACTTAAAATATTTAATTGAAAATTGTAGCGAGCGGTAATACTGGTGAACCGGCTGGTCGTCAAAGGCGGCTAGTATATCTATATAGGCGTCTTTCCTGATAAAACACGATTTTACATATAAAAAACTTTTCTTATTGCTTTTTATTAGAATAAGTATAATCATTTTCCGCTTCGAAGTGTGGACAGTGCTTTATAGTGGTCAGAGCAACATGAATGACTCGCGTTGTTGCAGGTCCTCGATTCGAGTCGTATTTTTTGCTTTATTTTTTTACTTATGTATTTATATTTAATATTTTTGATTTTTAAGTGTATCTATATAGGTGTCTTTCCCGAAAAAACGTGATTTTACACAAAATATTTTTTTTTAACTTACTATTAGAGCCTACTTATATCTGCTCTCACGCTGACAATATCAATAGTGTCATCTCGTACCGATTTCACCAAAGTAAAACTATGCAACTTCAGGAATATAAGTAATGATAGATAAATTGTAAAACGAATACTGTAATATAGCAGATTGTTTCGAATAACATGTTAAACTAATTGCATTCATTATTTTTTTCATTTAAATAACCAGTTCCTATTCAGGTAAAATTGAAAAATATTCATATGTAATAACTAAGGCATTCGTATCTAAATATTTGCTTCGAAAAAAAAAAACAACGCGATTTTAAAAGAAATAAAGAAGGGGACGGGGAATGCCGAGCAAAACTCGGTTTTTCAGATATATTTAGTCTAATTAACATAGTATGATTTCATTTTATCGATCAGATAATGTCTTAATACAGGAAGATTAAGACATTATCTGACAAAATGTCTTAACCATCCTCAAGTATCTACTTGATTAATACTGAAATAATGCAATGACTCTAAGTAATTCTACATTTGATGCCTATAACCGACAAAAATGATCGGTGATATGAATGTATATTTAAATTTCGCAATTCTGAATAAAGCGGCATTTTATCTTTTTGCAATTATTATGTTAATACGGGATGATATAGTGTAATGACTTCGCAATTAATTCTATATTTGATACATGCACTGGACCAAAATTATTCCGTATAAATAAGTGGAACTGAATAAACGTCATTTTGAGCAAATCTGTCTTGAATCTGAGTAGTCAGTCTGAACCAGTTTTAATGGCAGATAACTTGTTAATGCAAGACGGTTAATACTGAAATAGCACAATGAGTTTGACACTCATTCTACGCTTGGTGTTTATAACCGACCCAAACTGCATTTTATTAATACGTGAAACTTGCAGACTTTGATGCTATGATGAAAGTTTTAGAAAACCAGTGGTAGAGGTCTTCCCAAAACTTTCTCGCATACTTTCTAATAAACTTTCCATACAGCGAACGCCTTACATGGCATTCGCGTACAATAGTTACGAAAGGTTTAACTTTGGCTTGAATTTAGCATTTTTACTGAACCTATCGTGTTATCCTTGGCGAGTTGTTTGGCGACTAATCCTTGGCATACGTTAATAGTATCCAAGAATCGAATATGAGTTTTAGAAACAGTTTGCTCAACCGATTGGAACAAAAATTTGACACAGAATTGCACTTGTAGTCACAGAATCCTATACAAAATTTGATATATTTAAGTCATTGTGTTTTTGACTTATCGCACTTGCATGTTTCTGTAAGTACAAACCGACAGATAGCCAACCCGTTGTTGGATTTGGCTCAAATTTTTTGGAATTTTTCGAAACAGATCTTACTAAAAATATAATAGAAATCTACAAATTTGGTATAAATACCAAATACCAAATTTTAACCGTCTAGTTTAAAAGGTTTTTGAACTATCTTTGTCACAGACAGACAGATGGACATTTTCCAAAAATGTGCTTTTCGAACTCAGAGAGGTTTGAAACTTGGAGATTCGTAAAAATCTCGAGTTTGAATTTTTTTGGCAATTACTATACAACGAATAAAGAAAGCATAAGAGAATTGATGTGGAATTCTTAGAATTCCGGATATCAGTTGAAAAACAAACTAGGATTGAACAAGAGGAGATACATGAATTCAGATGATTTTAGTATTTGTTAATAAGAAAGAGAAAAATGGGACTTGTGAATCAATGTTACAAGACTTCTTAGAACATGTATTTTATGTAATATTTGACTTGCATACGCTTGGAAATTTATTCTTTTATCATTAAAGATCAGTATAATAAACGCAATTCAAAAATTTTGAAATTATAACATACTGATTCTATCTCTTAGCGAAACAACAAGAAATCAACAAGAACTTGAAATACCTACCAGTAACATATGCTGACTGATTTGCATTGAAGGTGTAAGTCAAATCACTGACTCTCCGACCCGCCCGAAGGCACACGGATAAAAGAATACTGAATGACCGGACCGCCGCAACAGCAATGTTGGTGGGAACTGTGGTTGAGTCCTTAGGGCCATCACCGGCCACGGTACAACCCTTCCCGAAGGAAGTACGTCCTGTCATCGATGGGAGGAGCCAGATCCCCCACCTATTTATGTACCCACCAGGGTGGCGAGATTCAATCACCATACCGGGAGCATCTCATCCTCATTTCGAGGTCAACCTTGAGATAGAAAACAAACTACACATAGTGAAACCTTTTATTGAACTTTAGTGTTCCTCCTTAAATCGCAGATGCGATGTTATTCTGACACGATTACGCATAGTGCATTCTCGAATAACGCATAAATATATACTTTTAAAGCAGCCACCACCAATTTGTAATCGTTGTAGTGATAGTTTAACTATCAGACATATATTGATTGAATGTCAGTCACTGGACTCATTGCGTCTTAAGTATTTTAATACAGTTGTTCCTTGTCTTCCGCTTTTAATCGGACGTAAACCGCATTTTAATATTTTTCTGTATTTAAAAGAGTCGGGTTTTATCAAAGAAATTTGAAATGTGGTTTTTTTCCTTGTCGTTGTTCTTAATTTGTAGTTGTATTTTTTAAAAACAGATTATAAACATTTTAAACAAAGTTTTAAGACGTAGCACCAAAATTTTCATCTAGTTGCGGCGCAGTTTATCCAGAGAATGGATCTTGCGCTAGTATAATATTCACTCACTCACTCATTTCGAGGTACCCCCCGGGAGTTACGTTGAAGGGTAAAATCGTACACGACCTGTAAGTTTAAAATCGAACACATTTTGAAAGGAAAGTAACACACTGCACATAAACTTGGAGTAATCAAATAACAATTGAAGAAAAACTCTTTAAATACAATGAAATTAAATTTGTGCCACGCAGAGAAAGTAATATACAAAATATTAAGTAGAAAAATGAGCATCTCACTCATAAAGAACTTCAGAAAAACTTTTGAAAGCAAAATCTAGTGGGAGTTATTTGAATGAAATTTTCTCGCATATTACCTGACAAAGGTGTTTCCTCCCCCTCAACAGAATCAACGCCATATACTACAGGAATGCTCACATTTTTATTTTCAGAGCCTCACATATTTATAAGGCTTACAGTGCTTAAAAGTGTGTATTTTAGACGCTCTTTTTTGCCCACTTAAAATCAAAATTTGACACACAACTACAATTCCAGTCATAAAATGAAGTAATAAATATCATTTTTTTTTTAAGACGGTGCGTTTTTGAGTTGTTGACTTTACATGTATGAAAATGAGCAGACTTACAGACGATATTATTAATACAATGAAAAATATTTCAAAACTTGATGTGCAATTACATTTTTAGACTGTGCACCAAATTTTGCTCATCCAGCTTTTTTTGTATTTTGTAGTTAACGCATTCATTTGTGCATGAAGAGACAGACAATTTCATTTTTAATTTTTTTTTCATTCAAAATTTAGTAAAAAAATTATAAATTTATCATAAAGACATTATACCAAATTTCATCAGTCTAACTGATTGAGTTTTTTATTTATCGTGTTTGCAGACAGAAAGAATTCCAGAAATGAACCATTCGGAAGTCTGAAATGTGGTTGAAACATTCAGTCGAATGTTTTTGCCGATTACAATAATTTATCTTTTTATTCTTAAGGCCGAATAAAGTAAAAACTATAAATAATAGACAGAAAAAAAAATAAAAACAGCTAAAAGAACATCAAATTACTTTCCAAATTATCGAAGAGAAAGCGATATTAGAATATTAGATATTAGAATAAGGACAAGTAAGGTGTAAATTTAGGAGATAGGAGTTCTGTTTACAGCTGTTAATACGTTAATATAATAATAATTTCGATTTTCCAATTTTCATAATTTATCCAATTTTATATAAGTTCAATTTCATCAAAAATACTCATTTTAATGTTAATTGTTTAATAATTAGCTAGATTATTTCTCACAAGTATACATTGATATAATTCAAAACCAGTAACAAATTCCAACATGGCCTTAACTTCAAAAAACTTTGGCCTAATTTTTTTTACTGCCCTCCGTTTCTATCATAAACCTTAAGGTACTCAATCTCTAGGGGCAAACGAAGGCAAAACCTTCTTTTGCGGACTTTAGTCCATCCCCCGTTGATCGTCACTCAACCATCTCTGACGTCACCGGGGACTGGCAGCAGACAGTTCGGCCGTGATGAATGGGGGAAGCTTCCATGTCCCTTGGGAGGCCAAGTTTTCGGCCATCCCAGTCCCCTGATTGGTTAAGGTCAATTCCCGGCCAACAGCCCGCAGAATTATTAAAGTGGACACTTTATTGATCGCATAATCGCATCTGCACACCAACAAGATTTCAACTTCGGGCGCGAACTTCCACTCATTTGGCGCTGATTTATTCGGACAGTTTCCGGTAAAAGTGTTTCAGATATTGGCGATGGAAAACGCGAATGGATATTTATAAGCATTCCGCAATTTGATGTGCGGTTAAAATGCTTAATGACTAGCAATTTTCGAGGCAAGAGCGTGCGGGCTGGTTATTGACAGTTGCGTATGAGTGGTCCGGATGAAGTTTCCTCAGTTGAGCAATTCTAACTTGGCAGGAAATGGAATAAACTTATTCCGTATATCAGTAATTCTCTACCTGATATAAGGATTTAGAGTTTTCGGAACTTTCAGTTGCATGTAAGGATATAAATTTCTTTTGAAGAATAAAATATATTTAAGCCTTTACAATGTCATTGCTTAAATTCTTAGGCTTGATGAAATATTGCTGTAGGAAACATTAGAATCCTCAAAACCGTCTTCAAATTAATAAAGTATAGTTTTGCATTATTACCAAAGTTTTTTCTGTGTAATATAGTTGTGTATATCTTTACGGCTCGTAAAGCTTCAAAGGATTAAGTGTTACTAGAAATTAAAGATAAATCATTTTAAGTCAGAGGTTAATATCGGAATATTGTCCAAATTTTTAACACTTTAATTTGACGATCGTGCTTAGAAACACATTTTTAAAAAAATTGTTTATGACTGCCATATGAAATTGAGCATCAGTCGTATGTTTGAAAATGAAAGTCATCACATTTTGTCACGGTTTTTCCCTGAAAACTCATGACGGCTGTAATGCTCATCATGGCATTATTTTCCCTCTTCCCGGAGCAAATGACGTCTATAACCGTCATTTGCCTACATGTTGCCAAAAATCAGACGTTTATTGAAGTTGTTTGCGTCAATCTATTCAGAATGAAGTTGCGGGTAAGGTGTTATATAAAATATTCAGAAGACTTTATAATGTTCAATCCTCCATTTAATTTACTTGATACTAATAGGTTTAATTCATGCGAAATTAATATTACTTTGCAAGCCACTAATGACATACGTTTCTCAAATAGGAAATAACCCCTATATTCTCAGTCCCCAGTCAGTGTTCAAGGATTAACAGAG
This sequence comes from Argiope bruennichi, assembly GCF_947563725.1. Classification (NCBI taxonomy): domain Eukaryota; kingdom Metazoa; phylum Arthropoda; class Arachnida; order Araneae; family Araneidae; genus Argiope; species Argiope bruennichi. The sequence goes on from NC_079160.1 coordinate 77,220,409, forward strand.
TCTTAGATCCTGTTTACACAGGAATAATTGCGATTCCCAATGCAACTTAATGCAACAAAATCTCTGCACCAGTTCCAGTTGGTCAAGAATACACTCACGAGAAAAAGGGGAAAATGATGTTTGTTGGTAAGAAGCCTAATCTGAATTCCCTCTACACTATTCAAAGCAGCGGTGGCTTGTGGTAAAATCTCGGCTTCGGAACCGGAAGGTTTCAGGTTCGAGACGCGATTCCACTGAAGAACCATTGTGTAAGCGGGTCTGGCGCACATCAAATCCGTCGAGGTGAAACGTCCGCCCGCTGGCGTGGTATAGAAGTTTGGAGAAGGGAATCGGGTATCGTTCTCGTCGTCTGACCGCGGTTCCAAATTACGAAGTTCGTCGCTTAATAATCCAAGTGTTGCTTTAAAACGGAACGTTAATATAACTAAATACCTAAAATAACTAACTCTACACGTAGTCCTAAATAAATATATAGAGATAATTGTTAAAAAAGAATATAGAGTTATACAAAATAGTTAAAGAGAATATAAAGAATAGTTAACAAAAGAGGGATATAGTTAAAACAGAGAATACTTAAGTCAGAATAGTTAATAGTTATAGATAATAGTTAAAAAAGAATATATATAAAAAAATTCGTCGTCCATTTCACATTTCCGAAAACCATTTTTTTTAGTGATCTCCGAAAAGATGTCTATATTCAGATTATCGATTTCTAGAACCAGCATTGTTGTTTTTTATTTTTTAATATCACGTGACCAGCTACTGCTACCGATTATCCGTGTGTAAACAGGACTTCATCCTTTTCTGAAATGGCATAGTTTTCGCTCATCCTATAAATGCACAATGAATTAAGCTTATATAGCGCATTTGAAGAATATCGGGTTATCATAAATTATCCCGTTAATTGGATTTTTAATGAAATTAACTGCAACTGATTGAGATCCTATCAATTAATATGCTTCTGTGAATCTTTAAAATGTTACTTATTTCATATATATATATATATATATATATATATATATATATATATATATATATATATATTTCATAATATAAATTAATCCAACTATTTCTTATGTTTTTCAAAAAAAGAAAGAAGTTAAAAAGCAAAATTAACTATCCTTATACCCTATCTTCCGATAAGTAATTAGAAGGTAATTTTTTCATTAAAAAACTTTTACCCTTTCCTTCAATCAAAGAGACTTTCTCAAAAACTTTGTATTGTTTAAAGTCATTATCTACGAAGCAATCATAATTGTAAACCAAATTTTCAATTAGTAAATGCTCGCTGATTTTTTTATTATGAGGGATATAACCTTAATTGCCTTTCTTCTACAATTACTCTCAATCTTAGTCTCCTTGTTTCAATTCATCAAGCATCAATCAGATACTAGGTGTTTTGCATCTAATTAAAATCAATGCTTGGTCTAATTAGATTTTCTGAATTTTAAATTGTTTTTTGTCAGCTATTTTGCCTCGTTTCTGCTTTTAAAAACATAACTTTTTATTGTTGGTACAAGAATTTCTTTTAATTAAAAAGCAATTTCCTCAAATAAATGCATATACTTATCGATCTATCTATTAAAATATTTTATTTCTAATACTGCCGGCGTCCTGGCATAGAGGTAGCGTGATCTTCCCCGTGATCTGGGCGTCCTGGGTTCGAGTCCCAGTTCGAGCATGGTTCTTCTTCTGTCCCATCTGTGAGATGTGAATGTGTCCTCCCGTAAAAACGGATTGTGCAAGCGAATGAGTGATGTGTGAGTGGCAAAGTCGTACTCTTGGCCCTAGTTGGCGCTACTAAAACAAGAGACGTTCCCTATCGGCTTGAACGTTTTTTTTTTTTTTTTTTTTTTTTTTGATAAATAATTTTTTGAGGTGATTACTTCCGCTGGTTGAAAGGCTTTTCATAATTTTTTTTGCTATTTTCATAAAATATGAATTATGAAAATGTTGTCAAACTTGATGGGACCTAAGATCTCCCCGTATATTCCTCTTTAAGCTGACAACAGCAAAAACTGTTTGCAATTTAAAACAGTATAACAGTATCAATAAAATGCTTATGCTTAAATAAATTTGGTAACTGATTTCGCCGCATTTGTTAAAGGAGGCATTTATTAGAGTTCCTGAAGTATTGGCAAGCTTATCAGAAAATCGAGAATCTGCCACGCGACCCTTTTATGGATGAAATTCATCTCCTCAAGAAATCCTGCTCCAGATAGTTTGCAGATGGTAACTTGCCCGGGTCATTCACATCGAGGTGATCTAGCACAATTACTCTGGACGCTTTTTGCGCAAATCATTTACTCGCACGCACACGACCCCGCTTCCCAACCTAAAACAGAATTAATGAACTTCCACACATCAGCAACCATTATTTACGCAGTTTTAATTATTGCCCGTTGCGCAGCTCTTGTCATAATAACAATTACTTAAGCACGGTAGCGTTTAAATTTTAATAAAACGCTCGCCTTTCCGCCAAAGAACAATGAGAAAGAATTATTTTTCCCCCATCAGCACAAAAACCACTTAACTCATTCCATCTTGTTGTTTTTGTCAGGAAGTTGCAGTATGTGGAGTACATTTTTATTATTTTTTTTTTATATAAATATTTCTTGGGCAGGCGACTTTCCGCTGAGGGGTCGGCCTGATTAAAAAGGGAGAAAAGCCAGTGAAATTTTTCTCCTTTTCTTTCGTGACAGATTCATTAAAGAGTGGAGATAGCATCTCAAGAGATGGATGTACTGAGGGGGTTACACGGGAGGTACATGACACCCTACTGCATCATGTTGGTAATCAACACTGAACAATAGGATGATCCATCTTTTTCAAAAGACGCGAGACGGTTTTTGTTGGAAAAATTCCTCTTTAAAATCAGCTTTGTGTCTTGAAGTAGCTCTTTCTTTCTTTCTTCTTTATTAATTTTTGCTGTTGGCATTACTATTATTATCGTTTTAATCTTGATTTTAAAGTCGGGGGTAGTTTTTGCTTTTGAATAATTGTTTTAAAGCGCTGGCTTTTGCGTTTGTGTGCTTGTGCGTGTGTGGGGTTGGCTTTTGTTTAGTTTTGCCAACTGTCGTCGTGCGCTTTGAGAGCAATCCGAAGTAACTTGTTGGTGATGAGTTCTTTTATTTATTGGCGTACGTGTACAGAATGGGTAGGCAAGTTACATAAAAGATTATATTTATTTTAATTTCTAGAGAGTTTGTAGTTACTTGCCATTAACGTATTACAAAAAGCATACAGACAATTATAATTTTTGAAGGAATAGATGTTAAAGAACAACAAGCATATTATGGATCACCTCTGTCTTCAAAATCTTCTTTTGTGAAGCATGATATTTGAATATATGCATGTTGCATACTGAATGCCAGCTAATAGACAGTCTTCTCCAGAGTTTACTGGCACTTCTTTAATCTCAATAACAAATATATTTTATAAAACATGCACATCATTTAAAAATTTGACTGCTGTATTGATCGGATAAACATCAAATTTTAATTCTTTGGAATCTTTTCAGGTTGAATGCACTGCTTAGTTATTTTAAGTATGGGTTGTTGAGCCAGAATCAGGCAATTGTAGTATGTACCAACAGATCATTGAAGGACAAGAAACGCCTAGAGAATAATATGATTCCTCACCCTATTCGTCAAGTATAAATGACGCCAGAGATTTTGGCATTTTTCACTTTTCCTCATCATTTTTCCTTCTAAAGAGTGATATAAACTCTCTATTGCTTTGTTTTCTTGATATCGTTTAAGCCTGGAAATTGGTAAATCTATAGCTTCTTTCCCTCCCTGTCGTTGAACCAGAGCGTATTAAATTTTAATTGTTCCCAAAGCATAATCAATTGAAATAATCATTTAAAAAATTACCATTTAAGTATAAATGAGTGGGTTGTTGACAATACTGCATAGGGCATAATATGTATCATAAAATCTGAAGATGATATTCGATACATGCTACTAATTTTGAAAAAGTCCAAAAACTGTTGCAATTCTCAAATGATCAATTTGATTCTTTAAAAATAAATTATTTTTGATATCATGCTGGATAGAAAACTATGCTAAATATTAAATTTAACTTTCTGAAAGTGGTAATCATACGGTTTGTACATTTGATAACCTAATCATCATGAGGAATACAGCTCAGGAGAGCTTTGCAATTCAATTCAAACATAGCTCTAATCAGAATTAATAATGACAACCCAAGTAAACGACATATAAGCCTTAATTTAAAATTTGTCACAATATTTAATTTTTTTCTTAAGTCACAATTTTCGTAGATGAAAAGCAATGCGAAAGACCTTTAAGATAGCAGAAATTGGACATTAGCAATTATTATGAACTCTAATTAATAGGAATTAGATTAAAAGATTCGATGTTACATGGAATATCGCAGAGAACGAAAACGAAATGAAATGACACTTGATGGATGAGAATGTGCCAGTAATTTATCCCATGTGGTGTTTGCTTAGTATTTAGCACACAAGCACACAAGCACACTCTGCTAACTCATGAGTGGAAAACAGTACTTGTTTTTTCTATTAGTTATCAACAAAACTATAATTGTTTATATAGATGCAAAACAAAGCTATTTCTCCAACAAATTACCACATAGTTTGAGCGTTTCATTTTTTCAGACATTCTCAATTGCGTGACCACCTATTTATTATAAAGGTTTCTAAATAAATATCCATTGCTGGAGAAAGGGGAAGAGCAGTAGCAGATCATAATGTTCTCTTTGTTCTTTTAATAAGATGGTTTCATATAATCAAATACGGTGTTTAGAATCTATTGGATGAAAACAATTACGAAAAAGATAACATTTGGCAACAATAACAGCTATCGTCAAAAGGTTGAAATGCTTTCGTTATACGTGTGTGTATCTCTATCCAGAACGCTCTTGGTTTTTGAACAAGCGTGTTCACAAGCCCATGCACAGATATTTCGTCAAAATTTGACAAATGTTTATAATTTTGATATAAAGACTTTATCGGAATTCTCTTTCACTAGTTCTTTGAGTTATTATAGTCATGCTATTTAATTCGAGAAACAGACAAGTATCATTCTGAAGAAGATTTTGACAATTATAATCCTTGCTTCCGGACTTCTTCAAAGACTAGAAAGTAGAAATATGGATGGATACAGAGAATTAGACATGTGGGAGAAGGGATGTTTAAAAGCATTATTTGAGCTTCTGACAGTAATTTTGCAAAATAAAAAAAAAAACTTCTCTTTTGCAGTATCTGAAGACCGGCATTCATTGGATGAAGAGGCGGAAGAAGAGGACCAATCCCACACGTGCCACTCGTGTAAACTGAATTTCGACAGTCTCTCGGAATACCTTGAACATCTCAGTGATGACTGCATGACCGGTGAGTGTTCTTTAATCTGCCTTTTGAACAGTGGCACAACGAAAATATTGATAAGGGGATTTAAATGCTTCGAGTTTTAATCTTGCTGTGTACCAAGAATTCTAAATATTCGTGTACTTAACTCAGCAACGTAGATGGGGAGGAGATAAGATCTTCTGGAGTTTGTAAAAACCCATCTTTTACAAAAGTTGGTTAATTCCAAAAAAGTTTTTTTTTTTCAGTCGTGGCTTTATATCATCCAAAGATATGTATGTTCTATAATTCCTACCCTTTATCGAAGCAATCCATTAAGCTCTTTAGTTTCCAAGAATTATTGATGTCTTTGGTCCAGAAGGAACAACTGTCTGCTTATCTTGCATAAAATTAGACTTTGGGAAAAATAGATCATTAATCCGTTTAATGTCTTATTTCAATAATTTAAAACAAATAGTGGTATTATATATATTTAGTAGTTACGTAGTCAAATAAAAGAAACTTTTGAAATTTTAGATTCGATTTATTTCACTACGGGAGACATTTTATGTACAAGAAGAGATGATAAAATTGACGTCCGTTTACATCGCCACAGCAGAAGGGGCCAAGATTTTTCCCTTGAGTGGTTTTACCATGACATTTTAATAGGAATTTCATTGATACATGTAGACTTAGGAAAGGGAAATTTAGGTATATTAAAACGAGTGTTATGTGAACATTAAGGAGTTTTATCCCTTCCCTGGGAGCGTGAGAAAATACTGAGACTTGCAGTTTTATAGAGCGCGTGTAGCATTAATTAATTTAAAAAAATGGAATTAGATCAGGAAATAAGAGATCATTTTAGAATGTTGTTAACATGGGCTAATTTATAATAAAAATTAGGATATTAACTAAGATTCAATATTCATTTTAAAATACCATTACACATATGAGATGTACATACCCATTCTATAGCATGTCTTTATGCAAAATATATGCTTAATCTTTATGTAGCAAAGTTATATTCGAATGTGAAAATATGTAACTTTGGACGTAATGGCTGTCTGTAATAAAGGGGCTCTGCTACTGGGATTAATAAAAAAATACAAGATATTAGACTTTGGCATTTGACTATTATATCTCGAAAACTATGTCTTTCAGTACGAATGACTATTTGGTGTTGTGCTGTGACTTATGGCGCTTTTACAAGCAGGTTGACAGAATGACTGTTTACAATCCAGGAACTTAACTAGAATAACTAAAAGACAAATCCTACACTATTCTGGATGTCTATAGTAAAGGGGTTCTGCTTTTGAGATTAATAAGAAGTACAAGACTTTGGCATTTGACTATTATATCTCGAAAACCATGACATATAACGAATAAAAGCTTAGGGAGAAAGTGAAAAAGCATTCTTTCAGTACGAATGACTATTTACTATTCAGAAACTTAACTAGAATTACTATAAAGGCAAATCCCACACTATTCTGATTATCGTTGTAATTACGTTACTGATGTTACCGGAAAACTGATATTTTAAACTAAATTTGGTAATAAAAAATGATAGTCCAAATGGTATGCGACATTCAATGACCTGAATGTTTCAAGCCATTACGGACTGCAGTGAATTTCTTTTCATGGAGTGATTTAAAATCCAAAGTATACGGTTACTATCCTGCAATGATTGTTATCGTCGAGGAAAGATTGTTCCCATATGCAGATAATAAGATTTAGAATTCTGCAGAGCGTTCAATAAAGTTCTGTCCTCAGAATAAATGTGTGCTACTATCAACAATGGACATGTAAAAAAGCGTTACTGTAGTTACAGACATTTGTATGTGCATTATTTTATATTTTTATTATTTACAAATATTTTGCAAATGCACAATATTGTAAATTACATGCACAATATTGTCATTACAATAATTTTGCATTTGGTCTCTAATATGTTTATTTCATAAGTAAGTTTCCGTGTATCTTAAGTTTCTCTTGTTTGGTTATGCCATTATGACAGTGATCAGATGCCATTATATCTCCATTTCGGATTCGAATTGAATTATTGTAATTCGTAGAAATTAATAATATACTAAATTGGTCCTTCTCCATTTTCCTGCATTTGACTTTCTTTATCTAACGCACATTTCACAGTAAAATTTTTAACCTCTAAGCTCATTTCTTTAGGGTAAGTGACTTATACAAGCAATACCACATGACCACTTTAACATAGGTAGTCTCTATATCTGGAATCTTCCATTCCTTCATTCAATTGCGTATTCATTGCACATAGTTTTGCATATTTATTTTTTATATGAAGCTAATTTTATTGCTATTCGTGATTATTGATTCAGTGATGTCGACAAGCTGATGATAATAAAGAATTAGATTAACCCGGGGTGGGAGAAACTCGTAATTGAGGATGGGAAGATTCCGACGTGGTGGTTGGTTCTCACCACCTTGGTAGGTACAGAAAAGATGGAAGTCTGACTCCTCCCACCGATGACGGGACATACTTCCGAAGGGAAGAGTTGTACCGTAGCCGGGGATGGCCCTTAGGACTACAGTTCTCGCCAGTATTGCTGTTGCGGTGGTCCGGTTATTAAGATTTTTTCGTGTACCTTCGGGCGTGTCGGAGTCGACAATTTAAGATAAGGATATAAGTAATTAGATAATATATAATGAATAGAAAACGAATTTAAAAATAATAAAGAATTCTGATGATATAAAGAATTGAAAAAATAAATGATAGAACAGAAAACATGAATAATATTACTGAACTAATGATAATCAGAGAGTTGATGATATAGAAATCCTGATTTCGCCGTCTTCTATCAGATCAAATAATAGAAAGATTCGACTTAAGAGCAATAAATATATCTGTTAATATAGATATATATTGTATTATATAAAATTTTAATACTTTTTTATTCGTTGATTTTCTTTATTACTTTTACTTTCATATAATGAAATTTGGATTATTTCAAATTAAATATCCTGCTCTTAGCTTTTTCCGGTACATGTTTATTTTTACATCACATTTGACTTGGTAATTTTCAGGTTATGCCAAGATTGTCAAGCTCCATTTTAAATAAATGCCATAATTATTGCATACCTGTTTTTATTTTGTGATTTTTAGATATTTACGCCGACAGAGCCAAAATAATGGGTTTATTAGGCGATTTTCTGATTACACCAGGATCGCCAATACCGAATTGCTAATCGCCAAGTAGGCGACGATTTGTATTTTTGGCGATTTATAATTAGGTCCAAAAAATAAATGTTCGAAATTCGGCTTATTTCATACTAAATAATGTCCTACTCGTAGCATTTTCCATATGAATTGATGAAAGCTGTACATGGGCAATATTTTCCTTTGCTTAGGCGGAAGCTCCAGTGTTGTAAATTAAACTAATAGAATTTTAATCTTCTCGTGAAATTAAACCATTTTAATCTTCTCATAACACCTTGTAGAAAATTTATTCCCTTGATTTATTCTATTATCCCACGGTGAAGATCACTTTATTGCTATGAAAGAAATGGTTATAAAAGGAAGGTATATCTTATCTCAGAAGAATTGAAATTTATCAAAAAGAAATGAATATTATTTCCCCGGACAAAATTAACAGTTAGATTAAAATTATTAACATATGCGTATTTTTTCGGTGTGTTGATCATCTATTAGTTGGAGTGTTTGCATGCAATTGAACGCAATAACTAAACACCGCATTGATTTAACGCATTGATGATCAATCTGTTAAATATATGAAATTCCATGCAAAGTTTTAACATCTAAAGTGTATATCCAGATTTGGTTCAGTTGTTGAAATCGTTTCTGATCATACTATTCTGTTTTAATTCAAAATCATGCTGTATGGATTCAAAATCATGCTGGTTTTAATTCAAAATCATGCTGTTTACATGGCTAGTTCAAGTGGAAAAAAAAAACCTTTTAGAAATGGGCAAGAAGAATATTCTATGTAATATCATTATATGCGATCGAGATTAACAATGATAGATAATATCAAAATGTTATCAAAAAATTCAGTAACAAATATAAAAGAAATTTTTTTATCATAAAGAATTATCATTTCCTAAACTAAGTGAATTACCAAATTTTAGAAACAGAAATCTTACATTTATTCACCATAGCTTAATGTTTAGGCCAATTCCAGTACATAAAATTTTTTCTCGAGTATTTTATAATGAATTAATGACTTTTCCCGACAATATTTCGAATTATCCGCATTTTTACGTCTTTCACGTCCGCGTAGAGGGGCCACGGCGGTCTGGTGTTAAGGTTCCGTCTTTAGGAGTCGGAGAGCTCCAGGTTCGAGACCCAGTTCCATCGAAGAACCATCGTATAAGCGAGACCAGTGCTCGTTCCGTCGCGGCCAAATGACCTCCTGCTGGTATGGTGCAGAAAGTTTGGAGAGGGGGTTGCCAGCTCAGATGCCGTCCTCGTCATCTGACCGTGCTTCAAAATTAAGAGGTCCGTTTCAAAATATCCACAGTGTTGCTTTAAAGCAAGACGTTAATATAACTAAATCCACGTCCGCTTAAAATCTGAATATACCTTATTGCAAAATGTAAACATCCCCTTTCATCTCTTCTCTCACCCCTATTTAGACTAAATAAAAGCATCCTGATGCATACGCTAAAGTGCAAGATGGTTTTTGAGTCCGAGAATGAACAGGAGTATCAATCGGTTGAAAAAAAATGTCGTTTAAAAGGCCTCCTCAGCTTCATTACGAATTTTCTTTGCTTCATTACGAATCGCAAAACGCTCATGTGTGGGACTCTAGTATTCTGAAATAAAAATTTGAGCACTCATTGAATTAACCGCCTTGTTCAAGGTCAGCAAATGGGGAAGGCATGGGGGAATTTGATAAAACCTTTATAGGAAATATGTGAGAATGTTTCGGAAAGACCACTCTAGCTGGTTTGATATAAAAATCAAAATTGTGAAATTTCATATGCTTCTTGAATTTCATTACTGATTGAAAATGAAAATGAAATATATCGATAGGAGTAATCATGAATTTTTATCGTAATTATTGTTTCCTCTCACTTTCATCCAATGAAATTTCAGCGTCACAAAACCGCAATTTTAGAATAACAATTATTTGGGTGGGTAAAACGATCTTAAGATTACCTATCATAATTAATTGATGAATGATGCCTCCATGATTCTGTAATGATGGATGCGACACATAATTATTTTTAATTGCTTGTATCATGGAAAATATTACCTTAGATTCTGTTTCCGATAATAAAAACAGGTTTTTTTCTCGATATCAATTTCAAAATAACAAAAGCTGTGCTAAAATGAGAAATCAAGGGCAATAAAAGTTTGTTATGCTAGCGATGCTTGTTATTCCAAGCTGTATTAATTTTTTTTCTAAATCAGATAATTATTTTATCTTTTTTTATATCTTCAATTTTTTGGCACTTGCAATATCTATATATACTTAATTTATGAATAATTATGCATGATATTTTTACTTCTATCTTGCCCGCGGCATAGATTTTAGTGTGAAACATTAAAAGTAGTAACCCCGCAATTTTCTCTTATTATCTCTGATAAAGTTGTTATGCGTTATTTAAAGCATGCCATTGACAAAGAATAAGTTTGAGATAGGTGTATTGTCATCTTTGATGAATGATTAATTTCTGAAATGCGGTTAATACACAAACACCAGAGCACCGAATGTGTATTTTGGATGCCTTTCTTTTGATCAGTTAAAGCCGAAATTTAGCTAATAATTAAAATAGTAATCACAAAACCACATAAAAAATTTCATTGATATATGTCAATAAAATTTGAGTTCGCATGTTTACATGCTTGTGAAATTATTGACTGATAGATGGTCAATTCATTGACAGATGTGTTTTAAATTCGATAAGAACCTCCAGTTTAGATTCTAAATCTATGTACCAATGTTCCTGTATCAAATTTCATTTACCTAAGTTGTTTATGGTTTTGAAATATTGAGTTTATATGCTGGCAAAAATACAGGCCAATAAAGGGTTAAACCCCTGAGGGATTTGGTTCGAATTCGGATACTGATATATATTTTAGATCAGTATCAATTAATCAAGTATCAGTTATCATTATTCAATTAATCAGTGCACCAAATTTCACTGTGTCCAACAGCTCACGTGCAATTCGTAAATTAGAGGTTAATCTTGCAAATCAAATCAATGTTAGTAGAAACTTTAAATATAATTTTACAAAATATTACACACATATTACCAACGTTAAAGCCCTTGTTTTGATGTTAATTGTCCGAAGTGTCCGTTGTTTACCTTAAGTTTAAAATTACAAATATCTTTTCAACTGGTCTCATTTTATTTCTAGGACATTATTCTTGCGAAAAAAATCAATCTTAAGGATTCTCTAAACTAATATTAATGAAACGTAAGAAGTATTTTCCTAAGAAATTAAGTGTCAAGTGTTCTTTCTCTGTTGGTGAAATGCTCAAATCAGGAAATATCGTTGCTTAATCATAACTTAACATTATGTCCCTTGTTTATTAGTCATAATGTCCAGTATTCCAAAAAATACCTCGACATTTTTTTTTCCTTTGATAAAATAGTAACGTTGTTCAGTCAACTGAATGGAATAATCCAAAACAAAATTTGAGTAAAAATTCTTTATTTATAAATTAAGAAGAATTTTTTTAATGACTAAAATTTTATCAATAAAACTGGATCTTTAAAACGAAGCTTGGTTGATTGGGCGGTTAAAATTAACGATAGAGGATAAAAATAACATCACTCTCAACAACTCTCATATAGCTTTCGAAATCAATTGAATCTAACAAATCAAATAAATCTCAGACAAAATTTAAAGAAAAATTCGATATCAGTTAAAAAAAAGACACGATATATTTAAAGAAATTATCCATAAACTACATCAATTTACAAAAAAAAAAAAAAAAAAAATGGAAATAATAAATGCTGATGATAACAGTGGTGCATGATATTATTTTTATCATCCCATTCTAATTGATTTGAGGGAAAATTCATCAATTATATATTAAGAAAAAGAAAGTATTTCATTGATTAAAATTTTATCAATTAAATATGATCTATATGATGAAGTGTGGTTGATTTAGAGGTCATAATTACCGATATAGGATAAAAACAACGTCATTCTCTACAACTATGATATAGTTTTCAAATTTAATTGAATATAACAAATCAAATCAATCAAGAATAATTCAGCATCAAAGTCTTATTGATCAAAAACAGACTTAACGATACAGTTAAAGAAATTATCTATAAACTACATCAATTTACAGAAAGATTCGAAATAATAAAGGTTGATAGTAACAGCGGGGCACGATATTTTTTATCATCTGATTCTAATTGATTTGAGAGGAAATTCTTTAATTACAAATTATAAAACAATATTTTATTGATTAAAATTTGATCAATTAAATATGATCTATATGATGAAGCTTGGTAGAATTACCGGTCATAATTCCGATAAAAGATAAAAACAAAGTCATTCTCGGCAACTGTCATATAGTTTTCAAAATTAATTGAACCTAACTAATCAAATAAATCAAGAATCATTCGACATCAAAGTCTTACTGATCAAATAAAAGACTTACGATATAGTTAAAGAAATTATCCACGAGCTACATCAATTTACAAAAAGATTGGAAATAATAAAAGCTGATAGTAACAGCGGTGCACGATACTTTTTATCATCGCATTCCAATCAACAAAGAGACTGCATAGCCAAAGCGATATTAACAACGAAATTTACGACACCATCAGCGTCCGTAAACATTCATTAAATCCACTGCAATGCTTCAATTATACAGATAAAGCTTTTTGGAAAAAAGAATACAAACTGGCAAATTAATTTTCCTCGCCGAATGATAATGTTCATTAGGTACGTCATGTTAATTCATGGCGAGAGTGTATGTATGGCATACTATTACACACATGCATGCTCGGGTCTCCGAAGGGATAAATAAACCTCTACTGGGGAAATAAGTAGGGAAAAAGTCTCTAAAAGTTAGGGATTTTACAGTTAGGGCCTCCGCAGAGGGACGGAAAGCCATCAGAAATAAAAACCTGGTCGCTAAAGCCGGTGGTGCCAATTGTCGAGTTCGTAATTTACATGGATGCAAAAGAGGTCGGTTGCTATGGCGACGCATCCCTTGCCACCTCCTGTTCGCTTTACCCCGAGATATGTTTATTAGGTCGGCACCCAGGGGATGTAAAAAAGGGGTACGAAATTATTCGTCCGTTCGTTTCCTCTGTACCCCATCGCCCTGATAAACTCCGTCGTCTGCAGAGGCGCTTTTATTTGTTTACTTTATTGAGAGCCTAAGCCCCACCCCCCACCCCTGGAGCTGCGAGTGGGGTGCTTGCAAAATTGCGGAATTTTGAGCCCATAGTTGCGATAGAGTAAGCCTTTAATTAAAGAAATTGAATTATATCGGCACTTTGAAGAAGATGAGAGATGAAAAAGATAACTAATTCTGTTGGGCAATATAAAAGATTCCGCGTTATTCTAATTCCGCTAGACTAATCCCTGAGTTAGAAAATTCGAATTTCATAACATATGCATTTTAAGACGAACTATTTGAACTCTCAAGCGCAAGTTATTCATCTTTTAAGAATACTTTTTGATAATTTAAGATTTACTACATTCAGTAATGTTTCTTTCTTCTTTTCTTTCATTTTACCATATGCTTGGCGCATTGTGATCGAACATGCCTCTTGCGCCAGTAAGACTCGGTAAGAATTTGTTACATTTTGAATTTGATCTGTGATATTCATGTGTTAGCTTAGTTAATCGTTTCTTCGAGTGTAGTGTGCTGAAACGACTTTAAGAGGCGCTGGGCCCATTTGGAAACAATATAGATATTTTCTCTAAATTCCAGCAAACGTATACTACATCTTCCCCCCTTCTTTTTATGTTTTTCTAATTTAGATTGAATTAAAACCAAAAGTGTGGTTTAAGAAAAATAAAAAATGCGGGTTGATGAAATGCGGGTAAAAAAAATTGGCTTTTTTTTTCTTTTTGCATATTTATTTTTATAGCTTTTAAAAATAAGATCTAACCTTTTTTTTTTTTTTTTGATATAATTTGTCTGTACAAAATTTTGCCATTTTTTTATGAATAAAAAAAATGATTTTGAATCCACAAATTTAGATAGGTGATCTAATCACTTCTCAAGATCAGGCTATAAAATGGAGATTGCTTTTATTTCACTTCGATTTAGTTGGCCTCAGTTTTTACAGATTTTTGAAACTTTGTACAAAGAAAAAGATCGTTTTCATAATAATTTTGAGCTCTTTGTAATGATTTCCCAGGCTACGTTCCTGCCTGTCCTAGCCTAGTTACCCCCCCCTCTCGGAATGAAGTCAGATAACACTCTGACGTGGGATCCCATAGGAGTGCGATTCAACCGAGGTTAACCCGCCGAATCCGCTTACGACCTGCCCTGTGATATTGTTATTTAGTGTTTCATTTCTACTCGATTCGAATAGTTTCTTTTATCACTTTTATTTAAAAATATACCAGTATTAAAATATATTCTCTATTCACAACAGAAAAAATTCTAATCCCACATTTTAGAAGCTCAAGCTTATAATAATGATAGTCCATTCGGATAATATGATTTAGATCCGGAAATATTAAGTACCTCCCTCGTTTTGGTGTCCCTTTTGTGGCCCTTCCTTTGTTTGGACTGAGACAAGGTGTTTATGTCTTAGTTGCCCTAAATGCCTTGAGGATATTTTCATGAAAGGCCCAATTCTTTATCAGGTATTTTGGTTATAATACTAGAACTAGAAGATAAAATTTTAAGCTTATATTTTACGTAAAGTTTCAAGAGACTTTTTGTATTATTTTCTTTAGAGAGAAATGCAAAATTGAAATCTTATACAAATGAATGTTAAAAAATGAACAAAATGTGTGAATAAAACATGAATTCTTCACTGAGACATTTAATGTGGTTGCTGTTAAGATTTTTCTAGAAATTAAGGGATCATGAATAAAATATTTCCGAGAATTTTATGGTTTAGAGGGGAAACTAGAATATGTAATAGTACAAAAATCATGGCAGAGTAAAGATTTTTTTTTAATTTCTTTGCAGGATATTATCTGAACATAAATTATGATTTTATCAAATTTTTTCAATGGTGCGTGGGGTATGATAGTTCGTCGCACTTTTCACCATACTAAGAGTAAAAAGAGCAGCAAATTCAACTTTATATGCCTTCGTGCCACACTTCAAAACTTTAGCCTGGGGAATATATGCCTACTTACTTCCCCTAAAGACACTACTGGAATCCGCTTCCACATAAGAGTCAGTATTAAGCAATCAAAATTTATCATAATCATTTCCATAAAATTATTATGAAAATTTGTAGTGAAAACTATTTGCAGCAATGCACAAAAGACTTAAAATTGAAAAAAAAACTTTTACTGGACATCAATACTGTTCTTTTACTTTGTTCTGTTTTGTAAATGAAAAAAAAGGACTGTCATTATTAATTCATCCTTTCTTAGCTAATTCTTAGCTAATAGCGATTTCTTAGCTAATAAGGCCTGTCTTCAGCATTGGACAGCCCAATATAACATCGAAGCCGATTGGGTGACCATATCATATATAAAGAACATCTATTCCAAAACTGTCATATGAATATGTGCTAAGATGAAATGAGTTTCTCATAAGCTTTTAAATTTAGAAATTAGGTAAGAAAATAATGAATCATGTTGATGAAAATTACATTGTTACTTTCTTAGTAGCTTTTTTTCCATGCTACCATCTTGTCTTCTTAATCAACAACTCCATACTGAATTTAATGATTTTGACTCTTTAAATTTTTATCAGTGTGTGTCCTTCTTCCGTTGTTAATTTTCAACAGGCTAAATGGGATTTCCTTCATATATATTAATTTAATATCTAACTTTTGACATGAATTTAGCATTTTTACTGAATCTATCATGCCATCCTTGCCAAATTATTTGGCGACTATTTCATGGCAGGCGCTTAATAGTATCCGAAAATCGAATTTTGTTTTAGACAAATTTTTCCTTACCGATAGAAACAAAAATTTTACACAGTGCTGTTCTTTTATCACTTGCCAAATTTCATGCGTTTAAGTCACTGCTTTTTTGAGCTGTCGCATTTAAATGTTTCTGAAAATATAGACCAACAGACGATCAACCTATTGATGAAATTGGATTAAAATTTTAAAGATGGAAAACTATGGATATTAAATCTATGCATCAAATTTTATCTAAATCTCTTTATTTTGTATTTAGCGTATTAACTTATATGCGGACAGCTGGACTTCCCTTGAACGGATTTTGTTCAAAATTTGACAGAAATCTGAAAATGCAGTGTCAAGTTTATATCAAATTTCGTCAGTTTAACTCAGAGCTTTTTTGAGTTTTCTTTGCCACAGAAAAGACAGACATTTTCTAAAAATGTGCTTTTCGAACTCGGAAAGGTTTAAAACTGGAAATTTGTCAAAATCTCGAGTTTGAATATTTTAATGATTACTATATTTCCTTTATACTTATACATTTTTACATTATTTATATACAAGAAAGTGAACAAAAAATCAACTTACATACGAGCATTTTGCGTCATTTACCAAAGAAGTTTTAGTTTACAAAAAATACATAAAATCATTACATTATTAATTAGTAAAAATGTATTGGTATTATAGATATATTATAAGAAAATGCACATTTTAAAAAAAATAAAGTAGAAGTTTTTAAATTGTGGTGATATTCTCTCAACATTTAAAATTTCTGAAATATAGGCAGTTTTATTTATAGGAGTTTTTTATATTTATTTTAAATTTCCTTTCTAATGCTTAAATTTCTTCAAAATGGTTAAAAAAATTTATAAATGCCCCTAGTGGATGTTTAAGACAAACCTGGAAGCAAGAGTATTAGCACTTTATGTATATTATTGAAAACTATGCCCTAAGTCCAGTTTGAGGTATAAAATTGAAGCTGCTATAATTCCTCTCACAACAGACAAATTAGTATGCAATAATTCATTTTCAAAAAAAATCTTAATTAAATGTTTTTTATATTATTGTACTTAAATGGATGTGTTCCAAAACATGTATTTAGCACTTAGAGTCCTAATCCATAACTGAAACATTTGAACTCTAGGAACGAAGAAAAACAATCGGTAATATTTATAACATCAAATCCGGTTGATACCGAAAGTGTTTCTGAATGCTGACAGTCGATCACATTTCACACCAAAATGATCCATTACAATCCAACCATTCCACTATCCTGTGCACACCAACCTTCGCCTTTTAGAAAATGAGCTACCATCCCCATCCTCCCCAATCAATTCTAATCCTCAAAGTAATTAACCATTCATTTCACCCATATCTACCTTACCTTGCATTGCCTTTTTTTCTTCTTTCTGGAGACCTCAATCGATTTTCATACATGGATGGTGCATGGTAATTCCTTTCTAAAAAAAAAAAAAGATCTTTCAATAAAAAGGAAAAAGAAAGTCCCCAGGGGGATCCAGTAATTACTTGTTTTTCCTTTCACCTGCTTCTAGCCATTAGGGGTGGTTCTCCCAGGGAAGAGCATGCTCCACGGGGAACAACCCTTATTAAACAGAATGTACCCATGGGAAGGACACCAAGACACGAGCCACTTGCCCCCACAGTCATTTCAGATTGGACTTGCGGGGGTGGGCGAGTACAGCCTAGGTGTATTTACGTGCATCATGCGTCGGGAGTTGGTGTTGTTAGCCTTGCGCAATCTCAATTTGTTCTTTGCCGAACTTATCGACTCAAAGGGCTGGGGATGGGGAGAGGGCGCTTATTGGAATTCGGAAAAGAAGTTTCCAGGTTGGCTGGGACTTGAGAGGAAGGTGAGGTGGTTGGCATGGGGCATGGGGAGGATGGCTGAAATTCATTTAGAGTATGGTTTGAATAGGATAAAAGACATCGATGTATTGGAATGTTTTGTTTGGAAGGAAAGGCTTTTGCATGAGAGAATTTTGAATTTCAAAGGGCTTTTGATAACTTAGATTCAATTAAAATTTCAATGAGCTCTGAGGAAATGTTCCAGTCGAATATCTACGACCTATTTATTGATTCATGGTCTTTTGCATTCAATTGCTCTGTTGCTCTGATAATTTAAACTTTGAATTATTGTCATCATATTAGAGATAAAGATGATGCGTTGATTGATTTTGATTTGTGAAAAGTTGAGATTGTTCTGCAAGTTCCTTTTGTTTAGTGACCGGAATCAATAAATCAACATCTAAATAGGGACATTAGACCGTTTAATTAAAAAAAAAAACCCAATAGAGACTTAAATTCACAATGCATATAAAACTATAATATATTATATTTTTTTTCCCAAATTTTTTCTTTTCATAATATATTTCTCTAGTATAATCAACGTTAATATATTAATCTTTTAAATGAGAATTCCGTTTTGAAAGTATGCTGAATCTTGGAAAATCATAAATTTAGACTACAGTTCATAATTTTGAACTCTCACAAAAATTATTTTTGAAGTAGATTTAGTCTAGGATTTGAAATGTCGATTTACTGAGAAAAAATAGCATCTCATTAAATGAAAGAAAATTTTGATATCTAAATTCTTTCTAATGAGATGAATCTTTTTTATTATTCAAGTATATTGAGTGGAAACTCGTCAGCTTAGAAATTAGCAATGCTGCAAAATTTATTTTCCCAGGAGATTGCACGTTTTTTAAAAATTATTTTTCCCATAAGTAGCTTAAAAAATTTAATTTCAAATCCGAATATGATATTTGTTACACTTCATACGTATTAAATAACGACTATATCTTAATATATATAAATTACGTGTCACGTTGTTTGTCCGCGATGGACTCCTAAACTACTTAACCGATTTTAATCAAATTTGCACACCGTGTGCAGTTTGATCTAACTTAAAAGATAGGATAGCCCTTTTTTTGAATTTTTAATTAGAATTTTAATTATTAATTAAAAACTAACTTTCCCGCCAAAAAAATCTTCAAATCGCCAAATGAGTACGGCTTCAATTTTTTTTCCCAACAGTCACGAGGCTAGGCTTAAGATTTTTCGGCTGATTATTTGAAACGATTCTATTTATTTTCTTAATGTTTGATGCATTTAAAATTAAACATTGTTAATGAATCGATCTTTCAGATTCATTCTGAAGTACTTTTGAATTAAAATAAAACAGAATAAAGGAAATTAAAAATTTCTAATCTGCATAGCGTTACCCCAACTGGCGTAGAAAAAATCACGCATTTGCGTTCCGTAACTGGCGTTGAAAATTCACGCATGCGCATTGTATTATGATTGTTTACATTTCAACGGAAGCGGACTCGATTTAAATTATTTTTAGGTTCGTTGCATGTTTTTGTAATTAAATTGTATTTAAGTTAGTTATATATTTTTTGTATACGCTTATAGTTTTAAGTACATCGTTTTTTAAGTAGTTTTTTTTAACCTGTTTTCGACCGATTATTTTAAACGATTCGTTTTATTTTCTTAATGTTTGATGCATTTAAAATTAAACATTGTTAATGAATCGTTCTGGTCATGATGAATCTGAGAATATTTTGTTGGCAAATTCTTGAAATATTACATAAATTAGGAAAGATATTCTTTAGTGCCCATAAAGTTTAAACGCTCAGTGACTCTTTTCAGTAATCATATTACAAAAAAATACTTTGTTTCAGTAAAAAATATTATTATATTAATTGCAGATTAATCCTTTCCACTTTAATTTATAGTATAAATTCTACGGGAACTAACAGAAAATGAGAGAGATACATATTACGTTGTGACTGAAGGCGTTTATAATATTATGAGTGAATTATATATCAAAATTTGAAGTTTTAAAATATTTTGATGAAGAAGTTATTAAAGTAGGAATTGCATAAAATATTTAATTATTAAAATTTTAATGAACATTAAGATGGGCGAACCGGCTGGTCGCCAAAGGCGGCTAGTATGCTTATAAAGAATGCCTCAAAATTAACGCAAGATTTGAATTTTCCACCATTCGTACAGTAAAGTGTTGGAAATCTATTTAAAAAAACCCATTTAACAGCTGACACTTTAGGGTTAGTAAAAATGGAGTGTTACACGTTAGAACAACTTGTTTTTAATCCTGAACAATATTTCGAAAATAAAGTCTGGCAGTCACAGTGTGAAAATTTGAGAATTGTCCTCCTAGATCGCTTGATTTTACACCATTTTACACCATATTCTCTCCTTATACACACTTGGACCGCGGTAGCCTGGTGGTAAGGTCTCGGCTTGTGAACCGTAGGGTTTCAGGTTCGAAACCCGATTCTACCGAAGAACCATCGTGTAAGGGGGTCTATTGAGCGTTAAATCCGTCATGCTAAACGTCCTCCCGCTGGTGTGGTGTGGTGTGGAGAGGGGGGTGCCAGCTCAGGTGTCGTCCTCGTCATCTGATCGTGGTTCAAAATGACGAGGTCCGTCCCAAAATAGCCCTAGTGTTGCTTTACAACGAGACGTTAATATAACTAAACTAAACTAAAACCTTATACACACTTCCATCTTCGCCCAGTCAGCGCGATAATTTTCCCCAAAAAATGAATATCGAATAAGGTATGTTATAAATTATCCGCAAGTTCATTGTTTTTACATCGTGCCAATTTTCAATAATCAATATTAAGTGTCCACTCATTAAACATATTTACCAGAATAACTCCACAGATAATTAATTTTCCATGGGTACGTTCAAAAAAACGAAAATGAATATTCGGCAAAATAAGCGTATTTCTGTCAGATAAATCAAAACTCAAAACCAATGAGAGAGCCAGAAGAGAGACAGAAAAAAACCCGAGAGATCGAAAGCGAACTTTGGATGGAAATAAGCAAAAAATGATGAACGTTCCAAAACGGATTTGCTGTAATTACAGCAACAGCGCTTCTAAATTCAAACAAAGAATATTTTTCTTCAAATCAACTGATCAGTTTAGTGCTCAGTGATTTTTCGTAATTTGCACGGCGAGTCTTATTTTTGCGAAAAGCATCGAAATCTCAAAGCGGAAAAGTTAAAACAAAAGATTGATTGAAAAAACAGGATTTAACTTTTAAAAATAAATTCAAGGGGTACTGCAACTCTGCAGTAATAGAAAAGCCACCGCTGGGATAGCTACACAAATCGTAGTACGAAGTTTTTCTTTCAGTATTATGACCTTCTGTCTTAGCGAAACGGAAGGTCACGACGACCTCGATAGAATCTTGGTTTTTCGGACAAAAAACTATGAATTCGAGACTAGGTTCTGAGATTCCTTTGCACAGAAAATATTTGACGTATCAGTCAATTTCCAAACGTCCACACGCTGGTGTGGCGTGGAGAATGGGATGCCAGCTCAGGTGTCGTCCTCGTCATCTAAACGCGGTTCAAAATAGCCCTAGTGTTGCTTTGCAACGGGACGTTAATATAACTAAACTAAACTAAGCTGGCGCAGTTCGAAAGTTAGAAGCAGATGATGACGAACCCAGATGTCATCTTCTTCATTTGACCACGGTTCACGGCCCTCTTGTTGTTCTAAAATGGGAAGATAATTTTATTATACTAAATTAAACTTGACCGCAATCGAGATTTCTATATTAAAGTCAGAAATACAGGCGGGTTTTGGAGATCGCATGTTTGCGGTAGCCTGTGGTGGTCGCCAATTTTGTTGCCTGGCCCGGGGGGGGGGTCATTTATTTAGCCTGCATTTGGAATCCATAGAGCTATCTGTAACACTCTCTTTCTTGCCTTGATACTAATTTCTCAGAGAAGTAATATTATACAAGGGGTGTTCAAATGAAAAGGTACGAAACGTCGTAACAACGAAACCGTTAACATATTTGCCTATGCCGCTATGGGAGAACGTAGCGAGACATCTAGGAATGCGATTGGAGTCTCCGGCGTAAATTGGAGCATGCGTGGGAGTCCGTATGTGCAGGAGAGAGCACGGGCTCTTGTAAAGAGCGCTGTCCAATTGACGTGGCATTGTATGTGAAGACAGGATGGCGTTCACATTGCTAAATTCGACGATTGAGGAGACACTCCGAAGACTATGAAGATCCATCAAGAACAAAACACCTGTGCTTCTTGCGGAGGGTGTGGTTCTGTTCCCTGATAACGCGCGTCTACATGTCTCAAGGATCACACACGCGGAACTGGCCAAATTCAAGTGGGAGCAGCTCCACCTTCCGCCCTACAATACGGACATGTGGCCCAGCGATTTTCATATGTTTGGTTCTCTGAATAAAGTCTTCATTTATACCCATAGTGTCATTTCGTACCTTTTTCATTTGAACACCCCTTATAACTTCATAAAATTATTCTCCCCCACTTAAAAAAAATTTAATTGCTTTTTCAAGTTATTTCATTTTTCAAAGAGCCATATTATTCTTTCAACCAAGATGTATTACGACATTTTTTGCATATTATTTTTTTTACTATGAATTTTGACATGCGATGATATTTAGCTCAAAACACTTGAATTTAAGATACCTCATCCAAGAGAAGATATTAAAAAAAATAATTCATTTTACACTTTTTTCAATTTTTATCAAACCAATCTTTCTCTGTCTTATCAAACCATTAAGAAATTCGGAATAGTTATGCATTCCATATTAAGAACTTGACAACCAAGGAAAAACAATATTCTTCGCTAGAAAACTGGTTGCTGAAGGTGGCAAGTTTTAAATGAATTATTCTAGTTTAAAGTTATCTATATTTTATATGTAATGTGATTTTAATATGTAACATATACTTATGTATTTCTTAAAGAGGAACTTCATAATTAGAGGAAGGTGTTTTACCTTAGCATAGTTTTTAGAACAATATAAATATTTAACTTGGGAAAAATTTTAGGACCATACAAATTCTCTTAAAGCAAAACATTTAAGAAATATACTACAATTTTTAAATTGATTCCGAAACCAATGTTCTTAAATTCATTTTTTTTTTATATTTCTGATTTTTGTCAAGTCTAATGGAATCAACATTTTTATTTTCTTGTTATTAAGGGATTTACATACTTTTTTCCTAGATAATATGTATTAATAATAATTATTATGTATCAATTAATAATAATTAATTCATAAAGAGCCGCACTTTTCTCAATTTTTTTTCTGAACATAATGATATTAGATTCAGCATATTTAAGACATAATGCCACATTTCATGCCAAACATGCCGAAACATGGAACGATATATGATATTTGTCCTTAAAACAGCACCATTTGTTCAGCGAGAAGCATGAAACACTGTTTGAGATTAATTGAGCAGTAGAACTAATCCTACTTCTACATAAAACATGGTATAGCTATTTCTACCTTTGCATAAAACACATTTTAAAGTTACATTTCACATTTTTACAATGCATACAAAATGACAACATAAAAATATAAAATTGAAGTGGATGGAGAAAATATTTACTTACCATAAGACAGCTTAAATTATTTTTGATGTCAACAATAAAGGATGTGAAAATAATGTTAATCGTTCTAAACTGCTTTCTGGGGGTTAGACGAACAATAACATCCCATTTCGTTTTCAGACATTAAATAATTGAAGGATGAGATTGAACAGCTTCTCTTAACCTTATAATAATAATAAAGGAGAGTGTATTCTACAAAATAAAGTGATACCGAATTTAGTATTGATATTTGTGAAAGGTAAGAATTTGTACCTCTTGCCGTTTTTTAAGAGTATTTTCATTAATTAAAAATTATGTGAAATTTTGTCATTTTTCCATTGTAACTTTCGAAAATACTATTGCATATTTCGAAAGTACTATTGGCCTTCGCACTATTTCAAAATTAAAAAAAAATAACTATGGCAATTTAACTGCTCTAATTTTCTGAATTTTTGTCGTTTTTAAAAAAAATGTTTTTGTATAATTTTCAATAATAAATTCTAATTGTGCAATGAAATTCAAATCGCTTTGATTGTTTCATCAAATATTAAAATCGAATGATTTTCTTCCGCTGTCGAAAACTGAAGAAGAAAGATTTTGCTTTCTACCTACGCGGTTCAAATGAGAAGTCAGAAAATGAAATTACATTACCGCAAAAGACAATCAAAGTGCAATTTGAAGCAAATTATTAAGATCTTAAGTTTTAAACGCAGATATAATATCACGAACCTGAACTTTTCATCAGGAAAGTTCATGTACACAATAAATAGAATAGGTTTATGCTTAAGGATATTCGACAGCTCTAACGCCTGATGCACCTTGATGCTTAAAAATATTTTTTCGAGAGAATCATGTGTATCAAGTTAGGCTTAACATATATAAGTGAAATGAAATCGAATTAATATTCTTGGTGAACCAGTTAGTTATATGTAAATAAAAGGTGGAAAAAAATCAGTCGGGCAATTTCATAAATGGGTTAATAAGTAGTCATTATAGGTATCATTATATTGATAGATTAATAATTTTTATCTCAAATATATGGATAGAAGATTCGAGGTATTTTAATTCTATATTAATGAATAAGATTTAATTTTGGAGTGTTCACCACACTTTAAATTGTAGTCGTAACTTTAAAGAAGTAAAACAAAGTGGAAAAGAATAGATACTGTTTCTAATTTTATGATATTTTTTGTAGGGATATTTTTTATCTGAAATTTATGGGTAAAAGATCTGTGGTATTTCAATTCTAAATATGTGAATGAGAAATTAATGTTGGAGTATTCATCATTCTTTAGTTGTGGTCATAACGATGAAAAAAAGTATTACGAAATAGAAAAAAGAAACACTGTTTGTAATTTCATGGGAATTTTTTATAGGAATAATTTTTATCCCAAATATAGAGATAGAAGATTCGAGATATTTTAATTCTATATTAATGACTAAGATTTAATTTTGGAGTGATCATCACTCTTTAAATTGTAGTCGTAACTTTAAAGAAGTAAAAAAAAAATTAGAAAAGAATAGATACTGTTTCTAATATTAGTTATGATATTTTTTGTAGGGATAATTTTTATCCCAAGTTTATCGTACTTCCTTCGGGAAGGGTTGTACCGTGGCCGGTGATAGCCCTTAGGATTCAACTACATGTTCCCGCCAGTATTGCTGTTGCGGCGGTCCTGTCATTCAGTTTCTTTATCCGTGTACCGTCGGGCTGATCGGAGAATTTATGGATAAGATTATGGATAAGATATTTCAGTTCTATTTATGGTATTTCAGTTCTATACATGTGAATGAGAAATTAATTTTATAGTATTCATCATTCTTTAGTTGTGGTCATAATGATGAAAAAAAGTATAACAAATAAGAAAAAAGAAATATTGTTTGGAATTTCATAGGAATAATTTTTATCCTAAATTCATGCGAGGAAGATTCGAGGAGGGCTTTCAATTCTATATATATATATATATATATATATATATATATATATATATATATATATATATATATATATATATATATATAAGTGTAATGCTGTTTTTTTTAAGTATTCGTCATTCTTTGATTGTGCTCGTAACAATAAAAATTATAACTGAACGGAAGGAAAAGAAATACTGTTTGTGATTTCATTAAACTCATTTATTGTAATTGCCAAACAAGTATAACAAAATGTGCTTTTAAAATACCCAAAAAGAGGTCTTATTTTTCTTACTTCCTTGTCTTGATCTATGTATGCATGCTTAAATTGACAAGAATTGCTTTTCCAGTGGGATTATTTTCTATACCCCCCCCCCCGAATAGGTACGTAAATGGCAAAGTTAGCGCCATTTTTTATTATGTTATATTCTCATTTTTTAGTTTAATAACTGCACAAAACATGAACAATTCGTTTTGGCGAACTAATATTTATTAAGCATGTACAGATAATTTTTCAGTTTTGAAAACAAACGTTAAAAAGTTACTGCAATAAAGTGCTCGTATTGATGATTTGTGCGCCACATTTAAATAAACAATGACAATTCGTTAACCAAAATGGGAACATTAGATGGCATTGTCACTTTAGTGCCGTCAGTAAAAAAAAATCCATTTTTCACGAACACAATTATATATTTACACATATCCTCTACTTCATTTTCTTCGTCCAATCTCCCCAGCGTCCCGCCAGGCAAAGGTATCCATGCCATTAAAATTCCTCCTACAACAAACAAGACCTTCTTCTTGCATCTTTAATACCATGAGCATCCAGAAAATTCCCATTTACATCTTCGAAACTAGAGAGAACGTTTTCGCCAGGGGAAGTTGCCAAAAACAAATAACCGAGACGTAACAAACTTCTACCTCCCTCTCTGTCTCAAATTTTTGCAAATCCTCTTAAACCTCTTTATGCGAAAAGTGATCGTAAAATTTACGGTTGCTGCCTTGTCATTGGCCACCCCCACTGGAGAAGAAAAGGATTCTTGGAAGCAAAGAAAAAAAATTGGTAGAGAAAAGATTCCTTGCTATTTCCCTGGTGTACCATTCGGCCACGAGTTGGGGTACACGGTTTGTTGTTAACTCCTTAGCTGCCCCCTGGGCTTGGCTTCAAGGAAACGCTACAAAGATGTTCGACCAGGGAGTGATTCTGGGTATACACCTCTAGGGGGTCTCATGCTAATTGCACGGCTGAGGACGGTAGGAGGCATTAGTTGGAGAGTATTTGACAAAACAAAGTCTAGTGTGAGCGCCTGTACCCAGAGGAATACCAAATCTTTATGACTGGACTGGATTAGGGTTGGATTTTAAAAACATCAGTCCAGTATGCATATTTTATATGATGTGAACTAGTTCTGGCGTCGAATGGTATGAAAATAGCTCATTAGTTTGGTACCTGACTCTGAACTAAGTTTCTTCTGTGTTTTTTATTTGGATGAAAGGCTTGGGGAACGGAGAATGTCAGCTGGAACGAGCTCTTACTATGATTAGTAACATTCCTTATACTGTGATTAGCAGTGTTTCGCAGTTTAAAACTTTTTGTTGGTTTTCAATTTTTCTCTTCTCTAAGGTTAAACATTTGGCGTAATGTATTTCAACATTTTCTGTCATAAATAAAATCTGAGTTCTGGGTGTTGTTATTTTCAAAGATTTGAGTGGTTATTGACAGGTTTTATTTTCTCAAGACGTTATTATAACGCGAAATTTATCATTTTTTCTCTGAGAACTTTATTCCGTAAAATTATCTTTTGCTATGCAAAATCGTATTTAGAATAAGATTTTTTAAAAACTTTTATTAGTTTTTTTTCTATAAAAATATTTTATATTATTAGTTCAGCTTTTTCAAAATGCATACATTTAATAACTCTAAAAGAAATTTTTCTATCAATCTTTGAATTTCCATTTACCACTATCATTTTATTAAGCTCATAATGACAAAATAATCAACTACTACTACTTAGTATTGTCCTAATAGAGAAAGTTAATTTGAATTTGAGCTTTTTTTAGACAGTTCTGAATTTATAATATTATTTTGAAGACAGTTTCCAAAATGCCATTTAATTATTGAAAAATAAAATATTTCTTAGCTAGTGAACAATTAACATTTTATCAATATTTTCTTGAAGACTTAACAATTGCTTTAACATGCTAATGAAAATCCATATAGTATATCCTAAATGATTTGATTTCGTTCCATTTTCATATCACATATTCCAACAACCAGATTTTTAGCTTCAGTTATAACATTTGTTTCTGTAACATCCTATTCCATCCGGAATTTCTCAAGAAAAAAATAGCATCATTACTTTTAAAAAAAATTTTAGATCCTACAATTACTCAAAAATAAAGATATCCAGATATTAAGCTGCTGCGTCTATTATACTCAACTAGAATTTCAGGACTACATTGCGACGCTGTAAGAAGTATAGATTAATAATGGTGCGATGATATGATTTTTCTTTATATAGAGAGAGATTATTTTTCTTTTTCTTTATTACAAAGTGTGAAAAGAGAAATTTTGTGTGCAAGAATTTTTTTATTTTAACATGCAGTGCGCATTTATGATATCGGAAAGTGAGCGATTTATCTTTGCTTTCTTTGAATAGGCAATTATCTTAAATTCGCAGCATGATAAATTTACTTTACACCTTAAAAGTGTAGGATAATTTTATTTTTCTTCTATACGAAATATGCAAAAGAGACTTTTTATGAAAAATTTTTGTATAAAAATCCGCATATTGTTCGCATATCGTTCATTTTTTCCCACTTTCTTTGAATAGGCAATTGTTTTAAATTCATATCATACTTTTATTTTGCATCGTAGAAGTATATACTATTATTATTCTTTGTAATGTGTTTACGCATATATGACTTCGCTAAATATTATAACTAAGATGTATATATTTTTATTCAAATTAAATAATTAAGGGCCGGAGAAAAAAATATTTTTAAATGTGAATGATTTTTGTAGAATTTCATAACACAGAGAAGAAAAGTCATTTAGGTATTTCAGAAAAATACTCTTTGCCTTTGACAAATTTCATCAAATGTTATGTATAAATCTGCAATTTTAGATTAGAAAACCACATATTAAATTTCAATCCATTAGTTATGAATCTCTTGAAATTATACATAGATGTTATTCACATAGATATTAAACATATAGATACATAGATATTCACATAGATATTAAACATATAGAGACATAGATATTCACATAGATATTAAACATATAGATACATAGATATTCACATAGATATTAAACATATAGATACATAGATATTCACATAGATATTAAACATATAGATACATAGATATTCACATAGATATTAAATATGTTCACATAGATATTCACATAGATATTAAATATGTTCACATAGTTATTCACATAGATATTAAATATGTTCACATAGTTATTCACATAGATATTAAATATGTTCACATAGATATTAAATATGTTCACATAGTTATTCACATAGATATTAAATATGTTCACATAGATATTCACATAGATATTAAATATGTTCACATAGTTATTCACATAGATATTAAATATGTTCACATAGTTATTCACATAGATATTAAATATGTTCACATAGATATTAAATATGTTCACATAGATATTAAATATGTTCACATAGATATTAAAAGAGACGCAACTTGTAAATATGTTTAATAAGTCGCCATCGGCAATCTGCTTGTTCGCTGGAATATTAGCTTTTCAAGCAGTTACTCTATTAATATGAAGTGAATTTATTTAAATTTCACCTTGGTTTTCGATAAGACTGACAATGACTGACTTGCTTACTGATACTGAATCATAAAAGAGTACTGATTTTATTCTTATTGGGAATCAGGAATTAAGGCGGTACACACTGGGATGCATTCATTCTCTGTAAAGCTTGTTTCGCTGCCAATACAACTATCTTGTAAGAAAGCTAACCTGATCAGTCGTTACTGTGAGGAATATTTCGTACCGACACTGAACCATCAACGAGTACAGATTTTATTCTTATTCGGTATCGGGAATTAAGGCAGTACAGATTGACATGCATTCATTCGCTGTAAAGCTTGTTTCTCTGAAAATAAAGGTCTCTTGTAACAAAGCAAACAAGATCAAAACAGATTCAGTTGAACATAAAACAGAATTTTACATTATTTTTACTTTCTGGTGTACATAGTATAGAGAAAGTATAGTA
This sequence comes from Argiope bruennichi, assembly GCF_947563725.1. NCBI lineage: Eukaryota > Metazoa > Arthropoda > Arachnida > Araneae > Araneidae > Argiope > Argiope bruennichi. The sequence continues at coordinate 77,250,345 of NC_079160.1, forward strand.
ATCGTCAAAAATTTCGAACTCGAGATTTCGACGAATCTCCACGCTTCAAACCTCCCTGAATTCGAAAAACGCATTTTTGGAAAATGTCCATCTGTCTGTCTGGGACAAAAGATAACTCAAAAACGCTTTGAGCTATATGTATGAAATTTTTCAATCGGTCTATATATCAAATTTCTAGACTTTTATCAAATTTTGAGCACAATCCGCTCGGGTGAAGTCTGTGTGTCCAATTATTCGAATATAAGTTAACACGATAACTATAAAATGAAGAGAGCTAGATACATGAAATTCGGTACACAGACTTAAAATCTATAGTGTAGATACCTATCAAATTTTGAGCCAAATCCAATAGCGGGTTGACTGTCTATCTGCCTGTACTTTCAGAAACATGTAAAGGCAATAGTTGAAAAACGCACAAACTTAAATGTATTAAATTTGGTATGGGATTTTATACCTACAAGTGTAGTTTTCTGTCTAATTTTTGTTTTAATCGGCTGGGAAAAACATATCTAAATCACAAATTTGGTTTTCGATGTTATTATCCGCATGTCAGGATAAATCGCTGAACATTTCGCCAAGGACGATGCGATAGATTCAGCAGAAATACTAAATTTAGACTAAAGGTTTATTTCTTAACTGTTGTACGCCAATTAAATTAAATAATTTGTAGTGATAAAAATGTATTTTATCATATTTGGTTGGCAAGATTGTATTAATACTATTAATATAGTTAGCAATAGCTGGTCTCTGAAGACATCTAGTATTTTTAAGAATTACTATTTTACAAGATTACTTATGATGGCAATATTAATTAGCAACAATTAATGGAACATAATGACAATCAAATTGTAAAGCGTTTTAATTAAAAAAACTAATTCTGTTTATGAACTTGAAAGAAATAAACTATTGAAAATTAAGCGTTGCTAAGCAATACTTAGCAATTTTTGTATTTCCTTAACATTTCTTTTATCTTCGTTCTGGATAAACAAAGCTTCCACCCGTACACTTGATGCGAAAATTGTCGCCTGCGCTGATAATACATTCACAATAATAAACACTTTCACATACTTTTTTACATTCGCGTAATCGAAGTACATGCAAAGAGTCATCTAACTCAAAATCGCTTTGAACTAGAAGAAAAGAATCTGGTTTACACCAATTTCGTAGATTTTTATCAAATTTTAAATAAAATCCATTTGGAGGAAGTCTTTCTGATTAGAAGTTAATACGATAGTTACAGCCCAATGAAAGCTAAACAAATAAAACTTGGTACACAGATTTAGCATCTAAAGTGTACTTATGCATCAAATTTGAAACCAAATCTGTCAAAGGTTTGACAGTCTGTTAGTCTGTACATTCAGAAGCATACAAACGCAAGCACGATAACTCAAATACTCAATGTATTAAATAAATGAAATTTGGTATGTGATTTTATGACTACAGCTGTAGTTATATATCAAAATTCTGTTTCAGTTGATTGGGAAAATGCCATTAAAAATGCACATTCGGTTTTCTGAAGCTTGTGTATTAACAGCATTTTAGCAATTAATCTCCGAAAGTGGGCTCTTTCGCAACTATTGTTCGCCAACAGTATGCATGCAGTTAATATTATATTTATGAGAGGCTATGAAAGAAAACTTTAGGGAGACCACTTCAGACTAGTTTTAATTTTACTAGTTAGTGAGAGTTTAGAGAATCTAAAATGGCAAAATTGCACACTAAAAGTATTAAAGGAATTACCATGAAAAGCTTGTAGGCCATTTTTTTTATATTGCATTGAAAACTATATATAGAGGGTTCTCAGTCAAGGCCGGGTGTATGTGCTGCATATAACCACTCAAGGTTACTCCGCCCCGCCTAATTAAAGACATTCGGATTAAATTTGAATGAACGGACAGCCCCGGCAGCATTGGCGGAAACTATGGTTGAATCCTAAGGGCCATCACCGGACCATGATACAACCCTTTCAGTGGGAAACACGTCCAGTCATAGATAGGAAGTAGATAGCCCCCACCATTTCTATACCCACCCGGATGGTGAGAATCAACCACCATGCCGGAACTCCCCATTGTTATCTCTGAAGTGCCCCCTGGTGGGAGATGTTCCGCGTATAAGTTAATCATGTTTATAAGACATGCATTATCAACTGAATTTTTCCATTCAATCTCTCTGATTTGTAATTGTGAATTTTCCGAGAAAAATGTTATTTTTTTTAAAATGTCAAAATTCAAAATCAGATGATCTCAGATCATTTATAAATAATAATAAAATATTAAAATCTCTTAAATCTGAACATTTATACTGAATTAGCAAACGGTATAATACTTTCTGCTTTCATAAATATCATTATCCAGCATTCAGGTTCTGTGTTTAGTTTAAGCAAATCCTGTTTAAAAATAGCTTAGGCACTTTTTTCTTAATTAAAACCTTTTGTTTCAAAAAAGTAACAAAAAGTTTAGTTTTAAAAGTCCGAAGGTAGATAAAAGCCTTACGAGGCAGTTATAAATAGGCTTGCATTTTTATCTTTTAAAAATTACAGACTGGGCCTGCCCCATACTTAAAGAGCGTGACAACGGATGCATTAACTTAGTTCACGAAGATAGATTCGAGTTTTCAAGAGCTGCGATTACCAGATCGTGATTTACAAGAATTTATCGAACCATTGATCCCTTTTTCTAAACAAACAAATACAACCCTTTTAATCATTTTCAAGATACTGGATTGAAGAAAGTGTTTTTAAAAAAGAAGTGTTAATTAAATAAACTGTAACACATTGTATTATTATTGTTGCGATAATTATCTTTAAAGAGGCCATTCTGTAGATGGTATAGCAGTGTTTCATCATTCATTCCTTTTTTTTCACCTCAACTTCTTGGCTGTTTGACACTCCTTGTTAACACTTCTGTAACGATATTATTTTAATAACATGCCTCTTGGCAAACTAATCGACATAATTTGCAATTCCTTTGAAAGGTGTTAACTAATGAATGTGTGTCGTCCATCCCCAAATTATCGAACAATAGATGGCGTGCTAGGCCGTCGCCACCCCAAACTGAAATCCGCAGTAATCCCTAGTGGACCATCCCGGATTTTCGAACGAAGAGAGAGGGAGAACTTCTTTAAAAAATTCGACTCAGCCAAGAAATGGGAAGTCGAAGCAAAATCGGTTTACGAAACAATAGACAACTCAGTTAGAGTTCTTAACTGCGACTGTGCTTCTCAGGTCAGGTACGAAAGCACGCATTGCAGCTAGTACGTGCTTCCAATGGGTGCACTAAGAGGAAGAAGAGTTCCAGAGAGCCAGGCCACCCCTGGGTATCGGCCAGGAGTTCTAATCTCGGTGGAAAGGGAGGCACTTGCTCCCTTACACCCTCTTGGGGATACGCCCACCACCCCCTTATCTGCCAGCATACACGTTGTGCTGTTCTAATTCCAAGCCTCAGTCTATTTGCCTTCCACAGCACAGTACCAAAAGGGAGACCACGTGATTAAACCGGGACCCGAGGGATCTTGTTGCTATGACAACGCTTGGGCTAAATTATGTGGGTTTCCCCATGGGACCACGACTGGAGGGTCGCTGGAGTTGGCTATTTATCTTCCGACAGTTGGCGACGACAGCAGTTATGGGGCCTTGCCTAATTAAAGTCCTAACAAGAAATAAGAAAGAAAATACACCAAAAAAATAGTCGCCAATTTTTTTTTATGCGAAAAAGTTTGAATAGGTTCAGATAGCGCATGATGCATTAAGGTTGGATCATCAATACCAGTCCGTGCCGAGACTGGCTTAAATTAGTGATTAATCACTAAAAGATTTTAATAAGAAAATATTTAAAGCGAGAATAACAAAGGGAAAAGAATAATAATGGTGTAGATATTTCTTTCTTTTCTTTTTTTATCCCTTAGGACGACTTTCTCTTGCAGGATAAAGGAGTTAATAACTTTTTCAGAAATGAGAAGCTTAGTCATAAACAATGAACTTATCCATCATATGCCACTTATTTTATTATTAAATTATGGAAATTTTGGGACTTGTTTCGGCGTACAGGATTAAGTATTTAATAATAACTGGATATTCACTTAATAGAAGAAATATAATCTTTTATTTCTGCAGACTTAATCAAAAGATTCCTGCTCGTAGGTTATATCTTATTATAATTTTTTATTGATTTTTCTTTAATTCTAGAATTTAAATTCTTTCAATCTTCTATTGTAAGCCTTATGCACAAAAAGGTATTGCAATTCGTTATAATGGATTTAACAAGGTATGAAAGTTCAAAATTTTAAAGCAAAATCCTTTATTTTTATTTATTATTATTATTTTTTACATATTTATATATGATTGGAATATCCGTTGGCTAGAAATGTTGCAATCACTTAAAGACGTTCCGATCATTTAAACGACTAGTTTATGTTCAAAGTCTCCATGTAAAGGGTGTCCCAAAATTAATGCAAGGTTTGAATTTGCCACCATTCGTGCGGTAAAATGTTGGTAACCTTATTAAAAAATCGCTTGACAGCTGATAGTTTAGGATTTGCAAAAATGGAGTGTTACACTATAGAACAACATGTTAACGCAAGATTTGAATTAAATAAAAAACGCAGATTTTTTCCTTTACGATTCAATAAAAATATGAAAATTTACTCTTCATCTCGTACTCTTTCGACGAAATTTTCCGTTACCATTTTGCATAAATGTAGCCGAATTTCGTTGATGCAGCGTTGGATTTTCTCGAGGGTGTCAAGCTCGAGACTCGATTCCACCGAAGAACCGTCTTGTAAGTGGGTCCGGTGCGCATTAAATCCGTCGGGGTCAAACGTTTTCCCACTGATGTGGTGTGGAAGTTTGGAGAGGGGTTTTTCCAGTTCTAGTGTTGCCCTCGTCATCTGACCGCGGTTTAAAATTACGAAGTCCGTCCAAAAATAAGCTTAAAGTTGCTTTAAACGGATGTTTATGTAACTAACTAACTCTTCAATGCACGCGTGCTTGTGAGCTTGTTGGCATAGACCTTTGACTTCAAATAACCCCATAAAAAGAAATCCAGTTCTGTTAAATCACATGATCTAGGGGGCTAGTTCTCAAAACTTTCTCGCATATTCTCAAATAAAGGCGTTACCCCCCCCCTGACCCCCGCATAAAATTACGGACTTGAGCAAAGTCGAGGATGGTAAGAATGCTCAAATTCTATTTTTCAGCCCTCCCCCCTTGGGAGTAATTTGCTTCGTAATATAATAAAAAAAGAAATCGTCACTTGTGTATTAGTTGCAATCGGCAAACAACATTTACGAAATATAGATTTTTGATATTATTCAACATGCGGTGTTTGGTGATTTATTGTTGGCATGCGGTTAATACACAAATACTAGAAAATCCAATACTTAGTTTGAGCGTCTTTTTTCCGATCGATTGAAATGAAAATTTAACACTGAACTACAAATGTGTCACAAAATTGCATATAAGATTTGGTTTATTTATTTTACAATTTTGAGTTATTGCATTTATATGCATGTTGAACTGCAAACCGACAAATTGTCAGGGCCTTGACAGATTTTCTTTTAAATTTCTCGAGGATCTACATTTTGGATGCTAAGCCTATTTAACAAATTTTACATACATAACTTTTCACATTTTTGAGTTATCAATTCACTTATCATCGAATGGCCAGACAAACAGACCTCATCTGAGGAGATTTCGTTAAAAATTTGGCGTGAAATCATTGTACCGAATTCCATCTATCTAGATCTAAGCATATTTAAATTATTCTTTTCACAGACTATAGACGGACAAAAGGAAAAGTGACAAACAGATATAGTTCCAAAAATATATTTTTTTGATTCAGGGAGATATGAAATGCAAATTCTTCAAAATCTTAAGTTTGTATTTTTTTTTTTTTTTTTTCGCGATTACAATATTTTTTCTTTGTACACGAGAAAGTAAGAATTTTGATCAGAGATAAGAAAGTGGTATTTTAAGAAAACCAAAAATAGCAAAACAAATTATTAATTTTTTATAAGAAATAAAGAAGCACAGAAGTTGTAAGCACTAATATCAATTGTGCATTAAGTTATAGTTGATTGTTTCAGAAATAAAGAAGCACACAAGTTGTGAGCATTAATATCAATTGTGCATTAAGTTATAATTGATTGTTTCAGAAATAAAGAAGCACAGAAGTTGTAAGCACTAATATCAATTGTGCATTAAGTTATAGTTGATTGTTTCAGAAATAAAGAAGCACACAAGTTGTGAGCATTAATATCAATTGTGCATTAAGTTATAATTGATTGTTTCAGAAATAAAGAAGCACAGAAGTTGTAAGCACTAATATCAATTGTGCATTAAGTTATAGTTGATTGTTTCAGAAATAAAGAAGCACACAAGTTGTGAGCATTAATATCAATTGTGCATTAAGTTATAATTGATTGTTTCAGAAATAAAGAAGCACAGAAGTTGTAAGCACTAATATCAATTGTGCATTAAGTTATAGTTGATTGTTTCAGAAATAAAGAAGCACACAAGTTGTGAGCATTAATATCAATTGTGCATTAAGTTATAATTGATTGTTTCAGAAATAAAGAAGCACAGAAGTTGTAAGCACTAATATCAATTGTGCATTAAGTTATAGTTGATTGTTTCAGAAATAAAGAAGCACACAAGTTGTGAGCATTAATATCAATTGTGCATTAAGTTATAATTGATTGTTTCAGAAATAAAGAAGCACAGAAGTTGTAAGCACTAATATCAATTGTGCATTAAGTTATAGTTGATTGTTTCAGAAATAAAGAAGCACACAAGTTGTGAGCATTAATATCAATTGTGCATTAAGTTATAATTGATTGTTTCAGAAATAAAGAAGCACAGAAGTTGTAAGCACTAATATCAATTGTGCATTAAGTTATAGTTGATTGTTTCAGAAATAAAGAAGCACACAAGTTGTGAGCATTAATATCAATTGTGCATTAAGTTATAATTGATTGTTTCAGAAATAAAGAAGCACAGAAGTTGTAAGCACTAATATCAATTGTGCATTAAGTTATAGTTGATTGTTTCAGAAATAAAGAAGCACACAAGTTGTGAGCATTAATATCAATTGTGCATTAAGTTATAATTGATTGTTTCAGAAATAAAGAAGCACAGAAGTTGTAAGCACTAATATCAATTGTGCATTAAGTTATAGTTGATTGTTTCAGAAATAAAGAAGCACACAAGTTGTGAGCATTAATATCAATTGTGCATTAAGTTATAATTGATTGTTTCAGAAATAAAGAAGCACAGAAGTTGTAAGCACTAATATCAATTGTGCATTAAGTTATAGTTGATTGTTTCAGAAATAAAGAAGCACACAAGTTGTGAGCATTAATATCAATTGTGCATTAAGTTATAATTGATTGTTTCAGAAATAAAGAAGCACAGAAGTTGTAAGCACTAATATCAATTGTGCATTAAGTTATAGTTGATTGTTTCAGAAATAAAGAAGCACACAAGTTGTGAGCATTAATATCAATTGTGCATTAAGTTATAATTGATTGTTTCAGAAATAAAGAAGCACAGAAGTTGTAAGCACTAATATCAATTGTGCATTAAGTTATAGTTGATTGTTTCAGAAATAAAGAAGCACACAAGTTGTGAGCATTAATATCAATTGTGCATTAAGTTATAATTGATTGTTTCAGAAATAAAGAAGCACAGAAGTTGTAAGCACTAATATCAATTGTGCATTAAGTTATAGTTGATTGTTTCAGAAATAAAGAAGCACACAAGTTGTGAGCATTAATATCAATTGTGCATTAAGTTATAATTGATTGTTTCAGAAATAAAGAAGCACAGAAGTTGTAAGCACTAATATCAATTGTGCATTAAGTTATAGTTGATTGTTTCAGAAATAAAGAAGCACACAAGTTGTGAGCATTAATATCAATTGTGCATTAAGTTATAATTGATTGTTTCAGAAATAAAGAAGCACAGAAGTTGTAAGCACTAATATCAATTGTGCATTAAGTTATAGTTGATTGTTTCAGAAATAAAGAAGCACACAAGTTGTGAGCATTAATATCAATTGTGCATTAAGTTATAATTGATTGTTTCAGAAATAAAGAAGCACAGAAGTTGTAAGCACTAATATCAATTGTGCATTAAGTTATAGTTGATTGTTTCAGAAATAAAGAAGCACACAAGTTGTGAGCATTAATATCAATTGTGCATTAAGTTATAATTGATTGTTTCAGAAATAAAGAAGCACAGAAGTTGTAAGCACTAATATCAATTGTGCATTAAGTTATAGTTGATTGTTTCAGAAATAAAGAAGCACACAAGTTGTGAGCATTAATATCAATTGTGCATTAAGTTATAATTGATTGTTTCAGAAATAAAGAAGCACAGAAGTTGTAAGCACTAATATCAATTGTGCATTAAGTTATAGTTGATTGTTTCAGAAATAAAGAAGCACACAAGTTGTGAGCATTAATATCAATTGTGCATTAAGTTATAATTGATTGTTTCAGAAATAAAGAAGCACAGAAGTTGTAAGCACTAATATCAATTGTGCATTAAGTTATAGTTGATTGTTTCAGAAATAAAGAAGCACACAAGTTGTGAGCATTAATATCAATTGTGCATTAAGTTATAATTGATTGTTTCAGAAATAAAGAAGCACAGAAGTTGTAAGCACTAATATCAATTGTGCATTAAGTTATAGTTGATTGTTTCAGAAATAAAGAAGCACACAAGTTGTGAGCATTAATATCAATTGTGCATTAAGTTATAATTGATTGTTTCAGAAATAAAGAAGCACAGAAGTTGTAAGCACTAATATCAATTGTGCATTAAGTTATAGTTGATTGTTTCAGAAATAAAGAAGCACACAAGTTGTGAGCATTAATATCAATTGTGCATTAAGTTATAATTGATTGTTTCAGAAATAAAGAAGCACAGAAGTTGTAAGCACTAATATCAATTGTGCATTAAGTTATAGTTGATTGTTTCAGAAATAAAGAAGCACACAAGTTGTGAGCATTAATATCAATTGTGCATTAAGTTATAATTGATTGTTTCAGAAATAAAGAAGCACAGAAGTTGTAAGCACTAATATCAATTGTGCATTAAGTTATAGTTGATTGTTTCAGAAATAAAGAAGCACACAAGTTGTGAGCATTAATATCAATTGTGCATTAAGTTATAATTGATTGTTTCAGAAATAAAGAAGCACAGAAGTTGTAAGCACTAATATCAATTGTGCATTAAGTTATAGTTGATTGTTTCAGAAATAAAGAAGCACACAAGTTGTGAGCATTAATATCAATTGTGCATTAAGTTATAATTGATTGTTTCAGAAATAAAGAAGCACAGAAGTTGTAAGCACTAATATCAATTGTGCATTAAGTTATAGTTGATTGTTTCAGAAATAAAGAAGCACACAAGTTGTGAGCATTAATATCAATTGTGCATTAAGTTATAATTGATTGTTTCAGAAATAAAGAAGCACAGAAGTTGTAAGCCCTAATATCAATTGTGCATTAAGTTATAGTTGATTGTTTCAGAAATAAAGAAGCACAGCAGTTGTAAGCGCTAATATCAATTGTACATTAAGTTATAGTTGATTGTTTCAGAAATAAAGAAGCACACATGTTGTAAGCAATAATATCAATTCTGTATTAAGTTCTAGTTAATTGTTTCAGAAATAAAGAAGCACACAAATTGTAAGCACTAATATCAATTGTGCATTAAGTTCTAGTTGATTGTTTAACACCTACAATAAATAAAAATTGCTTGAAAATATTTTTTGGTGATCTTGTGGACTACCAGTTTATTAATTTGTAAAGAAAAAAACATTATCTCCTCCATGCAATAAACAATTTAACATCTTCTTATGTATATATAATTTGGGAAGTAAATATACGAAAGGATCTATTAATTAATTACAAATGAAACGAAATTTAATTGAATATATTTTAGTGAAAAATTTTAACCGATAGTGACGACTCGGGGAATTTCGGATTAAACTAATATAAATAAATTATTTTTATTTTTTAATCAAAGAAAATAATTTTTTTTCTTGGTTTTAACTCTAGAAATCTACGACTGTTTAATCATTTTTTAAAGTCTTTATTAAAAATTTTAAATCCCGCCTTCATTTTTCTATAAACCAACATTTTTCCTTTTTCCATAACATGATAATAATCATTTAATAAGCTATAAGATAACAAAACATTTTCAACTTTATACACAATAAACAACTGATAGAATATTTCTAAAACCGAAAAAATCTTTTTAAAATTTATTATTATTATTATTTTGCATTTCAATTTTAATTCATCGTGCTTAAAAAGTCTGACAGCATTTATTATTCTCTAAGAAGTATAAAATATCCTGATGATTGATGTGTAATATACTGTCACGAATTTTTAACTCTATTAAAAATAGACTAAATTCGGTAACATAACATATTGTTTATTTATAAGAGGTGCATATTAAACATAATCGATCAATCATACACCTACTCAGTAAAAAGTAAATACTATCAGTATTTCAGTTTGCATTATCAGCTTTCAGAATCATGCAGATTTAATCTTCAGATTACATTGAACAAGCCATCTGGTAGAAAACTTTATTTATTTAGAATTAACCCACAGAGGCAGTTCTAAAATACTGTAGGTAACAGTTGGTTACTGTCTTTTGATTTATTTTAATCATTTAATTTCGATACTATATAAGGACTAATTTGAGATGAATTTTGCAATTTTTTTATAGTTTTTGATCACTTTTATAAGGGTTGGTGCAACCTGTTGCATTTATGAGCCAAGGGCTGTTTGGTACACTTTATTGTTCAAAGCACACAGAAAACCGACTTTGTACTATTCTACATTTGTTCTAAAATTCGCAAGATGCTGGATTTTTCATAGACTGCAGATGTCAGGAGGGATTGACCGACTTATTAAAAAATGTGCATTTTTAGTTAAACCGCTGAGACAAATCTTTCATTCTTTCAAATTATCAAACATTAAAGCCACGTTATTTTTATATTCTTACAAACACGCTCTGTTTCTGTTTGTTATGTATATAAAATTTCTAATGGACACCAGTTCCATGATATCATAGCGCTATTATGATCTATTTTCTAAATAAATTTAGCGGTATTGTAACTTAACTTTTTTTATAGCTTTGTCATATACGTAATACAAAGAAAGAATAGTAACCATCGAAAAATTGGAACTCGAGATTTTGACGAATCTACATTTTATACCTCCCAGAGTCCGAAACACACATTTTTGGAAAATGTCCGTCTGTCTGTCTATGACAAAGATAACTCAAAAACGCTTTGAGCTAGACGGTTGAAATTTGGTATACGGTTTTTTACACCAAATGTGCTGCTTTCTATCAAATGTTGAGTAAAATTTGTTCTGAGGAAGTCCATTTGTCTGGCTGTTTGAATATAAGTTAAAAAATAATTATAAAAAGAAGAGAGCTAGATAGATAAAATTTTGTACACAAATTCAACATCTATAATGTAGACTCCTGTCGGATTTTGAGCCAGTCCAACAGCGATTTGACTATTTGTCGATCTGTACTTTCAAAGTCATGTAAACGCGATACTTCAAAAGTGCAGACACATAAATATATCAAATTTGGTATACGATTTTGTGACTACAAGCGAAGTTTTGTGTCAAATTTTGGGTTCAGTCGTTTGAGAAAACCATATCTAAAACACAAATGCTATTCTCGGACACTTTTAACTACATGGCAGGGATTAATTGGCGAAAAACGCACTATGGAGGGCGCGACATATTCAGGAAAAAAGCTAAATCGTCGCCAAAAGTTAATATTTCGTAACTATTTTACGCCAATGCCCTGTAAGGCGTTCTCAGGCAGGATAAGTTTATTAGAGTATGCGAGAAAGTTTTTAGGAGACCACTTCTCCTGGTTGTTTTTTTCTGTAAACCTCGTAAATATTAAGCATGATCCTTCTTTAGCTTTCAACAATAGACGAAAACCCCGTGATCAAACATTTGATGAAACGATGGTGATGATTTCGGCTTCATTAACAAACATAAAAATACTTTTCCAAAATATACATAAAAATATATATTAAAAGTCAAATAAATTTAGGTTAAAGGATTTTGTATCAATTAAAATTGGACTTAAAATTTTTAGACTATAAATTAAAGTAGAAATCATTTTTCAGTGGGAATATTTTCGGAAGTTATCACAAAATAACATCAAAATCTAACTTATTTTTTAACTTTCAAAAAATTCGCATAGAGACGTGCATTCTCAAAGTATAAAAATAAAAGTATATGGTCGGCCAAATTAGGTCATTCTAAGACATTTGGTCTAGTTTTTAGACCACCAATGCACACACAAGCGCTCGTGCGCGTTTTTATTATTATGTTGTTTTATTTTAAATAATTTTAAATAAAAAAGCAATACAGAATAGCAGTTATCATAAAATACTAAATGCGTGCAAATAATGTTTTCGCACATCACAAATAACGTTGAATAAATATCATTTAAAATATTTATTTAATCCTGGATAAATTTAACTTTATTCTCAGTTAAATCATAACTACACATCTGCCGAGCGGACTACGCGTTAAAATACTTTAATTTGCAAATAATAATAATAAAAATTGGAACTTTTCGCAAGGCACGATAATATTGGTAAATAAGAACAAAGAAAGATAAAATAAGAAAAAAGAATGACGGACTTGGAGCTCGGAAAGTTTGTGAAAGCGCGGGGAAAAGCGAACTTCACATTCGAGAGGAAATACGTCATCGCGCAGATGAATGATTAGTTAACGAGGGATAACTTTAATTTTTGTAAACTTTAATTTTTCTGAAAACACACACACACACACACACACACACACACACACAAATGGTAAGTTTTGAAATCATGTCTTTCGTTTACCATGCGCTTAGATAGGTCTTCTTAATAAGTGATATTTCATGATTTCCATGATTTGGTCATAAAAGATATTTTGAATAACGTTAATTAAAATATATTAATGAAAAATTTATGTGGTAAATATTAATATTTTAATGACTTGCGATATTCATTTCAATTTTTTTAATAAAAGAATCTAGTCTCCAAATAACATTATGAGTTCCCGTTTTCAGGCGCATAACTGAAATCTATAGGTGAATGGTAATTGGAGATCAGCTGCTCTTATTACATTTTGCTATAAGGGCTATCCCGTTTTGTTTTCGTACACTATAGATTATTCCAGATTCTCGCTGATTATAATATGTGATTAACAATAGTTAATAAACGTCATGAAATAGCGATAGTTACTAAATTGTAAATGTAAGAAGATTTTGTTATTATTTTCTTTTTCTTTAGACAGACCAAAATAAAAAAATTATGTATTTTTTAAGTCATTATTTCGTACGTTGCCTTAAGCAATTTCACTGGAAGGTTAGAAATTTGGAATAAACCTATTTCATGATAACACATAATGACTCTATCGAAACACGGTAAAAAAATAATAATAATATTTTTATTTTCTCCAAATGTCAAACCAATCAGCAGTTTTTTCCCTACCTTTTCTTTTTCTGTGTCGTACCGAAATCACCTAAGACAGCCATTACGAAACTTTTCTTATGTTTGTCACCCACTCTATTATTAGGCGAAAAAAATTGCTACCAGAAAGATTTTAGCCATCAGTACTAATTAAAACTTCATTGTTACATACCGAAAAGTATCTATTAAAGGAAAAAGTGTGAGGAGAAACACAAGTCAATATAGACATTCGACAAAATGGAATTTTCCTTAACATCCGGTGCACTTTGATGTGACATTTTGTCAGGCAACCCTTGAGCTAAATTGAGAGAGAGAGACTCTTGAAACCCAAGTAATTTCATTAGTAAAAAAAATAACTATAAAAATAACGATGAGCAAAAGATTTTATTTTCTGATTTTTATCTCATACTTGAGTCGTTGTAGTATTTCGTACCTGAGTTCGAGAGACAAAAGATAGAGAAAAAAATGTAATTAGCTTTAATTTTCTGTTTTTATTTTATTATCTTTTTATTATTTTATTTCTCTTTTTTTTTTTCTACTTCCCGATAATTGCCGCTATTGAACTGAAAGGTGATTGGTTTTGCCTGGTATTGTTAAAGTTCTTCGACCGAAATAAATTGCTTCATTTCTATTAAGGAAGTTATGTAGTTTTATGTTGTAAATTGCATTTTCTCTGAATGGATCAATTAGAGAGTTGTTTTAGTTTGTCTGAATGGATCATATTACTTTGTAATAATTTTATGTTCAGGCACAATTTAGGGAAGTATATCTGATATTTTATTCATGCTTTTCAATGAATAAGATTCTTTAAAAAGTTAGTTTGCAACTAAAAAATGTTATGATTTTATTTATTTTAATAGCTAAATTAAACCCACCTTTTTTCATTTTCTCTTATACATAGTATAGAGAAAATATAGTAATTGTCAAAAAATTTGAGCTAGAGATTTTGACGTATCCCCACGTTTTAGACCTCCTTCAGTTCGAAAAGACATTGGAAAATGTCCGCCTGTCTATGACAAAAATAACTTGATATGTTTGAAAAAAAGTTTGACATGATGAAATTTGGTTAATGGTAACCACCAATTTTGAAGATTTCTATAAAATTTTTATCGACTCCGTTCCGAGGAGATCTGTCTGTACAACTATTTGAATATTAGTTAACCCTTTAAAGGGCCATTTTTTTCTAGTCATATTATGTTAAAATATTTTTAGGCTTGAAATTAGAATAAGAAAAGGAATTCATTTAGCTTATTAGATAAATTTAATTTGATTCATTAATTAATTTGGTTAATTAATAATTAAGTAACAAATCAAGACACATCATTTTGTCTGAGATAAAGAAATGAAGCATCTAAGTTTCTGACTTACTAAAAAAATTTGTCAGAACTTATGCCAACCTACATAATTTCATACAAAGATTGATAAATTTGGTGGGAAGCATACTTCCCACGGCCCTAGAAAGGGTTAATATGATAACTAAACAACAAAGAGAGTTAGATGGATAAGATTTGGTACTTGTATTTAACATCTATAATGTAGACATCTGTGAAATTTTATGCTATATATAATGAGGGGTTGACCGCCTGTTGGTCTGTTTTTTTAGAAACATATAAACGTAATAAAAACGTTATGAGTTAAATATATTAAATTTGGTGTGGGATTTTGCGATTATAAATGTCAATTTATGTCAAATTTTTATTTCAATGGTTTTGGAACGATCGAAAACACATATTCATTTTTCGGATACTATTAACAACCTGCCAGAGATTAATTTCCAAATAACTCGCCAAAGATGACACGATAGATAGAGTAAAAATTAAATTCATGCCAAAAATATTTCGTAACTATTGTACGCCAAGGTGTTCTCTAGCATGACACCATTATTAGAGACTTTGCAAGAAAATTATGAGGAGACCATTCTAGTTTTAATAAGAAACTATCGACGAAATAGATTTCGAAAGTTTTATACCACAGCTAGTTGAAGATAACGTTTTAGACAAACTTTCAAAACACATCAACACGGGGAAACGTTTTCGCAGGATTTAATATGCACATCTGCAGATGTTTTATAGATTCGTTGTCGAATGCGTGAATGGAATGACAACATTATCCTTTTGAAGCATGTCCTTAGATGTATTTAGTCATATTCTGGTACCCTTTAATTATTATTTTTTATTTATTTACTTTTCTTGGCTATTTTTCTTCTGAGTAATTTTCATAGACGAAAAATATACGTTACGGTAAATATGATTAATCCGACGATTATCCGTGATCATCAATAAACTTATAAGTGATTACAAATAATCACTGGTAATTATGCATAATTACCAATTTATTATATTTACCGTAACATTTACTGTGTTTCCAATAGGTAATCTAACTACTATTTATTAATTCCCATTTAAATTGAATATATTTAATTGTAGCATAATTCTACATCACGTGAATAATGCCATCTTTGCACTATTTGTCTTATAGATGGATGATCTCGAAATCGAAAGGGAAAAAAAGACAAGAATATGTCTGCTAAAACATATTCTTGACTTATTTAAAAACTAGCTTCTTTCTGGCTTATTTTATACACTAGAAATATATATCCAACAAGTATTTTAAATATTTTACATTTAAATTAACATCTTCTTACATTACCTCTGTGACGATTCTAGGAAATAAAGTCAAGAATGTCTCTCTCTAAATAAGCCAAGAATATGTCTGTTGAAGCATATTCTTGATTTATTATAACTTCTCTCTGTCCTATTTTATGTAATAGAGATATCCAACAAGTATTTTAAGTATTGTTTCTTATTTTACTTTTAAATTCGAATGTCTTTGCACTTAACACAATTTTTCATTAATGAATAACATCATTTTGCATTATCACGTGACGATTCTAGATCTTGAAATCGACACTTGATACCAAAAGCCTTTTCTGAAATATATTCTTGGTTTATTTAAAAACTTACATTGTATCAGGTAATTTTATAGGCTAGAAATATAAGATGCACAGTAATCTTTTATAAATGCTATTTATTATTTCACACTTAAATTCTAATATAATTATATATAAAATAATTCTTTACCATGTGAATAATATCATCCTGCAATCTTATATATTGTTCTAAAATACTATTCATTTAAACTACTCTTTAATGGATATCGCAAAATTGCAACATTCTAGGCATTCATTTCACACATCTAATAGTATAGTAGTTTCATTTGTTCCGTTTTCAAGAATTATGAGGACTGTTTTTAGATGGAACTTTTAAGTTCGAATCGTAGTCAGCATTTTCTCCCAACATGAATTCAGCAACAGAATGTATAATAGTTGAAGTTCGGCAATGTTTGCTCTGATTAGTATCATATTTAATGAAATTAGGGAGGGTAGTCTCCCTAAAACATTCTTGTATACATAATAATAAATGGGTATTATTAACCTCTTGCCATTAAAGAATAATAGTTAGGAAATTGGCTATTAGAGTGCGCTCTTTAGAGTTTAATCACAGAGATATGGTTACTATACAAATATCGAATGTGCTTTTCTGACATCTTTTGTCGGACCGATTGAAACTTAAATTTAACACAAACCTACAATTATAGTATATATATATATATATATATATATATATATATATATATATATATATATATATATATATATATATATATATATATATAAATATAATATTATTTGTTGTGAAGCATGATGCAGTTTGAAGACAATGAAGATACTTTTCATTTCGTGACGTCGTTTTATTTCATTTTGAAGAAGCAAGCATATGTACAAGCGATGAGCACACAGAACGACACAGAAAGGAATGAGGGAAGAGCTCTTGGACATTTTATCCCTGGTCTTATATAACCTATGATTTTGATAGGAAAAATACTTCTTTACAGTGCTAATGTATTATGAGATTTCAATAGGGATTTTCGTTATACGGGTGGACAAGGTAGGGGAAATTTAAAAAAGAATTTGCTTGATCAGCGGTATGTTATCTCTTCACGCGTAGTGTGGGAAAGTTAGATTTTAGCTGATTCAACAATTTAACAAAGCTTCTCTTGAATTAATTAAGTAGAGACAGTGGAATTGGATCACGAAATAAGAGAATATATTAGAATGAAGTTACTATGGGCTAAATTAAGATGAAGTTACTATGAAAATTAATTAAATTGAAATTAGTTAAAAGAGTGTGAGTTAGTGAGAGTTAATTATCAGAGTGAGAGTTAATTAGTGAGAGTTAAAATATCATTACATATATATATATATATATATATATATATATATATATATATATATATATATATATATATATATATATAATATAATATAATATAATATAATATGTAAGTTATTTTGGTTGAAACAGAATGCAGGTTCGATGACATTGAAGGGACATTTTACATTTTAAAATTAATTTTAATATCCTTTCCCGGAAAGCATAATTATTTACAAGCAGAGACGCGTACAAGGCACGGCAGCCACAGCACGTCACAAAAGCAGAAGTAAGGAAAGGAAGAGCGAGAAATAAATTATCCCTCGTCTTATAAAACCTGAGACACTGATAGGGAAAATATTTTTTTTACAGTGCTAATATATTATTAAGATTCTGATAAGGATTTTTGACGCATGTCTATCATAAGTAAGGGAAACACAGGGATCTTTTAAAAAGAATGTGCTTACTGGACATTTTTCTATCCCTTCATGCGGAGCGTGTGAATGTGTCGGCGTTTAGCCGATTCAGCAATTTTATAAAGCTTCTCTTAAATTAATGAAGTAGAGAAAGTGGAATTGAATCAAGAAATAAGACAATGAACTTACTATGGGCTAAATTAAGATAAAACTTTGTAAATTAATTAGAATTGAAATCAGAGTTTAAAATATCGTTACACACACACACACACACACACACACACACACACACACACACACACACACACACACACACACACACACACACACACATATATATATATATATATATATATATATTAGTTATTGTGTTTTTGAAATATTACGTTGTCATGTTTGTGAAAATATACACCGACTAACAGTCAATGAATTGAGTGAAGCGACTCCAAATTTGATATCTATCTACATTTTTGAAGCTGAATTGCTGAATTGTGTATGAAATTTTTTTCATCTAGCTCCCTTCGTTTTGCAATTATAGTGTTCACTTATATTTGAATAAGTGAAATAGAATTCGTCCTATTCCTTCGAATAGATTTCGTAGAAAATTTGATAAAAATCTAAAATTTGATCCAAAATCTCCATACTAAATGTCATCCATCTAGCTGAAATTGTTTCTTAATCATCGAGATTTCAGATGAAAAGAAAGGTATAATTTTAAAAAAAATGTGTATTTTGGACACGAGGAGGTTTGAAACGTGTATATTTGTCAAAACCTCGAGTTCTAATTTTTGACGATTGCAATATTTTCTTTTTATATACTTCGTATCCAAGAAAATAAAGAAATACGCTTTCATAAATGAATGAAATTTGAAATTTGTTTGTAGAATTGCTACTGTGTGGCTGAAAATCTTTCCAAAATCACGCTTTGTTTCTATTTGCCTTACCTTCATTTATAATTATTGAAAAGTTCGAGAAAAAAAAAAGTAGAAAAGAAACTAAAATTCGGAAAATGTTTTTTTTTTAATTGTTACTTTTTCGTATATGTAATGTAGACAAAGTATAGTAATCATTCAAAAAATTCAATCGAATCTCCACGTTTTAGACTTCCTCAATTCGACATTTTTGGAAAATGCCAGCCAGTCTGTGACAAAAATAACTCAAAAGTGGGTTGAGCTAGACGGTTAAAATTTGGTATATGATCTTTACACCAAATTTGCAGATTTCTATCAAATTTTGAGCAAAATCCGCTCAGAGGAAGTCTGTCTAATAATATAAGTTAACACGATAACTACAAAACGAAGAGAGCTAGATACATGAAATTCAACAAGCACATTTAACATTTATAGTGTAGACATCTAACAGATTTTTTGACAAATCCAACGAAGGGCTGACCGTCTGTCGGTTTGTACTTTCAGAAACATATAAATGCGATAGCTCAAAAATGTTCATGATTTAAATATATCAAAATTAGAATGGGGTTTTGTGACTACAAGTGTAGCTTTTGAACAAATCTTTGTTTAAATCGATAGGAAAAACGTATCTAAAATATTGATTCAATTTTCGGATGTTAGTAACCGAATGCTAGAGCTTAATCACCAAAACATTCCCCAAGTATAACACGATAGATTCCTTAAAAATGTTAAATTCGCGCCAAAGGTTAATTTTTTATAAAAGCCAATTCCATACATGATGTAGTAACCGACTGCCAGAGCTTAGTCACCAAAACATAAGTAAAAGTAACCGAATGCCAAAACATTCCCCAAATATAACACGATAGAATCCTTAAAAATTTTAAATTCGCGCCGAAGGTTTAATTTTTCATAAACGCCAATTCCATGTTTGGCATTCTCTGAAATAACACCTTTATTAGAGATTATGCGAGAAAATTTTGAGGAGACCACTTCAGCTGCTTATATTATTGTATCATGTTAGTTTGAATATATCGCCGTTTTTCAAATACTCGAAGTCTATTTAGGGACTTTAGTTGCAATCAGATAACGAGAGCATGCCTGAGTAGTCACCTTTTGATCTGCATGCCACACATCCATGGAGGAAGCGGGAACAAAAGATTCCTAACATCAAATTTAAGGTGCACCAGACCAGTATTCAAGGCAGGTCTTTATGGAATTAGGTTTCGAACTTGAAACACTACCTTCTGAATTTACCATTAAATCACATGCATTAGAGAACAGCTAATTTAATATATTTTTGAAACACCAGGACCAATTTCTCAAATTTAAACTATCTTAAATGTTTTTACTTTCTTAGACTTTTAGACTATTTTGTAATAAGTTTCGCCGCAGTCAAATAAAATCTCTAATTTTTAAAATATATATATATATTCTTGATAAGTTAGGGCCAATTTGTCAAATATAAACTAAACCCAAACGTTTTATTCTGCTAAAACTTATAAACATTCTGTTCGCCGTCAAACGTTTGCAGCATAAAATAAACTTTGAATACCATTGAATTAATGGGACATGGATGGAGGTTTCTTATCGATCATTATATAAGTGAAATCGCCGTATAAAAAGTCATAATTAGGGCGGTTCCACTTCATTTACAGCAGAACATATTAATTTATAAATAGAACAGAAAGAGTAGTTAAATGAGTAGTAAAACTGGTAGAAATTATAATTTCTCTATTGGAAACCCACGTGTTTTTATCCGTTGTGAAAGTATCCCGATAAGAGATTGATCAATTATTGACTTGACTCGTTTCTGTGTAAGATGAATGAAACGTATTGCCTGTAGTGAAAAACCGATTTGTATTTCTTTGACGATATACGTTATGTAAGAGCTTATCTATGTCACCTGCTGCATTCCTCAGTTAAAAGGTTAATTGGTTTGGACCATCATTAGAAACATCTTAATACGGTGACAAAATCAAAAGTAGCAGTCTGAACTAGTGGATATTCGACATTCAGTTAAGTATAATGGGAACTCAGATGTTAAATAAAAAGTGACACATATTTTTATATTTTTATATTCGAGTGCCGTGATAGAATCGCGTTCTTGCTTATTTGGCTTTGAGTTTAATTTGAGAAAAATGTAGGCTTGGTTATTTTTTCCTTGAGTGCTATTAATTTTTGATATCTTCTTATATAACAGCAAACCGATGATATGGATTTATTTCAGCTAGATGTCAGGTGACATACATAAATACATTCATCACGCGCTTGTGACGTCACGTGAAATGGTTTCTATCTCGTTAGTTCCAGTTTTCCAGTAACTGATAGAGGAAAAAAATCGGTTTCCTAAATTCCAATTTTCCAATAACTGATAGAAAAGAAAACCATTTTCTTAGTTTCCAGTTTTCCAGTAACTGATAGAGAAAAAAAAAATTCACTTACTTAATTTCCAGTTTTCTAGTAACTGAAAGAGAAAAAATATCGTTTTCTTAATTTCCAGTTTTCTGGTAACTGATAGAGAAAATAAATCGTTTTTTTAATTTCCCGTTTTCTAGTAACTGAAAGAGAAAAAATATCGTTTTCTTAATTTCCCGTTTTCTAGTAACTGAAAGAGAAAAAATAACGTTTTCTTAATTTCCCGTTTTCTAGTAACTGAAAGAGAAAAAATATCGTTTTCTTAATTTCCAGTTTTCTGGTAACTCATAGAGAAAATAAATATTTTTTTTAATTTCCCGTTTTCTAGAAACTGAAAGAGAAAAAATATCGTTTTCTTAATTTCCCGTTTTCTAGCAACTGAAAGAGAAAAAATATCGTTTTCTTAATTTCCCGTTTTCTAGCAACTGAAAGAGAAAAAATATCGTTTTTTTAATTTCCCGTTTTCTAGTAACTGAAAGAGAAAAAATAACGTTTTCTTAATTTTAGTTTTCTGGTAACTAAAAAAAGAAAAAAAATCGTTTCTCTTCTTAGTAATTTAAAAAAAGGCCTGGAATAACGGGCAAATACATAACGGGCCAATATTATTCGGATATATTCAGATATTCGGATATACTCAGATATTCGGATATACTCAGATATTCGGATATACTCAGAGAATATTACTCAGATATTATTACATAAATCAATAAAATATGATCTCTTGAAATATTTTTAAGTAAATAGGAGTATATACATTTAAAAGCAAAATCCATTAAAAAAATCCTTTTTTTGACTTCAAGTTTTGCTAGGAGTTTCCAACTGTCAGGATTTCTATTTAGCTTATAAATGTGTCTGGCATTATTCCATTTTCTTAGAATATTAGCCTGATTTTTCATTCGATTAAAGCATCAAAAGTATGATTTTATTCAATTTATTTTATTTTACTTAATTTTAATTTGTTAAGCAGTAACAATTTCTGAAATTACATAATAACTTAACCCTGAACAAGTTAGTTAGTATTCGAATATAATAAGAATATCCGATATTTTATTTTTGTTCAAATTATAACTTCATCGTAAGTAGGAAAAATATGATTTCATATGTTTGTTTGCCAAAATTAAACTAGAGCAGAGCTATCAAAAATTTTAATATATGTTGAGACATATCAGAAGGCATTATTTTTCCTTAATGACTTTTAAATGGTTAAATAAAGAAAACTGTTGGATTTACGCTAAAACACTTTAAAATATTTTATTATGAATCGTAATTTATTATTTAACTGTTTATTTACCGACAGTTCTTTAAAGTACCATTTAAATCCTGTTGGTATCTTCACAATATGACTATCTTTTCTAACAGTATTTGAAAGAGCACAAAAAAAGTATTTCCAAACCCAGGATAGTAGTTCCAAGCAGTAGATATCAACTAAACTTAACATTTAAAATATTTTATTATTAATTTAATTAATTGAATTATTTTAATCATTCAAAAAATGTTCTTTTTCCTGGGTTTATTTTGTACCAAAACTTAACTAATGGTTCAAAAATAAATTTGAAAATTTAATAATAAAATAATTCGATAAATAGAGGTGTGTTAACCTGCTAGCAAATATCTGTTCATCTTCTTTAACCGAAATAACAATTTTATCATATTCGTACAGTTTAATCCAAGGTCATCCAAGAACACGGCTCCTCTCATCCCTACAACAAACACAGATCCACTCAATAAAACTCCACCCCGGAAACCGAAACGCAAACCTATCTCGCAAAATTCCCGACGAAAATCTTCAATCATCAGGAAGCTCAGCGATAACCCACCCTCCCCCCTAAGACCCGACAGACATCTCCACCAACTTTCCAGCGGAATGCACCGCCAGGACATTTACCAGGATTAATTCCGATTCGCGAGTCCTTGCTAAATCCAATTTGCAAGGAAAGACGCCTCGCTGAAAAGGTCCATCCATTTAGATATTTCAAAACAGTAGGAAGGGGCAAGTGCTAATTCCGGTGTATTGTCCTCCGAGATATAATTAACATTTGAGGTTGAAGACCAGGGGACTGGACAAGGGTCCGCCGGGACCACACCTTTGCCGGAATTCTCTTTTGCAGTCGAGAAGGGATTTGCTTACACGCTGCATCGAGTTCGCTAATTAGGCGATAAGGACTGCAGAGACAATGTGGAAATGGAAGTTTGATGAGTTTCGGCTGCATGTAAACGATTCAGAGGATGGCCTCCTGAGAATGTGCCCGGGACGTCCTTAGGAGGCTCTGATTAAAGCTGTTTTGAAGATTTCGAATTCCGTGGTAGTTAGCGTGTGGATGGTTCAAATGTAATTATTTCGAATGGTACATTGTAATTCGAGCTATTGAGTGCTAGTTTAAAACTAATTGCACATGAAATATTTTATAATGGCATTGCTGGAAAAAAAATTGCTTCCTTTTGAATGCTTCGCATTAGTCTGAGGGACAAAAATGACAAATATGATAGATTCGTGTATGATGTAATTGTGAAC
Source organism: Argiope bruennichi (assembly GCF_947563725.1). Taxonomy (NCBI): domain Eukaryota; kingdom Metazoa; phylum Arthropoda; class Arachnida; order Araneae; family Araneidae; genus Argiope; species Argiope bruennichi. The sequence continues at coordinate 77,274,321 of NC_079160.1, forward strand.
ATCGTACAGACAACAATTCAAAAATAAGCCTATTATTAAGCAAAAAAAGAGGATCGATAATAGGAAATACTCTATTAAGACTTGAAAAAAGTTTAGTTAGCATTTTATAGTAAATATAAAATCTATATAAAGTAAACTTTTTAATATTAAATACTAAAGAAAAATAGTTTGGTAAAGTAAAGTGTTTTAGCCCTTTGCTCTCGGTAAAGTAATTCGATGCCTAATTATTCACCTAATACAAAGATTTGTTTATTGCTCTAAAAATAAATATACATAATTGTTTTAAGTCGAATTTCTTTGAAAAATTAATCTATATATTTTGACCATTCTGTAGGCAATTTTAACAATCAAAATTGAGAAATAAATAATAAAAAAAACGTCAAAATAATGCACCGTCTTGAATGGGGAATGGGAAGCACCATCCGAGTGTAAAGGGTTAATTTAATTTGCTATTCCTCCTTTGAGTGCCTTATGCCATCCTATTAGCATGTAAATGTACATAAGTTTACTATACGTACGGTAAAATATTTTAAATGAAATATATTCAAGAATAAAATGAGTCAAAGTGTCCAATCGATTAGTCCAATGTCATGCTGATATAATATAATACTAACAGTATCCAAAATGTACATATATACATTTTTATTGCTATAAATACTAAATACTAAAGAAAAAAAATAGTTTGGCATTAAAATAAAGTGCTTTAATCCAATTTGATAATTCTACTTCTGAGTGCCTTATGTCATCCCTTTTTCCTCTAAATGTTTATATGTTTACTATATGTCCGATAAAATATTTTAAATAAAAATTATTCCAGAATAAAAGGGGTCAAAGTGTCCAATCGATTAGTCCAACGTCATGCTGATATATTTCTAACAGTACCTAAAATACATATATATTTACCGCTATAAAGTACTTTAGAAATGAAATTGATTATCATTAAGAACATTATATAAAACAATCAATTTACTAGTACACAGTAGCGACTGATATAGTTCTGAAGACAAACAAAACAAACATCATACAGCGTCAAAGTGATGGCGCTTATTTGAAAAATTCAGCTTAATTGCACAATAGCAGATTGATGTAAGACTAACGGTATACAAAATGAATAATGTATTGATGATATCCAATTAAAGAACATTGTATTTACATATGTATCTGATCTACATAATGATTGGCAAAATGCATGATTATTGTATGCAAAACACTTCTGTATACTACCGCGTAATAAAACTTAAAATAAAAATCACTGACGATCAAAAAAGCTAAAAGAAAAAAAAATCAACTGTTATGTTTAATTAGTTAGACGACAAACGATATCCAAGTGTAGACAAAATACTTAGAATTAAAAAAAAAAAAAAAAGGAATTTTTAAGTAAAAATAATCTCTGATATTTTTCAATTATCGATGCAGTTGAACTTAGATTAAACACTGCTATTTTTATTTATATAATTTCATCAAGGTTTGCAAAAAATATTTACAATTTAAATTTACATTTGATATAGCAAACCTAGCTCATAACTCTAAAATAAGTATTTTTAAACTCTGATTAAATCTAAAAATTAAGTGCTTTTTATGAATGCAGTGTTATGCAGAATGTAATGAACTATGGATTTAATGTTGAATACTCTAGAAATGGATATATGATTGCTTGATATAAACATCGTTGAAAAAATTCCTAAATTTCATATATTAAACGCAAAAAGTTTGTTTTTAAATATAATTCCTAGATAATAGATGCACTCTCAGATATGCTGCACATGTAATGTTACAAAGTAAAATGAAAAATTGTCGCGACTTTTCTCTAGAACAATCCTAGTTTTTGTAAATTAATAAAAAAAATTTACATCAAAATATGCTTTTTTTACAAAAGCTACTTATATATTTAAATAATTTCATTTTTGTTCATTATTTTATCCGCATATTAATAAAAAATATCATATAAACATTATTTTTTTTGAAAAAAAAAAACCCTTTAAACCTAGTTGGATACCTTAAGAGCCATTCCATAATTTTACCCTCTTGCACTATCTTTATTTGTAATTTGCTTCAAAACAGCCATCAGACACAAGGTCAAATAAAATATTGAATGTAACATTATTTTCATTATTTCTCAGCAACAATCTTTCATTAGCATGAGGAATAAAGTAATTTTAAAGGCATCTATGCCTACTTGAAACCAAGGTAAAGATTGCATCAAAATATCATTTACCTCTCCCTGAAATATAAAAATAAAAGTGTAAATTACAATGGAAATTATCACCAAATGTTGCCCAATTACTCGTTCGAATAAAATAAATGTTTCTGACCTGTGCGGAAATTATATTATTTTTGACCTACACTAGCTCATGTATCCTATCAAGACTTATGAAAGAAAACGGCAACGTTCGATTTGCCTCAGCAGTGAATGAGCTGTCACTCCGGTAAACTCCTTTTGAGTAATTCGCTAGAGTTGGTGATCAAAGTCAGCAATTCGTTCAAGTTGTCAAACCAAGATGGCGGCGCGGTTTTCTCTCACAAAGAGGGCGTGATCCGTCGTAACAATGAATATAGGGTCACATGTCAAAGTCACGTGACAGGCACCTACGAATGATAGAGTGGTCTTCGTCTCCCCGAAGCCACAGGGAGTCGGAAAGAAATGAATTGCTGTATCGCTTTGGTGATGTTTTGAACCGTGTTTTGTTACTGTTTTGTTTTCACCCTGTTATCAAGTCCGTATCAAACACGTTGATCGATAACGATTTTGTAGGCGTCATTTCCTGATTTTGTTTTGATTCTCTCTTTTTTTTTTTTTTTTGCTGGGTTTATAAGTTTTCGATTTAGGTCCACTTTGCAAGGCTGTCACAGTGTAGGATGTGCATAAAAGTTTTGACGGAAATAAAAAAAAAAAAGTATGATTTGCTTTTAATGCGTTTTCTATTCATCGAAATGGGTTTCAGTTTTAATCGCAATCTTTCATGCAAGCAATAGCTTCATGGCGTTTTTGATATGACGAAATGTACACTTGTTATGATTTTTTTGTTAGTTTTTCTTCGTTTTTTTTATCAATCTAATTCTCTTTTATCAAGTAGCAAATAACAACCATCTCAGTTCTGTCTGAATTCATTATTGCGATTTGCTTTATGAGTATTTTTCTTCTTCATATGATTCTTCACATTTCGTTTTTAATGTAAGTTTTGTTTATTTTAGATTATTTATTATTAGGGAGCTTCGATATTGCACTCGGTATTCGTCAGTATCATTTAGCAAATTTTTATATTCCGCTGGCCATTCGTGGAGGTTTCTTCTTTCCATGATGATAATATATATTTGACGATCAGCTTACTGCCATCTCAAAAATAGAAGTTCATATCTCTGGTATCTAAATATTGATTCATTTTCACATTTTATCGCCAACTAAATAGCTTCACGATCAGCATTTCTTATCAAATTGACAAATTCTCACTCGATCCTTTACATTTTTTTCCTTTGTCTGATATTGCTAGACACCCCATTATTGTTTTTTTTAAAAAGCAATACTGGGTTAATATCTGTATTGCAGGTAATTGGTATTCAGATGATAGTTAGACGTGAGACGAAAAATTTCCTGTTATTAGAAAAACGTTAGTAAACTGGAAAGCAATTCATTAATGTTGTCGTGTGTCTGAAAACAGAATTAACAAATAATATTGTTTTAAATTATTTTGCTATTAATTTTACTTTTATTAATTATAGTTATATTTTCCCTTTTTTCTTACCATTTCACCGTCAAGTGCAATATAAATACCGCGAGTTCGCAAATTGTACAGACTAAGTCTATGGCAAAGGATACCGACGTGCTCTGATTGGTTTAAGCCTTGGGATCTTTTTGGCAATGTGTTGCACTCATAATAGTGTAGTTTTCGCTTATTTGGCTCAAACCTTGTACCTTTCCTTAGTTTTATGGAAGATACGAGTGAATATCAACACGATCTAATTTTTATTAATATAATTGTTTTCTCTAAATATTACTAGTTATACTACTAATACTAATTAATAATAATAATAATAATAAATATTACTAATAATACTAGTGATACAAGTAACTAATGTTGCTTATGCACAGAAGTATAAAAACTATATGAAAGTAATTACTCAACATATGATGCAGCAATTAAATATTTCTTATTTTTCTATGATTTTCGTGCCTTTATTAGATAATTTATGCAGTCATTGAAACTTGTTACTGAACGTTTGTTACTTTCCCATCAACTACATATGGGGAGATGATTACTTAATGCCCAAAACGTATAAATATGTAAGCTTTAACGGAATATGTGATTTCGTAGCTAATATTTTTAGTTATATCAAAATAATATTAAGAAGAAACACACACAAAAAATATTTTTAATAAATTGTAATTTTTATATTTCCAGAATTTAGGTTTCAAGATTTGATCTTTTCTGCTGTATATGTGTTCCAGATTAATATTACATGTAATCTGTGAAAAATAAGGTGGGGGATAAATTTACAAATCTTATTTATTTTTATAAAAATATATTTCGGTATGGCATCTTTTTGGCAAAACATTGCCAAAAAACTGCCAAGGCTGAAACCAATCAGAGCACGTCGGTATCCTTTGCCATAGACTTAGTCTGTACAATTTGCGAACTCGCATAAATACCTACTACGACGTAATAATAATTTTCATTTAATATTTTAAACAATAGTAGCAGTACAAACCATAAATGCCATGGCTCAGATGACTCACTATCTACCAATCACAAAGCGAATAAAATGCAGTTTTTAGATTTAAAAAAATGGTACAGTTCTGTTTTAACGGCTACCATAAAGCTCAAAAAAAATCGCTAAATTATAAAAATACTTTAAGGATTGAAATCACCAAATTGGCGAAAATTTTTCTTGGCGCTTTTTGGTAGCCATTGCAGCCGACAAATAGCGAAAAAAAAAATAGATAATAGAGAAAATAAATTTTAGATTAGCTAATTAGTATGCTGTTTTGAAAGAACACGCTGGCAATTTTGTGATAGACCTCTTAATTTTGAACTGTAAAGAGATAAGAACAATAGCATCCCAATGGACACCATCCATACCAACATTCTATAAGTGAGATAACATTATACTCTCCGGTCAGATTTGAGCATTCGCCGTGTATGCTTGGTTTGAAAAAAAAATGGTGTTTCGAGCCTGGAACCCTTTTATTCTGAATCTCAGATCTTATCATCAAACCTCCGATTTTAATGCGAGAGCAAATAAATAATAAATAGTTCAATTTCAATAGATGAATAAAGCTTTTTTAGCATTTACAATGAAAAATACTTTCAATATTTGTCTACCAAAGACAAGACAAGACAACATTTAATATCTCAAACTTTTGTCTTTACATTTCTAATTTCTATTATATAATGCAGCATAGACGAATTTAAAGTGAGTAAATTTATGTCGTTGCAGTCATAAATTTACTCACAGCAACATAAAACCAGAGGAAGTGGTGAGCCCAAAATATTCTCGCACGCGCTCTATAAAGGTGTTATCCCAGCGAAAGCCTTGGATAGCAGTGGCGTACAATAGTTACGAAATATTAACATTTGGCATTAATTTAGTATTTTTACTGAATCTATCATGTGGTCTATGGCTTGTTATTTTCCGAATAATCTCTGGCATGTGGTTAATATTATCTGAAAACCGAATTTATGTTTTAGACACTTTTTTTTCTCTACCGACAAAAACTAAAATTTGATATAAAACTACACTTGTAATCACAAAATCACGTACTAAATTTTATATATTCAAATCATTACGTTTTTGAGTTATCGCTTTTATATGTTTCTGAAAGTACAGACAAACATATGATCAATCTCTTGTTGAATATGGCACAAAATTTGATAAGCGTCTAGATTATAGACATTAATTCTGTGTATCGAATTTTATCTATTTCACTCTCTTCGTTTTCTTAGCTATCGTGTCAAATTATATTCGAACAGACCGACTAACAGACTTCCGCTGAGCGAATTTTGCTTAAAATTTAATAGCAATCTACAGATTTGGTATAAAGAACGTATGCCAAATTTCATACTTCTAGCTCAAAGTGGTTTTGCGTTATCTTTGTCCCAGACAGACGGATATTTTCCAAAAATGTGTTTTTCAAATTTAGGGAGGTCTAAAAAGAGGTGATTGGTCAAAATTTCGAGTTTACAAGTTATCGCGTTTACATACTTCTGAAAGTACAGACCGACAGACAGTCAGTCCATGTTGGATTTGGATCACAATCCGACAAGTTTTTACACTATAGTTATTAAGTGTGTGTACCGAATTTTATCTATCTAGCTCTTTTCGTTTTGTAGCTATTGTGTTAACTTTGAATATATTCCAATAGCTGGACAAACGAACTTTCTCTGAACTGATTTTACTCGAATTTTTATAGAAATATGCAAACTTGCTGTAATGACCATATACCAAATTTCAACCTTCTAGCGTAAAGTTTTTTGGCTTATATTTATCAGAAAAACACAGACGGGCATTTCCCAAAAATGTGTTTCTCGAACTCAGGTAGGTCTAAAATGCGAAAATTGATCAAAATCTTGAATACGAATTTTTTGACAATTACTATACTTTCTCTATACTACGTACCTGAGAATGTAAAAATAACGTCTAAAATTAATCTAAATAAATTAATTAAAATGAAAGCCTATGAATATTGGGTTAAAATTCATATACAATTTCCTTAAAATTGAGAAGTTTTATAACATTTTCATGATCAATTTTATAATTTAAATTTGTTCATGTGGGAGAGGAGACGATTCCAGCAATTAAATCCATCAAAATATTTTTTTTTTTTGTTTCTATATAGGAGTTTCCATCCCTACATGTCCTTCAAAAAACATCTAATATGAAGAAATTTTATGCGCTTCAAATTTAGAAGTAATTTGAAAAGAACCTGTGAAAAATATCGCTTCTTCAGTCACTAATATCACTCATTAGCTAGGCAAGGAGTAAAAAAACAAACCTTTTCCGATCAATCTCTTTCTCCAAATATTTCCAACGAAGTATGGGAAAGAAGAAGAAAAAAAAAATAGTTTCTGATAATTGGCGATCAGAGCTTCAAAAACGCCGCTGCTGTCGCCAAAAGCAAGCGAAAAAAAGTTTACCAAATCTTTCAAAAAATCAGGTGGGCTGGTTATTGTAAATTAAAACAAATAACTAAAAAAATAATTATTCTATCCTGAGGGTGTGGTCATGTCCTCTTGATACATGGAGCCTAGGGACATCCTATCAAGTTATATATAAAGGGGGGGGATGAAAAAAAAACATATGTGTAACAAATTAAAAAAGAGAAAAAAAGGGGAGAAAAGATTCGGCTTGGCGCAAGCTTAATGCTTTAATTAATGCCTGCTCACTGCGTAGTTTGTTCTTTAGGCGTTCATCGATTATTTTTTTATACGATTGTATCTATCGATGATTTAATCTTCAGTCGATAAACGAATGGCTTGAAGGGTTTGGATGAGCCCGATATTTGTTTGGTTTTCTTTATCTGATTTACGTATGAATATCTTCCACAGTCGAAAAAAAGAAAATGAAAGCTGGCAAAGGTACAATCAACGTTGGGGTAATTTTTTACTCTCCTAACAAGACTTAAATTTTGTTATTAAGAATCCTCATCGGGTTGGATAACCTCTGAGAAAGAATCTGAGAACACTTTTTTGGAATCATTATAACAAGGCTTAACTTGTAGTTTCTCGACTGAAGTAAGAATTGAAGCTTATTATTAAGTTCGAGTTGGGTGGCAACAAGAGCAGACTTTAATTATGAACAATTAGAATCAGCTGCTAGCTTATTCTATGCTACTATCTAACCTTCTGTTTGAATTCTGATTTTGCATTTCACATGTGATATTGAGTTCGCAAACAAATCAGTTAAATTTGGAACGAAAAATTGTTATTCTCTTTATACTAGATCTTTATACTCTTTATACTGGATCTTTATGCTGATTTATACTTTTTATACTGGATCTTTATACTGATTTATACTCTTTATACTGTATCTTTATACTGATTTATATCCTTTATTCTTTATCTTTATACTCTTCATACTGGATTTGAAACAACTAAATAAAGTTATCTGTAATAATATAATCATTGCTGGAAAAAGATGGGTTGTTTTGAGAAATTCATGATATGATAAACTGATTAATCCTAAAAATATATTCATAAGCCTACCTGAATAATTTCAGTAAATAATTAAATGCAACCGCAATATTTTCTGAATTATAATCATATTTTAAAAAATGTGCAACTTACTTAATTTTACATACTTATTTTTGCTTGCTTATTTGTTTTTGTTTAGCTTTACTTACTTTCTTTTTCTTACTTGCCACATATTTATTTTTTAATATGCTGTATCTCGAGTTCTGATAAAATTTCACATCCATGCTGAGAAAAGTAAAAGCCAAAAGATTAAAGCATGTTAAGAAAAAAATTAAACTAAATTATGGTGTTAATCCTTCATGTTTTTTGAAATATTATTTAAAAAAATTATTATTTTTACACTTTCTTAAAACTTTAAACATCACTTTTTTAATGATACCAATTTCCTTTTCGTACAATTTTCCCTACTTTTATTTAATTGTTCTTCATTTAATTTAATAAACAATCTGAAAACATTGCTTTATTTTTATACTGAAATTCAATGTTCCATCAAATAATTGGATCGTTTGCTCTTGATACTGTTAGAATTGCGACAAAAGAAAATTGCTTTATTTGGACGTTAACTCCGAAGTAGGATATTTACTACCGCTTTTATTTCGTTGTATATACACTTTTTAATTTGAAAGAGAGTTCATTTCCAATAGATTAATTCTATTAAATTCACATTTTTCAGTTTTATCAAAGTAACAAAGTGAAATTTTGAGCGAATACATTCTATGTTAATTGTTTAACAGCAAAAGAAAAAAGTATTTCAAACGAATGGATTAGTTAGGGAGAGTAGTTAACAAAGAAATCTTCATAATAATTGTTTTATTCTTGCATTTGATCTTAACCAGACTTTTATATTTCATTAAAAACATATTGCATAATTAATGCTTAATTTAATCTTTCAAACTCTGAATAATAAATTTATCTAAGTATAAGTAATATCAGATTCAAATATTGTACATGTCGCAAAAGATTTGATAATTATTTTGCTTTAAAATATTTATTTCAATTTGTTAAACGACTTTAAGAATATGAATCATATCTCATATAAGTATCATCTCAGACTTAAAAAAATGTTTTCAGTTAAAATGGAGTTTCGAGTTAATATGCTTTAATTAATTTATGGAATAACCAGAAAATCAAAAACTTTCGAATTCTCACAAACTATTTGGACGTCAGGAAGTTCAACTGTACAGTTCTTGTATATTTTGCATTTATTTTATTTTCATCAATGAATTTTATTTAGCTCATTCTAATTTTCATAAATGTGAAAAGATTAGTATCATAAAATTAACAGTAAATCTTTCACCATAAATCTAGTAAAAATATTAAAATTTTGAATAATATCTCTAAACATTCCTCCCAGTTCATCTCAACAATAAAAATCAGTTTTCGCAGACGATGAAAAAAAGATTGATTAACAGTAGCATGCAAATAAAGCATTATTTAATGATAATAAAAAAATTAACTTTGTTTTATATTTTTTTAAAAAAATTTCATCCACTTTCTTGATAATATATTATTTCAGCATTGAACAAAAATGTACAAAAAAATCATTATTTCTTGTTGACAATAATTCACTCCATAATTATGCACAGCATAAATTTTCAGAAGTCTTGGCATACGTCTAAAATTGTATCCATTGTTCGCTGTATATATACTGCATCTATTTTTATATATTCTGTGTTTTTATTTTAAACATTGTATCTGAGAACCTACCCATCTGATATAATTTTAATATTACAGGCATGGTGGTTGAATATTTTAGTATTAAATTACAGCTTATAAAAAAACTTAACACAAAGTGATTTGAATATTAATATGTATGATCGGGCAACTCTTATGTAACAATACACCAAGATAGAAATGATTTAAAAAGTCAGTGCCTTAACATAATAGCAAGTTTAACAGCTGCGTATTAATTATGTTGTAACATTCTCTTTTCCATACATGAATATTCACTATAATATTTTCCCTCCCACGCAGGGGAAAGTTCTGTTTATTATTATTTTTTTAAATATCAGCAATTCAGGCAGTAGAATGAACTCACAAAAACGATAAATAACTTCAGTAAGCAATACGGGTAATGATCAGTTAGTTGAATTTAAATATTTTATTATTTTAGCTTAATAATTTTGAATTCCATCAAAAATGTTTATAAAGGAAAAGAACAATTTCATTCTATTACGGAAAATAAAAGGCCTTTTCTTGTGCATTTTTGTTCTATTTACCGATTGTTAGTCAACATGGAAAATAAATAGTCTGAAAGAAAGCGAATTCATTTTAATGGCTATAAAAGGAATAAGGATTGTGTAACAACATTTTATTCTTCTTATTATTCAGATTTTTTTTTCCGTTTCATTGGTTTTTTTTTTTTTGTTCAGATTTTATATTTTATATTTATTTAGATCATTAAAGAGAAGTAATCTCTCCTTTTCTATTGTTTTGATTCTCATTGAAATAACCTAATTATGTTGCCGTTTCTAAAACATAACAACCGCTACTCATGTAAAGTCTTTAAATTTGCACAATTTCCTTCATTTTTAGAATAAATATGAAGGAAAATTGTAACAAATTGGTGGCAATTACCTTTTTCTATTTTGTTTCTTCTAAAGCTTTATAGTGTTTCTAACCATGAGAGTCATTTCATTATTGCTTAAAGTCTGTTTCAAAATTGGAAATTTTCTCATGTAATCACTGATGTATCCAGTGTGTTTATTGCTCTAGTAATAACACTAAACACATTAAATTTTAAATTTTAAAAAATATGCTGGAAAGCACGTCTTTGTGTTTAAATTGTAGCAGAAGTATTTGTTTTTTAATTCCTAACTCTAACGCCATTTCGAATTTGGATTACAAGGCTTTGATTAACAAAGAGAAAAGTTATAACAAATAATCTTCAAAATAATGCAATCAAATTCAATGAAGCTCTTATTAACGAAAAAAATGTTTAATATGAAAAACAATTATCTCTAAATATTCAATTTCTAAATATTCTATAAAAAAGAATCCAAACAAAACGATATGTCAGGTTTTTCTTTTTTCCACAATTTATTGTTGTTGTTTATAATGGCACTTGCCATTTACAAGCTCATTGACGAAGTCAGCGATTTTAAGCCAAGGGAACGTCTCTTGTTTTAGTAGCGCCAAATAGGGCCAAGAGTACGTCTTAGCTACTCACGCATCACATTCGCTTGCACAACCCCTTTTTACAGGGAGGCACATTCACACATCTCACAGATAGATCAGGTGAAGAACAACCATGCCCTAACCGGGACTCGAACCCAGGTCACCCAGATCCCGGGGAAGACGGGCTAACCCTATGCCAGGACGCCGGCTCTGCAATTTATTTATATAGCTGGTAAAAGTAGATTCCCTGTAACTTTTTCATAAAGATGTTATCCCCCCCCCCAAAAAAAAAACATAACATTGTGGAACGTTGATAAAGTTATGAATCCTTTGTATGGCTTTGCTGATAAACATTTACAAAATGCAGATTTTATGCTTGAATTTAACGTATTGGCTAAACCTATTGTGTGATTCTTGGCGATCAATTCTTGGCATACGGTTAATAACACCTAAAAATCGAACTGAGGCAGATTTTTTTTCCAACCGATTAAAGTGAAAATTTGACGTAGAGCTACAACTGTAGTCACAAAATTATGTATCAAATTTTATATATTTAAATCATTACGTTTTTGAGTTACTGCATTTACACGCTTGTGAAAATACAGACCAGCAGAGGGCCAACCATTTGAGGAATTTGACTCCAAATTTTATAGATATCTACATTTTAGATGTTCAATTCTATATATCAAATTCTATCCATCTCCCGTTTTGTAGATATTTTGTTAACTTATATTCGGATAGACTAACGACCTCTGAACCGATTACGATTAAAATTTGATAAATATCTACAATTTCATATTAAAACCATATATCAAATTTCGCCTATATAACTCAAAGTGTTTCTGACAGAAATATATAATGCCAAAATTGTGTTTACCGAAGTCAGAGAGGTATGAACGCAGAGTCATCCGAAATCTCGAGTTAGAATTTTTTGACGATTACAATACTTTTTTCTATAATTGTATACAGAAAAATAAAAAAAAAGAAACAATGTATAAGCAAAATCATATCAGAACATTGATATTTTAATTAATTAAATTTTGGGATACAAAAATCTTTACGAAGTATTAATGCACAAAGTTTGGAGCATCTTTATTTCTCATAAATTATTATACGGTTTAAAATATTTTATAACATCTGTGTTTTTTTCCTCTTCTCTCTGAATATACTTATTTTTATACTTTTTAATCTTTTATAGAATACAAAATTTAAATAACATCATATTGCATTATTTTCTTTGTCACTATGTTTCCTTAGGATAGAAAATTACAAAAGCCAAAATAAATGTTCACAACCCCACACATTGGAAAACAAATTTTAAATTAAACTACATGATAGCGTCCTATCCCACGCAGGATATTCCATAATTATAGCTTCATTACTTTCCTAATTCAACAAACCTTTTCACTTAAACCCTTTTTTTTTTCACTTTGGAACTGTCCTCTTTAGGTGCGGCAGGTGTAGTTTGGGTGTCAACATTAACACTGCGAAATGCCATCAACAAAGATCAAATAACAGTGTAACATCTGGTATTTCTCACGTTCTCAAACAAAAACTGTATATCCATTTCTTTTTTGACAAAAACTAAGCCGGCGCTTTATTTTATTGTTTCTAGAACATATCCGTTCTCCGTATTTAAAAAAACACGTGGGTGTGCAAGCTTTGAAAGATTTTTGATAAAGCGTGTTATTATTAATAAAAAAGCTACACGATTTTCCACGGAACCATAATTCTCGGCACGTGTGGGCATAAAAGACACAATTGGCCAACCTAACAATTAAGTGGGAATGGAGCTGTCGTGACGATATTTGTTCAAGCAATTGCAGTTATTATTAATAGATATAAAACTCTGAAAACGCGGACAACAATGGTTGGAGAAGTTGTTCGCTGGAAAGGCTTCGAGGTAGTCTTTTAAAAAGTTAAAATTTCCTTTCTAGGAAACAGAACCGTGATTATAGAGCATTGCAATGTTTTGTTAAAGCCCATTCAGAGTTTTATCCTTGAAAAGGATAAAAGCTAAAAATAATGTTTAAATTTATTTTTTGACTCTGTTGCCATTTCACGCCTTTTTGATGGCAGGGTGAAGGTATATGCTGAGGACGAAATCGTATTCTTCTGTGGTAATGCCTCATGTCGAAACTAACTAGTGTTTAAATAATGATTCTTTGAAATATCTGTATAAGCTAAAACATTTCCCTAATTTGATTCAAAATCTATTAAATTTCCTATTGTAAGTATTTATTTCATTTTTCTTTGGGGGATATTTCATATATTTATGAGTACGAGTGGAATATGGTAGCGAAAACAAAGAACTATTTTATGGTTTTCTTAGTTAATTTATTGAAGAAATGGTTAATAGTTTTGCGAGTTTAATTTGTTTCATTAAATAAGTTAATTTTGTAAGATAAAAAAACAAAAATTTAAAAATTTAAAACATTTATCATTGAAAGTAAAACAAAGAATAATATAGACATAAAAGAATTAATTTTTTGAAAGTAAATATATATACTTATTTAAATTCTGTAATTCATTCACTTTTTAAGGATTTTTCATATATAGTTTTAGAACCCTTTCAGTAGATAAGCAGATTATTTGACAATGTTTTATATTCCCCTTTTCCATAAAATATTGATTTTTTTTTTCTCACAGAATTCCGTCTTAAGTGTTCCAGACGACTCTAAAAAATTGGAATATTCCGAATACTGGAATATTCTTTTGATTTAGATTGATCATGAATTTAAACTAATTGTCCTATAATGTCCTGTATTTGAAATATTCATTAGTATTTCCCAAGAAGAATTTTCAAAGACTTAATATTTAACGTAAAAAAAGATGACTAACCAAATATGGTTATTTGAAGAATTTTAATTCGTTAGGAGAAAGATTTTTAGTTATATTTTATACTAGCCGCCTTTGGCGACCAGCCGGTTCGCCAATCTTAATGTTCGTTAAAATTTTAATAATTAAATATTTTATGCAATTTCTACTTTAATAGCTTCTTCATCAAAATATTTTAAAACTTCAAATTTTGATTATCATATAATTCATTCATAATATTATAAAGGCCTTCAGTCATAACGTAATATGTATCTCTCTCATTTTCTGTTAGCACCCTTAGAATTTATGCTTTAAATTAAAGTGGAAAGAATTTATCTTCAATTAATATAATAATATTTTTTACTGAAACAAAGCATTTTTTTATAATCTGATTACTGAAAATAGAGTCACTCAGCGTTTAAACTTTAGGGGCACTAAAGAATATCTTTTTAAATTTATGTAATATCTCAAGAGTTGGTCAACAAAATTTTCTTAGATTCATTATGAGCAGATCGATTAATTAACAATGTTTAAATTTAAATGCATCAAACACTAAGAAAATAAAACGAATCGTTTAAAATAAACGGTTGAAAACAGGTTTTAAAAAAACTACTTAAAAAACGATGTACTTAAAACTATAAGCATATACAAAAAATATATAACTAACATAAATACAATTTACTTACAAAAGCATGCAACTAACCCAAAATTAATTTAAATCATCCATTGATAACGTTGTCATGGCAACAATCAGAACAGAATGCGCATGCGTGAATTTTACGGTTACGTAACGCAAATACGTGATTTTTTCTACGCCAGTTGGGGTAACGCTATGCGGATTAGAAATTTTAAATTTCCTTTATTCTGTTTTATTTTAATTCAAAAGTACTTCAGAATGAATTTGAAAGATTGATTCATTAACAATGTTTAATTTTAAATGCATCAAACATTAAGAAAATAAACAGAACCGATTGAAATAATCCGCCGAAAAATTTTAACCCTAGCCTCATTACTGTTGGGAGAAAAAAAAACTGAAGCCTTTCTCGTTTGGCGCTGGGGATAATGGAAGATTTTTTTGGCGGAAAAGTTGGCCGTGGCGAAAATGGAAGATTTTTTTGGCGGGAAAGTTAGTTTTCAATTAATAATTAAAATTCTAATTAAAAATTCGAAAAAAGAAACCCCAGGTGCACATTCCCAACCTCCAAGGTATACATGTACTAAATTTGGTAGCTGTATGTCAAACGGTCTGGCCTGTAGAGCGCCAACACACACACACACACACACACACACACACACACACACACACACACACACACATTGAGCTTTATTATAAGTATAGATTTAGTAATATGATTTAGAAAATTAAAATCTCCATTCAATAGAAATGAAATTGAAAAGTTGTAAATAAATAATAAGGTGATTTTTAAGCATTGCTTACTTTAAGAAAAATTTATTTTTAAAATTAATATCGTATAAAATAAAAAAAAACTACTTAGGGAATACAATCAATTTTACCCCATTTTTTTTTCTCCTGGCTCGAGGAACTTTCTTTCCTTCTTTATCAATATCTGGAACATCTAGTTTCGAAGTTCAGAATATTTGACTATGTTCATTTTTTGTGCAACTTTTCAACCTATAACTAACTCTCTAGGCAACCAGCAGTTCCTGTTATCTTCATGAATTATTGTCAAGATACCTAAACAAAATCAAATAAATTTGAAGGCTAATCATTTGAAATTTTAAAATCTATTAAAAAATTTAATTAATTTAGTTACTTTAATGTTTTGAAGCAATACACGGTCTATTTTAGGACGAATCTCGAAAGTCTGAATCACTTTCAGATAAAAAAAAAGAAAGCGACATTTAAGCTGCTATCTGTACTCCAAACATCCACATCATACCAACGAGAGGATGTTTCATACATGTAGACACGTCTAACTAGCTCTATATTATACGACATATATACGCTCTATATTATACGATATAGCTCTATATTATACGATATATTATACTATATGCTCTATATTATACGATATATTATACTATATGCTCTATATTATACGATATATTATACTATATGCTCTATATTATACGATATTATATAGCTATAGACATATACGACATGTCTTTTGTTGAATCGGATTTTCGAACAGCAACAATTGGAAGCAGAGACTTTACCATTGTTCATCATGGTCTTCATTAAATCAATAATTATTAATAAATTATTGAATAATGAAAAATAGGGATTTGGTTTAAATTGATATGAAGGTTGCATTTTTAAGATAAAAATAATAAGAGTAACTGAAATAAGATTTTATCCATGCTGCATTTTCTTGAAATGACAAAGCAATATTTACTTTTTTTTATTTTACCGCACTAATGGACCATGGTCAAACCTTATTTTACCTCACTAAATAATTCTCACCAATGTATCTCTTTCAACACTTTTTATAGAAAACGAGCAATAAGGCCTTAAAGAATATACGATGAAATGAAGTCTTGCAACATCTATAAGTTCTTTGAATGCTTGAGTTAGCAATGGAAGTTGTTGAAAACATTTTGTCCTTACTCTCAGTGTATTTCATCCGTAATATTAGATCATTGTAAATTAAACATTGCTGCTGTAAACACAGTGGATTTCAGTACGCACCTACCCTTAAAAAAACTATCTAGTATGCCCTATATCGCTGAACCATAGCATTCAAGTCCTCGTGGGAAAGTTGTGTGTTTTACGCAAACCGTTGAACCGTTTTCGCAATTTCTGTGAAAACTGCATACATGTTGTTTTTTTATTTTGATGTTATTCAGTTGAAACAATGATAGTTAAAATATTTAACAGTTTATCTAACTTTCACAAGTCATTACAAGTTCTTGGAAAGTATTTGTTGATGTGCAGATAGTTAAGCGATGGTGCATTGCTTTATATAAAAAAAAAATATCCTTATAAATAAAAGAAAATTATTTACTGGCAATTTTGATTTTATGAATGCTTTATGGAAATAAGAGTTACTTATTTGCCGATATTTTGCTCGTAAACCGTTTTTAATGATTGTTAAAAGCACAACACGTTAAAAATAATAGCACAGTAAAAAAAAATATCTGGAATAAAATGGGATTTTTTATAAAAGTTCTAAGAATAAATTATGTTCTAAAGAAAAAGTGAAAAAGGATTTGGGAAAAGAACGATTACATTGTTCTAAATTTAAATGACTAAAAATTAAAAACCTAATGGCAATGCTAAGTATTTTGTGAAATTTCTAATAATATTACACACAGCTGTATTAATAATAAATGGGTCTGTACAAAAGGGTCTGGAAAGAATGCCGGAATAAAACATTCATCAATTGCAACAATGAAATTTATTTGAATTTCACGTTAATAATGAACTTTTTTTAATTAAAGATAAAATTTATACTTCAAAAAATTAATATAATTGAAAAATAATTGTTTTGAATTTTAAGATTACTCTTATGTGAACACCAGTTTTGTTCTCAGATATTTTTAGAAATTATCGCAGAAAAACGCTGATATTTCGATACATTTTTTTATTAATTAAAGTTCTAATTAATTTTTAAGATGCATAGTATCTCCTGTATGTAAATGCCTAGTTCAGTAGCTCTAAGTCAAATGGCCTGGCCAGTAAAACACCAACACACACGCACACATATTCATCTTTAGTATTAATGGATATTTGCTGATTTAAAATAACCATTTCACCTTCTACCATAAGTAAATTGAGTTTTTAACATCGAAGTATCTTTTTTCAGAGCACTTTTGATTAAACCAGTTAAAGTTGTCTCCTCGAAACTTTCTCGTATACTCTTCAATAAATGTCTTATTCTCTTTCACCCGCATAAATTTGTGGAATTTGGATAAGACCGAAAATACCTCGCATGGCATTGGTGAACGGTATTTGCGAAATATAGTTATTTGGCATGAAACTAGCATTTTTGCTGAATCTATTGCCAAATTATGTATTTTTTACGCCTTTTCACCAGCGGATTGACACCAAAATTTGGCGCAAAACTAAAGATGTAGTCATAAGATAATAAACCGATTTTCATTGTTTTAATAACTGGAGGGATTGAAGTTCGAGACCCGATTTCATCAAAAAACCGTCATGCAAGGGGGTCTGTTGCACGTTAAATACGTCAGCCCAAACGTCCTCCTACTGGTGTGGTGTGGAGAGGTGGGTGCTAGATCAGGTGTCGTCCTCGTCATCTGACAGCGATTCAAAATTGCGAGGTCCGTCCCAAAATAGCCCTAGTGTTGCTTTAAAACGGGGCGTTAATATAACTAAACTAAACTGAACTAAAACTTCATTGTTTTAAGTTAGTGCATTTACATGCATGTGAAAATGCAGACCGACATATGGTCAATCGTTTGACGGATTTGGTTCAAATTTGATATCTGTATTTTAGAGGATAAATTTACCAAATTTTATCTACCTAGCTCTTTACGTTTTGTAGGTATCATATTAATTGTATTCGAACAGGTAGCCAGAGGTAGACTTCCTGTGATTGGATTTCCTTGAAAATTCGACAGGAATTTAAATATTTGAATGCAAATCCAATGCTAAATTTTAATCTAAGTCTTTTTGAGTTATCGTGTTCTCAGACAGACAGACTGACTGACAAACGTAATGATAAGAATATGTTTTTCCGATTCAAGGAGGCCAAAATCTAGAGTTTGGATTTTTGACGATTAAAATACTTTGTATTCGAGAAAATAAAAAACTAGTCTACATAAGGCTTCGTTGATTTAGCTTGAATCGTCTTGGCATAGGGGTAGCGCGTCTTCCTCGTGCCCTGGGCGTCCTGGGTTCGAGTCCTGGTTCGGGCATGGTTGTTCTTCCTGTTCTATCTGTGAGATGTGTGAATGTGCCCCCCTGTAAAAAGGGGTTGTGAAAGCGAATGTGATGCGTGAGTAGCTAAAACGTACTCTTGGCCCTAGTTGGCGCTACTAAAACAAGAGACGCTCCCTTGGCTTAAAATCACTGACTTCGTGAGCGAGCTTGTCCATGGCAAGTGCCATTTAAAAACAACAACAGCTTGAATCGTTAATAGCGGAAAACTTATAGCGGTTTTTAAAAGCGGAAAATTTAGGGAATTATTTAATAGCTCAATTACCAGGGCCCAACTTAACCTAATTGGTGCCCGGGGCAAAACTTCTTTGGGGGGCCCTCTCTGCTAAAGAAAGAAAAGTAAAATAAACTTTCTATTCGATTTGGGGAGCCCCTCTGATATAGGGCACCGAAGCAACTGCCCCTACCTTAGTCAGGCTCTGTCAATGACTTAATATTTCAATATCCATAAGAAATATATCTCGTTGGTTGGCATTTTAGAGCTTCAGAAAATGTTGATGGAAAAAAGAAAAAAGTTTAAATGTATGTTTAAAAAAAAGAAAGAAAGAAAGACGTGGTAAAGATGTAATTTCTAACTTGGAATTGTGTAATTTACTTTTATATGCATCAATAAGAAATAAATATATGGTAAAAATGATAATCTTTGAAAATATTTTATTTTTGCATGCAATGATTAAATTTATATGTTAATGACTATAAAAATTGTTAGTTTCTATCACACTAAATATTTCTTATTATTTGTAATTAATATTGTATCACTGGCATCATTAAATGACAACGATTAACTTAATGTTAGTCAATCTTTTGATATTGTTTGTTTTTGTATTATTCTTTTACGTCTTATCCCTTTATGGTGAAAGCTTATAAGCCAGTTAACAGCTACGCTGCACGATCAATTGCTTTTGTATTGTGGTCATGTTACTGGGGTGCGAACCACAAGGTCCCAGGTTCTATTCTCGCTCCTACCAATCAACAACATTGGTGACCTCGGTCGATGAACCTTCGTACGGCTGTTGTGGCGCCATCTACCCACAGCAAACCAAAGTCGTTTGTCAGATTCACTTGACGCAGCAAACCAAAGTCGTCAGACTCATTTGACGCAGCAACAGCATCAGCAACCACTCACCCACACACGCTCGCCATAACGCTTGGCGCTACTCAAATGAGTACAGGCGCATTAGAATCAACAGCTAATACATCACTACTCAACAGCCATATCGTTCGTCTCACCTCCGAATCACTGGAGGGAGAGTCTGTGGTGAAAGCTTAAAAGCCAGTTAACAGCTACGCTACACGAGCAATTGCTTTTGTATCGTAGTCATTTTACTGGGCTGCGAACCACAAGGTCCCAGGTTCTATCCTCGCTCATCACAAGTCGCCACACCTTCATATTCTGAAAGACAGATCGTCAAAATTTATCAACTTTATTTGATAAATATGTGAATAAACTCCGAAATTGATCATTTTAATACAGATTTTAAAAATCCAATGAGTTTTTGAAACTCTTCAGTAATTGCCATAAGCGTTCTTCAAGAAGAATTATCTTTGATAGTACTTACATATTAAAAAAAAAGAAAGCGGTACTTTAATATAGACTTTAAGTTCCCAGTGACTGTTGTTATTCACTGAAGGTCATTACTAGTTGTCATACAGCTCATATTACCATAAGCATTCTCCATATTCTTTCTTCAATAGTATTAGACATATATAAAAAAAAGAAAAAGAAAAGAATGATTATCCATTGCGTATTTCCTGGTACTTACTAAGACGCAAATATACTCAATTAAGTATGCATTAACTGTGTTACAAATAGTAAAAAAGTGCGCCTCAGGTAGCTTGATAGTCAGAAATTAGCATTCCAAATTCACCTTTCTCGACAGACGAATTTGCAAATTCAATTTCCTACACCCTCAGGGCGTGTCCTTGGTGGAAAAAAGCACCCATTACCGTATGCGAAGCAAGTTGTTAACTACAGAAAAGCACCCATCCACATCTTAATCACGGAGAATTAAGAGTTATACATTCGAAGAAATCGAACTTATTTCCTTATGTCCCGCGGGGTGCGTCATCTTTGTCACAAAAAACACGTGGTTGTGAGCGTCCAGGGCGTTCCACAGATTCACCTCTCTAATTATAGTGCCTGCAATTACTACAATTAATGCTTTCTTGCTGTCTTATCTGGTCTTTGATTCGGTCATTAGCGTTTGGGTCCCACAGAATTTTTGGCGGGAAAGAAGAAAAAAAAAAATAAGGCATTCGGTGGCCACGCAAGTGCCTTGTCTGGACTATGACTGGGTGGCCCTCGAAGGCCGTAGTTAAGTCAGCTTATCTATCTTTTCCATCGATGGAAAAAAACCGTGGAAAATTGCATTTTCTGCAACTCTCTTCTCTGTCTTTAATTGCTGGCTTCTTTGTTGCTGTTTTTTGCGTTTGCCTCTTGGATCAATTCTTTTGAAAAGAGATACCACCAGAATTCGGTTGAAAGATGCTAGTTTGGGAATGATTAAAGTTCAAGACCACCTTGTTTGTGGAATTTAATTGGCTTAGGGTGTTCTGCCGAAAGGATATGGGATTCTTGTTTACAAACTAGTTTTGGCAGTATATCCTTTGATCATGATTTGAAATGCAATTATTTACAAAAAAAATCAAAACTTTCTATTTATTTTAGTTTTTTTATAATTATTTTAGGTTAAATGATTATAAATAAAAATACAGAAATTTCTCTATTAGCTGCGCTTATTTAACTTACAGACCTTATCTGAAAAACAAGAAATATCATAAAAATGCTTTTTCATTTTGTTCTGAGCCATTTCATATGACATCACAGTCACATGACAAGCATAACTGTGACACGAAACAAATGTTATTCCTTCGGGACACGCAACTGATTTCATATTTTAAAGAGCATGATATCTTACATATGTGTCACGTGAGCGTACCTTTATACGGTTACATCTTAAGGCTTGAAATCATTCGCAAACTTCCTTCGACAATGTATTAAAAAAATTTAACTCATTTTAGTTTTCTAAATTTATTAGGGGTATTAATTACTACACTCATTAAAAAAAGAATATATGTCTTTATTTGTTTATACGGATTTCTAAAGTTACGATACTTATACTATCATTTCCAAAATTAATATTTAAAAATATTCAGCAAATTTTAAGAGTTAAAACTTAAACGGTGACAAATATGGATGAATGAAGTGCTAAATGCGAGTATATAAGTACAGTATTTAAATAATGTTCGATTTAGAGTTTTTCACTGATATAAGGATTTAGGTTTAGTTTAGTTTAGTTTAGTTATATTAACGCCCCGTTATAAAGCAACACTAGTGCTTTTTTAGGACGGACCTAGTAATTTTAAACCGCGGTCAGATGACGAGTACGACACCTGAGCTGGCACCCCTTCTCCACACCATGCCACACCAGCGGGATGACGTTTGTCAATGACGGATTTAACACGCAACAGACCCCCTTACACGACGTTTCTTCGGTGGAATCCGATCTCGAACCTGAAACCGTACAGCTAACGAGCCGAGACTTTACCAACAAGCCACCGCGGTTCCATAAGGATTTAGGAATAATTTTAATGAGAAAAACACAATGTAAAGTTGCATACAATATATTTCAAATGTTTGTATTAATTTTTTTCATATGTTTCTGAAGAATGCATTGCGATTTATTATTACCAGATTTGTAATCAGAAAAATCAAATTTAACAATTTTTACGACATTTTGTTATGTAGATAAAGTAGTCAAAATTATTAATTACAATAGACTTCAAAATAAAAATGTTTTTATAAATAATCTGCATAGAGGATAGCATGCAACTTTATACTAAAAACGCCTTGTTTCTTTAACATTTTAACATAATTAAAAAGAAAATGTTTTACCATCATTTTTTCAGCATTATGTGCCTCTTTTACTTTCTCGTATATGTTGTATTAGAGAAAGTATAGTTATCGTCAAAAAATTCGAACGCGAGATTTTGACGAATCTCCACTTTTTAAAACTGCCTGATATTTAAAAAAAGAAAGAAAAAAAATGGAAAATGCCCGTTTGTTTGTCTGATTGTCTCTAAAAAAATTAATACAAAATCGTTTTAAGCTAGACGGTTGAAATTTTGTATACTTTCTTTACACTAAATTTGCAGATTTCTATTAAATTTGAGTAAAATCTCTTCAGAGTAAGACCTCCTTTCGCACTATAATTTAAAAACGAAGAGAGCTAGATAGATAAGATTCGGTACACTTGCTTAACACCTACAGTGTAGGCACCTGTAAAAGACTGAACCAAATCCAACAAAGGGTTGACTGTCTGGCAGGCTTATACTTTCAGAAAGAAGTAAGCAGTAATTCAAAAATGCAATGGTTTAAACATATCAAATTTTGTATGAGAAATTGTAAATACAACTGCAGTTTTGTGTCGAATTTTTACTTCAGTCGATTGAGGAAAAGCAGGTCTAAAACATAAATTCTATTTTCGGATGTCATTAACCGAATGCCAGGGATTATTCGCCAAATAACTCGCCAAGGATGACACGATAGATTCAATAAAAATGCTAAATTCATGCCAAAAGTTAATATTTTGTAACAATTGTACGCCAATGTCATGTAAGACGTTCTCTGATATGACAAATTAATTAGATAATATGCGAGACAGTTTTAGAGAGACTACTCCCGCTGGTTTTGCAATAATACGGACACTAAGGAAGTATATGAGCTATTACCCAGTGCTTAGCTTTTGAAAAATTGAGTCTAATCTAATTAGCTTGAAAATATTTTAAAAGATTTAAATTATGAGGCGTTTAAGACATAGTAAATCTGTAGATTCCAAAACAACATTGAAGCAGCTGTCTATCAAGGACATAAAATGAAATAACATACTCGAAAACTCAATACAAAATAAAGATAACATTATTTAATTTTGAAAATTTTCCTGTCTTCAAGAAACCAAAAGAAAGTAATCGATCTCAACTTAATTAATAAAGATTTTTAAAAAAATAACGGAATTATTATGCACATATATGTAACAATTTCAAGTTATCCACGTTTCTAAAAATAATTATTTTCTAATCATTCAAATTCGGATTTCTGAGTTTGAGGGGCTATTATTTTCTCTATGTAGCAATTTATCAAGTGTTGAAATTAAAAATCTTGTATCGGCAAATTCCCTGTAAAAGCTATAAAAGTTCAAAATACTTTCTTACATAGAAATTGTGATAGTGGATAAAAATTAAATTCCTTCCGCCACATTTTGAAGAAAGAAAATTATTGTTAAAAAACTTCAGGCCTGTTTCTTTTTAAATTGAAGAAAATGTATAATGCCTTAAATTTACATTTAATATATATATAATGTTACATTATAATTTTTGTTTTTATATAATTTTTAACTATGTATAATATTTTACATTTATATATTATATTCAACCCCTTCAGATATCTGAGAGCCTTTTCTCCATTATTTTATTTCGCTTGAAATGTTTGTAAATACTGAAGCATTTATTCTTTGAAAATTTTTCACTTAAAACTGCAAGTAGATTCGAGGATGTTTTTTCATATAATTGAGAAAAATTGCTTAAAACTGTATAGTTGGTTAAATTGTAAAGGATGTATTTTACTTCCTAGACAAGTGCATTCATAAACTTTCATTATTTAAAGAAAATTTTTCTTAGAGCTGCAAACAGATTTGAGGATTGGTTTTTATATAAATAATTATTTATAGGTTTATTTATTGGTTTTTTTATAACCTTTAATTATGGATTCGAGGATTTGTTTTTATATAACCTATAATTCCGAATCTTTGGTCATTTAAAAATTTTGTACTAAAAGCTACAAGTAGATTCGAGGATTAGTTTTTATAAAATTGAGAAAAATTACCGGTCCTCGACAGCAGTTTAACATTATATAAATTTTTGTCACAACTTTATATTCGGTCAATATGGTATTCTGGTGTGGCATTTTAACGAACTAAACTATATAGTTGGTTAAATTATAATGAATGTATTTCACCTCTTAGAAGGTGCACTCGCAACCTTTAATTATTTGTTTCTGTGAACTTAGGCTTAACATTCCCTTTGGGGGCAATCTGTTTTATGTCTTCTTACACGCAAGAACATTGCAGTTAATAACCGAAACAATGTCAACCTATAAATCTTGACTACTGTTTTGATTTTCCTTTCCAGCTGGCCAGTAATGCAATACCAATTATCCATCTTTTTCACGATCTTAAAAATACCATAAGTGCAAGGTGTGGCGAGGAAACAACATCTCTATCGACACAATACCAATGTTGCGAAGAAATTCAGCGCCACGGGGCGCCAAGTCCTTAAAAACCACCACCAATTCCTGCAGTATTCATGTCACACCAGCTCGTCTCTGCCATTTTCCCTCTCAACGAAATGATGCTAATTAAGATTTCATACATCTTAAATCAGGGAATGCGTAAGGGCGCCAAAATGAGCCGATTTCTATGATCTGTGGGATTCCATTACGCATCCCTGAAAGCCAATTATGTCGCCAACGCTGATTCAAAGTCGCTTCGGACGGTAACTGTTCGCGCATCTCATATCACTACTAATTGGTACGCTTTCCCAAAGGAACGCAGGCCCCTTAACGCCGCACCTACCGTAGCATGCAAATACTGCCATTTAGGCTGAATAGAAGTTGTGGTTTTTATTTGTTAATTAAGGGTGGACACGTTCTTCGAACTGTGAAAGCGCCACCACCTTGGAGGGACGGCGTGAAAATCTACGATTCATGAACTGAAAGGCGAGGCACTTTAGGAGAATAGTCTGTTGATCAGCTGGTATTATGCCTTTCGTTTGAGATATATTGGCGCAAAAGCCATTGGACAGAACTTAAGGTTGAACCAACAGTTATTAAAAATATATTTGTGCTAATTTAAGAAAAATGATAAAATAATCAAACGATAGAAGCTAGATTAGTGTAAAAACCCCAATAAAAGTACAAAGATGTAGTGAAATTAAAAAGTAAAATCCAATGAATTTTGAAAAGAGAGAAAGTTGATTATGTAACCTCTTACCAATAAATACTAAAAGAGTAACATAATTTGATAAGAGAGATAAGTTTATCTGATAAGTAAGATAAGTTAATCTGAAGTCTGAAAGTAATGGAATTCTTTGTGGTTTTAAAAATGGATATTCCACGAGAATGTAGAGAACAGATGATGGACAATTACAATCAGAGCGCAAAAGCCATATTGAGCCAAATTTAAACTGAACCTACAGATGCTTAAAACATAACTGTGCTAATAATGAAAAGTAACCAAATGATAAAAGCTCGATTCATGTAAAAAAACACACACACACACAGTAAAAGTGCAAAGATGTAATTAAAGAGAAAAACCAAATAAATTTTAAAAAGAGAAAAAAGTGATTATGTGACATTTAAAAATGAATGCCAAGAGAGTAACAATAGTTATCTGAAAGTAATGCAATTCTTTGTGGTTTTTCAAAATGGTCATTCCATCAGAATGTGGGAAAAAGATGATGGACAATCACAGTAAGAAAGCAATGGCCATATTAGGCCAAATTTAAACCTACAGTTTTTTAAAAGAAAATTGTGCTAATAATGAAAAATGATAAAATGACCAAACGATAAAACCTCGATTAGTGCAAAAAAACATGATAAAAAATACAAAGCTGTAAATAAGTAAAAAGTGCAATCCAATGAATTTTAAAAAAGAGAAAAAGGTGATTGTCATTTTACCAATCAGTGTCAAAAGAAAAACAGATGTTATCTGAAAGTTATGCAATTCTTTTTGGTTTTAAAAATGGACATTTCGCCAAAATGTGGAGAACAGATAACGGACAATCACAATAACAATAAGTGGGAGTCATTGCTTCTATTTTTAAATACTGATGAATTTGTATAGTATGTCCAATACGCAGTCTTGTTAAAACAGTGTCGAATTTTCGATTTCTCAAAGAAGGCCTATGTTTTTTAACATGTTTTATTGCTTGTAGTTTTTTTCTCTGTTTCATGAGTTAAGTTTACTAAACTGGATAAAGAGTGACCTTGATATTCTTTTTAAGGATTCTATAAAGGGATGATATCTTCTTTCAGTTGTGAGATTTGGAAGTGTTACAACCTTTCATTACCTAACCAGCTTAACCAATAATTACAAATAGTAACCAATTCCTGTTAATCCAAATTAGCCAGAATTCTACTTTTCAAAACCTCTCCAGATACATTTTAATGTACTTTGCGCATTAATAAATCGGAAAATAATTGCATAGAATTATATATAATCAATAAAAAAACATTATAATTCAATTAATTAAAAAAATCAAGCCGTTACCAGAAGCATATTTTAGAATAATTTCACAATTAAATATTTGATTATTGTCTTTAACAATCAGCTTGTTCCCTCAAAATATTGACAACCCTGGCTATTGGAATAATTTCACATTTAAATATTTGATTATTGTCTTTAACAATCAACTTGTTCCCCCAAAATATTGACATCCCTGGCTAACGATTAATATTGAAGACATTCATTATTTTTTTATATGATAATACTGGCAAATATGAATTACTGCATATGCAAATAAAAAAACCCACCTATGCAAGACAATAATAGCGGAAATAATAATGCTAGGTCAAAATTCATGTCCAAAGAAAGCAATTTTTTTACCTTAAATTTCACTCTGGCAAAGCACATGATTGCATTATGGTGGAACATTGGAATTAGTTTGAATTTCATCATAACAATAAAAACATAGTTACAAATTTTAATTATTTTGAAAAAAATATTAAAATTAGACAAAAACTGTGCGGAAGGGCATAGTTGCTAGTAACTTTTCCTATTTATGTTTAGCACAACTATTGCTAGTAACAAATGCATACAAAATAACATCCTTTTCCTAACTTTTCCTTATATTCGATCTCGGATATCAATCAAAATCATATTTTGAAGCAATTAGTTTACTTATTACAATAAAAGGTTAGTCTGCCATACGAGCAAATTCATAAGTTGACCAGTGATGACCAACAACTTTCGTGTGAAGCAAAAAAAGTAATCAACTATTTTGGTGCTCCCCAAAATTAACTTTAATACGAGATAAGCGATCTCTGGTCTACTCTTGGGAATATTTTCCATCGAAAATAATAATGTTAACCATGTTTGATCTTGCTAACTGCCTCTCTTGTTTCAATCTTTTTCCTGATTGCCTCGGCCTGTTTTCTCTCTACTGCAAATCCATAATTGTTTTGAACTGTTATTATAATATTCGGCCACGGAAGGGTCTTATTTGTGATCTGACTAGATAAAGCACTAATAACTAATGATGGACATGGAACGAATGGACATCCCTCGGTTCATCGCTGCATCATTTAATTCTGCCACACACACAGGGTGTGGGTACGTCCGTGCTCCCATCAGATTACCATATCAATCAAAAAGCCATTCCTCCTTCCGAAGGCACACAATAATTAAAAATAATTTCGAATTGAACCTCCCAGTTCTAATAGAATTAAAGATACGGAACGAAATTCGACTTGGAGTTTGCTCTCTCTCTCTCCGAGTAAATGTCTCCCACGTATCCAGTGTGTGGGACACACCCGAGCTGGTGAGCTTCGAATTTTATTTTTGTTTCCGAACTGGTAGCCACACCTGTAA
Source organism: Argiope bruennichi (assembly GCF_947563725.1). Classification (NCBI taxonomy): domain Eukaryota; kingdom Metazoa; phylum Arthropoda; class Arachnida; order Araneae; family Araneidae; genus Argiope; species Argiope bruennichi. The sequence continues at coordinate 77,302,949 of NC_079160.1, forward strand.
GTTTTGGGTTGCACTATTCTGACCCCGGTGCTACTAACTTGAACATAGTGTTACTGCGGGATGGATGTTGCGCTTTTGCTATAGCATCATTATTTACGGTCCGTTGTGTTCGCTGCGTTGTGGACTGAAGTTGCTCCATGGGAATGGTGAGAAAAGCGAGGTTGATCCCTAATAACAGATGTTTGTGGCAGAGGGTGGTCTTTGATATGAGATTTATTTGAAGCAAAGGAAAGATCTGCTTCATTGTAAATGTTGGATATCAAGACGAAGAACGGTTGTTTCCATTTCATACTCACCGAATTTAGGAATCAGCTGGAATTTGAGTTAAATATCTGAATTCATGATTCCTGAGACAAAGTATTTTAAAAGACCAAATTGTGGTGAATCTTACAGCCTTTTTATTTTTTATATCTTTTTTTTTCTATAGCTCTGCTTATTTAATACATGATCTTTCTTAATGGAATCGAGTCCCACATTATTGCATTGACACTTATATATCTGAGTAATATATTTCCAAAAGCACGTTGTCTTTTGTGATAATGTATTATGGATTTATTTGAAGTAAAAAGAAGATCTGTTTCATTGTAAAAAGTTGTATAACAGGACAACGAATGGATGTTTCAGTTTCATACTAGCTGCATTTGGAAATCAAATGGTTATCCGGGAACATGGGATGTGTTTAATTTAAATTAAATATCTGTATAGTTAGATTTTTATGGTTCCTACAACAAAGTATTTTGGGTTCCACCGGGACACATACGTCCCGCTGATATTTTTAAATCATCAAAAGGGATAAATAAGTGGGGAATTTATTGAAGTGCATGACCCAATGTTAGTGTAATTTTTAACTACATCTTAGTAATAAAGTAGTAATAAAAAAACCCGGATGAAAATTGTATGTGCAATGAGTAAAGTTGCACTCTGCAAAAACTGTTTTCAATGCATCATACATACAGAAATGTAATGAATAATATTGGATATGTAATTAGTAAGAGTTTTATTGGAATAAAATTGTTTTAAAATATTATAAAAACTAAAGACTCAACTTTTCACTGTATTTTATATGGCCACCTCAATCTCAATGGGACATATGTGTCCCATTTAAAAAGACCATTGCGATACATATAACCCACCTCAAAAATTGTACTTATAGCTAATTTTTGTTTTAACAGAATATAACTATTTATATTTCATTTGACCCATTAGAGCCTTAAATTATTTTAATTTTGGAAAAGAAAAAAAAACTGGTATTGAAAGGGTAAAACCCAAATTGTAGCAGATATTACATTCCTGTTATTTTTCATAGCTTTTATTTCCGTGTCTTTGTTTATTTTATGCATGAATCTCCTTAATGGAATCGAGTCCCTTATCATTGCAGTAGTATTAAAAATTTATGTATATGAGTAATATATTTCAATATGCAGGTTGTGTTTCGTAGTTATGTAATTTCAGTTTCGGATTCCTTGTGAGAACAGCCGCAGTGAATAAGTTTTGTGCAAACATATTTTAGGAAGTTATAAGGTAAAAGTGCTACCATTTTGTTCACATTTTAAGTAATTAGAATTTTTAAAAATTCGCTCTAATCCTTACCTTCTAAATCAAATCAGATTTGATAGCTCTATGTCAAACATTCTGCCCTGACGAATGACAGATGCTCACTTTTTCATTATTAGTCAAGAAAAAGTGGAGCACTTAATATTTAAGTGAATGATAAGTATTAATGACGTGTATATGATAAGTATTAAGAACATGATAAATATTAATGATGTGTATATGATAAGTATTAAGAACATGATAAGTATTAAGAACATGATAAGTATTAATGACATGTATATGATAAGTATTAGGAACATGATAAGGATTAATGGCGTGTATATGATAAGTATTAGGAACATGATAAGTATTAATGACGTGTATATGATAAGTATTAGGAACATGATAAGGATTAATGACGTGTATATGATAAGTATTAAGAGCATGATAAATATTAATGACGTGTGCATCATAAGTATTAAGAGCATGATAAATATTAATGACGTGTGCATCATAAGTATTAAGAGCATGATAAATATTATTGACGTGTGCATGATAAGTATTAAGAGCATAACTATTAATGACGTGTATATGATAATTATCAAGAGCATAAGTATTAATGACGTGTATATGATAAGTATCAAGAGCATAAATATTAATGACGTGTATATGATAAGTATTAAGAACATGATAAGTATTAATGACATGTATATGATAAGTATTAGGAACATGATAAGGATTAATGACGTGTATATGATAAGTATTAGGAACATGATAAGTATTAATGACGTGTATATGATAAGTATTAGGAACATGATAAGGATTAATGACGTGTGCATCATAAGTATTAAGAGCATGATAAATATTAATGACGTGTGCATCATAAGTATTAAGAGCATGATAAATATTAATGACGTGTGCATCATAAGTATTAAGAGCATGATAAATATTAATGACGTGTGCATCATAAGTATTAAGAGCATGATAAATATTATTGACGTGTGCATGATAAGTATCAAGAGCATAAGTATTAATGACGTGTATATGATAAGTATCAAGAGCATAAATATTAATGACGTGTATATGATAAGTATTAAGAACATGATAAGTATTAATGACGTGTGCATGGTAAGTATTAATGACGTGTGCATGATAAGTATTAGAAACTTGATCTTAGTATTTAAGTACATAAGTACACTATTTAATAATATATTTATGTATACAGATTTTAATTCATAAATAAAAATATGTGCTTAAAACATTTGAACTTTAGCTTTTTATTGATGCCAACTAATAATATGTTGACACTGTACTATTATTTTGAAAGAAGAAAATCAAAATAAAAATAACCATAAATTTTTCAGATGGGATTAAGAAATCCTTATTTTTTCTTAATATTATTAATAATTTTTTAAAATTTAAAGGACGAAGAGCATTAAAAAGTTTTTATAATAAGTCATTTGCTCAAAATAATGATATATATAGAATAAAATAACTATGTGTGGATTCAAACAAATAAATGATGCCTAATAACCAATGATTTTGGACTGATATCAAAAATTCACTTCAAGGTGATGGCAGTCATTTTTTTAATGTTAGTTTATTCGCGAACGTAAAGTCGTAAATGATTAAATAAACTGAAAAACATTTTAAAGGTATTTTGTTCGAAACAAAGGGAGTTATTTTATATGTCTTTGATAAATTTTCATACTTACAGATGCATTTTTATAAAAAAAAAAAAAATATGCATAAATAAACACTGCAAACTAAATTATTTAAATGAGAAAATACATCCATTAAAAAATTTATATAATTATCGCATATTTATATTAAATATTTCAGTTTATGATACAAGAACGATGTCAATTCATTCTTGTGTCATTTTCATCTTCATTTAAAACAGAATTATAACTTCTAGAATTGTAATTTCAGTAACCTGATTGCTTCACCAACTTCACTGATTATTCAAATGCTAATTGGCATTAATATTTTCCTCCAAACTACCGAATAATTCACTTTTCTCTTGAAAAAGAAAAGTTTTAAGATTCTTTAACATCATGACATACGATTCGTATTTGATTCATGCATCTAATTATAAAAATTTGTGGCATTTAATCCTGAAATTAAGTTTGAGAAGCAATTAATTAAAATGACAAAAAAAATCACTTTGGAATATATCTCAGGTGTCTTTCTACACTCTCATATGGATTAAAGTAAAAATGAATAAACAAAATAAGAAATGTCTTATATTTAGTAGGTTGCAGCAGAACAGTACCATCTTAACAGTTTTTAAATTTTTGATGTGTTGAATTGTTTTTTTATGTAGAGTATGACAGTTCCCTACAAAAAATTTCGAATTGTGTCCTCTTAATAAATTTAATAATCAAGCAGTTAAATTAAAAAAAAAACCTCTAACATTTATCAAATTCAATAATAACAATCATATCTAACCTATAACTTAAAAACTAAGGAAGTCCCCCCCCCCCTTTAACTCAAGGGGCCATTTCAAATGCTCAGAGGAAAACCTGTGACATCATCTGTTAAAGTACACAATAATGTACTTTAAACTTGTTGATATCCACCTACACTCCCCCATCAACGCCTTGTAAACACTTTACAGGGATGCAGAACTCTGACCTCACAGAAACCACCTCTTCCAAATGTCTCTAACTCAAGGCACTCAAGCGGTCGAGTCGCACAAACTCATAATAAAAGAGGAACCTATTTCTTTGAGGCAACAAATGAGAAGGCCCTCCACAGTCTCGCAGACAACTGCGGTATTCTCCAATCACCCTTATTGTAATGGCCCGACTACCGAATTAACGCACCAGGCGCTCTCATTTCGACCCAATCATCTTTTGTGGTCAGCCTTTTTGTCCATGACAAGTCTTCAGAAAAGGATGATTGCGATTATGGTCTTTTTTCTTCTTCTTGGTTTTTAGTTTACCTCTCCACCCTATTGTTGGCGTTGGTCTGCAGAGAGGAAAAAGAAAAAAGTCTTGCACGAAAAAGTCCAAGTCTTATCCATTGTTTGTAACTTCTCACTACGAGTAAAGGTTACTCGCTTTTTTGTGTTTTTTTGAAAGTGAAATGCCCAGACTGTTATAACTGGTTATTATTCCATATTCAGTTGAAGTGGTTTAAGAAAAGCAGATGGTTTGAGCCAATGAGCAATTGGGGCCAAAGGATGTGGGTTCCGGAGACGGCTTGACCAGGACGTTGGCAAATTTCACCGTGGGGAACCATTTTTTTTCTTCAAAAGTTGCTCTTTGGCATAAGGGTCAGAAACGTAATAAGATGAAAGTCGACGAGTTGTCAAGAAATGGACTTCGGAGAAAATTATGCCGATGAATTTCCCCCCCCCCTTTGACTGGAATGTTGAATGAGAAGATAAAAGAAAGACAAGAATTACATTTAAGCAAGAAAGGACTCATTCATATGCAAGCACGTGGATGTGAAATGATTAACCTTTTCTCTTAGGGCGGTACAAATGCTTTACCAACAGATTTTTTTTCCTCTGACAGGTGATATTATAGTCAGCATAAGATCATTAAGATTTCTCTATTTTGTCTGCTTTCAACATAACCTAGAATTATCATCATTCCTTTTCTTTATCCTATTAGATTAGATTGATTGCGTGCGATGGGAAACAAGATTAGCAATTTTAACCCCTTAACCGTCATGTCCATTCACCAGATTGTAGCTTCTGAAACTTATAAGCTAAAATTAAATTATTCAAAAAAATGTTATTTAACACAAAAACTGCATATAATCCACTTCTCAAGAATTCTTAACTGAATTAATACGACATCACATTTTCGATAGGAAAGGTGTCATCTAATTAGACTATAAAAATGGCAAATCAGGAAAGAGGAGGGGGCTGCTGAAAAGGGAGGAAATGTTTTATATTGAAAAAGAAAAGGATAAGCTTATTCTTGCTTTTTCGTCCAAAAATATCCGTCTCGAATGTATATTGGAAATTTTGAATAGCCATAATTTAAAAGATTATTCATTTTTAATTGTTTCGAGAATGCACTGTAAAATAATTATCTTTGCTTTTCTTGATTACACAATAATTTATTCGATAGTGAAGATTGTGGTCTGGGTGAAATGACTTGAAGACACATGTTGTCTTATATATGGTTTATTGATAACATCAACAACAGAAGGCACATGAGTACGCCATAGTATAGTAGGCCTAGAGAACTACACATAAAATTTCTCAGGAGAGAGTGAGATCACATTCCCCCCAGTACATGAGTCAAGTTCGCTTCTACTGGAAAAAATAAATATACTAAGCAACAACAGGGAGACCACTTGATACATGATTGGCAGTTAGCTCCGCCCAGGAAGATCACGTGATTAAATGAATTCTTAACATGCACTGTTGGATGAATGTTAGAATGGCCTTTTACAGGATATCTATCGCTGTTCCTTCGTCAAAATATGTGTTTAAAAGGAGTGCTTGAAAGTTGTCTATCTTAAATATATAGATTGTGCCCTTGATTCGAAATCTCGCCGTAGAAGAAATTCTGAATACCATCTTGTAAGAAAGCAGTCACGACTTCTGTGACTGCTTAATGGTTTTACAGTTTTTTTTTTATAAGATTTCTATTTAAAAAGAATATTTGAAATTTTAGCTAATCGTAATTTTTAAAAAATTCATTTCAAGCTGCTTCAACTTCATTTGATAAATTCATTTAAGTTAAAAATCTTATTGTAGGGGAGATGCCACACTAATGCTTCGTAACTTGTCGATGCTATTTTAACAATGTATTACTTTGAAATGTATCGCTGTAGCATCATTTCACAAGAATTGATTGCCTTATACTCATTGATCATGAAAAAATTTATTAAAAGCACTTTATATATGTTTATGTAGAAAACTGCTCTTTTAAAGCATATTAATTTAATACTTTTATAAAATACTTTGCATTTTTCCACCAAAGAATGTAGTTATATTGCTCTATATTTTATAAAATATGTTTTAAATAGTTTTAAAAGGTAATCGCAAGAGCTGAAGAATTACTACAAATTTAATTCTACTCTATTTTTTTATATATATTTTTATGTGAAATGATTAATGAAAATTATATTAAATTATTTCACTAAGATAAACTATATTAAACTATCCACTTCAATTATATTCATTTTTCAATCCTTTATTGAAATGTTTACTAATTTTAAAACGTCCTTTTCTAGAATGCGTGCTTACAGTCATAAAGCTTTCTCAAAGAGTAACCTTTTATTGTCTCATTTGCAGAAATTTCGGATCATTATGGTTATTAAATACACAAAATTAAATTATTTTGTCTGTAATTTTTTTTTCATTTTAGAAGCTTTACGTTTTTTAATAATTTTTATAATTTAGATAAAAGAAAGATTTTGATATAATGACTCATATTTTCTTAAGTTTCAGACAAAATAAAATGCTTCATATCTCTCGAGACGTCAGCTTAAATAGTTAAAAATTATTATCAAAAAATTATTTATATATTTTTCATCAAACTATTGAACATTAAATTTAAGATACTGTATTAATTTTATTATTAGTGTGATGGTATTTTTTTAATTAATTTATATTTATTATGATATTAACGTCTATTTATAAATGCTTATTATTTAAATCCTTCTTTAATTTTCTTCAATTTGCATTTAAAAATTAAGTTTTCATTTCCAAAATGTAGGTCTAAATGTATGTTAACTGTAGTTCAATTTTGAAAATAACTTAGAACATTACTAATTATTTTTATTTTCTTAAAGCACCAAAGGTAATTTATATTATTTGGCATTTTTCACTTGACTTCGTGACAATCAAATGCTGTCTTTTAAGTCTACAGAAAAGTAACTTTTTTCTTCATTAATATCCAATAAAATTTGTCCGATTCTTAAAATAAAACAATTAGTTTTGTCTTAGTACGAAAAAACATCTTAGGTATCTTAAAATATTTACAAAATATGTTTGAATATGGGTAAATATAAATTTAGCAAATATGTTCTATGGTTTAGAAATAAAACTAGAACATGAAGTTAATGGTTGGAGAAGAAATTCATTAAAAAAGTTTTTATAAAATAATTTTTAAATATTTAAGAAAGAATACAGATATTAATTTATAAAAAAATATTTAAAACAATAAATATTTGTTAGTTATCCTTTCACATCTATTTATTAAAATGAAAATATCCAATATTATTAATTATACATATTTTTAATTAAAATTTATTACAATTATGTTTTGAAACTTTTTCAGTGAACACATAAACAACAAACAAAGAATTGAGCGTGGTAAATTTTTAACAACTTGGGGATTACCCTAAATGGATAAGCATCTTCAAAAATAGAGTTGTTCATAAAAAGGTTAATGCATCACTTGAAGACTTTTCAAAACACACCTCTGAAGCTCAACCCTTAATGGACTATTTCCACATTAAATACCCATCAAAGGCAAAAAGTTCAATTGAAAATCGTCCAGACAGTGCAGAGATTGTTATAATAACGCCATAATAAATACATTCCCCACACTGAAAGCTTCGTTTAAAGACCGCTTTCGAGACCATTTAAAAACAATGTGTGTAAACAGGTGGTCGCAACGAAAAACAAAAGATGGTAGAAGTATACATATTAATTCAACTACGTCGGTGCGCACCTAACGAAATAAATGATGGCTTGAAATAACATTAAGAGTTGATTCTTTTTTTGTTCTTTCTAAACAAACTACCCAGTGGCCTGTTCCTTAACAATGCCAGATGTGACTATTGTTGTATGCAGGCTGTGGGATTTTTTAAGTAGATCCCACGTAAACTTTTTAAAGTGTGGAGTAGTTGAAATAGCATGGACTGGCTACTGTCGGGATAAGAATACTAATTATTTTGAACAGTTCCTTTCGACCATTTTTTTTTTTTGTTGTTCTTTGTTCTTTTTTTCTTCTACTTCTTACTTGCTGTTATTCTTTTTTTAATTTTTCTTTCGATTTTGCTGTCGACAGCTCAATGTATTTCTTTTCGGATCATTTGTTTATTTATTTTTTTTACTTTGATGCCATTATACGTTATCTCAATTTTTCTTCGTGGTAATTGTTATGCCATTTTTTTAAAAAGCATCCTGGATCCATTAGTAATTATATATTAGAAGAATTTTTTGGAACTGGTTTAAATTTTGAATAATGTTTCTATTTTTAATTAAGAAATGCTTGGAAGTTAATTAAAAATTCTTGAACTGTTTGAACTACAAATAATGGAGAATTGGATATAAATGATGGGATAATTTTATATTAGAAATTAATAATTGGATAACTTGAGAGCTTTCTGAATTGGATTAGATAAAGAAAGTTTTTTTAAAAAAATCAATGAATATTCGGGAATTTTTCAAAAATATATCTTATATTAATTTTAAAAGCTTCCTGGGTTCTTAGTAATTGGATATTAGGAGGGTTTTGGCACAAATTCTGAATATTTATTTTTTCTAATCAAAAAATGCTTGAAAGCCATTTAAAACTGCTTTAACTATTTGGATTGCAAATAGCCCCCTGTTTGCAACTCAAATAGTTAAAGCAATTTTAATTAGCTTTCAAGCACTTTTTGTTAAAAGAAATATTCAAAATCGGATAAGAAGAATTAGATAATCTTAATAAAATTAATAACTGGATATTAGAAAGATTTTTTTACCTGATTTATATTTAAAAGATGTTTATTTTTAATCAAGGCATCACTAAGAATTCTTCATAAGATGTATGGTAAGTTTAGGACGCCGTTTTCTTTGATATACTGTTTAAATTTTGAATAAGTTTTTTAACACGTTTTTATTAACTCGATTTCTTATCTCTCTGTTCGGTATAAATATTACGGTCAATTTTAAACTACCTAATTTCCCTTAAGCTAGAGGAAAATTTAAATATAGCTCAGAACTGGATGGCAGTGCGATATTAATTCATTTTCTTTGTTTTTACGGTACTACTTTTGTCGTCGTGTTTAGCCTATAGGGAAGTTAATTTTAAAAACATCATAATTGCACACACACAAGATAAAAAAATAAAAAATACTTAAATAATAGCAAGCTGTTTTATAAAACCATTTTTTTTTTAAAAAAAAAGACTAAAAAAATATAAAATAATTTCTTTTAGCACCATTTAGATTTGTAATTTCACATAGACTCCTAACTCCATACAAGTTGACTCCGTACTCCTTGAAAATTTGTAAGCGTGAATTTTTAAAACCTGCAATCACAAATTTATACTGTTTATTCCATTATAAATGCGTAGTATAATAAGAGAAAGCTTTACTTTAAGCAGTTTAAACAAAGTTAATTTGAAAATTTGAAACTGTTTGAGCTGGAAATAATGGATCAGAGGATATGATCGATTTACTAACACGGTATAAGAAATAAATAGTTGGATATTAAGAAAATGTTTTAATTAGTTCGAAATTTTTTATAAAATATGTTTTTTTTAATCAAGGAATATATTGAAACTTTTGAGAAATGAATAAACATTTCAGCTTTAAAAGTTTGTTAGTAATACCTTTAAAAGAAAGGTTTCAAAAATTGCTGTTCTAGCTAAGATTAATTAAAGTTTATTGCTATAATATTCTGATAATAATAATCCAAAAAGTGGTCGCAAGATTTCTTTAAGCGCACTAAATTAAAATAATCTTTTGCAAAATAAGCAATATCCTTATTAATGTTTGGGAAGAAATATTAGTACAAGATTTTTCCACATACTACCTTTAATTCAAAGAAAATTATGCATATATCGTGTAATGTAGCAATGTGAAAATCATCGTGTGTTTTGAATCTATTTGAAAATAACATAAATAATTGTTTATTTGTATTACTATACTATTCTTTTGAGAATTTCGGAACTAGCACTTTTGGACGATTTTACTTCTCAAAGGAGTGATACACAGTAGGATGAGAATGTTCCTGAATAGTCTTTTAGATTTTGACTGTGATTTCCGTTCCATTAGATGTTTTTTCTTTCATATCACCCCAATTTTGGCCAAATAAACTCCTCCTCTTGTTTTCGCAAAAGCACGGAATGTTTCCGTATATGTGAATTGACAATACATCTGCACAAGATCCATCCTAAAATATTTTTTGTGTGGCATTAAATAGGGATATGAATTAAAATTTTTAAAAATTGAAATCTGGCGTCACAAATTTCAAGTTATCATGTGAGAACATTATTTTTTTAAGTCACATGGTATCAATCCGACAGAAAAACATCACATTCACACGTGACTCATATTTTGCAATCACCAACATTTAGAAAAGCGATGGTTTTTGACCATCTCAAAATCAATATAGTTTTAAAATATTTTTCTCTAGTGACCAGAATTTTTTTTTTTCATGAAAAAGCAGTTTAAACCGGTTTTAAACAATGACGTGACTATCAGATTGAGCGTGCGACGATATTTAGAAAACGATGGTGCTTTTTCCTTTTTTCATGTCTTTCTTTTTTCAATCGTTCAAGCTCCTAAACTTTATCTCAAAACCAGATTTTTTGCGAAAATCCTGTTTAAACTGAGTTGGAATGATCACGTGGCTACTGAATTGCACAATCGCTAACTTTTAAAAAAGTGATAGCTTTCCTCCCCCACCCCCCATCGCAAATCTGCCCAAGCTCCAAAATTAATTTTCCAGCTAGAAAAATTGAAAATTACGAAAACTTTATATACATATCCCCTTGCTGTTTCACACTCATTCCCATTTTCTTCTCTGGGCTTCTTCGGGTGCCCTTTGTTGGTCAGATAGGAGAATCGGAAGCATGGCGGACATTCACGCCAAGTTGTAACTTTTTGTTAGTGATAAGTTGCCAAATGTGATAACCTTCTTTATTATTTTCTAATAGCCTTAAAAGCGAAAATTTTTGTCTTAAAAACGATGAATCGGCAATTTTCTGCCCGTGCATTTTAAGGCTTTAAAAACCCCAAACCAAAACAATATCATGATTTCACATGATAAAAACATTTAAAAGGATCAAATATCTTCTTTTAAATATTTTGCTTATATTAAGAGGCTTTATTCGAGCATTGTATTATAATATTTGGTATTTAAATCTGTAATTTAATGAAAATAACCATTATAAGGCAAAAATTACTAGAATAAGCTTAAATTTCTCTAGTGTCCTTTGCATTTTTGTATGTATTGATATAATTGGCTCATACAGAACATGCCATCTGCTGATGAATCAAATTTTTAATTAAAGAGAACTTAAAAAGTACTTCGCGTAGCAAATAAAACTAAATAAATTCTTAAAATGTTAAAAAAAATATAGAACTTAAAGCAATTTATTAAAAATTATGCTATTATATATGTATATATATATTTTAATTTAATCTTTTCTTTAAAAACACAGGAAATTGCATTCATTGCCAAATTTATCAATGTTTTTCAGTTCATGATAATCAGTTTTGCCATTTTTCATTAGTTATCTCTTAATAGGTTCAGGAACCACAACAATTATTAATAAAACTATGATAATATAATATGGGTTTAAAACAATCGAATTAATTTACAATTCTTATTCTTATTATCTGGAGATAGTAAAGTGTCATAACTGGATGTTGAAAAAAGGGTTGTTTAAGTTCTTGCTAAATATTTTGGTAAAGCAAAAACCTAGATATTTCAGTTTCATATCTGAAACCACAGCGATTCTATTATATTGACTTGACAATTATTTTTAATAGATTAAATTAGTTAAAAAAATCAAATGAATATCTCATTTCGTATAAATCTCAATCTCAAAATATTTTGATTAACTATTTCTAGAAAAAAGAATGGCGCATTGACAGGCTATATAAATTCAAACACCAAGGCGGCATTAAAAAGCATGTTATATCAGTAAAGAATATCTATTAATTATAATAGTAAAACCACATACAATCTAAATTAAATCGTTAGATATCAATATCTTGTATATACATTGTTTGCAAATCTATATTCTTAATAGATAAGATAATAGTCATGGCACAGAGAGACAGAACAAACCAAAGAAATTGAAACCAAAGAAACCGAAACAATGTATCATAGCAATGTTGAGACTTTATTTATTTGTCTTGTCTTCATTTAGATTGATTGCCACAGCCGTAACATGCCGCTTACATCACGCCATGAATAAGAATGCCGCATAAAGACATTATTATGTTAAACTAGTTAGAGTAATCTAACCAAAACTTCTCTTTAAAGATCTTATCTCTAAGACATTGCCATATTAAAATAGTTAGAGTAGTATCTCTAAAACGTCTCTTATAAAGATCTTATCCCTCATTTCAAGGAATAAATAAATTATAAATCTTTGGTAAGACCGTAAATGCATGGCATCAGCGAAGAGTTGTTACGAAATATAGATTTTGGACGTGAATCTAGCCTTTTTGCTGATTCTATCGCGCGAATATGTATTTTGGACGTCCTTTATTTTCGATCAATCGGATCCTAATGAAATATAGATATTTGTAGTGGATCTAGCTTTTATTGCTGATACGATCGCGCGAATATGTATTTTGGAACTTTTTTTTTTTGCTACCTATTGAAACCAAATTTGACATAGGACTACAGTAGTAGTCACTGATATATGACTACATTTGTAGTCATATATCAAATTTTATTTATATGTATAAGTCGATGTTTTTTCGAATTTTTGTCTTTACATGCGTGGGAAAGTATACACTGACGGAAGGTCAATATTATGACAAATTTGTATCTAAACGATGTTAGAATCAACAACCTTTAACTTCTTAACATTTTAAAGTTATTGAATTCTCTTACGGTCAGAATTTTGATGTAATCGCATGATGATTAAGTGTGTGCCAGAAGAAGAGTTGCACCGATAAAACGCTTATAACTAAGATTTTAAAAATTGAAATAATTATCAAAGGACTAGCCATTGAAAAAAACTTTCATGCGTTTATATGTGTTGTGTGCAAGAAAAGCTGAAAATTGTTAAAGAAAAAAAATCCAAATAAGAAAAAAGGAAGAGTATAAAAAGCAAACACAAAGTAGGTCTGAATGACACAAACAATAGAGCATACATAATATTACACAGTAAAATTGTCATTTAAGCCTAATTAATGAATTATCAGTTTAATGGAAAATAGAAAAATAAATAGAAAAAAAATAATAAATGAAAAATAAAAGAATTTCAAAGAAAAGAGAAGAGAATTTAAACAAATAAATTAATGAAAAAAGTCTATTAATAAATAACGTAGAGTTCATTCTGAGGAACAAAAACCTAGAAATTTGCGATTTTCTTTTTCTCATACTTAAAAGATACCGTTAAGTTTTAATAACACTTGACTTTCTCCATGCACAAACTGAAAGGCTCAGGAAACAGTAGAATCTAATTTAAAGTTTTCTACTATTAGAAAAAGTTTGATTTCTTGAAGTCAGGAATGCTGAATATTAAGTCATTTTGTCTTTGTAATAAAATATAATAATATATATTGTTGAATTTCGATAAAATTTCTGAAATTATGGAAAATAGGGCAATGAACAATGTAATGTGAAATGTTTTCAGAATCGTCACTGCATCTACAATTACAATTTCTAACATTGATTATTTTTAGATAATGCGGGCCAAGCTCATGGTTAACAGTTAATTGGGTTAAACATTTATAATTTATATTTACTTGAGAAAAGATATTACAGGTTAAGCCATCCTTTTCAATATTTTCCTTTTTTGATAGCCATTCATCGATGACAATTTTACAAAGATGAGTTTTGATTGTTCTTTCAGGTTTTCCGAGGTGATAATCTATTGCAAGGCTATAGACTATTTAATTGGTCAACTTTCATTATTTATCTTTGACGATTACAATATTTTCTCTTTGTATGTTCACTATTTTGAATTTCAAAATTTCAGAAAGTATTATGACATTAAAAAAACAATTTTTGAAGCAGAAAAAAAAAATCGCGATTTTTTTTTTCCCCCATCGAATTTTTCAGATTCCTTTTCAATACGGCATATTTTGTTTTCAACTGTGTCGTAGTGGGATTCATTAACATTTGAAGTTCGATTTTTTTTTTTTTAATGATTACATAATTTTTCCATACTTCGTATTCAAGAAAGCAAAGATATATTTATTTTATCCTCTTAATTTTTATATATCATTTCGCTGTCGATTTCTGAATTAAGTTTTCAAATTTCTGAAATAATATCAAAACACCATATTAAAAAAACCTTGTTTATTTTATCGTTTGCATTTATAGAAAATTCTTCAACTGTCTTTTTTAAACCAAGCTTATAATTTCATAAAATCACATCAAAATAATTCGAAATAATTTCATTTTATTTCAAACAAAGTACGTAAGAAAATCGCAGTATTTTCCGATACTTTGTATGCAAAAAAGTAAAAACATATTTATTTTATCCTCTGTGATTTTATAATTTTTATATTATTTAGCTGTTGATATCTAAATCAAGTTTTCAAATTTATAAAATTACATCAAAATATCAAGTTAAAGAAACATTATTTATTTTATCGTCTGCATTTGTAGAAAGTTCTTCAGTTGCCTTTATTAAACCATATTTATAAATTCATAAAATTGTATCAAAATAATGCAAAATATTTCCATTTTATTTCTGATATACATAACAAAATCTCGAAATTTAAATTTTCTTAATGTAAATCTGCTTCTATTTTAAACTGAAAACTATAATATGAAAACTGTCCACGCCATTAAATAGATTTTTGGATTACTTAAACAAAGAAAAAATCAATTGAATCAGCTGTTGCATAATTAATAATTGCACTGAAAAATATTAGAATTAAAAAGAATTACTCGAAAATAACATTAGCATTATTGAAAAGCAATATTTTTAAAATTTTAAAATTATTTGATGTTGGTTTTTAAGGAATAATATACTCCGAATTCATTGAGGGAAAACATTTAAAATTTCTATTCATTCTTTAATTGGATATCTAATTATTCTAATTAATAAAAATACGCCCTTTCTTATTGAACATTTTTAAGTAACTATGTGCTAAAATTTGTGACTTTTAGAGAGTTTTGAATAATTTTTGCACCACACAATTTGCAGAAAGTATGCCAACCTATAAACATTATCATGCTAAACTGCAATGTACATACACTAAACGAAAGAAAAATGGATCGTTTTCCCGTCGCATGCTTCATTGGTTCGTGATCTGTAACCCAAACTTTCATAATCTATAATTCTTCTTCTACAATATCAGTGCTGGCGCTTATTGGCTTTTAACGAGGTAGCGTTACAGCAGGTGGTAACTGAACGATCTGGGGTACAGGTCGTAAAATATTATTTATATTTTTTACGGGGACAGATTTTAAGAGTGCTGCAGATTTACGGCTTTGTTTTACAACTCCAGGTTTCGTAGGATCAAATCGACATTTAACACATGCTATTAAACCTGATTTGAATTTTTATGGCTTTTTTATGTGATCATGATTAAATGCTGTTGATATGCTAACAAGTCTAAGAAAAATAGGTTGGAGTTTTTTTGTAATTTCTTCCAGCATACAAGTAGGCACATAAGTTTGAAAAAATTGCATGGGATGCCTGCAGAAGGTAAAATAGTACATTCTTTTTGTGGTTCAGTAGCTAATTTCTAAGCCATTAGATATATGTAATTCCAATTAAGAAGATGCTTTAAATGACGAGAAAAATTATATTTTATGTTATTGGATTCAATAATGTATTTCTTAAAAAGTAAGGAGCTCTAACTTTTTATCTGTTCCCCCGCTCTTATCAATTATATTTCTATTCAGTAAAACATTCTTGAAAACTGCAATATTTTAATCAAATATGATTTTAGTGGAACATTATGTGGAGTATGTGGCTCACTTTTGCCTCAAGGGCAAGTTAACATCCACAACTGTCGAATTTGGGCAGAGAAAAACACTCAGTTATCCAGAAACACCCCTTACATTCTGAAAAAGTGACAGTATGGTGTGGTTTTACAGCTACCTTTATCACTGTACCGTATTTCTTAGAAGAGATAATTTCAAACGGAATCCCAACCTGTTCCATCACAGGACAACGGTACCATGATATACCGAGGAATTTTTGTAATCACAACTCTTCTACAGCGCGGATGTCTTCAAGACATCATTTTTATGTAGGATGGGGTCTATCCTTATATTGATCGCCGTGTAAAACGATTGTTAACACAGCGTTTCACAGAAGCATGAGTTATCAGCCGTCATTTCTCAATAGCATGGTTTCCTCGCTCGCCGGACAACACCCCTTGCGACTCTTGGTTGTAGGGTTATTTGAAGGGCAATATCTACCATCAAAGGCCCTCATCTCTACCAGATCTGAAGGGCAACATTCGGTACCATATTCTTAATATTCCGACAGATTCACTCAGGTTATCCATAGAAAATATGGTTCTCCGATTTGAGAATATTGTTGAAAATGAAGGAGGATATATTGAGCAATTTTAATTTTACTTTATTTAATAATTATACACCATATTAAATGGTTTTATGTATATTACAACGCCACCTACTGGTGAACTTTTGTACTAATTTTTTTATTTAATAAATGTAAAGAGCATCATCTCAATAATCTGCAGTTTAAATTTTATCTCATTTTGATCCATAGAACGCATTTAGCCCTCTGAAGCGAGTAACATTTCTTGCTAACCCTCTATAATGTTATCTAATGATATAATTAAAATTTATTTA
The DNA here is from genome assembly GCF_947563725.1 of Argiope bruennichi. Classification (NCBI taxonomy): domain Eukaryota; kingdom Metazoa; phylum Arthropoda; class Arachnida; order Araneae; family Araneidae; genus Argiope; species Argiope bruennichi. Next base: position 77,320,140 of record NC_079160.1, read on the forward strand.
CTAGATTAAATTGTAATCAAAAATACAGTTTAGAGTAATTTGGCGAGGGCGATCCGATTTAAAAATTAACACACATTTATTTTGTGAGATTTATAAAAAAAATTTATATTTCAATTATTAATTAACAAAATTTATACATTCCCTTATTTCGTTTTTAATGACAAGGTCAAGTTATCTTCTGAGAATGCGTTGTTCTCTTTTTAAACCCCTTCCTCTTTTTTTTTCATTTTTTTTTTTAATTCCTTATTTCTCTCTAAGTCTCAAAGATTGAGAATTGTGCTGTTGGATTAGATATCTTTTTCTCTTAATTCTAAAGAAGTATTTCTTCTTTACAAGACTTCTAAAAAAAGTCACCAAAAAAAGGCAGTTTTATCTGCATCGACATTAGCAACTAAGAAAATAATTCTGAGATCTGTGCTCTTAGAGAATTCAGCTACCAATGTCGTAATTAAGTTTCCCCATTAACTATTTAAAGAGAAATGACGATTAGATCCTTTTAGTTTGTAAAAAAAAAAATGGGAAATGAGTTTCTGGCGGAATGTTTTCAATTTCTTTTCTGTGGCATTTACAATATACACCCGAATATTTATATTTTTTAATCCAAAAAATTACTAATATATACTAGTTACTGTATGCTTTTAGTTGAATAAATAACTAGCTAAAAACTCACAAATAAACAACGTGATTAGTAAAATTAGGACAATAATTATTTTGTCATTTTTGGTGTATGTTTTCCTTTTACTAATTTTTATGATAGTGATGACATTCTGCCAATTTTTACAACAGTACTTTTATGTTCTCATATATGAAATATAATATTATAAATATTAAATATTTTATTATATATAAAAATATAATTAAAAAAATCTAACTTGAGGTTTGGACAAATCTTTACCTTTCAGATCTCCCTTAGTCTGAAAAACTCATTTTTTTTAATTAAGTCTCTTTTTTTTCTGTCTGTCTATGAGCAAAATCTGTCTATGAAAAAAATCTTTCAAACTAGACGGATACGGATAAAATATGAAAAATGAGCTTAACATCAGATTCATATATTACTTTAAAATTTTGAATGTAATCCATTTAGCGGAAGTCTGTCTCTCCAGCTATCCGAGTACAAGTAAACACGATGACTACAAGACGTATAAAAACTAGATAAATAAAATTATATATCAAAGTTTAGCATCTACTAGCTAGATCTGTATCAGATTTATCTGGGTGTTGATCGTTTGTTGATCTATGTTTTAGAATGTATAAAAACGCAAAAATGTTTTGACTTAAATTATTGAAATTTAATATGTGGTCTTGTGACTGCATTTGTAGCACTGTACCAGATTTTAGTTCCAATTAATAGGGAAAAAAGAATCCAAAATTCTTTTCAGATTTTCGGATATTTGTTCGGAGTTAAAGGAGCATTGGGGGGGGGTGCAAATTACTTTTCCAATTTTAGGTCTAAAATACTGTTTTTTATAGATTTAAAAAAATTAATTATGCATCAGAAAGAAAGTACCAAAACTGATGGTTTTATCTTGCTATTTTTATTTTATTTACGATAAAAAATTTTTATAGAATTATTTAAATGTGCGAAGTTGAAGTTTTGCGACTTTTAATAAATATTTAAAAATACTTTGAGAGGTCCGAGAATAAATTCCTTTGGTAGAAACCGGTGTTTTTATTCCTTCTACTGATTACTGTTGACTTCATAAAAAAGAAACCGCAATAGCATACTTAAAAGATTTAATAGATTTCTCCATAGGATAACATTATGTTTGAAAATTGTAGGTGGCGCATATACGGCACCCTTAACGCCAAATCATTGATTAATTTCCAATAAACGCAAACAAGAAACACCCTTAAGATCCATATTTCGTAGTTATTGTTCTCCAATTTCACGCAATAAAAACATAACTGCCGATTTTCTTTACTATACTATGAAGCAAAAAAACTCTCATACATGCGACACAAAAATCTGGCATGCATGGACTTAACCTTAGTGACAATTTTATGCTGAGAGGAGGGATATAATAAATATATTAGAGGATATGAGAGAAGGTCTTGGGGTGAATACTCCTACTGATTTACATAATTTTCATGTGATAATTCTGTTAAATACTATGATATTAAAAATTTCGATGATTCACGTCGCTATTGAGATACTTGAAGACAGGCAATTAAGTTTGAATGAGAATAAAATTATTTTGAGCAGGGCAGATTAGAATTTAGTTCATGAACTGACACGAGGTCATATAAAGTAATATCAACGTTTTGAAAACTTTCATGTGGCTTTATTCTTTCAGTCCTCCAATACTGATGATCAAATATTATTTTAAAAAATCTAAAAATGAAGAATCTCAGTAATGGTGTGTTAACTAATGAATTACATTTTGAAAATAATTCATGTTTTCTCTTATTTATTTTTATATTTTCGTACGTATATAAAGAGAAAGTATTGATATCGATAAAAAAATCCGATTGCGCCTGATTCGATTATGAATCTCCCCGTTTAGATATTCCTGAATTCGAAAAAAAAAGGAAAAAATTGTACTTTTTGATCAGGATATCATAGCTTGAAAATGTTTTAGATATCATTTATTATCTAATTAGTTTATTATTTTTTTAAATTACTTTTATTATTGTGAACGATAAAATTCGCAGAAAATAATGCATTCATTGCAAGTGTATAAAGGCTATAAGTAAAATAATAATAATAATAATGTTGCTGAATATGTTTTTAAAAATTTATTAGTAGAAAATTTTTTGCCGAAATATTACTCGTACACTAAAAAAAAAATGTTTTTATTTTTTAAACTATTTTTTTAAAATATTTTAAAGGATATTCAAACTTTTTTATAGAATAATATCATTTGAAGTTGCTTATAAAAACATTAACATTTGCCATAATTTTTAATTTAAAAATCTAATTAAAATTTCGAATTAACCTTAACATATTATCTTAACCTTAATGAAATCTAAATGAAAACATAATATCCAAGAAGTAACTACTCCCCGAATTCAGTCGCTCTAAATTCAATAGTTTTCCTTAGAATTATTTAAACGATTTTTGCATCGCACCTACGGCAGTTTACAGACTATATTCCGCTTATGAACATTATCATTTTTGGCATTGTGTTTTTTGTATCCTAGAATCACAGCAATTAAACACAGAACAAGTGAAGTATGCTATGTAATCTGTATTTCTAATTTGCAAGTAAAGGTCAAATTTTGAAAGAAATCTGTCAACAGTAAGTATCTCCGTGTGAATGAAATACATTAACTCAAAAAAAATCAATTAGCTGGATACATAGAATTTGGCATATAATTCATTACTATCATTGTACATTTATATAAGATTTTAAACGATATACGATTTCTAATTGAAACTCCTTTTATTCGTTTTGAATATGCTAGGTAGGAAAAAAAAGTGAGTTAGCTGAATTTGATTTCATATAAGGTCTTGACAATCAAACAGCAGATGTATATCAAATGTAGAATTCATTTGGTCAAAGAAAAAGCTCGAAAATCATATGACTGCTTCTCTACATTATATGACGGAGATAATCACAAAAATCATTTGCAGCAGATGTGTATCAAATATGGAATTCAGTTGGTCAAAGGAAAAGTTGTAAAATCACAAGATTGTTTCTTTTCATTATATGACGAAGATAATCACAAAAATCATCTACAACAGATGTGTATCAAATGTAGAATTTAAGTGGTCAAAGGAAAAGTTCAAAATCATATGATTGTTTCTCGTTACTATATGACGAAAATAATCACAAAAGTCTTCTACAACAGATGTGTGTCAAATGTAGAATTTAAGTGGTCAAAGGAAAAGTTCAAAATCATATGATTGTTTCTCGTTACTGTATGACGGAAATAGTCACAAAAGTCTTCTACAACAGATGTGTGTCAGATATAGAATTCCGTTGATCAAAGGCAAAATTCCAAATCATATCATTGTTTCTCTTTATTATATGACGAAGATAATCACAAAATCATCTATATCATGGAAGTATGCAAGAAAGACAAAGAGGGAAAAGTGTTTTGACCAAAATGTGATTACCAATAGAAAATATTTAACCCCTTTACTGCCGAGGATAACGTGCGAGATTCGGTCCCCAGTGTCACGTATATATACGCCAGGTGCAGTTAACACACATTGACTTAGGGAGACGTATATATACGCCCGCGGCAGGCAAGGGGTTAATATATGTTTTGAAAAATTATAGTACATACAACCTTTATGGTATATATAATACATATATAGTATATTATAGTACATATAGCATTTCAGATTAAAAGTAATCTGAATTCTGTTGTTAATGAAAATACAGGAGAAATATACACGTAACAAATATTCATTCCTGAATAAATTCTGTCTGCCAATCGAAGGCAAAAATCTCCACCTGTTGCTCCACCACCCTTAAAAGTCGATATCTGCGGGTCACCAACTGAACGACAAAAACCAAAGATGTATTCATTATCCCAACCGTTTTTTTTGTTTGTTTTTGCATGACACGATCGGTATGTCCGTTTATAATTCCACCCCTTAAGGTGCAGTTGGAAGATTTCGGTTCCCTCCAGCAGATGGTCCGAGAGAAGGAAAAAAAAAAGAACAAAAAGAAAAGGGGCCTCTCTATTGTTCTGTCCGGATCTCCTTAAACTGTGAGCGGGTCAGAATGTGACGGCTCATCTGATATGGAAACGGAAGGAATTTCGAACCCCGAAAAGTTGAAAGATCTTTTGTTAAAGAGGAAAAAGGATTTACTTCTGACTGGCTTTCTGATTCCTTTCTTTTTTTCTTTAACTCTGTGAGTCGAAAGAAAAGGATTGAAGTTGGGGAACTGTCAGCAAGAGGGAACTGGAATTTGGTTTCTTCGTATCTTCTTTTAGCAATGGTAATCTAAAGGGGAAAGAATAGAATAAAGTTGCTACAGTTGAATTTTGCCGATTCGAAATGGATGGGATCCTATTAAAAATCCGAATTTAAACTAGCGGGAGTGGTCTCTCAAAACTTTCCGGCATACACTTTAATAAAAGCATTATTCCTAGAACACATGAATGGCATTGGTGTACAAAAGTTACGAAATATTAACCTTTGACGTGAATTTAGCACTTCTGCTGAATTTATCGTGTCGTTCTTGGCGAGTTATTTGGCGATTAATCTCATGCATGCAGTTAATAGTATCCGAAAATCAAATTTGTGTATTGGATTCGATTTTCTCAACTCAGTGAAATAAAAATTTGACACAAAATTACACTTGAAGTCACACAATCACATACCAAATTTGATATATTTAAGTTACTATGTTTTTAAGTTATCACGTTTACTAGCTTTTGAAAGTAAGACCGACAGACGGTAAATCCCTTGTTGAATTTGGTTCACAATTTGACAAATATCTACAATATAGATTTTAAATCTATCTACTGAATATCATATATCTAGCTCTCTTCGTTTTGTAGTTTTCGCATTAACTTATATCCGAACAGACGGACATCCTTTGAATAGATTTTACTCATAATTTATCGTTAATAATTCATTCATGATATTGGTGTACAGCAGTTACGAAATGTGAACCTTTGGATACAGCAGCTTTTCTGAATCTGTCGTGTAATCCTTGGAGAAATATTTGGCGATTAATCCTGATATGCGCCGGCGTCCTGGCATAGGGGTAGCGCATCTTCCCTGTAATCTGGACGTCCTGGATTCGAATCCCGGTTCGGACATGGTTGTTCTTCATCTGTACTCTATCTGTGAGGTGTGTGAATGTGCCTCTGTAAAAAGGGGTTGTGCAAGCGAATGTGTGTGTTTCATCTTCATATGAGCTAGAAGTCAGACTTCTGCCTTCGGGTACTCAGGGGTCTTTACCTTCAGAAGCTACTGCACCCCCTTTCCGTTGTAACGCGGACACGACATCATCATCCTCCTGATATGCGGTTAATAGTATTCGGAAATCGAATTTGGGTTTTAGATGCAATTTTTCCAAACGATTGAAACACAAATTTCACACAGAACTACAATTGTAATCACAAGATCCTATGCCAAATTTGATATATTTAGTCATTGCGTCATTGAATGGAGCCTACTGACAGACAGTTTATCCCTGGTTGGAATCGGCTCAAAATTTGAAAGGTGTTTAGACTATAGATGTTAATTTCGTATATTGAATTTTATTTATCTAGCTTTATTCGTTTTGTAGTTATCGTGATAAATTATATTTGAAAAACCGGACAAATGTACTTCCTCTAAACGGATTTTGCTCAAAATTTGATAAAAATCTACAAATATGATGTAAGGACCACAAATTTGATGTAAAATATTCAAAAATTGAATTTGATTTTTAGACTTATCTTTTCAATTGATTGAAACAAAAATTTGACATTAAACCAAACTTAAAGTCGCAAAATCAAGTACCAAATTTGGTGTATTTAAGTGATACCGTTTTTGAGTTATCGAGATTATATGTTTATGAAGGTACAGACCAACCCCTGATTGAATTTCTTTCAAAATTTGATAGGTGTCTATGCAGAAAATTATAACCAAATTTTATCTATCTAGCTCTCTTTGTTTTGTAGTTATCCTGCTAAATTATATTCGAGCAGTCGGACAGACAGACTTCCTCTGACCGGAATTTGCTCAGAATTTGATAGATATCTACAAACTTGGTGTAAAGACCGTACACCAAACTTCATTTGTCTAGATCAAAGAGTTTTTGAGTTATTATTGTCACATGCGGACAGACGGACACTTTCCAAAAATGTGTTTTTCGAACTCAGGGGGGTCTAAAACGTGGAGATTCGTTAAAATAAGTTTTTTGACGATTACTGTACTTTCTTTATACTTCGAATACGTCAATTGAAAATTGGTGCACTTGCAGTTATTTGATCATAGGTGAAAATAAAATTTTTGTCCCATTTTATATAAGCACATCTTATTGATAAATTGCAAGAAAATGCTTAAAAAGTTATTTCAACTCACATTCAGATCCCTAATCATAATGACATTTAGAATCATTATTCATTTAATTCGAGTACATTCATTAGCGAAAGAATAATGTTAAAAAAAAAGTAAAGTTCATCATGTTCACGAATCTTTTACCATATTTTTTTTAAAGTGAATATGGAAGAACATTTTTAAATTTCATTCTTCTTTGGAGGATAGCATCAGGAGAAAATGTTAATTAAAAGAGATTTAAAAGGGAGAAAAAAAGGTTAAAAAAAAAAGGAATGAAAAAGAGAAAAGTAAAATTTTTCCGTCTTCGAAAAATTTTTAATTCAAAAACATATTTAATCACAAGAGATTATGCAACAAAAAGAATTACCTGGCGTTATTAGCCGTAATTTCAACACCTTCCAACAGTTCTAACCCTTGAGATTACCTAACTTTACGCCTGACTCTAGAAATTAAAAAAAAAATCACAATTTTTGGAATCTTTTGTTATGAATACTGTAAAAAAAAATCCTTCAAATGCGATGCGATGAAATAAAAAAAAATTAAGTTTAATTACTTCTTATGATTATTAAGCAAAGATTAACTAATACGTATTAATTCAATTCAGTAGAAAGTGAAATAGAAAACAATTCAACAGTAGGATCTCATCAACTCAACACATCAGCCATTTTGATTTTTTTTTTTTTTTTTTAAGTTTCTACCTTTAGAATATCGAGATTTGTAAAAAGTTTTTGCAGGAGAAATGCATTTCTCAAGTGGTTTGCCATGTTTAAAAATGAAATAAGGCAAAAAAAAAAACAATGTGAGGAAACAATGAAATGCATGCTTTTTTAGCTGTCTGTTGAGTGAAAAATTACACAAATTAAAAAAGACAGCTTTTATGGTGTCCAGAGAAATAGTGTGTTCCCTAGCGGTCAGAAAAAGCGGGAAGACGAAGAAAATATGAGTGATTATTTCTAAAAGCTGGAAAATTAAGAGGCTGTAGTGAAAATACATTACCCTTGTTGTCTGAGTAGAAAACTGAAGGCAACGTGTACGTATGAATTTATGTATTTTCCCACTTTTTGATTTTCATGACGTTTCCTAATTGGATGAGAAATACTCCTAGGCATACTCTGAAATGCAAATGGAAGAGATGATATTTAAATTCTCTAAGGGATAAGAACTCATTTTTTTCTCTTTTAATCACGAAATAAGTATAATATTAGTCATGTGAATATTTATATATATCCTCTGTAGCTGTTATAGCTTAGTTTAACTCGTCATAAAAATTTAAGGTAATTTGCCTCCACAATATTTCAAAAAGATAGGCAATGGGAAAAGAAAGATTCTCTTGAATTTTTAGAAGTATTTTATTCATTATAGTTTTAGAAACGATGATGGTTAGAATTAGAGCATTTATTAAGGGGCTAGCCATAAATTTAGAAAGAGATATTTGTGTATGTATTTTTGAAGTTTTCTTTATAATAAAAAAATGTTTGCCCATCTAAACATCAACATTTCCTTTAATAAAATGTATCAATAATCTTATTATTTTAAACAAATGCTTTTAGAAAAAGTCTGTCTATTTTGAAAATGACATCTTTTTATGAATTTTTTTTTAAAAAAAACTTTTAAATATTGATTTTTTTAAAATATTTAATTTGTACCAAATCTTTGCACTCAAGAAAAAGTTAGAGCTGAAAATTAGATGCATAATTATTTACGTGAGCATATGGGTAATAAAATAAAAATTTATAAACTGATTTTTTAAAATTAAGGATTATCTTCTTGAAACACAATGGCTTTTCTTACTATTGTTGAAATCAAGCAATGTCCAAATGATGCACAGTCTAAAATATCACCTGTGAGACGCCTTTCTAATAGGAAGTAATTTGGAGTAAGGATTAAAATACTGTATTTTATTTTCTCGTATGCAAAAATTTAAAAAAAAATTGTAATAAAAAAAATAAAGTATATAAGGTATCCGACTAGGTTCAGAGGAGACTTTGAAAAATAAAACAAATGTTTTAATATATATATGACGTTTTTTATTAGTATAAGGATAAAATGACGAATAAAAGTGAAGTTATTTAAATATATTGAACTGAAGTTGTAGCTTTTGAAGAAAAAAACTATTTTGAAGTAAATTTTAGCATTTGTTTACAAAAACTGGGATTGTTCTAGAGAAAAAATTTTTACAGTTTTACATTTCGCTTTGTAACATTACATATATAACATATCTCAGAGTGTAACGAATTGTTATCTAAGAATTATGTACAAAAATAATTTTTTTATGTTTAATATATGAAATTATTTATGAAATTTTTGGAATTTTTTTTCAACAATACTTACATCAAACAAACATAAATCCACTTCTAAAATATCCAACATTAAATTCATAGTTCATTACATTCTGCATAACATAAAGTGCACTAATTTTAAATTTCATTAAGATATCTTGATTATTTTTATGAGATACTAGCCACCTTTGGCGACCAGCCGGTTCGCCAATCTTAATGTTCGTTAAAATTTTAATAATTAAATAGTTTATGCAATTCCTACTTTAATAGCTTCTTCATCAAAATATTTTAAAACTTCAAATTTTGATAGTCATATAATTCACTCATAATATTATAAACGCCTTCAGTCATAACGTAATATGTATCTCTCTAATTTTCTGTTAGCTCACGTAGAATTTATACTTTAAATTAAAGTGGAAAGGATTAATCTGCAATTAATATAATAATATTTTTTACTGAAACAAAGTATTTTTTTGTAATATGATTACTGACATCAGTCACTGAGCGTTTAAACTTTATGAGCACTAAAGAATATCTTTCTTAATTTATGTAATATTTCAAGAATTTGTCAACAAAATTTTCTCAGATTCATTATGACCAGATCGATTCATTAACAATGTTTAATTTTAAATGCATCAAACACTAAGAAAATAAAACGAATCGTTTAAAATAGTCGGTTGAAAACAGGTTAAAAAAAACTACTTAAAAACGATGGACTTAAAACTATAAACATATACAAAAAATATATAACTAACATAAATACACTTTAATTACAAAAGCATGCAAGTAATCTAAAAATAATTTAAATCATCCGTTGATAATGGTTGTCATGTCAACAATCAGAACACAATGCGCATGCGTGAATTTTCAACGCCAGTTACGGTAACGCAAATGCGTGAGTTTTTCTACGCCAGTTGGGGTAACGCTATGCAAAATAGAAATTTTTAATTTCCTTTATTCTGTTTTATTTTAATTCAAAAGTACTTCAGAATGAATCTGAAAGATAGATTAATTAACAATTTTTAATTTTAAATGCATCAAACGTTAAGAAAATAAACAGAATCATTTGAAATAATCGGCTGAAAAATTCTTAAGCCTAGCCTCATTACTGTTGGGGGAAAAAATTGAACCTTTACTCATTTGGCGGTGGGGAAAATAAAAAGATTTTTTGGCGGGAAAGTTAGTTTTTAATTAATAATTAAAATTCTAATTAAAAATTCAAAAAAAGGGACCCCAGGTGCACATTCCCGACCTCCAAGGTATACATGTATCAAATTTGGTAGCTGTAGGTCAAATGGTCTTTTCTGTAGAGCGCCAACACACACATTGAGCTTTATATATAAGTATAGATGACAATATTTGTACATAGAATCTCGTTCTTAGGAAAGTGCACTTAAAGTTTTAAATGCTTATAAATAAGCATCACTTATTTGTCAATAATTTGTTATAGCTTCAATAATTCATATAAAAAAAGCTAAAACTTCAATTAAATTGGTTTCTAATTGAAATAGAGACAAAAAAAAAAAGATATCACTGGAAACAGAAACGTATTTTTTGTTTTAAAACTGAAAAAAAAAATGCGAATTTTCATCCAAATTTTGTTTTGAATCTAGTCGGATACATTAATTCATCAAGGATTTCAATTTTAAAATCTCCAAATTTCAAACATTGCTGAAACAAAAGAGCTTTTATTATTATTATTATAAAGTGGAGAGACGGAAACCAATGAATTTTGATGTGTAGTCATTTTACAAATATCTAGACCTGTATCAAATTCTGAACGAATTCTGTCAAAAAGAAATTTTTCTGTCTATCCGTCAATGACATGAGAAAAAATCGATTAACTTGATGACGCATGCGTTTATCATCGAATGCATCGTTTTATATACGAAATGTTAATGTGCATTAGATGTATTTATTTTAGAAATCTCTGTTTCCTATAAGTGATTTTGCTTCACTTAGAATCATAGGCAAAGCATTTATTTCCCACTGAAAACCACATATTCTTCAACCACAAAATCCATATATATCCCATTAAATTGATCTTTTCAGCATTCACGCAGCTGGTGTTTTCAGTTGGATAATATGTGTTAAACTAATTCATCACTTCTTCATTTAGTAATTCGAATACCACAATTCTTTTAACCTATTTCCAAACAAGTTTCAGTTTTTATTTGCTTTTTACTCTCTAAATCCGAATACTTCTTCTGTTTTAGAAATCGTTTATTTTTATAAATTTATTTTTCAAAGAATCCGGGTTTGATTTTTATATAAATAAGTCTATGTTTCTAATAAACCATTATAAGTTATGTCTCAGAAGTAATCATCTCATCTCAATGAATTCAGATACATAAAATATTTTATATCTTACCAAAATAAGTATTTTAGAGGCCAAACATTTTTTTAAACTTTTAAACAACGTTTCATGGATTGAAAAAAAAATAAAAAATCACTTTTTGCAATGATTGAAAGCAAACGATTCTTTCTTCATATGAAATTGCTTATGCAATATTGTACGACATCGAAATAACTGCAGTCGCCTCAAACAAAAACAGGAAAGATATTTACATAAAACAAAAGTTGAAAAACTTATATCTTCCATTTACAAAACACAACCCTACTCATAAAACCTGGAAGCTATAACGTAAAACAATAGAAGGTAGAAACAATAATCTTTACTTTAAAAGTTTGGAAACTTATTTGAAAAAACAATCTATCTTCAATACAAAAAAAAAATCAATTGAAAAACAAGTCTACTGCTAAAATCTGCAAAGTACTTGGAAGTGTATCTTTTAACAGCCTGGAGGTCTTCAACTTTAGAAAAATCTCAGACCCTCCTCTTATTTCCTTGCATATCCATTAGAGGAGAGAAAAAAAAATAATAATCGAAAAAACTTGAAGACGTAGATTTCGTTGCCTGGCTGTTTTAACCGCTCAAATAACTTGATTTGTGGATAGTTTTATGACCGAAAGGCATCATCATCTTCAGGAACCACAATGGAAAAAAGTTGACAGAAGAGATCTCTTTAAATATGCGGTGGCCTTTAAGCTTCCGACTTTTTTTCTTGTCTTTTTTTGCTGCTCTTTTTTGTTTTTGAAATTCAGCAAGATTTGAAAGGGTTGAAATAACATTGCAAAGAAAAAAAGAAAAGTGCATTTCTGTTAATTAATAATGAAATTTAAAATTTGGATGGAGACGATGGCTATTGTCACTTTTCATAAATCATGCTTCATTTTATTTTTGTCTCCTTTTTACAGTTTGAATTTTTACTTTTATTTATGGTAATTGAAAAGTTCTTTTAAAAAGAAATTAAGAAATTAAAAATTCACTAAATATTTTTGTAATTTCGTAACACATTGGAAAAAAATGGTTTATGTTCCTGTGATATCCATGATTTTTTTTCAAGTTTTCTCATTTTTGAAATTCAGCAAAATTTATCAGACTTCTCTATTTCTAATAATTAATGAAATTTAAAATTTGAATAGAGAGATAGCTATTTTCATTTTTCATAAATTATGCTTAATTTTTATCTCCTTTCTATAGTCTGAATTTTTATTTTTTAACGGTGAAAAGTTTATAAGAAGTTAAAAATTTACCAATTGTTTTTGAGCGTTTTTGTTTATTCTTAAGTATAGAACAGAAATCGAATCATTTTATGCTTCAGCGCAGTCCATATATTTTTTGTGCCTTCCTTTTCCTCTTCTTCTTCTTCTTTTTTTTTTTTTTTTTCTTTCCTTTTTGTTTGAAATTCAACTAAATTTGAAGGAATTGAAAGCAATTTGCAAGAAAAAAGGAAGAAAAAAAAGGAATTGTTAATTAAGGAACTTTAAAAAACGAGATAAAAACGAGAGCTATTGTCACCCTTGTATTGTCAGAGTGCTTCGGACAACAATAAACCACTTCATGCTCATGTGCCATTTACCCTTTTTTTTTTTTTTTCTTGGCTGGTTTTCTTATTTTTGAAATTCAACCACATTTGAAAGGATCCCATTTCAAAGAAATAATATGTTTCCCTCAATTAATAGAATTTAAAATCTATCATGATGTTGAGCACTTTTTTCTTAACTCGTCCTTCATTTTTGTTCCTTTTATGGTATTTAAGTATGCTGCTTGCTTCTATGTTGTTTAAGTAGCAAAAATAAAATTTTCATGTTATATTTATATTTCAGTATCAATAAGGCAAAATAAATCTTATTTAAACATCTTGACCCTTGTAATTTATAGCCGTAATAAAGCGTTAGAAATTATTTAATTAAAAATTTAGCTATTTAATTAATTGTCTTGAAATCTTATCCAAAACCTAATTAATGCTTCAAAATACTAAAAACATATAGAAAATCGTTTTATAGTTTAAATTTCTGGAGAGAACAAAAAAAAATGAACTTTCGATTTCATTATTTTATAAAAAAAAATGTACAGAAATATTTTTCGTTCATTTTGAAATATATTCTGGGGTTGTTTTCATGCTTCACAATTGGAAAATAAATAAAAATTTCATATTATTTCTCAATAAAATACCAATATTTAAAGATAGATTGGATAGAAATACAGCTTACTTTTTTAGTTTATAAACTAGATAATGTATTTCTGAAGGTATCTACAAGATTTTGAATAAATCTTTTGATAAACTTCCATGTAAGAAAGTTTTTGCTTTATATCTCTTTTTAACCTAACTCCACCCCCCACGCATTTTTTTCCAGTTTATAAAAAAAAAAATGCTGATTAACTTGTATATTCTAATTTCATGGATACTTTATTTTATGCAAAAATTCAAAAATATGATTATTTTACAGCTTTTTACAAAAAATTTCTTCTCGAACCTAGTCACTCACCTTAAACCACCCTCCGCTGCCAAAGATTCCACATACCCATACCCATCACGCCTCATTATAATAAATCTGATATGAGGAAGATTCGATTTCTTTCAAAGTATTCTGTTCCATCCATTCCGTTCAACAACGTCCCAGCCACCTTATATCGCCTCATCAAGATGTTTTTACACGCCTAATGACTGGCGCTACTTCAGTACGATGTCCAATTAAGGACAACAGCGTTGATTCCTTGATTGGAAATGACTGCTGCAGCTGACGACAGTAATAACTGTCACTTTTGTCACTATGAAATATTATCCACCGACGATTGGCATTCAGGGCATGTTGTACCTGCCTTAGTGGAGGCACCAGTCGACGAAATGACTGGATTTCAATATTTTATGTTCCACAATTTGATGTCATTTCGGTATCATTTGGGACTTGATGTCGCAATCGAAATTACCGTGAAAAAAAATGTCACCGAGTCGATATTAATGGTTTAAACAAGATAAATTGGTCATGTTACACTTTTTTGCTTGTAATTATAATGCGAGTAGGATGGAGGTTTCTGGTAGCTTTTCTTGTTTGGGTTTCTGGCAATGGCAAATTTGGGGCTCGTAACTCGTATTTAATTGTTGCCAATTGAGCTAATCATAAAATTATCAAACTGAAGCAATCAGAGTTAATAAATGCCATAGTTCGTTTAATATTTAATAATAATTGCAGATGTTTAAATGACATTTTTTTAGTTTTTCCTATTTGCAGGGAATGTTAAATTTGAAACCTATAAATTATAATATGACATCACAAGCTGATGCAATTTATAAAATTGACATACTTCTACAAATACAATTTATTTTATGTAAAGTTAATTTAACTCGTTTTTGTCTCTTATATACTTATGAAATTCAAGTTACAACCTTATATCTAAAACATTTAAATATTTGAATAACTTTTTGACATTTTAACCCTTTCTAGGGCCGTGGGAAACATGCTTCCCACCAAATTTATCGATCTTTGTATGAAATTATGTAGGATGGCATAAGTTGTGACAAATTTTTTTCGAAAGTTAGAAACTTAGATGCTTTAGTTCTTTATCTCTGATGTGTCTTGATTTGTTACTAAATTATTAATGAACCAAATTAAATTTATCTAATAAGCTAAATGAATCCCTTTTCTTATTCTAATTTCAAGCCCAAAAATATTTTAACAGTTTATTAACCCTTTAAAGGGTTAAGCGATATAATTGTATTGAAATCTCAAACATGTAAAATATTGCAGTTACTAATTGCCATTATCAAAATAAAGTTGAATTTTATTCAGTTTTCAATGCTAATTAAGAACAACAAAAATCAAACAATTGCTTTAAAATTAAAAAAGAAATACTTTGAAACATTAAATTTACTTGAAAAACGAAGCAGCACTTAATACTATCTTTAAAAAAAGTTTCTTTGTCATAGAATCATATTACTATCATCTTCTATGTTAATAAAGTAAATATATCTATGTTTGTGCCAATAGCTGTTCGATCTAGAAATATTAAATTTGGCATATGTACATTTTGGTGTTGATTGGAAGAACTATTTTGCTTTACATTTTATTTTATTATAAGCATTAATAAACATCTTGGTGTTAATAGATTTTGTATCGATAAACAAAATTTTCCATTCATTCTGACTGTTATTTAGTATATATATTGTTACGAAATTTTCGGGGTTCGTTTGGATAGTGGGAGTTATATGGTGTGAAGAACGCTCAATCACTAGGCGGCAGTAGAAAATAAAAACAACGACGTTTATTTACACACAGGACAGCACAAAGACGACAACTATATACAGCACAGAAGATGATTATCTTCAGCCGAGACGTGCAGCATACAACAGACTCTACTGCAGACAGTAGCACACAGCTTAGTTCAGCACTAGCTTGACTCCGTCGTTGCTCCGCTTAGCTCTGGAAGGCCAGTTCTTTATCGCCGATTCCGACTACGACGACTCTTCGACTTCACTGGTCCACGACTACTCTGCTCCGCTCTGTCGCTTCCGACTACTCCTCAATTCACCACCAC
The DNA here is from genome assembly GCF_947563725.1 of Argiope bruennichi. NCBI lineage: Eukaryota > Metazoa > Arthropoda > Arachnida > Araneae > Araneidae > Argiope > Argiope bruennichi. The sequence goes on from NC_079160.1 coordinate 77,336,251, forward strand.
ACCCCGGCAGCTGCAGCTCCTTTTATAGGTCTTAGGAGGCGGGGCTAGAAGCCTCTCAACCAATCAGGAACGTTCGAGGCATAACTCGGTTCCTACTGGACGGTACGGAAAATTCTCGATGTTTCGGGTATAATCTATTTTGGCGCCAAAGTCGCCAAATTCGTTGCCAAGTCGCCAAGTTTGTCGCCAAACTCCGGGACCTCCTATGGAACCCATTATGCTGGGAAGCAGCATCACAGGTTCGTAACAATATTATAAAATATATATACTGAACCACTATCATAATATATTATGATAATGGTTCAGGTATTATTGCCGTTATATTCTAACATGGAAAAGAGACTCTTATACCAATTGGATTTTGCATCATTTTTATTTTTACTTCATACTTACTTACTAAATTCAAATTTTAGAAAAAAAACTGTTAACTGTTAATTAGGAAATCCCAGGACTATGAACAGGCAAGCAAGCACATGGTATGATATAAAAATACTTTGCATATCTGGAATTCCAAATATGAAACGCAAAAACTTAGAAGAACCCGATAATGCACGCTTATTAATTTGAAGCGCACACATATATTCACATAGGCATACAAATTCCTCATGATCAAATTTATTACTAAAGATAGCTGTTTCATTTATACAATCCAAGTCCTATACCATCAGCCTGAAGAATATCAGTTTAATTTAGTTATATTAACGTCCCATTGTAAAGCAATACTAAGGCTATTTTGGGACTGAGCTCGTCATTTTGAACCTCGGTCAGATGACGACGACCACACATGAGATGGCACCCCCTCTCCACGCCACGCCACACCACACCAACGTGAGGACATTTGGCATGACGGATTTAACGTGCTACAGACTCCCTTACACGACGATTCTTCGATGGAATCGGGTCTCGAACCTGAAACCCTACGGCTCTCAAGCCGAGACCTTACCACCAGGCCACCTCTGAAGAATATCGGAGGTCTGATCAAAATTTACCTAAGTGAATTTTTTACCCTCTATACTGACGGTAGTTTAAAAGTATTGAATATTTTTTATGACAATATTTAAAAGAGCATGAACAATGTAGTTCTGACAACAAGTAATTGATATCAATTAAATGCAGAAATTAAAATTCTTCAATTATTAATTATTTTAATTGATTTAATTTTTTTCTCTTTCCTTGATTTATTCTGCATCAAGATGTATCTATCTGATTATACAAAAATAAAATGAAAAAAAATTGATTGCAAAATAATTTGATAAATAAATGGTTAAGTCAATTTTGATAATTAAATCAAAATTGACCCTATGGATCTTTACTCCATATTGATTCAATTTACATTTTAATCATCTTATCTCTCTGTAATCAGTTATTGCAAGACTATGCTAAAGCAATGGATTAAAATTCAATAATGAACCCTCAAATCATTTTGAATAAAATTGGCCATCAATATTATTGATAGCGCCCGAAGACTTATTAAATAGATACAGCATGAACTTTTGATGTCACGCGCATAAAAAACTTACACAATCGCCTTACACCTTAAGCAATGACTTAATATGACATATATTGATAATGAAACTAGTACCAACCTTAAAAAAACATCAGAAAACACATACTTTTCTATTCAATCCCTAGAGACCTAAGCCTTGTATTCTCCTATGATTAATGCACTAACCGCGGCTTAGTATCTTTGAATCATTATATGTAAAAAACTTAATGAATATACTTGTGACATTAAACAATTAAGCTTATTTAGCAGAAAGATAATATCGCCGTATACTTCAAGCAATGTTGCTTTTAATACTTTTATTTCTTACAATTTAAAATTAAATATATCATTTATCATCATTAGAGTGCGATAGTTAGCATTAAGAATGACATATCAGATATTGGTGGTCAAAAGAACAAATTTCTTTATTTGCATTACAAAGCGCTTGCTTTTAATGAAGCCGCTATGATAAACAAAATGTTTCTTACAATTTTCTTTGTTGGTGGTAAAAAAAAGAACTTCGTTATCAGATGTGCTGTAGGATTTGATAAAGTTATAACCAGCAAACAGGATAAGATTCATGGTGAAAATGAATATATAATAATTTGTCAATCAACCTTGGCGCTTGCAAGTCTGAGCTGATGTTTGAAATAGGAAGATTTCTCAATGACTAGCCATCTTTGGCGACCAGTTTGTTCTTACAGATTAATTTTTTTTTTTTTTTTTTTTTTTTTTTTTTTACTCTGCTAAATATTAATATGGAATGCAATTAACAAAACAAAACATTTCACTTTTTTTTTTTCGGTACTACCGAAAAATATGAGTTGAAATTAATCAGTTTACAGAAAATTAAAAAAGTGTGTATATTACAAATTAAAAGGGAAAGAGAGCCGGCGTCCTTGCATAGGGGGTAGCGTATCTTCCCCGTAATCTGGGCCTCCCGGATTCGAATCCCGGTTCGGGCATGGTTGTTCTTCATCTGTGTTCTATCTGTAAGGTGTGTGAATGTGCCCCCCCCCCCCCCTGTAAAAAAGGGCTGTGCAAGCGAATGTGTGAGTTTCATCTTCATATGAGCTAGAAGTCAGACTTCTGCCCTCGAGTGCTCAGGGGTCTTTTCCCTCAGAAGCTACTGCACCCCCTTTCCGTGGTAACGCGAACACGACATCATCATCATCATCAAAAGGGAAAGAGAAAATCCTATTACATAGTTATTGAATGGTTAAATCATGATACTGAATATTTTGATGGGGCATTTAAAAAGATTGTTACAGATAATGTATCAAATTGAATTAAAAATATTTTTAATAAAGGGAAAAGCTGTGAAATGAAAGTGGTATCATTAAAAAGGTCATTCTTTTGAAGATAACATCTTAAGATAAGAATTTTTTTTTTGAAGATATGAACATTAGTTTCATAATGTCATAATCATTACTTATTTGGCAACGGTTAAGCCAGATAAGTAATCACTATGACAGCAATCAATTTCTTTAACGATTAATAAATTGCAAACGATTCATCAATTTGTTGTTTGAAGCCTATTTCCTGATTTCTTATATATCACCTTTCCTCTGTCTGAATGTACTTCTTGGTGACAAGGCCAACCCTCTCCAGAATATTTCCAATAATATTTTCCAACTCCATTCATTAGCTAAGCGAAGCGTTTGATTCAGTACAGCTGTAAAATCATTTAATGAAGCAGTCTGAAAATTCGCATAATGGTTTGATTACTTTTGATTGTTACCATCGACAATAAGTAATAAGTCCTATTTCTGTACCCGTAAATTAACGTTTTATATAAAGAGATGGTTGAAGTTGAAAACCCTGTTTAAAATAGTTTAGTTCTCTAAAACTTTGGTTCTAGTACTTTTTGTGCTAAGACATTTTTCACTTAAAAGTTTATTATTAATCCTTCTATTTATTTTATCTGATAATATTAAAATAAAATAATTTTTCTTTGCATATTTTTTATCGATTATTCATAATTACATATTTTGTGTTAAAATGCAAAAGTTTAGAATTGTAACTAGTAGAATTTCAGAAGTTTCGAATTAATATATTTTCATTTTATCAATTCATTTTTCTCAATTCAGATGAAAATTAATAATTAATTTTTTTTGTAGATCCATCCAACAAAATTTCTAATGTCTTTTGTCACGATGGATCATTTAATTTTTCCAATCATTCTGTTTTCTCATACAGGGAGTATAAAAAGAAAAATATTATAATCATCAAAAAAATTCGAACTTAAGATTTTGATGAATCTCTACGTTTCATATCCCCCTAGAAATCACTCTGAGCTTGATGGATGAAATTTGGTGTATGGTCCTTACGACAAATTTGCAGATTTCTATCAAATTTTGAACGAAATCCGTTCAGGGGAAGTCTGTCTCTGTGTTCAGCTGTTCGAATATAAGTTAGCATGATAATTATAAAACAAAGAGAGTTGAATAAATTAAATTTTGAATACAAATTTAATATCAAAAATATAGATATGTATTAGGTTTGGAATCGAATTCATTAGAAGTTTGATAATCTGGATAAAAAGGGGGTATTCTGTTTTTTTTTTTTTTTTTCATTTTTCTTTCTTGTCTACGTGCATATGAAAACGAGAACTATACAAAAAATTCAAAAATGTAACCAGCTGAACTGATGAAATTTTGAACATGGTTTCGACACTAGTGTAGTATTTTCTAAATTTTGGACGACTTTCATCTTCGGGAAATCTGTCCATCTCTGTTTATATGAACCAAACAATTTAAAAAGAAAATAAATGCGCTAGTTTAGTTTAGTTATATTAACGTCCCGTTGTAAAGCAACACTCGGGCTATTTTGGGACGGACCTCGTCATTTTGAACCTTGGTCAGATGACGAGGACGACACCTGAGCTGTCCCCCCCCCCGTCTCCACACCACATCACATCAGCGGGAGGACGTTTGGCATGACGGATTTAACGTGCACCAGACCCGCTTACACGACGGTTCTTCGGTGGAATCGGGTCTCGAACCTGAAGACCTACGGCTCACAAGCCGAGACCTTACCACCAGGCCACCGCGACCAACAAATGCGCTAGATGAATAAAACTGGATGCATTGTTTTGATATCAAGTATATAAATCTGTGTAAAATTTTGGATCTAATCGATTAAAAGAAGCTTATCAGTTCTCTACATTGCAGTAAGGAATTAACCCTTTAATTAAAAAAAAAAAGTGAAAAGTTGCAGTAAAAAATTTTTTTGGATGCTCAAACTAAGTAAGGACGCTATGTATAATGTATTAACATGTTCTTACAATGATTTTTTAATTAATATTTATTAAAAACTATTTTAATCATTGCCTATTAATGTGTGTACAAATACATGCTTATAATACCAAAGTAAGGAATTTGCAGTTATAGATCTCTCATAACAGCCACTGAAAACATAATGTTCTAAACAATCTTGCTAGATAAAGGTTTAAATACAAATATTTTATATCTTATAAGTGCTCTAGAAAGTCTGTAAAAAAGGAACCTCTTGCAGGTATTTCTAATGCTATATTTATCGAAAAATTTCTTGAAATTCTAAGACTATAACAAAAGAAAAATCAAGATAAATCAATTAAACACATTTGAAAAAGGATATTCATGTTTAATTCATGTCTTTAAATCAAAAATATGTTTTAATAAATCTCAAATACACCTAAGAAATTTATATTTCTTGACATTCTAAATCTCAGAGAAGATAAAAATTAAAATGAATTAATAAATTCTACTTGAATTTATTATTTTTATAGTAAAAATGCATCGTACCGTATTAGAAACTGACAGAAAATCCTATATATTCTTAAAAATGTGTAGTTTTAAACATTGGAAAAATTAAAATAGATAACCTAACCCCATCTAGGACAGAAGATTCCTCTAAGGTCCATGACTGCACATTGAAACTGACCCAGGAATCCAATTCACAATCAGATAAATGATAAATGGTGAATTAACGAAATTGATTCCCTGGTAATTCTATATCTCCGGCATGTATCGGTTCATTCTGCAGCAGGAAATCGAATCCATTCGCTGTCACAACCAAAGATTAACCGTAGAAAATCCCGAGAAAAGTTTCCAGTTCAACCGAAAGGCCCAGTCGGATGCCTTACACAAGAATGATTCATTTGCAATTCATAGTAGACGATTACTTTACGGTAGTTTAAAAGCCACTTGTTGCTCTTAGGAGTTTGGTCATCATCAATCAGAATTAAATTGCCACTCGGTAGAATTTGAGAGGACAATATTGTGCGAGCCAGACACTTCTGATGGCTATTAATAACAATGACGAGATCGTAATGTTGGGGTCTTTGTTGTGGTTACATTCTAATTACAGATGGTGTGCTTTTAGCTCTGGGATACAAAGTAATTTTTCAAATCATAATGAGTCATTAGAAATTAAGACGTGTTACTAAACTGCGGGTCGGATCGCCAGAGCAAAATTTATGATATTTACATTGGCCGAATCATGATCTATTGCAAGTGAATTCATATCTGGATGTCTGCATTGAATTTTTAATTATTCTGCTTTCTTTATAAAATTTGAATTGGAGAATTTATCGCTTGGTGGAATTGAGAGGAAAATATTGTGCGAGTCCCAGATTTCTCTGATTATTAATTACAATGACTGGAACGTAATGCTGAATTTTCTTATGGTTACATTCTAATTATAGATGGTGTACTTGAATACAAATGGTATAGATGGAATAGAATATAGATGGTGCTCTGGAATACAAATTTTTCAATATCATAATGAGTCATTATGATTTGATAAATTTGTGTTTCCAGAGCACCATCTATATTCTATTCCATTAGAAATTAGAAATTAAGACGTGTTACTAAACTGCGGGTCGGATCGCCAGAGCAAAATTTATGGTATTTACATTGGCCGAATCATGATCTATTGCAAGTGAATTCATATCTGGATGTCTGCATTGAATTTTTAATTATTCTGCTTTCTTTCTAAACTTTGAATTGGAGAATTTATCGTCTGGTGGAATTGAGAGGAAAATGTTGTCTGAGTCCCAGATTTCTGTGATTATTAATTACAATGAGTGGAACGTAATGCTGAAGATTTTCTTATGGTTACATTCTAATTATAGAGGGTGTACTTTTAGCTCTGGAATACAAATTTTTCAAATCATAATGAGTCATTATGATTTGATAAATTTGTGTTTCCAGAGCACCATCTATATTCTATTCCATTAGAAATTAGAAATTAAGACGTGTTACTAAACTGCGGGTCGGATCGCCAGAGCAAAATTTATGGTATTTACATTGGCCGAATCATGATCTATTGCAAGTGAATTCATATCTGGATGTCTGCATTGAATTTTTAATTATTCTGCTTTCTTTCTAAACTTTGAATTGGAGAATTTATCGTCTGGTGGAATTGAGAGGAAAATGTTGTCTGAGTCCCAGATTTCTGTGATTATTAATTACAATGAGTGGAACGTAATGCTGAAGATTTTCTTATGGTTACATTCTAATTATAGAGGGTGTACTTTTAGCTCTGGAATACAAATTTTTCAAATCATAATGAGTCATTATGATTTGATAAATTTGTGTTTCCAGAGCACCATCTATATTCTATTCCATTAGAAATTAGAAATTAAGACGTGTTACTAAACTGCGGGTCGGATCGCCAGAGCAAAATTTATGGTATTTACATTGGCCGAATCATGATCTATTGCAAGTGAATTCATATCTGGATGTCTGCATTGAATTTTTAATTATTCTGCTTTCTTTCTAAACTTTGAATTGGAGAATTTATCGTCTGGTGGAATTGAGAGGAAAATGTTGTCTGAGTCCCAGATTTCAGTGATTATTAATTACAATGAGTGGAACGTAATGCTGAAGATTTTCTTATGGTTACATTCTAATTATAGAGGGTGTACTTTTAGCTCTGGAATACAAATTTTTCAAATCATAATGAGTCATTAGAAATTAAGAAGTGTTACTGAACTGCAGGTCGGATCGCCAAAGCAGAATTTGTGATATTTACATTGGGTATTTGCATCGTGATGTATTGCATGTTGATTTAGATTCGAATATTTGTAATGATTTTTGACTGCTTTATTTTCAATCCTACTTATCAATGATTATCATACGTTAGAGTTTCTTTTATTTTAATTGCTTTCTTAAGAGTTTTTAAAGCTGAAGGTCTTTTTGAAATTCATTTCTTGATTAAATTTCTATTTTTTTTTCCTTTGTATATTTATAGTAATTCTTTATTTAACCAAATTAAACTAGAATCGGACCGATTAGAAATATCGGATAAAGCTTATAAAAAATGACAAGAATAAAAAAAAGTTACCTATAATTCATGAAATTATGTTTAAAATGCGAAAGTCATCGAATCTGTAAAAACTGTAACATTTACTTCTTAAATGGGCCTCAATTTAAATCATGTATGAAGGTTCGTTCCATGCAACTTCAGATGTGCACTAAAATTACATAAGAACACAATATACATGCATCTTATTTTAATTATTAAAAATAATTTCTTTGACTGTGAAAGGACACCTGAAGAGCACTTATTTTTAGCCCTTTCCAAATAGATTTGGATGACTCAGGATTTCTATAAGTGCATTTCAAATAATGAGCTTCTTCTATATTTGATTGCCTTTTTCCTTCAAAACTGTAAAGAATCTATGCATTTCAAACTTACATAGAACCGAAAAAAAAAAAAAAGCATTGTGGGGATTACGTTTGGCAATTTACGAACTCTGTAACTAAATAAATGAAGGTTTTAATTTAGTTTAGTTATATTAAGCAACACTAGGGCTATTTTCGGACGGACCTCGTAATTTTAAACACGGGTCAGATGACGAGGACTACACCTGAGATGGCAACCCTTTCTTCTAACTTCCACACCACACTGGCCCCAACGGATTTGTGCACCAGACCCGTTTACACGACGGTTCTTCGGTGGAATCGGATCTTGAACCTGAAACCCTCCGGGTCCAAAGCAGAGACCTTACCACCAGGCCACGAACAAGATTTGGCATGCAGTCTTTGTAACGAAATTATTGATTTGAAATAAATTTTGGTGTAAATCTGGCCATGGGCTGATATTTTATTGTAAATCAGCACAATTATATTTTTTTACATAAGTAAATTTATAAATTTGGTATAAAATAAGGACGGTAAAGGTTTCGATTTGATATTTTTATAGTTGATGGACAATTTTTAAATAAATTTTCAGCCTGATAATTTGTCTTGCGAACTCGATCAAAAATTTCACATTATAATGGAAAATTAAATTAAAATTATTATTAAAAATTAGATAGAAATCCTTTTATAATATTGTTTGCAGTTTTTTAGCCAAAGTAAGGTACATTTTGATTTATGTTATTTCAAATGGGATCTTAAAAATTTTATTTTTAAAAACCCAGTTAACATATTATATAACATTAAATATCATAGCTTCTGATATCTATAATACACGGCATCTAAAGAGGTCATTTTCAAAAGTTTGAGCAAAATAACATAATATCTTTATGAAATGATGAAATGTAACAGGAAGTATCAGTGTCTTATTCTTCAACATAAAAATCAAATTACAAAATTGTTTTATTTTAAAAATTTGTCCATTTGAAGAATAACAATAATTGTTTTATTGTTGATAAATTGTAAAAATTCCTTGGACAAAAATAATTGCTGTGGAATTTTTACATTGACTTTTTAAATATTCAATAATTAATTTATAAGATCATTAAAAAAAGATTTGAATGTTTGAAGAAAATTCTTTACCCGCATGTAAAAACTTTTTAATAAGTTTCTATTGGAAGGCGAAATCTCGGACTTACAAATTTGGTAGGAATAAGTCAAACAGTCTGGTCAGTAGAGCGCCAACACACACATGCACTCATCTTTATTGTATGTGTTGAGACTCTACAGAGTAGATTATTAGAATCAGAGCTACCACATTGGACACAAGTATATTATAGATGATGGAAAATTCCAAACTTAAGCGCCCAAAACTTGCATCATTGATACCCGCAGCAACTGGGAAAATGCTTTCAACTGAGATGGTTCCTTCGTAATGAACGATTTTATTGCCATACTTTAATACGGAAGCCACTGATTAGCTGCGCCAACAAGAACAAAAAAAAAGGGGGGAGGGGGGCTTTCTTTTGCGGAGAACCTATTTCAAAGTCGGAATCATTCTGGGGATGTGTTATTTTTCTGATGAAAACAAGTTTTAATTTATATGGCAGTGATGGACGATATAAAGTGTGGAGTGAATTTTGAAAGGAACTAGATCCTAAGAATACAATAAAGACGGTTAAGCATATTGATAAATCCGTTTCCGTTAGGGATTGTATGGTACCAAATGGAAAAAGATAACTTGTTTTCATTGATGATATTATTTATAAATTAATATATCTTGATATTTAAAAGAATAACTTTAAAAAAATGTTGGTAAATTAGCACTAGGGTCAACTTTATCTTTCAATAGTATAACGATCCGGAGCATACTGCGAGGATTATTGTGTTTGCTGCACAACTGAAAGCAACAGCTACAAACCTACCACCTTGATCTCCAAACTTAAATGTCATAGAAACTTTATTATCTCAGTTGGAAAAATCCGTCCATGAATATAATGGGAAAGTAAAGAGGATCTAAGTGGGTCAAAATTTCAATTTAAATGACCAAAAATTGGTCATTTCCATGCCTAAGCGATTACAAGTTTTGATCCAGGAAAAATATTTTGCAATTAAATATTAATTTGCATATTGTAACAAGATTAATAAAATTGCATATTCATATTTGTGACATCCTTTCTCATCTAAGTATATATATTTATATAATTTTTCTACAAAAATAAATTTTGATGCATAATTTTTTCTTAACAATGTGGTAGGGGATGAGTCCGAGTATTATTAGTAAAAAACACAACTTCCTCAAAGCAATATTGAGACTGTTAGGTAAAAACATAGTTTATACGTTCAAGTCTATACTCAATTTTGGGACTGACCATATTTCTTCCTTCAATAATATTTTATTTACTAATTCTTGTTGAATCTCAAAACAATTTTCGCTGCTGTTGTCAACACAATCATTGCTTTGTTTAGACTATACACCAAAATTTTATCAATGAAATGAATTTCGCTCTCCACAGTGTCATCAGTCTTGCAATAAAAGGGGGGCGAGTAAGATTGGGAGGATTGAAAACCCGTTTTCCCCATTGTCGGGCGCCGATCAAAGGGGTTCGAAAGAGGTCGCGTGACCACGCCTTCTGCCCAACCTCATTACGAACGATTCACTTCAGTTTATTGTCCACCGAATGGAATAGCTACATGTGAGTGCCATTAGACCATTCGCCCTCGCATGCCCTTCCGCAAATCGGACTGTATTCGAAAAACGGAAGAGAAAATGTTCCAGGTGATGAGCAAGAAAGCGTAAAAGGTGTAATCGAACAACAGAATCACAGTAGTTGTAAATCAAAGCTTCTTAAACTTTTGTAGTGATTCCAAATGAGGTCGCGAGAACTTTGACTCTGTTTTGTGAACTTTGACACGACATGCTTCCGTTAGATTCGCCAACAGTTTTTTAACAAACAAAAAAAAAAAAAAACTTTGTTTTTAATATTTTATCAACTCCTATGGCTATAGCTATGGTAGGGAGATTTCGAAAAAATAACATTTGTTTTATATTTTACAATGATATTTTTTCAAATGTTCTTTGGATCTTATAGCATTTGTATGTTAACATTGAATAGAGTAAGTGAGATATCTTGCATCATGAGACTATATTACATCATAATGTACATAAATGGTACAACAGCACTTGCAATACAATACGAATTACCGATATCTTATAGTGGTAATTCTATGATTTACTTTTATATAAACTTATTGACTTAATTATTCGCTCCTATATCCTTCCCCCCCTTTTTTTTGTATTTCTACTGATGTGTTTCTTAGAGTAGAAAAAAATATTTCTGAAAAAAGAGGTAATCACAAAGGAATTACTGCCCGCCCTATCTAAGCATTCGTGGGAATCTGAATGACAGTCGTCTTGACAAAATGAAGGCTGAAGTTAAGGCTGAGTCCTAAAAACTATTACTCATTGCAATTCAACCCGCCACCCTTCGCGTATAGAGAACGTTCCATCATTGGAATGGATATAACTCAATTCCATAAAATTATTTATACATTAAGGAAGCGATAGCCTGCTTACTAATCCAGCAATCTTATGTTGCTTACTCGTGATGCTATCCAGTGTGGGATTGCAATATACAAAATGACAGCAATTGTTCGAAAGTTTGAAAACGCCCCAAATAACTATCCTGTAATAAAAGAGTAATCAGAATTATTTATACATTAAGGAAGCGATAGCCTGCTTACTAATCCAGCAATCTTATGTTGCTTACTCGTGATGCTATCCAGTGTGGGATTGCAATATACAAAATGACAGCAATTGTTCGAAAGTTTGAAAACGCCCCAAATAACTATCCTGTAATAAAAGAGTAATCAGAATTATTTATACATTAAGGAAGCGATAGCCTGCTTACTAATCCAGCAATCTTATGTTGCTTACTCGTGATGCTATCCAGTGTGGGATTGCAATATACAAAATGACAGCAATTGTTCGAAAGTTTGAAAACGCCCCAAATAACTATCCTGTAATAAAAGAGTAATCAGAATTATTTATACATTAAGGAAGCGATAGCCTGCTTACTAATCCAGCAATCTTATGTTGCTTACTCGTGATGCTATCCAGTGTGGGATTGCAATATACAAAATGACAGCAATTGTTCGAAAGTTTGAAAACGCCCCAAATAACTATCCTGTAATAAAAGAGTAATCAGAATTATTTATACATTAAGGAAGCGATAGCCTGCTTACTAATCCAGCAATCTTATGTTGCTTACTCGTGATGCTATCCAGTGTGGGATTGCAATATACAAAATGACAGCAATTGTTCGAAAGTTTGAAAACGCCCCAAATAACTATCCTGTAATAAAAGAGTAATCAGAATTATTTATACATTAAGGAAGCGATAGCCTGCTTACTAATCCAGCAATCTTATGTTGCTTACTCGTGATGCTATCCAGTGTGGGATTGCAATATACAAAATGACAGCGATTGTTCGAAAGTTTGAAAACGCCCCAAATAACTATCCTGTAATAAAAGAGTAATCAGAATGTGAATTGGCAATGAAGTGAAACTTGTGGTTTCTTAAGAAGTTGCGCGTCTCTCCATCAAAAATAAGTTGAATTTAAATTCAGAGTTATTGCTCAATTGTTGCATGTGCTAGTAGCCTTTGTCGATCAGCATATTTCATTCATTTTGTTTTGTGAAATAACTTTGAAGAACTGTATCATATCTCATCAAATGATGCTTTCACAATAAGCATTTTAACATTCTGATTGGATATGCATGGAAAGTGGTGAAATTAAATGGAAAAATCTGTTCCGTTGTTGAGATTGAGCACTAAGTCAAAGTTTTATTTTGCGATATCTCTATAAAATGAAGGAAAACAGTTCACCATTGATGATCTATCTAAATGTTATAATCTTTCGAATAAAATAAAAATTGGCAATATTTATTGATTAATTAGGGCTGGTGGAGGGATGCTGTTCTTTTTTCCAAGATAAATTTCAGTGAAGTAATGTATAGGAAATTTCTTTCGAAAATGGATAGTAGTAGGAGACGAAATCACAGCTGAAATATCTGGGGATAATGAGTATTTATATAAAATAAAAAATAGCTTAAGAATTGGGAAAATGAGGATAATGAGTATTTATATAAAATAAAAAATAGCTTAAGAATTGGGAAAATGAGGATAATGAGTATTTATATAAAATAAAAAATAGCTTAAGAATTGGTAAAATGAGGATAATGAGTATTTATATAAAATAAAAAATAGCTTAAGAATTGGTAAAATGAGGATAATGAGTATTTATATAAAATAAAAAATAGCTTAAGAATTGGGAAAATGAGGCTGGTCTTTTTTTTTTTTGTTTTTCTAATTATTTTAAATAAATAAATAAGAAAACTAAACGATTAAACCATTGTCGTAAGAAACATTTCTTTTAAAGAGAATAATTTTATAGTTCGAGGCATTTAATTTTGATAAAAGGGTTCAAGAGATTTCAAAATCACGCATCGATCTCTTTTGGAAGATACTACTTCGTGGAGGGGCGATGATATGATGTGAATGAAAAGATTGAAATTCCGAATTTTTATCTTTTGTTGTTTGTAAATTCGTCTTTAATTCTCAGTATAATACTCTTTTGTATAATACTCTTTTGTATAATACTCTTTTGCTTTAATGCGGAATTTGTGTAAGTTATTTACAATATTTTGCTTGTAAAAAATAAACTCCGCCTCCGTCTTTCATTCCGTCTCTATTTTGGTAAAATCAAAATCCTCAGTACATGCGCAAAAAAGCAGAGAATTTCTGTACTGAAAACCAACAATACATAGAACTGTAGAGATGATTATAAAAGAACGAAGATACTTTTATTAACCAGCAGTAATGGCCTTCCTAAAACTTTCTTGTATACTCACTGATAAACTTGTAATGCCAGAGAACACCTTACATGACAATGGTGTACAAAAGTTACGAAATATTATCTTTTGGCGTCAATTTAGCATTTTTATAGAACCTATCTGGCGAGTTTTTTGGCGATTAATGCGTCGCATGCCGCTAAAAATATCCGAAAATTGTATTTTTGTTTTAAATGCGTTTTTGTTATCTGTTTGAAACAAAAATTTGACACAAAACTGCACTTGTAGTCATAAAATCCTGTACCTAATTTGATGTAGTTAAGTCATAGCATTTTTGAATTAACACGTTTACATGATTCTGAAAGTATACACCTACGGACAGTCAACTCTTAGTTGGATTTGGTTCAAAATTTGACAGGTGTCTAGTGTGCTGATATTAAATCTGTGCACCAAATTTTATCCATCTAGCTCTCTTCGGTTTGTAATTATCGTGTTAACTTATACTCGAATAGCAGGACACACAAACTTGGATTTTTCTCAGAATTTAATAGAAATCTGATAATTCAGTGTAAGGAAAATATTCTAAATGACAACCATCTAGCTCAAAACATTTCTGAGTTTTCTTTGTTACAGACAGACTGATGGACTTTTTCCAAAAATTGTTTTTCGAACTAAGGGTGGTTAAAACGTGGAGATTTGTCAAAATTTCGAGTGCGAATTGTTAGACTATTTCTATACTATGTATATGAGAGGTTTGTTTAGTGAAAATGGTAGATAAATTGGTTTTCTATAAACTTTCAATTAGACATTGTGTTAGATTGCTATAGCCTATAGCCTATATTAAGCTGCGATATCTGTCTGTAATCTGGAAGGCCTGAAATGTGAAGGTTCATCAAAAACCCGAATTCTAATTTTTTTCGCGATTACATTACTTTTTCTTTGTATACAATGTATTCAAGAAAGTGAGAATGTAATTTTTGAACTCCAGAAAATTTCAATTGAAAAAATGTATCAAAATCTCGATGTCGACAATTTTGATTAATTAAATATTTTCTCTTTGTAACTTCGTGCGTTAAAGAGAAGAAAAGAATAAGTTTCTATGACTAAATAAAATGCATTTATGTGGGAGAAAAAAAATAAATATCCATTATAATATTCAATGAATTCATTTCTGAATTTTTGTCTCTTACCAGAGATCAAAAGTGTAGGAGACAAAACAAGGGTGGAGCCAGGGGCATTGAAGGGTGAGGGCCGGATCACAAACATGAATGAATTGTTCCAATCAATTAATCAAGTTAATTAGTTCAACCCTCTCAACAACACAAACATGATAGTTTTATCTTTTTTTTTTTTTTCTTTAATCTCAACGAATCTTTTTATAACAAGTTAACTGTTAAACTTCTCTTCCGTTTTCTAGCACATTATTTGTGAAATAGAAAAACAAACATTTTCAAATTATTTTTCTTTAAATAAAATTAATTCGTGACCACGTGATGAAATTAAATGTTCCGCTTCATTTGTATATAAATTTTAAAAAATTCTTTACTTTTGTTTTATATTTTTATTGATAATTTAATTGTGATTCATATATTAATTCTACTTATTACTATTACTAATTCTATTACTACTATTACTTATCAATTATACTACTACTGTTACATATGTTAATTCTACTTATTACTATTATTCTACTACAATTATTACATATGTTAATTCTACTGCTACTATTACATATGTCCATTTTGCATATTACTATTACTAATTCTACTACTATCATTACATATGTTAATTCTACTGCTACTATTACATATGTCCATTTTACATATTACTATTACTAATTCTATTACTACTATTACTTATCAATTATACTACTGCTGTTACATATGTTAATTTTACTTATTACTATTATTCTACTACTATTATTACATATGTTAATTCTACTGCTACTATTACATATGTCCATTTTACATATTACTATTACTAATTCTACTACTATCATTACATATGTTAATTCTACTGCTACTATTACATATGTCCATTTTACATATTACTATTACTAATTCTATTACTACTATTACTTATCAATTATACTACTGCTGTTACATATGTTAATTCTACTGCTACTATTACATATATCCATTTTACATATTACTATTACTAATTCTACTACTATCATTACATATGTTAATTCTACTGCTACTATTACATATGTCCATTTTACATATTACTATTACTAATTCTACTACTATCATTACATATGTTAATTCTACTGCTACTATTACATATGTCCATTTTACATATTACTATTACTAATTCTATTACTACTATTACTTATCAATTATACTATTGCTGTTACATATGTTAATTCTACTGCTACTATTACATATGTCCATTTTACATATTACTATTACTAATTCTACTACTATCATTACATATGTTAATTCTACTGCTACTATTACATATGTCCATTTTACATATTACTATTACTAATTCTATTACTACTATTACTTATCAATTATACTACTGCTGTTACATATGTTAATTTTACTTATTACTATTATTCTACTACTATTATTACATATGTTAATTCTACTGCTACTATTACATATGTCCATTTTACATATTACTATTACTAATTCTACTACTATCATTACATATGTTAATTCTACTGCTACTATTACATATGTCCATTTTACATATTACTATTACTAATTCTATTACTACTATTACTTATCAATTATACTACTGCTGTTACATATGTTAATTATACTGCTACTATTACATATGTCCATTATACATATTACTATTACTAATTCTACTACTATCATTACATATGTTAATTCTACTGCTACTATTACATATGTCCATTTTACATATTACTATTACTAATTCTACTACTATCATTACATATGTTAATTCTACTGCTACTATTACATATGTCCATTTTACATATTACTATTACTAATTCTACTACTATCATTACATATGTTAATTCTACTGCTACTATTACATATGTCCATTTTACATATTACTATTACTAATTCTACTACTATCATTACATATGTTAATTCTACTGCTACTATTACATATGTCCATTTTACATATTACTATTACTAATTCTACTACTATCATTACATATGTTAATTCTACTGCTACTATTACATATGTCCATTTTACATATTACTATTACTAATTCTACTACTATCATTACATATGTTAATTCTACTGCTACTATTACATATGTCCATTTTACATATTACTATTACTAATTCTACTACTATCATTACATATGTTAATTCTACTGCTACTATTACATATGTCCATTTTACATATTACTATTACTAATTCTACTACTATCATTACATATGTTAATTCTACTGCTACTATTACATATGTCCATTTTACATATTACTATTACTAATTCTACTACTATCATTACATATGTTAATTCTACTGCTACTATTACATATGTCCATTTTACATATTACTATTACTAATTCTACTACTATCATTACATATGTTAATTCTACTGCTACTATTACATATGTCCATTTTACATATTACTATTACTAATTCTACTACTATCATTACATATGTTAATTCTACTGCTACTATTACATATGTCCATTTTACATATTACTATTACTAATTCTACTACTATCATTACATATGTTAATTCTACTGCTACTATTACATATGTCCATTTTACATATTACTATTACTAATTCTACTACTATCATTACATATGTTAATTCTACTGCTACTATTACATATGTCCATTTTACATATTACTATTACTAATTCTACTACTATCATTACATATGTTAATTCTACTGCTACTATTACATATGTCCATTTTACATATTACTATTACTAATTCTACTACTATCATTACATATGTTAATTCTACTGCTACTATTACATATGTCCATTTTACATATTACTATTACTAATTCTACTACTATCATTACATATGTTAATTCTACTGCTACTATTACATATGTCCATTTTACATATTACTATTA
Source organism: Argiope bruennichi (assembly GCF_947563725.1). Classification (NCBI taxonomy): domain Eukaryota; kingdom Metazoa; phylum Arthropoda; class Arachnida; order Araneae; family Araneidae; genus Argiope; species Argiope bruennichi. The sequence goes on from NC_079160.1 coordinate 77,354,241, forward strand.
CTAATTCTACTACTATCATTACATATGTTAATTCTACTGCTACTATTACATATGTCCATTTTACATATTACTATTACTAATTCTACTACTATCATTACATATGTTAATTCTACTGCTACTATTACATATGTCCATTTTACATATTACTATTACTAATTCTACTACTATCATTACATATGTTAATTCTACTGCTACTATTACATATGTCCATTTTACATATTACTATTACTAATTCTACTACTATCATTACATATGTTAATTCTACTGCTACTATTACATATGTCCATTTTACATATTACTATTACTAATTCTACTACTATCATTACATATGTTAATTCTACTGCTACTATTACATATGTCCATTTTACATATTACTATTACTAATTCTATTACTACTATTACTTATCAATTATACTACTGCTGTTACATATGTTAATTCTACTGCTACTATTACATATGTCCATTTTACATATTACTATTACTAATTCTACTACTATCATTACATATGTTAATTCTACTGCTACTATTACATATGTCCATTTTACATATTACTATTACTAATTCTACTACTATCATTACATATGTTAATTCTACTGCTACTATTACATATGTCCATTTTACATATTACTATTACTAATTCTATTACTACTATTACTTATCAATTATACTACTGCTGTTACATATGTTAATTTTACTTATTACTATTATTCTACTACTATTATTACATATGTTAATTCTACTGCTACTATTACATATGTCCATTTTACATATTACTATTACTAATTCTACTACTATCATTACATATGTTAATTCTACTGCTACTATTACATATGTCCATTTTACATATTACTATTACTAATTCTATTACTACTATTACTTATCAATTATACTACTGCTGTTACATATGTTAATTCTACTGCTACTATTACATATGTCCATTTTACATATTACTATTACTAATTCTACTACTATCATCACATATGTTAATTCTACTGCTACTATTACATATGTCCATTTTACATATTACTATTACTAATTCTACTACTATCATTACATATGTTAATTCTACTGCTACTATTACATATGTCCATTTTACATATTACTATTACTAATTCTACTACTATCATTACATATGTTAATTCTACTGCTACTATTACATATGTCCATTTTACATATTACTATTACTAATTCTATTACTACTATTACTTATCAATTATACTACTGCTGTTACATATGTTAATTCTACTGCTACTATTACATATGTCCATTTTACATATTACTATTACTAATTCTACTACTATCATTACATAGGTTAATTCTACTGCTACTATTACATATGTCCATTTTACATATTACTATTACTAATTCTACTACTATCATTACATATCTTAATTCTACTGCTACTATTACATATGTCCATTTTACATATTACTATTACTAATTCTATTACTACTATTACTTATCAATTATACTACTACTGTTATATATGTTAATTCTACTTATTACTATTATTAATTATACTACTATCATTACATATGTTAATTCTACTGCTACTATTACATATGTCCATTCTACATATTACTATTATTAATTCTACTACAAATATTATATATGTTAATTCTACTTATTATACTATTATTTATTTTACTACTACTATTGCTTACTTAATAATTCTACTACTACATATTAATTCTTCTTATTATTGCTGATAAATTCATTCTACTTATTAACTCTTAAATTAGGTCTAGTTTCTTTCATATCATTTCTTGTTTGTATTCGAATCATTCATGCGTTAATTGCATTAACGTTTGTTTGTCTACTTTTTTGTAATACTTCGGGCCAAAGAACACAGGATTTAGTTTTATGAAAAGTTTCATTTTAGGAATAGAATACCTATCCTGGTTAGGACGCGCACAACGAATTAAAATAAACAGAAAAGAAAGTTAAGAAGATCATCAAGGATTTAAGATCATCAAGTATCAGATCATTAACTTCAGTCATTACCTTCGATATTCTGTCAGTGAGAGCGAAAGTGCGAGGGGAGGCAAAACGTTCCTGACGTCATGATCATTCGATATGATGCCATCTAGTGGGACTAAATACTATCCCAACGCACAATTTGTAAATTTTATTTCAGTTAATTAACAAATTGCTATTAACTTTTAATAAGGTATTTAATAAATGTATACATCACCCGGCTGGAAAAAACATTTATGCCTTAAAAAATAAGAACTGTGAAATGAAAGCCTAAAAGTCGAATTTTTTTCCAGTCCGTATTCAGTAATTCAGGAATGTTGAGCGGTAATTGGGGCAAAGCGTATAAGGGCCCTGTGACGCTGCTGCACCTTCAACGTCTTACAGCGAATAAATATACTTATTAAGTGATTTAACCTTAAAGGAAATATCTAAATCCGTCTTATTCCTACAATCTTTCAATGTTTAGGGAAACATTTAATGAAAATCAGTACACATCCAAAGAAGGAGAAAGCGCTGATTTTACCCTGGCCTAATAACAAGCTGCTGAAAATTGTTTTTAAATTTGAAATATAAATATAATTTTTTTAAATGAAGGTATATTATTATTAATAAATATGAAAATTAATTTTTAAAGATGCATGAGTGAATTGTTATCAAATACGAAATGAATATCCCTGAGATAACAATACAGCTCATGTCCAATATAATAAATGTTTCTTAAAATTATAATTGCGTAGTAACTTTTGATAGAATACTTTGAGTTGAAATCTTGTGAATTAAGAGCTTCAAAATATTACTCATTATTGAACTTTGAAAAAATAAGGTATGGGCGAATTGAATTAAGAAAAATAATTCAGAAATAATAACAGTTTTTATCAATTTTTTTTATTTTGCATTTTCGTATATAAAGTATAGAGAAAGTAATTCAATCGTCACAAAAATTCTCACTCAAAATTTTGACGAATCTTCAAGCTTCAGATCTCTCTAAGCTCGAAAAACGCACTTTTGACATTGTCTTCTTGACACCTGTGAGCACAATTGCTCTGAAATATTTTGAGATAGATGTATGAAATTTAGTATACCGATTTTATAAAATTTCCTTTGTAGATTTATCTCAAATTTTGAACGAAATCTATTCATAGAAAGTCTGTGCTTTCGCATGCTTGAAAGCTTAATACTCAAAACTGCAAAGACTTAGATCAATGAAATTCGGTATGTGATCATGTGCACACATGTCTCTCAAATTTTGAACGAAGTCCATTCATAGAAAGTCTGTGCTTTCGCATGCTTGAAAGCTTAATACTCAAAACTGCAAAGACTTAGATCAATGAAATTCGGTATGTGATCATGTGCACACATGTCTCTCAAATTTTGAACGAAGTCCATTCATAGAAAGTCTGTGCTTTCGCATGCTTGAAAGCTTAATACTCAAAACTGCAAAGACTTAGATCAATGAAATTCGGTATGTGATCATGTGCACACATGTCTCTCAAATTTTGAACGAAGTCCATTCATAGAAAGTCTGTGCTTTCGCATGCTTGAAAGCTTAATACTCAAAACTGCAAAGACTTAGATCAATGAAATTCGGTATGTGATCATGTGCACACATGTCTCTCAAATTTTGAACGAAGTCCATTCATAGAAAGTCTGTGCTTTCGCATGCTTGAAAGCTTAATACTCAAAACTGCAAAGACTTAGATCAATGAAATTCGGTATGTGATCATGTGCACACATGTCTCTCAAATTTTGAACGAAGTCCATTCATAGAAAGTCTGTGCTTTCGCATGCTTGAAAGCTTAATACTCAAAACTGCAAAGACTTAGATCAATGAAATTCGGTATGTGATCATGTGCACACATGTCTCTCAAATTTTGAACGAAGTCCATTCATAGAAAGTCTGTGCTTTCGCATGCTTGAAAGCTTAATACTCAAAACTGCAAAGACTTAGATCAATGAAATTCGGTATGTGATCATGTGCACACATGTCTCTCAAATTTTGAACGAAGTCCATTCATAGAAAGTCTGTGCTTTCGCATGCTTGAAAGCTTAATACTCAAAACTGCAAAGACTTAGATCAATGAAATTCGGTATGTGATCATGTGCACACATGTCTCTCAAATTTTGAACGAAGTCCATTCATAGAAAGTCTGTGCTTTCGCATGCTTGAAAGCTTAATACTCAAAACTGCAAAGACTTAGATCAATGAAATTCGGTATGTGATCATGTGCACACATGTCTCTCAAATTTTGAACGAAGTCCATTCATAGAAAGTCTGTGCTTTCGCATGCTTGAAAGCTTAATACTCAAAACTGCAAAGACTTAGATCAATGAAATTCGGTATGTGATCATGTGCACACATGTCTCTCAAATTTTGAACGAAGTCCATTCATAGAAAGTCTGTGCTTTCGCATGCTTGAAAGCTTAATACTCAAAACTGCAAAGACTTAGATCAATGAAATTCGGTATGTGATCATGTGCACACATGTCTCTCAAATTTTGAACGAAGTCCATTCATAGAAAGTCTGTGCTTTCGCATGCTTGAAAGCTTAATACTCAAAACTGCAAAGACTTAGATCAATGAAATTCGGTATGTGATCATGTGCACACATGTCTCTCAAATTTTGAACGAAGTCCATTCATAGAAAGTCTGTGCTTTCGCATGCTTGAAAGCTTAATACTCAAAACTGCAAAGACTTAGATCAATGAAATTCGGTATGTGATCATGTGCACACATGTCTCTCAAATTTTGAACGAAGTCCATTCATAGAAAGTCTGTGCTTTCGCATGCTTGAAAGCTTAATACTCAAAACTGCAAAGACTTAGATCAATGAAATTCGGTATGTGATCATGTGCACACATGTCTCTCAAATTTTGAACGAAGTCCATTCATAGAAAGTCTGTGCTTTCGCATGCTTGAAAGCTTAATACTCAAAACTGCAAAGACTTAGATCAATGAAATTCGGTATGTGATCATGTGCACACATGTCTCTCAAATTTTGAACGAAGTCCATTCATAGAAAGTCTGTGCTTTCGCATGCTTGAAAGCTTAATACTCAAAACTGCAAAGACTTAGATCAATGAAATTCGGTATGTGATCATGTGCACACATGTCTCTCAAATTTTGAACGAAGTCCATTCATAGAAAGTCTGTGCTTTCGCATGCTTGAAAGCTTAATACTCAAAACTGCAAAGACTTAGATCAATGAAATTCGGTATGTGATCATGTGCACACATGTCTCTCAAATTTTGAACGAAGTCCATTCATAGAAAGTCTGTGCTTTCGCATGCTTGAAAGCTTAATAACTCAAAAATGTAAAGACTTAGATCAATGAAATTAGGTATGTGATCATGTGCACACTGTAAAATAGGCTTCTAAAATATATATTTGTATAGTAGATTCAATAAAATTTTTAGATACGTGCCAGAGATGTATTATGAGAGAACATGGAAAAGTTTAGGTGAGATCACTCATACCGGTATGATTTGATTTCGATTGAGCCAAATTAAAGTCTAATTATAAGAGAAATTTTAACTTTAAGATAATAGAAAATTCAAAGGGATTTTTTTAAAAAATACGAAATGCAGGTGAATTCATATTTAAAACCTTCGAAAACCCAATTTCCACTGAATTATGATCTTTTATATGTTATAAATTTTTATTAAATTTTTTCCAACGATGGTTAAATGCAAATGATTAATAGTTAAATTGCAAATCTCCTCCTATTTTTACTGAATTATGATTGACTGGTTAGTAAGGGCTATGAACTTCCTCTTCGTAATTTCTGATCGTCCCCTGGCTGCAAATAGACACACCCGTAAGTAGGCCTTTGAAGAGTAAATTCAAGTCCTTTGGTCGCAATCAGATTATTTGCTGTTCGGCATCGCTCTTCCAAATGTCGGTAATTTATCCTTTGTGGCTTTCTTTCTGATTCATCCCTCTTTTAAGTTCCTTTTTTTTTCTCCATCTGTGTCTGGACTATTGCCACCTATTGTAAAATAGTTCTTTTAGATGTTCAAAAGAACTGTTTTTTTGAAGATGAAAATAAAATATTGTCCGTTTAATAGCGCGAGATGCGTTAAAACAATAAGGCTGTACCAGCTTTTGGGGACTTATCAACAATCTAATTATTTATTAAAAATATTTATAACAATTCGATTTATTATTTACAGGAGAATAGACAATATACTTTGTTTTTGAAATGGCGCTGGCCTGCTATATTCGTTATCGCAAACCAAATTTATAGAAACCTTTTATTCTGGAAATAGTGTATAAAATTAAATTTTATCAAATATAAAGTATTTTTATATATAACTTTTAGTCATTGCTAAATAAAATTTTAATCAGAACTAAAAATCACGTTTGATGTGCCCCCTTTTAAAAATTTCGTATATTTCAGATTTCAAAAAAAAAAAAAAAAAAAAAAACCGTTCTTTAAAGGAGGGATTTATGCAAAATCTATCGCCAAATTTAATTTTTGCATGTGTTTCTCGTTTTTTATTTGCAATTTATAATACGGAACCATCGCATTAAAACGAATTTGTGCACCACCATTGTGACGTACGTCAAGTGTATTGATTTTTATTTATTATTAATAATATGAATAATAAATAGCAATCTCTTTTTATTTATTATTATTTGCTATGTGTTATATATTTAATTTTGATGTGAAAAACTTCTGTCTTTAAAATAATACATTCGCTCTTCAAACGAGTGATTCATGAAAAATGTCCTTTCAAATTTAGTTTTCGCATGCGCTTCACATTTTTTATTTGCTTCTTGTAATATGATGCTATTGCACTATGAAGGCATATATCTTGATTTATGATATATCATTGTGACGTCAAGTATATTAACTTTTATTTATTGTTAATTAGAATAATAACATTGTAATTTTATTTGTTGTTATTAATTATGTGTTATGATTCTCTCACAATTTCGTTATGAAACACTTTTATCTTTCAAAGAATTATTGAAGAAAAAATGAACTTTCTTCATTACTGATATGTTAATTTCTTTCATGATTCTTGAAAAAATTCATTAAAACTTAACAAATTACAAAAACTAATTAAAAATTATCACAACTTAGTGATACCTGAAGACACAAGAGCTGAGAATATTTGGAAAGTTTTATTCAATCATTTCGCTTCTAACTTAAATAGAAATTATTATTTTCAATATTTTGGAAAAAGACATTGTCGTTCATTATATTTATGACATATAATATCAGTTAACAACGGCCCGAAATAATTACGTTAACATTTCTTATAACAAGAATATTAAATTCATAAATCAGAAATACGTGAATACAAAATATATATTATAAACAAGGATGTTAATGTGATATTATCTTGACTCTTTTGAATATTTTAAAAATATTATATTCTTTTGAATATTTTATCAATATTATATATTTTATATTCTTTTGAATATTTTATAATAGGAATTTCTATATTTTTATTTCTTTCAAATTTGTCATTTAACAGTGTACTTATTAGTAAAATAATTACAAAGTGAATGTTTCATTTTATAGGTTATTTCAAAAATAATAATTAATAATTCATTATAACACAAAATTTATAATTCCATGCTGAAGATTACGATTCAAAATACGATAGCAAAATGTATTTTAAGATTGTAAACAATAATACATTGTTGCCAAAATTATTACGCTAAGTTTGATATCTTATAACTTTAAACAGAAATTCTTGTATATATATATATATATATATTTCGTGTATCTTGGAAACGTCTTAAATGATTTGGATTAAATTTTATATTTAGATAATAAATCCATATAATATTTTATGGATAAAAAATTTTTTTATTTTTATCCATATAAATCATTTTACTGAGAAAAAAGCGATTTTTTTGCACACACACACACACACACAAAAAAAAAAAAACTTTTTTATAACTATTAGAATAAGTATTTAAATTCCGCTTCGAATTGCAATATAGTGGTTAGAACAACATGAATGACGCGTGTGTTGTGGTTAGAACCACGCTTCTTGCTTTATTTTCTTTACTTATATATTTATATTTAATATTTTTCACTCTTAAGTTTCACTATATAGGTGAATTTTCTGGAAAAAGGCAATCTTACATGAACACAGAAAAGAAAAAACGTTTTTTTTATAACTAACTACTAGACCCTATGTCTGTCCGCTCTCATGCTGACAATGTCATATAGCGCCATCTCGGACCCAATTTCACCATGCTAAAACTGAGTGCAAGTTCAAAAACATAATTGTAATTGTAATAAATTGTAATAAATAATTGTAATAAATTGTAATAAATAATTGTAATAAATTGTAAAATGAATACTGTAATACAGCAGATTGTTTCGAATGGCGTGTTATACTAAATGCATTCATGATTTTTTTAAAAATTTTAATGACCAATTCATATGTAGGTAAAATTGAAAAATATTCATATGAAATCACTGTGTAATTCAGACCTAAATATTTTCTCCGAAAAAAAAAAAAAAGGATTTCACAGAAAGAAAAAGCTGAAGTGTGAAGCTCAGTCTTCCAGATATAAATACAGAATTGGGAATTAATATTAATTCAGTATTTCGTAGAAGATTGGTAAACTTTAGCGTAGTCATCGGAAAACTGTCCGATAAATCAGGTATCAACCAACCAGAAAACTTTATTATTGTTTTAAAACATAAAAGTAGTAGGCAACTTCTTACTAAAAGTATTTCGTCCAGAATCTGGCTACTGTATCAGTTATCAATCTGCTCTAACCAGAATCAATTTCTTCTTTATGAAGTCGAAAATTTTCTTGTCAAATTTAAAAGAAACGAAAGCATCGTGAGATTTCAAAATATCGGGGCATATCTAAAAAAGAAACTTCTTCAAAAAAACATAAAATAAAACCTAACAATTCTTACATGTCTGCACGTTGGATCCTTACTTGCCCTGCCCAACCCTTTAAACAATAAGTCAATGTCCACTACACTGAAAAAAAAATAGCCTTTTTGAAAGAAAAAAATCATCATCTAAAAAATCTCCATTTCAGATTTCTTATAAACATGACACCCACGTACGAAATCCGAGAAACGCACAACGCCAAGAGATCTTTAACTTCTCCATACACGAAGCAACCGCACGCGCCATTTTTAAATTATACTGCAGAAAAAGTGCGTTCCAACCCAGAAAAGAACTGCGAGAACTCTGGTTACAGGAAAGTTAACGCATCCACAACTCATCTACCACCGGATCAGATCTCGAGATCTGTGAGATCTTCTCGTGCTGACTGAAATGATTTATCTTGAGCACTGGCTTCTGGTTTGAGGTGAGTTGCGAGATAGCTGGTCCAGAATGTTACCTCTTGTGATGAGATGATTGTTACTTTTAAAAGTCTCCCTCGGCAAGTAATGGTGCTCTCCGTAAGGGCAAATTTGAGCATAATGGAGAGCGATTTGCATAAGTAAATGGTTGCTTGCCTCTAACTAGATCAGCTTGTTGTAGCTCGCTCCCTTTTTGGGGTTTTTTGTTGATTGTGTCTTCGGCCTTACAGTTTTGGAAATAAAGAAATATATTCTTTGAATTTGTTCACGAAACTTCATGAGAGGAATATATATTTTGTTGAATCTGAATGAAAGAGACAAATTTAGAAAAAAAAAAATGATTTGAAAACTTTTTGTAAAACGAAGAAACCTTGTTTCTTTGATTTTCTCATGTACTGCTCTACATATGAATATCTTTTATATTTTGTGATGGAAATTATTTTATTTGGGCAATTTACACCTCAAAAATTCAATTGGAAAGGAATAAAATAATATATTAAAATATATTCGAAAATGTCCGATACGTTTTGGAAATAAATATATTCTATGAATTTGTTCACGAAACTTCATGAGCGGAATATATGTTTTGTTGCAGCGGAATGAAAAAGACAAATTTAGAAAAAAACGTTTTGTAAACTTTTGGTAAAACGAAAAAACCTTGTTTCTTTCATTTTCTCCTGTATTGCTCTACATATGAATGTTTTTTATATTTTTTGATGGAAATTATTTTATTTAGGTTATTTACACCTCAAAAATTCCACTGGAAATGAATAAAAAGAATATATTATAAAATATATTCGAAACTCTCCGATACATTTTGGAAATAAATATATTCTATGAATTTATTCACAAAACTTCATGAGAGGAATATATATTTTGTTGAATCTGAATGAAAGAGACAAATTTTGAAAAAGTGTTTGGAAAACTTTTTGTAAATCGAAGAAACCCTGTTTCTTTGATTTTCTCATGTAATGCTTGCTCTACATATGAATATCTTTTATATTTTATGATGGAAATTATTTTGTTTCTGCTATTTACACCTCAAAAATTCCATTGGAGATGAATAAAAAGAATATATTAAAATATATTCAAAACTCTCCGATACATTTTGGAAATAAATATATTCTTTGAATTTATTCACAAAACTTCATGAGCGAAATATATGTTTTGTTGCAATGGAATGAAAAACACAAATTTAGAAATAAAAGTTTAAAATTTTCTCATGCACTCCTTCACATAGGAATATGTTTTATAACCCAAGATAGAAATTATTTTGTTTGGCTTTTTACAACCCAAGAATTTCCTTGGAAATCAATAAAACATTCGAACTTTCAGATACATTTTGGAAATAAAGAAATATATTCTTTGAATTAGTTCGCGAAACTTCATGAGCTGAATATATGTTTTATTGCAGCAATAAGAAAAACACAAGTTTAGAGATAAAGTTTTAAAAACTTTAAAAAAAAAAAAAATCTTGCTTCTTTAATTTTCTCATGTACTACTCCACATACGAATATCTTCTATAATCCAAGATAGAAATTATTTTTTTTGTCTTCTTTATGACCCAGGAATTCCCTTGTAAATCAATAAAAAGTATGTATTAAAATATTTGAAACTCTTAGATACATTTTGGAAATAAAGAAATATATTCTTTGAATTTGTTCACGAAACTTCATGAGCGGAATATATGGTTTATTGCAGTGGAATAAAAGACACAAATTTAGAAATAAAAGTTTAAAATTTTCTCATGCATTGCACCACATACTAATATCTTCTATAATCCAAGATCGAAATTATTTTGTTTGACTTATTTACAACCTAAGAAATCAATAAAAATAAATTACAATGATAATAAAAAGAATTATTAAAATATTCAAAACTCTCAGACATATTTTGTTTTCTACTGATTGATATAAATTTTTTACTGAATATTTTTCACAAATTTTTGTAATATTCTAAAAAAATGCCATTGAATTATTGCCATCATAACTAGTGTACAAAGAAATACACATATTTAATATTTGTACTAAGCAATGTCTGGAAATTTAGATGAACAAATACTAAAATAAGAATGTGTATATATATATTTTCATTAAACATGAATGACAACGCACAAATTAGAATAAAGCAGTTAAAAATATTAGATTATAAACAGAATACAATGGACTATTTGTTTTATCATACTTATTTATTTATTTTTATCGCTTTATTCCTTAAAACATCATTATATCACTGTTAATGAATAGATCGCGAATTATTTTCCATCACTTAAAAAAATTACATGAAAAATATCGGCTTATTTTGAATAAATTACGATATTTGAATTCTTTAAATATATCCTCTGGGCAATGTAGATGATAGAAGACCATTGATTTTCTGCAGATGATTTCTACAATGATTGCAGTTTACTTAATTAGTGCAATGAATGACTATTTCTAAAATGTGTGATAGGCGACAAGTAAAATTACTTCATTTGATTTATTATGAGCAGTAAACAAGTTTCCAGAGTTAACAATAATTCATTGCTTGATTAAGAACGGAAATGAGCTTAGAGAAAATAAATGATGGACAAAGTATTATCATCTTTCATTCAATGGAAATCTCACAACAGAATTATCCATTGTTTTAAATTTGTTTCACCAGAATTGTATTTGAATTTTTGGTTTCTTTTTACGTCCGTTTAGATGTCTAGACATTGTTGATCTGAAAATATCAAATGTTTTTTTGAATTAATCAAAATTTAATTTTATTAATAGCAATGTGATGAAAAGAAACATTGGTAAACGCAAGTCCATAAAGCCAAAAATGCATTAATTTTGTAAATGCTAAATTAAAAGTTTGAAATCAGCATTTAAAGATCGTTTGCTCATTTTTAGGTAAAGTATGAAGCAATTAATATTTCATGTATTTCTTACATGCCGGTATTACACACATTGCCGGTAACATTTACATTGATGTTACAAATATATTTCTAACATTTGTGTCATAAATAAATTTTTTTTCAATTTGTAAGCTCAACAATAAACGATTTCCATATATCATTAACGAAATAAAAATAAAATAATTTTTTTGTTTGTTTTTTATTGCGTTTTATCATCAGTGACATGAAGAAAAAAATATCGTTTGCTTAATTGTCAAAGCGATTCCACTCGATGAAATCTCCGCGCTCTTTGTTTTTAATCGTACATTTAGTTTATTATCCGGTTCCGATATTATGATGAGTGTCATGTGACACCAAGAATACTGAGATCTGAGATTATCTATGTAAATGAGCCATCTCGTTCACTTAAGTGCTCTCACCAGAGCTAATCGTTAATTATTGTGGCGCGCAACAAGTGCTGAGAAATCGTTTTTGTTCTTGGATTTTGACATCTTCTAACTCAATGGCAACGTTTTTGTTTACCTGCGTTTTAATGAAACTTTTTTGCGATTTTTCAAGGTCATCAACTCAGAGGAACGACTGGCATTTCTTCCCGGAAATTTTTAGTTGTTACAGATTTCAAATTCATATCAACGATCCATGTTTGTTTTCTTAAGCTCTTTCAAAATTATTACTGGTTTTATTTTATTCCTTTCGAGTTTTAAAGAGTTAGCATTAAGTAAAGAGTTTTTTTTCCTTGTTAGGTAATTTTCAAAGTTAAACCTGTTATTATGAGTTTAATTTTTTTTTCCTGCTGCTTTGCAGTTATTAACTTTCGATATATTTGTCACGAAAGGCAAATTATTTGTAACATTTCCAAATTAAAAAAAAAATGCTTATTTGGATAAATGGAGCCTTTTACCCAAAATATATAAAGTTTAAATTATTTTTTCTTTATCTTTTACGAATTAAATACGTAAAGAAATAGTAATTCCAAGGTGTTCTAAAATTATAATTATATGAAAGAATACGAATTAATGCTGTTTTTAAAAGAAATGTGCAGGGAATTATCAATAATCAACTGATAATTTGTTTCAAATTAAAAACAAAAGAACAATATTTTTTTTTTTTTTTTTGTAAGCTTAGGGAATTAAATCTAAATTAACTTAGAAAAGATTGAATCAACTATTAAAAATAGGTAATAAAATTCAAAAATAAATAATGAGGTGTGATCAAATTTTTAATTTGGGCATTTTTAAAGATCATCAATCTTAATTCCATGCATCAAGATTTTTTTTTTATAGTTATCGTGATCTCATATACAAGATATGACAGACAGATTGACTTTCCATTGAAAGAATTCATTTAAAAATTGACACGAAAACAGCCAATTTTGGTGTAAAGACTATTTAGTAAATTTCATTTGTCTGAATTCTTTCACATTTCATAACCAAGCCGAGATAATGTTAAAAATAATTTTAACAAGTTAATGTGTGTAAGCTGCTATATTATCGGTAATTTTGCGATATTCATCACAAAAAAAAATCATGCAAAATTATCAATTGAGCTGTGCTGCTAAATTTGGTATATATTTACTTATTGGATTTTTTTTTTCAGAATTTTTAGATTTTTATTTAAAAATAAGTTCCATTTGTGCATTTCTATTCATTAACTTTGGATCTTAATAATCGACACAAATCTGTTATTAGATCCTTTTAAATCCAATAAAATAGGATTTTGATTAATAACTTTTAGAGTATATTTTACGAAAATTCTTTACATTATTCAGTAATTGTGCTTATGCATACGTGAATTTTTTGATAATGTTAAATACATTTTTGTGTACTCATAGTTTCTGTTATACTCGGTGTTTCACTAATGGATTGACAAACTCAAGGAGTTGCTAATCAAGAAAAACAAAAATTGTAATGGAAAAGGAGCCACATTGAGAAGGAGAAAATCTCAAAAAACGCATTCATGCTTTGGTTCCAGAAGGAAATTGTTGACTCACATAATGCATGCATATATGGGCGATGGATAATCCCCATACCAGAGAACTATGTAAATCTCATCAGAAATTTAGTGTCAACATGTGGACAGGAATCATCGGTGATTACCTCTTTGCTGCCTGAACATTTGTGGGATCCCAATCCATGTGGCTTTATTCCTATTGGCTACCTTAAAGCATTCTTAAAAAATTGCTTTAAAATTTTCAGTAAATCAATCTGTAATGTTTTACTTTCTATAGGAAAAATTTATCAATCCCAAGTATCATTATAGATATTGTAATGAATCAGCTTCCCTGGGAAACGCACGTGTGGTTCCTTATCTGGATTAGCACTAAATGGCCAGATGACCGTACTTCAAAGGAGGGTCTTCCATTTGGCAATCTGGAGGCACTTAACACTGTGGGAGTTTCGTTGATGAAGAATGGCCCGGAATGTACATTATCGAGTGTGGGAAAAAGGAATGTCACAGTGGTCACCCAGGAAGAAGCTGATTCATTACAATATTAAAAACCTAAAAATATCTATCTACTCAAGATTTTGTATTTTGGAGTCCCAAAAGTTTTTTTCTTATCGCGCTATGAATGTCCTTATCTGGCTGTGTTTGTGCAAGCTTGCAGGCTTATCTATTAGCCGTCTATGTCATCGGTTTGAGTCGTACCAGAGCTCTACTATACCCCAAGTCGAGACTACACTCCAAAAAATTTCTTTTGTCCATTTCGTGGGATTGGAACGGCGTGATTTTCTACAAGCTCCTTCCTCAAGGGAACAATAAATTCTACCAAATACTGTCATCAACTGCATCAATTGAAAGCTACCATGACAAAAAAACGGCCAGAAATAATGAACCGACGAGGCGTTGTTTTACATCATAACAACGCAAGACCATTTATTGCATTAGTCGTAAGAGAGAAGCCCTTACAATTTGAATGGGATGTTTTACCACATCCTGCATACTCTCCAGATTTCGCTTCATCTGATTATTACTTTTTTCTGTCCTTAAAAAATTCTCTTCACGATAAGCGCTTTAAATCCATCGGCGAAATAAAAGCGCACTTCGAGGATTATTTCTTGTCCAAAACACAACCATCTTGGAAAGAAGGCATAATGAGGCTTCCTGGGAGATGGAAGAAGGTAATAGAGTAAGATGGTTCTTATATAACGAAATAAATGATATCTTAAACGGTAAATATTGCATATTCATTTCATTAGAAATAGGAAAGAAACTTATGGGATACCCTAATACAATACTGCAATGTAATCTAAAAATGATTAAATTTTTCATCTGTTTATCCTGAAAATTAAATTTTTCTATTTCCAGTACAAATATCTGAAGCCTTGGGACATAAAAAAAATAATTAAGGTGTACGTACACACTTGAAATTTTTTTTCTAATTTTAACTTTAAAAATCCAGTTTTTTTACAGTAAGTTATTAATATATGTTTAAACTCATTTCAGTGAGAAAAAACCATATTACACTAATTATTAATTAATTAAATAATATTTAATGAGCTAATGAGCCTATTTTTTGAAACATGATATCTTAAATTCTAATTTGTACAGACACAATTCTAGTTGGAAATGATGCCTAATATTAGTCTTCATGTTGTCTGCCTCAAACAAGTTATAAAAATGTATAGTTTTTTTTAAAACAATTTTTTCATCAACAATGAATAGAAAAAGCTAGATTTTTTCTGTAATTTTGACTTTTAAACAGCTATTAAAAATTTATTTCTATAAATATAACTTTGATTGAGGCACAAAACATCTGCTATTTTATACAGATTATTTTGATATATAAATAACTGTATTTGGTTCATTTCTTGTTGAGTTATGATTGTTTGAATGAAGCAACATAGTGGAAAAATATCATTCTTCATAAAATGAGTTTTAAAAACACCATAACTACAGTTTTTAATGAAAGCATCTCAAGAAAAATAATTATAACTCGAGAAACATTTCTAATATTGACAAGATCATGGCATCGTTGGAAAGCTAAAGAATCATAGAACATTATTAAGCAATAAAAAAATATTCGATATTTTGAACAATTTTCGAAGTTTCAAGTGTGTACATACACCTTAACTAAAGATCTTGCATGATATTTTGCAATATTTTATATATGTGGAATACTGTTCAATCTTTAATTGTTCATTTGTTTATAATTTGAGATTACAGTTTTGCATACCATCCCCAACTCTGGCATGATATCGTGCATTATTAGACGATGAATATCCTACAATATTCTGCAATATTTTTTTGTTAGTAAAGACGTTTAGATTTTAAAAATGAAAGATCTCACACGATATTTTGAAATATTTTATATGTGCTGTACACTTTTCAGCCTTTCATTATTCATCTGTTTAGAGCATGAGAATGCAATTTTACATGATTCCTTGACCAAGTCTTGCACTATAAAGCACTTGTATACCATCCCAAAATCTGATGTGCGATCTATGTCCTACAATATTCTGCAATATCTTTCTGCTAGTAGAGACGTTTACAAGCTGGCAAAAAATAATTAAAATCAAAAAAAGTACTTTCATATTTTCTTTGACAATCTAAACTTTTCAACTAGAAAGGACAGTTTCATCTACTTCATGGAAAATATAATTCCAACATCACTTAACCACTATTCAATTCTTTTGATTTGCGAAAGCTCTGTGATTTTCTCCCACATTATTCATTCCTCGTTGCTACAGCTTTTTCCTGACGCTTTCCGGACATAACAAATAAAACCATTCCGCAGTGGACGAAAGCAGAGGTTGCCCCCTCGCAGGCCTGACCTCGGAACATCTCACATTATGGCTTGTAAAACTATACATTTGAGAGCAAGGGTGTTGCACTTGCTCAAACCCTCCCCCCCCCCCGAATGTGTGGAAGAAAACCTGGTGAGTAAATTTATACCTCCGCTTTTTACCATGCCGAAGAAAAGGCTTCCTTCTCCGTCTGTGTGGAAAATAAGTGCAACCCACGGGTTGAAGAGCGATAAATAAGAAGTGTCCGCTCGAATAATGAGAAAACAGCGGGCCTTCAGACAACACTTAATGTCCATCGTTTAGATGAAAAATCATGGCCAAGTCGTAGATATTTTTTCCACCGTCTCGGCTTTCCTGTGGTAGCAGATTCCTTTTTCAGCAAAGGAACAAAGAGAACGATGGTGTTTGTCCGAGTTGAAAAATGTTTCCAAAATGTGTTCCTCTTTTCTTTTATTCTTCTTTTTTTTATTTCTTTGTTGCTGTTGTGGTTATTTTGTGTTTTGTTTGTTGGTTTTGTGTGTCTTCTTCTTTTTGTCCAGCAGCGATGTGGCCCCATCAGAAGGTTTGTTAAAAAAAAACCTGATGTCATTGTACTCATTTAGTCAATTCTGCAGTTTTTCTTTTCTTTTACTTCTTTACATTTTCTTAACTGCTCTTCTTTCATATTTTTTCATGAGAGAAAGAGGTTGTTAAGGTTGTCAACGAACTTTAAGAAAATATGTGGTGTGGTCATCATGCCTTCTTTCTCACAAATGGTGAAATTTCACCGCTGGAATGTTTGGTTGTTAGGTATATCATTCGAACCTGGTTTCCTTTTTGAGGCTAAATGAGTTTGGCTGCTGTTTAAAATAGAACTAAAGTAATGATGCGAATATATCGGAAATTTCTAATAAAAACTGGTTTTATTTTAAACGAATCAAACTGTAGTTAGTGAAAATATTGCGGTTTTCGACTCATTTTTAAGGAATCGATTGTTATATAAAAATAATTTTAGAAAGAAAACTCCAAGAAAATTTTAGTCTAAAATCATCAATTTAGTCTTTCGAAAATAAAAGCTTTGTTTTGCAAATTATTTGAAAATTAGATATACCCGAGGAAATTTCTGAGTTATAATAGTTTAACCATATGCCCTTTTATATGAGATTCTATTAGTTTTTTTTTTTTTTTTTTTTTTTTTTTCTTTTCTGAAAGTGCTTAGTTATTATTAGTCTCTTAAAGCTTTATTGTACTGCAGTTTGAAAAAGTATATTTCATTGAAATTCAAACATAAAATTATTCAGATATAAAAGTATATACTAAACGCAACTGAGCATTTACAGTTAATTGTAATTCAAACGTAAAATTAAAATGATATATATATAAAAGTACACATGAAACACAGTAGCCTCTTTCTCTAATGTATAGGGATTGTTGAAATGTATAGGGGTTTGTATGTATAGAGGATGTTAAAATGTATAGGGGTTGGGTATTTAGCTCTTTCTCTCACTAGGATAGCAAATAGAAATGTTTAAAAACAATCTAGTTAGTTAGAATTTGAACATAAAATAGAAATTTTACATGCATAAATATGGTATACATGTATTTTTTATGTATATATACGTTATGTGTATGTTATTATGTATGTATATGTTATATATGTATGTATATGTTATATATGTATGTATATGTATATATGTATGTATATGTTATATATGTATGTATATGTATATATGTATGTATATGTTATATATGTATGTATATGTTATTATGTATGTATATGTTATATATGTATATATATGTATGTTTATGTATGTATATGTATGTTTATGTATGTATATGTTATTTTCATGTATTTTTTACGATATACATGTAAATTTTACATGCATAATATTTTACATGTATATATATAGAAGAAACACAACTGAATGTTTTCGTATTGCTGAACAACTATGTCTGCCTAATAATTGTGCTGTCGAAAAAAAAAATGGGGTGGGGGTATACTATATATTTATCTTTTTCTCTATCACTGAGACAGCAAATGGATGGTTTATTTGGAATTTAAATACTAAATTAAAATTTGATCCTTAGAATTGCATATTCGGAAACATAATTGAATGTTTCCTTTTTGTATATATGAAACATAACTGACTCATAACTGTGCTTCCGAAAAAAAATCGTATGGGGGTTTATATTAGATATTTAACCATCTCTCTCTCACCGGGTTAGCAAATAGACGGTTACAAAGGCAACTTAATTGGAATTCAAACGTAAATTAAAATTCGACACGTATAAATGCATAGAAGAAACACAATTGAGTGTTTCCTTGTTGCATAGATGAAACATGTCTGACTTATAACTGAAAAGGGTATCCTAGAAAAGGGTATTGTTGATAATTACCTTGTTGATGATGGATATATATTTTCCATGTTGTGAAGTGGGTACATTGTGTAGAGAAAATTCCAAGTGAATGCACAATGAAAAAAAGGTTTCACTTTATGCCAGCAGAACCAAACGAAAACGAAGAAACAATTATCGTGCGCTGTCACCGTGATTAGTGTATTTCTGGGTGGAGTCGTATGAAGGGTTCTATAAAAATGCAATCAGGGAAAAGCCAGGAACTGCCGATTGTGTTTCGAAGTTTGACGAACAGATCTGAAATAGGTTAAGAATCTTGATATGTTCCATTTTTGCGTGTAGTAGCTTTGATGTCGAAGCTTTATTAATGTCTGTAACTGAATCCTGTATGGATATTATCCTGCGATGGATTCCAAAACTTGATTATGCAAATCCTAAATCAGGTTTTGTTTTGGATGTAAATAAAGAAACACCGAAAATATAAATGATTAAAATGTTTGTTGTTGCTAATCTGTTCTAAATTATATTGCATTTTTATTAAAAAAATATTTAATTAATTTTCCTTAAATTATAATAACGAATCTTGGATCTAGAACTAATAAATTTGACTTGTAGTTGCTTCTTGAATAGTAAGTACTAATAATGTCTTTTCCTTTACTGCACCGAACCGTGTTTTAATAACGTTTAAATTTTTTAATTAGCTTTTGAATAACCACTAATTTTAACTCTGTGCTATTTTTAATTGAACTTTCATAAAATCTTTTAAATATTTTAAGTTTATTTTAAACAAATATATATATTTTTTTTAATTTTGAAGACAGTTTTATAGTTATTTTTTTTATATAATCGACTGCAACAAAATTACCCGATTATGAATAATAATTGTAATAATTTTGAAAGTTCTCCTGCGACTAAGCAAAAACAAATGTTGGAATTTTAAATTTGCTTCTACTTAATGTATTTTTAACATGACAATGCTTTTACGCAACATTATTCATGTAAATAGTACACTGGAAAAACCATTGCTCGCAAAAGGCTATGGGTGATGCAATGAACCCAGACGAAGACAAAATGGACAAATCAGAGACATCATCATGCAATTTTATTTCCCTCTAAGGATAAGACAACCAGCATGGCACCTCGAAATGAGGATGAGATGCTTCCGGCATGGTGGTTGGATCTCGCCACCCTGGAGGGTACATTAATAGGTGGGGGATCTGACTCCTCCCATCGATGACGGGACGTACTTCCTTCGGGGAGGGTTGTACCGTGGCCGATGACGGCCCTTAGGACTCAACCACAGTTCCCACCAATTGCTGTTGCGGCGGTCCGGTCATTCAGTTTTATGGTTTAAATCCATGTGCCTTCGTGGTGGGTCGGAGAGTTAGATGGTTGACTTCCCTCTAAGGATAAGCCCTGGGAGGCACCTCGAAATGAGGATGAGATGCTCCCGGCATGGTGGCTGGATCTCGCCATCCTGGAGGATACACAGAAAGGTGTTAGATCTGGCTCCTCCCATCGATGACCGGGCGTACTTCCTTCGGGAAGGGTTGTACCGTGGCCGGTGATGGCCCTTAAGACTTAATCAGTTCCCGCCAGTGTTGCTATTGCGGTGGTCTGGTCATTCAGTATTATTTATCCGTGTGCCTTCGGACGGGTCGGAGAATCAGTGATATGACTTCCCTCTAAGGATTCGGTCCAAAGTCAAGTTAGTGTGGTAAAGCTATGTTGATGTCCTAGACATGTTACTAAATTCAATCATGTAAATTTTTTCATCTCTTCTGTTTATTTTTTTCTGATTTATTAGTAATCTGATACCCAATAAGTAAATCCTCCAATTATCTTAGCGCCATAACTTACTCAGTAATCTCATCGCCATGCCATTACTATATTCACCTGTTATGTTCAGAGGTTAAGAACCTTGAGTTCCAGCACTTCATGGCACTTCCCTCAAATCGGCAAAATCTAAGAGATTTTTTTAGGGTTCTAATAAAGAAGAAAACTACTGAACCCCCAAATAATAAACTCTCATTGGGTTCTGTTGATAAAAACAGAAGGATTGATGATTTTACTTTGTTTAATCTATTTAAACCCAAAAAGGCAATAAATATTATATCAGAGACAGGCAACTTCTCTGGAATTCCTGATTATGAAAAATTCTGCAAGGTGGTAGGCTAAAACTTCTTAACTTTTTTGTGAAAGTTAAATGAATGATACGACGATTCACCTGAGATTATGAAGAATAGTAAATTAAAATTTAGTTAGTGCTTTGATATTTCCATCTTACAGAATGGATCTAGAGCTACTATACCTAAAGTTTCTCTTAACTTGCCCTACCCAGTACCATTCTCCAACACAGTGAAGACAAGTATATATATATATTGCTAATATTCGATGGATTTACATATCAACGGCGATTATACTGTAGACAAAGTCATACGATTCCGATTAAATAGCTGTGAATACAGATATCAAGAGCTAGATTTACAGCTAGCTTAAAGTAAGAACGCTTCTAATTTTATAGTAAACCAGTGAGAGTGGTCTCCTTAAAACTTTCTCGTATATTCTCTAATAAAGGTGTTATCCCAGAGAATGTCTTGCATGGCACTGGCGTACAATAGTTATTAAATATTAAACTTTGACGTGATGACTTTAGTAATTTTACTGCTGAATCTATTTCAAATTTATTTTTTGGAGTGTTTTTAAATGATTTCTACCTGGTGATTTCTACCTGAAATTATTTATATATTATTATATAAATAATTAATATATAAATAAATTATTTATATAATAAATATTTATAATATTAACAAAATTTTAAAAATTAATAAATTATTTATATAATTAGTATATTATATAAATAATGATATTCGGAAAACGAATTCATGTTTTAGACGCGTTTTTATCAAGAGATTGAAATTAAAATTCGATAAAGAATACAGTTGTAATCGCAAAATCGCATACCGAATTTGATAAATTTAAGTCATTGCGTTTTTGATTTATTCCGTTATGTTTATAAAAGTACACACCGACAGATGGTCAATCATTTATTGGATTTGGCTCAAACTTTGGAAAATCTCTATACTATAGATTTTAATTCTGGATACCGAATCTTATCTATCTAGCTCTCTTCGTTTTGTGTTGCCGCGCTAACTTATATTCGAATATCTGGAGAGATAGACTTCCCAGACTTCCCCTCGACGAATTTTACACAAAATTTGATAGAAATCTATAAATTTAGTGTAAAGACCATATACCAAATTTCATCCGTCTAGCTCAAAGCATTTTTGTGTTGAAGTCTGTCAGTGGAGATGTGTCAAAATTTCCAGTTAAAATTTTTTGACGATTACAATACTTTCTCTATACTTCGCATACGCAGAGATAAAAATGAAATAAAAAAAATGAGAGAAAATATGAATTTAAAAAGAAATGTAAATTACCTTCTAATACGGATGTAGACTTTCCTTACAGTTAATTTTTTAATAGGAAATATAAAGAGAAAGCTTGAAACTTACTTAAACGCAATTGAAATACGAAATATCTTAACAATTTTCTGATACATATACAAATAATACTTTGTTTAATATGCATAGTTTTCAATACTGTTCTTTTTACCAAGACAAATTTTCGCATAAAAAAGCATTAATCTATCTACTTTTACCAAAACCGAATCAAGTATTCTTAACATAAACATATATTCACCAACTACATCAAGCAACTTTCTACAATTTCAACCATGAATCATATTCAAGAAGGGAGGGGAAAAAAAAGAAAGAAAGAAATATATTCCGGTTCATTTCAAGCAAAACAATTTTTCCAACTGTCGAGCCAGTCTTCGATTGTCATTAGGCGAGTATTATTGCTTTTTTCGTATTTTATGACCGGGAAGACCATCATTCAGACTATGCCTCATTCAGATCGTTCCAATAAAAAACGCACGCATATAAAATAAAGAAAGTAGCATAATCAAAGCATGCGAAAGTGAAACCACAATAAATTATTGCGCTAAGTACTTCATTCCACATAATTTAGAACTCGAAATCGGGATGCATTTGAAAAACACGTGGAAGATTAATTATAATGAATGCCGTAATAGATATCTGATACGCCATTATTCGTCGCAGGTGTCAAAACATGCAAATGTCCGAACGCGTTGGGGTGGAACGACATCTGGTGTATTTATTATTGGACTATTGTCCGATAACGATTCTCTAATGGTGGTAGAAAAAATGTTAGAATCTCAGAGAAAGTATTTGTGTATGGGTTTTTTTCTATCAACAATGACAAAACTCTCTCAAAATTTAGGAAGAGGTTATTAGTAATTTTTTTTAATGTATTTGCGTTTCGGTTTGGATATATTTTTTTCTCACTCTCTCTTCAAGAAACGTACTTTTTTTCGTTATGTAAGGTTCTTGATCTTGGTAAAAATGATATAGGTATTTAATTAGGATAATTTGTATAGATTACTTTGCACGGAATGTGTTTATGTAGCCTTTTATGTATGTTGTAATGTGTGGTTCATGTTTATGTAAAGCAATTGAAATGTTTGTGACTTTATAAAGAATTTCTGGAACGTATTTGCAGAGAAGGTAAATTTATGGGCAAAATGTTCGATAAGAAAATAATTATTATTTTCAGTATAATTATCTTTTATCAAAATTCCTGAGAATGTGTTAAAATATCAGTGATGAAGGTCTTAGGATTGCTGAAAAAGTCAATGGAAAGTTAGGTAAAAAAATAAGATATTTAAACAAATATTTATGATAAGAAAATTTATATCTTTATTTTATTTTTTTTATTTGATTTCAATATTTTTACTCTTTAAGGATTAAAAAACTGTTTAAATATACTTTGAAAAGTAAGGAATTTCAGATACAGAAATTTTTTCCTTTTCAATATTAAGGGACGGTGGACTCCTTAAAGCAGTTTTGCGAATTATTTATTTAGCTTTATGAAATTTTTTGCATATATATTAAAATATAAATACGTCAAAGTTCTTCAAAAAGCTTTTTAAAATAAAATACACAATTTTTATAAAAATTAAAATATATATATATGTATTTTTAAAATTTTAAAATATTTAGAACGATTTAATTATTTTTGTTTATTATTTTTTACTTATTACGCAATATAAATTTATTTGGAACAAAACAGTGCATGATTTTGTAATTATAATTAAATGCTAATTTTTTAAAAAATACTTTTATACACACTTAGGGAATTGTCATAGGAATTTTTTTTTTCTGAGCTAAAATTGACTTATAACTATTAAAAAAAGTTGGAAATATAAAATGCCTTTCCTATTTTCTTTCAATGTTTAACCGTAATCTTTATTGCCAATTCTATTTAATTTCTTCAAAAATTAAGACATTGGAACATTTTAAAGATGTTTAAATCTAATTTCAATAACATTTGGAAAAAAGTCATTAGAATGTACATTTTCTTCTCCTGGACCTTCAAATATTTATTTTTTGAACAATACATTTTATAACACTATTTTAATTGAATATAAACATATATTTTTGGTGATGAAACGGTGAAAATAAAATTTCATGTTTTCTTCCATTTTTGCCTATTTCAAAATACACTGTTCCCTTAAGATGAAAAAGGTACAAAAAAAAATGATAATGTCTCATAATATTTTACTTTATTGTGTACGAAAAATACATGGGGAGCGTGTTGTAACCCTGAAAAAAAATGTGAACTCAAGGTTTCGACGAATCCCTCACGTTTAAGTATTCCCTGAATAGAAAAAAACACAACATATTTTTGGAATTGTGTCTATCCGTCTGTGAATACGATTGCTTAAAAATGTTTTCAGCTACAGGGGTGAAATTTGTTATATGGTTCTTTACACCGAATTTGTAGATTTCTGTCAAAAGTGACATTTTTTTTATTCAGAGAAATTTCGAATATATAACAGCAAAACGAAGAGAGCTAGATGATTAAATTTTGGTACATAGATTTCACATTTAAAATGCAGATACAGTAGACTCCCGATTATCCGTGGGCGGGTTATCCGCGGAGCGGATTATCCGCGCCTGCAGCACTTAAGTTTTTTTTTTTTTTTTTTTTTCTTTCAAGCAAAGAGAAAATGCTTCCAAAGCAAGAAGCAAACACAAATGATTGATTTCTTCAAAAAGGTGTAGTTTTACATTTATGCTTTTGAAATTACATAATACATTACAGTATTAAAACAGTACATATGTATTAATTTTTCTGTGTATCCTTGACGCCTCTCGTAAGTATAAAGGACTTTTCTGTTTTCATTAACAAAATGCATTTTAGGTTAGTTTTGAGTAATATACTAAAATATTAAGCGTTAGTTAAACATTTCCTGCTGTTCATTTTACGTTTTATTGTACATAAAACGATTTTTCAAAGTTGGAATGACTGTTTTCTCTTTTGCTATACCCGTTTTTAGCTTTTTTCGGATTATCCGCGATTTTTGTTATCCGCGGCGGCCTCGCCACCCAATTCCGCGAATAATCGGGAGTGTACTGTATTTACCAAATTTCGAAACAAATCGTTTTAAAGCGATGAATATCTTTCGGAGTGTATTTTCTCATGCTTGTAAATGCGATAGCTTAACTTAAGTTATTGTAGTTTTGTATCAATTTTTAGTTTTAATAGATCTGGAAAAAAGGCGTCCAAAGCACATATTAATTTTTTTATTATGTTATGTTATTCACAGTATTATGTTTATTATGTTATTGTTCACATTCCGACGATTAATTGCCAAATATCGCACACTAATAGGCTCTGTCGTAACTACTGTCCAATGGTATGTGGTTAATAACAGGCAATGATCTTTTACTTTTATACATTCCTTTGCTATTGCAACTTAAGATATATAGCTTTTGTGAAATTAATAATTGCCTATTAAGTGAATTTTTGCTATAAAAACGCCTTTCTTGATATCTAAACTTTTTCAGTAGCAGAAGCCGAATGATCTAATTATAAAAATCGAAATTTAGTATGAATTTATATAAACAATTAATATAAACAGGAGAAAACTCTTTTTACCGAAATGTATTGTTGTCTTGTATATAATTTATGTGACAGGAGGGCTTGAGTCACCAAATACTCGAAATGGGATGGTCGAACCATTCCAAAGGATTGCCATTTGGGATTATTCAGTGAAATCTGGGATGTCGTCACTTTATTATAGGGTTTAATATGTATTGTCCGGCAAATTATAAATATTCGTAGTAATTTTCACATATCATTATTCATCAAAATACATATAAAAGATCATAAGGAGAATTATACTTTAACTAAATTTGGGAACATGCACTTTTTAATTTCTAAATACGACATATTTAATTACAATAAATACAAAAACAAGTTGCCGCTGTCCTGGCATAGGGGTAGTGCATCTTCCCCGTGATCTGTGTGTCCCGGGATCGAATCCCGGTTCGGGCATAGTTGTTCTTTTCCTTGTGTTCTATCTGTGAGGTGTGTGAATGTGCCCCCCCCCCTGTAAAAAGGTGTTGTGCAAGCGAATATGTGTGAGTTTCATCTTCATATGAGCTAGAAGTCAGACTTCTGCCCTTGGGTGCTCAGGGGAATTTACCCTCAGAAGCTACTGCACCCACTTTCCATGGTAACGCGGATACGACATCATCATCACAAAAACAAGTTAGGGAGGATAAAATGAAGAAAGAAATTTTTGTCCTCTGTCTTGTCTTGATCAGAATTATTCTAAATCTGGCAAACCAGTATACGCTTTAAAAACGAGTTTTTTGTTTACTATCGGCCTGTTTACAGAAAGTTTTCCCTATCTTCCTCCAAGTAAAACACAAATGTGGATCGATTTCTCCTTGCTGCTTCAGAAAGGCAATCTGGAGATAAAATCAGACTTCTGCCTTGTTACCCCAAGGTTATTTTCACCAACAGAAAATATAATTTTCCATATTATCGTTAATCTTTAACTTATTAACTTGGTCATTCACAAACAAGATTACAACCACTATCATGAGCTTTGAATTCTAACTCATTACTAGATTAAAAAAGTTAAATAGTCTCCGACGACCAGTTGCTAATTCTCTATATTAATAGCATTAATTCAATCATGTCAAAAAACTTTGAACTACGTCCGTAACAAGACAAAATTTATTTTAGTTTATACTTTCAGAATAAACCTAGAGCATTCTGATTGGTTACATTTGCTTGCAAAGTAGCAAAATCGATCTCGTTCTTGAGTCAGGGACTCTGTCAAAGTTTTTATTTGGTGATATCTCTTGAAACAGAAGCGAGAGTCAGGCAATAAGGAGGTATTTACAGATCATCATCTTTCATATGAAATACAAATTGGCGAGAATGTCTGGACTGGCGACTCTGTCTGGAGACTCTATTTGGCTATTTACCCATATGGATAGTGCAGTAATTTAGTGATTTTGAGATAGCATTCTGCTTAGTTATATATGTTTTCAAAGTGGTAAAAATCGATCTGGATCTTTAAGGTCATTGGCTCTGCCAAAATTTTTACTTAATGACATCTCTTGGAACTATGATGGCAGGAATGTTCTAGAAATCATCATCATTCATACGAAATACACATTGGCGAAATCGGATTCAGTGGTGTATCTGGGGACTGTTTCAAGGCTATTTACCCATAGAGATTATGCATTTATTTAGCGATTTTGAAATATGTCTTAAGAATGCGAGAAAGGGCAGCGAATCGTTCAAGATATATATCGAAGAGACGAATATTGAAATGAAAAATCAGCAAAATCTGTTCAATGTTTGGGATTGGAAGATTTTTTTTTATTTCACCATTTTAAATATGTAGATATATTAAACTTCTTGAACTAAATTCTTAATATTTTCATGTTTGAAAGGCATAGTCATTTAATTATTATTTACGTTTATATGATTATTGCTTAATTTTATTGGAGCAATTGTTATGACCTAATAGCAAATAGTCAAATATTTGAAAGGAATACACCAACAATTGAGTTACGATTCCGATTCCGAGGGAAATGCAGAATATTACCATCAGATATACTAAAACTTCACAACTTATTTTATACATTTTAATTTAATATTTCAACCCAAGCTTGCCACCAAAAACTTCAAACAACTGCACCGTTGTGATGTTTAAGAGATTCGCGATGTGACAAAGTGGTCACGAGCTCCTCCACATCATAATTTGGAATAGCAATTATAATTTGTATGTTTAGTGAAAGATTAATATTAATTGAAACTAATTTAGAACGAGCGCATAGAGCTCTGATGTCATGAAATTTGATATGATTATTAAATTAATTGTTATGGTATAGTTATTAATAGAAAAACAATATTTTGATTATTTATGGAGAACACAGAACTTTAATAAAATTACGTCGCACATCATTTTTACTATGGGGGACTGATTTGTTATTTTTGAAAAAAATCCAGCAAATTTCACGCGCGTAGTTCATCGTAGCTATATAAGGCTGAGACAGAAATAATTTTGAAAGACTTTAATCCACCAAACTGGCAACGGAATTAGAGAATTCTCTGTCTTTTTACGGATGAAAAATTAACATAAATATTATCAATTGTAGCCTAGGTCTTTTAATAGAGCTAGACACAGCAGGATCATAAGTTGGCTGTTGAAGTAACTCATTGCGAATCTGGAGTAATTTTTCGAAGAACTTAATTGATGTGCTTTTAACAGTTTCAATTATTTGGTGGTCATCATGAAGTATTTTTCTTCTGATGTATCCAGGTCATTAACAATTGGAGACAACTTTAAGTTTCTGGTGGTAGATGGAAACGACAAGGAGACTACCGGGTAATCGAGCATTCTTAACGAGATCTGCTGATATTTTTTAAATGACACCAGCAATGCTTTAAAACACAGAATACTCCAAATTGTTGCTTTCATTTTTTAAAATCTAAACCATATTTCTCCCCTATTTTTACTTCGAAATGATCTGTTATCAAACAAAAGTTCACATTTGAAGAAACATTTCCATGAAACGAAGAAAAACACAAAGCAAAGTAATACAAGAAAAAGCTGATATTTTTCAAGCCATTTTCTTTCCCGCTCCAAACCGTGTTCTATCGGAAATAAAATCACTTCCAGCAGCAGCAGCAGCAGGGCCGTCGTGACCGGTGAGTAATTCTTTGCCCACCGCCCCCCGTCCAGACGAAAGAAAAACAAATCTCTTTCAAAAATGCTACCGGTATACGATTTTCAAAATCAGATAAAAGCGAGAGGTGCCTCATTTTGGGAAAAGAGAAGCTTTATCTTTATTCTCCGAGCTTCGAAAGCGAAGAAAGTGTACGAGATGCGTGTGAGACTTAGGATGGATATTTTGATGATCTGATTCGTGTGCTGCTTTTGATCAAGACTCTGAATTTTTTTTCAAAATGTTAACCCTGCTGTAATTTATTTTGCATCAAACGGAATTATGCTGCGAGTATCAAGAAAAAAGATGCTCTTTGTGTAATCTGGTAGTAAGTTGAACTCTAAAAATAAGTTTATAATTCCATCGACGATGTCTTATGAAACAGAAAGGAGATGCATAATAGAAATATTCTTTTCACAAAAGAGTTAATGACTATTTCAGCTCTAAAGTGTGATAATAAACACAAAATGAGGAATAAAAATTCCTGTCCATGGATTCCAAGGCGAGGAAATTGTACAACATTCGTGTGAGACTTAGAATGGATATTTTGATATGATTCGTGAGTAAGTTTTAAATTTTTTTCAAAATATTAGCTTTGCTATAATTTAAAGGAACAGTAGACTTTGAAATGGGCAAAAATGGACAGAAACATGGCATTTTATTTTTATCGTTTCCTCAATAAAATATATGTTTATATTCAACTAAAATAGTGTTAAATGTATATATTTTTCAATAAAATGAATATTCCCAAGGCCTAGAATTTTAATTACTTTCTTCAAAATGATATTGTAATGAGATTTAAATATCTTTGAAATGTTTCAGGTCTCTTAATTTTTGAAGAAATGAAATAGAATTGATAATAAATATTTCGGTTAAACATTAAAAGAAAATGGTAATAATGGTAATGGTAATTAAAAGAAATGGGTATGTATTTTACATATCGAGATTTTTTTAGATAGTTAAAAGTCAATTTTAATTCCGAAAAAAATTTTTAGGAAAAGTGCGAGGAAAAATACAACATTTAATTGGAATTACAAAATTATACATAGTTTTATACCAAATAAATTTATATTGGTTAGTAAAGGAAAAATAATAGGAAAAAATTAAAAACTGTGCCGGCTGGAGTATTTTGAAATTTAAATATATATATATCTTTTGATATTTTAAAAATAAATACTTCGTTTTCAAAAGTTTTTAAAAAAGAAATTTGACGTATTTATATTTTAATACATACTTATGCATAAAACATTTCATAACTCTGAGGGAATAATTCGCAAAAATGCCTAACAGAGTCCACTGCCCTTTTAAAGAGAAATATTGCGTGAAACGGAATTATACTTCGAATATCAAGAAAAAGATGGTCTTTGCTCTAGGGTAGCTCTAAAAATATGTTTATGCTTCCATCTACGATGTCTTATGAAACAGAAAAAAATGGATATAAATTACTATTGGACCGTAAAAATATTATTTTCTTAATATAGTTAATGAGTGCTTCAGCTCTGATAGTTTGAAGATAGTTTGATATAAATTACTATAATATAAACAATAAGAACCGGCGTCCTGGCATAGGGGTAGCGCGTCTTCCCCGTGATCTGGGCGTCCCGGTTCGGGCATGGTTGTTCTTCTGTGCCCTCCCTGTGGGATGTGTGAATGTGTCCCCCCCCCCTCGTAAAAAGGGGATGTGCAAGCGAATGGGACGCATGAAGGAGCTAAATCGTACTCTTGGCCCTAGTTGGTTCTAATGAAAAAACAAGAGACATTCACTAGGCTTAAATCGCTGACAGATAGCTGTTGTAAAGTGCCATAAGTCACAACACAACAGCATAAACAATAAGATAATATTTGAGTTAAATTTGACTTTCCTTTTTTTCTTTTCTTCTCTTTTTGAAAATATGTAAATTTGACTGCTCTTTAATAAGTTTACTTTTTAATATTATTCATTGACTTGTGGTGTTGGTTTTATATCAAACTATACAACACTTTAGACTATGTAGTCAGAAACAATGATGGCAACATCCTTTAATGTCAGAATCTTAATCTTCATCAATCCGCATTCAATGAAATACAACTTCATAATTCAAACAGTGTTTAAATCAATGTTTTCCTCTTTACCTATCTCGATAAATTTTAAAAAAAGGATTGCCAGAATTCCAGGAATCATCTAAAGTATTTTCTTGAAAAGCACGACTCAAGATACTGATTCCGCAACTTATTATACAACATAAGTAACCACAACAAAGACAGCATTTTGAAGAGGCACAACCTCGTCCAATTAAGCACAATCCGATAATTTGAGAAAAATTTAAATTCGACCCTTTTTATTCATTTCCTCTTTAACAAATTCAGTAATTCATTGAGGATAGGAAATTCTCTAAATAATCAAAACAACCACCCTTTCATCCAAAAAACAACGCAATTAATTGTTGGGACACTAAACAACCTCAAACTGTCCCACGCAATTGTTTGTGGTTTGGGGAATTCTCCAGAAGATGGAGGATGAAAGTCGTTAGAGGATGAAGATATCGCATCCGCGCCCCACGGTGTTTATAGCTAACCCAGCTGAGCAAAATGACAACAAGGGCAAAAGAAATGGGGACGCCCTGCTGTCAACAGCAGTTTTTTTCCGTGACTTTCAGCTTAGTTAAGAGTCGTTAAAAATATGGTGCGTTTCAGACAGCGGGTGGCTAATACGCATGCGAGACAAGTGGCACCAAAACTCGGCATGCTCGTGCTTTAGCTTTGACCCTGTGGGACTAAAATTTTGCTTTAGTTCAAGGAAAGATTATCTTCGAAGGAATCTGCACGAAAATACGGTATTAACCCTCTCAAAGGAGGTTTTATTGTAAAGAGTTTGATTAAGAAAAATTGTTTCAGCTCTGTTAAAAAGAGTGGATGGTTGGAAAATGAATTGGTGTTCTATGTATAAAGTTAAGTATTTTAAGTGTAAGTTTGCTTGTTTTGGAAACTTTGTAATTTCTTCATAACGGAAGTAAAGTTGGGTTTGCAATGGGAGATGTAAATTGTGAATTCATGTGTTTAAGTTTCCTGTTTTCGATAAACTTTTTTTAAAGCTTAATTTTATTAAATTAGTCGCTTTTGTCAGTTGATTCATCTGGGATGTATGTTATATTTAATTTAAATAAAGTTGTTTGGATATAACTAGATGTCCGTGATTCCATAAAATTGTTCAGATATTAAAGTCGGATTATTTTAATTGCCTTTCACATGTTCTACCTTTGTGTACATGGATCTTTCCAATGGAGACCAAATCCATGACATCAATAGTGTAAATGCGCAGATCATCCATCTTATAAAATCTGCAATATTGTAACTCCTCTTTTTTATTTGTTTTGTAAACTACATAGATTTAAACAGAATCCTTCCTTAATTTTTAGCAATAAAGGAAAATCATGCCTTTAAATATTTGACGCAACAATGAAGAAGGCTTTAATTTCAGAATAATAATGTAATCCAATGTTGGAAATTAGACAAAAAAATATTATCAAAAAATTGCATGAATATTAAATAGGTATCATTAAAAGTTTTTTAATTTTGAAACGGTGTAGAAACTCTTTTTTGTTCTGTGATATATAAAAAGGAAGAAAGAAATGTAAGTCACCGATTAGCGGCTTGCATACAGAATAAGCCTAACGGATTAAAATAGTTTAATGTGTTATATGAAGAATATTCTATAATTCTAAGACACTGAAAAACATGCGTTAGACATTCATCTTCGATGAAGTCGTTTGTAGCTTTATATGAGCTATCTATTTTAATTGCTACTATCTATAGTATATAACCTACTCTGTAATATTTATTATTTTTCCAAATTCCATTGTTTTATGTTTTTTATTTATACTAATTCTCAAGGCAATATAGAGAAAAAGTGGTAATTAATTATCTGCAAAATATAATAATCTTTTATAATTAAATAAATAGACAACTTAGTACTTGGTACAAACACTCGTACAATAATCGCAACCAGTGTGGTACTTGTAGTATTTGAACAACCCAAGGTTGTCTGAGAAAGAACCCAGCGAAGATAACAACGCGTTCTCTGTCATTTTATGAGCACCTCAAAGCGGAATTTTCCATTCGCTATCGTTTAACGGTTGACCTGTTCAACCTGAGATTTCAAGTTGAGTTTATTATCGGTTCATAAGTTGATAGGATTACGTCCATGTTGAAATAAAGTCATCGCGTGCCTCAACCGTTGTGATTGGATGGCTTACGACCTTTCTACGAGATTTGCGATTTTCACCTTTAAACTTTCCTTTTTAATCCTGTGACTTTTCTGGTGAGCTTTGAAGATGCTGAATTGAATCATAAAATACATACACACACTAAAAAAATAATGGCATTATGAAGATTTTGCAATAAGATGTCTCTATTAGACAATGTGTCAGTGTCTGCTGTTTTTAAGTTTTCACTTCGAATTAGTAAGGTATTGTAAGATAAATCTTGATAAGAGTTTGTTAACATTGTAGAAACATTGGATGTCCCTTTTTCAATGTCTTTCCATCTTCGCCTGAAATATACTCTTTCCTGGCTTTAAACTTTTAATATGAAATGCGTTTATTTAAAATATTATCTCATTATTTAATAAGACCCTAAAATATTAATTTTATGGAATATTATTTATTATAAATTATTTTGTATATATTTTATACTACATATAAAAACAGAAATAAAACCAATGGGGGGGGGGGATTACAATAAATGCACAGAAAATGAAAAATGCATTCTGTTTTTCGTGCATTATGCATTCCTTTACTGTTCGAATAATAATAATAATAAATGCATAAAAATTTGAATAATTCAAAAGTCAAAAATATATATATATAAAAAATGAAACTAAAAAAATAAAAATTCTTTGTTAATCAGTATTAAAGTATCCTGCACCACATGGAAAATTGCACTGTTCCATGTGCGCAAAACATTGCATTCCATAGTTTACATATCGAATTCGGTTTCATTTCTTTCATTAGTTTGATTGCAGAGGATTTCAAATAAAGAAATTCCTTTTATAGCTACATTCTTCACATATTTTAGTTACTTCATTCATTTTTATCCGTGTTGCTAATTTGCTGAAGAAAAAAAAAATTTAAATACAATGAATTATTTTTGCTTAAGTTAAGATGGATATAATTAAATATTTAAAAAAATTGAAGAAATAAAACAAAGACGGGAAGCATTGTAAAGGAATAACCATTATTGAATATAACATTTCATTTCTATGGTGGTATAAAAATCGTTTTCTATAAAGGACAAATCCTGAGGTTAATAAAGAAATTATCAAAATTACTAAATCAAAATACAAGTAAAAATGTTAAAATGATGTTATTATTAAATAAATGAAATTAATTATGTTACCTTGTGACTATAATTGTAGTTCTACGTCCAATTATGGCACCTCATAGCCCAAATTCGGTCAAAACACCTAAAGTATACATTCAGTTTTCTGGTACTTGAGTATTAACCATATTTTAGCAATTAATCGCCAATAAAATGGACAAAGTTTACACTCTAATAAGCTTTTTCATATATATTGTTTGCCAAAAATATGCGATTAGTAATACACACGCACACTTGTTAGAGAGAATGCGACAAAATTTCGGGAAGACCCCTCCACTGATTCATTTTAATAGTTTTTTTTGCAGTTTTGGTTTTAAATACATAATTCATTATTATGAACGTTATAGATTTTTCAGGCAAATTTTTGTCAAATTCATTACAAGTCGATGCTACTAATATGGATCAAAATGTAATTATATTAATCAATTAATTGATAATTAAATTACGAAAATATTAACATAATGTATCGTCATCGAATATGTACAGGTGTCTAAAATTGAAAACTCTAGCTCATCAGGACAGAGTGAAAAAAATCTAATGTATTTTTTTTTATTTTTAAATCATGAAATAAGTCAGTTAAAATAAAAGCAGGTGAAAATATACAGGTGACTTTTCATGAAAATGTCACAAGATTATATTTTGAAGACGATGACTTTTCGAATTTATTTTATCTTTGCAAATATTGATTAATTTGCTTTATATTTTCAAGATTTCGCTCGTACGTTTGAGTCGTAGTTTAAAATGAATTTTTTACACAAAATCAACTTCATATGCTTAATACATGTACTCTTATTTTACATTTCATGCATTTCTGAACTCAGGAAAAATGAATTTTTAAGCATGACTCAATGTAACATAGCATTTTCTAGTAAAGGAAGAATAAACTATAGTAACTTGCAACATTTTATGAAAAAACTTAAAATGAATTTAAAAGAATTTTATTTCATATCAACTTACTTTAAAATCAACTTAAAAAAATCTATTTCAATTACACTGAGATTAACAAGAGGTTGAGTATAGTTGAAGTATTTTTTTTTTATTTCTTGATGCACAGATTTAAAGTGAAATTTATTTAATCAATAAAATTAAATTATTTAACGAGTAAAGAAACAATAAAAATAATATTATAATTTAAAGATACTGAGAAAATAATAGCATGTGGGATATTTTAATTAAAAAAACATTTAATGTATATAAAAGCAAGAAGAATTTGAAAATGACATGAAAATAAACTTGAATTGCAGACATTCATTTATTTTAAGTTACACTGTATGTCGTTATACAATTATTAAATTTATATAGTCGAGTATAAGCAGAAAAATGCTAAGAAATTTACCTTTTGAATAATCGAAACAGAAAAAAACAAAAAAACAATAGTATTTTATATAATAAAACAAGAATATTAAATTTTTATTTAAACATTTTTAGCAAAAATTTTATTTAAATTGTAATTTAAAGATAACAGGAACTCAGGTAATTATAAAATCGCTGCAAAGATTTTTCCTGATATTTGTTTCGAATTCGGAAAGTATGCGAAAAGCTTTATTTGCAATTTTTGTTTGAATATTTCGAAAAACTGTTTAAAAATAGTTTCTTATTGTTATTAAACTTTCCTTATTAAAACGTAAGCTGTTTCGATTTGAAGTAAAAATAATTATTTCGGCAAAACAAAATTTGCATCAATGCTATATGCTGAAAACTCAATGAACGGTAAACAATCAAAAGAAAGTTTGAATTTTTAGTTTGAAGCATCGTAACTTAATAATGTTTTAAATTTGATTAGCCTAGATATATCTTATTTTTAAGATTCAGTTTTAAATATATAGCAACAATAAAGAATACGCTAAAGATATGCATTTATTAAGATAACGGTGATTATAAATCTTTTAACAACACGGTAATTATAAATCTAATAGCGGCAATGATGAAAAGTATTGTTAGAAAATATACTTAAAAATATTTAAAGGAATTATCACAAATAATGAAAAAATTGTAAGAAATAAAATTTATATCATTGTAATGCTTACTTTTTGAATTTTAAGATATTGTAAAAATACTTTCCATCCATTAGTATATTCTGAAGATATTGAGAGGAAAATCTCAACATTTTTTATTAATTTTTACTTAAAAATCTGATTAAAAAGTTGAAAAATTCCTCCTTAGCGAGTGCTTATTATCTAAGCAGTTACAATGAACCAAATTTTGTAATTTTAAAATCAACGACCTGGCCTTGTGAGTTTTAAACGGTTTTTTGGTCATGCTTAAGTTCCAAATGCTAATAATAGGCCAGTCTAAAACCATTAATAAGTTAAAATGTTTAACTTATTATTTGTTATAAAATAACCCTTCATGCAATTGCAAACTAAATAACACAAATTTCCGCGATTAAACATAATCTCATTTATGCGCTCGATTTAAGCAAAAAAGAATTTAAGAGAGAAACAATGTTATAAAACATTCACGATATATTTTAATATCGTTTAATGCGTGCTTTTTTTATGATGATGGTGAATTTAGAAATTAAAGACCATTTTTATGATAAATGCATATTCAAGCGATGTTATATTTACAACAAATAACTTCAGTGACAAAAAAAAAAAAAAAAAAAAACACTTTACAGAATATAGGATATTGTTTAATGTTGTGTAGTATATGATATCGTCTAATACTGTTTAACGTTGTCCAGTACTTTTAAAATTTAAGACAAATTACGCTCATCGAGGGAATTTCTTAGAGAATTGGGATTACTCACTAAGATTTCTCTAAGAATGCTAATATATTGCCTAAGACATAATTTCAATCGATAATTTCTAAAACGATATAATGTTATTCACGTCTTTATGCTATACGGGAAAGTTAAAAGCCATTTCCAAAATCGAAAAGAAAAAGAATCGCCATTATTGAAACACCATTAAGGTGGATTTTGTACATAAAGTAGTATCAAATTCTATGCAATTAAAAAAAAAAGGAATGCCAAGGAATCTGGAGCAGAAAATAAATTAACCTACAGGCATGAAATCGTGAAGAAGTTTCATTCAAATTACGAGCGAATGGCTGTCAAAGTCATAGCAAAAGCAATGCATTACACCCAAGTCCAGCGCAACCACCTGCTTCCCAGTCCAGAACCATCAGCCCACTTGGAAGATATTCACCGCGTAGAGCGTTCGCGTGCTACTTGTTTCAGCCCTAACGCGGCATTCATCTTTCAAAACTCTCTAAAGTGCTGTAACACTAGCTTCGCCCGGCCTGCCCCCACCCCACCGAATGACCAATCAGCTGAAGATGACTCCGGGCAACGTGAACTCGTCGTTCCCCCACCTCCGAGGTGGATGCTTCAACCACCTGTATCACTATTCCTACGCAAAGGTTTCAGTATGGGTTTCACCACCGAAGCAAATACACCTCACGTGTTTGAGCCAACACAAGTGACGGCTTCTTCTTCTTCCTAGTTGGTGACGAGGTTGCGTCACCACCAGTGGTCAGTTGGAGACGGTTGGAGTGACTGGTCAGTTTTAATCGGTGATTCGCAGGCAAAGGTTGCTGATTAGTTAGACAGAACTTCGCTTTGGTGTAACGGAAATTTGTGATAAAAGGATATGCTGCAATTAAATGAACACTGATTTTCGGTATTCAAATTGTGACTCAAATGGCATTGACATTATGAAGCCTCAACTCTTGTTGGCCCTTTTTTTAGTGGGCGAAATAGTTTATAAATATGAAAAGAAATTTATCAATGAAATGATGAATCAGTAAATTTCAGATTTCATTTTGTGAAATATTTTAGCAAATTTAAATCTATCAAAAGCAATGTTTGATCTAAGAGTATAAACTTTTCATATATTCTACAACTTTCTGACATATAGAGTAATTTATTATAGTTTTCTAATATCCTTTAATGGCCCTATAGACGAAAGGATTTTATATACCGGGAAATTTATTTATTTATTCATTTTAGATATCAGATTATTTTTAAAATATATATTTTTCAAAAACTAATTTTATATTACGAATCACATGTGTTTGAACTTTTATGCAGAGATATTTATGAATAATATATTTGATTACTTGATATGTTCATATTTTGCTTGAAATTGGTGTACCAATTATCATAAAATACGGAAGCTTAGCTCGAAGCTATAATAAAATGTTCCGGACTTGAAAACGATATTCATTGACTTTCTGACGAATTGTGATCGTCCGTTTTCTTCAACTGCGGATATAAGCATTTCAGAAATATATATTCAATATGAAAAGTGCCTGTTTTGATAAAATACTAGAAATTTGCAATACGTAATCATGACTTTATGCTCGGGGCTTCAGGTTGGAAATGAAATATTTCGGATCATCCCTTGCTAAACGTAAGTACATTTACTTTTCTCATAATTCAAAGAAAGATTTTCTCATTAAAATATATATTTGTATTTAAACGCATGTGTATGTATTAAATATTTCTGTAAACAATATTTTATATTAATTATAGGCTTTTACTTTCTTGTATTTAAAATATTTTATTAAAATAATCATTTAAAATTCAGCATGATTATTTGGAAAGTAAAAGTGAAAAATGATTCATTATATACAGCATAATCACAATATGTAACAGAACATTAAGGAAACTCTTATTCTTTTGATTTTAACTAAGAATATAATTTCGTAGAGTTATATGTAACAAAATATTAGCAATTTCATTTGGAGAATATTGAATTTATCAGGAAGTATTATTATTTGTGCAAAAGAATTTATCTGTTTTTCTTCGAAAAAACATTTTATTTATTGATTGTAGTCATTAATCAAGTGTTTTATAGAATAATATTTTGTTGCTGATAGTTTCAACTCCTCTTTTTATACCAATTTTGTATTGAGATAATTCATCGGTGTCTTAAGAAATAGGACTTGTTCCGAATTGTTTCGATTTCTATGAAATTATGATTTCTATACATCTCTTATATTTTATTATCAGAATCTGTAAATTAAATATATAAAATTCTGCCGTTAATAAAAACAAATGTTAAAATAATTCATTTTTTTCTCTGTTTTTAATGATTGAATAAGTAATTAAAGAGAAATTAACTTTGAATCAATGCAAATTTTTAATGATTTATTTGCTGAATCAAATTTATAAAAATCTTAGGAAAGCAAAAGTTTAAAATTTATTGAAAAAAAAAACATTAAAATAATTGTTCGTTTTTGCTATTTTATGATAGCAAAATTATAAAATGAAAGAAAAAGAAAAGAATTAACAATTTTTGAAATATATTAAAAGCGAAGAATGTATCTTTCTTATGCAAAGTAAGAAACAAAAAATAATCCTTACTTTTTTTTTTTTCGTTGATGAACGACTTCATTTCTTGATAGATAGAAGAGAGTTTCAATATTTCTCCTTTAGTGACAAAAATGATATAAACTTGATTTACCGAAAATTTGGTTCAATTTTTTTTCAAAGATTAATTTAAATTACATAAAAATACAATCTTTCACAACATGTTATTGAACAGATAAAATTTTATTTTGATAATTTTTTATTCCATCCAGTTTTCTTCGTTCTCCAATCTTTTATTAGTATCTATATTTTTATTGCCATTTTGTAAAAAAATTAAATTTGATTAGAACAAAGATAATAATATATGTAGAAATGCTAAACTTTACCAAAATCGTTTGCGATTGATGCTACATTAAATTTTATTAACGTAAGGATAACAATGAATATAGAAATGCTTAAACTTTACAAAATCGTCTGCTATTGATATTGTATTAAATTTAACGAAAATCAAAGTAGCTATAAAAATTCAAAAGATATATACTTTAATGCATATCAACTTAATCAATATCACCTAATTTGACGAAGATATTTATCAATAATATTGATAAATATTAATAATATTGATATTTATCAATATATTTATCAATAATATTGATAAATATTAATAATATTGATATTTATCAATATATTTATCAATAATATTGATAAATATTAATAATATTGATATTTATCAATATATTTATCAATAATATTGATAAATATCGCCATTAAATTAGACTTAAACAAACTTGTCGAATAAAATATTCAATGTGCGTAGATTCAATAAGAACAACATAATATACGTACAATCGTATGTTATTTTTGTTCCTATTGTTAAGAAATGTGCCAAGAATATTTAAATAAATAAAAGTGTAGTTAAAAATTAATTAAAGTATACTTAAGTTTAAAAAAGTACGATCATAATTTCAAATCGATCATCAAATAAAAATCTCTCAGACCCCATCCATCACTGATAGACGTTGCTTGGCTTTAAAGGTGACGTATCTTGGATCTTGACAGATTGTGGTTCATTTTGAGAAAATAAATTTATTTTTCTTCTCCTTTTCATCATATTGTATCAATAAGAATCTCCATTAGTTTGGTTTTATTAATTTGAGCGCATGCATGAAAAGCTGTATAATTAGTGGTTATTTCTATGCGAATGTCATGCAATAGCTTAAAATGTAACGAGAAAATTGAATAAAAAATGAAACTAACCTTTTTTATTTGTATAGTTTATTGAAATGTTTCAACCAATCAATTTGATTTCAATGTGATTCAATCAATTTATTTTGCACTTCAATGACATATTCAATTCAAAGTCAACAAAATATTTTTTGATGACTTTGGTGTCTAATTAAAGTCAATAAACATGACTGTAAGACAAATTCATGTGAAGCTTTTCAGGGCTCATTTTATGAATGAATTGATTTTATTAATTGATTTGGTTACTTGATTCTCTATGTATACAGCATATACCAATACCGCCATACATCACATTAAGTAATGTAATGAACCTTTAAGAAAAGATTTTGTACAAAATATAAAAAATAAATGACCAGTTGTCTCTTAATACTTTTATGAAGGTTTATTAAAATTTTTTCTTAAATTTAGGAAGAAATAGAAAATGTCCATTTGTTTCGTTAATTTTATACCTTATGTACTTATATTTTAACCTTATTGTGATTACTTAATATCAATTTACTTAGAAGTAACCATTTCCATAATTTCCTTGACTTTTACGAAATCAAATATTTTTTTTAATAAATTAAATAAAATATTTAATAATAATAATATTTTTTAAATATTTTTAATAATATATAATATTAAATATTATTAACATATAAAAAATATATAATAAAAAATAATATATATATAATACTAAATATTTTTAAATATTTAAATAGCGCAGAAAATTCATTTTCATTCTTTTTTTTTTTTTTATCTGGATTTGTCTAGAATAAATTCAGTTGCTATAAGTCGTGAACTACCGACTCTAAGTGAGGTCATATACAGAATTTTGGGGCTGCAAAAAAGCAAAATAAATAAATAAATAAATAAAAAATAATAAAAAAAGCTGTTATTAGATTTGTTGATATGAATAAGATGCATAATTTATACGTCCATTTTGATTCAAAACACTTTATACAAATTGTTTAGAAATATTTTAAATAAGTTTTATTTTATTTTGTATTAATTTGGTTTCATTTTCTTTCTTTCTCTCTCTTTTTCTTCTTTTTATACGGTCATTTGAGGTCAAACAGTATTTTCTCTTATATGGATGTGTCCAGAATAAATTAATTTGCTGTAAACTTCCGATTCTAAGTCCAAAATTTTGGTGTCACGGAATACAAAAAAAAAAAAGAAACGCTATTATGAGAAACGTTGATGAATAAGATACAGTAATTTATAAGTCCACCTTGAGTAGAAACATTTTATAAAAGTTGTTAAAAATATTTTAAATATGCCTCATTTTATTTAGTATTAGTTATGGCTTCGTTTCTTTGCTCTTTTTTTCCTACTTTGCAAACATTTGGGGCCAAAAATTATTTTCTTTTATTTGGATCTTTCTAGAATAAATTTATTTGCTGTAAGCCATGAAGTTCCGATCCTGAATTCATGTATAGAATCTTTTTTTTCTTGGGGGGGATTGAAAATATAAATAGGAAGCGCTACTGTCGGATGCTTGATATTAGTACACTGTAATAACTTTTTGATTTGAAATTCATTATAATTATAATTCCATTTTGATTTGAAACACTTTATACAAATTACTAACAATACACTTTAAATACTTTTCATTTTATTTAGCATTTATGAATACAATATGCCGCTGGATTTAAAGCTACCAGATTTGCTACGTAATTACTTCTTGGACAGTACATACTTGCTCACTAGAAAAAGACTTTTCCTAATTAATTTTTAAAAAAATTATTATATTTAATGTTAACGCTTTTGTTTCATAATTCGGTACATATTTTAGCACAAAAACCATTTCTACATTTGTTTAAAATTTAAGAAATACACTTTTTATTGACATCAATTTTATTTCTGCACATTTTTTTCTGTAATTTATGTAAACTTAAAAAAAATATTTTTACATATAGTTTACAGAAAAATATATATATTTTTTCATTATCATCATTGCTGTAACTTACTAGATTTACTAGATTGCATTCTTTAAGATTTTTAAAAATATGATAGACCAATCAAACTTAAATCTTTCTCATACTACGA
Source organism: Argiope bruennichi (assembly GCF_947563725.1). Taxonomy (NCBI): domain Eukaryota; kingdom Metazoa; phylum Arthropoda; class Arachnida; order Araneae; family Araneidae; genus Argiope; species Argiope bruennichi. The sequence continues at coordinate 77,397,485 of NC_079160.1, forward strand.
CTAGAGGGTCAAATTTCTTTAGTTTTTTTTTTTTTTTTTTTTTTTTGAAATTTTATAAAAATTAAAGGATGAAATTATGTTGAAATAAAATTGTAATCACTGAAAACTTAATTTCCTAAGATGAAATTGATCGATGATTGATAAAATATCTAATCTTTTAGATGTGGTCACTGAACTCGAGGCGGGGTCACGAATAGGATACTTGAAGAAATTTAGCACCAATTAGTTTTTAAATTTTTTTAAATTGCAATTTCTCAGATTTATTTTCTTTTGTGATTTATTTAGATATATTCTAATAATATCATAAATTTATTATTATTTATTTATTTTATATTCTTTGACTTCGTCCTTCTTAAAAGCCTATAGCTTTTTTTTCCTTCATCATTTTATCTCTTAAGCTCTAGGATAATAATTCCAGTTATTATAAAATAGTTTTTCAATCTCAGAATGTTCTGTTCCACACGAATATAATATCCACCTACGTATGCGAGCTATATTCTTTCACTAACTTACCGATTAGTTAATGTCGCTTATCACAAGATAAACAGGGGACGTCTTGATAAAATAAGTATTAAGCATATTGATAAACTACAGCATAATTTGTTTATTTTGTATTAGAATGTAATTCCATAAAAATTCACGTTAAATATTTTGCAGTAATAAAATTATCATGTATACAATTTAGAAAATTCGATTCTATCTGTTTTAAACCTGTCTTATTCAATAGAGTTACTAGTTTTCGTTATATTTTCTTATTTCTGCGTTCTAAATCAACAATCCATATTTTAGGCACACAATTTAGCATTCGGATCAATAATCTAACGAATTAAAATTAATCTTTTGACATTTTAATGTTGCCAGATGATGAAAGAATCGAAAATAAAATTTATTTATAATATTATTTTATATATTCTTTTTATTCTTTCATGAAGTATTTTTTTTATCAAAAGTGAATTGCTGATGGAAAATTAAGAAAACTAGCCATAATATTTTGAAAACACTGTTCGACTTCAAAAAATGATCAAATCTGAGTAAGAAAATTTGCAAATTCCACAAATTATTTCACTGCATATTTATAACAAATAATTTTATCAATTCATATTGCAATAAATACATTATCAGATATAGAATGAATCTCTATTTAGATTCAAATTAGTAAATACGTAAAAATATTTTTTGGTTGTAAAAAAATTATATTTATATGCAAAGGCATAATATTAAATGCATTTGAAGATTCCAGTAAAGGTTAAACACATTTGCCACCGGAAATCGCGGGTTTCAGTAGAAAGTAGTCAATCCTCTCAACACGCATAAATCGCGAGATTACCGTTAGAAATTAAAAAGAAAATAAGTATATAATTTAAAATGAAAACGCCATTCACAGAATACTTAATTAATGGCCTTTTATTTTTTGTCTAGAAATAAAATAAACGTTGCAAAAAATATATTTTTAATCCGATGTTCGGTTTCTTCTACGAATAAAATAAAAATACTTACGAAAATAAAATGCAAAGTGAGATTTAAAAAGTCATTTCTGTTTTTGGAATTAAAAAAACTGTGAAAATAACAGATAATCTTATCTAATTACGCAAATAAAAATAATTATGCAAAATGAAAAAAAAAAATTTTTTTTAGTAGTAGGAACATTTCATTATCAATTTTATGCGTGTATTTTTGTTTTTATTATTAATTTTGCAAAGCCACAGAGACGTATTTCTTTGATTTTATTCAAAGTAGCATTAAGAACTACTATTCCGACAAAATAATTATTACAATTATTCCTTTCCATAACGGAATTAACTAGAAATAAAATTGAACTATATATCTAAATCAGGTTTTGGTATCAACTTCATGTTCTCATTCATCAAATGAAATACAAAAAAGTAATTTTCCTGTAATAATGTATTATTAGAATGGTCTTTTTAATATTATATGTTCTTGCACCTTCTACTAAAGCATAGTTTTGATGAAAGAGAAAACAGCATTTAGATTAGATCTGCTTCACGACATTCAAGAAATTACCATTATTATTTTCATATCAGATTTTATTCCATGAATTCTAAGAAGAATTAATTTTTTAATTTCGTCGGTTCTAATAATGAATAAAGATTTCACTTTGTTAAAAACACTTTTAACAGTGCTAAAATGTTAAATTTATAACTTTCAACGAGTGATTCCTTGTATATGTATAAATTTATTTCGTGTTTCTTGGAAACGGCTCTAAACGATTTGGATCAAACTTTATATTTAGATAAGATTTTTCTTTTTTAAGTTTATTTATATAGATGTCTTTCCAGAAAAAATCATGATTTTACACATACAAAATTTTCTTTTTAATTATTAAAGCCTTTTTCTATCTGCTCTCAAGCTGACGTCATATCGCGCCATCTCGTAAATTTTTGTGGTTCTTGCATAGTTGCCATAGGATGATAAGTTGGTTGGTTCCTTAAAATTTACTGGTTCCTTAAAATGTTGTGAGATGGCGCTATATGACATAATACGAATACTTTCGGCTCACATCCAATAGCAACAATGCAATTTTTGTGTTAATTCCAATAATATGTTGAACTAAGTGCATCAGTCTTTTTTTTTATTATTTAAATGACCGTTCATATACAAGTGAGATTGAAAAATACTCAAATGTAATCAGTATGTGATTCATTTCTAAATATTTTCTAAAAAAAAAAAGCCTTTGCGCGAAGCTGGGTTTTCCAGGTAATGAACCACTAAATGATAGAGACTTAAACAGTTTTTGTAGCATTTGGAGAGGTTAAGCGATATATATATATACTTTTTCACACAATTTAAATACAGTGGAATCTCTTTTATTATCTCGACTCATAAAAAAAAACAATTTAAATACTTAAAATATTCTTAGCAAAGTCGAAAGTATTCGAGAATCTTCTAAAATACAAAATAAATATTCTTTAAAAAATATTATAAATATTCTTTTATAAATAAAATATTCTTATATTTATATTATAAATATTCTTTTATAAATAAAATATTCTTATATTTATATTATATATATTCTTATTATAAGTATTCTTATTATTATTATAAGTATTCTTATTTAAATATTCTTATTCTCTTTTGCTTTGATCTCGACTCTGTAGAAACCATTTAAATACTTAAAAAAATCTTAGTATTAAAAAAGTATATCATTTAAATCTTAGTATTAAAAATCTTAGTATCTCAATCGAAAGTATTTGAGTATCTTCTAAAATAAAAAATTAATATTCATAAAAATATATTTCTATTCACAGGAATTTAATTATTACCAAAAAAATCAATCGTTTAAAGAATCAAAAATAATATATATATTTAATTTCTCATATATGAAGAATAAAAAATGAAATTATTCTATTGTTAAAAATATTCAGCGTCGAGATTTTAACGAATTTCCATGTTTCAGACCTCCGAAATATATTTTTGGAATCATGCCTGTCTGTATCGAGGATTTTTGATTTGTCTCTGAAAGCGATATATCGAAAACCCTTTGATCTAGAGAGATGAAATTTAATTTTGATCTTTATCTTAAATTTGTGGATTTCATAAGATTTTGAATGCAATCCGTTAAAATATTTCCCCGAATGTAAGAGAACACTATAAATACAGAATTTAAAAGGCTAGATGGTTTTAATTTGGTACAAAGTAACTAAAAAATAGATTTCTAATCAATTTTGAACCAAAATTTGTCTGGCGTTGACTGATTTTAAGTCTCTACAATAACTCAAAATGCAACGATTTAACCCTGCTGTTCTGTTCGTACTTACTACACGTATGTAGCGTTCGGCTCAATATGACCCGATTCAGAAAACTAACCTTTCTTGCAGTAAATGACAGGTGCCATTTAAGAAATGGTTTAAACAATAGTAATGTAAGTTTAAAAATAGATCGAATAATATAAAGCATCTATGAAAATAATAGAAAAATATTCGAAATTGAAACTTACTTTAGTTTAGTTTACAATAATAATATAAAGAATCTACAAAGAAAGATATTCGAAACTGAAACTTACCTTTATTTACAATTTGAACAGTAATATCTTACATGAGATTTGGAATTTGATTCTTACAATTGTAGCATAACATATTAGATTTGTTGTCATTGCTTGATGGACAATATATCTTAGTAATATCTTACATGAGATTTGGAATTTGATTCTTACAATTGTAGCATAACATATTAGATTTGTTGTCATTGCTTGATGGACAATATATCTTAGTAATATTTTACATGAGATTTGGAATTTGATTCTTACAATTGTAGCATAACATATTAGATTTGTTGTCATTGCTTGATGGACAATATATCTTAGTAATATCTTACATGAGATTTGGAATTTGATTCTTACAATTGTAGCATAACATATTAGATTTGTTGTCATTGCTTGATGGACAATATATCTTAGTAATATCTTACATGAGATTTGGAATTTGATTCTTACAATTGTAGCATAACATATTAGATTTGTTGTCATTGCTTGATGGACAATATATCTTAGTAATATCTTACATGAGATTTGGAATTTGATTCTTACAATTGTAGCATAACATATTAGATTTGTTGTCATTGCTTGATGGACAATATATCTTAGTAATATCTTACATGAGATTTGGAATTTGATTCTTACAATTGTAGCATAACATATTAGATTTGTTGTCATTGCTTGATGGACAATATATCTTAGTAATATCTTACATGAGATTTGGAATTTGATTCTTACAATTGTAGCATAACATATTAGATTTGTTGTCATTGCTTGATGGACAGAGCTCACACCTTGCACGTTTGATACACATTGAAGTATACTCAGCAAATCCCGATGGTACGTTTTCTCTGTATTCGTTTCACTATTTTTATTGAGCCCTCACTTCTTGGTAGCTGTGGCCTTGCTACAATGTGCGGGAAAATGAGTGATTTTCCCAGTTCTTCCAAAAATAGCCTTCGTTTAGTCGATTTGTTTTCGTTCCATTCACTATGTATTGAAGTCCAAGCATGTTATCAAGAAGTATCAAGCATATTATAAAACACTATCATGGGTCAGCGATTTGTTTTTCTTTTACAATTGTATGTGTTTAAAAGTTGATCAAGAGTATCCACAGCTCCTTTAGTTGAGTTATAATCTAAGATCATTAATGGTTTTTTTGTCAGGTCTGTTGCTAACTTCTTTGTCATGATGCAAAGTGCTCATCAGAATAACATTCTTGTTCTTTTTTGAGATGTAGTTTACAACTGTTGTGTCTTCTGTAAAATAGAACACTGAGCCGTGAACATCGTTTTTTTTTCTTTGGCAATTCTTCAGGCAGTTTTGATTTATTTTTTCTAATGGTGTCAAGCACAGTCATTTTCCGTTTTGGAAGAAGTTGTCCTAAATTGTAAGATTTGAAAAAATTACCACATGTAATATTGTGCCCCGGATACCTGTAAGTAAGATCACACACTACTCGCATTCCCTGATTTTTCTCTAGCTTTGACCCTTGTTCTTTTCCAGTGTAAATTTGTGTTTTCAGTACATATGAAATTTTACTGTCACCTAAAGTCCATATTTATATGGCTTACTTAGTATATATTGTTTGAAAGGACATCGACTACGAAATCCTACTAATTCTTCATATACAGTAATATTTTCATTCGGATTATATAATTTTGATAGAATTTCTATCCACTTTTCCCAGATATCTCGCACTGCAGTTGATTTATCCAAATTTCTTCTTCTTGACGAGTATATTTGTTATCAAAATGAATAACTGTCGATATGGTGCAAATGCTTCAAGGGACATTGTCACACGAAATATATTTCTGCCAGTTTCTGTATCCCATAAGCTTTTTGTTTATTATCGTCTTCAATTGTAGAATTCAATACTACCTCTAATGCACCTTTTAAGTCCGTTATCCTTGCCATTGCATATCTTGTCACCCCTGGAGTAGTTTTTTTAATATTAGCAGCTGTTGATTGAGAAGAATCTGAAGTCCACTTTATTTCACGATTCTCGGACCGAATTTTTTCTTTATAGTGCATTTGTTGAATATCGGTATCAAAAATCGTTGTCAGAACTTTCACTAACAATTTCATCACTTGCTTGATTTTCATACTTGGATACTTCTTCTTCGCTGTCAGAAATTAAATTATTAGCTTAGCAAAATCAGCGTAACTCGAATTTATGCGATATTCACTGGAACAACTATTTTACAGTATATCGGAAAGTGAAATACAGCAGGGAAAAAAAGACTTTGCAATAAGACCAATAACTTGGTCCCTTTCAAATCGTGTCCGCTTTTTGGTCATGTGGCCAAACACATACGTCAATGGAACATTTTTCGAAAACGGATAAATTAGAGAAAATATTGTTATTCTTTTCTTTTGAATTATTCCAAACAAAAGTGAAAATTTATGAGTAAAAATAAATGATTTTTTGAATTGGGTCCTATTGACCCGAACGATACATTAGGTATAAATTGAAAAATATTCCTTCGAAACACAAATAAATATAAACCCCTCTAGGAGTACATATTTATATTATTTACCAAAGATGTAGAGAAGTTTCATGAAAATATCCTTGTAGTGTATTTTTTTATGAACGTATAAATTTTATTTGGGGTCATATAGATCCGAACAGAACAGCAGGATTAAGTAAATAAAATTTGATATATGATATTTTATTAATGCTGTAGTTTGGTTTCGAATTTTAATTCTAATAGGTAGACAAAAAAAAAGTGTTCAAAATGCATATTCTATTTCATTTACTATATAACGAAGTATAAAAGCCTCATTTCCAAGAACGGAACAATTCTTGGAGTTCACGGCCTTGTCGAAGGTCTCTAATTTGTATGCTCTAGGAAGGGGTAATATCAATTTTATTAATTTTTTTATTGTTAAGATTATTTGAGTTCATGTACTTCAGAAGACTTTAACGTTCGAGTTTCTCTGCCTCTCTTAAAAATCGAAAAGACAAGCCATATTCTTAAGAGATTAGTATAGAAAATATCACCCCTCTTAGTTGATGACTAGCAAGTAAATGTATGCTTGTATATACTTTGAACATTCTCAAGATTTTCTTTCTGTTCCCCAAACCAACTGGGCGAGCGTTTCCGAGAAACAAAGCACACTCTTAGAGTATACAATTAATCACATTAAACTAAAGGGAGAGAAATTTCACAATGATATCAAGACGTTTTGGGCGATTGGCGTATTTTTTTGAATGATCATTAGGGCCCTTCAATATTAGTAGAGTTAAAAGTTATATGAGAATCTTTCAGAAAGATCACTCAACCCCTGGTTCCGAAATAAAATTTGAATACTTTCTGCCAAAAATACACTAAAAAAAAGGCAAAGGATTATTGAAATGAATATTAGTATTCTGTGAGGGAAGGAAATTATGACAACCCTAAATGAATGAGCAAAAAATGAATGGTTTAGAGCGCCGTCATTCCTTTTGGCATGATATGGTGTGATCTTGTAAATCCAGTTTAAAGAATTCCATCCAAAATTTGATAAGCAACTGGAATTTGATTTTGATTTGGAAATGAGATAATCATTCACTTTTAATGTTCATATAATTATTTTTGAGAATAAATTATGATACATAGCCACTTTATACTCCTATAATATAATCGTTGCGGTTACTAAACAGGTGTATGTAAGTGACTTACTAAGCGGGTGGGATTATAAAACATGATAGCCGAAGTTCTGTTTTCAATATTAAATTTAATAAATTTATAATTCCTCTTTTAGTCTGAATTATTTATGCAAATAAAAAAGTATGGTTTTATTCTAAGGTACATATGTTTATTTTTATTAAATATTAAATATTAAAACAAACTTTCAGAAAATACTTAACTACATTAAATTTTTGTTCAGTTATATTTGATACTGGGCGCTTTCCTTCTTGGAAACATCACCTTAAATTACGAATATCATTAAAAAGATTACGCCTGTGCCATTTTTGTTAATTATATAGCTACTATTTCTAGCTCTGGACCTCATTTTTTCAACTTTGTCTTTTTCAATGGGAAGTCAAGTTTCTAGTTAAAGCAAAAGCTTCATTTCATTAAGGTTAGTTATATTTTAAGTTTATAATCTTACATCAACCAATGAAGATTTGGATTTACATATGCACATGTCGAGCGCACTTCCTACAGTGAAGATTTGAAATATCGTGAATGAAGATTTGGATTTACGTATGCACACGTCGAGCGCACTTCCTACAGTGAAGATTTGAAATATCGTGAATGAAATTTGGATTTACGTATGCACACGTCGAGCGCACTTCCTACAATGAAGATTTGAAATGTCGTGAATGAAGATTTGGATTTACGTATGCACACGTCGAGCGCACTTCCTACAGTGAAGATTTGAAATATCGTGAATGAAGATTTGGATTTACGTATGCACACGTCAAGCGCACTTCCTACAGTGAAGATTTGAAATATCGTGAATGAAGATTTGGATTTACGTATGCACACGTCAAGCGCACTTCCTACAATGAAGATTTGAAATATCGTGAATGAAGATTTGGATTTACGTATGCACACGTCGAGCGCACTTCCTACAGTGAAGATTTGAAATATCGTGAATGAAGATTTGGATTTACGTATGCACACGTCGAGCGCACTTCCTACAGTGAAGATTTGAAATATCGTGAATGAAGATTTGGATTTACGTATGCACACGTCGAGCGCACTTCCTACAGTGAAGATTTGAAATATCGTGAATGAAGATTTGGATTTACGTATGCACACGTCGAGCGCACTTCCTACAGTGAAGATTTGAAATATCGTGAATGAAGATTTGGATTTACGTATGCACACGTCGAGCGCACTTCCTACAATGAAGATTTGAAATATCGTGAATGAAGATTTGGATTTACGTATGCACACGTCGAGCGCACTTCCTACAATGAAGATTTGAAATATCGTGAATGAAGATTTGGATTTACGTATGCACACGTCGAGCGCACTTCCTACAGTGAAGATTTGAAATATCGTGAATGAAGATTTGGATTTACGTATGCACACGTCGAGCGCACTTCCTACAGTGAAGATTTGAAATATCGTGAATGAAGATTTGGATTTACGAGTATATACGTCGAATGTACTTAATTAAATAAAAAATCGATTCATTTAGTATCCATATTTGTGTCTGATGCTGAAATTTTCTGCCTGTGGCACAGTTATTTCTGCTGATGGATCTAAGAAAATGAGATTCAGGCAGCTTTTAGTTTCTTTTATTATCCAGACGGAGGAGTGAAAAAGTGAAGTAATCAGTGGAAATCCCTTTATCCTTTGAATAAATCGATTCAGCTAAAAATCACAATTAATTTTGTTTCATAATTTAAGTCGAAAAAACAAAATTTAATTTAAAATTTTTAAAAAATACAGTTTTAGAAGTGCTTAAGGTGTATGTACACACTTGAAACTTCAAAAATCGTTCAAAATATCGAATATTTTTTTATTGCTTAATAATGTTCTCTGATCCTTTAGCTTTCAAACGATACCAAGATGTCAATATTCGAAATATTTCTTCAGTTATAATTATTTTTCTTGAGGTGCTTTCATTAAAAACTCTAGTTACGGATTTTTTAAAATTCATTTTATGAAGAATGATATTTTCCCACTATCTTGCTTCATTCAAACAATCATAACTCAACAAAAAATGAACCAAATACAATTATTTATGTATCAAAATAATCTGTTTGAAATAGCGGATGTTTTGTGCTTCAAATAAAGTTATATTTATAGAAATAAATTTTTCATAGTTATTTAAAAGTTAAAATGACAGAAAAATCTCGCTTTTTCTATTTATCGTTGATGAAAAAAATGTTTAAAAAAAACTATATACTTTTATAACTTGATTGAGGTAGACAACATGAAGACTAATATTAGGCATCATTTCCAACTAGAATTGTGTGACTGTACAAATAAGAATTTAATATGTCATATTTCAAAAAATAGGCTAATTAGCTCATTAAATATTACCTAATTAATTAATAATTAGTGTAATATGCTTTTTTCTCATTGAAATGAGTTTAAACATATATTAATAACCTACCATGAAAGAACTGGATTTTTAAAGTTAAAATTAAAAAGAAATCTTCTAGTGTGTACGTAGACCTTAAAATGAAGACACATGAATGAGTTCTAATAGTAAAGAATATTTTCTACCTAGAGTTAGGATAAAACCGCTGAAAAAAGGAATTCCATGGAGTAAACCGTAGAATAAACACTACTTCATTGTCATAGTATATATTAAATCAAAGATTGTCGTGATAATATAAATTATGAATTATATGTAATATAGGATTTCAATAAATTCTATTATTTGTGATAAATACTCAAGTAAATAGTCAATTTACCAGAAACTTCTATTCTTTTTAATTTTTATTTTGTATCATTTGTTCGTTCACATTCTGAATTTCATTTAATAGATTTAGAGTTATTACGACCACTGATTATTTTCTACTAAAACACTAAACGAAGATTTCTAAAACTCCCTGTTCAAAGACCCATTTTTTTAGAGATGAATCTGTTTAATTCGGATTTTTATTACTAATTCTTCGGTTTTTCAGATCCCTTTTCTGGTTTATTAAATGTTCTGTTGATTTAATTGGACTCTACAGTTTTGTGGGAAATTTCAGTTTGGCGTTAGAAGGTTCAAGGTTCGAAATCCGATTCCATTGGAGAAATACAGTAAGCACGCTACATCCATTGGTGGCAAATGCCTTTCATTTGATACGTAAAAGAGTTTAGAAAAACTGATGTAGATTCAGGTGTCATTCTCATCATTTGACCTAGGTTCAATATTTTAAGTCAATCCAAAAATAGCCTTCAGGTCAATTTTAAACGGAATGAAAATATGGAATAATTACGGAACGTGTTTATTAAGGAATATGTTAACATAACAACTTAACTAAATTTGTTAACATAAAGATGAAATATTGTCTATGATTCTAAACAATAATAATAAAGTCAAAACTAATACAAAAATAGTTTAATTTTGAATTATTTTCTTTCGTTAAATATTTCTTTATCTTATTGACTTAGCAATCGTAATACAATTATAAAGTCTTCATTTGTGAATTTCACTGTTATACAAAGTGCTCATTGGGAGAGCAGTTAAGAATATCTTAATTTAAAAACTTTGAACTCTTTAAATATGCATTGTACTGTTTATTTTGAAAATTAATTCATCAATTGTTGTATTCAAAATTGCCGTATCTTGTTTGTTAATTAAAATTATTTATTTCTTGTATTTTTTTATATTTTTAGAAGAATAATTATTAGCATTTTATATATTAAAATTTATATCGCTTTATTAATTAATTGCATATTATTTATTATATTGATAAATAATAATAATAAATTTTTTTTTCACTTTTCGCTTAAATTAACCAAATTAAATTACACTTTTTAATATAAGTTACAATTATTTTTCTATTTTAGAGAATTGTCGAATAGTAACATATATTGTTTTTCATTTATTTATTTAATTTTTACTTGTACAGTCGTGAATTTATATTCTTACTTTTAATTCTTACCTACCTTTTATAAAAATTCTTGACTACATAAATCGTGATAATGCTACACCCCCCCCCCATTGTCGACACTGAAAAGTACAAAAGGTTGTCACGCATTCAAGCATTATCTTTTTTTAATCAATTTTTTGCTATTCGGGTAGTAAGATCGAGACACAGCTGAATGTCTGTTTAATTAAATAAATTCTTCAGTCTTTGAAAGTTAAGTTTATAAAATGAAAAGCGAATAATAACTAGATAAAAAAATGTCGAATAAATAATTTTAAAATTAATATCATCAATAACAATGATTAATTTAACATCTCACTCAGACCATATTAATTATAGAAAATGGCATGAAATAAACATCATCATCCGTCTATTCTTTCTTTATAAAAGTCTTGTAACTTCAAAACCCATTTTCTCTTAAGGCAATTTGATAAAATGAGAAAGAAAAAAAAAATGTCTTGAGATTGTAGCGCCCCAACTGATATAGTTAAAAATGCAGACAATTTTATGTCTCAAAACGAGACATCCCAGACTTTGTTGTTATCAATTCATTTCGTCACATCTCGACTCGAAAAGATGTATACTATCGTAGTCAGATGACTCATCCATATCATCTGATGATTTTTTTCATCACTCAGTACTACTAAATAGAAGAGGCAATAACCTTACCCAAGTGTTGTTTCGATTAATTTGTCTCAGAAAATTATTTTATTCTATTTTTTTAAAAAGAAATTTTAAATTAATAAAGAGAATAAAGCTATGCAACAGTGCGACTGTTTACTTTTAAAACGTATTTTGATTTATTACATACATTGTTTGCAAAACCTAAAGGTGCATTTATTTGAAAAATTTTATTTCATTTTTGAAAATAATTTTAAATTAATAAAGAGAATAAAGCTATGCAACTGTGCGACCTTTTAATTTTAAATTTTTTATTATATTTAAAAAAAAGGAATTTTAAATTAATAAAGAGAATAAAGCTATGCAATTGTGCGACTATTTAATTTTAAAGATTATTTTGATTTATTACATACATTGTTTGCAAAACCTAGAGGTGCATTTATTTGAAAAATTTTATTTTATTATTTAAAAAGAATTTTATATAAATAAACAAAATAATGCTATGCAATTGTGCGACGTTTTAATTTTAAAATATATTTTGATTTGTAATATGCACTGTTTGCAAAAGCTGTAGGTGTGTTCGTTTACCAATTGAGGAATTCGAAATTTTGAAACGAAATCAGCATGCATAAATTATTTAAATTTACATTGTTTTAATTCAACATTACAATCACAATTATTAATTAATTGCAATTCTAAATATTTAAATTTACATTATTTTGAAGCTTTAACGTGTATATGCGCTTCTTTCAAAATATTTAAATCTTATAACTTTAAACGAGCAATTCCTGTGCACACACACACACACACACACACACACACACACACACACATATATATACATTTCTTGTACCTCAGAAATACCTCAAACGATTTCGATCAAATTATTTATTTAGATAAAGTTTTGCTTTTTGTTTATCTATATAAGATAAGAGTCTTTCCGAAAAGAAACGCGATTTTACACACAAAGAGATATTTTTTTATAGCTAAATAGTGACACGTGGCTATACATGAGTTGCATAACTGTATCGGAGATGGAGTTGTGGTTATGTCTTCGGACTCACATGCATTTTTCTTATGTTCGATCTCGCGTCTGCAATTCAATGAGATTTCGCTTATAACTTTAAACGACCCATAGGATAAAACTCTATCTACAATGTTAAAAAAAAAGCTTGGTTTCTCAGGTAATATAATTATTAATCGGATGTCAAAAAATGCTTGATTTCTCTTGTTCTTTTTCTATTTTTTCTAGGAAAACATTTCTAACTTTTTAAAATTTTCTTTAATACCCGAAAACTCCGAAATTTGGTTTAAAAAAAATAAGTAAATAAATAAAATAAAATACTTATTATCTTCTTTCACTAAATGTGTATTTACTTTCAACAACAATTTTCGCCAAAAAGGTAAATACGGTATATTTATAAATCGTTTTAAATGAAAGGCTTTTCTGTCAACAAAGCAAATTGTTTTCCGATTGTAATTGACAGTGATTTAAGAATGATAGGTTTCATTTTATCACCCCAATATTTTAAAAAATATAACAAATATTCTATTATCCATAGTTTATGAACCGATCAGCTAGGTTCCAAGAATCAAATAAGTATTTATAAAAACTTTGTTGATTTTTTTTTTCATGGAAAACTTCAAATGGAAACATCTCTACCATATACTATATAAAATTTTAGCTTTGGAGCTGAAATTTTTTTTTTCAAACTTTCAATTGCAAGACAATTTGTTTAACTTTCCAATTTAGTTCTCTATTACTCCTGAAGAAAATAACTTAAAATATTGTTTTTAATAATAAAAATAAAAGTTAAAATTCTGTAGTGCAGAATTTTGCAAGATATTTTTTTTCTGTTGTATGAAAAAACAGAGTGATAAAATTTCATCTGTTATATATTTTTTCGTACTAGTTTCTTTGTTTCCAAAGATGTTGTAAATTTTTATAAATATTTTAAAAATATCCTTAAAGTATCTAGATGAAAAATTACTTGTTTATTTTAACTGATTGATATATAAAATTGCCCATTTTTAATGGCATTTTTTCTTAATTTATCTTGGGGTCAAATATTTTTCTAACATCTCAATATATGTAGGTAAATTTTATTTAAAATATTATTTATGCATATTTTGAAAAATTGTTTGTTAAAAAACGGTTCATGTATTTTTTGAAATTTAACACCCTTCTTTTTATTGAATTTTTCATTAATTTATATCTTGAATGTGTAAAAAATTCTTAGCATTAAAGAAAAAGAATGTTTCAATTAAAAATGGTCAATATGGGCAATACTGAATTCATTTTACTTCAAACAAAATGTCACTGTAGCTACTGATAACGGTTTTGTCAAAATTAATATTGGTTTAACACATATAAAATACTGACCTATCCAAAATAGTTACGTAAAGTTCCTTATAATATAGATTCTACGATTTGTGAGGTATGTTAATCGATTCATTTTAGATGATGTCCTTGTGATATATATTATATAACATTTTTGGCATATTAATCGGTGCTTCTGATGCATTTGTTCATATAACATGGATGATATGATCTTATGTGGTATGCTAATCGATCCACAATGGATATATGTATGCTTATGGTATAGATGATATGCCATTTCTTATGTATTGGTTCTTCTAATATATATTATATAACGTTTGTGGCATATTAATCGGTTCACAACTGATGCATTCTTTCTTACAATGTGGATGATGTTATGTGGTATGCTAATCGGCCCACAATTGATATAAGTATGTAATATATTTTTGGTTGAAGCAGAATGCAGGTTTGAAGCAGTGAAGAGACATTTTGGATTTTTAATTTCGTTTTATTCTCTCTTTAATATCCATCTCGGGAAAGCAATTTATTTACAAGCAGACGAAGCGCGACACAAAAGCAGAAGTAAGAAAGAAGGGCGAAACAAATGATCACTATTCTTATATAAGATGGGATTTCCGGCCACGCGGCGATGGAATACATTTGGTGACCTTTGAGAAGGGCAACGGAAGTATCACTTTCATTTGAAACGTAGCACTGATGGCGCATTATTTTTTTACAAAGCAATTAATTAAACCGAAAGTGGAATTGGATCACGAAATAAGAGAATATTTTAGAATGAAGTTACTATGGGCTAAATTAAGATAAAATCTTGGAAATTGATTAAATTGAAATTAGAATTAAAATATCATTACATGTATTCTTATGGTATGGGCGATATGCTGCTGTGTAATATGCTAATCATTTCACATTAACTATGCTTGTTATTATGGCTTGGAGGCTACTGTGTTTTGTGATATGCTATCATAATTCATGTATTTGTTCTTATGGTCTGAATTGTGCGGCGTTGTCTGTCTTATTAGTTAGAATTCATCCATTTTTTATGACCTGGATGGTACGTTGTTGTGTGGCATACTAATTATTACTCGTGTATTTGCTCTTATGGCCTGGATTGTACGGTGCTGTGTAGTATGCTAATTATAACTCATATATTTGTTCTTATTGTCTAAATGATACAGTGATATGCTAGTCAGAATTCACCAATTTTTTTATGGCCTATGGTACGTTGTTACGTGGCATACTAATTGTAACTCGTGTATTTGCTCTTATGGCCTGGATTGTACGGTGCTGTGTAGTATGCTAATTATAACTCATATATTTGTTCTTATTGTCTAAATGATACAGTGATATGCTAGTCAGAATTCACCAATTTTTTTATGGCCTATGGTACGTTGTTACGTGGCATACTAATTGTAACTCATGTATTTGCTCTTATGGCCTGTATTGTACGGTGTTGTGTAGTACGCTAATCATAACTCATGTATTTGTTATTATGGTCTAGATGATACGATGTTGGATGGTATATTAATCATAACTCAGGTAATTTTTTTGTATGGTATTAGCATACCAGACGGTATTGTCTGGTATGCTAATCAGAATTCATGTATCTTTTATGGTCTGGATTGTCATTTGTTTGTTTCTTTCAAATTGATTCAGTGAATTTTTTTTCTTTTCTTTTTTTGTTTTTTAATAAAGTCCACCTACATCTATATCAAACCGGAAAGGGGTCATATGAGCCCTAGAAACGGAGGTGTGGTGTGGTGTGATGTTAAGTGTTAAGGTCTGGATGATACGGATGATACTAATCGTAGCTCATATATTTGTTCTTATCATCTGGATTACTGTGTTGTATGGTATGCTAACCGGCCCACAGCGGGTACATATATTCTTATGGTATATGTGGTATGATATCGTGTGATACGTTCATCGGTTCAGAACGGATACATTGTTTCTTATGTGTGAAATTGTGTGACATTTCAAATACACTCTCAATCCATCTTAAACATATTGATTGAAAAATGATATTAAAACTTATGTGAGTTAGTATTTTCATGATTATTAATTTCTCCAATATTTACAATGTTTAATACAATAATGGGTGCATTCCTTAGCATTGTTTTTCTCCTTTTACATCAATTCACTTTACAGCATAAGGTTATCATTACGATAGCATTTTATCATAAACTTTGCCACATTGTTTCCTTTGTAATGAATAAATAATAGCGGCGATGGCGGTGATAACGCTTAGTTAAAGATTATAAATTAATAGATGAAAAAATTTATCTTTTGAAAGATAGTAGCATTGCATTTGCATCCTAAAGCTATATCTAATCCATTGTTCTTCAATCTAAAACGAATAAGAATTTTCGCTGAGGCTTGATACAAGATACTTGATACATTAGATACTAACCGCCTTTGTCGATCAGTTGGTTCGCCGGTAATATTGGCTGTACTTATTTTCAATTAAATCTCTTATGTTTAACTGAATGTTCAGGATACAATGTACAGACTGAATGTTCAGGTTCAGATACAATGTACAGGATGTTCAGTATTATATTTTAAATATCAGAGTATTTTAAATATCAAATGTATATATATCATCTTAATAAAGTTCCATGATAAATATGTGTTCTAAACTACTTTTTCGTTTTCAGTAATTTCCGACCCCCTAGATAATCAAATCCGCATGTTACAAGCTTGAAAAAGAACTTTTAAAAATGCGCTTTCACTTAAAAAAATTCATGAAACATTATTTATTTTCTTATATATATATATATATATATATATATATATATATATATATATATATATATATATATATATATATATATATATATAATGCTTTGCCTATGTTATCCTGTGAATCCTTTCCTTCCTGTGTTATCCTTTCATTTGTATTTTTTTCTGGCTTAGAATATGTTGTTAGAAATGTAAAAAACTCGGAAGAGTTCATAAATGGCTCATCTAGCTAAAATGGAGTGGAAATGGTGGGGAGTTGGAATTTTTATTTCGCTATAACTTTATTAATACTGAAGATATAAATATAAATTCAATTAGCCAAATTAGCGCCCCATTAAGACAAACAACTTTTGTATTTAACGTTTCTCGATTATTGCTGTATCTTAAAAGTTAGGGGCTGAAAAGTGATTTTTATGTCTTAATTTTGACTGTTTGTAACATCACCAATTATCTTGCCTGATAGTAACTTAGATAGAAAAGGAAATGAAACAAAGATAAAAATTCAGTTATTCTATAAGGTCACTTATAGGGCTGGGCGATAATAGAACTTCATCATTGCGATATATCGTCCAACACATATCGATATTTTTCGTCCAACACATATCGATATTTTTTGATATATCGTGATATTATTATTTATTTATATTCCTATTATAAGTTATAAATAGCATCTCTCAACTGATCAGAACGACTTCAAATAAAAGAAAGTTCCTGCTTATTTAATAAAAATATTCTTTTTCTTTTGTATTACAATAGTTAGAGAATAATTATGTTAAAACCCCATTAATAAAGTATGTCAGTGCCAAAGAAATGTCTGCATGTTGCAATTTATAACATTGCGTTTAAAATAAGAATTTTTATATATTAGAATATGATAGTATTTATAGAAATATGAATAGAAATTCTGTATAAAGGTGAAAAAAATAAGAGTAACAAAAATAAACACTAACCGATAATCAAAACGAAATTGAAAACGTAAATGAATTGTGAATATTGATTGATTGTGTCGCGATTTATCATGAACTATTATTTATGATAATGGTTTCGATAGATAAATGTTTTTCAAAAAGTGGCATCGAAAAATCGATTTTTCAAAAAATATCAATTTTTTTCGATAAATCGAAAATTGGCACAACCCTAGTCACTGGTGAAGCCAGCATTTAATGAAACGTTGGCAGTATAATGGAAAACTTTGGAATAAATATTTTTTTTCTTTTGTAAATGGAAATTTAATTTATGTCTTTTAACATTGTTTCTTTCTGGTGGTATATTGCATTCAACCGCAGATAATTTAAGCTATTTGTAACTATATCCAAGTTTATTCCTAATTTGTATTTTTCATAGCTTAATTCCATCCAAAGTACTCTAAATGGAGAAAATGTGGGATTATAAAATTGTTTAACTTTATAATAACGACTTGGTGACGGTACCTTGCGGTCTAGTGCTCATCATTTAATGGTGAAAATGCCATTTCGTCGTTAAAGAGATAAAGATGCATACATAAACGATTTTTTAAAATACAGGGTGGTTATAATTAAACTTCCCCTATAAACAGCATCCAACAACGCAAACGCACTGTAGAGCATTGTTACCCGAATAAGTACGAACAAAAATTAAAGATTAATACAAATTTAGCTTGAAAAGTTTTATACATCTTTGAATTATTTTTTGGGCGAAGCCTGACTCAATCATAACTTCTTTACTGCTCTTGCTTAATTTTTATTTAATGTCATAGCATTCAGAAATTTCAATTGAGTAAAACAAAAACTTAATATTATATGCCTTATAAGAAAAGAATGTTAAGAACAATAGTTGGCGATAAAATCAAATAAGACATGGGCATGTAATGTTGGTACATAGGAATAAAATTATTAAAAAAAGTCCTACAAGATTTATTTTTATAAATATTTATGCCAAATAAATGGTCAGTTAATGAAAATCGTCTTTAAAGGAATAATGTTTTTTTTTATCTATTTATTCGTTAGATCTGACGGATTCTTAGAAAACACGGTTAGATGATCGATCCAAATTGTTCTTGTTACTGGTATCAAACATCGATTAGTAAATCGGAGGAACGACAATTCTTAAGAATTCATGGATATAAGATTACAATGTTATCTTTAAACATAAATGTTCATTAATCGATCACTCTCTGACTTTGATCCATGCTCGGAACATTCCTAATTATTCATCAAATGAATAACAAGCCATAAGGACTCAAGGTCAAATGATTAGAAAACAGCCTTTGAGTGAATTATGATCATTAATCGATCCCTTATTGTCTGTCTTGCTTCATCTCTTCAAGCATTTCTAGTTGGTTGATTTATGAACAACAAGCCATAAGGACTCATTAACATACGATTACAACACTAACTTGCAATAAATTATATTCACTAATCTATTACTCAACTGATTAACAATAAGCCATAATGACTCACTCTCATGTGATTGCAATATAATTTTTAATGTATATTCACTAACCGATCTTTTATTGCTCAAGTTCATCTCTGGAAATATTTCTAATTATTCAACTGATGAGTAACAACCATAAGGACTCATTATTACGTATGATTACTATATAATCTTTCAATGGAATATATTTACTGTCATAGGAATGGAATATTATCTATCACTTATTGTCCTAGTTATCTCTCGAAATAATTTCTAATTATTGAGTAAATGAACAAAATATCCCTACAATATATTAACGTTCGTTAACGGGTTATTAAATACGGATTACGTTCGTTAACCGATCATTCACTGTCCTAGATCACTGTTTGAAACACTTGAAATATTTCTAGGTACTCAACTGATAAATAACAAATCATAACGATTCACTATCATAAAGTTATAATTTTATCTATGTTTGGATAAAGTTCTTTAACTCTCATAACTAACCAATTTTATCACTAGATTATCATTCGAGACATTTTTATTTATATAACTAATGAGCTATAACTCATAAAGATTCACTATACTCACAAACATTATAGATTAAATATCATCTATGAAAGAATTACATTCATTAATCGATAGCTCAATGTACTAGATTATCACTTTAGACAATTCTAGTTATTTAACTAATGGGCAACAAGCTATAAGGACTCACTGTTGTATGATTATAATATCACCTATGAATGGATTACTTTCCTTAATCGATAGCTCAATGTACTAGATTATCACTTTAGACAATTCTAGTTATTTAACTAATGGGCAACAAGCTATAAGGACTCACTGTTGTATGATTATAATATCACCTATGAATGGATTACTTTCCTTAATCGATAGCTCAATGTACTAGATTATCACTTTAGACAATTCTAGTTATTTAACTAATGGGCAACAAGCTATAAGGATTCACTGTTGTATGATTATAATATCACCTATGAATGGATTATTTTCCTTAATCGATAGCTCAATGTACTAGATTATCACTTTAGACAATTCTAGTTATTTAACTAATGGGCAACAAGCTATAAGGACTCACTGTTGTATGATTATAATATCACCTATGAATAGATTACTTTCCTTAATCGATAGCTCAATGTACTAGATTATCACTTTAGACAATTCTAGTTATTTAACTAATGGGCAACAAGCTATAAGGACTCACTGTTGTATGATTATAATATCACCTATGAATGGATTACTTTCCTTAATCGATAGCTCAATGTACTAGATTATCACTTTAGACAATTCTAGTTATTTAACTAATGGGCAACAAGCTATAAGGATTCACTGTTGTATGATTATAATATCACCTATGAATGGATTATTTTCCTTAATCGATAGCTCAATGTACTAGATTATCACTTTAGACAATTCTAGTTATTTAACTAATGGGCAACAAGCTATAAGGACTCACTGTTGTATGATTATAATATCACCTATGAATAGATTACTTTCCTTAATCGATAGCTCAATGTACTAGATTATCACTTTAGACAATTCTAGTTATTTAACTAATGGGCAACAAGCTATAAGGACTCACTGTTGTATGATTATAATATCACCTATGAATGGATTACTTTCCTTAATCGATAGCTCAATGTACTAGATTATCACTTTAGACAATTCTAGTTATTTAACTAATGGGCAACAAGCTATAAGGACTCACTGTTGTATGATTATAATATCACCTATGAATGGATTACTTTCCTTAATCGATTGCCCACAGTACTATATTATCACTCAAGCTATTTCTAATTATTTAACTGATGATCAAAAAGCTATAAGGACTCACTGTCCTATGATTATAATATCATCTATGAATGGATTACTTTCCTTAATCGATTGCCCACAGTACTATATTATCACTCAAGCTATTTTTAATCATTTAACTGATGATCAACAAGCTATAAGGAGTCGCTGCCGTATGGTTATAATGTCATCTATGAATGGATTACTCTCCTTAATCGATTGCCCGCAGTACTATATTATCACTCAAACTATTTCTAATCATTTAACTGATGATCAACAAGTTATGACGATTCATTGTCATAAGATAACGTTCATTAATTAATTTTCCATTGTACGAGATTATCACTAAAGACATTTATAGTTATTTAACTGATGAACAATAAGCTATAAAGATTCATTATCGAAATAACTACAATATTCTATAGGTATCAAAAATTTATTACCAGGACTAATTCATGTAAAAAAAAAAAGTTTATGACGTTATTTTCGTGTGTGGTACTCGCTCTTTCTTCCGTAAAGGCCTCAAACAACACCATTATTCAGTCCTCCTATTGTATGTTCCATATCCACTCGACGAACAAAAATGTGAAGATAATTAAATGATAATTCCATCCTCCCCATTGCAACATCCGACAAACAAAAGCGCAGCAACGGATCTTCAATGGTGCAAGTTATTACCATGAATCGGAAGAACACATTCTATCACACACCGAATTCTCCTGCATATCTCTTTTATCATTGGACGACGAGCACGCGAGTCTCTTTCTGTGTTGTAAGAGGCTTGGAGCTTTGCTAACAAAGCCGCCCTGACCCCGACCGCGTTTGGGAAGAGCATTATTAGTGACTGTTTGACGTCAAAGCTGTCCGAAAACAGCATTTATCCGGACGGCAGAGCCGTGATGAAGATCAACTTTGATAATCGGCCATGCGTGTGAAGAAAAGACATTGCGCCAAGAACGAACTGGCGCAATCCTTTTGCTTCTTTTTAGATCTCATCTTCGTATTCCGGTGCGGGCTTCGTTTATTTTCTTGATTCCGAGAAATCTATTCTTGGAGCGATTTTTTTTAAATTTTTATTGCTGAAGAAATTGCAATGTGGAAATACTGTCTGAGATATTTAAATATATTTTCTCTCTATAATAAGATTAAGGCTTATAGGTACGTTTGTTATGGATTTTTTTTAATCAAAAAACTTCGAGCACCGTCCCCTAATGAAGTCGAGAAAAAGAAAATTGATATCAACTAATTTACTGATAGTACCGATTCTTCTTTCATATTTCCAGGAAGGAGAGATTTTTTTTTCTCTATATTTCCAAGAATTTTTCTTCAAGAAGATACAGATAGTTATCTCATGTTTTGAAACAGTCTTTGCAATTTAAGAATATCTATTTTTTTTAACTAAATTTCTTTTGTTGGTGGTCAGCTTTGTTTTTGAACGTGGGTAAAATAAATAGAACAACTCTTAGTTTTTCTATTCACAGACAGGAAACATTAATTTTAATAAACTTCCTCTCGTCAAGCTGGAAGGCAAATATTCCTTTATATCTTATTCAGACTAAAACTAATGGATAGAATGCATGAATAATCTTGTGTCGAAAATTTAAAATATGCTAATTTCTTCAAGTTTGTGCCGAAAATAAAATGTTTAAAATACATGCGAACTGATATTATAAAAAAAATAATTTTGGCAAGTAGAAAGTATTATATCACTTAAACTATTAAAAGAGATAGATATAAAAGATAAATACATCATGAAAAAAGACCAGAAATTAACTTTGAGTCTTAATAAATTATGTTATAATTATAAAATTCTTGGAAAACTTCAATTATTCTAATTTTTATTTGATTAATAAGAACTGTAACATAAAAACGGAAAACAAGAAATTAATCATTTTCACATATTACAATAAAGCTCCTGAATATTATTGAGCATGAATTTTTTATAGAGGTTAGAAAACCACCTGCATGTGCCTTTTAAGAAAAAATGAAATAGAAATAAAACCTTTTACAACTTTATTTATAAAATTTTCTTTCAATTTTATTCAATTAAAAATGAATTAATTGGTTTTTTAGACCTTTTAAAACTTGGTGACACTAAAGACAGTTTTTTACAATGTGATATCAAAATAACGATTCTGTAATGAAAATAATTTCACATTAGAAACAGATCTTATTTAACCTGCTTTTCCGAACTTTTTTCTTGTCTTTAATTTAGAAATGCTGTGATGGCTTGGAGGTAAGATCTCAGTTTCAGAATCAAAACGGGTTAGAACAAAAATCCACTGCATATGCCGACTTGGGTCTCATAAAATATACATCCTAGGACCTTGGCGTGTCCAGCTTTCTAATTCTCTTAGATTTAATTCAGCAGAGCCGAGGTGACTTCGTTTTAAGGTCTCAATTTTTGGATTGGAACAGGTTCGAAACTCATTTTCATAGCTTGGTACATATGAAATCTGTGGTTTTAAGTTAAACGTTTTTTTCGTAGGTTGTCATGAAAGTTCATAGAAATAAGTATCAGGTATTTATTCTTTCATCATCTAATTCTATTTTAAATTTTTAAATAAAAAATAAATCTTCGATAACTTTACGAAATTAAACTAAATAATCTCATTAAATAATTTTTTTAAGCTGGAAAATGCTTTAATGGGAATGTTTTCCTTTCTAAATACGAGTGTTCTAAAAAAAATCACTCATTTTTTTCCCCCTGTTAAGCAAAACTGTATGAATTTATGGGTGTATTCTCTGTTCTTTAATTTTATAAGTATTTGTTTACCTTTTTAACCAGAGTTACTGTAATATACTTCGTTCTTCATTCCTTTAAATATTATATTTCGCTCATTTTTCCTCTGTTAACCAGAGTCGATTGACTTTATAAAAAAAGTCTCCTTTCTAAAAAAATAAAAAAAAAAATCGTTCTAAAAAAATCAGTTATTTCTTTTCTCTGCTAAGCAAAATAGTCTGAATTTATGCAAATGTTTTCTGATTTTTAATTTTATAAATATTTATTTACTTTGTTAACCAGAGTTACGGAAATGCTCGTTCTTTTAAATATTCGCTTATTTTTTTCTCTGCAATCAGAGCCGGTTGACTTTATGGGAATGTTCTCCTTTCTAAAAACAATCTTTCTAAAAAAAATCACTTTTTTTTCTGTTAAAGAAAGCTGTCTGAATTTATATCAATGTTCTCTGTTCTTTAATTTTATAAATATTCATTTACTCTGATAACCAGTGCTACGGAAATGTTCTTCCTTCTTCATTTTTATAAATATTTGCTTATTTTAATTAAAGGCTATTATTCTAAAAAAATATTTATTTTTTTTCCCTCTGCTAAGCAAAATTGTTTGAATTTCCGAAATTATTGGAAAACTAAATTTATAGGAATGTTTTTGTTCTTTAATTTTATAATATTCTTTTATTCTGTTAACCAGAGGCGACTGAATTTATGGGAGTGTTCTCCTTTATAAAAATTATCATTCTCAAAATAAATAAATAAATAAACTTTTATTTTATTTCCCTGTTAAACAAAACTGTCTGAATTTATGGGAAAGCTCCCTGTTCTTTAATTTTATAAATATTCATTTACTCTGTTAACCACAGTTACGGAAATATTCTTCGTTCTTCATTCTTATAAATATTCACTTAAATTTCTTCTCTTAACTAGAGCCGACAGATTTAATGGGAATGTTCTCTGTTCTGCTAAAGTATGTCTTTTTTTTTACACGCTCAAAAAAAAAAAAAAACATTACTTATATTTTATTTTTCTGTTAAACAAAACTGTCTGAATTTATGGGAAAGTTCTCTGTTCTTTAATTTTATAAATATTCGTTTACTCTGTTCACCACAGCTACAGAAATATTCTTTGTTCTTCATTCTTATAAACATTCACTTAAATTTCTTCTGTTAACTAGAGCCGACAGACTTAATGGGAATGTTCTCTGTTCTGCAAAAGTATGTTTTTTTTTTACACGCTTTCTAACTAGATTATCAATTCTACATTATAGCCAAGACGTAACAAAGAATTAATAATCTAACTAGATAGATGGTTCGAATCACAAGCTTGGATCATGCTTATTACATATGTTAACGTTTTAAACGTATTAAATATCCGTTTATCTCTTCCTCTATTAATCAGAGGCCAGTACAGTTACAGTTGCGCGAAGTATGTTAATTGAATAACGAAAAACGACAAATAAAACTATTATGGCAAAATAGGAAATTCATTTTACAAAAATGTATTCATACATATTATCTGGAGAAGAATTCTATTAACTAATTCATTAATCCTTATTATCAAGTAATTAGTAAATTTGTTTAAGTCTTTCTTAAAATTTTGAATCTGATTGAATCTTTCATTTAGAAAAATGACAGGTTAGTTTACCATCAAATTCCTGTCGGAACCTCTAATGACAGTTCATATAACTTCCAGTAATATTACGATCCATTAATGTCCAAGTCAGCTTCAAATTGAGCTATATTGAAAGCATACGTAATAAACTTTCATAAGTTGTAAAATAATGAAACTGATTTGTAAATGCTGCGTCAGCCAAAAAGAATCTCTACTGAAGTCTTTGAAAAAAAATAATAAGCCAAAACTGGTTAAGGCAATATGGACTGCCACTCAAAACGAAATTTAATTATTTCTCAGTAATAATAAAGTGGATTATTTTGTAAATTACAGTTATAATTGAGAGATTTATAATATAAAATGAATAGCTATCTGAATTAAAATTGGCATTAAATATTAAAAGGAATTTCTTTTTTAAGACTAACTAATGGAAAGATTTCTTACATCTTACAAAACTGTCCGACTAAGTTGAACTCGTTGAAGCTACCGATTGGAAATTTTTTTCCACCTAATTAAGTCTGGCAATACCATGCTGATTAATGAGAAAAATATTCCAATTGACGAAAAATAATTATTCTAGTTAATATTTAAATCACACCATACTGAATATGTCATATGAAGCTAGAAAATATTGACATACTTAATTATAAGCCTATCGATATGAACCAACAAATTATTTTTCACCTAATCGACAAGCCACTAAAACCTTCTCTTAAAATTCATTATTTTTTTCTTAAAAAAAATCCCATTAATCAAAATGAATCATAAATCTGCAAATCATTTTTTATCCTTGCACAGTTTCGACATTTATTTAAATCGTCTGCAGCTTAATATACATTTACGTCAAATTCAAATCCATTCTTCAAGTTAGGAAAAGAGGTATTGAAATTAATTTGAATTATTAATGCCTATTCTGATTTCGTGGTATAATTGCTGTTTACGAAATACTTGCCACTGGTTCGTGGATATCAGATTGCTGGTGATAATCATGAAAAAGGGGGATTCGCAATGAAATATCAAAGGGAGGATCTCATGATTGTAACGTGATCATTCATGCTTACCATTCATGATGAGAAATGGATGTTGACGTAATTGCAGAGTAAGGGGAAGACAGATAAATTCGACCACCCAGGTCCTTTGTGTACAGCAAATAATTGTTTTGGTAATCCATAGCTGTATATGTCTTCAGATAACAACCTCAAGAATAAAAGGATCGAGTAAAAAGATAGCATGAAGTACTTAGAAATATGATTCTTAAAGCAGACTAAAATGTATTAATACATTCATCCTTCCGATGTCGATGGTAATTTCATTCTGTGTTATATCAAAAACCGTACTGCAAGAAATATAACAGTAAGCCATCACCATTTTATTATCAACTCATTTTTATTAATTCGTTTCTCATTCGTTAACGATTACAATTATCTATCTATTTTTTTACTTTGTGAACAAAAAAAGTAAAAATTGCCTAAAATTATTTCGCATTAAAATTGAAAATTGCCAATTAATAAATCTCAACATTAGTTGTCGCATCCTATTTGAGGCATTTATTGTTATTTCAATCCATATAAAAACGTGAAAGTAACGAAATACTTCAACGGGTTAAAAAACCACAATAACTCAAAATCAAATCAATTTCTTTATTCTTTACAGCAGTTGCCTGATAGTTTTTGATACGTATGCGGGAGTTGTCTCTCCAAAACGTTCTTGCATTCTCTCTAATAAACTCGTCATGCTAGAGAATGCCTTACATGGCATTGGCGTGCCATAGTTACGAACTATTTACTTTTGGCGTAACTTTGGCATTTTTACTGAATCTATCGTGTCATTCATAGCGAGTTATTGACAATTAATCCCTGGCATGCATCCGAACATCGAATTTATTCTTTAAACATGTTTTTTTTTCTTTTTTTTCCCTACCAATTAGAACAAACATTTGACACAAAACTGCACTTGTAGTCACAAAATCCCAAAGCAAATTTGATATATTTAAATGATAGCGCCTTTCAATTGCGCAGATCGAAAGACGGTTAATCTCTTGTTTTATTTGGCTCTAAATTTGAAAGGTATCTAGTAAAGTATCTTAATTTGTTGTATTGAATTTTATATTCATAGCTTTATTCTTTTTGTAGTTTTCGCGTTAACTTCTATTCGAACACCCGGACAGACGAGCTTCCACTGAACAGATTTTGAAATTTGATTTTAAAAAAATGTGCAAAGTTGGTGTAAAGACCGTATATCAAATTTCAGCCTGTCTAGCTGAAAGAGTTTTTGAGTTATCTTTGTCACAAACAGAAACATAGCGCTTTATTTTCTAAAATAAAATCTAATTAAAAAAATAATTACTTGTTTAAATTTCAATAAAACAGATCTACATATTTTTCAATAAATTTTGCCTACATATTTTATCGATGTCCTACTGATACATGTATTTTATTTCCCTTTCGGTATTCTTTTTTTTTAACTCACAATTCATCTGAATTTTAAAGCTTCATTATTTGCGAATCAAAAACATTTAACGATGAATTATTGATTAAGATCACTGATGCCATTAATCAAACTAACGAATGGTTGAACATAAAAGAGAGACAAACACTCTATGAGATTTATAATCAAACAGCAGAAACAATTCTCAGCAATTTCTCACAACAGACACACAAAGTGAAAACGTTATTACCATTCTTCTGCAATTAATAAACCTCTAAATTACCTCCTCTCATCCATCGAAACATACTTCAGAGCGCTCTGTTAATTCCACCTGCAATGCTATCATTGTCTTCGGTCACGTGATATCCTAATCAAGCTCGCCAATTGAGCGCCAAGTTTTCGACGATTTGACCTCTCTGGTTTTTAAATTATCTCTTATCTTTAGTTTTATTTACATGTTTTTTTTTAATCGTGGGGGAAATTTTAATATCGAATAACGGAGGAAAGTAAAATTCGCCATCATTAGTTGGAATATATTATGGAAGTCTTTCTTTCGAATGTTTTAAACATGGCGGGAATTATTTTGTGATGACGTGCAATGTAATCATTTAGATTCATTAGTTACAGTTTTAATTGATGTGTCAGTACGTGCGAAATGTTGATACATGTTTGTTAAAACAACTTTTGTTAATGGAACTACGAATTCAAAAGTTTTTTTTTATCTGAATGATTTTCGAATATTTGATTTTCGCCATGTCATGAAGTGTTTCATTTTTCATGTCATGAAGTGTTTTATCTATCCTGTAATCAAACTCAAAATGTGCAGTGGATATTGCTTTTGTATAATAAATTATTGTATTTATTTCTCTTAATTTTTTTAAATAATAGAATAGTCGTTATGATTTCTGTATAATAAATTAGTTAAATATTTGATATTTAAGAAATGTTTAGTTTGGTTCATTTATATATGCAAATCTTAAGTAATTTTTAAAATTTAATTTTAAATGATTAAATAATTCGATCACTGAATATTCACTGATGAATGAATGACATCTATGAAGTGATTTTTTTTGTTAAATAAACAAAAGGAATTAAAGGATTTAAATTTTTTGAGTTTATACTTTATTTTTTTAAGATTTTTTTTGTCTATTGCGTTTATTTAAATTACACAGATTTCTATAAATGTTTTCCAAAATTATTTTTTAAAAATGCACACTTTAGATAAAGTAAATATTAAACAATTTCCAACTGTTGAGCTCAGACCATAATGTTAATAATTTTAAGATTTCTTGAAATGTAGACTTTAAATATTATAAGTTGGTGTTTATAAACTTTTGTTATAAAGAAAGAATTATCATTTACTTGCAGAAAAATAAACAAAATTCTCCTATACATTTAATAGAAGTTTTTTATTTTTTATTTTATTTATATAATTCTTTTAATGTCTGAAAATAGATTGAAGTAATATCATTTTTTTCTATTTAATGTTTTATGCATGATTGATATTTATTTCAAACGTATAATTTCTGATAAATAATTCACAGTTCATCTATAATATCATAAAATTTTTCTAAGAAATACATAAGATCAAATTTTTCTTGCGAATATTATTTTAAAGACGAAATTTAAGATTTATATTTGTATATAAATATCCAAAACTGCTTTCTCTTAATAATATGGCCGATAAGAGGTGTCATTTGACTACAAGCCCAGAAATAAAAATACATTTTTTGAAAATTTCAAAATTATATCAAATAGATTCGCTTCTTTGTCTATGGTCTGTTATTTAATTTCAAACTTTAGATTTTCCTATAACGATTTCAAGTAAATATTTTGAAAAATTCATTCTTCCTACACATGGGTAAAAGGTGTTCCTATACTAAATCATACTAAACATTTTTTTAAATTGTATTTCTTCTTTAATTTGTTCAACTTGAGAATTATACAAAAGAATAAGCCATCGTTTTAAAGAAGGGAATCCAACGAAGGAGTTTAGTTGAAATAAAATGAGAATAATGGCATTTGAAATATAAAAGGTCAAATCTTTTTTTCATATTTTTTCCCTCTTTTTCATTTTTTTTAACAAAATCCTTTTTTTTTTTGTTTGGCTCTTTAATTTTTACCTTAAATTATCTCTGTGAAGAAATAATACATTGATATAGAATTTTTAAATGCCTTGTTTTGGTGTTTACTGGTGTAAGAGCCATATTTGCTGGTACTGTACCATATGTCAGTTTAGACACTGGTTGATTTGGGGACCATGGCGTGTTTGCGGTACGCCTTCCTAACTTAATTAGAGGACCTAAATCAAACAATTACTTTTAAAATATTTCAACAAATGAATGTTTTCATAAAAAGATTTATAAAGTGAACCAAGCAAATATGGCTTATCTTAGCACATTTTCTAATAAACTTGTCATGCCAGAGAACGCCTTATATGTAGTATCTGTTCTGTATAATAGTTAAGAAATATTAACTTTTGGCGTGAATATAGCATTTTTACTGAATCCATCGCGTCATACTTGGCGAGTTATTTGGCGATTAATCCCTGGCATACGTTAATATTGTCCAAAAATCAAATTTGTGTTTTAGACTCGTTTTTCTCAACCGACTGAAACGAAAATTGGACACAAAACTACATTTGTAATCATAAAATCCCATGCCAAATTTAATATAATTAAATCATTGCGTTTTTGAGCTATCGCTTTTACATATTTCTAAAAATACTGACCGACAGACGGTCGATCTGTTGTTGTATTTGTTTTAAAATCTGATAAGTGTCTAGCTTTTTCCTTTTTGTAATTACAGTGTTGACTTATATTCAAGCAGCCGGACAGACCGATTTCCTCTGAAAGAAAATTCTTCAAATTTTCGCAGAAAACTACAAATTTAGTAGATCCTATACCAAATTTCATCCGTCTAGCTGAAACCATTTTTGGTTTATCTTTGTCACAGAAGATATTTTCTGACGAGGGGAGGTCTACAACGTAGAGATTCGTCAAAATCTCGAATTCCAAATTCTTTACGATTACAATGCTTACTTTATACTTACGTATTCAAGTAAGTAATTATTAAAATTTATCTTCCCTTTTTTTCAACAATAGAAGGAAATCACGCGAATAAATAGTTGATGAAACAACAACGCAAAAAATATTTATTTCAAAAATTGTAAAAATTCAGAAGAAATAGAAAATTCACGATAGTTCAGTTGATATCAGTAAAAAGATTTTTTTTTTAATTTTAAAAAAATGTAAAAATAAATTTTGTTCAGTACATTCGAAAGTTGTCGCATAAAAATGTGAAAATTTCAATTAATTTTTATTAAGTTGAAACTTTAAAATAAATCGTCTTTAAATGCATATTTCGCCCTCAAAAATATATCTGTATCAAGTATGAATTTTGTAACTCTAGGTCAAATAGTTTATCACACAAAGAACAAAAGGATTCTTCTTTATTATTAGTGGAGATATCTGTTTAATAATGAATATTTAAAGTGCAAAGATAAATAATTTACTTTTATCTCTTCGTTCCTGCTCTACTTAAGAAGCTTAATACTTCCAAAATTGGTTTGGAACGTATTTCTTACATTTTTTTCAATGTGGGTATAGTTATTTTTCTCTTTAGTTATTCTTCAATAGTATTTTTCTCTTTATTTATTTTTCTCAATAGTTATTTTTCTTTTTAAAAAATCGTTTTCAGAACTGATCATACTTTTACCAACTATAAACAAAGCATCTGGTTACATTAGATTGTTGTGACTCATTGAAAACGATTTGGCAACTGGTAAAACCACTGGCAACATTGCGTTTGAAAACGATTTGTATGCTAAAAAGACATCTTTTTGGTCAAAATCCGATTTGGATTCAAGAAACAAACACATTTAATGGGAAAATAAACTCTCAAATACCTGAGAAACTCACCCAATGGATTATGAAGAAAAAAAATGCGAAATAAAAAGAAATTTTTTAAGTTAGATGAAATAAAGATATACATATCATACACTGCAGTATAACTATTTATTTCCTTGTTTTTTTTTTAAACAAATTTTATCAGATTTTTATGGTAAAAGCGGTTTGCATTTAAAACAGATAAATGTATTTAATACATTAAGCACGGATCTTAAATGCAGGATTAAGTGTATTAGTCAGTAAGGCATCAGATTATTGTCTTAAAAGATGGGTCAAGAAGTTGAAAGCAGAACACATAAATTAGCAAACTTTGTCAACTTAGAGTAGTTACTGAGGTTAAAAATTTAAAACAGCGTTTTCACTGCTCGAAGGATAATTCCAGATAGCAATCCTTAGCACTTTAGAAAATGAAGCAAAACTTTTTATATGACAGTACCACAGTTTTTATACATCAATCGCTCTTTATTCTTATGAAGCATGTTGAATTTTTCAATCCATCTAATGAACCTATAATTTAAAATTAATATAAATTTATTAATCTATAATTTAAAAGTCATTTTGAAATCCATTAATCTTTATTTGAAAGAATTTAATTAATTCAAATTAAAGAAAGTAATTTTAATCTTAAATCTTAATTAAAATTTTAAGTATTTATTTCTACATCAATTTTTTTATTGTTATTTCAATAATTACTTTCTTTTCCCTTTTTCTCCTCTCTCACTTTCATTTATGTATTTCTCTTTACTTTCTCGTATGCATACTATAGAAAGTATTGTAATCATCATAAATTCGAACTCGAGATTTTGACGAATCTTCATGTTTTTGACTACTCTGAGTTCGAAAAAAATATTTTTTGGAAAATGTTCGTCTGTCTGTGACGAAGATAACTCAAAAACACTTTGAGCTAGATGGTTGAAACTTGGTATACGGTCTTTACACTAAATATGCAGATTTCTTTCAAATTTTGAGCTAAATGTGACAAAGGATTGATTGTCTGTCGGTCTGTACTTTCAGAAAGGTGTAAACACGATAATTCAAAAACACATTGACTTAAATATATCAAATTTGGGGTGTGATTTTGTGACTACAGATCCAGTTTTGTGTCAAATCTTTTTTCCAATTGGTCAGGAAAAGCGTGGCGAAAGCACAAATTCGATTTTTAGATACTATTAGCCCCTCGTCAGGGATTAATTGCCAAAAAACTCGCCAAAGATGACATGATAAATTCAGTAAAATTGCCAAATTCACGCCATAATTTATTGTTTTGTAAATATTGAACGCCAGTGTCATGCAACGCGTTCTCTGGATGATAAGTTTATTAGAGAGTATGCGAGAAAATTTTCGGGAGACCATTCCCGCTGGTTATTATTTGTTGTTTCCTTAAGAGAATATGCTTTTATAGCTTCAATCACCATTTTCTATTAACATTTCTTTTGCAAATTCTTGAATGGGTCAATGGAAACAATATATAATCAAGCAAAGTGTTAAAGACTTAATCCAGCATGTATTTCAACAACGTGATGAGATATGTTTATTTTCATTTTAAAACAAATATTCAGTACTTACAAACTAAAGAAAGAATGATAATTCTTAACTGTTATGACATGTCTCTAAAAAGATAACGAATTTGAAATGATAATTTCTATATAATATCTTAATCATAAACTAGAAAGATTTTTGACATTTTTCTATCAACTTAACACTCCAACACTTCACTTAACACTTCAACATAGTAGTCAAAGTTCCAGCATTTGGGGGGTCCTCATTTCACCGAGGGATCAGAAATGAAGATGAGAAGCTTCCGGTATGGTCTTTGGTTCTCGTCACTCTGGTGGGTACAGAAATGGTGAGGATTGGCTACCTCCTATCGATGACGGGACGTACTTCCCAATGAAAGAGTTGTACCATGGCCGATGATGGAACTTCGGACTCAACCACAGTTCCATCCAATATCGCTGTGGTGGCATTCCAGCCATTCAGTTTTTTCCGTGCGTCTTAGGAAGGGTCGGAGTTGTTAATTTATAATGATAATAGGCATAAAATGCTTTTGTTTCATTTTTCATTACAATTTTCGTGCTGAATTGAATATATTTATTTATGAGTCATTCCATCTGTTTTTGCAGGGGGATCGAACTGCGGCGGAGGGTCATCGGACACTCCCGACTCCCTGAGCCCCGGCGACTGCCCGACGCCGACGGACTCGGAGCTTTCCTACACGGTGGGAGTGACGGAAAACACCCCGTATGGGTGTCAGTTCTGCGATAAGGCCTTCCCCAGGCTCTCCTACCTCAAGAGGCACGAACAGGTGAGTACTGACCCCTCTCTTTTCTATCTCTTTCAAATTCATCATTCATTCTCGCTTCTAAACTGCAGAAGAGCACCAGACATTATGTCTGTGGTTGTCCGTTGCTATAGAAACCAGAATTAGCCGTTCTTTACTCAACACTCATGACAGAGACAAACGGAAGAAAATACTTTTATCAAACTATTCCTTTATGAAAGAGATTGAAAAAAGGCTCCAGTAATATATTGCTATTCTATTTCATAAAAGTTGTGCCAATTAAAAAAACAACAAACACCCTTTAGAGCACGCAACTTTCAGAGATGCCACCAATTAATTCTTCTTTAATATTAGAACTGAATAATATTTTTTTGAATAATTTCAGAGCTATTTGACTTTAAAAAATACTTAGATTATTATTATTTTTATTATATCATATAAAAACGAATATTGAAATTTTTTAACGTATTAATCCTTTCACTATTGACTTCGCCCAACCAGCCGTAGAAAATTCACGCATTTGCGTTACCGTAATCGGCGTTGAAAATTCACGCATGCGCATTGTGTTCTGATTGTTGACAACTCTTATTTCCAACGGATACGGACTTGGTTTTGAAGGCTTAACATGTTTCCGACTGATTATTTCGAACAATTCTGTTTATTTTCTTAGAGTTTCATGTATTTAAAACTAAACATTGTTAATTAATTGATCTGTTCATGATGAATCTGAGAAAATTTTGTAGAAAACTTTTTGAGATATTACATAAATTAAGAAAGATATTCTGCCCATAATTAATTAATGCCCATAAGGTTTAAATACTTAGCGACACTGTTTTCAGTACTCATATTTAAAAAAAATGCTTCGTTTCAATAAAAAATGTTCTTATACTAATTGAAATTTAACAATTTCCACTTTAATTTAAAGCATAAATTCTACGGGAGCTAACAGAAAATTAGAGGTACATATTACGTTATGGCTGAAGGCCTTTATAATATTATGAGTGAATTATATGACTATCAAAATCTGAAGCTTTAAAATATTTTGATGAAGAAGCTATTAAAATAGGAGTTACATAAAATATTTAATTAGTAAACTTTTAACGAGCATTAAGATTGGCAAACCGGCTGGTCGCCAAAGGCGGCTAGTTATTAATAAAGTTCAACTTATAAGTTCTGAAAATTGATTTAATTTTTTAATTAAAGAGGTGTTTTATTTTCATGTAAATTCATGGTTGAAGAGAAATTTTAACAAGTAAAATGTTAAAATGTTTCAAAGCATTTAATTATTAGTTACATTATATTCTTAAATAAAATGACAAATGAGCAATTTCTTTAAAAAAAATACTGGTTTTTAAAATATATATATATATATATATCAGTTTTACTCACATTCAGTCAAGAAAAAACTCTTAATTAAAAAAATACTCTTAAAAATTGTATGAAAATACTAGAAGTACCCTCACAGCGTTGCCTGTGGCATAGCATCCAAGAGGAAAAATTAGTTTTAAACTTAATGTCGGGTTTATACTCTGCCAGTTATAAGACGGCCAGTAAGCAGCGCATGCGTAGAAAGGCTTAAAATGCTGTTCGGTCAATGGTAAGTAATTGTCTCGACGGGACAACAAAATGCAGCTGTATTGTATTTTTTCTTTCTGCGCATGCGTTTGTAGAATTTGGCGGGTTTTATTAGCGTGAAAAAATTAATCACTTACCATGGGTTAATTCTGACATTTTCTGCTCTTTATTCTTTCTGATGAGAGGGTTTTTTCCCCCCATTTTATTTGGGCCATCTTATTTTATATGATTTTCCAAACTGAGGTATGTTGACCTTTTTTTATTTTATCATGTTTCTTTGCGTAATTATCCATCATTTTAAAACGATACGCAGTGAAAAAGAAAAATTCAGGGCGCCAAAATAGCAATTTATAGCCAAACATAGAATGCCTGCATCTATTTTATGAAATTGTGGCAAACATAAATGAATCCTTTTCTGTGCATGCGCTGCGTACTGGAGGTCTTATAAATGGCCGAGAGTAAACCCAGCATGTCTAACTTCCACCCGATATGACATGGACATGTCACGTAACATGAAACAAACATAAAAACATATTTAAAAAATTCTCAAAAATATCTACAAAACAATTTTTTATAGCACACATTCAAAAATATTTAGACTGTTAAAAAAGTAAAAATAAGATATGTTTATAGACATAACAATTCACTAAAAATATAGAATAGAAAAACTGTTTTAAAATTTAAAAATATACAAATAAGTCATTGTACCCACTGTTCCACACTTGTTTAACAACACTCTGTAATCTGAAATGAAAATAAAATTCAGCTGGATTCATAATATTTCTTTGTAAGCTGTATTGGCTGTTTTTCCTTCTGTTGCCAAGACAAAAAGATTTTGTTTCGATGCAATTCTGGAAAGTGCCACATAAAGTTGTCAATGAGAAAAATTTTCTTCGTTTATGTCAATTCCAGCAGTGTGAAACGTTTGTTCTTGGGCTTTATTTATTGTCATGGCAAAACAGAGCTTAACCGGGAACTGAAAACGTTTAAAGGAAAACGGTAAATTTGTTTGAATGAGAGGGATCTTTGATATTAAAACTGATTTTCAAGCACCAGAGCTAGCTAAAAGTACTGCTTCAAGAAACAATTTTGATATACAGACTTTTTTGCTAAAAAATAGTTTAGCGCCGAATTCTCGCGAAATGGACGAATGTGACGCGAAAGGCTGCAATAGCGTTTCCAATCGTAAGGTTATGATGAAAGCTGCAGCATATTAACGGAAATATAGGGAAAAAATCAATAAATGTAAAATAGAATTCACACACAAAAAAGTTTAATCGAAAATAATGAAAGTAAGCAGAAGGAGTAAGTACAGCTGGGAAAGATCGAAGTAAAATAAACAAACAGTAGCGAAAAAAAAAAAAAAAAATGCTAAGCTTTGATATACAGTCATCTTGCGCCTTGTGAGGTTAACAATTTTTGGATGGCGCTATTGCTGCCGTACGCGCCACGTTTGGCCATTTTGCTAAAATTTGGCGATAAACTTTTTTTTTTTTTTTTTGCGAAAATGTGACTGTATAGGAAAATTGTTCCAAAAAAAAAAAAAAATGGTGGAAATGTAACTCCAAACAAAGCGCCCCCGAGAAATTCCCAACCTCCCAAATCGCCAAATGACTGTATATCAAAGTTTTGCCAACAGGAGCACCAACTTTTAAAATTAGTTTGTGTGGAGGAAGACCAGATGGATAAAGATAATTTAAAAATTCAATTGGATAATGAGCAGCTTCTTCACTATCCACAACTGTATCCTTTGAATAATAAACTTAGTCTGGGGTAATGAGTAAAGATGATGTTCATTAGTAAGAAGTAAATGTAATGCTTTAGGAAGGGGAGGGGGGAGATTTTTTCTAATTTAATTTTCCCTTGTAAACAACACATGCCTTTTCAATAGACTTTTCATTTCAAAGCAGAACAATTTGGTCAGACTATAGATAGTATTCCTACTGAAACCGAAGCATCATATCTGTAATCACACATGGACCGTAATTCAGGGTGGAGTACCTACGCCTTTTTTAACAAAATATCATGAACATTTCTACTTTTATTTCTTCTCCTGTGTCTCAAATTTAAATGTCTTTTTCCGTCAGCAGATAGGTGATCATCTCGCCTCTGATGAGATTGATTCTGTATCTGAAATTTAATTGCAGTGCGATTTAAAGAGAGACGGTTACTTCGCTCAACAGAAGACTCTCCTTCCCTAAGTGTTTTTATTCTTTCTTTGATATTCGCTAACCTAACGTTTCTTTCCTCTACATTTTCATTATCGTGCAACAAACAAGTTTTGGCATTTAATGTGCTCCGGCCAAAGTTGATTTTCCTTTTTTTTTTTTTTTCTTTTGGAGGGAAAGGATAATGAGATTTGAATCGCTGTTTAAAATCCGATGTAAACAAAGAATGTATCGGATGTGAAAATACCACAGCTCTTGCTATTTGCGCATGCGCAATTGGAGGTTTTCGCACATGTGCGGATAAGTGCAATGCACAAATACTGCTGTTTTACGCATGCCCGAATCATAGTAGGAAAATAATTAAATAGCAATTATAAAACTCCTTTTTTCTATTTTCATATGACTTCAATATACTAAAATCTTCACCAATAAATGCCCTTCAAAATGGTATAAATATCTGTAATATCAGTTAAGTATTTCTCGAGTTTTTCTCTTTCTAATGTACAGACGCTTTCAGGAGACTTCATTTTATACTATGTATAGATATATTATATATTTTTAATATACTATATATTAAAAAAATACATATGTATTATTTGAAACCATTCAATCATTTGCATTACCAGTTTTAAAAGTATATATTTTACTGTAAATACTTCAGGAAAAAAAATTCAGAAAAAAATTTGTATATATAAGCTGTCATTGAATTATGTAATTATATTTTAAGTGAAGAATGGATATTCAAATTTCATCATTTAAGAAATGACTATCGTTTTCGAATACTAGAATTATGAAAAATAAATAAATATTTTTTCCATGTTACTATTTCTTGAAACTTATATAGATTAAAAGCTTTCTCAGCTATTTTGCTGATCTTTAACATTATTTTGGAAATAGAAAATAACGAGTTGTTAAGGTAAGCATTTGTTTTGTCTTGCTACAAATACCGTGCAACACATGCTTTAAAACAAAAGTGGATACAGCTGAAAATTGTTACTTTCTCACGTTGTTATCAACATTATAAGTTTTGTCATATTATTATTTTACTCAGATTTTTCATATGAAATTCAGACTATGTTAGATAATAACAATCACCTTTTTTTTGTATTTTTGAAATAAGAGCGGAAAATAATGATATGTTTACTGTATGGAATTTTTAAACCAATTTAAACTTTTATTTTGTATATATAATGAATTCAATTACTTAGGGAAATATTACTATTTTCTCATATATATCCAATTGGGTACAGAATTTCATTTCAGCTGTTGCTCTGGAATTTGAAAATTGCTGTATTGTTTCGATTCATTTAGGATTTCTTAACAATAAATGAATAGAATCTCCCAGTTTCTATTATTTTAGAAATTTTTCATATAAAGTTCAGCGAACGATAAAAATAATAAATTAAAGTATGTCTCACAAGATATGGGCATAATTTTGAATATTTGGTATAGAGATATTGATTTAATTTCTCGTGCACGAAATATAAAGAAAGTGACGTAAAAAATTCAGATTCGAGATTTTGGCGAATCCCCACGTTTTAGACTTCCTGGGTTAGAAATACAAATTTTTGGAAAAACGTTCGTCTGTCCGTCTGTCTGTGACAAAGATAACTCAAAAACGTGTTGAGCGAAACGGAGGAGATTTAGTGTGCATTTAGTATACAGGCTTCAAACCAAATTTGTAAATTTCTATCAAATTTCGAACAAAGTTCATTCAGAGGACGTCTGTATATCCAGCTGTTCAAATATAATTTAATACCATAACTACAAAACGAAATAATCTGGATGGATAAAAGGTGGTACATAAATTTAATATCTATATTGTAGACACCTATAAAATTTTGTGCCAAATTCCACAAAGGGTTGGCTGTCTGTCGGTCTGTGCTTTTAGAAACATGTAAAAGTGATAATGCAGAAACGCAGCAACCTTAATATGTCAAATTTGGTATGGGATTTTGTAATCATAAATGCAGTTTTGTGTCAAATTTTTGTTTCAATCGGATGAGGAAAAATGTGTCTATAACATAAAATCGATTTTCGGATACTGTTTACCGCATGCCAGAGATCAGTCACCAAAAATTCAATGAAAATGCTAAATTTACCCAAAAGATTAATATTTTGTAACTATTGTATGCCAATGCCATACAAGGCGCGCACTGGGATAACATATTTGCTACAGAGTATGCGGGAAATTTTTATGGGACCACTCCTGGTGGTTTACTTATCATGAAACTTATGAATTATGTAACTGGAAATAATCGGTATTCACGTGCTTCACACCAAATCTGCTGCTCCGATTTGATTTTAGA
Organism: Argiope bruennichi; assembly: GCF_947563725.1. Classification (NCBI taxonomy): domain Eukaryota; kingdom Metazoa; phylum Arthropoda; class Arachnida; order Araneae; family Araneidae; genus Argiope; species Argiope bruennichi. Next base: position 77,437,923 of record NC_079160.1, read on the forward strand.
ATCCTTTTCGCCTCTCGTAGAAAGAACCAAAAAGAATTTTCTTCCTTCAACTTTCTAGACTCCTAACATACTATTTTGTATTTTGTGTTTCATAATGAAAATAGTATGTGTTTTGGGCGTCTGCCTTTCCTCCATTTAGATCCAAAACACAGATCAGTAAAAAGAGTGCATGCAAAATTTCATTTATCTCAGTCATTGCATTTTTGAGTTGTCTTACTCACTAAGTTTCATCATGCAAAACGACAAACTTTCCACCTACTGAAGGGTTAAATCCAATATTTAATAGAGGTCTAAAATTCTAATGATAGACTTATACTTTATGATTAATGTAATTAAGTGATTGTTATTAATAATAATTAGTAAAATTGGTTAATTGATTGATCACATTGATCACCTATTACTAACAAATATCGGTTATTATAAATATGAACCATGGTTATATATAATATAAAAGTTTAGCGAAATCTGTAAATCAAGGCGAAATTAAAAAAATATCATGGTTTCTTTAGCTAGTATCGGATGGATAAATTCTAAATTCTGTTCAGGATTCCAGCAATTCAGACATTTGGCATTTCTAATAAATTTAGTTTAGAAGCTACGAAAATCACCATATTCTGATGTACACAATATATATATTGTATTTCAAATCAAATCCTAAAAAAAAATCTAGAATATTCAAAATCATACTAAAAGAAAAGAAAAACTAATACAAGGTTAGTAATTGTAAGCTATTGAAATGCTTAAGCTATAAAAGTTTAAGAACTTCTTTTACCTGAATGTTTAAACATTTGGCGAACAGCTACAGTGAGACGATTTATATAAATTATTTATAATTTGTTGTGCAGGGGTTTTAGTAGTTTTTGAAATTTCATTAAATTGTTATTTAATTTATAAACATTGAATTATATCAATATTTTAAAGATTTTACATCTAAAATGAATCAGTCATTTTCCGTGACACACTATGTCTTGCCACATTTTTTTGTTTGTGTTGCAGCAATTAACCAGTTATATTTGGTTTCACGCTCTGCTTAGTTCAAAATTGAAATAATTTTAAATGAATCATTAATATTTAATATATATAAAAAATCTAATGTCCTTTAAAATTTTCCTAAGTTTACTTGTTAGAATCTCAAATATCTTACCAATGACGAATTTAATTATTTTCAGATCTTAGGCAGTGCACATTAGGGGACCTCTGTTTTAATAAGATTAATACTTTTTCCTTCTCTCGGATGTTTCTAAAATTATCTTAGATTCAATAAGGCAGTTTTCGGTTAGTCGGGTGCAAGCGAAAAGTTGCCAAATAACTCAGAACCTGCGATTTAAAAAAAATCGCCAAGAAATGCGCCAATTTCCGTACAACCTTATAATAAAAAAATTTTGGCGATTTTTTTTTTGGCGCAGCTCTAAATTATTTAGCAACTTTTCACTGGCATCCGGCTAACCAAAAAAAATGTGCCTTTAAAAAATCTCACATTAAAGCCTACTTGCTGTTCTCTAGTGGCTTAATATCCTAGGCAAATACCTATTTGAAAATACGCCAATGAGTCTTAATTCATCTTCCTCTCAGATGTTACGAAAATATTATCTTAAACATAATAAAGTACTTTTCGGTTAGCCGGGCTGAAAGTCGCCAAATAATTAAAACTTGCAATAAAAAACGTCGCCATGAGCCACACCAATTTCCGTAAAACCTCACACAAATATTTTTGGCGACTTTTTTTTTTTTTATGCATATCTAAATTTTGGCAACATTTTGATTGCTCCCGGTTAACCGAAAAGTACCTTTAATAAATCTCATATTAAAGCAAAAAGTACGTATTGCTTCCATATTTTGACTCCACGAATCGACGTAATTTTAAAAGGACACATGATATATTATTGACTAAAATAATAATTCATTATCAACAATATAATAATAGACTAATATGAAAGATATCTAATGTATCATAAAATTTGCCTCCATTTTTACCTTGATATAAATCTACTTCATAAAGTATTTTATATGTGTCATCACATAATCATCTGCCCGTTTCTTTGATGTCTTTACGTCTTGGTATTTGATGCAACGTAATTATTCTTCATGCGGGTAGGCCAAATATTTTTCTACTTTATGTAAATTCCACTGAATAATAATTAAACAGCACCACTAATCTTCTAAAATAGCATAAAAGATTACGTTTTAATTCGCACCCTTAAAGTCTTAGAATCTTCCGTTCATTAATAATGTACAGCCACCTGTGGGAAAGTACGAATTCTAAGATCCACGATCTAGTTCATTTGTATCATTATCATGTACAACACGTGTCACGCCGGTGAAAGTAAAAGGCAGAAAAGAAAGACATTAAAAAAAAGAAAACAACAAGTTCCATTCACAGATTAGTGTCCTCTGAAGGCTAGGCCGCGACCTTTCCCTAAATCCTGTTCTGAATCACAACCTGTGTCGGAAATGATTCACTTTGTCATTTTCATATTGATGGGACTGAGATTACATCACCTCTCTCACTTCCAAGAAATCGTCTGCCGATGTCGATCAGCCTCCCCTCATCCCCCCTCCCTCCATCCTGGTATTTGCTCTGAGGGTGAATTACGCCTTTGGAGAAAATATATTCTTTTAATTTTTCACCCTCATTAAACTACAAATTACTGCTAATGTATTCATTCGTGGAAGTTGGGGGATTGAAACAACATGAGCAATGTTGATCCTTCTTTCCATCCCCCCCCCCTAATACCGGTGGTAATGAGCCAAATGAACCAGAAAAAAAATTCGATCAACCGGTTCTGTCACGCTTCCGCTCATTAATTCGGGGTGGACACAACTCATTTGGACCCAATAAATCAATAATCAGTTGGCAAATTGCCACTTAAGCAATAGATTATCCTCGACAAATATTTGCTCTGGCTGACAGCACTGGTCTGACTTTATCTCGAAAATCTCAAAAGAAGGTCCACACTCACCTTCTGAAGAGTGTGACATTCGGAGATAGATGGGTTTTTGTTTTGGTTTTTGCCAGAAAATGACTCACTCTTCAAACAAGGAGATCTTGCATTTTTAGAATTTTTTAGATTGGATAACATTTAACTCTTGCCTGAATTGAAAGATATCTGTTTTCCTAATTCATTTATATCCAATGACCTGCCTGACTTTTTGGTACTTAAATATGTAGTTAAAGTAATGAGTAATTCACTTGGATATATTTAAGTATCATAGAGATCCTTTCTTATTTGGATCGAAGTAATAAATGTCACGAAAAGGATGTATCATCTAATTAGGAAGTTAACTAAATCCGTGGATCTATCGGTTAAGGAAGAAAATTTATTCAAGGTTAAAAGGTTGCAATATGTGTATGAGAACTAGGAGAAAAGTTCATTCATTTTGATCTTACACTATAAAGATATTAAAAAAAAAAAAAAGAAAATTGTAATCGTCGAAAAATTTTATTTGGGATTTTGATGATTTTTTTTCAATCTATCACTACCTGAAAAAGGCATTTTTGAAAGACGAAAAATGTAGATACCTAAAAAACGAAATTTACCATGTAACCTTACAAATAAAATTATACATCAATTTTTGGATGAAAAAGTGATTTTTTAATTAATAATTAAAGTTCTAATTAAAAATTCGAAAAAAGGAACCCCAGGTGCACATTCCCAACCTCCAAGGTATACATGTACCAAATTTGGTAGCTGTAGGTCAAACGGTATGGCCTGTAGAGCGCCAACACACACACACATTGAGCTTTATTATAAGTATAGAAAAACAATTTCCATTTCTTTCTTATTACTTCTTCAAACACAGTATTCTGTAATTCATTTTTACCTTCGTTTTATGAGTTCACAATTAACTCTTGAAAAATTTCTTATTCTTTCACATGGCGTTGCTCAAAAACATCGGTCTTGCGAAAGCACAGCACTTAAAGACAACGCAAGATTACAGTGCGTAAAAAGTAAATGTTTAACCTATCTCCATTATCCATTTCTCATTAATAACTTCTTATGCTCTATAACAAAGCTATAAAAGTGCACTAATCCTAAAACATCGTTTGCTCTTAGTCAACACTACATTCGTATAAAGAAATAAAATAAATTATCCCTGATTTCAAGAGCTTGCCTTTTATTTACTTTTATGCCCTATAAATGCCAGTCGCGTTTGTGGCCTAGTTGATACATTTTTTTTTTTTAAAACTTCCAGCGATTCTTCAGATTAGGATGGGCAGTAAAAAGTTTAGAAATTTTTTACCCCCCTAATGTTATCTATAAATTGACCGAAACGTTATTTTGCTTCCAAGATTACCTTCATTGTTCTGTTGAAAATGGAAGCTTACATAATGAGGGCTGGCGCTGAGCACCCTCAATAACCAGCGGGATTGGTCTCTCCGGAGCTTTATTGCATACTCTATAATAAATGTATTTATGTATTATTAACCATGTGCCATCGGCAAACAATAGTTACGAAAGTCTTTTGGAATGCAATCTTTGGCGATTCATTACTAGAATGGGGTTTATACACAAATATCTAAAAACCGAATATACAATCTGGATGCAATTTTTTAATTAAAAACTAAAATTCTACACTTAATTATAATTGCATAATTAAAAGCACATACCAAATTTCATTTTTTTAAAAATCATTAAGTTTTTGAACATTGAATCCCTATTTGAAGTTTTGAATCCCTATGTTTTTTGAACCCCTTAATGTTAAACTGAAATTTTTTTCTCCCCTAATGTTATTTATAAATTGACCGTTATTTTGACTTCCAAGATTACCTTAATTATTCTGTTGAAAATGGAAGATCATATAATTGGGGCTGGTGCTGAGAACCCTCAACAACCAGAAAGAAACGTGACCCCCTAACTTTCTCGCCAACTCTATAATAAATGTATTTATGTATTATTAACCGGATACCATTGGCAAACACTAGTTATGAAACAGCCTATGAGAGTACAATCTTTGGCGATTAATCGCTGGAATGGGGTTCATACGCAAATATCAGGAAATTGAATATGCATTTTGGATGGATTTCTTTTTTGGCTTATTAAAATTCTACACGGAATTATATTTGTAGTCACAAAATATCATATCATAATTCATATATTTAAGTCATTGCGTTTACAGGCTTGTAAGAATCCCATTGAGAGACGGTGTAATCTAAACAATATCATCTAAAACAGAGCACCAGTAGGTTGACAGAACCTATGAACATATGAACACTGAACCTATGAACACTAAATACCAAAGACTCAGATGAAAAAAAAAAAAAAAAACTTATGAAACCTGTGGCTTTCCCAAAAAGTTCTCTCTAATAAATGTGTCATGGCAGAGGATGCCTTGCATGGCACTGCCATAAAATAGTTACAAAATATTAACCTTTTACGTGAATTTAGCATCTTTACTGCATCTATCATGGCATCCTTGGCGATTAATTTCTGGACATGGAGAGGGGGGTGCCAGCTCAAGTGTCGTCTTCGTCATCTGACCGCGATTCAAAATTCCGAGTTACGTCCCAAAAATAGCCCGAGTGTTGCTTTACAACGGGACTTTAATATAACTAAACTAAACTAAATATACACAAGCCCGCCGAGTTTGTACAGTAGCTTCTGAGGGTAACGGCCCCTGAGCACCCGAGGGCAGAAGTCAGACTTCTAGCTCATATAAAAATGACACTCTTTCTGGCTCTTTCACAAACCTCACAGATAAGAAGGCAGGGTAAAGAACATCTATGCTCGAACCAGGACTCGAACCCGAGACACCCAGATCACCCAAGGGGTGCCAGCTCAGGTGTCGTCCTCGTCATCTGACCGCGGTTCTAAATAACGAGGTCCGTCCAGAAATAGCTCTAGTGTTGCTTTAAACGGGACATTAATATAACTAAACTGAACTAATCGAACATGGAGATTCATCAAAATCCCAAATTGCTATTATTATTATTTTGATGATTACACTACTTTATCCTTGTATGATTCGTATACGTTTAAATAAAATTCTCTTGCCTGATTACTCCCCCCCCCCTCAAAAAATTATTTTTCTGATGTAAGAATGCATGGGTTTTAAAAAAAAATATGCAATCCTGTAAAATTTTAACCTTTGTTTCCCTCGGGAGATTTTTATGTAATAGAGATTACGGAAGTTTCAAATCTTATTTATTTCTTTAACAGTTGCTCTTGCAATTTCTTTTTATCCATATTTACAGTTTATAACTTTCATTTTCATAATACGGTGCTGCATCAAAGATGAAAAAAGTTTTTTTCCTTCGCTTGTTATCATTTTTTCCCCCTACATTTTCCTTGTATAATTTTCATAATATGGGGGTTTATAAAAGTTTAATTCCTTTACCATCTGTTATCCTTTCTAAAAACATTATCCTCATTTAGTTTTCATTCTCATTGTGTAAAGAAGTATTAAGGATTCAAAAAATATTTTCTACTTATGATCCTTTTTCTCATAATTTTTATTTTCATAATTTAGAATAAACCAGAAGTTAAAAAAAAAACTGTTTTCCACCAGTAGCCCTTTTTTTACCGAATTTTTCGACATAATTTTGTCCCTCATAACATAAGAATACTTTTAAAAAATAATAAGTTACCCATTTTTGTTTTCATTTTATGCACATTTTCGTAGTATGATTTTATTTTTTTTTAACAAAGAAATGAATCCGAACTCTCAAACGTTTTTTTTCCGCTAATAGAACCTTTTATCCACATCATCGTTTTATAATTTTATTTTTTAATGTAAAAGATATGAAAAGATTTTATAAAAGGTACACAAATAATTCATGCCCTTTCTAATGGCACTTCCCTCTAAATGTCATAAAAAAGGGGGGGGGGTAAACGATCTATTGATTTTTCATAAAACTTAGAAAAAGTTTTAGAGCTTAGTAGCTAGTAAACCAAACTTGGCTCAACAGGTTTTTTTTTTTTTGTTTGTTTTTGTAAAATTTTGTTTTTCAGAAAATATTTAGATACGAATCACATACTGATTGCATATGAATATTTTTCACTCTTACCTACACATGAACGAGTCATTTAAATAAAAAAAAATTATGAATTCAATTAGTTTAACATGTTATTCGAATTGGTTAACACAATAATTGCATTGTTGCTATTGCATGTGAGCCGTACATATTCGTATTCAGATAATGTCATATAGCGACATCCCACAACATTTTGAGGTACCAGTAGGTTATCATCCTTTGGCAACAATGCAAGTACCACAAAAATTTACGAGATGGCGCTATATGACATTGTCAGCATGAGAGAAGATAGAAAAAAGCTCTAATAGGTAGTTACAAAAAAAAAATTCTTGTGTGTAAAATCGCGCTTTTTCAGGAAAGGCATCTATATGGATAAATATAAAAAGTAAAATCTTATCGTAAAATAACATTTTATCCAAATCGTTAGAGCCTTTTCCGAGATGTCTATAATCCAAAGATTAAAATACGTTATTATCACCTTTTTAATGTTCACTAAATGTTAACTGCTTTTATACATAACTGTGATAGAAAAGTCGTAGATCCTTGACCCTATTTCACCAAAGAACCATCGTATATACGTCACTGTTTATTTCCATCATGGGTCAACTGATCTCCCACTGGACTCATGCAGAATATGTCCATCTCTAGTTCCAACTTTTCTGTTGTTATAACAAAGAATTTTGGAAAGGGGAGTGACATCTTTGCCCAAAATTCAAAATTATGACCAAAGATGGTTCTCATGTAGCTTCCAAGCAGAACGTCATTCTATTTAAATTATAATGATGCCATTTATTCTTACATATTTAGCCAAATCCATCAGTTAAGATAAGAGGTATTGCGTCATCTTCTATTGGTCAAAGGTACCTGAGTTATCTGAGGTATAATTCCACTCCTCTACATGAGAGTAAATTGTCTCTTCCCAGAGGACTTTCCAAGGGAAAAAAAAAAAAGAAGCGCATTTGAGTTTTGCTTGAAAAAAAAAATTAAAGCAGCTAGCTCGAAAGCAGAGAGGAATTTGTCATTAAACCGTACATTGATCTATTAATTTTGATGTTTGTTAAAGGAATATTCATGAGATAAAACTCAAAACTTTCTTCCTTCTCTTCATATTCTCCAATCATAGCTTAAAGAAATATGGTTCTAACTATAGCCACATTCCTTTAAACATCAATTTAATGTTCATACCCTCCATATATAGACTTATGTGAATTTCATTCTAGTGAAAGAAGCATGCAGCCAGCAAATTCCCCAATCCTATTTAAGAAGTTCGAGTATTCTATGTTTTAATACCAGGCCACTAACTGCTTTAATTAAATTGGACACAAATACATTCCTTTCAAGATTACTTCAATAGTTATAACTTACAAATTACATTTATTGAATTAACAAGAATTAACTTCAACTCACATGAACCATTAATTAACATGAACCCACGGAATATATATTCCTGTTAATTATTTTTCAACCATGCTATCATAAGGTTAACTTAAATATTGGCTAAACTAAACTACTTTACTATATTCCTGTATATAAAATGTACAGGAATGCAGTTATATGCCCTTCCAGATAGTATGGAATTCAGGTTATTAGTATGAAATCAGACACGGAGATATCCCTATCATGTTCCTCAACCATATTATTCCTTAGTTTATGGCCATTGGATGCCTGATCTGAAATGGACAAAACTATATTATTTTAATTATCTTGATCGTTATATCGCACAAATTACATTTATAGATTTGCCTAACTTCCATTTCAGTGAATTAGTTTGAAATCAAACATAGAGATATCCTCATGCTTGTTCCTCAACAATGTTCTTCCTTAACCTTAGCACATTGGTTGTCTGAACTTAACAATTCCTTTATTCCTTTAAAGATTAATTTAATCGTCAAATCGCACAAGCTACTTTCATAGATTTACCTAGCTTCTATTCCAGTGGATTGATATGAAATCAACCACGGAGATATCAATATTCGTATTCCTCAATTATGCTATTCCTTAACTTCAGGAATCATCCGTAGTAGATTTCTTTATATTGATATTATTTATTCTGATATCGAGATATTTCTTTAAAAATCAGTTTAATAATCATATAATAAAGAAACTTTTATAGACTTATTTAACTTCCACTTGAGTGGATTGATATGAAATCAGCCACGAAGATATCTCTATTCATGCTACTCCACAATATCAACACATTAGTTGCCTGAATTAAACAATACATAATTATATTCCTTTAAAATTAGTTCAATAATCATATTGCTCAAATTGAACTCATAGATTTACCTAACTTCCATTTCAGTGAATTAGTATGAAATCAACTACGGAGAGATCCCTATGCATGTTCCTCAACCACGTTGCTCCTTAACATTAGATCGTTGGTTGTTTGAACTTAACAATAAATAACTATATTCCTTTAAAGATTAGTTTAATCGTCATATCGCGACAAGTGCATTCATAGATTTACCTAACTTCTATTCCAGTGTATTAATATGATATCAACCACGGAGATATCCTTATTTATGTTCCTTAACCATGCTATTCCTTAACATCAGGCCTTGATTGTCAGATCTGAGATAGACATAATTATATCGCACAAACTGCATTCATAGATTTACCTAACTTTTATTCCATTTCATTAATATGAACTCAACCACGGATATATCCCTATTCATGCTCCTCAACCATGCTCTGTCTTAACATCAGACCGTTAGTTGTCTGTTAAATCTGAAATGTATTTAAATATATTCTTTTAAAGATTAGTTTAATCATTATATAGTACAAGCTACTTTCATAGATTTACGTAATTTTTATTTCATAGAATCATTATGAAATCAACGACGAAGATATCCCTATTCATATTCCTTAGCTATGTTATTCCTTAATATCAAGCCGTGATGATCTAAAATGGACATAGCTGTTCTTTTCAAGATTAGTTTAATCATCATATCACACAAACTGCATTCATAGATTCACCTAACTTCTATTCTAACGAATTAATATAAAGTTCTAAATAGAAAATCTATTCCTTTTTCTCAACTATGATGAACTTTAGGTCAAGCAGTTAATTGGCTTAATTAAACTACATATACACAATTATATTCTTTTAAAGAACACTTTAATTATCACATCATACACGTATATAAATTACATTTCAATGAATCAACATTAAATCAAATAGAAATAATTCTTTCCCGCCAATAATTCCTTAATCCGTAAACATATATGCAGACTGTCCAGGTTACATGAACACTCACATGTGCACTTCATTATTTCCAACTGTCCGCACCCAACACCATTCATTTGGCAGATGAAGTTGCGGACAAATTATTTGATCCCTTCCGGGTGACATCTAATAATAACTTGCGGAAGATGACTTACTGCGTCGCCAACTTTTGGCTTCGGTTCTCGAAACATTTGTAATCCTTTATTATCGGCCCACATAGTTCATCAGTCGTATTTCAGCGGATTAGGGTGAAGGTTTGTGGGTTTTTCTTTCTCATGAATAATTTTTTTTAGCTGGGAATGTACGCTCTTGGAATTTCTGCTGACACCGAAATATTTAAATTAAGACCTAAATCTTAGCCTTAAATAGGTGAAAAAGCGGTTATTTTTTAAAAAAAATCAGAAACATATCTGATTTGTGTAATGTGTTGATAGTTGAGTTTTAAAGACTAGAGATCATTAGACGTGGTGAAATATTTAAGGTGTGGATCTTGGTGCCTTAATCATGATATATATGTTTTTACACTTAAGGCGTTGTGGTTAATAAAAGAAATAATATCACAAATTGTGAATTGGTTAGATTAACTTTTTTATGTATATGCTGACTAACTCTATTTTATATTCTGCACGTGCTATCTAGCAAGTCACGTGGTATATTCATGCATAGTGACAAAGCAAAGAAACTTGGACCAACATTTTTTTCTGCACGGTATGTTAAGAAAGTAAACATTCTATAACATCTGTTAAATTTTCGGGTGGCAAATTAATTAAGACAAATGTATAATTTTCCAAATTAATGAAATGTGGGCATTGTTAGGAATAGATTTGCAGTTTTTTTAAATAAAATCTTATAATAAGAAGAATATGAAGAAATATATATGTTTCAAAAAGGATATAGTGTGGCTCTGACGCGTTGGCGGCTGACTTTCGACCTCAAGCAGACGAGTTCAATTCATGAGAGATGGAGGTGGTATGAAACGAAGTGAGGAGAAACAAAATAAATAATATGTACGATTGCAATGAACTCGGTGCCTTTAATTTCTGCTTACAGTTTGTGATATCAGTGTTATAAAGGACTGAAATGCAAACTTTGATTCACGTTCGTTTACTAACTTATCAAAATAGATCCAGTTGATAACCAGCAATTCTAACGTCATATCCACCTACTGGTCAGACTGAGGCTATATCGAATACTAATATTGAGACAGCGGTTGTTTAAATATAATGTCACTATAAGTAGAAATATATTTTATGAATAAATGAAGTAAAAATCAAAGCGAAAATATGCTTTCAAACAGCTGGAAGTTTTTATTAAAAATGAAGAGACGCATTATACCAAATGAATGACAATGTTGGATTTAGGCATTTTTGCGCATTATAAGATCCCTCGTTTAATAAACTGGTCAAACTTCATTTTTCAACAAATTTTTAATTTAACCCTTTCTAGGGCCGTGAGAAATATGCTTCCCACCAAATTTATCAATCTTTGTATGAAATTATGTAGGCTGGCATAAGTTCTGACAAAATTTTTTAGTAAGTCAGAAACTTAGATGCTTCAGTTTTTTATCTCAGACAAAATGATGTGTTTTGATTTGTTACTTAATTATTAATTAACCAAATTAATTAATTAATTAAATTAAAATTATCTTATAAGCTAAATGAATCCCTTTCCTTATTCTAATTTCAAGTCTAAAAGTAGTTTAACATAAAATGACTGGAAAAAATCAATCAAAATTAAAGGGTTAATCAACATTTAATAATTTATTTTTGGTCAATTCTTATTTCTGGAAAGTATGTGGAAATAAATTTATTATTTTAACTTATTATTAATTTAATTATGTATTATAAATCATGGCGGCATGACATTTACTTTTATAAACAATATTATTTAATCAGTGCTACAATGTTTATCATAAAAATAAGTGAACTTTAAAAAAATATTGTAGTAATTTGACCAATTATACCTGATAGCGTGTTAAACTTATTCTAATATTTCTTAATTCAAAGAATTTACATTTTTAAATAATTTTGTTGACAAATACTCTATTGACATCAATTTAGTGGTCTTGCCTAAAATGATACTGCAATGTTCATCATGTCCTAGCTCGAAATTCGCTACTGTGAAAATTTCCATTTTCGTGATCTTTAAATGATAATTAAGATTTATTTAAACCTGACAAAATCCTATCTTTTGTTTCTAATAATTGACAACCTGATAATTAATCGTATTTTAAAATATTTTTTTAAATGTAACGCAAGTGAATTTGTTTTTGGTGAATGTATAATTACTATAATTAATTGTTTTATACATGTAGCATTATGTCTCATTGTAGAAAAAAATTCTTCATTAAGCTAATTAATCTACTAATAGATGCAAGAATTATTCTTTGAAAACGCAAAGAAAATAGGAATTGCTCATTTCGAAAAATTCTTTAGTTTAATTAGGAAATATCCTCTCTTAATTTTGTAATCATTTTCATTTAGAAAAGCAATGAAATCAAAGGATATACTATGAACTAGTTTTCCTAAAATTAAATTCCTACCATGATTTTACATAAACAATACTGTTTATTCATTGGTCATTACCTTCATGAAAGATAATACACATATAAATAAAAGTTTGACGAGATGAAAAACTCAAATTTTAACATAAGTTTAATAAGCTTAACATAATAAAGAATAATATTTAGAAGAATTCTTAAATTTCATAAACTACAATACCAGGCCTATAACAACCAGCATAATGATTTTTTTATCATTTCTATTTTTATTTTGTTAATTATAAGAATAGAACATGAAATTTTTTAACTTTACGAATACAAAAAAAGAGAAAAAAGAAAAGCGATTTCTCTCTTGGCATGAAATTTTAATGGAAATTTTTCATTTAATATTTATTTTCGTTTTTTTTTCTTTTGCTATTTTATTAAATAAAATAAACGAAACTGCCTCACAACTTGTTCTAATTAAAACAGAGTTTCAAATCATATTAAAATAAAAAAAAAACAGTTGCATAAACACAATAATATTCTAGCGATTGATACGAAGCATTATTTAAAAATCCAAAATTTAATTGTTCGATGAATAAAATTGCAATTGAACATGTTCTTTGTTTATCACTTTTACATTGTTATTTAAAAAAAATTAATTTTTTTTATTTGAAACAATAATTTGCAAATATTTCGTATTAGCTAAGTATCATTATAATATAAAATTAATTATACAATGTTATAAAACAATTAAAAATGAAATGGTTTTCTGTTAAGTTACTAGAAACTTATTCTTGAGCAATTTAGCCATACATGGCGTTAAATGAAATTTTATTCGAAATTTGTAATTAAAATCTAGTAAAGCTCAAATAAATTAGAATTCTTCATTCAAAAAAGTTGCCGATTTCTGATTAGTAAATACAATTCCTTAAATTAGTAATACTTTTTACTTATCCATCAGAAAATCAATAAAAATTTAAATTTTCCATGAACCAATTTTCAAAACCACTTTCGCGACCTTGCTCCATCTTTCAAAACTTTTCCTGCCATAATTTTGTGCAAGCGAAATAACCGTTGACTCATCTGCCGGTGCCTTATTAAAAGACAATTCACATGAGAACAGGGATTGATAGCAAAAAATCCCACTTGTCAAAATTCAACACGAGTTGTCAAACCAAGTATATTATACAGAATCCTAATACTATATATAGCAAAACGAAGGTTATAATAATAAAGATAAAGATTTCTTATCTTTACCCCTTTTTGCTTTTGTCACTCTTCAGAACGAAAAAAAAAAAGTATAAACTTTAGAACTACGAATACCACAAAAAAAAAAGAGCAGGTGAAATAATAAAAAGAACAATGTTTTTCCTCATGACATGGAGCTTGAATAGAGAGCTTTTACTTTTTATTTAGCTTTGTTTCTATTTTCTTTTTTTTTTCTCTCTCTCTTTTTTTTATAATTCTCGACACGTTCTAAAGCGATAAAAGATCATAGTAAGAAGTATTTCTGGTTTCGTCGATGTTTTCTGTTCTTGGAATTGTTGAGAACAAATCGTCGATGACAATGACTCAGACCCACCGCCAATAGACTTTTTCAGTCAGTAAATTTGGTAGGTAAACAGAAAAGACGTGATTTCGTTTTTATTTTTATTCTTAATTCTTTTTCGCTTGTTTGGTCAAATAGACGGTATTTAAAAGTTCAAATCTAAAATAAATGTTCTTTAATTACATGTGTTCTTGAAGTTGTAATTAATTATTTTCGTTATCGGATGTTTCATTTGATAAATAAGTGCACGGCGATCACGATTTTATTCAATCTTCGACATAGCTGTAAAATGGAATAGAGCGATGATTATGGTACAGGCTTAAGTTAAAAAGTTTTATTCCATGGTAAAATAGTATGTATTCTAATAGCCCTTAATATTATTTGTAATGTTCTGAAAAAAGTCGAATAATTCATTTTTAAAAACATAAATTAAATGTTTTTATTTTAGAGTTTTAATTCTACAGGATTTTCAAAATATTTTTTATATTCAGAGAACTACATTTAAAACGTTATGAATTTCTTTTACATTTATTACAACAGTTTCTATGCAACAATTCCAACAATTTCTTCGCAAGAAAATGACCTACAATATAACCTCTAACATCACCTTCCATTAATTTAAAATCATTTTTTTATGATCCATTACTTCGAAAATTTAAGAATTATTTTAAACGCCTTAAAGGTTAAACATATTATAAATGTACAGTATAAGTATTTGAAATATTGTATTATAATATTAATTGAATAAAAAAAGTAACTTTTTTGTGAAACAACTTTTAAGTTTTAGTTTTAAAATATAAAAAAGTTATTAATTTTTTCCTTTATAAACATATGCTAATTTAATTCTTTAACTGAAAAATCAAATAAAATTTTTGGCGGTGTTCATTAAAGATGAATGCATCTATTTTACATATGAATATTTTAAAGATGTATATATTTTTAGTTTTTAAAAAAAAATTAGAAGCTTTAAAAAAAGAAAAAAATGGATTTTGAAATAAAATGAGAGTGATAACAATAAAAAACTGTAAAAAAAATGTCAGAAAGATGTGGACATGTTCATTTTTAATAGATAGATTCTCAATTATTCACATTTCATAACTTAACTACTTTGTATTTGCTTTAGTTCTTATTCTGCACAAAAATATTATCATTAAATGACATCTGTTTTATGGCAACTTTATTATCAATGTATTTTTTTTTTCATGCAGACGATTTATTCTTTGTTTATTTTTTACGATTCAAAATATTTCTCTATTTTTTTTAATGGATATGAGAAATTCTATTTTTTCTTTATTGAATTCCTTAAATATTTTATGAGCATTAGTAAAATGTTTGATTATAATTTTCAGTTTTCGTCTTAAGCTTATCGCATTAAATTTGGAAAATTTTCTGACATAGTTGAAGAAATATTTCAAATTATACTAAAGATATATTTGTCCTTTTTTTTACCTGACTAATTCGATAATTACGTCTGAAACATAATTGTAATTTAAATGATATAACTTTTCAGAAATTAAAAAGCGAAGTATCGATGTTAAAGACTTTTGTTACTGAGTAGTCATTGTTCGCATTTGCATATAATTTATATCAAAATTGCTGTAAAGCCTACGAAAAATTTTACAATATCTGCATATTTTTAACAGCATAATACTTCCATGCATGATACTCAATTCAAAGGTATTTTTTTTATTTTGTGAAGCACTACGCTGACTCTTTTACAATATAATAAAATATCAGTAAATTTAATTCTAAAAATTATTTATGTTATATGTGCATTAAAATTACAATTTCTTTTATTTATGGTGTTGTACTTTTAATAACTATTTTCCTTATTGTATTTTTCCATAATTTTTACTAAGAAATTCTAATCAAAAAAGCATGTTTACAATAAAACTGTGAAAATTCAAAAAATTCTGAGAATGTCTGCTAATTGGAGGTAAAAATTTAAATGTATTGTTTTGGCAAATTTTATTATTTTCATTAATAAATATTAGAAATTGAATTTGACAGAATATTCACCAATTATTTTATCCAAAAAAGAATTCTTTTTGAAAAATTTGTTGAAATAGAAAATTAACTAATCGATAATTTTGGAGGCAAATTTATATTTGTAACTTCGAAAGTATTGATTTTATATATTTATTTTCTATTAAAAGTTTCATGAAAAATAATTTGTAAACCTTTCATTTCACATGCTATATACTTAATTATCAATATGTAAAAATACATTTGTCTGGTCACGAATTTGCTTTTAATCCAACTGTATTCAAAATTAATACTTGATATCAAATATTTGATCTGAAATTACATGTAATTATTTATGCTATTGTATTTATATGTTATTCCGATCAAACACTATTAATAAATATAAATATCGAATAATTTTATCTTTAAATTACTGATTTTTTATCTAAAGATAAATGAAAAAATAGAATTGTTTTATCTTACCATTCTGCCAATATGTTATCTTTCAGCCTTTTTATCTTCCTGTGCTCTTTATTTTGAAATCAATTATTTCCAAACTAAAATTAAAATTGAAACTAACCTTGGAATATCATAGATAATTACAGCAATATGACTATCAATAACGGAGACGGCTACGTTTTTACAGTTAAATTTTATTGTCTGGATAAACACTAAGCAATTATTGCTCAATTCGGTGGTTACAACATTTAAACTCAACTCCGATACCTAATGACAAAAATAATTAGGGGCGTGTGCCCTTTACAGTTAATAACAGTAACTGCTCATATTTCAAATGATACACCTAAAAAAAAAGAAAATAAAACTATTCAGAATTCAGCTGTTATTTTTAATTAAATATCAGCTGCAGCTGAATCACTGAAACAATAAACATTACGATGCAGGTTTTATATATCAATAATCATTTGGGGAAAATGTTTTAAACATTTTTATCAATCATTTTAATCTATTTATATTGAAATCAACATTACAGCAAAATATGATTACTGCTGAATATACTTCTTGAATTTTAATTCATTGTTTAAATGCAGTTTCAAACACACACGTTAAAATTGAAAATGCAGATGATATCCCTATGCAAGGTAAAGTAGTATTAAATCAATGAATGACAGGATACACTTTCATGCTGGGCAGATAGTTGGGCTGGTATCCTTCATAACAAAATATAATTACTATTCAAAGCAGTTTTTCACAATGGAACAAATTGGACGTAAGTATGTGGGTTGGGATAATGGATCGATTTTTTTGTTTTAGTGTTCCCTGAGAAGGCAGCTATAATAAATACATGAAGTATATTCTTCGTATGATTATAAACAGCTGACTAAGAAAGGCTGGTCAGGAAATGCTCGACTTAAATTTTGGAATGTTTTAAGTGCAGGGTCGGATTATCAAATAGGCAACAGCTTGGGGGTTCAGAGACCTTGAAATTTTTTTTTTCATCATTTTCGAAGTAATTCGATTTTGTGTTCTTAGTATGTGATTTACAAAAGCCAACTGAGTAAGAAAGGCTGGTCAAGAATTGTTCGACTTAAATTTTAGAATGTTTTAGGAGCAAAGTCGGATTATCAAATAAGCCTAGAAGTTGCGAGACCTTCAGATATTTTTATTTTCATCATTTTCAAAGTCATAATTCGATTCTGTGTTCTCAAGTGATTTATAGAAGCCGTTTATCTTATTCAAATTAACATCAATTAATATTCAAATATCAGAATATTAGCAGGGTCGGATTATCAAGCAGGCAAAGTAGGCAACAGCCTAAGGGTTCTGAGGCCTTAAGATTTTTATTAATATTTTCATCATTTTCAAAGTATTTCTAGGCCATAGTCTAAGAATTCCGAGACTTTATGATTTTTTAAAAATTTTATTTTCATCATTTTCAAAGTAATTCGATTTTATATTCTCATGTGATTTACAAAGTCATGTATCTTATTAAAATGAAAATTAAGTAACATTTAAATTTAAGAGTATTATTATTATTATTATTTCGTGCATGCAAATTCCCTTGATGGCCATGTTTAGAAGTCTACTGATTGTCAATAAATGAGCCGCAGTCAAATTTAATGCGAGGAAATTAAGTTATTTTAAAATGTTTTATACCTTTTACAAAGATTATATTTATATTTTCTATTCGATTTTAATATTTTCATATGCAAAATACCAAAACGATTTTTTTCAAAAATGACTCACTTTTAGTGTTGCTATTTCAATCTGCCTTAATATTTGTTGCTTGAAAGCTACTGATCTGTATATTTAAAATCTACTGATCTGTATATTTAAGACAATAACAAGGGAGCCAAAACAACTAGAATCCCCCCCCTCTTCCAATCACTGGTTCAGCTTTGCCAATTTTCATTTTATATGAAAACGCATTACTACTTAGTATGTTATCAATGGTCGCCTGTCCATTCGGTAAATATAGGCTGACGGTTGAAGGTTTTATTGTTATTTTGATATCTGTGACTGGATTTATATTTATATTGACCTTCTTCAGACATATCTCTAATGGACAATCAAATGCGAGATTTCTTTTTTTATGTTTTCTAATACGTGAATATATGAATTAAGAACTGCACATTAATGTAATTTAATATAAATAAATAATTGATTCAATAGCCGGAAATGTAAAATAATCTCTATCTTACAAAGGTATCTAACTTTTAAAAAAGGAATTATTGCTTTTTAAATTTTTTGAATTAATCGATAAATAAGAATAAGAGAAATTTTATACTCCTATATCAGTATACTATATTTCAGTTATTTGAGGATATTGTTTATCAGAGTTAATTAGAAATTATTCAGAAATAATAAGATTATCTTGTCTTAATGTGATCACTTGACTAAGTTTCAAATATCAAAATATTTCTAATGCAACTTCAATGCTAGATTTTCGAGTAACAAATCATTATAAACAGGGGCACGGACTTAAATTTTAACCTTAAGACATAGGCAAACAGGTAAAATTCTGGAAAAAAAATGTTATAAAACTAATAAAAATAACATTCAATTTCATGAAATGGTGCAATATGTTTCAGTAAAATGCGACATATTACGTTTTATCTTTTAGTACATAGATAAAAGACTGGAAATTAAAGTTCAATTCGTAAGTAACTTTTGAGCAAGAATTCTAGAATTTTTTTTTCTTTCGTAATTATATTTTTCCGAATTATTTTATTTATTCATTAATTTATTAAATTTTATATCCAGTAGGCACATCAATCAAAATAAAATATTTCTGAAATACTTTAATTAATTTTAGATCAAAATAATGCGAATTTTTATTTTAATGGAGTATTTTATTTGAATGTGACTTTATTGGAGGCATCGGTAAAATTAAAATTATGCGATCCGAATTTTTAATTATTATGCTATGCCACCTAATTTGGGATAGTTTAGAATGTGCTAAAAAGTTGGGTTTAGTTGGAAATTTCATTTTCCTGCAAGGCAACGACCCCAAACACTGCACGTAAATTCAAAATGTGGTGTCTTTTTCATTGTAAATAGCAGTTACCCACACCACCACAGTACTCCGATATCAATGCCATTGAATTTTTGTGGGCTACATTCGAAATAGTAGTCCAAAGACACAAAATTAGAAACAAAACTCATTTAAAATTAGCGTTGCAAAAAGAATGAGATAAAATATCTTCAGATACCACCAAAAATGGGTCGAATCGGTACCACGACGGTTAAAGGCCTTTATAAAAGCCAGAAGACATGCAATTAAATTTTGACTCTTTTTCTCTATGCGAGATATTACAAAAATTTCATTGGTGTATTCTCAATTTTTTTAGACAAAAATCTGCATATGTTTATTTAAAATACTTCTGAAACATTTCAATTTGGAAGTTTTTCGTTGATTGTTCTTTATTTTTACTTTAAATTAAACCATTTGTTATGTGTAAAAATAAAAACATGTTTGCACTTCTCAGTAATGCGTTGTTTATATTGAAATTCGGATTTATCAAGTAAAAGTAAGGTGTATTCTCCATTGTTTGAGCCACTGTATATATAATTATATATTACTATATATATTTAATATATACTCATATATATCTTGCATTGATTTTTTTTTTGTATCGCTGCCATAATATATTCTCCTAGAAGCTATATAAACACCAGTGACAGCTTTTTCAAATCCATTCATGGCGGCTTGCATTACTTACAAATCCCACCAGCAGCAAGCCACGTTCTGAATTTAGAAGGGAGGGCGTATCGGCAGTAATAGTGCACCCAGTTGCATAGTGATCAACTTGTTGAACTTCAGCCCGACAATTTTTCATTCGCCTTCGAAGGCAAGGTAGCTACGAGGTGTGAATTCTAACACCTGGTAGAATCCGCGGGGCCTACACTCTTTCGAACGCACTAGAAATTAATTGATCTCTACCCTCTTCCAATGTGGGTACGTGATCTACAAACGATATAGTTATTCCACCTGAAGACACACTCGAGATGAGATTCGGAAGTTATTGGACTTATATTAGTCTCAAGTAGTTGGATTATGATGAGTTGCTTCGGGTTGTTTTCGAACAACAGAAAAATCAAGTGGAAAGAATGGGAGAATTGTAATGAGGAAGTTTGGTAAGGAACAATGATAAAGAATTGATGTCGAAACACTGTTGCTTGCTCCTCTTTTTTTTATAGTTGCTGTTGTTGTGGAAGGTCAAGCTGATGAGATGCGTTCACGCTGAGATCGCGGATATGTGATAAGAGATGGATGTTAGAGATGACTTCGTAAATAATTGTGGAAGGCCGTCGAAGTGAACTGGATAAAATTTATTAAAAATGATCGCTGTCAAATGTAGAATATGAAGTAATGGAACAGTTTAAATGATTTCAAGCTTATTACTTTCAGAGAATTTATCAAAATAGGTAATGAAAACTTGCAGGAAAGGACACGGTAAATAATAATTGAAATCCTCGAAAGAAATGGATGGAAATTCATTAAATGACAGCTGCTTATGTAGATATGAAAGCTGCGAAATTAATGAATCATTCTCGGAATTTCACAGTTTCTACACCTACCACAATGTAAATTTATGATAGTATGGTGTGGAAACTTTGTTGAAGTAATTATAGAAAATCTTGGAAGAAGACATTGTAAAATTCATTGATCATTTTTTGATGCAGAAAAGAAAGGAACTTGAAGTAATGAAATGGTGAGCTAAAGCGATTAATCTCAGAAGAAACATAATACATTTTCAACACTAAGTTTATTAACATTGTTATTGAATTTGAATTATATTTTTTTGAATGAACATATGTCTTGGATGTAAATGTAATGAATAACATTCAGTAAAATGTAGCAAGTATCTTCTTTTGAAGAAAAAGATAAATGACTTTTTACTGTAAATGTAAAAGAAAAAAAAGATATACTCTGTTGAATTAACGTAACAGTATTTTCTATTATTTAGTTGTTTTTTTATTTTATAAGGACTTTTATTGATATATATTGCACTTACATGGGATAAATGTAAAAGAATATTATGTGGATAATTCGATTATGTAGATAATACATATTTTGTAGATAATTAGATTTTTATTATCGAACATCTGCTGCGCTGCATAAAATTAAAAACAATATTCAAGACATTTTACTAATTTTATTTTTATAAAAATCAATCTAAGGGAGCTGTACAGCAAATTCATTACTACCTTTGAAAATCGCAGCTAACTACTTTCTAGCATTAGAAATCTTATTTTAACAAACTTGCTAGGCTAATTATTAATATTGCTAAATCATGTATACTTATTATCATTTCCAAAGTTTTCCTTAAATTAATAAGAAAAAACATAATCCAGTATTTGTCAAATCGAATTATAAATTATCTTTAGGTGATACAACCGGCGTCGCTCAGAATGAAAAACATTTTTAAATATAATTAGTTAATGAAACTTTAAATTAACTTTAAATCGAATCTTAAAGTTTCGTTTTTAAATTCTCTATCTTTTTCGTAATAGTTGATCCCTTGGATAGCAGCTCTACTCTTCTCTTCTTTTCGTTTCCGTATTTTCGATCACCTAGCAAAAACCTCAATTCCGTTTTTTCCTTCCCATGATTGATAGAGCAGAATTTCCTTCATATCATAGTCATGCTCATGCTATGATTGAAGATCACATCATGACTTATTGCCATGGTTAAAGTACCATCATATGCATAATACCGCATATTATGCCTTGTTTTTCTGCCCAGGTCCTCGGCGTTTGATGATACTAATCTTAAATGATATTACAAACTGATTAGAATCATTGAAAAGTTTGTGAAAATTGTATTTAACATCACTGGGAAGGAGGGGATGCTTGGGAACTTGATATCTTTAGCCTATCTCTTTTAGATGGCATTTGAATAATTTAATACCGATAGTTATTTCAAAAGTTATTGGAGCTCTTTGATAGAAATTAACTTTAAACGATATTACTGAATAGAATCATTCAAAAGCTTGTGAAAATCAATTGAAATATCTTATAGTATTTACCATTATTGGGGAAGGAATGCTCGAGAGCCTGATATGTTTTACCTATCTCTTTAAGATAGTATCTGAATCGTTTACGTCCGATAGTTATTCCAAAAGTTATTGATCTTTAGTGGAAACTAACCTTAAAAAATATTACTGAATAGGATCATTCAGAATTTTGTGAAAATTAATCGAAACATCATTGCAGTGTGGGGGGGGGATGCTCGGGAGTCTGATATATTTTACCAATCTCTTTAAGATGATATCTGAATCGTTTACGATCGATAGTTAATTTAGAATTTGTTATTTAGTTAAATATCAAAAAATAACTGTAGAAACTTGAAAATAACATATTTAAATCAGAAAGGGACTTCAGAATGCTGCGTACAAAGTTCATATCATGATTTTCGCTGTTTTGGAAAAGCTTTTGTGATAAACTGACAGATGAATTTTTTTTTCTTTATATATTTAGAAGACTTTCCAAATATTTTAGGACGATAATATGGATGAAAAGAATTGGCATTAGAACAAGAATCACTTTCGAGACCCGATTTTTCTGTATATCCTTAGTGTATCCATACCTGGTGTACGTTTTGGTAAATATTGTTAAATATACATTATTCTTATGCGGAAAGTTCCTATCTCAGGGCTATTTTTATATGATTATAATTAAGAAATCTATCTCAAGATAGTTTTTTTGTAACTTCAATACAGGAATTTCATCTAATTGAGCTAAATAAAATCCCAAACTTTTTTATCTGCCATTTCAGTATTATAAATTTCCACTTATAAAGGGTGTTCGAAAATTAACGCAAGATTTGAACTTCCCACCATTCGTGCAGTAAGTGTTGGCAACCCTATTAAAAAATCATTTGACAGTTGATAATTTAGGGTGAGTAAATATGGTGAGTTACACGATAGAACAAAGTGTTAACGCAAGATTTAAATGAAATAAAAAAAAACACAGTTTTTTTCTTCTTTAAATTGTTATATTTTTATTGAATCGGAAACTTCACAGGATAGAGTTATATATGGAATAACATATAGGACAATTATCCTCCACGGCTTCTGGCATGCTCGCACTCTTTTATCGAAATTTTCAGTGACCATTTTGCATAAATGTGGCTGAATTTCTTTGATGCAGCATTGAATTTTCTCTTTCAGTGCACGTGTGCTGGTGAACTAGTTGGCATAGACCTTTGACTATCAAATAACCCCATAAAAAGATATCAAATGGTATTAAATCACACGATGTAGAACCCCAATTCTCAAATTTTCGAACTGTGGCCGCGAGACTATCATTATTTTTGAAATATTGTTCAACAATGAAAAAAAGTTGTTCTATCGAGTAACGCTCCATTTTTACTAACCCTAAACTATTAACTGTCAAATGGTTTTTTAAACAGGATTGCCAACACTTTACAGCACAAAAAGAGACAAATTCAAATCTTGCTTTAATTTTGGGCCACTAGTTACATTATTGTATAAATGGAAAGGTATGTGTAGTTTTGATACAGTTTAGATTACATTCGGCATTCTTGATAAAATTAAACTGGTAATGTAGCTTTAGCTACAGATATCCGTCCAACATATATTGTCAGATTGTCCAAATTTCAATGCCCAGCGTTTACATATTTTGTCAAAAAATCTAGCATTTCATTATCTTTATTGCTTGATAAGATACCTCATGTCCAACTGTTTGCGTTTTTAATATCCCTAAAGTTTTATGCATTTATTTAAATCTTGATTACATTTTAGAGTTTCTTCTCACATTCCCTTCGACGACTATTTGGAAATGATATAATTTTACCTATTGTTTGGTGCAGCATGGTCAACATCATAGCTCTTACGTCAGAAAGCCCCAAACAAATGAAATCAAAATTAACTAGAGATAAGGTTGCCAGCAAATGACAGATTATTGATATCAGGAAACTTGATGAGAATGGTTTTATGCTATTAAGCTATCTGCGAAGTTAAATAAAAAATAAAATGTAAATAAATTAGAAAACAAGTTAAATAACTTTAATATAGATGTGAACCATGCAAAGGACAATTCCTGCTTCAGTGCCTCAACAAAAACTTCTCTTTTATCACAACAAGTAAGCTTAAGGTAGGAGAATTATCAACTTTGAAGAGAATGATTTTATGCTATTGAGCCGTCTCCGTCCACAAAAAGAAAAAATATATATATATAAATAAATTACAAAGCAAGTTAAATAACTTTAATATAGATGTGAACCATGCAAAGGACAATTCCTGCTTCAGTGCCTCAACAAAAACTTCTCTTTTATCACAACAAGTAAGCTTAAGGTAGGAGAATTATCAACTTTGAAGAGAATGATTTTATGCTATTGAGCCGTCTCCGTCCACAAAAAGATAAAAAAAAAATATATATAAATAAATTACAAAGCAAGTTAAATAGCTTTAATACAGATATGAGATATGCAAAGGACAATTCGTGCTTCAGTGCTTCAATATATTCTCTTTTTTTACAGTAAGCAAATCAAAGGAAGCAGAATTACCAATTTTTATACTAAAAATTCAAAACCTTTCAGCTGGATTTTTACTTAACACTGGTAATAATAAATGACATTTAACAAATAACTTCACTTAACAAATTCAGATAATAGATTTCAGGAAACTTGACGAGATTATTATGCTATTAATCTGCCCTTGTCTACAAATATATATATATATATATATATATATATATATATATATATATATATATATATATATATATATATATATATATATATATATATATATATATATATATATATATATATATATATATAAATTATAAAGCATGCTAAATAGCTTTAATACAGGTATGAACTATGAAAAGAACAATTCCTGCTTCAGTACTTCAACAAAAACTTCTCTTTTATTACAACAAGTAAGCTTAAGGTTGGAGGATTACCAACTTTTATACTCCAAATTCAAAAGCCTGCAGCTGGATTTTCACTTAACACCAGTAGTCCCTGGCTGTTTTTCAAATTTTCCTCACAGTCTCTCATGAACTCGGGGGTCAAGGGTAGGCTGCCATTTACTCCCAGCCACCGCCCACTCCTCCCACAAGATGAAGAAGCACTTGCCGAAAATTAAAAGATACGGAAGCTGCACCAGCAGACCTTTATTCGTTTTTTTCTTTCACTATTGCACTCAAAAGAGCCAAGGCCGTATCATGAAGTTAAGCTCCTTAAGGTTCTAACCTTTGGTTAGCAGCGGCGGTCCTGGATTACCCTTGGAGGGTCACGAACCTTCTTTCACGAAGAAGACACACGGATGTGAATTGAGAAGAAGAGTGGATTAAGATTTTTGAAGGTGAAGGTGACTCTATGAATCTTCCGATACGTTGAATGAGGGTTTTTTAATGTGGCTTTTACGTGGAACTTCCTTGCTTAAGAGATAGGCCTATTATGGACTTTTTTTGGTGAATAAATGTTTCCGCGTTTGCTTTGTTGAAATCTGAAAAGACTCGCCAAGAAGTTTCCTTGCTGAAAGACAAACATTCTGATTCATGCGTATTTATGGTTTATTTCCTGACTGTTAAAGTTTTTAATGTGATTATTTTATAGTCTTAATTTTATGCGCTTAAAAATGCTATAAAATAGATGCACTCCTCATAAATTGTATAATGGGCTCCCCAACTATGTACTATGTAGAGGAATAGACTTTTAAATGTGAATTAAATTTTTTTTTCTATGGAAGCCATTAAGACGAAACTAAATAAAATATTTAATTGAAAATTAAATATTTTAATTTCTATGATCCAACAAAAATTAATTTCGATTAATTAAACTACGAAAATTAATTTCGACAGACCAACTGGTCGCCTAAAGCAACTAGTAGTCTACAATTTCGAGCTTAAGTTTGTAGCTGTGGTAAACAATTTCGAGCATTTGTAGCTGTGATCTATATTTTTTAATTAACATCATGGTTGAAAATCAAAGTTCGCAAAATGTATGATTCATTGAAAGGCATAAATATTTTTACCTTTTTATCTGAAATATACTATATAGATTCATGTCATTTTAATCAAAAATTACATAATGTAGTTTAATTATATTTTGTTCTTAAATTCCTGGGGCATGAAATAATTAAATGTATATTCTCTTTCTTTAACAGAAACGATATTTTTCACAGTATCCTAGCATACGGTCAATGTGGCCACCATCAAAAGCGTCCACTAAATTCGTGACTGCGAAAATGGAAAGTATGTGTTGGCATCAAAATTATAAATATTAAAGCAAAAAAACTAAAAAGTGATTTAATGTTAGTTTACATTAATTTTTAAAAAATCATATAAATTTTTCCGTATTTTGCATTTAAATTTTATTGTGCCTCAAGTGGTACATTTTTGAATACTAGTTTAATAATATAAGAGAAATGATTAATTTAGGGAATTTTTCTTGAATATAGAGTAGTACATTCAGAAGCCATGCTATAGCTTACAGTCACTGGCCTAAAGGGAACTGCCTAGAAGTAGATTGATTAATAAATGTTATTTGCAAAGCTGCCTAGCAAAATAAATTTAAACAAATACAAATTCTATGAATTATAAAACGTTAGGACTGTTATGCGTAATTAATAAATAAATTAATTAGTAGATTAAATAAATTAAAATCTGATAATTAAAAAATTTTAACAAATAGAATATTTATCATTCATTTAACTTTATGTTATATTCTACATAATAGGAGATGCAGTATAATAATTTGGAATGTTATTTATTTATTTGAAGTTTATTATATCATTATATTTATCATCATAACTAAATACTTGTATTTGCAAGTAAAATTATTAACTAACAATTATGGTTAATTCTTTTTTAGAATTTTATTACTTTAATCTTTTTTCCTTTATAGATATATTTAAAAATGGATAAATGATAAAAAACCGATATGCTTTCACAAATTTACAAAAACATAAATATTAATTAAAATAAATCATCAACATACTGATTAAATTTTTAAAAAAATTCTAGAAATATGAAACTAAATTGACCAGTTATTAAATAATGTGTCCTGTCCGAGTCTAAAAAAAAAATACTCAAACCAGTCACTATAACTGCGAACATAATAATTTAACAACGAAATCAGAAGTTAAGGAAAATTTTGTATGTGGTCTTTAAATAAAAAACGTAAATCAGTATTTCAAGCATTGTTTTTGATTTTGTCGGCGCAAAATCGATATAAAACATTGACTGTTTCCGTAATAAATGTTATTTATTTATTTGAAATCCGTAAATAAATGTTACTACACAGCGAAGATGTAACACGAGTAAAATGAAGTAAATAAGTTATATGGATTAACAACCAAAAGCATAAATTGGCAGGAAATTTTGGACCTGATCAATAAATTTAAAAAAAAAGTTTCCAAAGGAAACTTGATTATACTGATTATACGACAAAATTAAATACAAATTATTTTCTACTGTAGGGAGTTTATGAAAAGTTTAATGTAATAAACTTTGATTTGAGTGCGTTTCTTGAACAATTTAAGCTATTTCGAAAATACTTAAGTTCGATCTCTATTAAATGTCACACTTATATTCGATATCTATTGAAATAAGATTGCTATAAAACGCAGCGCATCACACAGAGCTCGAAATGAGAAAAATAATAACATTTTATCACCACAAAATAAACCAATCTTGCAAGGCAATCAAAAACGAATCAGTTTTAAAGATGTCGCAATTCATCATCGATTCTAGATTCTTTAACCCTCTCAGCGTTTTCATTCTACGTCTGAAACCTCTAAAAAGGGAACTAAACTTGACTAGTATTCTCTCTCACAATCGGTTCGGTTTTCCTAAAGAAATGTACAGCAAGCGCGAGCACTTTTTTCTTTCCCCTCTTCTTCTTCACGGGTGGTCTACAAACCCTGGGGTATGCGCAAATTACCGCTCATTCATGTCAGATCTTATAGCTTTCGTTTATGGCTAGAAAAGTCAGATGGTTTCTAGGAATAGTGTATGGGGATCCAGTTTTGTTGCTTTTTAACCCCGATAGTAGATAATATCGCTCTGTAAAAAGTTGTACAGAGCAAATATAAACAGAAGGGTTTTCTCTTCATTTTTGCTAGGTATTTTAAGCACAGAAACTCTCATCGGTCTCACTATATATATATATATATATATATATATATATATATATATATATATATAAATAAATAAGTAATTAATGAGGATTCAAATTCCATTCATATTCCTTTATTATTCTTTCAAATAAATCATTGTAATATTTTTTACTGAGTAATCAATATTTGAATAGCATTTGTCTAAAATTAGGACTAATCACAAATAGGTATGTCAATCAGATGTGTATAAATAACAATATAAAACCGATTTATCATTAAAATAGCATTATCTTCTATTATAATAAAATATGCAAATCAGCAAATTGATTGAGTAGCTTAAAAAATATACAAATCTAGAGCCATATGATTTGCTATTTATGTATTAATGACCCAGGCTCTAAAATATATCACATCAATTTTTTTAAAGTTCAATACTTTTTTTAAACATTTTTTTATTGAAAAATAATGGCATATTCGCTTTTAAATGTTTCAAAATAATGAAAATTTCAATTAAAACCTCATCAAATATATCAGGGTAAATGCAGATTAAATGACCTTATTTAAAATTTATTTTTGAAATTATAGACTGTTCTATTGATTTTAAAATGTTTTAGAAATTTATTAAAATTATCGACTTTTTTTTTTGCTATTTTTTTCCCACCTTTTTCACTATTTTGTGTGCATATTCAAAGAAATTGCTATCTTCAAAAATATTCAAAGGAACAAACAAATGATTCTTTTAAAATATTATACAGGAGTATTTCATTCCTCGTAAATTTCGATACATTTATGATGTTCTTTAAAAAAATACAATGGACGTAATAATTTTCTAATTTTCGTGCATTCTAAAAAAGAAAACACTATTTATTCATTGCTATTTCTGCTAGTTTTATCAAAAAAAATTTAAATGACAAAAGTTTCAATTGTGCTTACATATTTTTATAAAATTTACTGTGGAAAAGTAATTGATGATTTAAATATGTAAAATTAAACTTGTAAAGCATATGTTGCATTAACGTATCTTTGCAACATTCCATTTTCTTTCTCTTTCTAATGATCGCTAGGAGTGAAGATAACAATCACCGAAAACATTTTTTTTAACAATAATTCATGACGATGGATTCAATAAAAGAATAAGCGTCTTGCTTTGGTAGGAACCGCAACAATTCCACAATTGAATTAAGAAATTTTATGTCTTAGAACTGTATTTGAAACAAAGTTTGGAAGTTTTAATTGCTTACTAGAAAAGTTTTTACTTTTGTTGATTACCTCCATAGACGTAGTAAAAATATCAAACTATATAAGTAAATGGATTTAGTGAAGAAATAGTGATATTCGTATTTCAGTGAAATTGGGATGTATAAATTTTACAAATATTTGACAGCATAGTGTGAAAACTCTCGAAAACCAGCGTAAGAGGTAACTGGTTCCTTATTTAGAAGTAATTACCGGTGTAAGCAATTACTTTCATTTATGAAAGTAGCCTTGTATCCAGAATCATTGACATTAGCCTTGAATCGGTTTTGAAATACACAAAAATAAAGTTTTTTTTCTTTTCTTTCTTTTTTTTTAATTAGTAAAAAAAGGTTTAGTAGCTACGCGTAGGACGTAAACACTTCTTATTTTGATTATAACTTAATAAACCGTATTCTAAATTATATTACAACAATTAACATACCTGGAAATCATAAATAACATTTACATCTCCTGTTATTTCCTCTAAATAAATCAATATTATGATGTTTGTTTTGAAATCTGTTTTATGATGATTTATGTCATGAGTGCTATGGTGATTTATGATATGATTATTCAGAGCAATTCAAAATAAATCTGAAGATCGCATTTAGTAAATAAACACATTCAATATTAGAAGGAATATATTAATCGCATACCTTAGTTCATTAAGTATGAAGCTATCTTTTACCATAACTAAATAATCACTCTTTGTATTTCGTTATTGAAAAGAATAATTCACAGATTCTCGAAATTTGATACTTACAAAATATGCCCAGTCTTAGAACATCACGTCATATTATTATCAAAAGTTGATTTTAGTTTTTAATCATATTTTTTGTCGAAAATTAATAATAGTGTTTAAACGATTACATCTACTGACTTAATTTCACAAACTTATCAAATTAAATCTTGATAAAAAAAAAAGCCTTTATAAAGCAGTTACTTTCTAATTTGTAAGCTATTCCATTGATTTATGGATCCCCCCCCCCTTTAAATCAGAAAGACCATCTCGCGATTAACCATCCGTGTGGCCCTAAGGCTCGTCTCACACTATACGGATTCAAATGCCACCCGTGTCGCTATGAGTTTGGGCCGCCGTTTTTCTACAGACCGAACATTTTACTCAACTCAACATTTTACTTACTGTACTTCTTGATAACTTCCAAAAGAACTAACCAAAAATTGAAATCTTTTTCACAGTTGTGTAGGATGTTGGATTTAATACAGGAAAACGCATTTTACTTTATAAAAACTTTATATAATTAAATAACAGCCATTTCAATAAAAAAAAGTTGATATACTTTTTAAATATTTTCAATGTGTTGCTTATTCTTGCGTTGTTTCTATATCCTCACAATAAGGACAATTATGAATAGAATTCAACAGCAAAATCCATTAAAAAAAGTAATAGAATGAAAATATTTTAAAAGGAAATACTTCACGTGACAACAAGAATAATAAACGCATTACTAAAATACACAAATTCATTAATTTTAATTTTTTAAAGAGGAAATACATATATAGAAACCAATACTAAAAAGGAGCCAAGCAAAAGAAACAAAAGTATAAATTCATGGCCGCAGTATAAGCTCATAGAGGAATCATGAAGAGAAATCCATTTCAACCTCAAAACTCAACCTCAAATTCCTGTCGCTTTCTTTTGTCACTTTATAATATATATTATATAAAGAACAGAAAATTTTTAATATATAAATTATTAGAATAATTAAAATATTACAATACATATCTGCTTCAGTAAAATATTTATAAACTTCAAGTATCACAGAACTGATTTTCGTAAAATTTATTATACAAAGTTATTCGCATGTTTCGCAGAAATTCTGTATTCACGTTCCCCAGCGCGCAGAAAAACATGGTTACAAAAAAAAAAAAAAAAAAAAAAAATGTTTGAAACAAATTGTACCCATCCACAACGCTTGATACTTTATTTTTATAATTTATCA
Organism: Argiope bruennichi; assembly: GCF_947563725.1. Lineage (NCBI taxonomy): Eukaryota > Metazoa > Arthropoda > Arachnida > Araneae > Araneidae > Argiope > Argiope bruennichi. The sequence continues at coordinate 77,469,875 of NC_079160.1, forward strand.
AATATATTTCCAAGCGGTAGAAAAAATTAATAAACTTGATTGAATTGTTGATGAATCATGCAGCCAAATAGTGGAAAGAAAGAATTTATTTATTTCAAAATGAAAATACATTAAAAAAAGGCGTTTTTTTCTTCTTTCGAAATTGAAAAATTATATAGAGCAGACGATCATTGATGATATATCTAATGCCAATGGTTTTATTATGAAATATAAATTGACAGATTTGGTCGAATGACTGGGGCAAATAGAATACCAAAAGGTTTTGGAAGTAATTCCGCCATAGACGTATCAACTGAATATATATATATATATGATAGGTGATCATTGATGATATATCAATAGTCATTAGCCCTCATATAAAAGGAAAATTAATATATGATTGACAATATTATTTATATAATTGGTTTAAAAAATAAACAATTGTTTCTCAAATTTCAGTTTAATATAGCATACTGGATATGGCTTAATCCCTTTTTTCAACCCTTTATTAACTTTTTTTAACCTCCCCATTCAATAGCTTAGGTTAAAAAGGCTGAGCATTCACTAGGAATCATTCCAGTCAAAGAATTTGAGAAACGATTTCTTTCTTTATCGTAAATCAACATATAGCAACCTTTCTATAATTAATTGTAATTAATTTATATGTAATTTTATCTTCAAATATTAGATAAACTGACTGATGAGAAATCTGTATGTAAAAGTCATGTATGCATGTACATGATATCCCAAAACGGAAGCATCGAGATAAATTAAATGTATCATGCAATTTTATCAAAATGTAGATTTGTATTAATTTTTTTAAATGTATTCTGACAAAGGATTTATTACACATGAGTGTTTAAATAATTATTTGAAATCACACGCACACATACAATATAGATAAATGAAGTTTGGTGAGTTGGTTTGATATCGTTATTGCGAATGTGTCGAATTTTTGCTCCAGTCTGAAAGGATAGGAAGACGCACCAAATTCATACTTGATTCTATTCAAAATGTGCTAAGAAATATGGATAGCGCTACACTGCATAAGCAGATGAATAGGAAAAAGTAAGAATGCTGATGCTACCATTGATCTTTACCTTGATTGTAAACCTTGGATTGCTTTTAATAATAATAATTGTTTTCCTGTTTGGGCCCAACAACCTTTAAGGTCGATCCTGCATTAGTGTGCAGTTTATGAAGTTTTCTTCCATAAGTAACACCAGCATCAGTAACAAAATCTGAATAAAGTAATGCAAAGTCATTTATTTGATAGGAGAAAATAGCAGGTTGTGATTTCAAGGCATAACTATGAATGCTAAGCTTTTGAATATTCAAAAATAATTTATTATCCATGCACCATTCAGGAATTTATCTGCACCATTTTGTATTAGAACATCCTTAAAAACGTATAGTTAAAACTCATTCTGTACTTAGCACAAGATTCACCAAAAGTTATCTCATTTATCCACTCAGATTTTATTCTATATTGAAAAATGCTCATTAACTTATCTACAAAAAAAAAAAAAAAAAAAAAAAAAAAAAACTGCTTCAAAGACTTGTAAAATAAGAACAGAATTTTTGGACTACCTACTTATTTTTTTAGAAGTGTTTTAGAGATCTATAATTTTATCTACGAAATATATCTTCTTTGATAAACTGTTGAAAAAATATCTTCAGATAGTTTACAATGTTAAGACTTTTACAATGCGATTCGTTTCTTAATATTCCTAACAAAATAAATCAAACCCTGAATTAAATTTATTTTACTATTTGCTTTCATCTACATCAAGGTATATTAAGACTAAATATTAATAATTTTCTGAATAGACATAATTCTTAAAAAAATGTTTTTGTTTCTTTTATGAATTTGAATGAAATTATTCTATTCAGTTCTTTAAAAAAAACTTTGAAAAGGAGTCGCATTATAAAAAATGAAACATTATTCCAAATTTTTACAAGATAAGAGAAACAATATAATAATATATTTTATTATATTCTGTGAAATTTAGACTGCTTAAAAACGCAAAATTCATTTGCATCTGTTTACTTCGTGAAAAATAATTGGAGGTATAGATTAGCATAAAAATATAAATTTGAATCATAATAACAGTTGAACTAAGAATGAAAAATATATTTAATATTTTAACTATATATTGATGGCAATTTTTCAAATATATCCCTTTCGAGTTGCTAGTACTTCAATGTGATGTTTAATCACAAGTAAGCATAAAACTGCATTAAGAAAAAAATAACTCAATGGAACTTTGAGGCAACGCTTAGATCAAAGAAATCCTATCCCTATCGATATCAAACAAAAACTATTGAGACAAAATGCAATTTAAATTTAAGTTCACATAGAGCCATTATGGGAGACACAATTGGGGAAAAATTCCTGTTCCTCTTTTCTTGGGCGAGCCCTTTCCTTTTTCACCCCTCATTCCTCCATAACGCCGGCACCATCACAATGCCCTATGCCTAAAGGAATCTTCGGGCTCTCAGATCCTGTGACTTCCTTAAATGGCCGTAAAACTTCATTGTGTTGTCTCCCCTCCAATTCATCAAGATGTCGAAACTGGTAGGGGGAAAGAAATACGTTAAAATACGTCGACACCATCTGCGGTGCAGTAACACCCCTACGTGATTTTCAGTGTAAAACGAATCTGCATCGTTCGTTACCCTACGTTAAAATCCGTGAGGTGCACTTTAAAGACATCTATGGGGCTACGTCGAAATACGTGTGGAACCCTTAGAGGGTTAAACTTCCGTAATGATGATTTCTATTTGAATATGCTCCAAAATATAATAACAGATATAATGGCGTATTTTTTTATTTTTTATATTCATACTATGCGGGAATAGAATAACATTGACAGGATATCAACTTTGTTATTTTTTATATTATTGATAGCATTCTTCTATTTCGGTTAGCTGTTGTTTTCTAGTCGAGGTAGATAATAACAAAAAGAGGTTATTTTTATTCTTTTAATGAAGGTGTTCCAAGAACGACAAGAGGATTATTCGAACGTTTATTTAGAATTGTTTATAGTATTTTAAATTTACGCATTTTAAATTTTGGAATAAAAAGCATTTCCTGTTATATTATATGGAGTATAAGTTTTAAATTCTTTCTTCTTAAAAGAATTTATTTAGAATGAAATTTTCATCTTCCAATTTCCTCGAATTTTTATGTTGAAAGAATTTTTATTTTTCATTTTTTAATGATTACGTTGCTAAATATATTCCACTAATATTGTTAACAATAAATGATATGGTTTTGAATTCGAACAACATGGCTGATTTTTCAAGCACGACTCTTTTTAAAATTTGAATGAGTTCTTTTGAGCGAATCACCTTCTATTTGCATAAAATAAAGATAAAATTTATTTTCAATAATAGTTTTTATAGAAATGAAACTTGCATTGTCCATTTTCTAAACTGTTATACTGAAGTTAATTTTTTTAGTCAATGCCTTTATATATATATATATATATATATATATATATATATATATATATATATATATATATATATATATATATATATATATATACATATTATTTTTTATAGCTAATAACATCTTGGTTTAAATTTGGAAAACGCGACTTGATTTTTCAAAATCACTTTTTTCTGTTATTTGAGTGAATTTGTTGGATTTGGCGCAGCAATTTTTCTGAAATTAGTATTAAAAGTTTCTAAAGTATCAATATTTCATCATCGATTTTCTAAATTGTGAACTTTTTTTTAAACTTTTGAATGTGTTATTGCAGATGTCTTTGAATGTATATGGCGATTATTGTATACAATTACTGATTTTTTCGAAGGTCAAATTTTAATCAAACGAATAAACGATTTCCCAATGTAGGTCTTTTTGCTATTTGAGGAAATAGCTTAGAATGCTAGATTACGATCTAAACAGAAGATCTGATTTTGAAAAAATCGTTTGCAGAAATTTGATTACTAAAGCAATTTTAATGAAATACATATCAAAGAATAAATTTTCATTAATGAAATTTCTAAGCGTATTAATTATTCATTTATTTTAATAAATATTCAGACTTAAAAAAAGAAGTTTTTAGATAGAGTTTTATATTTTCAAAATTTTGTTTTAACTCATATGACATAAAAAAGGGGGAAATTTTAATCGATTTTACGATATTTAAATTAGATTTTATACAGTGAATCGACTTTATATAATATAAATTTTGTACTTTTTTATCAAAAACAATATCATTTTGACTGCTATTTGAATTTTACGGGACCTGTATAATGGAAGTTGAAAAAAAAATTTGCTTGAAAAATAGACCCATATTTGGAAAGAAAAGTTTTTTGAACTTTTATATAACAGTAATGGTAGGAAATTTCACTATTTAACATACTTCATACCCGAGTACACTGCAGAACTTTGGAAAAATTGAATCTCGAACTTGAAGGCCTCTGACACAGAATCCGATAATCTGTCTTTAAGTCATCATACATCTACGAAAAAAAAAGTTAAATACATCAAATAGAACAATAGCAGCAGTGAAAAACAAATTTACTCTGCTGTACTTGGCACGTATGAATTACTGCCAGATATTGGATGGTACTTAATAAAATGGCCTTGGCGCACATGGTGCGTTTCTTATTAATTTAACAAATTAAAAGCAAAGTATAGTTTTTTTTTTTTTGTTAAGCCAAATAGATCTTATCAGCTTGTACTTGATTATTTTAATTTCTTGAACAATCATTTACATATTAAAATGTGAAGATAGTCAATGTAAGTATATTCAATTAATTTTGCTTTCTATATTATTTTATCGCCTTATTATATTATTATATAGTGTAAATTTTTAAAACGTTTAATATTCAGCTAGATTTGACCTTAGCAGAGGTCGAACCTAGCTCATTTGGTCCTCAACCTGACGACAAAGATAACGCATTGATTCGTTTAACCTTTTCGGCTAATTCACGGTATATCGACATATTTGGATTCGAGGCTCCACAAATTTTAAGTCAATATAACAGATTTGCAGAGAATCAGGATTTGAATCTTGGACTGTTAGATACCGCAATCCAGAACCAAATGCTCACTACTTTTGGTGCATTAATCTTTTGCGAAAAACTATTTATGTCGACTGGCTTTGAGATTTTCATTAATTCCTTAAATCTAGTTGCAAAGTTTTTCAAACAAACATTTTAATGATATAAAATAAAACTATTTATTTACGGTATTTATGCGAAGAATCCTTAAAAGAGTTTACTGTTTTGTTAACTTTAGAATAATCGAACTTCCGGTGCATCAATTCGACTTCCGCTGCAATGGCTCATCAAAAGAGATAACCGCATGGTGAATACTCTATTTGAAGGACTTAATGACTATTGAAATCTATTTTTCCTTTCGATTTTTTATGATTTGTATATCAAATTGAGAATACTAATTTTGATGCTTTATCCCTGAGTTTGTTATGGAACGGCTAGCATTTTTTTATGGCAGTTCTTTCAAGTTATCCCATAATTGGAAGCATGAATTTCCTCACGCGGCCAGAAAGACATGGAGTCAAAATGATTCAATAGCTGTTTTTCTTTTTTGTCTTTTGTAAACAGCATGGGAATTTATTTTAGAAACACAATACATTCTGGAAATCATGTAGTTACCAAAATTATTAAAAATATTAATATTAAAAATACTAAATGTTATTATATTAAATGTTGGACAGATATTATAAGAAAATCTTAAACAATCTTTTAATGAGTATTTACTTCGTTTAGATACTACGGAATCACACTAATGTTAACTGTTAGAATTTAACAAACAAAAATAAAGAATACAATATTTTAAAATATTGTTGTAAGAATATTTCTTGACCCTTTTTTGCACTATTCAGATCAAAAGTAGTTTCAGAGACATGGAGTTCTATGACGCAATAAATAACAACAAAACTTTGAAAAGTTTATTTATACTCGATTGTTCTTAGACTTTTGCCAACATGAAAGAACAACTTGAAACTACTGAGGAGATGATTGTATTCAAGAATGAAATACCTTTTGATAATGAACAAATTAACAGCCAGATGGATTTCTCGAACAGTTTATTTATGGCATTTAAGTCACGGAGATTATTTGGAAGAAATCCAATGAGCTCAACTAGAGTTGGAATAAAATAATGTATTAGTTTTGATGTTTTTTATTGGTGCTAAAGCCATATTTGGCAATGCTGCTCCATATTTGGCTATACATTAGTCATAAAAAGCATAGAAAGAGCATACAACAATGTATTCGCACTGGTTTTTTGTGAAGAATCTCTAGAATCAATTCTCAAGACTACAGGAACAGGTGACACAAATTAACATATAGACGTTACACAATAACATACAAAAGAAGAAAGAATTCCTTTCTATTGTCTTTCTCAGTCATTCCTACTTGAGCAAACATATCTTTAGCCTAGATTTTCCACAAAACCCACAGTCCTGAAGGGCTCTTACAACCTGTTGCACGCCAACAGACTTGTTAGATACCCCCACCAACTGTTGATTACCATAGTAGTATTTACTCAGCGAACTCCCCTTCTCCCCTTCTTTCGTGCAAGAGCCATCAGCACCTAAAAGTGAAGTAGGGAGCATCGCGGGGGATCAACTCGATGGTTCGATTTCAGAATTACCTATTTATTTTCAAGAGGATGGTGGACAGGATAGGGGGATTCGGTGAGTTTGTTTGCTGATAGACCCTCGAAGATGATTCACTGAGAACGGGTCTAGATAAGCTTCTATTTGAAGTGGCCAACCCAGTGTGCAAACAAAGCTTTTTTTGAGAGAGAGAGTTTTGAAGTGTTCTAGAAAGCCTTAGTTACCAATGGTATTGTAGCACCTTTTCTTTGAATTTGAATACTTTTCATCTGATGTTATTAAAGAATATGAATTGTCAGTATTTATTTCAACCCAATTTTAGATGTTAGTTTTGATTTGAAAATTCGCGAACTTTATGGATAAAGAAAATCCTATCGAAAAAAAAACAATAATAATAATAATGTATATTTACATCTAAAATGTATTTCAAATAACATTATTTTATTTTATTTTTTAAGAACTTTATCAATGTGCATCCCATTTTCATTTCAACTTTCATTAGTTATTCTGTGACAATGAAATCTGAATTATTGTTAATTGGATAATAGCTTTATAGACTGTCGTTTGTCTTTTATAGACTGTTATTGTATAGACTGTCGTTTGTCTTTTATAGACTGTTATTGTATAGACTGTCGTTTGTCTTTTATAGACTGTTATTGCATAGACTGTCGTTTGTCTTTTATAGACTGTTATTGTATAGACTATTATTGTATAGACTGTCGTTTGTCTTTTATAGACTGTTATTGTATAGACTATTATTGTATAGACTGTCGTTTGTCTTTTATAGACTGTTATTGTATAGACTATTATTGTATAGACTGTCGTTTCTTCTAGTTTTTGATATTTGTGAATCGCCAATGCTACATATATTTTGAAATCCATATCTTTCGCATTAATTCGGAAAAATGGTGTGACCAAAGAAATTTAACGGTTCTTTTAATCTTTTATCTTTCGAAGTTAAAATCATGTATTGATGTTGTGAGACGAGAATTCGATCTATTTTTACTGCACTTCATTACTTGATTTTCATATTCAACGTTTTTTCTGTAACATTAAAAGTCAATTTTATGGCATTTTAAACGACTTAAATTTTTTAATAATATTGTAAAAGATTTTATACATATTTCCAAGAAACTAAAAACATTCTTATTTAGACTGACTTTTTTTAATCTGGATGTAATCTGGAATTATCTGGTGAGATAATTTAGTTAATTAGTTTTAAGAATAAATAAAACCTTATTTTTAACCCTTTCTAAGGCCGTGGGAAATATGCTTCCCACCAAATTTATCAATCTTTGTATGAAATTATGTAGGTTGGCGTAAGTTCTGACAAATTTTTTTAGAAAAACAGAAACTTAGATGCTTCAGTTCTTTATCTCACACAAAATGATGTGTCTTGATTTCTTACTTAATTATTAATTAACCAAATTAATTAATTAATCAAATTAAATTTATCTAATAAGCTAAATGAATCTCTTTTCTTATTCTAATTTCAAGCCTAAAATATTTTAACATAATATGACTAGAAAAAACTGGTCCTTTAAAGGGTTAAGAATAAAAAAAGTATATTTTTAAACTTTTGAAGTTTCAACTGAATTTTTTGAGTGCATGTTCAGAAATGACTAATATTTCAGATAAATATATTGTCGTAGTAAAAGAATTATGACTAAACAATAAACACGAGAATTCAAATTTTAATTCAATGCATCTTGTAGAAATGATGCAATCTTTAAAGGTATTTCAATTATAAACAGAATACATTTCCAAACTGAAAATGGCTATAAATTAATTCAATTTCTAAAACTAAGCTCTAAGGTGTATGTACACACTTGAAACTTCGAAAATCGTTCAAAATATCGAATATTTTTTAATTGCTTAATATTGTTGTCTGATCCTTTAGCTTTCAAACGATACCAAGATGTTGTCAATATACGAAATATTTCTCGAATTATAATTATTTTTCTTGGGGAGCTTTCTAGTTACGGTGTTTTTAAAACTCATTTTGTGAAGAATGGTATTTTTTCACTATGTTGCTTCATTCAAACAATCATAACTCAACAATAAATGAACCAAATACAGTTATTTATATATCAAAATAATCTGTATAAAATAGCGGATGTTTTGTGCCTCAATCAAAGTTATATTTATAGAAATAAATTTTTTATAGTTATTTGAAAGTTAAAATGACAGAAAAAATCTCGTTTTTCTATTCATTGTTGATGAAAAAATTGTTTAAAAAAAACTATACATTTTTATAACTTGATTGAGGCAGACAACATGAAGACTAATATTAGGCATCATTTCCAACTAGAATTATGTGTCTGTGCAAGTTAGAATTTAAGATATCATGTTTCAAAAAATAGGTTAATTAGCTCATTAAATATTAATTAATTAATTAATAATTAGCGTAATATGGTTTTTTCTCACTGAAACAAGTTTAAACTTATATTAATGACCTACTGTAAAAAAACTGGACTTTCAAAGTTAAAATTTTAAAATAAATCTTCAAATGTGTAGAAAATCAATAGTGATTTATAAAAAGTTTATCTTATATTTTTAGCAATATATTTTAAATTTATTTAACTCACAATTACATATTGTTTTATAAAGCCTACAAAAGAACTGGAAGGGTGTAGTAAAGTTTCACCATTAAACTTCCAAATATTTTTTACGCCTTCTTTTTTTAAAAAATAAATGCTGTAAAATCGATTATTTTTCATTGTTTTTTTTCCCTTTGATAAAATTAAATAATTAAGTTTGGATTTAGAAAAGAGATTTGTTTTTATTAATTTTTCCTGAACTAACAACCTAAAAAATAATGAAACAAAAATTTGAAGAAGAAAAAAAATCTATGCGTCTAACAAGTTAAGATGCAAAGTTATTCAAAATAATATATATATTTTATCCTCCTACTATTCTAAACGAATAAAAAGATAAAAACTTGCATTACATCATGAGCCAATAGGCAGTAAGTAAATTTCAAATTTCAAACAAAAAAAAAGGGGGGGGGATACTGAACATACAAAGCTTTCCATTACAGAAAACACCTTAGAGTTTGAGGCAATTTCTAAGCCTTGTTAGCACAATTTATGGGCAGCCTTAAGCCTCTTTGTAATCACAGCCTCAAGGTAAGACACACCTTTAAGAAACTAATTCTTATCGCCTGAAATTTATTTATAATGCTTCAACGTAGCATTATTGAGTCCAATAAAGGCCTCCGTCTTTAAACCTGAGGAATTTTTTACCAAACTTGTTGGTACACACTTGCTTCTTCTAAATAGCAATCCTTTCCACTTTGGGCGTGTGATGCACCACATCCTGAACGATACATTAACGCTAACAGCTGGACTCGACTCGGACCAAACACATCCCAGCCTATTATTACAGGATTGCCCAACATACGCCTACTGTCCCTTTTAACACGTCGCGTTTCAACAATTTTGTTATTCTTTAACGATCGCCTTCAGGAGGCTTTATCAGGTAAACCTAGAAAGCTTTTAGTGAAAGCCCAAGCTCTAGGTTAAAAAAAAAAAAAAAAAAAAAAAATAGGCCCACGGTGGACCTGAGCTGGACTTCCTTTTTGAAAACTCAATTAGAGCAATAGGCCAATCCTTGGAACACAGTAAGGGCAAACAAAAAAAATTGACTATTGAAGACTTGATCATATATCTTGCCCAATTCGATAGTGTTAGGTGGTAGATCAAAAAGAGGATTTAGTAGGTTATGGTGAGATAAAAGAGGGGTGGGGGAGAAGAAGAGATTTTTTTTTCCTTCCTGCTCCTCATAAATGGACAGCACGCCTCTTCTGAGAAGTGGCCAGTCAAAAGGGTTGGGTCCGATGGTTACGCCCGGTGTTTAGAAGGTTGACAACTTTCGCCATTTGAAATTCGGTTACAGTGATTTAATTACAAACCGATCGTCGTGTATCTTGTGTCGTCAACACTCGTTAGAATAAATGGAGGAATTAATCACTTAGAGGAAAAAAAGAAAATGGAAGTGTTGAAATAAGTTAGTTGTTTGTGTTTGTTGCGTGGTTTCTAATAGTTGTAATGTATCAATCCTTTTTTGATTGAAAGCATTTGTTGAGTTGTTTACTTCTTCGGAAGATTAATTGAATAGTTAAATATAATCTTTAGAGAATATAATTAATTTTTGTTTGTTTAATAGCTATAATTATTTTTAAGAGAGACATTTTTTAAAAGCGAAAGAAAAGAAATTTATTTGTAATCACTTTTTAATATAGTTTATCTGACCCTAATGGCAATACTCATATAGTTAAGTGGAGTATCCTGACTACATTAGGCAGGTTATTAATTTTAATGTTGAAAACTATTAATTTATGATGCTGACATGGATGATAATTACATGTCATTTATTATATTAAATTAAAAATCAGATTTCCAAAACAGCAAAAGCGAAATTTAATGAAATGAAATAATGATAAATTTATATCACAGACCATTACAGTTTTTCTGAAGATTAATTGCATAATTGATTAAATAACATATTTTTATTTATTATAAAGTATTTTATATATACTTTTTTACTTACCATTCATATTACAAGGAAAATGAGTTTTGTTTTGCGTAATTATTTGTTCAATTAATAATAAGTAGAAAACAAATTCCTTTGATTAAAAAAATGATTTGTAAGAAAACATAACAAAAATAATGCTTTAGATTATCATAGCTTTTAACAAAAATTGCATATATGCATTTTTTTTTTCCAAATAAATGCTCTATTCAATCGTTGTGTTGCAAATAACTTGTAAAGCCTCTTATTTCTAATTTCATATATATCTATATAACATCGAGTTTAGTTCGGTGTTATATTAAAGTCTCTTTTTAAAATAACCTGAGGGCTAGTTTGGGACGGACATCAAAATTTTGATCTGCGGTCAGAGACGAGGACGACACCTGAGTATATAGCACCGAATAATTTCTCGGTTTCTAGATGGAGGATCTTGGGTTCAGAACACGATTTTATCTTGGACTCCACATATTGTGTATATATTAGCGAGTCAGCCGAGTGAAAGTTGAATCTGTCCTGTGGGTCAGATATCTTTTCGTTAATTGGTATTAGAATTTAGTTACAGAGAAAAGGACCTTTTCTAATCATTTAATAAATTTGGTGATGATGAGAGAGCCCCTGTGCGTTTTAAGAATCTGTTTTTATTCCAAATAAAAACTTCATTATTTAACTGGGTTTTTTTTTTCTCTAGTTATTGTATTTTTCAGAACACATCGGCTCTTTATAATGATAAAAATTAGTGTTTTATTTATTAATTCTTCATTCATTAAAGATTGATCTTAATCTTATTGATTATTAAAAATATTGATTCACATTAAAAAATTTATATATATATATATATTGTTTTTAACAAAAATTCATCTTAAGTAACTTGTTTTACGTTTTTCTTAAGTAAACAAAGAAAAAAAAATTACCGATTTTCTGTTTACATTTTTAAGACGATCTCTGCGCTGCATTTCCTTTTATGGTGATTTTTGAAATTATCTTTGATAACTATATAGTTGGAATATATTTATATGAAAATTTATGTTAGATAAGCAATAGCTCGAGTTAAATAATAGTAACAGATAAATAATAGTTTAATACTGCTGTTCTGTTCGTATTTACTATATGTATGTAGCGTGCGGGTCAATCAGAAACTAACCTTTCTTGCAGTAAATATCAGGTACCATTTAAGAAATGGCTTAAACAATAGTAATGTAAGTTTAAAAATTGATCTAATAATATAAAGCATCTATGATAATAACAGAAAAATATTTGAAATTGAAACTTACACTAATAATATAAAGCATCTACAAAAATAACAGAAAGATATTCCAAATTGAAACTTACCATTATTTGCAGTTTGAACAGTAATATCTTACATAAGATGTGTGAGTGTGATTTTTACAATTGTAGCATAACATATTAGTTTTGTTGTCATTGCATGATGGTCAGAGCTCGTACCTTGCACTTTTGATACACATTGAAGTATTATTAGCAGCAAATCCCGATGGTACGTTTTCTTTGCATTCGTTTCACTATTTTTATTGAGCCCTCACTTCTTGGTAGCTGTGGCCTTGCTACAATGTGCGGGAAAATGAGTGATTTTCCCAGTTCTTCCAAAAATAGCCTTCGTTTAGTCAAATTATTTCCGTTCCATTCACTATGCATTGAAGTCCAAGCATGTTATCAAGAAGTATCAAGCATATTATAAAACACTATCATGGGTCAGCGATTTGTTTTTCTTTTACAATTGTATGTGTTTAAAAGTTGATCAAGAGTATCCACAGCTCCTTTAGTTGAAATATAATCTAAGCTCATTAATGGTTTTTTTCAGGTCTGTTGCTAACTTCTTTGTCATGATGTAAAGTGCTCAAAAGAATAACATTCTTGTTCTTTTTTGAGATGTAGGTTACAACTGTTATGTCTTCTGTAAAATAAAATAATGAGCCATGAACTTTTTTTTTTTGGCATTTCTTCAGGAAGTTCTGATTTATTTTTTCTAATGGTGTCAAGCATAGTCATTTTCCGTTTTAGAAGAAGTTGTCCTAAATTGTAAGATGTGAAAAAATTATCACATGTAATATTGTGTCCCGGATACCCATAAGTAAGATCACACACTACTCGCATTCCCTGATTTTTCTCCGACTTTGACCCTTGTTCTTTTTCAGTGTAAATTTGTGTTTTCAGTACATATGAAGTTTTACTGTCACATAAAGTCCATATTTAGATGGCTTACTTGGTATATATTGTTTGAAAGGACATCGACTACGAAATCCTACTAATTTTTCATATACAGTAATATTTTCATTCGGATTATATAATTTTAATAGAATTTCTATCTACTTTTCCCAGATACCTCGCACTGCTACTAATTTATTAAAATTTCTTCTTTCTTGACGAGTGTATTTATCCAAACGAATAATTCTATATATGGTATAAAATGCATCAAGGGACATTGTCACACGAAATATATATCAGCCATTTTCTGTATCCCATAAGCTTTTTGTTTATTATCGTCTTCAATTGTAGAATTGAATACTACCTCTAATGCACCTTTTAAGTCCGTTATCCCTGCCATTGCATATCTTGTCACCCCTGGAGTAGTTTTTGTAATATTAGCAGCTGTTGATTGAGAAGAATGTGAAGTCCACTTTATTTCATGATTCTTGGGCCGAATTTTTTCTTTATAGTTCATTTGTTGAATATCGGTATCAAAATCGCTGTCAGAACTTTCACTCACCATTTCATCACTTGCTTGATTTTCATACTTGGATACTTCTTCTTCGCTGTCAAAAATTAAATTATTAGTTTAGAAAAATTAGCGTGGCTCAAATTTATGCGATTCGCCATTTTTACTCTCACATTCACTGGAAAAATTATTTTACAGTATATCGGAAAGTGAAATATTTTATTCTTTTCTTTGCAACATTTACTTACACATTTTATATTACCCTTTACATTTACTATTATCCTTTACATTTTATATTATTATTTACTCTACTTATACCAGTTACTTATGCGAAACATTTTATTCTGCTCTTTGCAACCGATCATTTACTTATACAGAATTTATTCTACTCTTTGCAATCGATCATTTATTTATACAAAATTTATTCTGCTTTTTGCAACCGATCATTTATTTATACAAAATTTTATTTTATCCTTTACTATCGTCCATTTATTTACACAAAATTTTATTCTATCCTTTACAATCGACCATTTACTAATAAGAAACATTTTATTTTGCTCTTTGCAACCTATCACTTACTTATACAACATTTTATTTTCCTCTTTTGAACCGACCATTTAGTTATGCGAAACATTTTTTTCTATCTTTTACAACCGACCGTTTACTCATACGGAACATTTTATTCTGCACTTTGCAATCGATCATTTACTTAAACAGCATTTTATTCTATCCTTTACAAACGATCATTTATTTATACAATATTTTATTCTATCCTTTATAACCAACTATTTACTAATATGAAACATTCATTTTGCTCTTTGCCATAGATAATTTATTATACAACATTTTATTCTGCTCTTTGCAACATTTACTTATATAACATTTTATATTATCCTTTAAAACCAACTATTTACTTACGCGAAACATTTTATTCTTTTCTTTGCAACTGATCCTTTACTTGTAAAACATTTCCCTCTACTCTTTGCACCTGATCATTTACTTATACAACATTTTATTCTATCCTTTACAACCGACTATTTACTAATACGAAACATTCATTTTGCTCTTTACCCTCAATAATTTATTATACAACATTTTATTCTGCTCTTTGCAACATATCATTTACTTATACAACATTTTTATTCTATCCTTTAGAACTGACCATTTAGTTATGCGAAACATTTTATTCTATTCTTTACAACCGACCATTTACTTGTAAAACATTATGTTCTGCTCTTTGCAATCGATCATTCATTTATATATTTTATTCCCTTTACAGATTCACAGCGACCAGATGCCGTTCCGGTGCGACTACTGCCAGCGTCTCTTCAAGCACAAGCGGAGCCGCGACCGGCATGTCAAGCTGCACACGGGCGACCGTAAGTACCGGTGCACCCAGTGCGAGTCCGCCTTCTCGCGCTCCGACCACCTTAAGATCCACATGAAGACACACGACAATGGCAAGCCCTATCAGTGCACTGTCTGCAATAGGGGCTACAATACGGCTGCCGCCCTCTCCTCCCACATGCAGAACCACAAGAAAATCAGTGAGCAAAACGCAGATCTACCGGTGGCTCCTTATACCAGAGGAAGCACACCCAATGAGCAACAGGTTGGTTAGAATTCTTTGAAACGATACTTTTGTTTATTCTAATTGTTTTTATTAATTTTGGTTTTAGATAAATGACCTTCAAAGACGGTTTATCGATAGCTCAGATATCCGATACTACGGACTACCATACAAATCGAGCTTCCAGGCAGCAACATGGCAAGGATATTATGACTAATATTTGCATATAAATAAATTCTAAGTACAATCTCCACACAAAAAGAAGCTCTGAGGGATTTAAAAATTTAATTTTATTAATAGAAATCCAAGTACAATAATCCCACTTGAACGAATTATTGGTTTAAAATTAGGGCATTTTTGCTTTGAAATATTCACCGTAAGAAGAAGTGTTTCATGTTAGTATTATTAAAATTAAATGTAATAAGGATATGGGGTGAATAGCTTATAAACCAGTTAACAATTACGCTACCCGAGCAATTGCTTTTGTATCGTGGTCATGTTACTGGACTGCGCACCACAAGGTCCCAGGTTCTATCCTCGCTCAACACAATCCGCTACACTGGTGACCTCGGACGATGAACCTTCAACCTTCGTAACAGCTGTTGTAGCGCCATCTACCCGCAACCAAAGTCGTCAGACTCACTTGACTCAGCAACCCAAACACGCTCGCCATAACACTTGGCGCTACTCAAATGGGCACAGGCGTATTTGAATCAACAGATAATGCATCACCACTCAACAGCCATATCGTTCGTCTCACCTCCGACTCACTGGAGGGAGAGTCTGTGGTGAATAGCATATAAGCCAGTTAACAACTACGCTACACGAGCATATGCTTTTGTATTTACTGGACTGCGCACCACAAGGTCCCAGGTTCTATCCTCGCTCAACACAATCCGCTACACTGGTGACCTCGGACGATGAACCTTCAACCTTCGTAACAGCTGTTGTAGCGACATCTACCCGCAACCAAAGTCGTCAGACTCACTTGACTCAGCAACCCAAACACGCTCGCCATAACACTTGGCGCTACTCAAATGGGCACAGGCGTATTTGAATCAACAGATAATGCATCACCACTCAACAGCCATATCGTTCGTCTCACCTCCGACTCACTGGAGGGAGAGTCTGTGGTGAATAGCATATAAGCCAGTTAACAACTACGCTACACGAGCATATGCTTTTGTATTTACTGGACTGCGCACCACAAGGTCCCAGGTTCTATCCTCGCTCAACACAATCCGCTACACTGGTGACCTCGGACGATGAACCTTCAACCTTCGTAACAGCTGTTGTTGCGCCATCTACCCGCAACCAAAGTCGTCAGACTCACTTGACTCAGCAACCCAAACACGCTCGCCATAACACTTGGCGCTACTCAAATGGGCACAGGCGTATTTGAATCAACAGATAATGCATCACCACTCAACAGCCATATCGTTCGTCTCACCTCCGACTCACTGGAGGGAGAGTCTGTGGTGAATAGCATATAAGCCAGTTAACAACTACGCTACACGAGCATATGCTTTTGTATTTACTGGACTGCGCACCACAAGGTCCCAGGTTCTATCCTCGCTCAACACAATCCGCTACACTGGTGACCTCGGACGATGAACCTTCAACCTTCGTAACAGCTGTTGTAGCGCCATCTACCCGCAACCAAAGTCGTCAGACTCACTTGACTCAGCAACCCAAACACGCTCGCCATAACACTTGGCGCTACTCAAATGGGCACAGGCGTATTTGAATCAACAGATAATGCATCACCACTCAACAGCCATATCGTTCGTCTCACCTCCGACTCACTGGAGGGAGAGTCTGTGGTGAATAGCATATAAGCCAGTTAACAACTACGCTACACGAGCATATGCTTTTGTATTTACTGGACTGCGCACCACAAGGTCCCAGGTTCTATCCTCGCTCAACACAATCCGCTACACTGGTGACCTCGGACGATGAACCTTCAACCTTCGTAACAGCTGTTGTTGCGCCATCTACCCGCAACCAAAGTCGTCAGACTCACTTGACTCAGCAACCCAAACACGCTCGCCATAACACTTGGCGCTACTCAAATGGGTACAGGCGTATTTGAATCAACAGATAATACATCACCACTCAACAGCCATATCGTTCGTCTCACCTCCGACTCACTGGAGGGAGAGTCTGTGGTGAATAGCATATACGCCAGTTAACAACTACGCTACACGAGCATATGCTTTTGTATTTACTGGACTGCGAACCACAAGGTCCCAGGTTCTATCCTCGCTCATTACAATTCGCACCAGATATAAAAATGGTGTTATAACCGCGTAAATTCGTAACACAGAAGTTATTAATGCATTGATTACCATAGGGGTCACCGATAACCAACATCTAGTTATTTCAATCGCGCCGTAGGAATCATAAATGATCCGCAAAATAGGCTGATCTTTGAGCTATTATTCGGCTCTGCCATTCACACTTTCTATCTACGCATTTTACTATATAAAGTGATGATCCTTCTGTCTATTAATGCGATTTGACCCTAGAATATTCAAGAAACATAATAATTGCTCATTTGTAGAAAAGTTATTCTATTAGAGCTCTGACGTCCAATGGGACCGCACATCAAAAAGAAATTAAAGTTTTAACCAAAATAATAAAATTCTAATTATATTTATATATTTCTTGAAATAAGTGTGAAAGCCAATTTACATAAAATTCTATGGCGTTAAAGCAATCTAAAGAACAGAATATTGATACTTTTTTACTTTCTGTTTCATAAAGTATGCATAGAGAAAGTATTAGAACCCTAAAAAAAATTCGAACTCGAGATTTCAATGAATTTAAACAGTTTTCCAGACTTGTCTAAACAAATATATTTTTGGCATTATGTTTGTTTGTCTATTTATCTGTTAACGCGTTAACTCAGAAATACTTTGAACTAGATAGATAAAATTTCATACATGGATTGTACTCCAAAATTAAAGATTTCTGCAAAATTTTATAAAAATCTATTCAAAGGAGGTTGACTGTCCGGTTGCCCAAGTATAAATTAACACGATAATTGCAAAACTGAGAGTACTAGATGGATAATATTTTGTATACTGATTCATTATTTAAAATTTAGATATGTATCGAATATTGAACAAAATCCTTTAAAAGGTTGCTCATCTGTCGGTCTGTATTTTCTGAAGCATGTAAACACGATAATTCAAAAACGTAATGGCCTAAATAAGTGAAATTTGATATGAGATTTTGTGATTAAAATTGTAACTCTAAGTCAAATTTTAGTTTTGATCATTCTAAAAATGCAGTCAAAATGCGCATTCGGTATTCTGGTTATTATGCATTAACTACATTCCAGTAATTAATGCAATTTTTGTTGAAATCATAGTAATAAAAGTAATTATTTGTTGATGTTAAAATCAAATGTCACCATGCAATTAACTAATTATTGCTGAAATCATTGTAAAAAAAGTAACTATTTGTTGATAAAAAAATCAAATGTCACCAATTAACTAATTATTGCTGAAATAGAAGTAATAATAATTAAATTTTGATAGTATAAAAATTAAATATCGCCATTTATTAAAAAAATAATAACAATAAACAAATTCCATGTATATGAAGATTAATTTTTAAGTCCAAAACGAATTAAAATATGTTAAATAAAAATACCAGGTTTTTGGTGTTTTTTTAGATATATATATCGGAACATATTCTTTCACAAAACACATTACTGGCATATTAAAATACCTTGAAAGACATGAAGCTTTTTTTACTAGATCAATCTCATTTCTGTTCAATTTTTTTCTCAGTTTTGATATTTTTCGTAATTAATTTCATACTGCGTCTATAACAGTGTTTTGCCGGCGTCCTGGCATAGGGTTAACGCGTACGTCTATCTAAGCGTACGCGTTACAACCATACCCGAACCGGGGTTCGAGCCCCGGTTCGGGTATGGTTGTATGTTGTTCTTCTGTATGGTACTGTGTTTACATCAAATTACAAATAATATATAATAATAAAAATAATAAGTAAAATGGCAGAAACTTATATGAGACAAAGGATTAAAGAATATTAAAAGAAATGAAATATTATATCGATTTTAAATGTCTTAAGGAAATGTATTAAAAAAAGTAGATAAAATTACAAGCTTCAATTCTATCGAGATTTGTATCTGGAACTTTTTGGGTAATGATTTTATCGCAAACAACACAAGTGAATATGTTAGATACTCTAGGCAAATACCATCTAATAAAAATGCGTATAAAATACTGAACAGTAGCATACATGTATTAAAAGATAAGAAAAGTATGCCTACTTAAAACGTGCTCTGCCTTACATCTTACAAAACGTCCTCGTAAAAAAATGTTACATCAGATAGAGAAACATTTCAAAACAGTTAGATACATAGAAATATCTAATTTTTTATCATTTTTTCATATTGTAATTTCTAAATAGTTTAAAGTTTTACTGCATTAAATGCAATAAATTTAAGTTGAACTACTTTGATGAAATACCATACGTCTAAAGTTGCGTACTTCAGATTTAATTTATTGTACCGAAGTAATATGTAATGCAGGAATTCTTGATTAGTTGAAAAAAAAATCCGTAAAAGGAATTCAAGATTAAGAGCGATATACAAATCTAATGCAGGTGAAACGATGTTAACATGATAATATTTATTTGTTGGTATGCAAGATAAAAAATTGTGCCTTACAGGTCAACTCTTTGGGGAAATTTATATCTGCCAGATTTGACAGGTAAGTATTTTTTGGGGTTGTAAGTGTAGGAATTTTTCAAAATTTTATTTAGATTTTAATTATAGTTTAATTGAAATTTTAACGTGTTTCTTCTATAACGGGATATTTTATTGTTAAAAACATTTTTACTCTAATTTAAAATTAAAAAAGTAATAATAATAACTCTTCAGATGTACCATTTTTTTCTCTAATCTTGATGGATTTTTCAAAATTTTCTACTATTGTTTTAATAATAGTGTTTATAGCGTATTAATTGCATATTTTATGCTCATATTGCCACTACTATATAATTAACAGCACATTTTTATCAAACATTTAATCATATATATATCAAACTTAAAATATTATTATATTACTATGTTTCGGATTACAGATTTGAATTGAATTGAATTTTTTTTATGTGGTAGAAGCGTTTATGTGTTTGGTTGAAAAATTCATTTTTCAAATAATTTTTACTTTTGTGTTTTTTTAAATTTTATTCACCGTAACATTTTTCTATCTTTCATTTATCTTCGAAACATTTAATCAAAAAACACATTTCTTCTTAATACTATCAAAAATTGTTTTTTTACACTATTCTAAAAACACAGGCTACTTCCACAAGACAACTTGGATCTTTGGCATCATCTTGGATTCAGACTCATAAAGGCAAGAACTCTGGACTGATATAGTTCTGCAATTTACTTTAAAAATTATCAAGATGAAATCAAAATTTAAATGTCTCCTAATGGCAGGATGTTTAAATGCAGGGAAGGGAAACTAGCTCAAGTGACGACCTCGACATCTGATCAGAAATCAAAATCATGACGTACTTAAGAAAGAGGAAAAACTTTACTTAAGGTGTACGTAAACACTTGAAGTTTTTTTTAAGTTTTAACTTTAAAAATCCAGTTTTTTCACAGTAGGTTATTAATATATGTTTAAACTCATTTCAGTGAGAAAAAACCATATTACACTAATTATTAATTAATTAAATAATATTTAATGAGCAAATTAGCCTATTTTTTGAAACATGATATCTTAAATTCTAATTTGTACAGACACACAATTCTAGTTGGAATTGATGCCTAATATTAGTCTTTATGTTGTATGTCTCAATCAAGTTATAAAAATATATAGTTTTTTTTATTTTTTTTACAATTCTTTCATCAACAATGAATAGAAAAAACGAGATTTTTTCTGTAATTTTAAATTTTAAACAACTATTAAAAATTTATTTCTATAAATATAACTTTGATTGAGGCACAAAACATCCGCTATTTCATACAGATTATTTTGATATATAAATAACTGTATTTGGTTAATTTCTTGTTGAGTTATGATTGTTTGAATGAAGCAACATAGTGGGAAAATATCATTCTTCATAAAATGAGTTTTAAAAACACCGTAACTAGAGTTTTCAATGAAAGCACCTCAAGAAAAATAATTATAACTCAAGAAATATTTGGAATATCGGCAACATCTTAGTATCGTTTGAAAGCTAAAAAATCAGAGAACATTATTGAGTAATAAAAAAAATTCGATATTTTGAACGATTTTCGAAGTTTCAAGTGTGTACATACACCTTAAGCTAATTTTTATTAGTTCAGACTAAACTTACAGATGTCTATTAGAAAAAGAAATTCCAAGAAATATGATAAAACAAGATTCTTTTTCTACATATTTTTACCAAATTTCCTCATTTGTAAAGAACGTAATTTGTGTATTAAATTTCACAAAATCTAGGTCAAACAAATGTTTAAAAAATCCAATTATTTTTTCAAAATTATAAAGTTTAAAACAGTGTGAAAAGAAAACAGCAAAACAGAAACTTGTATTTTTATTCTTTTATATTATTTGATTTATTAAATTATATTTTAAAAGTTACAGTGCTTGCGGTAAAATCATTATCAGAAAAATATTGTTTTTTATAATAGCAAATTTAAATAAAGTTTTATGAAATGCATCATTCCGGGTTTATTGTAAAATCTACATATTTTTGTTAGGTATCATTATTTTTCTACTTTATCTTTATATTTTAAATAATTCAGCATTAATATAATATTAAGTTGAAATATAATGCAAAATTATCCTCTTTTTTAAACAATAAATAATTTGTAATTAATAATTTCAATATCTTTCTCTTTATTAATAACTCTCTAATGGCAGTAATCTGCAGGGTTTGAACCGCTACGTGATGAGTGCACCGAATAGAATTGTTATACTAAAAATATATTTTCAGTCACAATCCAATTTATATAAATAACAAGAAACATTTGATTTTAAAAAATAAAGCAAACAAGAAATATTTAAAGTACTTGACTACGTTCAGATGAATTTTTTTGAGAAACGTTCGAAAATAGTTATATTTAATATTCGTATAAAAAAGATTGAAAAAACTTCTATGAAATCAAAATGTGCAAGTTAAGTGGAAAGAAGTTATTTTTTTAATTGGAAAAAAGGGTTAAACAGAAGTATAAAGCAAAAGTCTTCTAGTTTGATTTTTTCAAATTTTGTATATATCTTAAGAAATATATTATATGGCTCCTGAACTAAAAAATAAGCTTTATTCCATCTATGCTTTAAATATTGGGGTTCGACTAATAAAAAATAACCAAAATTATAATTTTTTTTTCACATTGTGAAGCACCTATAAAAAAGTATAAAATATTTTTATTTTATATAAATTATAAAATTTTCAAAACAACTATGAAATATTTCTAAATGAATTGATTGCTTATTCTATAGTTCAGGAACTACAGAGCATATTGAGAAGTTCTTATACCAAATTTGAATAAAAAATTACCCATTAGGTCTTAATTTATAATCTTTTCAATAAGAAAACCCTATCAAAGATAAAAATTTGAGAAAATAGCGTCTAAAGATGTAAAATATCACTAAAGAGTATGAAACATACAAGTATAAAAATTAATTTCCAAAAAATAGATTTGGAAACAAAATTCTAATGATTTTATAAAGAAATATCTTCAAATATTAGGAATATCAAATAAAAAAAAATTTTATGATTTCGCAGAAAATCGACTTTTCAACATAGTCACCTAACTAAATAAAAAGGAAATTTATATATATATATATGTAACATTATTTGTTGTGAAACAGAATGCAGTTTGAAGACAGTGAAGATACTTTTAATTTTGTGACGTCGTTTTATTTTATTTTGAAGAAGCAGGCATATGTACAAGCGATGAGCACACAGAACGACACAGAAAAGGAATGAGGAAAAAGCTCTTGGGCATTTTATCCCTGGTCTTATATAACCTATGATTTTGATAGGGAAAATATTTCTTTACAGTGCTAATGTATTATGAGATTTCGATAGGGATTTTCGTTACACGCTTGGACAAGGCAGGGGAAACACAGGAAGATTTTAAAAAAGAATTTGCTTGATCAGCGGTATTTTATCTCTTCACGCGGAGTGTGGGAAAGTTAGTTTTAGCTGATTCAGCAGTTTAACAAAGCTTTTCTTGAATTAATTAAGTAGAGACAGTGGAATTGGATCACGAAATAAGAGAATATTTTAAAATAAACTTACTATGGGCTAAATTAAGATAAAATCTTGGAAATTAATTAGAAATTAGAGTTAAAATATCATTACATATATATATATATATATATATATATATATATATATATATAAAGGCGTACTTTATTCTTTTTTATTAAATTGAATATTATTAAACTTTTTTCTTTTTTTATTGATTTAATTTATAAATATATCAATAATATATAGTTGAAATATCATTTTGAGATATTATTATATTGATATTAAATATTAATTCATTTACTTCGTATAAATGTAATTAATATGCATCATACAAATGAAATAAAATCATGTTGTTTAGAACACAACAACAATGGCATCATGCATATTCAAATTTATATACACAACATCAAGCAGATTACGTCATATCAGAATAATAAAAAGCATTCTTTCAATTCCTCTTTGATATATTTCTAATCCACGTGGTTAAGAAGATTAAATAGGAAAGAATAGCACTCCATCCACAAAATAAATGTGACGTTCATTGTCAAATGCTATTTCCTTCCAGCATCCCAAACATTAGTGTCCTTTGGTCAAAGAATGTTTATATCCCTCGATAAACTAACGCTAATTAGAAGTATTCATCCATTATAAACACTAAATCACTTTTAACTGCTTCAGAAGAGGTAGCATTACAGAAGCATCATTCACGTCCGATTGAAGAAAGTAGGTCGAGTAGAACACGATGGATCCAGAAAAAAATAAACGAAGAAAATGGCTGACATATCCCAGCAGGCCTCATCTAGATACTTAAAGATAATAATAATAAAAAAAGGGGGCCTCTCACAACTTTGTAACCTCATCACAGATACTTTGAAGAACTGTAAGGTCTGAACAATGATAGGTCCAATCAGGGTCTTATTTAGTGGAAGACATTAGTTTTGTTGAAGAAGATGGTAGGTGTCATAAAAACACATCTTCAGATCACAAAGAATGAAAGATGGATTTAAGCTGGACGTGAATAAACAGTCTTTGGGATGTGGAAGTGAAAAATTCTTTTATTTGCTCGCTATCAGCTGAGAGCGATTCCTTGAGGCGAATTTCTTCACCAAGAACGACGAGCAGCATGGCTGGTGGCCTTCAACAATAAGCGATGGGAAATGAGCTCGGATTATTTTTTCTGCTTCTGTTTCTTCTTCTTCTTCTTCTTTCGTTTGTTTAGTTGATGGTTTTGTTCTTCCTGAGGGAGGGGAAAGAGCAAAGAAAAAGCCGAGGCACCTCACGAAGGATAGATTTGTTAAATGTTTGGGTATACGTCTGTCAAGTTCTGTCTGTGCTTTTCGGGTTGTGTTTGCTGAGGATCTTACCTCTGCCAGTTGTGCGATGATATATGGTCAAGACAAACTACGTGTGAGGCTGAGATCTCAACGGAACGGCTGCTACCGCATTCTAGTGCGTAGTTTTATTGAGTATAATTTATTAAATGCTTAACGTTGACAGCTTTGGACTTTTAAATTAAACGTTAATGAAGTCTGAGGTAATGAGATCGTGCAAATGATGTTTTCTATTGTTCAGATTTGTGTATTTATAAAATGGAATTTCGGACAATAATATAAATATATATTTGCTTAATGAAGCTGGAATAGTAAAATTAGCTTATTGTGATTTCAAAGTGACGCAAGTGTTTTCAACTTTGAGAATTCAGGTGAGCAGATTAGGTTGCGATATCACCGCTAGCAGCTTACTTCTTTACTCACAGAATAATTTTATTTATGGCTCAAGATTTCACTCTAATTTCTGCATTTTTCTTTTTAAAAAAACCTTTCTCAAATATCGGATAAAATTTATCTGTTTTTTGGCAATTTCAATGTTACCTATTTCATATAGTGTTTCAAAAATTTAAAGCAAATATTTTTTTTATCGTATATAAAATATAGAGAAAGTATAAAAATCATCAAAAAATTCGAATTCGAAATTTTGACGAATCTCCACGTTTCAGACTTGCATGATTTCAAAAAACGCATTTTTGGAAAATGTCTGCCTGTCTGATAACTCAAAAATGCCTTGACTTAGAGAATAGAGAACTATAAGGACGAAATTTTGGTGGTATTTTCCGCCCAAATCATCACATTATTCTTCGATTAGAATTCTGTCTATATGTCCATTCGAATACACAAAACATCGCTACTCAAAATGGCGACGACCTAAACGGATGAAATTTTGCTTATGATTTTATCACCCAATTATGGATGAGTATCCAATTTATTTTAAAGTGATTCCGTTTTTGATTGATTATCTGTTAGTATGTCTTTTACTAAATGTACAAACGTGTTGACTCCAAATCTTAAAAAGCTATAAGTATGACATCTGATATGTAGTCTTGTCATATCTCCATCAGATTTTGGACCTAACGAGTCAAAGAGATATCCAGAATGTATTTCTGACTCTCATCACTTAACATAATAAGTTGCATAATTTAGAAAATATTAGAAAGTTGAGGGAAGAATACTTTTCTCCGATATTTTCTTATAATAATAATGGGAAATGTGTGTCTGGGGTGTTAAAGGTCCACAAGACAGACTGTTTGTCATAGAGCTATTACTACTATAATACACTCTGGTGGGTAAGAATGTGCACATTGGATATATTTTTTGGCGTTTTGGGACGTTTGAGAGTTGAGTGTTTTTTCATGACAGCTCTACAAAATATTATTGGACAAAATTGATTCTGCATAATTTTAAAAGTTAAAATAAATGTCTTTTTAATGATGATATCTGGAAAACCCCTCGGCAGGGTTGCTCTTTTTTTCTAAAATCGTGTTTTTTTTTCGGAGAAAATAGATAAGAATCATATATTGATTACATAGGAATATTTTTCAATCTTACCTACTTATGAACTGGTCATTTAAATAAAAAAAATCATGAATGCACATAGTTTAACATATCATACGAAACAATCTGACATATTATAGGATTCATTTTACAGTTTATCTATCATTATTCATATTTTTGAACCTGCACTCAGTTTTATCAAAGTGGAATCGGGTCCATGAAGGCGCTATATGACATTTTCAACATAAGAGCAGATAGAAAAAGACTCATAGTTTGTTATAAAAAATGTTTTCTTTTATTATTTGTGTGTAAAATCTCATTTTTTCATGAAAGACACCTGTATAAACAAACTTAAAAAACAAACCTTATCTAAATATAAAATTTGATTCAAATCATTAGAGCCGTTTTCGAGATACACGAAATAAATTTATATTTATACAACTTTTGATAGTTTAAAGTTATAAGATTATGCAATTTTTTTTTCTGAGTTTTTGGCATTTCCTAAAAATATTTTTTGTATAAATTTTAATTATAGACTGCATTGTTATCGTGTTCTGTACTGAAATCGTGCCGTAAAATTCTAACCTCTTTCATTGTTTCATTAAATGCTTAGACGTCGGATTTTCTTTCGTTGTTTAAGACGAAAGAATAAAGATCCTGATAATTATCTGTTCAATCTTCTTGAGGAATACGAAACTACTATTATATTACCATAAAAGACAAGTCGTTCAATTTGAAATAGATTCGGATTCAACACTATTAGGAAAATTCATGTGCTTAATAAATATAACGAGTGTGAGACAGACTATGAGACCGACAAGGCTTTAATATCTGTCGCAATTTGATACTTAAATTATCTTTATTGAAGGACCATGAATATGAATTTATGCATAAAGTATTTAATGAAAATTAAACAGCTCAAGGAATACTCTTCGTGAACCAGCAGGTCGCCGAAGGCGATTGATATAAAATAATCCGAACAATAAAATATAGCCCCAAAAAAACAAGCATACTTATTTAAAATGCAGAAATGCAACATGTGTTCTTTATTAGCACTGATTAATAGTTATCTTCATTTGAATAACAAATTACGTAATAGTATCAAGTAGTTACTTAATAAAATTTACATGCATAGCATTTCTGATAATATTAAAGGGCAGCTTTATTAGTTCAATAAATGGCTCAATTTGGTTTTGGTGCTTTAAATCAAACGGCTATGATCGTGACTCGAATATTTGTCCGGTAAATAATTTTTGAGGTTGAAATTAATTGTTCCGTAAAACAATTTAAATCGCTTGTTGTTAATAAAAATGTTAATCAAACACAATTATGGGGACTCTTTTAACATGGATTCTCAAAATCCATCGAAACACACCTGAAAAGGTACCTTTGAGAAGCAGAGTGCTGTTTTTTTGAAATGCCCGACTCTTCCCAACCGTTCAGAATGGAACCAGATTACCTAAATTATCGCAAATTATCTAATTACCCGAGGAAAATTGTTCAACTATCGCTCTGGAAAGTGAGTTACAAATCATCTTGTTGATGTAACGAGGACTATTAGGTGCTGTCATTAAGTTATTAAATTCCAGCAGGCTTTCTGCAATGGAATTGAAAACTCTTTTCTCCAATTCATTTTGTTTGTTGGGGAAATAATTATTTTATTTATAGATTTGAGAAATGAAGGATTTTATGAATGGTTGCGAATAAATAAGTCGGGCAATTATGTGGGATGTAAAACAGTTTTAAATAATTATATTTACAAAGTTGCGTGCTAATAACCTCTGGTGATTTTTTATGGACTCGAAGACAAAGTGCGGATTATATCGTGCTCATTATAACCAATAAAAATGAGTTAAATAGATGATTTTCGTATATCCTTTTAATTTTGAAATTATATAGCTGCCCAAAATTTTAGATCAAATCCGTAAAAGTATTGATTGTACGAAAGTCCGCGTAAATGCGAATGCAATACCACAAAAATTCAAACATTATCTAGATGGGTGAATTTCAGAATGTAATTTTTAAACCAAAATTATAGATTGTCCGCTGTTTTGGACTAAAAATATCAAAGATGGATTTCTTGTTGATGTAGTCGTTCATCAACTAAATCAGCGGGAGTGGTCTCTCTTGAACTTTCTCGTACATTCTCTAACAAACTTGCCATGCGAGAGAACGCCTTGCATGGCATTGGTGTACAATAGTTACGAACTATTGACTTTTGAGGGGAATTTAGCATTTTTGCCAAATTTTTCTTCTTCATCCTTGGCGAATTATTTGGCGATTAATCCCTGGCATACTTTAATAGTATACAAAAATCGAGTTTGTCTTTTATACGCCTTTTTTCCAACCGATTCAAACAAAAAAAAAAATTTATATATTTTAATCATCTTTTTTTAAATTATCGCGGTTATATGTTTCTGAAACTACAGACCGACAGACAGTCAACCCTTTATCGCGTTTTGGCGATGTTGGTTGGATAGGAGTTTAAATTCAAAATGTTAATTCTATATATCGAATTTTATCTATTTACCTTGTGTAATTATTATATTCAAACAGACAGACTTCCTCTGAACAGAGTTTACTCAAAATTTGATAAACATCAGCAAATTTGGTGCGAAGACCATATACCAAATTTCAACAGTCTAGCTCAAAGTGTTTTTGAGTTATCTTTGTCACAGACAGACAGGAAATTTTCCAAAAATGTGTTTTCTGAACTCTGGGAGTTCTAAAAAGGTGTAGATATATCAAAATCTCGAGTTCGAATTTTTTGGTGATCATTATTCTTACTCTGAACTAAGCATACGAGAAAGTAAAAACAGAAAAAAAAAATGATGAATAAAAGTTTCATATATGTTCTGATCACTAAAAATATAAACTTGCGTCAGTTTTGGACTCAAGTGATCTACTGAAAATTGTCCAATTTATTCTCAATTCTTCTTAGTACATTAAAAAGTTTAACAAAGAAAAGCCATATTATGCAAGTATAAGAAAATGTATAACAAAGAAAATTTTCTCATATTTTTTTAATTGTAAGTAAATTCACATATCGATAAACAGAAGGCTCTGAACACCATTTGCAAAGAAAATCTTATATTTATATAAAGGCATCTTCTAATGTAATCAATTCATACTTCTCTAATGTATGGAAAGCTCATCGTCCAATTTTATTTTGCAAATCATTATGCCACTTGCAGGTTAAGTAAAAAATAAAGATGTGATATTGCAACATTAAATAATTGGTTTTACGTATTTCCAAAAATACCTAATTCTAAAAGAAAAATAAGAGGCTCTTATCTGCCCTCAACTTTTTTGTGCTCTTATCAAATTTGGCCAATTTTGTTCTCTTATCCAATAATGATGAGTTCACGTGATTATGATCTCGTTCTCGTTCACGTGATCACGTGTTTATTATTATTTAAATATTAACGGAGTAAGAATAAATTACTATTAATTGAGAAAATTTTGAACATTTTAAAACTATTTATATTAAAAAATTTTTAATTTCCGTTTTTGTCATTCTTATATAAATGGGTTTATCCCATTGATAGCTTTTGTCTTTAAAATAAAATGTTGGTTGTCAATTATATCAGCTCTTTAAATCTCACTTTAAATTGGGTTGAACTTATAAGACATTGAATAATCAAAATTCAACAATATTAGTTGAATTTTAAATATACAATAAATAATAGATGTTTTTTAAAAAATTTTTATTAGAACTGTTATTAAAATAATTCCAAAAAATGAAGCATTTGAAAGATAATTTATAATAATAATAACAATACTAAAAGTAATTAATTATTAGTGATTCGAATAAAAATGTTTATATGTTATTTAAACAAATATTTAACATAAAACAAAACAATATTTTCTCTTTCAACCATAATTTTGTAAGATAGCTATACTATAACAACATTTCTGGACTATTTAAGTCATAAAAAGAATGTTATAATTCATCATAAATTAATTATTAAAGAATCCAACCACACAAAAACTGGGCGTCCAAGACATATTTCTAAAAATGAATTTATTTAAATATATTCTAAACTGAATTACATGGCATTTCGACTCGTTAAAAATTTTTTTTGATTTAAATGTGAAGTTAATTTTGCGGTTTTATATCCATTTATCCTTTCTGAGCCCAAATTATTTTACTCTCCATCATGTTTTAAGAACCACCAAACCACCTGCAACATATGTCATCACATTTTGACAACATCCATCTTTTAGGGTGACAAGGATGGCAGAGAAGACGATTCTCCGGATCCGCCGAAGCCCCTGCTGTGCAATTTCTGCCCTCAGGTGTGTTCTTCCCCCAACGCCCTTGGCGACCACGTGCTGCAGAGCCACCGCTCCTTCTCTTCCTCCTCCCCCCTCTCGGAATCACCCCGTCCTCCTTCTTCCAGGTCCTGCTTCAAGTGCCTGGACGAACTGGCATCGCCCAATGCTGTCTGTCCCCACAGAAAGGTAAATGTTTATGTTCCACGATGTGACAAAATAAATATTTTACGAGCTTCACAATCAAAAATGAAATTAATGGATATTTTC
Source organism: Argiope bruennichi (assembly GCF_947563725.1). NCBI lineage: Eukaryota > Metazoa > Arthropoda > Arachnida > Araneae > Araneidae > Argiope > Argiope bruennichi. The sequence continues at coordinate 77,500,838 of NC_079160.1, forward strand.
GAGCTAAAATAATCACAGACAGAATATTAAATATTATACTCCACACAGTATATAGTGCACCGATACAGTTATACAGTATGTGATTCAGAAAAGTTTAGCTTCACATGTAAATAAATGCGAATTTGATTTAATTCGACACTATTGGAAAAGAAAATATTTTTACAAATTTGTGATATTGTTTCCCCGCGCAGTTAGTTTCGTCGCTAGAGGGAGAAATTTTAAGCTATTCTGAATGGATGCCAGATCAATGATTTTCGACCTTGGCGACGAATTTGGCGATAAAATTCAAGGTTCTGGAACATAAGAATTTAGGCTGTATCTGTATTTCGAACCGAGATCTAAAGATTCTTCTGGAAAATTCCATGTCCCATCGAAAGAATTATATAAACGCGGAAGGTTGAAGTTTTGCAATAAATTCTCTGTTTCAAATCTGATTTTTACTAACCCCATTGCTAATTGGTGATGCCGAGTGCTGCTCATTGTGCTGTTTCTGTTATTTAATTAACAAGTTATTACTTGCGTGCGTGTTATTGGTTTCTATAAATGCTGCTCTTTGTGTATATCTCGGTTGTGTTTTTGTTAGATTTGTTTCGTGTTTTCTTGTGGCATAAAGCATCATTATGTACTTCTTGCAACGTAGACTCATTGAATAATTTCCTTAAAAATATGTAATTAAGATTGTAATTTATATTCACTTAGATGCAAAATAATATATACTTAAATTAAAACATTACACAAAATGGAGTTAGTTCGACGTCGATGCTTCGTAACATTTCATAAATCAGACTAATCTGCATTTTTCTTTTCTCTTTGAAATTTCTTTTTAACTAATGGATACTTTTTTCGTTCCTTTTGATTGTTCCTCAATTGTCCCTTGTCTTATTCCCAAAGTTTGTAATATTTTTTTTCAATATTTTTTTTCATCTAATGTCAAACTTAAAGGTTGTGGATGTGGTTCCGAGAAGTCGGATTCAGTTGCAACAATTTATTCATACATCCTTATGAGCTATTTGGTGACTACAAGTCCAATTTTGTGTCAAATTTTTCTTTCAATCGATTGAGTTTAGTTTAGTTTAGTTATATTAACGTTCCGTTCTAAAGCAATACTAGAGCTATTTTGGGACGGACCTCGTCATTTTGAACCGCGGTCAGATGACGAGGACGACACCTGAGCTGGCACTCCCCTCCCCTCTCCACGCCACACCACACCAGCGGGAGGACGTTTGGCATGAAGGATTTAACGTGCCACAGACCCCCTTACACGATGGTTCTTCTGTGGAATCGGGTCTCGAACCTGAAACCCTACGGCTCACAAGCCGAGACCTTATCACCAGGCCACCGCGGCCTCCCAATCGATTGGGAAAAACATATCTAAAGCACAAATTTGATTTTCGGATACTATTAACCGCATTCCAGCGATTAATCGCTAAAGATCACTTGATAGATTCAGCAAAAATGCTCAATTCATGCCAAAAGAATATTTCATAACGATTGTGCAACATTTTCTGATAAAACGTTCTTTAGAATAACACCTTTATTATAAAGAATACGAGAAAGTTTTGTGGAGACAACTTCCACTGGTTTACATTGCAATCATATTAATCCAAACATCGTTCGGTAGGCAGAATAAAATATTATATTTGATCATCTCTTCAGATTTTGCCGACTGACGATCAAAATGGCAACTCTGGAAAAATATGAAGGCAGAGGTCACACTCAACACCTCTTCCATCTTCCGTCACGTTCTTAATCACAGACACTATGGGTGAATTAGTCTGAAGAAAAAGTAATAAAATTGTTAGTAAAGCACCCATATTTCTTTTTATAAAAATATTACTCCTTTTTCGTTATTTTTTAAAAACTAATATTTTCAGAGCCTGTAGAATTTTCTTTTATATAATTAAACTAGACAATCTATTTTCTTTACCTTCTCCACTAGGTAACGTTCTGACAGTTGCTTAGTGTCTAGGACCGAATTTCTGTAAATTTGGTCGTTTTAAAACAATGAAAAATACAATACTAAGCAATACAATAATCGACGATTGATTAAAATTCAAAATTAAGTATTTTACTATTACATTATCATAAGAAAAACACTGATATTTATAAATATTCGTCTTTTTTTTTCCAGTCGCATGGAGACACCGATACTGACAAAAGTAGCTCTGACTCTAAAGCTCGCGATGGTATCTCACCTACGATGAAATTGACCTGTGGTTTCTGTTCCAAATCAGACTTCCCAACCTTCGAATCACTCCAACTTCATGTTCAGGTTTTGCACGTCCCGACAGGAAGTGCAGCTGACAGTGCGCTCGCGGCGTCCATCAGATCCTTGCAGTCGATGTTACATGGCAAAAGACCACATCATGGCCAGAGTATGCCTATGGGTAGGTACTGATTTAAAATATTATTTCTTCAAAAAATGCAGTTTACATATGCCCATGATAGACCCATCCTATTTTGATTCTTGGTCATATTCGCTAAGCTTCATTGTTATGCAACTTGTTGCAACTATATCTACAAGAAAGTCCAAAATTAAAGGAAAGGTAGGAGAAATAAAAATTAATTGTAGATTGTAGATATACATCAAATTTTGGACATTTTCAATTAAAGGAAAGGAATCCTAAATTCACGTTATATTGCTTCATTAGAAAACGAAGCTAAACTCAAATTAGGTTTTAAGTAAGCAAAACATTCAAGAACATCTGAGGGAGGACATTACAGTTGATAATTTTACTTTGAAATTAATTTTAAGTCGTAATGCTCTAAAACTGAAATATTTATTTCACTGTGATAGAAGATGCTTTATAAACTAAACAGGGAATAAATATATAATAGATAAATGCAAAACAGGTTTTATTTAAGATATATTCAAGAACATCTAGAGCCGAACATTACAACTGATTATTTACTTTAAAATTAATTTTAAGTCACAATACCCTAAAATAGATGCATTTATTTCACGGCGACAAAAGATATTTCATAAGCTAAACAGGGAATAAATATAATTATTAAAATAGCTTTCAATATACGAGCCTTGTAAGAATAAAAGTGATGATTAAGCGTATTGGTGATGTAAAATTGTGATTCTTTAGAAATTTCCTTAAATTACTGCTAATTTAGATAAAATTTACCTTAATACTACACTAATTTTTGTTATGAAATTTGCCTAATAAACTAATGAAAATCTTCTAAGATTATTAGCTCATATTTAGTTTTAGTTTTATAATTCATTCTAAAGGTAAATATCAGATTTATTTTGCAATTTTCTAACAGAAGAACTTACCGAAAAAGTTCTAATCCACGACTTAATATTTTTGTATAATATTAATTGATTCTAAACAGAAAAAAAAATTAGTTTATGATTCCCTAATGGAATCTTCTAAAGAATAGTGATAATGAACATAATGTATTAAAGCACTTGTAAAATATTTGAAACTTTTTACATTTTTGGAATTTTTTCTTTGTTTTATTTAGATAACTTCATGGGCTACGGAGGCATAGATTGCGAATCGAGTTTGTCTGCTTTGCACATGTTACAAAAACACGCTGCCATGGGAGAGAATTTGATGTTGAAAAGGCCAAATGATATTTACTGCTCTCAATGCAATATTGGCTTCACTTCCTCAGCTGCTCTGTTGGATCACGTGCATCTTGTCCATGAGAACACGAATCCTAGTGTTTCTCGATCACCCTCGTCACCTATCAACAACCACTCCAGTAAAAGGTAAGATTTTTTTCAAGACATTGCTAAAAGAACATTACTAATTGTATATAGGATGATTACAAGTAAATATTCACTTCTTAGGGAATTTCGAACAAAAAATAGTTGAAAGTAAAAGCATAGGGACAAGCAGACAGAATATTTGGACCAATCGCTGCAAATACAATTTGGAAGCAATATATATATTTTTTTTCATTCTAATATTTTTAAAGTATTTTTAAGTTGAAGAAAGATATTTTCATTCGTTCTATGGAAATGTGTATGTGTGCGTAATGATATATTTAAAATCTAAATTAAATCCTAATTAATTTCTTAATTTTTATCTTTAACATCCATGTTAACTTAACTCGAAAATGCTCTCTTATTTTCTGATCAAATTTCCACTTTTTTTTATTCAATTAATTCTAGAAAACTGGTGACCTAAGCATTTGCTCATACTCCGAATGAAGGGATAAAAGTCCCAACATACTTTTAAAGATAACTAATATTCCCTTTCTCAAGTCTATAGTATCAGAGAAATCCCTATCAAAATCTCATAGTAAAATCACTGAAGGAAAAATTTCGGTCACTTTCGCTCTTGTGTCACGATGTAGAATGAAGTATCTCTTAACATCTGACTTATCTCTTTTCTCTGTATATAATATGACTCCCATGATGAAATCAATCAAAATTAAAATTTCAAACGTTTTTTTTTTTTTTTTTTCGAACACGCATCTACAAAGTTATGATTACATATTGTTACGGAACTTCCTCCGCTAAGTCCGTAAAGTCAACGAGTTCGCTTATAGTGGGTATATGATGACACAATCAACAGGCTTCAATGACACATGGTGACGTTTATTAACACAAAGGCATGAATACATATCAAACGTCAAGGCGACCAAACACAGCCAAAACATACACAAACAATAAACAGCAGCACACCTCGCAAACAGCCCAACATTTATAAATAACTCGAAGAACTCAGGGAGAGAACTCGCTCAACTATTCACTTGAGCTGAACTCATGTGACTGCCACCTGCTCGGTCTCGTGGCCTTTTATAATTCCCGAAGCAGGGCAGAGATTGATCTCGAAAAATCACTAATAGACCTTCCGCCAAAATTCTTGAAGATACTAATATCATCCATTTTGTCGTCAACTTTGCCGCCAAGTCGGGGGTCATCCGGTCAGCATCCAATAGAGCCATCCGCAAGACTTTCTTTCCTACGATTGAGCCAACTGTGCTGGAATGCAACATTACAGATTCGTAACAATGTATATAGGCTGTTTTGAAACGATTGTCAATATTTACAGCTCGTATTTCCGAACAACATCGCCTATTAACCTGGCAATAACACAAGATGACGCACTCGATATGAAATCTCAATTTGGTTAATAAAAATTACATAGTTGTTATTTCCATTTATCCCTGTAAATCTACATTCAATGCCGTCATCGTAAATTAAATTTTTAGTTACTGAGACATTGTTTCTTTATTCCTTTTGTTCTAGGTCGAATTAAATTTTTATATACTGTGACATTACTTTTTTATTCCATTTGTTCTAGGCCGTATTAGATTTTCAGTTACTTTACATTATTTTATTCCGTTTGTTCTAGGTCATATGCCAGTTCCCGCCTGAGACCGAACGGTGCGAAACATCTGAAGACATCAACTTCCATGGTACCGCATTCCGCTGTTTTCAATGGTACATCCAATTCCCACTATAGAAGACAGGATCCGGGAGGAGGGCAAAACTTGAGCTCTGGTGAGTAGTTTACATTTACATAGTTTCTTTTTAATTACAAAGGGGCTTTCTTCCCTGCTCACTTTCGCTCGCCAACCCCGATGTTGTCCGATACTGCACACGAGGTAGCAAGTTTTTCAACTCCACTGGCTATTCGTTCAATGCTGGGAGCTAAAACTTTCTATAATGGGAACATACATTTTCCAATCGGTTTATTTTCGATTCAAAACTCAAAGCCCCATAAAGAGAACATTTGCTTATTTCTGCAACATCTAAATATTGAATCAGTTTTTCACATTTTGCTGCAAGTGAGCAGCTGCACGATGAGGGTTTTTCGCCCTAAATTGTCATATTCTCGCTCGGTCTTTCATTGCATTTTTTCTTCATCTGATATCTCGGGACTCCTCATTACTATTTAAACCAGAGGAAGTTGTATACCCAAAACTTCCTCGCGTACTCTCTAAAACGATGTTATACTAGAGAACGCATTGTATGTCATTGGCATACAATGATTACGAAATATTAACCTTTGGCGTGAATTCCGCATTTTTACTGACCTATGGTGAGATCCTTGGCGATATATTTGGAAATTAAGTCCTGACATGAGATTAATAACATCTGAAAATCGCATCTGTATTTCAGATGCGTTTTTTTCCAATCGATTGAAAAAGAATTTGACTCAAAACTGCACTTGTACTCATAAAATTACATGCCAAATTTAATATACTTAACTCGCTGCGTTTTGGAGTTACAGCATTTATATGTTTGTGAAAGTACACGTTTGCAGATGCTGAACTCCTCAAAAATCTGATAGGTGTCTACATTATAGATGTTAAATGTGTATGCCAAATTTTATCCATCTAGCTCTCTTCGTTTTGTAGTTATCTTGTTAACTTATATTCGAATAGCCGCACAGATAGATATTCTCTGAGCGGATTTTGCTCAAAATTTAATAGATGTTTACAAATTTTATTCTAAGTCCGTATACCAAATTTCAACGGTATAGATCAAAGAGTTTTTGAGTTATTTTTGTGTCAAACAGACAGACAGACGGGCAATTTCTAAAAATATGTTTTTTGAACTTAAGGAAAACTAAAACGTGGAGATTCATCCAAACCGCGAATTTGAATTTTTTTTTAACAATTGCAATACTATACTAACTCTATACTACGTATAAGAGAAAATAAAAATCATTGCAGAGTTAACACGTCTATTGCTTGGATATTCAGACGTTAGCGAACCAAGAAACTAAAGTTTTCGCTAATCGAAAAAGGTAAAAAAAACCAGATAGTTATTTATTAATATTTTCCCAAGCAATGTGTTTATAAGTAGAATTAACAAATTATATTGGTTTCAAGTCCTTTGCTATTAATTTGGTGTCAATTAAAATTTTATTCTTCCTTTCTTGTCACCGTTTCACCATCAAGTGCAATATAAATACTTACTGATTCGTACTAAAAATTTTCATTAAATATTTCAAACAATATTGTCAAAACAAACCTTAATTATCATGGGTCTGATGACTTGCTATCAACACACCGCAAATCGTATAAAACGCTATATTTACATTAACTTTTTTTATATAATAGTTAGATAAGTTTAAACTGTTTTTGAAGAATATAGCTCTTCTATGGCTGAATTAATTTTACAGGTCACTTTAGGCCGTAAATTATACTGTGTTTGATAATGTCCGATTTACCTATTTGAGTGAACATTCAATAAACGTTGAATAAAAGTTTGCAATGGTTCACATTTTTAAGTTTAGAGACGAATTTTCGTGAATGGCATAAACTTTGCCCTTTTTCAACGATTTGATGTCATTCTAGACAATGCTTACGGTTCTATATTTTCACGAATGACATAAACTTTGCCTTTTTTCAACGATTGGATGTCTTCTAGACAATGCTTACGGTTCTATATTTTCACGAATGGCATAAACTTTGCCCTTTCTCAACGATTGGATGTCATTCTAGAAGATGCTAACGGTTCTATATTTTCTCTTTGTCAAACTTTCAATGTCCTAAAAGTCTTTTTCTACCAAAGTAAGATAAGATCAAAGTCTAATTTGGCAAAACCCAAATTGTAAATAACTGGGTATGCATCTTTTAACGTATGCTTAAACACCCGATACATTTCCACATTGTAAATGACAAATTAAGAGTGGTTTTTTTTTTTTTTTTTTTTTTTTTTTTTTTTTGTCGTGTGACTATTTTAAGCCAAGTTTTTTGCACAGTAGCTTCTGAGGGTAAAGACCCCTGAGCACCCGAGGGCAGAAGTCTGACTTCTAGCTCATAAGAAGAAGAAACACGCACACACTCACTTCCACAACCCCTTTTCACAGAGGGGCTCATTCACGCACCTCACAGATAGAACACAAGGTAGAGAACAACCATACCCGAACCAGGACTCGAACTCGGGAAGCCTAGATCATGGGGAAGACGCGATACCCCTAAGTCAGGACTCCAGCACAAATTAAGTTCTTTTACGTTATATGATTTTATCCTATTTGTCGAATATGTTTATTTACAGATGCGAACATTTTTATTATGCTATTTTTTAAAGGAATTTAAAATGTAGAAATAAATAAAAAGTGATGAAAATTATCATTAACATTTGTCCCATATGGGGGGGTGGGAAACAGTTTGGAAAAAAAACTAACTTCCTACAGTAATATTTTGTATTTTTTTTTTTTCGTTGTCAGAGATGGCACACATCTTTAAAAGAACAACAGCAAACAGTTTGACTATAACTGTAACCAATATAACATATGCAGCATATACAATCAAATAAAGATACAAAGTTGCTTCATGTATTAGATTAATAATGCTATGTAAATACTATATACCAAATGGTAATGAAATAGTTAATGCTTAGAACAAAGGAACAAGAAACCTTTTTCATTTGCTGGCTAGATATATTCTTCTATCTACTCAGCCCTAATGATAGCGGACACTGAGTCAACATTGAAGCTAGATTATAAGGATATTACCGAAAGGCATTCAGAAAAAAAAAAGCAGCGAGTTCAAGGTCTCGGTTTTATTACTTTGGTTAAACTGTATTATTCTGTACTAACTACTATAATTAGGAAATTGTTCATCTATAGTTTCAATTATCCACTGTTCTAACCGAGTAAAATATAGTTCTCGAAACAAATAATCAGTTAAATGGGGGAAAAAAACTTATTAAGGCCACCCAAGTCAGATTGCAACCATTTGAGTTGCTTGCAATCTGAAACGGCAGGTTTTGATACTTTTCTTTTAATTGCTGACGATAGTTCTTTTAATTGTCCAATCATTTTTTTACATTTAATTTATTATAGCTTATACTTTTTTGAATTCTTTTAGATTTAAATCTTAACATAGACCGTCTTTTCAAAGCTCAATCGTTTAAATGGCCGAAAGATATTGGTAATATTATAGAATTATATTATTAGTTTAAATAGAAAAGAGCCCTACGGTCAGATGACGAACATTAGTTTCGTCTTATATACGTGTACTTAAAGAATGTACGCGTGATTTTGTGTGTGTGCGCCTGTATGTGTCCGTGCGTGCGCATATATAATATATTATATATGCATGTATTTATTTAAATATATATTTAATTTACTATCTTCTGGTTCAGAATCAGAATAGTATTGCCGATCAAGTTGTGAAGCTAAAACCACATCATTCGCAACAATAACACATCTAATTATTTATAATTTCGAATGTTTTCAAACTCTCAAAAGCATTCTTCAATCCATTATCTTGTGAATGCTTGAGAGGGAAGGTCCCCACAAAAAGCCTTTTTAAATTTTGGAAAGCAACTGATGGTAATTACCATCTTATTAACGGATTAAGTAAGTTAATAAGATGAAATAAGAGTGATTTATGAGATGAAATAAGAAATGTTAATAATAACTCACCGTTAGATAAGATGGTACTTACCATCTTATTTAACATTTCGCTTTTCTTTTTGTCATTTTTAACTTCTTGTTTTCAACGTTAAAATACATTGCTACGCTATATTATTAACGGGATTCTACTTTTTACAGAATTTTTAACTAATTTTTTTTTAGCCTTATGTCTGGCGGCGTAACATAGCCAAGTATTGCTTTTGCGCCATTAAATCCCACAAAATCCAATCCATCCCCATCATTTTCTTGTACATTTACAGTACAAAGAATAGATTCAAATATACAATTCAGATCCCTACCTCTAGTGTGCTTATTGCAATTTGGGTATAAAAAATAAATACCAAATTTTATTTGTTTAACTTGATGCATTGTTATCGCGTTAAAATATACCGGGTGATTCAAGAGTTCATTAACATGTGAAAATTAATTAATTCACGGAATAATGTACGTAGACAAGTAAAAATTCACACACATACTTGAAATGATATGGAGTTTTATTGAAACAAAACAAAAAAAAATGCGAAAGATAGGAGAACATTTAGGTCATTTCAAGCATGTGTATCAATTGTTATCTCTATGCCTGCATTATTCCGTAAAATATTCAATTTTCAAATGTTAACGAACTTTTGAATCACCCTGTATTTCCGAGCTATTTTGTATCTAAATTATTTGCCTAACGTGTTGTGGACCGACAAAGCCAAAGGGTCTGTTAACTCTCACAACTGAAAATTTGGGCTCCAAAAATCGTAGAACAGTCGTGGAAACCTCATTGCATGACGTTGGTTGGGGGGGGGCGGGTTTACTGAAGTTGCAAGTCTACCGCAATCGTCCAATCTCATTAGGGATGCTAAAAAGCAATATTCGATGACAGTTTCTCACCACACCTACAAATATGTTGTACTGCGATGTTCACAATATTGTGCTTCGACTACAGGTGTTGTAGAATGACGGTAGATATGTGGAGTTAGTTAAAAAAAAACACAGTCTTTGCCAAAAAAAATTTATGCTAATTATTGTTTTTGTTATTATATAAAAAGTCATCCATTAGCCATTTTTTTGCATTCTTTTTCGTTTCAATAAAACCTTAGGTCATTTCAAGCATGTGCATCCATTTTTATCTCTATGCCTGCATTATTCCGTAATTATTCATTTTTCAAATGTTAACGGACTTTTGAATCACCCTGTATTTCCGAGCTATCTTGTATCTAAAACTTAATGCTATTAATAGATTTTTTTGGATTCAGTGATGATTAAAACTTCCTGATTTTTCAAAATCTAACTAATCTAAGATATCATTTTAATTCGTAGATGTTTTTATTGAAAATGGCTATTTTTTAAAATACTTCTAAAGTGTTTTTTTTTACAAATCATGCATATTTCTGTTTTAATATGTATATCACTCTTCTTCAACAGGTCATAGTCCAGACACCAGCCCCAACACACTTCTGTGCAGCCAGTGCAATGCAGGTTTCTCCGATTTCGAATCCTTCCGAACTCATCTCAAGAGTCATCTGGACGCAGCGGCGGCCGCCTCGACATCCGGCCAAGGTCCGGTACCTGTGGCTACTTCCTCCCTTCAACTACATACCTGTCCTGAATGCAATGCTGAATTCAGCACAGAGGCGTTGTTGGACAGTCACGTGATCGGGCACTTCCTGTCGGCATCCACCGAGTATGGATGTCCATCTTGCATGAAACTTTTCCAAAAGCCAGACGAGCTACAGAAGCACCTGATGGATGTGCATGCTTACCACCTGTACCGGTGTGCCCTGTGTAAACAGATATTCGATTCGAAGGTGAGTGTGGAAGGAATGTAACATGATTTTTTTTTCATATATTTTATAACATCTATGTACTTAAAATAATCAGAAAAACTGAAGGACCAATCCCCCAACTCCAAACATAAGCCCGATTTCAACAACTTTTATTTTTATCAAAAAAATTCTTAATCTTGAGATAATAAATATATCGTCATTCCCTCCTACCCCCATCCATTTTCCAAAGTAACAATCTCAAAAACATTATTTAACTCTATATTTTCCGAGGGGGGGGGGCAACAGTTTCACAGTCCCAACTAGTAATAATTTTGACAATTTTTATTTCATTTGAAAGCTCAGGAGTACGTTATCAATACTTGCCTGTTCGCTTCTATTAGGGCTGTGGAAGCCTAGTAATATGGTCTGAGCTTCAGAATCGGAACGTTGCAACGGGACATGAAGAAGTGTCCGATGTCCGTTGTCGGGTCTGGTGCATGCTAAATCCTTCGGGTCCAAACTCCTCCCATTGGTATGGTGTAGAAGTTAAGAGAGGGAGTGCCAGCTCAGCTGTCTCCCTCGTCATCTGATAGCTGTTCAAAATTACTAGGTCTATCCCAAAATAGCACTAGTGTTGCTTTAAAACGGGGCGTTAATATAACTGAACTGAACAGTTCACTCCCAGTTTGGACAGACATCGCGAAATAAAATTACAAAAAGGAAACTAATTTGTATCGGGAATAATAAACCTGTTCAAAAATTTTAGCTTATTTGAAGATAATTTATTTTCATTTAATTATAAAGCAATTTTCAGCAATCTGTATACCTTCAACTCTGTTTTAAACTAAGACAATGTAATCTTAAAATAAAAAATTGAAGAAATGTATACAGTTTGAAAATTTCTTATAAAAGAATTCAGAAGGATGCCCATTTTAATAAATATTTTATGTGCAGGTCACAAGTAAAAAAAAATTAATCACATTAATTTCCGTAAAATAGGTAAATAATTTTTTAAAAATAATTCTAAATCATTTGAAAATAATTCTAAACCATTTGAAAATAATTCTAAACCATTTAAAAATAATTCTAAATCATTTAAAAATAATTCTAAATCATTTAAAAATAATTCTAAATCATTTAAAAATAATTCTAAATCATTTGAAAATAATTCTAAACCATTTGAAAATAATTATAAAAAGAAAATAATTCCAAATAAATCATTCTAAATAATTTAAAAATAATATTCAAAAGAAAAAAAAACGGACAACAAATGTCAAGTTATTAAAAGTTGTATTTTATAGTATTGTAAATGCACTTTAACGTCTTTTCTACTACCAACTTTGAACGCAAATCTTAATGAGAAAATACCAGCTTTCTTGAAAAAAAAAAATCTTAAAAGAATGAGCAATTTCTTAATAAATATTTCATTAAAACATTATGCATCTTGAGCATAATATTTTTTCCTATGTTCATATGATTAATATGAACACCCAATAATTATGCCATCAATATTTGAACAGCCATGACGGGTTGAACAACAGGCTCCCAGTCTCCAACGTTCCGGTGTTTGAATGCAATGTTTTCATAATCTCCAGCTACCAGCCAGCAGATGGTATTATTAAAGTGCCTTCATAAGGCATCTATTTATACTCTGCAAGCTACCTGCTCCTCATTATTTATAAATTCATCAAGCCTTCAATTATTGCTTCTTCCGAACAGCCCTGCCAAATGAGGGATCGTGAGCTTGTCCAAGCAGAACGAAAGGGAAGGCACGAGGATCGTGATCACAGCTCCTCAGAGGCTATTAATGAATATGTAGAATAGACATTTAAGAGGTGCTGCCACAAACTTCACAATTAATACTACCTCAAAAATATTGGAATTGAAGAAGAAAATGGCGATTTTCTTCGTCAAGGTAGAAATTCCTGAATATCGATGGCTGTGATTGGGAGTTATCGATATTAAAGAAAATATAGAAGGGGGGAGGGAGGTTCTAATAATGCACCATAATTTTGATCCCGGACATCCAAATGACTACCGAATAGGCATTTGGACCTTTATGGGAAGTCATGAATTTTAATTCTTTTTGAGGTTTTTCGAAGCTTTAATATATTAAGTAAGTAAACGGCTTAGTAGTTATTTTTTAAAGAGTTTGCTTTTTACTAAAGTATGTTGAACTTCGAAGCTATTTTTGCTTGAAAATGTGAAAACGTTGAACTATTACAAAAAACTGATGCCCCCAAAATGCACAAAAAAAAATCCTTGTTCCTAATGAAATTCCAAGTTGCCTATCAGTTCAGTTGCCTATCTAGTGAGCTTATTTGTTAATTATACAGCCTATTGTGGTTGCATAATAAAATATAATAACGTTGCATTATAAAATGCGAGTCATGCAATTAATTTTTTGTAATTAACTAGAAGGTAAAAAAAGGAGCAGCGATGTTTTTTTTTCTCCGTGATCTTTGTTTCCAGGAGCGCAGATTCTATATTACATCTGCAACTCCACCAAAGATCCATTTAGTTCGATGATGGACAAATTCCGGCCTAGTGAACGATTCAATCCGTTCAGCTGCAATATTTAAAATAATTGCTTGTTATTTTAAATTAATGGTATCATTAAAGCATACCCATTTAAATCAATTGATGAGGATCTTTTAAAAAAATCCTGTCGAAACTTTATTTCTTATATTAGTTTAAAAGAATGCCGATGTCTGGTTTAGAGCGTCTTCCTCGTGATCTGGACGTTCTGGGTTCGAGCCTTAGTTCGGGCATGGTTGTTCTTCCTCTGTGTTCTATCGGTGAGGTGTTTGAAAGAGCCTCCCCTATAAAAAGGGGTTGTGCAAGTGTGAGTGTCATCTTCATTTGAGCTAGACGTTAAGGCTTCTGCCCTCGGGTGCTCTGCGGTACCCTCAGAAGCTACTGTACCCTCTTTCCGTGGTAACACGAATATCGAAAGTGTATTTTGAATAATTTTTTCCCGTCCAATTGAAATTAAAATAAATCGCAAAACTACAATTTAAGTTCTGCTTTAGTTTAAAATTATCATATTTTTAAGCTTGTGAAAATACAAACTGACAGACGGTCAACCTTTTTATGGATTTGGTTCCAAATTCGATAGATATCTTCATTTTAGATGTTAAATCCGTGTACTCAATTTTATCTGTCTAACTCTCTTCATTTTGTAATTAACATGTTAACTTATATGTGAGCAGCCGTGCAGACAGACTTTCAGTAAATGGATTTCTTTCAAAATTTGATAGAAATCCACAGACATTGTAGAATCTTGAAACCAGATTTATCCGTTTCACTCAAAGTGCTTTTTATTTATCAATTTCAGAGGCTTGCAGGCATGATTATAAATTTATGTTTTTCGTCCTCAGCGAGATTATGAAGCATTGCGATTCTCAAAATCTCGAGTTCGAATTTTTTGGATCAGGTATCGTCCTCGTCATCTGAGCGCGGTTCAAAATTACGAGATCCGTCCCTAAATAGCCCTCGTGTTGGATTAAAAAGGGACGTTAATATAACTAAACTAACTTGAATTTCATGACGATTACAGTAGGTTCTCTTTCCATACTTCATATACAATAGTAAAAAAAAAAGAGTTTGGGAATCGCTGATTTATAAGTCGTTGTATCTCACCGAACACTTGAAACTCCGACCCTCACATTAAACGATCTATCAATTAAAAGCGTTACCTCGCAGGTGGTACGGGATGTGCTGCTACCCGTACTTTCTCCGTCCCGAACCATTAATCATACGACTCCATTTTCCATTCATGTTGCCCACGCTCAATTCGTTTATGAGCTAATATCTCTTATCTGCTACGAGGCGGCCTGCTCCAATCGAGCCGATACTTAATCAAAGATGAGGTCGCCTCTTCCTTGAGAAAAGGAATTAGCAAATTGGTGGCGTGACACTCTCGGGAATCTTGTTTTGAATATGCACGATTCCGTCAATGACCCCGCTCAGGTCAGGGAGTCCGGTCCTCTTTGATGCAGCCGCTGGTGTGAAAGGATGCCATTGTTTTTTTAAGGGGTGAAGCGCATGCCTTGTGTGTGTGTGTGTTTTCTTTGTATTTGTTTCTTTGTATTGGAGAAAATGTTTGGTATGCCTATAGATCGCCAGGTGTAGATAGCTGTTTGTGCGCAGTGGCGGATTTAGATATTTAGCGGATATAGACAGTGTCCATTTTTAGGGCTTTTTGTAGATGTTAACATATTTTTAACTCACATGTTAATATATTTTCAACTCAGGTAAATTGATAATAATATTTTTAGTTATTTTTTTATTATTAACATTCTATATAAGTACGATTGTTTTGTACTCATTGACGATTGAGACATTATAGAATATAGGCCGTGTTCCTTTTGAGGCTCCTATTTAGATTCACATGTTAACGGATTATTAACTGAATCAATATTTTAAGTTATTTTCTAGTACTTATATAGTAACATTCTATATAATCACTATTGTACAAAAATTAATTTTACATCGTTACAAAATTCAAAACATTATTTTTGTAACAATATCAATTTAATACTTGTGCGAATTTTTTTTATGAATTTGGCAAATGTTTTAAAAATATTTTTCGCCTAATTTCCAACAATAGATTACATTGTAGTCCTGAAATTTGAACCGTTTCCATTGTTTTATTAAATGTTTAATTGCGTTATTTTTTACCCCTTTGCTGTAAGCTAAAGAAGAAAGATTATGTTTAATGTCTGCGTGATTTACTAGATAAATATGCTTTGCTACATGCGAAAGGGTTAAAAATATTTTTTTATATTAGAGAAACAACCCGGAGGGGTCCCTCCAAAACTCTCTCGCATACTTTTTAATAGGTGTTTAAAGGTGTTGTAGTCCTCCTCATTCATAAAGGCGTGGCTTTGAGTAAGTCCGGAAATGCTTTGTAGGGCTTCAGCGAACAACATTTACACAATACAGATATTTACAGGGCCCGACTTAGGGCCCGGGGCAAATACTTCTTTGAAGGCACCCTCTGCTACACTACTTTAGTAATGAAGAACGTTCATTAAAAACGGAAACGTAAAATAAATTTTCTATTCGATTTGAGGGCCCGTCTAATGTGGGGGCCAGGGGTAACTGTCCCGTATGCCCCTGCCTTAGTCAGGCCCTGGATATTTAGCTTGAATCTGCCATTTTTACTGAATCTATCCAGCGATTTTTGATGATTAATTATTGCATATGATTTGTACTCAAGAACCCGAAAATCATTTTTCTGACGAAATTATTTTTCGACGACTTTTTTTCCAACCGAATGTAACCAGAACTGGACACACATCTACAATTTTAGACAAAAGTTCATACATCAAATTTTTTTTATTTAAATCATTGCGTTCTTCAGATATTGCGTTTGTATGTATTCGAATGATAAACTAGCAGACAGTCAACCTTTCAACAAATTTTGTTTTAAATTTGAAAAAAAAAAAAAAAAATCTACATTTGAGATACTAAATTTTATCTATCTAGCTCTTTCCGTTTCATAGTTATTGACTTATCTTGTACTTGAGCTGCTAGATTTCGTTTAAAATTTATAAAAAGAATCTACAAATTAGACTAAGAAAGACTGCATACCGAATTTCATTCATCTAGTTCGTTTAAACTTTTTTTTTTTTTTAGTCACAGCATTCACATACTCAAGTAAAAACAAATATAGTTTCAAAAATATACATTTTATTTATAGAGAAATGCCCTTAACTAGGCTAATTGTCAAACAAATTTTTTGAAGATCAGTATACTTTTGCTTTATAGGCTTTGATTACGAGGAAGCAAAAAAATAGAAAAATCGGCAAAAGAAATCTGGAAATAAAAATTGTATTTTGTATCTCATATTTCTCCTAAAAATGAAGCACTGCATTGTTTAATATTTTATTTTAAATATTTAACTTATTTAACAATCTTAATAAATAATCAATGATGTTTCCCTTAATATGACCACCGGGGGGCAACTCGAAATGAGGATGAGATGCTTCCGGCATGGTGGTTGGATCTCGCCACCCTGGAAGTTACCCAAATAGGTGGGGGATCCGACTCCTCCCATCGATGATGGCACGTACTTCCTTCGGGAAGGGTTGTACCGTGGCCGGTGATGGCCCTTAGAACTCAACCACAGTTCCCGCCAGTGTTGCTGTTGCGGCGGTCCGGTCATTCCGCCTTATGGTTTAAATCCGTGTGCCTTCGTGGCGGGTCGGAGAGTCAGTTGGTTGACTTTCCCTTAACATGGTTATGTTTATACGCAGACATATTCGCTATACATTGTGACATGTGAGTTGAAGAAATTGCATAAAGCTCTATAGGGTAAACCATTGCATCTGGATCTCCCGAACTGAGATTGTATTTCTTGGGTTGTATGTGCTCACTGTAAAGAATATTTTAGAATTTTAATTAGAATTGTTTTGTTGAAAACTAATCAAAATTCTAAGGTCTTCTTTGACTAATTTCAGAGTATATTATTGCACAAAAAATCATTTTTACACCTCTACAAAAATCGGAAACTCTTTAGTGGGACCAATAATATATTGGTACAATTTTGTCGGAAATTTTAACCTTTTAGATGGTGACTTTCACTTACCATTCAAGACGGTGCATCATTTTGAAGTTTTATTTATTTAATTTTGATTGATAAAAGTGCCGAGGGAGTAGAAAGAAGGTTTAGTTTAGTTTAGTTATATAAACGTCCCGTTGTAAAGCAACACTCGGGCTGTTTTGGGACGGACCTCGCAATTTTGAACAGCGTTCAGATGACGAGGATGACACCTGAGCTGGCACCCCCTCTCCACACCACACCAGGGGGGGACGTTTGGCATGACGAATTTAACGTACAACAGACCCCCTTACACAACGGTTCTTCGGTGGAATCGGGTCTCGAACCTGAAACCCTACGGCTCACAAGCCGACACCTTACCACCAGCCACCGCGGCCTGGAGTAGTAAGAAGATGCAAATTAATTAAATGGGATAATTCAACTTAAAACAATTATATATATTTATTTCTCGGTGCAATAAGCAATCTTTGTATTAGGTGAATAATTCTGTATCAAATTACTTTTCCGAATGTAAAGGATTAATAAATTTGGAGAAATATTTTTAATATATTTAATAAAAATGAATATCATTGTTTTAATTGTTGGATTTGTTTTCAGGTGCGTTGAGACGATATTTAATAATTTTTGAAAAGCCCGTGATAGCTTATATACATTTAAAATAATTTTTAAAGACATACTAAAGATAGATAAATCAAGTCTGAAACATAATCATGATGTATGATATGTCGAACAAGAGGTTCAAATCTTTTTATTGCATTTCAGTTAATTTTCCTTTTATTTTCAGCTTTGTATAATATAATGATAAAACTAATTATGCATATCTTCCAGGTCAGCATCCAAGTCCATTTCGCTGTCAAGCACAGCAACGAATGCCGATCTTTGAAGTGTACTTCTTGCAGCGCTTATTTTAGATCCGAAATGGAATTCCAGGTGCACGTCAAGCTCAACCACCTGTCTTCCAAGAACTTCCACTCCAGAACTTCCAATAGCACCACATACCGGTGTCTCCTCTGCGATCAGATCTTCCCCAACGAGGTTCAGCTTCGATTCCACACTTCTACCCATAAGAAGCAGTTCACTTGTAGTGCTTGTGGCGACGCGTTCCATGTTGAATTCCTCCTCGACAGACACATCCAAACCGTCCACCAAGGAATAGCAACTTCTTCGCCACCAGCGCACCAGTTTATCGGCCACCCGAGTGGCAGCAGTCCTGTTCCACCGCATGTAATACCACCACCAACTTCTGGACCTACGACTGGACAACAAAACGAAGAAGCACAGAATCTTTGCACGAAAAAATCTACGAATGGAAACATATCAAGAGGTAACTAAGTGTTTTGGTTTGGATTTTTCCAGTGAAAAAAATAGGATTTTTCAGAACTTATTTTTAAAAAAAATTTTAGTAATCAAAGATTTACAGTTGTGGAAACATAATTTTTGATCGGAATCAATTGAAATTATTTATTTTATAGAAATTAAAGGAATATTTATGAGTATAAACAAAATACTCCCGAGATTTATCACTCGCCTTTTATGGAAAAAAATTTAAATGGCCGTAATGGAAATCGATAATAGTTATATCTATTTTTTCTATGTTTGTTTTAGCTTTTATATGAACAGTATTTTTTAATCATGACTTAAAAATTTTGTAGAGCTTCTTACCGCTTGTAAACATTCATTTGTGAGATATTCGCATTCTTGAAGTTGCTTGAAGTTGAGAAAGCACAGCTAAGATTTATAAATAAAGAATTTCTATTTATTGTCAGAAAAAATATTTTATTATCTTTTTGCATTTTTTTCCTAAAATTTCGAATTTTGATTAATTTAAAATAAATATTTTACTTCTTAAACCTGTGGAAGTTTTATGAATTTTGTTAATTATCTTACTGCAACTCATCTTTTTTTCTTTTGGCCTTACATATAGAAAAGATTGTGCAATAAGATATAAAAATAAATTAACAATCTTTTCTCTATTTGCATAAAAAATTAACTCTTCAGCTGCTTATCCCGCGATTTCCTAGGGTTAGCAATCAGTCTATTTTCTATTGCATCTCGCGTTTTTCGCAGTTTAGGGTGTTTATTTTTACGATTACAGATTTTTATTATATCATATTATTATTGCATAACATATAGTATCAGTTCACTTTATTAGAAAAATATTTGAACTTATTCACAAAAATCATATCTAAATAGTGATTTTAAAAAATTACGCAGACAGAGGAAAAATGAAATATAACCAAAATTGGAAAAGATATGTTGTATCCTATGTCCGGAGTGGCATCTTATTAATTATGCAATTAGGTTCTTTACATTAAATTTACAGTGAATGAAAGCTTTTAACAATTAACATAAATTGCTTTTTGTCCTTAGTTGTTCGTATGATTAAAACAGAAATCCCAAAATTGTTTTCTATGTGAATGCGAGACTGGAGGCAGATGACTAATTGGTGTTATCATTATTTTAATCCTTTTTATCCTCGTTCTCAGAAAAAAAAAAAAAAGCATATTAGTGACAGACCACTCAAATTCAAGTGGAAAAGAAGTTAACCGGCCGGAATAGCCTGGTTTGTAGAGCGTCGGATTCGCGTCCCTTAGGTTGCGAGTTCGAACCCTGCTGGCCGAAGATTCCCCGCGTGCTTGGTGGCTGACGCGCGTTAAATCTGTCGTGGTCACAAAGTCGTCCACTGGGGGTACAGGATCAGGGGTGATCGTTTTCTGATTCAGGTCTAAATTACGATCTGTGGTTGAGTGAATGAAATGCGTGAATGAAGTCCGCCCCGTAAAAAGGGTTGTGACGTGTGTGTAGCTAAGTCGTTCTCTTGGCCCTAGATGGCGCTACTATAGAAACAAGAGGCGCTCCCCCTCAGGCTTAAATCGGCTGTCTTCGAACAGCGGGCTTGTCCATGGCAAGTGGCATAAGAAACAACAACAACAGAAGTTAACCTCTTCATTCCTCATATTCCTCAATGGGCAATACCAAATCGTCCATCCGGATCCATTCACAAGTAACCACCATAGAATGACTGCATGCCAATACTACTACCCACCTAACAACCCTTTCTGTATATTTGACTTTGGCGTCGTTCAATATATCTAATTTTGGCAACCTTCACCCATATCGAAACTGAGGCTTAAATAACACTATTTTAATCCTTTTTATAATCTTTCTCAGAAAAAAAAGCATATTAGTAACAGACCACTCATTTTGTTCAAGTGGGAGGGAGGTTAACCTTCTCATTTCTCATATTCCTCAGCGGACAACACCAAATCGCCCATCTGAATCCATTCACAAGTAACCATCATAAGATGATTGAATACCAATCCCTTCATTCTCTTAAACCTTTTTCCTTACTCTCTGCAGGTGAACAGCTAACTTCAAGCGAACCAATTCCAGCAACTGTCTCAACTTCAACTCCAGCAAATTCTCTTCAACCTCCTACAAATGCCAATTCCAAGTCGCCTGCTGCGAACAGGTCTGATTACCGCTGTGACATTTGTGACGTCGTGTGCACGTCTGAATCAGGCCTTGCGGCTCACAGGCGGCAAGCTCACCATGTTCGGATGCATAAAGAACATAAATCCGGCAACGGGTCTGCCGGATCGACTACAGTCAGTCTGTTCTGTGCTTACTGCAATGAATCCTGTAAATCCAGAGGAGAGCTGGAGAATCATATGAAGGCCCATACGGCGACGCCAAGCAAACATAAGTGCAATATATGTGACGAGATATGCCCGTCAGCGACGACTCTGGCTGAACACAAGCTTACGCATTGCAAGGTGAGTATTTTTAAAATCTTTTTTTCATCATTAATCATTTTACAATAATTTCAACTAATATTTTTGCTGCTGACTGCTTATGAGATAATTATTCCACGCCATTAAATATCTTTATATACCTGAGTAATTTAATTTCAGTCTTGCTTCCTGAATAAAATATATTTTCTTTTTTTCTAAAAGAGGGCACGGCCTTGTTTTTTTTTTTTATGTAGATTTCTATAGAAGCGAGACTTTCTCTAAAGCCAAAACCGCCATTCGTTTAAAAGTCATTTATATATATATATATATATATATATATATAATATAACATTATTTTATTTTGAATTACAGAATGCAGTTTGAAGACAGTGAAGATACTTTTTACATTTTTAAATTCTTTTTAATCCATCGGGAAAGCATAATTATTTATAAGAAGGGGCGGACATGGCATGTCCGCCAAAGCGCAGCACAAAAACGGAAGTGGGGAAGAAGCGAGAAATAAATTATCCCTCGTCTTATATAACATGAGATATGGATAGCGAAAATATTTCTTCATAGTGCCAATATATTATTAAGATTCTGATAGGGACTTCTGGCGCATGTCAATCACATGTAAAGGAAACACAGGGATCTTTTAAAAAGAATGTGCTTACTTGACAGTTTTCTACCCCTTCACACCGAACGTGTGAAAGAGTAGGCATTTAGCCGATTCAGCAATTTTATAAAGCTTCTCTTGAATTAATTAAGTAGAGAAAGTGGAATTGGATCACAAAATAAGAGAATATTTTAGAATGAAGTTACTATGGGCTAAATTAAGATAAAATCTTGGAAACTAATTAAATTGAAATTAAGAGCTTAAAATATCATTATATATATATATATATATATATATATATAATGTTGTCAAGTTAAAGGATAGTTAGAGTAATTTTGCTTGGATTTTAACTGGCTTGGAATATGTTGTCAGACATGTAAAGATCTCGAACGAGTTCGTAAATGGCCCATTTAGTTCAAAGGGGGTTGGGAATGGTGGAGGGGTTGGAATTTTCATTTCGCTATAACTTTCTTAATATGGAAGATAGAAAAATAAATCCAATGATCCAAATTAGCACCTCATTATTGCCAACAAATTTTATATTTTACGTTTTTCGATAATTGCAATATCTTAGAAGTTAGGGACTGAAAAGTGATTTTCAAGCCCAAATATTGACCGTTTCTAACATCAACAATTTATGCTGCCAGATAGTAACTTAGATGTAAAGGAATCCACCTTTGCCTTCCAGCTTGTTTTAATTTCATAGCAAAGTAAAAGTAAGGTATAAGCATTATCACAACGAAGGAAAGAAGCTCTACACATTTACTTAAATATAAATTCTTCAATTTTGCGAATTCATTCTTTTAAAAATGTATGAAAGATACTCTGGAATAGTGACAAACAAACACATTTATCTTTTTAAAAAATATCAATTAATTTACTTTTAAGATAAAGAAACTATTCGCCACTATGTACTTATCTCAAGATTTGTCTTATTTCGTAACAATTTTAGAAACAATTTAAAAAAATAATTATGATATCTCCAGTTTAATTTAGATATAAGACAATCTAAAGAGCCAAATGCTAAATCCCAAAGAATACGGTTTTGAAAAAGAAAAAAAAAAAGGAAGACAATGAAATATCATTTTATTATGGAAAAAAAAATTAATCCAATTTTTCACATGTTTTTTTATTACAATATTGAGATGGAAAAAAAACACATTTGCAAAACTATTATTGTGGATAATATTCGGTCGCCAATTAATTATCCTTTTTTTCTAAATTAATGACAAAAAAGCCCTCATTTGCAAAAAAATCAGAAATTTATTTATCTTGCAGAATTTGCAGTCTCTTTGTACTTCATAATAATAAATGCTGAAATAATGGCAATCCGTTTCTATTTCTTATTCGAGATTAGATCTCTTTTATTCAATAAATTCATTCCAAAAATCAAATAATTATATTATCTCAGAAATTCTATAGAAATGAGATATCTTGAATAATGATTAGGATTTATTTTTATCACATTAGCTAACTTTTAGGGCATATATTCAATAATTTCATTTTCACCACGTTCAAAAAATAATTGCCCTCTTAAATAGTGTCTGAGTTGTGTCATTTCCCACGCCTCTGAGAATGTCATAGGAGTAATTTTAATTATCTTGAACTGCGCCCTAAGAAGTTCTTCAATTTCATTTCTAACTTCACTCCCGAAAACGGAAGATCCCCTTTATAAACTGTCAAAACTTCTTAAACTTGCTCTTTCGTCCTCTTTTTATCTCATATTCTTAGTGGAGGACTTGGGGTCATTTCTTCTTCAATGGTCATGGCTCGGGTTCGCTCACAACAATATCGAAAACTGCATTTGTTTTCCATTTTGCAAGTTTAACTGAATTATCACCGATTCCACTTCATGCAACAACGCTACAACAGTTTAACATGGAATACACACACACACACACACACACACACACACACACACACACACACACACACACACACACACACACACACACACACACACACACACACACACACACACACTCACACACACACACACACACACATCAATTGCTTCATTCTTTCAATGCTATTAATTAAGATAATTTATTCGATATCAGTCACTTAGTAAAAGTAAGAGCATTTATCTGAGCATTAATTGACTTTTACTTACGTTGAGGTTAAGTAATTTTTGTTGATTTGCGCTACTTTTTGAAACCATGTTCTTTAACCCTGATTCAAATTGAAAAATTATTTTATATATGGCAATTGATATTCATCAAGTGAGCATTAATCAATTCCAATATTTCACATACATGATTTTTGGTACTAACTTCAGTCAACAACAATACCTCATTTTCTAGGTGGTTTCCGGAAGTACGTGTATAGTTTGTCGTGTGCAACTAGCCAATGAAGACCAGTTTTTGAGCCACATTCAGCAACATAACACAGCTTCACCTAACACTAATGGCAATGGTCTGCCGGTACCGTGCGTCGTTTGCAGGCAGACTCTGGTTGTGGACGTCGAGGTTAGGATGCATGCAAAATTCCACCTGAAGAACGCTTCCTTCGAACCTTCTCTTGGCACATCGGCGCCATGTTGTGTGTGTTCCAGAATGTTCGATCCAGGAAATTTGATAATCCGGGCTTCCGGTAAAACTTCCGATTCATTACCTCCTCATACATACATGTGCAAGGAGTGTTTCCATTCAAAGGGAGAAGGCGAGTCCGGATTACCGAGGTGCACCGAGTGCAACGTTAAATTTGAGACATTCGCTGACCTTGACAACCACCGAAGAACTGTGCATCATCACGTAGAGGATAAGAAAACTTATCAGTGCATCAAGTGCCAGATGTCGTTCGAGTCGGAGGCGGATATTCAAGCTCACGTGACATGCCATGTTCTGCATGAAGGAACTCAACATGAATGTAAATTGTGCCATGAGGTATGTTACCATTTAATTATTGCCTTCTCGTATAAGTAGTATAGAGACAGTACAGTAATCGTCAAAAAATTCGAATTCGAGATTTTGGCGAATCTTCAAGTTTTAGACCTTCCTAAGTGCTAAGAACACAATTCTTGTAAATGTCCGTCTGACTCTCTGTCTGTCTGTGACAAAAATAACTCAAAGATGTTTTGAGCTAGAAGATTTAAATTTGGTCTTTACACCAGATTTTCAGATTTCTGTCAAATTTTCAATAAAATCTGTTACGAAAAAATCCGTCTGACCGGCTGGTCATATATAAGCTTGCACGATAGTTACAAAACGAAGAGAACTAGATGGGTAAAATTCTGTAAAAAATTTTAACATCTGCAGCGTTGAAACCTATCAAATCTAACAAGGGGTTGACTGTCTGTCGATTTGTACTTTTAGAAACATGTTGTTGTTGTTTCTTATGGTACTTGCCATCGACAAGCCCGCTGTTACGAAAACAGCGATTTTAAGCCGGTGGAGGAGCGTCTCTTGTTTATTTAGCACCATCAACTAGTTCCAAGAGTAAGACTTTTCTACTCACGCATCACTCATTCGCTTGCACAACCCCTTTTTACAGGAGAGCACATTCACACATCTCACAGATAGAACAATGGAAGAACAACCATGCCCAAACCGGGACTTGAACCCAGGACGCCCAGATCACGGCGAAGACGGGCTACCCTTATGCCAGGACGCCGGCTTAGAAACATGTAAACGCGATAATTCAAAAGCGCAATGACTTAAATATATCATATGTGGTATGGGATTTTGTGACTAAAAGTAGAGTTTTGTATCAAATCTTTATTTCAATCGGTTTACAAAAACTTGCCTAAAGCACAAATTCGATTTTCGGATTCTATTAATCCCATGCCATGGATTAATCGCCAAATAACTCGCCAAGGATAACATGATTGATTCAGTAAAAATGCTAGATTCAAGCCAAAGGTTAATATTTCGTAACTATTGTTCGCCAGTGTCATGCAAGGCGTTCTCTGGCATGACAAGTTTATTAGAAACTATCCGAGAAAATTTTAAGGATACCACTCTCATTGGTTAAATTATTAAATGGATTTATCTGGAAATTTCTCAGTTTATATGCGAATATAAACGATGAGAAAAACTATTCAGCATTTTTATTGGACTAAATCTCTGATAACTAACAATTAAAGAAAACTGTTTAATTGGGCATCATGCAAAAAAATGAAAGTTACTCTGTTTGCAAAAATATAGGAGCATAAAGGAGTATGCTAAGAACCATATCATAATCTACATTTTAAAAAAATTCTTTGTTTTTTTCTAATTGTTATTTGCTCAACTCTGATTGTTCCAAAGGTAAAAATTTTAGTCTACCAATAAAGAAGGCTAAGGCCAAACCAACAAAATTGAGAGCTATTTAAAACTTTAGATTTTTTTAAGTAAACATTTGCCATTAGGATTGTAGGAACAGCTTTAGCACTCACGCTAGAATCATTCTTGCCTCTACTGTGTCCAACGTTATAGCACCAGATTGTACATTAAAACAAGTGTTCTTATTCATTTCAACGATTGCAACATCTCAACATGTTTCAGCATTATTGAATATCTCCCATAGGTTTTGGATTCCCCCTCAAAGCTCCAGTGCCACTTGATAGAGCACACTTTTGAAGGTAGCTCCCATTTCACGTGCTACCTATGTGCATCTGTCTTCACCAGTTCACACCTTTTACAACGCCACATGCTCGACCACGGCCTCGATGCCCGACCCTACGACTGCAGTGAATGCCGGCAGAAATTCTTCTTCAGGGCTGAGCTGGAAAATCATTCATTCGTGCACATATGGGAGAACATGAGCAGGCTTCAGACATCTTCCAAACCTGCACCAAAAGGTGAGTACGACCCTGAGATGAGAAAATATATCTTCAATAATTTCTTTACATATGCAAGACAGTGAAGATGATACAGGGAAGGCAAGTAGTGGTTTGTTGCCCTTATTTAGAATTGAAGTTTTCAGACTAAAAGTCTTAATTTCCTCCGTGTTTTTGTTCTTTTTTGTGGAATTTATAAAAGTCAAAAAATAATTGAGAGTAAAGATACAGTTATTAATTGCAGAAATGTGATTATGATAAAAAAAAAAAAAGGCAAATCTTTTGTAACTGCCTCTTTGATCTGAATACAATAAACGTCTTTGAAATTCTAACGATTATCAGATACTTAATTTACATTTATGAAGTCTTTGATGATACTTAACCACTTAACTGCTTTTGACGAGTATACTCGTCATGGAAAAAATACATTTTGAGGTATGACGAGTTTATTCGTCAGGAGTAACAAGTGGTGACAATTTGCAGTTTGAATTACAATTTCGGTAAAAACTCAAACATATTCATAAATTTCAAGATGTTTAAAATATTTTGATTCAAAGTCCAAATCAAAGGAACAAATAAAAGATTATTATGTGTTGTACCATGTCTTGCTCAATATCATTCTCTAAGAACAAATTAAATTAATAAATTAATTTTTTGCGTTTCTTTTCATTTATATGCAAAAAAGTATGTTAGTTTAAGTAAATAAATAAATATGATTATTGAAATAAAAAAGATAATAGTCATTTCATTATAATATTATTTCATATTACACATACTCTCTGTTTGACGAGTGTACTCGTCATCGCTAAATTTTGCGACACAATTTAGATTCGCATTTTCCGAAGATGTCGTAACAGTTAATTTATATTTAAATATAAGCGACATCAGATATACAGAAAAAAGAGCATGCATATCTTATCAATCTTTTATTTTTTTAATACATCTTTAAAAAAACGAGAGCTTTATTTTTACTTTTTAAGTTAAATTGCTTGCGTATGTTGTATACTCTTTCAGATTTTCGTAAAAGTTTATTTTTTGATAACCGTTTATAAAATTTAAACTAAAGAGATCATGGAGGCATAATTCTTTGAACTTCCGCAATTTGAACAAAAATTTTCCTCGGCTATCTTGGTGAAATTTCTTACATTGTGGTTTTTCAAATCACCACACAGCGGCTAACTTGCTGATGAATGATAATTATTTTTTTTTTTAATTTTTAAGTAATAAAGCAAATTACTATGCCTACAATACAATACACTTTTAAAATTCTGTGAACCTCCTTTTTTATTATAATGCTTAACTTCTTAACGTCACACCAAATCAAGTATCCAGTTCACCAAATATCTCATCGAGTTTTCTGAATTATCTGCCTGCCCCCTCCTGAAAAGTTACAGTTACATCCCAGTTTCCACACTTTAAAGAATTTAACGACAGAAGGAATTCCTAAAAGTTCTTATATCCTAGAAATTTAAAGACTTGATTCCACATTAAGTCCAGTTTCAGATTCTGCTGCAATATTTCTTGATATTTTCTGAACTACCTGCCAGAATTTGATTGATGATTCTCCTTTTCACAGGTCAAGGCAATGGTGAGAGTTCGCGCCTTCTGTACGAGTGCCAAAAGTGCCCGTGTGTCTTCGGTAGCCCCGTGGATCTGGCAAAGCACCAGCAACATTCCCACGGCCATGAGGCCGGCAGACCTCACTTCACGTGTCCGAGCTGTGGAATGGAATTTGGTGGCTTAGATGACCTGAGAGGCCATATGATTCTAATGCACCCCACCGTCGGTCTGGTAGATGCTTTTCCTTCGGACAGAGGTAATACGATTCACGAGTGCTCTTACGGAGTTTGCCGTTTTTGAGTCAGAAATATAAATTAACAATTCTGATACGCATTTATGCCTCGTATAATAAAATGAATTCATTCCATTCTATAATCCATGATTCGTTTGGTCCAGTTGCATCGCTAGCAGAAGAAACGAAACTCACATATTACACAGCAAAATCAAACTTGGTACTTTCTTAAATTTAATTCCACGGTCTTTTTCAGTTTATGAGTATATGTATCTTACGGGGGGAACCTCATAATTCGGGATGAGAAGTTACCGACATGGAGGTTCTCGCCACTCTGGTGAGTACACAAAAAGGTGAGGGTGAGGTCATCCCATCGATGACGAGACGTACTTCCCAAGGGAAAGGTTGTACCAAGGCCGGTGATAGCCCTTAGAACTCAACCCCAGTTCCCGCCAGTGTTGCTGTTGCGGCGGTCCGGTCATTCAGATTTTTCCGTGTGCCTTCCGGTTGGTCGGAGTATCCAATTTGTGGTTATGAGTATGCTTATAGCATGACACATTCGTAATCTATCAACAATGTTCAATAGGTAATTATTCAAGGCTACTCCACATCGTCTAACTAAAGGTATTCAGGTTAAATTTGAATGACTGGACCACCGCGATAACATTGGCGGGAATTAAAGTTGAATCCTAAGGGCGCATAACTGTTGACTCTTCCAATGGGAATCACGTCCCTTCATCAAAAGGAGGTAGCCGACCCCCCCACCATTTCTGCAACCACCAGGGTGCCGAGAACCAACTACCATGCTTCTCAAACTTCTCATCCTCATATAAGTTGCCAGCCGGTTCAATGGTTAATCACAAATTTACTGCTCCGACTCGCCATAAGGCCCATGGATAAAACTGAACGATCGAACCACTGCGACAATAACGCTGGTGGTAACTGTGATTGAGACCTAAGAGCTATCACCGGCCTCGGTACAACCTTTCCCTTAGGAAGCACGTCCAAACATTGAAAACTGGTAGCCGACCCCCAACATTTCTGTACCCACTTGGGTGACAACCACCATAATGGAAGATTCTCCTCAAAATTTTTGATGTGAGCCCAGTGGGAGAAGTTTATTGGATAAATTCAAATTGCAGAAACACTATCGTAATTTAATTCTACTATAACAGGAAGAATTCAATGATCGTTTGGTTCGATTGCTTTCTATTGCAACCAAAATTATTAAAACTAAATGTTTTACTGCAAAATCAAACTTGGACATTCCTCAATTATCTTCATAGCTTTATACTCTTAAAAAATAACAAGACAATTTCGTGTTATTTCTTGGATACGAATTAGTTAACCCTGCTGTTTGCGCACTATCGTAATTTTCTCTTCACGTTATAATGGATTAAAACGCGTCATCAATTACAAATAGGATCATTGGCACAAAAGATAATTCACCTTAAACATCATAAAAATATTATCCTTTATTTTTCTGATAACTTATATAAAAGTTTAAACATAATGTTTCAATATTTTAATGTGCAAGTTGAATATGTTTAGATTAACAGTGACAATTCTTAATAAAAGTTTTCAGTTGGCCATATTAGTTACCTTCGACATTTTGCAATCTCAACATATGTTAATAACATTATGTCTAGAACTAATTGGAAAATTCTATATGGAACAATTAATGACACGTCATATATTTATTTGTAATGTTTATAGACTGACATATAAACTATATATTGCGAGCTGCATGTTGCCACATTTAGGATGAAAAATATTGCAAAGCCCTTTTCAAATCAGATTGTTGGAACTAAAATGATCAAAAATGGCATTTATTACTTTGGGGTAGTGAAAATAATTTTTTTATTAAACTTTTAATTAAAAATTATTTGAAACTTTAACTTTTTCTTTCAACGACTTCAAAGAATATAAGAGCATAGCAATCACTTTTATACTATATTAAAATTAAAAAAATATATATTTTTTCTGTGATATCCAATTATTTTCTTCTCTACTTAAAAAAAAAAATCCCGAAATATTTTGAAGTATATTTTACAACAATACTTCCCATTGCCTTTGTAACGACGCTTCTATATCGGCACGTTGTAACGAAATTAAAAAGAATTTTACAGTTTACTTTTCGCTTGTGCATAATTAAGAGTAAATATTAAATTAAAATAAAGTGTGGCGAATCAATCATAAAATAATATCATGCTTAGATGTTTCAGATACGAATCTTCTGTATTTTGCATTTATTATTTTTATAGTTTTGACATATTTTTATTAACTTTATACATTATAAATTTAGGACCAACTAAGCGACAGGGCGTTTCGTAGAATTTGTTTTGCATTCCAAAATAATCCATTCAGATCTATTTGAACGAGCTGCATGATTTTAAAACACTAGTAAGGCTTATCGAATTTGCAAATCTAGACGGAATTAAATCGATGTAAACAGAAAAATTTGGTATATATTAATGCCCAAAACAGACCCTGAAATGAACTGTAAATTGAAAAAGAGATTCATAAATATTCAGAAGCAAGAAATTGATGATTTCCGAGGTATAATTTCTGGAACTACACGGCGGACTGAGCATATCAGTTCATGAAATATTAATAAAATTATTGTTAAATCAATGCTTAATGCAAATTCAAGAAGAGAGTGAAATCACATCTCTGTCATCTCGCATTCACCCAGTGTCGGAAGTACCACAAATAATTGATTTTCTATTTTTATTTAGGGTTGTATTTGAGTGAATTCAAAACTTCACTTATGGATATAATGATTTTTATTATCATGTGAGAACAAATTTTATTTTGGTTTGAGGTTTTTGAAATGACAAAATGCACGGGCAGAAAATTAGCGATTTGTAGCTTTTGAGGCATCATTTTTTTTAAGGTTATTAGAAAATGATAAATAAGGTTATCACATTTGACGACTTATCATCAACAAAAAGTTACAACTCAGAACGGATGTCCACCAAGTACTCTATTCTCCTGTCTGGTCAATAAAGGGAAGTGTCGTAATAAGTTATCAGCCAAAGAAAAACAGAGAAGAAAATGGGAATGAATGCGAATCAGCGAGGAGAAATATCGAAAGTTATATAGATAATTTTTTTAAACTTTCATTTCAATTTTTCTAGCTGGTAAAAAAAGTTTTGGAATTAAAACGATTTTAAGCTGGAAAAAAAAAAAAAAAAAAAAAAACATCGCTTTTCTAAAAGTTGATGATTGCGCAATATAATAGTCATGTGATCTTTCCAAACTAGTTTAAACCCCTCCTCCCAAAAAAAAAAACGCTTTGAGAGAAAGTTTGAAGTTCGTATGATTTTAAGATGGAAAAAAAATCGTATTATAAATATGGACGCGTGCGTAATCTGATTGTCACGTGATTGTTTCAAACCGTTTTAAACTTCTTTACGAAAAAAATTCTCCCCTCGAGAAAAAAAAATTTAGAACTCGATTGATTTTGAAATGGTCAAAAACCATCGATTTTCTGAATGCTGGTGATTGAGAAATATGAGTATGTAGGAACATGTTTTTCTGTTCCCACATACTAATTGTTTCTAAATATGATAACTTCAAATTTACGATAGCAGATTTCAATTTTATTCATTTTATTTTTTCAAATTTTATTTTCTTTCCCTCAGGTTCCCTTAAGGATCTCTACAAATTTGATGACGAATCCGTATTGAAGGAAAAGTCCTTGAGATCATCCCATAATAAAGGATGGAAAGAAAAAAAGTCATTTGACTGTCCGGTGTGCAAGAAAAAATTTACGAGAAAAGAGAACAGAAAACTACACATGAAGTCACACCATCATGTTTCAAGTTCTAAAACAGTGAAGAAACCAGAAATCAAGGTAAAATAACGTGCTATAAATTTTATTCTTATTTCTATATATATATTACATTTCTAATAATTTACTACTTCTGTTCAAAAATGTTTAAAATAATATTATTACAAAGGACAATTGTGATAGGAGATTGTTGAAAAAAAATGTATATGTATGTAAGGAACCTTTTTTTCAGTTCTATAAGGGTTAAATATATCTCTTTATTTTTATTCCCGAGATATCAAACTAAATACGGGCAAACTGTAAGCCATGTGCAGCAACCCTACCCTATAAATCTCTATTTATTGCATAAGTTGGTATATTTGTGTAGCTGTTATTTAACAGAGAACCTTAAATCGTTTTATAATAATGATCTTTGTAACGCCAATAGTAAAACGGCGTATATCGCCATCATTCATTTTAGATAACAACTCCTGTCGAGGTAGTACAGCAGTTGTTGCCTAAAGTAAGTGATATAGTATATGTAGTGTAAAGTATTGCCTAAAGTAATTGATGTAATGATGTAGTATAGTATAGAAAAGTATTTTGAAGTGATTCGCTGAAAGGTACTCCACGCTGATTTAAACAAAATTATATATATATATAATATAATCTCCCACATTGTCATTTTAGGAACAGAAAAGGACAGACATCACTTCCACCACGCATCCT
Organism: Argiope bruennichi; assembly: GCF_947563725.1. Classification (NCBI taxonomy): domain Eukaryota; kingdom Metazoa; phylum Arthropoda; class Arachnida; order Araneae; family Araneidae; genus Argiope; species Argiope bruennichi. The sequence goes on from NC_079160.1 coordinate 77,533,909, forward strand.
TGTGAATCATGTGAAGAGTCTTTTCCGTCCACAGACCTTCTGAGAAGGCATTTAAGAGACTCCCATGGGAAAACATTCGAACACACATGCATCGTCTGCAACCAGCCTTTTGAGAACGAGCAGAGCCTTCAAAGCCACCAGACAGACGAACATCGTCCCCAAGTCCTGGAAAAGAAAGTTGATGGAGATGAAATAGTGACACTGAAAACCGAAACTGAATCTTATCCAACGTCACCTGAGCCATCTGGTTCGAACTATCGCCAATCAGGGTCGAGCTCTGGGGAAGGGGAGAGTAACCAAACGGTAACCATGAGCGAAAGTGAACTGGCCACGGAGATGCTGGATTACAATGGGCCAGAAGAGAGAACCAACCTTCCAGCAGAGGTAGTAGCGTGAGAGAATATTTGCCCTTCAGTGACCTTTAAATCTTCCCTGCGATGATAAAATGCGTTTTCAAAGTTCCGCCAGAGATCAAAGTCTATATGGGCAAAGTCTATATGACAAGGAAATGTTTATGAAACCTTTCCAGAACAGTTGCCTCATCTAAGACGAATTAATCATTTCCAATAATATCCAGACTTAGGCTTGATCGAAGATACCTTGAAGATTATGAGTACTAATGACTGTTGGAGGATTTTATTTGTTGTAATTTGTTCACACTGTTTAAATAACTATAAACACCAAACCGTCCTGTTATCCTTCGTCAACTTGAGCATGACCCTAGTGCCAAAACTCTACATCGGTGCATAGAATTTAATGTTTTTTGTAAAGTTGATACGACTCTCGCATCTACGCTCACGTAGCCCCAGTGTCAGTTATTATTTATACGGTATAAAAGTCTGCATATCAAAACTCTTGATGTTGTAAGTGGTAAAAGGAAGCAAAAATTGAATTGTTGATTGAAGTTTGTGATACCAGAGTAATGCTGGGCTCAAGAAGCTCAATGGAATACCGGTGCTTTTGATATTTTAGACACTTCTATAAGTATTTCATCCTGTTACTTGTATAAATATATTTTCATTATTTTGGATTTGATTTCCAAAAGAAAAATGTTATCTATTTATTGGGCTTTCCTTAAACATTTCACGTTGCCAAATTTTTCTTTCAAAAGGAAGAGGTATTTGTGTTTAATGTTCGTCTCAAAGACATTTTGTAAGAAAAAAATTAGTTTAGTTTTTATAGAAAAAAGACATTTAGCTTACCAAAACTTATGTTTAAAAAATACCAAGCTTAAAAACTGCTTAGAAAATTAAGTATATTTGGTATATTATACTATCATCAATATTCACTCCATTATAAGTTTGGCTTAGTTTATCTAAACAGCAAACTTGCATCTAAATGCATTAAATCCAATAAATCAGTCATTTAAAAAATCAAAAATGTATTTCTATGAGATAAAAAAAATACTAATTTATACTATTCAAGGGCCATTTTAATATTTTAAAGTGTCATTTAAAAATTAATTGAATGCAAGTTTAATTATTTCATTCATAAAACAAAGATAATAAGAAAGTTATATGGCGTCTTTAATTATTCAAATTAATGTGATGATTCTTTTCAGATTCGCACATTTTTGAGTTTTTTATCGTATAATGTTTTGAAATGTGAACTCAATACTTAAATCTTAATACATTGCTTAAAATGATATTTATTAAAATTCCTCCTATTTCAGTCATATAATGACCTATATTGTTGACCTAAATATTATTCTCCTTTAACATTTCTCGTCTATAAATACATTTTATGGTTTTTAAGGAAATAAAAAACTAATAAAAATAGGGAAACGCCAGAATTTTTTTATTGTCTAGGCGGATTCGAAGGTTCTACTATAATGAAGAGTTTAACAAGTTACAGAATTTTATGAACACTTTAGAGTCTTGAATTTAAGCTTGCTGTTAGCTTGGAACTATAGGTAAAAAAATTGAAAAACAGGAGTTAGGCAGAATCCAATACAATTAAAAAATTTCAGTAGACTTACAATTTTAAAAAGTAAATAAAAAGAGGTAAAGGGGAAAAAATGATATTTTGCTATTATTTCTAATAATTTTCTAGAATTTTTATTCATTTACATGGTTTGTAAAATTGACCAGAACCTTGCAAAATTTCACAAGGCGAATTCTTAAAAACCTATATTTTTCCAATTAAATCTTGTTAAATATTTAATATGAGTTACTTTATTTATAAATGGAACAGTCTGCTATTTATTAATAAGTAAAAATGGTTTAATCAGTTTTCAATAAAATTTTGGATTATTTTTCTTAATTTATGACAGAAAGACAAAAATCGGGATTTTCCTTGCTTACCAGTACATTTGGCCACCTTGACAGTAATTAAACTCGTTAATAGAAAACCTAAATTATTATACTCAGTATATAACAAAAAGGCCGAAATTGGGTTATCCTTACTTATCAGGACATTTGTTCACTTTGACAATAATTAAACTCATTATCAGAAAATCTACTTTACTAGACTCAATCTGTAACAAAAATGTCCTAAATCGGATTATCCGTACTTAACAGGACATCTTGTCGCTTTGACAGTAATTAAACTCATTAACAGAAAATCTAAATCAAGATTATTATATTCAGTCTGTTATAAAATGTCTGAAATCGGGATTATCCTTACTCATCAGGACATCTGGTCACTTTGACAGGAATCAAACTCATTAACAGAAAATCTAGATTATTAGACTTAATCTGTGACAATAAAGTCTGAAATCGAGATTATCCTTACACATCTGGTCCCTTTGATAGAAATTAAACTCATTAACAGAAAATTCTAATTAAGTTCTTAACTCTACGACAGCATGCAGTTAATATAATTCAATGATATGGGTCCTCTTTACCTGATATTAAAAAAATCTTCCAGGATCATTCATTTCTTCAGTGCTTTCAGTGAATTTTAAGTATTTACTCCCGGTGCTAAGTGCTTGAATTTTTTTCCAGTCCTCAAGTGTCCTTGGAAAGAGCTTTGAGCTAGAAAAAGAAAAAAAATGTGTTTCCCATATCAAACATATGTACATATCTGTAAATTGTGTGTTTAATGGGTGGCATAAACTGTTAGCTCTTTCCTGCTTTGGATTATTTATTCTCTTTCCATAAATTAGTGAGTCTGTTTATCAAGAATTTTTATTTGTTGCTGTAATTCATATTAGTGTTTTACGATACGAACGCGTTTCTTCAAACAGATGTGTGTAAAAAATTTTACTGTATATGCCAACCTCATGAATAATTTCATTATATGCAGTATACCCATTTTATAATGATTCATTGTTTAATAACGATCTTACTACAGTAATATAATTAAGTATTTCGAACTTCTGGAATAGATATGGAATAACCACTTCGACGAAATATTTTTTACTTGGTGACGATAATACCTATATAGAAGATCCAACAGTGAGTTTTACTTGTTGTTTCTTATGGCACTTGCCATGGGCAAGCCCGCTGTTACGAAGACAGCTATTTAAGCCAGTGGGGAGGGGGGCGTCTCTTGTTTTTTTAGTAGCGCCAACTAGGGCCAAGAGTACGACTTAGCTACTCACGCATCACTCATTCGCTTGCACAACCCCTTTTTACAGGAGGGCACATTCACACATCTCACAGATAGAACAACGGAAGAACAACCATGCCTAAACCGTGTCTTAAACCCAGGCCGCTCAGATCACGGGGAAGACGCGCTACCCCTATGTCAGGACGCCGGCGTGAGTTTTACTTTCTTCCAGTTTTTGTAACAAAAACAATATATTCATTTTAATGTGTTTCTTCTCTCCTTACACTTTTTGGGGCAACATGGGTCACCAACTATCATTCTCAAATAACATATAATATGAAAATGTAGACCAATTGTCATTCTGAAATGACAGAGGAATACGAGAAAAATAGAAATAAAAGAATTAATGAAAAATTTGTCTTAAAAATAATTTTACGGTTTCAAATTTTATATTCTATGGTTCATTCGTTCTCTCTTAATCATATTATACTAGTACATGATGCGCAATCAAAAGAATAGAACAATTCGTGCTATATGAAATAGTCAAACTCTTTTAAGTCGATCTATGTGAAAACCATTAAATCAAAATATTATGCTATAAAATGATTAATTTAGTACATCTCTATTCGGATATTGTTTACTTAATAGATTGGGAACATAATACAACATTTAAAAAAAACCCATAGAAATCCAAAAACCATTTTGTTTTTATTAATCCAGGCTCGTTATAATGTGGGTTTACTGCATATACTCATATTCAAAGCAATTTTTACCATTTCTCTTGCTCCTTGGGGTATCTGAAGTTTCGTCTGCCGTCTGAATATATTATTTGGCGACGATTTTCAAAGGAAAAATGTGTTTAATTTTTTCACGGCTTGAAGAATTCTATCTTTTTAATGAAGCATTATTAATTTGACCCCACCGGATCAAATAATACGGTTTATACGGTGTCGCGGCCATGTTGAATCAAGTTTTATTTGCATTTTAATTTTCTATTTTTTAATAATCATAGTTTTTGTTCAGAAAATTCTTTCGGCGACAAATTTCTGATCCACGAGCAGATGTTGCCGGCTTGAAGAATTATAAATTCGTAATGAAACATTGACAGTTTGATTCACCGGTGGGTCACGGTACTGTAAACACGTTGATTCTTTTTATTTACATTAAAAATGCTGCCTTTAAATAATCAAGAAAGAAATACGGGGAAAAAAATTTTAAAAATAAATATTTATTTATAGATTACATACTAAAATATGATTAATTGATATTATTTAAGGCCCATGCTAATAGTAATAATTTTAGATAACTTGCATTTTTTTCAGCTTTCCTATGTATAGAAAGCTCATTATTATTTAAATCTCAACTACAAAACAAGAAAAATAATATAAATAACTTTCTGTTATCACTTATTTTTATGTGTTGGTGTGTGTTCTGTTGTGTGCTGAAAAAAAAATGGCTGTTGTATTTAATACTTTATCGTTATGTGCACAGGTATAGTTATTTACAAAGTAAAACGTTATCGTTTGTGTTAATCTATGTGTATTTTGTGCTCCTCTGAGTGTCACCTCAATAAAAGTGGTTGGGTCCAAAATGCACAGATATTTATGTTTCAACATATTTATGAAAATGAATAAAAGTAATTTATACGTAATGAAATCATTTCTTTATCATCAACGTGTGTGTGTGTGTGTTTCTTTTCTTCCTATTCAATCCCTGATAACCTTTTTTTTTAAATCTTTAAATTGAAAACAAGTGGGAGTAATTTTCCCCCAAAAAAATTTCACATATTCTTTAATGAACCAATAATGTCTTTGCTTTACTTCCGCATAAAATTCTGGATCATGGTCAAGGTAGTAAATGCTGCAATGCGCAGATTTTTATTTTGAGTGCTACGCGTAATAATTGTGTGCTTTATCAATATAGTAAAAAAAAGTAGTACTTGTGTATTACATGACATTCACGAGTAATAATTACAAAATATCGATCTTTTTCATGAATCGATTGGTTTTATTGCAATTAATATGCGATCTTTGGCAATTAATCACTGTCATGCGGCCTAAAGTTAAACACTAGAGAAATGAATATGTATTTGAACACTTCTTTTTCGACCAATTGGAACCCAAATTTAACACAGAACCACAATTACAATAAAAAGATAATTGAATTTAGTCATTTTGTTTTTGAATTATTGCGTCTACATGCATGCAAAAATATAGATTGATAGATAGTCAACCACTTAACAAATTCAGTTATAAATTTTATACGAATCTTTTATTAAGATGCTAAATTTGTGTACCAACTTTTACCTATCCAGCTCTTTATATTTTGTATTTGCACTCTGACAGCTTGGTAACAGACTTTCTCTGAATGTATTTCGTTCAAAACTTGATAGAAATGCAAAAGTTTAGTGTTCATAAAAAATAAAAAAAATCTCATAAGGAGAGCTGAAAGCATTTCTGAGTTATTGTGCTCACAGACAAACGTTATTTCACCAATAATAGCTCACAGACAATTATTTCGTCAATAATTATTTCACAATGTAGCGTCACCAATATATCGAATTCCAATTTTTTGAAGATAACAGTATTATCTCTTTGCATATTTCGTATACAAGGAAATGGAATAAAATAAATAGATTTAACTAATCACAAACATCGTAGAGTAATTATGTTTTAGATCATATTCTTCTACTATGGCTTCCATTACCTTCCCTGCATAATGATTTTTACATCGTATAATTTACAAAAAGAACGCTAATATGGAAGAAATTTTATTAAAAACATAACCAGCATTTTGACCTATTTAAAAGCATAAATTCGTTACAAAAAAATCAAATTTAATATTTATTTTTGCTTAGCCGCGTCATATCAATTAAAATACTAACATTAATAATTTTTTGTTATTTGATTATATGTTTATACATAAAGGGAAGGAAAAATTACAAAATTATATTTAATTTAAAACTAACTTTTAAAAAAATGTATTAATATTGTAGGGAAATAGAACAGGTATCATTGAAAAAATTAATCTTTTTAATTTAAAATGTTATAAAAATGGTTTAAATCCGAACTTATTGCGGAAACTTTAATATTTCGATTAATTTCATTTAATTATAATTCTAGATAAAATTTTAAAACGTTTAATTGGTGAAATTCTAATATCCAAGAAGTAACTACATGCCAAATTTGGTAATTCTAGATTCAATAGTCTGCCCTGTAAGTTATTTTGAATACTTTTGCCCTATCAAACATTTTGCAGGTGGTGTTCAGCCTATAAATAATATCAAGTTAAAAAAATCAATATAATTTATTAATCCTTTGATTTTACGACGCTCGAGTCTGTTCTTTGATTTCAAAGAAATCCAATTTTAATTATAATATTATCAAAGTGTTTTAATTGCGCTTGTCCAATCAATTTCTTTCTTCTGCCATTGCAAAAATGACACGCGTTTTCTCATGAACGATAGGACGCCATCGATTATGTACGGAACAAGAGATATTTCGGACTAAGTGTAATTAGATGTAATATAATGGGATTTCTTGCAACTATTCCCTCTATTTAGATATCAATATTTTAAACTCGAATTTCTTCCATATTTATTTTATTTACTTATCATATTTTTATTGTATTTTAGAATTTCAGAGAATAACTTTGTACCGTCTGGAGGAAAAATAATGTCCAGTACTTAATGCTTTTAGTAAGAATATAAATATAGCAAAAAGTGTAAAATCATTTGATCTAATAATGAATAAGGCAAAAAAATAACAATTTTTACATAAGAAAAAATCACACAGATTTATTTTTAATTTATAACAGTTTTAATAAATAAAACACAACTAATAAATAATCAGTAATCAATTTTAATTAATAAAATCAGAAGTACAATTAAAAATTTTAATTAACAAAATAATAATTATTATAATTGAAATCTTTTAACTAAAAATTATAATCGTTCTAATAAAAAAAAAATAATATTTTAAAAAATAACAATTCCAATGGATAGTAATCCAGCGCAACAATTGTAGAATAAAACTCACAAAATAAATATTGGAATTCATAATTAACATAACCAAACATTTTTTAAAGGAGATAATTTTTTATAATATTTTAAAATATCATTTTTTGATAGAATACATTGTAAAGGAATAAAATCCTCGAGTAAACTAAAACTAAAACACCTTAACAATTAATCATTTATGATTGCTAAAAACACAAAACATGGATGTATTCAATTTATGCTAACATTTTGGGAACAAAAATGGTTTTTTTTTTTTTTTTTTTTGAATTTTTAACGTTTATTTTCGAAAAAAAAAATAAGCTAAATATCATTAAAACTATTTAACATTATGTTAATAACAAATCAAGAGAATAGAGAAAAATTCAAGTTTCAGACGAATTCGAATAAAATACTTTCATTTCAGTTTTTAATTAATTTTTAGATTACTGTGGAACTCTGGAATGCTAAGTTCCATTATGACTGAAACAAGATATTTGTGCAAGCAATACGTTTTATTATACTTTTCATAGATTATTTTTTCTTACCATCACATTTCAATATTTCAATATCAAAAAGGTATTTGATCCAAATTCTATCATACTTCGATCTATGCATGTAAAAAGTTTTAATCACGCTATTTCATTGGCAAGAATTGAAAAAAAAAGAATTATAAGATTTTGGACTAGAATTCAAATTCGCACTCAGTATAGAAAGTTATTTGATCAGAATTAGTGACCTGAAAGTGCAGGATTGGGTTCAAATTGGAACATGTTTGCATCTGGGGATACTTAATCTAATGCAACTTTAAATAATCTTTGTCGAATTTTGTCGGCTCCAAAAGTTACCTCTTGATATAAAAAATTGCCAAAAATTGATATATTTTATTCAGTAAGGTTTTTGATTTGATTATATTTACGACCCATTTCGAAGGAACACTAAGGCTATTTTGGCACGAATTTCTTAAACTTGTACCGCCGTTAGAGGACATCTCTGAAATGATAACCCCCCCATTTCTCTCTAACCTCTGCTGCACAACCCCAAAAATATGTGGTTCCCTGACATCAGATTTAAAATCAAATTCTGATCCTGGAGCCCTCCAGTCACGATATCCCACCACCACGAACTTTAAATTTAATGAATCGATTATCAAAGTTTCTAGAATGAAGTGGAATATTGAATGGCATCAGATCATTAATGTTGTTATTCTCGATTCAATATGGCTGCACCGCAAAGAAATGGACCAAATGTTGTTGAATTTAAACCTGTAATGTAAATAAGCTCAATTTTCAGACCACAAACAATTATAATCCATCTTCAAGATCAACATACGATTAAATAACCTACGGCAACCAAATAGATGTCGATTCTCCACTTCATCATAGAACCTTGTTGAAAAACTTTTAACGAATCGATGTTTTGAGTGACATTGTTGGTACTTTGAATGCTTCAAGAATTTTGATCCTTTTATTATTGAATACAAAAATCGTAAGTACATATCTTTGTTTGCTATTTTAACAAATTGTTGCTAATGCTTCAAGCTTTGTTTGCTATTTTAACAATTTGTTGGTATTTTGAATGTTTCAAGAATTTTGATCCTTTTCTTATTGAATACAAAAATCGTAAGTCTTTTAAAAAAGTGAAGTCTAAGAAATCGTAATATCTTTGTTTGTTATTTTTTTAAGAACAACAATATTTTTCCTACACTGGTAAAATGTAATTGAACAATTTAATAGTAAGATATAAATCCATTTTAAGACGAAAATCACAATTTCAGTACAAAATAGACTATAAACCAGCTTAAATTTCGAAGTATGTAACTGGAATGTTAGTATTTATATAAGAAAATACAATTTTTAATATTAAACAGTTGATGGACATATTTAAAATTGTGCCTTTTGTATAGTCAAATTTAAGTAAAATAAATTGGGGATTTATCCAGTTTCTTAAGAAATTTCCCTTTTAATGCCTTTTTTCTCTTTTAAATTAGAAATTATGACGATTTTCAGTGAGGCTGAAGATTAGTGTCCGAGTTTTCGCCAAACATGTCATTATCGTGCCGATTGCCCAAAAAATCGCCAAAAGATCCTCACTATCTTTGATATCTACTAAAAATTGTAAGAAACGTATTTTAATGTTGTAATAAAGAATTAATAGGATTACATTTGGCGAGAAATCGTCTCAAAATAATTCAGTTTTGGCGATTGACATCAATCTTGGTTCTAACCCGATGTTCATGCTGAAATCCCGTTTCAATCATTCTATGCAGTTGTGCGAGGGACGCTGTTAGAGCGTACCATACAAATAACCAACCGCTTCATTTCTGAAATATTTGTACTTATTAGAAACTATTGATTTTAAAAAGTAGTTATATCAATCCCACAGATTTAAAATTAGTTATATCAATCCCACAGAGAAAGTAAAAATATTAGTTGATGTCAGAGTAAATCATTTACATTTTATTTTAACTATTTTTTTTTCTGCGAATAACATAACACATGGGTTGGATCTGATTGAGTATTTTTAAGTTTAAGGCCTGAGCACAGTAAACAAACTAATAAATTGCATTTTTAAAGCATTTTAAAATGATAAATAATCATTCCATGCAACCCACACCCTTTATTTTAAACTTATTTGTGATTCTCTGTCCACCTGGCATGAGCTGCTCTCGCAAATATTTGCATAAAGTTTTTAAATGGTAAACTTTCTATAAATTGCCCGATAAGGAAATCGTTTAGCCGGAGGTGAGGGAAAGCAAAGGGAAGAAAACAGATCTGCAGAGAGTTGTTATAAAATAAACATACAGAAAAACTAATAACAATTTTTTTGCATTTAACAAACTGTTTTCTCGCAGATTTATAGTCTTTTATTTATGAGTGAAATATTCAAGTTTAACTTTTCCTCCCTGGAATCTTTTATCTGCTTATATATCCAAGAGCGTGATATGGTTGCATGTTTTGGATGGTCAGACTATTAACTTCAAGCAATAAAAATGCCGTTAAGTATTTTTGCCAATTTTTAGCGCTAGCAATCGCCTGGATTTGATGAAACTGGATTAGACTATATTATTCCATTTTGTAATATTTCTTTATTCCTAAAGAAGGAAATAGTTTTTTTCAAACAAATTTAAATACAATACAAGCTGTGATAACCTTTTTAGATGAAATGTTTTCCTAAAAGGTATTTATCATCGCATATTTTAGACTAATATTTTGAAAAAGTTGGGTTGATAGCAACTTCATTAGAATGCAATATTTTTCGATGTAGTATATTTTACTATAATAAAACAAAATAATACAACATAATTAATGTATAATATTATTAATTCTAAGTATTGTATAAAAACAGCTGGGCAACTAATGGTAAAAAATTAATTAAAAAACAGATTTAAATAATTTAATATTAGATTTAATCATGAAAATTTTTTTTCATTCCAAATGAGAATTGAATTAATACTACTGGGGGAGGGTGCTTCTATTAACTCAAAACATATGATATACTTACTTAATAATTAAATCAATTCGTCAGATAAAAACTGATTAATTTTGATTGAATAATTAAAATTAATTACATTGGTTTCAGGTAATCACGTAACACAATTCAATATCATCACCACGAAATATTTATTTCGAAAAGTACATTAAGTCCTAAAAAGAATAAATTGATTTTTTTTCTTTTATTTCCGAATTTTATACATTAAATGTTATTTCATCGTGATTACAATTAATTATTTATTTTTATAAGAATGTTTAGATGTGAAACACTAGAGATAAGTTAATGCCTTATATCAATTCTTTTAGCATTATTTCGGATAAACATGATTTGATAAGAGAGTCTATTTATGAAATTCTTTTAAATAAGCTTTCTGTATTTTTAGTGCATATTATAGAATATGGCGAAATATTCTGTGCAAAAATAGCTATAAAGGCTAATTAGTTAATAAATAGTTCATAGGACGAACCAAGTGGTAAATGAAACTATTGTGAAATATTTATGTTTTCGAATTAAAAATGCACGTTCGAATAACGAACACTTCATCGAACTTCATGTAACAGAATAGAAATCGATATTATTAGAGACAAAAAAAACTGATAACGAATTACTTTTCCATCTGCAAACCCTCATCATATTCGGTTTCTAAAAATCTGAATTAAAAGCCTTTTCAATGTTTCTGAGACGACCTCTGTGTTCCTTTGCTAGACATATCTGAGATCTATATCGAACCCTTTGGAGAAATTTATTCTTGTGTTCCCAAATTATCAATCACGCATTGAATAAAAATTATCTTCAGACTGATTAGAAAATGGATAGATTAGCTCATATGTGCGAAGTGAAATTTTAATGGTGAAAATTTACAATATCTATACTAGTCCGGGAACAAATAAAACTTTCTTATTCATATATCACCTTGTTGCTCATATGGGAAAGCTAATTTCGTTGAAATATTCTAACATAAAAACTTACACATTGTAATTAAAATAAATTTATTTCATTGTGTCAGTCTTTATTTTAAAAATATGCTTCCGAATTTTTTTAAAAAAATGGTAAAGGTACAGCCCACTTGTACTTCTCGTATGGGAAAGTTAATTATATTATACTATTACATCATGAAAACTTATATACTGCAACTAAAATAAATTTTAACAAAAAAAAAAACTGTTTTATTTCGCCATGCCAGTCTTTATTTTAATTATTTAGTCTCTGAATTTATAATACTTGTCATGTAAAGCAAAAATTCAAATATAAAACGGTTACTGACTTCCACTCGTTCCTTTGGCGATATCGAGGGCAAAATATTCACCCCAACTTGGTGTAACCTTTAATCCATGTGCTCTCTCTCTCTCTCTCTTCTTTTTGTTTGTTTGTTTGGGAGTTCAGTATAATTGATCAGTTCGACAAAACTAAATCAATATTTTCTACTTCCGTGAAATGACAAGTTAAAAAAAAAAAGTTCTGACAGTTACCCGAAAATTTACGAGCCTTTTTCCACACTTGTTGCTTCTGTTTTCCCCTGTATCAGAGGTCAGTCCAGCCAATCCAATAAATCATATCACTCACTCCTAATCCTTAACTCATGCTTTGTTATTATTACAAACGGAACGAACCACTGCAAACAAGTTTTCTCTTCAATCAATTCATTCAGACAATAACAATAAAACGCAAAGGAAGAAAGAACGGCAAGGGGCAATTGGTTTCGTGGGCATGTAATTGCCACATCCCCCTAAATTATTTTTAATTACCACCTGTTGGGTGAAGGAATGTAATTAAGGAAGAAATCTTTTTCAAAGGGTTGATGAGTTCAAGTGGGAGGGTCGGCCAATCCATTATTAGTTGAAAATGAGTGTGCAATTGGGGTCTATCACCCGTTTGCGTGATGGATTGAAGGAATACTTTGTAAAACGTTGGTTAGTTATCCGACTGGTGGTGTAAGGTGTTTGTTGTTTCAGGGCTTTAAAATTTCATATCAATGTCCAATGAATGGCGCCCTATAATATATCTATATCCGCTCGCCCCCCACCAATATTGTAAGACATGATGTTGAAAATTGACAGTTGCCAAACATGACATGATGCCAAAAATTTAAAGTTTAAAATTGTTTGCCTTTTTTCTGTTGTGGGATGCACATTTGGAGGAAGACAGAGAATTTTGAGAAGGTTTTCTCAAAGTGCTGACCTGCTGTTAGTAAAATAGGAGGACAAATGTAGGGGAAGATGAGGAGGAAGGTCAGAGATTGACCACCTGTGGCTTAGGGCCATAAGCCTCGAAGAGAATGCCAGGTCGGAGAATTTGTCAGTAATATGGATGGATTATGTTTCAGACAGCAGTCTGCCACCACAATTCCTGTCGATACTGTCTCGCTCAGTGGTAGTGGGTGGTCGGCTGTATACAAGAAGAAGGTGATGTAAGGTGTTTGTTGTTTCGGGGGCTTACCATTTGATATCAACGTCCAATGAACAGCGCCGTGTAATATACCTACCCCTGGATACTCGCAGAAACTGGATATTGGATAATCATGGCCATCTATTAAGTACCGTCTTTGCCAATTCTTTTGTTTAATATGAATATATACAGTATTCATTCAGTATATGAATATATACAATTCAATATATTCAGTATATGAATATATACAATTCAATATATTCAGTATATGCATATATACAATTCAATATATTCAGTATATGAATAAATACAATTCAATATATTCAGTATATGAATATATACAGTATACAATATTCAATATTTGAATATTGATCTCAATATTCAAAAAGACGGTACTTATTGTCCTTATAACTTTTTTTTTGCTGATACTCTTACGAAATATGCTTATGATTAGTATCAATTATTAAAATCACTGGGACAAAGTTTTTTTTTTTTTTTTTTACTTTTTCGTATACGTAGTATAGAGAAAGTATAGTAATCGAAAAAAAAATCAGAACTCGAGATTTTGATGCATCACCACGTTTTAGACCTCCCTCTGTTCGGAAAACACATTTTTGAAAAATATTCGCCTGTTTGTCTGTCGTGACAAAGATAACTCAAAAACATTTTGAGCAAGTACGGATGAAACTTGGTATGCTGTCTTTCCATTAAATTTGATTTTTCTCAAATTTTGAGTAAAATCTTTTAAGAAGACGTCTATCAGTCTGGCTGTTTGAATATAAGCTAAAATGATCATTACAAAACGAAGAGAAGCTAGTTAAATAAGATTCGGTACACAGATTTAACATGTATATTCTCTCAATAGTGTATACACCTGTCAGATTTAGAGCCAAACCCAACAAAAGTTGATTGTTTGTCAGTCCGTACTTTTAGAAAGATGTAAAGGCTATAATTAAAAAACGCAGCAACTTAAATATATGAAATTTGGTATGAATTTTGTGATTACAAATGCGGTTTTGTGTCAAATAGTTATTTCAATCGGTTGAGAAGAACATGTCTAAAGCACAAATCCGATTTTCGAATACTATTAACAGCATACCAGGGATTAATTGCCAAAAAATTCGCCAAGGATGACACGATATATTCAATAAAAATGCTAAATTCACGCCAAAAGGTAATATTTCATAACTACTGTACGCCAATGCCATGCAAGGTTTTCTCTGGCATGTCAAGTTTATTAGGGAGTATGCGAGGAAATTTTGGGAAGATACTCCCAATGATTATTGTTGAAAAATCATTACAACAATTCTGAAAAAAAATCAAAATTAAAAAAAAAATTCTAAAAATAAAGTTTACTGAGTCAAGCAACAACACCAAAAAACACATCAGAAGCAGCGAGCTTTTCAATCCTCTTATACTTTTTCGTTCAGCAACTATTTAAGATATGAAGAGCACATAGTCCGGAATAAACAGGTTCTGTAACAGGTCCCTTACGTGCTTAGTTTCAGTTTCAAATAACAATTTGAAGCTGAAATACATATGCGTGCTTCGAAGGACATACTGAAGTACGTTATGGGTGACGAATGAAGTCTGAAGGCCACTGTACTTCAACTGTTAATGAAGAAACGGAGATCAAAATTAAAGTAAATAACTCAAAGTATCAAATCAAAAAGCATCCATTTAGCTCTTGTGTTGTTTAGTTATAATTTGGTATTGGAATATTAATAAATATAATAATAATTAGGGATTTTAAAACAATATAAGCATTTGTCTTTTAATTGTTCATATAATATGGTTTTACTATAAATTGCTTCATCCAAATTTTGAGCATTCTAACTATTTTTTGTTGATGTTTTAGAGAGGATTTTATCATTATTTTTGTTCTTCTTGTCAAGTTAGTCTAAAATTTAAAAAAATATATTTGAAATTTTAAAATATAGTTTTTATTATCATAATCTAGTACTTCAACCGCTACATGTAGCTCATTATAGCCGATCCAAACTTTTGTGCCATTAGAATATTAAGCTTAGTAATGCAACCCATATTTGATCAACAACAGTTAAAAAAATAATGCTTAGGTAAATGTCTTAAAATTATGAAAACATAAAAAATAAGTACATCAACTTTTAGATGCATTTAGATTTTTTTTTCTTCATGCATCTTTATCTCTCTATCTATACTTATAATAAAGCTGTGTGTGTGTGTGTGTGTGTGTGTGTGTGTGTGTGTGTGTGTGTGTGTGTGTGTGTGTGTGTGTGTGTGTGTGTGTGTGTGTGTGTGTGTGTGTGTGTGTGTGTGTATTGGTGCTCTACAGGCCCGACCGCTCGACCTACTGCTACCAAATTTGGCATGTGTATACCTTGTAAGCCGGAAATGTGCACCTGGGAGCGATTTTTTGAAATTTTTAATTAATTAAAAACTAAGCGAAATTTCAGCGTTCTTCCTCTATAACTTCCAAAAATATTTTTGCAAAAAATTGATTTTTACACCAAGTTAAAGTACAAAAAAAAAATATTTTTTTAATGTAACCAATGTTTTAATCAATAAATTAAGTTTCGATTTTTAACGAATTTCTAAAAAAATATTTTAACTATATTTTTCTACAATATATTTTGCAAAAATAAAAATAAAATTTTATCTTCCCGAGCACGTCAGTGGGAAAAAATTAGATTTTATCAACATATTGCCATCACATTAACAGAAACTCAAATTAAAAAAATAAATCAACTATTATTGCAAGTTAAATCCATAAAAGTGTAATTTTCAGCACGTGTCTGTATAAAGTGAAAAAAAAATGATATTTTCTAAAAAGTAAATGGGAGAAAAGTTTTTAATAGTCTTTTACAATATCTATATTATTAATTCAATAAAACAGTTTAAATAGGCAAACGTGGTTTAATAATAGGATAATCACTCTAATAAGCGGCCATCAGCTAATTTGGGGCATATATTTGCTATCAAAATTATCTAAATGAAATAAATAATTATATGTTATGTAACTTGAGTCAATTAATGCTCCGGTGAATTACGAATTTTAAATTTTTACATAGGTCATCTGCCCTTTGAATAATATTAAACAAAATATTCTTGAGAAACCAATATTTTAAATAAAAGTTGTTGAACTCCAACCAACTAAATCAATCACCAAAACTGACTAATTTATGAGATTTGAATATCAACTTCTATAAAAACTGACGATTTTAGACCACCTCATCGACCGTCTCAAAGAAGATACGTCAATCTTCTGCCAAGGTTTCTCGACAGTGATTGGCCTGCGATTATGATAATGTCGATTGTTCTAAAACTGATATACAAAAACTTCATAAATCGGTCAGATTTAATAGCAGAAGTTAGAAAGTTTATTTATTTATTCAAAAGTTGAAATGTCCAGAGTATTTCGCAGAATATGATTCTTTAGAACAAAAGGACTGTGTAAAATTTAAACTTCATAATTTTTTATAAGTACATTTACTGACTGAAATAAAAAAAAATTATTTACACCATTTAAATATTTTGAAAATAAAACTAAATACTGAATTTTACGATGAATCCGAGAAATTTTTGCTGAATAATTCTTTAAGATATTGTATAAATTATTCTGTAGCGCATATATAACTTCAATGCTGAACGACTCTGCTTTCAATTTTCATATTAAAAAAAAAGACATGGTTGGTTTCAGTAAAATATGTTTTTGCATTAAGTGCAGTTTAACATTTCCACTCTAATTTAAAGTTGAAATTTTATGGGCGCTGGCGGAAAATTAAAGAGACAGAACTGTTTAAGACTTACATAATAGTATGATTGAAGTACGTAACTATCAAAATCTGAAGCTTAAAAAAAAATTTCAAAAAAATCTATTAAGAGACCAAGTTACAAAAAATAATTAATTGAAGATTTTAGCGGTCATTAATACTGGCGAACCGGCTGGTCGTCAAAGGCGGCTATTGTACTCGTAAAGCTATAATTGTTTTAAAAAGTAGGAGAATATTATGGTAAATTCGTACATCAAATTTAATGCATAAGCACTTTACTTGCATCAGAAAAATCAAGTTGTTGTAATTGTCAAATCCAGAAAAATCAAGTGATCTGAAATTGTGTAGATTTAGATAAAATAAATTCATTTAGCAATTATATATAATGACATCAGAAATGGCTATATGAACTGCTGAAATGCTATAATTCAGAAAATTAGTTCCATGAACTGTTTGAAAATTCGCTCCGCATTTCTGTTAAATGAATTGCTAATCGCTTTATCTTATCTGCCT
The DNA here is from genome assembly GCF_947563725.1 of Argiope bruennichi. Classification (NCBI taxonomy): domain Eukaryota; kingdom Metazoa; phylum Arthropoda; class Arachnida; order Araneae; family Araneidae; genus Argiope; species Argiope bruennichi. Next base: position 77,551,540 of record NC_079160.1, read on the forward strand.
GCTAAAAGCATTATCTTGTATTCTTTATTGGTTCTCAATATATTAAGGATGTAAACAAAATTATAATATTGAAGGATTTTCTTTCAATGTTTTTAAAGTTCTCGGAAGTTAATTTGATCTCTTAGGATTGCAATTAAAAGGAATTTCGATTATTTTAACTTTCTCATGTATAAAGTATAAAAAGAGAAAATATTATAAATGACAAAAAAAAATAATAATGAAATAAAATAAAACTCTAGATTTTAAAGAATTGCCACGTTTTTGACCCAATACCGAAAAATAATTTTTTTGGAATTATGCCTGTCTGTGAACAAGAGAAATCAAAAATGTTCTGAGCTAGATGGATGACAATTTGGCACAAAGAATTTACATCGCATTCTCAGATTTCTATCAGATCTTTAAACAAGATCCGTTATGAAGAGATCTGTCTGTCCAACCGTCCACCGTAAAAAGCAAGGTGAATCAAATTTGGCACACAGCTGTAGCATCTAAAATATAGACTCTTATCCAATTTTGAACCAAATCAGTCAGAAATGGAAAATCTGTCGGCAAATTCTTTCGTATTCATATTAACGTAATAATTCAAAAATACAATAACTTAAATAAATGAAATTTAGTATTTGATCTCCAGACTACAACAGCAGTTCTGTGAGAAATATTGGTTTCAACTAGTTACAGAAAAAGATTTTCGGGTACTTGTGTATTAACCGATTGGCAGGGATTTAATGTCATCCCCCCCCCAAATTTCCAGTATTGCACGTAGATACAGTAAAAATGCTAGATTGATGTCAAATATTAATATTTCGAAATTGTTCATGTAAAGCACTCGCAGCCTTATCGAAGGTGAAGGTGGGATGACATCGTAATTAGAGTAGAATGTATGCGAGAAAGTTTGGGGGAGATTGCAGTTGCTAGTTTTAAATTCGAGGTTTGAATGGAATGGAGGCAGCTGCATTTTGACAGAAAATTGTACCTTCTCCCATTCGCCTACTCGTTTTGGCTTATGGAAGATGGCATATGTTCTTTGCTTTCGGCAGGCCTCGTGTTTATATATATTCTACTTCACTTTAACCCTTTCTAGGGCCGTGGGAAGTATGCTTCCCACCAAATTTATCAATCTTTACATGAAATTATGTAGGTTGGCATAAGTTCTGACAAATTTTTTTAGTAAGTCAGAAACTTAGATGCTTCAGTTCTTTATCTCAGACAAAATGATGTGCCTTGATTTGTTACTTAATTATTAATTAAACAAATTAATTAATCAAGTTAAATTTATCTAATAAACTAAATGAATCCCTTTTCCTATTCTAATTTTAAGCTTAAAAATATTTTAACATAATATGACAAGAAAAAAATGGCCCTTTAAAGGGTTAACAGCTAATTTAGCCATCGTGCAGGACAAGAGTGAGAATCTAGATATAAGGAGAGTTAATGGAATGAGTGAAATGTGACTCCAATGGATTAAGCGTATAACTAGTCTACACGTAAAAGTGAGACACCTCGTGATAGGACATCGATCGTAGACATGAATGGATTTTTTCTTCTTCGACTCTTCAATTTAAGTACCAATACGCCATTTGTGTTCAGCTTCTTGCATAGAGTTGACAATCTAGTATGCCTTTGAAACCATTACCCTAAATTTGATATAATTTTAGGCGAAAAAATCGCAAACTACATTTTATATATCCTGATTTTTTTAAATTTTATTTTAGTGTTATCGTGGTTATACTTACATACAAACTTGCATGTTATCTATTCACTTGTTATGTATCTAGGTCACTTACAAACAAATATGTTATCTACTAATATTGTACAAATTAAGACGCAGCGCTGCAGTTTAAAGATTATGTACAAAAATTCACCGATGTAGCTTCTTATGTTTTTGATTTTTCCAAGATGAATATAAAGATCAGCAGACAAAAAAAAAACCGACGACAAATTTGGTCTAAAATTTGACAGAGATCTGCAAATATAGTGATAAAACATTTGTCAAATTTTGTCTATCTAATTTAAATATGAATAATAATTTTTATATGATCCATCCTGTTACAGTTTATCTCCCTCAGATTCGTTTAGATCAACAATTTTTACTTAAAAAAGACAAGTAGCAACTTTCAACTATCTGAATGTATTTTTTCATTCTACATTTTCATGAATTCAAAGGGTAATTTAATTTTTTTTTTATTTACTGGTTTAAAAATGAGAAGATCTATTGAAAATCCTGTCATCAGGCTTTTTGACGACTACATTGCAAATCTTAAAAATAAATCAAAACTATGAATTAAAATGGACAGCATTTAAGTGTGATTAAACAAATTGCTGCATAAACGAACTTTTTAAATAAATGATAAATATATTTTCAATATATCGCCAAAAAATATATCGCAAACAATCAGAAAGATTGACATTTGCATAGATTTCAAAGGATTAACCACAGCACCAAACATTTGTAAAATGTTACACCAGATGCATACATTAACAAAGCTGTTGTTATATATTTTGAAATTCTAGATGTATGTTACAAGAGCAATAAATTTTCACTATAATTAGTCATGCATTTTACTGCGCAAGGTCACACCATGTCGGGAAATTAGTCTTGCTAAAATTGGAGCGTTGTCACATTCCTGTTGGGTCAGCGCTATAAATCTCGGCTACTGTATCGCAGCAGATTGCCACACCACCATTAAATCAAATCGTATCTGCCTCCACATATTTCTTATTCTTTATTGATGTCCTTACTTTAAGCACGTGTGTTGTGGCAACGGCGATAATTAAAAGTATCCGAACCAATCGAAAGCCGAGTTGCTGACCTCAAATGAAAATTGGTCCAATAACTTTCCATGGAAAGAAAAGAACGGAAGTTTACAAAATAAAACTAAATGGGAGGACGGAATGACGATTTTTTTTTCTTTCTCTGATTTCTTTAATTCGATTTCTGATAATTACAAGAAAATAACTCACAAATTACAGACCACCGCAGAGTTAGAGGTGTAAGTATGATGGTGTTTAATGTGATACATTTATCACAAACCAGAAACCGTGTCTCGGCAAGTATGAAATTAGCAGATAAAAAATTTCTTAACCTTGCTACATTTCATTTAGAACTAGGAGAAACATGGTCCGATATCTGATGGCAATGTCACAGCTGCAATAAATGAGTTATGTTTTATTTGTGCAAGGATCAAAAAGTTGCAATTATTTTTCTGTTATAGTCCTTCGTAATAATGACGAATGGTGGGCAATTTTTCCTGCTCATCATTTTGCCCAAGGTAAAGACAATAATATATTACATGAATGTTTTTTCTCAAATACTGCGTAGTTTGTCTTGGCTGCTATGTAAGTGTTGGATGTTGACTGAGAAACACTGTATGCAAATTGGGAACAAATTCTTTCATAATTAGGTAAATGGTTGCTGATCACAAAATATTATTGATAGAAATGGTCTAAATATATCTTTATTTTGTTAGAATGCAATTTCTAATTTCAATAGCACGAAAGATTAATTCAAACATTGTTTGCAATAACTAACACTACATGCTAAAGCATTAAAAGATGCCAAGCATTAAAATTTATTGCCTACTTACTGTAATAATTTTTAACATAACTATTGTAAACTTGATAGTTACATCATGTGACATGCGTGGTTCAAAACGTCAAATAGGACTAGAGCTGCCAAATTTAACGCTTGGTTTTATCTTTAGATGCTCTCTATGCCAATATTCTTATAATTTTAATTAATATTTAAAATAGAATCATATATTATTTCATTGTTTAAAATAGCTAATACTTCATGATAAATTATTGAAATTTATTATGTATTAACTACAATAAACTTTTTTTAACATAATTATTGTAAAATTGATTATTGCATCACATCACTGCGTAGTGCTAAAATCGTTCGAAATGTCAACGAGAACATAGAGCTACCAAATTTGACACATAGTTATATCTTTAGGTTCTGCCTATGCAAAGACTCCTCAAATTTTAATTAGATTTGAATTTTTATTTAAAATAGAATCATAAATTACTTTATTATTTAAACCTTTGACAACACATTTATTTGGAACGATTTTTGTATTTGAAGCGCATTTAATTTTTTGAACATGTGGAGGTAGTACCTTTTATGTAAGAATTCATTTATTTATTATCATTTGAAATATATACTGTTACATGATATTGAGATAGAATTTTAAAAAATTGAAACATAAATTCAAACAAATATGGAACATGCTGATGAGTCAAAGGTACCCAAAGGGTTAAAATTACTAATAATACATGAAAAATTATTGAAATTTATTCTGTATTAACTACAATCATCTTTTTTAACGTAATTATTGCAAACTTGATAATTGAGTTACGTCACATAGATGTTGCAAAGATTGTTCAAATCGTGAGGCCATAGAGCAACCAAATTTAACGCATGGTTATTTCTTTAGTTGCTCGCTTACACAGGTTCTTTAAATTTTAATTCTATTTGAATTTCTATTTAAAATAGCATTATAGATCACTTCATTGTTTTAAATAATACTGCATGATAAATTATTGAAATGTATTGTGTATTAACTTCAATGGCTTTTTTAACATAATTATTGCAAGCTAGATAATTGCATGATGTCACATGCGTGGTTCAAAAATCGTTCAAAAGTTTCAGTGGGACATAGAACTATCAAATTAAACGCATAGTTATTTCTTAATAATAGGTGCTTACTATGAAAAGATTTTTCAAATTTTAATTTAAAAAATTAATCGGAACATTGACGCTTTTTCTCTATAATGTGAGAGAGTATTATTTCCCAATAAACCTTTTTATACAATTTTAAAATTAAAAAAATAACTTTTCAGTGATATTATTCTTATTTTTATATAATTTTTCTTTGTTTTTGATGAATTTTTTAATCTTATTTTTATAATGTTTTGTAATAATTAATAATACTTTTCATTGTTTCAGTTACAAAGTTTCAACACTCGCAGGTTGCTATAAATTTTGAAACCTCTTTTTTTTATATGCACGTAATTTCTGAGAAGAATAAAATTTTCAAGTTATTATAAATACAAATAAATCAAACAGAAGATATTATAGTTTTATGATGTCTTTAACAAAAGATTCAACTCTTTGAACGAAATTCATAAGAAAATGTTCAAATTTTAGTCTTCTTTCGAAAAAAATTTACGGGTTTCCATTACCGTGGTGTCTGTCGTGTTGGATTCTACTTAAATTGCCATGAAAAGTAGCAGGACTGAATTTTTCAGAAAATCAGTCTTCTACCTGAAACTTTCTCGTAATTCTGTCCAATAAAAATCCAATCTCCTTTCACCTATATAAAATTTGGACATTTAGTAAGACCTTAAATTTCTTGCATGACATTGGTGAACAAAGGTTAGGAAATATAGATCATTGGTGTGAATCTAGCATTTTAACTGAATCTATCGCGACAGTATGTATTTTGGTCGATTGACAACAAAATTTGACACAAAATACAAAAATTACATTTATTGATTTAAATCATTGTCTTCGTATTATGTTTATACGCATGCGAAAGTACAGATCAACAAAATGTCAATTATTTGATAAATTTGGTTGAAATTTTGATAAATATCTTTGCTTCAGATGCTAAATTGGTAGTCCTAAAATATTTATTTAATTAACTATCCGTATTTTGTCGTTACCGAAGTCATTGGTATACGAACAACAAAACAGACGGACTACATATGGATGGATTTCAGTCAATATTTGGAAGAAATCTACAAATTTGGCAGTAATTTCTTATACAAAATTTCAGATGTCTAGTCAAAACGTTTTTAAGTTATTGTATTTGTTCACAGACAGACAGAATGTCCAAAATGTATTTTTCGGACTCAGTAAAGTCTAAAGCGTGGAGATTCGTCAAGATCTCTAGATCTAATTTTTTTTTTTACCATTACAATACTTCTTCCATATCTAGTACAAGAGAAAATAAATAGAAAAAAAATGTGGTTTACCGTAATTAATATAGTATCATATGGTTTCAACTTAAGCACTATTGATGGCTATGAATTTACAAAGATATTTTTAAACATTGATTAGAAATTATTCGTATTGCAAGCAAAATGGCATTCAAAAGAAAATTCCATGTTGAAAAAGATTTTACCCTTCTGTTGCAATTTATTATTTTAACCAATAATGTGAAAAACTAATTTACGAGATATTTCCTATTTCGTGTACTGAATGAATTTCTGCCATTTCGTTTAAGAATGGAAAAAAAAATCACGAATAATTTTCCGTATAAGAATATAATTTATAATGAAGAATACTACTTACAACTAATAAAAGTCAAATAATATTCTTATAAAAATTATTAAAATAAATTAATAATATTCTAAATCTAAGTTGTTGTTGCAAACGTTATTTTGAAAGAATAAAATTATAAATTATAAACTAAATTGCAAAACAGCAAAGTTGAAACTGGTGTAAAGAAAAAAAAAACCCTCAATTTTAAAATTAAAAGAAAATTAAATGAGGATTTTATCATATTTTCAAATTTAAATACATAAAGCAACTTTTGAAGGATAAAGGCATGGAGTTCTATAAGATTGCTTATTCTTCATAATTTTAAGGAAATAATCTAATTTTCTTCTTTTGTCAAGAGTTTTTTTTTTTTTTTTTTTTTTTTTGTTAAAGCCATGACGAACACAGAGCAGAGAATCGACATCCTCAACCACCAAGAAAGCAGAAAGCAGGAAAAAGAGAGCGCGAGAACGTATTCTGATCTTATAGGATTTTAGAAAGGAATTTGCGGGAACATAATTTGTTTTATGAGGAAAAAATATTAGCCGGTCAATTTAGAAGTTATGGTGGAACTATAGTTTGAGCCATTAGAAAATTATTTTTAGAACAAAGATTAATTAGAATATATATATATATATAATACAGAGAAAGGGAGTTTCATCATTTGTTATTTTCTGTGATATATCTAAATATAGCATCAATGGATTGTTATAATTTCCTTCCCAATTTGAGAGGCGTTGGCGTCTCAAAATCATTACTTCATTTTACATTCTTCATGAAAAAAAAAAAAAAAAAAAAAAAAAAAAAAAAAAAAAACCGAGATAATTATCCAACCTTAACTATTTTACAATTTTTTTTTCCTTTTCGGTATTGCATTTGAAAGTTTCTTGAAGTTTTGAGGTGAAAATTTAAAATTTTAATTTATCTCTTAAAATTTAATTAAAACTCTTTAAACTCTTTTTAGAAATTACACGCTACTCTAAATAATACTAAAGATCAAATTTGGAAGCGCTATATCCAACCTTCTACTTTGTAGAACATTTTTTTTTCTCTTGTATGCTACATGATTCAAAAGTATGCGGTCTGTAAACATTTTTACTATAAATGGCAACCTTTTTATTAGTTTCTACTTTTAAAATGCATAACAATTATCTTATTTTATTAATAACCATTTCATAATAATGGAATTTTACTGATCTTATGCATTTCATTTTTAAAAATTTAATTATAACTTTAAAAACTCTTTGTAAAAATTATTAAAATTTTATTAATAATAAGGATCAAATTTGGTAGCGCTAAAACCAACCTTCTGATTTGAGAGCAATTTTTTCCCATTTACATGCTACATGATTCAATTCACGTGATTCAAAAGTATGCGATCTATAAACATTCTCATTATAATTTGCAATTTTGTAGAAATTATTAAAATTTTATTAATAATAAGGATCAAATTTGGTAGCACTAAAACCAACCTTCTGGTTTGAGAGCAATTTTATCCCATTTACATGCTACATGATTCAATTCACGTGATTCAAAAGTATGCGATCTATAAACATTCTCATTATAATTTGCAATTTTGTAGAAATTATTAAAATTTTATTAATAATAAGGATCAAATTTGGTAGCACTAAAACCAACCTTCTGGTTTGAGAGCAATTTTATCCCATTTACATGCTACATGATTCAATTCACGTGATTCAAAAGTATGCGATCTATAAACATTCTCATTATAATTTGCAATTTTTTTATTAGTTCCTACTTTTAAAATGCATAACAATTGTCTTTTTTGATTAATAGCCATTTCATAATAATGGAATTTTACCGATCTTATTAAACATTAACTTTATCCTACTGAACGAGACAAATAATTTAAAAAAATTTTATAAATAATAATTTAAAAAATTTTCTAGAAATTACATGTTACTCAAAATAATACTAAGGAACAAATTTGGTAGCGCTAGAACCAACCTTCTGATTTGTAGAGCATTTTTTACCCCACTTATATGCTACATGATTCAAAAGTATGCGATCTATAAACATTCTTATTATAATTGGCAACTATTTTATTAGTTCCTACTTTTAAAATGCATAGCAATTCACTTATTTGATTAATAACCATTTCAAAATAATGGAATTTTACCGATCTTATTAAACATTAACTTTATCCTACTGAACGAGACAAATTTCTATTTATTTTTCTAACCTATAATTTTACAGTCATAAATTTAATTCCTTAATACATCAATTCAAGGCTTTTTTCATTATGTTGTACATCATAAAATGTTACACTATTACTTTCGAAGGCTGAACCTACTTAATATCTTGTTGGTCATTCTTTTAAAGAAGAAAGTATAATTACCCCTTACGTAAAGCGATAAACTGCACAGTAATTAAAATCAATTTAATGCCACTGTTCACATAAGTTTTTATTTTTGTCCTATAAATGAAAGAACATTTTTCAACGGCATATTAATAGGAGTTAATTAGAGCCAAGCTCAGCACTTTGGGAATCGATTTATGGGTTTATAACATTACGAAACTTAATCTTTAGATAATGTTTTTTTTTTTTTTTTTTTTTTTTTTGCGGTTTTTTTAATTCGATAATATGACTCAACGATAACATTTAAATTACGTTATTCTAATTCTCTTAATTGATTTGTTTTTTATGCTGGTTTGAAACTGTATTTATTTGATTATTTTATTTCTTTACAATAATTTTAATGAATTTTTCTTTGATATAATTAGAATAAATTTTAATAAAAATGATTGCTTTAAGGCTGACTTTTAGCAGTGTAAAGAATAGAATTTTATCATTTTAATTATCTGCATTGTGTTGTTCTTATTTTATATTTCTTTACTGTAAATATGATAAATACTGAAATCGATTTCTTATCAAATTCATTTCCAGATGGCGCTGTGCGGGATCAAAATTTAACTAAATTGCTGAAAATATAGAATATGTAAATCTAGGAAATTTTACACTGTTAGTACACTAGAAATAGAATAAAAAATTGTTAGAAAAATGATACTTTTAGAAATACGAATCAAAATAAATAAAAGTGTACGAAAAGTAATTTAATTATTTACTGCTTTAAAGACTCGTGGTAAAAAATAAATTTTCAGCTTTCTTAAACTACAGTGGCGCCACTTGTGGAGTTTACTTTGTGTCTGAACCAAAGTGATTACTACAACCGAATGGTCAGAACAATTAAAATATTTTAAGAATATTACAGTTCTATAAGTATACTAAGACAGTAGGAAAAAAAAGACTACAGAACATCTTTATATTATTTATTCTATTTAATTAGAAACGGAAAAATCGATAAATATTGATATACTGGATTGAAATATATTCAATACAGGATTGAATACCTTCATATTTCTTTCTTTTTTTAATCCTTCTTAAAAAGTGATAAGGATTGTTAAGTCATGAAGTATTTCTTAAAAAAACTTTTCATATAAATAATGTTCTTCAATGAGATATAATGATAGGTCCAATATTAATGCTTAGTATAATATCAAATGAAAATACTAAAACTTATACTGTATGTGGATAATTCGAAAATAATTTTTTTTTAAAAAACTTTTTTTCAGGCTTGTTTTGCTTTGAGCTTCTTATTTTTATAGAACATGAATTATAAATTAGAAAAGGCATAAAGAAAAGAATCACTATTCAAACTAAAATTTGTATAACTTTAAAAATCAGATAAGATTTCTTACAAAGAAACTATACAGTTCACTAAAACTTTTGGTGATTCTAATGCCACTGAAATCTTTTAAAAACCTCATATTCGTCTATTAAGAAATTTTGTTAATCAAACATCATTCAGACAGGATATTTAACATAAATAAGAATTTGAAGATCTTAAAACAAAAAGATAACCCCCCCAACTTCATTTACTCCCCAAATAACCTTTTAAAACACTTCTCTTTCAACCTCAGTTCCAATACTTGTACTTCCAATATTTTACCAATACTTGTAATATATGATGTACCAATACTTGTAATCCTAACTATTAATAAAATATGAAAATTTATGAGTGGATATTCTAAATGTTGGATACAATAGAAATCGGATAAATTTCTCAAAATGAAAACTTACACAGCCCAAGCAATTAATAAATAGGACACTATTTGGTCATAATATTTAACATAAGCAATAATTCTAAAACTCTAAAACCATGTTATAGTCACCAACTAAATTTATCTAGTAAACAACATTTTTTTTTAAAAAAAAAAACTTTTCCCTATCAACCTCACTTCCGGTATTTTAGTAAATCTAGGGCTTATTTACCACCAATCCAAACTAAGATGATACACCAACACTTGCGATCCTTATCTCCGAATGCAAAAACGCAAAAAGGGGTAATAGGCAAGGTGAAGACAAGGCAGAACTAAAGCAGCAAGAAAACTCCTTGAAAAGATAAAAATACACCATTATCAACCAGAAATATTCTGATATCCCTATCTGGGCGATCGGTCTTGGCCCATAAGCCCTCATTAATGGACCCCAATCCTCCTCCTGCGAAGATCGCCAGCGCAGATAACAGCAGCTTTTCAGAAAAATGCTCGACTGCACTGGACCGATCCTTCCACCTTTGGGTTTGGTAAGTAATTACAGAGCCAGAAGACGACGTCCGTTATCATGGTGCATGTCTCTATACCAAATCTCCCAGAAGTCTTGTCTGTTAAGAACTGGTTCCTACACACACACCTATTTTTTGAGGGGTTTGGCCGCGGGAAGACTTTGCTTCTTTGGTGGACAGGCAGGCTTAGAACCAAGTGTGACATGTTTGACGTTTGATATTCCGCGCGAATATAGGGGTTGATTGTTTAATGTTATTGTTGGGTGATTCGGATTGTGGAAGAACCGCAAGAATTATTCAGAACAATTGATTTGATGCTGAAAGCAGTAGTTGAGGAGTAAATTCATCGATGGGAATAAGCATGCTAAGTAAAGAGTTGTTTATTAAATTTTTAAATAATTATTTGATAAGAGAAAAAAAGAGTTCTTGACTCGTACTACGTAGTCTTAAAAGATAATTGAATAACAAAGAAAAAAAATGTCAAAATGATAACATTAATTATTATAGTCGAACTGAAAATACTTTTAACTGTTTTCAACTGATAGATGATTTGATTTGGTTGATAATATATTTATTGATTCGCAACCTTACCGCGCGATATTAAGCGGAAGTAAATACAAAAAAGATATAAAAAGTCAGAAAAAATATTCGATAAAATTAGAGTGTGGTCTAAATTCATTGGTGCATCCAAGAATGCTAAGTAAAGAGTTGTTTATTAAATTTTTAAATAATTATTTGATAAGAGAAATAAAGAGTTCTCGATTCGTACTAGGTAGTCTTGAGATATAATTGAATAACAAAGAAAAAAAAATGCCGAAATGATAACACTAGTTATTATAGTCGAACTGAAAATACTTTTAACTGTTTTCAACTTCAAGCTGATTTGATTTGGTTGATAATATATTTATTGATTCGCAACCTTACCGCGCGATATTAAGCGGAAGTAAATGCAAAAAGATATAAAAAGTCAAAAAAATATTCGATAAAATTAGTGCTTGTGGTGTAAATTCATTGGTGCATTCAAGAATTCTAAATAAAGAATTGTTTATTAATTTTTTAATAAATATTTTATAAGGGAAAATTAAATTAGAGTTTTGATCCGCACCACGTGGTCTTAAGAGATAGCGGAATAGCGAAGAGATAGCAAAAAGTCAAAAGATAACACTAGTTATTATAATTTAAATGAAAATTCTTTTGCATAGTTTCAACTTCTAGCTGATTTGACTAGGTTGATAACATATTAATTGATTCTCAACCTTATCTTGCCATTTTAAGTGGGGCGAAAGGCAAAAAAGATCCAAAAACAATCAATAACACTAATTATAAAAGCCAAGACAAGAATTGTTTACATTAATAACCCATTTGCACAGCAACACAAGAATTGTATCAGGATAAAGTTGTGTTTGAACCTTGGTCAGATGAAAGAAATCACTTGCCCTTTCAAAATTTAAATACCATTGGTACAATACATGACTTATGACGCGAAATTAAACAGGCACCAGATCTGCGTACACAGTAAATATTTACCAATATCATATTTTGCATTTTGAACCCTTTGATCCTGATGCCAGGACTGTATCTATATGGTGAACTTGAAGACCAGCCTCTAGTAAAGCTACTTTTGTATCCCTAGCAGAATTGAACCAACCGTGAGACTAACGATTATTATATAATAGTATGGCATGGGGTATTCCCATCAAGCAGATCCGTCCTCTTACTATGCTGCAGATTAACAGGAAATTCCAGAATTGAATATTTCTTTCCCAATGGCATTGATCTTATCTCGCCATTTTAAGCGGGACGAAATGCAAAAAGATCCAAAAACAATCAATAACACTAATTATAAAAGCCAAGACAAGAACCTTGTTGTTTACATTAATAACCCATTTATACAGCAACACAAGAACTGTATGTAGAACACAAAGACTGTACACAAGACTGTAAGACAACACAAGAACTGTACAATGGCGTATATGGGTGGTGGATACCTAGAAGAATATCAATTCAACTAGAAAATGCTGATCCAAAACATTGCAGATGATTCCATCGAGTTATTAATTATTTTGTAATGCAGAATAATATATATTATTTAGGTTGTAAGTGCATAGTTTTGTATTTACTTCGAAACAGACAAAACTCTGATATATTCATATACCATTCATTGAATTGATAAATGGTCAATAGTTTATAAAAAAATCAGATTATTCCTTTGTTGCATCACAAAAGATGTATCACTGACCAAGCCAAAATTTACCAAAACTTAAAATATTTGCATTTACAACTGAGAAAAAAAGGAATCCAAAATAAGAAGGTCAAAATTAGTCAAAGCTTGTAATATTTGCAAACATAAATGGGAAATAAGAAATCCAAAATAAGGTCACACTTTCTAAAGCTTAAAATTGAACAAAAGGAACCCAACATATAAAAATAAGCTATGTTTCCACAAAACTCCAAATATTTCCAATTAAAACTGAAAATTAAGAATTCAAAATAATAAAACCAAAATCTATAAAAGTTTAAAATTGAATATAAAGAAAAAGAAACCAAAATAAGAGTGTCAAAATTTATAAATATAAGAAGAAGAATATAAGAAATATAAGAATAAATATAGGAAAATAGAAAAGGAAATAAAGAGTGAATATATTAAATGATTTGAAAATAAAATGATAAAAAAATAATGCATGAAGTCTTTATTGATTGAATTATTGTTGAAATTATTTAAAAATCATTAGAGAAACAGTTGAAAAGTAAGAATTAAACATCAAGAAAAGATAATGACTTTTGTTAAATCTTGGTTAATGCAATCAGCTAATACAAAAAAAAAAAAAAAAAAAAAAAAAATTCAAAATAAATACAGAGATAGCAGTAAAAGCAATAAATCCTGTTAAAGTTTAAAAAAAAAAAGCATATGCATTAAATCCTGTTTAAATGCAAAGCATTCCGATGAGATTGCAGTTAATTCGCAACTGAAGCACACTCAAAACAGAATTATTTTTAATGTAAGACGATTGAGATATTAAAACTAGTGTTTTGTGTTAATTTGTTTCTTTTCTTTTTACTAAACTTTCATAACTAGATAAAAGGTTTTATTCCATTTTCTAAATTCTCTTTTAGTTAAATTGTACATGAATAAGTTTTCCTGATGATATTTCCGTTTATTTTTTATTTTATCATCATAAGCTATCAGCGTAAAAGGAAAATTTAAATTAATTTCTAATACTTTAAAACTTTGTTCAAAGACTGTAACGAGTAAAAGGTTCATATGATACTTATATAAAATATTTGGCAAATAACTCTTTTTAGCGATATCTTTCTTAGGTTGTATGTACGTCTTGCAAAAACATTTTTATTTTTCAGTTATGTTTATTATTGTTGATATTAGTTATTAGTTCAAGTTATATTTATTGTTTATATTAACATCAAATCTAACTGTGTCTTGTATAATAACATTCAGTGGGAGTAAATCATTTACTTACAATATGCGAAAAGGAATGCAAAGTTTAACTAGTGCCATGCATTTGGCATGTAGCACCTGAACATGAATTTATTTCATTGGGCAATGTAAAATGCTTTTCTATTGCTTCCATAATAAAGAAATGTGTATATTTCGCAAATTTTAGATTGCTGTTTTTGACTACCAGTCAAATTGTAAAGTCGTGGAAATTATATGCTTAGTTTGCATTGCTATGTTTTCTTTAAATTATTATAATCATGAAACATTTTTGCTGAAGTTTTTTTTTCTTTCAAAAAATATTTTATATTAAACATTAACAAAAAAAAAATGATTAACGAGATTCGAAGGATATTCGAATGTAAAATCCTTTTTACTTTCTCGAATATGTAGTATAATTATCGACAAAAAATTCGAATTAGAGATTTTGATGATCCTCCACATTTTAAATCTTCCTCAGTTCAAAAAAACATTTTTGGAAAATGTCCGTCTGTCTGTGACAAAAACTCAAACATGTTTTGATCTAGGTACAGAGGAAATTTAATATATGGTCTATAATTATTTAATATAAATTTTGAGTGAAATCTGTTCAAAGGAAGTCCGTCTGTACGACAGTTTGAATATAAGTTAATACGATAATTAAAAAACGAAGAGAGCTAGATGGATAAAATTTGGAACATAGATTTAATCATTTATACAAAAAAACCCAATCATATTTTGAGCCAAATCCAATATGGGTTGATCGTCTGTCGGTCTATAATTTCAGAAATATGTAAAAGCGATAATTCAGATACGAAATGATTTAAATGTATCATATTTGATACGAGATTTTGTGACTATAATTACAAGTTTTATGTCAAATCTTTATTTCGATCGGTTGAGAAAAGCGTGTTTAAAACAAAAGTTCGATTTTTGGATTCTATTGATGCATGCCAAGTATTAATCCCCAAATAGCTCACCAAGGATGACACGATAGATTCAGTAAAAATGCTAAATCTAACCTTAAGTTAATATTTCTTAACTATTGTAAGCCAATGCCATGTAAGACTCTCTCTCTCTCTGGTATGACAAGTTTATTAGAGAGAATGCAAGAAAGTTTTGGGAGACCACACTCGATGGTTTTTAAATGTTATATGTAAAGGAAAATAAGTATGTTAAATAGTTTTAAAGAATTTTGCATTGATTTTCTAGAATTTTTGTCTAATAAAACGTTCGAAGAAAATATTTAGTTTTATAATAGAAACTCAAGAATATATTAGTAAATTTCCTCAGTAAGTTCTCAGTTCCTAATGTAGAAACTATTCACACAATAATTTTGTCCCAATATAAAAGATTTTTATATAAAATTCTTATGAATTATTTTTAGTTATTTGATCTAAATTTCAGTGATGAGAAAAAGAATTTTTTTATTGAAATAAGTCGTTTCCTCCATTTTCCACAGATTTCCCTTGATCATCAATAATCTTAAGTTTTAAATTAATTTAATACTCTTTCTATAATGTATGATTTAAAAAAAAAGAGAGATTATGATTTAGTAAGAAATCTGATTGCAAAATACTGGATAGATACTTGGCTTTTATTCTCTTTTTTCAAGAACCGGTATGTGGATTTAAGTGCATGGCTGCTTGTTTAATTTTAATATTTATTTCTTGATGTGAATGTGAGTCCCGAAATGCCGTTTCTATTCTTAAATATAACACTTAAATGTTTTATGAAATGGGAAATTGTTTTCTACATCATGTGAACTTTTTCAAACAACAGTTATCTCGAGACTACTAAGCCTTAAGTGCCTTAATTAGAGCTTCCATTAGTTTTTTTAAAACCAAAAATTAATTTTTTCTTTTTTTTTACATTAAAAATCTTTTTTTTTATTGAAATAGTCTAAATGCATCCATACTTTATCTAATTATACAACATTTTATTATTTTCCAGCATTTTGAATATAATCCGGCATCAAGCGTCAGTCGTATATCTGAAAAAATACAATATATTTAATTCGACTAAATTGAACATTAACTATTTCTCATGCACGACATAAAGATTATTGCAAACAAGTAATCCTAAAAATTCAACCCACGTACAAATCAATTCTTTTACAAGAAGTTGAAAGGACAATGAAAAAATAATTATAGGTGTAGATAAAAACGAATATTCTCTTCATTTATTTTAGATTTACTTGGATTCTTATTAGAAAATGGTTATTTTTATTAGATTTTTTGAGACTTTTTATAGAATCTAAATTTTATTTTAGATTCTATAAGAATCCTTCTCTGTTTTTTTTATTTTATTTACTATCGAAACTAAGCTGTTTATTGATGTTGCTGCAATTATTTCAAGTGGCGAATTTTATTTCAAAATTAAAGATATTACTTTAGGCATATTTGTAGAAACTCTTTTTTTAATATTTATAATTCTTTTTTAGTAGAAGGCAAATTATTAATAACTAATATTAACTCATTTTCTTTCATTATTAACCATCATAATTATTCTTGCTTTAACTATATCACTAAAAAACTTCAATAATAGAATAATAATTTGTTTTCCTAAAAGACACAAACATGGCTGTCTTCTAATAATTTATTTACCAATGCATTTTTATAATTAAAAAATACTTCAGAATATCAAGCGATAATTTAAAATCTTCTCAAATAATTACTGCAAAAATAAGTGTTTCAAGCCAAACGATTATTAAAATCTTCTCAAATAATTACTGCAAAAATAAATGTTTCAAGCCAAACGATAATTTAAAATCTTCTCAAATAATTACTGCAAAAATAAAATTATTTTAAACCAAACGATTTTTTATACATTCGTATTAATGAGTTAAAAAATATGTGCAAATAATCTTTGTATACATTCAATGAAATGATTCTCAGCATAAAAGAGTTTAACATTTCGTTGCATTTAATGATATCAATACACAATCATTTGTTACCTGATAATATCAGTACACAATCACACCTAGTTCTTGACTCGTAAATATATTCAGTTATACAGTAGAAAATGTCTGTCTCGTGCCATGAAGTCGCCGCGCATTTTTAGCCTTTTGCACTTTGCCAGTCATCGTCACGACACACAATCTTGATAAGGCTCTTCATTTGACTTGCATCATTTTAAACACAGCCGGGAGTTAAAACAAGAAGCTATGATCTAGGTAGAAATAGCTTCTAAGGGATATTTTAACTTGACTACTGTATATTATTTTAGAAGCTTTCTATAAGAGCGTATAAAAAAATGTGGTTTAGATCATTTTCTTTAAGCTGAAAGCTTTCAGTTAAGTAAAAGCTGTCACAAAAGATTCATGCAAATAATAATTGTAATTTTTTTCAATATCTCGCATACGAAGTGTACAAATATTAAATATTATAATTATCAAAAAATTCTGTTTTGAGATTTTTAGGTTGGCCAAAGTGTAGCAAAATTTTTTAGTCCAAAAAATATATTTTTGGGATTAATATTATTAGTGGTTTTGGTATATTTTCCACACTCTACAATTTTCTTTCTTATTTACAGAACAGAGATGTAGAATGTGGAAATTTTAAGATAAAATCAATCAGCTGAAATATCTATATGTTTATCCATCTGTGTACATGAAAAACTCAAAAGTACATAAAAACATATGTATGAAACAGTGCATATTACTTTATCCTCAGAAATTTAAATATTTTTCTAATCTTAGATCAAACCAGTCGATTGGATGACTTGTCTGTCTGTGTAAATGTAAATGAAGTTATTCGGAAATGCAAAAAGCTTACATAAAAAATTTTCTTTCTGATTGTAGTATCAAGATTGTAGATCTAGGATATATTTTAGATCAAGCTGATAATAGGAAGCAGAACCATTCCTTCACAATGAGGCTAAGAACAATTTTTTCTTTATTTTGAAAGAACGTTAAAAAAAATCAAAGGAAGTCTTATTATTATTGTTTGTTTAAAATGACCATTTTGAATTAATTATGGTAATCATAATCCAAAATACTACCACTTATTTGAAAATAAGGAAATTCATAAAATAAGAAGGTTTATTTTGTTAACACGATTCCTGCCATGATTCATGCCTGTAATTCAGGCCATTATTTCGTATGATTCTTACTTATTTACTCTCCTTTAATTTTAATAGAGAGGAAAATATTTAATTAGATAGTATGTATGAATCACAGGTGATTCACATGCTGAACAATGTGTTAAAACAAGGATTAACTAAAACAAACTTGTAACGTTTAAAACTAAACGTGTTAAAACAAGGATTAACTAAAACAAACTTGTAACGTGTTAAAACAAGGATTAACTAAAACAAACTTGTAACGTGTTAAAACAAGGATTAACTAAAACAAACTTGTAACGTGTTAAAACTAAACGTGTTAAAACAAGGATTAACTAAAACAAACTTGTAACGTGTTAAAACAAGGATTAACTAAAACAAACTTGTAACGTGTTAAAACTAAACGTGTTAAAACAAGGATTAACTAAAACAAACTTGTAACGTGTTAAAACTAAACGTGTTAAAACAGGGATTAACAAACGTGTTAAAACAAGGAGACTTATACTAAACATATGTTTTTCTAATCATATTAAATTCCAATTTTTGCTGTCACACGAATGCGAGTGGCATGGCAGACAACGTGTTAAATATAGTTTTATTAGATGAAGCAAATGAAAAGATGAATTTATATATTATCATTATTATTTATATACTTTTATTAGCAATGAAAAATCGAAATAATTGGTGAAACTAATAACTTGTACGAATTGCTTCTGATTTGTACGAATTGCTAAAAATGATAACTAGAGGAACAGCTGTTCCTTCATCTTCCTCATAAACATTCGTAATATGGCAGGTTGTGAGTTTAGCTTCATCTTACAATTAAAGGAGTCGAGAAAGCATTATGGGATAGCAATTTTTCCTATAGGTCTACTGAATTTAAAATTTACCTCAAAACTATAATGTGGTGTAGAAAACACAAATTTCATTTATTTTCTAACATCTTGTCTCTTACCGTGCATCTTACCTATCTCTTGCGTCTTAAGCGGAGAAAATGACCATCCGTCTACCCGTCATGTAAATCCATCATGATTGGATTCCCATATATCTACATCTTTGCGTAAAAACTATTACTAAAATTTATAAAGCTAGCTTATTGAATTTTTGCGGTTAATTGCATAAAAATAACTCAGTGGCAATCAATTCTATGACTAATTAGTCCAAAATTTATCGCCTTTCCTAGCATAATATATTGTTCAATATTTTGATTTTCATACATTATTTTAGCAATATTGTTGAATATCTTATACTAATCGGAACAGTTTTAAAATTCTGATTGTAAAATTATACACTAAATGTTACCCTTTTAACTTTTAATTTTTGAAATATTGACTTTACACACACGTGGACAACAGATATTATTTCCAAAAAAGTTTTTTCATGCCCAAGGAATCTAAAACTTGAAAATTTATCAAAAGTTAGAAGTCAAATTGTTCATGATACTATTTCTTTTTGTAAACTTTTTAATATGAAAAAGAGAAAAAGAAACAAAATACAATTAAATCCAGCTTAAAAAGAATTATATATTCCTTAAAAGATAATATAAAGAAAGTATATATATATATATATATATATATATATATATATATATATATATATATATATATATATATATATATATATTCAATTTACATTTATTTTAGAGTTTCATTCCGTAATGTTTTAATTAACATTCAAATCCAAAATAATTTATTTCATGAGTACCTCATACTCATAGTAAATTAATACATTTCTGAATTGAAAGAATTTGAAAAGAAAGACGAGCTACTTTATTAATGAGTTGTTTTTTTTAATTTCATTTATCCCTTCAAATTGCATTATCCATTTTTAGACAGGTTCCTGTAGGAAGACAACCTATTGCAATGGTTCTCATGATACGACTTTATGAAAATTTCTGATGATCTTTACCGATCATGGTCCATAGAACCCAAAACCATCCATTCGTTAAAAAATAAAACCAAGTTAAAAGAAAAAAAAATAGAACCAAAATTAAACAAATAAAATAAGAATCCGGCTTGAAGACTTTCTTAAGTGTCACTCTCAGGCAGGGATTCAAAATTTTTTCTGTGAAGAATCAGACCTTAGTCCAACAGTATTGACCCCTCGTGACCCAAAAATCCTCTAATATTAAAGCCTAAGAGATACACAATTTTTTACAGAAATGAAACAAAACAAAAATTATAAAATAATACGACCACTAATTAAGCAAAAAATGCAATAATATAAAATAAACTATATAAGATCTATCATAATCAATTATTAAAACAAAAAGGAAAGCACATACCAGCAATAGGTAAAAGATTTTTTTACAAAAAGTGTTCCATCTTGTTCGTTCGTTTTCCCGCGTCTTATACTGTTCCCGCTTACGCCATTCACACATATATGAAATTATAGAAAATAAAATTCCTTACACTTTCAAGCTTTTATTCTTCCTGAAGTTTTAATATTTTTACAAATATGCGTTCTAAACTACTTTTTCATTTCCAGTAATTTACGACCCCCTAGATCCGCATGTTAGCAACTATCGAATCGGCATATTACCTACACGAAAAAAAAAATTAAGAATGTGCTTTTACTTAAAAGCAATTCATAGCTGAAGTATTATTCGTTATTTTTTATTAATTTTTTACAGTTTTTATCAATTCTCGGGCTTCCTATATTTGCACGATTTTCACCTACTAAGCATGTTTTGGGACCTTATGTTGTATGGTGATTCTTTATCCTCTTGATGCCTGTTATCACTCCTCTATATTTGTCGGTCGAATTTGGCAACACCCTGTATATATAATATACATATAACGCTTTCCCAATGTTATGAAAAAGATGACTGAAGTAATTTCGTTTGGACTTTAACTAACTTGGACTATGTTGTTATAAATGTAGAAATCTTGGATGAGTTCATAAAAAGGCCATCTATCTCAAAGGGAGGAAAATGGTGGAGAGTTGAAATGTTTATTTCACTATAACTTTCTAAATATTGAAGATAGAAAAATAGATCAAATTAGCCAAATTAGCGTCTCATTAAAACGAACAACTTTTGTATTTAAAGGTTTTCGATAATTGCAATATCTTAGAAGTTAGTGGCTGCAAAAAGATTTTCTAGCCCTAATTTTGCCTCAAATTAGATTCATGAAATATTAACTTAGATTAAAAGAAATGTACCTCTGCTTTTAGCTTACCGAGATGATTTTTTTTAATATATTCATTTCTTTAATTTATCCATTCACATTGCAGTATCTTACTTTCTGGAATGTGCATTTTGTTAAATGGGAAACATAATCAACTGCTGTCCTCCTAGTCATTATGAGATTAAGGACTCCCTTGTTAGTTATACTATAATTATAAGATCAAATCGTCTTCCTTGTCTTCAAAGTCCAAATCGAATAAGCCGTGACATCTTTGTTAAGAGTATTGATCTCCAGGCCTCCATTGAGGTTTCCTCTAATCTGCTTTACATTTCTTTTTATTTATTGCAAAGGGCCACATAACAACCTCTTCTTCAATGATGATTCCTGCAATCAAAACGGCACCAAACACCCTAAACAAAGGCAGATCTGGCATCCAGCCTAACCGATGAGGATATGGCGTGCTCAACGAGGTAGGATGTCTTGAGGTTTTTCCTCCAGTCCACAGAAAGGAGTTAGAACTCCAGACAATGAAAGATGGATGTTAAGTGAAATTATTAATGATGGATCGAAGATTTTAAGTCTGACAATCTCCCGCAAACCTTCATGATGCTACCTTTTGCTTCTTTTTTGTTTGTTTTTTTTTTGCTTGAAAAAAAAGAGATCGTTAACCGGGTGCATCGCAGTGTTTTTGCCCAGTGAATGGAGATATCAAGTTGTTGTCAGCTTGTCTAAAAGAAGGTGGTAATTAGGCTGGTGGTGTTCCAAGATGAATTAAAAAAGGGGTTGCTTTTCTTCAGGCCAAAGGCGAAGGCTTGTCTTCCTGCCTGATCTCTCCCCCTCCCGCATATTCTTTTTTTGGAAGGTGTCAAGGGGGTGTTCGCAGATAAACCGGATACGCATAGTAAATTGATACATTTCTGAATTGAAGGAATTTGATAAGAAAGACGAGCTACTTTATTAATGAGATGATTTTTATTATTATTATTATTGCTGCTTTCATGATTTAAAAACTCAGGGATCATTATAAAACTCTGTCATCAAAATTCTTTGTTCCCAGATATTATGCAAAACAAATACTAGGGATGCTGTCAGAATACTGAATCTTACCTGTCACAAGCAGGAAGTCCTCCTATCATTCTCGTGTTAATTGAAAAGGATTCCACAAGCACAAGCGTTTTTATTTAAATGCATGCCTTAATTTGACATCTGATATGTCGAATATTAAACGCATGCATGCTTGCTTTAATAAAGACATAATACAAAATATTAATTCATTGTCACAAGATTGTAGTTATTAAACTTTTACTTTCTCTTGCATCAAGAAAAAGAATAAAAAAAACATGGTAGCAATAAAAAAGTTGAATATGATATGTAGAAAAATCTTTGCTGTAGACCTACGTAAATTTAAAAAAAAAAAATCACTTTTGGAGTTATGTCTTTCAATCCAAATGTAATTTGGTAAAACGGAATAGACAATCTAGAAAAATTAAATTCGATATTTGGTATCTTCATCAAAACTTGAGATATCACATTTTGGATGAAATCTATAAACTGGATGTTTGTCCGCCTTCATGAATCTGAGCAAAATAACTCGAAAGCGCAAGACAACGAGCTAGATTCTTGAAATTTGGCATATAACATTTATTTTAAGACATGTATTTAAATAAAAATATTTTACAAGTAAATTTCAATATTTTCTGACATTTCTTCTGGTATTTATTTTGTATAATATCGAAGAATGAAAACTTTTGACAGCAGATGTGTTGATTGGCATGGAAATTCTAAATTTTCATTATAAAGTGAAACTAGCTATATTGTGAAAAATGGCAATACTAGAAAAAGTAATACTAGCCATATTGTGAAAATGCACGGTAATTCAAGGAAATCAATACCAGAATTACTGTATCAAGGATAAAACATCACTTAATAGTTACAAATACAAGGTATTTTTCATCAATGCATATACTTGTAACTTTCACGGTCTAAGTAAATAGTTTTCAATATTTATATCATTTCAATTATTTCGGCTTGATGGTAGTTTTAGTGACTTGGTGACCAGATTTGGTATCAGACGTTTTTCTGTGAAGCACAAGGTCTAGAAGTTGGGCAAGAAATGATTTTCATAATGCGAAGAAAAATTCCAAAAAATTAGGTCCTTCTTCTTATAAACAACGTTCTGGAATTTATTTTCATAGTTGGTTGACCAATTCGAACCTAATCAGTTTTGCAATTTCAGTGATTTGTGTTCTATAGTTCGTGCTTTATTGCAATGAATTTTGAGTTATATTAGCATAACTGTACACAAATTTGAATCTATGACTTTCTACCCTTAAAAATTGTTTGTAAATGAACTAATTAGTGTCATCATCTGCGCTTTTTTTCCCAAATCAAAGATAACACACTGAAAAAACGTCCATGTTGTCATTTAAATGACTTATTTATGTTGATCTAACAGAAATTGAGATATTTCTTCAAAAAACTAGAAGTATTTGGAACACTGATATGTATGTTTATTCATTTTTATCAATTTCACAATCATCTTGTTTCAATTTTTTATATTCTAGAGAATCATTTTTTTCCCTCTAGCACTTGTATATTGAAATATTTTTAGAAATGATATTGATTTAAGGAAAGTAAATCATCTTGCTCAATAGATGAATTAATTTGAATTGTAACTTAATTTGATTGATTGACATTTTGTGAAAAATCAAGATATTTTTAAGACATTAGATGGTTTGAGATGAAGGAAAAAGAATGAAACATACAGATTTTTGTTCCATCGAAAAATGTGGAGGAAACTTAAGCTAACCATATTTTTATCACTAGGTGCCTGTACGTTATTAAACCAAAAATAATAATAAAAAAATAGTAAATTTGATTATGATAACTGTTAATACTATATTATCTAGTCAAAGTAATGTTAATCGTCCGAGTAGTTTCTCAAGTTATTAAAATATTTAATCTCTAGTGAATTAAAAATGAACGTGCGTGAGCGTGTAAAGATTGATTGCAAGCCCGATCGTTTGACGTAGAGATACTCACCTCAGCATATATACAAACTTTGCAGAGAGGCATGAAAGAGTTTCAATTAATTAAAAATTAAACGATGATAATTTTGATGTTTCCTTGCGATATTTCTAAACAATTTACAGGGCAAGAATAATTTTTACATCCTCTCAAATTTCAAAAAAAAAAAAAAAAAAGGAATGTATTGATGATGATGATGTCGTGTTTGCGTTACCACGGAAAGGGGGTGCAGTAGCTTCTGAGGGTAAAGACCCCTGAACGCGCTAGGGCAGAAAGTCTGACTTCTACTCATATGAAGATGTCACTCTCACACTCGCTTGCACAACCCCTTTTCACAGGGGCGGGGGGGGGGGTTCAATCACATCACAGATAGAACACAGAGTGAAGAACAACCATGCCTGAACTAGAACTCGAACACGGAACGCCCAGATCACGGGGGAAACGCGTTACCCCTAAGCCAGGACGACGGCAATGGAATGCATTATTTTGCCTATTTTGCTATCCAAAGTACTTTTTATTTTTAATCAACTAAAAAAATATTTAATCGTATTTTATAGCAATATATTTCAGCGTTGAACTGAAACTCAAATCAATTTCATTTTTGCTATTAACATTCCTTTCTGACTTTTTTTTTTTCCTTTACTGATTATTAAAACATGGATTCAATTTATATTTCCACGTTGAGTGGATTTCAGTAACGAGCATGCTTTTAGTAATTTTTTTAAATTTTTTTTCTACAATAATGTTTGACATCAGAAGAACTGAAATACCATTATAAATTAATAATCAAATTTTAAATGAGATAATAACAAATTAGAAATAATATTTCACTCTCTGTTTAGCGCAAAGAACAGAATCATGTAAGGCTTCTTAAATAATGCAGTCTATCAAAATTTGAAATTTAAAAAATATGTATTAGGAAAAGCAATAAAACAAAGTTACATAAAAAATATTTTTATTTGAAGTTTCCAACAAGAATTAATACCAGATAATCGCCAAAGGCTGCTATTTTGAAATGTTACAGATAAAAGTATTTTATTTATGTAAAATTTGTATGAGAAATGTATATTTAAGCTTAATTTTGCTAGTTAGCGTTTAAAGATTAGTTGTTATGTTGAAGCAATATAAATGTTTTTTTTTTTTTGGGGGGGGGGACAAATATTCTCGAACTTGGAATCCTTCAACCTTGAAGCTGAACCAGGTTCTACTGCCTTCACAGACAATTCGAAAAATGTGCCAAGTATATAATACACGTATGCATGCACTTAAATAAATTACATTCTTTTAGTTTAATTTAATACAAAATGCTTAACTTACACGGAAATTTTTTCTACATTTTAGTCAATAACTTATAAATATTCTCATTATACGAAAACAAAACTTAAAATCTAAATTTATGTATTACCTGACAAATCATTTAAAAATTGCAAAAAAAAAAAGACGAATATTTTACTCTTAAAAATCAAAGAAAATAATCATTGAAGATATAGACAGATTTGAATTCTAATCAGCCAGATAATTTACGAAATTCAATTAATTAAAGATTTGAATAAAAGAATAAAAATCGAGCAATCATTTATATATTTTATATAACGTCAATATAATTCATAAGATAATATTTAACGTACGATCAAAGAAATATTTTCATTTTCTTAGCAACGATCAGTATGAAGTTTATTTTAATTTTAAATTTGCATATAAATGAAAAATTATTACCATGAGTATGATACATAATTAAAAAAATACTTTATTTTCAATAGCCGTAAATCTGATTACTGAATAATCTATTGTTTTTAGTGAGAACGAAACAAAATTTCGCCCCAAGAAAACCATAATAAACAAAAAAAATTGGCAGGTGTTCTTTTTTTATTATTATTATTCTTTCAGAGTTCAACCGATGCATCCAATTAAAATCGTTTGTTGCTACCGACGTGTCAAACTCCATTGTTCGACCTTTCCATTCGAATTTTACTCAAGGAAGAACTCCACACTTCCTTCTCCGATTTATTATTACTTTTTTTCTTCATATTTTCTTCCAACTCATCTTCTTCGGCTTGTTTTCATTGTTCTGTCTTCCAATTTTCTTTTGTTGTTGCGTCACTTTCATCCGTGTTGCCAAAAAATGAGTCTTAAAGAGCAGTTTATAAATCGACTGATGTTAATACCTTGAAGTATGCCTTATTTACGAAAGAAATCTCTTAATCGTCTGCTCTGATAAGGCGGGAGGGGCGTGGAAGGGAAAACAAAGAATAAAGGAACGAAGGGGGGGGGGGAGTAATCTAAGAAACTAGATCGTTTGATTTAAGGTGATTAAGAAAGGGTAGAGGAGCTTTCTTCTGTTCGCGTGATGTAATATAATGGTAGTCTGGGTTAATAAATAAAAATGTGTTGCTTGTGCATCAGTTTGAGAGAAATGAAATTTCTGGGTATCGCCATGAGTTTAATCTCAAAATCCTTCATTGAATTATTACACACAAAAAAACAACAACCTTAGGATACAATAGTGTCATAATTTTTGATGACATAATCTAATATAGCATTACTACAAATCGTATAATAAATGCAATTTTTGAGATATAATTTTTTATAGGAATTGTTGCTGACTCATTCCTCTAGAACCAATCAATAGTGATTTTCTGCTAGAATAAGCAACTGCAGTTACAGTTTGTTCAGTTGCACCAGCGTCTGATCGATTTTTAAACTTCACAAGAGCTGTTTTGGACCGAATTTAGGATATTTACTTAATTTTAAAATGTGTATTTTCTTACATTTCCATACCACCGCAATTTACGAGTTTGCCTTTATAATACTTAAATATTATTTGTGAAATTATAATATTCTTGGTTTGCAAGAATAAGTATTCAAAATAGAAATTTTAAATAATTTTTTTAAAGATAATATTTATGTGAAAAACGCCAATGAGGTAATCAGAATTTTTAAAAATCTTGCGAAGTTTTTGCTAATTTTCTTAGATTAAATAACTTTTTTTTCTTCTTTTTTTTATAAAATATCAAAAATTAAATTTCTGATAATTAATAACAGTAATTATTATAGTAATTAGAAAATGTTCCCTTCGAGTAATCTCTCAGATATGATTATCATAGATTAACTAGAGAATGTTGAGTAGAAACCTCACCCACAATGGAGAGTGATTAGGATTTTTTTTTAAAAGAAAATTATTATTTGTAGTAAATTTTAAATGTATGCATGTAGTAATGTGAAACATCTTGTTTCCATGAAGTTAGATTTCCTCTATCCATGATATTACGAACACCCAAATTAAAATTAATCACTAAAATCGATTTAAATATAAAGTAATAAAATTAACAGACTTCAGCTCATTGACATTTACTATAGCCCAACATAAATAAATAAAATGTGAAGTTTACAATCCCATAATTAATTTTTATTCATTTTTAACCTTATTCGCACATCGATAAATCAGTCTGTAAAATTCATTTAAAAAAAAAAAAGAAGCGAAACAAAAATTCTAGACGCCAAAACAAAAATTGGGATTTGTCATCCGATAACGATGTAGACCATTTGACATCGTTACATCGACGTAACGATGTAACAATGTCAAATGGCGGTGGAAGCTTATTTACACTGATTAAAATAGTAATAATTTGATTATTTTTTCATTTTTAAATATCCAGGATTAAAATGATGATAAATATTTATTAACGCTAAGGAATGGTTGAAAAAGATCAGCTTTGAGATCTCATTCTATTGGTAATTCGACATATAATTGGATTTAGTGGAATAATTTTATTACAGATTGGCAGTAAATCTTCAAAAATGAAAGATTAAAATCGAGAGACATTTATCTCTTGAAAATTATGGAATATTTGAAAGTGAATAGAAGAACCCGTTTAGTTTGACGGTTTAACCTCTATTTACATTATATTTGAACAATGATCCTAAAAACATCAATCAGAAAAAATTTTAAAATTAAAATGAATGTCAAGTGAAATACAATAGAAATGTGATGAAATTATTTGTTATAGTTTGAAAAATGTTTGTTTGCAAAAAATTGCAATTAATTTCAAAATTTATTCTATAAATATTCTATATATAGTAAAAATCCAACTAATTGTAGACCCTTAGTAATCTGACAGATATTAAATAGAAAACAGTCGAGTAAATACAAACGCTAGATTAATGGAAGTTCGTTTAAAAAGATAATTAGCAACATCTAGCAGAATCTATGTTTATTACATAAAATATGAAAAATTCTTTCCCCCCCCCCACCTCTCTCTCTCTGTGTTTGTGCTACAGAGCAAAATTGTCTCTGTCTTTAAGTTGTGTGTCTCGAAATTGGAGACACACAACTTAAACACATGAAGTTAAAGTTACAACTTTAATAAACGAAATTTTATTTGTGATTTTATTAGTAAATTGGACAGTG
Organism: Argiope bruennichi; assembly: GCF_947563725.1. Taxonomy (NCBI): domain Eukaryota; kingdom Metazoa; phylum Arthropoda; class Arachnida; order Araneae; family Araneidae; genus Argiope; species Argiope bruennichi. The sequence continues at coordinate 77,580,446 of NC_079160.1, forward strand.
TACTTATTGATAAATTGAAAAGCGGACGGTGACCTATCTTGATGAATATGCATGCTAAATTTTATTTATGTATATATATTTACATAAAAGACATAAAACAAATATAGATTATTATACTTACAGATGAGCCAAAATGAGTTCATCGCCTAAAATTAATGCGAAAGTCTAGAGGATGAGGTTAAATGACAAACAACAGATCAAAAAGAGCCTTATTTTTGCTCTTTTGTCAGTAATTAATGCATATCTATTTCTAGTGGAAAAACATTCATATTTATGCATGAAACACTTCACTGTTAGTCACTGACATTGAAAGAGCGACTTTAAATAACAAATTGATTATACATGCTAAAACAAATCAATAATCTTATTGTGATAAATCATAAACTCATTAATAATGCAACTATTTTGACTACCACCCGCTGAATAAAATAATTCAGCAATCATTCATATTTACAGTGATTATAACTTCGAATGTATTTGCATGGAAAAGTAAGTACAAACACAACATTCTGACACAACAAAACAGATGTTCACTTCGACATTGCAGCCACACTTAGCTGATGAAGTATTGTCACGAATTTCAGACGCATCACTCCTCAATTTATGGTTCAATACACACCACTCTGATAGTAATGAATATTCCATTTCAAATATTAAACGTCTTTGAGGAGTCCGGAGCTTTCAACAACGACTGTGGACGACTGACAATGTTTTAATTTGCATGCCGGGAAATGATGATCAGTGAAATACCACCTGCTGGGACTATGTCAACTGTTCTGAATCACTGCGACAGTAGACTGAATTCATTATGTTTCTTTCAGTTCTTGCTTTTCCAGCCATTAATATTTTGATTCCTCGCTTCTGTGGATCATTCTATCATTCTAATCGGGAAAGGAAACGATGCTATTGTGATCCTCCGATGAAAACATAGAATAAATTTGCTTTCTGTATTTGAAATTGTAGGGATACGAAACGAAACAAGAATGATTTTTATGTATTTTAATACCTTTTCAAATTTCATAACGATACATTTTCCAAAAAATCTTTTTAGTCCATCATTTCTGTAACATGAAGGGACACATGTCTTTCGTATATAGTAGATACACGTCTACTATATACGAAACATGATGTTCAGATATATTTTTCTATCTGTTAATGTTTAAATCAATTTATTTATTTTTTTTTAAAAAAGTGCTGAGGAATCTTGGGATGTTGAAATTTCTACCATTCAATTTCAATGCATATCATTTCTGTAACATGAAGGGACACATGACTTTCGTATATAGTAGACACGCGTCTACTATATACGAAACATGATGTTCAGATATATTTTTCTATCTGTTAATGTTTAAATCAATTTATTTTTTTAAAAAAAAAGTGCTGAGGAATCTTGGGATGTTGAAATTTCTACCATTCAAATTTTTTAGCCCATCATTTCTGTAACATGAAGAGACACACGTCTTTCGTATATAGTAAACACACGTCTACTATATACGAAACATGATGTTCAGATATATTTTTCTATCTGTTAATGTTTAAATCAATTTATTTTTTTGGATGTTGAAATTTCTACCATAATGCATATGAAAATATAGTAGTTTGATTTATTAAGTTTGAAACGTTACTTGCGTAACTGGAGTATACAGATCTTATACGGACAGCGGCTAATTTGAGATTCAAGATTTGTAGAACAAAGGGACTTTTAACAGTGCCAACCATAATACGATTTTAATTAAACTGTTGGATGGATATCATTGGATGACAGCACGTTTCTATTCAAATATTTTAACAACTTTGTGATTTGTAGTTTAATTCTTGGCGTCTCGGGTTCGAATGCCGGTTCGGGCATGGTTGTTCTTCATCTGTATTCTATATGTGGTGTGAATGTGCCCCCCCCCCCCCTGTAAAAAGGGGTTGTGCAAACGAATGTGTGAGTTTCATCTTCATATGAGCTGGAAGTCAGACTTCTGCTCTCAGGTGCTCAGGGGTCTTTACTCTCAGAAGCTACTGCACCCCCTTTCCGTGGTAACGTGGACACGACATCATCATTTGTAGTTTAATCACTAACTGACAAATTGCAGCTATTTGGATGTATACAAATATCTCTGAAATAAAATTTAAACTGAAAACTAATTATTAAAACTCATTAAAATTTTTTAACGAGTATTACACTTATAATGAGTGTTTGATTCGTTTCATGGGTCTCTTAAAATATATCTACACTAAGACTTATTTCAACCTCAGTATTTCAACTGCCACAATTGTATTTGGCCATCATTGTACTTTAGAGTTTCGAAATGATATTTGTCATACTGTGGTAAAAGATGTTAATGATACCTGAATGAAATATGATCTCCACGTCTCTAAATACTATTTAGTAAACAATTACTTTTTTTCCACGAAAACGAATGCCATCTATGCAGAGGTTTGTGCTTTTTATTGTTGATGCTGCCAAACTTTAAACTCTTTTACCATTTAAATAGCATCGTCAATGGACGAGTGCCAATGGTATGAATCTTTAGGACGATAGGCAAATATGGCTTCATTTCAAAGATGCCAATCATGATAAATAGCGCAGCTTGATGTCAAGCTTCTTACACTGCTGGCGATCGACGTTCTCCATAGATTTGTAACAGTTTCATGGACGAGTGCCAATGGTATGCATCTTTAGAACGACAGGCAAATATGGTTTCATTACCAAGATGCCCATCATGCCTAATCAAGCTTCATACACTGTTGGAGATCGACGTTCTCCATAGATTTGTAACAGTTTCTCTCTCCTTGCGAAATGATATAAAAGTCTTATTTTGGTGCTATTTATTTTTTCGAGGGGAGGGGACTTCTACGACCTTTTCACTTCTTTGCCAGTGCTTTTAGAAGAATATACATGCACAAACAAGTGCTTCTGGTTGAAGCCAAATCATCCATTTCATTTGCTACCTTATGGCCCTCCTCTAAGTTACCAATTATTCTTCTAACCTCCACCGTCAACTGCTAGTTGCCGAGATAGTTTTTACAATCCATATTGTAGTTGAAACTAAGGACGTCCTTAAAAACACCCTTCATGTTTGTTTTGCCTATTTCCATGAGTACCATCTTAAAACCTGTAACGAAATAAAATGCCTAAAACGTAATATATGATGATTGGTTGCCAAATTTTGGATACTATCGCCTTACCACCAAGCTGGTGTTTATTTCTTTAGTTGTTACTGGCCATTTTAATGAGTTTTCTAGATGAATATTATTAAATCCTGTCTGTCCTTAAGTTTTGCATATTTGCTTTCTATAAAGAAGAAATATGCTTCAATTCCTTGGTTTCTGTAGTTATTCATTTTATTATCTGTGTAATCAAAAGCAAATCGAAAGAGCGATTGGGTATCTGAAGCGGCTTGAATAGAGGGAAACTTTAATTTCTGTGGGGAGGTCGAAAGATATACGATTTGCTAAACTAAACATTAAGATGTGGGGATCGCAGATAAATTACTGGGAGAATGTGGCTAGGCAGCAATAAAGTACGTATTTAAAAGCCGATTTTTGCAATAGCCAGATGTACGTAGAGACACATGACATGTTAAATTCGCCGTATGTCAAACATTTTTAAACCATCCATCATCCTTCATCAAACCTCCTTCGCCGCATGTCAAAGAAGCTGTTGCCTTCTGGAAGTTAGGAGAAGCAGTTGTTTGTTCATGTATGGTCTTCATCGTCTGATCATGGTACATAATAACGTAATCTATTCCAAATTCGCTTTCACTTAACTTTAAAATTGGATATTAATATAATTAAATTAATGTTTTTAGATGTGAATGCTATTAAATTTTAGTAATTCATTTAATCATGTAATTAAGTATTCTGACATAAATCTGAGTCATATCCTTATCCAATACAAAATAATTTATATTGGATAAGATATATATTGGATTGGATAATAAATAACGTATTATTTCATTTATATTCACCTATTAATTGTTTCTCTTTATGATATATCTAGCTTTTGAGGAATGCAAAAGGTGCCCCCAAATTTAAGCAAGGTTTGAATTTGCCATCATTCATGCTGTAAAGTGTTGGTAACTCTATTAAAAAACATTTGACAGCTGATAGTTTAGGGTTAGTAAAATTAGAACAATGTGCTTTCATTGTTGAACAGTATTTCAAAAATAATGAAAGCTTGATGGCCACAATTCAAAAAATTGTGAATTAGCCCCCTAGATTATGTGATTTAACACCATTGGATTTCTTTTTATGGGGTTATTTGAAGTCGAAGGTGTATGCCAACAAGCTCACAAGCACCCTTGCATTGAAAGAGGAAATTCAACTCTGCATCAACGAAATTCCCCATTTATGTTTGTTTGTTTGTTTGTTTCTTATGGCACTTGCCACTGACAAGCCCGCTGTTACGAAGACAGCGATTTAAGCCTGAGGAGGACGTCTCTTATTTTTTATAGCAGCGCCAACTAGGGCCAAGAGTACGACTTTGCCACTCACGCATCATTCATTCGCTTGCACAACCCCTTTTTACAGGAGGGCACATTCACACATCTCACAGATAGAACAACAGAAGAACAACCATGCCCAAACCGGGACTCGAACCCGGGACGCCCAGATCACGGGGAAGACGCGCTACCCCTATGCCAGGACGCCGGCCCCCATTTATGTAAAATGGTCATAGAAAAATTCTATAAAAGAGAGCGTATGTGCCAGTAAAGCTGTGAGGCTCTTTATTTTATTCTATCCATAACCCTATTCTGTGTATTTTACGATTCATTAAAAATATAATAATTTAAAGATAAAAATGGTTTTTTTTATTTAATTCAAATCCTGCTTTAACACGTTGTTCTGCCGAGTAACGCTCCATTTTTACAAACCTTAAACTATCAGCTGTCAAATGTTTTTTTAATAGGTTTGCCAACACTTTACTTCACGAATGGTGGCAGATTCAAATTTTGGGACACCCTTTCGAATTATGTTTTTAAAATTCTTTAGAATAATAAAAAATATCATCAAATATGGCTCAACAAATAAAAGACAAAGTTCATCTAGTTATCTGATTACTAGATGAACTAGTTACTTATCTATGCCTCAAACACAGTAATTTTCTTTAAGAAGAAGTATTCATCTAGAAATCTCATCGAGATATTACAACCTTCTAAAACATTGCCCTCACATAGGGAGATTTATTAGAATAAACCCATCCCTAATTTCTGTATTAGCCGTCATAAAAATTCTGTTAGCGGTGCTTCAAACCACAGATGACTACTACAGCTTCTAATGGAGCTAATTAGCCCCAAACGGGACATAATTTAAAGCCGCCCATGATCCCTGTCCCATTTGACTTGGACCATCGTCACATCAGGGGAGGTTCGCCATTAAGAATGCTGTCCATCAAACTCTTCCATCGAGATTTAATTTAGTCTCGAGATCCGTCTGATATCTATCTTCTTTATCGGAAGCTCTCTAATTTATATATAGGATTATTTCAGAAGCATTGTTCCAGTGCTTCTCGTAATGACGGCTCCCCTTTATTAGGCGATTTTAATTAGAGATAACATGGAATCGGGATTGAAAAAACACGCTTTGACTAATTTCGGGCGATTTCTCTTGTCAGGAGCGGGTCGTTTTGTTTGTTATTATTGATGCTCGCGTGATTCAGACGCCTCAATCACTGCGTCTCGGGGAAGGGGTGGAATAGGGTTATTAAAAAAGTAATAATCATTTGGAACTTGTTGCTAGACATTTAGATGCAACCTTGGTGGCATTGCATGTAGTCAATATACTTCTACTGCTTTTAAATTACTAGAATTTTCTCTTTAACTTAACCCTAAACACACCGGACATATGATAGGTAGAGAGGTATGAAGCAGCCAGTGATCATAACTGAAATTTTCCCAGCTGTTTCAAGTCGTATAATCACTTTTGTGTAACATTTACAATAGAAGGTTGATTGATTCATTTGGTGAAATTTATTGACGCAAGAATCTCTTATAATTAAACTGAAATCAAGCATATGGTGACAATTTGTTTTATTTTAAAAGCTTGTTTAAAATTTCGTGTTGTATGGGCATACCTTACAATATATAGAGTTTGCAAAAAACTACTCGCGAGAAAAATGTACTTTTATAAAACATGCTTGAAAATCAAATCAAATAGTAAAAATCGATCATTTTAAGAAAATAAAAAGATAGTGATGGGGAATTTTTATAGTGTCTCTTAGAGTAATGCAAGAAGAATGAAGTAGAGAATACGTTTATTATTACAATGTGGGTATTCTAATAGAAAGTGGACATTGAAGACATAGGGCATTGGTAGTAGACATAGGGCATGAGTTCCAGTGTATCCAACCTTTAATCGGGTAAGAATTTTGTGGGTTTTTCTATTAGACAAACTAAACCAAAAGTCAATTAAAGGCTTGATTGCATAAAGTTTATTTCCTTATTTAAGGTTCCAATGAGTTTGGCACTTTGAGAATGGGAGCTTTTTGATATCGTTGAAAGGAGCAAAAGAATTTAAACTATAAGTGGCCATAACTATTAATTAGTAGCATCTCTAGGTCTAATGATCTATTATGCAAAACACCGAAACTCGCATAATCTAACACTTTCATTTATCGTGGATATAATGAAAGGAAATTTCAATTTATGGCAACGAATGATTCAAAATTCGGAACCGTACCGGTTAAGATAACATAAAAATGTATTTTCTAAAAACTTATTCAAAATGAGTTTTAATTCTTTAGTCCAAAATGTCCTTAATAATGCACATATGTACCTCAGAACATTAAAAAAGACTTAATCAAACAGAAAAAGAGATAAGTCAGAAGGCAAATCTTTGATGGTCCAGATAATTAGAATATTGCACAAAATTTCTGTTCTGATTTTGTAGAAGTAAAATAAGACAGATCATTAAATTAAAATAACAGGTTTAATAACAAAAGCTAATGGAATTTATTTCCTGGAATCTGGTTTATAATAAACCTCTTTTATCCACAACGTCTGTAAAGAAGTATATATGTCTTAAATGTATTCAATGTAAGATGTAAAATGTAAGATTCAATGTTTAAAATAGCCTAATTTCCTGCGTATTATCCACAACGACGTATAATCCACTGGTACTACTTTTAGCCTCGACAAAAAAAATTACAGTATAATCCGCACCGTCTTATAATCTGCGGATTTTATGATGGATTGTCCACGGCGGTGGATTATTATTGGCGACTGCAATGACGATTTTCATGTTTTTTTTAACAGATAATCCGCAGATTATACACAGGAAATTACGTAATACAACTCAGAATAAAATTAACTAATTCAAGGAACAAAGGATATTAATAGATCTTTTCTATTCGATTACTACCCAAAACTTTAGCGTTTGAAAAATAGAGGTAGGATTAGGCAATAATATTGCAAATCAAATTATTTGAAAAAAAATATTCGAAATATATATATATAATACAAATTATTCCACGAGCTAATAGTGCATTGACCATATTTCTTGTATCCAAACGGGTCATTTGATTTATGGCATTTATTCAAATTTAGCTCTGAGGGTGGAAGACACTGAAATTTGTATTTATTGCAAAATAAATCAATTTGTAATGACATATAGTATGTCATTTTCGTGTATCTGTGATTCAAAGTAGTTTGTTATAAATTCCTTACATAATTATAATCTGGCATGTCTTAACTTTAGAGTATTAAACAAAAATAAAATTAATAATGGCGTGATAATAGGGAACATGGATTTCTAGATAAGTCTCAAATGGTATCATTTTTGTGGGAAAATATTAGCTTTCTTTTTACTCTGCAGATGTAAAAAAAATGAAAAGACATATTAAAATGCCGATATAAATAATAAGTTATCAATCAGTTCTTGGAAATATCAGATAAAGAAATGAAATTTGAGTAATTCAGGATTGAAATCGGTAACTTAATGTAGATTTTGAATGTCCACAGTATTAAATGTGGAAATTAATAAGTATTAAAGAATATTCTAATCAAAAAGATGAACTATATATTTATCATTAAAAACCAAAATACGTTAAAAAATTATAACGCCAAAAATTATAAGATAATAGATTAATTTATAGATTAATAGATATTATTAGATTATATTTATAGATTAATAGATTAATTTATAGCAAAATTCCTGTTTACCCTAAATAAAAAAAGTCGTTTCATTCGATATATATATTAATAAAATTGCAAATGACTCATAATTACTCATTTGTCTTTAATTTATTTTCTCTCATAAAGTGCAAGCTTCCAAACAATAATTAGTTCGGTATTGGCATCAGTTCTTTAAAAAAATTCTATTTCTACAAAATTCTAAAGCAGAAATTTTAACTTATTCATATTATTTTATTCATTTGAACAATTAAATGGTGGCAGAAATTGTAAAATAATAGCTGAATTATTTTTTAAAAAATTATGTTCGAAACATAAACTTTTTTAATTAATTAAATATGTTCAGCCAAGATATTTAAAAAAAATTCATTCGATGTATATCTATACAAATGTGATTGATCCATTCGTCTTTAATTAATTTTCATTCATAAAGCTCAAGTTTCCAAGCAATTATCGGTTCAATAGATGAATCAAATCTTTTAAAAAATTTTCTTTAATACAAATCTATGACAAAAATAATTATTTGACAGTCCCCAAGTAGCATTCTTTAGATAATCAAAAGTTGTTTCAAACACAATTCTTTACTCCAGGCTGTGGTGGATTTGTGATAAAGTCTGGGATCAAGACAGGAGGATTCTAGGTTCCAACCCGATTCTACCGAAGAACAGCACTGCAAACGAGCTATATTTACGTTAAATATAAAGGGTCCAAATGCCCTCCCATTAGAATGGTGTGGAAATTTGGAGAGAAATGTACAGCGCTTGGGTTGCTATTTATATTTATTTGACTACAGTCCGTTCCAAAATAGTTCTCTTGTTACTTCGAAATAGGATGTAAATGTAACTAAACTAAACCAAACAAACCAAGCTCTAAACAGTCAAAATATTTTCCATGGGGTCATTTCATGTACCGTCCGAATCCCATGACTCATGTCATTTAATATCTAACTGCATGTTGCTTAGCATTGTGCTCTGATATCGCTTCCTGCTTTTTTCCTGTAAGATGTGTAACCCTAGTACCACCTTTCATATTACTGTAAAATTTGGAAAAACAATATTGTATAATATTGTTTTACAATATTAAAACTATATTGTACAATATAGTTTGTATAATATAGTTTCCCACACAATGCAATTTTTCTATATTATACAATATATATATTATAATATATTATACAATATTATACAATAATTTTCTATATTATACAACTTTCCTACATCCTACATTATAGTTTTTACTAATTCCAAAATTAGAGTGATGTGATACACTTAACTTATGTTACCTGAGTGTGGAATATTGAATAGTATCAGCAACATTAACAAATCTGACAGAAAAAAAGTAACAATTCGCTTAAAAATTAGTAATTTCGAAGCTCAAAAAAAATTAGAAAATTGTTCAATTAACTGATTATTATTTTAGAGGCATTCATGACTTGTAAAGAAATTTTAGCCATTCGTCATTTTCTTGATTAAAAGAAGCAAAGCTGCACCTGTGTTGTGGCTTTTCTCGGAATTTTATACGATAAGCTGACTTTGATAAAATATCCTTATACATATTTAATAACTTGTTGTTCTAATTACAAAAAAAATCTTAGTACATGGAAATAAATCTCCTGGTAAATAATAGAAGGATGGGACAAAACTGTACGCTTTTTTAATTAATTAGTCAAACTACGGTCAATGAACCTTAATCGGTCTAAAATATAGCGGGGTCGATTAAAAGGTCATGGAAGTCTGAAACCGAAGTTTTGAGAAAAAGATTGAAAGAGATTTAGAAAAATGTAGTATTTATATTTTTTCAACTAATTAGAATTGTTCTTGTATGCATTTTAATGGATTATGATTTTGAAGTATACATCTTATTACGTTTTTTGATTAAATTTTTATTCAAAATATTTTCAAAAATCATTGATATAAGATATTAATTTTTTTTTCCTAATCAATTGGAGGTAAAACTTTTTTATAGCAAAATTCCATTTTCACAATAAAAAATATTTTAAGAAACATGACGATTAATAACTCCAAACATGCAGTTAATCGTTAAAATGTTATTTTTATCTATAAAAATAATTACCAGTTAAACGAAAATTAAATACTTACATAAATAAATATTTAAAAATATTTAATTTTAGTTTTGCGTTCTTAAAAAAGATTTGTGTGTGTATAATAAATATTTTTAAAGATGAATAAAACAAATCTGAGACTTCTTACGAAATTTGTGTTGAAAAATCTGTTCTATGTTATGAATTTTGAAAGTTAAAGTGTGAAATAAATAAATCATTAATTATTTTTTAAATTACAGGAATTCAATATTTAATTCAATCAAAAATCCAATGGAAACAAAGAAATGAATAAAGATATTTATTAACTAAATATTTATTAACCAAATATATTTATTAACTAAAATAAACTTGATAAAATTCAGTAAAAACTCGTAAGCATTTTTTTACACGATAAGTCGAAGCGGTGATTCGTTACATTGAAAAATATCGTTTGCACAATAGATAAAAAGTATTTTTATATTTTACTTTCTTAGAAAAAAATTGATTAAAATGTATTAAATGCAAAATGAAATGGCTTTGCTTTTATTTAAAGAAATGCTATTAAAACATTGATGTAATAATATTTTTAAAGAGTAATAAATTAGGAAAAAAAAGTTGTAAGCACTATATTCGTAAAAGAAGTTATCCACTGATAAAAATTAATTTCATGGAAGGTATATGTAGTAAGTCAATGTATAAAATGATAAAACCTGAGAATTTTTATCTTAAAAGAACATCCAAGAAAAGTTCTTTTTTTTTTTTCTGTCATATTTCACCTTTATTTTTATTTCAAAGAACAGGAACAACTGAAATGATTCTCGGATAGATAAGAGGTCAATTACATCACCAAAATAAAACTTCACTTGTAGAATAAGAAATACAGACGTGACACCTTTTAACTGGACATCTTGCAATATCTAAGAGCACCGTCCGAAAGATATGGTTCTTATTTTTGAAAGAATGACTCACAATAAAAATAATTCTGTAATTCAGTAGATGCTCTCTGCCCGATGAGCAACAATGTTATCTTATGAACACGAGCAGGTTTTAATTATATGACGTCAGCAAGAATCTGAAAACAGCGAGACTAATTCTGCTGCGATATATCCTGCCTCTCCCCCCCCCCCCTTTCTTTCAGAACGTTCTTTTCGTGTTGCGTGAGACTCAGCATTTAATCATGTCAAGCTATGACAGAATTCTGATTCTGTTCTTAGTAAAAAAGGAAAGGTGTTCGTTTTTTTATTATTTTAACAAACTCAAATGACATACGAGACTGTAATGATGTCAATTAATATCCTTTCATTTTAAAGCCACTGTTCACAAGTTTTAGCTTTTAGAAAGCGTGCGAAATGCTGCAGGCGATGCCACTTTTTTACTTAATTCCTTTTTTTTTTTTAAAGATGAAAGTTAGTTGCGTAGGATTTATGACTCTGAATAAGAAGATTTATCATAGTAATTTTTATCAGTTTTTATTATCGCGGTGTCACTGCTTGTTATTTTATGAACATGATAGTTAAGATAATTTGTTAAACAATGGCTTAATTTTCAATTACTAGTGTAGGTAATTGTTCCCATTGAGTATAGTTAATCGCCATTCATAATTGAATAAAAAAGAAATTTTAAATTTGTATGCGATAGGGTGCCTCACAGATGGTGTAATTGTTATTATATTCGTTTGAATAATAATAACAATTAATGCAGTTTTGACACTATGTCCAATAGAATATATATTTGTCATTGTCACAAAATATTACACAGGTGATTTTAAACTCTTTTAATGACATTCATATCAGATTAAATCGGTGATCCCTTATTACTTTTTTTGTATACAAAGTATGGAAGAAAGAAAGCAACGCAATTGTCAAAAAAAAAAATCGAACTCTTTAATGAATGTGGCTTTTAGATTTTGATGAATCTCCCTGCTTCAAGCTTTCCTGAATCAAAAAAAGGAAAAAAAAATTATGTTCGCTTGTTTATCTAATTGCGACTATAATTAAAAAATGCTTTGAACTAGATAGATGAAAATCGGTATATGGTCTTTACACCAAATCTATAGATTTCTTTCAAATTTTCCATTCTGTAGAAGTCTATCTGAATTGAAAGAATCCAGTTGGTGGAGATCTATCTGAATTGAAAAAAATCCATTTGATGGAAATCTATCTGAATTGAAGAAAAAAAAATCCATTTGGTGGAGATCTATCTGAATTGAAGGAAAAAAAAAATCCATTTGGTGGAGATCTATCTGAATTGAAAAAATCCATTTCGTGGAGATATGTGTGTCTGGTTAGAACCGTCGTGTAAGGGGGTCTGTTGCACGTTAAATCCGTCAGGGCCAAATGTCCTTCCACTGGTGTGGTGTGGAGAGGGGGGTCCTCAGGTGTCGTCCTCGTCATCTGACCGTGGTTCAAAATTACGAGGTCCGTCCCGAGGTGCCTAGTGTTGCTTTAAAATGGGACGTTAATATAACTAAACTAAACTAAACTATCTGTCTGTTTGGCAGAGTAAAAGAAAACATGTTAAATACCAAGTATAAAGATTTAGATGGGTAAAATTTCGCGCATGGTTTTAGCATCTAAAATGTAGATTCTTATCAAAGTTTGAACCAATCTGTCAAAGAATTAATCGTCTGTAGGTATTTGCTTTCACATGCATATAAACATTTTTTTCACGAAATATGTTTCTCTTTCTGATTGAATGCTTATGAAAACGATAACTAAAGAAAAAAAAAACTTTGATTTAATCTGATGAAATTTGATTAATGGATTTTACACCGAATTTGTATATTTTTATTAAAGTTTGAATGAAATCCATTCAAAGGAAATATATTTGCCAGGCTGTTCGAGTACACGTGAACATAATACCGAAAACGCTTTGAATTAGTCGGAGGAAATTTGATACATGGATTTTACACCAAATTAGTTGATTTCTATTAAAGTTTGAACGAAATCCCTTCAAAGGAAATAAATCTTTCTGCAAGACTGTTTCAGTACAAGTGAACACAATAACTATAAAACGTGAAGATCTAGATGAACAAAATTTGATAAACACTTATTTAATTTTTTTTTTTTTTTTTTTTTTTTACCAAAGGATTGACTGTTTGTTGTTATGTATTTTTGTATGCCTATAAAGGCGATGATTAAAAAACGCAATGACTTAGGTAAAAGAAATTGATTCACAGCTTTAGCATTTAACTGTAGATTTTTTTAACAAATTCTGAATGAAATCTGCCTTGTATCCTCTATAATTCAAGCTTTAGGAATTTCACAAAAAGTTGTAAATAACATGACATAAAAATGAGTTTTATTATGTAAGTCTCCCTGTTTCTATTTTTTTTAAAACCCAGTGGAAGTGGTTTTTCCAAAACTTTCCCCCATACTCTCTGATAAATTTGTCATCATGTGAACGCCGTACATGGCACTTTCGTACAGTAATTAAGGAATATTAACTTTTGGCGTGAATGTAGTATTTTTATTGAATCTATCGTGTCATCCTTGGCGAGTTATTTGGCGATTAATCTCTGGCATACGTTAATATTATCCAAAAATTGAATTTGTGTTTGGGACGCATTTTCTTAACTGCTTGGAACAAAGATTTGATATAAAGCTGCACTTTGTAGTCATAAAATCTCATATCAAATTTGATATATTTAAGTCACTGCGTTTTTGAATTATTGCGTTTACATTTTTCTGAAGGTACAGACAGACAGCCAATCAATCAGCTGATTGATTTCACTCAAAGTTTTATAGGTGTCTATACTATAGATGTTAAATATATATACCGAATCTTATCTATCTAGTTGTCTTCGTTTTGTAATTAACATGACAACTTATATTCGAACAGACGAACTTCCTCTGAACAGATTTTGCTCAAAATTTGACAGAAATCTGCGAATTTCGTGTAAATACCGTATACCAAATTTTACCCGTCTAGCTCAAAGCGTTTTTGAATTATCTCTGTCAAAACACACAAACGGATATTTTCCAAGAATGCGTTTTTCGAAATCAGCAAGGTCTAAAACATAGATATTCGTAAAAACCTGTAATTCGAATTTTTTGAGCATTACTTTCTTTATATGCGAGAAATTAAAAAGATATTGTAATGATAAAAAACAAAGTTAATGATTAAAAATCATATTAATTGTTACATGAATCGTATATTTTAAACATTCAATATTTTTCTATACTTTTAAGAGCTTTTTAGTATTCCGAGCTGAGCAATAATTCCTCGTTGAGTTACAGACGTAATTACGAATCAAGTAACCTGTCCAAACTTTGGAAACATTGTCATGGAATGTCATAATAACGATATGCTTTTAAGAAACATAAAAGAAAAGCAAGTAAAAGAATAGAACTCTTGACTTATGTGAAGTAAAATTTTAAAAAAAAGAAAAAAAAAAAAGAAAAGGAAACTCAAAAGCAAGCACTCCAATTTTGAAAATTGTAAACCACGAATTCATTCTTGAGTGGCAACAGTTCCGAGTCGGAAGAAAGAAGCTCTTTAAAAAAAAAAAATGGCGGTAATTTTTCCCGCCGAGTCGTTTCTCGAGCGTGTGTCGAAGTTGAAAGAACTTGAGTCATTTCACTCGTGACAGTGATAATTGGGAAATTATTTCTCAGCTTGTTTGAGTGCGAGTCATTCTGATTCTTAAGTGCAGTAACGGCACCCTGCCAGTGTCACGCCACAAAAATTAAAGAATGAAAAAGAAAATATGAAGTTCAGAATGTTCTTAAAATGAAGGTGAAATTTAAAAAGCAAAATAAGTTCCTGGAATTTGTTTTCGTTATAATATATTAAAAAGACCTCGGAGAATACCACAAAATTCATGCATATGTATAACCTGAAACTTAAATATTCTGGCTTCTAAGAATGTGTGACTTATGGTTTTCTGGTTTAGCATCTAAAATATAATGATTTTTGTTGTGCTCTTTCACGTTCTACACGAGCAATAGAAAATGTATGGTTGTGTTTGGGAGGTAATGCCAATTTAGTACAGATAAATTTCACGATGCATATTAGACGAGCTAATAAAATCAGTTAATTTGAACATTGAAAAGCACTTATTTCTTTTACTTTGAAGCTCTTTATGCTAAGTAGACAGTATTCAAAATTAAAATAATGCATAATTTAAATATATTATATTTTCAGCAGTAAAGAATTAAATAATAAGCGTAAACCATTAACAGACGAATAAGTCTGAAATTTATTTAAATAATTCTTTGTTTTTATTTGGCAATTATTCTATGCGAGCAAAAAGTGAGTCATTATAATTTCAAAGAATAATCATATACAGTAGAAACTGAAAATTATCACCTAGCTGATGATTTCTAGAAACCAGAGGGAAAGGTTTCCATAAAACTTTATTGATTACTTTTATTAAAGCGTTTTCCTCTATTCATCGTATCAAATTGAGGACCTTAAGTTAGATTGTAAATACATCGTGTGGCATTGGCGAACAATATAGATGAAATATAGATCTTTGGCGCGAATCTAGCATTTTTACTGAAATGATAATGTAGTCTTTGGCGGTTAATCCGTGACATGTGGTTTGTACCCAAATAATCGAAAATCGAATATGTATTTTGGACACCTTTTTCCAACCGAATTCAAGCTGGTGATTTATAGAAACCAGCGGGAAAGATTTCCATAAAACTTTCTTGCATGCAGTCTAATAAAAGGGTTTTCCTTCATTCTTCATATAAATTTGTGGACCTTGAGTCATACCGGGAATACCTCGTGTGGCATTGAAAAACAATAGTTATGAAATAGATCTTTGGCGGGAATCTATATTTCTTATTTCATTTTTACAGAAACGATCATGCGATCATTGGCTGTTAATCCCTGGTATACGATTAGTACTAAAGTAACCGAATATCGATTATGTATTTTGTGCACCTTTTTTACAAACGAAGGAAATTTTTTGACATAGAGCTAAAATTGTTGCCACAAAATCAAATATATAGTTTTATTTATTTTATATATATATATATATATATATATATATATATATATATATATATAGAATTATTGCGTTTACCTGTATATGAAAATACAGATCGACAGATGGCTACCCTTTGATAGATTTATTTAAAAATTTAATTCCTATCTGCATTTTAGATGTTAAAATCTGTATGCTGAATTTTTATCAATCCCTTTATGTTTTTATAGTAATCGAGTTTTCACTTGTACTTAGATAGACGGGTAAACAGAGTTAGTTCCTCTAAATGGATTTCCTTCAAAATTTGACAGAAATCTACATGTTAGGCGCTGAATCCGTAAGCCAAATTTTATCTCTTTAGTTCAAAGCGTTTTTTGAGATATCGTTTTCACAGACAGACGATCATACATGATTCCAGAAATGTGTTTTCGGTCACAAAGCGAAGACTGAGACGTGGCGATTCGTCAAAAACTCGAGTTCGATTTTTTTAACGATTACCAAATTTTGTCTTTGTATATTTCTATAAGTGAAAGTAAAATAAATAAATAAATAAAAATATAAAATCTTCTAATATTTATTTAAAAGTAGTTAAAGTACAAATAATCTATATATCGTTCGAATTGATTGAGATTCTTGTTTCACAATTATTTAATCGCAATTAATTAAAATTAATAATTCACAATCAGTGCATAGTTTCAAAAGGCCCCTGAGATGAAAATTTATTTACCTCGATTCAATGATTTAATAATCGCTTGGTAATTGCTGACGCCATTAATACATTGTGCTGAAGTAATACTGTGATGTCACATTCTCTTTACTCCTGTAACTCATGTCACGGATTGTGCAATTGGTTTTTATTTACATTGAAAGCTAGCCTACTCAATTCTAAAGAGAAATTGGGAGAGAATCGAAAAATCAGCAGATACTTTATTGGTCGAATAGAGCCGCGGTGGTCTGGTGAAAAGTTCTTGGCTTCGCAGACTGGAGAGTTCAAGTTTGAGTCTCGATTCCACCGAAGAACCATCGTGCAAATGGGTCTGGTGCACGTTAAATCCGTTGGGCCAAATGTCCTCCCGTCCGTGTGGTGTGGAAGTTTATACAGGGGGGGATATCAGCTCAGGTGTCGTCCTCGCCATCTGACCGCGGTTCATAGTTAAGTATTCTTCTCAAAACAGCCGTGATGTTGCTTTAAAACGGGATGTTAATATAACTAAATTAAACTAAGCCAAATGTTAACTTTTTTTATCAATAATTTCGGGTGATATTTTACAAAACAATACTTTGTACCATTTAAAAATATTTCAAAAAATAATTTTTCTGTAATACAAGTGTTTTAATTTAAAAAATATTTTTAAGAGCAATGATTTTTATTGTTTTAGTTATAGCGTTCATATGCTTACAACAGTAATGAATGCATTTTTTTTCTGTGAATTTTATCTTTGGTAATAACCAAATTAAATTTTTTAAAATCAATAAAACCGATCGAATGATGTCTAAAACATTTTCAGACTATTTATTTTGATCTAAAATTTCCCCTTTCTTTCTTTTTTCCCCCAAACTCAAAAACATGAAGATTTATCACAATCGAATCAGTCGCAGTCGGGTATTTTGTTGATATCAATACTTTCTCTCTGTGTAATCTCTATTCCAGAAAATAAAAATAAACAAGAAGAAAATATAATTTTTTATAACTGTAAATTACAAAGTTGTGTAAAAAAAAAGATGCAAAATATTATTAAATCGATTAAAATTATCAGGGGATTAAACTTTTAAAAAATACAAAATTTAAATTTTTATAAGAACTTCGTACAAAAAAAATTCCCAGTGAGTAAAATGTGCCCTATCCTTTTATAAGGTCATTGTTACAGCTTCACGCCGATAGATGGCGTATCTGTCGAGTACAAAGTTTCTGTTAATTCTTTTTTGTATCTGAACGTAGAGAGTGAGTAGAACGATGTTGTGATGGAGAAGTGGCACCAGTTGTGAGAGGTGTCCTAATCTGTAACAGTCTACATGAAGTGGCACAAAAAATGTGTCCGAAAATGAAATGGTGTTCACCAGAAAGAAATGAGTAATTATTTGTAGAGAATTACAGTCATTTACAAAATTTCAGAATTTTATCATGAAAACTCTCAAAGATATGTTGAAACAAAGTTGGTGAAGGGTCAATCACAAATTAAAATGCAAATGTTTACAGCTTCAGTGCAGATGATGCGACGCAGGAATGCATCATAAAGAAATAAAATATGCTTCATATCTTTAGTTTCCAATACAAATCTTAAAATCTTTGCTTGATGAAAAATACTTTAAAATTTTATATCAGGAATTACAGAATATAACTTAAAAATAGCACAGTCAATGCACAGTTTTGTGGAGTCATTTAAGTACAGCGATTTATTTGTCACCTTCCTTAAATAAAGCAGAATGGCAACAATGCATTTTAGAGAGTTGTCGTGACATCACCTAACAAGAATTTGATAGAGCTTACAGAAGTGTCATCAGAAGAATGCTGCTCTGTATTGGCACGGATAGAAAACACTTTGAACAAGTTGTGTAATCTTTCCTTTAAGTTATTATTTATACAAATTTTTAATACTTTTGAACCAATAAATAGCAAAATTATTATTTATTTATAGAATCATTACTATCTTTTTTAATTTATGTACGATCCCTAAAGCACGAACATCCGACATGATTTTTCCTTTTTGCGAACTCATATCCTGGCATCGAAAAGTGGTTTAAGTCACCATTTATATAGTTTCATATCTTTGAGACTTTTTGTGATAAAATGCTGATATTTTGTGCATGACCTTATTAGAGGATGGGACACATTTTACTTATTGGGGGAATTTTTTTGTACGGGGTCCGTATAAAAAATTTAAATTTTGTATTTTTTAAATTTTAATCCCCTGAAAATTTTAATCGATTTCAAAATATTTTGAATCTTTTTTTACGCAACTTTGTAATTTACAGTATATGTCTATGATCAATATTTAACGAATAAAAGCTGCTGTCGGGGCTTTTGAGACACCCTCTAAATATATATATTCCAAAAATGTGTTTTTCAGACTAAGGAAAGTATGAAAAAAGTGAAGATTCGTCAAAATCTCCAGTAAGAATTTTTGACCATTGCAATACTTTCTCTGTTTATACTTCGAATATGAGAAAATAAAATGACGGTTATAAACATTGAAAAAGTGTCATCGTTATCATGAATATATTTTACAATTCTAAATTGAAAAACACATAACATGAAATAATTTTTGTCCTAATTTTAAAAACCTTACTGTTTCTTTGTGAGTTCTTAGCTAGTTATTTGTACACCTAAAAGCATACTGAAGCTGCTATATGTATATTGTTTTTTTTTTTTTTTTTTTTTTTTATTAAAAAAGTAAAAAATATTTTGGCATGTATTGTAAACGCACCGGAAAATAAATTGAAAACATTGAGCCTTAAACTTATTTCCCATTTTCTTTCTTTTTTCTAAACGATAAGAATCTACTCATCATTTCTCCTCAAATAGTTAATGGGGAAACTTAATTGCAAAGTTGGTTGCTAAATTCTCTAAGAAGACAGATCACATTATTTTCTTAATTGTTAATGTCGATGCAGATAAAACTACCATTTTTTTCGTGACTTTTTTAAAAGTCTCGTAAAGAAGGAATATTTCCTTAGATTTAAGCGAAAAAGATATATAATCCAACAATACAATTCCCAATCTTTGAGACTTATAGAGAAAAAAGAAATAAAAAATATTAGAAAAAAAAAGGGGGGAGATACGAAAAAAAGGACAAATTACTCTCTGAAGATAATTTGATCTAATCATTGAAAACGAAATAAGTGAATGTATATTTTGTTAATTAGTAATTAAAATATCAAAAAAAAAATGTATAAATCACGCAAAATAAATGTGTTTTAATACTCATGAGACGGAGAGCATTGAATCATAATTATTCTACACTGCGTTTTGGATTACAATTTAATTGAGTTAATCGATTTTAATTATATCATTAAATAACAGTATATTACCACAGTGCTAAAGGGCGTTATATTACTCCATTGTTATATGTCATTCTATTACAATGATATTCAATAACAGTATACTACTATATTGTTGAATGCCATTTTACCACAATAGTATTCAAAAGCATTATGGTACTATTATAGCTAGTTCGCAAATTGTACAGACTAAGTCTATGGCAAAGGATACCGACGTGCTCTGATTGGTTTAAGCCTTGGCATCTTTTTGGCAATGTTTTGCCAAAAACCGAAATATATTTTTATAAAAATAAATAAAATATGTGAATTTATCCCCCCCCCCCTATTTTTTACGGTTTACATGTAATATTAATCTGGAACATATATACAGCAGAAAAGATCAAATCCTGAAACCTAAATTCAGGAAATATGAAAATTACAATTCATTAAAAATATTTTTATGTTTGTTTCCTCTTAATATTAATTTGATATAATTAAAAAAAATTAGCTACGAAATCGCATATTCCGTTAAAGCTTACATGGTTATACGTTTTGGGCATTAAGTATCATCTCCCCATATGTAGTTGATGGGAAAGTAACAAATGTTCAGCAACAAGTTTCAATGACTGCATAAATTATCTAATAAAGGCACGAAAATCATAGAAAAATAAGAATTATTTCATTGCTGCATCATATGTTGAGTAATTACTTTCATGTAGTTTTTATACTTCTGTGCATAAATAACATTAGTTACTTGTATTACTAGTATTGTTAGTAATATTTATTATTATTATTAATAATTAGTATTAGTAGTATTACTACTAATATTTAGAGAAAACAATTATATTAATAAAAATTACACCGTGTTGATATTCACTCGTATATTCCATAAAACTAATGAAAGGTACAAGGTTTGAGCCAAATAAGTGAAAACTACACTATTATGAGGGCAAAACATTGCCAAAAAGATGCCAAGGCTTAAACCAATCAGAGCACGTCGGTTTTCTTTGCCACAGACTTAGTCTGTACAATTTGCAAACTAGCACTATTATAGGGCTTAATAGCATGAATGCTATTACATTTATTCAATAATATTATGCTACTCTAGAGTTGAATGACATTATATTACTTTAAATTTGAATTGTACCGCTGTAATTTTGCATAAAAATAATTACCCACTTTATAAAAGCTTAAAATTTAAAGGCTTAAGATTTAATATTCTATTTAAATGTTGATTATGAATATAAGTGACACAAAATATATCTTAATATTATTTATTTTAAATACCAAAGCTATCTGAAGCTATTACGATTAAAATTATTAAGAGAAGGTTTATCATAAAAGTCACAACACCAATAAATAAAAAAATTTCATCATGGTCATTAGGAAAGGCAATTACTCGACCAACGAATTTATTTAACAATCTAAATGGATGATAAATTCTTTATGAGACGTTAATTGTTTTTTAAAAGCTTATAAGAAATTAAAGAGTGAACTGTTCTGTCTGTGCAAGTTTGAGGTTCGACCTCGCAATGTTAGGGTTCATATCCGAGTAACATAACCACTAGACAAAAGTGATCACTCTAGTCCGGAAGTTTTTATCTGGCTTATGAAGTTACCATGTCTATGAACACAATTTAAAAGCATTTCGAGTAAAACGGATAAAATTTGACATATGGTCTTTACGCTTAATTTGTAGATTTCTATTAAATTTTCAATGAATTTCACTTAGAAGAAGTTTTGTTGGCTGTTGGATAAAATTTATTACACAGATCTAACATTTAAGTTATAGATACCCATGAAATTTGGAACCAAATCCGTCAAGGGATTGAGCGCCATACCATCAGCACTTTCACAAGCATGTAAACGCGAACGTTACATGCTTAGATGAATCATGCTTTGAATTTTAAATGTTTAGATGAATCATTACATGCTTAGATGAATCATTGAATCATAAGCAACAATGATTTAAATATAGGCAATTTGGTATGTGATTTTGTGACTACATTTGAAGTTCTGTGATAAATTTTGTTTCCAATGGGAAGATAAAAAACTCCTCCAAAACAAAATTTCGATTTTTGAATATTATTCGTTGCAAGTCAAAAATGAATCGCCAAAAAAAATTAGTTAGGTTCAATAAAAAGTTATGAATTACGCCAAAGATCTATATGTCGTAACTATCGTTCGGCAATGAGAATGGAAAGCATTATTGCCCTTATCCAAGGTCCACAATTTTAGGCGGAAGAAAGGGCAATATTTTTATTAAAAAGTGTTGTGGAGACCACTCCAATTAGTTGGTCTTATTTTCGTCTGAAAATGGAATTTAAATATTAATTTCCTTATATATCTTATCTGGATGTTACCACATGTTAATTGTGTGTGAGTAATTGGACAGAAGTTGTGATACATACATCTCTGAACCTACGAAAGAAGGGACAAATTAATGTGGTCCTATCCTTTGAACATAATTTATAAAGCATGAGATCCATCCCAAATAACTTTAATGTCCTTTTAAATGAGAAGGGGGGGGGCAGTAATGTAATTAAACTAAAAAATTCCATTTACTAATTAGGTGTGATCATCTCAATAATAAGAAATGATTGTATGCACCTAATCACTTCAACAATGAAATGACTGTATGTACCTTATCACTTCAACAATGAAATGACTGTATTTACCTAATCACTTGAATATGAAATGACTGCATGGGCCTAATCACTTCAACAATTAAATAACTGTAATTACCTAATCACTTGAATAATGAAATGACCGTATCTACCTAATCACTTCAACAATGAAATGATTGTATATACCTAATCACTTCAAAAATCAAATGATTGTATGTACCTTATTACTTCAACAATGAAATGACTGTATTTACCTAATCACTTGAATAATGAAATGACTGTATCTACCTAATCACTTGAATAATGAAATGACTGTATGTGCCTAATCACTTCAACAATGAAATGATTGTATGTACATAATTACTTCAATAATAAAATGGCCGTATGTACCTAATCACTTCAAAAATGAAATGATTGCTGCAGCATTTAAGGCACTAGAATATTGCTTCTTTATTCAGTATCAAAGCTTTCCGTGGATGTTATCTCAGAATCATGATTCCAAGAAGACGAATCCCCTGAAAAAAAAAAGACATAAAGCACGGAAGATGGAATACGATTATGAAGTCTGAGAATTCCAACTTCCTTCATTCCGAAGTTCTCAACATATCCTTCATCTCACAATCCCATTGATTCCCATCCTCCTCTGCACAAAAAAAGGAGACCCATTCAGGAAGACAGGGGTGGGCGTGCGGCAAAAACCTCTCTCTCCAGGTCGAAGAAAATGTGTAAGAAGAAACTAAGCTTCCTTTTAATACCACCGAGAACTTTTCCGGCAGAAAGAATCGATTCCATCTTCCAACATAAATCTTTCATGCTGCACGGCGTCGCAAGGGAGTGCTTTCATTTGCATAGGCCCCTTCTCCTATTTTCTTTAGCCTTCATCCATTCCGCCCTTTAATCCTCGTCGAATCCCCCGGGCTTCCAGGAGCTCATTTTGCATTTTCCTCCTTTTCTTGCGGGTCGTTGCCGGAGTGGGAGTGCGTTCCTGGGGGGTGTCTCCGGGGAGGCCGACTCGGATGTCGAAGCCGCTGAAAACGCCTTTCGCGGTGTACCTCTAGGGGACGGCCGACTAAAAACGGATGGGGTGTTTTCAGGCCTGGATTCGGAAAGTGATCAGTGGGATTGTGACCTATAAGTTTCAAAATAAGTTTATCAGAGGAACCGATTATCCTTTTGACAGTAGCGGTACACGTTAAAAGACAGTTGTACAAGCTTAATAAATACATGGAAACTGGAAAGCCGATTTTAGATATATTAGATTTTAGGTATATGAATTCTAATTTTAATTATTCTTAAGTCTTATTAAGCAGTGAAAGTGTTTTCCCCCTCGACTTTTTCGAGAGCTTAGTTTCTTTTCGTTTCTTCTTGTAAAAGTCTGAGTCCCCTGAACGTATCGTGGAAGGTTGTGATGAAAAGGGACAGCAAACCATCAAAGATACGGCTAAACTGGCTAATGTGAGTTCCTTCTCTCCTGATTTTCAAATTGAGTTATTCAATATACTATGCCTGGGATTTCATAATACAATGAAAACAAACAACCAAGTATGAGTTTTTTGACATTGTCCTTTCGACTGATTGGGACCAACTTCCAATATGAAATTTATAATTTTGTGTAAAAAAGGAATATCTAATCTCATTTAAGTCCTTACTTCGTTTTTAGTCGTCGTGTTCTTGCGAATATACAGGGGGGGAAACGAGCACTCCTTTGATGATTAGGTCTACAATTTAATGCTTATCTACATTTCACACGATAAAACTATGCGCCAAATTTTATCTAACTCTCTGCCTTTTTGAGTTCCGTGTCATTCAGATATAATGGTTAAATTAAGCTCTGTAAGAGCCCTTAGCCAATGCAAAATATCGGATTCATCTCTGTTTCCGTCTGTGTTTTCCTATACCAAATACTTTTTATTGATTAATGAACACATCTGTATTTCAGATGATAAAATTGTGCGCCAAATTTTTTACTACAAAAATGCTTGTTCTAATTAAACGTACACCTACACTCAGACAGAAGGGTTAAATTAAACTTTCTAGGAGCCCTTAAGCAATGCAAATCACTGATTCCCTTCTTTTTCCCTCTATGCTTTCTTATACCAAATACTTCTTTTTTTTAAATTTATGCATGCGCCTATATATTAGATGATGAAACTATGTGCCAAATTATATCTAACTCTTTGCGTTTTCGAGTTACGGTGTTCTTATACGCTCAAACAGAAGGTTTAATTAAGCTCTCTAAGAGTCCTTACACAATGAAAGTCTGACTCTCCGTTTCACTTTTCCCATACCAAATATTTTTTCATTGATTTTATAGCCAGTTTTATGCAGAAAATTCGAATAATCTCACAACACATTTAAATATAGGTTTCTTTGGAAAAAATTGCTTCCAGCATTTCGCATGTAAAAGTTTTTTTTTTTGTTTTTTTTTTAATAAATAGAAGAAAAAAAAACTTTTGAGACATAATTTAAATATTATTTAATTATACAATCGGGCAATTTTTAACTTAAAAATGCAACATATTTTTTAGAGTAAAAAAAAAAAAAAACTGAATAGAAAACTTGTAAAAGATATTTAATTAAAAATATTGGAATAATATTCTAACATTTATTAATGGATACTTTATTTTAATTGAAATCATTTCGAGTGCAAGGCACTTGTACAAAATATCAAAGCATAAAATTAATATACTTGGAAAATATTGAAAGTAACGGATCAAAATTTCAGGGTCTTTAAGCAGCAACCTAACATTACTTATTTGATAACCCGGCCCTGTTCAAATAGATAGGTAGACATCTTTAGAATTTCCTCCCTCTAATTCAATGCTGTTTCTGTTTATTTTATTCACACATATGGACAGTGGGACTAACGGACAAAATAATTCGAAAAATGTGAAAAGATTTTGATGAGTCACGAAGTCTAATTTCTTGACGATCGCAACATGATTTCTCTTTTTTATACTTCGTATATAAGAGGATGAAATTTGGAAAACTTTAATCAAATCATATGTTTGATACAACAGGATCAAAATTGTTCGCACGCCGTAAAACTCGGTCAAATCTGACTCAACCATCCTAGTGAGAGCTACAGTATGCCTTCTTTACCTTAAACTTCATAGCACCAAGACGAAAATCGAATATTCTTTTTGAATCACTTTCCTTTGGTAAATTGCGTCTGAAATGTGGTAGATATTCACAATTTTAGTGTCATGATTTTATATATATAAGCATTATTTTATGTGAAGCAGGATGCAGTTTTGAAGACAGTGAACAGACTTTGTATTTTTAAGTTCGTTTTATTCTCTTCCGGGTGGCAGGCATGATTATTTACAAGAAGGCGCGGACAAGGTACGTCCGCCACAGCATGTTGCAAAAGCAGAAGTCGGGAAGAAGCGTGAAATAAATTATCCCTCGTCTGATATAACATGAGATATGGATAGGGAAAATATTTTTTTATAGTACTAATATATTATTAAGATTCTGATAAGGATTTCTGACGCATGCCAATCACAAGTAAGGGAAACGAAGGGATCTTTAAAAAAGAATGTGCTTATTAGACATTTTTCTACCCCTTCACGCGGAGCGTGTGAATGTGTTGGCATTTAGTCGATTCAACAATTTTATAAAGCTTCCCTTGAATTTATTAAGTAGAGAAAGTGGAATTGGATCACGAAATAAGAGAATATTTTAGAATGAAGTTACTATGGGCTAAATTAAGATAAAACCTTGGAAATTAATTAAATTGAAATTAAAGTTTAAAATAGCATTACATATATAGAATCTCATAGTTTTTTACCATTTTTTGAGTTATCCCGTTAGAATGCCGGCGAAGACAGACAGATTGGCGGATTTGGTCCAATATTTAATTTAGATCTGCAATAATAATAATAAAATCACATGCAAAATTTCATTTAAAATATTCGTTTTTTTTTTTAAATTTCCATGCGTATATGGGCACGGTAAAATTAATAGATGTACCACATGTTCAATTTTTTAAATCAGATACAGATCTGTTATTTGTGTATAAAGATTAACCTATGAAATTTTATTCGTTCTATACCGTGTCGTTTTTTTTTTTTTTTTTTAGTTATTGTGTTAAAAGACCCACAAAATTCCCTACAATTGTGTTCTCAGATTCAAAAAAATATTTGAAACAATTAGATACATCAAAATTTTGAGGTCAAATTTTTGATGTCAAGGTCGTTATGAGTGGTTCAGTAAATATAAATAGCGCCTTCGTGGTATTTCACTTCAAAAAATGATATAAATACAATAATGTTTTATTCGTTTGGTGCTCCATAAGAATGCAGCCTGGAGCATCAGTTCCTCTCTTGCCTTCTCTCAATCGCTTTGCTACTGGTCAGATGTGCAGAAAAAGAAGCAGCTTTTAGCTATTTCCTACCATTTTTGTTTTTGGCACTTACTACATTTGCTGTTATTGGTTATCTCTATCATAAACGATTAAAAGAAATATCCTTTCCATACAGAATAGGACCATAAAATAACTTTCTTGTTTGGAGGCATATGTAGCTAAGCTGACAAATAGAATTCAACCACATTTCGTGTACATAAGTAAACAATTACAATACTTACGTACAAGCAAACATAATACATATATAATACTTATATATGTATATATTAATATACAATGCACATAATATACAATACTTGATATACAATACATATAATATACAATACTTGATATACAATACATATAATATACAATACTCAATATACAATACTTAATGTACAATACTTAGTGTACAATACTTAATATACAATACATATTATATACAATACTCAATATATAATATTTAATGTACAATACGTAATGTACAATACTTAATGTACAATACTTAATGTACAATACTTAATGTACAATACTTAATGTACAATACTTAATATACAATACTTAATATGCAATACTTAATGTACAATACTTAATATACAATGCATATAACATACAATACTTAATATACAGTACACATAATATACACTATTTACATACAAACATAAGATTAGCACATTGCAAATGTGACTCAGTGTGGATTAATAAAAGATTATTTTCGACTAGTTTTACTCTGTATATCTTGCATATTAACTTCAGTGTTCTTGTGCCAACAGTACAAAAATCGTTCCTCTCGGTGCTTTTTGTTATTTATTTTTGTGACGTAGTTTTTCTTAAATTTATTTTCTATGAAAACAAAATTACGAAAAAAATCTGTCAGTCTGTTTATGAAATTTAGATTAATTCCTTTCATTAGTTAATCTAACATATTTTTCTAGAAAAACTTGCCTAAACACTCATCATAATCAAAAGAATATATTTAGAAGACAGCATCAACCACTCTAGGGTAAAAAATATTCTGTAAACATCTTGTCTGAAAGCCATCTTGTATTTGAGGGAAAGAGAGTGAATTCAATATTAGATTCAAGTGTTATATACAGGTGTGTTACCAGTTATTATAAGATTTTTTTCTGCTATGATATTCATCATTATGTTACTTTATTACAAAGAAAAAAAAAAGTACTTTAAATCATCAGAAAATTCGATGAAATTGCCATATTTAAGATTAAAAAAAAACACTTTAAAATCAACGATAAGATTGAAACTGAGACTGATTGCTAGTAGGTTTGCCTTCTGTGTTCACATAACTCAAAAAAGAGCTAGACAAAAGAAATCTTATGTTGTATTTACACCAAAATTATAAATTTATATCAAATCTTGGACAAAATTCACCAGTGGGAAGTCTACCTATCAGCTCGTGTATCTGTTATGAATTTATAATATAGCTCCTCTGCATAGTTATTGTAAGGAAGTTAGTTTTACAGACAGCTCTAACGGTTGCTAAATGGATGCCGGATCAATGACCCTATGCATTGGCGATGAATTTTTACTTTTGAGAGAAAAAAAATGGACTAAGTATTCGAGTATTTCGGCAATATCTCGATTATGAGAAAAGATACGGACTAAGTTTGTCTTTACACCAAACTTAAGATTTTATTTTTACACCAAACTTATAGATATCTATCAAATTTTGTGCAAAATCTGTTCAGAGCAAGTCAGTCTGTCCGGCTGTTTGAATATAAGTTAACATAACTACAAAACGGATGAGAGCTCAATGAATAAAATTTGATATAAAGATTTACCATTTATACTGTAGGCATCTATCAAATTTTGAGCTTAATTCAACATGGGGTTGACCATCTGTCTATCTGTACTTTTACAAAAATTTGATGGTGAGAACTCAAAAACGCAATGACTTGAATATATCAAATTTGGTGTGGGATTTTGTGACTACAAGTGTAGTTCTGTGCCACATTTTTGTTTCAAACAATTGCGAAAAACTCATCTAAAACACAAATCCTATGTTCGGATATCATTACCAGAATGACTAGGATTAATCGCCAAATAACTCGCCAATGATGACACATTTAATTCAGTAAAAATGCTGAATTCACACCGAAGGTTTAAAATTTTGTAATAGCTGTAAGTCCATGCCATGCAAGGCGTTCTTTGGAATAACGCCTCTATTAGAGAGAATGCGAGAAAGTTTTAAGGAGACTACTCCCCCTGAGAAATATAACTGTAATTGTTATACTACAGTTATATTACTCCCTCTGAGAAATATAACTGTAGAGAATTTATAACTGTAATTGTTGGAGGATTATTTACATTTTTTTTTCATCTGCTGTTACTTTTGTGAACAATTTAAAATATTTATTGCTATACTCTATCTACTACGTCATTCTCATGGTAATTGCAGTGAATTTAATTATCTGTGTCTATAATAGCTCATTTAATCATTTGTTCAATACGAGCATTGCATTTAACCATTTAATAATTTAACATAGAAACCACTGTGACTATTCTCGAGAATAAATTGTGTACTTACTTGAATGTCGACAGAGAATTTATAAGGGTAATTGTTGGAGAATTATTTCCATTTTTATCCTCAATATCAGCATGATTTTACAAAGTTTCTCACTTAGAATTCTTGCTTATGCATAATTCGCTATTATTGATTATTTATTATTCATCTTAAGTGAACAATATTATATATAATTGTAATGAAATGTTGAAAAGAGTCTATCACAAGATTTGTCTCGGCTTCCGAACCGGAGGGTTTCAGGTTCGTGACCCGATTCCACCGAAGAACCGTCGTGTAAGAAGGTCTGTTGCACGTTAAATCCGTCATGACCAAACGTCCTCCCGTTGGTGTGGTGTGGAGAGGGGGATGTCAGCTCAGGTGTCGTCCTCGTCATCTGACCGCGATTCAAAATGACGAGGTCCGTCCCAAAATAGCCCTAGTGTTGCTTCAAACGGGACGTTAATATAACCAAACCACAAGATTTGTATCATTAAACAGCCAATTGCTTTTGTATATCAGATATATTTTTTATCAGACTGATTTGTTTACGGTTGTAGTTAAATCGCCTTTGATTTCTTCTCTGTTATGACTTTCTAAAAGTTTTTTTTAATCTAACTTAATCTTTGTTAATCACAATATATAAAATGTTATAAACTATTCTACAATATCATTTTTACAAGTGATAGTTCGCCAAATGTGGCAATCTACAAAATTTCATTAAAATCTTACGAAATGGAGATCCACCCCCACCCCCCTCTTTCTATGATGGCATCCGTTTGGCGAGCATTTTAATGATTGGCGAACGTTTCGCAAAATTGGGAGAGAAAGGTACCATAATCTTAATCTTAAATCTAATAAATGGTTGGACTAAATGAGTGTTAATCGGTTATTTCAATTTATGCTTAATATTGCATTCCGTCAAAGAGAGGATCTCTCTTTCATCCTTTCTTTCTCTCTTTCTTCCTTTCTTTCTCTCTTTCTTCCTTTCTTTCTCTCTTTCTTCCTTTCTTTCTTTTCTTTTCTTTCTTTTTTCAATTTCCTCTTATGTTATCAAGAGCAGATCTTAGTCTAAAATGAACTAACATAATCTGATAAAATCTCTCATTTAAGAAATTGAATAATGGGTATAAAATCCATTTTAATGAAATTATAAATTCTTCAATGAAGAAACATTCTGTAGAGGCACAATATTATTTATACTGTATTTGAGAAGGATACAGTAAAATAAAGTGCATTTCTACAATTTTAGTGAAAAAAAAAATGCGCTTCTGTATATAATATAAAGTAGAATGATTCAATATAAAAAATCCATGCTTTCATAATGGCATTTCATAAAGGAAATAATACTATTTTATTTGGAATAATAGATTTATGTACAAACACTTAATATTGATACATGTCCTTGTTTTCTTACCTTAAAATTAACTTCTTTAACTGAACTTAAATTATAATTTCAGTGTGTTTCGCAAATTTCATTGCTATTTGTAAAATAAAATTAAGTAACTTGGATGATTCTCGAAAATAGACAGTTGAAATGAAAATCAATTTTATTTAGAATTCTCAAATCTTTTCAATGCAGGAATCATCCTTATGGCACAACCTCTTACTTACACCACACCAGAAAATAATATAAATCAATGTGAAATGAGTTCTTCAAAATAAGTAAAGACTTCGTGTGAAAATCATTAACTCTGATGTACAATCTTAGAATAATCCGATCTTTTCGACCAAATTAAATGTAGAGATATATCGTCAATTCCGAACCATTTTCTACATCATTTATCATACCAACCGTCGCCGTATTAAGTCGGCAACTTTTACGTGTTCATTATCATGGTTTTCAGATTTGCTGTATAGTAAGATTAATCTTTTCCTGTTGATTTGTTTCGGCGATGATGATGCTGGTGGTTGATTTGTTAACACTCTTGTAAGAAAGCTAGATCATTTCTGTAGGAAATAATCCTCAGGAAGATTAAGTTAATGATGAAAAAGTGTCATCTAGGAAGAATGTTCACATTTCGTTGGACGTTGTTAATATCTTGAGTCTTTTTTTCCTTCAAAATAAGCTTGTTTGGCAATGCATTTTTATATAAGATTTTAACTATCATCTTTAAAAAATAGGAAGAAAAAAATAGTGAAAGTATTTATTTATTTATTTTGTAAAATTGTACTTTTTTTGTAGAGAATATTTAGATGCTATTCCTATACTGATTATATATAAATATTTTTCAATCTTACCTTTATATGAATTGGTCATTTAAATAAAGAAAAAATCACGAATGCACTTAGTTTAACATGTTATTCGAAACAATTTGCTATATTACAGAATTCATCTTATAGGTTATCTATCATTCCTTATGTTTTTGAACTTCCATTACCATGGTCCAGATGGCGCTATATGCTATTGTTAACATGAGGGCAAATAGCAAAAAGCTCTTATAGTTAATTATAAGATAATGCTTTATTAAATGTAAAATCGCATCTTTTTTCAGGAAATCCATCTATATACATAAACTTAAAAAGAAAAAAAAAATGTAATAATTGACTCTAATACTTAGTTCTTATTCTAATAATTAGCTATAAATGTTGTGTGTGTGTGTGTGTGTGTGTGTGTGTGTGTGTGTGCGTGCGTGCGAGAGAGAGAGAGAAAGACTGCGTTTTTTAAGAAAAAACACCTATATAGTCAAACTTAAAAGGCAATACCTTATCTAAATATAAGATTCGATCCACTTCATTAGAGTCGTTTCCGAGATACACGAAATAAATTTATATATATACAAGAATCAGTCGTTTAAAGTTATAAGATATAATTTACTGTCAGCATAATTTTATTTAAATATAAGCCTTATGGAATATTAAAAATGGGTAATTTAAACTTTCGTTTTAGAATAAAAATTATAAAAATAGATATTTATGCGCCCCATAAAAAAAATTATGGGAGAAATAAATCTCTAATCCAAAATATCATAGCTTGATAATATTTTGGATTTATTTCGCCAATATTTATATTTTTAAATAATTTTTGCTCTGATTTCTAAATATAATAAAATGTACAATAACATTTATTTAATACTGTACCCACGCGCACGTGCATAAATGCAAATACAGTCACTAAAACAACGTAAAGTGTTGCTATGAAACTTATCTAGGAATATTTTGAAAATTTTATTAAAATTTCAATCAAACTACAGAACTAAATTTGATATAATTGAAAAGTTTACTTAGTGAATTTGTCGGTGTTCTGGAATAGGGGTAGCGCGTCTTCCCCGTGATCTGAGCGTCCCGGGTTCGAGTCCCAGTTCGGTCATAGTTGTTCTTCTGTGTTCTACCCTGTGAGGTGTGTGAATGTGTCTCCCTGTGAAAATGGGTTGTGCAAGCAAATGTGACGCATTAAGTAGCTAAGTCGTATTCTTGGCCCTAGTTGGCACTACTTAAAAAACAAGAGACGCTCACTCGGCTTAAATCGCTAACAGATAACTGTCAGCGGGCATGTAAAGTGCCGTAAGTCACAACACAACTTAGTGAATTTTACAGTGGTGTAAAATAAATTTTTAAGAAATAATATGCTTCGAAGTTACCGAAAAAACGTTTAGTTTTGTTTTATTTTTAATTCGTTTTTTAAAATTTTCGGAACTATTTTTAATAGACACTTGTCCATAAAAAAAATTGCGCCTTAAATTCAAACTCGGGGAGATTTGAAACGTGAAGATTCGTCAAAATTATGAATTTGAATTCTTTTTAACAGTTATAAAATCATTTTTTTATATACTTCGTATATGAGAAATCAATAAAAAAATCATATATACAGTGCAGAGCTAATAGGAGATGAAAATCTCTTCCAAGTCTTAGTGTGTTATTTTTAATGACTTTAAAATATGTATGTCTGACAAATAATAAAGATTTTAAAAGACAGCAGTTCTTGTCTAGCATTTTAGTGAAGCATTTCAAGAAAAATATTTTGAAATAGATTTGATAAAATGTCAGCATTTTTGAAGTTAAAAAATAAATTTTTATCTTGTTTTCTCTATATTAAAATAAGCCTCTTTTCTTTGTATTAATTGAATTAGAAATCTGCCCTTTACACCCCTAAATATTAAAAATTTTAGTAATCAGAATTAAAATTCTTGAAAAAGCATTCTCAAAGCATATTCAAAATTAAAATTCAGTTCTCAAATTTTCATTTGTGCATGAAATAATTAAGAAACTAATGCTGAGGTATTAATTATATTTATAATCCTATTTATCTTATTTCTCACCGATTAGCTATCTTTCGTATAAAAGTTCACTGGACAATTTTGTCTATAATCACTCATCATCTACCATGTTTTCTTAAGACAGCTTTAAGTATCTATAGTAAAGAAAAATCTACAATATTACTAATTTAGACAATAATTGGATTTTTTTTTTCATGTTCTGTGATGATATTTTTATACTGAAAATAAATGCATATGCAATTCTATTATTTTTTCTTCCACATTTTCTGATAAATTATGATTTATTCCATCTTTTCAATGTCCTCTTGCTGGTATGAAAATAGGCTGCCGCTCAGGTGTCGTCCTTATTACCTGGCCATGATTTAAAACGGGCCGTTAATAAAATCAAACTAAACTCTTTTCACTTTCTTAATTGACTATCAGTAAAATATTTAAAGATTTTATGATTTTGTTTACTCCTATTTTTTTTCAATTGTTCCAAAAACAATTTTATGCCTTTTAGTGAATAAAATAATTAAAAAAATTCTTTATTTATTACTTATATGACCGTTATAAAACACTAGTAAAAAACTGTTTACATGAATTTTTATTGTTTTTAATTTAAAAGTGGAAATAACTGCTTAATATAAATGGGAAACAATGCAGAAAAAGTTTAAATGAATGCCTTCAATCAAATGCCATCATTGCAGACTTTTATTTCCACTCCTCTGATGTAAGTTAAGAATCAGAATTGACTATTTGACATTTTGAATCTCTTTTTTATTTCTCGTATTACTTTACTATTACTTTTATATACTTTTTTATTTTTAATTTCTTGTATACGATGTATTCAAAGATTCGTCACGATAGTAAAAGAAAAAAAAATCAAGCCAGAGATTTCGCGAATTTTTTGTTTCGGACCATTTTTACTATGATCTTTATGTTGAGCAATTTTTTTGGAATTATGTCTATCGATCTCTGTCTAGGCAAGATAACTCAATAAACACTTTGAGCTAGACTGGTGAAATTTAGTAAATGGTATTTATACTATATTTGTAAATTTCTATCGAATTTTCACCGAAATCAATTTAGAAGAAATTTGTCTTTCTGTCCGAATATAAGGTAACAAATTAGCTAGAAATCGAAGAGGATTAGATGGATGGAATTTTTTAAGCATATTTTTCATCTAAAGTTCAAATATGTATCAAATTTGATACCAAATCTCTTAAACAGTTGACCGTCTGTTTTGACCATTAATGCCTGTCATGTGGTTAATAGTATCTGAAAATTGAATTTCTGTTTTAGGCTCGTTTTTCCCAAACGACTGGAGCCCAAATTTGGCACAGACCTATAATTATAGGCATAAAATCCCATACCAAATTTGCTATATTTAAGTCATTGCATCTTTGAATTATCACGTTTGCATGTTTCTGAAAGAACAGACCGACAGACGGTCAACCCTTATTTGGATTTAGAAGGTGTCTAGACTATAGATGCTAATTCGAATTTAATCTATTTAGCTGTCTTCGTTATGTTGTTAAATTATATTCGAACAGCAGGACAGTCAGACTTCCCCCAAGGTGGATTTTACTCAAAATTTGAAAGAAATCTACAAATTTGGTGTAAAGACCGTATGCTAAATTTCCTCCCTCGTGATAAAAACGTTTTTGAATTATTTTTATAACAGATAGACAGACTGATAAGTCCCAAAAATGTGTTTTTCAAACGCAGGGAGGTCTAAATCATGGAGATTCGTCAAAATCTCGCATTCGAAGTGTTTGACTGTTACTATACTTTCTGTATTCTACTTATATAAGAAAGTAAAAAAGCACTGTAATGATTTTTTTTTCTTACATTCAATATAAATATTAGTTCATTTTTTATGCGTGTGAAATTGAAATCAGCACGTTGTATGTGACTTGCAATTAAATGATTTTTTTTATTTTGGTTTTTCATAATATTTGTCAAGGTTTCGGAGGGGAAATTTTGGGACGACACTAGACGCAGGGAGTATATACCTCATTATTTTCAACCGCAGCCGTATGAGAATGTTGATACCTGAACCATCATTTCATTACTGCATCACTACACAAGCTACTAGAAAAAAATTAAATTAAAACAGTGCTTATCTGATTTATGATAAGTTCGATGGTTAATCAATCAAGAGAAGATTCTACCATGTTATGTAGTTACATAATATCGGGTTTTGTGTAACTTAGTCTCAGAAAGAAAAAAACTGTTTTTATTTGATTGAATGGAGTCATGATCTGATATAGATCTAGGATTTTAGCGTCAATGACAAGTATCAAATTTCATTCATGTTGCCTTATGAGGTTCAGAGAGACCCTTTGATGGATTTCGTTTGAAATTAATTTGATGATATTATTGATACTTTGTTATAATGACTACATACCGAGTTTCATCTGCTTAACTTGTTCCATTTTTTGTCTGCAATTTTTATAGATATACATTGAAATTGGGTTTATTTTGGTAGGATAAGAGGGGGGGGGGGGTCTCGAGAAGATCTAAAGCATGGAAATGTAATAAAATATTCTGAGCTTGAACAGGTGATGCCGAGCTGTAATATCTGCAG
Source organism: Argiope bruennichi (assembly GCF_947563725.1). NCBI lineage: Eukaryota > Metazoa > Arthropoda > Arachnida > Araneae > Araneidae > Argiope > Argiope bruennichi. Next base: position 77,616,802 of record NC_079160.1, read on the forward strand.
TTAGAGTATTCTTCTCAAAATCAAATATTTGTACCCGTATGTACCAAAAAAAAAAAAGATTTTGAAGCTGATTATTTTTGAGATTTACGATCCAACAAGTTTTTTTTAACAACAAAACTGTTCGTTCTTTTACAAACTTTTAATTTACGGCAGAATTTTATAATTTACGGCATAGCATAGCTGAGGAGATGAATCAACGGAAGAAGAATATGTGTTCTATGTGTTTTCTAGCATTGCAGTGATAATGATACAGTTCATTAGCAGCAAAACTTGTAGATCATTGTAAGTTTTAGCAGCGATTTTCTCACTGTAATCGATTTGGCTACTGATAATTTTCCAGAAAAACGCCAATAGAAGTCAAAATCTCTTTTAAACTCCTCTTAGAAATTAAACTATCCCCATATATAGGAAGCTAAGGCTTTTTTATACCATTTAAATGTTCCAAATTTCTCTGATCGATAAAAAATTCTATATTTCCTATTATGAGTCTATGACTCATGGTCGGATAAAATATGCTACAGAAAGTGGGATTTGAACTAATGGAGCTAAAATATAAATGTAATAATTATTCAATATCTTGAAAAAATATGGAAATAAAGATAAAATATTTATACAAAAATGCTAAAAACAATATTAAACTTAATCTTAACTAAACTAGCATCAAATTTTGTTAAAAGCATCTAATTTGTTGCGTTCACTGGTTCATTAGCACCAAAGATATTCTTAGCATACCAAAGATAAGACATCACTTCTTACTGAGTGGACAAGAAGTAAAGTTTACCAAAACTATCAAGCCGCCCTCCAGTCAATTATATTAAAGACAAAGAAATGTTTTTAAAAAATATATGGATGGACAGACAGACTAAGGTTTTATTAGTGGATTTCTTCTAAAACTTCGTTCAGATCTATAAGTTTGGTGTATACCCACATATCATGTTTCCTTCGTGTAAATCGTTAAATTTTAGAATTAATATGTTCACACTCATATTAATTCGATTCCATTATTTCAAATTCCATTATTCTATTATATTAATTCTATTCCTTTCTATTCAATGACTTCGAAATTATAAAACACATTTCTTTTTCTTTAAAAAAAATGGGAGAGAGAGAGAGAGAGAGAGAGAGAGAGATTCAGCTGTTTCGAGGATGAGTCTTTCAAAAATTACAAATTATTTTTTTGGTATATTTAGCGTAAAGAAAATGGCTAGTGTATGGCCGTAACTTCCTATTACAGTATGTAAGTATCCCCTTCCTCTGGATAACTTCCTAGAATGTCTTATTCCCCTTCCTCTGCATAAAATTGTACACTTTGGGTAAAGCTTCGAATTCCTTGCCTGGCATTGGTAAAGAAATATAGATAGTAGGTACAGTAGGTAGGTAGGAAGTAGGACAGTAGGTATAGATAGTAGGTAGGTAGTATTGGTAGTTAAGAAATATTGATTTTTGGCTTGAATTTACCAATTTTATTGAATCTGTTGCGAGAATATATATTTTGGCCACCTTTTTGCTGGTCGATTGACACTAAATTCGTCACGGAACTACAGGTTGTAGTCACAAGATAATATACCAAATTTCATTAGTCCCACGGAGAGGGGGCGCCTCATAATTGGGAATGAGAAGCTTCTGGCATGGTATTTCGTTCTAGCCACTCTTATGGATACGCGAAAACTCACAAGTATAGTTCAGCAACGGATTGCAAAATCCTCCGCGTTTTTGCGCATGCGTTGGGATAGGTATAATCCGTCAAAATAGGGGTGAAAGAAAGAGTTGTTTACATTTACTAGTATCTAATAGGGGAAATCCAAGGTCAAAGGAAATACCGGAAATGCATTCATTGTTCCGCGTCTCGCCCCTGAATGAGATGGAGTCGTCGAAATGTGGTCGTCTCAGAATCCGTTGACGAACTATACCCACGTGTGGTAAACCCGTGTGGGGGTCTGACTCCTCCCATCGATGACAGAACATACTTCCGTAGGGAAGGGTTGTACTGTGGCCGGTGATGACCCTTAGGATTCAGTCGCAGTTCCCACCAGTGTTGCTATCGCGACGGTCCGGTCATTCAAGTTTTTCTAAGTGTGCCTTCGGGCGGGGCTGAGTAGTCAGTTTGTCATTATGGAATTTCATTGGTATTCAAAGTATAAATCGATAGACGGTCAACAGTTTCACAAATTTGGTTCAAAATCTGATATGTATCTGTATTTTAGATGTTACACTTGTGTATCAAATTTTTCCTGCTTATTTCTTTGCTTTTTCTTGTTATAGAGTTCGCTTGCACTCGGGCAAACAAACTTCCACTGAAGGGATTTGGTTCAAGATTTGGAAGAAATCTACAAATTTGATTGTAATTTCATATACCAGATTTCATCCGTCTGGATCAAAGAATTTTTTATTCGTGTTCCTATACACACAAAATGCCAAAAAAAAAAAAAAAAAAAAAAAAAAGTGGTTTTTTAAGAGGACTGAAAAATCAAGTTCGTCAAAATCTCTATTTTTGATTTTTTGGACTATTACAATACTTCCTGTATACTTCATATAAAAGGAAATAATAATGAAAAGAAAGGAATTTCGGTTTTAAGAAGAGGGTGAGTCTTCTGATAATTGCAGTATTTTTTCTCCGTATGTGAAAAAATTAGAATGATTCCACGCTACTAATTAAAAAAAAAATTAGTTATATAACAACATCAATGCCAAATTTAACTAGCAGCGTGTACGCCTGGCTGTCTGGATGTCATAGTCCCAAATGACACAAGGGACGAGCAGAAAACAGAAACCTTCTTTCATTAGGCAACGACCCCCATTATTTTTCTTTCATCCAGCGCATGCTTCTTATTGGCTAAGAGCTGCACCTCATTGCCTGAGACTAATTCATGCAAACTAATGCCCCTTTGGGGGTCCGGCGGCCCCAAGCTCATTAAAGTATGGTCTCCCAGGCCATATTTTTCGTCTTATTTTCTATCGTGGACCATTGTGCGATTGAAAAGGGGGGGGAGGGTTGCTCCAAACACAACAACTACCCACCCACCCCGTTCAGGAAATGAAAAACCTCCAGGTTGCAAGGGCAAAACAAATTTCTGCATCATTTTAAAAAAAAGTTACGACAAGAGATGAGGTGGTTTCCATTAGAAATTCGATGGGTGTTGTATTTTGTTTCGGTGCAGCGGCAGAAGATTTCGAAGTCTTTTGTATGCCCAATGACACAAAAGAATGCACTCATTTGTTGGTTTTGGAAGGAATGCCAAATTCCATTTTATGGAATAAGGTAAAGGTGTGTGTGGGAGGAGGGGGGGGGAGGTGCCAGGTGAATTCGGTGTTTGAAGAATGTAATGAATGATAATTGTTGCCTTATAAATTCTTTAGCATCTTTTCAGCTTTTGTTGAATGGTGTAAATAATTTAAATTTTGGATTTAAAAAGATTTAAAATATGTCTATTGTGTGTATATATATTAGGGTGTCCCATAAGTTCCTTTTCTATTTCTAACATGAAATGAATAAACAATATTTACTGTTTAAGATATTATTTATTGTGTTATATAAGAACCCTTTTGCTCTATCACCTTCTTCCATCTCTCAAGAAGCCTCATTATATCTTCTTTCTAAAATTGTTGTGTTTTGGACAAGAAATAATCCTCGAAGTGCGCTTTTATTTCGCTGACGGATTTAAAGCGCACATCGCGAAGGAAATTTTTGAAGACAGAAAGAAATAATAATCAGGTAGAGGAGAGTAGTTAGTGGAGTAGTTAGAGAAATTGGAGTTATCAAAGACTTCCTATGAATGGATTTTGTTCAAAATTTTATTGAAGTCAATAAATGTGATGTAAAACCCACATATCAAATTCCATCCGTCTAGCTTTTAGCGCTTTTTCTACAGACTGACGGACGTTATTGCAAAACTTTGTTTTTCCGACTCAGGAAGATGTAACAAATGCAGATTTGTTAAAAACTCAATTTTTTTTCTTTTTCTTTTCGATGATGATGATTGTGATTCTTTCTCTTTAAATACGAGAAGCATCACAAGAAGAAGAAATTTCTTCTACGTCTAGTTTACGAGGAAGCAAAATAAGAATTTTTTACATCTATTATATGAAAATTCGCAGTTTTCTATTCATAAACATACGCATGCGCATGCAGAGATTCTGCCATATATCATTAGTATGAATAATTTTTTATCATTTTTTTTACATAAATAAATTTTCGTCTGTAAGTTTTTATACGTTTTTACTGCATCTACTAATTAAAAAAAACGTAGTATTACCCTGAGGCCTAAGAAAGATGGATTGACAAGGACTGCATTCCCTACAAAAACTAAACAAAATATTCCACATAAATAAATTTTTTGAAAATTACATAATTATCAATTTTTTCGTACGAATTAATAAAAAAATTCTATAAAAACTTCAATCATTGAAGATACTTCAACTTCAAACGGAGTATATCCATCAACTGATTACACACTGTATATATATTACTGTGAATGTCCGAAATTGGATAATGTCGACATATACCAAATACTTCGGTGAAAGACCGAATATTTTATTATATTTTTATATATTCGGACTATCAACGGTGTATATCGACATTCACCAAACACTGATGGTGAATGTTGAAAAAAAAATATTTTTGTTACGTGTTTAAATCATACTTTATAATTAAAACTTATCATGAATGATATATGTCAAAATAGGATAGAGCTATAGTAAAGAAACTTAAAAAAACTATAGTAATTAAACTATTAAACTTAAAGGTATTGTATTAAACTTAATTATGTGATTGACGTTATACTATCTTATTTGTTACAACAATTTAAACTGAATTGCACAAGAGTCCCTTGCTTTTACAATTGCATTTAGTAGCGAAACATTTCTTTTTGCAATAACAGCAACCTTTCCCTCTACTTCTCGAGTTAGCTGCAGCGGCTTCTCTCAGCGACATTTCTTGAGAAGAAATCTCATCTATGGAAAATAACTTTTCTTTACAAATCACAAATTGATTACGAGTATAAAGTTGCTTGAGGGTACCATTTTAGTTTGCTAATTTATAAAAGTCGGAGTCTTTTCTTCCAGCAACAACAGCCAACCATTTCGGACATCTGTACGACCACAGTCGACATCAGGGACTTGTATTCGCAGAGTGGTGTCGCCTCTCCATGGACATCGGCGGTTCGTTTCGACCTCTACCAGAGCATGTCTGTGATTGTCGACATACACCGGTGATATCCGAATATGTAAGAATATAATAAAATATTCGGTCTTTCACCGAGGTATTTGTTGACATTCACGATGAGTGTCGACATTCTCCAATTCCGGACATTCACGGTAATATATATAAATATTATAACTGTAGTAGAACTCGAATTATCCAAACTTTAGTTGTTATCCTATTCGTTTTGAAGAAAAGAACAAAGAAAAAAGATTACACATTAAATTACGCTTAGTGGATAGCTTGTTCGGATAATTGATTTAGACTGATATATCAAGGTAAATGATGTTTGTGTTACTTTAAGTAAACATACAAAACATAAACATATCATTAATATATTGTTTGTATTCCGCGCTTTTGCGTTTGTGTTAGAATGGGCTTAATTGGCCAAGAGGAAAGATGAAAGGAAGAGATTTTTACATTTGACGAAAAAAAAGTCGCTGAAAAATTCGTTGATTAGTCGCTGAAATAAAATGAATAAATTTTGGATTAAAATAAAATAATACTATCAGAAGCAACACAACACTCACATACACGTTTAAAAAAATTGAACAAAAAAGTGTCTAATGAGAGGGAATTCAATTTCAAAGAATGATGAAAAATTTCAGAAATGCCCTCATACTGCCGTGTCTCACCCCTTAGCGAGATAGAATCTTCGGAAAGTGGTTGTCTCAGGATACTGTAACGAACAGCAATTATTAAATTAATACTTTTTAAACAGTTTTCAATGTATTCCCCTATTATTCATCTGTTATCAAATTATCCAGAATGGGCCTGATCCTAATTTATCCGAAATAATTGGATTTACATTGTAATATGCAAAAGCTTTAAGATATTGTATTATTGTACAATCCCTTCGGTGTTGCAACAATCTCTTTGTTCATTTAATCAAAAGTCGGTTCACGGAACTCAGTTGCTCATTTAACTAACTAAAGAGATTTTGAATTAATGTTATATTTTGGAAATGAAGTATTTGTCTGCGAGCAGGATTATTGTTAAAGATCTTGAGTGAATTTCGATCGTAAAGCGTCGGGATCAATTATAGATTGCAATAATAAAACAACCTATCCTTTCATTACTAGCAAATCGATTGATTTTCGAACTAAAGGGGTTTAGTTTAGTTCGGCTAAAATAACTAAAGGTTGGAAATAGGGATCGCAATACCGGACCAAAATTTCAATACCGGTATTCGGTATTTTTTAGATCTTAATACCGGGATACCGGTTTTAATACCGGTATTAGAAATTTTAGAAAAAGAAAGAAAACACAGCTGTTTCTTTGTTTTATTTGCCAGTTTTTATTAGAGAGTGTAAATATCACAAAAAATAATTTGTAACTTGTAACATTATATAAAGAATCACAAAAAAGTAAAGGAACAAATTTATTTAAATCATAAAAAAAGTGTAAATATCACTATTCAGTCTGTGATACTATTACACATTTTTGAAATGTGATCTTAAAAAACATAATACATCAATTGTACTGTCTTTAAGCCTGAAAAGTAATTTTGTGTAAAAATTACCAGCTGTCGAAAACGCTCTTGCGGCATCTACGCTAGTTGGTGATACTGTTAGCAATGCGCGATATACTTTTTCCAAGTATTTACCTCTAAATCACTCATCTTCAAATAAATCGATTTCTCGTCGGATGGTTTTGGATATAGCTGATTTCTGTATTGTATTTTGGTTCGTTGATTTTTTTTTTATTTATTTATCGCTAATTCTAATTTTTGTTCAAGAGACAATTCCTTTTCACTATCGACAAGTAGTGTCATCATAATCTTCGATAACTGAACCGAATTCTTCTGAATGTGGATAGGTTTGTGGGTAAAAAATTTTAAGAAAATTTACTATAAATTTAATCAGATTTGAATTGATTATTTTCTTTTCTTCTTTTTCATTTTCATTTTTAAAGTCATTATAATTATGTAAATACCATAAGACATTTTCTATTTCGGTATGCCTTTCTTCTGTGCGATTTTTCAATGTAATATATAATTTTTCAGATAGTGATGTGTGCTGTTCTTTCATGACTGCAACATGAAATTTATTGTATTATTGCTTTTTGGATTGGATTTCTAAATTTCAAAAATATTTCCATCATTAGGAGTAGATTGTTCCAACGTGTCTTAGAATCTATAATTAACATATATTCTGTTTTATTTTCAGGTAGTATATATTTTTGTAATATGGCATAATCTGTAGGGGAACGTTTAAATATCTTAATAATTTTTCGAGCTTTATAAATTATAGGAAGCAATTCTTGATGGGTTAATATTTCATTAGTCGTTATGGATACAATATCTTCTTTCAGGAATAATCCATGTTTTTCTAATTTAGATTTAAGCAATTAATTAAGCCATTAATCAGCTAATTAATTTCGCCCGTTAGGGAGACATAAAAAAAAACGTTAACTAAAAAAAAAACATTTTGCTATGCTGGCGATCCCTGAACATATAGTGGAGACAATTTAAAAAAATTTCTACTAAATACCGAAAAACCGGTACTTAAACTTGTGAATACCGGTATTACAAAATTGTACAAATGGCTCATAATACCGGTATTCGGTATCCCGGTATACCGGTATTGCAATCTCTAGTTGGAAACCATTATGGATATCGATTTTTTCGGTTAAGTCATCAACATCAATTACTATTTTTTATCAAGTTACAGTAACGTAATTCGTCATTTTTGAGTGTAAAACGAAGCATTCAAAACTCTTTTTGTAGGTTTATATTCTTTATTAAACTTAAAATTTCTTTTTTAAAAATAAAGTAGGTACATCATTTAATTTATAGCATATGAATTTTTTCATACAAAAATTTATTAATTTCGCAGTTTTACACTAATAATCGTGATTATTCATTCCCCTGGAATACCCCAAATGCGATTGCAAAGTCATTTTCGATAATCTAGGTAAATAATAATCTATCTTTCGATAATCTAGGTTTCGGTTAAGGTTAATGACTACGTTAAAAAGTCAATTTATTTATTTATTTGCAAAAATATCAATTTAAAAAAAAATAATATTTTTAATTTCTGAACTATCTTCTTGACAAAACAATTTGAATTTTGTTTCTAAGCTTATTTTTGGGAAAGTTACATTGGTTTTTAAATTTGCATTTATCTACATTTGAATTATATTTTACATCTTTAAGTGCAATCTTCTCAAATTCTAAATTTTGCTAAAATTTTCTCTTAAATAAATATCGCAAATTAAAATCTGATGCATATATATATATATATATATATATATATATATATATATAATATTTAAATACGGTATAATAATTCCTCAATACGTTCTGCAACTCTTGAATTAAAAAATAAGTAAACTATTCATTTAGAAACATTATGTAGGTGTTTTAATGTTTTCTAATGCGGAAAAAATTTAAAATTCCACGTTATTTATCAACAGATTTCAATATTTAAAGATTGTTTAAAGAGAGAACTTTTTTTTAATTCGAGAATTTTGAATTTTATTTATTAAGCTGCCTGCAAGATTTTGGGCAAATCATTTGATAAACTTTTAAAATAGATTCGGATTTGCTTTATTTCTCTTTTTAGCCAAAAAAATAATTCCTCAATATGTTCTGCAACTCTTGAATTAAAAAATAAGTAAACTGTTCATTTAGAAACATTATGTAAGTGTTTTAATGTTTTCTAATGCGGAAAAAATTGAAAATTCCACGTTATTTATCAACAGATTTCAATATTTAAAGATTGTTTAAAGAGAGAACTTTTTTTTAATTCGAGAATTTTGAATTTTATTTATTAAGCTGCCTGCAAGATTTTGGGCAAATCATTTGATAAACTTTTAAAATAGATTCGGATTTGCTTTATTTCTCTTTTTAGCCAAAAAAATAATTCCTCAATATGTTCTGCAACTCTTGAATTAAAAAATAAGTAAACTGTTCATTTAGAAACATTATGTAAGTGTTTTAATGTTTTCTAATGCGGAAAAAATTGAAAATTCCACGTTATTTATCAACAGATTTCAATATTTAAAGATTGTTTAAAGAGAGAACTTCTTTTTAATTCGAGAACTTCGAAATTTATTTATTAAGTTGCCTGCAAGATTTTGGGCAAATCATTCGATATTTTTTTTAAATAGATTCGGATTTGCTTTATTTCTCTTTTTAGCCAAAAAAATAATTCCTCAATATGTTCTGCAACTCTTGAATTAAAAAATAAGTAAACTATTCATTTAGAAACATTATGTAGGTGTTTTAATGTTTTCTAATGCGGAAAAAATTGAAAATTCCACGTTATTTATCAACAGATTTCAATATTTAAAGATTGTTTAAAGAGAGAACTTCTTTTCAGTTCGAGAACTAGGAAATTTATTTATTAAGCTGTCTGCAAGATTTTGGGCAAATGATTTGATAAACGTTTAAAATAGATTCGAATTTGCTTTATTTCTCTTTTTAGCCAAAAAAAGTTCCATAGCTTTTTCCAATTTCTAAAAGACTTTTGACATTCATCTAGTATATCTTGATTTCATTAATGTTTTTCTAATGGGTTTTTGTCCAAAAATTCAAAAATATTACAGCGTTTTTCGAAAACTACATCCTAAATGTAGTTACGCACTTTAACCAGAACAGAATTTTACTGTGTTATTTTTTCTGGAAGTTGTTCAGTGGGCAGTTTCTTTACAATAGTCATACATAGGTGGCAGTAACCTTATTTCGTGTCGTTGATTTTGGTTCACACGACTTCTTGTCTCTATTTCATGCAAGTCACATCTGTTCTTACCATCACATCATACCACCCTTGGCAATCGATCTGTAAGCAATGAAAGGATCGGTTATTTTGTTTTTATAGCCTATAATTGATCCTTACGCTTTGCGGTTCGAAGGTTCACCCTAAATCTTTACCGACAATCCTGGTGTCAGTCAATTACTGCATCACCAAAAAACATCACGTCCTTTTATCTGCGGTGTCATTACATCTGCGCATTCGAAAAACTCTTCCGTCACACACGACCCTAATAGACCCCTAATTTCATTGCCAGGGTAGTTATTACATTTCTAGGCGACGAGTGGAATGCAAGTTGACACTCCAGTCTTCTGAATCCTTGATAAGGTGGGTGCTTCTTGATTTCGAAGAGAGAAGATCTTCATTTTTTTGTTTTACTTTGTTCGTTTAACTTCTGATAAAAAAGGGTGGTGGCAAAAAGGTGGTTTAACGTTTCTTGTCGTTAACCTCCAAGAAGTGGTTGATGATTTGGAAGATTTGACAAGCGACAATTACCGTCTTTAAGCCTTCTGCCAATCGGCGGGAGATTCGCGATACGTTAATTGGACTCTTCTGGATTTTGTTCTTCTATCTTGAGCGCATGTGTGTGTATCCTTTTTTATCAGTTGAATCAGGACTGATGGCAGATACTGCTGTAGTATTTTGCCTTTGAGCAGCGTTTTGTTAAAAAAAAATTTATTTGATAAATGCATGTCGGAAACTGCGAGCAGGATGTGGGATTTAGTGGCACCCGAAGCCATGATGACTCAGCCTGCTGTCGATATGAAAGATTTATGATTAAATTATGCATATTGGCTGGTTGGTTCGGAGTATTAAAAAAGGATCTAAAGACGTTAAGATTTGCGTGAAGAATTCATCAGACAGATTACAGCTTTTAACTGCAGTATTATTTAATGGGCTTGTGTTTTCGTGAATTCGTGCAGACGGCTGAAAATTATTAACTTAAAAAAAATTCCACTTATAATTAAAACAATCCAGCTATAAGTGCAAAATGTATCTGATGTTTTATAAAATTTTACTAATCATTATTTTTAACAAATATTCATGAACAAAAAGCGTTAATTTTTGCAGTCGAATAAAAAGTCTTCAATACATTGTTCACTGGCGCGTTTCATACAAAGGGAAGATTGGGACCATTGACCCAAGAGCATCTAAAACAGATTTCTGCGCATTCTAAATTTGAATAGAGAATTTATTTCATTAAAATTTTTAAATTATTAAAAATACATACATATGATAAAGTCTTGTAAGATTGCCATAACGACATTCGTGCCTGCGTTGTTTCAGAAGGAAAGAAACTTGCAGTGTTTTAGATTGATTATAAAACTTATTAATTATTATTAAATATAAACAATATTAATTATAAAATATTAAAACAAAATTTACACTTTGTCAAGTATAATTGGTGAAGTTTTTATCCATTTCATTTTGATCAAAATCTTTATGATATTTGTAAACATTGAACGTCTGCTTAAACAGTATATAATTTGTGACAATAATTGAGTTTAGATGTGTGCGAGGTTATTTAAATAATTCAACGAGAATGGTCTCCTCTAAACTTTCTCACATACTCTCTAATACTCACAGAGAACGCCTTGAAAGGTACTGGCGTACAATAGTTATGAAATACTAACTTTTGGCGTGAATTTAGCATTTTTACTGAATCTATCGTGCCATCCTTGGCGAGTTATTACCTGACATGAGATTAATAGTATCCAAAAATCGAATTTCTGTTTTAGACACGTTTTTCCCAAACAACTGAAAGAAAAATATGACAGAGACCTATAATTGTATCCTATACCAAATTTGATGTGTTTAAGTCATTGAGTTTTTGAATTATCGCGTTAACACGTTTCTGAAAGAACGGATTGATAAATGGTTAACGCGTAGTTGGATTTGGCTCAAAATTTGACAGGTGTCTACACTATTGCTCTATGTACAGAATTTCATCTATCTAGATCTCTTCGTTTTGTAGTTATCGTGTTAACTTATATTCGAACAGCCGGACTTCCTTTGAACATATTTGACTCAAAATGTGATAGAAATATAGAAATTTGGCGTAAAGAACGTATACCAAATTTCACCTGTCTAGCTCAAAGCATTTTTGAGTTACCTTTGTCACAGACTGTCTGACATTTTCCAAAAATGTGTTTTGGAAAATCATTGTTAAATCCTTAACAAATCGATTATGTTAAAAAAATGTTTTAATGTGAAGCTTAATTATCTTAGAGATTGCACATTGATTGAAACTTGCACAATATATGATCCATCTTTATTAAAAGATGGATCTCATAATGTGCATTGCCTGCAAACAAAAATGCGCAAATTACCCCTGGCATATTACCCACACACACTGATGCATTTTTCTTTATTAGTGGAGAGGAAATATGGCGTATTTTTTTCTTTCTCGTCAAATTTTTAAGATTTTTGAAAAGAAATCGCAAATTAACTTTGATGAATATCCCACTTTTATTAACATTTTCTTCTGCCATATTAATTTAAATAAGAATGACAGTAAGTCATATCACTGACTCTCCGACTCGGCCGAAAGCACACGGATAAATAATACTGAATGGCCGAACCGGCGTAACAGCAACACTGATGGGAACTGTGGTTGAGTCCCAAGGGCCATCACCAGCCAGGGTACAACCCTTCCCAAAGGAAGCACGTCTCGTGATCGATGGGAGGAGCCAGATCCCCCACTTATTTATGTACCCACCAGGGTGGCAAGATCCAACCACTATACCGGAAGCATCTCATCCTCATTTCTAGGTACCCTCAGGGGGGTCAAAATGATAGTTATCTCATCAAACCTTTCGACTTCTTAATGACTAATATGTAAAAGGCCAAATTTTGCAACTCACTTATCTATAGATACACCAGCATAGACTTCTAGTCCTGAATATAACCATCTGTAAATGTCGGGACGGAAACTCCCGACCTTTTCATACATTTACACAATGATTTGCCTTTTCTGTTAAATTTCGTAGTATTGCAAAATTAAAATCGAATTGAAATTTTCTATTCTTTTATATTGACTGATTAAGTACGAAATTTGAGATATACTTTCATTTATGGTGACAAGACCGCATAACAAATTTCATTTGTAACACTACTTACGTATTTGAGTCATCGCTTCCATATTGTAACTGCGATATTGACTTGGCGACGACGTTTAGCGCCAAATGCTCTATTGAGAAATATGAAATATCGGAGATTGGCGAAAGTTGGTTCTCGAAATGCGGAATTTTCTGGAAAGTTCAATCCCTTACTTAAGCCCAGTTCCCATGGCCCGTAAACCTCTTGAAGGGGGAGCACCTCGAAATGAGGATGAGATGCTTCAGATGCTTCCGGTATGATGGTTGGATCTCGCCACCCTGGTGGGTACCTAAAAAGGTGGGGGATCTGGCTCTTCCCATCGATGAAGGGACGTACTTCCTTCGGGAAGAGTTGTACCGTGGCCGGTGATGGCCCTTAGGACTCAACCACAATTCCGCCAATGTTGCTGTTGTGGCAGTCCGGTCATTTTTATCGTGCCTTCGGGCGGGTTGGATAGTCAGTGATATGACTTCCGCTGGCCCGTTGCCTTTACAAATATGGTCGTAAATCTGCCATTTTCAGGAAAACTATTGGTAAAATGAACAGACATCAAAGAACCCCGGAAAACCACAAGTGAGAGGAAAGAGGGCAAAATGCGCCGAACTCAAGGTGTGAGAACGGGGCTTCATTCCTTCTATAAAAGGTGGACAACTATTTTGTAGTTTAATTGCACAGAAGACCGAGGTATGCAACTTGAATTGTGCGATATCTGCGATTCGTGACAATACATAGTTCTTTGCACAGAAGGATCGAATTTTAAATTAAATATACGTACTTTTTCTCGCATTTTGACTTGCTGTTTTTAACTCTAAATCAAATTATTTTACTGAAAGGAACCTGCAGCATCATTTTCAATTCCTTTCACAGGAGGAAGATGATACACATTGGAACAGTATAACCAACCCTTTGCAGATTTTGCTCGATATTTAATGAAGATCTATTATTCTAATAATAAAACTATATGCCACATTTCATGCATCTAGCTGATAGCACTGTTGCTTATAAAGTACACATGCTTGTGGATAAACAGACAGACTTCTGATGTAGTATTTTGTAAGAGGATTTATATGATGATGATGATGTCGTGTCCACGTTACCACGGAAAGAGGGTGCAGTAGCTTCTGAGGGTAAAGACCCCTGAACACCCGGTGGCAGAAGTCTGACTTCTAGCTCATATGAAGATGAAACACACCACACATTCGCTTGCACAGCTTCTTTCTACAGGGGGGCACATCCACACACACCACAGATAGAACACAGTTGAAGAACAGCCATGCCCGAACCCGGGGGCGCCCAGATCACGGGGAAGTCCCAACTAATAAAGAAAGGATGTACGCTCCGGCTAAAGTCGCCAGACGACTCGCGAGGTTCGAGGATTTATATATATCTTCCATTTTAATATAAATATCCCATACCAGATTTCGTAATTTTTTAATTATCGAGCCCATAGATAAATTTTTTGGGTCTGTCCACCTATAGGATCTCAAAAGCAATATAAGTTTCAGCCCTTTTCTCAATTTCAATCACTGATATTTTTTATTCGTTTTTATTTAATCTATATATAAGCAATTTTTAGATATGTGCTGTAGTAAATTAAAAAAAATGAGGGTATTTTCCAGAAGGTAGGGTTCGGCATCTCACTTAACACTTAACATCACACAAATCCGTTTCTAGAGCTCATGTGACCCTTGAAATAATTTAAGGATTAATTTGATACAAAAGGGTAAACAGTTCTGAACGCATTCAAAACATTCTAATAAATAGTTGACCAGGGTTAATTGGTGAGTCAGACAATGAATCAAATACGAAATCGATGGAATCATACTGATCTGCATCTGAATTTGAAAACATGAAAAATATCTTAAGCATAATCTTCTGACATTTAGCAATAATTGTTCATAATGTAAAAATTTTCCAGTGTATAGAGCATACTCTCGAATTTGAAATAAAGCAGAAATAAATTTTGAACTTCAAACCCCATAGTTTTGGAAAGAAGAGCCTAAACAGTTGCTGAGACATTGTCAATTTGATAATCCAACCCTGGAGACAAGTATAATTCTATTGTCTGACGCAGAAAGAGTTTAAATATCACCCAAATGTCGAAATCGAGTGCCTTTAGATTACAATGTTTCTTCTTTGTTTACTTTATATACAAGAAAGTAAAAAATGCTTTCATAAAAAATCTTACCAAGACTCCTTAGACGCATTTCTCCAACAACGATACATAAAGCATTCTCAAAGCAGTTGCCATGAATGCTTCTGTTTTTTTTTCCAGCACACTTTATCCACGGTTTGAGACATTTTCCCCCAAAGACGCAGAAAAATCAGCAACAGGGGAGCAATTGAAAGGACCTGGTCCTTCTAGCGAGCCGGTAAAGTATCTCTGCACGTACTGCAGGGTCTGTCTTATACTGGCTGTATATCTCCCTGAATATTCCAAGGTTATTTGTTTACTTAAAGGAAAGGGTAATAGACCCCATCAGGAGGGTTAGCTTCGTTCCATTTCCTTTCTCGATGGAACGATTTGGGGCTAATCCCCGCTGACGATTTTTCTCGAAAGGGACAACGGAAGAGGATTAGGTTGGTCTTGACCATAACTTCTCGGTTATTCGGGGGCTGACGGGGAATTCTTGTCTGGGTTTATTTGGTGATGGGCGAATTTGAAACTATCAGCAGCCAGGCATGTGGGCTTTGAGATGTTTAGTGAGAAATCTAAAAGGATTACTTTTACGCCCTTGGGGATTCATCACATAAAATGTGAAGAATAAATAAATTTATTTTATTTCTAGAAATTCTATAAATTTAACAAGCTTTTTTTCATAAATCATTCCCTGTTCTCCTTCACATTTACCCTGCATCTTCTGAACATTTGGGAATAAAATAGTTTGTGAAAAGAGGTTGCTACCCGTTGAAGATCATTCCAATTGACAATCATGAGTACCCACCACCCCATTTTGTGTAGTGATGAAAATTGAGGCTTTTTTATGGCTTCGGAACATAATGAAGAAATTAGTATATCATTTTGGACGTCTTTCTTTTCATCACATGGATTCGAAATTTGACATAATATACAATTTTGGCCAAATATAATTTAGGTAATAACTTTTACGATCGCTATTTTTACTTCTCCCATGTTTACTTGGCAATTTTCATATTACGACAACATCGCCACGCTCCATTGCACATAAGATGCCAAACATTTCGCCAAAATATATGCATTCCCTAGTTTATTTGGCGATTTTTAAATACGTCAGAAACGCCAAGATAATGAATGTACTCGGTGATTTTCAGATAACCCCAAGATCGCCAAAGACGACTTGGGCTTACGCAGAGCACGTAGAATAAATAAGTACCATAATTTATCTATGTTGATGTATGAGGACTTTTATCGTGCTCACAACACGTGAATATACAGATCAATAAACGTTCTCCTTTTGATAGAGTTAGCTTAAATTTAATATATTCCA
The DNA here is from genome assembly GCF_947563725.1 of Argiope bruennichi. NCBI lineage: Eukaryota > Metazoa > Arthropoda > Arachnida > Araneae > Araneidae > Argiope > Argiope bruennichi. The sequence continues at coordinate 77,633,322 of NC_079160.1, forward strand.
ATGATAGAGCTGTCTACCAAATCTCACTCAGGTACCTTGTGTTTCTGAAGTATCGTGTTTGCGAACAGATAGATTTCCCTTCGAATGATTTCGTTCAAATTTTGAAAGCAATCTACAAATTTTGTCTTCAGGCTGTAAATTTAATTTGCTCAATATAACTGAAACCTTTTTTTAGTTATTGTGTTTATAGATATGCATAATTCCAACAATGTGCTTTTCTTATTCAATGAGGTCTGAAAGTGGAGATTTGTCAAAATCTTGGCGATCAAAATTTTTTGGCGATATTTTCTCTTTGTGTATTTCGTATGCGACAAAAATAACTGACGACAGTGGTCTTCCTGAAACTTTCTCGCATACTCTCTTATGAAAATTCTTATATTCTCTACAAGTCTACAAAGTTATCTACAAAATGGGTGCTTGTGTATTATTTACATGACATTGGCGGATACAACTTAATTTACCTTGTGATCTTTGTCAAATCTTTTTGGCGATTAATCACGGGCATATAGTTAATACACAAGTAGCAAAAAAAAAAAAAAAAATCGAATACGCAGTTTGGACACCTTATGTATCCCGATTGATATCAAAATTCGACATAAAACTACAATTGTAGTCGCAAAAAAACATACCAAATTCCACTTATTTAGATCATTGCGTTTTTGAATTTATTGCATTGCCACGCATGCGAAAAGAGCAAATCGATACATGGTTAACTCTTGGACAGATTTGGATCAAAATTTATAAATATCTCTCTTTTAAATGCGAAAACTGTGAGTTAAAATTCATTTGCCTAAGTTGTCATACTTCTGAATTATTGTTTTTCATGCTTGCAAAAATGCAAGGTCAGACATTCAATTCCTTATCGGATTTCATTCAATATCTGATAAGAATCTATATTTTAGATGGGAAACTTGTATACCAAATTTTATTTATCTAGATCTTGATGCTTTATGGTTATGTTGACTTATACTCGAACAGCCGCAGAGAAGACTTCCTCTAAATGAATTTCATTCAAAATTAGATAGAAATTTACAAATACGATATAAAGTCTATATACTAAATTTCATCATTTTAGCTCAAAACTTTGTTGAGTTATTGTTTGTTGAAACAAAATTCCAAAAATGAGTTTTTCGGACTGAAAGAGGTCTGAAGTATGGAAATTCATCAAAATCTCGGGTTACTTTTCTTTATATTACATTAACTTTTCTTTGTATGCTTTATATACGAAAAAGTAAAAATAGATATGCTTTTATTCCTGCTACAGTTTGGAGAATGTTTGCTTTAAAAATACTGACTCAGAATATTATAAGTAATTTGGTATCATTTTTGTTCGGCCAAGTAATTTAATGCAAATTTTTTTACTCGTATCGGCCGATAAACCATGCTTTATTCAGGTTGAAAATATTTATAAATAAAAAACGTTTAATTAACTGCCACAAAATCTTAATTCCTTACGAGAGGATAAACTCAACAGAAACAAATTCAATTTTATGATCAATAAAAATTAACACGCGACAGAATGTTTAAATAAAGTAAATACTTAACATAATACTTTGATATTAAAAATATTTCATTAAAATATAATGTAAAAAACCTCTTATCACTGTATATAATTTTATTTTTAATGAAAATGAGAATATCAGAAAATCGAATGGTTTTTAAATCTTAGAGATTCTCGAAAGATTGCTTTCTGCACCAAACGATTTTTTAAAACTCGTCAGAAGCTGATTGGGTTTCGTGAGTTATTAATAATTTTAAAAGATTGATACAAAAATTAATTAAACATAGCGAACATTCGGAAGTGAAAACCAAATGATATAAAGTATCTGAAATATTTCCATTCAGTTTATGATAAAATAGTCCTTTTTTTTTTCAAAACATGGTTTTCAGTTATTAAAAAATTAAATATTTAATTAATTATCTTAGAATGTTCGTTATTCTTCATAGTATCTGTGATTAAATTTTGAAGAATATATGCTTAGTAGTTTGGATTTTGACAATTTCTGTGAATTTCAATTTTGTATATATATATATATTCAAAAGACGATCATTCGTATATTTCTCACAAAGGACGATCATTCGTGCATTTCGAATATTCGCATAAAGGAGAATCAGTCGTATATTTTACATAAGGTTAAACCAATCGTATTTTCACCATAAAAGAACAATTTAAAAAATTGATTAATATTTGAAGGAAAAACAACATTGGTTAGCAAATTTCATCGAAATGAGAGTAAAATTCATTAAAAAAGTTTTTTTTTTTTTTTTTCCAAAAATAAGTGCATTTAAATTATTTCTGCTAAAATCCTAACTTCAATATTTTTTTGAAATTTCTGGGATAATGTGTAAATCCTATCATCTGAGCAAACTTTTTGAAATTTTCTTTTTCGCGCAATAAAAAATTAATTATAAAAAGATGAAACGAGAATGAAAATTTAATTACTTTCCAGATAAAAAAAAGAACAGAAAAAGGAAAAGGAAAAGAAAGAAAGGAGATAGGCAAATTAGATTTTTTTTTTTTTTTTTGTTCTAGTTGTTGTAATCGAGGAATCTGGTGAAATTTTCGTTCCTATGTCATTTACGAAGAATAAATAAATTAGTTTTTTTTTTCTTTAATGAATTTTGAAGATTCCAAGAAAAGAAAGTTGTGACTTCGTTACCGCAAAGTTATTAAAAATGCTTAATTTTTTGGATGGAATAAAAACTGCATCGTTAAAAGAACGTGTTAAACGCTATTTTGCTTTTGATGTGGTTTATTTTTTAAGAATTCTTACACCTACGAAAATCGAACATTTTTATGCACTTTTAAACTTGGTTAATTACCCTATGTTTATTTTTAAGTCTTTCTACAAAAAAAACAAAACAAAAAAATCGTTTGTAGTAATTGATAGATATTGCAAAAAACTTCTTCATTATTGTCAATTTTTCTTAATTTTATTCTGCCTTGCAATTTAAATTCAGAACTATACGCATTTAGGTTCCTAATAATGACTTCTTTAACCATTTTTGTTAGTACTATTTAGTCTTTACAATGAATTCACTCCTGTTGGTATAATATGTAATGTAGATTTCGATGTATATAAGTTATACTGGATCTGATAATTTGGAAAGGAAAGTATTCTTGGAACACCGCAACTCTCGCAAACCTTGATAGTTTTTTTTTTTTTTTTTTTTTCAAAATATTATCTGTTTGTTTAGTATCTTGAGACAACCATTTTTCTGAGATTCTACCTCGTTAAGGGATGAGATGCAGAAAGGTAAAATCATTTCCAGAGTTCTTTATTCCTTGACTTTGACTTCCACTCCATTAGATACTTTTTTCATTCTGCTTTTTACCACGTATATGCGAGTGTCGTGTCGAGTATATTTTATTGTAACTCACAAATGCATTTGCTTATATAGCTAGTTCAGTAGGGTAAAAATCTTTCCAAGCTGGTACGAAATATTTTATATAATATTATTAAATGCAGCTGAGATTATCTGCCATTGTTAATCTCCAAATGTCATCAAGAATTTCAGACAAATAAATAAAATCTTTTAACCTAAAAGTTAGTACTATTTTGTAAAGAAGTGAATTACCTAATTTTAAGATCAGAAACCTTCCATTTATTCATCATAATTTAATATTTAGACCCTTATAGTATATAAAAATTGTTCTGAAGTATTTTATTGTGAATCAATATCTTTTCCCTACAATATTGTGAGAGTTACTTGCATTTTCAGGCCTTAGAAGTCCGCGTCTAATCCGAATTCACCTCATTGTTAAACATAAATTCCTCCATTCATCTTCTCTCTTATCGCTACTTTGACTAAATAAACACTTCATGGAGCATGCATAAAAGCGCGGAGGGTTTCAGAATCTAAGAATGAACAGTAGAAATCTGATAATTATAATAATATTAAATAGGTTATTTTTTGTGGAAAACTTTCTGGGGAAACTGGCCCACATTTGTATTTTATTTAGAGAATCCTGCAACATCTTCTTGACCATTCCAAGAAATTTACTGCTAGAGTACATATTGATTTACCAATTCTTGGAACCATGCAGGTTGAAATTATAGTTTGACGAAGAACTATGGTATCGTTTTAGAACACTTACTTTTTCTCTTGAGTTTCTTATTTCTCAACTTTGCCTTAATCCATTAGATCACTAATAGGCCAGATTTTTATATTTCTGCATACGAAGGATATAACTATTGTGCCCCCTCAGGTCTCCGAGAAAGCAAGGAAATCGTTTTAATATAAATTGTTAGTCATAAATTGAAATTTATACTACAAAATTTTAAAATACTATATGAGAGAGAACTTCAAAACATGACAAACTCAAAAGCAATCATCGCTTATTCTTTCTTCCCACTCCGCCGTTACAGGCCCATAGGATATATTTTCATCACGGGGGCCCCGGACTAGCCGAGCCCCGAGATAAAATCCTGGTATGTTGTTTCTCAAAACATCCAACACTTTCCCAATCACTCCTCCTTATCTGGGGAAGCAACCCTCTTTTCTTGGTCCATGGATTTTTCCTCCCCCCTCCCTTTGGCAAATCAGATATACTTAAATCGTTTGATTTCCCCATGCTCTTTGAGCAGGTGATTTATCGGTCTGAAATTACAACAGAGGTACTTAAACGCACCTGTTCTATTGTATCCTTACATGTATGAAGAATAATGTAAATGAAATAATGAAAAATAGTGACCCTACCGAGGGATAAGGTCATATTCTAATGAATTGAAAAGGAATGAGAGTGTTTTCCTATTTAATCGTCAAATTTCATGTCTTGGAAGGATATTCATATTTTCACCTTGCCTCAAGTTAACCCAGGTAACAGAGACTGTGGCATAAAATTGTATAATATTGTGCTATATTATATTATTCAATATTTAGCAATATTATAAAATATTCTGCTATATTATATTATTCAATATTTAACAATATTATAAAATATTGTGCTGTATTATATTATTCAATATTTAACAATATTATAAAATATTGAGCGACATTATATTATTCAATATTTAACAATATTATAAATATTGTGCGACATTATATTATTCAATATTTAACAATATTAAACAATATTGCGAGTATTGTTTAATATCATACGATATTGTGTATTTATGCATAACATAGCACAATATGAGTATTGCAATATATGAATGCAATTTTGGAAAGGTTAATACATGCCGCAAATTTATTTTAGCTCTAATTAAATGGTCCATCCCATAAGGAATATTTATTTTTTTCAACTCATATAAGAAGGTAAATAAGCAACTGAAGAACATAAACATGCCTCAGTAATTTTTTCTTTTAAATTAGTTGCTATTTTGTCTTAATTGCAAATTAAAATATCCAAATTTCTATAATTTGTCGAACGAGCCATTATCGCATGCATAGAAATTATATCAAGTTAAGAGTGTTCAAAAGAATCGAAAACCATCCTTTTAAGCACTTCGCCTGCGTTTTCCACACAATTCCGTTTCACAAATTATTTACTTCGCACCAAACTCTCCACGGATTCATCCTTTAAAAAACAACAGCACCCTGACTAACATTAAACAAGGACATCGATAATTACCAAACGCCCCTTCTTTTTCCTGAAAAGGAGAATGGAGGGAGGGATGAAGAAGAAAGAACGAAAAAATAGAATCCAGCCCTTCAAGAACCTCGCCCCATTCCTCACTCATCCCTGTGCCTATTTATGACCCAGCCGAAGCGATTCCCAAGAAGCAATTATTTACGCCAAGCCCCAGCCTCCCAGTCCACAAATTCAGAACCCCCTCTTACAGAAGGGGCCTCAGGGGACCCCTCAGCAGACTCCATCCCATCCGAGAAGGCCCGTATGTAAATTAGGGCAACGGCCCACCCGGGAAGACCAGGGCCCTGATAGGAGCGAAAGAGTTGAGGGGTCCCCTGAGACCCATTGTTTAAGAGCACCGGGACCGGAGGGATAATTTTGCAGCACCACCTTTACTTCTACGATGCCCAGGGGGTTGGCGTGGAATGTTCTGGAAGGGGTGGGCGAGCGGAATTCTGGGATAGGGCGCTAAGGCGACGACAATCCCTAGGATGTTATTCGATGACGGGTAATGGCGGATGGCTTTTGTCGGTAGGCAGTAAGTTGGTAGTCTTAGAGCCGGGTGAAGTGAATTAAGATGGATGAATACCTTTATATTAATGCCCGGAGATGTTTACGACACTGAGATTCCAGTTTGGAGTGGAAACATATAGAATTTAATAGGAGCTTTTAAATTATCTAGTAGCCACGCATGATTCTTGGCATTTGCTACATGTGATGATACAAATACGCCAGCTGCCTGTATACCGCAGTTCAGGAGTTTGAAAAAATTGGAGGCGATATAACTAATAAAAAAAATATTTAATAGTAAATATGTTCTTATAAGAACATAGGATTTTATTTTTTTAAATATAGGCTAAATAATCCATATTTCACGATTTGGGCAGAATTAGGGTTTGGTAATCCCATTCATTTATATAGGCATGCTCACAGTCTTCAAATTTGATTTCAATTTAAGGAAAGCATAAGTAAATAAGAAATCAGAAATAAATTCCTAATAGTACAAAATGTACAGCAATATTATAACGATATGTTCACGATAATATACGGCATCCGCAAAACCGCTCTAGTTATAGTTACGCTCTCATATATCTGGACAGCTTTTTTTTTTTTTATGATCACCCTGTAGATTAATGAGAAACATAAAATTCTAAAACCCAAGCTCTGTTATTTTCTCTATGCCTCGAGTATCTAAACCTCTTTTTGATGACCATACTCGTACTTCCGATAGATTTGTTGAATTAATGTCTCGTTCTACGGCTTTAAATAGTTTATTTTGAATATCTTAATTTTGAACAGAAGTCAGTTAAAAAAGGTAATACATGCGCTTTGCAATTCATCTTTCTGCGTCACTAGTGGCGCAAGAAAGTTACCTGGCCCCAAACTGTAAAATGTATTTTTGTTCCTCTACCCTTTCTACCTAATTCGATCCCATCTGACATTAAACACTTGAAATGAAAGTATACGTCCTGCGTTGCGTCACAGAATACCAGTACCGTAACAAAGAAAAGTGACGCATGGCTCATAATTTGATTTTTTTCGGCTTCCAGAGATCAACTATTGCTTTAATATCTTAATTTGAATATCTTAATTTTGAACAGAAGTCAGTTAAAAAGGGTAATACATGCGCTTTGCAATTCATCTTTCTGCGTCACTAGTGGCGCAAGAATGTTACCTGGCCCCAAACTGTAAAATTTATTTTTGTTCCTCTACCCTTTCTACCTAATTCGTTCCCATCTGACATTAAACACTTGAAATGAAAGTATACGTCCTGCGTTGCGTCACAGAATACCAGTACCGTAACAAAGAAAAGTGACGCATGGCTCATAATTTGATTTTTTTCGGCTTCCAGAGATCAACTATTGCTTTAATATCTTAATTTGAATATCTTAATTTTGAACAGAAGTCAGTTAAAAAAGGTAATACATGGGCTTTGCAATTCATCTTTCTGCGTCACTAGTGGCGCAAGAAAGTTACCTGGCCCCAAACTGTAAAATGTATTTTTGTTCCTCTACCCTTTCTACCTAATTCGTTCCTATCTGACATTAAACACTTGAAATGAAAGTATACGTCCTGCGTTGCGTCACAGAATACCAGTACCGTAACAAAGAAAAGTGACGCATGGCTCATAATTTGATTTTTTTCGGCTTCCAGAGATCAACTATGGCTTTAATATCTTAATTTGAATATCTTAATTTTGAACAGAAGTCAGTTAAAAAGGGTAATACATGCGCTTTGCAATTCATCTTTCTGCGTCACTAGTGGCGCAAGAAAGTTACCTGGCCCCAAACTGTAAAATGTATTTTTGTTCCTCTACCCTTTCTACCTAATTCGTTCCCATCTGACATTAAACACTTGAAATGAAAGTATACGTCCTGCGTTGCGTCACAGAATACCAGTACCGTAACAAAGAAAAGTGACGCATGGCTCATAATTTGATTTTTTTCGGCTTCCAGAGATCAACTATTGCTTTAATATCTTAATTTGAATATCTTAATTTTGAACAGAAGTCAGTTAAAAAGGGTAATACATGCGCTTTGCAATTCATCTTTCTGCGTCACTAGTGGCGCAAGAAAGTTACCTGGCCCCAAACTGTAAAATGTATTTTTGTTCCTCTACCCTTTCTACCTAATTCGTTCCCATCTGACATTAAACACTTGAAATGAAAGTATACGTCCTGCGTTGCGTCACAGAATACCAGTACCGTAACAAAGAAAAGTGACGCATGGCTCATAATTTGATTTTTTTCGGCTTCCAGAGATCAACTATTGCTTTAATATCTTAATTTGAATATCTTAATTTTGAACAGAAGTCAGTTAAAAAGGGTAATACATGCGCTTTGCAATTCATCTTTCTGCGTCACTAGTGGCGCAAGAAAGTTACCTGGCCCCAAACTGTAAAATTTATTTTTGTTCCTCTACCCTTTCTACCTAATTCGTTCCCATCTGACATTAAACACTTGAAATGAAAGTATACGTCCTGCGTTGCGTCACAGAATACCAGTACCGTAACAAAGAAAAGTGACGCATGGCTCATAATTTGATTTTTTTCGGCTTCCAGAGATCAACTATTGCTTTAATATCTTAATTTGAATATCTTAATTTTGAACAGAAGTCAGTTAAAAAAGGTAATACATGCGCTTTGCAATTCATCTTTCTGCGTCACTAGTGGCGCAAGAAAGTTACCTGGCCCCAAACTGTAAAATTTATTTTTGTTCCTCTACCCTTTCTACCTAATTCGTTCCCATCTGACATTAAACACTTGAAATGAAAGTATACGTCCTGCGTTGCGTCACAGAATACCAGTACCGTAACAAAGAAAAGTGACGCATGGCTCATAATTTGATTTTTTTCGGCTTCCAGAGATCAACTATTGCTTTAATATCTTAATTTGAATATCTTAATTTTGAACAGAAGTCAGTTAAAAAGGGTAATACATGCGCTTTGCAATTCATCTTTCTGCGTCACTAGTGGCGCAAGAAAGTTACCTGGCCCCAAACTGTAAAATGTATTTTTGTTCCTCTACCCTTTCTACCTAATTCGTTCCCATCTGACATTAAACACTTGAAATGAAAGTATACGTCCTGCGTTGCGTCACAGAATACCAGTACCGTAACAAAGAAAAGTGACGCATGGCTCATAATTTGATTTTTTTCGGCTTCCAGAGATCATCTATGGCTTTGAATTGAAAATGAATGTCCAGAGCATGATATCATTATATCCTTTTTTTATGCTTTATCAAATTTGGCTTAAAAATGGCATAAACAAACTAATATTTAGCCTCTATAACACCTTTTAAGATTGACTGGGGGATCTATATCTTGCCCCTTCTTTGCCCCCACGTCATTACGCTACCGTTCAAGATCAGAGACTCGCGCATCTGCTGTGATTTATTAAAGAGATGCAAGAGGGATGTAGATGTCCTAGGCCCCAGAGAAGTTAATCTTTTTCATGCATTCTACGCCTCCAAGGTCAGAAGGCAATGAACATTAACGTGGGATATGAAAAAATAAAAAATCTATGAAAGTGTCGCTGTTATTCTCCCGACGTCATTAGTATCTACACTCTGGTACAACTAAAGCAAGTCATAACGGCACTGGGAATTTACTACGCAATTGTACGCCACAGTAATTTAAATACGATCCTTTCTCAGAAGTAAATTCAAAATGCAAAGTCTCTACCTCTGTGTCAGTGGCGTAAAAAAGGATGGAGCAAGATAAATACTCCAGAAGCCAATATTGGCGGTGCAATAAGTGAAATAGTGCATTTATTGTAGATTTTTATAGCTGGAAGTTGGATATGGAGATGCAGATGGAACATATACAGGAAGTCTCTGAATTCATGGGCCAAACTTTAAGGGTAGGTAATATATATATATATATATATATATATATATATATATAAAGAAGCCTTTATTGTATAGCAATGTGGGATCGAAAACGAAAAGTTTCGACAAAAAAACAAGAAATGCCGGGGAAATGAAGAGAAACTTTACTTACATAATATTTCAGTAAGTGCACAAATGTGCCACCACCAGCTTCGATACAGGCCTAATAGCGTCTAGAAAGTAAATAGAGTGTACAATTTCGGAGATTCCAGGTGTTTCATGAGCAATTGCAGCGGTGATGGAAAGTTTTGCAATGAAGCTTTTATCAGAGTCATTGGAAGTTTAATAGACACTACATTTTTCCGCCTTGCATGCACTTACTTATTCCACCTAAACTTTTAATTTCCGACACCATATTACTATACAAAATATGCTTCTTTATATGTATTTTACCTACCCTTAAAGTTTGGTCCATGAATTCAGTGACACCCTGTATGTTATATCGTGGGTTCAGTTTAAATCCTTCTATGCCACTGCTGCACATCTTCACTTCGAAAGAACGAATCGCCACTGGGTTTAATCGATTTAAACACCTGATTAAATCTCGTTAGGTGAGGTTATTTCTTCTCTAAAAAAGTATCTGATGCGCGCAGGCTTGCCATAGCGTCTCAACAAACAGAATTTCCAAACATCTCCGGATAACCTCTTCAATTATGCAATATTTACACAGAAAGTGCGTCAAAATTAGTGCTACCCCGATAAAATAAACGCCCCTCATTTATTAAAAGCTTCAGTAAAATCAAATTAAATCACTCTTCCTTAAAAGTAGCATCTTTTCCAAAGGCACCGGAGGCCTTAAATACTTAACTCAAGATTTCTGATTTCACTTTCCAGGAGATTAAATTTTAACTTGTTTGCATTATAAATGGAGTTAAATGAATTCAATTCCTCAAGAGTGTGGAAATATTTAATGACTTTTTGAAATATCCTTGGGTAGGATGTACGCATTTTTAGAGTATTCTTGTATCTAAAAGTTTGTATACGTTTTATCTCGTTCTCTTGTATCGAATCCGTAGAGAATTTCGATCTTATCAAAAGAGCTATATGAGAGAAGGAATTTCTGTTAATAAATAGGTCAGAAAAAAAACTTATAAGGGAAAAAAATTAACTAACGGAAGAAAAAAAAATATCAATAGTCATGCGAATGTGGAATTTACAGAGCTTGTTCGCTTTTTTTTTTTCCTTGTAGATGGAATAACATGATGCAAAATATTGTCTTTTTAATATTCAACTTATTTAATTATCTTAGGGCATTGAATATGCGCGAGAAACAAAATAAAAACTATAAAGATGGCCCTATTATATTTTTTTTAATTCGATGACATTCAATTAATTTTAGTTTCATTTAAAAAAAACATATAAAATTGTATGAAATTAGGGTTCAAATGAACGGAATTTCTTGAACGAACTAGTATTCGAATACTTTTACTTTCTCGTATACGTTGTATAGAGAAAGTATAGTAATCGACAAAAAATTCGAACGCGAGAGTTTGACGAATCACCACGTTTTAGAACTCCATGAGTTCGAAAAATACATTTTTAAGAAATGTCTTTCTGTCTGTCTGTCATAAAGATAACTCAAAACCGCTTTGAGCTAGACTGTTAAAATTTGATATACTATATTTACACCAAATTTGCAGATTTCTGCCAAATTTTGTATAAAATCTGTTCAGAGAAAGCCCATCTATCAGATTCTTCGAATATAAGTTAATGCGAAAACTACAAAACCAAGTGAGCTAGATAGATAAGATTCAGTGCACATGTTTAACATTTATAGTGTAGACAGCTGTCAAATTTTGAGCCAAATCCACCAAAATGTTGTCTGTCAGTCAGTCGGTTTGTACATTCATAAAACATGTTCATGCGATAATTAAAAAAAACGCAATGACTTAATTTTATCAAATTTGGTATGCGATTTTGTGACTACAAGTGCAGTTTTGTGTCAAATATTTATTTCAATCGATTCATAAAAACGTGTCTGAAGCACAAATTTGATTTTCGGATACTATTTAATCGTATACTAGGAATTAATCGCCAAATAACTCGCCAAGGATGACACAGTAGTTCAGTAAAAATGCTAAATTCACGCCAAAGGTTGGGCCGCGGTGGCCTGGTGGTAAAGTCTCGGCTTGTGAGCCGTAAGGTTTCAAGTTCGAGATCCGATTCCACCGAAGAACCATCGTGTAAGGGGGTCTGTTGCACGTTACATCCGTTATGCCAAATGTCCTCCCGCTGGTGTGGTGTGGCGGGAGAGGGGGGTACCATCTCAGGTGTCGTCCTCGTCATCTGACCGCGGTTCAAAATTATGAAGTCCGTCCCAAAACAGCCCTAGTGTTTCTTTACAACGGGACGTTAATATAACTAAACTAAACTAAACTCACGCCAAAGGTTAATATTTCGTAACTATTGTACGCCGATGTCAAGCAAGGCATTCTCTGGCATGACAAATTTATTAGAGTATGCGAACAAGTTTTGTTTTTGTTGGGGGGAGGGACGAACCATTCCCACTGGTTTTTCAGTCATGAAGAACTCGCTATTTATTTTCTCATATAAGATGTATATAAATTTAATCGTCAAAAAGTTTAATCCTGAGATTTATAAGAATCTCGAGATCAAATCTGGTATCAATTAAATCTCGAGATATCATCTTTAATCAGATGCTATATTTAAAATATCAATATTGTTTTACTTCAGTATATAACTAATTTCAAATATGGCACCTAAGCCTGAAAATATGATATCTGAAATTAGATACATATTAAGGTTACTGAAAAAGAGAACACGCTAAACGAGTGAAATTTGGCCCATAAACTTTATAAAAGAACTGTAAATTCTGCATATGACTTTTAATAAACCCGTTTATATCGAAGTCTGTGCAATGTATGCAAATATGACAATAGAACATGATAACCTACATGTTATATGTCAGTTGTGTCATAAGCAACCAAACTCTATAACCAAACGGAAATATTCATTGAACCTAAAGCTATCAATTTGACACGTAGTTACTTCTTCCTTCGAGGATGCTTAATAAGAAAGGCTCCTTGAAATTTAAATTAGGTTTTTAATTAAAATTAACTTTAATTTAGATTTAATTCATTTTAATTTGAAATTACGTTTTTTTATTGGCATCTTTCAACATTTTATTGCACGAAAACAATTTTTACACCGTATTTGAAACTAAAAGATAAATATTTAAATAATAACAAATTTTTTTTAATTTTTAATAATTTTTTTACAAATTTTTAAGTATATTTTATTATAATACTTTTCATTGTTTTAGTTACAAGATTCATACAAGCGTACGTTTCGAAATACGTTATTTTATGTGCGCATGGTCGATCTATACAATAAGTAAGTTTTAAAAATAAGATAATTAAAAAATGCAAGCCTACAACAAGGCTTCGATATATCAGACTATAGTTAGGAATTTCTTTAAATAAACACATAAAGAAATCGGAAGGAAAAAACTTCGACAATTTTGAGAAGTTAAATTTCCCAAAATTTGTTGAAAGTTTCATTGCTACATATCCTTTCTGGTACATTATGACAACGGCATTTTGTAAACCACTACGAATCTCAAAAACATTTCAACCTACCGAAATAAATGGCTTACACATCAATAAATTCAACTAATTGTAACTTTTAAAAATAAATTGATGCATCTTTTAGACTTTTAATGCAACTATAAAAGTCCGATGACATTCCCAGTGGCATGAATTTTTATCACAAGAAAAAAAAATGTATCCTTTTCCAGGAACAGTCGGCTGATCAAAAACCGAAATCATCTTTCCCTTTAACTATCAATCAAACGGTCACTGATTCTAACCATTTGCGCACGCAAACAGTTACCGCTAAAACCGGACGCCACACGTCAAGGACGAAGCCACCTGTTATTATTATTATTTTTTCCAGGAAGAGCACATTAAAAGGATAATCATATTCCTTGACAATTCGTGCTTTGATCTCCATCCACTCTTCCTCCCTTATCAGACGTTCCATCTCGCGTGCCGCACTGAAATATCGTCTGATTTTCCATCCTTTCGGGAGGAAGAGGGGATGAGTTTTAATAAGAGGGATTAAGTGGTGGCCATAGATGTTTAAATCGCACACGACCGGAAATGAGAAGGGGTCAACCAACCTGTTGCGATACCCATATATGTGAATCTTAAGGGTTGTGAAATTCGATCGGTAATGGTAATTGGTCTGTGTTTGTCCTTGAAGTATTAAAAACACGTGATGATGACACTGAGATATAAAATATTGTTTTAGTACAGACAAATATGCATCGATGTGGATGTTTTTTTTAGTTGGTTTAAAAAAAAATAATATCCTGTTTTGAAGTTGCACGATGTCTGTACATATATGTATATAGCTTTAGTAATTGCTTTTTTTAGTTTATTATTATATTTTACTTAATGGATATAAGCAAGAAATGATAAAAATTTTAATTAGAAAATTGCCTTGATATTACCGATACATCTTCTAACAATAAAAGGGAATGTGTGTGTGCTATCCGGCATTTACGGAATGTACATATCTAAAAAATTTTTTTTTTAATTTAGAATTTTAAATAATTAAAAATTAAGTGAGATTTTGGCATTTTCCCACGATGATTCCTAAAAAAAAATATCGATAAAAATAATTTTTACTCCATTATATATATATATATATATATAAATATATAAATATACTCCATTTTATATATATATATATAATATATTAATGATTCCAATTTAATACAAATAATTTATTTCTAAATTTTGATTATTTCTTTAAATTTTTTTGCATAATTTTCAACAATATTTAATTAAATATTTAATCTCATGATTTTTTTTATTGTTGAAAACTAATAAAAAAATTAATATTATCAGCGCAGTTTATATAAGGAATAAGAAAGTGAAATTACAGAACCGCTAAAAATATAACATTCATTTAGAAATTGAATTACTAGAATAGTTACACTTTTTAATGGCATTATAATGTTTTGGGATTTAACTCTATTAAGAAGTTTCATTTTATATAATAAAGAGAACAAGTATAAAACTCAAAATAACATTATTCTAATAAATATCCGAATTTCATGCTTAAAAATATTTTTTGAGACAATCATACATATCAAGTTAAACATAAGAAATTTAAGTAAAATTAAATACACCCAAGAATCTCGAAGAACCAGCTGAACGCAAAAGGCGGCTAGTAGTAGAGAAAATAAAAATTATATGGAGTACTTATTATTGTCCATATTTCTAATCAAATGAAAACAACAAAAATGTTTCCAAAATGGCTGTAGATAACATGGTACTTTAATAACACGTTTTAATGCAAAACGATATTAAAAATCAAGACAACCTTTAACTATATTCCAATACATGATTGTGCTCAAAATTATGACAATCCTCCTATTATAACAATGCTTATAACAAAACGATTTTTATACAAGAAAGCGAAAAATTATTTACCTGCTTTCCAACAATTTTAAGCTCTGATAGCAAGATTTATAAAACAGAATGCATCAAAAAATGTGATACCATTTTTATATCACTGGATTCCGGTGACACTGTCTAAATATTGCATTAGTTGTTCATGCAAATTTCACTTAGTTTTTCTTATCTAATTTTTCCATTTTTCAGGCTTAGTAACTTTAAAAAAAAATTGCTTTTTTTTTTTTTTAAACAGCTGCATGTTAGCAATGTATGTATGCTTAAGCTTACAAATAAAAGGTGTTTTTACCATTGCTCAAACCATTGAGAAAAAAAATCAAAACGATTTTGCTTGACTGCATTAATTTCTAATTATTGAAGGACATGTAACAAAGTTCTTTTGCAAATCCCTACTAATAATAAAGACGAATGTGTGCATATCTAGTTATAATTGTGTGTATTACCGCTCTACAAACCAAACCATTTGATCTGAATTTGCAACGAATAAATAAAATGAACAAACCATAAATTTGCCACATATAAATCTTAGAGAGCGGGAATAAGCATCTTGGAGTGATTGTTTTTGAAATTTTAATTAATTGAAATGAAGCGAATTTGTTTGATTTTTGTTTTCTACTATAACTTCCGAAAATAATACAGCACAAAAATAAATTTCATACGATTTCAAGGCCATATATTCTCTAACTTCAAAATGTGATTGAATTATCGTAATCGTAGACAGATTTAATTCCAAAAATGCGTTTTTGATCTGAGAGAGGTCTGAATTGTGATTACAATACTTTTTCTTTGTATATTTGGGCACGATGGTCCGGTGGTAAGGTCTCGGTTTCGGGACTCCAGGCTTGAGACCCGATTCCACCAAAGAACCACCATTTAAGCAGGTCTGTTGCACATTAGATCCGCCGGGATCAAATGTCCTCCGGTTGGTACGGTGCAGAAGTTTAAAGAGAAGGTGCCAGCTCAGCTGTCGCCCTCGTCGTCTGACCGCGATTCAAAATGATGTCATCCATCCAAAAATTTGCCCTAGTGTTTCTTCAAAAAGAGACATTAATCTATAATTAAACTAAACTAAACTCTTTGCATATTTCGTGTACAAAAAAAAAAAAAATAAAATAAAATAAATAAATAAATATTTAAGACAGAAATAATATTACAGGTTTCCCAAAAAAATATTTATAAGCTTTAAAGGTAAGTCAGCCATCTGACTCTCCGACCCGCCACGAAGGCATACGGATTTAAACCATAAAACTGAATGATCGGACCGCCGCAACAGCAACACTGGCGGGAACTGTGGTTGAGTCCTAAGGGCCATCACCGGCCAGGGTACAACCCTCCCCGAAGGAAGTACGTCCCGTCATCGATGGGAGGAGTCTGACCCCCCCCCACACACACCTATTTGTGTACCCTCCAGGGTGGCGAGATCTGACCACCATGCCGGAAGCATCTCATCCTCATTTCGCGGTGCCCCCCCTCGGGGGTCTAAGCTTTAAAGGTAAATCAAGAATAGAGAAACAAATCATTTTTTTTCAACAGAACACTGAATTACAAACTTAAAGGAAAACCAATAGAAAGAGTTCTTTGTCAGTGGATTAATTAGTTAATTGTTTATGACAAATATACTCGACATAAGAAAAGTGTTAAATCTTGCATTATAACAAATATATTCATCAGGAGTAAACATTAATGTCCAATTTGCGGTTTAAACTACAATCATGATGAAAGCCAAAATATATTCATAAATTTCGTGATGTTTGAAATACAAACCATGTTAATTTAAGTAAATAAATGAATGCGTGTAATAAATAAATAAAAAAAATATTGTCATTTCATTCCGACTTAATTCCATATTACACATATTCTGTGTTTGACGAGTATACTTGTCTTCTCTTAGTTTGTCCTCCACAATTTAGATACACATGCTCCAAAGACATCAAAATAGTTAATTAATAAAATAAAAAATAGTGCAGTGAGGGGTTGGGAATGCATCAAGTCACATTTGCAACATATATTTAATAGAATACAAGAATACAGTCAAAAAGTTATATAAATTTCATATGCTGTTATTCATATAACTTCGGACGCCAAATTTAGGCTTTTAAAGTATAAATGCACATTTTTCATATACTATGTTCTAAATATGTTTGTATTAGCATGTTTCTATCACCGCGTTTAAACAGAGTCGGACTTGATTAGCATTTAGGAAATTGGACAACTGTTAAAGCCACATTTTTAATTTAAATTTTAAATAAACAAAATATTTTGGGCGAAATATAGTGTTTTGTGTCAGAATTTGGAAATAAATCCAATCTACTGTAAGCTTTTTCATCGCTGCAGACTTTGTATTCGTTGACAAAAAGGGATGATAACAATAAAAATAATACACATTATAAGTGAAATATCAATGATAATTGTTAAAATACTGAAAACTTAAATATTTTTTGCTTATTTTTCTACTCTATCTTTCTGTTTCATCTGGTAACAGCTGTGATTATAAATAATTTTTTCTCCCGGCAATTTTTCTAAATTATGGATTTTTAAGCGTCATTTATGCCACATTTTGGATATTAAGAACAAAATTATACGCCCCAAAATTTGGAAAAAAAAAAGTATTAATTTGTGACAGTCAAAAAAAAAAATTAGTGAAACAATGTTTCCACAAATTTAAATGAAGCATTACCAACCCACTTTACGACTTATTTATCTTTTTATACCTATAAATATTGAACAATCTGAAAGAATGCGAGATGAGAAGTTTTGTTGTTAACTTAAAAAACCCATAGTTTAAAAAGGCTGATTTAATTAATAAAGAAAGTTTCACGGGAAAATCTTCCGATTTAATTCATAAAATAGATTTTTTCCCACTATTTTTCGGAAAGGATTAAGCTTTAAAACTTTTCAAGATATAAATTTTAAGAATCCTAGTTAATATGTATTTACTCTTCTCGCATTGTTCTATTTAAACTAAAGTAACATCTAATTGTTTCTATTCTTATTTTTAAGTAATTTATTACTTGGTATGAGTAATTAAATGCACACAAGATATTATAGTGCTGCCATCTATCGTCACAAAATTAAAACTTATTAAAACACGATAAGAAATCTTTTGCATAAACTTTTGCTTGAAACATCTAAAAAAATAGTATTTATCTCTAAATAAGGAATTGATTTCTAATCAGGAAGCAAAAGATAAAATGCAATATAAGATGTTTGCCGTACTGTGTAATTTTGTAGTTATCGAATAAGTCTTTTTCCGTTGGATTGGGGAAAAAAAAAAAAAAAAAAAACACCGCTGGAAGAGGTTTTTCTGAGAAATTTTCTCACATACTCTCTAATAAAAGTGTTACCCTCCTCCTCCCCTGTGGATTTTGGGTGCGGCCTTGAACACCACGGATGCTCAAATCGTTGAACATGATAGTTTTGTACTTCATAGTAAAAGTAAAGAAAAATTAATATGCATTTTGTACATATTTTTTCATTTTCTGGTATACATAGTATAGAGAAAGTATAGTAATAGTAGAAAAATTCGAAATAGAGATTTTGACGAATCTTCACGTTTTAGATCTCCTTGAGTTCGAAAATACATTTTTGGAGAATGTCCGTCTGAGACAAGCGCTTTGCGCTAGACCATTGAAATTTGGTGTACGATCTTTATAACAAATTTGAAGATTTCGATCAAATTTTGTACAAAATTCGTTTAGAGAAAGTCTGTCTGTCCGGATATTTGAATATAAGTTAACATGATAACTACAAAACGAAGAGAGTCTAGACGGATAAAATTTGGCACACACATTTAACATTTATAGAATAGACATCTATCAAAGTTTGAGTCAGATCCAATGAGGGTTAACCTTTCTGTCTGTCAGTATTTTCAGAAATATATAAACGCGATAACTGAAAAACGCATTGAATTAAATATATTAAATTTCGTACGGGATTTTGTGACTACAAGTGTAGTATTTGAACAACTTTTTTTATTTTAATCGATTAAGAAAACTGCATTTAAAATACATATTCGATTTCCGGATGTTATTAACCGCATGATAGAGCTTAATCACCAAATAACTCGCCGAGGTTGGCACGATAAATGCCAAATCTAAGCCAAGGATTAATATTTTGTAACTATTATATGCCAGTTCTATGCAGGGCGTTTTAAGGCAGTGGTTTTTAACCTTTTTAAGCCGCGACCCAAATTTGAGAAATATGTTCATGTCGCGACCTCTAGTTGTTGTTGACATTGGTTTGCAAAATAAAATGTCCTCCTGTATATCTGTTAAACCTGGATACCGCACGTAAACCATGAGTTGAGCATCTTTACTTACATCTGTCGTTTCATCCAGTTGAATACTATTTGGTGTATTACTAACTTCTTTGGTTCGACTCAGCGCGACCCATAGGTTAAGAACCGCTGTTTTAAGGTATAACATCTTTATTAAAGGATATGCGAGAAAATTTTGGGGAACATCACTCCCTTTGGGTTTTTTCACCCATTGATGCCAAAATTTGTCACAAAACTACGATTTACGAAGACTACATATAAAATACATTTGCGCTTTCAGTTACTGCGCTTCCAAGCATGTGAAAGTACGGATCTACGGCGAATTTGATTCAAAATTCAATAAAGATCCAGAGATTTGATACTAAAACTATGTACCAAATTTTATTCATTTAGCTCTTTACATTCGGTAATTGTCATGTTCACTTAACTCGGACAACCAGACTTCCTCTGAATGGGGGGTCGTTCAAAAATGTAGAAAAATTTACAAATTTGTTGCAACGAACCTATATCATATTACTCAAAACGTTTTCGAGCTTGTTCATAGACAGGCAGATATAACTCCAGAAATCTGTTTTGCAGATGCAGGAAGGTCCGAAACCTGAAAATTCGTTAAAATCTCGTTAATCGAAATTTTTGCTGATTGCAATATTTTCTCTTTTATTATTATTATTATTATTATTTTCTCGTATAAGAAAAATATGGCGGCACACTTAACGATAGCAAAAGATTATTTGAATGTCAGTTTAATAATTAGTTATAATAGCAATCAATGAAGGAATGGTTAATTTTTATAGATTAAAGTTAGTTTATTGTATCTAAATACTTCAAAGAAAGTACTTATTCGATTTTTTTCTTTTCTCCCTGAAAGATGCGTTCATTAGTATAAATAAGTCATTAACAAGCATTTTTAAAATAAAAATTAATGCTGAGAAAAAAATCTCAATGAAAATTTTGCAAAGTTTATAGAAATTACAAAGTACAGTTTTACACAATGTATCTTTCGCATAATAATATTCAGATAAAAGTAGGCCCATTTTGATGTGGTATGAAACTGTGATGAATACAAATTCATTTACAAATGATTTACTTAGAACGGGATTTAATAAAAAATTGAGCAATCGTTGTTTATTATTATTAGTTTTATTAACGTCCTGTTTTAGAGCAACACTAGGGCTATTTTGGGAGGGACCTCGTAATTCTGAACCGCGGTCAGATGACAAAAACGACACCTAAACTGGCACCCCCTCTCCAAATTTCCACACCACTCCAGCGGGAGGATGAGCAATCGGTGATCATGAGAAAAAGATGAGAGAAATGAAAAGAATGTCAATTTGGGAGTTTCTTCGTGGTTGGGAGCTGACTTTTAGATTCACTGATCCAATAGGGGCATAGAAATGTCATTTCACACAAACTCAAGCTTTGATTTTGCTAACGAATTCGAGGTATTTGTTTTATTTTGGCTATGATTAAGAAAGGATTTTTATCTATTTTAGCATAATATTGATAATTATAACACAATAACTGAATAATTAAGTTTCCGTATGTGTAAACCACTACTGATAAAAGTCGATAAAGAATAGATCTTTATGATTTGATAGACATATAAGACTGCTATGAACACTTGCGCATATCAAAAGGCCTGAGGAGAAAATTTGCATATTCAACGAGAGTGCTTTCCCTTAAACTTTCTCTCGTACTCTTTAATAAATTTCTTATGCCAGAGGATGCCTTGCATGGCGTTAGCGTATAAGAGTTACGAAAGATTAACTTTTGGAGTGAATTTAGCATTTTTATTGAATCTATCGTGTTATCCTTGGCGACTTTTTTTAGTGATTAATTCCTGACATGCGGTTAAAAGCATCCGAAAATGGAATTTGTGTTTTAGACACGTTTTTCTCAACAGATTGAAACAAACATTTGACACTAAACTGCTCTTGTAGTTACAAGATCCCATACCAAATTTGATATATTTAAGTCATTTCGTTTTTTAACTATCGAGTTTGCATGATTTTGAGAGTACAGGTCGGCAGACAGTCAATCCTTTGTTGATTTTGGCAGAAAATTTGACAGATGTCTACATTATAGATGTTAAATCTGTGCACCGAATCTTATCTTTCTAGCTCTCTTCGTTTTACAGTTATCGGTTTATTTTATATTCGAATAGCTGGACTTCCTCTGAACAGAATTTACTCAAAATTTGATAGAAATCTGCAAATTTGATGCTAAGACCATATACCAAATTTCAACCGTGTAGCACAAAGCCTTTTTGAATTATCTTTGGCGCAGACAGACAAGCAGACATTTTCCAACTCAAGATCTAAAACGTGGAGATTCGTCAAAATTTCGAGTTCCGAATTTTTCTACTATTACTATGTGGCGAGTTGGAATGAGCGAGGATAGAACCTGGGACCTTGTGGTTCACAGTCCAGTAACATGACCACGATACAAAAGCAATTGCTCGTACCGCGTGGCTGTTAACTGGCTTATAAGCTTTCACTACATTATATTTTCTCTTTACCATCTGTACGAGAAAACAAAACAACCAACAGGGTGGTCAGCACAAAACGTTCTCGCATACTCCCTTATAAGTGTTATTCCCTTTCTCAATATAAAATTATGGACAGATTTTTAATTTCTAGACTACCGCGTATGAGCGTTTTGTGTTTTTTTACTGCAGCGAAAAAAACCTAGTGTTCACTCATTTTGGAGAATACAATATACGAAATTTCAATTTCAGTAACAAAATCACATACCAATTTTTATTTATTTAATTTACATGAATGCTTAAGTATGAATCAACAGATGATCCATTCTTGGACGGATTTGGTTTAAAATGGACGGATGCAAGTCTATTCTTTAAATGCTGGGTCTATTTGCCAAATTTTATTTATCTAGTTCTTTTACGTTTTGTAGTTTATCGTGTTGAATTTTATTCGGACAACCAGATATACTTCCTGTGAATTGGTTTTGTGCAAAATTTCATATAAATTTGCAAGTTTTTTAGCAAGATATGATGCCAAACTTCATTTGTCCAGTTCAAAGAGTAGGTTTATTATCACGCACAGACTGATATAATTTCAAAAATGAGTTTTTCGTACAGGAAATTTGAAGACTTGTCTAAATCTCAAACTCCAATTTTTCGACGATAACAATACTTTTTGCTTATTTCGAGAAAGTTGGAAAAAAATGTTATTTAGAGCAGTAGTGTTACGACGGGGCTGCAAATGAAAAGAGGTACAAATTGCTGCGAGTATCATTTTTAAGGAGCGCTTGAAAACAAAAGATTATTGTGTTTAAGATTTTTTTTTTTTTTTGATCGATCATGAGATTTTGACGAATCTCTACGTTTCACTTCCCTGATTTCTAATAACAAATTTTGGGAATCGTGTTTGTCTGTGAAAGCGATAACTGAAAAAATGCATTGAGCTAGATCAGTGAAATTTCGTACTTAGTCTCAAAGCTTAAGGTTCAAATTTTTGTCAAAATTTAGACATTTTCGATGAAGAAAGGCCAAGCTATCTACCTGTATGATACATATCTACATATGAGTACGACATTCCAAAAATGGAACGAACTACATGGACGAAATTTGGTACATCATTAAAATTACAGATGTGTATTGAATTTTAGACAGAATCTTTCAGAAGAAGTGTATTCATATTTGCGTGTATATGAAAGCGATAATCCGAAAATGCACCGTTTTGAATGAATAATACATTTCGTATATAAATAGCATAGCTACAGATCTATGACAAATCTTCTATCTTCATAGTGAAAAGTAATTCATCCAAAATGCATAGTTTTCTTTATTAATTATCTGCCCGTGCGGTACAAAATGCGCATAATGCGCCATTACGCGTGTTAAGTTGGGGAGGAGGGATAATGCATATAAGTATTGCCATAACCTTCGAGGGTTTGCTGTGTTCTTCTCTATGCTACTTCCACTTATACGTTCAAAGAAGAAAAAAGTATAGAAAGAGAACATAAAAGAGGTTATTAAACTGCATATAGAGGAAAATCAAGGGAGGATACTTTAACATATTTAAAGCTAAATGCATTGAGGTTTAGAAAAAAAAAAATTGTCATGACTAGCGTGCATTTTATTCTTGTTTTGTCACTACTTTCCTGCAGCACAACTTTTAATGCGAACTTTGTACGCAGGTAATCCAAACAAAACCACACTTCTTTGATACTTGGCCATCCAATGGATCTCTATGATTGCCAGCTGCGTTTTATAATCTACTAGCCGCCTTTGGCGACCAGCCGGTTCGCCAATCTTAATGTTCGTTAAAATTTTAATAATTAAATATTTTATGCAATTCCAACTTTAATAGATTCTTCAGCAAAATATTTTAAAACTTCAAATTTTGACAGTCATATAATTCACTCATAATATTATAAAGGCCTTTAGTCATAACGTGATATGTTTCTCTCTAATTTTCTGTTACCCCTCGTAGAATGTATGCTTTAAATTAAAGTGTAAATGATTAATCTGCAATTAATATAATAATATTTTTTACTGAAACAAAGTATTTTTTTTTAATAATATGGTTACTGAAAATAGAGTCACTGAGCGTTTAAACTTTATAGGCACTAAAGAATATATTTTTTAACTCATGTAATCTCTCAAGAATTTGTCAACAAAAATTTCTCAGATTCATCATGAAGAGATTGATTCATTAACAATGTTTAATTTTAAATGCATCAAACACTAAGAAAATAAAATGAATCGTTTAAAATAATCGGTCTAAAACAGGTTTAAAAAAACTACTTAAAAAACGATGTACTTAAAACTATAAGCATATACAAAAAATATATATAACTAACATAAATACAATTTAATTAAAAAAAAGCATGCAACTAACCTAAAAATAATTTAAATCATCCGTTAATAACGGTTGCCATGGCAACAATCAGAACACAGTGCGCATGCGTGAATTTTCTTCGCCAGTTACGTTAACGCAAATGCGTGAATTTTTCTACGCCAGTTGGGGTAACGCTATGCAGATTATACATTTTTAATTTCCTTTATTCTGTGTTATTTTAATTCAAAAGTACTTCAGAATGAATCTGAAACATGGATTAATTAAAAATATTTAATTTTAAATGCATCAAACATTAAGAAAATAAATAGAATCGTTTGAAATAATCCGCCGAAAAATATTAACCCTAGCCTCATTACTGTTGGGAGAAAATAAAACGGAAGCCTTAGTCATTTGGCGGTGGAGAAAATGGAAGATTTTTTTGGCGGAAAAGTTGGCGGTGGGGAAAATGGAAGATTTTTTTGGCGGGAAAGTTAGTTTTTAATTAATAATTAAAATTCTAATTAAAAATTCGAAAAAAGGAACCCCAGGTGCACATTCCCGACCTCCAAGGTATACATGTACCAAATTTGGTAGCTGTAGGTCAAACGGTCTGGCCTGTAGAGCGCCAACACACACACACACACACACACACACACACACACACACACACACACACACACACACATTGAGCTTTATTATAAGTATAGATAAATAAAATAAACATTTCAAGATCATAGGATTTTCCTTTCTCCATTACCATGGTTTCTGTAAATCTTTCTTTTTATCATGTGAGAATATGATATTGTTTTAGCTTGGGGTTTTTGAATGTTTTGAAACAAGCGGCTATATATTTCGATTCCATACTTGCCATCCTGAACATGATTGGCGGTTCTGGTCATGTGATTCACTGCCGTTTACTCATTGCAACGGAAAAATTATTCTGAATATATTTTCGATTCATTTTAAATATGATTGCTGCTTGGATTGAAAATATTTTGAATGTACTTACGATTATTTATAAGCATGACGGAAATGTACTATTATAGTTTTATTTTGGAGTCGGCTTTCACAGTACAGCTTTTGAAATATCTATCGTCTGCTAATGTAGTTTTATTTTGGAGTTGGCTTTCACTCTATAGCTTTCGAATTATCTATCGTCTGCTGTTGTAGTATTTCCCTTGGAAATCACAGTGTTATTGCCTAACTCACGCAACTTTTTTAAAAATAAACCAAACAAGTTAAAATATTGTTTGTTTAATCGATAAAGATTGTTGGTTCAGGAATAATTTCAACTAATTAAAATAGCGTTATAAGAAAATAATGCAGAAGATTGTCACATTTGGCGATTTATCGTAAACTAAAGTTACAACTTGATTTCCAAATTATACATTCTCTGAATTCTTACGAATTGTTTTAATTAATTTAAGTCATTAAGCAGTTTAAACCGGTTTGACACAATCACGAGACTTCTCTATCGGTCTCTCTCTAAAGAGAGAGAGGCCGATTCAAACCGGTTTAAGCTGCTTAATGACCTAAATTAATTAAGACAAATAATAACTTAAAAAATAATAATTTTCTTAATGATAACTTGAAATTTTCGATAGTAGATTTCATTTTTTTTTCTTCCCCTTACACAAGTACGTTTCAGTTAGAAGCTGGAATAGGAAACAAAAACTTGGATATTCTGCATAAAACTATTTGAAAGCTTTTATGTTACCGAAGTATGCTAACACCATGATTATTTTCTATGATGTTTTATAAGAGCTTTATATATATTTTAAAACAATTATTTTTGTCGTTAAAAATTAAAATGGCAATGTAAGCAAATGATTTTCCACAATCGTTGAACTTTTGAAATATTTTCTTCAGTAAAAAAAAAAAAAAAAAAAAAATCTAAAGTCTTTTAAAAATTATTTTTGAAGTCTCATAAAATAATTAAAAGTACTCGGTTCTGTATATTAAACCTGCCCCCCCCCCTTTTCAAAAAAAAAAAAAAAAAAAAAAAGGTAAATTTTACTATTAGAGATCTATATGTTATTGTTACATATATTGGTTTCAAAAATATCTAAATATTTAAGCATGAAAAAAAAAATCGGTTCAATAGATGCAGAAATTATTATTCTATTATGAAAAAAATAAGATCTTGATTTTTAAATAAAGTTTAATAAAGATATATTTCAGATTAATAAATATACACTTTTAATAGCACGCACGTTAAATAAATTCATGTATTTAAAAAATAAATCGAAGCACTTTCAGATATAATTATGTTTAGCAGGGAAAATTTTTTACATGTTTCATTTTAAAAGAAATAAAAGGATTATTAACATGAAAAAAGTTTGAACTCTAAAAAAAATTCATTTTTGGTTTTGAGAATCTACTTTAACTGTCATTATGTAAATTGGTCATAATCCTTTCCATTGCATCGTTTCTAGCACCAGATTTAGCGAAGTCCTCTTGTTATTTCTCCGCGTGCTTCACCCAATTTTTCGAGTCGCCCACTTTTTTGTTTAACAGAGTTTTATCGAGCAATTTCCTAACATCTTTAATTTCGGAAGGTTTTGATTTGCAATTTCACATTTCACCTGCGCCCAGTAAGTTCTATTGTGTTGTATTGTCGGTTATACGAGGAAGGGAGGGGGCTCGCCACTTCATGTTCACCACTTTATTTCGGCAGTTATTTTCTGTTTCTGTAAAAACAATTATTTTACTGTAAAATTTGGTTCAGATGACACCAACTCTTTTAAGTAAATGTACATATTATAGGCAACCGTCTGTGATTGCTTCCTGACATCAGGACTATTCACGCTATCAAAGATTAAGAAAAAGGGCGCTGCTGTCTGCTGCATCGTTGCCAAGGCGACGGGGTAGAAAATTTGACCTTGAAACGCCTATTGTATTTACACAGACTATAGTAACACCCGTAACAGATCAGTTACATAATATCACCTGCTCCCAGACCCTGACTAAGGCAGGAGCATGCGGGGCAGTTGCCCCAGGCCCCACATCAGAGGGGGCCCCCAAATCGAATAGAAAGTTTATTTTACGTTTCGGGGGGGGGGACTTTATAGCTATTTTAGGTTCTAGTCAATTTTCTCTTTATATGTCTATAATGAGGTGAAAAATTTTAATACCTCCATAAAGTTCGGGTCTTCATTACTGACGTAGGGAAGCAGAGGCGGGCCCCAATTAGACTAAGTCGGGCCCTGCCTGCTTCTGTACCAATCGCTCTCATAAAAGATTTGACTCGTTATCGGAACGGGGTCGACATTGCCATACACCATTAGTGTACAGCTCCTTTACTCATCCAACAAATTTTCATCAATTAGGAACTCCATCCCCTAAAAATATTGCATAACCTGTAGGCAGTAAGCATGAGATTGGGAGTGTGGTGAAAGCTTATAAGCCAGTTAACAACTACGCTACACGAGCAATTGCTTTTGTATTGTGGTCATGTTAACTGCGCTGCGAACCACAAGGTCCCAGGTTCTCCCTCGCTCATTCCAACTCGCCACATTGGTGATCCAGACGTGACCTCAGGAGTAATTGTTCGCCATAAAAGACGGCAACAAATCTAAAGTGGGCAATAAAAAAAAAAAAAACTCTGATATGGAAAGGTGAAAGTTAGAGAGGTGTATTTTGCTTCCCAGTAATTAATGTGTTTCTAAGGATAATTTATTATTCGGAAACAAAAGTGCAATAATCGAATATCTTATGAATTTCTTGGATCCGAATTCGACATTAAAAAACGACGTGCATTAATTTCAATTTTAAATGTTTTTTCATTAATTTTATTTCTTTTCGAAAAGTGATTTATGTTGCGTCGGTATCGATTAAATCATTTAGTATTGATTAGAAATAATTAATATTACTTCTCTAATTAGAAAAAAGGCTAGAGCATTAAATTCTTTTAATCCGTGAAATTGATATGGAACTAAGCAAATTTGCTTGTACGTAAGACAATTTTAATATAACTAATATTTAAGAGATAAAAAAAATCCCGAATCCGTTTTTTTAAATCATAGTTTGTTCTTTATCTAGAAATCGTAGAGTTGAATTTTTTAAATATATCGCATACTTGACAACTTACTACTAACGTGTCCATATGTCTTAACATCTTTTCTATCCCAAAGAAAAAATTCTACGACATATCCACAGTTTCATATTGTTTCTTACAAAACGCTTGTGAAATGAGAAATTTTAGCGATGGCATTTTGATTAAAAATAATTCAAAGCAATCGTGCTTTTTACATTTTCTATAATAAAAATAACCAAGCTATTTTATTTCATCCCCTATTAAATAGCTTGAGAGTTCATAATTACAAAACTTTGTGGAATTTAAAGCAATTTCATTTTCTGTTTTGTTGATATTTTATAGTGCAAAATCTATTTCCGGTTGCGTAGCAAATTCCATGTTAAAAGATACAATATAAAATAATAATTTCAGGAGATTCGACTCTGTAACCCGAAAGAAACATCGTAGCGATATAATGTTGTAACATTCCGTGCATAAGATATTGCATTCCGTAAATAATAATTGTTGTATCAGCATTTAGTATCGACTAAAATAATAAATATTACTTCTCTAATTATCAAAATGCTGGAATATCAAATTCTTCTAATCCGTAAAATAGATATGACACTAAGCAAAATTGCTTGTGTGGCAAAATAACGCTTCTCTGTGCTCAGAGTATCATGGAATTTTTTTTAAATAAAATTATTATTTAAAAAACAAGAGTTCGAAAAAAAAAATTTCTTTTAATTATCGTTTGCTTCTTCCAGAAACTGTTAAGTTGAGTTGTTTAAATCAAATCGTATACGTGACAATCATATTTTCATCAAGCAATTTATAGAAAGAATCAAAATTATGTTTATTTATAAACGAGAGTGAAAATTTTGGTTTAGAATTATTTTCTACAGAAAGAATTTTATGGTAATTTTAATATTAACAAAAGCACATTATTGAAAGATTTATAAAATCATAAAATGAGTTTGAATTTCTTTACAACAATAAAAAGCATTATTAGAAAATTCTATTTAAAATTAATTTCGAAAAAATTATTAGAAGGGGGAAAAAACTAACATCACTGATGAGCTATTTTTTTAAATAAATTTAAATGGTTTTAATGTGATATATACCACAATGCGAGAAAAAAAACATTAAATAAAAAAACTATAAAATATTACTTATTTAGCAGTAACCCCATGTCAAATTTTTTTATCTCTACATTCAATGGTCCCCCTTGTATAGAATTTTTGGATGATTACTGTGTCACATAATTTAGAGATAATATCGAAACCGTAAATATTATGTTAAAATGTAGCAAATTTTGGTTAAACAAAAAAATGTTTCTCTGTTAATGAACAATGAAATTTGTTTGATTATTAATAGTTTATTTAACAAATTGTAAAGTTATTACTAACACAACAGTGGCAATCAATAATAAAAGAGTCATCAATCTATATATAAAAAAATGTTTTTTGATGGGGGGAGGGAGAATTTTATTTCATCTAGGGATTTCAAGGGAGTATCAGAATAGGAAAAAGCATTCTCTAAACATCAAATTCATGACTGTTGCATTATTAAGGTTGTTTGTTATCTTTTAATCCCAGCAAAAATTGCACTAAACTATATTTTACAATATCATGAAGGTGCTATCTCAATCAGATTTTTTCTGGATTGTAATTAATTAAAATATTTTGCAACTTTTAAAGCAGTATCAAAATTGCAATAATTGTTAAGTATTTTATTGGATCGTGTACAATACTTCATCAAATGTAATTCAAATACATTTCATATATTTGTGTAGATTAAAAATTACTTAAAAGAAGCCTTAGAAATAAGCCTTAACATGATTTTGGTTTAAATCTTTCCTCTCTTGTTTCATGATTATATTGGCTTAGTTTAGTTAAACTATATTAACATTGTTTTGAAGTTACATAAAGCTATTCCCGAATAGACATGATCATTCTAATGCATGGTAAATGAAGAAAGACATACAAGCCAATATCTCCATTTGAGCTTCAAGAAAATTAGGTTTGAGTACATCACAAATCTTTTAAGGAAGGGAATCTTGAACTAACTGCATTAGATTTAATTATTTCTTTTAAAAATAATTTATTTCATGGTTAAAAAGCATGGAAAAGGACTTCTAAAACTGAATCAATTAATTAATATGATAAAAAGCATTTTAATTATAGATTACAATAAAAAAATTAGTACAAATTTCTTTAGTTAACCCTTATGTTCATTTTGTATAGTATACCATACATACAACTTTATAAAAATATATATAATATATATATATATATATATAAAATAAGCTACCTATATACATTTTTTTTTTTTTTTTTGCTTTTCTTCAAAAAAGCAATCTGGCCACAATAAGGGTTAAAGATGACATTTTAAAATATTTACTAATACTGAAGAGTCTGACAAAAGACCTGTCAATTTAAAACTTTTGGGATGGTGAAAATCATAATGAAAAGTCATGGTTCAGAATTCTGCAAAGTTCCTTATCTAGTTAATTCTCACAACCATTTCAGGGTTATGATTTTACAGGATACCCATTCTAATGTAACTTAGCAGACAACTTCTAAACCAGTAGAGAAAAGCATATATTTCTAATTTGAAAAATGGTTTAAATGACATAATGGATCATACTGGGTAAGCACAAAGTCTTGCTCTGATTATAAAAATTTATTATTAAGGTAATTAAAGTGTCGCAAAATAATTTATTTCCAATACTTATTTCCCCTGGTACAACATTTGGCTTGTTTCTACATCAAGGGTGAAATTCTAGTAGACTACTTTTGCTTGAAAAAGTGTTGATGAAAGGGGGGGGGGGAACTAAATGTGTACTTAGGTTTTAATGTTTTACTAAATGTGTACCTCACCTCCCATTTGTGTTCCATATTGTAATATATGCAATCCTTCTGATATTACACTTTGATTTTATCTTTAGGGTTATATTAAGGGCAGTTTTTGACATCGAAAGACTGAAGGCTAGCCTAAAAGAAGCTTATTATAGAATATTTGATGAAAAATAGAATGCTGTTGAGAGATTCTCCGAGCTACCAAGGGGAGACAGGCTGAAATCTACATAAAAACTTTAGATCATATCAAAACAAATATATGACAAATTATAATAATTTTTGCATGATAAATCTTTATTCTAACTTTTGGTCCTAATTCGTAAAATAAATAGTTAGACTAGACTAGTGTACTAGACTTTAAAGTTCCACTCTTCACTGATCAAAATTAATCAAGTTAAGCTCTGAATTTCCTTATTTTAGGCCAACACTTCTTTGATATCACCATTAAAATAATGATATATTTTTATATTGTTTGCTTCAAATAAAATTAGCTACGTACTGAGAAAATATGCATAAGTATATTTTTAATCCCATCTTTCTTTGAATTAATTCATTGGTGACATATAAAAATGTTTAATAATGAATAACTGTTATTGATTTTGTGTATCTTAAGCAATGTTTTCATAGCAGATGAGAAAAAAAAGTGTAATAAAAATATCCAATTACATAACCGAATATTACTGTAATTTTTAATTGCTTTAGCTGGTAAGGAGAAAGATGGGAGAAGGAATATTATATACTTTCTAGTTATATGATTAAATCAGACAAGCGATCAAGACCAAAGAAATAATTTAATAGAATGTAAACTTCTCACTACAAGTTCAGCAAAAATTTTCAACAAAGTACAAGAAAGATACATATTTACAAAGTAATAAATCTTTAAAACTGCCAAGTTAAATACTTAAGCTCTGCATATAAACACTAACTTCATTTGTTTCTAATAAATAAACAGAAAATCCCTTATTATATTGCAGTTTCATTACTTAAATTTATATGTCTTGTAATTCAATAAAATTAAAAACAAATGGTAACATTAATTTTAAAAGCATATAAATAATATAAGATCATTAATAATACTTAAAGTAGAATAATTTAGGAAAAGAAACACATAAGCCATACATATATATGCAGTTGTAATAAAATTCATAGATTGTATAATTATATATAATTTATAAACAACTTTCAAAATTTGATCCTACAGTAACATTTGGGAAGTAGTAGTTTAACACATATAGGGTGTTGTTAAATTTGACTGACAAATTCAGAGATTAGTATGCATTAAAAAAATAAAAAATTGCCATAGAGTCAAAAAAAAAAAAAAAAATAGTGATCAAATGAAGCCTTGAATTATCAGCAATCCGCCTCAGACCATCAATCCTAGAGATCTTCTACCAGACCAGAATTTTTAACACTGATCTGCGATGCAGTATATGTGTTTTAATCCGGCTTTACATGGAATAAACATTTTTCTACTTATTATTCCACTTGTTATTGCACTTCACATTTTTCTTCCATTAAACGAGGTTTGTGACCCCATGTTCTATGGTAATTTTTCGCCATCATGATGACTAATACAAACCCTCTAAATTTGTCAGTCGACTTCAGCAACACCCTATACATATATATATAATGTAGGAATATCTTTCCCCCAAATACAACATGATAATGAATTAGTTTCATAATAATTTGGTTTTAAAAAAGTGCAGTTATGCAATAACTTAGGCATTACTAATATCTAGCACAGAATATTTTTCAAATTAATGTAAATATCATTCAGAATTATTCTAAAACATTAAGGATATACATAGAAATATGAGAGATTTTTTTAATTCCATAAATGTACTTTCAAATTAACTGTGCACAACTAACAAAAAAATTCCCAAACACAGGAAACTAACAATTCTCACATTCACAACATTTTTCATAAAAGATTTAAGCATATAACAATTCTCAAAGTTTTTGCTTTATGCTGTATTTGTATAAGGATATCTATATAAATAATTATAAAGCAGTTTTCATCTAATTTTTAAACAGCTAATATTAGCAATAAATTTATAATTATATATGATATCTAAAACTAGTATTTGCATTTAGTAAATATCTACTAAGCTTTGTCAATTGATATCTAAGAAAGCTGACTGAATTACTAAAAATGTTTTGAAGGAATAGTAAATATTAAGCTAAGCTCTAATACTATCATTATAAAGAATAGCATTGCTATAATGTGTTTCTAAGTTGTGCTATTCAATTCGATGTAATTTAAATACTTTCAACATTGCTAAATTTTTGTACCACAGGTATATATATATATTCTTTAGTTTATACAGAAATTAATGAATAGAAAAGTTAAATTGTAAGAGAATGTATTGCAGATCAATAACATATAAACATCGAAATCATTTTTATTACAATAAAACAAAGGGGGGATGCAATAACTGTAATATATTTCAACACATGATACAATACAGAAGCTAAGAAACTTCATGCTTTGATACAAAAATAGCATTCCAAATGTGAATACCATTATTTTCTTTTACATTTAAAGTATTTTTTAATTTACTGAAATATAAAATTGTAGATCAAATTAATATTTTCTTTTTAAAATACTGCCAAAAATGAAAGTGAAAAATCAACTTGATAACTTGTTTCAAATTGTCTAAGTAACTGTCTCTTTTTATGGAAAGGGGGGGGGGGGGTAATAGTTTTTTCACTTGTTACTATTATTCAAATATGTCCATACTTTTATTATTTTAATAATTTCTTTATCTCTTGCTAGATAGTTCCCATTTAATTATTATTTCAATAACATATCTTGCATAAGGCAGGACAATCTGTACAAATATTCTGTTTACAATTGATACAGATGCATTTAAAATGCTTATTATAAATATTTTGGGTCTGAAATTAATATATATACTAATCCCGCTTTATTTTCTTTTTTCAAATATATTTTATTAAATTTGTTATACTTATTTTATAATCTGAAATATGTAAAAACTTGTTTCAAACAGAGTTTTTATAACTTTTTTCAAAAGGTGGTATTTTTGTTTGGTGTAAAAAAACAGACTCCTACAGACAGTGAGGCAACTTAAGTTGATGGCATGGAGAAAGCTATTAATCATATAATAATAGCTAAATATAATCTTAGAATATTCAATAATAACTAATATAATAACATTTCACAATATTTCTTAATAGAATTATATTATTTTTTAAATTTCAAACCAAAAATCGGCAACTAACATATTAACACCCCTTTGTAGTCTTGATCAGCAGATTAAAAGAGAAGAAGGGGGGGGATAACTGTAAATATTTTTTAAAAACTTTATATTGAATTACATATCAAAGCATGAAGTGTTAAATCAGTGGGACAAAGCTGCTCTACTATATATATTGAATATATTGTAAGAAGTTGATCAATAAACATAATAATTCAGAATGAATTCTAAAATTAATTAAGATTTAATTTTAATAACATTAGAAATTTTAAAAATTAGGAAGAAAACATCTTTTATAATATTTTTTAAAAAAAACTTACCCTTTTCAAGTAAATGAGTTTTAAATTCAGGTGCTGTAGTTTCATAATCCAGAGTATTTAAGCTGAAACAATTTCTATGAATGAACAGAGAGAGTAATTAATTTTCATCAAATCAACTTCTTACAATTTCTGAGATCTTCAGTAAATGCTTAATGCATCATAGGAGGGTCACAAGTTCCTGTGGATTACATTTCTACATAGGCACAACAGTGTACAGGATGGAAAAAGGAATCACAGAGACCATTGGGAGATTGTCAGTGGTTTTTAACTACCACTACATTGAAGAAAATAGCAGCCTGGAAGTGATCAAAATAGGATTCCCATTTAACAGCATTTGTAAGGTCAACACACTATGTAGCTCAATGTAACTAGTGTAAAACAAAAAAAATATATATTTAAAGATATTGGATATTTACATCAAAAATTAAATTAATCATAACTCAGATCAAGCTAATGAAAGATACTTTGTTATATTCTAATTTTACTCTTTAATTACTTATAAAAAAGAAAAGAAAAATAAATTACAAAAAACTCTACTCCAAAGTGGGGCTTCTCAACTATTTTTGAGTGGAAAATTTTTTTAACTCATTTCCATTGGAAACACAGAGGATAAAAATTCAATCAAAAATTGCTATTTGCAAATGCCAATAGAATCTTGGTAGGCATTTTTGTTATTCTAATTTTTCTGCTAAGTAACTGTGCTTGGGAGTCATAATATAAAGTTTAAGAAGCCCTACCCAAAGTGTAAACAAAAATAACTAGTTTGATATTTTTGAATAACCAAATTATCACAGAAATACATATAAAAAATCAAATACAATGCAATATAAATAGTTATGTATAATAAATTATTAAGCATGTGGAAAGAGTTTGTTCATTTCATTAAACATTTTATAAAATGTGTGATCTAATGTAAATGATTGAATATTTATAGAATATGAATTAAAATTAATTCATTTTGAACTGCTTTTAATTTAAAAGTAAATGCATATGCATAAGTTTATAGAAAAAAATTACAAAGATACAGAGAATATGATTGTGCATGAAGCTTAAAAAGATTTTCAGTTTAAATTTCTAATCTTAGTATAATAATCTAAGTATTATAGCTACTTAAAATTATAAGAATGTATTAAAGTATATCACATATTACAGTGTAATTCACTTTGAACGTCAATCGTGAATAATTGTTTGAGCAAATCAGTTGTATTCAATAAATCTCATAGTAATAAAATATTAGATCAAACTTTTTACAAAAGACTTTGCTTTTAAAGGATGAGAAATTAAAGAAAAGTGGTAAATTTTATAGGATTTAATGAAGCTCTATGCTAATATACTACAACTAACATATATAAAACTTTTAAAAGTATAACAGTAATAATTATTGAATCTTACTTTATACAAATTTGCATAGTGCAAACTAGAATAAAGTTCACAGTCATTGCTAAGCACAACAGAACAGCAATAAATAAAACTAAGGAATTTGGCACAACAATGTTAATATCACAGCATAATTTTATAACAAAAGTATAATACTTGCAATACATGAGCACATGAAAAGCAGGATCTATACATGATACTAAAACATTTTAACAGAAATATAAAGTTAAATAAATACATAAAAATCAGTTAACAGTACTGAAAATGTAAGATGCATATTAAAAAAATTGCAATGTCGCACAATAACAATCAAAATACTGCTACATTTTAGAAAATATCAAACACAAATTTAGCTCAATTAGCAGCAATAAATTTAGACTTTTTAAAAATCAATTTCTCTGTAATTAAGCAGAAAATGAAGAAAATAGCTTCTGTATAAAACAAATATATTCGGGGTTTTTTTCAAATGTTTTCAAACCCCCATAGCTAGGACATAATGGCCAAATACATTGTCCCCCCCCATCAAAAAAATAAATAATAATAATAAAAAAAAAACTACTTTTATTTAGAACTATTTAAGCTGATTTTAAAAGGTTAATGGGATGTATATGCCCCATTGATAGTCAAAGGGTAAAATTGTACCTAAACATCTTGCATCACTTCAAAATAAAAAGATTTAAACCTATGCCAAGAGTAGCTGAGAAGATTTTTGTATTACACATATCTTGGCTATTGTGGCTTTTGCCTTTTTATATAGAAATTCTGCTTTAAATATTAATTATTTTTTTAACTGCTGTTCCAGAAATAGTTAAAATCACAAAAAGCAAAAAAAAAAAAAAAAAAAAAAAAAAAAAAAATTACATTTTATAGCCATACATTTGGTATAAATTGTAGCACAACCCCTTATTTTTTGGAACATATATTAGTGATTAATCAAAAATATTTACAATACCACCAAAAAGATGATATTTAGAAAATTTCAAAAAGGAAAAGGAGAAATGTCTCTTACTCTATAAATAAAAAGGATTCTTATTTTTTTATGCATAATATATTGTACTCAATTGTGTGTTATATATTTAAACATAAATAGTACTAAATACTTTATATAATTTGCAGTCTTTTTAATATGCACCAAAAGTTTTGAAATATAACAAACAAATATATACAAAATGAAGTATAGCACCAATTTCACAGTACAATTAAACAAAAAAAGAAATTCCATTTACCATGGAATAGCGAAATCAAAATAGACATTCTAAAATTCTAAAACAAAAATATGATCAAAATTCTTTTCATTCTAAATATTGAAATCGATATTTCACACATTTTCAAAATGAAAAGTACTTGTTTATACTGCACCCGAAAGTCGAATGCAGTAGTTTTTGCCTTCATATTTTGGAACATAAAATGATATGTTTATAATAGGTATGAAACAAAAAGAATTTATCATAAAATTGAAACTAAATCAACACGAAATAATAAGCACTTATAAAATATTGAATCTCAGATGAAAAAAGAAGTAAAGTTATCTTTGAATGCGATGTCTACCCTTTCTATTTTGAAGATGCACACAGTTGTCAAAATACTGATTATTCTTTAAAGATCGCATCTGAGTAGCTCCATTGCAGAATGAATCATTGCTGATGGAATATTCAGGACTGAAAAGTCAATAAAAGCATATTATAAATTGTTATCCAAAATGAAAAATAAATCTTCTATATATTTTTATTAAATGCAATCAATGAAAGTAATAAACATTTTGCACACAAGTTTTAAAGTCCACTAAAATTATAAGAAAATTTTCCCTGACATTTTTTTTTACATTACCTGTTCATATTCAATCTATCATGACTGTTTTAACACACTTCAATAAATGTTTAACATAGTCCTTTATAAAATTTTTGGCACGAAGATCTGGCTAGTTAAGATTTGTTTAGAATTTAACTAAGAACCTAAGAAAATTTTATTATTTTTTTTTTAATATACCTATTGGAACTTATTAAACAGATTTGCCTAAAAACCAACATAAAAAGCTCTTTTCAATTTCAAATTACTTTTTATTGAGATGTTTTAAAAATTTCTTTAGGATATTTTAAACCAATTGTATATATAGTATATATATACATACTAGCTTTTACCTGCGACTTCGTACGCATGGAAATAGATTGGAATTTATAGCATCAATGGCTTTATCTTTTGTTACTCCTGCGCATGCGTGAATTTTCAACGCCAATTGCGGCAACACAAATGTATGAATTTTCTATGCCAGTTGGCGTAACGCAATATAAATTATAAATTTTTAATTTCCTTTATTCTGTTTTATTTTAATTCAAAAGTACTTCAGAATGAATCCGAAAGATCGATTAATTAACAAAGTTTAATTTTAAATGTATTGAACACTAAGAAAATAAACAGAATCGTTTGAAATAATAGTCAAAATCATGTTAAGCCTAATCTCATTGGCATGGGGGAAAAAACCCTGAAGCTTTACTCCTTTGGCGGGAAAGTTAGTTTTTAATCAATAAACAATTAACCACTCAATTAAACAGAATAAATAGTAGCCTATGTCCTATTCCAGACTATAATGTATCTCTCAGCTAAATTTCATCCAATTCTGTTCAGCCATTCTGGCGTGATTGACTAACAAACATCCATCCAAACTTTCACATTTATAATAATAGTATAGATTTTAACCGTTTTAATTAAAGCAATTTGTAGTTAATTATACAGCCATTGAACATATATATAAAAAATGCTACTTAAAATTTATGAGGTTTTTTAATAAAGAAGAAACATTTCCCCCTATTTCGGGAAAATGGGGATCATGACTCTTCTTGGCCTACCTGATTTTTCATTTTAGTATGCTATCTTCAAACTAAGAATATTACTTAAAATAACTCAATGAATGTTATTTATGAAAAATGTCATAAAAAATCTTGCTATATAAATATAGAGCATACACATCCTTTTCATATACAAATATTCATTTTTTTTTTCAGGTCTCTTTTACTGTATTTGAAATACTTGCTTACATATTCACATAAACAGATAAAAGTTCGAATATTTTACAGATTTTTTTTTCTATTACCATGTGAATATAAAACATTAATTTCATTCTGTAAGTACAGATTTATAATCTTCTTTCAACTGTTCTGTAATTTTGAAAAAACGTTTCAACATTTAAAAAAAAACACAGATTTGCTGATTCTAAACACAAATGAGATTGAGGAATGAATTTCAACCATGAATTAAACTAACAGTTATCAAGATAATAGACATTAATTTAATACATTTATTTTAATAAATTCAGTTTTATTAATTTTTTTGTGTGTGTGTCTTAACCTTACAACTTAATTACTTTGCCCATTAGTCCTATGTTTAACAACCTGTGGCATTTTGAAATTATGAAAGGCATTATAATTCAAAACAGAATAAGAAACAGCTTTCTCACACTTTTAAATCTTAATGATTACATTTAAAGAAGGTATGATATAACTAGACATTGGATATATAAAGTTCAAGTAACAACACTTAAATACTGTTTAAATGTAAACAATCTTTAACAATACTTTAAATGTTGATATGTATGATGAATGTATTTCCTTTGAAAATAAAAACTTTTCAGTTGTAACTAACAAACATTTAGATGACAAACTCAATTTGAAGGCTAAAAATTTCTAAAAAATTATACTAATATTATATGTATAATAGGGTTTCATGAACTGAATCAGAATTTCCCAACCTATTTTGCTATTAAGAATTTTTATACAAACACAGTTTTTGCTGTATTCTTTAGAATACAAGAGTGATTGATATCACAACAATATAATATCATTCATATTGCCTGATATTAGTAGCACATAATTTTAAGTTGTTTTTAAAATACAACCTATAATGGAACAGAAGTTATTAGAGAAACATAATAATTTCAACTATAATTTTTACAAGAAAAGCAAATGTATATTTTTCTTTTAACTCATTTTCTGATTTTCTTAATATATGCATTAAACTTAAGCCAATGTCAAAGTTTCCATTTGAAAAAAAAAAAAAAAATCAACAATTTTTTAAAGAAAATTTAAGGACAATGAAATTATATATTTCAGACATAAAAATGTAAATGATAAATTTAAATAAAATATTTTCACAATATAAAATTTCAAATTCAAATCAATATTTCAAAATATAAAACATTTAAATTATTTTCTTGCTAACCACTTCTAAATGTTAAAATGCATTAAGATTACTTATTATGATCATTGCAGTGAATAATATAATACAGTTTAAAGTGAGTTTCAAGATTACTATGCCTGTACCAATAACCACCACACAGCTACTAATTTTACACAAAACTATTACTGAGTGCTAACTTTATAAACACATTCATATTGTAAATGAAACAAAATTCATTATAAAATATTAATCCAAAGAGAATTGATAATCTTACTTGTGTTCAGTGCTCAGCAGAAATAAGGGGGGAAAA
This sequence comes from Argiope bruennichi, assembly GCF_947563725.1. Classification (NCBI taxonomy): domain Eukaryota; kingdom Metazoa; phylum Arthropoda; class Arachnida; order Araneae; family Araneidae; genus Argiope; species Argiope bruennichi. Next base: position 77,674,079 of record NC_079160.1, read on the forward strand.
AAAGAATAGTTGCAAATCAATAAACTTATAAGTTTATAATTCAAACAAATGAATTGCAAACGGTGCATCATTAAAATATTTTAAATTAAAATTCCTATTAAAGCTTCGATTCCTATAACTATTTAATATTGCTGTGCACAGAAAATTTCAATGATTTTGTACAAAATTTCTGCTGTGCAGGAATAATTCCTTCGATTTTCACTTATTTAGTTCATCTGTTATGTGTTTCCTTGCTTTCAGATACTAATCTTTACATTTTTACATACTTACAGCATATATATTTGCATATAATCTTTCTTCCATAATTTGGGAATTCTCTATTTCACTACATTTTTTTTAATTAATCTAAAACCAATATTTTTCAACATATGTTTAATATATATTTCTTTTTAAAGCTTTTCAATCTCACTTCAAACTAAGGTTTGGCCTTGAGATAGTATCATAGGAATTTTAGTTACCTTTTGCATTTGTTGATAAGACTTTTGATCTTTTTGATACTTTGATAAAAACTTAATTTGATTCCAAGACATTTTAAATTCCTCACATTTTACTGATTTGCAAGATAAGTTTTTTTTAAAAAAATTGTTGAATCTATTAAAACACAGCCAAATATTATATATATATATATGTGTGTGTGTGTGTAATGATATTTTAAACTCTTAATTTAATTCAAATTAATTTCCAAAACTTTACCTTAATTTAGCCCTTCCTAACCTCATTCTAAAATATTCTCTTATTTCATGATCCAATTCCACTTTCGGTTTAATTAATCCCTTTGTAAAAATAATACGCCATCAGTACTATGTATCAAATGAAAGTGATACTTTTGCCCTTGTCTAAGGTCACTCCAGCTGCACTGGCCGGAAATCCTATGCTATATAAGGCGAGCGATCATTTGCTTGGCCCTTTTTGCCTTCTGTTTTTGTGCTGCGTTGTGCCTTTTTGTAAATAATCATGTTTGCCTCCCGAGAGAGAATAAAATGGAATTAAAAATACACCGTCTCGTCTATGTCTTCAAACCTGCATTCTACTTAAACCAAAATATGTTTTATATATATATATATATCCCTGTAATCACTTGCAATTCATTAGAGCAGAAAGAATAGCTTTCTACTCATTACAACAAGAATAGGCTTATTTTACTATTCTCCTCAGGTCCAAATAATTCATACTCTTGGCAGGTAAATAGCTGAGAAGAGACTAATTCAAAACATTACAAATGAAAGCATATAAAGTACTGAAATTCACATTTCAAATTATTTATCTGTATTTCTGAAATTTTTCTTCTGATTTGTAAGAATTTTTAACATTCTGACCATTAAATCTTGTACTGACTTTAATGGTATTGGCACAAGAATCTTTATTTGGAAATATTATTTTCAAGCATGAAGTGTTTGAGCACTTTCATTAATATGAAAAATGATACTCCTCAAACAGCCTGTAACAATTATTTGCATTTCCTTTCCTGTAAATCAATCATATCTGTTATTATTATTTTTTAAAAATCTTTATAAACTTTTAGCACATCTGCTGTATTAAAGTTTGTATGGCAAAAGTGAACTTTATCTGTGCTAAGATAATTTTGGCCAACAAGAGAAAATTCTCAATTTGATATATAGGTTGGATTTCTGCATAGAAAATTTTCCTTTCTCAACATATAATAGCAAATTAACCTACATTTAATATTACTTATTCAGCAGAAGCCCCATTTTCTAATCATTTGGTCCTGCAAAACTATTGGGGAAATTTTCTATGCCTTTTATATAGTCTTTTCTTCTTGTTCACACATATTTAAATAAATGATACACACTATATCTAGTATTTAATCATGCTTAAAATGAATTATTGATAATTAGGGATTGCAATACCGGTATTTTGAGCCATTTTACAATTTTATAATACCGGTATTCACAAGTTTAAATACTGGTTTTTCGGTATTTACTAAAAATTTTTTAAATTGTCTCCACTATATGTTCAGGGATTGCAAACATAGCAAAATAGTATACGTTTTTGTTTTTATGCCTTAATAACGGGCGAAATTAATTAGCTAATTAATGGCTTAATTAATTGCTTAAATCTAAATTAGTGAAACATGGATTATCCCTGAAAGAAGATATTGTATCCATAACGACTAATAGAGCAACAGTTATGAAAAAAGTTGGAAAGTTGATTGGTGCAAATCAGCAATTGTGCTATGCTCATGGAATTCAATTAGGAGTAATAGATATATTATACCAAAAAAATAAAGAACAGAAGAATCCAAATACTGTGGATATAGAAACTTCAGATTCCCACATTGAAGAAAGTGAGAGTGCTATTGACAATGAAGATAATGACAATGTAATTGTGGAAGAAGATATTGCTAATGAGGATGAAATATTAACCCATCAAGAATTGCTTCCTATAATTTATAACGTTCGAAAAATTGTTAAAATATTTAAACGTTCCCCTACAAAAATGCCATATTACAAAAATATATACTAACTGAAAATAAAATAGAATATATGTTAATAATAGATTCTAAGACATGTTGGAACAGTTTACTCCTAATGATGGAACGATTTTTGAAATTTAGAAATCCAATCCAAAAAGCAATAATCGACTTAAACCTGTAAATTAATTTTTCAGATAGTTAATTCGACTTCATATCCAGAATTATATCAGCTCTACTTCCAATAAAACTGACTATAGAGGCATTGTGTTGGAGAGATTTTAATTTATTAACAGCTAATGCAACAATAAATTTCATGTTGCAAAATCATGAAAGAACAACACACATCACTATCTGAAGAATTATATATTACATTGAAAAATCGCACAGAAGAAAGGCATACCGAAATAGAATATGTCTCATGGTATTTACATTGTCATAATGATTTTAAAAATGAAAATAAAAAAGAAGAAAAGAAAATAATTAATTCAAATCTGATTAAGTTTATAGTAAATTCTCTTACAATTTTTTACTCACAAACCTATCCACATTCAGAAGAATTCGGTACAGTTAACGAAGATTATGATGACACTAATGTCGATAATGAAAATGAATTGTCTCTTAAACAAAATTTAAAATTAACAATAAATGAAAAAAATTCAACAAACCAAAATACAATACAGAAATCAGCTATATCCAAAACCATCCGACGAGAAATTGATTTATTTGAAGATGAGGGATTAAGAAGTAAATACTTGGAAAAAGTATATCGCGTATTGCTAACAGTATCACCAACTATCGTAGATGCCGAAAGAGCGTTTTCGACAGCTGGTAATTTTTACACAAAATTACTTTTCAGGCTTAATGACAGTACAATTGATGCATTATGTTTTTTAAGATCTCATTTCAAAAATTTGTAATAGTACCACAGACTGAATAGTGATATTTACACTTTTTTTTGTGATTTCAATAAATAAGTTGTTCTTTTACCTTTTTTTGTAATTCTTTATATACTGTTATAATTTATAAGTAACATATTATTTTTTGTGATATTTACCCTTTCTAATAAAACTGGCAAATAAAACAAAGAAGCACCTGTGTTTTCTTTCTTTTTCTAAAATTTCTAATACCAGTATTAAAACCGGTATCCTGGTATTAAGATCTAAAAAATACCGAATACCGGTATTGAAATTTTGGTCCGGTATTGCAATCCCTATTGACAATATGCGCACTTTATTATCCATATTTAACTTTTCTAGGACTTCAAGTGTAGCAAAATAATACTAATATTTGGTTTGTAAATAAACAATTATCCAAGAATATTTAAGAAATTAAGAAACCCTGAATAAATTTAAAAATATTTGACTCTATTTTAATTTGCTTCAATAAATGATAGTATAATATTGCTCATCATGACAATTCTGTAATTCATTACATAAATAACATGATTGTGGAACTGAAAAAAAAAAACTATTTTATAAAATTCAAGTATTGCATTTTTTAAGAAATCAATATCAATATTCAAAGTTGCTAATTAGTTTTCATAAATGAGAATCTTGCATGAGTTATGGCTGTTTAATTAATCCATAGTTTGTTAGAGTACTGTAATATTTAGAGAAGCTTTATTACTACATATAAGCTACTGAGTGTGCATGTTTCAGATTATTTAAAATACTTAATTAGAACAAGTAAACCATAATAAATGGAATAAACATTTATACTTTCAGAAAATTATTAAAATTCTAACAAGATATTACAACATAAAACTTTTTAAAGTAGCAGTTGGTGCAAAATTAAGTCTTTGGTTTTTGAATAAACAATATTACAATTAATGGATTATGTTATTAGAGAAATAACATTTCCACTCAGTCAGTTGAAATCTGCTACATTTTTATGACGCACGTTATATAATCCTTATTTAAATCTTACAAGTATGCATTTGATATTAGACTTTTCACAATTTATCATAACTTTTAAATTTAATATTATTGAATTTAAGAATTTTAAATTATAAAACCATTTGTATTTTTCAACAGAAATATCAGAACAATACATCTATGAATAACACTGAAATCTGTTATTAATTCCATTTCTCTATATTATATAGCTTTTTTTTCTGATAAACAAGATATAGACAGGGTGGCAAAGCCACAAAATCTAAGAGTTCTTTCATTGCACCAGGAAAGGAAAAGGATAAGGAGGAATCATCCATTATTAAAGATAATGTATTTTATTGTTTTTCTTTCAGCATTTTAGTTCCCATTTTAATAAATATAAATTTTCAAATTTGCCAATTTGAAATTTTTCAATTAAAACAATTTATATTAGTTTTCAAACTAATTATTTTAAAATTCTTAAATTTTGCTTACTTTTGAAAAACTTACATCATTTTAATAATATTTTTTTTCTGTCTAACATTTAATAAGCAGTATTCCAGTTATTTATGAAATTCAATTATTTTCAGGCAAAAATGCTTGCAATTCAATTTTTATATATTCTGTTTTTGATTGCTTTAGAAGAGAAAAGAGAAAAAGTCTTAAAAGTGCAAACTTATCATCTGATTTATAAGTCTGCACAAAAAATTATAGCATAAAATTTTTCTGCAACATCTTAATACACTTTTTTTTTTTTGTTCATATTATTATACTGGCCATTGGTCACAAACTAATTATCATATAATTACTTTTTCAAATGTAGGACAATAAAAATTATCCATGTTTTATTAAATTCTAAACAATCAATTAAAAAATAATTGTTCAATAGCAAATAAACTGCATTTTGCTCATATGAATATAGAAAGTATTTTAATTGACTGAGCAAAAATATAAAATCCATTCCTAAGCAGTAAAAAACACCTTTTTATACATTTAAAATAAAGAATGCCATATAAATTATAAAACACTTCAGAGAATTTTAATTCAAATTCTTGTAACAAAGTATTATATGTCAAAAAATTATTACTTTAAAATGAAAAGAACTTACCATGAAAGAATATATACGACATAATAACACAAGCAAAAGCCACCAATCAGGACAAATCCTACAATTACACCAACAAGAACAGGTACTGGCTGAACCTAGAATATTAAAGAATAAATGTGAAAAAAAAAAAATCCTAGAAAAGTATGAAATTTTTATTAACAGAATTTTAAATAATCTTAAGTGCTTTTAAAAAATTAAAAAAAAATAAAACATTATATTCAAACCAAAATTATTAACAAGAATAAAAGAATATTAAACATTAACAAATAAAAATAAAAAAATGTAGTAGTTTTTGTAGATAAATGAGCATTAACATGCATGATATTAACTAACTTAAAAATTTCGTGCAGGTTGTTCTTAAAGGAAATATTTGTTCATTTTTATATTACACATCTTATAAATGTATAAGAATTTTATTATTTAGTATAGAAAACTATGCATTTTATGGCATTAATAAGGCAGATAATTTAGTAATTAATACATAATATAATCTATGTATTTTATGGTATTAATAAGATAGATAATTTAGTAATTAATACAGGAATGTAAAACTTTCAAATTTCTATAAGTAGAAGGGTACTTTATTAACAACCAGCTTATTATCAACCTGATACTGCTTTATTAGAGACATTCAAAATAGTGTAAAAATCATATTTTAAACATTATATTATTCATAAAGATAACATTTTTTAAAGACTAGAAATGCAGCCTAAATATATTTTAAAAGCTTTGGGTTACATCAAAACAAATGAAAAATTAATGCTTATTTATAAATATTTATATATCTCAGTCAAACACATTTTTTCTCCAAAAAATATTGTCTCAGTTCACTATAATGTACCTAAAAAAATAATTTAAAATCCAATTTAGCTGTTTTGCATACATGGGATTTATTTACACAATTCTTATAACAACAATTTGTTATACAATTTGATAAAGCTTCTTGTAAAAATATCTGAAAAGCTAAAATTTATTAACAATTTACTTGAACACAAATCCCTCCCTTTTTTTAAAATTAAATTATGAAGAAAAAAATCAGCCAAACAATTCAATATACAAATTTTAACAATCATGTTTATCTTTTCATGTTGTAATAATAATTCAAGGTAATTATAAAATGAATCTAATTATATAAACTAAGCGTTAAGAAGTGATAGCATTTCTATAATAAAATAAATTACAGCTGCAAAATATATTCTAAAATTAATATATATATTTTTTTTTCATTTTGATGAACATAACCGAAAAAGCTTATACAATATATAATATCTTTTGAATTCTATAGTTTACTATATGATAATTTGTTTCTTTAAAACTATATATAAAAAATAAAATGCACAAAGATATATTTAAAAAAACATCTAAATTATTAGAATAAATTAAGAATGAAGCTAGATATTTAAAACTGATTTCTAAAAAAAGGGGAATATTATTAAATTTAGTAAAATAACAATAAGAATATTTTTAAATAAATGCTAATGACTTCTGTAGTAAAATATTTCCTTGAATTGCATTTTGAAAGTAGTTTTTCAATATTTTAAATAAACTTCTCAACAGAAATTTGTAACTTGGAATTCTATAGCATAAATTTTCTTACAATGTTAACACTAAAAGTTGCTACAGATGATAAGCATTTAGAAATAAAAACCACAATATTACACACATACACATATATTGATGCCAATTCATAAAAATTCTAAACATTCAAACAAATAATAAATTCCTTTCCTGTTTGTTGATTTTCTATTATGTAGGTTGAACTGAACTTGAAAAATATTTCAAATGAAATCTCTAGATTTTAGTTAATTTTGAGCATTAAAATTTTACTCATCCGTTCATTTTTATTTCAAAATAACTAATAAGGAAAAGAAAAATTTTGGAAGGTTAAATAAATAATTTATCAGTTTTTATCTGTAATTGTAAATATTACACAAATTAGCAAAGCACATTATTGAAAAAAAAATATATGACATTTTGTGCATGGCAGTTACGGTTGTTTTTTAATTTAAAATAAGATGGCAACATCACTAAAAAAAAAGGGGGGGGGGGAGACTAGTATTTTGTGTTTTATACAACAGGATAATTGGGTATATGGCAATTATTTTCAGTCACTTGCAGCCAAACTAAATTTTGCATTCCTAACAAGGAGACATACTTTGAATTAAATATTCTTCAACTAAATACACAATATCATTATTGATTAAATGGTATTTTTTGAAAATCAACACATAAACTATTATTTTTAATTTTGATTTTCAAACCTATAAATATTTTAACTGTATAATATTATAAAATATGCCTTTTATTAAAATTTTCTGTTACAATTATTTTTTATGAACAATAAAACTGGCTTCACATTTAAACTGAAATGGGTAACATTTCAGTTTTTTTCTTTTAACTTTTATCTTCTATCCTTTTATTTTTAAAGATTATGAACTGCTTCTGAAAATCAAGTCAATTTCTAATGTATAATTTATTACATATATTTCCAAGAGTAACAAAAAATCATAATTTCTTTCCGACTCTTATTGAATCAGATTAAGTTCATCTGTTAGTAATAAAGAAAAATCAATATTTAATTTTAAAATTTTAACAGTTATTGTATAAAATATCACATATTAATAAAACTATAATAAGACAATATATCTATCCATTTATTAAATATAGAACTATCAGAGCTGATAGAGTACAAGCGAGATAATCAGAAGTTTTTACATTCTTTGCACATAAGAGGGGGGGGGGGGGAAACATACACAAGCATATATGAGAGCTGACATCTGATAATGTGTAAATATATTACTTATTTATTCATACAAACAAAAGGAAATTCATTTAAAAACCATTCATACAAATATTTTTATTATAAAAAAGTATGTGTAAATTCATTCAAATTAATTTAATACAATATAGCCAGCATAATAATCATTAATAATTTATATGATATCACTAGTACTAAAAATATGTTTTTCATTAACAGGTTATCTCTAATATTTTTCTATTAATATCAAAATAGTTCACAAACTATTTTAATCAAATAAAATGATTTTTTTTTATTCCCAAATCATTTATATATATATATATATATATATATAGATTCACAGAAAATACATTTCTATATTATAATAGAGAACCAATATATCTATTTTCAAAATCAAAGCTTTAAAACAAGCATACATACATATTTATAATTAAAAAGAAAATAAAAAAAAGCAGAATTAAAAAAAAATGTTTTTCAAATTGAGCCTCAATTAGATATTTTACTAAATCATTATAAGAATAACATTCAGCATCAATAGCATTCATTTAACATCTAAAGAATAGGAATGATACATTCTGAGAAAATATCAACAAAGCTATCATTAAAAAATAAATTTACAACACATCTTAAAAATTTAAAATAATTCATAGCATCCCTTAGGAATAATTTGTCAGATTAATATTTTGCACTATCAAGGTATTATAATAAAATTTAATTTACTACTTTAATCCACAAAATGAAGCATAAATGCATTTAAAATACACAACAAACACTTCTTAAAACAAAAATGTAAAAATAAATTTTGCTCTGTAAATCTTCCAGCAAAATTTCTTAATCAAAATTTTACTGTAAAATTTATGAAAAAAAAAATGAATATATGAAAAAAAAAACCCATCTGAGAGTAAAATCAAGACTGAAAAATTATTCAAATTGTAAGTAAAATCATTATTTTCTTAGATATAATCATTTTTACAAATTTAAATCAAAAATATATGAAGTTTAAATAAATATATATATATAGATAACCAATGAAAATAACAGCAAATTAATAATTATAATAATTACATACCACTTGTAATGATCCATCAGAATATTTATTACATGTGAGGTATGAACATATTGCTCGATTCACTTCATCTGAAAAATACAGAAAATCAATAAATTTTAAAGAAAGAAAGGTGGGGGGAAAAAAGTAAGCATATAACATGCACAAAAATTTCGCAATGATTATGATATGTTTTAAGTCATTTTCTAAAAATTAGGAATATCAATCACACATTCTAGTGAAAAATAATTTCATTCTTACTTCCACATTCGTCAACTTCTAACAATAATTTACTTTCCACAATTTGGAGCAATGGAATAATAAATTTTAATGCCATTTAAATTATGCTGTATTGCATTTGTGCAAATGATTTGCTTCTTGGAACCAATAATAAAGTTAATCTTTATGAATTTAATTATTTAGAGAATATTTTATTAGAACAGCTCTCAATATCCCCCCCCCCACACACACACAAAAAAAAAGAGATAAAAAAAATTTAGATCAGATAAGATTATAGAGAAGACAAGAATTTACTACAGATCTCACATCAGACATTTTAAGTCTAGTGACCTATGGCAGTAACTGCAAATCATCTAAACTACTTGACAGTTAAATTTTATTTATGAAATTAGATTGTAAATAAAGTTCCACAGTATTCAAATAAGGACAGATCTTTTGAAAAGAATGGGTCAAAGGCAAAAAATATTAATAATAATAATAATGAGAAAAGAATAAGACAAAAATCCATTAGTGATGTGCTTAAAAATTTATGTGGATAGAATGTTATGAAAGAAATGAATGTTTGCACTTTAAGCACACTGGTTACACTAAAACAATTTAAAGAACTTTTAGCTCTTAGATTAGTTGAATATAAGAAAGAAAAGAAGAGCAGAAAACATTGGACATCAGACAGAGTGTTTAAATTTACATATATAAATACACGTATGTAACAGGCAACTTCAAAACTACAGTAAAAAGACCAAATAGAAGATACAAAAACAAAGCTTAATTAATGAAGAGAATAATTTATAAGAAAACAATGAACAAAAGATATAAAATTATTTATTAATAATAAGTTCAATAATTAACTTATAAATGTGAAGATAATTTGTGAAGTTCATTTGAGAATTCAAATTCCAAGGCTGGCTTTGAAGTATCTGAATCTGAACCAGATTATTGTTTAAATTACAATCTAAAAGTTATAATTATATGTATTTTTCTTTTTAGTATCTATTTTCAGCACTCTGTCATTTTAAAACCAACCTCAATAAATTAACAATATCTTTTTAAAAATCAGAAGATACATTCTCATGGTAGTTAAAAAAAGATGATATCCAAATCTAGTATTTTATGAAAAACACATGATGTAATATTGGATTTTTTAATTATTTTTTTTTTCAATTTTAATAAAATTAGAAAGCTGTAAAGGGTTTACAATAATTCAAATTTTTCTTTACTTACATGCACCTTACGTTTCAATTATATACTGCACATCAATGCAGATATTTTATGGTGTATGCAAATTAAAATGGAAAACATCCATGTATTTGCTTTTTTAGTAAAAATTAAGTATTGCAGATCCTGGAAGACATTTTGAAAAAACTGCTGAGGTGATTAAACCTCAATTAAGTATCAATTTTAAAGGCTGCTTACAGAAAATTGTTCATATAATAAAAGAAGCTTTCTAGAATTTGTAAAAGAGGGATATAATATACCTTCTCAATAAATTATTCACACAGAGAGCCTTGAAAAATTATATTAATTCTCACTGAGAAAAGACTTCCCCAACCAATAGATTTTTTTAACTCATATAAAGGAATAAATATGACAGTGAGAAAAGGTTGCAACTCAATTATAAAAATTCATGATTTTGAATTTTTTATTTTGTTGGTTTATTAGAGATGAAACAACAAAATGTTTAACAAATTCCAAATATATATATTTTAAATTTTAACAGTGTTAATTAAAGTTATGAAAACAGTATTACATTTAATGATGCTAAAATAACAATTATAAAAAAATTCTGCCAATTATTTCATGATGAAAAAAATTAATAAGGGTCCTTAAAAATCTTAAAGAAAGAAAAAAGAAATTTAAAATTTTCTAAACCAGCAATGATTCCAAAATCCACTCCGAAACTGATACCCATTAAATTTAGAAAGTTGGAATAACTTTTTTGATTCATTCATAATATAACACCTGATTTACTAAAATTAATGACATTTAATAAACTAAAATACTATTTTAATCAAACTTTTTTTCAACATATCTAAAAATGCTTTAAAATTTCTACAACTATTACTATACAAAAAATATATAAATAAAAGTATTTATGAAAAATTAATCTTTAAAGAAAGTTGTAACAAAAAATAAGCAGGAAATTGCAGGAAACAAAAAAGTTTTAAATACATAAAAAAATCAATAAAATAAAAATGATGCAATAAACTTATACATTGAATATTTTATTTCAAGAAGAATTAATTTTTTTTCTTCTTTTTTTTGTAAGAAATACTCAAAATAAAGAAAGGAAAGTGGAATTTCATTTTATGCAATTTTAAATTCTGTGAATATCTATGACAATAACTGATTTGATCAACATTATCAAGAAATATTGTAGAAAAATATCACTAAATAATGGTCTGATAAATACTACTGCATTACCTTCAATATCTTGATAATCTTTAATGGAAAGAGGCTGGAGGAGATCAAGTAAGCATTGCCTCATAACATTCTAGAAAATGATTTACTGCATATATTAACATTAAAATAATATATTAAAAATTATTTTTTCAATAAAAAATTGCAATGAAGTATAATTTTTATACATAATATGAACAGTACTACATGCAAACACACAAAAAAAGACGCACAAAAATAATGAAAAAAATTATAAATAAAGTAACTATTTTTCACAATTAATACTGGAATTGTTTTACATCATAGAAACTTGCATATTCTATATTTAGTCATTTTATAACCTGATAACTAATGATAGATTTATTAAATTTTAATTATATCAAAAGATAGACCATTCAAAGAGAAATAAACTTTTAGACAAAATGAAGCTTACAAAAATTTTTTCATGATAAACAAATGACTGAAATTATGTATTACAAAGGAACTCTTTGCACAGTGCACATTTAAAATAAAGTAAGTGTCATTTCTCATATTAGTGACGACAAATTTCATATTCCAGTAAGAGAATATCTTCATAAAACAGTTATAGATTTGAAAAAACTGGCTGATACATTATTTTTTTTATTTACAATTGCTAAAAATGCTACAGCTTTTTCCTAAAATTAATTTTAATTAACAGCACTACTGCAAAAATAATATTTTTATATCATAAATTAACCCTAAATATTTACTCCAATAGTTTACAGTAGTATTAAAAAAAAATTTCTACTTTTTATTCTTCTCCCTAAACTCTTTTTCTGTACATAGTCAATTAATAAATGTTTTGTAAGAGTAAATGCAGAAATATATTAAAAGAGCAATATTATAAGCACAATAGAAACATTTAATTAATGATATAAATTTTTATCCTTTAATTTCTTTTAGTGAAATTATATACAGTGGGTAAAAAAAGTTTCCGTATGGAAGACTAAAATAAAAATAAACTAGCATAATTTCTAATCTTTGCTTTTTATCTTTATAAACTACTTATATAATGTTAATTTGAGTCTTTAAAAGGGAGTTTCATAATAAATTTCTCTTTTTTACAAAACTCAGCAAGTCCATTTGCAATTTTTAAGATAAATGACGAAGTTTCATGCAAAAAAAGTTTCCGTACTCAATAAGCAAATTTCTCCTGACGTGCTCTACAACTAATCCACAGTAAATATTCGAAGTTTGATAGTTTGTCAGAGTGAAGAATACAGCATAACAACAGTTGTTTAATTCCAATGCTTCGCTGATCGTCTTAAAATGGAAATTCAGAGATCCATTCGAGAGTTAGTGATTCGGTTGCGAAAAAATGGATTATTTATGAAAAATATCAGTGAAATTACTTACAAACCAAAGTCTACAGTGCAGTATATTATTGAAAGATACAGTGATGTGTAAAAATTTGAAGATAGAGATCAATCCGGAAGAACTTCGAAGTTAAATAAGAGAAAATAAAAGCATAAAAGAAATATCATATGTAAGGTGCAAGTTAATCCCTCGGATTAGTGCACCTCAACTTGCAACTGATTTAATGGTTAATTACAAATTAAATTCGCATCTTAAATTGCGAGAAATATCATTTAAAATTGTGAGAATAATTATTATAATGGATGTGGGGCCAGTAAGAAGCCTGTTATAAGTCTCTGCTACAGAAAAAGAGTCTCAAGTTTACAAAGAAGCATATAAGCAATCCTCTATCTTTTTGAGAATCGGTCCTTTTTAGTGATGAATCAAAATTCAATATCTGTTGGTCAGATGGTCGAGTTATGATCTGGAGGGAATCAAAATTGCATATGTTACTTACGAACTTATGTGGAACTGTGAAGCACGGTGATGGTTGGAACATGGTATGAGGATATATAAGTGCTGCTGGTGTCAGAAATTTATGTTTTATAGATGGAAATATGGATAGATACATGTATCTTGATATTCTAAAACAAAATGTTTTAACCAATGCAGAAAAACTGTCCCTTGGAACGGACTTTACTTTTCAACAGGACAACTATCCTAGGCACACCTCCAAGATTTGTCAAGAGTAATATCTCTATAATGTTAAAAAACAGCTTCATAGCCCTCCTCAGTCTCTCTATTTAATCCTTATAGGACATTTGTTAGAAGAAATTGGTTGTGAAATAAACAAAATATGACATGAAGAACAAGGTTGACTCAAAAGGGTCATTCAAGACATTTGGAGTAGTATTTCTCTAGAAACAACAAAAAAAAAACTGATGGGGGTTATGCCACAACATTTGAGAGAAAAGAAAAAGGCCAAAGGAAGGCCTACCAATCATTAAATGCAAGTTGGTCAGCATAAAAAAGGTTTTTCATGTACTATATAAATACCGTACGGAAACTTTTTTGTTCCTTATTAGTGGCATTTTTTTTATTCTTCCAATTTAAGTATTTAATTTTCTTTATTTTTTTCCTTTATAATATTCATAAATAATAAATGAAATTGTGTTAAACCAATTTTAAAATTTTCATTTTCATAATAAAATATTCTGTGCCAAAAATTAAACTTTAATTAACAGTCATAGCTGCATACGGAAACTTTTTTTACGCACTGTACACTTATTAACATTCACTGAGATATAGAAAATTTGTAAAAAAAAAAAAAAAAAAAAAGATTTTTTTTTTCTTTTTTTCTTTTTTTATTTTAGTACAAAGATTCAAGACTTACTAAATGTATGAAAATACATAGGAGAAAAGTTAATGCTTCTAAGAGTTCATTCCTGGTAACAATTCAGTATCATGAGAGGAACTGATTCAGAAAAGTTGGAAATACTTCATTAACAATTCTAACCATCATTTGTTACTACAAAATTTATTTATCACATGTTAAAAAAAAAGGTATGATAAATATATTATGCTTTTAATAAAGATAGTGGTTTATAATGATTTATTAATAAATAATTTAGGGAAAATAAGCAAGAAAAAAGTGCTTTCATGATTTTATAACAGCTATCTCAAAATTTGATAATTATTCAAACTCAGCACTTTAACTAAAATCTAAAAGAAAAAAACAAACATAGAGTTTTAATTTATATTTAAATAAGCCATTTCATATAAAAAAATACTTTTGAGAATTTTATGCACTTTGTTTCATTTACAAGAGAAGTATTTTTGCCTATTTCAGAAAACATAGGCTGCATTATTTATTAAATAATATGCAATATTCTTTTTGAAAGTTATGCTTCTCAATATTGATGATTTTTCTGAAAACATGAATTTGAGTAATTACAGCAATTAATGTGCCATTTTATTAATTTGTCATAAATAACATGCAGTTTATAATCACTTATAGAAAAAATTATTACCTTAGATTTATTTATATATCTCAGATAAAGCAAATTTTATTAAAAAAAAAAGCCCAAATATATACATTCTTAAATATATATGATACACAAGCCATTGAAGAGAACATAGTGAAATATTTCAATAGCAGTGTCCATTGTTCAAGGAAAAACATCCTAAAAAGTTGCTCTGCGAGTTTTCATGCCTAGTATCACAATCAATGTCTAAAGACCACCAAACAATTTTCTATATAAATTCTTTAAAATTATGCATATATGACAAAGTTTTCAAAATAAATACTTTATCTAGATGAGAGATATTTACTTTTCATTACACAAATAAAAATAAAAGCATACAGCATAGTAAAAATATATACAATTAAAATATTTTTTAGTAGAAATTCAAAGAAAAATTATAGGTTTACCTTGCATTTTTTTTGGAGCAAGAACATCTTTTTATCATCACAATTACTTCTATTCTGTGAATATGGGAAACTAGGAAACTTATCCCATTCAAACTTATTCTTCTCAGCCTCTAAAGTAGCCAATATCACTTCACATCGAAAGATGTCACAAAAATTAGCAAAGCAAACTGATTCTTCAGCCTATGTATTAGAATAATATAATTACTATAACAAAAAAATAAGAGAAAAAATGGCTATAAAAGAATAAAATGCAAGAATTTTTTTTTTTTTTTTTTTGTATTTTTTGTATGATTGGACTTCCAAATTCAAGATATATGAATTTAAAAAAAAACAATAAAAAGTCTTTATGTCCTATATAATGTTTAAATGCCATAAAAATGCAAAGGAAAAATATAAGGCATATTAAAATACCTATAACATTCAAACGTTTATTAGTATCATTCATCTAGTCTAGTAACTAACAATTACATGCAATAATTTTTTTTCAAAACAATAGCCATAATATTAAAAAAATTAAATATAATAAATTGTATAAGAATTTAAATAACAATACACATGAATTATAAAGAGAAGTTATTATGACAACCTTGACAAACCAAAAACATGATACAAAAAAAAAATGACATTTAAACTTTAACGGGATTGCCACTCAAATTTGGAAATAAAAAAAAATGAAAATGCCTGAATAGCAAGATTTTTTTAAAATTATTATTATTATTTATTCATTTTTGCCAATTCAAGCATTTGGGCATCGATTTCTGCTGATTTTTCAGCCATCAGTTTCATCGAGCTAATGGACCTAATCTGTAACAAATAAGGTACGACATTTTTGTATGATCTCACATAAATATTTTAGCTATTTCACTTTCTGTGAACATATGTGAAAACACTTCTGATATATCACTAATTCATTAAAGGACAAATGTGATGCAAAAAGTTTTAATGCTCATAAAAATTCAGCTTTAAATTATTGTTTCTAGAATTAAAAAGTTTGAAATTGGTTTATTTTCAGACAACAAATTTGACGTTTTCAGATTTGACATGTCATCTTTCCACGTATTCCTTTTATATACTAAGTCCAACGTCAATGATGACTCTTTTGAACTGGCACACATTTGCTCTTTTGGCATGACTAGTAAGTACCTTTTTCCCATTATACTTAGGCTTATTATCTTCTTGCAATGTGAGCAGTACACAACAAATTGATTTTGTGGAAGTTCTCAAACCCTTTTAGCAAAATAAAATTTATGCTGAGACTGTTTGTGTTTACAATCACAAACATAAAGAAACAAGCATTTATAAACATAAAAACTATTATGTAACTATTTTCTAGTTTCATTTCTTAAAACTGTTTATTATACAATCAAATTTACTTATTTGGATTTAAGAATCTAAGCATAAAGTTAAATATCCACATTTAGAATAAATAAATGAAATATCTTTCTTGCATGACATTATATATATTTGATATTCTAGATATAATAATGGTTAATAAATCTTTTTAAAAATGTGAACAATTCTTCTTTTTAAACAATTTGTTGATAATATATCACTATAACAAAACGGAATTCATCAATACTACTCCATACTTTAAATAATGTAAAACATCAAAGTAAATGAAATTGAATAGAATTTATAATAGAAAATGATTATTTAACAATTTTGCAAATATGCCCATAAAAAACGAGTCACTGTAAAATTATATTAATTATGAAAATATTGTTAATCAGAGAAAACATTATTCTGAGTTAAAATCACAAATCAATGAAAAATAAATAGTTACTTGATGAATGAGATGTTTTTGATCATAATGTTTCGTTACAAGGTCTTCAGATGAAAATATTTGACCACAAAAAGGACAAACCCACTGTCCATCCTGAAAATCAATCTGAATGTCAGGCCACCATAAAATATCACGTTCACTATGAAATGGACAGGAGAGAGGGAGTGATAGTTTATAGCGATGAAGAATGGGCAAAACTTTCTGTAAGAGAAAAATGATATCATATTTCAAATGAACATTTAGTTGAAATGGAGTGATATATCAGCTATCAATAATTAAATTAAATACATAATTTTGAAAACCTTTTCAAATTTAGATACGATTTTTGTCAAAATGATTATTATTAATAAAAGAAGTAATAAAAATACTAATGACAATGATTTGAATGAGGCTTTCAAACTGTTTTAAATTAAAGAATGAAAAGTTAAAATTAATTTTAAATTGAAGATTGATTCAAAATATTAAAAATTAAAGCTAATTATATATCATAATTCTAAAGCTATAATTAAAATCAAATAATAAAGATTCGCTTATATATATAATAAAAAAAATAATATTTAACATGCAAAGTGAAAATATTTTTTTTAAATGCAATAATAGATATAAAACTGAAATGAATAATTAGGCAATAAACTGAAATTAGAAGGATATTTGCATTGTTACTAAAATATAAACAGCTAGTTAAAAAAATTTCAATGATGGTGTTGACCTAAATACAAATTTAATATTAAATTTCAGCAATGCAACACAAATTTCAAATAAAGTTCTAAGAAGTACAAAGTTTGCTAAACAAAGAATTATTTACTGTAATTACATCTTGAAAAATTATTTCTGAAACTTACAAAGAATTCTGGAATGTTTACAATGTTTTAACTAAGTCCTGCAAGTAACTGAATAGTTTTTAATATCTCTGTAGAAAAATGTTAACAATACATCTATGATAAATGAGAATGAAATGAAAACTCTACAGTTTTGTTAAAAACATTTTTTTGTGGCAACTTCTCAAATGAAATAAAACATCATAGGTGGTAGACAATCCATACAATATTTGAAATACATTAAAGTAAGAGTTATGAAGTACTTTATGTTTATTAATATACATTGCTTCTATTCATCTTTTCAGAACCATGAAGAAGAGATAACTTGTACTATCACCCAAAATAATTTCTCATATAATAAAAATGAATTCCTTAAAAAAAAAATGAAAATTTCCTGTCTCTTTTAAAATTTCAAAAGAAATTTTTGAAAAATCAAAATAGAAAACTAGAATTTCAAAAACATATTTGTGAATAAAAAATTTGATAAAATATGATTCAGTTAATAATGTGCTCCAATTATTATTATTTCCGAATTTTGAACACTTCTCTGGCTTGAAAAAACTAACTACACTTTGAACACTACTCTGGCTATTCTAAATCAGTACCAAATATTTCTTTCCATCCTTTGGTCTTTCTTCCCAGTCACCAAGAAGTATTTTATAGATGTAAAACTGAAATGATCAGTAATCATATCTTCCCCCACCCTTCAAAAAAGGGAAAAAGTTTTTTTAAAAAATGGAAATATTGTATCTTTTCTACCTTATTTGTTTTATATATTTCGCATCACATTTCAAACGAAACGAATATTATACATTCAATTTCAAAATGTCTTCTAAAATTTAAATAATAATCACGAAGCTAATTTTTAAGCTTGATACATCACTTCTAAGATTACATCACTTTAATTATTTTTATAAAACTCTCTTATCATAAAATACTACAATTAAATCAAAAGACATCAGTCTACTTAATTCAGAAGTCTTTTCATCAACATCAAAGTGTCAAAGAATTATTACCAAGTCAGTTATGCAATCAAATAACACTAAAAGATATTTGAAACTGTAAGAATAATGAAAAGAGTCTCCTCTCTTAAAAAACTATCAAAAAAAATAAAGGTTTAAAAATCCTTTCCTATAATTATTTTTATTAAATATTTCATTAAAAAATGCTAATACATGTTTTATACAAAAATACAGCGATGAATACATCTGTATTAATCCCTGTGCAAGTAAAAAACTTGTATGAATTGTTAAGTATTTGATTTGAAACCTGTGCATCAAAATTCAAAGTAAGTAAAATTTCAAGTAAATTCCAATTATTTTTATTAAATTTTTCATATAAATACAAAAATGCTAATATACATTTTTAACAAAAATACACCAATGAATATATTTGTATTCATCCCTGTGCGAGTGAAAAATAAATTAGTATGAATTATTAAGTATTTTACTAAAAACTGTGGATCAAAATTTAAAGTAAAATAACCTAGAAAAATAATAAGATCATGAAAATTGTCACTGAGCATTCCTTGATTAAATTAATACTGTAACTTAAAAGGTTATAAAAATCATTTTAATTTCAAAAATTTCACAAAAAATGCTAAATAATCACTTTTAATTGTATTATCGATACTTAAAATAAAATTTCCAACTTCGGGAATTTGGCGAAATATTTTTTTTAATGCAGTCACTGATGGGAAAATGTTAAAGAAAATATAATGTAAATCCAAAGTATCAGCAATTTAATTTTAAAGCACAAAAACTGAAGTCGTGCCAATTAAAAATCTGAATACATTTAAAAACATTTTATAGTAAAAAAAATAATTTTTAAAAATAGAAATAAGACAGAAAAATAAATACCTTGTAAATTATCATCCGAACAAGACGAGATTTTATTCTTGAACATTTGAAAACATTTTTAGATGGTATATTCCACCCAGCATAATATAATAATAATAATATGAAAATCTATAAAAAAAATAAATATTACAATATTAATCTTCCATATAAACCAATTTAAAAAGAACTATTTTAACTAAATATTTTTTTTTTAAAGTTAGCTTATTACTAAGTATATCACAAAGAAATAAATTACTATTTATAACATTATGTGATAAAATATAACAGTTTCAATAGATAATAAATTTTAAAAATAGAAATTATTTCAATATTATGATGAAATCTCCATCATAAAAACAATTTGAAAAAACACACACCATTAATTCAATAAAAATGTAAGCATGCTAAAAAGCACATCACAAAGAGATGTTTCAATTTAAAAATTATTATTAATTAATTAAATTAATTATATTTTTTAAAGAATATGCTAATCACAGCTTCAATAACATTCAAACACACAAAGCACACTTTTTAGTATACTTATTAATACAGAACAGTATTAAGAGAAATAAGTCTGTATAACTAGATTCATAATAAGAGAATAGAGCTCATACATGCCAATATAAAATATGGACATATTGGTTGTTAGTTAAAGATGAATATAAAGGAATAATCTGATTAACATGTAATTATATAAAATTATACCGTTTAATTCCAATTTTTTACATACAATTCTTTTATATCAAGAATCTAAATATGGCCATTGCAAGTGCACAACATTTTCAAATCAGAAAAATTTACGATCTAATTGTTTTATCACAATACCAAACAACGTTTTCATAATTTGTATCTGAATACGAAGGTGACCTTAATCAAAAAGGTAATTTACAAGATTGCATTTTCAACTTAAACCTGCAGCTAAAATAGCAATTATGAAATATAATTTCGTCAAACGCAGAAATGTACTTTCCCATATTAACTATATTTGTCAATTAGGTTGACAAGGTAGAAAGGAAAAATCCGCATTGAGATTCACAAATGTTTGGAAAAATATGCTAACCTCAACATAGTAATAGCTCCGATACATTAGAAAAAAATTTCTGACATCTACATCATATTTCCCAAGTTGTAAAAAATATTTTAATAAAGATCATTGTAATAAAATTTCTGTGTTAAAAATTTCTATAAAGATCAAAAGCTCTTGAGGAACTTTTCATTATTTTACAGCTGTAGAACGAAAACAAACGTTTTCGAATTTTCGAATTCGATCAGCGTTTGATCATCTCAGTTCAGTTCTTTTTTAAGAATTCTTTCCAATTATTATTATTATTTTTTTTAAATTTGCAGTGAGGATGGCATAGTAGTATTTGGAAGGTCTTTCCAGATCCTAAATCTAAATTTCAATTCAATATAAATATTGCCTCCAAACAAAGCTAAAAAAATCATTTCAACTTTTATTTATTCGCTAGTTATTGGAGTTTAATGAATGCTAGAAAAGAAATAACTATATTTATGATTTAGTGCCACTAATTAGAAAAGAAGCGAAGAATAAGGAAACAAAAACAGTCTATTCCCCAAATCTGCTTCAAAAGTGTTTATTGTTTCAATTTCATTTCAAACATCAATAGTTTCAAAACAAAACCATTGATTCAAATTTTATAAATCGAATAGAATAAGATGGATGTCGGGAAATTAAGGTATGTATTTCTAACTTCATAATAAATTTATTAAGATACTAGTAATTTTTTGTATGTTGAGATACATACACAATTAATAAAATTATCAACTTACTGTTTTGAATACAGTAGTCACAAGTATTAAAAGGTATTCAAGAATAATAATTTATCATCATATATAAAGAAATAACGTGGAAAACATATAACATTCACTCATAGTCATAATATCATAGCGTTTAAGGCATTGTTCTGCGTTTGTGTTTTACTTCTTCTCTCAAATAAACTTATCCAGTTCCCGAATTAATGAATAGTATAATTTATTTGTAAAAACCGTTACACAAATCATATGATATCGTTTTCAATAGAAGAATTTGTATTCCTGGAGCGGCCCTACATAAATTAATGTTTTGACACTATCTCTAAATTTTCTGATTCTCGGAATAAGAGTGTTGAACGATATCTGATTTTTCTGGTGTAATTAAAGAGGAACTTTTTGACCCTACTAATACTTTGATCCTACTATTTTTCTTTAATTATTATATTTATTTATTGTAGTTGTAGGGGCGTAGGACTGTGAGTACAGTAGAAAGGTAATATCAACCACTCATGAAGATAACTAAACAAAATAGCCTATAAACACAAAATACCCCCACAACATTGTTGGAATATCTTCACGATATTATTCGGTTTCCAGAATATCGAACAACATCGTAAAGATAACGTAATACATCTTGTGTCAATAGGATACCTATGAATTAATAAAATCTAAGATAATAGGTTAATCCAGATTGAAATTTCTAATTCTATTTTAATTCGTATGCCTATCATTTTTTTTTTCATTTTAATAAAAAAAAATGTCAGCCCAGGTAGATCATTCATTATTTATTACAAATTTTCCACACCAAGAATATCCTAAATGTGGGAAAGAAAAGGTACCGCTACGGTTGTTGGTTCTCGCTTCCCTACTGGGTAAAATGAAGTATATTGAATCGGCTTTACTTCGATGATGGGATGTACCTCCCATAGAAGAGTACAAAGGTGATAGCAATTTGAACTCAACTATACTTCTTACCACAGTGCTGTCGAGATGACTGTCAATGTTTAACCAGATTGCTGAGGCAGAGTCATGGCTCATTTTATCTACGGTAAAATTATTTTATTGACATCTGGATGAAATGAAAGATTGTACTGTTGTTTAGAAGACATGCATTTGTAAAGATATGCATCATTACCATTTAAATCAGGTGCTGTATTCACATATAAAAGTTAAAATGAAAACCGAATCTGAAAATTAGAAAATAAATTACTGGATTTTTGAATTAAAATTTGAAATAAACACCTTAAAAAGCTGAAATGAGCTGATATTTATGAATATAAATTTGAGTTTTCTTGCAATTTTGGCTTTTATAGATGAATAATGGATGAAGAAGCATATTTATATCGTCTCGACAATGAATTCGTAATTAAATACACCGAAAAAAGATGAGACGGCAATTTTGAATTTAAAAAAATTCTTCTATTTCGAGAACAAAATTTCAGGTACGAATTCTAACATTTTGCATACTTTTCGCTATAAAAATTAAGTGGAATATCAAGTTTGAAATACTTGTGGTGAAAATACTAGATAGTGATCAGACCCAAAATATATGAAAAATTAATGTGTATGCTGAGGAGATATAAATTAAGTTTATGTGATACAAATTTCTTCCTATTGTATAACTTAGAAATTTTCAATATAAGATGACAGTTCATACGAAATATTTATCATCAGTCCACCATTTAATAATATTTATTACTTCATGATAACATAAATATTTGAACAGATGTAAAGCAATAATAATAAGAAAATCACATTATCTAATAAAACTTTTCGAAATTTTACAAACTAATTCTTTTTAATGTACCAATTATCAATAATTATTATTAATTGCAATTTGTGTTTTATATTTCTACACATATTCTTTTGTTATGCTGTTGACAAAGTTAATTGCATTCTTAAATCTTGCTCTCCAAAATGAAATAAAATAATTCGATTTTTAATCTCTTGATAGACAAATATCCTCTAATGCATAATTAGATGCACGTTTGTTTTGTGAATGTGTTCTAATTGGAATCTTTATAAGTCAGGAAAAATTTTCTAAATAAAAGTGCGATCGCTTCTCTCCCTC
This sequence comes from Argiope bruennichi, assembly GCF_947563725.1. Classification (NCBI taxonomy): domain Eukaryota; kingdom Metazoa; phylum Arthropoda; class Arachnida; order Araneae; family Araneidae; genus Argiope; species Argiope bruennichi. Next base: position 77,697,963 of record NC_079160.1, read on the forward strand.
ACCTTCTTTTCCTTTTCTGTTAAAAAGGCGAATGGCAGAAGTCCATAAAACTATGTTGCTCCCGTAGAATCCATTCCTACCTGTTATCAAGAACTGGTGAAATAAAAACTGAAAGCATTTAGGAGGCATATTGCTCTTAAAAGGTGGCTGTTAATGCTGTGATGATGATAATAATAATACTTATTTTGAAAATGAAATGCTTAAAAATCTAGTTAACAATATTTAGATTTCGTAGAAAAGCAATAGGGCCCATTCACTTGTTGTTATAGTGACATGATAAACTCTTGTCATCTATCATTTGGCTGCACATTATCTTATGATGTATTGCCGATAGGGCGCCTGAGGCAAAAAATGATTTATCTCGATAATAATTAACATCAATAGCTCAATAAAGGTAAATGCGACCCGCGATTATTATTATTTTTTCGTTTCTTCTTCAAAGTAGACTTTTAAAAAAATGGTATAAACGGTATAAAAAAATGGTTTCGTCATCACGTCACCTGCCAAGAATGACGTCACTCTCCAGGGACATCAGTAGTTCCCTGGTTCTGAAATAGCTAAGATTCTGATTTTACGCTTTGTTATAGCCATGTATCTTTCCTTCCTGCAATAAGTATAATGGATCTTCAAAATAAAATTGGTGGGATGCATTTTATCCAGTGTAGTCGAAGATTATTTCCATTGAATCTTATATAATTTGTACATTATTCTAAATTAGGGAGCTCCGCTCCTTGCTTGCTAACTCCCAGGAACTGCTAATGCAGTTTCTCTCGGATCGCTTCACTCGCTCGCCAACTACTAAACCACTTTAGTCTAACAACAGATATATTCAGATTCAATTTATTCCAAAATGTGATAAAATAAAAAAATATAAAGCAAATAGTACAGTCGCAAAAATCACCTGCATCACAGTTCTTTGTAAACACAAATAACCTTTCATTTAAATAAATATTTTCATCCACCAAAGAAACAAATTTTAAAAAAAATGTGCTTTTTTCACAATTTTTCAAATTTGGGAACTATACCATAGAAACATAATAAAAAAAAAAATGATATTTACAAAAAAAAAAAAAAAAAAAAGCCACTTGAATTTACTTCTTTTTCCCACTTGAATTTACTTCTTTACTTCTTTTTCCAGCCTGGCAAAAAGAACATAGTCCCACAACTATGCTCCTGTACTTCGCTCCGTACACATAAACGTTTAACCCTATCTCGTTCATTACGACTCGATTTTCTTATGAACGATTTTCGAGCATTTTCATTCAACCTGTCTTCTCTTTTTCTACGATTTCGTTTTAAAATTGATACGGCACGACTTAAACTCATCGTAAAAAATTTTATCCGCTTTCTGACCGTTAATTTATTTGTTTAAAAATTTTTCAAACCGATGCAAGAATAGCGTTCGCTTGAAATCTTATCAAACCTGATTGAGGTCGAAGTGTTGCCAAACGGCGATAACAAATTTGGCCTGATTTTGCATCCAGGTAAGCGTTTTGTATATATATATATATATATATATATATATATATATATATATATATATATATATATATATATATATATATATATATATATATATATATATATAATAAACTTTAATATTTGAAATTTTACTTTTGAAAATTCAAAATTATGTGTGAAAATTATGCGTAATCCAATTCTTATCTCTAGTGAATTTCTTATAACCTGATTAAGAAAATGGCATACATATTATTTAAAAATATGACATGCATTTCATCAGATGATAAGTTAACTTTTATTTTAAGATGAATCAAAACAGGATTTTAGGTTCACAATTAAGTTGAATCTTCGGAATTTAGAGAACATTTACATAACCTTATTCGGATCATTCCATAGTACATCATACAACTGATCAATTGATACAACTGTCGAATAGCGGAAGAATAATGAACTAACGATTCATTACATTATATGCTAAGGTCTGGCGATTTCGGTTCCAGAACAATCGGCTTCAATAAATCCTAAATTTTAAAATGTCCTGTTTATAGAGGTAAAAACAGTTGCACAGTGCAATTATTCATAGATGAAAATTGGAACCTATTTTAAAATATTTTGAGCATTTCAAAATTGGAAAGAAACTAAAATATATTTCAATTAAAGCTTAAAATTTGATATCTTATTTTCGAAATTTAATTTAAAGAAATATTTTTTGTTGTCAGTATGAAACTATGTTAAAAATACTAAGATATATCTATTTTAATTTAAAATTTTGGGAAAAATTTAAACATAATGTTTATAGGCTACCTTATTATTTGCAAATATCGTGATGCGACATGCACGCTGTACAAAAGCAGCTCGTTGATTTAAAACTACCGAATTTGTCAGATGGCTACATCATGGGAAATAGGTACTCAAATGGTGAGATTTTTCTAAATTTTTATTAGTCTTTTAATCAAGAATTAATCGAAATTCTAAAATGTTTCATCTATAATTTAGGAGTACATTGTTGCACAAAAAACACTTTTTATATCACTTTTAAACTTTAAAAATTAACATTTGTTTGAAACCAATTCTATTTCAGATGAATTATTTCTCTAATTTCAATAAATTTTAAAAATATTTTTAAGCGTATTTTACAGTCATATTTTTATGCTTATATATATGTGCGTGCCAACATTAATACATTTTTTGTATGCCTATTATCGTTGCTATAACTAAGCAAAATTCTTAAAAATAATTAATTGACAAATTCATCATTAAATTTGCTACGATGCTTCGGATTAGAGGTTCAAATCTCCTTTAATTTTATTTTCGTAATTTGTATTATTACAAGCCATTCTATTCTACCAATATAAGTTTTAAAATAGTCTCTTTAAAATTAAAAAAAAAAAAATGCCATGTCTAAAAAAAAAAAAAAATGCCATGTCTAAAAAAAAAATCAAACGATATGTATTATGCCAGATTCGGGATATGTAAAAAACCTTTACCAGATTATATTTGATCCTTATAAAACTGTCATTTTTATTCTGCTTTTAAAAATATTTATGAGAAAAGCAAATTAAACAATAATTTTTAAATATTAAATAGGAATATTTCCATTAAAATACATTTTTATTATATAAGAAATGGCAACGCAGTCGACAAATTTTATTTTCGAGGAAAGATAATAAATATTATAGTTTAATTTGATAATAAAGAATTCTTGTTCTGTATTTTTTTCAAAGAATTTTTATTCTTAATAAAATAACCTTTTGTTGATTTTTTTTTACAGAATACACAATAAAAAGATTTCTAAATGCTATAAATATTATCTCAGTCTTAACGTTAAATTATTTTTAACCTTTATCTAAAGAAAAAGATGAAAGAAATCAATATTGCCATTTTTATTCCATTTTTGCATTATTTTATCAAAAAAATCTAAAGTATATGTTTTATATAAATAAAATGAATTAAAACAAGAAATCCACGAGATTAATCGTTGTAAAGGGAAATGGGTAAAAAAAAATCGTTTGCAGGTAGCATCCGAGTTGGGGTTGAATTTAATTATCGTTTGGCATGCTGTCGATGGACTTATTACTGCGCGTGTCTTCGTATTTCACGAGGGAATACCTCTTGGGAAAAGTATTCTAAGATATTTTGGATTATCTCTGGTGTGGTTTTATTTTTTTTAAAACGACGTGGATGTCATGGAGGTGCAGTCTGCAACGAATTTTAGCATGCTTACAGAGCGTTTGCACATTCTTTTTAAACGCTACATAATTAATGGAAGAGTACGCGCACCCCCAGAATTTGAATTGAAAGATATGATTCCTACTTTTCAACAAGGAGCAAAAACAAATAGAAGAGCTTTGCAAAGCAAATTCAAGAGTTGGGCGAAGAGAATGACAGTTATAAGCGGGAACTTAGTTCTATCTAGTTCGGGAAAGGTTATTATTCCTCAAGAAAGATGTGAAGAAATAATTATGGAATTTCATCGTGACAATCACATGGGTATCAACAAAATTATTACCCAAGTAAGTATTTCTCGTTTTTTTCCCCGCCGTATTTTTGAATTGTATAAAAAAATCTCTATGAATTAAGGGTGTTAATAATATGCCTGATATTAAAGCATGCTAATTTTAATAATAAAACGAATCTACTTCCTTTATTAAAATATGAATTTAGAGCATTTAAGATGAAAAAAGTATTATGTATTATTATTGCAAATAGTATTTTTGCTTGCATTTAGAAAGTAAACTATACTAAAATAAGGCGGATAACATAATTAGGTTATGTTGCGATTAATTTAATTGAAAATGATTTTTAGTTATTAAATTAGTGATTAAATGACTGTTTCATTAATTGTTTTTCTCTGCAAAATATCTTCCTGTTAATTATATAATACCTTAATATAGCTATCAAAAATATTTTAACTGTTCTTTGTATGATGGTACAATACTTTTTTTTGATAGAATAACATAATTGGATCGTGCCCTTACATGTATTCGATACTTTTGTAAATAATCGCCAAATTTGGCGAAAGTCGCTTATTCGCAACGTTTCTCGACGTATCATGAATGTATAAATCTATATTTATCTTTTGTTTGCATGCACAAGATTTTAAATCCCAATTCTTGAAGAATGCATGATAAAAATAAGTTAAAATGAAATTCACGGCGGATTCTTAAATAATTGTAACTGTTTGGAATTAATATATAGTATAAAATAAGAACATTTTTACATGCAGCTATTTAGCTGACATATTGACTTAGCTTCAAAGAATATAAAATCTACATTCTGAAATATATTTCAAATATTACAATTTGATAAACTTGTCTTTATTATCTGATTCGTAACTCTGCAATTTTTATTCATTTCAGCTCAAAATTTTTATTTCGTTCTGAATGTAGTGAACTTTGATATCATTCTTCAAGAATAATAAAGTAGATGAATAATAATTGAATTGATTGTTCTTCCACTTTTGTATTTATTTTATTATGGTGGTAAAACTTTTTTTTTTCAATATATGAAATTTTAAAAATTAATGAAGAGAATGTGACTTTTATTTGAATATTTATTGCCAATATGGGTGAAATGAATATATTCTTCCCAAATATTCTAATACGGATAAAGTATTCTAAATCAATTAATGGATCTTTATTCCTGGTATTTTAATAATTCTAACTTATAATGAAAATCAATTTACAATCAATATAAGAAATTTATTATAATGGCAAATGTCATGTAAAATGAAAAAATGTTTAAATTCGGCATTGAAGATGTTGTTTTTTGCAATTTCTTGAAATCTTTCCGCTTTTTTCTTTCTCATATAAAAGTATAGAGAAAATATAGTAATCATCAAAAAATTCGAACTCGAGATTTTGACTAATCTCTACGTGTTAGACTTTTCCGAATTCAAAAAACACATTTTTTTGAAAAATGTCTGTCAAGTGACAAATATAACTCAAAATCTCTTTCAGCTAGAGGGATGAAATTTGGTATACGGTCTTTACGCCAAAATTGAACATTTACCTCAAATATTGAGTACAAGCTTATATAATATTACAAAATGAAGAGAACAAGATGAATGAAATTCGGTATATAGATTTAAATTTATAGTGCAGACAACAAATATTGTGAGAAAATCTAACAAAGGGTTGCCCGTCTGTCGTTTGTACTTTCAGCAACATGTAAACGCCATAACATTACAATAAAATAACAAATACATTAAAACAAAATGACTTAAATACGTCAAATTTGATACGTGATTTAGAGTTTATAATTGTAGTTCTGCGTCAAATTTTGGTTTCAATCGGTTGGGAAAAACACATCTAAAATACAAATTGAATTTTCGGACTCTATTAATTGCATGCCAAAGATTCATGACAAAAAGCATGGCTTGTCAAAGTTCATGCCAAAAGTTAATATTTTGCACTATTGCATGCCATTGCTAAACAAGGTATTCGTTGCCTTACATAAGGCCGATAATTTTTTTGCGGAGGGGGGGGGGGATAGGGATATCACCTTTATAGAGAGTATACCAGAAAGTTTTTCAAAGACAATCCACTGGTTTATATATTGATTTCGTAAATATTTAGTATCCATATTTATAATTATTATTACTATTTATTTAAATATTATATTTATTCATATTTGGCAGTAATATAATGTATAAAATAAGAAACTTTTTCAATTGCTCTTTTTCTGTTTTATATCGCGTAATGTTTTCACAAAAAAAGTTCGACAAAATAATCCAAGTCTTTGCATTGCACAATAATGTCTTTCGCATCAATGAAATTGATTCCTCATATGGTGTACGTCAAATGACTCGCTCCAAATATTTATTGCATATTTTGAAGGAGAAAGAAAGACATGGCATCACAACACAACGCAATAAAACATACAGTTTGCTCATTTACTTTTATAGAGTGATTGTGACAAAATTACTCAACGTTACTGTACGATTTTCAACATTATTTACTCAACGATGATTGAAGACTGATCCTCTTTAATTACTTAATCTCATCTGTCATTAAATGTTATTATTCATTTGAATCCTTTTTTACTTTCTTGTATATGTAATATAGAGAAAGTATAGTAATCGTCAGAAAATTGGAACTCTAGATTTTGGCAAATGTCCACGTTCTGGATCTTCCCAAGTTCGAAAAACATATTTTTGGAAAATGTCCGTCCGTCCGTCTTTCTGTGACCAAGATAACTCAAAAATGATTTGAGTTAGACAGTTGGAATTTGGCATACGATTTTTACATCACATTTTCAGATGACTATCAAATTTTGAATAAAATCTGTTCAGAGGAAATCCATCTGTTTGAATATTAGTTAACTCGATAATTACAAAACGAAGAGAGCTAGATAGATGAAATTCAGTACACAGATGTAATATCTATTGTGTAGACACCTGTCAAATATTTAGCCAAATCCAATGACTGAATGTCTGTCGGTTTGCCCTTTCAGAAATTAGTAAACGCGAAGATTCATAAATGCAACGATTTAAAGATATCAAATTTGGTATGAGAATTTGTAACTACAAGCTCAGTTTTGTGTCAAATTTTTGTTTCTGTCGGTTGTGAAAAACATGTCTAAAACACAAATATTATTTTTGGATATAATTGTCACATAGTACTAGAGATTAACTTGCCAAGCATCACACGACAGATTCAGTAAAAATGTTAAATTTCATACCAAAAGTTAATATTTCGTAATTGTTGTATGCTATTGCCATGTAAGGCATTATCTGGCATAGCAAATTTATTAGAGAATATGCGAGAAAGGTTTGGTGAGACCATCCCCTCTGGTTTTTAAATCAAAGAATAGAAATACTTTTGTATGAGAAGTTTGGTATCTGACTAACATTTATTGAAATTCACAAAGCATTTTGATTTAAATTTATAGAATATCTTCTCCTAGCGTGCTTACTTAATATTATACGTTTTTAGACACATAAGCACGCCATTAACTTTCTAGCACATCGAAATATTAACCCTGACCTCCTTGAATAATTAATTAATTAAATTTTAATTTTTTCTGCTGATATTAATACCAAGGAAGTGGTGATTTGGCATCACAGCCTAGACTTTTGAATCCCGAGTTCGAAACCGATTCCATAAGCGACTTTCAGCTCGTTCATTTTGAATCTGTTTTCAAATGTCTTAATATTGGTAAACTATGGGATATGTGATGCCGTATCATATGCTATCCTAATTATCTGCGAGTTAGAATTGCATCCACTGTCTTTTATAAGCCTCGTGTATTTAGTGGCGGATTTCCAATTAACAAGTGTGTAAGGTCGCTTGTTGAAGGGTTCCACAAGCAGCCCGATTTAAAAAAAAAAATGTTATTATCTTAAATTAAGATGTTTTTATCTTAAATTATATTGATTTTAATTCAATTGCCAAATAAAAAAAATTATTAAGAAAACACAAATTCTATAAATTATGACATATTAGAATTTTATAAACACTCGATCAAGTGTAATCGGATTGTTTTATTAAGCTCACTTCGTTATTATAGTATTTATAGAGATCAAGTATTTGCTTCAATAAAAATGTGAAGGTGGGTGGCATCTATATATACAAGTCCTAATAAGTAAATAAATAAATAAAAACATTTTCAGAAAAAAAAAACATCCTGAAATAAATCATTAATACATTAAGTTAAAAATGTGTTGAAATGGGAAACTAAATGAACCAATTTATCAAAAGAAGGGTCTTATATAGTGTGTAGAGCCGTAAAATGTCGGAATCAGCCACTGCGCATAGCTTCTAAATGGGTTTTAGCTTAAGGGTCTCGTGCTAAAGGGGTCCAGAATACGTACAAATCCATGCTTAGTTCAATGGTATAATGTCAAGACGCATTCCCTGGGTTCCTTTAATAGATGGTGGAAAACTGAGCTGAGAATAGAATAGCTTCTCCTTTACATGCTCCAATGCGAAAAAAAAAAAAAAAAAAAAAAAAAAAAGGATATTTTGACGAATTTTAAGTTTTATTGTTTTTCAAGACCCAGAATACTTTTTTGAATTTTTTCGGTATGTCTATGAACGCCATAATCTAAAAGCGTAAAGAAAAAGCGTGGCCTGAGCATCAAAATTGCAGATTTCTATTAAGTTATGAGAGGCCTCTTGATGGCGATCTCTGAACATGAAACAATACATTCAGATCGGACGTAAAAAAACATTTCCATTGGAAAAAAAAAAACATTGCAAAAAAATTTGATTTTTGTTTCGTAAAATTTGGAAAATTGCTATGGCCAGTTTTGCTTGTTAAACTTCGATGTACTATTGCCCGATTTAATATGAAACTATTGCTGAATAATTGTTACCTTTACTTAATAGAGAATATAGGACGAAAAGTAGCGCATGCAGGAAATGATTAAAATTAATCGATATCACAATGTGCTCCAGGGATTACAATTTGTTTATTTATCCCAATCTTTTCTTAGCTAATTTAAAATTACTGAATTAAAAAGAAAGATAATCGATTTAAAGTAAAAGTTTTTAGGATTGAATATCATTTAAAAGTTTTACTTAAACTTTCGTATTAAGAATTAAATTACGGTCCAATAAATAAATCTAATCTTCATTTCCTTTTAGATTTCATTTCAATTTGAAAATATACTAAGTAATATATTTTTTTTCAGATTCAAAAAAAATATACATGGACGAAGAAAAATTTTGGTATGGACTTAGAAATTGTGATGAATGCCATCTCCAATAATTGCAAAAATACTGCATGCCAGAAAGAGATAGGAAAAGCCATTAAAACATATTGCAGAAAACTGTTTCAAGGTAAGTAAAATATTTTAGATTGTTTAAACTAAAAAATGCAAAGTTGTTATCTAAAAATTATATACGGTATTTCGAAAAAATTTCAAAAAATTTACATGAAATGAATTTTTTATGAACTCATTATGTTCAATATTAAATGTCCGAATTCCTGAATCTAAAGATTATCTAATTTGTTTACACGTTTCTAATATCATCATTTAAAAAATCATTATCATTTTTAATCAGAAAAATGTCACCGTTTTTAGTGCCCTTTAAAAAATTTATAGAATAAATCTTTGGAATACATATACATACATAACATATAAATAATATAATATATGAATAGGCACACATACATATAAATAAATACATGATTTCATTTCGAAATAGATCATAGATGACTGTCTAGACTCTGGATTTAGAAATTGCAAGTTTAAATTTCGGTGGCACAAAAGAAATGCTGCGAATCAAATCTATTCTCTTTAAATGAAATTCACAGGAATGAGTCAACAGGAATTCTGTGAATTCATTTGGAAATGAGATTCACAGTTCCAGCATCACCTCACGTAATTCACTAAGACTCAAAAATATGATACTTATTTCCAATAACCTTTGAGTTACTTCAAAACAGTCTGTTAATCTAGTAAATCAAATTGTCTCTAAATTTCTATCCTTGGTTTATTTCATTGGCCATGTCGAGGTAACCATTCATTTTCTGCTTTAGCCTCCTTTCATATTCGAAAATATTATTCAAAAGATCTTGTTTAGATCTTGATCTTTTTTAGGTTTATCAAAATATCTTGTTTAGGTTTAGATCTTCTTTTGTCACAATCAATCTATTGTGAATTGATTTTGATCTTTAATCATGGCCACTACAAATTTTTTGGACAACAGTTTATAATTAGTCAGACCAGCACTAAAACCGAATATTGTTTAAATATCCTTAATCTTTTTGATATGATCTTCTTTGATATTTTCTCAACTTGAAATCACTTTATTTCTTTGCTTGATATTTATGAACATACATTCTGTTGTATTGCTTTTTAAGTTATAAAATTCTTTTTCTTTCACTAACTTAAAGTTATACTTTTAAGGTTTTCCTGTATCAACGGTTCCTCAATCGTTCTATCAAGATTCGAACTTTGAGTTTGCTGATTTTTATAACAGCTCAATGGAAATTCCATCGGGAGACAGAATTTCGCCAAAAGAATATCCTATTCTGCAAAGCTATCTTAGTAACAGATATAATGCCTTGGAAGTTTTGCCAGAAAAATTTGAAAATAAGATGAATTATTTAACAAAGAGTGATAAAAATGAAAGTTATAAAAATATTGCTTTGTCAAAAAATAAATATCTTACAGAGCTATCTTTAAAAAGTATTAAAAACGATGAAAGTACAGAGCCTAAGATCGATATATATGGGGAATGTGATGTTCCACAACCTCTAGTTTTTATAGAAAATCAAAGAAATGAATTCGGAGCGCTTCGGTCCATACCAACGAATAAGAAAAAGCAATGTTTTCTGCAGCCATTGGATATTAAGAATGCAAATGAATCTGAAAAAGATAATATTTCAGGTCCACTTTCGATGCCATCGACTACATTGCATAGAAAATACCCTAATTTTATAATGGAGAACGACGATTCAAATAGAAACAGTTATTCATTAATGAAATCGTGTAAGAAACCGAAGAATTTACACGAATTTAAGAAACAATTAAAAGATGCTCAGATTTATCCAGGAATATATCCTGATATATTTACTGACCCAAAATCTCAATTTTTAAGCACCTTAGGCCTTGTCCCTAAGCGAATTTGTAGCAAAAAAATCTTGACCAAATTTACCAAAGAACAACGTAAAAAACGTCTAATGGAAAAAAGACGCAGCTGGTTTATGGTTGACCGCAAAGTTTTGCGTGATCGGAATAAGCTTAACAAAAGAAATTCTCATCGATTAAAAATGAGGCATGAAGCATATGGAAACTTTTCTAAGCCCCATTCATCCTTATTTTACCATTCGTCCGCACAAAGCTCACAAAAAATAAGAAATGATACTTTCAAAAAGTTAAAAAATATTACGAAACGACCTCTGAGAGGTCATAATGGAAAACTCAGAATGATTAAACAGCAATTTATACTTCCAAAAAAGCCTTCTGTGCTAGGGAAAAAAAATCCAGAAATTATTGACATTGCTTCATCTGATGACGAATGTGCAGACTCTCAAAATTTCAAAGATGTAAAGACTGAATTACCAGAACCTGAAATTCAGATAACCAGCTCTAATGAGCAGAGCTGCTCATTCCAATATGCAGATCCAATGCTATTTGGATGCAATGCAGAAAATGAGGACACTTTGAGAAGTCAAATGTTCTACGGGCAAAACTTTGGATATAATGGAATATTTGGAGCACCAAATTTATTTCTCAACCAAAACAATGTTGTAAATTTTCCAGTAACTAGCAACAATTTACCGTATCAACATAATGAGCCATTTTATATCAATTCTCAAACCCAGTTTCCCATCATGAGACCATTTTTAATCCCGGCTTTATCCAACAGCGATATTGCTGTTCTGCAAGCCGGAAATTTTCCAATGATTAGACCACTGAGGCCAATTAATTCCCCAAACGTAAGTCCCTATTTCAAGAACATGCAACCTTTACCGAAAAGTGCTTACTCTTTCAATGGACAACCTGCAAACTCTGGAAATGATGAGCAATGTTTATTTGTACCAGGTGAAAATGTTGTTGCTGGAAATAAAGAAAGTAGCATTAATGTTAATCCTATGCCACCTCAAAACAATCAGCTGCCACAAAATTTCAAGGTTTTCTTGGTGAATAAAACTCCCAAGAAAACTTATTTGTTGGTGCCACCTAGCTATAAAGCTTATCTAAACTCGGCAAAGAAAACCATTCCAGTTTCAGATGGGAAACAACCAATTGCACCACGTATAAGTAGTTCAGATAAAGTGTCACTAAAATATAAAACAGTATCACAAGAGTTGCATCAAAGACGATTAAATAATGCAATTTTTGGAAAAGCCAACTACAGCAGTAAACAAAAAGGTAAGTGTAACTTGCATTTGATTTCGTTTTATCGAATGCAATGTATTCATAAAGAAGAAATGTCAGTTAAAAAATTTACCTCGAAATTTTAAATCTACTTGAATCCGGAAAAGACTATTTTCAGCTAATTTTTAGTGCAGAAAGTTGCAATTAAGAGATATAAAATTTTTTCTTAACTTTTTGACAGGAGTAGATATAAAGCACGTATGCATCAGTGAGAAAAGAGCGGCAACTAGTAAGCTCTTCAAATTCGCAAGAGAAAAAAAAAATGGAAAACGTTTAAAGGCGCAAATTTTATATTTTAAAATTTGTAGGTAACCACTTCAGCAATAAGTATTAATATTTTAGTTAAGAAATTAAATCTCATAAATTCATTTTAAGAATTTTGCTTATTACTTGACTGAATGCTTCTTAGAAACGGCAGAACGAACTGTTGATTCATAATTATTTTCTTTGAAATAGATTAGGTCTCTCTGGTGAATTTTAGATCTTTATGCTATTTTCTTTTAAAAATTAAATGTTTCTTATTTGAAAACAGTATATTTAGTTTTTTTTTTTTACTCGAATGGAATATTCTAGTAATTTTTTTTCCTTTTTCATGTGAACTATCATTTAAAGTTTTTCGAATCAATTACTAATTTATATCGACCCTTGATATATATTTTTTTAAACTATACAGTTTCATTTAATGATATTAATGAACAAATTTAAAAAAAAGCATTTAATCTAAGCAGGATATACTATAGATGTACACTGGAATCAATTCAATAATAAAATAGAAAATTCCTGGGCTTACTTTAAATAAATTATTGCATATGGGAATGATAATATATTAATAGCATATTGCGTTTGCAAATCATTGTATTTGTGCTTAAGCGCACACATCACATTTGTACATTTTCCAGTGATTTCTCCTCTATGGTGCATATTAAAAATTACTAAATGCAATTTGAGTAATTTTAAATTATTTCGCAGGGCATTTGAAAGCTTCCAATGAATAATGTTCTGTTCTAGGTCCAAAGAAAGATATTCAAAGTGAAATGACAAGACTTTCAAATTGGATAAGCCAAATGAAAACAAACGTCACACCAACAAATTTTCACAGAGGAGTTGAAAAGTTTTCGCACAGATTAACAAATCGTGAGTATAGTTTCATATTTATTTTCGAAATGTCAAAATAACATATTGATATTTAAAATATTGGATGTAGAAATATTAATACACTGTCATTATAACATTAAAATGCAAGTTTAAAATTTTATCTGAAAAAAAATTAGTAAAAATCAAGCTTTATTAAAATTTATAAAACAGCTTCAGAATATGAAATATCATAGATTATTTCCCCTTTTGACTGACGCTTTTGAGTTCAAAATATCACAACGTATTAAAATTCATGAATTTAGATTATACTTCGAAAAGTTTTGTAAAAATATATACCCTTTCTTTCTGTCAGTAATAATTATTGGTTTTTAAAATCATTTTTTACAGTTTTGAAATAGGCAATTTCAATGATTGATTTAACGACAATTTTCAACTTAAATTTGTATTGAGATATAGTTTGATTCGAAAATTGTATTGCATTTATTTTTATATTTTAGGACGCTTTCCCAAAAATTAATTAACTGCTATAAATAAAAAATCGTTAATTGGCAATTATAACTTTTTACTTTTGTGTATACGAAGTAGAGAAAATAAAAATGTTGTATACACCAAAAAATTCGTAGGAGATTTTTGCGAATCTTTACATCTCAGACCTCCTTGAGTTCCCGAAATCCCCCCTCCCAGACATTTGTCTGTTTGTGAACTCGATAGTTCAATAACGTTTTGAGCTAGACAGATAAGACTTAATATTTGGATTTGGTACAAAATGTATGAATTTTTAAAATTAAATTTTGAACGAAATCCATTTACAGAAAGTCCATCTGTCTAAGAGATATGATTTGAAAAACAAGTTTAGCATTTAAAATATAGAGTTTTATCAAATTTTGTAGCCAAGTCTGTCAGAAGGTTGACCGTCTGTCGATCTGTATTTGTACATGAATGGAAATGCAATAATTCATAAATATAATGAATTAATTTAATGAAATTCGGTACATGATTTCGGGACTACAACTTTTTCCCCGTGTCAAATTTTGGTTTCAATCGCTCAATAAAATAGTTTCCAAAATATATATTCGCACTTTAAATTCTGTAAAAATCCTAGATTCCCACAACAGATCTTTATTTCGTAAATATTATTCGCCAATGTCATGCACGGTATTTGTAGCCTTATGCGAGGTCCGCAATTTTATGAAGGGGGGGGGGATAAGATCTTTATCGGAGGATATGCGAGAAAATTTCGGAGAGACCATTCCTACTGGCTATTGACATAAAAATTCATTTATTGTTAAATGGAATATTTTTTAATTCTAATTAACATATCAGGATTACATGATTTTAATTTTATATAAATGGACTAATGAGAAAGAAGATCCGAAGTACTATAATTTCATTTGAAAAATACAGTACACTCCCGAGTATCCGGTTCGCGACTATACGGCTTCCGCACTATCCGGTCAAGTTTTCTTTTATCGTTATGTTTCCTGCATTTGAGTTAAGCATTACAGAATTTATATCAAAATATGAACAGTTTTTATATCCTTTAACTTACCTTTTTTTAAAAATAAATTCTTGAAACGCGCAATGCAGTATATAAACATATATAAACTACTAGTATTTCTAGAGCCTTCTATTTTAACTCCACAAGTTATCGGCAACTGCTTCTATGATTTACTGGGCCGCGGCTGTGTTCATATTCTACATGAATTTAGATAAATAGAAGGGTTATTACTCAATAAGGAGTGAGGAAATACTTATTATAACCTTGAGTTTTGGTATGAAAACTTTGTCTTCTGGTATTCGTAAACGCAAAAAAAAAAAAAAAAAAATGGCAGAATTTTGGCCTATTTGGCTTTTTTGTTATCCAGCCTGACCTTCCGCCACATTAGGCCGGACACTCGGGGGTGTACTGATCTATAAAATTAAAATATGAAAATGCAAATAAAAAAATCGTTGTACAAGAATATATGAATATAATGAGACAAAGAAAAAGAAAAATTGCCCCAAACCGGAAAGTATTTATATGATATTCATTTATTTATTCATTTTGTAAGTTATTCAATGTACCAATTTTGTAAAAATATGTTTTTCAATTTTTCTTAAACACAAAATGCTTTACTTCGCATGAATTTGTTCAAATTATGAAGTTTTCAAGTGGAAAATGGCTCTCGAATCACACAATGTCAATGTACCCAGTATTTTCGAGAAAGAATTTGCAGTATAAGTCCATGATAAAGAACCAAACCATACCACATTGTTGAGTGGATTAAAGAAAGCAGGTGTACTCAACCAACACCTGCTTTCTTACTACTACTCTACCTCTACAGTGTTTTATATTCGAATCGTTGCCAGCTGGTTTCCTCTTCTAACGTTGAATATTATTATGTTATGAATATATATATAACAAGGGGTGAATAAGATATTACTACAAATATATCGAAGTGTAAATTATTAATGAAAGTTTTTGTTCTAAAAATTGGTACCAAATAGAAATGGATTTTTTTTTCATCCCAAGTCTTAGTTATTAAAAAAATATTTATGTATATAAAACAAGTAAAGACGGCATTTTTGGAATGGATAAATATATATATTTACTATAATATGACTTGATAATCTATAATAGAATAAGTCAGTAAAATCTGTCCGGATCGAAACAACTCTTTTGGTTAGCATTATCGGATGCGCAAATCCCGATGTCTATTTAGGTGAATCAGTCAGGATTTTTTTAATGTTTAAAGTGACTGATTCATCAGGTGTGAATAAGCAAGAATAAAAATTAGGTGTGATTTATTATTAATTTTTTATGTTGAATTGTAGCAAAGGTCAATAATTTTGTCAGTAGATCGCTATTTGCTTCAATTCAGTTTTAATGATAGTTTTGATTTGAGTGGTAGTGAACATTATGGATAAAGAAGAAAGATCCCAATACAAGTAAATAAAACATACAAGGTTATTATATATTTATATCTACGTGTACTGTAAATAATATGTTTGCTTTATTTCTTAACCATTTTGCCAGTTTGCATTAGATTCTCTACTAAAATTTTGTTAAACTCTGATAATCACTTCTGAGATATTAAGAAAACAGATATAGGAAAACTGTTGCTTTATTTCTTAACCATTTTGCCAGTTTGCATTAGATTCTCTACTAAAATTTTGTTAAACTCTGATAATCACTTCTGAGATATTAAGAAAACAGATAGGAGAAAACAGATATAGGAAAACTGTCTAGATGGACACAGGAACTCAGGAATGTAGAAAAGAATGGGTATAATTTTTTGGACCATGATTTTTACTTTTTATTCATCCGTATATCTTAGCAGCTGACGTATAATGGAATATTTAATATAATTGTATATTCCAGAATCTTCCGATTTCAGAACATTCTGTGAGAAAATTTCGATTTTTGAGGTATACATTGCACTGTGAATGAGAAAAAGAAAAAATGGAATTTCATTTGCCTTTTTTTTTTAAATGATGCTATACATTTGCGACAACTTTTTATCATAATATAAATCGAAGCATAATTGGAAAATAAATGCATTTTAAAATAATATGAAGTTAAATAGTTACTGAAATATTGAAAAAAAAAAGGTTTAAACTGTCTTGTGGTTTTATGTTTGCGATGCAATTACTTAAGGAATGGAATTACATTATAATTTTTTTTTATTGAAAAAATGATTTTTTTTTCAGAGTTGAATGTAGGCATAACTTTGGTGAAAGGAGTTAGAAATGCCCTGATTGAAATAGAAAAGAACGAAGATAATATTGTAGAAGATGCAGTCTAGTAAATTTTGTTTCATGTTTATATTTCGCCATCGTATTTTTTTAAAATGAATTTTAGCATAAACTTTTATTTTTACATCTTAATCTATTCTTAAGTATGCTATCATTTTCCTTATATTGGTTTAGACGAGTTTTAATCTTTAATTTTTATATTTACACCTAAAATATATTTATTTTTTAGTATATTATTTTATTTTCATGATGTTATAAAAGAATTCGATAAATTTCTTGCAAATCGTTTTCATTTTAAAGATTATACATTTCTTCAGATCTATCATGATACTAGAAAAAAGATATTACCATAAGTCATGTCGATTTTTGACAGTCATTCTCAAAATCTAAATAAAATTAGCTCATCATTTTGGATTAAACTGTTTCAATTAATTAAGTCATTTTTGATTAAATTGTTACAATAATATGCAGATTAAAATATGAGAATACATTTTATTTAAATATAAAGAAGAAAGGAAATGCGATTGTGACTATGACCATCTGAGATATCACAATTTTGGCTATCGCGTTAAGTAATGACTGATTTAAGTCCAACGCCAATGACGACAGATTTTGAGGAAAAGTGTAAAATATAACCAAACATGTTTAAGAATATAAGGAAACATTGCTAAATGTTGTCTAAGACAATTAATGTTATCGCATGACAGAGCTAGAAACCAACACGAAGTAAACAAAAACTAGAAATAGCCATTTAATGGAACTAAGATTATTTTTCAAACAGCAAGAAATGACCATTTGAATTTTTAATATTATTTATTTATTGTTTAAATGTAGAAATAAATGAATAGCAAAGTACGTAAGAAGGTTGCAGGAAGCAAACGCTCGTGTTACACTAAATACAAGTTCATATGTTATATAAAAGAATTAAAAAAAGATATGATCGGATAAGTTATAATTGTATATTTAATAATAGTTTGAATATATTGGCAACATAACCAATCACAGCATTGCAATTTTTTTCATAAAAATTTATTACTCAATAAAATTATTATAATAGTGAACCTAGATAGTAATTTAGTTTTTCTTAGTTAAAGTTTTATTGTGATGACAAATTTTATTTTGATATCAAATGCAAGTTTTTTATATGTTAATTTTTTGGTTTTATTAATAATAACAAAATAATTTTACAGGTTCAGATTTGAAGGTATCGATAGTTAAATATTCCACTTGAATGTTTTGAAGTAGATGGAGAAAGATCTGGAGAGGAACAACAGATAATATCCAAGAAAAGAAATAAAAAAAAAAAAAACATGAATAATTTCTTAAAGAAAACAAGGAAGCTTATTTTTGTATTTACAGAAGGAGGCACGCTTTAGTTTATTTCCGAAATTTATTTATATGAAAATCTGTTTGTATACATTCTTCTTTTGATTTTGTTTGAAACATTAAAACGTATTTCAGCATTAAAGCATAAATTTATTCATTCCATTGATTCTTAAATTTCTTTTCCTTTGGTATCAAAAAGATGAAAATCTATTTAATTTCTTTAGACAAGAGTTAATCTTTTAAAATTATGAAAGTGATTTTAAAGTTGTTTGTAAATCAATTATGCCATCATATTAATTATGAAGATGAACTATCAGTTATTATCTTTTCAAGACAATATCATCATAATCCATTCTTTGTATTCAATATTCCCTTATAGTTCTTCAGCAACGAGGTGAAGGAAAAAAAAACTTACTTCTTTCCTGAAAATTTCTGACAATATATATATAGATAAAATATATTGAAATATAATGAGCTGTCGCTTAAAGAACAGTTCATACATTTTCGAATGCATGTTTTCGAGAAAGGTTTTCTATTTCATAGTACAAACATTTGCAGAACAACTTTGCAGAATTTGCAGAACAACTGTATCATGTTGCTGGAATTCGATTTTGTACTTACAGTACATTCCTTAGTATCCGGTCCGTGACTATCCGGCATAGTTTTTCATAAACTAAAAGCTAAATTTTGACTCTTATCTTAAGGTTATTTTTTCTTATCTGTGTATCATTTATCAATGAAGAATAAAATCTGTTTGAGTCAATTTTCTAAAGAGTCAGGCCTTCGATTTACATTAATGTTTTATTTATATTTCTTGCATTTAAGAATTACAGAATTTATGCTAAAATGTGAGCAGTTTATATCCTTTAACTTACTTTTTCTCTAATAAATTCTTGAAACACGCAGTGCAGTATATAAATATATATATATAAACTATCAGTACAGAGCCTTCTGTTTTAACTTGGCACAATACCGACAACGACTTTATGATTCACTCGACCCCGGCCAAATTCAGTAGAGATAAATGAAGGGCTTAAGAGAATGAATAAGAAGGGCTTAATGAAGAGAATAAGAAGTGAGAAAATACATATTATGACAGTGAGTTTTTGTATAAAAACTTTGTCTTCTGGCATTGGTGAACAAAGAAATGAGTTCACAGAACTCTGACCTATCCGGCCTTTTTGTTATCCTGCATACCCTTCCGCCACATTAGTCTGGATACATGGGAGTGTACTGTACTTGTTTTCAGTCGTTTTAGACATTCACTTCGTATCTCAAAATTCTACTGGGTGGTATTGGTGTTGGCGCTCCAACTCTATTTGGTGTACTTCACAAAACATCAAATTTTACAGCATTGAGTAGGAAACTCAAACAGAATAGAATCTGCGAAATCTATTTGGTGTAAATTACAGAACAAGGAATTAACAGATTGGATATAGTGTAAGGGAGTCTGTGAACTCAGATCGTCAATATTCGCCATTGCATTTGTAGATATTGTTCCAGAAAGGTGAACAAAGCGCGTAATAGGAAAGAGTTGGCGGCTCCAGTATCCAATATGCCAGATGAACAAATGAAAATGGGAACTGAGAAAATAAAATATGAGAGATTTTATACACCTACATACGATTGCATTTATTATCTCTTTTGTGAATTACACGACTGATTTCTATTTTTGAAAAGCACTTTCCTGGACTTTTAATTAAAAAATATCATAGAACAGAAAAATAATAAAGTCAATAAATATATCACAATTAAAACCAAAAAGTAATTATTTACAGGTGGTTATCAAAATAATCGGAAAAACATGTGAATAAAGGTGAGATATATTAATGCGCTCCGTAAGAGTTAAAATATAATCCAACATTTTTTAAAAATATAAAAAGTACATATCATAGTAGCATGAGGTAGCTTTAGTGAAATTGAATACATCCTGGATTTTTGCATAAAGTGTTAGACCTCACAGATTCTCAAAGAGGAATTGTAGGAGCTCGACTAGCTGGAGTAACTGCGACCGAAACATTCTACCTTTCAGGATTTTCTAGAGGTACGGTGTCTAATGTCATGACAGCGTACACAATGCTCAGCAAGACAAGATTGGAAAAGTAAAATAGTGGACAGAAGGAGAAGCTGACACACACACACACACACACACACACAAGAAAAAAAAACTAGAAATTAAAATGGATTGTAATGCCAAAAAAAAAAAAAAAGCAACGGCAGCCAAAGTGGCCGCATAACTCAATTAGCATTTGGATTCTCCAGAATAATTACAGTAATTTATAAACAAAATATTTACGCCAGAACAATAATTCTCAAGCAATTTGTCACAGAAGTTAATGACACAACCACAAAAACACGGTCTATTGATAAATGGAAGGAAATTATATGGTCAGATGAATCCTCTTCCAGATTTTTCTCCACCATAGGACACGTTTGGAGGATACCTGCACAAACATATGATCGTGATTTTTTCTCTTTCTCTCTCTCTCTCTCTCTATATATATATATATATATACAACCAGTTATAGCATATAAAAACAACACAGCAAGATATCTTTTTTTCATTTATTGATTTATGGAAAAATTAAATCAAAATTCGATAAAAATGTATGGTAAATCGATAATCAGTTACAGAATATCACCTTTGAATGGATTTTGTTCGTTAACAGATTATCTACCAAATTTTCGGGCATGTAATATTTAATAAAATATTGAAAGGCATCGCTCCATACAGAGCTATTTTTTTGGTAAAACATGAATTTTGAAATTAAATATTTTTTACTGAAAATACATGAGGTGAGGTCTTCTGAGGTTGTTTCTCAATGCCAACACAACCATTTATAAAGGAACAGTTTTGGGCTTCAAGTATATTTCAATTTCCATACCTTACCTCTTTGAAGGCACTTTCTACCATCCATTGCTAAGTGACACTGAATTATCTTTATGTCCCTACCACTGCCACAATTTCAATCATCGGTGCTTAATCAACCTGCTTATGAAATCTTTTTTTAGTCTCAAAAGTTCAGATGATAATTTTAATTTCTGTTATTTTTATCTGAATTTGGAATTTTACAGATAAATAAAAAACTCATAAATTAAACAAGAAAATGAATAAAGAGAATCGGTTAAATTGTTAAGAAATACAGAAATTTATTAATCATTCTATAGCATAACAATTTTTGAACATGACTATATAAGAAATTTTCTCGTGTGATTTAGAATGAAATTCATGTTAAAGTAAGACAAAAATTAATGAATAATAACAATGTATTTTAATGGAAAAAAGGAAAAAAAAAAATCCGAATTAGAATTGGAAGAAACTGAAGAAAAAAAAAAAAATCAAATAATCGTTTATAACTTTTCGATTTGCATCAATTTTTAATTGTAAAAGCAAGCGAAAGGCCTTAAGGTAAGATCGTTATATTAAGTGTCTTGCTTATAATTATTCGAAATTTTAAGAATTTTCTAGAAAAAGTGCCCAACTACTTAAAATTTATCATTTAATGATTCATGACATTCTATTATAATACTAATGCATTCAGTTGAAGAACATCATCTTTAAATGGAATATATATTTCAATATTAAGCATCTGAAACATTTTTATATTTTAATGAGATAATGTTTATAGATTAACATAACATCTTTAAATTACTACAATGGACAGATAAAAAAATGTTTAAAACGCTTCATACAGAAGGTCGGTGAGCCTAGAGATATGAAATTTGTAGAAACAAATGTCGTGTTTGAATATCTATTTCATTAATGTTACTCATGTAGAAAAAGAGTATTTCCTAATTTTATGTAGATTTTTTAATTGAAAATTAATCAAAAGTTTAATGTTTTATTTCAATAAACTCATAAATATTGTACAAAACCTTTTTTAATTACATTAAAGTTTAAACAATAAGTTTTTCTGCGATACTAATACTATCTCCATTCAATTTTCTCTAATTTTAATAAATTCTCAAAAATATTTTCAAACATATTTTCTAAAAATTCTTTTCATTTATATAGTTATTGGATTTATTCTCATGCGCATTTCGCTGACATTAAATAATTTTTTTTATGATAATAAGATAGACGAAGATAAGCAAGCGTTAAATATTGTCATGCTACGAAGTGTTGGAATAGAGATTCAAATCTATTTTAAATTTGGAAGATGATGGCAAACAAAATTAAATTTCAGTTGTTGTTTTAATGTATATTACGACATTTTTCAATTATTTACAAAAATGTGTGTTACACTTAACAAATAATTTGATGACTTATAAGATAAACTATATTTCGGTATAAATACTCGTAGAAAATAAATAAAATTGACATAATATTTTAATACCAAACGATTATTTCAGGCAAACGATTAAAATAAAATATGGGAAAATCATCAATATAGAATGGAACATTTCTGGATTACTTTTTAATTTAAGGTGAATTAAGTTCAGCCACGTGACAATAAAAAATTTATAAGAAAAATAATATGTTTGAAATTAAATTTTAGCTCCAAACTTTCCTTGCTCTTTAGAATGAATAAAAAAATATCCTTTTGATAAATTACGCTCATATCGTTTGGTGAAAAAAATCGTCTGAACTCTGCTTTTTTTTATTTTTTTTATTTATAGTATGATTTATATTCGAAACAAATTTTTCTGTCTAAAGAAATAGAGATATTTATCTGTTAATACTTTATATTTCAGAATGTATTTATTTATATAAATTGTCAAATAAGAAAATATTCTGCAAATTGCTTTAAAGATTGTCCTGAAAAATAACAGCAAAAGAAAAAAAATACAGTAAGTTTTAAATGGCAAAAATATTCCTATTTACGTAAGAAAGAAAGTGTTATAATATAGTAAAATTTCAACAATATAAAAATAAAAAAGAATTATAATTATGCTATTTAATTTTCTATTAATTATATAAAATCATTTCTACAAATCGTATGAAATGGTAGCAAGTGAATGATTTGAAATTTCTTATGGATATTTTCTCAGATCTTATTGACTTTTTAAATGATATTGATTTATTTGATGTAAATACTTAAATAATATAATTATTGATATTTTTTTCAAAATCTGAAGGATTTTAGAATTAATTGAAGTTAAATATTAATTCATTTAATATCAGTGATATTCAGTTATTTTTGAAATGAAGTTTTTCTTCAATTTTTTTCTATGCATTAATATGAATATACTAATTTTACAGAAGGAAATTCTTTGAATTTACTATTATGATAAGATCATTTGTGACAATCAATTCTATCCTGTTATCAATTTTGAGAAATTAATTATCATTTGTCTCAACTTTATTACTTTCTTCATTCCATAATTAATTTAATGTAAAAATATTCCTTAAAAACTGCAACCTATACAGACCTTATTTGTTTTATGCATATTTGACAGTTTCATTTATTCAAATGTTTCGTACATATTTTTCAATCTATGTACATTCCTTTTATTTATTATTGCAGATTTTTTGATTTTAAGGTAGGAAAATATTTCTGAACTGTTCTCTGAGGTATTAAGCATGCCATTGTTATATAAAAAATCTTAACAAAGGTTTCTAACTTTAATATAAAATTCACATATGTCATTTGTGCAGTGGTAAAGATACTAAATATTCCGGTATTAAATTTGCATTTACAAGATATGAATTAAAAAAATCAATCTGTGTAATCTCTTTTAAAATATTTGTGTCGCTTTTTTGAGTTATCTGATTGTGAAAAGAAATCAATGATAACTTAAATCAATGAAAATAATCAATTAAAAAGTAATTATTAGATATCTTAAATTAAATTTTAAATTAAGCATAGAATCGAGCAATTCGTGCTTATGCCATGCAAATAAAATGCCCAATTTGGCTTCTGCATTCAATGTGCATCTTGCGGATGGAAGAATGAAGTGACGTAACTGCACAGCTGAATGTTGGGTTTATTCTCGGACAGTTTATTCTATACAGACAACAAAAGAAAGACATATATTCCCACAGGGATCGTTCCAACTTTTAGATGGTAGGAACTTTTAATCAAATGACATCTTTTAAAAAGTATAACTAAATGTTACACGACATGATATAGCATAAATGCACTTAATTATGAAATATTATAATAATTATGCACTTATTATTATGAACTATCTAATTAAACATTGTATTATACGATGTAATACATATATGTCTGTTATCTAAAATTTTACGTCCTGTGTACTCTGAACAACCGTATTTAGCGAAGAAATGAGTTATTTTTCTACTTTTGACTGTTCTATGCATAAAAGAAAAACGCTTGTCTTTTAAATACTTATCCTGTTTAAAGTTACGAATCTGGAACTATTAAGAGCATGTACTGAAGAAAACTAGAAGTGAAATTTTAAAATCTTTTTAATACTATGTACTGAGTTTTTTTAGATTTAAGTACTTTTACAACACAATAATATACGCATTATTCCCTAACATATAAGAAATAAAAAGTATTCTAATAAATTATTTGAATAAAACAAATATAATTTTGATTTAAAAAATACCTCTAATAAGACATTTTTAATAATAGTTTCGAACTTGAATGTTTCTAATATAAATAGAAAACGATATTAAATGAATGAAGCAAAATTTAAGAACAAATAAAAGATTTCGTTAAAGTTCTTATGTAAGAACTAAAATCATATTAGCATTGAAGATGCACGCAAAATATAATCGTTTCCAATACGAAAATAATTGTTCTTATGATTACGAACAGCAATTGAAAAATAAGTAATATATCGAAAATTTGAATCGGTATGGTGCTTCCCATTGACCTACAAGAAGTATTCAATACGTGTATCAAGTGAATATTGATTCCAACACACATTTCCTATAATATACATATTCAAAAAGAAAGGCTCAAAAAACGTTTTAATGAACAAATACTAAGTGTTTTTTTTCTAATTAATATTTTAAGAAAAGTTCGTCTGCTTTATTACAGTTTTCCTTTTTTACCAAATTTGGTATTTCAAATTCACATAAAGATAAAACGGAACTAATATATACCCGAGTTAAAAATATCGAAATATTAAACACATGATTAACTATAAAAGTAATGCACTTTCAAGAGGGATATTTCTTTGTTTTATTAGTCCAATTTTTCTAACCAGATAAGTTGGTCTAGAATGCTTTTCACAGCAGTCACACTTTGACCTCTAGTCAGCATATTGAAAGATTAAAGTAGGTTTCAGCTCAGAGATAATATGTACTAATCACTATTTACAAACTAAATGAATTATGTCCTTTGAAACCATTTTATAGCAGGGTAAATCTAAAAGGAAAATTTTGTTTTAAAAAGAGCAAGAGATATATTATCTTTTGGACAATTGTTCTTACTAATGACGTTGATAATGAACTTCATTAACCTGATAAGGAATTTCAGAAGTTGCCATCTCTAACTGAATACACAAATTTTGAATAGTTTTTCAATATAAACTTTCAATTTTGATATCCTTAGCATGGGAAATATCAGATATAAATATATGAGAAAATGGCTTCTGTATTTTATTGCAATAATTCTCATAATAATCGTAATTCAAAATAATTTAGCTATTACATAATCCTTCATTATAATATTATCACATATTGCGCCAATTTTAAATGTTAGCTAATTGAAAATTATAAATGTATTATCATTCTAATTGGTGGGAACTAATTATACATCAAATTTTCTGGAGATATTTATTAGCGTTAAGAAAATTCACAGAAAATAAATAATCGAATATTAATAAGTACCTAATATAATAATATTTTTAAAATAAAAAAAAATTGTTTAATAAGAATTTCAAATAATAATATTTCAGTATAAGTAAAAAATAAATAATATATAAATAAAACTATTCAATTCGATAATAAAATTATTTTCAATAACAGTACCAAAAACAATATCATCAGATAAATAATAGCATCTAATTAAAATTTTTCTATATAATCCCTTTTTGCTCTCTTTCTTTACAACATCAAGAATGTCAATTTTCAATTTAATTTTTAATGAACTATTGGCTAAATTTTCTTACATACCAGAAAATTAATACCAAGTTAATGGGAAAAATTTGTGTCTAATTATTCAACCAATCAAAAGCAGGATTAATTACGCCACTCAAGTGTTATAAAAACTTAACATGTAAATATTGTTAAGGTGTTAATACAATAAAACTAAAACAATACTAATTGCATATATTCATAGTACAACTTTTATGATTCATTATTAAATGTTCTGGTCGAATAGATAGGTATTGGTTAACTAAGAAAATAGAACGAGAACATGCAATTATACTGTTTGTTAGCTCAATAGCACTTAACATATCTTGAGCTATCATAAATACGATGTAACAAATTCACTATATATGTATTTAATTATCTATACTTATAATAAAGCTCAATTTGTGTGTGTGTGTGTGTGTGTGTGTTGGCGCCCTATAGGCCAGGTCATTTGACATACAGCTACCAAATTTGGTACATGTATACCTTAGAGGTCGGGAATGTGCACCTGGGGTAGCTTTTTTTGAAATTTTAATTAGAATTTTAATTATTAATTAAAAACTAACTTTCCCGCCAAAAAAATCTTCCATTTTCCCCACCGCCAAATGAGTAAGGCTTCAGTTTTTTTTTCTCCCAACAGTAATGAGGCTAGGGTTAACATTTTTCGGCGGATTATTTCAAACGATTCTGTTTATTTTCTTAATGTTTTATGCATTTAAAATTAAACATTGTTCATTAATCCATGTTTCAGATTCCTTCTGAAGTACTTTTGAATTAAAATAACGCAGAATAAAGGAAATTAAAAATGTATAATCTGCATAGCGTTACCCCAACTGGCGTAGAAAAATTAACGCATTTGCGTTAACGTAACTGACCGAAGAAAATTCACGCATGCGCATTGTGTTCTGATTGTTGCCATGACAACCATTATCAACGGATGATTTAAATTATTTTTAGGTTAATTGCATGCTTTTGTAAGTAAATTGTATTTATGTTAGTTATATATTTTTTGTATATGCTTACAGTGTTAAGTACATCGTTTTTTAAGTAGTTTTTTTTAACCTGTTTCCAATGATTTAAATTATTTTTAGGTTATTTGCATGCTTTTGTAATTAAATTGTATTTATATTAGTTATATATATTTTTTGTATATGCTTATAGTTTTAAGGACATCGTTTTTTAAATAGTTTTTTTTTAAACCTGTTTTCGACCGATTATTTTAAAGGATTCATTTTATTTTCTTAGTGTTTGATGCATTTAAAATTAAACATTGTTAATTAATCGATCTGTTCATGAGGAATCAGAGAAAATTTTGTTGACAAATTCTTGAGATATTACATAAATTAAGAAAGATATTCTTTAGTGACCATAAAGTTTAAACGCTCCGTGACTCTATCATCAGTAATCATATTATTAAAAAAAATGCTTTGTTTCAGTAAAAAATATTATTATATTAATTGCAGATTAATCATTTACACTTTAATTTAAACCATAAATTCGACGAGGGGTAACAGAAAATTAGAGAGATACATATCACGTTATGACTGAAGGCCCTTATAATATTATGAGTGAATTATATGACTATCAAAATCTGAAGTTTTAAAATATTTTGCTGAAGAATCTATTAAAGTTGGAATTGCGTAAATTATTTAATGGTACGACCGGAGTTTAATCCCCTGCTTGGCGCAATTTTTAAAAATCGCCAACAACGGCCTTGCGAAATGTTCAAAAGCAAAGGAGCAGATGTTCAATTCTAGTGCATAATAAAGATTGCCAGCTTTGGCGCGTTATCGCAACTTGGCGAAGAAGGGGGTTAAACTCCGGCTCAACCTATTTAATTATTAAAATTTAAACGAACATTAAGATTGGTGAACCGGCTGGTCGCCAAAGGCGGCTAGTTATAAATAGAAAAAGCAAAAAAGTGTAATAAATATCAAAAATTAAATTTATGTAACGATTTAATGATCTTTTATCAATGTATCTTATTACCTCTATTATCAACATATCTTATAAAAGTGATTTTTTTTATTTTATTCTCTAATGGCATTGAATTGACAATAAATATAAAGATAAAATACAATCAAATTAAATTTTAAAAATAGGATAGGAATTTCTTTGTGTATTAGATGCCTATAGATTGTATCTTAATTTAAATAATGAAAAATGATTTTCTCATAACAAGGAAAGTATATAAAATAAAATAATAAACTAAAATACTTTTCTATTTTCCTTTGAAAATAGACATCCTATCTGTTTCATCAAGAAGTGGAGGAGTGTTTTTAAGCCTAAATTTAGCAAATAGTATGAATCAAGAAATGCTGAAGCACTCGGAATACTGGAAAAACCATCAAAGGAGATTTCATCCATACGTCACAGAATTCCTATCATGTAGAAATAATTATATGAATCACAAAAAGTCACTCGATTCCATATATTCTCCTTCAGACAGACTTAGAGGGCGTTGGAAAGGATATTACCATAATCCACTAAATACACCGATTTATGTAAATCCATATGGAAACTTTCAGAGCTTATATAGAGATAATATTGAGCACCATTCAGATATTAGTAACAAGAATTATTCAGATTTCTTGAGATTTAACAGATTTTCTAGAATGAAAAATGAAAAATTGCTACAAGAAAATGAATGTATCAGTAATTTAATTATTAGAAAGCCTGTTATGACAGTAACTCCAAAGCATCAATTTCAAAATACAGATTTTTCTGAAGAATTTCAGAAAAAATATCGAGGTACTAAGAATGTAAGCAATACAAGAAATGAAATACAGAAAGATGGTAAAATTGAAAGGAGAATTTCCCTTTCCCATTCTTATCAAGAACAGATAAAAAATGGTAAACTCGCAACAACTCCAACTAATTTAAATTCGGTAAAACCAGATATTAATTATGTAAAGTGTGATAAATTAAATAAAATACAGAGTGAATCTCTAAATTTTAATAATTATGATTTTCAAAATGCTAATTACCAATTAAACAAAGACTATCGTTATCAGGGACAAACAAATAATCGTAATGAAATATCCAGGACTCAAAATTTGAACTCAGAAGTCAAAGATTTGAGGTCCGTTTCCAAGATGGCATTCGAAAATAAAAAAATTAATTACAATGAGCAGGGGAATACCACTTTTCAGAAGAAGAAAAGATTAACTTATAACGAAAGGCCAGATATCTACACATGGCGTTCACGAAATTTGAATAACCTTAAAAGAGGAGTTGATAGTGATACTTCCCAACGATTTCAAGAATTTCACAAAAAAATAGCAAATGAAACAAATATTGCAGGAAATGAAAATAACTACATCAGCAAAATGCGTAATGAAGTATATTCTTATCAGAATGTAACAGAGAGAGAAAAAGATGTTACTTATTTTAAAAGACCACCCGCAGAAATCCTGGTCAATGAAACTTCACAATATAATGACAAAGGTAATCAAAAATTGAAAGAAATAAACAAAAATAATTCAATGACACAATTTAAAGAGACTCCAAATCTCTTTAAGGGAACAGAAGCTAAATTCAGTTTCAATGATCATAGAAACAGAATGAAAAATATTAATGGAATGAACAAAATTGATCGAAATTTTAAGACTACAGCGTGCAATAAAGATTTCAATTCTTTTAAGCTAAAACCCGAGGAAACAAGCTCCAAGATTAACAAAGATTTAAGAAGTGAAGAAAATATCTACCAAACTCCCAAGAAAATAAACGTCAATTACAAAATAAACGAATCAAGAAATCGCTTCAGTCCTACTAATAGAGAATCTATTGAGACGAATTGTAACGATAATGACTGCGCAAAATATTTAAATGGTGGAAAGGCCACTTTAAATGCTTTTAAAAGACAAATTGCAGAAGGTGATTGCAAATGTAATGAAAATAAGAACGGTGTTCGAATTGGAGAAAATTCTTTTAATAAATGCGAATCAAAAAATTTAGAAAGACCTATTCAAACTCTAAATTGCAATGAACAAGCATTAATAGATGATACAAATAAAAAAGCGATTTTGTGGAATCCTGTAAATTCCTTCCCATTTAAGAAAGAAAGTGTTCCACAAGTAAACACGTATCAAAATGGCAATAAACTTCCGTATTGTAATAACGAGTTTCTGTTTAATATTAATAAAAACAATACTAATGAAAAACCTATTGAATCTATTTCTCCACATTCATTGAAGATAGGTTTTAAATCCCCTTTTCATAACAGCCTACAGTGCGGTGAAGGTTTCCAAAATGACAAAATATTAGCTTCTAAATTTCCATGCATTGGTAAAAGGGATCTCGAGGTAATTTGCAAAGAAATGCAAAACGGAAAAATTGATCCAGAATCAATTTCAGAAAAATGCGAACATGTGAAAACAAATATCAAACAAGTAGACAAGTCAAAAATAGAACAAAAAATTTCTGATAATGGAAAGGTAAATAATTCGAATTCGTTGCAAGCTGCACAGTCACATGCTGCAAATACTACGAAACTTGAACAAAAATATTTGCCTCTTTTGAGTCATAAGTTTCTAATTAAAGACTGGAAAAATGTCATTAATAAGGGAACAGCTGACTCGTTGACATTGAAAATACCTTCCACACATCAAAACTCTTTAGTTAAAGAAGAATTTCCTTTAAAACAGACGGAAACAAAACCTTTGGACAAGAAGATAATTGTGCATAATTCAAACAAACTACAAATATTGAAGGGTTATGGTTCAGAAAACAGTGGAAATGTGGATGGTAAGCAGTGTTTTTATTCATATTTAAAGAATATTTTGATATAATTGTAATGTTTTCTTTGTTTTACATCTACTTCTTTCAATTACTGTAGCTTTAATTGATTCAGTTTAGATTTACTATTGAAACCATATTGAACATGGTATTCAAACAATCTCCATTAAAATTATACTATTTTGAACTGAATAGTTATTTTTCAATATATAATTAATTAAATTGAATTCTTCGATAATATTTCAGAAGAAATGGCTTTTAAATTATATAGCACTTCAGTAATGAGTTCAAATTCTCCTTCAGTTTTGCTCTACTTAATTTCATTTTTAGTTTTATTCTCTATGTTAATTCCATGTTATATTTATAAATTATATTGCAATACTTACTATCTGAATATTTCTGTCCGTGTCGCATCTAAAAAATAAATGTAGAACTCATACATATAATAAATTTTAAAGACAGACACTAAAATATAAAATGTTTATTATTATATTTCTTATTAGCCCCAAATTTCCTATTTTGTTACTAGTAATGACATTATTACAGTAAAATCTTGTTAAATGATTTTGTCTGCATAACTAATGTAACATAATTTAAATATTAAATTAATTAAATTAAAAATAACTTCTTCCGTAGTTCCAATTAGTTAAAAAATAGCAATTCTAATATAATATATCAATTCGAAATTTCCCACATTTTTCTTAGGATAATAAATTTTAAGTTCTTAAATTTTGGACAGTTCTTAGGATTAAAATTTCTGGAAATAATCAAGTACCGCATTAAATTGTTAAAATTTTAAAAATTTAATAGCTTTTTTTATTATAGTACAAATGTTTTGTTATTCATAGACAATAGATACCGATGTATCTTTCTATATCTTTTAGAATCAACCCATATAAAAATACAGAAAAATATTCCACCAATTAAGCATCAAAAGAACTACAATTATGACGGTTTATACAAATGGATAGCAGGTGAGTGTCTCAGATTTTTAACTATATCATATATAAGTTTTCTCTTATTTCCTGTTATTGGATACCTTTTATGATAAGGAAATAAATATATATTTATTCTGTTAATCGAAAATTCTAAATCCTGACATAGTTTAGGAAAAAATTAATATTGATTGTTTTTCAGTGTTTATTATTCAAGATATGTTTACGCTACCTGAATATTATGTTTAAAAGTGTTGCGAGAATAGGTGTAAATAAAATCGCAGGTTACTTTTTATAAATAAAGTTAACGGTTGGAACACAAAGATAATGAAATATTTAACGTGTTACTATTGAAATGTGTCTCTCCTAGATTTTATTACGAGGTCAAATATGTAACACTTATAGCAAAAGATTGAAGCTTTGTTTGATCGACATTGTATTTTCGATTTTCTCGGATGTGAAGTGTAAAAATAAAAAAATAAAATATTGCAATCATGTAAAAAAAAAAAAAAAATGAACAGGAGATTTTGATGATCCTCTATTGTTTCAGACTCACCCCGAGTGCTAAAAATAGATTTTTGGAATTATGTCTGTCGATCGTTTTGTCTGTGACACTACGATAACTTAAAAACACTTTGAACTAGATTTTTATATTTCTACTAAACTTTGAACAAAATCCATTTAAAAGTAACCTTTATGTCCGAATATAAGTTAATACTATAATTTAAAATTGAAAAGGATTAGATAAATAAGATTTGGCAGATATATTTAGCATCTAATATATTTTAATTAATTAGAAATTAATTTATTAGAAATTTTAATTTTAATTCTCAATTTATGAACCAAATCCTACAGGGGGTTGATCATATATTAGTCTGTACTTTAGTGTACATGCAAACTCGGTAATTCACAAAAGCATTACTTAAATGAAATGTGGTATGTGATCCTGTGATTACACTTGTAGTTCTGTCTCATAATTTCTGTCTCATACTTGTAGTTCTGTCTCCAGTCATTTTCCAGCAACTTTTTTGTTCCCATCGATGTCAATATTCCTCGTACACGCCCATTTTTACTGATGGTTCAAAAGCAGATGGACATGTTGGATGTGGCATTGTATCTGGTGCCGACATAAGCAGTGTCCGTCTGCATGCATCCTTTTCAGTTTTGACAGCCGAGTTGGTGGCAATTGCACAGGCCCTTCATAATATTTCGGTTTCAACTCAGAGACTGTTCTGCATATATACTGACAGTATGAGTTCGTTGGAAACTCTTTCCCATTTCACTTATGATATGCATCCAGTTGCTATTGAAATCTTAACACTTTTGCAAACTCTTCAATGTAGGGGCTATCACATTTTATTTTGCTGGCTTCCCGGTCATGTAGGAATTCTTGGCAACGAGCAGGCAGACCAAGCTGCAAAAACTGCCACTTGTTTCTCGAATCGCAGAATACCATATTGTGATGCAAAGAAATCCGTTGCATGTCGTGTATTTTCTCTATGGCAAGAAAGATGGGATTTACGCAGGAACAATAAATTGCATTCAGTTAAACCTTTTATAAGCTTGTGGCCAGTCTTACCTGTGCGTAGGAATGATGTTATATTAACGCGCCTTCGTATAGGGCATACGCGGTTCACCCACAAGCACCTACTATTCGGTGACAGAGCACCTATGTGTTCCACATGTCGCACAGATTTTACAGTTCATCACATTTTAATCGAATGCCCTACTTTTAATATTCCTCGTAAAAAGTTTTTTCACTCATCATCGTTAACTCTCACTGATTTATTGGGAGAGAACCACCATCCAAGCATTTTTAAATTTTTATATGCTATTAAATTTTTACCATACATTTAAATCTTTCAAGTGTTTGAACCATTTAATTCTTTTCATTGTAAATACATATCATTTGCTACTGTTTCCAGTATATTTTAAATATTTTATTGTTTTTGTATAACTATTCATATATTTAAATTTAAAAAAAAAAATTAACCTCTTTTTTACCACATGGATGGCGCAGCTTAGCCAAGATGGCTCTTGTGCCAAAAAAATACAAACCAAACCAAACCAAAACCTGTCTCATAATTTGGCTTCAATCAATAAAAATAAATAAATAAAAATAAAAAAAAACAGCCCCAAATATATATTTGGATTCGTAATATTTGTGTATTAACCACATGCCAATAACAAATCACCGAATAATATCGCCCAAAATCGTACATTGATAGGTCTTTTGTAACTAGAGTTCACTGAACGACATGTGTTAAGATTACACAAATACCGATTTTTTGTACTATACTACGAAGCGCCGGCGTCCTGGCATAGGGGTAGCGCGTCTTCCCCGTGATCTGGGCGTCCCGGGTTCGAGTCCCGGTTTGGGCATGGTTGTTCTTCTGTTGTTCTATCTGTGAGATGTGTGAATGTGCCCTCCTGTAAAAAGGCGTTGTGCAAGCGAATGAATGATGCGTGAGTGGCAAAGTCGTACTCTTGGCCCTAGTTGGCGCTGCTATAAAAAATAAGAGACGTTCCCCCTCAGGCTTAAATCGCTGTCTTCGTAACAGCGGGCTTGTCAGTGGCAAGTGCCATAAGAAACAAACAATACTACGAAGCACAACTCTTATGTGATGAACTCAGAAAATAAAAATCTGAGCATTAAGGACATTCATTGACTTGCCAAATGTTCAGAATCTTATACTGGGATGAGGAAGGTGGGTAATATTTTGATTAAAATGATGCGAGAAAGTTTCGAGAAGACCACTAACACTGGTTGAATTTTTTAATTCTAAGATACATAGTAGAGAAATTAACTGTTATAAATAGTATTTTTAGTGTGGATATGAAATTTATAACAGCAATAGTCCTCTTACATACTAACAGTTATATCAGTTTTATGCTCATATCGTTGAAATAGTTTTTTTTAAAACTGGGATCACAGCAGAACGATTAAGCGTCCAAAAAATTAGATCTACTAAGATTGGAATAAAAATTCCAATCGTAAAATCATGCAATTTTCGAAAGATAAAATATTGTATATGAATAGCTTATACAGGGTGATTAAAAATAGTGGGGCAAACGCGAAGAAGCAATTTAGAAATCAAGCAAGTTTGTTGAATCAAATATAAAAAGTACTTTAAAAGAAGAACTGGGAGGATGCGGGTACTCTTGAAATAATAATTAGTTATATAGCAGGCAAAGAAGACAGTACCGATTGTAAAAGCACCGGAGAAATTAATAACAAAGACACATGAAATTTTTACACCGACAAATAGTACTGTATATTACCATACCGTTGGGCTTGATGGGAAAATGTAACATGCTTTTACAGCAGATTTCTAACATGATGATACGTTTGTACATTTTTATTGAAAGATGAGAGATTTAATTATTATTATGATTATTTATTACTGAAGCTTGTAAAATAAACGAAAGAAAAGCAATGAAGCCTTTAAATTTAATTTAAAAACTGACAATTACATTTCAATTAGTTTACAAAATGAAAACTAATTTCAAAATAAACTTCTAAATGTAATGATATGATATTAAAAATGTTGTATATTTCAGCGATCCAGACTTTCATACTGGAAATAAAAGTGGTAAAGAGAAATTTGAATTTGAATGTTCCTGTTAAAAAACAAATTCTGGAAGAGGATTTAGCATCGGAATTTGAAAATGAAGTATATTTGGCAGTCTTCAAACAGGTATTTAAATTGATTAAGGGAAATGCATATTTATTTCCCCCATTTTTCAGATGGTATTTTTCATATACCTACTGAGAATACATTTTAGAGTTTTATTTTAATTGTCAATTTAAGCGATATTAAAGGAAAAATATATGAGTTAAAATTTGTAATATTACATGCTATAAAAATTAGTTGTAATTAATTATAAGTTCTATTTTCGAATTAAAGATTCTATATTTTATGTGTGAGTGCAATAAATAATACTAGCCTTTATATTTAACAAAACAAAATGGAAAACTAGGGAATTTTTAGTAGAAATTTTGCGTTTTAAAAGTTTTACTTTGATGCATATCGAAAAGTAAGATTATTAGAACATAAAAAAGTCTTTTTTAAGTATTTATGAAAGAAGCGATGCTATTTTATTCAAATGTAAAATATTTAAGTTTCATCTTCAATCAATTGCCTCTTTATTATCATTTTATATACCAAAAAATTTAGAAAAATATTCTTGCATTATTAAAAAAAAATATATCCTGGAGAAATAAAGAAAATGCTTTACATCGATATTTATGTTTCAAGAAAAAACTGCGATAAAAGAAACTTCATTTAATCACTAATGGCCAATAATGCGAGTTAATAATCATAAGTAAATTCGAATTTTTTAAATCAAAAGTAAAGTTCCTTTTTAATGTAAAATGAATATGAAATAAAAAGAAATTAAATACATCGAAATAAATGACACTGCGATCGATATACAAGATATAGAATCGAATACTGAATAGAGATTGAAAATTTTAATAATTGTGTTAAAATTATATGAATAATTTTTATTACTTCTCCTTTTTATGCATGCCCGGTGGAAGTGTATATATATTTCTGACAAAAAATTTTTCAAAAATTACTGAATATGATGAAAATTACTGAAAATACTGAAAGTTAAATAAAATTTCTTAAAATGGATATCTAAAAGTATGAATATGATTTAAAAATTTGACTTACATCAATTGATAAATCCAAATATTTTTTTATACAGATGGGGCTACATTGTCTACCATAAGGTATGAATCACCTTAATTTGAAGATATTATCATATAATGCTCGATCGTTAAACTTATTATCTCGAACCATAATTTCTGGATCTGATTCTGTAATTATGAATGAAGATCTGAGCTAAGATCCGAATGAAAATATGAGCGGAAATGAAGACCTGGTACTTGCTTTTATTCTTAAAAAATTTACGGATATTTTAATAAATAAAGTTCAAAAATGTATATTGTTTTCTTCAATAAACTTTACATAATTTTTTTTATATTTACCTTTTATTTCTGTTATGAAGGGTCAGTTTAATCACTATAATTTAGATAATTAAGTATATAATAAAGTGTACTTAAAAATCTGCATACATATTTTAAAAAAAGCTCCTACGTACCTATTAAATACTGAGCGACGTGTAATGAATTCAAACATTTAAGATTTTAGAAACAACAGAAATCAAAATTGAACTATACTTCAAAGTGTGTTTTCAACACCTCTTTTACTGCAAATAATAAGGCGGAAAAAGAAGAAAAGTAAATTCAACAGAGATACAGTGGGCCACAAAATTGAGTATACACCTTAGAAAATTAAGAGACCTTTTGCAATTACAAATTAAATATTGCTTTAAGATGATGGAAATTTTTACCTTATATACTTTAGTCTATGCTTTAACGTACTATACTAATAAAATTGCTACGTTAATTTATTTTTTACGAAAAAAATAAAAGATCTGAGACGAGAGGAAAAACAACACCACAAAAATAAGTATACACCTTTATTAATTTCCTTTTAACGTACAAATTAATATTTTGTTGCATAACCTTTTGCTTGAATTACAGCTTGTAATCTTCTGGGCATAGATTCTACTAGTGTTTTAGTGGTTTCAACAGAAATTTTAGCCCATTCTTCTCTCAGAACCTTCTTGAGAACTTCCTTGCTTGTGATTTCGTGCTCATGTACAGCTTTCCCTAATTGCGACCACAAATTTTCGATGACGTTTAGGTTTGGAGACTGGGCTGGAGTGTGTAATTGCTTCCTGCAATGGTACAGCAAGTATAACTACACAATCTTCTCTGTATGCTTGGGGTCGTTGTCCTGCTGGAATATGAAGCTTGACCCAAGCCCCAACTTACTGGCACTTTTTTTCAAGTTATCATTTAAAATCCCCAAATATACATGTTTGTCCATAATACCATCAATAAAAGCAAGCTCTCCAACTCCTCCAGCCGACATATAACATCAAACGAGGGCAGATCCACCTCCGAACTTGACTGTCTTAATGGTGTTTTTAGGTGCCAGTGCTTTCCCAGCTTCTCTCCATATTTTAAATCGTCCATCGCTACCGTAAAGATTAAACTTACTTTCATCAGAAAATATTACAGTGTTCCAGAAAGAAATAGGCTTTAAACGATGTTCTTTGGCGAAAATCACTCTCTTTTGTCTATTCACATACTTGATGAGTGGCTTTCGTATTGGTGTACGGCCATGAAACCCATATTGGTGAAGGGTACGTCGAATTGTTTCAACTGAGATCTTCTTCCCGATTGTAGAGAACATCGATAAAACTAGTTTAGAGGCACTCACCCTCGGATCTTTCTTTACAGAGTGAATGATCTTCCTCTTCGCTGTAGTACTCAGTATTTCTTTACTTCCTCTTCCAGGAATATTGGCCACAGATCCAGTTTTTTTATACTTCTGTAGTATTTTTTGGACACAACCATGAGTTACACCAATTAACGAAGCGATTTCTCGAAGAGATTTGCCCTCTTTCGACCATTTTACAACCAATAAACGTTCAGATTCAGTAGTTTCTCTACGAGAGCTCATTTTACGATTTTTAATGAGAAAAAATACTATTTAAAAGCGTTGAAGTGCAATAGCAAGTGTTATAAGTAGCAGCTACTCCTGAAACTATTTACAGAAAATTTGAAACTAAAAAAGGTGTTAGCAAAATTTACAAATATAAGAAGTGTATACTCAATTTTGTGGCATGGTTTTCTATTTTTTCTTCGAACCGCTTAACTTTTTTCGTAATAAATAAGTTAACTATAGAATTGTGTTATTATAGGATGGTAAAGCAGAGGTCAAAGTATCTAGGATAAAAAAATTATCTATTTTAAATCAATATTTAATTTGTAATTGGAAGAAGTCTAAAAGTTTTGGAGGTGTATACTCAATTTTGTGGTTCACTGTATATTTTTAATGTGATTTGAATATTTAATGTCATAGCTTACTTCTGTATACTTATGTCAACATATAAGAATTTTTCTCACATTATTTTTTTATCATAAAAAGCATCTGATATTCCAAACAAATAAATTCGATGATTTTTAATATTCGTATCGGATGACCACTTTTTAAAACAGAAACTGTTTGGAATAAATTATAATGTTTGCTTGAATGTACGTGCATGTTACTTTGCAAATGAAAGCTGGCTTGCACACAGAGAGTTTGGGAATCTAATATTACTGAAGAAAAGTTCATTGCAATAAAATGAATGCTAAAAATGATAGGGTAATCGCCCATTCCTTGCAATCAAAATTGTTATTCTAGAGCCGAATGATTTGAAAGTGCTTATGGGCATGCATTTAGCATTTCTACTTAATCTATCGTATCCTTTGGAAATTTATTTGGCGATTAATCCCTGTCATGCAGTTAATAGTATCTTAAAATCAAATTAGGGATTTAAACACGTTTTTCTCAACAGACTGAATCAAAAATTTGACAATATTATTTGGTTGTCACAAAATCCCATACCAAATTGGATATATTTAAGTCGTTGTGTTTTTGAATTATTGCGTTTTCATGCTGTTGAAAGCACAGACTGACAGACAGTGAAGTCGTTGTTGGATTTGACTTAAAATTTCACAGTGTCTACACTATAGATGTTAAATATGTGTACCGAATTTTATTTATCTAAATCTCTTCTTTTTGTAATTACCGTGTAAACGTGTATTCGAATAACCGTACAGACGGACTTCCCCAGAACAAATTTTACTCAAAATTTAATAGAAATCTGCAGATTTGGTGTTAAGACCATATACAAAATTTTAATCGTCTAGCTCAAAGCGTATTTGAATGATCTTTGTCACACACAAATACACGTAAAATTTAGCTCTTAAAATAATTCAAGTGAAGACTTTCAAAGGTATCCTAATAATAGTAATAGTAAATATTTGTAAAGTTTTTAGCTAGCTGTTCAAAGTAGAAATCTCTGTTAGTATTTGTCAAAATATTATTTAAGGTATTTATCTTAGCGAATATAATTGAGCTTATTTTTCTAATTTATTCAAGAATTAATTTTAATACTTTTTGAATCTTTTATTTTTCGATTCGATTTAAATCTCGATATTTCGCCTACAAATTAAATGATTTTCTATCTTTGATACGACATCTAATAATTCAGATTTGATAAAATCTCATCACCGATAGCAAAGAAATGAATTCTTCGTTATTTAAGCACTCATTGTCAGAAATCGGAATTTTGTATTAAATGAATATATAAACTGCACATTAAACATTCGTATTCTTTTTGTTATTTGATTTTATCTTCTCGGAAATTGGAATTTCCGATTCTTTTTCTAATATAATTTTTAATTACTTTTATTTTATATTGTGGCGTTTTTTGTATTTTTCTTTTTTGGCTTGCTCTGCTAGAATAAATTTCAAACAAAATAAGAAAATTAATTAATATAATGACCAAATAGCATTAATCTCGTTATACTGTGGTGATATTTTATTAACATTTTAATCTCCTAATTATTTTGCCACCATAATAGAAAAAAAAAATATTTTATGAATTTTTGGAACTTTATTACTGTTTCTAAACACACAGCTTTTTAAAACAAAATGAAACGAAATAAAATCCGTTGCCCTATTAATTATTTACTATACCATTATTTATTTTTGAAAAATACAGGGATGTATCATTTTTTTGTCAAAGTTTCGAGAAAACAATTCTGTTTAGAAAGTGTATTGTGTGCAATTGTTCTCTAATGCATCTAATTTCTATAATTTCTTCATGGTAGTTTACAAAATTTGCATCATATTTTTTTCCTTCATGTTTTGAATGTGTCCCTTTTCAGAATATTATTGCACTTTTTACTTTCTCGTATTCTTTGTATAGGAAAAGTATAGTAACTCAAGATTTTGACGAATTTTCACGTTTTAGACCTTCTTGTGTTCGAAAATCACCTTTTTGGAAACTATCGTCTGCTTGTCTTTAACAAAGATAACTCAAAAACGTTGTGAGCTAGATGGTTGAAATTTGATATAAGATCTTTACTCAAATTTGTTAATTTCCATCAAATCTTGTGTAAAATCTGTTCAGACGAAGTTCGTTTTGCCCGGCTGTTCGAATATAAGTTAACATGCTAAATGTAAAATGAAGTGCGCTAGATGGATAAAATTTGGTATGTATATTTAACATCTATAATGTATATACCTATCAAATTTTAAGCCAAATATAGGAGGTGTTGACCATCTGTTGTTCTGTATTTTCATAAATATGTAAACACGATAGGTCAAAAACGCAATGACTTAGATATATCAAATTTGGTATGGGATTTTACGACTACAAGTGCAGTTTTGTGTCAAATAATAGTTTCAGTCAGTTGAGAAAAAAGTGTCTCGATTGGCGCATACTATTAACGGCATGTTTGAGATTAATCGCCAAAAACCTGCCCAAGAATGATACGAGAGATTCAGTAAAAAATCCTGAATAGACACGAAAGTTAATATTTCGTAATTATTGTACGCCAATGCTGTGCACGGCATTCCCTGGTATAAATTTTTTAGAGAGTATGCGAGAAAGTTTTGAGGAGACTACTCCTGCTGGTTTCGCTTGCATCAAATACACAATTATAGATTGATTCATTAGCAATATCATTCAGTTTAGCTGACTGTAGTAGACACTATATTAACGCAAAGGCCTCAATTTACGGCATATACAGTTTTCAATACTCATTCTGAAAAATAAAGCCAAAGTCTTAAACTTCTACTCTGTGATGTATTAGATTTTGGTTCTATTCAAATAATAAAGCATGATATTATATCATGCTTTATTACTTGAATAGAGCTAAAATCTAAAACATTACCAACGTGTTTAATTCTAACTTAAATCCAACTCATAGTTCATTAGATAAATTCTATTATAGTGCATAAAAGGCATCAATATAAAAGAGAATAAAATGCAAACATTTCTGCATTCTAAGATTTAAAATAGAAATTTTTTTAAAAAAATAGATAAATGCTACAAGCACTTACATTCTAATAATCTTATTTTACAATCAATTTAATTATTGTCAAATTTAGGAAGATATTAAACTTCTGACAGAGTAATTTTTTAAAATCACTATTTAGATGCGATGTTTGCAAATAAGTTAAAATATTTTTCAAACAAAGTAAATGATACTACATGTTACACGATAATAATATGATATAATAAAAATCTGTAAACGTAAAAATATACACTCTAAATTGCGAAAAATGCGGAATGCAATAGAAAATGGACTGATTGCAAAATCGCGAGAAAAGCAGCTGGTGGGATAAATATATATCATAAGCGGAGCACTGATTTAATTTTTATGAAAAAATAAATAAATAAACAAAATAAAAGTAAACTGTTGAACTGAAGTCCTTTAAAGCTGTTCAGTAATTCTCAAGAAAGAATATTTGTTCTAAAATACAGTTTATTTGAAGAAGATCGAGCACGTATCAACTTTCCTTCTTTTTACAGTTTCACGTTTGCGCTTTGCTAACAACAAAAGCAAATAATTATGTTTCATATTATCAAAAGCTGACAGTTAAGTTTCATTGAAGCTATACGACAAACAGAATTAAAAAAAAAATTAATCAAATTTTAAATCTGTGAGATGCAATATTTTTAGTAAAACAGTCCAATTGGAAAATTATAAAATTACTTAAAAACATAATGCAATTGGCAGCATTAAAAATAGTGCTGATTTATTCTCACCTGATACACAT
Source organism: Argiope bruennichi (assembly GCF_947563725.1). Taxonomy (NCBI): domain Eukaryota; kingdom Metazoa; phylum Arthropoda; class Arachnida; order Araneae; family Araneidae; genus Argiope; species Argiope bruennichi. The sequence continues at coordinate 77,740,779 of NC_079160.1, forward strand.
AAAGAATACTGCATTGAAGTGATTTTCGAATTTGTACATTTTGAAGTAGGAAAACGGATGTGACGTCACAATTCAGCTCGAGACAACATGCAATTAAATGCTACGCTTAACATAAGCTGTTGCTTTCGTCATCAGACTGTGACGTCACATGAGTTGATCCGATTATAATGGATTCGTCTTTGTTAAGAAGTGTGGTATACCATTGAAAATATTCAAAAAAGCAAACATTACCCAAAATTTAAGAAGCAAGTTAATTTATTATCATAAAAATTGTAAGATACAAAGATTGTGACGATAGAGTGATAAACATTCAAAAATTACTTCACAGAAATTATTAGAGAGACAGGTGAAAAATAATTATTTAATACATGCTAAAAAAATACTGTAAATAAGGATACCAACACTTTAGGTATATAGAATTAAAAAGTTATTTCAGAGGCTCCATTTTCTTATATTTGTGAAAATTAGCAAAAGATGACTTCTTTCAATTTTTATTTAATAAAATATTTCCAGAAATTTTGTACAGAAAATTTCAGGTAGAAATTAAATTTTTGTGTTTTAAAATTGGAAAACAAAGACTTTTTTAAATTTCTCTACCAAAAAAAAATACTGGAATATTAAGAAAAAAAAATAATTAAAATATTTCTACTTGAAATATAACTTTTCAACCATTAATCTTAAGTTTACAAAAGAAAGTTAATAAATTTCATTTATTTGATAGATTCACTTGCAAACTTCGCAATAAAAAATAAAATTAAATACAAAAAAGAATATAAAATATTTGACTCAATTAATGATTTTTATTAGTTGAAAATTACTGCATTAAGTATTTTATAATTGTATGAAATTACAAACTTTTCCACTAATAAGCATTAAATTAATGCGATCCAAAATATAAAATTAAAAACACTGAAATGTATAGCAATAGCTTCAAATTTAATAGTTATGTTTAGTAATAGTTTCAAATTTAATAGTAATGTTTAATAATAACTTCAAATTTAATACTGTTTAAAGTAGTAATAAATATAATTAACTAATTCAATGGAAACTACTGATAATTTTTTCAAATGGAAATAAATGTTTAATAATTTCTGAGAAAAAAATGTCAAAAAAATTTATTAAAAATTTTAAATATCATAACATTTAAACTCTTCGGAAAAATTTTAACCGAAAGAAATCTAGATAATACACAAGCTATTCTCGTAAAGGTATCTTGATTTGCTCATTAGTTTTATAGTTAGGGTTATGGTTACAGAAAGAGGTGATGATATGTATAAGAATTTATTCCAAGACAATTTAGAATATACTATATTACAATTCGAACCATAATAAGACAGTTAAAAAAGAAATTATGAATTTGAAAAATAATACTAATATTATTATACAACAAATATATTCTAATATTGACGTGTCAGTAAGAAGTTTTAATGCATTGGAATATATTCTAATGAATACTTTTTACACGAGCTACATAGATTATTTTAACAATTAGATGATAAATCTAAATAAATACAATATAATACTATTTAAGCTAAAAAAATTCAAGATCAGAGTTACAACCAGGGCTAAAGAAATCCATAAATTTAATCACTGGTATAGAAAATTTCACATCAATAGTTAATAAAAGACAGTATAAAAACATTTATATTGATATAAAGTTTAGAACAATGAATTTTATTATTGGTTATGGCAATAGTGGAAACTAATTTCTGTCTTTACATATAGATTAAATAAAGCCTCCTAGTGAAATAGCAATGTTATTGTTTTGCACTCCCCAAAAAAGGTTCTTATGTTACTATTTCATTTAAAATTAAAGCACAATTTTTTTTAAATGGTTTTACACAATAGTTTTACTATAATTTGTTTATAATTTTTTGATAATTTTATATCCAGTTATAAATTTATGGAAATCCTGTAAAATATAAAGCTTAATAATACAAAATTTGGTCCTTAGATGAAGACATATGAATAAGTTTTTAACAAATGCAATCTCACTTTTTTAATAAGTTAGCCAAAGTTAAGTACGAAAATATATGATTATCCAAATCTATCACAAAATACATGTATTTGTTAACTATCACATGGATCTGCAACTTTCATCACAAAAAGAGCATCATTTAACCAATAAAATGCTTGGTCTAAATCTCCTTCGCACAGGTAAGGCAGCCTTGTCCACCGCAAGACTTGGAAGCCATTTTCTTGGAAGAGATGCGTTGCCAGATATGCAGCTTGTTCTTCAAATTTTCTGCCTTTGACTGCGATTTTTTCTGTTGGTTGATTGTACTTGGAGCCTGAAAGAAAAAGATATTACAGAACAAAGCTAATTTTTGCGTCAACTTAAAATTCAAAGAATTATCTCATTAAACATACCATTTTAATTATCAAGCAACTTTTTTCTGAATTTTGGCAGTTTTTAAGCTTGTATTTTTTACTTAATTTCCAACAATAGATTACACTGTATTGTTGCCTAGAAATTCAAACCGTTTTTAAAATTTTATCAACTATTTAATCTCTCGATTTAAAAGAAGAAGGATTTTGTTTAATATCTATATAGTTTACAAGATAGGAATAAAATTTTGTTAAACTTGCAATACCATGGAATTTAGAGGACAGATTAATCATCCATTTACATTTTTATTAGTGCTCTGACGTCATGGGACTGGTCCCAGTTAAAAAGGTTCATGTGCACAATGAACAGAGCATATGTAAATCAATTAAAATAACACTACTTTCATATCTGATTATTTGATAAAATCATGGTTGTGAAGCTATATCTAAACGATCTAACTAGATTCAATACATTTTATATTATTTTACTGTTTGTATTGTTTCATCAACTATTTAATAGCATGATTTTAAAGAAGAAGGATTTTGCTTAGTATATGTATGGTTCACAAAACGAATAAAAAAGTGAAGTTACAATGCCTGGAATTTAGAAAAGAGGTGAACAGTCCATTTACTTGTTTAGTAGCGCTATGATGTCATGGGACTGGTACGAGTTAAAAAGGGTCATGTACACAATGAACAGAACATATGTAAGGCAATTAACCCTTTCTAGGGCGTGGGAAGTATGCTTTCCACCAAATTTATCAATCTTTGTATGAAATGATGTAGGTTGGCATAAGTTCTGACAAATTTTTTTAGAAAGACGAAACTTAGATGCTTTAGTTCTTTATCTCACATAAAATGATGTGTCTTGATTTGTTACTTAATTATTAATTAACCAAATTAATTAATTAATCAAATTAAATTTATCTAATAAGCTAAACGAATCCCTTTTCTTATTCTAATTTCAAGCCTAAAAATATTTTAACATAATATGACTAGAAAAAAAAATGGCAATTTAAAGGTTAAAATAACACTATTTTAATGTTTCCTAGTTTGATAGAACCATGGTTAAAAAGTGATATCTAAACAATTTAACTGAAAATCATTCAATTCTATCGAGCGTTTCTTGTCATTGTTAAAATTAAGATAAAAAAATTGCACTCTTTGGACATTAAATCCGAAGTAAGATTATCATTCCCACTCTTATTTCTTAATATATCTATATTTTAATTTATACGCGCAATAATTTCTGATAAATTAATTCCATTAAATATATATCTTTCACTTTTAATCAATCACAAGGTGAAATTTGAAATACATATATTCCTTATTAATAACTAAAGCCTAGAAAACGAATATTATGGGCGAACATGTTTCAATAGTTATTCTGATACTGAATCATTACTAAAATATTTAAAAATTAGCTGTTAGTATCTCAATGCACACAGTTCTATGTTCAAACATGTAAACATTTATTTTCAATGAGGCTAAAATTAAACTTTCAGCGAGCGGGTGTATATGAGAAATACACTAGAGGAGAATTTCGTTTTGTATTTTTTTTTTTTTTACTACAGTGTTTTAAGAAATCATGACTTTGTCCACGCGCGACCAATGAGGTACATTTTTGCTGTAGTTTCTTTTCTTGTTTTAAAAATAATGTAGAAGCAATTAACAGTCAATTATTTATTCGGCAACAAACAAAGAAAAGCTGCTTAGAAAAAAATACCTGCAATAGCTGTCAAATGCTCCTGCGAAAGAATACAATGAGCGAGTTTAGTTTTAGTTATATTAACGTTCCGTTTTAAACCAACACTAGGTGTATTTTGGAACGGACCTCGTAATTTTGAACCGTAAAAGAAAAGCAGAACTAAGTTTTGAAGAAGTTAACGTTGTATCATCAGGTGGAAAAGAGTTACACCAAGTAAAATGACAAACACATCAGAATCAAAAGGTTTTGCTATGTATTTTGCCAGAAATTTATATGTTTGAAGCATCCTAATCACATTTGCTCGCACTGCAACAATGTAATGAAATAAATATGAAATTGACTTTCTACTCTCTCGTATACGTAGTATAGAGAAAGTATAGTAATCGCCAAAAAATTCGAACTCGACATTTGGATGAATCTTTACGTTTTAGACCTCTATGAGTTCGAAAAACACCTTTATAGAGAATGTCTGTCTGTCTAAGACAAAAGACAACTTAGAAAAAGACGGTAGACGGTTGAAATTTGGTATACAGTCCTAACATCAATTTTACAGATTCCAGTCAAATTTTGAGTAAAATATGTTCAGAGAAAGTCCATCTGTCCGGCCCTTCGAATATAAGTTAACACGATAATTATAAAATGAAGAGAGCTAAGTACAATTCGGTGTATAGATTTTGCATCTATATTGTAGGCATCTGTCAAATTTTGAGTCAAACCCAACTGTGGGTTGGCTGTATGTCGGTTTGTACTTTCAGAAACATGCTAACGCGTTCACTCAAAAATCGACATCAAGATTTAAATCTATCAAATTTGGTATGAAATTTTGCGACTACAAGTGTAGTTTTGTGACAAATTTTCATTTTAATCGGTTGAGAAAAATGTGTTTAAACATAAATTCGTCTTTTGTATACTATTAATGAGTTCCAGTGGTTAATCGCCAAACAACTCACCAAGAATGACACTATAGATTCAGTAAAAATGCTAAATTCCCGCCAAAATTCACGCCGTAATTCAGATTCAGCAAAAATGCTAAATTGACTCCAAAATTCACGCTAAATTCACTTTACATGGAATTATTGTACTCCAATTCCATGTAAGGCATTTCCTGTCTTAACTCGTTTATTAGAGAGTATGCAAGAAAGTTCTGGAAAGACCACTCACTCTGATTATATGTAAATTACACCTGTTTTTTATTTACATGTTGTTTCTACCGTTTTGTGTTACAAATGCAAATATTTCAATTGGAATATTAGTAATTTTATTAATTTAATTTTCAGGTCATTCGGTTGATTATTTGGTCATTTTATATTGTTTTTATGTTTTATTATATTACTTTTATTCCTTTTTAAATAAAAAAGGTTTAAAATAATAGTAATTAATCTAATAGAACCGAATTTTAATAACTACCCTCTGAAATATTTGTACTTTATAACAGGGTATCAAGGAAATGCGGGGACCTTTCATATTAATATAGATGGCGCATCCGTTCGAATATTAACAAGGATTTCAATCCAAGATTTTTTTATAGAAAAAAAATAAATTATATTCTTATTCACGCAGCACACATAAAAATCGCTGATCTGCTTTAATTGTGTAATCAGTTACGCATTTTATTTAAAGGGATAATGATATAATTTTACAACATAGAACAAAAAATTATATGTTAAAGAACATGCGCGACTGACATTACGTGAATTGATTCCATCACCAAACATACAGAAAATCCTAAAATTCAAGCAAAAGCAACAGTAAAAGTCTCATCAAAATGCAATCAACAAAATAGAATTTCTTGTCCTATAATTCCGAGGCAAAAATGGCCAACTCAGGTCCAGATTTTAACTACAATTTTTACCTGATTCGACGTACTGACTGAGAGGCAGCACCACAGCTAAAATCAGTATCCCGGTATCGGGGTTCAATTTGCTTCTAATTTGCTGAAGCAGCGTTATCGGACGGTCGCAGCGATCCAGGAGATTGAGGCAGCTGATCAGGTCGAAATACCGGGGGCCTTCGTCGGGATTGGCCCACTTGTCCACATCCAGCAACCTACAGGGAAGAAATTGAAAGGACTTATTCGATTAGGATCTGAAAAAAATGGGATAAGATACATTTTCTAAAGCAAATTTTTGCAGAAGCCATCAGTTTGTAAAGTGAAGGTGTTTTTTTTTCAACGATATAATTTCTAAAATAAGTTAATTATGGATATATACAGTAGCGTGTTTGATAAAAAGTAACAGAAATGATAAAAAATTTTTTGGAAATTATTTTTAACTTTTTTTTTTATTTTTGTATACATCTATTTTATTGCTTGTAAAGAATACAAGTTTTGATACTTAAATCTATAATGAAATGGTTGTAGAAGTTAATTTAACCCCTTTGCGCCTACCTTACCGCATGCAAAGAAGATAACAAATTAATTTATTAATTAATGATTCGATGATATTTAATTAAATAAAAGTCAGTTAATTCTTTTTGCATATAATAATGCATCTGTCTTATTGTATTCAAAGATCAATATTATGGCCGGCGTCCTAGCATAGGGGTAGCGCATCTTCCTCGTAATCTGAGCGTCCCGGGTTCGGACATGGTTGTTCTTCACCGGTGTTCTATTTGTGAGGTGTGTGAATGTGCCTCCCAGTAAAAAGGGGTTGTGCAAGCGAATGTGTGTGAGTTTCATGAGCTAGAAATCAAACTTCTGCTCCCTCGGGTGCTCAGGGGTCTTTACCCTCAGAAGCTACTGCACTCCCTTTCCGTGGTAACGCGGACATGACATCATCAATATTGTGGAATTTCTGATACTCGAATACATAATTAAGTCAAAGTAATTATTAATTTAAAAGACAAAATTCACATGAACACGCTTAACTATCTCAGGTATTCTTTACTTTTTTATATGAACTGAATTAACAATAAATATCTGAAATAGGATTTTAATATAGTGACGTTTATAAATTGACATATTATCTGTAAATTGCGATACAAAATTTGATGCATAGATACATCTTGGATTTAAAAAAAAAAAAAAAAACGCTTACTAAGAACGGGTACTTCAAAATTTCCATTAACTTTTTCATCAATTAAAAATTGATCAGATTTTTAAATTTTTCTTGCATAATCTATAACACTTATTGCATAAAAAGCATTTTTACACCACATTAAAATCCAAAAATTAAATTTTTAGTAATAATAATTTCATTTCTGTGCAACTTGTTAAATTAATCTTTAGCAAATTTTCCAAAATTATCTCACATAAAATCTTGTACGAATGCTTTATTTAATCGTATACCGCAAAATAGCAAGATAGAGAATATTAAATGTGAATATTTTAATCGATTTGATGCCATACAACAAAAATAAATATTAGCCTTTCCAACTTATTTCTAACTAGCCGCCTTTGGTAACCAGCTGACTCGTCGGAGACATTTGCTACATTTAATTTCAGTTAAAAAGTTTAGATATAACTTTATATTCAGGATTCCGTTAAATTGTCACACATTAAAAATATGTTATATTAATTAATTGTTATAAAAACCAGTTCCATTAATAGTAGTAATGGGACTGGTACCCATTAATTGTAGTAATGGAACAATATACAATTAAAATTGTATATTGTTCCAATTGTTAAAATTGTATATTGTTAAAATTAAAATTGTTCTTTAATTGTAGTACAATTAAAATTGTATATGTTCAGTTCGTTCATCTTCTAACTTTCGTCGTATTTTGATTTCACTTTTTATTTGTCTTAGTAACTCAACAGATATTAAACTAAATCTTTCTTTAGATTTCAAAAATGAAGGAAAATCAAGTGATCAAATATTTGATAAATCAACGAAAACGGTTTGATTTCAAGGCAACAGTGTAATCTATTATGAAAAATCAGCAAATATATATATATATATATATTAAAAAATTACCAGTATTCAAGAAAAATTTGCATGACATTAAGAAGACATTTTTCTAATTTTTGAAATATTACAAAAATTATTATTATGCAATAATATTTTTGTAAGTTATCGCAGAAAAAGAGCCAAAATTCAACAGAATTTTTAAGAAATTAAAATTAAAAAAAAAATCGTTCTGAGCTGCGTATTTGCATTTGCAAAGGTACATACTTATAAAATTCGGTAGCTATAGGTCAAAAAGTTTGATCTGTAGAAAGTCAAAACACACATACACACATCTTTATTTTTAGAGAGATTTTTATTTTTAGATGCATCTTTATTTTTATTTTAAACAATCTTGATTTTTGATGAATATTTATGTAATGTTGTTTAAGACATTTTCCCTTCCGGTATTATTGCATGGCTATTTCGTTTGTCACTGACTTTGATATTAAGAACTATTTAGCTCATTAATCTTTTTCATACTGAACATTTTTTTAAGAGTAAATCCTTCGACTTGACTATTATAAAGAAACTGGAACACGTCTTTCTTCTTTGGAAATCTCTCTAAAATAAGATTTGTTATAAACCTTCGACTTGCCTATTATAGTCTACCTTATTGGTAATAACACTAATCATCATTTAAATCGCAATATAATAGAATAGGAGAGTATAAAAAAATAAAAAAAATAGAGAAGTGAGTAGGATAAGGTAGAGGAAAAATAGAGATTACAGATAGATCGGCGGAGAAATTCAGTTCTTAATGATTTAAAGATACAAGAAGGTGAACTTTTATAAAGTAAACTTTATCCAATCAGCAGTCTGCTTATGTAAAAGCACGCTGCTAGTAAAGAAAACATTAACTAGACAAAACAATTTTGAATACTAAACTACAGTGTTATCCAAGGTTTAGTTTATGAAAGAACCAGTGGAATAGCGGAAAAATGGAAACATGAATGAACTATTAACATGGGTTAAAATACTTGGGGGGGGGGATGAGGCAAACATTTCAGACACACTTATTATTAACATCATAGATAATTTCATTTTCGTATTCCTCAAATAAACATCCCCTTTTAAAATAGTAATTGCTGATATTACTCTGTTTTTGTACTTCCGCTTATTCATTGGCTAGGAGACGGGCAATTAAAATATTCTTTTAATCCCTTCACATACAATGACGAGTCTGACTCACACCTCGAGTTACTGAATTTTTAAATTTAAATCTACATTTAAGCGTAAGTATTAAGTAATTTAAAACGCAGAATTTACTTAAAAAATGTTTTTAATATTTGAAATAGCCATTCGTTATTATAGAAATTAAAATAATAATAAATGACCCAAATAGGATGTACCATCTAATTAGAAAGTTAAATAATTACGTGTAATTTTTAGCTGCTAATGTCTTCCTCATAACAGGTGATACTTCTGTAGCATAAGTGTGCCGGAAGTGACGTGCCATTACTTCAGTAACTTTTCCATCTCCGGCACCTAGGTCCAGCAAGTTGCCACACGTTTTCCAATCTTCCCTCAAATTTGAGAAGGGGCTCACTATGTTTTCGAATTGAGCATTGGAAAAAACGAACATGGAACCCCGGCCAAGTAACCTAAAATAAAAAAATAATTTCAGAAACGTCACTCAAGTAAACAAAGAACAAAAATCCAGTTCATGTAATAAATTGCAACGAATGAAAAATTATTCACATATTTTTATTAATAATTATAATAAATTCATAGACATATATGGTTACTTATATATAGTTTGTATAAATATATTAAATTGACGAATTAGATTCAAATTATACATTGTATTCAAATTTTTAAATTTGCTTTCGTTTAGGATGTTAGGACATTAATATATGATTCTGTGTTGTTTTTGTTGATTGAAGGTAAAACTAATTTGCGTTGTATGTAACATGATCGCACAGTTTGTGATTATCAAGTATACGAAACACTTGAAATCTAAATATTTTTTTTTATTCGAAGTGATTGCGCCAATTGCCATTTTAAGTTAATTTGATCTTCTCTTAAGATGAGGAAATTGCAAAATAAGCACAATGATAAAGAAATTATTTAGCAAACGATTTATTTTCTTTACTAATAAAAAAGATAAATATGCGTGTGTGTGTGTGTTGACGCTCTATAGGCCAGACCATTTGATCTAAAGCTACCAAACTTGCCACATATATATTTTGGCATTTAAAAATATGCGTCTCGGAGCGATTTTTCGGAATTTAATTAATTAGAAAGTACGTGAGATTTTTTTCCCCTAACTTCCAAAAATATTACACGGCAAAAATAATTTTTGTATCTCATTAAAATTCAAAACATTATCGTTTGAATTATATCAATTTTTTACGTGTAATTTGTCTACTTGTAATCAATTTTTAAATAATATTTCAGGCGTATTTTATAACAACATATTTCAGTGTTGAAGTGAGACTCAAATCGTTTTCATTGCTGATATTAATATTTCATTTTGGGTTTTTTTTTCATTGTTGTTTATCAAGATATGAAAATTATACCTTTCGTTATATATTCCATGTTGCTTAAGTTCCTCTTTTCTTAGTTTTACTGGTGGAATTTAAGGCATGGTTTTAATAAAATATCAATTTTTTTTTGTACTAGCAACTTTAGTTTAACTTTAGAATAAAGTAGTGAAGAAAAATTTTCAAGAGCATCCATTTTAACACACTGCCGTTCTTTCTTCTGAATAAATTGCATGTTTAAGAATATGTATCAGAAATTACGGAAATAAAAAGTGCAATAAACGGAACAATATATGGTTTCTAAAATAGTATGAATTACATATTTGTTAAAATTAAAAGTTTTAAAATATTTTGCTGATAAAGCCATTAAAATCAAGTTACACAAAACATTTAATTGAAATTTTTAGTAACCATAAATCCAGACGAAATAACTGATCACCAAAGGTAACTAATTGTCAATAACTCGACATATTTAACACTTAATTTAGAACTTTCTTTGAAGAATTTCACGAGTCACAAAAGGCACACTATTTTTATCAGTAGGACGTAATATTTATCGTCTAAAAATATCAAATATATAAAATACAAGCAAATTATTTTACTGCAAAGAATAAGAAAATAATAGTACGTTCAAGTAAGATTTATTATTTAGAAATGTTTTCCTGTAAAAAGAACAATTTTGCAAGAAGAATAAATTTAGAAAGACAAGTTTTTGTTCTAATAGGGTGTGATAAGAATAATTCTTATATCAAAAATAAACCGACATTTTCTATGAATAACAAACGTTAAACTTTAATAAAATATTAGACATATGATATTAAATGATATTATTTTATTTAATTTTGATATTCTAAATTTTAAAATTGTCTAAACGTTATTATTAATGTTCTTATACTGGACGACAAAAAATATTAAAAGCTAAGCTTTTCGAGAAAAAAATACTATATCTGCAATATGATAATTGGTAGAAGCGCAGCTGCAAACGATATTTTAAACGAATAAAAAATATGAAGGGAACATATACAAATAATTAAAAGAATACATTTCATTGCAATGCAGAATGTTTTTACAAAACAGCTGTTATCTTCTAAATAATTTAACATACGGAAAAAAAAACAAAGCAAGAACACAGAATTTAATTTACATTAAAGTCAGTAAATTGTAAATTCATTGAAAGTAAATCTTAAGGTCAATTAAATGGACATGCGAGTTTTTAGTTTTCGTTATTTATTGAATTCTTGTTTCACACGCAATTAGTAATTTTTTATGCATCAAGACGTACTGTGACTTTCACAACTAAACTATGAATCATGGTTGTATTGCTGCTATTCGCAATTTTCCACTATCATTCATTTTTTTAAATTTTTTCTGTCATTCATTTTCTGTAGTGGCCATTACATATTAGGAAGAAATAAACAATTCAATTCTCGACTTTGAATGATATGATGAATTGACATATATTGCTATATTTTTGGATTATTGACTAAATTTTGCCGCTTACAGATTTTCTTTTCTTTGATGGTATCCATTAACTGTTGCTAGGTTATATAAATAGAAAATATATAGAAAATTGTATCGCTTTTTCCCTCATTACATACTGGTATTTTTTAGCATGTGAGGTGAAGACAGTACCTTTTCACTTCATTGCGCGATAATTTCTTGCAGAAAATGTTTCATCATACATTCATCCTCTAATGTGTAATTAATGCCTTGATTACCCTGTTTCCGATTTAAACTTTCATTCTTATTTTACGATTTATATATAGTTTTTCAGGACATATTTACAATTCCTACTAGTATATTCTATTAAAATTAATATTAATAAAGAAATTGTATATATAATAGTGAATATTGATTATTAACTTGAAAACTTTCAACTATTAATGCTTCATTTTAGCACATATTAGAAGCAACATAGAATTTCACATTGCAGTGTTTCAAATTTTGATTATGCTAGTGTTCTTCGAAATCGCCAATGGCTGAATTTTATGCATTTATAATGACAGTTAAATAAGTTAAAACAGGTAAATGACATTCTTTTCACACTGGTGTACTGGCACAATGGCATTTGCAGTGAAGACAGTATCTTTTCATTGCATTACACGATACTTTTTGAAAATGCTATTTCCTTTTGCGATCCACATTAATTTCATTCTCTGATGTGCAATTAATACATTGGTCGCCATATTTCACATTTCCACTTTTATTATTATTTTGCGATTATAGCATTTCAAGACATATTTATAAATCCTATTAACCTATCATATTATAAAATGGTATTACTATAGAAATTGTGTATATTGATTATTAACTTGAAAACTTTGAAACTATTAATGCTTTATTTTAGCACATATTAAAAGCAACGTAGAATTTTGCATTACTGTGTTTCATATTTTGATCATGCTGGCGTTCTTTGAAGAAGCAAATGGATGAAATTTATACTTCCATAATGACAAGTTAAATTATCCACTTTGTTATATTCTGAAATGTATTCCACTAAGTTTAGCATATTTCTGACCACTCTTTTCCCCCTCCCCCTCTTAGGTTTTCTTGATTAGAGATAAGATAGTGTCATCGAATCGCTGGGAATGACGGCAAAGAATATCTTAATTGTTTAACGGGGGCAAAGATTATACAAGTTTGAACTTTAGATTTTAAGATAATTAAAACCAGAAAAATAATCTGAGTTGCTATAAGATGTAAGGAGGAGCGACATTAGAATCTTAGAAGGAACACCCTTTAGTGCGACGTTTGATGCTTTTCAAATCCCTTTTAAAGACAAACGATACGGATGGGGGTGGTGGTAGTCGAAGAAGCTTGCCTTCGATTGGACATTTCTCATTATTATCACGACAAACGATACGAGGGACTAACATTCTTCGATACCCCCCACCCAACTACCCTTTCCATTCTTAAATCCCACCACTTCGTCAGCTGGTCGATTGAAAATTCCGTCCGTTCTGATTGGCTACTTTTCTCTGTCTTCCACCCCACCCCCCCCTTCGTTGTTCCCTCCACCCTTTTTCACATCCCCCCCCCACTTCCTTCACGTGCACCGACGCCTCTTCAGTGACACAAATGAAATTTCACGAAATAAGTAGAAAGAAAGGAAAAAAAAAAAAAGAAAAAAAAAGGAGTAGAACTAAGAAAGAGAAAAGAAAGGCAGAGAGAGAGAGAGAGAGAGAAAGCAAAAATTTTAATGGAAAACGAGAGACTTGAAATCCAAGCGAGAAAGGTGATGCTCGTTGCTATGACGACGGGAGTGAGTTGCTAAGAGGGATGAAGATTATTCCTCGCTGGACCGTCGCCCATTGGACGGCGCAGATAAACACAAAATAGAGATGTTTTTAACCCCCCTTCCTCTTTATTTTCATCCCCCTCCCCTTTTTTTAGAGTTTCAAAAAATTTCACTTTATTTTATTTTACTTATTTTTTTTGTACTTACATCCTCCCCCACCATGCCTTATTATTTTTACTTTTTCCCCCTATTTCCATCACAAGCAAAATAGTGATGTAAATCAATACCTTTCTTTTTTTATTATTTTTGATAGCGAAAAAGGAAAAAAATAAAATAAAGTAAGACGAAAAAAATATATATCTTAAGGTATATGCGCTACTAGAATTACAGTTGCAGAGAGCGTTATTATTTGAAAGATAGAAAGGAAGGAATCTTATGCATAAAAGCAAATCGTCTCACTCCTTAAGATGATTCGTGCATGCCGAAGAAGGTTCCGTACTAAGTTCCGTGCCGTTTCCAGTTGCAAATCAAGACAAGTTCCTTCACAAGAATAAGAAGGTAAAAAAAAAAAAAAAAGTATCTACGTGGCATAAAGAGGACAATGCTAAGAAGTTTCTAGAATTTTAAAACTCTTCAATCTCTTGGGGTTACAGTTACAGCACATTTTACTACGTACAAAACGCCTCGTAAGCACTCGTAAAAAGAGAGAGATAAAAATAAAAATCGTACGATGAAAATTCGACAGAATATTAAAGATTTTTCATATACCTTTTCGTCTTTACAGCTAAAAGTAGTCAGTTTCAAAGCATATTAAGTAAAAATGCACATTTATTCAATTTTTCACAACTGATTTCGAAAACTATAGGTGATTTGTTAAGATCAGAGACCTTCACTATAGTGTAACCATAATTTTGAAAGACTGCAGATTCGATTGATTATAATCATTAACAAGCAAGTTCGAATTATTAATTAGGCAAAATAGGCAGCTGCCTACAGGCCCAGCAACATTAGAGAGTCTTGAAAATTTTGATATATTATTTGGCGATATTTTCTGATTATATTAATTTCATGCTCTCATTTAATTTATAAAGGCTGTGAATTCGAACTTATTCGATTCAAATCAAGTATCGATTAACCAGTTTGATATCGATTATTTTTGACGAATATATTCATCATGGAAAAAGAACAACATTTTGCATTATGACGAGTTTATTCAATGACAATTATTATGTTTATATAATAATTGTTTAATTATTATATTTATAATTAATTATTTATTATATTTATATAATATGTATGTTTATTACAATCAAGAGGTGTAAGCAATTATCTGGTTAAAAGCTACAACATTACTTTAATATTTCTAATTAATTATCTTTTACAAATTTTATATTATTTTATTAAAAATTAAAAAAAATAGTTTGATTTATATTTTTAAAAAATGCGCAATTTTACAATTAAGTAACAGTTAGATTGCGCTCAAAAGTTTTTTTATTACTTTGTTTAAAATGGTTTTAAATTCGAATTTTAAACTTTTTTTTTGTATGGAAAGTATTGAAAAAAATTCGCAACGAAAATTTCAGGTAAACAAATGTTTTATCAGATTATAAGAATATATATAAAATTGCTTACTTAATAATTAAAATACTTAATAAAAAATGAGGATGAGATTGGCGTATGGAGTATCTGAATATGCATAGCCTAAGCGGTTCGAGAGGGCTGAATCCAGTCCTGCTAACAAGAACTTATCAAGAGCTAATTGGATATTATTGTCGCCAAATCAATCAAATATTTCACCTTTTATGTAATGAAGAAATAGTCACAGTAACAGAAATTAATAGGATAACTTGATTGTGAATTTATACTATCAATTTTCGAGAATTTCCTACTGTAGAACCTTATCAGAGAAATAACATATACAGAAAGTTATAAAATAAGACATATTTCATCACATATGTATCATTAATAGTGATTTAATCATCTTTAGTTATAGATAATAAATGATATGCAATTTTACCGATTATAGCTTTAGAAACACTCTGGCGCATTTTTACACATCTCTTATCCTTTTTTTTATTTACTACTAGCCGCCTTTGGCGACCAGCCGGTTCGCCAATCTTAATGTTCGTTAAAATTTTAATAATTAAATATTTTATGCAATTCCAACTTTAATAGATTCTTCAGCAAAATATTTTAAAACTTCAAATTTTGATAGTCATATAATTCACTCATAATATTATAAAGGCCTTCAGTCATAACGTGATATGTATCTCTCTAATTTTCTGTTACCCCTCGTAGAATTTATGCTTTAAATTAAAGTGTAAATGATTAATCTGCAATTAATATAATAATATTTTTTTACTGAAACAAAGCATTTTTTTTAATAATATGATTACTGATAATAGATCACTGAGTGTTTAAACTTTATGGGCACTAAAGAATATCTTTCTTAATTTATATAATATCTCAAGAATTTGTCAACAAAATTTTCTCAGATTCATCATGAACAGATCGATTAATGAACAATGTTTCATTTTAAATGCATTAAACACTAAGAAAATAAAATGTATCGTTTAAAATAATCTGTCGAAAACAGGTTTAAAAAAACTACTTAAAAAACGATGTACTTAAAACTATAAGCATATACAAAATATATATATATATATATATATATATATATATATATATATATATATATATATATATATATATATATATATATATATATATATAACTAACATAAATACAATTTAATTACAAAAGCATGCAACTAACCTAAAAATAATTTAAATCATCCGTTGAAAGTGGTTGTCATGACAACAATTGGAACAATGCGCATGCGTGAATTTTCTTCGCCAGTTAGGTAACGCAAATGCGTGAATTT
Source organism: Argiope bruennichi (assembly GCF_947563725.1). Lineage (NCBI taxonomy): Eukaryota > Metazoa > Arthropoda > Arachnida > Araneae > Araneidae > Argiope > Argiope bruennichi. The sequence goes on from NC_079160.1 coordinate 77,757,307, forward strand.
TTCTACGCCAGTTGGGGTAACGCTATGCAGATTATACATTTTTAATTTCCTTTATTCTGTGTTATTTTAATTCAAAAGTACTTCAGAATGAATCTGAAACATGGATTAATTAACAATGTTTAATTTTAAATGCTTAAAACATTAAGAATATAAACAGAATCGTTTAAAATAATCCGCCGAAAAATATTAACCCTAACCTCATCACTGTTGGGAGAAAAAAGAAGCTGGAGCCTTACTCATTTGACAATGGGGAAAATGGAAGCTTTTTTTTTTGGCGGAAAAGTTGGCGGTGGGGAAAATGGAAGATTTTTGTGGCGGGAAAGTTAGTTTTTAATTAGTAATTAAAATTCTAATTAAAATTTCAAAAAAAGAGACCCCAGGTGCACATTCCCGACCTCTAAGGTATACATGTACTAAATTTGATAGCTGTATGTCAAATGACCTGGCCTGTAGAGCGCCAACACACACACACACACACACACACACACACACACACACACACACACACACACACACACACACACACACACACACACACACATTGAGCTTTATTATAAGTATAGATAAATATCCGACTTTTTCTTCTGACTTCTAGCGGACACTAGCATTTAACTGTTTGTTTTTAAGAAATCAATATATATATATATATATATATATATATATATATATATATATATATATATATATATATATATATATATATATGTAACATATTATGGTTTAAGTAGAATGCAGGTTCGAAGCAATGGAGAGACTTTGTATTTTTAATTCCGTTTTATTCTCTCTTAATATCCATCTCGGGAAAGATGGATCCTCATCCTCATATTTACGAGCAGACGCAGCGCGGCACAAAAAGCAGAATGTAAGAAAAAAGCAAAAAAAGGGGCAAAACAAATGATCACTAGTCTTATATAACATTGGATTTCTGGCCATGCGCCAATGCAATACATGTGTTGACCTTGAGAAGAGAAACGGAAGTATCACTTTCATTTGATACGTAGTTCTGATGGCGCATTAGTTTTACAGAGGAATTAATTAAACCGAAAGTGGAATTGGATCACGAAATATTTACATTTTTTAATTTTATTTAATATTTACATTTACATTATTTACATTTTTTATGCTAGATTGTCGCAAAGATAAATGAGTTGAGTTCTGCAGTTTTTATTAAATAAGCTGGCATATTATGCAAACAGAATCTGTAAATGTATATGACAGTTCTATTAAGCGTGGTAAAGGGCTTGATAAAAAATAGATGGAAAAATTTCCAATCGGTAAGAATGTTATTAGATTGTGGTTATATGTTTCAATTTATTCTATTCTTACTTCAAGGGGCAGTTGGAAGTTATTTCTATTGTATTTTTTACTTTGAGTTTAATGAGACATTTTTTTTTTCTGTTAGTAGATCACTATTTGTTTCAATCCGATTTCAGTGATAAGTTTTGATTAAAAGTGTTCGTAAATCTCACTGCAAGGAAATAAAATCATTAATATAACTATTTATCTACATCTAAAGTATAATACAAATAATATTTTTTTATTGATTTCTTAAACACTTTACATTCATGAGATTTTCTATTACAACATACGTTAATCAATCTGACAAGCATATCCGAGATATTGTTAACAGCATAACAGCTTGTCTAAACTGGCACATCTTACAGCCTATAATATCCTTCATATAATAGTATTGTGGTGGAATGTAGATTATCATGATCCATGCAGGAAGCAACAGGAGGAATGTTTTTAGGGACATTTCTTTTAATAATCACATTCACACACTAAACAAGCACAAACACAAAGACAAGACATTCACGCGCTCGGCTTCATAGTTCAGCATCACATCTCATTCCAATTACAATCGCAATGCACTATGGTATGGCATAATCAGGCATCGCCATCTAGTATTCAAAACAGAAGATAAGAGTAATGCAACTGCTACAGTATGCATTTTAATCATTACAGCTTTAGTGACAGTCCAATGAATTTTTACTTAATCTTTTAGGGCCAATCCATTGCATTTTCATTCATTTCATTTCTTAATTTTTTTATTTGCTACAAACCTTCCTGACTGACAGAAATCTGTTGTTTAGCCGTGTTTCTTAACTGCCAAAATAAAAGTGAATGCTACTTATTACATACTATTTACTGGACGTTTCTATAATAGCACTACATAAAAGTGGTAACGCGACTTGTTGCAAAGCTTTTAAATTTACTTATAAACGTTGCATTTAAATTACGATTAAAATAGGTATGGAAATTAAAACAAATTGTGTGTGTGTGTAAACTTTTCCTGTGTTACTTGGTGTAGCATAGCAAATCGAGCTTTTGCGCAAATAAATATGAATATTCAACACAATTCCTTGAAAAATTCACCATATGTTTGGCACAGTATCGCCAATTTACATAAATCTTAGGATATAAAGGTCAATAATCAACACAATTCTTTGAATAATTCTTTATGTTTGGCACAGTATCGCCAATTTACATAAATCTTAGGATATAAAGGTCAATAATCAACACAATTCTTTGAATAATTCTTTATCGTATCATATGTTTACCAACTAAGACTCTCGTGGAATTTTTATAATATAATGATAATGAGAAATTCAGACCTCGGCAATCAGAATGACTAATACAATATCAAATACAACTGATAACAACTCAGAAAGGAATATCATGTCTAAATGGTAATAAAATTTTAATAAACAGCTTAGCTGCTAACATATTAAAATATATAGATATATATTTAAAGAAAATTAAATTTTATACAGTAAACGACATTATTGAAATGAAAGTGCACATTTAAAATGAAATGTATCTAATATTATAGATCGGTTTCCATACTTAAGTAGCACGCAGTAAAGTGTAATGCCTCAATGATATTAATGAACTCATGCTCATAGTTTTCTTCAGAATATCAACATGAAATGTCAAAGATTACTTTTTTCGAGAAGTTAAAAATTTTAGAGATCCAATCTAATGTAAAAATGGTTTTTGTGACCTGCCTGAATCAACGTATTTTCAGGCAGGTTGGTGAAAAAAACAACAACATTGTTTGAAATTAGTTGAGTTTCAATTAAAATAGTTTATAGCGAATACATTTTCCTGAGATTTCTAAAGTTAATTTCCTAAAGAAATTCGTGAGAATAAATGATGAAATAACCGAAAATAATTAAATTAGGAAAAAGGAAATCTCCCCTAATATCTCAATGAGATGAACCATTTTAGACACGGGAAGTTATCTGACTCTAATGACTCTTTTTTTTTCAAAAAAAAAAAAAAAAAAAAAAAAAAAGGAATGAGGAAGAAGATTGAAAAGAAAAAAATGATTATTTTGAAAAAGTTTGAGAAAATTGAGTTCTATATCTTTAAAAAATGTTTATTAAAAGTTTTATAATTATATTATTTACAAGTAAGTTAGATATTTATTTATTCTCTAATTTGAATGGAAATAGTATAATTATAAAAGGTACTTAATTGAGACTGTCGTTGAAAAACTCTTTTTCTATTAAAAATGATAGTGCAAAATTGTTGAAGCAGGAAGAACGGAAAAAAAAAATCTTCGACCACAGATCAAAGAGAAATAGGAGCAAATCACACGAAGGCACAGTGAGACGATAAATGCACCTGTATTTGTCCTCTAATATATAACTGCACTTTTATAATTCCATGTTATTATGCCTTCTTTTCACCGATAAGATGTTCGATGGATTCCTAATTAAATTGATGAATTGCATTTGGATGCTTGTCCTCTAATATTTAATAGCACTTTTATAATGCCATTCTATCATGTTCCCATTTCACTTACGAGATATTCAATGAACTCTTAATCAAACTGATGAAGTGCATTTGATGGGTATCAAGAGATTCTAAAATGACTATATTAGTTTGAATAATTAGTTGACACCAGTCACCATCATTTAATTTTTCAAAAGCTGAAATGTTGATTTTTGATGAATCCTTCAATTTATTTGCATCTAAATATATGATGTTCTTAGAAATGAAATGAAATTTTTCTTTTTCACTTTTAAAAAAATGAAGCGATAGCATATTAAGCAGAATACATTTGTTGTAAGCAAAATATTCATAAATTTTAAAGCTAAAAAAAATAATAATAACTGTTGCGATAAAAAGGATTTTCTTAGCTTTTTATTTTTGTTATCTTAATAGAAGCATAAAACAAATGAAAATCAAAACAATACATAAAATAAAAAATATATAATTAATACAAATTTAAAATATCCCGGGAGATGAATGCAAAATGCAAGTAAAAATTAATTAATATTTTTAATGAATATAATCATTTCATTTTAAAAGCTAGTGTAAGATTTTTCATGATTGAAGGGAAAAAAATATTAAGTGAAAAGTTTATTAACTGGAAAAGAAACAATGGAATAAAAACAATAGACATCAATAAAACAGTATAGAAATATATAGAAAAAAATCAATAATTTTATGTAGAATATATTTTACAGATAAGTTTTATGACGAAAAAAAATTATACAAACTTGCAGCATAATTTATTTCGTTTCATGGTAACTGGCTTAACTAAAAAATGATTTTAATATAAAAAAAATGTATCTTTTATTCATTAGCGATAATGATAAAAACTATTGTTCTTAAAAATTAAGTACATGAGCAATAATTCAACGACTAGGAAAATAATAAAATGAAAATGAATTTAGTTACTTTCATTTATTAATTTCTTCCCAGCATTTCTAAAAACCTCTACAGCGAGTTTGTTGGATGTTCAAAATATTTTGGTTTTACACATATTAATTTAACTTCATTTGTTTTAGATTTTACACTCACGTCCAATCATTCAGATTTATTTATTCTCAATGACAATACACTATTTTAATATCTTTAGAAGTTAATTATCAGTTAATCGTTTTATTTAATTTTTTGTACTAGAGATGGCATCTAGTAGATAAGTTGAGGAAAATTTATTTCGAGGATCCAAAAATCTGTTGGATTCATATTTATGGTACGAATTAAGGATTAAAGACTAAAATGCAGAAAAAATTAAAATTCTTAAAAAAAGATATCTTTTTGTTAATGTACAGATGAAGAAGATTCATGAACTAATTTTTTAAACTACTCACTGAGAATTTAAAAAAAAAAAAACTTTTTACTAAGTTTATTAGTGACATTTTTGCAAACAAAGAAAACATAATTTTTTATATATTCTTGGAGGTTTCGCCTCCTGCTTGCTTTCGCTCTCCAATTCCATCCGTCTAACCCTTGTCTTTGTTTGTATTTTTTTCTTCATCTGATACCGCTTAGCGCCCCGTTCTTACTTAAAAAACAACGCAGTGTTAACACTTGTATTGCTTAGGTATTCAGACGAATGCAGCCGATAAAACGAAGAATTTCCGTTACTCGAAAATGTTAAAGAAACCGGAAAGTTATTCATTAGTGTTGCCACAAACGGTGTGTCTAAGAATACAATTAAAAAATAATATTGCTTTAAGCTCATTTGCTGTTAATTAAAGCTTTACTTTTCCTTATTTGCCACCATATCACCGTCAAGTGCAATATAAATACTTTCTATGGCGTAATAAAAAAATTTCATTAATTATTTCGAACAATACTGGTAAAAGAAACCTCTAATGTCATCGGTCAGGTGATTCACTATTTAAAAATTTCATAGCGAAGAAAACGCAATATTCAAATATTTTTTATATAATAGATAGACATATATAATATTGATAGGACATACAAAAATGTTTAAAAAGGTAATTTGAGCATTTTATCCATAGTGTTTGAAAAGAAAGGCGAAAAAAAGAAGGGGAAAGACATTAAAAAGTGTCAGTCAAAAACATAATTATTTGAAGGTCAAATAAACTGACTTATAATCATTTTTTCTTTTTTCAAAATTGGAGTTTCATCTATCTTTAAAGATTCACACACAATTCTATTATATTACAATGCCAGAATAACGGGAAAATGTGCGCAATTTTTCTTAACTGAAATATAGAGTATTAAGGTAAAAATCAAATTTTGAAATGCAAGTAAATAGTGGTCAACAACTGGTAATATTCCATCAACCGGCAATTGTTTTTGTTTTGAAAAATAACAGTTGAAATATAGCTCAAAAACATCGGAAGAAAACTAATTGAAAATAAATAAATAATAACTGCTCGCTTATTTAAAAATATGTTACAAATTTCTCAATCAGTATTGCACAAGTATCGAGTTCTGTTAAACATTATTTGAAATATGAATAAATAATAATGATGGAATAATTAATAATAAATTATTTATTTATATTTGCTACTTACAGGGGGAATCTCTTTCAGAAATAGTGAAAAGACTGCACCAGCTTCTTAGATTTAACTTTTTATTTAGTTATTATAATTATAAAAAAAAATGGAAGTAGGAAAAATGGCAGGGAAGACAATGGATATTAAAGAAATACAGCCGCAAGTTGTTAAAACTAAAGAAACGAGCTAATACAAAAGAATAAAAATCAAATATAAAATTAATGATCCAAAGCATGAATTTTTTTTATCATAATTCCCATCTACGTCATGCACAGTTCGTATAAGCAGGTGTTTTAATTCAGCATTTTAATTCAGTAGATTCTTTTACGTCATATCCACGTACAATTACATTGGAAAAAACATCTGTCCTCAGAAATGGCGTGGAGCATTTTATTGCTATGAAATAATTTCCCGAAATAAACTAAGAACTTATTGTTAAAGTTAACAGATTCAACATTTTTTCCTTTATTTTGCAGTATATCTTAAATATGTTCTTATCGTGTTCAACTACATTCAAAATGAAAACTTGTATCCATAGTAATTTTTAACGCAACTGTTTAAATATAGATTTTCTGAAAAAGTTATTATAGCTTCTCATAAAAAAAGTATCTATTTCATTAAAATTTGCTTTGACCTGTTCAGCAAATTAACTCACAAAAACTTTTCTAAGAAAATAACTAAGTAAATGATATTTTCTTCATTTTTAAATAGATAAATGGGTTAAAAACCTATAAGTACATACCTATAAGTATATAAAAACCTATAAACCTATATTATGTTATAATTTTGATAACATGTCATATATTGCTGCAATAAATCAAATTGTTTGAAAATTCATTAAGATAGAATCGATGGTCGTCGTGTCAAGTCTATAATTAGTTCTAGGTATTTAAATAAGATTTTAAACATTCAAAAATAAAAAAGCAAAAAAAAAAAAAAAATTTAATAAACAGAGCAATTGTAACTCACAAATATTATTCTTTTTTATATTTTAAAAAGAGTTAAAGGAAAAAGATATCAGCTGTAATTTTTCTCACCAAATGTAATATTTTTACTTCATTGGACCATATTTTGTTTCATTTTCACTTTTTAAGAATTAATTTTTCGTCAAGCAATCAAACATTAATATTATAATTTAAATGAATAAAAATATATTTAGAAAATAATTAGAAATGGATTAGATTAGAATTTTTTACTTCATCAAATTATATAAAATAAATGTACCTGCCATCCGAAAAAATTATTTCAATGTTTTGATTTTTAGGGTTTTCTATTTTCTTTAGTAAACAATATTTTTAATTATATTATTAATATTTAAAATTTAAAAGAGAAAAAAAATTTCAAAATCGAAAAAAATACGCTTTTTAGAATATAAAGTTCTCAAAATTTAACAAATCTGCAGTAAAAGGTAACTTAAATCAATATTTAAGGAAAATAAAATACTTTTTATCCCTCACTCTCTCTTTCTTTTGCGAAGTTTTAAAATTAATCAATTATATCTAAAGATCATTAAAAACGTTTAACAACAGTATGCATTAAGATATAAGAAACCAAAAAATTTTTTTCTAATAGTTCTGTTTTTAAATAATTTAATTATAGCTCGATCAAGAAAATAATATAACAAAAGGTAAGTTGCATCATGCATAAAACTAAATAAGAATAGAAAAAAAATATTATTAATTGCATGCGTTATTTTAACCCGTTTAATTAAAAATAAATTTTAAAGAAATAAAATACTAATAATGTAAAACGAAAAGCATTAAATAACAATCAATTCATGTACACGGAAACGGATGTAAACAAACACGAACTTTTAAAAATTAGTTTCGCATTTCACTTATAGATGGCGCGACAAGTCAACGTTTCTTGAAATCTCCGACGGATTTCCTCCATTACAAAGGCACGAGAGCCCCCCTGAAATCCCATCAATGAGGAGCAGCTCAATACAAGGTATGTAAGAAAAGAACCGTCTTCCATAAATAATAAACGCCGTCTCTGGACATTTTTCGAGGCTCTCGGTAGCCATTTTCGTCGCTTTCAAATCAAGATGGCGTCAGCTCTTCAGAAGAGAGAAATCGAAATTATTCTTAATTTCTTTTGATGAACACATTTTATATTATTTTTCTTTTAGAGTTAAAACAAAAAACTACTGCAGAAAATTACATTTTTAATTTTTAAAGGGAGATAAACTTTTATAATATTATCTTACAAATAAATGTTAGTTAAAATATTATATTTAAGCAATTAAACCATTTTATTACAGTAAATACAAGACGGGAAATTTTATCAAGGTATCTATTAAATAAAGAAAACCAGGGAAATTTTTTATGAATAAAAACTTAAAGAAATACATGAAATATCAAATAAAAAAATGATAAACACAGATAAGTTCTTTTTAAAAATTCAAAGTATGAAATTAAATAATATTTGTTTGCAATTCTTTTAATAAGCATTAAGATATGCATTCATTACTTTGTATGATAATACATATCTTTTTTGTAATAATTAATTCTATAGGATCATTATGGTAACAATAATCATTTCATAAATCGATTCTTTAACACTTGACACATCAATTGTATATCTCATTTAATTCTCAAATCTAGTTGGGAAATGTATAAGTTCACGCATTAATTTATTAAGGAATGATAATGGATATCATGAAAAGTGCATTCAAACAAAAAAGAATTAAAATATTAAATCAATGTCAAATCAAATACTAATTTTCAAAATTTTCACAGAATTAAACTTGATAAAAATTATGCATGAGAGTCAGAAAACATATTTCTGGTATTAGACATTAAAAGAGAGAAAGAAAGAGAGAGTGAGAAAGAAAAAACTACAGAAAATGGCAGCATAGTTAAAAAAAGAGTTAATAATAATGAGTCTAATGCAGTTTTAGATTGAAGTGTCTGAACAGACTTTAAAATTGCTCTGCGTTTTCTGTTATATTCTACTGATGGGTTTTAGGTAGAAACAGAATGTAGATTAACTGTCATGTTTTAGGCGAATTCTTTTTTGTTTTTTCATTTTAAATCTACAATTGAAATAAAATATCTTCATATAAACAATACTTTTAAACATACGATAAAAACATATAAAATACGTCAAAAATTTTTTTGAAAAGAATTTCTATTTAAGCTCAGAATTATTATTTCCTTTATTAATAATTTACATTTATTAATTTTTTTACTATTACATCAGTATAATATATTTATAAATCATTATTTACTGAATAATTAACTTTTTCTAAAAAAAGTTTTATTTTTTTAAAATTCAAACCAAGCAATTCAAATGTATTTTAGAATTAAAGTGAACTCAAAAGAAAATCCTCCAAATCGACAGCAATTTCGGACATTTAATTCTTCTTAGATGTAGATTTTTCAGAAGTCACAGAAAGCAAATTTTATTTAAAGACAATTCTAACAATTCTATTTAAAGACCATTTGACAGCACAATGACAGCTAAGAATGACCAAATTACCATTAAATGGCGTACTGTGTGTTCCTACGTCAGTTACGACTGTAATAAGAGCACAGTAAAACAAAGCAACTTCCATTTTTCAATTTTGTATTAAAATTTTAGGAAAGTGATATTTAAAATTAAATTCAAATATATCAATCACTTTCAAACAACATGAAAAATATATTCTGGAATATTTTTAATATGATGTAATTAGCATTGTCAGATAAATAATATTGAATATTTCAGCAGTTTTCTCAAATTTTTATCTTTAGTTATCAATGATTGTTTTATCTTTGGGTTGGTTAGAAAAACTGATAATATTTTACACTTTTACCAGACCAATCCGCTAAATCAGACGTCAAAAATAGCTGAGGCATTCATTATTGTCGAAAATATTTATTATAATTCATTTTAATAAAATCAGAACATAAGATGCATATATTTTTAATGCAAAATGTTTGTAAATTTATTAGTTGACGCCACATTTTAATCAATTAATTCTATGCTTCCAATTCTCTTAAAGAAACATGCTAGGATAGTATTTCTTTGAAACATTAGTTAATAAACTAATGGTGCATTAAAGAAATTAAACCTTTCTTTTTTCTTTCTCTAGACGTCCTAAAGAACTTAAACTTTCTCTTTTATTCTCAAGGACAAAAAATTCACTGTTCTCTAAAGAAACTAAGACGTTCCTTTTTATTTCAAAATAATACATTCGTGCATTAAAGGAACTAATTTATCTATTTTTCTTTCAAAACAAAATAATTCAGAAGCAAAACAAATTCAATTTACACACACTGTCTTTTTATTTTTCGAAATCAAAATGATAAATTTTTAACTATAGAAATCAAACCGTCACTTTTTCTTTCAAGATCAGAACAATACATTTGTACTCTAACAAAACTAAACTGTCTCTTTTTATTTCAAAAAAATATATTTGTACAATAAAGAAACTAAACTTTCTCTTTTTATTTCAAAAAAATATATTTGTACAATAAAGAAACTAAACTTTCTTTTTTGTTCAAAACAAAACAATGCATTTGTACACGAAGAAAAATAAAACTGTCTCTTTATCTTTCGATATCGAAATAATACACAAGTTCACTACAGAAATTAAACCATCGCCTTTTCTTTCAAGATCAAAATAATACATTTATACTCTAAAGAAACTAAAACATCCCTTTTTATTTCAAATTTATATATTTGTACATGGAAAAAAAACCAAACTGTCTCTTTTTCTTTCAAAACAAAACAATACATTTGTAGTACACGAAGGAAAAAAACCCGTCTCTTTATCTTTCGAAATCAAAATAATACATATGTTCACTACATAAATTAAACCGTCTCTTTTTCTTTCAAGATCAAAATAATACATTTGTGTACAAGAGAAAATAAAAATAAAAACATTTTATTTTTATTTTACAAAACTAAAACATTTGTACAACTTTCTAAAATAAAAGTTTCCTTTATAAGAATAATAGAAAATGATTGATATTTATTTGAACTGTTCTTATAGAACCAAAGAGCCAATTCTCCAAAAATGTGTACATTAAAATAAAGTAAAAAGAATAAACGAACGAATATTAATCAGTAAAAAGCGTTTCATGAGACAAGAATCAAATGAGGTTACTTTTTTCTAAACACACGATAATTAAAAGACTGCATTTAAAATTCGGTAATATATCTTACATATGTATGGCGATAGTTAAAACAAAACATGACATTTGTTCCAATTAATGAAAGAAAAAACTGCAAAAAGAAGTAAGGAATATCAATTAAGAAAAAAAACTAATTATAATACGTAAAAAAATAGAAAAAAAAATCAGGCAATCTAGTGAATGAATATATTTGCAATGAGTAAATTAATTTATTAAAGTGACAGACACTATTAGGTTACTCATGCTCTAAAAAAACACAATAGCATTTAAATAGCTTTTCTGAAACGATTTATAATGAATTAATGAAATCATAAGTCAATCAAATTTTATTAAATATGAAGAAACATTTTGACATCGAAAAAAATTAAGATGAAACGACTTATTAAATTTAATTTAAACATAATTAAATACATCAGCATAAAATCAGCAGCATTTAAATATTTTTCAAAGTTAGTTTGTAAGAAATTGATAAAGTCCTAAATAAGTCAAATTTTTAATAAAAAAAATATTTACAAAGTTTTTAAAACTATACTCTTATTAGCGCATTAAAATATTTACTTGTTTAATCATTTTTTATTATAATTTAATAAGTAATTAATTATTATAATTACTATGAATATCTGAAATCAATTTTTGATACATTCATATCAAGACGTGCCATTCATATGGAATCAATATTTAATTAAATTTTGAAAATATAAAAATAATGTAATAAAAATAATGCCATCGAAAATACACAAGTCTACAAAATTTCGAAATGCTACACATCTAAGAGAGAAAAAAGTGGATTAAAAAACTTTACAGAATTGAAACAAATCATGTTGAATAAAAGTGTACAAAATTAGAAAAAGAATACAGTAATATAACAACACAAAGTATTACAACTTTAACAACTTTATAGATGAAGCAACGCCATTCAAATACTTTTGAACATGACGTAATTAGGTTAGCAGCAATTTTTTTAAAAAAAATTAATACAAGTTTAGAATAAATTACAGAAATAATATATTAATCAAAATTCATCAATAATAAAAAAATACAAGCATTATGATTTCAAAAAATTATTAACAAAAATTACCCGATTTTCAAATTTCGCGAACACAGACCTGAAAACTTCCAACACTATCTCACTCAAACTAAACCACAACTGTAACTGCCGAAAGTTACAAACACTTTGAAAAACGAGCACACCGTTTTCAAGAAAAAAATAAGACCTACTTCTTGCACAGAAAAAAACAACATATACAGATGCGTATCTTTTTCTAGCATTTCTTAAAGCAAAATTCAACTTTCAAAAGAGGGGGTCCCCAAGGACCCTCTTCGATATGGGGCCAGAACGTGCGCTATGCACGAGCACACAGGAAAAAAAAAGAAAGAAATGCGCAACAAAAGATTAAATAGAACTACAAAACTTTCCCTATTTCTAAAAAAAAAATGAGTGAAAGAAATAAAGCACGCGTAAGAAGTTAAAGCTCTCTAATTTTTTTATGCACTTTAACCAGATGTTTAAAAATAGTTTTTTTTTCAAAGAAAAAATAAGCAGAAAAAAATTTTAGAATAAGATCGAAGAACTGTCTCCCTCCTTTTCCCCAGAAAAGTTTATTGTGTGAAGTTAAGTTTACTAGGGCTGGCGCACGGGGTGAATTTCGATGCCAGTTAACCGTCTGTTCGAATCTTCGAATCTGAATCTAAACAGTGTCCCACTTTTAAGAAAAAAACCAGTACACACGTGTTTGCCCCCTCCCCCCCCCAACTCCCTAATCCAACTGCCAGCTAACGAAACGAACTTAGATATATGAAATTTGGAATGCGATTTGAGACAACAATTGTAGTTCTGTGTCAATATTTTGATTGTAATTGACTGGGAAAAAGCATTTAAAATATATGTTAATATTTCTGGTACTCTTGAATTAACCGAATCTTAGCAATGAATCGGTAAAAAAAAATCGCCAAAGACTGTATTTTAATGGAACTTTTTGTAAATGACATGTGACTGATAATACACAAGTACATTTATTAAAGAAACATTCGGGAAAATTATTCTCATTGGCGATTCAGCGCCTATTGGCCTACGCTAATAGGCTCTTTCATAACAATTGTTTAGCATGGCATTTGGTTAAAAATGCATAAGTACATTAAAGAGCATGCAAGAAAGTTTTCGGAAGATTATTCCTGCTAATAATACTTTGTTAGGAAATAGTAAAAATATGGTTCGAATTAACGAATGGACATTTATGAATCTTTATTCAATTTTGTCTACCAATTGGTTTGTTGGGAATTTCGGTAATGTTTAATTTCAATTAAATATTTTAAGCACAGTTTGATTGTTATGATTACCCCAAAGAAATATTTTTAAGTACCAAATTATTCTAAATTTTAAAACTGGGTTATTTTAATTTTTCTTTTGTTTAGTGCGTAAATGCAGCTTTTTAATGGTGTCAAGTCCTATGATACCATAGAGCCTTTAAGACGTATTATAATGAAAGTGACTGGATAAACTATTTTCTAACTGCGCGTTGTCTTATGGTACTCTTAATTTCAGTGGTGCTAATATTCCTTCCTTATTCATTATACAATCTCTATAGATAATAATTGGAATCTTCCTTTTTTAGTTTTTAGTATAGAAATGCTGAAACAATAAATGAAACAATTTTAGTTCACAACACTTTGGTGAAATAATAACACAGTTTAAATTTTATAGCAGCAATGAAAACTAATGTTGAAAATCATGCAAAAATTAATTTTAAATTGTCAGTATTCAGAAAAAAATTGCATAGCAAATATATTGATATCACTAAAAAGATAATTTTTCGAATTTTAAAACGATGCAAAAACCAGTTATGTACAATAACAACTTTGAAAGTTACTGTACAGAAACGTCGAATTCTCATTTAATTTTTATTTAATTAAAATTATGAACAAATACAGCGAATGCACTCTCACTGAAGTTTTTTATTAACTAAATTTGCTAGTTCTAAGTAAAGAAAAAAATTATCGCCTGTAAGTAGCGTACATACTGACACACACATGTGCTCTTTTATTATTATAGAGAAGAAATTTAGAAAAATGACAATGCAGATTGCATAGATTAAAGGAATAATAATAAGATAGTAAAGATCAACAACATAATAAACCAGTAAGAACATAGAAATCGAGTCTTAATTATTTTATGCAATTTGAAAATCAACTCTACTATAAATTGCACGTAAATGCTCTGACTTTTTCATTTATAGTCATTTCATATAAACAGTAAATGAAAATAAACTGCAAAGATATTATTCCGATTACAGTACTATCAGCGCTAATATGTCAAGATCGGAAACGCTAATGTTTGGCTGTTATTTATACTTTGTTGTTACGTTTTCGCCAATATTTGGTGACATCGATATTTTAACTTGGCGATTGATTGGCAAGTATAAATTATTTTCGTCACTTTTAATCCTGTAATCTTGCGCAATTTTTCACTTTGATTAAACAAAAATTGATGTGGCACTTTTAATTTTGCATGACGCCAGCCATCGCCAAATTGAAATATTGGTAGCAATTATCACCAAGCACTACATTATCGCCGACAATGTAAGCAAAATAATATAAAGATAACGAAAAGTAATAACCAAATCCTAACATCAGACATTGGTGCGTTGTCTTTGGCGATGCATTTTTTAAAATATACAAAATAATTTTAATCAATAAATCAATAATCCCAAACTAAAAATCATGCATTTAAAATGTGGTCAAAGTTTGGTTCAACTTACATCAAATTACTTCTGGCAAAATATTTATTGCACAAAATTCCCGATTTTTAAAAATGTTTTTCATGCAATATATACAAATAAATAATTATACAAATACAAAATATATACAAAACGCAAAACGGGTGGTAGCCTTCTTTAAAGCTTCTAACCACTTAATACATAAAAGCAAATATTATATTCCAAGTTAAAAAAACCATATCTATTCAGAAAAAGTTATTAGATGGAATTTGAATTTCACTTTTAAAAGGTGTAAAATTTTGCTTCAGATTCCTTTGGAAATTTAAATTATGAACAAATCCGGGACTATCTGAGAAATTAAGGAAATAGTTTCAGCAATGGAAACTAGTTCCATTTAAATTTTCCAACAATTGCCCATTCCAGGAACAGCGCTAACTGGAAATAGAAATGTAAAACAATACAGACAAATCGCTTAAAATCGAGGAGAATGCTTCTTATAACTAGCTGAAAAATAGGCTCAAGTGCCATCCGAAAGATGTTATTTCGGCTAACAAAACAATCGAAGCATTCTTTCCATTACATTGATGGAAGGATTCTATAATTCTCTGCCCTCCCCCCAATATCTACCATTTGCTGTGAGAAGAGGGGCATTCACAGATTGCTTCAGCCTGTGGGATGATTGTTATTTTTACCGATTGCCACCTCGAATTTCAATATTAGAAATGGGAAGGAGTCTTGGTCTTTTACCTTTTTAGTTTCAGACAGCAACTTAAGGGATAACCGGTTGGAAAAGGAAAAATTGTTAAAATGCGCATGTCTGTTTTGGTATGTTGGTTTTTGGAATTTGTACAGAATGATTGGAATTCATTTCTCTGTACCGTTTCATTCTGGATATAGTACAGAGAAAAAAAAGTTAGTGAGTAATATTTAACTTAGTAATGTAATAACTTCGATTTAAAACGAAAGAAGTAAAAAAGGTAGAAACTAAGACGAAAAAAAAAAAAATAATCACACGCACTCACACACGCACACACACACACACACACACGCACGCACGCACACACACACACACACACACACACACACACACACACACACACACACACACACACACACACACTGGGGCTTTTTACCTTGTAAATAATCTATATATTTTTTTACTAGGATGTTTATGGCATGAGTTTTTAATTACAGCCAGACACCCCGCTACCACAGAACTAAGCCGTATAGAAAGGATTATTGTGACTGACTATTAACTATTCAGCTTTTGCACAAGAGGACAATGGCCAATGGAAGTTCAAAAAAAAAAAAAATTCTTCAGACTGTTGATAAAAGGCTAGAAATCTTTTCCAGCATTTTTTTTAATGTTTTTAAATTTTTAGCGTATGCACTTTCACACTACTTTGAATTTATATCACTTCAAAAATAGAATGACAAATTGTGCAAAAAAAAAAAAAAAAAAAAAAAAAGGAGAAACTAAGAAATATCTGGCTTAAATGAACATTTTTATCAATAACTCTCTACTTCACATGCAATAAATTATTTGGCATTAATGTGTTAATAGCAGTTGCCTACATCTACAATACTCTTAAATCAATTAAAATTCATAATTAGCCTTTCAGAAGATGAAACAACGAATAATAATAAAAAAAAATGAGAAAGATCCAGATCCCGAGATTGAAACATATCAACAAGATAAAAGTTTAGCTTTAATTAGTCTATCTTTATTTTGTTTTGAAAGTTTGTTTTTAATTATATATAAGCGATTATATTTGAACAAAAAATATATTTAATATTGCCGTAACGTGCTTGAATGTAAATTTGATAACAAAAACGACGAAAAATATTATTGTAAAATATGCAAAAAATATTTTTTTTAAAAATTTATCGAAGAAATAAAGATAAAATGTATATTATTTAAAAGCATATTTTTGAATTTTAAAGTGATGTAAAAATGGCTTTTGAGAAATAATATACACGGAAAGAAAAATCCTACAATTTAGTTTAATATTTATTTAAAAAATTTGAAAAAAAAAAACAAACAATTTTTTTAGACAGGACTGACTACCTAAGAAATAACTTGGTAACAGTGATCCAACGATCTGACATTTTGTAAGTTTTTACATCATGCAATCGCAGTTGAGATAAATATTATGCCAGCCTATAAGCAATTTCATAATTAAAGGACGGAACTAAGGAATAAAAAAATGACTGTCCATATTACATCTTTAAATATTTTTACTTCATATGCAATAATTCAAATGATGGTTTTTGTGGAAGTTGCCCATATCTATTGCAATTTTAAACCTTTTGCAATTTGTAATTAATATTTATCATGAGTGAATTAAGAAACAGAGCCAATTTGTATATATTAAAAGTTTCTTAAGTCATTTGTTTCCCAGTGTTTTATATTGCTTTAAAACTAATAATTTGTATCACATTATGAAAATCTGACATTAAACTAATTATATTTTTATTCAAGTGGAACAAAATAGGTTAGAAAAGAAGTTAAAAAAAATGCCTTTTTAGAAATAAAAAAAAAAAAAAAATCACAAAAATGTCCAACTTCGAAGACATGCGCAGTAGCAAAATGTTTACTTTTCCGATCAACTCGCGTATAACACAAACAAAAATTTCCTTTCTTTGTGAAGAAGGTGGAAGAAAGGGAAAAGGAATATAAAAAGAAAAGAAAAAAACCATAGAAGATGTGTTCTGCGTCTTAATTTTCTCAGGTGCCTGGCAAAGAAGGGGCGCATGATCAAGATTCTTTTTGCATAATATATCGAGAAACGCCGCCCCAAGTCGGTTAAGCCCCTGCGCAACGTGAGAAGTGAATGCAGGGGTTTTGAGACCCAAAGTGGTCTGTAAGGAAGGGGATGGGGAACAGATGGATTGTGGGAATGATAGTTCCAGCATATGGAGACAAAGGCTAGATATTCCAAAAAAGCTGGTTCCACTCCAAAAACTTAAACCAGGACAATTCTATTAGCACCAAACAAAATTTTTTTTTTCTCTTCACCTGAAGATGTCTGAAGTTTGTTATAGTTTTTTTTTTTGGGGGGGGGGAGAAAACATTTTTATATATAAAAAAATCCTTTCTTCATCCAGTTTCAATTTGATCTGAAGGGAGTCTTTTAACAGTCTTGAGGGAAATATTATTTTTTCATTCTTTTTGTTGACGATGTTCGATCTATTGTTCGAAAGTTCCGTGGTCTATGTTTGAAGGGTGAGGAGAGGTATGCCCAAAGAACGAATATATAGATATATTCTTTTGAGCCGCGAGAAGAATCTTGTAGTTTTTGGAGGCAAGAGTTTGACAGTTTTCAAAATTGAAAGGAATAGTCTCCTAATAATAAATTGTTGATAACTCCGTCTTTTTAATGATTTACACGAGGAAGACTTCTCTAAATAATGAAAGCGGAATTGGCTTAGATTTTTTTTGGAGCAAAAGCATGTAATTTTATTTTCTTACGCAAATTCATAGTAAAATTAATTAAAAATGAGTTATGGTGGGTATTTCGTACCATTCTAAGCGCCCAAAAATGGAACATTATAATGTACCTCGGAGAGTGAAACAAAAACTAAAACAAACAAAAGCGTCTGCAGTTTCATTTTTGTAAAAGTCACACTTTTATTAAAGTTTATTTTTATATCCTAAAATCGAATATATAAAGATTTGTAGAAGTATGCTTAAAATAAATTTGCAAATGTAGTTTGTAGCTGTGCTTTTTCAATAAATAAATAAAATAAAATTATGCAATTTAACATGTGCATGTGAATTAATTATTACCAATTTAACACATGAAAATACGTTTTCAAAAAATAGGACAAAATTTATTCGGATAATCGAACATCCGGACAATGTGAGAATCTAATTAGTTCAAGTATTTCACATTTTTGATGGATAATATGAATTTGTTATGAGTTTGGATATTCCGGTAATACTTCTGTTAATAATCACTGCTTTTAGAGATTAATTGAAACATTAAATTACCGACACATTTTATTCATTTTTTTTTACAAAAATATATATTAAATTCCCATAAAAACATATCACAATTCAAGAATATATAATATCTATTAAATCTATTTCAAAAACAAAGATGAAAAGTATCACAAAAACAACTGTTTTCTTTACATTCTTTTACACATTTTCGTTATGAACAATGGATTCAAAATTTGGGGAAATTTCATCTATAGATTTTAAAAATGAATCATCACATTACAGACAGAGATATTGAAAAATTCACAGATTTCCCATTTCAAAAGTTTAGAATTTTTTTTTACTAAGATAGGCGCAAGTAATGTCTTATAAGATCAATATTTTCTCTCGGAAAATATTACGCTCAAACCATAAAGGTTTTAAGAACAATATTCCTGTTCAGAAATTCCAGCGGAGATTAGGGTTTGTACAAAGTGATTTTATATAAATGCTTTACTTTAATATAGGATTTCCCAAATATGAACGATTCGTCCCATACTTTTTTCTTCGTGATTGGTGTGAAACTTTGAAAAGGTGCAATCCTATTGAATAAGGGTTATTCAGTAGGTAATGTAGTTATTACAACTTAGGATACTAGTAAGTATTTACTAGTATCCTAAATTAAGTAATCCTAAGGACATCTAGTTAATAATAAATAATAAATATTCAGTAGGTAATGCAGTTATCATAACTTAGGATACTTGCAAATACTTGACAGAATTGTATAAAGAAAGTTCTTCTAAAGACATCTATTTAGACAAAATCAATTGGTTACCATATTTAAAAATCACTTTTAAATATGGTAATTAACTTGAAAAGATGCAATCCTACTAAATAATAGTTTTCAGTAGGTAATGTAGTTATCATAACTTAGAATACTAGCAAGTACTTGACAGAATTGTATGAAGAAAGCTCTTCTAAAGACATCTATTTAAACAAAATCAATTGGTTAACATATTTAAAAATCAGACTTTTAAATATGGTAATTAACTTAAAAAGATGCAATCCTACTGAAAAATAGTTATTCAGAGGTAATGTAGTTATCATAATTTAGGATACTAGGAAGTACTTGACAGAATTGTATAAAGAAAGTACTTCTAAGGACATCTAGTTAAACAAAATCAATTGGTTAACATATTCAAAAATCAGACTTTTAAATATGGTAATTTATCATATGGGAAATTTTATAAGTCTAGATAACTAAAAGTTGGGTTAAAACGAAAGTATTTGTATTCGAATTCTTGAATAATTTGGATTTTTTTTTCTGGTCTCTTAAGTCTCTTGTTACCTTAATGTTAAAATAATGTCTAGATTTTGTATTTATTTTTGTTAATTAGAATCAAGACTAAAGTTTATGAAAAATAAATGCTTTTATTTCTGAATAGTTCTCGCTGTTGAATATGTTCTTGCGAATACAATGTTCCATGTATCGTAGGTTCTAAAAGATCATTCTGAAGATCTAAAGGTTCATTCGAGAACTTTATAACTGTGTACTCTAATCAATTTAAAAGGCAATAACAATTTTTTCATTTTCTTCCAATATTCAATGCCATCTTCTATTCAAAAACTGACATTTTCTTTTGTTAAAAGTCATTTCACCTGTTCTTATTTTGAATAAATTCGAATTTTTGTATAAATCAAATTACTACAATACTACCATCAACTTATTTTTGACCAAGCTGCGCCATTATTGTTTAAAAAGTGCTTTTTCCATTTAGGTTGATACACAAATGGAAAAAACATTGTTTTAGTTTAGTTTAGTTATATTGACGTCCCATTTTAAAGCTACACTAGAAGCTAAATTGAATTTTAATTCTAGGGTATAAATTTCTATTAAATCAAGTTCCACGGTTTATTACTTAAAAACAATTGAAGCTATTTAACTAACTGTTGATTTTAAGTCTTTGACATGAATTTGAAAAGTTCTCTGAGCAAAAAAACAAAGGTTGAAAGAGGTGAAAATAATTTTATAGACACACAAAAATTATTTTATTCGCAAACTATTATTATGATGCCCTTCTAATATCTCAAAAATGTCAATAGCTCTTTCTAAGTTGCAGTTTCAAAATAGTCCATCCTGACCTCTTGTAATTTAAACAATCTTTTGTTACTTAAATTAATTTTTTGTTGCGTAAATAATTCGTCGAAATCATAAGCCACATAATCAAAATTTCGGCTACATATGACAAGGAGCTCAAATGTTTTAATTAAATTCTTGAATAATTTAGCTATTAGTTATCGCAGAAATTCATTACGTAAAATATAAAAAAAATGTAAAAAATTTTACCTGTTATATAAACAAAATAATTAATTTATGTACAAATTCATAATACCATTTTACATACCTCAAAAATCAATGATTTTTTTGGACGCATATTTTCAAAATGGTATCTATCATTATCATAAATCGTTTGCTATGCAAATAATTTATTAAAATTAAAAGCTAAACCATTACAATTTTGATCAGATACCAAAAATAATTCAAACGGACGAATTCGAATTCTTAAATTATCTAATTATTCATTCGAAAGTATTGTAAAAGTTTACAGTGCAAAATATTAAAAGCTAAAAATAATTTTGGTTGTTATAAAACCTCCAAAATTATGCTACCACAATGCCATTCTACATATCTTTAAAAAGAAAGCCAATCGTTCATTGTGGCATGCCTTTTCATGATGGGTTTCATCATTATCATAAATCATTTGTTATGTAAATAATTGAAATTATAAGCTAAACCATTACAATTTTGATCAGATATCACAAATAATTCAAGCGGGTGAATTCGAATTCTTGAATTATCTAATTATTCATTCGGAAGTATTGTAAAAGTTAACAGTGCAAAATATTAAAAATTAAAAATAATTTCGGTTGTTATAAAACCTTCAAAATTATGCTACCACAATGCCATTCTACATATCTTTAAAAAGGAAGCCAATCGTTCATTGTGGCATGCCTTTTCGTGATGGGTTTCATCATTATCATAAATCATTTGTTATGTAAATAATTGAAATTATAAGCTAAACCATTACAATTTTGATCAGATATCACAAATAATTCAAACGGACGAATTCGAATTCTTGAATTATTTAAATTATTCATTCGGAAGTATTATAAAAGTTAACAGTGCAAAATATTAAAAGTTAAAAATAATTTTGGTTGTTATAGAACCTCAAAAATTATGCTACCACAATGCCATTCTACATATCTTTAAAAAGAAAGCCAATCGTTCATTGTGGCATGCCTTTTCGTGATGAGTTCCATCATTATCATAAATCATTTGTTATGTAAATAATTGAAATTATAAGCTAAACCATTACAATTTTGATCAGATATCACAAATAATTCAAACGGACGAATTCGAATTCTTGAATTATCTAATTATTCATTCGGAAGTATTATAAAAGTTAACAGTGCAAAATATTAAAAGTTAAAAATAATTTTGGTTGTTATAAAACCTCCAAAATTATGCTACCACAATGCCATTCTACATATCTTTAAAAGGAAAGCCAATCGTTCATTGTGGCATGCCTTTTCGTGATGGGTTTCATCATTATCATAAATCGTTCCTTACATAAATAGCTCATCAAAATCATAAGCGAAACCACTACGCTTTCGATCAGGCAGCAGAAGTGAAAGCCAAAATATGCTTTCCAAAGAATAATAATAATAAAAAAAATAATAACACTTTGACTTGAAGGAGAAAAACGAGTATAACCATCTGCATAAAAAATTGCGATCCAAACGGTGCTATAAAGAATAAGGGCAGAGCAGGTGGTGGGAAGGAGTGATAGCAGGAGTGGTGGAGAATCGTCTGCGATCGATATTTGCCTAATAACCCGTGAACGAAGTCGTGTAGGTGGAAGGGGTCTGGACCATGAGGTACAGGCAAAGGTGGCATTGGGAAAAATAATAATAAAAAACAGATATAAAAATAGGGGGAAGGGGATTTGAGCATCGCACGACGCCAATGGGACATTCCATTTTCGATTTTCCAAGGGTTGACCAGTAGTGGGAAATTTAGATGAAGGAGGGTGAAGCAATTTAGATTCTAATAATTGATGGTTCATGTCATCAGACATTATTTATTAAAACTTTATTCTGAATATTTGCATACTGTTAGTATGGAAATTAGCAGCTGACTTTTATTCATTGGATTGGTTTTGAAAAGTACGAGGGAATTTGCAATGATTTTGTATATTTTAGTATTCGTAGACGAAATATAAAAAATCTGCTTGTAGAATCAAATGCTGTAAACGGAAATACAACGAAGGCATTAAAATAGGGTTGATCAGTAGTGGGAAATTTAGATGAAGGTGGGTGAAGCAATTTAGATTCTAATAATTGATGGTTCATGTCATCAGACATTATTTATTAAAACTTTATTCTGAATATTTGCATACTGTTAGTATGGAAATTAGCAGCTGACTTTTATTCATTGGATTGGTTTTGAAAAGTACGAGGGAATCTGCAATGATTTTGTATATTTCAGTATTCGTAGACGAAATATAAAAAATCTGCTTGTAGAATCAAATGCTGTAAACGGAAATACAACGAAGGCATTAAAATAGGGTTGATCAGTAGTGGGAAATTTAGATGAAGGTGGGTGAAGCAATTTAGATTCTAATAATTGATGGTTCATGTCATCAGACATTATTTATTAAAACTTTATTCTGAATATTTGCATACTGTTAGTATGGAAATTAGCAGCTGACTTTTATTCATTGGATTGGTTTTGAAAAGTACGAGGGAATCTGCAATGGTTTTGTATATTTCAGTATTCGTAGACGAAATATAAAAAATCTGCTTGTAGAATCAAATGCTGTAAACGGAAATACAACGAAGGCATTAAAATAGGGTTGATCAGTAGTGGGAAATTTAGATGAAGGTGGGTGAAGCAATTTAGATTCTAATAATTGATGGTTCATGTCATCAGACATTATTTATTAAAACCTTATTCTGAATATTTGCATACTGTTAGTATGGAAATTAGCAGCTGACTTTTATTCATTGGATTGGTTTTGAAAAGTACGAAGGAATCTGCAATGATTTTGTATATTTCAGTATTCGTAGACGAAATATAAAAAATCTGCTTGTAGAATCAAATGCTGTAAACGGAAATACAACGAAGGCATTAAAATAGGGTTGATCAGTAGTGGGAAATTTAGATGAAGGTGGGTGAAGCAATTTAGATTCTAATAATTGATGGTTCATGTTATCAGACATTATTTATTAAAACTTTATTCTGAATATTTGCATATTGTTAGTATGGAAATTAGCAATTGACTTTATTTACTGGATTGGTTTTGAAAAATAAGAGTGAATCTGCAACAATTTTGTATATTTCAGTATTCGTACGAAATATTAAAAAATATATTTGTAAAATCAAATGCTGTAAATGTAAATGCAATGAAGGCATACAAAAAATTCAATCAATAATGCCTTATTTATTCCATTTTTAAAATTTATTTGAACAGTAAAATGATGCTGATTTTACTGTTGATTCAAAATTTTTACTCACCGGCAAAAGTAACCAATAAGGAAATAAAGTATTTTTTATTACAACTTTTGTTTTTTGCCTATTTTTCAGTAATTGCATTATAAGAAAGAATGAACTAGTATTGGGAAAAATAATAAGAAGAAAATGGATATAAAAATGGGCGAAAAGGGATGTGAGCACCCCACAATGACAATGGAACATTCCATTTTTAGTTTTTTTTATGAAGAAAGCAATAATAAATTAAATAATGCAAGTCACTTTCATTGATTTAGATTCACAAAATATCTTTAAGATTTTATATCAACTAATGATTGACACTAAGTGATAACACCGACTAAATATCACTTGAATTATTTACTATTAAATGACTTTAGATCAAATAAAAAAATTAAATTAAATAAATATTTAATTAAAAATTAAATGGAGTGCTCTCTTCAAAATTTTCTCGCATACTTTCTGTTGTTGTTGTGTTGTGACTTATGACACTTTACAAGTCCGCTGACAGTTATATGTCAGCGATTTAAGCTGAGTGAGCGTCTCTTGTTTTTTCAGTAGCGCCAACTAGGGCCAAGAGTACGATTTAACTACTTCATGCGTCACATTCGCTTGCACAACTCCTTTTTACAGGGGGGGGGAGAGCATATTCATACACCTCACAGATAGAACACAGAAGAACAACCATGCCTGAACCGAGATGCCCAGATCACGTTGAAGATGCGCTACCCCTATGCCAGGACGCCGGTCGCATACTTTCTAATAATGTATTATCTTCTTCTCCAATTCCGCATAAAATTGTAAACCTTGGGTTAAACCTCACGCATATTATCATTTGCATGTTCTTATTGAAACAATAATTATGTAATATAAATTTTTGGTATGAATTTAGTGTTTCTATTGAATATATGTGTGATCCATAATATGCGGCTATTAATACTCGAAAATCGAATTTGCATTTTAGTCGGGATTTTTACAAACAGCTGAAATCAAAATTTGATATAGAATTAAATTGTAGTCACAAAATCACATATGAAATTTCATATATTTAAATCATTACACTTTAGAATGATCGCATTGACATGTTTGTAAAAGTATAGACCGTCATATCCATCAACCTCTTGACGGATTTGTTTCCAAATCTGGCAGGTATCTGAGCTTCAGATTTTAAATTTTAATAGCAAATTTCATCCACCTAGCTCTCTTTGTTTTTTAGTTATTGTGTGAACTTATATTCGGACAGCCAAGCAGACAGAATTCCTCTGGAAAAAAATTGATAAGAGTCACGTGTAAGGACCAAATGCCAAATTTCATCCATTTTCAAAGCTTTTTTGAGATAATGTATTCATAGACCGATAGACGGAGAGACAAACAAACATAATGCCAAAAAATGTATTTTTTAGATTCAGAGAGGTCAGAAAGGCTGTCAAAAGCTCGAGTTCAAATTTTTTGACGATTATGATATTTTCTGTGTATACGGGAAAGTAAAAAAAGTAACTTTTTATCTCTATTGTTTCTTTCAGTTTGGAACTGGAACTTTAGTACTAGTTATTCATTGTGGAAATTGATAGAACTAATATTTACGAATAATTATTTATTCGATAACGGCGTTATTGGCGATATTTTATTTGTTTATTGCTTCAGTATTGTATAAATAAATATTTTAATTGAATTACAGTTATTCTTATATTGCACAATAAGCATTTCAAAAACGCAGTGTAGAATTGCATATATATAATGTCCTTGGCCCTTTCTTTCTACTTTCAACACTGCCTCTCTTACTGAAAGATTCCATAATAAAACATTAATTATCACAAACTTATTGGAAAAAACTTTCCTACCGCATGGCTACAAACCAAAGCAACAAAATGTTCGACTGTTAGACTGCTAGGCTAGTTCAAAGATTATAATGAAATTGTGAAAACACCGATTTAGAATTAGAAGCGAATGCAATTTTTTTAAGACAAAATCAATAAGAATTATTCAATTTGAAACTCGGACTGGATTTTGTACGAACGAAATCCTTTCGTCGATTTTTTTTTCATTTGCAACTATTTTCTTCCTCCTTTAAATACTTTATATCGTATTAATTCCCATAAAGAAAAAAAAAAAACTTTTTTTTTCTTTTGTTCAAAATCATGCTGGTCTTAATGGCAAAGAACACGCCGATATGCTTGGAAAACAAGCAACAAAGTTATTGTAAGAGTATCCAGGTATTCTATTAACAAGGAGAGTAAATATATTTAAAGAAAATTATTATATTATTTATTATTATTCATTATTAAGGAAAAAAATGATCTATGATATGAATAGTTTACATCGAAATCCATAAAATACTAAATCGATTTTACAATATTTTCCTCTCTTTTCTTAGTTATTTAAATAACAACCATTTCCCCCTTTAATTTTTAATAGGATTTAGGTTCTGAAATGTTCCAATATTATTTACCAATTTTTGTTCCTGCTCTAATAGGATGTACAGGATGTTAAGCATTCGAGACTATCAAAGAAGACAATTCTTTAATAATCTATTGAAATTATTATAACATGGTCGCCTCATTTTATTAATAGCAACTCAGCATTTGTGGGATTTCTCTGCTTTAATTAGATTGGAGAGGATAAGAGCAGTCAAAATTCCTCTTTTTCCATTTTTCTTTTTTTACTTTCGCGTAAACGAAGTATATAAAATACAGTAATCTTAAAAGAAGTTGAGATTTCGACGAATGATCATATTTCAGATGTATCTGGATTCAACGCACGCACGCACACGCACACACACACACACAATAATTGAAACATATTTTGCGCTAGGCAGATGAAAATTAATAGATGAACTTTACACCAAATTTGCAAATATTTGTGACCATAATTAATTTAAATATGCATCCAATTTTGAAATATAACTAGCGCCCTACTAAAATGTCGGCATATTTTTCGCATTATTTGCATAAAAAACCTCTGGAATCGAAATTTGCGTTGAGTTTTTCTGATTTTATAATCACCTATTGAAAAAATTTAACAATTCTTAAATGATATATAATACTATATATTATTTTTGAGAGAATTTTTCTAACCGTTTTAAGCAAAATAAATTATCTATAAAATGCTTATTTAACAATAAATATAAGTAAATGAAATGAAATAGTAAATGATGGAATAGATTAATGTTAAAATAATACATTTAAGACAAGTATCATTATCATGAAAAGGATAAAAGTTAATAATACAAAAAAAATCGGAATAAGATTATTTAACAATTATAATAATTATTCATTCTATAATTTAAATAAATGACTCTATGTTTTACTTTCAGTAACAACAAAGGGGAAAAAATCAGATATAGAAGAATTTTTTTGCTGGTAACAAGGAATAATCTATATATTTTTAGAAATGAATCAATCATTTATGGAATTATTTTCTATATGAATTGGATAACATTTTTTTTAAGTAGAAGATTCAAAAATAATTTTTTTACTGACTGTCACTTAATTAAAGAATAACTAATAAAGAAAGATTGTTAACTTTAAAAGAATAAATAATAGAATAGATATAAAAACATGGTGATAAATAATTAAAGGAAACTGTTTTAGTGTATTAGTTTTGTAGAAGTATATTTCTAAATTTTCATTCATATAGATAATTTAACAATTTTTAATAGACAGACTTCGCTTCATTACATATATAACATTTAAAAAAATATAAAAAAAAATCTATTTAATTCTTTTAAGAATCTTCAATTATCTAATTTAATAGTAAAAAGTATTTAATTATCTAATCTAATTATTTTACAGAAATAAAATAATTAGGGATACTGCAAATATTATAAGTTAACAATCAAAACAAAAATGCCTTTTATTTCACTTCATTTTTTTTTATTTAAAAATATTTATACAGTTCTCAAATACTTCATTCCACAGGTGGCATACAACCCCACACAATAAAAATTCATATCATACATGAGCCCACCAACCCTACCGGCACCTGAACGGTGTTCCGCAATCCTTTTTTACCCCGTTCCAAACCCAACCATTTGCTAACAGGTGGGCCTCCAAACGCACCCCTTTCTCTATTGTCGTCTACCGTAAGAAGACGAATACCCCTTTTTTTATACCCCAAACAGATAACCCTTCTTCACCCTCGCCGATTACGGTATGTCAGACGACAGTAGGCCAAGGTTAAAGTCCCAGGTCCCGTCAGCTTCTGAAGATAGAGATCGCAGAGTATAAAAAATATAGCAAGTTTGTGTCTGCGTGTCTGTCTGCATGCGATGATCCATCATAACTCTTTCTTTTTTTCTATTTTTTTGCTCTTTGCGCTTTTTTTTTTCCACTTCTTTTTTCCACTGTGCGGTACATACTACATACTATTTCCTCCCTTATCGTGCACGCGCGCTTTTACCTCCTCTACCACCCTTTCTTTTTTGAAAAATTTATTTTTTTCTTTTTCGATCTTGGCCTTGCGTAGTAAAAAGATGGGAGCACGACGTATAAGAATGTTCGGAAACTAGCGACATCTGGTGGGGAAGAGTGAAAAAGCGCTATAAATCATGGGATTGTATTCTTTATTTTTATATCTGGAAAGACGGGAAGAAATTTAAAATATTAAAAAAAAAAGAAAGAAAAAAATGTTGTAAGTATTCAGTAACTCAAATTGGTGCATTAAAAAATGAAATTTGATTTGAGAAATAGATTTATTTTCGTTTTAAGTGTTAGCGAAACAGTAAATCAAAGAAAAATAGTACAGTCATCGCAAAATCCTTTGCATTTTAAGCATACTTATTACGAATATAAGTTTAAA
Organism: Argiope bruennichi; assembly: GCF_947563725.1. NCBI lineage: Eukaryota > Metazoa > Arthropoda > Arachnida > Araneae > Araneidae > Argiope > Argiope bruennichi. The sequence goes on from NC_079160.1 coordinate 77,786,682, forward strand.
TTTTCCATTTCATTCATAATACAAAAAATATGAATTAATTACTGTATGCAAATTTTGTAATTTATCGTGAATAACGTAAAAATAGTTCAAAATCACATTAACCAATATCAAAATGCAACAGAAAATTAATCACGTATATATCTTCATTGTTCGCTTTTACTTTTTAAAAATTTTTCTATAATAAAATTTTACTTTCATTTTAGTCATTTTACAATTAACTAATTTCTGCTTTCCACATTGCACATGTTTTAATGCACTTCACTCATCTCGAGTCAAAAACTTTTCCACGGGTGCAGCTGAAGGCCGGTGGCCAATGAGCTGCAATAAACCTCTATAACGTTGATATCTTCATTGTTATTTTAAAGTTAGCTGCACTTGTGTTTTTTAAAAATTCAGACTTGTATTTTTAAAAAATTAAGAAACCGTAACATTTTCATATTTATATTTAGTATTAGAAAGTAAACGTTGTTGTAAGAAAAGAAACCAGCTGGAGTGGTTTTCCCGCAATTTTCTAGCACAGATGATAATAAAGGTGAAATCCCCCCTCCCCTAGCAATGAATAAATAGTATGGATCTGTGGAAAACCAGCAGATATATCGAATGCTAAAATTTTCATTTTCAAAATCTACATATGAGCGTTTTGTGCTTTGTAATGTAGTGAAAAAAAAAATCTAGTATGTGTTTCGGATACCTTTTTCATCAACCGATAGAAACAAACATTTTACAAAGAGCTATAATTTTAGTAATAAGATTAGATATCAAATTTCATTCATTTAAGTAATTTCATTTATTTATCGTTTTCGAACTATCATCTTTATTTGCATAAAAATGTATAGAACCACAGATGGACAATCTATTGATGAATTTAGATAAAATCTGATACAGATCTATACTTCAGATCTTAAAACTGTATACCAAATTTGATGCACATAGATTTTAATTTTTGTAGATTTCGTGTTGAATTTGGAAGCGGATAGATAGACATATAAACTTCTTAGAATGGATTTTAATGAAAATTTCACAGAATTGTACAGATTTGGTGTACAAACTATATGCCAAATTTCATTCGCCAAACTCAAAGTATAAAGGAAAAAATATTGCAATCGTCAAAAAAAATTCAACTTCAAGATTTTGACAAACTTAAGATTTCAGACCTTCCTAGGTTAGAAAAACATACTTTTAGAATTATGTCTGCTTTCGCTCTATCCGTCTGATTGTGAACACGGTAACTCACAAATGCTTCGAGCTAAAAGAATGAAATTTGGTACATGGACTTTAGACTAAAGTTTTAGATTTCTATTAAATTTTGATCAAAATCTATTAAGAGAAAGTCTGTCTGGTTGCTTTAATGCAAGTGGATGCGACAGTTAAACACAAAGTGTTATGTAGATAAAAACTGGTAAGCAGGTTTAGCATCTATAACGTAGGTACTTATCAAATTTTGAATCAAATATGTTAAAACATTGACAGTCTAACTGTCAGCCCTTTTGCATACATGCAAGCTCAATAACATAAAAAAGAAATAAATGAAATTATGGTATGTGACTCTGTAACTACAATTATAGTTTTTTTTTTTTGTCAAATTTTGGTTTTAATAGATCGGAAAACCTATGTCCAAAATATAAATTCTGTTTTCGGGTACTTGTGTATTAATCGCATGATAGATTAACCGCCAAAGATCGTATGATATATTCAGTTCAATAAGAACAGATTTGTTTGTCAATACTATGTAAAGCATTCGAGGCGTTACCACCAAAGGTTCACAATTTTATGCCACAATTTTACATTCGAAATTAATAAATAAGATCAGAAAGTATGTAAGAAATTCCGAAAAGTCAAACAAATGTGTGCTAAATTTCAAAATGGCTTCTACTATGTATATATATATATATATATAATGTCAATAACTTAATATTATTGTTTACAATGGCCTGCTAATTCTCCAGATTTAAATCAATTCCAATCATCTGCTTGAGAAGTTTAATAGTTTGCTGTTTAATAGTTTGTAACCGTGAAATGCAACTATTTGTGCAGTCCGAAATAAAATGCAGAAGTGAAATATGTAAGCTGCCTGGCGTAGCAACTCTGAAGAAAAAGAAGAAAAAAAAAAAAAAAAATGTTGATAATATAAGAGGGAAAAAAAAAGGAAGGGGCAAAATTATTCAGAAATGCTTTCTCAATTTATACATTAAATTAGTTTTTCAATTAGTTCCTCAATTTTCATAATTTTAGCTTTCAAATATTTAAAACTTTTGCCAAAATTCAGTAATTTAGTTTTAAAATTATAAGTATTTATTGGATTTGAGGAATTCAGACCAAAGGCAAATTTATTGTCATGACTTTTAAAAGAATTAATAGCAAATTGAAATAAAGTGAATATAACAAAAATTAACTTACTTTTATGCACAATAAAAAAATGGTATATTAAATAATTCATATGTAAATAACTGCAAATTGTTAGAATATTTTTCTGCAAATAATTATTTAAAAAACAATGTTGCATAAGCCTAAATTGAATTTAGAGAATGCAATATATGGGAATCTTTAAATAATAAAATAAAAGCACACAAAATAAATTTATTGGTAGCTTCCCAAAAGAGATTAAGGTACATTAATCATCATTAGAAATATGCGAAGATTTTGATCAAACATATTTCTGAAAGTATATTTAATAGCATTTTTAAAAGAAGAAAATAAAGATAAACAGTAACTAATGAAAAAAGATCGTAAATTAAAAATTGAATCTCAAGGGCAGCTCTGTAAATATTTATTCAAATAATGCTCGATCTGATGTTTAAAAATTAAAAATTTTAATTCGCAGAATTAAACCAAAATAATATTTAAGAACATTATAACATTAAAAAATCTTCAAAAAAGAGTAGAATAAAAATAGAATAGTTTAATGCGGATTAATTCAATATTGTCTATGAATTCATGATTTTATTTCAATAATTATGAAGCATCATTCGAAATAAAATAATCAAATATACACAGAAAAAAAATTAAGAAAAGGTTGTTCAACTCTTCTCACAGATAGGAATTACAGTTGATGTGAAGCTCACTAGATGGCAGTAACTGTCGTACGAAAGCAAATATCCGCAGCTTCGAACAAGTTAACTTTCCTAACTATTATCGTATCTAGTGCTTTTTTAAATAAAATTAGATTAAATGCAAATCTAAATTATCTTTAAAATTATATCTTTTAAAAATGTAAACTTTGTTTATCACATTTTAATTCATAAAAATAAAGAATAAAACATTACATTTACTTTAATGTTTAATAAAATTATTTATATTATACGTTATTATTTTATTCATAAAAAAAACGTACATTATTTAATAATAAATCTTCATCGAATTTTCCATTTCATGATTTCATGGTGCTTTTTTCTCCTTTTCATACAAAACAGGACTTAAATGTCAATGAATATATTTATTCTTAATAACATCCACTAAAAAAAAGGTTTCATCACAATTTTTCCTTTTTAGTGAAGTCATTATCTGTAAATTTTTATTAATTCAATAAAAAATATTACATATAAAATAAGTTGTAAGGATTTTATTGTTTCAAAAAGTAATTTTTGAAATGGTACATTTGTTTTCTTTATAAATATTTTTTCTAATAAAATAAAATATTTTTCTAAACAAACATAGTATTTTTTCATAGTCCCAATAAATTATGTTTCATCAAGAATTTCCTTTGAACGTTATATTATTTAAAATTTTTAACTTAAATAATGTCTGAAAGATGAATTGTCTTACGCGATGCGTTTTTGTCAATTCTGGAAATGGATCTCAAAATTAACATACGTAATTTTTAAAAAAATTGTTTTAGTAATTGTTTCAAAAAGTAATTTTTGAAAAGGTACATTTGTTTTCTTTATAAATATTTTTTCTAATAAAATAAAATATTTTTCTAAACAAACATAGTATTTTTTCATAGTCCCAATAAATTATGTTTCATCAAGAATTTCCTTTGAACGTTATATTATTTAAAATTTTTAACTTAAATAATGTCTGAAAGATGAATTGTCTTACGCGATGCGTTTTTGTCAATTCTGGAAATGGATCTCAAAATTAACATACGTAATATTTTAAAAAATTGTTTTAGTAAATTTTTTGATATGATATATAATTTTGAATAAAATAAAATCTTATCAACGAATATTAAAAAAATGCTGTTATTCTTAGTTTCAAAAAACTGCAAAATTTTAAATAAATTATTATAGTTGAATAAATAAGTTTTTAAAGAAATAAATGTTTTATTTATATTTAAATTAACCTTATATAAAAATTATAAAAATCCTATTAAAATACTAATATGTGAGTGTGAAAAAAATAAGAAAATATGTTTTTATTTAATTTTGTAAAGATCTTGTAGCATACGAATCCAAAATTTTAGTCATTAAAATTGGAATTATTAACCTGTTATATTTAAACCTGTTAACAGGCAAAATTAAACAAACAAAAAAATTTATTGACATTTAAATTATTATGCGGTTGATACACAGTTTTAATATATATATATATATATATAAACAAACAGAGTGATTTTTTCGTTTTCATTCCATATATTTTAATAATATACGATACCGAAGTTATTTTTATTATTTGATCAAATTTTATTTTAAAAGATAGTTAATTTTTAAATTATTTAAACTCTTCTCGTAATATATTTCGACCCGAAAAAACGTAGGCAACGTTCTTCTTCGAGTTCAAAATTGGAAAATAAATCTGAAAAATGAAGGATTTATTAACAATAAATAAAAAAACACTTGATATAAGTTTTATACTCAAATTCAAATAATATACCTGAAATTATCATGATTTTCTAAATCACTGTTGTTCAAAAAAGAAAAATAAAAAAATAAAAAATCTGACAATAAAAATGCAGTAAAAATTTTTCAGGTCCCAATTTTGATTGACTGGATCCTATTTAGAATCGTAACCTATAACTTAGCAGTCTCTGTTCCACGTTTATTCATACGATACGAGTTTAAATATTCAATATAACGTTGAACAATTTTTTTTTTTAGTATTTGAACTCTCGCTAGAATTTACCAGACATGAAAATACATGACTTAAACAGAAGTTTGTTTCTGATACATTTATTACACTTTAAATTTGGATACAAAAAATAATTATATGTTTACAATTTTTTTTTATTTTTCAAAAGCATATTTTCTACCATTATGAGTTATCAATGTTTACCTCAAAAGATAAGAAATTATGCAAATAAACCTAAATAGAGAATAAAATAACACTAAATAGAGTATATAAAAATAAAGGTAATCTTTGCTGATGTCATATAAAAAAAGCTTTTAAATATTTGAAGAAAAATAAATAGAATATGTCTTTTAAATGCACAATGACTTGAAAAGTCATAGGAAACTGCGAAATCGACAACAAGAAAATTCGGTACAAACTTAAAAAAAAAAAATTGAGACGAGATAAACACAAATCAAGGAGAAATTAATTGCAAATTTTGTAAGAAATGTAATTAGTTATATGGATATGAAGTTATAAAAAATTCTTATTACAATGATAGCTAAATCTTTTCAGACATATTTAATATTATTAAAAAAAGGAGTTTATATATAATTTGTGGAGCAATATACTAACACTTCATGTCAAATTTCAAACAATTTTACAAAATTAGAAATTAGATATCACAAATTAAATTTTTCATAAAAATTGAAGCAATTTTTAGAACTGTTTTATGCAATTTTCAAAAATGTAGCATACTGTACAAAAAAAAAAAAAAAAAAAAAAAAAATACTACACCACATTAAGTTTTAAAAAAAATTAGCAATTCACTATATGAATGTTATTTCCGTGCATATTTCTTTATCAAAATTTAATCAAATTTTTTAACTTATTTTTGCAACACTTTTTATTATTTTAATTACTGCATTTATACAAAATGCTATTGCATACTTATTTTGCGAGTAGGTAATCTTTATTCTATAAATAAAAGAAATTTTTAAAAAATTATATAAATTTATGATTAAAGTCTGGATTATTATTATCCTATGATGTTAAGGATTGAAGAATCAAACCCCCTTAGTTTGTTTAATTACTAAAAGTGAAATTTTATTAATAATATATTAATCCTTTGAAGCGTAATTCTATTTTATTTCGAAATGATGCAACGAATTTGTTGATAAACCTTTTAGTAATGCATGGATTTAAGTAATCATAATCTTCATATGAATTTTCTTAGCCTGAAATATGCAGCTGTTCAAAATTATATGCTTAAAAATTTTTTTCAGCAATATTTCTTAAAATGATAAATTGTGAGAAATAAAAATCGAAGAAACTTGGATGCCATTCTAGAGTTCAGGAACTTTTGTACGGATATATAAGAAATCCACTCTAAGCCTGGCAGAATAACAATAATGATTTACTCTCAATCACAAAAATTTTAAACGAAGAAAATAATAATATTTTATTTTATTTGAAAAAAAATGTATTGCTAGAAAAATAAGCATGAAATCTAAATTTGCATACATCCTCAGGACTAATTAGTCATATTTAGTAAATTTTCTTAAAATATTTACGTTACAAAAAATGACCGAGTTATGAAGCTTTGACATTCATTATTTAAATTAATTTCATTCGTCTTGAGGAAGCGTCGCCTATCGATTAGCGAGTAGTTCTCAAAGAAATTATTATAATGTCTAGAACAGTGATATAAAAGTTTCATAAATTGGAAAATTCCATTCACAGAAGAGCGATTTTTTATTTTGATTTCAACTGTTTTGTATCAAGATTATTTTATTACATATACTAATATGATCTTAGAGATGTATATAAATGTTTAGTAACTTCTTCAACATGAAATCTTTGACATACAAAACATGAAATATAACTCTTAATGTCATTTAAAATATTTTTCCGAACTGGAAAGGCATGCTTATCTCTAAAAATTTAGAAATAAACTATTGGTCTCGATTAGAGTGAATATCAGGTATATAATCAGGTGGTTTGATTATAGATAGAATATCAGGTTTATATTTTTTCAAATCATAAATTTCAAATTTTGTTCAATGCATATTCATTATATTTCTGAAAGTTTCCTTACGTCAAAGAATTCCCTTCATATCTTAATTATTTAAACTATATCATGAGAGAGTACAGAGCAGCTTTAAACTATGCTAATTTAATCTTTGAAGTATTTATTCTTATTAAACACATCAGTGAGGGTGGTTTCTCCTGAAATCGTATTCTCCAAAAGTGTACCTATGCAGTGTTAATCGCATGCCATTGGCGAACAGTAATTACGAAAGAGTCAGTTAGGATGCTATCTTTGGCGATTAATCGCTGATACTATTAGCAGAAAACGAATGTGGAATTTTTTCCCAACCAATTAAAAACAAAATATGATACAATCATAATTATAGTTACAAAATCAAATATTAAATTTCAAACAATTACGAAAAAGCCTGTTAAAATGCAATATTTGGCGATTAATCGCTGGCACGCAGTCAATATACAAACAGCAGAAAACGAAAGTGAATTTTTTTTCCCGCCCGATTAGAAGGGAAAACTGGACAAATCTACTATTGTATCAGATATCAAATGTTAACCAATTACGAAAGAGCTTGTTAAGATATAATATTTGGCGATTAATCGCTGGCACGCAATCAATATACAAGTAATAAAAAACGAATGTGGAAATTTTTTTCGGCCGATTAGAAGAAAAAATTGGACAGAACTACTATTGTATCAGATACCAAATTTTAATCAATTACGAAAGACCCTGTTAGGATACAATCTTTGGCGATTAATCGCTGGCACGCAGTCAATATACAAGTAACAAAAATCAAATGTGAAATTTTTTTCCGACCAATTAAAAACAAAATATGATAGAGCTACAATTGCATTCATAAAATCACATACCAAATTTCTAACAATTAAGTCTGCCCGTTTTTGAATTATCAAGTTCACATACATGTGAAAGTACAAACCAAACAGACGGCCAACTTCTTGATGGATTCTATTCCAAACTTCATTTTACCTTTATATATTAAATCTGTTTATTAAATCTTATCCATCCAGCTGTTTCCATTTTATAGTTATTGTGTTACCTTTCAATCCGGCTCTCCAAAAGTTGGCTTCCTGTTAAGTCTCGGACAGCCAATGTAGCTTTCTTCTGAATGGAGTTCGTTCAAAATTTGATAGAAATCAACAAATTTGGCGCAGAGACCAAATATCAAATTTCACCTACCTGGCTCAAAGCGTTTCTGAATTATCGTGTTCACAGACGTTCCAAAAATACATTTCTCATGCCCGGAAGGTTTGAAATGTGAAAATTTGTCAAAATCTCGACGTTCGAATTTTTTTTGCAGTATTATACTTTTTCTTTGTATATTTCGTGTATGAGGAAGTTAAAATGGCCGTATTCTCCTTTAGACTTTCTCGTTAACTTCCTTTTTTTTGGTGTATTTTGATTAAATTTCTTCATCGAAAATCGAGCATGAATTTTGGAAACTTTCTCAAGGGGTGGATGAAAAACATTTACACCATCTCCAATTCTCTAATGAAATTTCAGACGTGGGTTTTAACACTTTCCGGTTTTGTGTCTGATCTACATACACATATAAAGACAGTTCGCGTTCAATTTGATCTAACATTTGATACTATCTACAATTTTAATGCTTAGACCAAAACATGCCAAATTTAATACTGTTTGAATTATTTCAGTAACCATATTCACACACAAACGAAAAGATCTTGGCAGGAAGGTTTTACCCAAATGTATAGGTTTACAAAATATATAGGTTACTCAAATATATAGGTTATTAGCCGTATCCCTTCCCCGTGATCTGGGCATCCCGGGTTCGAATCCCGGTTCGGGCATGGTTGTTCTTCATCTGTGAGGTGTGTGAATGTGCCCCCCCCCCTCCTGTAAAAAGGGGTTGTGCAAGCGAATGTGTGTGTGTCATCTTCATATGAGCTAGAAGTCAGACTTCTGCCCTCGGGTGCTCAGGGGTCTTTACCCTCAGAAGCTACTGCAACCCCTTTCTGTGGTAACGCGGACACGACATCATGCAGTATCCACACAGTGTTGCCCGTGGCATCACATCCAAGAGAAAAAATTAGTTTTAAAGTCTAGCCTTCACCCAATATGGCATGGGCATGTCACGTAATATCAAACAAACATAAAAATACATTTAGAAATCATGAAAAATAGGTACAAAACAATTTTTTATAGCTTGACATTTTGAATTCGTATTATCAGACGTAAACAAAGAAATATATAGCATATGCATACCACAGCTCTTGCTATTTGCGCACGCATAGTTTGAGGGTTTCCGTACATGCGCGGATAAGTGCAAAGCACCGATACTGCTGTTTTACACATGCGCTAATCGTAGTAGGAGAATAATTAAAATCGCAATTATAAAACTCTTTTTTTATTTTGATATAACTTTAATGTACTAAAACCTTCCCCAATAAATGCCCTACAAAATGGTATAAATATCTCCAATATCAGTTAAGTATTTCTCGAGTTTTTCGAGTTCAAACATACTGTAAAGTACTGAAGGACTAGACACTTTGGTGAGATGGCGACAGAAACTAAATTTAGTTGGTGTCGAGTGGCAACATGGAGAAAGAAGCATGGAGAGGAATGATGAGGTATGCGTGAAAAAGGAACACCTGAAGGAATAGATTATTAAGATTTAAAATGTTTCATGTTTAAATGTTAGTCTTTGTAAAGTTGTGTAATGTAGTGATCGACCCTATGTGTCAAAAAAGAAATAAACCAATATGGTTTAAAAATCAGGCTGTTTCTTTGGAATAATTCACGCTACCATATTACAATACAGACGCTTTCAGGAGACTTCATTTTATACTATATATAGAATAGTTATATAGGTTTACATTTTCCAAAGATGTGATTTCGAACTCAAGAAGATCCAAAACGTGAAAATTCGTCAAAATCTCGAGTTCGAATTTCTTGATGATTACTGTACTTTCTCTATACTACGTATACAAGAAAGTAAAAAAAAAAGTTAAATCAAAAATTATTAAAGTGAAAGAGTGATATCTCATCAAGAAATTTCATCTTGCCACAGTCATTTAGATTATCGAGATCTACTTCCAATTTAAGGTATTTTTACAAATAATTTCACTTTTTCCTACCGCTTGTACCTTACACCACTCACAGGGCATAATGAAATCGCAAATAAAACCAATTGCATTACATATCCTGAAGCAACTGCTCGATGATACCTCGCCCCGAAGCTAACGTATTCCACATTCAGTAGAGCAGCAGGAAATGCATTAACGCGATATTAATATAGTATGTCAGTAACCGATTTTTATCCAATGGTCAAATATGGCCCAAGGTTTGAGTGAATTTGAGAGTTACCCGGAAGCAGGCTGAAATTACATCTGATGGCAAGTGGGGATTAAACCCCCTAAGGCAGATGATGACTTCAGGAAGTTGCCTTCTGTTGGTGCAAGGTGGCATCGCCTTGAGGTACATATTGGGAATTGCAAAAGCACCGCAGGCTGTTTCAAAAAGCTTAGATGGGAGTTTTCCAATCAATTTTATGTTAACCGATTTATAAGGCTTGATTGGGTTTTTTTTTGGTTCATTTTAAGAGAAATTCAATAAATAAGCAATGGTGCGATTGATCATGATCGCAATTTAATCACATGATAGTGATCAATAATCAAAGATATTTTGTGCTATTAAAATGATAAAATAATAAAAATAAAAATATATTAAAAATAAGTAAATAAATAATATAAGATATATAATAATAAAAATATTTTAAAATATAAAATTATTTGATAAGGATTTATATTCATTAACAGAAGACGTATAATTAGCATAAAAAATACAGAATTATATAAAAGGTACAGTAGAATCCTCATTTATAAAAAGACGTTTCTATATATCGAATTTTTTTTTAAGAATCTTGAATTTTCTATAGACAATTTCTGCATATTGTAAAAAAAAATCCATGTAACGAAAGTAATGTTTCGAATGAAAAATTGTTTATACTTATAGATATCAAAAAGAAAATATTGACTTCTTTCTTTAAAGGAAATAGAAAGAAAATAAAATTGTGTCACCTGTTCTTACTGCAATAGTAATCTTCGAAATATCGGAAGATGTTTATGGCGAAGCAATAAACATGTATTATTCTTAAAATAACTTAAACCAGTGAATCATATGTTATTCTTAGATTCTGTTTTAAGAATCTCTTGTTAAAAAGGCACCAGATATTTTTTTAAATTCACTTTAGTTTTATATTCTTATAGTTCTCTGGTTAAAAAATTAAGGGATCTGAATCAACACTTTTGAAAAATATATCTTTACAGATTTTTTAAATAAATATTATTTATACTTTATTTTTATTAAACGTTTTTTAAGTGAATGCAGCTATTTTTGATAAGAAAATTATAGTTTTATAGTATGTATTTCTAAAAATTGAAATTTCTATTTATCGAATTTTATATAGGAATTTTCAAATTCATTGTATAGAGGTTAGTTTATATTTCGATTTTCATAGAAGTATCTTAAATACTTTCAAAACATTGTTTGCAAAGGAATTCAGTTACATCCAAAAAGGCTTTCTGGCAAAAAATTTAATTTTTTTAAAGATTTATTTTAAAACTTGCCTATTTAATTTCCGTTAATTTTTGGAAGTCATGGAATTATAGAGAATAAAAAGTTTTTACCTATTACATGGCTACAAATATTTGCTCATTGAAATTAGTGTTAATTGATCTTGAGAAGCAATTCCGTTTTCCTTTTTTTCAATGCGCTTGTTAAATATTAATTCGACTGGACTTAGAAAGGAAACTTTTATGAATTTCAAAAACTTATCAGAAGGATAAAATTAATTTTACCTACTAATCTATGTATTTAAAAATCATCGGCAAAACCAAATTAAAAAAAAATGACACCTTTTCCCCTCCCTCCCCTAGCCCAACCTACGCCAATTTTCATTTTGTATTAAATCTTTCTATTTTTCCTTCTTTACTTTTGAGAGATCTAACAAAATGAAACGTTTACAGATATTCTCCAGCTTCAACATCTGGACTGATTTCGTCAATTTATTTCCTCACTTTGTAAGCATAGTTAAACAATCAAAATAGTCTATATTTATGTAGCATGGATAATTTAAAATAATGTTTTCTCTTAAATGAGAATATATAGTTAATTAAAATTGGTCAATATGACAGAATTAATATTATTAATGTAAAGAGTGAACAACGGATCGCGAATACGACTATAAAACCATTTTAAACATTATAAATAGAATATAATATTTGAAAAAAATTCTGACGACATTAAAAGCTTCTAAAGATCTATACACCAGTCTTTTAAATGCACTATTAAACTGAATTCATACAAAAATTGAGTTTATACAAAAATATGGGTGGAATTTATTATATAATAAATATAAACAAAGTAAATGTAAAATCACAGAATATCAATCATATGACAAACGCAATTGCGCATATCGTCCAGTATCTTACTACATAATATCTATTCAATAATAAGAATCACTCTCAAAATCAAATTAAAAAAATATTTTAGCTGTATTTGCATTTTATTCTTAGTCTACTTGTTTCAAAATGGAAACCAATATTTTAGCTATATTAATAGGCAACAATAATTTTTAAGACAAAGTTGGAATTGGTTAAAGTTGTTAAAAAAATATCGAACTTTTTTTTATGGAATACATTGTAAAATTCCGTTACTTAGGTTTAGTTTAAAATAACGAGTTTTCTTTTTCTACTTTCTCGTATACGTCAGGAAATATAGTAACCGACAAAAAATTCTAAATCGAGATTTTAACATATTTCCACGTTTCAAAACTCCCTGAGTTCGAAAAACACATTTTTAGAAAATGTCCGTCTGTCTGTCTATGTCAAAGATAACTCAAAAACGTGTTGAGCAAGACGTTTGAAATTTAGTATAAGGACTTTGCACCAAATTTGCAGATTTCTATCACATTTTAAGTAAAATATGTTCAGAGGAAGTCCGTCTGTCTGTAAGTTAATATGATAATTACCAAACGTGGAGAGCTAGATAGATAAAATTCGGTTCCCAGATTTAACATCTATAGTGTAGACCTGTCACATTTTGAGCCTAACCCAACTAAGGGTTGACTGTTTGTCGGTCTGTACTATCAGAAACTTGTAAATGTGATAATTCAAAAACGCAATGATTTAACTATATCAAATTTGGTATGGGATTTTGTGACTACAAGCGGAATGTTGTGTCAAATTTTTGCATCAATGGATTGAGAAAAACGTGTCTAAAACCCAAATTCGATCTTCGGATACTATTAACGCAAGCCAGGAATTAATCGCCAAACTCGCCAAGGATGCCCGAAAGATTCAGAAAAAATGCTAAATTCACGGCAATAACTATTACTATTGTACGCCAGTGATTAAAGTGATCCCTGGTATGACAAATTTATTAGAAAGTATGCGAGAAAATTTTTGGGAGACCAATGCCACTGGTTTAATTTATAGATGCGTTAAAAGATTAAAATACACACAAAAAATCCTTCATCATATGTTTAAACTCTGTCACTGGAATTAATTATAAGGGAAAGAAAAACTGCTGAACGCATTTATTATTATTAATGTCAGCAAATAAGGGAACAGTTGAAGTATTATAATATTATTAGTGGAAGACACATCACATTTTTGGCGCAACCAATTACGGAAGAACTCATTTATTCTAAAGCATAATCCACAAAATTTCTTTAATGTAAATATTATGGAATGCCTTTCAGATGCCCTCAGATCTCGATATAAAGCAACTGGAAAATCATTTAGGAATTGGTGCAAGGTACCCAGAATTATGGTAACATTAGTCATTATGGAAAAATTTGATTATTAATTCTACGAAGTGAGCCACAGATTCATTTTTGTGAAAGTATCTGAGCCCTTCCTAGGAAGCATCAAGACCATATTGCAGAACAACTTAAAATCATTAAGCATTGTAGAAAACACTTCATATTTTAAGAATATAAGCCATTATGGAAAAATTAGATCATTAATTCTACAAAGTGACCCACAAAACACTTCTGCGAAAGATATGAGTCCTTCTTAAGAATATAATGGACAACAACTTAAAATGAATTAAACAATGTAGAAAATACTTCCTATTATGGGAATATAAGCTATTACGGAATAATTTGATTATTAATTCTAAAAGTGAACCATAAAACCATTTTGTGAAAGCATCCGAGTCCTTCTTAGGATGCATCTAGAATATATTGCAGAACAACTTAGAATCATTTAAGCATTGTAGAAAACACTTCATATTTTATTAATAATAGGCATTATGGAAAAATTTGATTATTAATTCTAGAAAATGAGTCACCAAACTACTTTGTGAAAGAATCCGAGTCGTTTCCAAGGATGCCTATAGAGCATAGTGCAGAACATCATTTAAGCATTGTAAACGATACGTTATATTTTGGGAATGTAAACTATTACGGTATAATTTGATTATTAATTCTACAAAGTGAGCCACAAAGCCATTTTTGTGAGTCCTTCCTAGGATGCCTATAGAACATAGTACAGAACACCATTTAAGCATTGCAAACGATATGAAATATTTTGGGAATATAAGCGATTATGGAATATTTTGATTACTAATTCTAAAAAAATAGGCCACAAAAGTTCTTAATGAAACCATAGGAATTTTTCCCAAGATGATACGAACATATTGCAGCAAAATTCTTTAAACGTTGTAGATAATACTTTGGTACTAAAAACCAATACGGAAACATTTTAATAATAATTTTACAAAATAGGTCACAAAAGTTATAATAAAAGCATTGGAATTGTTTTAGGATGACTATACTGAGCATCACCAAGATCATTAAAACATTAAGGGACGATGCCTAATTTTCAAGAGTAAGTAATTTGGTCCTTATCAAAATCAAAGACCTTAGTCTTTTGATTTTCCAACGCACCCTACAAAACTTCTTTCAGAAAATAACATAGAATGCTTTTTATATGCTTTAAGACTAAAGTATAGAACATCTACAAAATTATTACAAGCAAAAGAAATAGTTCGGGAATAGAAAATTATGGAAGACCCTGGCTATTAATTCTACAACATACCCCCGAAAAACTTCTTTTACTGTGCTGTAAGTATCATGGATCTCCCCCAAGATTCAACTAGAACATACTGCTGGGAATTTATTTCGATCTATTTATTCACCTAATCGTTAATAGGGGGTGGAAAAGGAGGCAATCAACATCGGATGCTCGAACGGCAGGCAAGCACATCCTTTGCCACGCGCACCCCTTTCCTTCCTTAACCATTGCCAACAAACACACAAACGACAAAATCTCCTCATCCGATAAAGTCCAAAGGCATTTGTGTTCAGTCCCCCGGTACTCATGCAAAGTCAATGCACAAGAGGAGGAACGAAAACCATTTCCAAGAAATCCAGAGATAAAAAAAAGAAAACAAGCAAGAAGAAGACGAACGATATGAAGGGGGGGGGGAAAGAAGAAGCCCTCTCACAGGAGGGGGCTCCAGAAATGTAACTTCAACGAATAATAATAAAAAAAAGTCGTGCCCCCAAATGCCGTCAATGGTCCTAATGATGGCCGCCATCTTGAGAAGAGGGCATCTCCTGCCGAGGCTACCGATTCCTTGCTGGTGGCAGCTGGTCCCTGTCCTCCCCCCCGAGCCCCCTTCACTTCACTTCAAGTGAAGGAGCGATGCAAATGGCATGGTGCAGTGCCCTCCACCAAGGAGCAGCCCCGACGGAATTCCAGCATCTTTCTCTCCTCTGCACGGATCATTTCTTCATCTTCCATCCAGGAGGAGGGGGAAGTGCGGCCTTTTGACTGCATTATGCAGGCCCCCGCCCTGCCTCATTAATTACTAGAGTGGATTGCCTGTTCCGTGCACCCCCCTCTCTCGCGTGCACATTCGCTCTGTCTGTCCACCCACCCCCTCTCTCAATCCTAGATGCTAGGCTAAGACAGCATCTAGGATGTGGAAGAGTGGCATAAGAATCTTGCCGGGATGGTCCTGAAGGGGTTGACGGAAGGATTATTCGGAATATTTGTCAGGTGGTTAAGCATTAATACATTGATATCAAAATGTTTTGGTAGCTGCTATGAATTAAGCGCCTCCAAAACATGACGTACATTTTTAAATACAGAGGTTTATTATGTACAAAAGAAAGCAGATATCACCAAATACTGAGTGTTTTAATTATGATACATTTAGTGATTTACAGGAGTTTTTGTTTATTTACTACCATATTTTTTTCAAATTCTTCACAATCTTAAACCTTAAAAAGCCATTATCTTTTTTTATTAGACATTGAATATCTTTATGATTAGGTTATCCTAGATTAATTTACATATTGTAAATTAATTATAAACTGAAAACATTAAGGCTTCGAACAAAATCAAAGTAAGAAGTAAGCATATGGACCTTGCAATTATTCTGAGCCCAATCAAGGGATGAGGCCACAAATTTATACTGAAGAACTTACTCGATAAGTTTGATTCATTAATAAAACTCCAATTCGAATGGCAATTCAAATGAAATGAAATATAGTCAACAATAGAGTGAGCAGAACGGCCTGTTGGAACCAGATATAATTGGCCTTTTCCAACAGTTGAAAATCTATTGGAAAAGGGATACTAAAATAGCAAAAACACCTTAGAATTGACTATAGACCAGATTTAATCGGAATTCTAGATTTAGGAAAATATAGACCAATTATATTTCTCAAATCTTTGGTGATACCAGGATAGAACATGCATCTGTAAACATTCATTTCTTAGTTGCTCTGTTGGCCATCAAATGTTCTGCATTGTCATTAACCAAAAAAAAAAAAGTGAATGTGAAGTGTTTAGATCAGGAACATCCTTCCAAATACCCCATTGATAAAATTTTTATGGGGTGATTTTCCAAACACAGTTATTCAATACATTACCCCCACCGCCGCTAAAAATAAATAAATAAATAAAACTTTTTGTAAAGTTTTTAAAC
This sequence comes from Argiope bruennichi, assembly GCF_947563725.1. Taxonomy (NCBI): domain Eukaryota; kingdom Metazoa; phylum Arthropoda; class Arachnida; order Araneae; family Araneidae; genus Argiope; species Argiope bruennichi. The sequence continues at coordinate 77,803,699 of NC_079160.1, forward strand.
ATTTTGATGTAAACACTTTTTTTTACAAATAGGGTAGTCTTCAAAAATTCTTCACAGTGAATTGCACATTTTCTTTCTCCAAGCAGTTCCTCGTCTATATACTTGTTAATATGTATACTTCAGATTAGAATTTAATCTCTAAAGAGTGAAATAAAAAAAAAAAAACTGTTTACATCAAAATATGCTTTTACCGTGAGCAATCATTTCTAGCAGGGAACAATTTTATTGTAGCAATCACCAGAAGTTGCATTTCTTAAGAAACAAGAAATATTTAGCAATTATTTCTAATATATTATTATTCTAACATTATTTATTAATTACTTAAAATGATTAATAATATTTAAAAAGTATCTTTTCAATAAAACCAATTTTTCACCTTACAATTTAAAAAAAAAATTTCATCAATTAAAGATGTTTTGCAACAATATATTTCATTGTTGAAGAGAAACTGAAATAATTTTCATTGCTGGTTTCGTCATGGCTTTTTTTTTCTATAGTTGATGATCAAGATATCACAAGTTGACTGCTCCGACGCACCCTGAGACGCATAGATAAGAATCAGATAATTTTTATTTGTTCAAGTTTCAGTATAAGTTATGCATTTAATGGAATATTTGAAATTCTATTGCACGAAAATTAAGTCGTAGCTCCAGAATTAAACAATGCCGAATTTTTTTTTAAGTGGGTTCATTTTTAAATACTTGCTATAACCTTGTGATATGATTAAATGCGTAAAGAAAAAATTAGGGTATGCACAACACAATGAGCAGAAGGGTTTAAAGCTTTAAAAATAATTTGAGTTATCCGTCTAACTGTATTACACTAATTTAGTCTAACTATTTAAAAATAATTCAGTCATCTGTATTCCCTAACAAATATTAGCTTAAAAATATTTGTTAGGGAAGCCATTAAAATAAAATTATAAAAAATAATCAATTAAAAATTTAGCAACCATTAATTTAGCGATAATCCACCAGTTGCATACATAAATTAATTTGATTAAAAAATCGGTTTAAAAATTAAAATTGATACACGAATGGCTGATTTTCAAGTACCAATGTTTCGACAAAATATAGGAAATAATTAAAATATGCAATATTATTTCTATACTAGATTTATAAAATATTAATAATGTAATGTTTTAAATGCCTTGTAGGGAAAAAAGTAATTTACATTTAGATACGCGAGAATTAAATATTTGCTCCAGTGTATCTCACAAGGGGAAAAAAAAATCAAACAAAATATATTGGTTAAAATACTTGCCAAATAAAATTGGTTAAAATAAAAATAATATATTACTTAAAATACTAAAATATATTAAAATACTTGGGTTTATACTCTAGCTTAAATATTAGAATATGGATTCAATTAAAATAATCTATATCGCAATAAGCAATATTTTGAAATGAAAAGTTTGACATTTTAATTCGATGCTTATTAAAAACATTTCATTGCATATCTGCCTTAATGATTCTTGCTAAATTACAAAAAGAAAAAAAGAGAAGGAAAAATTGATCAAAAATGGCCATTCAGTATGTATTAGACTATTTTAAAAGACAAAAATAACAATTTCTTAATGAATTATACCCTATCAATATAAATTCTACATGCGTGAACTACGTTGTTATTTGATGCTTTCATTTTCAAGTGCGTTTAATTTCTCTTCTATGCAAGATATTTTTGATGCAAATTAGACTGTTAAAAATTGAATTACACCAATTGACATCAATATATTAGAACGAATTCAATAAAACTTTATTTCAAGCGCAAAATTCATCTGAAATTTTTATCCTTTCCTTGAGAAGATATTCAAAGTCCGTAAAAATGACCGCAAAACTATAATGAAATAGAAAAATTATCAGGCCTAATCTATTAAAGCAGACAATTTCACAAAGAAATCTAAAACAAAATAAACAAATAAGCGAATAACATATTTAATTCTATTTTATAAAATAAAAAAAATCGATATTATTTTTTGAAATTCATTATAAAAAGAAAAGAACGAGTTAATGGAAGTACTTTAATCTTGTAATTGCGTTAAATATTTATTTTTGCATTATGGATTGCTAAGAAATATTATAGTGTATACTGTTATATCATCTATTCGAATATTGTACCATGACTGAGAGAATTTGGGCCAGAGCGCCATCTGTTGGAAATACTGTCATACATATTACGATGAAAGATGGATATATAATAAATCGTGAATATTACGCTACAAACTGAATAATTATTTTAGTCATGAATATAACAAGGAATGCTGAAATAAACTTTGTTTAATCAATGTCATTTATAACATACAAATGAGAGATATTAATGACTTAAAGAAATTTACATTTACTTTATTAAGTAACAAAATATTTAAAAAATATTTAAGTATTAAAATGTTCAAATAAAATATGGTGAATTGAAAATAAAATAATTTTTTAAAAAATGTGACCCAAAGATATATTAAAAAAATGACGGCAGAAATTTTTAAAATTGTTACATACAAATAGTGCATTTAAAGAATTAAATGTTTATTTTTTATTTTTAACTAAACAATTATGTCATTCATAATAAAAAAATTCTTCAGATTAAGAAGCTCTTCTTTTGAATATAAAATAATTAATAATTATTGATAACATATTTACTTTGCAAAATAAAGTCAACTTCCAAAAATTTAAATTAATTAATGAAAATATGCCAGTTGTTTACAATTTTATGTGCAAGATTCATAAATTTCAAAATTACAGATAAAATAAGTTTTTTAATTAACTGGATACGAAAAAGTTGAGAAGAAATGAAATTAATATAATTTTATTAAATTACTGATAATTTAAAAAAAAAGGAATTCGATTTAGATATTTCACAATATTGTTCATTATTGCTTCTGTTTTTATTTTTGAATTTCCTGAAAAATATATAGAATTGCTTATAATTTTAAACAACGTTTTTTAGAAAACTCTCCTAAAAACAATGCTTATTAGAATACTTGATAGATTTAGTCGGACATATTTAAAAGTAATTTAAGGAAGAAATACAAATGATTGTAGGTACTTTTCCCATCGGCCTTTTAATATTTGTTTTTGATTTCAAAAGATCATATAATTAAAAGGAAGAATATATATTTAAGGTTAAATGTAAAGAATATATTTAAGGTTTTTAACATAATTTCTCATAATATTATATAATGCCGAAAAATTTATTAATTAACTATTTAAATTGTTAATACCGTTCATTGGTTAAATATAAAGAAGGTGAAAAGGACCTAATTGGATTTGATCGAGTTATTAGATCTAAGATCGGGGTTTACAGTTAAATGTTTCTTATGTAATTTCTCATAATATTATAAAATGTTGAAAAACTTATTAATTAACTATTTAAAATTGGTTAATATCGTTTATTAGTTGAAGCAGAAATTAGTTAAATATAAAGAAGCCTAAAAGGACCTAATTAGATTTGATCGATTTATTTGATCTAAGATCAGAATTTACAGTTAAATGTTTCTTATGTAATTTCTCATAATATTATAAAATGTTGAAAAATTTATTAATTAACTATTTAAAATTAGTTAATGTCGTTTAACGGTTGAAGTGGAAAATTAGTTAAACATAAAGAAGGAGAGCAGGATGAATTAATTCTGATCAGTTTATCAATATGGACCAATAAGTTGACTCTACTCTAATTATGGATAATAGCAAATTTCAAAAACTTTAGAAATAAGTTTATATTTTCCATAGCAAAAAAGATTCTATATAATAAAAACATTTTTTTAATGTTGTTTGAATTAATAAATCTATTTCTAAAATAATTATGAAGTCTAAATTTTTTATTTATATGCACGGTACCTCTGGGCATATACGAAAGAATACTTTAATCATACATTTAAAAATATTTCACACTTTTTTTTTATTTCTGTGCCTAAACTGACGGAAGCTATTTTTAATATCTAATTAAAATCAGTCAATCACTTCAAGGTAATTCCAAGAGGTGATTGTTAATTGATAAAAAAGGATATCATGCAGTATTCTATAATGTTGTCAGTTTTGATCATAGAAAAACTCACGGATGAGTTGTATAAAATGTGGTCATGTCAGGAATATTATATTAAACATGAATGACAAGACCATGAACTTATCTAAAAATTTAATTTTTGGCTAACAGCTTATTTTAAAATATATTTAAAAAAAATTAAATGATGTAGACAAATTATCATTACATACATTTAAAAAATATTAAACAAGTTTAGGGAAGAATTTGACATATTTAAAAATCGTTTGTCGTTTTTAATATCAAATATCAACAAATTTTGAAATTTTAATTTATTTTTTAACAAGTTTAGGGAAGAATTTGATATATTTAAAAATCGTTTGTCGTTTTTAATATCAAATATCAACAAATTTTGAAATTTTAATTTATTTTTTAACAAGTTTAGGGAAGAATTTGATATATTTAAAAATCGTTTGTCGTTTTTAATATCAAATAACAACACATTTTGAAATTTTAATTTATTTTTTAACAAGTTTAGGGAAGAATTTGATATATTTAAATATCGTTTGTCGTTTTTAATATCAAATATCAACACATTTTGAAATTTCAATTTATTTTTTAAAGTTTTCAGGACTGAATGCGTTCAGCGTTTACATTTTTAAAATGATGTTTCATGATTATAAGATTTGTTACTTTCAATTTTTAAAGTGAAAAGCTTTTTTTTAATTAGTAAGATTTAACATATTCAGCTTTTAAGCTTCTCGTAGATCTCGTTTTTTAGTATTCAAACTTCAAAATTACTTAATTTTCAGTGTGTTTTTAAATGTTATTCAGTTGAACTTTAACCTTTATTAAGTACTTAATAGGTTTTATAATTTCTTGCCATTCACTAGTTATACCTTCTATTTTTTAGATATTTGTTATTCACATTGTAATACAGTCCACAAATGGAATTTTTCTTGCAATGTGCATTTTTTTTTCAATAAATAGATAAAGAATTCTATAAAATTTTGAGCAAAATTCTTTCAGAGGAAGTTTGTCTGTCCAGCTGTTCGAATACAAGTTAACACGTTAATTACAAAACGTAGAAAGCTAGATGCATAAAATTTGGCACACAGATTTATCATCTATAGTGTGTACACGAATCAATTTTTTAAGCCGAATCCAGCAAGAGATTGACTGTCTGTCGGTCTGCCCTTTCAGAAATACGCACACACAATAACTCGAAAACGCAGTGCCTTAAATAGATCAAATTTGGTTTGTGATTTTGTGACTACAATAGTACATCAGGATCAAGATTTTTGCTTCGATCGAATGTGTAAAATGTGTTCGAAACACAATTTCGAAATGCCAGGGAATAATCGCCAAAAAGCTTGCCAAAGTTCACACAATAGATTAGTCTAAATGTTACATTCATTAAGCTTAATATTTCATAACTATTGTACACCAATGCCATGTACGCGTTTTCTAGGATAACATATTTATTAGAGAGTAAACGAGAAAGTTTTCGGGAGACCACTCCCACTGGTTATTTCTTTAGGTTATTTATCGCATTGATATCATTATATTATAGTTATTCATTCAGTTGTATAGGCAATTATATGATTGAATGGCATATAAAGTTATTAAGCTACTACCCAAGCTTCAACAGTATATACGACCCGCTCGGGACATTCACTTTTGCCCCGATGATCTGTTCCACATGTTTAACTGTAACGATTATGTTAGTTTTTTTGTTTCCCCAAGTGTGAGTTATGATATTCATGTTTGGTCCAAAATTGTAATTGGCAAGAGATTCATTTTTTTTTTGTTTCATATTTACTTACAGTGCCATTAACTGGAAACGTACTGTTTAAGACAAAGTTTTGCAACGGGTATACTGCATGGTCTTGAAAAATAATGGCACAACATTCCTAGTGTCTTTTTTTTTTGGGGGGGGGGAGGTTTAATTCACACTGGTGTCTGTAGGTATACAGAGACAAAGGCTTAATGTCACTAAGTCATCACCAATCGCGCCACTAACTGGAAACGTACTTTTTAAGACAAAGTTTTGCAACGGGTATACTGCATGGTCTTGAAAAATAATGGCTCAACATTCCTAGTGTTTTTTTTTGGGGGGGGAGGTTTAATTCACACTGGTGTCTATAGGTATGCAGAGACAAAGGCTTAATGTCACTAAGTCATCATCACCAATCGCGGAACTAACTGGAAACGTACTTTTTAAGACAAAGTTTTGTAACGGGTATACTGCATGGTCTTGAAAAATAATGGCTCAACATTCCTAGTGTTTTTTTTGGGGGGGGAGGAGAGGGTTAATTCACACTGGTGTCTGTAGGTATTCAGAACACAAAAGTTTAATGTCACTAAGTCACTATCACCAATCGCGTCACTGAGATATCTGATTGACCGTATCCGTGACAGTTGACTATGTAGTATTAAATGATGATATCTAAAATGAATGAATAAATTATCCTAGTAAGTGTGTATTTTAAAACCAAATGCCACTGAGGACCGTTTAACTGTTTCGCCCGATTGCTACACGTGCATCAATTTATCGAATGTTGATAGTTGTAAGCAAAAAATAAACCATTCATAACGATTATAATTAAATATTAAAATTACTTCCAATGCATAGATAAGTTAAGTATTCAATGGATTTCCATTTGAATCAAAATAAGAAAATATTCCCAAAATAGGTGTCAACTTATTAGATAGTAAAGAAAATAAAACAGTTAAGAAGTTAATAATGTCACTGATTTTGCTAATAAAAAGTTGATAATTAATGATGAGAAGATGAAATGTAAAAAATTATGTAAATATAAATAAATGTGAAAATAAATTACTTCAAATATCCACGAATCAAATGGAGTACCAGAGGTCAGATCTGCCATCAATCATGTCACTGAAACTATAATTCGGACATTAAATGCGTTAAAAGGCAGATTGACTCATGTAAATCATTCAGGTTGACTCATGTAAATCATCCAAGATTTGGATCATGTGAATCATCCGAGATTTGGATCATGTGAATCTTCCAAGATTTGGATCATGTGAATCCTCCAAGATTTGGATCATGTGAATCCTCCAAGATTTGAATCATGTGAATCCTCCAAGATTTGACTCATAAAAATCATCCAAGATTTGAATCATATAAATCATCCAAGATCTGAATCATGTGAATCCTCCAAGATTTGAATCATGTGAATCATCCAAGATTTAAATCATGTAAATCATCCAAGATTTAAATCATGTAAATTATCCAGGGTGATTATCTTTGGAATCTGAAGGCAGTTGGAGATATTTACACCAACCTCGCCGCTAAAAAGGTAGATAAACATTTTACAAAGTAATGAGTAATATGGGGCTAGAATCAGGTGAATATCTTTTTTTTAAGGTTATATATCATCAGGAACTTTGACGTGATATGTGTGACAGACGAATTGAATTTTTGCGGAACTAAAATCAAATTTGACTTTACTGTGACAAAATCAGTTTTATGTTCAAAGGTAACGTAAAAAAAAAAAAAAAAAAAAAAAAAAATGGAAATTGAGCTAAGTAGGGAGAGAATGACATTTTTTTTGTATATTTTATAGGATGAAAATGAAGGGTAACAATTTTTCGACTTATTGACATGTAGTATCTTGTGGATGTGAATTGTGATCTTTCATTTTTAGTTAACAGAACATACATTTAATCTAAAAATCACTTCCGGACATTTTCATTCCTTCTACGGTACAGAGGAAAAACGATTCAGCGACGAAGTTCAAAGTACATATTTAAAAAATACGAAGTATATACACAAGAACATACGATTGCCACTAAAGCAAGAGTTTAGAAACAATCACAAACTAAAACGAAACATAAAATTAACTTTTCGCCTTAGAACAATTACACTTGAATGGGTAATAAATTATTTTCTTATGTAATTGTCTATTGATAGTACGTTAAAAGCATTTTGGGAATTCATAGCAATGAAAAAAAAATATTTTTCAACTAAAAAGTTAAGACATTTTATTGTATATTGAAACAAGAAACAGAAACATCTAGGTTTTCATTTTGCAAAAAAAATTGATATGAATTTTTTGGTGTAAAATGCCAAAAAGAACAATGCCACTTAAATGACTAATTAAATATTTTCTTTTGCCATTGTTTAGTGATAGTACGTTAAAAGTATTTTGAGAATTAATAGCAAATAAAGAAAAAAAATGATTTAGCTTATTAGACAAAATTAATTTGATTGATTAATCTCAATTAACAAGTCAAGATATTTCATCGTGGGTTGAGACAAGAAACAAAAACATCGAGGATTTTGTTTGGCGAAAAATTTGGTGTGAGCTCTTTCCGCCTGAGAACAATGCCATTTAAATGACCAATTAAGTATTTTCATATCCATTTGGTTAGCGATGGTACGTTAAAAATATTTTGGGATTTCATAGCAAATAAAGAAAAAAATGATTTAGCTTATTAGACAAAATTAATTTGATTGATTAATGCTCAACCAACAAGTCAAGACATTTCATCATGAGTTGAGATAAGAAACCGAAACCTCTAGATGTTTGTTTGGCGAAAAATTTGGTGTGAGTTCTTTTTGGTGCAAGATTGAGGAATATTATCAACTTCACACAATAATAATTAATTTGGCTGTTAAAATCATACTGTGTGCAATGTTTATTAATATATATTGTGGTTTTTTAACAGAAGCAAGCAACTTTAATGATAAAATAGCTTACTATGGATATATAGAAATTGATGAAGTCGGGGATAAGTATACTTCTTATTATAAAGAGATAATGTATTTCTCGTGGATTGAGTATTATATAAAATGAGAAGATTACTAGGGATCCACCGGGAATTTCAACGAGGCGCAAATAATTGTACAATTAATGGTACAATACAGTTCTGACAGATGGACTGACATGTTCCGGTCAAGAAGAAGGCGCAAAATTTTAGCACTTCTGACTTAGACCACTTTTCACTGCCCAACAGATATCTATATGGCTTCGCTTGCTTGAATCTCCTGTTGTTTCTGAAATGCCTCAGATTCCTGTTTTATTTTATTTTATTTTCCCTTTTTTCCCCCTCAACCTCCTTCGGGAGAGTTTTTATTTTCATTCCAAAGGGATCCTAGTGAGAGGTAGAAGAGAGAGAGCAGTGCTGATAAAAGCAGATTTTTATTTTTTTTAATTTTTATTATTTTTATTTTCATTTCCGAGGCTTTTATATATTTTCATTTCTCTTTTTTCCTTTTTTACCCTTTTTGCTCGAATATTTTCGGTCTAAATGAATAATGATGATTCATCCTTTATACTTACATCTCAAAAGATCTAACCCCTATCTATTTATGACGCTAGGCCACACGCCAGAAATCTATTTTTCGCACTGCTCTGGCGTGTAAAAGGAGGGAGGGTTTCTCTTTGCCTAAAAAAGATGAAAAATACACACAACACAGAACTGCTGCTGCAGTCGGGATCCTTCTTTTTCTACAAATAAATAAATAATCACTAAAAAAGAAAAAAAAAACATGCGTTTTTCTTCAGTAATTACCTCGAGTAACTACGAGGCTTGTCAGTAGCAGAGATTGAGGAACAGAACACACTTTTGAGCAGCAGTTAAATTGATTAAGCCGGGTGATGTATTTTTCCTTTCCCACCCCCTTCAAGACGGAGAAGAACCCCTTTTTTTATTCGCTTCCCGCCCCCATTGGCCCATCTGGGAATGAATGCTGCTAGGAAACAAAGTTTTATTTCCAGATTTTATTCGGCAAAAATCGTTACTGGGGGAGGGGGGAGAAATAAATTTTGTATAAAGAAGATTGAATGATAACAAGAGGGAAGAGTAATTTGTTATTGCGCACCAATGATTAGAGCGCAGTGGGGAGACAGTAACAATTTCGTTGGGAAGTGAGTTGAAATGTCACAATATGTATATATAGATTTAGCTCAACGATGTTTTAGACTTTTTGAATGACGGTCAATTTTTTTTCACTAGATTTATGGAAATTCTTTGTTTGACCAACTTTTAAAGTAGGCAATTTCCCATAATGAAATATATATATATATATATATATATATATATATATATAAAAACAATTTTTAAAGAAGTTTATACTATTTAAAGAAGATTATACTATTTATATAAAACTGCTTTATATTTTTCAAAATGGAGACGAATTTTTTCATCTAACTTGAGAAAATGTTTCATTTAGTAGATCTTTATGATAAATATTTTATAATGAATTAAAGATTTTATTGTAATTATAAATGTTTGCACACTGTTCTTGGTGTCGGAGTATAATGATATTTAAGAATTGATAGAACCACATTGAATTTTAGGTAGATTCCTATAGGAAGACTACCTATTGCAATGGTTCCCATGACAAGAATTCGAGAAAATTTCTTCAGTTCTTCAGCTATCATCGTCTCTAGAATACAAAACGTCCCTTAACCCTTTCTAGGGCAGTGGGAAGTATGCTTCCCACCAAATTTATCAACCTTTGTATAAAATTATGTACGTTGGCATAAGTTCAGAAATTTTTTTTTAGAAAGACAGAAACTTAGATGCTTCAGTTCTTTATCTCACACAAAATGATGTTTTTGTTTGTTACTTAATTATTAATTAACAAAATTAACTAATTAATCAAATGAAATTTATCTAATAAGCTAAATGAATCCCTTTTTTTATTCTAATTTCAAGCCTAAAAATATTTTAACATAATATGACTAGAAAAAAATGGCCCTTTAAAGGGTTAATTCAAAAGTTTGTATATATATATGGAGGAAATAATAATATTTCATTTTATACATAACTTGAACTTATAAAGCTAAGCACTTGTCTGTCTGATTAAGATTAAAAAATAAAGAGGTACTAATTATGTAACTTCAAAACGGGACGTAAGGATTTTGTAAAGATTGGTTCAACAATTTAGGAACTTAAACTTCTGAATTCCGTGAGCATAAATTCTCTTTTTAGGTAGATTCCTATAGGAAGACTACGTATTGCAATGGTTCTCACGACAAGACTTCGAGAACATTTCTTCTGTTCTTCACCGATTATGGTCCCTAAAACCCAAAACCACCCTATATATATATTTATTATTATACTTATTTCTTGATCTAATTCCACTTTCGGTTTCTTTAAATTGCAATATTACTTTGTTTGAAACAGAAGGCAGGTTTGAAGGCATAGACGAGACTTTGTATTTTTAATTAAATTTAATATACATTTCGTGAAAGCATATTTACAAGCAGGGACGCGGACAAGGCACGTCCGTCACAGCGCGGCACAAAAGCAGAAGTAAAAAATGGATGAAACAAATGATCACTAGCCTTATATAACATAGGATTTCTGGCCACGTGCCAATTCAATATGTGTCGACCTTGAGAAGAGCAACAGAAGTATCACTTTCATTAGATACGTAGTACTGATGGCGCATTATTTTTTACAACGGAATTAATTAAACGGAAAGTGGAATTAGATCAAGAAATAAGACAATATTTTACTATGGGCTAAATTAAGAGTTTAAAATATCATTACACACACACACACACACACACACACACACACACACACATACACACATGCGTTTTAACGCTTTGCACATGTTATCTTGTGAACAAGATAACTAGAGTAATTTTGTTTGGATTTTATCTGGCCTGGAATATGTTGTTAGAAATGTAAAAATCTCAGACGAATTCGTATATGGCCCGCCTAGCTCAAAGGATGTGGAAATGGCGGGAGGCTGAAATTTTCCTTTTAATGTAACTTTCTTAATATTGAAGATAGAAAAATAAATCCAATCAGCCAAATTAGCGCCTTATTAAGACGAACCACTTTCGTATTTATTTTCGATAATTGCAGTATCTTAGAAGTCAGGGGCTTAAAAGTGATTTTCACGCCCTAATTTTGATTGTTCCTAACATCAACGATTTATGTAGCCGGATAGTAAATCATTATATAGGAATCTAACCTTTGCCTTCCAGCTTGCCAAAAGGAATTTTTTTTCATTGAATTAAAGGTAATGGTTAGTTCGACAGACTTTTAAAGTAAACAATTTTTCACAGTGAAAAAGTGTTTGTAAAAGTATTTTTTTCTAAGGAATTGTCTAATATTGTTTCAAACTTTTCTCAATGTAGATAAAATTTTTACATCAAACTTGGAAAAATGTCTTGTTTAGCAGCTATTCAGAATAACCGTACCTTACAATGAATCAAGGATTTTATAGTAATCGAAAATGTATGTGACCGTTTACATTAACAAATTTATTTATATACGGTTGTGTATGGATAACAATACACAGTCGATGACGGAACATACCTCTTTGTATCGGCTTCCTTCATGAAATGGCCTTACAATTCCTAGTACAATCAGATGTCCGCAGCAGATTCTTCTTGATCTAACTTACTATTAGACGAAAGCTTATTATTATTTTTTTTTAAAGCGGAGATTTTGACGAAGAAATTGGAAATTCCACTTTACAAGACATTAAAAGATAAGATATGGTGTTTCTTTCGATAGTTGGTGCAATTACTTTTTAAATTCCCTAAACAGCAGTAAATTTTACTATCACAACTTATACGCTTTACTATCATACAATAGGACTGAGAAATCAAACGATCTATAAGGTAATTAGAAATCACATATCAAATAAGAGGAATTAAAGATTAACAACTTAGTGATGCCGCAACCAGAATGATATATATATCTATATATATATATATTGGTAGAACATCCTTATATTTAAAAAAAAGAAATGTCTAGTTATTCTGGCAGCAGAAAAGTTGATGCTTAGCCCTCTTATTTCTAAGACCATTTCAGTTCAGGTACCTAAGAATACTGGAAAGCTTGAGTTGCTCTGTCAAGAAACATTCTTTACTTTCCTGAAAAACAGCAATGATAGTTCGTATTTTAAAGAGGTTGATATAGAAAAGATGACCCGTCTCTATGGTTATTAAGTTTCTTTTAGTTTTCTTATGGTTAGAAAGTTTTTTTTAAAAGTTCTCAGAAAACTTCTTTGCCCTCTCCCCCAAACTCAGCTGGGTAGCCGTCTCTAAGGAACAAAGTTCGCACCACGGTTATTCAATTAATCACACTTAATGAAAAGGGGAGGAAATTTTACAATGATATCCAGACCTCTCGGGCGTCTGCCGTATTATCGTTGAACGGACATTTGGAGCTTTTCAGTATTGATAGGGTTATAAAAAAACTTTAAGAGAATATCCTTTACCAGACTTTAAGAATAATTTCACGTATAAGACTATAAAAACGTGGCAATTATTGTCTTCAATAAATAATTATTCAGAATTTGAATATAGGAGTTTTTTTTTTAATACTAGTAATGGGTAGTTGTCTTTTGCAAGTCTTAAAATTCTAGAGCTGTTTGACATGAGAAGAAAATAGTATAATAGATATACAGGAGGAAACTAATGATGAAAAATGGCAAGAAATGAGAAGAAATAGCTGATTTATGCTAAGTATCCAATTTAATTGCCTAGCTACTTTCTAAAAAAATTATTTAATAACCATAAACAATATAATTTTATTTTATGTAATCATAATAAGTAAGTAAGATAATTATAGAAATTAATAAATAAAATAATGGGATGGAGGTCAGAGACTGTTCTTCCATGGAGGTTTCATAACTTGGTCTGTTTTAGTTGAAGAAAGAAGTTTCTTTTCCTTAAATTTTTGACATGTCTTGTATCTTCAAACCAATTTGGAGAATAGTATGATGAAAAATAAAATGTCCAAGATCAAAATAAGAAATCGAGGATGATTTTTCCAGATCCAACCTACAATAATTTGTTCAATCGATATTCCCAAACAAACCTTTTTCCAAACAAATCAAGCCTTACATAAAATTCCATAAATTCAATTTCTACACCAAACACTTGTTTTGTATAATTGTATATTTTTTACAAATCCCCTCAGGCAACCCGCTGGTTCACCGGGAACATTGGTTGTATTTGATTTCAGGTCAATCGTTTTTTATAACTTCATTACTCAGCCGAATCGTCTGATATTAAGACCGTGTTATTTTAGTTATCTTGCTTAAGTTCTGTTTATTGTGTACATGAACCTTTCTAATAGAAGCTAATCCCATCACATCACAGTGCTATTAGAAACGTAAATATCCAGCTTATCTATCTTTCAAGTTGCGATTATTTCAATTTCACTTTTTTTTTATTTGTCTTATAAACTACACAGATATTAACTAATTCTTCTTCTTTAGCTTTCAATAATGGAAGAAAATGATGCGATTCAATATTTGATGAAACCATGAAAACAATTTGAATTTAAGAGCAACAATTGTTGGAAATTAGACACACAATATTTTTAACAAATTGCCAAATTTCAGCAAACATTTGCAAGACTATTGAATTGATATCATTAAAAAGATCATTTTATAAATTTTAAAACGGTGTGAAGTTTATTTAAGTGCAATAACATTTTTTGAAATTATGGAAAAATACTATAATTCAGCTTAGTTTTTAATTAATTAAACTTCGAATTAAAATTTTTTAAAAACTCCTACAATTTGCTCATTTTTATCTTCAAATGTAAATATGTGTCAAATTTGGTACCTGTAGGTCAAAAGGTCACGTCAATACACGCGTTATACGCATCTCTCTCTCTCTATATATATATGTATATGTAATGTTATTTTATTTCTAATTTCAATTCAATTAATTTCAAAGATTTTATTTTAATTTAGCCCATGGTAACTTCATTCTAAAAAAATATTCTCTTATTTCGTGATCCAATTCCACTTTCGGTTTAATTAATTCCTTTCTAAAAATAATGCGCCATCAGTATTACGTATCAAATGAAAGTGATACTTTCGTTGCCCTTGTCAGAGGTCAACACATGTATTCCATCGGCACGTGGCTTGAAATCCTATGTTATATAAGACTAGTGATCATTTGTTTCGGCCCTTTTGCCTTCTTCTTTACTTCTGCTTTTGTGCCGCACTCCGGCCTTCTTGTATCATGCTTGCCGAGAGAGAATAAATTGAAATTAAAAATAGATCGTCTCGTCTATGTCTTCAACCTGCATTCTGCTTCAAACAAAATAATATATTACATATATATATATATAAAATTTTGAACGAAGGGTGGTTTTGGGTTGTAGAGACCATGATCGGTGAAGAACTGAAGAAATTTCCCCGAAGTCTTGTCATGAGAACTATTGCAATAGGTAGTCTTCCTATAGGAATCCGCATAAAAAAGAAATTATGTCAAGAATGCCATTAATTAAAGAAGAAAGTAAAAAAAGTTAAACTTTATTAATTTCTTTAACAATCGATTGAAAAAAAGAGCACAAAGCATTATTCTTTGCGTCATGTAAAGCATTTAAAAATATTACCTTTCTCTACTGTCTTAGAAATTAATTATTGTGTAATGAACCGAATGAACATTTTTCATATCATTCTTAAATGTTATTAGGACTAAAGCATCAAGAAATGTCATCAATATAGTTTTTTTTCCTTTTTATAGCTCCACTTTCTCTTATCTTCATAATGAACTTTAAAAATCAGCTTATTCCATAAATAATAATAATGGTATGATTTGATAGAATATTATTTCATTAGCATCTTTTCAAAATTCGACAGATACTTTCGAAGTAACCATAATATACCAAAATATATTCAAAATCCTGCCTCGCGTGTTACACTGAAATAAACGATATTTCGCGAAGAAAATTCTATGCGTTTAAGCTCTCTACCTATCAGAGGTGTATTGCAGCAGCCGACAATCAGGTTCTGTATATTTTAGCACTCCAAAAACTCCTCCCTCCCATCAAAAAGTCACAGGGGACCTTTTGCCTGGAGTCCGATGCCTACTTATTCGAATACGAATCAGAAAAGGTGGTTGTCATTTTTGCAGACGATATTACACCACCCTGTACAGCAACACAGTGTTAAAAACGTACTACATAATAGTGTAGAAGCAAAGGGAAAGAAAAAAGATCGCCAAACGGGGAACATATATATATAAATAAAAAGTAAGATTTTTCTTTTTTATTTATTTCATTTTTCTTTTTGGGGAAGGAAAGGGGTATGAAGAGGAGGGAAAACAAACATGGGCGAAGGAAAAATATATATGAAAGCCTTCTGCTATGGGAAAATTTTTTCTTTATTATTTTTTTTTCCACCTACCCCTATGCTCAAGAAGAAGTATAACTATCTCGTAGCAACTCATACCTTTGGAAAGTCGGAAGTTGAATATTAAATTCACAATTTATTTCGACTCAGTATGCTGACACTTGAAAATGCAAGACTTGTGTGCATGTGTGTGTTGGCCACGGTAGGGGGTGGGGGGTATAATGCAAGGGTAGGAAGTGACGTGAAGTTAATTTTTTCTTTTTTTTCATTCCTTTCTACCTTTCTCCTTTCTTCATCATAAAAACATGTCAGACAGACCTTGTCTTATTGCTATACAGCTTTCTGCTGCAGCTGTATAGTATTTTTTACTTCCATTTCGGATTTTTTATTATAATTTTTAGGTCTGTCCTCCTGAGTGGAACGATGCGGGTGAATGCAGTGATGGTAGCCTTTGTCTTTGTGTCCCTATGCGCACGCAATTTTTTTTTGTGTGTGAAATTTTTGTTTCTAACTTTTGTTCCTGCCAGCGTACCAATCTTGATGCTGAGTGAAGCATGGATTTCAAAATTGAAATGCTTTAATGGTACAGTTGAGAACAATATCTGTTATTCAAAATCCCCCCCCCCCCATGTCTTGATTTTCCCTCTAGTTGAATTTGGCTAAAATGTTCCAGAGGAATAGAATTATATAAGATTTTGTAATTTCAAATCCAATAAGGGCGAATCAGGCAATTTCGGGCATTTAGTTGCACACAATTTAGAGGAGAGAAAGTTGTTTCATTATTAAATAATTAAAAGAAATTCTCAGGAATTATTAATTGCTCGTTGAAACATGCTTATTTTTTAAATATTAAAATATTAAATTAAATAATAAATATATTTTATTATTTAATTAAAAATATTTTAATAGAAAAATGTTATATTAAAAAGATCTCCCTTTGCCCTAAAAACATATTTTTGAAATTATATAGCTATGTACATGTGATCTCTATAAGTTTTTAATTCCGCCAAATATGCACCAAAATTGGAAAGTAGAAAGAAATATATTCCCAATTTTTCTTGTTTAATTCAATCAAAATTTCAAAGGAATGCTTTATGTGTAGGATATTCATAGTTAATATTCAACTGTTTTATGTAATTTCTAATTATTAAATGGTCTAACGACATTCAATTAACATTATTTATACTTTTGATTTCAGTGTCTTAAAGAAATATTTCAGCGCCTTTCACTGTCTATAAAGCAAATTAATAAAGTATTAATAAAATTCGAATTTAAATTCACATTAAACAATCCTAACATTTTCATTGCAAAAATCAAATAATCATAAATAATGATACTTCAGGTTACAAAAGAATACAAAATGTGAAAATATTTTTAACATGCAAAACCAGATTGAAATTCAATGAAAATAAATAAATTTTTAGAGAATTCAGTTCAAATTTTTCTGTGACAAGCTATGTGCGCAATGACTACAGTTCGTTTTCAGAAATGTAAATTTTCTGCACTTCTGCACATGCGTCAATCGACTTTGATTTAACCGAAATGGAGGTAAAATAAAGTTCCGGCAAGAAGTATTTGATTTTTTTTCAAGCAATACATATAAACATTTTTTGCCTTCTTTTGAATTGTTGTAAGTTTGAAAAGTTTAAATATATAAATCTTATTTCATATATTTTATGGATATTTGCGTTTAGTCCTCAAACTACAAACCCTTTTCTTAGTCATTGCTAGCTACAAACCTTCTTCTTAGTTATTGCTTGCTACAAACCCTTTTCTTAGTCATTGCTTGCTACAAACTTTCTTCTTAGTCATTGCTTGCTACAAACCTTCTTCTTAGTCATTGCTTGCTACAAACCCTTTTCTTAGTCGTTGCTAGCTACAAACCTTCTTCTTAGTAATTGCTTGCTACAAACCTTTTTCTTAGTCACCGCTAGCTACAAATCTTCATAGTCATTGCTAGCTACAAACCTTCTTCTGAGTCATTGCTTGCTACAAACCTTCTTCTTAGTCATTGCTTAGTATCCTTCTCTTTCGAGGACTAAATTCGTCCAAAAGTTGGGAAACAAACAGGTATATGTTCGCAGTTTGCAAGTCAGATGGATATACGGTGGTTGGAAATGATAATGCGTATTAAAAAGACAAGCACAGTTATATTTGCTTGTGATTTATTGTTAAATCAAGCGAATTTAATTGTTTATTTTTTTTGTCTGCGTGGACGTTATGGATTAAGGAAAATATATAAAAAATATCGGTTCTAATTTAAGGTTTAATTTATTACGTAATATTATAAATAAAAATTATGAAAAAATATTAATTCTATTACGAAATATTTATTTTGAAAATAAAATAGATGACTGATGCGTTAAAAAAATGCAAAACAAGAAAAAAAAACATTTTTTGTTGATCTCAACAAAAAATTACATTTCAGGGTTCATAAAAGTTGCTCGTCGGATTTGAAAAAATATTGTTTATACAACTTTGAAAAAGGGAGATGAGCCTCATTTTTTTCATTTCTTTTTAAGGTTTAGACACTACATTAGCTCGGGAAAACAGCTTTCAGAGAAAAATAAAATCAATTGTGCAAAAAGGAAATGATATAAAGATCTTATGAATAGAATTCAAATTAAAAAAGAAGGAATTAAATTAAAACATTTAATAAAACAATATTTAATTTTTTAAAATAAAAAAAGGAAATAATTTAAGTTTTTATTACGAATAAATTATTTCCATTTTTTTTATTTTAAAAGGAGAATTCTGTCATTGAATATAATTGCTTTCCTTTGTATTTTAAATTTGATTTTAAGAATAGAATATGAATTAAAAATAAAGGAATTAAATTCAAACATTTTATTAAAACAATATCATTTTTTAAAAATAAAAACAACAATGGAAATAATTTAAGCTTTATCACAGATAAATTATTTCCATTAGTTCCTTTACTTTAAAAGGTGAATTGCGACATTAAATGTAATTCCTTTATGCGTATTTTGAATTCGATTTTAAGAATAGAATTCGAATTAAAAATAAAAGAATTAATTAAATTGAAACATTCTATAAAACAACATTAATTTATTTTAAAAACAATGGAAATAACTCAAGTTTTATCACAGATAGATTATTTCCATTATTTTCTTTACTTTAAAAGGATAATTTTGTCATTGAATGAAAGTCCTTTCAGTGTATTTTAAATTTCAATCCATATAAGTTTTATAGCAACAGAAATAATTTATATGAAGCCTTTCATTTTAAAATTTGAAACAGCCAACTGTAGTAGATGGCATATTGACCCAATATCCAAAATAAAGAGGCTTATGAGAATAACAAACACAGCCATTACTTTTTTTTTTATGTTTCTAGAAAATATTTCGCGCCATGTTTTACAGGAATTTAATAAATGAAGACAAGCTTATGCATATAAAATACACCTACGCAAACAAGTTTCACAACACCAGCATGTACGTCACAGCTGTTTGTGTCGATATCTCTATAAAGGCAAACAATTTATTTTCCGCGAATAAACGCCTTCTTTCATAAGAGAATCCCAATTCCAAAATCGCACGCTACAAATATCACATTAAAAGCTAAAAATCTGGGCTCACTCTTTCAATATTTGGTGTTTATGAACGAACTGTTATCATATTCCACTGATAAGCTTTTATTCCCTTATGATACCAGTTCGCCAAAGAAGCTACAGGGGCAGATAATACTAATAAAGAATGAAGGAATATAAATATTTATTAAAAACTAAAATCTCCAAGACCCAGATATCTATTAGATCAATACAGTAACCCCCATCTTTAGGAATTCTAATATCAGCACCCACCCCCTTTTTTGCAACCTTTAGCTCCTCCCACTTTCTCTCATATGAAAATACACCTCCATGCACATGCACACGACCTCCCCTTCCCTACAACACACATGCATATAGTGAAGTAAAAGAAAAAAAAATTGATCCCATCTTTAGTTTCCTAACAAGAAATGTGTCCTTTCACATTTAGGTAGAAAATTTTTAGATCCTGTTTACCCAAAATTTCCCGTACCCGGGCTTTGACAGTTTTTGTTTGTTTAAATTTGTATGCGAGCGAGTGAATGGTATATAGATATACATATACAGATATATGCGAGGGAAGTGAGTAATATAACAAGAAAAGAAAAAAAATTTAAAGCGAGTAAAAATCTTTAGCGCTTATACTCAATATCTTTACGCCTTAGAGCCCGTGCTAAAGCGTACACAGCGAGATTAACGCGGAAAAAGGATTTTCGCGTGTTGTGTAGCGTTTGTTCATCTACTTATTTATTTATTTTGCCTTACAACGTTTTGCCTTTGCCTGTTATTGCACGGAAAGGAACGTCGCACTTATTATTTGATCTCAGAGAAAACGGTTTTGCAAATTGGTGCCAAAATGAGATCTGGTCTCAAACTGTTTTATGTATTTATCTTTATATTTTTTTCCTTGCCTTCCCTGTTTCTCTCTCTCTCTGTATTTCTTCTTTTTTGTGTGTTTATTATTATCTTTTTCTTTTTAGTTTTTCTTTTTTTTTCTTTCCTGTCTATCTTGCCTTCTTTTCTCTCTTTTTCAAAAAAAGACGACGGTGTCTGAGTTTTTAATAATTTTCCTCTCTCTCACTATATTCAGACGCATGTTGCTGCAGTTGCAAGCTTGATTGTTAGGTATGAAAAATAAAGAAAAAAAAAACCCTCCAAAATATAAATAATAAAGAAAATATGTAAAAAAAATAAATACGGCTTCCATATAACGTTTTTAGTAAACAAGACTTAGCAAACGTATACATATCGCAATTTTTCTTTGAAAAAAATAAAAGAAACTAAAAATTTGGTTTCTTATTTATTTATTTTTTTTAACTTCTTGCCTTCAAACAAAATCTGAAATTTTCCGGAGTTTTTGCTCCTAATAAGCTTCGTTCGTTGGTGTACGCAAATAAGTACGTTCCATTATTCGAATTCTTCTAGGGGGAGGGGCAGAGAGCTAGAAATGCAATTATTTCAGGATAAAATAAGGCAGGGCCCGTGAGCGAAATACGGAGAGGTTGAAACTTTAAATAAATGAATGCTTGCAGCGAGTTAAAGTGAATTCAGCCTCAGCCCCCTTGCAGTGTTGTACGAGAAAAATTGCTGAGAACCATCGTCAATTAGGGATTCAGAAAAAAATTGCTGAAATATATGAGGTCTCCCAAAACCACCCTTCTATTTTTCATTTTTTCTAACCTTTTTACAGCTGTATGTTTCGTTACTTGCTTAGCTTCGTGCACACAATGACCAATGTTTATAATAAACAAGGTGACGATAATTAAAAGGAGAAAAAAAGTGACCTTCATTCAGAAAATACTTGTGAAATTTTGAAATATTTCTAATTACGATTGTAAATCAAACTGCTAGTATGCATGGAGTCTTCCAAATGTACTTTTATATTTATATTTTTCTATTTACAATCGTATGTTTTATTATACGTTTAGTTTTTTAACATACAATGACCAAAATTTATAATAGCAAGAGTAACAGAAATTAAAAGAAAAAAATTTACATTAATTCAGAAAATAGAAGTGAATTCTTAAAATATTTATTATTAGGATTTCAGAAAAAACTGCTAGAATGTATGGGTTCTTCCAAAATCATCTATTTATTTTTATTTTTACATTCATATGCTTCATCATATATTTGGATTCATGCGTAGAATTTGTAATAACCAGAATAACAACGATTAAAAGGGAAGAAAAGTGGATTTAATTCAGAAAGCAGTAGTGAATTTTTGAAATATTTCCTGTTAATAACATGCATACATTACCAACATTTATAATAAACAGAGAAACAACAATTAAAAGAAAAATAATTACATTAATTCAAAAAGTAGTTGTGAAAAAGTAGTTCTAGAATACATGGGGTTTTCCAATAGCACCTTTTATTTTTCTTTTTATATTCGTATATTTCATCATGTATTTAGCTTCGTGCTTACAAGGGCCAAAATTTATAATAAGCAGATTGACTGACGATGGTTAAAAGAAAAAAAAGTGACCTGAATTCAGAAACCAGTAGTGAATTTTTGAAATATTTCCTATTAATACAATGCCTGCAATGACCAAAATATAAATCAACCAGAGTAACAACAATTCAAAGAGAAAAAGTTATTTCAGTACCAGAAGTAGTAGTGAATTTTTGAAATATTTCTTAATCAGATTTCAAATAAAACTGCTGGAATGTACAGGGTATTAAAAAATCACCTGTTTCTTTTTCTTTTATACATTCGCATGCTCCAACATGTATTTGGATTCCTGCATTCAATGACTAAAATTTATAATAACCAGAGTAACAACGATTAAAAGAAAAAAAAGTGACTTTAATTCAGAATGTAGCAGTGAATTTTTGAAATATATATTAATACAATGCATGTAATAACGAAAGTTTATAATAACCAGAGTAACAAAAACTTTTTAAAATGTCACCTTCATTCAGAAATTAATAATGAGTTTTTTAAATATTTCCTATTAATATAATGCATGCAATGACCAAAGTATATAACAAACAGTGTAATAACAATTAAAAGAAAAGTGTTACTTTAATTCTGGAGGCAGTAGTGAATTTTTGAAATTATTCTTATTTGGATTTCAGATAAAATTGCTGGAATGCAAGTACTTTTTTTAAAATCACCTTTCTATTTTTCGATCGTATGCTTCATCATGTGTTTAGATTCGTGCATATAATGACCAAAACTTTTCAAATAAAACTTCTTGAAAGCAAGGGGTTCTCCAAAAACATCTTTTCTTTTTACATTCGTATGCTCCATCACGTGATTAGGTTCGCGCATACAATGATCAAAATTTATAATAAGCAGAGTAACAACGGTTAAAAGAAAAAAAGTGACCTTAATTCAGAAAGTAGTAGTGAATTTCTAAAATATTTTCAGTTAAAAATTTCCGAAAAAATTAATGAAAAGTGTGAGGTGTCCCAAAAGCACTTTTTATTTTTCACATTTCCCCCTTCTACAGTTGTATGTTTCATTATATTGTTAGGTATACAATTATAAAATAGCGAACGATTCAAAAAGAAAATACCTTTATATCATTCCTCTATTAGTTTTTGTACATTAATTAATTATTTAGAAATTATTAGTGACTTTCAGATAAACTGCCTATTAGAAATTCAGATGAAATTTTGAAGTCTTACAAGAACATAATTTTTATTCTTAATTTTAACCTTTTACAGTTAATTATGTATATAAAGCTTCACTGTATGCATAAGCTTAGCCTTATATATATATATATATATATATATATATATATATATATACTCATAATGACGAAGGTGTTAAAGAGTTAAAGAAAAAAAGATACGACCGTATTTTTTTTTATCAATTTTTAGCGCATTTTAAAAAATGCCTGTAAGGAATCCAGATTAAATTGTCGAAAGGTATAAGTTCACTTAAGGCTATTTTTTTCTTCAGTTTTCTTCTACATCTGTATATTTTGTTAACTGTTTAGCCTAAATGACGATAATATAGGGCTTTATTAACGATAATCTTAATTCTTCATGAGATTTATAGCAGAAAGAATTAAAAATAAGAAATTATTAAGAAATTCACACACACACACACACACACACACACACACACACACACACACACACACACACACACACACACACACACACACACACACACACACACACACACACACACACACACACACACACACAATGTTGAATATAAGTGTTAATTAGCGATTTAGATAAAATTGCTGAAATGTATGCCATCGCCAAAGGGTATTTTTTAAATTTTATTTTCCATTTTTTTCCTTTTTACAGCTTATTTCATTAAGAGCTAACTTCCGTATATATACTATGTATATGTTATAAGCACAAAAATGTCCAATAAAATCATTCTGCAAATAATGTATAGCTTTCTACATATAATGTTAAAATTCTAGAACGCGAAAAAATATTAAAGGGGAAATTTTGACAATTCATCATTTTCTACTAACTAGACAATTATGGTTATAAAATTATAAAATTATTAAAAATTCCAACTTTTATTAATTAAATACTAAAATTTTCAATTGTTCATGAGGTTTCTTAGTGGCATTTTTAAATTTTCATTTATTTCCTCTACGGATGTATCTTTCATTATGTGCTTAACTTTCTGCATATAATGAAGAAATTCAAGAATATGAAAAAATATTTAAGAGGACATTTTGTCACAATTCTTCATCATTTTCTAAATACTAGACAATTATGGTTATAAGATTATTAAATATTCCAACGTCAAGTTATTAAATGTACAAATTATTAGTAAAAAACGTTAATAAAGTTTTAACATGAAATCCAATGTGAGATATATTCCATTACATAACAATATATGATTAAAAGAATTTGCTCCTATTTGTCAAACACATATATACTGCACATTAATTAATTAATCATAAATGATTTCAAATTTTGACAATGACGTATGCAGTATTTCAAACTTTTCAAAAAGCTTGACTAAAATATTTTAGAAGGTATAATTAAAATTTAAAGGTATAAGAGTTTTCTAATAAATATAGAAGTTAAAATTTCATTTAAAAATTTTAATTTTTTTAGTTTGAATATCGCATGATCATTACTTTTAATTTGACACAATATCTCCGAGAGAACCTTTTGCCCAAAAGCAACAATTAGATCTAAATTACACTATTGAAACGTTAAATAGGTAAAAAGTCGATTTTTCGCGAAGTTATGAATTTTTTTTATATTATACACATAATGTTTGAACAATTTTCTCTATAAAACCTTTTGGGAAGTTACACCAATATTTATATTTGTATTTACATATATCTTAATGCTATTTTATATCTTTAGATGCTATTTTTTTCAAATTTTAATCTTTAATAGAATTTTCTTACGAAAAACCTCATAAATTAAATTCTAATGCATATTTTTAGTTCAAATTTGGTATAATGATTTCTGAATATATTCTGCAGTTCTGAAATAGAGAATAAATAATATATTCATTTAAAATCATTTTATAGTTGTTTTAGTGCTAGACAAAGTGAAAAAATTGAAAATTTCGTGTCAGAAATTTGAATCAGTCGTGAAAAATCAGTCGAACCCCAATGTTTAAAGAACAGATAGATATAGATTTTATTTTATAGTTCAGGAACTAGATAGCATATTCTTTAAGCTATTTGCAAAATTTTAAGCAACTCCTTTGATAAACCTCTATGTTAGAAACTTTTGTTTTACATCTCTTTTTAGCCAGAAAACAGAATTTTTCCGATTTTTAAAAAGTATTTTTGCTACTAAATTGATAGAATTAGATTTCATAAATATTTTTTCAATCTTTTTTATGCAAATATTCAAAAATATAACTATTTTCGAACGTTTTTCAAAAAATTCATCTCGAACGTAGTTACTTACCTTAAGTAATTCGATTTAGGTTACTCCGTTTAGGTATTTGTGTAAATGTTCAATTCACACAAATAATTTCAGTAAAAATTATATATCATTTGATACATTAAACCCACAAAGTTTTTTTTTCCTTCTAAAAACGCTTATAATGAATACCCATTTATGTTTACAATAAAATTTACTTGCATTAATCCTGATTCGTCGAGACTATATAAAATCATGAAACAGCCAAAATTTATATTGAAACAACTTTTAATTAATAAAAAAGAAAATTAGTTTATTATTTCCTGCAAATTTGAGTTTTACAAAATACTTTAAATGATTATACTAATGTTATTTAACTTCCTCTAAAAAAAATGTTGACCTCGCATTTGTTTATTAATTTGGCTCCCCAAAGTCGGCATTTATAATTTCTTTTTGAATTAAATTGGCAATGCTACATATTTAAAGATTATGAAACATTGTTTACCGAGAGGGCATTTTAAGGTGAATTACTTTTGTTCACTGCCTTGAAAAATGAAAAATCTGGAAAATGTCCAAGAACTCAATTCACTGGAGACTGCGTGAAGCATTTACAAACTAAAGTGCGTCAATTTTGCTAAGATCCAACAATAAGATTTCCGACTTGAAAGATAGCGTTGTTAAACAAACGAGAAGGAATGCATTTATATTTCTTTATTACTTTTATGCGAAAACAAATAAATCTGCTTCTTTTTCTACGTCTGCTTATTCTGAGTAATCTAATTAATTGTTTCATTAATGATTAAGCGTAAAGCTATTTTTCCCGGTTAATATTCATTGTTAATATAGAAGATGAAATGCGTTTTTGTATCTTTATTGTTTCTTTTAATAATGCACCAATTTATGCTTCTTTATTATTACGAGTAAAGAATATCAATCCATATTTCTTTTACAATGTCATTATTTTCAGTTATCTAATGAATTAATTTTAGCAATCCTATCATTAACGATTAATCGAAAAACTACTATTTCCAGTTAATTATTCACTGTTGAGATAGAACATGGGATACATTTTTGTCTCTTTATTGTTTACTCAAGCAAAAATTTATGCTTCTTTATTATTACGCTCAAAAAAATATCAATCCACATTATTTTCAGTAATCTAATTAAATCGTTTTAATGATTAAGTAGAAAACTATAATTTCCAGTTAATAATCACGTTGATATAAAAGATGGGATACATCTTTGTCTCTTTATTGTTTTTTTGTAATACATAAATGTATGCTTCTTTATTATTATGCGCAAAAAATATCAATCCACATTATTTTTAGTCATCTAATTAATTCCTTTCATTAACAATTAACCGGAAAACTGTAATTTTCAGTTAATTATTACTGTTAATATAGAAGATGAAATAGATTTTTGTCTCCTTATTGTTTCTTTTAATAATGCATCAATTTATGCTTTTTTATTAAAAAAAATTTTTTTTAGGGCTATATAATGTAATAAGCCTCTAAGCGATGCAGCCTGGTTAACGTTAAATCTGCTATGGTTTTGCCTCCTATCTTGTGTCTCTGACATTTTACTGGAACTGTAAAGTTCAGAAATATTGGAAGGCTAGTGATCCAATGGCATCATAGACAATCTTCTGGGCATTTGTAATAAATGCTTTTTTTCATTATTATGAGCAAAAAATATCAATCCACATTTTCAAGAATCTAATTAATTCCTTTCACTATCGATTAAACAAAAAACTTAATTTCCTGTTAATATAGAAGAAGGGACACATTTTCGTTTTGTTATTGTTTCTTTTAGTAATGCATCAATATATGCTTTTTTATCTCTCAAAAAATATCCATCCACATTATTTTCAGTAATCTAATTAATTCCTTTCATTAACGATTAACCGGAAAACTGTAATTTCCAGTTAATTATTACTGTTAATATAGAAGATGGAATACCTTTTTGTCTCTTTAATGTTTCTTTTAATAAAACATCAATTTATTATTAAGCCCCAAAAAATCTCAAATCGCGTTTCTTTTTCAGTATCATTATTTATATTTATTTAATTAATTGATTCCATTAATGCTAAAACGTAATGTCATTTTTTTCCAGTTTATAATTCATTGTTGATACAGAAAACGCAATATGTTTTTGTCGCTTTATTTCTTTTAATAGCGCATTAAATTTTGCGTTTTTTAATATTATGTGCAAAAAATATAAATAAGTGTTTCTTTCCTAATATCATTTTACTTAGTTAATCAATTTCCGTTAGCACAATTAAATAGAAATTCTTTATTCTAATTTATAATTATTCGTCAATAATAGAAATATGTTTTTTTGTGATTTTTTTTATTATTGTATACAAATTGCATTGGTAAGAATATTGGCTACATTTGATTTCAATTAAATTTCTGGTGTATAGCTTGATATTCAGTCAATAAAGGATATTTAAGTCTCAAACTGTATTATACTTTAATGAAATGTTATTTTATTAGTCTTGAATCTATTCTTTTTATTGCGCAAATGAAGGACATTATTATGTCATTACAACAGCACATATGCCGGTAATCTATCATGAATTTAATGTTGGTAATTTATCTTTGTGGGAAAGCAATTTCACATTCTGATTTCTCATGTAAATTGCGTATGTAATATACAGATTTTCTTTAAGAATACAACAATGAAAAAAAAATCCGTGTTTAAATATTTATGAAAGCAACTGAAACAATCTAAATTTATCAGAACTTTAGCTGAAAATTACTCACAAAAAATATTTTAAATTATCAAAATTCAAGGGCACAACAAAATAACATCATCAAAAAGAAAAAAATTCTTTAAAATTTAAAATAGCGAAAAAAAATTAGTTTTGTGCCGTACTAACTAGAGAGTTATAGCCGTACTAAGTAGAGAGTTATAGCAGGTAAACGCCAAATTTTTAATTAAATTTTAGAGAGTTATAGCAGGTAAACGCCAAATTCTTGCCAAATTTTTAATTAAATTTTAGTGAGTTATAGCAGGTAAACGCCAAATTCTTGCCAAATTTTTAATTAAATTTTAGAGAGTTACAGCAGGTAAACGCCAAATTCTTGCCAAATTTTTAATTAATTAAAATTTTAAAATAATTGCTTCGAGATGCACATTTCCATCTTTTTTTGTAGTTCTAGCTCAAACGATCTGCTCCATACAGTAATAGCTTTTGCACACACTCATCTTTATTATTAGTCGAGATAATAACACAGAAGAGTTTCTTTATGTGTATTTTTATTCCTTGAAATATAATTAAATGTCTTGCACATGATTATAATATAATCACTTCTGATTTTTTTTATCGTCTTACTTGACGACGCACGAATCTTAGTTCCTTATACGTGTTTATACGTTTGAAGTACGTGTTTCTGAACTTCTTATTCTGTGTTAATCTTCTCAGGAGAAAAATTAAATGTTTTCAGTACGATTAATTGCAGAAACATTCCGTCCAGCTTATTATGATTTGTTAAAAAAAATGATGAGATTCGTTTATTCCTTATTATTTTATTTAATAACGCATCCGTTTAGGTTTTTTTTGCAGAGCTAGAAGTGTCATATATTATTTGATGAATTTAATTATTATTATACATAAAATTGTCCTTTCTATTTATTATTTATACGATTTAACGTTCTGGGTTAATTTATGAAACTGAATGGATTAATGAAATTTAAAGATATTTCTAATTGTAAAAAGAGAAATATTTTTAAGAGTTTGAATTCGGCGGAACAATGGTTACGGGGATTTTAAACGTCGAACCGAAAACAATTAGCCAATAAAAATAAATTTGAATGAAAGAAGAACAAGAAATTAACAAAGATTCAAGATAATGCTGTGTTGAATATTTACACGTTTAATTGTAATTATAATGACATATTTACTACTATATTTCATGGGTGGATTTTCGACTAAGCTGCTGAACTGAGGAGCAGATCGATTAAAAAATGCTATATACCTAGAGCTAAACAAATCGCAAAAAAAATAGAAATTCTATGAATTATAAAATACAATGATAATGTAAACACTGTCAAGTATAATTAAGTTCCTGCCAGATATTTTAGTCTATATAGTGTTTATATTATAAAAGCACCGAGTGTTTACTTGAGTATAATTATATCTAAACTTGAATTTTGCGAAATCATAAGTCATAGTAAATTAATAAATAAATAAGAATGTATGCATTTTCACTAAAATATTAAATAAAAAAATGAATTAAAAATAAATCATTAACACATGTAGATCTACTTAAAATTGTATTGAAATGTGAAATTAATTTGATCAATTTATTAAAAGAGGGATCCCTTAATGTGTTATACACCTAGGCCACAAAATGCCGAAATTCGTACTAATATTTATTATGTGAAATATAAAAAAATTAAAAGTGAAGAAGTAGACTTTATTATTATACAGCCCAAATATATTGTCAGCATAATTTTTCATATATAAATAATGCATTAGAACTTCCAGTATAATCCTGAATTTACATTTCTTATCTTTAACTTATCCTAGAATTATTGTACTTAATAATGATCTCCTTAGATAAAGTTAATGAAATAATTAATACACGCATTTTCCAAATAAACCTTTTCATCGATTTATATCACTATTTCGAACAAATCACTAGAAAAGTATTAAAAAAACCCGGCAAAATTGTATTTCATTTTTATATCGTTTTTGTAAAAATGTAAAATTTCTAAAATAAATACAGAATTTCTCTGTTAACGAAATTTTCGCTGACTTCTGATTTTAAATTACGAAAACGTTTAATATAAAGAAATATCCAGCATACCAAATTTGACCCAAGGTTACTTATTAAAGGAGATTTTAAAACTATGGATAAAAATATTAAAGCTGTAACTATCACTACAAAAAACCGATTTTACACAGAGGATTCCATTATAAGAAAAATCAAACGATTAACTAAAAAGGTGTATTTCCAAATATTAAATGATAACGTTAAGTTACTACTATTTTAAACTAAACGTATCGCAGTTTATGATATTTTTTATTTGTAAAAGGAAAACATTGTTAAGAACAATATAGTTCTCCGAAAAATATATTAATTATGATATCATTTCAATACACAATTGACCGGAAGCATGAAATTTTTTTATTCGTTAAAAAAAAAAACTCTGAAATACACACAAAAAAATCTCTTTTTTAATTTTTTAACTATCTGAAAATTTAAATTTTAAGCAGTACAATTATTACCATGAGATTATGAAGACTATCGAATCAAGCTAGCAATTTTGAAAACGAAATTATCTAATCTTTCACACTAAAATATGCACTTTAAACTCAAATTACTCTCAAATTAAGCATACTAGACTAATATTCAGATAAAAAACACTGGTTAGTATTT
Source organism: Argiope bruennichi (assembly GCF_947563725.1). NCBI lineage: Eukaryota > Metazoa > Arthropoda > Arachnida > Araneae > Araneidae > Argiope > Argiope bruennichi. The sequence continues at coordinate 77,834,519 of NC_079160.1, forward strand.
TAGACAGTGAGGAAAAAAAACAACATGAAAAGACTTTTGAGCTTCCATTTAAGCTTATACTGGTCAGCAAAAAAGACAAAACACTTTAGAATGTGTTTCCTGGTGCAGAAAAAGTGAAAATGGCGGGTTATTGCTTGATATGAAGCTGGAGTTTCTTTTGTCAACGAAAAAACAAAAAGTTAAAAAAAAATCTGGACCTTCAAAAGAAAAAAAAAAATCCATTTACTTTCCATAACGCCACCTCCTTTTTTCCCTAAATTTTTTTTTCTTTATCTTTCGCATTTTCCTCTTTTTCATAACCGAGCTAGCTTGCTCCTTAAAAAAATTACAGCATGCATATATCTATATCTATCCATATATATATATACACGCAGGGCCAGAGAATAACAAGGCACGGACCAAACAAAAACGGGAATTCTTGAAACGGAAAAAAAGCAAAGAAGGGGGATGAGGTGGGATGGACGTCGGGGTGGAAGAGAACGATCTCAAGCGAAAGGGTTGGAGACCATGAAAAAGCGTGGAGAAAAGGGAGGGTCGAAGGGTTGAGAGAAACTGACAGTCCGAGGCGCAAGAAATTGCCAATAAATGTGGACAGGCCGACGTCGGGACATAAGGGGGAGAGCCTCTAATGGCCGAGGTTTGATTCTAAATCGTATGGTCCACAAAAGTGTTCGAATACTTCAAACTTTTTATTATTTTTTTACTGATATCATTTGGCCTCCCTCCCTATGGTCGGAGAATGCAGATTTCTGTCTCCTTCCCTTTCTTACTTTTTGTCATATTACTTTCTGGTTACTATAGGAATCGATGCAAAAGTGTATCGCAAAATTGTCATCGAAATGGGTAAGAGCAAGCTTAAGCCAATCTGGAGGGGATTCTTGTTTAGGGAATGGAATTCCGGAATTGTTCTTGAAAATATAGAACAAGTGGACGACCACCACAAAAGCTTTTCCATGCATCAGCTTTTTTTAGGAATGGTTAAAATAGATGGCTTTGATGCTTCAAAAAAGAAATGCTGTTACTAAATGAATTTGGTTACTGCCTTATTATGACATGCATATCTAATTTTTGTTAAACCATAAATTGGGTGGCACCAAGGCAGTGTTATATGACACTGGAATTCCTTAAAAACTGAGTAAAAAATGAATCTAATATACAACAAGTGGACGAACGCCACAAAAGTTTTGATGTGTATCAACATTTCTAAAAATGGGTAAAAAAGAAGTTTTTGATGCTTCAAAGGAGAAATGTTCTTAATAAAAGAATTTCTTTACTGCCTTATTATGGCATGCATATCTAATTTTTGTTAAGTCAGAAATTGGATGACATCAAGGCAGTGTTATATGACACTGGATTTCCTTAAAAACTGAATCTAATATAGAACAAGAGGACGAATGCCACAAAAGTTTTGATGTGCATCAACATTTCTAAAAATGGGTAAAAAAGAAGCTTTTGATGCTTCAAACGAGAAATGTTGTTACTAAAAGAATTTTTTTACTGCCTTATTATGGCATGCATATCTAATTTTTGTTAAGTCAGAAATTGGATGACATCAAGGCAGTGTTATATGACACTGGACTTCCTTAAAAAATGAATCTAATGTATAACAAATGGACGAACGCCACAAAAGTTTTGATGTGCATCAACATTTCTAAAAATGGGTAAAAAAGAAGCTTTTGATGCTTCAAAGGAGAAATGTTGTTACTAAAAGAATTTTTTTACTGCCTTATTATGGCATGCATATCTAATTTTTGTTAAGTCAGAAATTGGATGACATCAAGGCAGTGTTATATGACACTGGACTTCCTTAAAAAATGAATCTAATGTATAACAAATGGACGAACGCCACAAAAGTTTTGATGTGCATCAACATTTCTAAAAATGGGTAAAAAAGAAGTTTTTGATGCTTCAAAGGAGAAATTTTGTAAGTTAATGAATTTGGTTACCGCCTAATTATGGCATGTATATCTAATTTTTATTAAGTCATAAATTGGATGGCATTAAGGTAATATTATATGACACTGGACTTCCTTAAAATCTGAGTAACAAATGAGTCTAATGGATCCCACTTCCTAGGACATGATGTTTTGAAATAGAATGTTGTCACAAATTACTCTAACTATTGTTCTAATAAATGTTTGTAAGATATAGCACTAAGGCAAAATTATGGGACATTGAACTTTTCAAAAGCATTGACGTTAAAAAAAAATTATCAAGTACTTTAAAATAAAAAAAGCGCTTTATAATAAAGGGAATACATATTTTTCATAGAATATAAACTCTATGGTTGCAAGACTCTTTTATATAGCACTAGACAAGTTTTATAAAATGTTAGCATAAAGTAGTTATTCAATATTTGAAATGAAAAAGTTGCAACTAATGACTCGTTTGAAATATGACTTTAAAGCATTATTTACATGTTGTGCCATACATATGGCATTATTAACATGTCATACATAATGTGCCATACATAAACATTATTAACATGTCATACATAATGTGCCATACATAAACATTATTAACATGTCATACATAATGTGCCATACATAAACATTATTAACATGTCATACATAATGTGCCATACATAAACATTATTAACATGTTGTGCCATACACAAGGAACTAAAAGTGGGAGTTAAAAGATTGTAATAAAATGAGAAAATAAGTAGATAACAATCAGGAACAAACCATGCAGTGGACTTGTTTAATACAAACTGTATTGAAATTCGGTTTTTAAATTAACGACATCTACACAGTTGTTATAAAAGAGATTAGAAAAAGCAGGTTTAAATTGTTTTCAGAACTGTTATATAAAATCTATTCAATACAGAATAAATTTCATATATTGGTTACCATTCATGCTTGAACTTTATGGCTATCGTCAAAATAAATATCCAACAGAACTTGGGTTAATATATTATAATTATATTATACATTTCAAGGCAATTATTCAATATCAACATAATAGACACTGAAAATGAAAATGTAAGTAAATAAAATCTTTTATCACGATTTTTAAAACTGAAATTGGTAATTAAGTTCTGAACATTATTATGAGTATCTACTTGCTAATCAGTTAATGGATTTCTAATACACAGAAAATTATAAAAGAAAAACACTATATTCTACAAAAAAAATAGTATTAACTTAGTAGCACGTTTTTAAACGTGACATGAAAAAATGTAAAAAGGGCCTTTTTTGACACATAAGTGCTTAGAAGAACTTTTTAGAACGTGACGTGAACAAGGTTTTAACATAATGTATGTGTGATATGAAGATAAGCTTTAGAATGTTAAGACATAAGTAGAAAGAAATTATTGTGGTCCGTATATAAGTGGATCCATTGATTTCTTAAATTTTAAATTTTTTGGTAGGTAGGGTAGATAGATAGGGTTTAATTACACAAGAGCCCTGTATGGCTATGTTACGCCATAACAGAATTTACATTTTCAACTTTAATGAAATGCAGACTCTTGAATTTACCAAATTGAATTTCAGAATACAAATGCTAGGCACAGGTCATTAATATGCGTTATATTATCATAAAATCTACAGTATCTTTGAAGATTGGTAGCTTAAGTTACTGTGCAAATTGTGAAAAATATTTATTACCACTAAAACATTAATTATGAAGCTTTTTTAAATAAAAATTCCCTCTAAAAACTTGGTAAAAATTTCAGTCATGACATTTACAGTTTACCATAATTTATTGTAAAGAGTTTTCTGTATTAGCAAGCACCTCATTTGTAACATCTATTAATTGCCTATTTTATGCTGTAATTTTAAACATGAAGGAGTTAAAAGGCAATTGCCTAGATTAGAGCTTTTTGGCAATAATAGTAAGGATATATATTTTAAAACAAAGAAAACCTATCGCAATTTTAAAAAGTGAAATTTAGAAATTAAAAAACTTTCCTCAGTGGTGAATAATTTATTGATTATATGGAAATTTTAAAAATGTTGATAAATAATTTAAATAAACAACAGTTATTTGCCAGAACTTAAATCCCTTCTCGTACCAGAAAATAAAAGAGCTAAATTTAGAAATCATTTTTTTAAATGTTTCCAAAGGTTAAATATGCAATCCGATTCGAAGTAATGAAAAATATTTTAGTATATATATATATATATATAATACATTTAGTATATATATATATATATATATATATATATATATATATATATATATATATATATATATATATATATATATATATATATATATATATATATATATATATATAATACATTTAAAAAATTGGTTTAGTGATGAAATTACTGAAAAATGTCCTTATCTGATTTAAATTAATATTCTTAAATATTATGTTCGATATTCTCTTAAGGTATCCGATTAGGCTAGAAACATGAATTAGGATGAAAACTTCCATTTTTATTTTTTTGAAGTTTTAGAAAATAGGCACGTTTTTTTTCCCCAGTGATATCTTTATTTTGTCTCTAGGTCAATTAAAAGACAAATTATAGCAAACTATTGACACATAAATAATGCTTATTTATAGGCATTTAAAAACTTTAAATGCATTTTCTGAAGAACGAGTTTTTCCATAATTAGGTTGTACGAGTATCATCATATCTCTAAAAATAATCAAGATATTTTAATGAAATTTATAATTAATGTCTGTTCTGTTATGCAGAATATAATGAACTATGGATTTGATGTTATTTGCTTTAGAAGTGGGTTTATGACCCTTTAATGTAAATATTTTCGAAAAAAAAAACATAATTTCATAGATAATTTCATTTATTACACATAAAAATTTTATTTTTGAATAGAATTCTTCGATAAGAGTTAGTTACACTCTAAGTTTTGTCACACATGTAATGTTACAAAGAAAAATGAGACATTGTAACATTTTTTTTTCCTTTAACAGTTTTAGTTTTTAGAAATAAGTGCTAAAATTTTCATCAAAATATGATGTTTCTTTAAAAGTTCAATACATATTTAAATAATTTCCCTTTTATTCATCATTTTATACTTATATTAATAAAAAAAATACAACATGCAAACAATATTTTTTCTTTTTTTTGAAAATTCCTTCCGAAGCAAGTCAGATACTTTAAGTATATTTTTGAAATAGGATTAGATTTATTATATAATATTGAACGATCATTAATTTAATTTATATTCGTTATTCATAAATGAATTCATCTTAATGCCATACTGTAACACTAAGTCTGAAAAAAATAATTCCGAACAAGGCTGGAATTATGGGAAATTATAAGTATAATAGATTTTCCATTAAGAAAAGATTTTTCTTATATGCTAAATTGGATAGATGTTTCCTGCATAACATATGCGATAAACAAAAATTTTACCCTAATTTCATCATATCGAATCCGTGCGTTTTATTACAGAAAAATAATACAATCTGAATTTGGAAAAGTTCACTGGTTATTCTGATACAGCAAAAATTCAGCTTCATTCAGAATGTTTAACTAAATCCAAAGAAATAAGAACGTTTGCCCTAATCAGCGGAATTTATTAAAGCAGATATACAGAAAAAGAAAGAAAGAAAAAAAATGCTACATAGCAAAATCTTTTCCACTAGAATTCAAGATAGCAGACGATTCGAACCAACATTAACATAAAATATTCAATATTTTTGTACACAGGAAACAAACCGTTCCATATTTCTGGAATGTATGCATATTTATAAGCCTCGAAAGCGAATTCAAAGGCGGACCTTTAATTCTACATAAATAAGGAAATTTTGCAAAATCAGAAAAAGGATTAAATTAAACTCTTTGGAATAAACATTAAATTGAAGAAGCGTAACAAGCAATTGCTGTTATAAGAATACGAAATAAAAATTTCGTATGATTTGATATTTTTTGATGTATATAAAGGGTCAAAGGACAGCGTTGTTAATGATTTTAAAATATATATTTAAGAAAAAAAAACGATAATCAAAAGAGAATATATTTATATATTTTATCATTTAATTTAAAATTCAGGAGGATTCAGTTCAAAAAAAAATTGAATTCAAGAACTTTTAGCTTCGGATATATGAATTTTTCAGTTTGGTTTTAAATCAAATATATTAACAGGAGATACATTGTATTAGTGATAACAAAGTCGAAAATAGAACATCCTCGATACTATAGTCTAGATGCTACTGAATATTATTTATTCTTATGAAAAAAGTCGCTGTAAAATTTTGGAGTTAAAGCCCCAAGACACTACTAGTAAATAATTTATAGATAACTATTAAATAAAAAGCTTATAAATTCTTTTTACATTTCTTTAGCAATTTACGCATCTTCAAAATTTGTTAATATAAATACCTAAAACTTAGCGTTTTAAAACCAATTAAAAGTTTTAAAAAAATCGATCCAAAGTGCATATTTTTGACTCTCAAAGCACATTTGTGGAAAATGTGGTACTCTAAATTAAAAGATCTGGCCTGTCTGGCCTCTGGCCAACAGATAGGCACACATTCTTCATAATTACTAAAGATAAGCAATTTGTCGAAGAATGCGAAGTCAATTGTGATAAATTTTTATTGTTTGCCTAAAACCCAAATTAAATAGATCTTATAATATAGAATATCTCAACTTTTTTTATGAAAGCAAAAAAATACTCAAATGTGAAATTTACATGAAAGTAAAGACAAGAGCACTTTATTATTTTATTTTATTACAAATGATCTGATAAATATATATGTTGCGGTCAATATAGTTAATCGGTTATTATAAATAATAACCGTGGTTAATGTTAATAATAAGTGATTTTAAAGTTCGGTTAGTTTTAATAATTACTGATTATTATGAATTCTAACCGCTGTTATTATTATTAATAAATGATTCATCACATCAACCGTACTATATATGAAAGCCGTTATTTTATTCGTTATATGACACATTGTTTCAAATTTTAATGTCGCTGCTATTTGTCTCAAATTTAACATTAAATAACTACTTTACGCGAGTTAATAGTTTTAATAATTACTGATTATTATGAATTCTAACCGCTGTTTTTATTATTAATAAATGATGAATCACCTCAACCATACTACATATGAAAGCCATTATTTTATTCGTTATATTACACATCGTTTCATATTTGAATGTCGCTTGTATTTGTCTCAAATTTAACATTATACAACTAACTACTTTACGCGAAAATGCATTCGCTTATTCTAACCCATTAGCAATTACTTCCAGTTCTTGTTTAAATTTCAATGACTGATTAGAATTTTTGATCTAAAAGATATTCTATAGATACAGTTTTACCAACTATCACATAAAAAATGAATATCACGTAAAGATCACAGATATATAACCATGTCAAATATTTTTTTAAAAAATTTTTGCTCTAATCAGGTTCAGATAAGGATATAATGCTCTTATCAGAAATATTATAATGCAAAATGATATGCTTTTATCAGATGTATAATCATACAAAATAATTTGCTGCTCTTATTGATGATAACCTCGACTGAAGGAACTGCAAGTATCGGTGTGGTATATATAAAATCATAATAATATTGCAGCATTGAAAAGAGGTAATGAACTCTCCATGGCCGAATGGTCATAGCACTGGACTTATACTCAAAAGATCGTAGGTTCGAATCTCGCCAGCGACAATGAGATGCACAGATTGTATAAATATTTAATTCTTTGATTTGATATTTTCCTTTATTTCATGTTCCAGAAGATTCTGGACATTTCTTTGGTTTACCAGACAAGTGTTCTGGACTTTTCTTACTGTCTCCAGAAAGGTATTCTGGAACTTTCCCTGCTAGTATAAAAGCAGAATATCTGTCAGTCACTGTGTTCTGAGTTCAGAGTTGAGTTAATAAATTGGTTTAGCTCTACTTCTTGTGTGTGTCATTGAGTTAAGAACTAAAGAACCTACGTGGCAATATATAAAAAAGTCATTGGCCTATAACTTTGAATGTGATACATATATAAAAGTCATTACCATTTCGATCTATTATTAATTAATGTCTTCATGATAATTTATTATTAATAACAATAATTCTTATTTTATCGATTGCAGCTGGTTTTCAGAAAGGGATATTATGTTTCAGATATCATCGCAAAAAAAGAAATAAAATGGGAGTAAAATAAGAATATCAAGGAGGGCACTCACTCATTGCAACATTTCTGATTTCAAAAAAGGTCCGTCAAAACATGTCTTCAATTTATTCATAATTCAAATTTATTTATATAATAATTCAGACGGTAATTATTTCATTACTTAATTTTCATTATAAAATTTTGGCTTAGGTAATAATTTTATTGAAAGAGTTTCTACAGATATTTGGACAACTTAATACTGATATTAGATCCTAAGAGAACTTCGAAGTATTGAGAAGATCCCTTTGATAGAACTCCAGGAAAAAAAAATCGTTTGTAGGAGAAGAGAGGAGGCTTCGAATCTCACTTTCGACGGGAGGGTCCGTTACAGATCTCAAGCAGGCAATAGCAAGGGTGGGGGTGGCGGGTGCACGATGGCTACTCGGACCTGAGAGTGATGCCATCCTCATTCTTTTAAGACAGCATCACGTCGAAGAAAGAGGTAGGGGGTGGTAGACTCCTCAGCCCCGTCCCTTCGGAGTGTCACTGGATGGGAATGGAAAAATTAAAAAGAAAGAGAAAAAAAAGAAAAAGCATTCGGTCTAGATCGGGAAATAGGGCTAATTTGTTTCCTTGGACACATTTTAACTGGCTGAATGCGTGGTTCTTTCACCGAAAATGCATTCTCTCTCCTGTAGCCCCCCCCCCCTCTGCTTCCTTTCAAAGTACTTTTACGTTACTACAAATTCTTTGCCCCCCCCTTAAGATTTTTTTTTTAAGTCTTCGAATGTTCTAGATTTCCACCTCATTTCCCCCTTGCGTCCCTTTTTTGTTTTTTGCCTGCTTTTATTTATCTTTATATGAAAGTTTTTGTATATTTTTTTTCCTTCCAGGGCAAGGCTCTTCCAGAATTTTTTTCGCTCCCTTTTCGTCCTTATATCTTAGCCCCTCTCCCTCCTACTCCCACCCATCTAGTCATTTCTTCTGTCTAACCCATTTCCTAATTTTGGCATTAAGACAGTTGCAGGCATCAGATTTTTGCTGTTAGCTTGTTTGATTGATTTTTATTTCAGATTTTTTTTTCTTTCTTTCTTCACTCAAGTCTGTGCTTTTCCTTTCTCTCTACCTCGATAGGAGTGAAAAAAAAATCACGGCCACCATACTGAAAAGGGATGTTATAGTTTAAGGTGATGTGACGTAATTTGGAGGGTGCTTATGATCGATCAACCGATAGGGATTGGTATTTCGACTCCCCCCTTCCAAACTTCTACCCTTTCTTTTTTTTTAACGAAATTATGCAAATTGGACTGAGCGTGCTATTGCTTGAATTTGGGGGAGGCCCAACCCCCTAACAGTATATTTACCAATGAGAACAGAGCTGGGGAAGAAAGGGGTGCAAACGAAACTCAAAAGAAAACTTTGGAATGAATTAATTTTCGCACGGTATGTTCCATGAGTCATGCAGCTCACTGCACCCCCCATCTCCACCCCCTGTTTTCTTCCTCCCTGAAAAGTTCTCTAGATTTAATAAATGCCTGAAAGTTTCACAACAAAAAAAGTATGGAGCCCTGACTAAGGACCAGATGACTAAAAGCCCCTCTTTTTAGCAGGAGCAGGGCTACTGTTTATTAAGTGTAAACAAGATTAAATGGAACACGGAGATTCCAAGAACCAATCAGGAAGCCGGGATGAAAAAAAAAAGGACCGCCTCCGGTTTTAATCAAAATACATAAATGCCTATCTACTTTCGCTCTACTGAATCCATATAACGAATGCATTTATTTCAGCAAACAACTGCTCGGGGTATGAATATGAGAAGTGGCGGATGTAAATATATTGGGCTCGAAAAAATGACAAATATGTAGAAAAAAGATTAATTTGATTTTAAGCCTCCCCCATGCAAGAAACTGTTCGGTTCCCTGGTTCTCAAAATTTGGAATCTAATCATTCAGGACATAACAGCCTCCAAACACTATCTGATAGGAAAACAAGTTTTTGTTTGGGGAAAAAATAATTTTTTTTTTGGTTTCATATGGGACAGTCTACAGTTTCAGTTGCGGTTAAAATCAGAGTAAATTTTGTGAATTTATTTATTGGCGTTATTCATAAGCAACCCTTCCTGGGAGGACAAAATATATTTCTAAAGAGTTTAAACAATTTTTCTATATTCTAAAGGGAGAGCTAACGCATTATTATGATACAATAAAAAAAAAACTACCACAACACATACTTGCAAACAGACTACACTGGAAAATATAGACAAAACACATTGAGTAATTTATGCTCAAATATAAAGAATTAAATCATATCCTTTATGGGTGAAAAGTAGTGATTTATCACAATAGATAATGTATGAAACCATTAAAAATATGAGCTAATCAATGAATACAAATAATAATTATTATCTGTACATTGATATAGAAAATAATTTTCTGTTGCACCAACTAATTTAATACTAACATTCAAATCAATGATTATAGAAAAGAGTAGCTGTTTTGTATTTTGTAAAATCAATATAATTGAAATTAAAGTAATAAAAATATTGGTTATTTTGAAAAAAAAAGTAATAATAATGTTAAAGACATGTGATGAAATTTATATTCAATTTACAAATTATGTTCTGAAAACTTTTGAAAGACATTTTAAAGGCGGTATCGAAATTAAAGAGCAATTCAAATCCTTGTCTAAAGTTCGAAAGTTAATAATCTAAATAATTTATATTACAAGCATTTTAAACAGCCTAGATCATGATTAACAGCAGATTATTTTACAATCTTAATTATTTCAATTACTTTATTTTTTTCTGGAAGCTTTCGAAAAATTATAAATAATATGAAACTGAGTTTGGGATGCCAAAGTGTTTAAGTGCTGAAATTATAAATAATTATATAGATTCAATGCAGTATATTAAAAAGTACTGAGATACAAAAAATAAAATTTTGCAAGAGTGTAAACAACCACTTTTAATGGTTTAATTTCATTAACTAAGAAAATTTTTTTGAATACTTGCATTTAACAAATTCTAACGGTTATTAAAGATTTTCATAAAATTTCCTAAAATATCATTAAGAGTAACTATCGTTAAGTTCGATTTAAAAAAATGTTTCAAATATTTTCGCGAAAACTGTGAGAAAAATAAAACTGAAAATTTTGTTCAGGCTTATGAGGGAATTAAAAGGCTTTATCTCAAAATAAAAATTTGAATTTCTATTTCTTGGATAAATTTGTGAGAACAACAAATCTTTTTCACAGATGACAGTTTAGACAAGCTTTAAATAACAAAATGAATTTGTTGACCTTTACGCGAACTGCTACGTTATTCTCATTTTCATGATATAATAATTCTGGCAAGAAAAACAAAATTTTTCTCTTCAACTTTATGGTAACTGAACACTTAACAAATAAAATGATTAAAATATTTTCTTTAAACATATCAAATAAACGCAATTATTAAAATAATTTTTTATAAATGCTTTAAAACAATATATGATAACAGGATTTTGGAACCATATCACTCACTCAGACGAAAAGAATTTCATAGCTTCAATGCCAGAAATGAAAACGATTTTTGTAGAAAAATGCTTCATCATGAAAAACAAGTAAAAATAAATCATTAATAATCTCCTGATAATAAAAACAAAATGTAAGATGAAGAGCAAAGAATGCTTTACCTGAAATTATGGTGTTTTACATTAAATAGTAAACTTGAATTATATCAATTCATGTGAGAACACAGACATTTTTAATGATACAAAATATTTATTTGTACAAATTATTATAACATAAAAGCTCTACCATTTACTTACGTTTATAAAATGTAATAAATAAAAAAAGGTCAGATGTTTCATTAAATAACATTTTGCAAATTCATTTAGAATTTTGAAAATATTTACTGAGAAGATAAAAATTTGTTTTTGGCATCAGCAATTACAAATCCCAACTAATAAAAAATATATTTATGCGAATAAGTAGATATTGAAAAATTAGTAAATATAAATTGGCGTAGTGATTAAAACTTCACAATCGTTGTTTTAAAGAAATAAACAACGTCTGATAATATAGATGTTAAAAAATAAAGATGTTTTAAAGTTACTGTAATCTTTATTAATAATAATGATTTCAAGAACACAACATATGACATAACAATTCAAGGTAAACTCATTTTTAAATTTTCAAATACCATGAGATATGAAAAATGATTGATATTAAATAAAAAATCCGATTATATAATACTATATAACTTATATATATTTAACCATACAGTGGCTCAAAAAATTGAGATTACATCTTACTTTCACTTGATAAATCCATTTTTCAATATAAATAACGCATTACCGAGAAGTGAAGACATGTTTTTATTTTTATACATAAAAACATCGTTTAATTTAAAGTAAAAATAAAGAAAAATCAACGAAACATTTCTAAATTGAAAAGTTTCAGAAGCAAATTTTAAATTAAAATATGCAGATTTTAGCCTCACACAATTGGGAATACACCAACGAAATTTTTGTAATATCTCACATAGAAAGAAAATTTCAATACTTAGTTGCATGTCTTTTGACTTTTATAATGGCCTCTAAATGTAGAGGTACGGATTCCACAATTTTTTTGTTATATCTGAAGATATTTCACCCCATTCTTCTTGCAACACTTGTTTTAAAAGAATTTTGTTTTTAATTTGAAGTTTTGGGACCGCTGTTTCCAGTGTGGTCCACAGATTTTCAATAACACTGATATCGGGCATTGTGGTGGTGTGTGCAACTGCTGTTTACAATGAAAAAGGCACCACATTTTGTCGTTACGTGCGATATGTTTGGAGTCGTTGTCCTGCTGGAAAATGAATTTCCATCTAAACGAAAGTTTTAACACCTCCTTTTAGACTGCTGAGAAGTGTACCCAAATAAGCCATGTGGTTCATAATGCCATCTATAAATACTAAATTTCTTACCCCGGATAAAGCCATACAACCCCAAACCATGACAGAATCACCATCATGTTTAACTGTAGGATGTAAATTTTTTGGATCCAAAGCAGTGTTGGGCTTTCTCCATACGGTGTGACCGTTGCCACTGATAAAAAATATTGAATTTACTTTCATCACTAAACAGTTTCCACTAACATTTACTAAACATTTACTCCAACAGTTATTAGTCTTCAGTTGATGAGTTTTTAAAATCTCCAAATGCATTTTCTGATTCTGCAAGCTGATGAACGGTTTCTTTCTAACAACTCGACTTTTATATCTTTTTCATTGTCTAATTGCATTTTGCACAGTTTCAGCACTTATACTTTTTCTTATGATGTGAAACATTTCTGCAGCAAGTTTGATGAACCATAAGTTTACTAAGCAATCTAAAGGAAAGTGCGAAAAATTTGGGTTTAGATGGAAATTTCTTTCCCAGCAAAACAACGATCCCAAACACATTGCACGTAACATCAAAATGTGGCGTCTCTTTTCATTGTAAACAACAGTTGCTCAAACCACTACAGTCCCCTGACATCAGTGTCATTGAAAATCTGTGGGCCACACTCGAAACAGCGGTCTAAAAATTCGAAATTAAAAACAAAATCCTTTTAAAACAAGTGTTGCAAGAAGAATGGGGTAAAATATCTTCAGATATAAAAAAAAATGTTCGAATCGGTACCACTATGTTTAGAGGCCATTATAAAAGATAAAAGACATGCAACTAAATATTGAAGTTTTTTTTCTATGTGAGATATTGCAAAAATTTCGCTTGTGTATTCTCAATTTTTTGAGGCGTAAATCTGCATATGTTAATTTAAAATGTTTCTGAAATTGTTCAATTTAGAAATGTTTCGTTGATTATTCTTATTTTTTCTTTAAATTAAACCATTTTTTTATGTGTAATAATAAAAGCATGTTTGCATTTCTAAGTAATGTGTTATTTATGTTTAAAATGTGATTTATCAAGTAAAAGTAAGGTATACTCTCAATTGTTTGAGCCACTGTATATAACTTGTGGCTGTTTTTTTTTAATATAAGAAGAATTCATTAATTATCGATTAAACTTCTAATAATTCAGATAATTTTCAATTTTCAATGAATAAGTCAAATATATTAAGAAAGTTTTATCGGTCTTGTAAGACATAAATCTATGCAGGTGAACGATTTTAATTAAATTATACTTGAACCAAAAATACTTTTTATTGAATAATATTAACAGAAAGATTTGAATTTATACAAGAAAATATTCTAATTTTAATCACATTACTAAGGACAACCCATCAAAAAAATTCTGAAAACAATTAATAAGAAATAAAAATAAGGAAATTAATGTAATAAATGAAAATTAATAAATTCTCATTTACTGCATTAAGTCAAATTAATATATTATTTTGTTATGAATTATTCTAGATAGTTTCAGAAACTTTTACTTTTAATAAGAATATGCAAACACGGAGGATTTAATAAATTCATGAAGTTGAATCTTTTTTCATATTTTTTTTATTTTTAAAAGAATGAAATCAATCTAAAGACACATATTACACACGACCGAATTTTAATTCAAGATTGTACACCACACATAAATAATAAATTTACAATTCAGACTTTTAGAACAATATTTTATAAATTTGATTATTTCAAAATGGACAATTTAAATAAGAATGACTTTTTAAAACTGATTCACAAAATCTAAATTTAAAGCAATGGATCTCAATTTTATATTTAATAGTATTCAATTTAGAAAAATAAAATTTTTATTTAAAATTCAATACTTTTTTAAATAGATATGAGAGCCCAGTAATAATTAGTGCTCTTTCGTTTGCCCTATAACGCTGTTACGATTGGTCACTTCTGCAAAAATCCACTTTTTTGTATCCTTAAAATCAGAAGGCGAAATAACTTAAAGTAAAAAAAAAATATTTTTGTTGGTAGTAAAGAATTGAACTAATAATCACGTTGAGCTATTTTTTTTGTCTTAAGTTGTTATTTTCGTTATTAAATTCAGTACACAAAAAACTGGTAATTAAAAAGATAATTTTTGTAAACTGCAGAAACAGTAATGGAACCATAACCATCAGCAATACAGCAATTCAATTAACCCAAATAATGTCTTTGAAACATGATAAATTTCATGTAAAATGTAAATGTACATGTAAAAAACATGACAAATGGAAGGAATATAAATTATTAATTTATATTGAATGTTGTCACAGAAGGATAAAGGCATTTTTTTTTACATATAAAAATCATCTGAAATCAATTAATTAATATTTAATCATTAACGTATGGTTAATTCAATCTCTACTATTAATAAGAATGTGCATGTATTGCCACTCTACAGACTGCATTATTTTATCTACAGTTACAAAATTTGGCGCGGGTTGCTCTGAATGGAGAAAATATTCACAGTGGAGATACTTTTTAAAAATTTAATAAGTTAAAAATTTATAAAGATTCTAGCACCATTTTGCGATAACTTCCAAAAAAATTATTTACAAAAATGATTTTTACACATTTTTTTAATGGTTAATTGCCGATTTCCTTTTCATGTAATTTTTTTTCTCCTAAAGTTTGACAACTTTTTAAATTTTTTTTCATAATTTTGCATAACTTAATTAATTAACAACATAATTCATTATCGCAATGAAATTGAAACAGTTTTCAATATTTCAAAAAATATTTAAATGTATGTTTTTCAATATTGTTGAAAGCTATAGAAGATTCTATTTATTATCTCTGCAGGTTATATGAAGAATAAGAAAACGAAGTTACTGTAGAGCGAAAAACGATGTATAATTAGAAAAAATGAACACAATTATAGGTATTAACTTTCTCAAGAAGGTTCATGGTAATATTGATGAATAAGGGTATCGTTTTAAAAATAATATATAAAGATTACACTGAATGACGCAAATTTATGTATTATTAACGGAGATAGGTGTTTGTATAAGCAACAACACTATTAAAGTAAGATGCAGGGATAATGCAAAAAAATTTTAATTCGCCCCCTCCCTCCAACTTAAAACTTTTGTGGAACCGCAGCTCGATTCCCAGTTGTTGGCTTGATTTCAGAAGCAAAACAACTGAAATCAGGGCATTCAATAGCATTGCTAGTTGAGTTTCACTCTCTAGGGCTTGTTGACCATGTATGAAAGAATAAAGTTGGACGCCACTCTTCCAATCAAAAGTAGGCTCACATCTCAAGTTCTTTTTTTTATTATTCTCGCCTGGCTTATGCACCATAACGAAACCACCACGAGTTAGGTGCTCTTCTGTCGGCTACACGTCACCAAAGCACCAATCAAAGATCGTGCGCAAAGAAGTGGTGTGCTTGCTGACTTCTGCTGCTTTATATTTTGGCGGTATTGTTTTCAAGGCAAAGGATACCCTTTGCATTTTGTAGATTGCCAACTCATCGGGGAAATCAGGAGATGTATACATACTTCCAAGTGGAAAGGAAGAATAACCACCAAGAAAACTTTTCCTCGCCTTCCTTTCTTCTAACTCCCATTCGTTTTCCACAGGATTGGGTGGCTTTTAACACGTCATAACGATTTGATATTCTGGTGTTGCGCAACTGTAGAGTTGCTGGTGCAACTTTCATCTCACGTCTTCGCGCATGATATCGCTTCGGTTTCCTTTTGAAGAAGTACTTCCAGCAAGAATTTTTTTTTTCCTTACCTACTTTCTTCTTCCAGGATTTTTTCAGGATGGGGAAAAAAAAGTCTTTTGAACATACATCTAATCAAAATGGTCCAACTAAAACCACCAGTTTTTTTTCATTCTACGCGTTAAATAATATATATCTTTTCCCCTTCTGTTAAAATATTAAAAAAAAAAATTATATTCTGCCAAATGTGTTATAAAGAGGCGAGGAGAGCTTTATAAAGAAATACAAGCGTTAAAAGAAACATTATATTATAAAAGGAATCAATCTATGAAATTTTACAGACAATAAAGTGATAAAAACAGGGAAAGAAACCTTAAAAGGCATTGCAATATATCGTCTTATACTTTTCAGAGAAATAAAACAAATCAAGAATTATTTTGATGAAATTGTATTTAAATTAGAATTTGCATATTATTTAAATTAAAAAATTAAGGAGAGTTTAAAGAGTAAAATTTTTTTCCTATATAGACGCATTTCATCTCATAAGTGACAAAAAGTAATAATAATCTAAGAATATTTTTGAAGAAACAGATTTCAAATCAGCATGAAAGTGTAACTTAGATTTAACAATTAATAACTTAGTTATGTCCTACAGTCATTTAGTTCAAAAGCGTAATAATAACCCAAGAATGCTTTTAAAGAAAACGCTTTCAAATCAACATTCAAGTTTATTTAGATTTTACAGTTAATAATATTAATGTTCTGATTCAAAAAAATAATAGTAACCCATGAATGCTTTAGAAGAAATAGCATTAATATTAGCATTTAAATATAATTAAAATTTAACAGTCTAGATATAATAAAACAAGAACAAGAATTCATCAATTTGAAGGCAATATTACTTCCTTAATTTCAGTATAATAATAATAACACAGGAAAAAAAATTGAAAAAATTACAATAAACATTCAAACATAATCTAAATTTACAATAAAGAATTAACTAAGCTAAAACAAAATTTCATGAATTCGATGTAACGTTGCTTCACTGGTTTTAAAGAAGTAAAAAAAAAATCATTAAAGATTTTAAAAAAAGCAATTAAATCAACATCAAATATAATAAGAATTAATGGTTGAATAGTTAATTTCCATATGTCAGAAGCTACGAAAGATCCTTTGGTAAATTGACTGATAAACTCTTATTGGAGAAATATGAAAATAAAAGAATCAAATTAACATTTTTTTCCCTCTCAAACCATTTAAATAAGTACAGATTATGAACTTGCAAAATCAAGCAAAAAAAAAAAAAAATCGTTTTAGTTACCTTCGATGGCATATCAAGACATAACACGGAGATAATTATAATACTACACTAAAGTAAAATCTAATAAAATTAAAAGACATATTGTCAGTAAGAATAAATTATGCCTAAAATTAAATGTAAAAAGAAAACACTTCTGTTAAATCATTCATATATGGACTAACTTCAATTTGTTTTCTAACTAGGATTTTTCTAGGAAGAATCTTAGTCAGAACTTTGAAAATAATCAGCGAAGGTACAAAAATTAACGAGCAGAAGTTAAAAGTTTGAATGAAGATTCTTTAATATCATGATTTCAGGTTTGCTACAAAATCTTCAGTGAATAATTTTTCAAAAATTTTTTATAAGTAATGAATCTCAAGAAAGAAAAACGTTGAAAAATAAAGATTTCTGTGCATTGAAAATAAGAATTGCTGCGAGAATTTTATCTGCAATTCGATTGCTTCTTACTGATTAGAATGAATATGATGAATTTTTATACTTTTGCAATCAATAATATCCATAATATTTCCTTAATATAGTTGAAATGTCCAATTGAAGTAAAATGATATATAAATATTTTATTACAACGTTCACAAGTTTATTGATAACGGTATTTCATAATAATTTGAATATGAATCATAAAATACTTTGCCATTCCTTACATTTCTTCTTTGATGTTTTTCCTCACTTAGCCTTATGTTAAAAAAGAATAGAAAAGAAAAAAGAACGTACATACTTGTGCCATTTATAATGGAAAAAAAGTAAAATTTATGAAAATGAAACCTTTTCAAATACTACTTTCAGAGAAAAAAGAAATTAACCATTTGTATTTTGTATTTACTTGATTTAAAATGATTTTAAACCAGATTTAAAAAAAAAAATCCGCAGTTTTAGAACATAATTAACAAATTTTACCGATAAAATAAAAAAAAAGGTAAAAGCTTTAAAATAACTATCCTATTTACGTGCTGAAAAGTAAATAGATATTTTAAAGAACAAACAAAAACAAAGTATATATTACCAAGACACTGCGGAAATTAAAATTGCATATATGTACCTCTTACCAACTGAATTTTCAAAGAAAAGAATGCAAATATAAAAGGTTGAAATTATTGTAATTATTTTATAAATTCGTAAAAAGAGTGTGCAGCATCGTGACTTTATATTTTCAGAGCTACTAGTACTGATAAATTGCTCAACAAAATATGACAGCGTAATACAGCAAAGTAATTTGAATCAAACGATATGGAAATAATAAAATAAGAAAAGAATAATAATTAGAATTAAAATATATCATCTTCCAATACAGTAATTTTAATAAGTAAGATCAAATTTACAGCATAAATTTATTGAAAAAAATCAAATAAGAATGCAACAATTATATTAGTATGATATGAACATAAAATAAAGTGAACACTATGATGAAGTGATAAAGTTTAAAATATAAGCAAACTGAAAAAAATTATTTCAAAAAATTATTTCAAATTAATTAACAGTTCAGCTCAGACAAACTGAAAAATTACATCGTTTGGAAATATACTTGTTAAGATATAAGATATTTAAATTCAGTTCCAAGAATAATTTTTTTCTTGATGAATCTTATAGATATTTGTTTCTTGTTAGCAAACTATTCGAGATACTTCACAGCACGAGTAGACGATTATATTTATTTACTTAGAAGGAAATGAATGTGTACACTTCCTATTTTTTTTCATTATTTTGAAAACATGTAGACATTTAGCATTTACTATCCAATTACTATGCAAATGTTAGCAGCACAATTAAAATTAAAAAAAAATTGTTAGGAAAAAGCTTTATTCAATGCCACTTTATATTTTTATTCGTCGTAATATTTTTAAATTCAAAACTAAGTACCTTCGTGATACGAAGCCATGTGTAGCATAAGTTATTTAAACATATTTCAGCTGAAAAATTAATAGATCCTATTTTTTTTATTTAATTCCTTCAGTATCAAATTTAAGATGTTATTTTTTAAAGGATATATTTGCAGTCAGTTGGTATACATAAACCAAACTTATAGAATCAAGTACTCTAAAGAATTAAAGAGAAATGAGAGAGTTACTCATCAAATAATGATGATTAAATTACAATTATATTGCCTTTTTAAGAAGAGAAAATAGAGATAATTTTACTGAATTGCAAGAAAATAATGCTATTGATGGAAATTATATCATACTTAACTATGCAGATTACAAATCAAAATTAAGAAATAAAATACTATAAGAATACAACAAAATGCTATTGCTCAGACAAGGTGCTTCACGATATTACAATATACATATTATAAAGTAAAATTAATAATATATAAATGAATATAAAAAATACAAGAAAATAACATTGCTTGAAAGAAGATATTTGGCACTAAAGAATAAAGATTTCAAATTAAAATTATTGAAAGCAAAAGAATAAAAAAATGCAAATACATGATGTTTTCATATTAGGAATTTCATGGCAATTTAAAATGCAGGTTATAAATTGAAATTAATAATACTATAAAGGTTTAAAGAATACAGGGAAATAATGTTGTTGTAAGAAAATATATCACATTTAGCTAAGCAGATTACAAATTAGCGAAACATAAAAGAATGCAGCGAAAAAATGCTGCTCAAGGAATGTTGTCCCATGGCATTTT
Organism: Argiope bruennichi; assembly: GCF_947563725.1. Taxonomy (NCBI): domain Eukaryota; kingdom Metazoa; phylum Arthropoda; class Arachnida; order Araneae; family Araneidae; genus Argiope; species Argiope bruennichi. The sequence continues at coordinate 77,855,087 of NC_079160.1, forward strand.
AATATGCAGATTACCAATTAATGCAAAGTAAAATAATGTAAAGAGTACAAGAAAATAATGTTGTTTATGGAAAATATATCACATTTAATTATACAGATTGCAAATTAAAATTAGCGAAAAACACAAGAATATTTAAGAATACAACGAAATAATATTGCTCAGAGAAGATGTCTCATGACATTTTATTATGGAAATTACAAATTAAAATGAACAAGACGTAAAAAAATTTAAAGAATACAAAAAGACGCTGTTGATAAAGGAAGGCGTTTGAAGTTTTTACAATGAAGATTGCAAATTTAAATTAACGAAATAAAAAAAGGATATGATAAGGATTGCAATAAAAAGTGTTAATCAGAGAAGATGTCTCGTGGCATTTTAATGTAAAGATCATAAACGAAAAGTAATGAAGGCTAAATAAGAAGAAGACAAGAAAATTCTGCTTCTGAATGAAGATATTTAATCTTTTTACAATGAAAATCACAAATTAAAATTAACGAAACATTATTAACGAAAACTGAATATTATGAAGTAATGCTAATCAAGGAAGATGGCTAATGGCATTTTAATATGGAGATTATAAATTAAAATTAATGAAGAGAAAAAAGATGCAAAGAATATAAGAAAACGATTCTGTTCAGGGCAGGTGTGTCACGGCTTCTCTAAAAATATTCAGCCGCACAACGCGCGCAAAAGTACCGTAATCTACAATTTCCCTAGGCGTCAACGTTTTAGCTCGCTTTTTAGACCCCTCAATCTAAGCAAATTGGAATACTTTATACTCAGAAAAATATTAAAGCAGAAAGTTCTATTTAAAATAATTAAAAACCTCAACCGTAGAAACTCTTATTATTAAGAAATAATTAATATATAGGTAATAGAAAACTCTTTACTAAGATTTAACATCGGTTATAAAAATAATATGACATATTTCAATTCAATTTGGTTGTTTATATAAATAAATTATGTGTTTTTACTTTTTTCTCTATTAAATTCAATAAAAATTTTCAAATATTTTTTTTTCTTTACAATAATGGCAATAAAAGTGACTTTGAAATTTTTCAAACTTGCAGAGATTTTAAATCCGGCCCATCAATAAAATAATATAAAATATACAGTCCCAATTATATGCATAATTTCTAATTAAAAAGTCAGTTAATGTGATTTATAATACAATATAAAATTATTTATTATATGCCAAACGATTTGCGTTTCAAAAATCACTATAACATATTCGATTTAAGAAAGATATATAATATGAATATCTAAAAGAAATAATAAGCTATATCTATAAAATATATGAATTATTTAGATTAAAATATACTAATTAGGAAATTGTAAAACCTTTAATAAGAATAATTTCTAAAACATTAATCATTATTTCAGTTTCAAAATGGTATTTGTATTCTGTTAGTTTGACTTGTAATATATAAGTATGTTTATATTTTGCTAATTTTTCTTTGCACCTTTTATAATAAAAATATTTTATTGTATTTAAAAGCATAAGCAGAACAAAAAAATGAAATTTTCTAATAAATGCTGTTAAAGCTACTAGATTCGAAATATAATTCTTCGACAGCAAAGTTAATTTTCTCAAAAATAAGAAATTAAAATGAAATGACATTTATAATAAAATAAAATTGATTTAAATGTTTCTTGCATACAAATTAAATTTTGCTTGTAAGAAAATTAAATCTATTTAACATTTGAAAACAAGACAAAAATACGACAAATAAATATTGAGTTTCATCGTGATTAACTGCTTTAAAAAATAGTGTTATTATAAAATAAACAATGAAGTTGTGATATCGCTAACAGTTTGTTGTAAAAATAATACAACTATCAAAATATTTATAAAGAATTTAAAAAAAGTCGACAATAAATTTTTAGGGTAATAAAAAAATATGTTTTTTTTTCTTTTGTAAAATTGCATATTTTTTCACATTGTATTAATTTAAAATGAAACCAAGAAGATATAAATATCAGCACAACAGTATATATTCGTATTTCAAATTGATACAAAAGTTTATAATTTTGAAATGGAGCCAAGAAATTTTAAACCTGGTTCTCAGTTTCTTACAAAATTATATACCGATTCTTATAAAAATGAATGTTAATGAATGAATCAAAAATTTTAGATGAATTACAATGAACAAATTATGTCAAAAAGAACTTTTCAGTGACAAATTTTATTAAAAAATGACTCCAAACCTTACTAAAAGATTTCATTTCATTAAAAGGAAATATTAACTATAAAACTGAAAACTGATTATTCGGAAAATCTACTACTAAAAAAAAACTACTAAATTAAATTATATAATTTAAAATTAATGAAATATCTATTTTTTAAAAGAACATAAAGACGCAAGAACAAATTTTAATATATTTAAGGAATGTACTGAAATATTCTTTTTATATTTCGCTTCAGCATTTAGGCATGTATCTCGTTTCAAACATTTTTTAAAAATTATTCTTCATAAGACTTTAATTTTATAAAGTAACTTTTGTTTCATAAAAAAATTCTTTTATTTATTTCTAATTGTATTAAAATTGCATAAAATATCATAAGAAATAAATAAATTCAAATTTAAATACATTTAATTCGAGTTCCAAAAAGCAAAAACATCATTAATGAAGAATTTTATGATTAAAATAGGTTAAAAATTATAATAAATGTTTGATATATCAATTTTCTATTTAATAATACAGTGCCTGTGGGATAAGAAATAATATAAGATAGATTTTTCTTTAATGAGATCTAAAGAGACTAAAAATAAATTTGAATTTGTTACATAATATGGGAAAACTACTACTAAAAAAATACTGAATTAAATTATATAAATTAAAATTAATGAAATATCTACTTTTTAAAGTGAATAAAGAAATATGAATGTGAATAAAGAGCAATAACACAAAAATGCGATTAAGGAGCATTTACACAAAAATGTGAATAAAGAGCAATAACAAAAATGTGAATAAAGAGCAATAACAAAATTGTGAATAAATAGTACTGATAAAAAATTTGAATAAATAGTACTGATCAAAAGATGTGAATGAAGAGCAAATTTGATTTCTTTAAATTTGTTCTGTTAACTGAAACATATTAATTCCTCTTTTTTTTAAGGTACTTTTACTTTATTTATTAGCAAAATTATGCAAGAAATAAAGCGATTTTTCAAATTCAATTTTGAAGAAATCAACTTTAAGAAGTCAGGAAATCACAGAATGGGTCATCGACTCCGAAGTGTATAAAAAGAAGGCTGAACCCCCCCAAAAATCTAGATCTTTCTTATTTTGTTACCATGAAATTCCCACAGGTGCAATCACTGCTTTTGTCCAGTGAATTTTTTCTGTACACCACACCTCGAAAACCAAACCCCAAAATGGTCGTTGCACCCCCTGAATATGAGGTCATTAACCGAGAACACTAAAAATAGTCTTTCTTCAAGGAACTCCAAAAAAAAGTCCCGTTTTTTTTTTCACAAGTGAACCACACTGGGGCATTTTTTTACAACAAAGAAAACAGCGTCTAAAGAATTCTTGGGGTGAGCGAGAACTTGACAAAAAAATTCCCAACGTACCCACATCCTGGACACGGGATCGTCTTAAGTTTTTCTTATGGGACATTCACCTTACCCCTAAGGAGGCCTTTTTTACACGCACAATAGGGGCTTCCCCGATTTTTTCTCGTGCCCCGTAGACACCTTCTGCGGAAGTACGGGGTGAACGGTTTCTTCAGGTAGGTGCAAAGAATACCAAGGGAAGGTTCCGCAAGTTCAGGATTCTGCCGGAAGTTTTGGCGAAGGGGCCACATACGGGTTGGAGGGGTGATCACATCAAACATAATGTCTTATCAAACCAGGATTTTCACACATAGCGCATGAGAGAATTTATAAAAAAAGAGGATGGCCTGTTAGGTCAATGTCTTCAAGGGTGTCAAAATTTCGCGGACGTTCTCACTAAATTCCTTATTTGTGAATTCTAATTCAAAGCTTTATACGGAAATGCTAAAGCAGTGACATTATATCGAAGGTCATTATCCTCTTACAGCTGAAGGCTATACCATACATGATGGTAGACTTGCCTTGTAGAAATGAATGAATAAGATTAGTAATGACCTGTTACGAAATAGGACGATATCCCGTGGAACAGGTAAAAAACCCCAGAAATATCAGGACTTTCAGTTGATATAAAATCGAATCTGAAAGCTACATTCGTAAAGAAAGCGGAAATGGAAATAAGAGAAAATATTAAAGACTGACATACTTAAAATACAATGGCCTTTTATTTAGTGAAAATTAGTTAAAGTGGTGAGCTGAAAACCACATTAGAAAGTAAAGCTTTAGTCGGTGAAATTCAGATTCATTATTGTCAACCCAAAATGTAATTATAGAGAAATTATTATAAGAATTGTTTGGTTAATTATCATTATATGAAAAATGCATTATAGTCTCTTTCAGGATGCTATTAATTAATATAAGCATAAAAAGTTTTATTTAATTAGGAAAGAATAATTACGTACGTAAAAATTACAATTTTATTTAGCATTCATACACTCAAAGATTTTTTTTATTACTTTTTATACTTAGAAAGATAAAGAAATTGTGTTTGTAAATATTGTATTTTAAATTAAGTATATCTTTATGAATATCCTAATATTTTCTATTAGTATTAAAATAATGCATTAATAGGATTAAATAATCATTCTTCTCGAGACTTCACAGACAAGAAAAAATAATCTACTTCATTAAAAAATTAAGATGCATTCATATTTTCAACTTGAAGGGGAATAAATTAATATTTTAAAGGCCTATATCAGGATTAAATGGCTAATTAACAAAGGAAAAATAAATTGAAACGATGTTATTTAGCATTTTAAATAAAACAATAACTATCATACAAGACTTTTTAGATATATTATAACATCGTAAAAACAATAGATACTTGATATATATTTAGTTTGTTGATTATTAAAATCATATATATCCCCAAAATTGAACATAATTTTAGTAAATAATTTAAACAATATTTATTAATATATCATCTGGGCTTCACTCTTCAAAGAGGCAGATTTATATATATTTTTAATGATTGTATAAAACATGATAACAATTGTTTTAACATTTATTTGCATATGGTTTTATTTGCTATAATGATTAAAAGAAATACATATTTAAAAATTCATGATACAATCAGTAAAAAATTTAGATTACAACAGAGACAAATTCATAGCTCCCTAGTGTTTAACCCACTAAGTGTTGTTGATTGATCCTTTAGAATTCTTTATTATTTTCAAAGATATTAATACGACTTTAGACATATAATTACCACAACAATTGCTTATTTGTTATTATGATTGATTTGTAATCATTATAACTCAATTGTTTATTTATCATTATAAATATACAAATAATATATATTATACATCAATTGTGCATTTATAATGATTGTAACAAACATATACTTAAAAATTCTGCAAAAGCTTGCCGAAAAATTCAAATAATAATTGCAGAAAAAATAGCCTTTCAATTGTTTCAATCCATTTTTTTACTTTATTTTTGTATATTTATGCGGGCTATTCCTATTATTATTAATATACAACACTTACAAATTAGTCGAATTTTTTGTGACGTAGGAATTTGTTATTTATATGAGAAACTACAACAGTTCTGACTACAAAATTGCACAGAATAACTGAGAAACAATTTCTGTCATGTCCAAGAAACCAGTTAATAAAATACTTCAATAAAACTGTATTTGTTACGAACATAAAAAAAATAAAGAACTAAATTTGATGATTTTATATATTAAATCTTATAAAAATACACTATCAATTTTTAAGCCTGAGAAAAAAAACCCACTAAAGTATTAACTCAATAAATATTTATAAATATCTGTATCAAATTACAAAATATATTTTCTGAAATAAATGCATACAGTATTTACTTTCTTAAAGAAAAACAAAACTAAAGAAAAGTAACAGTGTTAGTTGCCTAAGAACAGAAAAAAACAACAACAACAACGGCACAAAACTAAAAGTTACACGTGATACTTTTTCCCAAAATAAAACTCACAGAAGAGTTTTTTTTCCTACGATGAAAACGCGAGAAAAATATACCAAAGTTGTAACTCCAGATCTATCAGATACGAGTAGAGAGATATTGTACAGATGGCAGAGACAAAAACAAAAGGACACACCAAAACAGCACTTCTCTACACTCTCTTGCTTTTTCTTTAAAACCTATCCACTCTATATTTACTGGGAAAAAGGAAGAATACCACATACAACAAGAATGTGCGGATGCTTAAGTTATTTGGGAAAGAGCAGGAATTCACACATTATTTCACATTCGCAGGGAAAATTAAGAGTTCATGCATGGTTTACATTCTTGGGATGTTTTGAATTTGCATAATACATTTGTCTACTGGTTTTGAAGAAGATAGGAGAAGATTTTTTATGATCAGAAACACTGAGAAAAATGGGCAAAAAAGTAGCACTGAATGCTGCAAAATGCTCATTGGGAAGTAAGAATATTATCATAATTGCTTGAAAATTAATTAATTAAGACATATTATATTAAAGTAATCTTATGAAAACAATAATATTTATAAATTTCAATTTCTTTAAGGAGATTGAATAGATTTATTTGGGAAAGAGTAGGAATTCACACATTATTTCACATTTGCACTGAGAATTAAGAGTTCATGCATGGTTTACATTCTTGGGATGTTTTGAATTTACATGATACATTTATTTATTGTTTTTGGAGAGGATAGAAGCTTCTTTTATGATCAGAAACATTGAGAAGTATAGGTGAAAATAGCACTGAATGCTGCAAAAGTTTATTTGGAAGAAAAAATATTATAATAATATCCCAAAAATTAATTAATTAAATTATATTAAAGCAATTTGTTGAAAACGATAATATTTATATATTACAATTTCTTTAGGGCTACATATCCTAAAAGTAAGCCCACTTTTTTAGATTATAAACAGTATTTGCAATAAATTCAGAGGTAAAAATAAAATTTTATTCCTGAATTCGTTTATTTCATTGAACAGTGAACATATAAAGAAGATTAGTTATCATTTACTATATTTTAGGAAAGATTTATGTTAATCAATTTTAAAATTATTTCTCATAGTTTGTTATTTAATTTAAATGATTTTTGAAAAAACTTTCGTTAAAAATTTTTTCAAACTACAATGGGAATTTATTTTAAAACAAAATGAGCATTTACATGGCATACTTGGAATGGTACAATCTCTTATTTAGATATGTATTTTGTAACAGAGGAATCAAATAAAAATAGCTTGAAATCAACTTTTTTTTGTTGCTGAATAAACATTATTTCAAGAAGGTAATGATGATTGTATAGCAAATTACTCAACTAGGTAATAATAACGAGATAATGTAATGTTTGAACTCGATAATAACAACAGGACGTTGTTTACTGTTTTAAATTACTTTATAATTCAAATACCATTTTAAGCATATCATGAAAAGCACTAATCCTATTTAAGAGAGCAATAAGCATTCTTTTAAATATGATTTAATAAAAAATTAAATAAAAAAAGCCTTTTTTTCAATTAAAATAAATGAAATGTAAAATAAACCATATAAATATGTTAATTAACGTACTATTTTATACCAGAGTACTAGAATATATTCACAATAATAATATATGCTGCCATTTAAAAATTGGAATAACACAGTTTGTCCTCAAAACAATATCACTTCTTCAAAATTTATTTCAGTTTGAATGAATTAAAAATTTTACTAAAGAAACATTAATGAAAATTATAATTTATGTCCAAAAGCAAACTGTTCCATTTTCAGTTAAAAATATAAAGCCAAAAAACTATATCAAAATTAAATATTTCTTATTGCTAGAATTCTACTCAAGAAAAAATTATTTGCAATAAAACTACTTAGAAACTCCTTAAGAAATTTACCATGGAATAAAAAAATCAAGTATAAATCTTCTCCAAATAAAATACAAATAAAACTAATTTTTTTCATGGCCTTTTAATAATTTTGTTAAAGAAGCTTAAGAATAATCTTGTTTTAAATTTATTCTGATTTAATTGAATGACATGAAAATACTAAAGAACAGCTAATAGTATCATATAAATAGTTCATTGCTAGTAATTTGATCGTTCTAATTTGAAATTAACTAACAACAATACCTCAGTACAATGTAAAGATAGAAAAATATAATTTGAATCGTATTTCAGTGCAAAAATTTAGTTTACAAAATAAAATTTTTTCTAGTAACGCTTTTTGAAAAGTATTGTGTTTTATGAAGTAAATAAATAAAAACTAGCAAAACTTCATGAAAATAGTAAAAATTACTTCAAAGATATCTATAGAAATGTAAGAAAAACTTTTCAGCAACACGAATTGCATCATTAATTAAAAAAATTTATTAAAAAAATGAATCAAAAAGGTAACAAAGCTTGTTAAAGATGTTTCAAAGCAATAAAACTGAATCGTTTTCAATTTTTACGAATTTTTGTTGTATTCCAAACGATTTTTAAAGATATTATTGATAAATATTTTAATTTATTTCTATTTCAATATTAACATCTCTATTTTTCTGTGTGTCTATTTTTTTAAAGTTAAAAATAATTGTTTTATTGTAAATATCTACTTTACATTTAATAATAACATGAAAAATATGCTGCAATGCTAATATTTTATTTCACGCTGCACTCGGTTTAAAAATTGTGTTTTTTGTTAGCAGGATACGAAAGGTTGAAAAAATTTGAAATAACACGAACACAAGCATGAAATATTGTAAATCAAGAAAAAAAATTAACTTCTTCTGAATATGAATGCATGGCATTATGAAAAATTCATACTGCAGGAAACATGTTTCAAAATGAAGTCGTGAAATATCATTAATTCGTTATTGTTCTATTGTAAAGTGACACAAAACTTATTTATAAATAACAAAGTTTAAGTCTAATTAAATAAATCAGACTTGCATAAAAATATTATATCTTTTGCTGTATTCTATCGCATGTAAAAACCATTGTCTTTCGCGTTAATAGATGCAAAAAGAAAAGATTTCAAGAAATCATGATTTTACTTCAAGACATGAATGGAATGGAATTTGGTGGTTTTGAATGAATACGAGTCGGTAAAGCTTTATAATATTAAAAAAACAATGGGATAAAAAATAACAAAATTAATAGGCGTTAGGTCTGCATCTTGGGACAAAAAATTATTCTAAAAAAGCACGTTTCCACTCAAACGAAATATGATTGCTATCAGAAACAATAGACCTGAAAATGAATTTTCTTTATTAGGAAATTTACGCTGACTGCGAAAACTAGCAAACAATGGTTACATCCGATTCAGTCATGATATTTATAGTTCAATAAATATTCTTAATTTTTTTCAACTGTCATTGAAGTTATGGCTCATGATTTCTTTTACGTAAAAATTACGAATTTAATATGATTTATGCTGCATATTAAAAGCAGAATGTTGAATTGCATCTTAATATTGTTGAACCTGAATAACAATTCGTTGAAAGTTGTAACCTTCCGGTATTATGGATGGTTGCTAATAAGTATGTTTTCATAATTGCTTTAAACTACTAATCAAAAATAGTTAGTTAATATATATATTTGAACAAACTGCATTTTTTGCAAAAACAAAGAAACATGGACGTATTCATTGCTGAAAGTACAACTTCTAGAAAAACTAAATATGATCATCAATTCCCCCCTCCTCTTTAACATAAAAGAAACGTAGTATCGTCATCATTTCATTCAAAATTCATTCATCATAATTTCATTTTTATGTAATCATCATGATGGTTTTTTTTTACATATTCATTCATTTGATTCATAATTTAATGGAAAATGTTTTAAAAATTCCTAATTTTGTCCATTTACAATTAGAGTATCATTTTAAAAATTTCCAAAGTTAAAGTAAAAAAAATAATTTAATTGCATATTATAAACACTTCTGAAATTGTGTCTTTAATCAATTCTATAGAAATTATTTTGAATATTTCTCGTAAAAAATAACAAATTACATAATTATAAATAAATAAAGTAATCGCTAACATAAAGATAATGAAAGGAAGAACTTTCTAGAAGCTTAATAAATAATATATTTAAATTTCAAAACCTAAAACATTAATTTCAATTCAATAAAAGTAAAGATATGATTTCGTTTAAAAATTATAGTATACAAGACCATGCAAAATTATTCCTTTTTAAAATCAACACGATCAGTTTTCCTGAATCATTTTACTCGAAAATACTAAACTATAATAATACTCTAAAATTAATTTTTTTTCAGAATATATAAGGAAATTTTATACATATTAAAGGATATAAGAAAAAGATTGTAAGTTTACAAAACTCATAGTGTAAATTCTTTTAAAGAATAACATGGATGTTCGAAACAAAAGAAAAATAAAAGGAATCTTTAAAAAAAAGAAAAAAGAAAAGAAAATACGCAGAAGAAATTCTTCAGTCGTTCTTCTATATTTTACACAAAACTTTTAAAAATGATGTAATCTTTTATGATTTGAAGACATTATAATGTCTTAGTTCTTAATTAATAAACTCCACATCGATAAGGATAGATAGTTTATGCCATAGATAGATCATATAAAGATTTCAGTAAATTAAAAATCAAACTGAAGAAAAAATTATTCACTGAACTTAAAGCAAAACTGCATATTTCATTCCACTAAAATTCTACATGTATAATTTTTTTATAACCGTAAAACCAAAATTAACACACTAATTCAAATAAACTTTTTCATTATATACTACTTGGAAACAAATTTGAATTTGATATATAAAAAAAACTCATTATACAATAAATTTATTTGAAATATTAATAAATGCATACGCATCACTTATCAAATAACTTCTAATCACAAATCAAAGATAAATATTTTTCCACTTAAAATTAATACTCTGAGACACCAACAAATTTTTTTTAAGATTATGAAATTTTAAAATAAAGAATTTTTTCATTGCATTTTAATTTTTCATCTTTCGGAACAATTTAAACGCATATAAAAGAGGCATGAAATAAAGTGAATAATTAGTTAAGAAAATATATAACTAGAATCGTAATAATTTAAAATAATTATCTTTAAACAAACAGACAATTTTATATTTGGTAAAAATTTTAAATTTAAATTTTCATTGTACCTTTCAGTTTCTGATATCGTCAAAACGTCCTTTAGTTTAGCGAGTACCTTCGGAACAAAAGACGGCGCACATTTTTGCATTTTGCGGACTTCAGACGTCCGCATTAGAATAACGTGCGTGCCGATTGAAAAGTAATTTCAACATAAAAGTCCGTTAGTTAAGTTATTTAATAAATATAAAACTCTTTTGTATTCAAATGCATTTTATTAGTAAAGCTGAAATTTAATATGCTAAATATAAAGAATATTAAATTTATTAAATTACAGCATGTATATTTTGTAAAGGTATAAATTCAAAACATTAATATATTTTTGAGAAAAAAATGAACCATGAGGCAGTACATCCATTTTTTTTCAGTATATAGCAAATCCATGTCTATAAATAATAATTATTAGCAAAGTAATAACTTATTATTTCATTTTTATTGTTTGTTTTCTGAAAAATTGAATAATTATTAAATGTTAGAATTTTAAGAAGTTTTTAATGGATGAAAAGGGAAAAAAAAACCTCCATTCGATATCTTTTAATGAACTAAAAAGTTTTTTTTTTCTCGACAAGGCTTAAATACGCTAAACAACAAGACTGAATTGCTCACTGGCAGTTAAAAATTGTTATAGAGCAGTTTATTCTTAAATAAATAAATATAGCGTACATACAATATATATAGCGACAAACATAAATCAACATTATTACGAAAAATTGTTATTACCATTTGCTAAAAGATGATTACTTGCATATAAAATAAGACAATGATTGCTTCAAATATTACTAATTTTTAAATAAATGCTATTTTAATATTTTTCATTTCCAATCAAAATATAATTATTTCTTCTCATACATACCATGTAACTAAAATTTCAGAAAGTACATTTAATAAGATTTAAAATCGAGCAGAAAGCGCTACATTTTATTATTGAATAACAAAAAAAAATTAATCTTTGCATTTTATTTGAAAAATAATATTCTGAAATTCTCTTTTCTGAGCATAATTCGAAAAAGTCAAATTCGATGCGCATAAATAAGAAATCATTTAATACCTTCTCTTATAAATTTCTTTATACCATATAAATTAACAGCGCGAGATTGTCACTCGACGCCCAAAAAGAAATTATCTAATAATTCTTCAATTTTTTTTTCTTTGCTGTATATTATTCGATTAAAAAAAGACATTTTTTAGGTACCCATATTATAATATATAGAAAGCTTAATAGCAGAATAAATATATGTTTTGAAGTGCATCTGATTTCAAAGATAGTATACTAAAATAATCATTGTTTCATATAATTCAACAATGTAAAAATGATTTCCGATGCACACAAAATAAAAAAAAATCAGTTATTAAATTCTCGAATCTATTCATTATTACATACAAATAAGTAAAATTCTTCAATATAAATAAAAAAAATGTTTAACAGCTCTTTGTTCTTTTCTTTATTGCATAATATTCGACTAAGAAAGGATTTTGTTCGATTCACATAATGCAGTAAATATTTTAACAACGCATAGGTAATTATTTAAAGTTCAAGTCGAGGCCTCACTTTCTAAAAGAAGATTCCAGAAAAATATTTACAATTGCATTCTAAGAAAAAATCTGAAACCTTAAAGCACCCATATACCCCATTTAACATATATGATTAAAATTTTGAAAGCATTACAATTTGTCTTCCAAACTTCTATCACAAGAAAGAAAAGAAATTTTCCAAGGCGGCGAAAACATTTAAACTCTTTACATAAACTGACAGGAAACTAGTAACAAACAAAAGCTTAGTCCAAAAATCTACACTTAGATTAAAAACTTTTTAGACTGCATAAAGAAAATCCTATTTAAGCCTTTGGATAAGACAAAGTAAAGAAGTGTTAGTGACAAAAAGAAAGAAGAATCTTATAGAACGCTTAGAAACAACTTTAGCAACAAAAGAATTCTCAAAACTCAATCTGAGTGTTGGCATCGATAATTAAAATCTAAACCAAAGATTCAATGACAATCTTGAAAACCGTTCAAGTATATAAAAGGGATAATATGATGGTTTAAAATCCTATGGAATGCCGAAATGAATTTCAAATTCCGATTTAAGAGAATTTAAAAATATCTTTGATGTTTCACACCGCTTTGTTTCGAAAATATATTATCTTTAACTTTTTTTAAATTTAAAAATTGAGAATTATTATAAAAAAGATGTGTATTAGGATTTTGAAGCAATTTGGTTTACTGACATAAGTAGAATAGATTACTGAAGTGCATATTTAAATTTCAATATTTAAACTAATTTAACTCATATACTTTTATTCTACTAAGATTTTGTACTTTTATTTTTTATCATAAGTTATCACTACAGAAATTAATTCTAACATTATCATCTGTGTTCATCATATAAAAATAATTCAAATATCGCATATGAAAGTTTTTGAAATAAAAGATTATTTTTTAAAATTTTACTTTTTTTTTTTTTTCATTCTGATTCAACAATTTGCAATACTTTGAGTATTGTAATTCATATAATCAATCCTTTTCTTTTCAGATGCCTAAAATTAGATTTTTAGAAGTAATATTTTTCTATTTATATCACATTTTGCAGAATAAATTAATATTACAAAATCTTATTTGATTTAAGAATCACAACGGAAAAAGTGGATTAATTTGCTAGGATTTAATAATAGGTTGATAGAGATAAGTCAATTTTTAAAGTTGTTAAAACATGATTTATTAGAAAATTAATTCAATACATAGATTAAAATTGCTATAAAATCTTCTAAATTATAAAATAGCCCAGAATATAAAATGTAAATAATTTTAAAAACAGAATAAATATTATTTGAAAATATATGAATTTTAATTCATATTCAGATACAAAGCATTGATATATGATTAAATATGAATATTTTTTTTATGAATCACTAAGCCGCTTTCGAATATCAGGTAAAAAGAAAACTTACTCTAATTTACTATGATCTTCACTTATTATCAATTTATTTAATTGTAAAATATTGTACTGGCGCAATTCGTTTACTTAATAACAATGAATAACGAATACAAAGTGACATTTCAAGTTTTGCATATCGAATCATGCATAATTTACTTGCTATAAATAAACGACAAACGAAGGAAATAAAAAAAATCCATAATATAAGATTATAAATGGATATTTTTAAAAATTTTAAAAAAGCTTATTTTACTATTTATTGAAAACATTTAAATAACAAACTTAATTTATTTTTAAATAATTATTTGTTATTTTCAATTTGTATGAATTTCAATTCTTTTCTTCAGGATGAAAACATTTAGATGAAGAAATGTAGAAAAAATTTAGAGAAAGAAGTATAGATCTTTACATATTATTTAACTTAAATTTAAGTTTGAGAGAAAAAAAAATGGCATTTTTTAAAACATGAGCTATTTAAACAATAAATTTCAAAGTTATAAATATTTAAAATTTGTAGCAGAACAGTAAGAATGAATTACTGTCATAACTTTCATAATAATTGTTATATATAGAACTGCTATATGAAAAATATAATATTTGAATAATTCTATTAACATTTTTGCGATATAAAACTAAAAAGTTTTTATCATGATTGTATTTGTTTCTTGAAAATAAATATTTTTCTTACTTAAGTAAGGTAAATTCTCTTAGAACACTTTTAAAGAAAATTAGACCAACATAAAGCAAAAGGATTTTTGGAAGATATAAACTCCTGTTATATTAGCCCAAAAGAATCGTTATTGAAATATTCATAGATATGAAGTTTGAAATAATTTAAGTAATAATTAATTACTAAAAATGTTAGATCTTGTATATATGCATGTAATTTATAATTCTGAGTTACTTTTGCGCTATTTAATGCTTTAAATTTCTCTGATATAATGAAAATTAATAGTTCACATATACTTGCAGAACAATTTCAAACTAAAGCTCCACATAAGAATCTATGGCAGTAAATAAAGGCATTTTAAATAAAACGAACTTTGAGTTCACTCATATTTTACAAAGCTGAAAGCAAAAATTTCGCATAAAGATATTACAAAATTGAAGAAACATTTTAAAAAGACAAATATGATGAACAAATTTTTAAGGTTTGAATGATTTTTTGTATTTATCACACTATATGAAATACATTACTGTTCAAATTCTATTGTATTTAACTTACGATAATTTATAACTTACTTCCGATTTATGTCGCAGTTTGGAATAATAGTTGAGTTGAAAAAACATTAAAACAATTCATATTATCTACTCCTAACGATTACAGTCACGTACTCTAAACGATCTCTGTCTTTCTCACTCTCTATATATATTGGAAATATAACCTGGGATATTGGAAATATAACCAATAATCCCAGTAAACTAACTGGTCGCCTGAAGATATAAGTTATAGATAGTAGCAACTAGTTATAGAGTAGTTTAAACACTATTGCAAACTTTTTTTTTATTTTTCAAATTTAATGAATTCTTTTCTTTCAGCAAAATTTACAATACTTTTTAAAACCATGTTTATGTTTGAGAGCTTTTGTATATAATGAATGTTTTGCTCATATTTAGATTTGTAGTTCAATTTCAAATTCATTTTCATTAAAGATCTGCCATACCAATTCTTTTTATCATGCATAAAATCTTTCCTCTCTTTGTTTTTACTTCATTCATGTCATTTACAATAAAATTTAAAATAAAATTTATGTTTAAAGGTTAATGCAACCGCTTCTTCTAGGTTTAATGAGCAATTTGCGCTCATTCACATTTATAGAGAAGTTAATCATTTTGCTCTCATTTACATTTGCTATTCAATTCAAAGCCAAAATTTGTACTGAAGGTTTATATTAATAAATCTTTTTTATGGGATATTTTATAAAATACATTAATTTTTATTACCTATTTCATCTCATTTGCATTTACCATAAGACTTAAACCATAATTTTTGTTTGAATGTTATTACTGATAATGAGCATTTTGCGCTCATTCACATTCATAGAGCAGTAAACTTTTATTCTCATTTACATTTATTATTCAATTCAAAGCCAAATTTTTACCAAAGATTTACATTTATAATTCCTTCTTATAGAATATTTTATAGAATGCATTGATTTTTTATAATGCCTTTCTCATCTCATTTGCATTTACCATAATACTTAAATCATAATTTTTGTTTGAATGTTATTATAGATAATGAGCATTTTGCGCTCATTCACATTCATAGAGCAGTAAACCTTTGCTCTCATTTACATTTATTATTCAATTCAAAGCCAAATTTTTAACGAAGATTTGCATTTATAATTCCTTTTTATAGAATGCATTGATTTTTTATAATGCCTTTCTCATCTCATTTGCATTTGCCATAAGACTTAAATCATAATTTTTGTTTGAATGTTATTATAGATAATGAGCACTTTGCGCTCATTCACATTCATAGAGCAGTAAACTTTTGCTCTCATTTACATTTGCTATTCAATTCAAAGCCAACATTTTAAAATTTACATTTATAATTCCTTTTTATAGAATATTTTATAGAATGCATTGATTTCTTATAATGCCTTTCTCATCTCATTTGCATTCACATAAGACTTAAACCATAATTTTTGTTTGAATGTTATTACAGATAATGGGCATTTTGCTCTCATTCACATTCATAGAGCAGTAAACTTTTGCTCTTATTTACATTTATTATTCAATTCAAAGCCAAATTTTTATTGAAAATTTACATTTATAATAGCTTTTTAACCTTTTTATAGAATATTTTATAGAATGCATTGATTTCTTATAATGCCTTTCTCATCTCATTTGCATTTACCGTAAGATTTAAAATACAATTTCTGTTTGAATGCTTTTACAATTAATTAAAATTTTGCGCTCATACATTTGCAAAGTAATTAAGATAAAAGTTTTGTCGACATTATTAAAAGAAGTTCAGTGAATTCAGAAAAATAATTATTTTTATAAATAGCTCGAATAACTTATACGAAATCTTTCCAGAAATGGAAAAGAATTCGACGTCAACTTCTTCTAGTCGACTGGATTTAATATAAATTTCGACAAGGACTGTGTACACCTAACTCCAACTGCAGGTTCGCAGGAAGTAAAAAAAGAGGGTAAAATCCTATTTTTTTTAAATGCCTCATAGAAGTCAATCGCTTCGGAAATATTGCAAAGATCTGCTTAAACACACTTCCGTACTCGCAATTTCAGTACGTTGAAATGAGAGAGCGCAATACAAGATACAGGGAAATTGACTAGAGAAACCTGAACTGTTCCGTGTACAGTTCCACAGACTGAAGGAAAGAGACAGAAAAAAAGGTTAGTGGAATTTAAGGAACTTAGATTTCTTCAGAGTAATTCGATTTTTTTTATTTCTTTTTCCCCCCTTTCTTCATTTGCTGCTTGCAAGAAGATGCCATTTTTTCATTAGGAATTTCCAGGTGGAAAAAAAAATCAGCAAAACACGGAGATTCGTGGAAAAAGAGTGTTTAAGATGGGAACCTCCCCCCCCCCTTTAAAAGCTAAAGTGGAAAATTCACAGAAAAGAAAGAAAGGAGAGGAATGAAAATGGTAATAAAAAGGGCTTTAGTTTAATCGAAATTTGAAATGTAAATAGATTTTTAGATTAAAGCAGCTAACGTAAGAGAAAATTTTAATCTTAACTCTAAGTCTAGAATATAATTCGAAGAACAGTATTATATTTCTTCTCCCTTTTCAATATAAGCTAGGAGATGAGCAAAGAGATATAAAGGATATTTTCTTTCCTTTTTTTTCAATTTATGGAATTAGAGAAATGGAAATGAAAAATAATAAAATTTCGATACAAGCCATAATTTATTTTCTGATAATCAATGGAGACATTTTTATTGGATTAAAAACCAAATCCCCGAACGATAGTTTTCGAATTGGATTAAAATTCATGAAAATGATTGGTAGTTGGGTACCATGGTTACTGAATTGCGGATTTTGATTGGCCATTCATTGAGGAAAAAGTAAATAACAATATTTGATTATTGACAACGGAACTCATAATTTTCCACAAAAATGCCAGAGAATAAAAAGAGGATGATTTTATTTGGGAATTATTAGGTTTTCAAAAAATAACTAGCATTTATGAAAATATTATTTTATTCATGAATTCATCAAAATAATATTTAATTTTATTATTTTGAAGTCGAATATTTAAGTACAATTTTGTAAAGAGATAATTATATTATTTGGATTAAATTCAAAAAGATAAAAGAATAACTTCAGACTTATATTTGTCTATTTTCAACAGAATTATCTATTTACATAAAATTAGAATATCCATATTATATTTGAATGGCCATTAAATTGCATAAATTTCATTAAGTTAAAAATAAGTAATGAAATGTTTGAAATATTTTAATAGCTCAAATTATTCGAAAATGTAACTTGTGAATTTTAACATGAAATGCTTGCAAAATATATGTTAATAATATTACGTTAATAAATTATAAGACGAATTTCTCTTTAATAATAATAAAAAAAATGTTAGCCAAATTTAATAAATAAAGAAAGCAAAAGAAACAATTTCGCATAGCAATAGAAAATAATATTATTTCCAGAATAATATTAAATGCTTCCAACAAAAAAAATAATAAAAATCAACCAATAATAAATTGAAAAATCTAATGCCCAATCCTATTCAGTCACTACTAAAAACATCTAGTTTACTAGTTGCTCTAATTCTCGTTATTTTTTACGCGTAAAACGTATATTATTTTAACAAAGAAAAGAATTTCATGTTTTTACTTTGGAAATTTTTTAAGTTTTTACTTTGAAATTTTTTTTTTTTTTTTTTTTTTTACGAAAAGTAATGGTAAGACAATTGGAAACTAAAACTAATAATATAGAAACGAAAAATAATTAATTTCCACAAAATCAAAAATCTTTATCAACATCTTTTTTAAATTAAGTGAAATCAGAAGATACATTACTTTTAGATACATTGAGTTATGAAATAATATTAACAGAACATTCAATTAATTATATAAAAAATGTATGTGTTTATCTGAATAAAAAATGTTAATGTTAAGAATGCATAGAAAATAGAAGAATCTCTATACATATTTCTCCTTAAAACGTAATTAAATATAAGTACGAAAAATAAATAAAATAATATTAAATATTCTAAAAATTATTTCATTTAAGAACTTCATAATATTTCCGAATTCAAACGCATCTAATTTCAACGTGAGTATTAAATATTTCAAGCATAATGATAGCAAAGATTGATTACATCAAAAAAAATGCTGATATTTCAGGCAAAATAACTAAATAGTCTAAAATAAAATTATTGGGTTAAAAATATTTGAGATTAGTAAAGCAGAAACTTCATCTTCGCATTTCGTAAATAATTGAAAACGTTTAATTTTTAGTTCTTATTTTGATCAGTAAGCTAATTTTGAAGATACATAATAATTCTCTTTTAAATTATTTCATCTAAAAATTTTCCAACTAAATTTATGTTTGTTGGCATTTTTATATCAATTTAAATTTGAACAATTTTGAAAATCATACTAAGTGTTCAATTATAAATTTAAATAAAAAAAGAATTCAGCTCTCAAATTAAATTTCTAGCTGAAATCGTTTGGCCAAAAATCTTTCCTATTTAAAGCTTTGTGTTAATGTATTTCAAGTAAAAAATATCGCAATAGATAAAGCAGTTTAATTTATTTTAAGGAATGTTATTAATTTAAAATTATCATTATAAAATACGAAAAATTGAAAAGGAAAATCGTAAAACATTTTTTAATAAGAAAAGTCTTATAGAAAATTAATACAGGTTAAAATATTTAAAAAATGGATAAGTCAATGCCGCAAAAGAAACAACAGCGTTACAAAACTTCTCAGTCCATTTGAACACAGGTTTTTTTAATAAAAGAAACTAGTTATACGAAATAGATTAGTTATAAAAAAATTCAGAAGTTTCAAAAAATTTTTATCGTGCAAACGATACTGTGAAATTTAGTTTGTAAAATTATTATGAGAATTTTAGAAAAATTGAAATTCTTTAGTCGTATTATCGTTTAAAGGATTTATTTTTCAAAGATGATTGCAGAAGATTTTTCTGTTGCGGTTTTAAAACAAGCAAAAAAAAGTATAAAGATGAAACTCACTGTTGTAGTGAAATATAAGATTCTGAAACTTGCTGAAAAATCAGAATTTAATTTTAATGAATCTAAATTTTAGAAAAAATATTGAGAATCAGTATCGAAGATTTTTTCAATATCTTTTCGCGTTCCTGGAATAATATATTTAGAGCATCATTAATCTTAAAATTTATCTCACGGCTATTTGATTTTACATAAAAATTATCTTAATATAGAAATATTACAATCATGGAAACTTCCGAAATTTTGTTAGATCTGAATTATTACGTATAAAATCTATGCATGATAGCAATTAAATTCTTTTAGTTAGATTAGGAATCAGTTTTGAAACTTCGAAATGATTGCTTTAGGATAGAACTCGTAATTATTAAACGTGATCAAATATGCAAGAAGACAATTAAACTTATATTCTCTTTCCGAAATTCTACACCATATCAACCAGAGGACTTTTGGCATGCAACAGACGCGCTATAAGGTGAATATTTGATGGAATTGAATTTCGAATCCGAAATCCTCTTTACTTCGAATCGAAAATTGATCATTAGGCTATGAAACATAAAAATTTTCAACCCTATAGACATTGAAAAACTCATCAAATAATTTATTCTATTAATAATATTCACTAAAATCGAACGCTTTCGTTATGAGTTAAGGCAGATCGCAGATATGAGTTCTAAATTTAAAATAAGTATAAAAATAACAATACACTTTAATAATAATATACGTTATACTTTATGGCAGATCGCAGATGCACGTTCCAAATTTAAATTGTATAATAATAATAATACACGTTAATAATAATATACGTTATACTTTAAGACAGATCTTAGATAAATATAGTTATACAAATTTAAAATAACTATAAAAATAATAAAACCAAAATGGAAGGTTAAAATTGAAACATTCTTTTAAATTATAATAAAATGTAGACATAAAATTTATTCTGAAATATAACTCTTACGTTGTTTTAAGTCTCCATTCATTTAAAAGCTCTCTAGTCTTTCAAGAAAGAATTACAGTATCAAGATAATTTTAAGTATTTCTTAAATGTCTCACTAAAATCATTTTATATAAATTATTGAGAATTTAAGTATACATATGTTTCGAATTTGCTTATTAGATCTTTATCAAAAAATTTATGCATTTTCAAACCACGATTGTTGAAACAGGATTTGAAATTCAAGCTTGAAATAGCGGCGTTTCAACAAATCATCACTCTATGGAATCACTATTGATTATTTGATTATTATCATGGATTTTATTCATTGTTCATTTAAGCTTAACTAGCAATGCTTCCAAACATTCATCTCTATGATTAAATTAATCATTAGTTAATCATTTGAACATTATTACAAACTTTACGCATTTTCATATCGCTATTATTTTAATACAATTTGAAATTTAATCTTAAATTAGCAGTGCTTCAGCCAGTAAACTCTCTCTTAAATTACTATTGATATTATTATCACGAATTCTATACATTATTCAAATGATGGTTAACACGATTTGAAATTCAAGCTTAAATTAGCAATGTTTCAACCAATCAACTCTCTCTTAAATTACTATTGATATCATTATCATGAATTCTATACATTATTCAAATGATGGTTAAAACGATTTGAAATTTAAGCTTAAATTAGCAGTGTTTCAACCAGTCAACTCTCTCTTAAATTACTATTGATATCATTATCACGAATTCTATACATTATTCAAATGATGGTTAACACGATTTGAAATTCAAACTTAAATTAGAAGTGTTTCAACCAGTCAACTCACTCTTGAATAATTATTGATATCATTATCAGAACTGTATGGATTATTCAAATGATGGTTAACATGATTTGAAATTTAATTTTAAATTAGCAATGTTACAACCAATAAACTCTCTCTCTTAAATTACTATTGATATCATTACGAATTCTATGCATTATTCCAATGATGGTGAAGATGATTTGAAACCATCATCTCCGTCTTGAATTGCTGTTGATTTCATTATCTCGAATTTTATACATTATTCAAATGTTGGTTAACAAGATTTGAGATTTAAGCTTAAATAGCAGTGTTTCAACCAATCATATCTCTTATGAATTGCTGTTAATCTTGATCAATATCGAGAATTTTATTCATTATTCAAATGAAGGTCATTTAAACATAATTTGGAATTCATTCTTAAATTAGCAGAAGTTCCATTCAATCTTCAATTTTTAAAACCACTGTTCATTATTTGACCATTATCATGAATTTTATGATCTGTCCAAATCAAAATCACTGAAACACGATTTGAAATTTAAACTCACTCTAGCAATGTTTCTTTCAACTAAATAAAAGAATCCACAAATTATTCGAATCCAAATGCAAACAATAATATTTTACCACTCTATATTATTGAAATTAATAATTCAATCGTGACAAAATTTGTTATGAAAGAAAAACTAAAGATCCTCGAGTCCTCATCGTGAATTTAACTCGATTCTCACCAACATCCAGAGTTCGGCAGATCTGAAGGTCATCTCAAGATTTTGCCCGTCATTCTTTTGAAGAGTTCTTCGCAGATTGCGTGTGACTGATATTAAATAACTACAAGGCACGTGACGACATCGTTTGACTGCCAACACGTCTGGACATGATCCAGACGGTCTGTTCCGGAGTGGAATGGGACTAGAGATTATCAGTGGGTCCTGCTTCCTCACGCAAACAAAACGCTTGGAAAAGCAGTGGAGAAAGACAACAGTTTTCTTGAAGAGATTTAGAAGAAAATGGACAAGACTGAATGATAGAATTAGCAAAATATGTATTTATTTTTTAAGGTATTTTTTCAGGTTAAGAATACTTTTTTCCCCTCTTGATATTGCAAATTTCTGGTATAAATGAAAAAACATTTTCATTGTGATAGTATATAAAGGCATTAAAAAGAATATAAATTTAAATATTTTGATTACACTTAAGAAATATACAAAAGTTTGAAGATATATTTTGCGAGTTCGACATTTATGATCACATGATAACAGAATTAATCAGTTAATTGTTCTTGATGAGTATCATGGAAAAAGAACAACATTTTGCGCTATGAAGAGTCTATTTGTCAGAAGTAATAAGTAGTGAAAATTTTCAATTTGAATTACAATTTCAATAAAAACTCAAACATATTCGTAAATTTCAAGATGTTTAAAATATTTTGAGGCCAAGTCGAAATCAAAGTAACAAATAAAATATTATGTTTTGTACCATTCTTTGCTCAATACTATTCTCTAACAGCAAATTAAAATAATAAATTAATTTTTTATTTTAT
Source organism: Argiope bruennichi (assembly GCF_947563725.1). NCBI lineage: Eukaryota > Metazoa > Arthropoda > Arachnida > Araneae > Araneidae > Argiope > Argiope bruennichi. The sequence goes on from NC_079160.1 coordinate 77,878,667, forward strand.
TTTCGCTCATATGAAATAAAATGTAGGTTAGTTTAAGTAAATAAATAAATGTGATTATAAGAATAAAAAAGTCATTTCATTATTGCATCATTTCATTTTGCATATACTCTGTGTTTGACGAGTGTACTCGTCATCGCTACATTTTTGAGATACAATTTAAATACGCATTTTTCGCAAAGGTCGAAACAATTAACTGGCTAAAAATATATTTGGAATTTTTTTTTCGAATAGCAGATTTACACCAGCAATAATCAATAATTTCAGAATAATTTCTAAGCACCCAAAAATAAGTTACATTATTTCAATCTCTTTTTTTAAAAAAACCCGATACTTTCAAACTCTTTAAAACTTTATTATGCTATACAAAAATGTATGCAAAGATATAAAAGCACTTTTATTTAGTGTTTACATCCAAATGTGTCTAATAATAAACACAGACAACAGCAGAAGATATAGTAGAATTGTTTTCAGAATTATTTCATTCAATCGTTGGAATTATCCAAAAATATTATCATATCTTTTGCTATTTTTAAAATTATTTTACTCAATCGAAATTTTTAAATTTATTTCACACTTACCAGGTTTTCCGAGAATAAAGAAAATAGCATTCTTAAATTTATCTATGGGCATTGATTCTAATTTTTAGAATTACCAAATATCCTTAAAAAACATTCGATTTTTGAGACTCTCAAGAAATTAAAATTTATTAAAATTGTTTATTCTTCAAAAATTGCTATTTTTAAATAAAGAAAAAGAAAAATAATTATGTTTTTGTAAAATGTAATTAAAGTCCATGAAAAAAAATAGCAGGCATTTAGAACACTTTGAATATTTTAATCGTATGCCACATGTGACACTAATTTCATAACCCAACAAAAATGTCTATTTTTATTAATATAAGTTTACTGATTGATGAAATTCTCAAATTGACTTTAGGGATGTATTAAGTTAATTTGTATTAAGTCAAACTAATTTTACTATATGAAATGCACCAAAGACCCCTAAGTGTAATGACTAAATTTGCAAGGAAGTACCTCTTTGCAAGTCATTTTGCAAGGAAGTACCTCTTTGCAAGTCATTTTGCAAGGAAGTACACGTGGCAAATATGTTTATAAATGTACTAAACATATCTTTAATTTTCCATACATGTAAATTCTTTAAACACATAGGAAATGACAGACTTTTTTGAAAATTTGAATTTAATAGCAACAATATGCGGTATTCGCAGAAAAATACATGACATTCTGATGATATTTTTCAAAGATAAATTAAAGCGAAACCACAAAGCAAATATTTAATGAAAAATTTATGATAATTTCATTTGTAAAATTTTACAAGTAGTTGGCTAAAAAGCAATTTTAATTTCAATTAGAACATTTCCTGTTGAAACTTTTAACGATTAAGTAAAATGCCTCATAAGAGAAACCGATACATTCTTGAAAAAAAGAATACGATAACTCTTTCTATGCTACATGTTTTTGACAGCATTGATTGGAATTTGCAAATTTAAACCGATTTAATAATTTAAATCTGCCACCATATTTTTTAAATATTGATATTATTCCATTTTTTTTAGATTTATCAAATAAACATAAATTACAATTTTGCCATGTTAGACTATATTTAATCAACGAGATATTGGAATGCTGTAGAAACACAAGTACTAAAAATGAATATGTGCTTTCTGTGCCTTTTTCCAAACCGTTTGAAAGACCAAAACTAAAACTGGAACTCACAGTTTGTTTGGAATTGACACAAACTTAAAATTAACTCACAAGATCTCATATCAACCTTCACAAGTCACTGCGTCTTTGAGTTGTCGTTTTTCTTTACTTGTAAAAGTACAAAAGGACATATGGTCATCCTTTCCACAGATGTGTACAAAATCTGATATAGATTTATACTTTATATACTAAAACTATGAGTTAAGTTTCATGGATCTAAGTTATGTATTTTGAATTATCAGGTTTATATGAATTCAAAAGAACAGATAGACAAACGGTCAACTTATTGACGGACTTGGTTCCGAATTCGATACATATTTATATTTTAGATGTTAAATCTGTAGTAAAGTTTATCCATAAAGCTTTTTTGGATTTGTAATTATGGCGTTAACTTATATTCGGACAGCCGGATAAATATATTTCCTCAGAATGTATTTTGTTCAAAATTTAATAAAAATGTACAAATTCGGGTGTAAGTCAATATATTAAATTTTATCCATTTAGCTCAAAGCATTTTAGAATTATCTCATTCATAAACAGACAGACATAATCCCAAAAATGTGTTTTTTTGGATATAGAATTGTGCGTATAGTAGAAATTCATCAAAAAATTTAATTTGCATTTTTTTAAACTATTGCAATACGTTTTCGTGTAATGTAAATATGTATCCGGAAATAATGTTTATGGATTTAATTACATATGAAGAGATTTTTATATATAGAAAAATAAGGCGCAGCTTTCAAAAATATAATTTTGAATAAAAATTAAGACGACTTTCGTTTAAAAGAAGCGAAATAATTGAGATTTATGAATAAACTGACTGTATCGAATGTTTATGAATTCCACTGTATCGAATCGGACGAAGTTTTATCGCATTTAGATTTTTTCTTAATAACATTATTTTATTAAGCGTAAATAATGCTTAAAAACTCAATAGCTTCTAGTGTTACTTTAAAGAATTAATACAATTTCTTTAATTTCACGGGAAAAAAAATCGTTTGCCTTTTTGCTTCATTCATTTTTTTTCTAAAACCCAGTTTAAATTTATATTTTCCTAAAATTTTATATTGAATTTGCTTTCACAAAAATTTTTTGTGTGTGAATACAGTTAAATATTTCTAAGAAAAAAAGAAAAGCATGCAACTAAAACTGAATTGAAATATAAAATTTTCGCTTGACGTCGCAACATCAAATCAGAATAATAAAGTGATGTCTTTTAATAATTGTTCAAAGAGAAAGTGAAAAATAAATTAACTCTAAGTTTTCTATTCAATGAAAGAATAGATATCTATGATGTTCATATCAATTATTCACTATCTTTTAACTTCTTCCAATACTGGAATCAGTATTAGAAGAAATTAGATTATGGATCTTTAAATTAGAAGATTATGAATATCAAGAAAGAAAAAAAAATCTTTAAAATAGTATTTAAGAACTAATTGCGTGATTTTGCTACAAGTGACGTTTAACCAATATGCCAGTAGTCAAGAAAGTATCTAAATGAAATGCATGCAAAAGTTATTAAGTGTGCCATTCGATTAAGAAGACGATCTCTCATAAAAAAGACAAATATTATTTGTATGAATATTTGACAGAATCTGATCTAATTAAAATTTCAAAAAGCGGTATTTATTGAGAAATTTTAATTAAGTATACTCGTAGTTAAAATTAATATTGTGGCGATTTTAAACGTTTCCTTTTTTTTCTATTAAAAGAAGATTTATTCTTAAAATTTTGGAGCAATGAACGCCAAAGAAATTTCCTTTGATGGAGATTAACTTAAATAATGTGAGTAGAAATAAAATGTCTAAAATAACGTTAATTGGTGATAAGAAATCAAGATGAAAATATTAAACACATACTGAAAAGAGTAAACTTTACACAGAATATGAAAAATTCCAGAGAAAAAAAATTACGTTTTTCTTTCCGAGGATTTTCCATCAGAATGTCAAATATTATTATTTCAGACATTAATCTCTGTTCTTTGAAATATTTTTACTCATAACTTTTTAAATTAATAACAATTTCATTTTTTTCAAAGTTTACTAAATTTACTATTTTACTAAATTTAGAAAAAAAAAACCCATAAAAGATTTAATTCGAAACTTAAAAATATTAACTTTAGCTTTTAATAGAAAATAAATCGTTTTTAAGTAATAAAAAAAAAATGTTTCAAGAAATTCGTTAAAATTACTTTCAAACCTATTTTGAAGCGAATCGAATTCATATGAAGTAAATAAATCTAATTTAAAATAGTATAAATTAAAAAAGAAGAAAGACAGAATCCTGTTAACATAAATATTTAATTCTTTTTTTTAAATAAGTATGCGTTGAAAAATTATTTAAATCAATTTTACTAAATTTACAAGAATTCGTATGTCATTACTTTAGTTTAAAAGTATATAGAAATATATTCAACATATTTTATAGCTCTTTAATCTTCGTTCATCCTAAAATCTATTTATACTAAATAACACCATCATTTTGATTATAATTAATATAATTTTTTAATAATACGACATTCACGACTAGTATTATGCTTCCAGTTTCATAACATATGTATGTTTAAGTATTCAAGCAAAAACATGAAAGTCATGGCAAAATTAATACCATGACTGATATGTTCATGCAAATACCGGCAAGAATATGCTGAGCTTGCCGGGACGAGCAACACTAAGTGTGCGGCAAGAAATTTCTTTGTTCCCTTCTCAGAATGGCGGGAAAACTAGTTTGACAGGGGACGAGGTGCCGGCAGTGCAATGCACGCACTATTAATGAGCACGGCAGGTGGTTTGCCCCTTATCAAAATTGACACAAACTTCGTACTTTTTCTTTTTAAACACACATCCTAACTGAAGTTTTGAAATTGAAAAGTGTTTTTGCTATATTTGATAGATTATTGATAATAATTTCGAATTATGGCAGATAGTATCTTTGCATAAAACAGCGTGGATTTTTCTCGATAAATTCAATTTTTAGCCATAAGTTAAAAAACTAAAAAAATATTCTTCATCGTACAGTTTAATACATAATTTTTAGAATTACACTATGCATTCTTATTTTTCTAGAATAAAACAAATAAGAATGCCATTACTATAGTCATTTTGCATTCTTATTTTTCTAGAAATACATTTACATAGATTATACGTCAGACGGTTAGTTTGTAAACCATTTTCATATTACTTTTAAAAAAAATAATATACATCATACTTTATTTCGAAATATCAATAGCAAATATAATCATATTAATTTCATTAAGCAAAAAATAAAATGAATTTAGAATTATTTTCTAAACATAGCAATTCGCAAAAAAATTGCGTGAAATCGCAATTTTTTTTAAAAAGACTATTATTTTTTTGAGTTAACAAATCAAGGGGAATGCATGTTGTTATTTCTAAATTATACTAAATTATCAAATATTCAGCGGACAACTAACATTTTTGATAGAAGAAAACATTTAATGACCAAATTTTGTTTATAAGAATAATTTCTAGAGCAAAGCTTAATAGAAAGGCATACAGTTTTAATAAAAAAAAAAAAGAAAATATATAAATTAGGTGATAGAAAATTATAAAATTTTAGAAGAAAATCTATAGATTTCTCGCATATATTTGCAGTCTTAATTTCTTAATAAGGGAAAGTTAGTTGTATATTAAAGTATTTTTTTTAATTTCTAAAGCTAAAAACAAACATTTCATTATATACAAATCTTATTAAATCTTAAGCGCTAAATTTAAAATATATTTTCATTCTAAAAACTAATAAGTTACATATCTCTGCATTTTATTTATAAATATAAATTTATCACTCATTATAAACTTGAATTACGAAAGTTGAAAGATTCTTAAAATAAAAAAAAATCTTAGTTTAACACTGTTTATAAATTGAATTTTTTTAAACACTTTTTATAAAGTGGGATATTGTGCTTATTTTTATTGAAAAGATTCAGAAAAATTTGTGATTCCAGAAAAAGAAAAGTCTCTATATTTTGTAGTCTCTATATTATAAAATATCGATTCATTGATTTTACATTTTAAATTGCCATAAATGTGATGTTGTAAATTATATTTTAAGAAATCCACAGCTAAATATATGTAAAATTATTTTAAATTCCGATTTGAAATGTAACATTAAGCAGCAGTCATTAAGTCATCATAATCTTACTGAACATGCAAATTGTGGAAATATAATAAAATAATAGAATAATTAAAACAAAATTGAAAAATAAAGATAAAAAATACCAAATAACCAAAACATTATAATTTAATCTCAAAAACAATTTTAAAGATCACAATTTAATTGTTAAATTTATCAGATTTTTCATTTTTCTTCCTAAATTTTTCATTTTGAGACTGTTTTTTATTCTAAGTTTGTAAAAAAATTCAATTTTAAGTAAAATTGATTTGTGATTGGTATTTAATATATTTTAAATAACAAAACTTTATAATTATATACTTTATATTACTTACTATATTTGTATAAAACAAACGCTTACTAAATAGCTGCGTATTGCTATCTCAACTTAGAAGCATAATATAAGAGAAAAACATATTTTGAAAAAAAAAATATCGCTAATCAAATTTACAATACAAACAAATAGATATCAATTTAAAGAAAACTGCATTCGAGGAAATAAGATCCAAACAATAAAAACTGATACAAAATAACACTCAGAAAAATAAAGATGTTCCGACTACAAAAAAGCAGCCGAATTCAATATTAATAATATAGAAAACATACCTTGAATTCCAGAGTCAATTCTTTCATCAAAGTTTATAAAACGTCGTTGGAAAGAATTTATTGCCTGATTGGAAACAATTCATATGGGATTCGAAACAATGATGGTGGCGGAAGATTTTAAGATCAAAGAAATATCTTGAGATAAAATATGGATGGTAAGTACGATATTCACGATGATATTGTTTTAGATGAATGATTAATTCATTGCTTGATTATTTTTAACTAGAGGACTGTTGAAAATATCATATATTGAAAGTTTATTTTAAATACATCTTTCATCTATAGTATACTGTACGAAATGCATGCGTTTTGAAATATTCATACAATGAAATATATATGAAAGCTTGAATAAAAATATCAGAAATTGTTTGCTTTAACTGAATTAATAATCCACTGTTTGATGGTGTTTAACAAAAAAATTATTGAAAGTATCAGTAGTTGAAGCATTTTCTAATCCACATATGAAATTCGCTTTGCATTTTGATTCAGTTGAATTAATAATCCACTGTTTGATGATGTTTAACAGAAAAATTGTTGAAAGTATCAGCAATTGAAGCATTTTCTAATCCGTGTGTTTTTTGTAATATGCCACAATAAATAACCAAAACATTTTTAAATACAAAAAGGCATTTGTAGGCATGGGAAATGAATTTATTATGCAGATGCAAAAGACCCATGTCGAATAGCAAAAATTTATAATAAGTTGAAGGAAAAAAATGTCATATTTTTTTGCAAGTTACAGGTATTCTGTAATATATTTTTAGCACATATAGATATACAAACTGAGTTCCACATTCAGTAGCTGGTATTTTTTTTGTCTACAGATCCAGGAATAAAATAAAACGGTATATTGCAGTATTTGATTTAATCATGGGTCATGTAAGGCAATAATTAACCAGTACTAAGATTAGGTTGCATCGTGCTCTGTAAGTTTAACAGGAATCAAACATATAATCTCTTAAGGTATAAGAAAAATATCATCATTCAAAGATAGTTATTCGAGGATACTCTGTTTCCAGGATACTTAATAGTCTGTTTCACAAAATATACCAAAATTAGAATGCATTCATTGTTTTGATTAAAAAATAATAAAATTAAATCGATATTTGTGTTTGATCACTTATAGCAGAAACAGAAATGTCACACATCAGAAGGTTTCAACACACAGAATTATAATCACATAGAACCAATATCTTATCTAAATTAACATCCATTCAATCAAATCAAAGAGTAATTTTCGATTTAATAGCCTTAATAATGGATTCGGATGCGAACTTTTTTGTTTTTATAAGACAATTCATGTGACCAATCAAATACGGAAACATTTCTTTCCTTGTCGTATATTTAGGCAATAGAACAACTTTTTACTTGTGTTAGGAGTACATTTAAGCTAGAAAATTTTATTCAAATTTTGAGTTTGTTCAAAACCTTGAGCTTCTTTCTATAGCATATCGAAGTAAAGATTAGAATTCGTGAGTCTCTATGCATAACTATATTAATTTTGGCTTGGTAAATCTTATACATTGAAAGATCTGGAAACAAATATATGTTTAATTATTCAGAATATTTTCCATGAAAATATTATCTTACATCACTAGATGATAAATTATCATTAAAGGAACAATCAGTAAATTCCAAAATTTCCAGTAAAACCATAACCAATTTTCAACTATAAAAATAATTTCCTAAAATATATGAGAGTTCCATGAAGAATTTCTTTATGACACTGCATTGCTCCATCATTATTTTTTTTAAATATATACTCGTATTTATATCGATATACAGTTGATTTTAATGAGGATGATCTCTTGGTATTATAAAAAAAACTTAGGATATATTGAATATTCCTTTTATCAAATAAGAATTTACAGCAGTGAGAGAAATATTGACTAGGATATAGAAGTAATTTCAGTAAAGAAATCGGACCACATGTAATTATTTTTAACTGGATTCAGAGGATTATAATAATCAGCAATTTCTGATTCTGTAATCAACAGTTGAATTTTAATTTTCACAACGGTTACTTTTATAGGCAGTTTCCCATCAACATCGTACGTTTTTCCGATAGCTCGGAAACGATCAGAAGCAGGTTTTCATTATTATAAAAACAAAAGAAAATGTAGCAACGTATATTTATTGCAATCTAGAGGCAAAGAATAATTAGTTATTCCAAGTAGTGAATATATCCAAAGAACTTGCAGAAATTGGTAATATTTATTTTTAATTTTTTTACTTTTTGATGTTATTATTATTGATTTACACCTATTTCAAGCAGGAACCTTTTCCTAGAGGAGGCAAACGAATGTAAACATTACGATGAAAACTTTTATGTCAAGTACTTTCTTTTTTTTATGACCTAGCGTATTCACAGGATTTTCGTTGATATTCGAAAGTCGTTAGACGATTAATTTGATGTAAAACTATTGAATAACCAATTCATTATCAAAAACATGTACATAAAATGCATGCATGAAATGATAGTGTACAAATGATAACTCATTGTACAAGTTAAAAAAAATGATTCACCGTACAAATTAACTCAAAAAGAAATAATATATATTTCTTTTATCAACGATGAGAAGAACTTTGAATATCTTTTGGTAGTAAAACATCAATATAAAAGAATTCCATTTTGTATCCAAAAGCAGAGAAGATTAGATTTTCTCACAGAACACAAAATATATCCAAAGAAAAAATTATTTTATCATTTAAGTTGAAGATTGCAAACAATTCCCTTCTGGCCCACTTTCACTTTCACTACCAGCCATACTATCCACAACATCCCTCTTTTAGTTCCAAAAGAGTCTGACCAAAAGGGATGGACACTCTTTCCTCCCACCCTTTGGTCAACCCCTCTCTACCCCCCCCTCAAACCTTATGCATATTATTCCTCCCATTTTTCTTTCTTTTTCTCTCTTTTTTTGTACTCTCCACGTTCCCTTCTATTCAAGGCAGTCCGTCACTCAAGTTCTAGAACACCCCCCCCCCCCTCAGACAAGGGTCACCCACGAGGTCGTTCCACCCCCTCCGTTCGACCCCCTGACCCCTTGTACTCAGATCAACGGCCGCCATTGGATATCTGAATATAACCTACTTTTCTAGCCAATGGAGGTAGTGAGGACAGAATCTTGCATGTGGCCCCCCTCCAGCAAAAAAGAATGTTGAAAAAAAAATAGTGTGGAAAAACGGTCAACCTAACACGCGCACCCACCCTCCCAGATAGAATAAATATCATACCTTTCCTAAAAATAGGCAGACAGGCACACCTACAAATAAAATGTGAAATAGGGACATCAAAATATAAGGTGCGATAGAAACCAGTAAAATGGAATACAGCTGCAAACTATGGACCCCCGATGTGGAATATGTCGGAGTTTTGAAGTTTGGATCCCGACCCTTAAATGGGGTCACGCAGATGAATGTCAGGGTTATAAAACATTGAACACACATGCGTCTGTTTCACTGTCTAATTGTAAAAAAATAGTTATAAAAATAATTCCTCTGTCGTGATGTAAATTATTTCCTGAATCTTTTTGCAGAAATTATAGTTTTGACCTGTGTATTGAATCACATAGTTTTCGATATTTATATGCATAATTAATTCAATTAATTTTAAAAACCAAAACCATTTACACATGCTTAAATATGTTAAATGTTCATTAAAGTTTTATGTGGACTTAAATATTAGCAATTAACCTAAATAAAAAAGCTTTTACCAAAAAAAAAGTTTAATAAATTTATAGAAGTTATTTAACTTGATCTTCAAACGTACATCATACATGCATCGAATTATTTTCTATTAAAAAATTATTAACCAAAATTAATGTTTTAATTCTATAAAAAAGCATTAATATTTCAATAGTTTTATGGTAAATAAATGCAATACAAAAACATATTCCTAAAGCAGAAAATTTCGTAAATTAGGAAATAGAAAATTGAAGAAATTGACATTTATTAAATAAAAATGTTCGATAAAAATGTTAACATTATATTTTTCTAAATTGTGTTTTACAATATTTAATATCTAATAGAATTTTTTCGCTCATAAATGGAATTACCAATTGAAAGATTTACATGATTCAGTAATATAGCACAGATAATCAGTAGTAAATAGATTTCAATCCAGTTACACAGAATTATTAGAATTTTTAATTTTATGAGGAATTTTGGAACAATAAATTTAGTAGAAAGATTTTACTTGTATATCTCTTGATTAAACTGTCTTAAAAAATATTTCAGCAATTAACAAAAAATAAAGAATTGTTGCAGACGGCTGTACTAATATTAATGATGATTTTAACCATTAACGGTCGTAAGTCACTTCTCATGTGACTTCGTCAGCTTTGTCATATATAAAATTCTAGCAAACAATAAAGGTCAATGAAACTTCATGAAGAGTGACTGACTTGTTAAATTAATTAATTGTTAATGCTTCTTTTAAATCCGCATTAATGATTGAAAACTGTTAATAAGTAATTGCTAATTTATTACAGAAACGTATTTAAATATATTATTTTCAAGATAGTAAATTATGGAGGGAAAATATTTGCTATATTACTTACGATAAAAGGATATAAGTTTGGTTAATTTATAGAAAATAAGTGAGAAGTGTTTTAAAAAAAATTAGAGCAAGATTATTCAATGGGAACTAATCCATCCTTACAATGAACTAAGAAGAAAAATAAGAAAATAAAAAATATAAATCGTTTTCAACATTTGAAAATAGAATGCAGATTCGAAGTTCCGATTTCCCAAATGTTTCTAGTTAAGCCAGTCGGACTCGAACTTGTCGCAAATTTCGACAAAATAGAATTATTACTAAAAAGGTGATGTAACAACATCATAAACAAAATGAATAACAAATGCATAGTAATTTTGAAGTTTTCATCAAATAGTTTATTGCAAAAATATAGAAACAAATGACATCAACGGGTAGTAAAATGACAAGGTCATGAGTACTAGTTCACAGGCGATTAGCCAACAAGTCGTTGACGCAGCATACTATTTAAGGTCCGTATCAATAATAAATTTAAAAAAATTAAAAATTAAATCTATATTAAATAATTTATTAGTACTATATATATAATTATTAAACTAATAACTATATTAGCCATAGTTCAATTTTTGCTTAATGGTATATAGAAATTAATAAGTATATTTACTGATTAATTATTTCAGGAAATGGTGGAAATCTAATGCTATTCAAATTTAACCAAATTCAAAGAAAATAGGATGCATAAATTTTATATGACAGGCAGATTTTAAAACATTTGGAAACTAGCAAGAAATATAAAAAAAGGATTTTATTAAAAAATATATAAAAAGTTAAATCACCCTTATTTAAATAAGTTTCATAGATTTTACATTTAGATTTATAAGTGTAGATTTTTTACCATGTTTCTTAAAAGTCTAGTTAGTAAAATTTAGTGTCTGTAAGTTTCACGGACATGATGTGTAGAGATCTGTACAACAGAATTAAAAAACAGTACGGTACAATTTCGTGTTCGTTGATCTGGAAATATAAATGCTTTTCACTTTGAAGTGTTGACTATAGAACATTTGAATTCACTAGACTTATAAATATTCTAATGAATCACGTCCTTTGTATATGGATGGGTTTCGGAAGGCGAAAGCATGCATCTTTTATAAATCTCGTGCAAAAAGTTTCAGAAGTTGAATGAAAAGTACAAAAAATCAAAATTTCTTAATTCAATAAGCTAGGTACATTTTTAAAGAAATGCCTTAAACTAACCCAGCTTGTATTACGGATTTTATTAGTAATGATTGCTAAAAATGGAATAATGTTTTTTTTTTTTTAAATATTAACGTGACCTTGTTTTCTAACAAATCAGTTGCTATTAATTTTTGTTATTTTTGCAGGGTTTTTTTAAGCGATAAAATGTGATTGGCCATAAATAGAATAAATTAAGTTTCAATACTTTTTAATTCGATCGGGAAGGCAGAAAAGATGTGAAAGAAGACACCTATTTATTGCTGCTTTTTTTTATTGCTTTATATTAACTCTTTTGCACTCGAATGAAGCCTCTCAGACACCATTCAAAACGGTGCATCATTTTGTGGCTTTATTTATTTATTTTCCAATTTTGATTCTTAAAATCACCAATAGAATCGTAAAAAAGACGTAGATTATTTTTTCGGGGAAATTCAATTTAAAACAATTATATATATTTTGGAGCAATAAACAAGCCCTTGTATTAAGTGAATAATTATGCATCGAATTACTTTCCCGAGTGAAAAGGGTTAACATATGAAACTAAATAAAAAAAGAAAAAGGTTTTAAATTTATATTAGAAATTAATGTCACTTTCAGTCAGTTAAAATTGCTTATAATAAAATAATAACTATAATAAAAACTTATGAAATGCAATAACTTTTTAATAAAAGAAATAATAAAGAAATTAATGAAACAAATGAATGTAAATAAGTTTTTTTTTTTAAATGGCTGACAAAATAACCAAATTAGGATTTTTCGAGTATTAATTACTTTTAATGGTCTTTTAGCGCTTAATTGGAAAATTAATATAATTCTGAAAAACTATATGACAAATTCTGAAACAATTATGTTTTTTATTACTATTACAACAACAACTATAATAAAAAGAAATCTAAGAAGAATACAAATAGGTTTTTCTAAAATGATCGGAAAAATAACAAATTAGGATTTTTCCAAGTATTAATTTCTTTTAATACTCTTTTAGAGTTTTATTGGAAAATCAATATAAATCTGAATCATTATATGACATTCTGAAAAAATTATGGTGAATTTGCTTTATAACAATTGTTTGGACGAAATCTTTACTTTTCTTTCGTCCAAAATAACTAAACTATTCTATTATAAAACTATTCTAAACTATCTAATTCTATTCCAAAATACCAAAGAGATGTACATATATTACGGTCATTTGATATATCTGAAATATGATAAATTTTCACAATTTTGTTGCAAGAATCATATGACATATATCAACTTTTTAATTTATAATATTCTTGAGATATGGTGATGGATTTTATTTGCATATAAACATAAACAAACACGCAGAATGAATTTCGATTTATTTTTCTTGCTTAGGAAGATCTAATATGTCAATTAGGTCGTAATTATTAACATTATGTTGATTAGGTTAAAGTTTCAGGTAATTTTGGGACTTTTTTCTTTTTCATATTCAAAGAAAAAGTATTGCAATCAGCAAAAAAAATTCAGACTCAAGATTTCGACGAATCACTACGATTCAGACCTCTTTGAATACTAAAAAAAACATCTTTGGAGTTTATATCTGTAAACATGATGCTTCAAAAAACGCGGTCAGCTAGAGGAATGAAATTTGGCGAATGGTCTTTAAATCAAATTGTGAAAGAAATCCATTCTTTAGAGAAAGTCTATCTAAAGTCTATCCAGCCGTTCAAATATAACTTATTACGATAATTACAAAACGAAAAGAGCAAGGGGAATATAATTTATTGCACGAATTTATCATCCAAAATGTAGATCCGTGTTACATTTTAAAGCAAATTCGACAAGGGTGTTGAACGTCAGTCGGTCTGTACTTCCGTATTCATGCAAAAAAGATAACTAAATAATGCAGTAAATTAATAAACAAAATTTCGTATGAGTTTTTTTTACACTAAAATTGTTGTTATGTATTAAATTATAGTTTCAATCGGACGGGAAAAGACATTTAAAATGCATATAAGGTATTTCTGATATTTATGTACTAACCGCGTACCAGCAATTAATCGTCACTTCATAAAATAGAATGCAAGAGGCTATTTTGTAATCGGTGTTTGCCAGTGGCATGAGGTAAAAATATATAGAGATACCAGGGTTTTTTTATTATACTATACTACGAATCATTTTTGAATTTTGGAACCTTGAAAATAAAAATCTGAGCACACGTTGCGTCCAAGATCCACAAATTTTATGTGGATTTGCGCAGGGTAAATACACTTTCATTAGAAAATACAGGAGAAAATTTCGGGATATAGGGGAAATAAACTCTGTAACAATCAGGGGATTTATTGATAGCAAAATAGTCAAAGAATTGCATTATGGTCAAGGAATTCCATTTTATGTCCTGTCTTTATATTTATTATCTTTTCCTTTGTTTGTAGTTATGCATGTTGAAGGAATCAACTAATTTTTAATCAAAACTTTTAATGATTATAATATCGTTTCTTTGAATCGATGAGTATTATGTATAAACAGCAATACCCCTACTTTGATATTGTATATAAATCAGAAATTCATATTTATGTATTTTACGGCAATAAATTGGAAAGCTTTAGATATATGTTTACAACACTGTAAATCAGTTTTGAAGAATCTACAGAAAAATAATGAAGAGATTGAGAACAAACGATGTCAGTGGGAGTCGTTTAAGAACAAAATATTCAATAAATTTTATAAAGGAGTTACTAAGGTGAAATATTTTGAATTGCATTTTATTTAATTAACTTCAAAGAATCAAATTTTTAGTTCCATTTAATGACCAGATTCGATGAACTAACTGGCAGAAAAGCTGATACATTATTTTTTTTATTAGAATTTGTTTAAATTTACAAAATTTACAAGTACGTTTAAAGTAAGCTCCATTTTAGATTTACATATTAGAGCATATATAAACATTACAGAATTGCTTTGGAATTCTGTCACGAGATACCAGGTAGATGCTCGTCACATTTTTTACTTTATTCAAATCATAATTTTTTTTCAAAAATAACCAATAATTAGGAAATAAATGTTTGCATAAATTTCTTTCTTCGTATTAAAATGCTAATATATCAGTTTTAAAAAGAAGTGTCGAATAAAAAGGCCCCTAAAATTTGCGATTAAAAAAGTTAGCAGTTACAACGTTTCTCTTTCCAAAAAGGTCAAAAGAAAATTTTGTAAAATTTAAGGCTTGGTTGAGCTATGAGAAATGATTTGCCTGATTAAAAGTTTTGTTAAAAGAAGTATAAGGCTCACTTTAAAAAAAATTAGCCTGTATATTACTATTTTTGGGAGTAATTATTTTATTAACAGAGTTTGTTAAATAAAATAAATAAATAAAATGTGAGATAAGAAAAAAGAATACCGTAGAGATAAAGATAAGGCATAAGATAGGATTCCATGATCATAAATTATGTTTCTCACCATTTTGAGACCGATAAATACCATGAAACATTCTACAAATTACTATGCTTACACATCAATTAAAAACAAGCGTTGGATAAAAACGAACGGAAAGTTTGATTTTAAAAAAAGTAAAAATTTCAACATCTCTCATTTTAAAAAAGGTTAAAAGCGAATTTTGTAAAATTTAAGGCTTCTTTGAGTTCAGAGAAACGCTTTATTTGATTAAAAATTTCGTTTAGAAATATATAAGCCTATCTATTTCTATTTTTAAGAAGAATTATTTTATTAACAATGCTTGTTAAATATAATAAATAAATAAAATAATCACCATAATAAATAAATAAAATAATCATCATAATAAATAAATAATAATCAATATAATGAGTAATAATTAAAATTTCAAGTAAAATAAAGAGAGATCATAAAGATAAAGATAAGATGTAAGATAGGATTCCATGATCATAATTTAGGTTTTTGAGTATTTTGCGATAGATAACATGATTAAGATGAGTATAGTTTGGTTTAATTTAGTTATACTAATCTCCAGTCTGAAGTCAAAGGAGGACTATTTTGGGATGGAATTCATACTTTTCAAATGTCACTTTGACACATGAAATCACATCTCCTTTCCAAACTTGCACATCACATTAGTGGAAGAGCATTTGACCCTCAATGACACATTTCATTAACACGAAGCCCAAATATGAGGCAAGATGTGGCAGATATTTGAAATAAGTGGGTTTTGAAGTTGATTCCCGGTACAAAAGTTGAAACTATACTATTAAGAATACCGTATTTTTTATATCCATAAATTTAGGATTACGTTTCACTAAATACACTGTGCTTATTCAGAATTGTATTCAGATTTTTAGTATTCAACAATCTCATTTAGTTATACATAGAGGAAATAAAGAAGTCATCAACTTCAAGCTTTCATAAATAGTGTCATTTTAAAACTTTTCAATCAGCAAAAGAAACCGGAATTCAATTTTTGTGTTTGTTTATCTGTGTGTACGCGAACACTATGACTCACAAATCATTGAAGAAAGTGAAATACGGCATGCGTTTTTTTTATTACAAAATTGTACGCATAATGAATTATCAAATTTTTGGTCAAACAGTAATGGGAATATAATTTTTCTACACACATTCGATTTTATTTAGAAAATCGATTCGATTTTATTTAGAGGTCACAATTACAAAGGTTTTTTTTATTCACGTGAGCTTTGGAAATTACAGTAAATAAAACTATTAAATAAATAAATAGTTATTGCATTCATTTTCCTGCTCTTTGCCATGCAAATTGAAGGAATTTATAGATTAACCACAAAGTATTGTTTCTCGTTTAGTGGCACTTGTAGCCAAAGTTAATGATTAGAATAAAATCACATTTCATTTACAAACTGTGGATGGTACGGACAGAAAAATTCGTGAAAATAAAACTATCTTAGCAAAAACTGTCGTTAGGAGAACCAAAAATGATTAAAAAATTAAAATGAATGCAAGTAAAATGGATTATACAAAATATCATTAATATCCAAACGATAAAAAATGAATGAATGATTTACAGTATGAATACTCACAGGAAATAATTTATAATAAATTATGTTATGGTTCTGGGATTTAAGTGCAATGTACTGACT
Organism: Argiope bruennichi; assembly: GCF_947563725.1. Taxonomy (NCBI): domain Eukaryota; kingdom Metazoa; phylum Arthropoda; class Arachnida; order Araneae; family Araneidae; genus Argiope; species Argiope bruennichi. The sequence goes on from NC_079160.1 coordinate 77,895,907, forward strand.
TTTAATTTATACGACAGCAATTTTGGATAATTTTTGGATTTTCTGCTAGAAATTTATCGTCCATGTATTCTCATACACAAAGTGGAATATAGTTTCATTTATTCATTAGTTTTAGCCATAGATGCCTCTAAATAGAGAAAGTTATTTTATGGCCAACATGTTTTGAATGCAGTTTCATTATTTGGATTCTATAAAACTTTATCTTTGTTTCTTCTTCCAGGGATAATATTGAAGGCATTTATTAGCGGGCAACCTGATGTGACTTATCAAAACAATTTTTAAAAATAAGTATTTGGAAATTTCAACGAAAAACAGCATGGAAAAGGAACCATCAATGAATTATATTAAATATATATCATTTTAAAATGGTTTTAAACAAGTTGCTTTAGAATTGTAATTTCTAAATTTGTCGCCAGGAAATACTAAATTACTAAAACAAAAAAACATCAATCATCAACGAAGAAAAAGTTTTTAAAAAAATCTTTAAATATTTTCAACACTATTTATCGAGAATATTTAACCATAGGACCCATAATCAAGATGCGGTTTGACAACAGTTCAGAAGAGATGTTTTTTTGTGTGATTGTATGAGTGGGTTGAGCATTAAACACAATTTTAAAAAAAAATATCAACCAACTAGTATTTGTTAGCAGAAAAATTAAACTGTGGTTAAAAGATAACTTTAACTCCTTTTTTGAATGGGAACAGGTATCTGTTTATTTTTGTAAAATCTCGGATTTCTTTTTCCTTTGACTAGTGCTTGTTAAAAAAAGATATTAGTAAACCATGGTTATAGAAAGTTATTTCAATTGACAAAATTGGGGAAAATATTTATCACCTTCTCTTTAAATATAAAAAATATCTTAAAGATTTTATATTCATTTTCGACGTATCTGAGTATGTTTGATCATTTATCTAAGTAAAGTTTTGCTTAGTACTGAAATAATCATCTTTGAATTTTTCAATTTTTTTCATCATAATTCCAAGTTGAAAATAAAAATTCTATCTACATACAATGATATTTCAGAATATACATAAAAATATCAATTTTATTGCTATTCTGTAAATGCATGAATTGTAAAAAGACGTCAGTTATGCTTTCTCATCAGAAATCGAAGAATAACAAAAGAGGCAAATGGTGCTTGTCTCCTGTCAATAATATATTATTAATAATACTACTAATAATAAATTGCCTTTGAAGTCTTTAGGCAGATAAGTAGATTTCTTTAATTAGCCAGTTTGTTAGATTATGTAATAAAAAATGAACAATAATTAAAAATTTGTTTCATTTTTTAACATATGAATTTTATAGATCTTACCCGTATGGAAAACACTACTTATGATCAAAAAATTTTGTACTTCAAAAATTTATTAATAATAATTTTTATTTTTAGTACACAATAATTCAATTAATTAGAATTTTAATATAAGAAATAAAGGAATCTAAAGACAGGGTTTCACAGGCTTTGGCATTCATTGCCTGATTTTGTCACTATATGTTTTCTTTACGAGTCCGAGTCTACCAATCTTTCCAAAGGAAAATCATATCTCAAGTAAAAGTACCAATCTAAATTTTATAAGATTTTACAGTTAAAAATTATTTTTAAAATCAAGACTTCCATCTTCAATATTCCTGTTGCAGTTTCAAAATAACATCAATCGAATAAATCAATCAAATAACGACTTTATTTAAAAATATGATCATTTACATTATTTGATTATCTGAGAAATCAAACTCTTGCATTTAAGATTGCACTATTAGGGGATAAATATAGTCAATTTATCTTTTCCCAATAAATTATTTATCACTTATTTTTTATCACTCTATAATCTAATAAACTTAAAGATATATTAATGGAAAAATTTTTATGTCTACAGTTTATAGCTGTATTTAGGTTACATTTTCTAAAATATTTTAACATTTAATTTGTTTCGAAATTTTTTTTAAAAAATGCATATAAATTTTAAAAAAATATGAAGGGTGGGTACAAAAATGCTTTTCCCATCATCAAAGGATTTATTTTACATTTTTAAAAGTATGTAATTACGTTAAAAAGTCGATATTTTTGTAAAGCTATTAATTATTTAAAAATTTAATATTCTTAAAGTTTGAAAAGATTTCTTTACAAAACCTTTAGAACTTAGTTTCAAAGTCTATTTTTTGGGAAGTTACTTAGATTTAATGCTATTTTACATATTTAGATACTATTTTCTCAAATATAGAGTAAGAACAGAATTTTCTTACGAAAAATTACATAAATTAAAATTTAATGCATATTTTTTGTTCAAATTTGGTATAGTATTTTTTTTAAATGTTCTGCAGTTCCTGAACTTGAGAATAAGTAATCTGTTCATTCAGAAACATTTTATAGTTGTTTTAGTGCACCATAATATTAAAAAAATTGAAAATTCCGTGTTATTTATCAGTCGAAAGCCAATATTTAATAAATGAATACAGCTTTTTTTTTGTTCAGAAACTATATAATATATTCCTTATGCTATCTATAAAATTTTGAGCAAATCATTTGATAAACTCTAAATAAAGATTTTTTGCTTTATACCTTTTTTTAACCTAAAAAGCCCTATTTTTCCCAATTTTTTTTAAAACTTTGGCACTTAACTAGTATATTTTGGTTTTATAGATGTTTTTAAACCAAAAAAACCATTTAAAAAAAAGAATCCATCCTGAACGTTTTAGAATACTATTTTTTGTTAACATTAAAAAATATGTAGGCATTAGCACTAACAAACCATAAAAACAATATGGCGATTCATTCAGTTATTGAAAAGCAAATGAAAGTGAGTTCAAATAAATTTAAATTAAAATTCATTTCTGAAAAGCAATCAATAAAACAATAAAAACATCAAATAATAGATATTTTAAAAATCTACATCCAATATAAACAATTTAACAGTGGTATTCGATCACTTATTTTGATTCTAAATTAAAAACAAATCACATGAAATAAATATGTAACCAGAAAAATGAAAAAAAAAGATTGAGTAAAATAAAATTAAAAAGGAGGTAAAATTTATATTACCTTATCCAAGATACAAAGGTGATTAAGCCCATAATGATAAGGCAAACAATGTTTCTCATCAGAATTAATTTGATAACACCAAAATTTTCGACCAATGATACAATTAAAATTTCTTAATCATTCCTAATACCGACAAATAACTATATAATTAATAAGTAGTTCGAAGAAGAAATTACAGCAACGGCAGGCCCGTACATCCATGCGTCCCAAACTGCGAGGTCCTCCATGAAGTGAAGTGAAGTGAAAAAAATCGCCCTGTAAGGTGCTTGCCTTTTCCTCCAACCACATAGGAGTTCTTTGACTTCAACCGTACCTATAAAAAACCCCTACGGTCGAGGTACGCGAGCGACAGACAGAAGATATCCCACTAAATCTTACTTTTTTTTACTACCCCCCTTACCTTCCTAACCCCAATTCATTTTTTTTTCTCCCTCCTTCTTACTTTCTTCGAAGTACCTCCTTTTTTCTGCAGACGACTTTTATTTGGAGGGACGTGGCACGGGACAGAGAGAGGGTCCATGAAAAAAATTAAGAAAAAAAGGAGCGACAAAGCAGAAAATATAAAGGGTCCCCCCTTTTTTAGAGGGGGTTATTGGTCGAACTGAAAGTACTAACCTCACGTAACCCTAACAAACGGCACGTGCCCCCCCCCCTTCTTTTTATTCGAATAAAAAAATGGAACAAAAAAGGCGGTTGCGGGTTCGAAAAAAAATAACGGGTCGGAACTTTTTGTACCGTTTTGTACCCTGGCAGAGTTAACAGAAGGTTTATCGCTCTTACCCGGGTACAAAGTTCGAAGACATACCCAGGATGTGCGCGATTAAGGTTTCTGTACCGGATAAGTAGAGTCCGGCACAGATTGCAATTATTTTCTACCGATGGCAATGTTTTTGGAAGCGTGTGGCGCGAATTTCTTGGAGGAAGTTCAACAACATGCGCATGCGCTACGTTGGAGTGTAAAATAAGTGCTTCCTTTTCGGTTCATATTGTCGACAAATTATAATATTATTGAGATCAATAAGTCAGCTTCCTGTAGGTCATGCTGGAAGTCGATATTGCTTCAAGACAAAGCAGTTATTACAACAGGAAAAGAAAGTCCTTTTTCTTTTTTGTATGAAACAGCATCCGTAGGTTGTGTTACTAGAATCTATGATTATATAAGCCTTAGTTGGAATATTTAATGTATTCCAGATTCAGTTTGAAACTGCAAAAACTATATGCAAGATTAGGTAGAAATATGTTGAGATCATACTTCAGCCTCCTGTAGGTTATAAAGAAAGTTGATATTGTCTCAAAACTATGAAGCTATTCCAACAGGAAAATAATTTTTTTTTCTTTCTATGGAACAGCATCAGTTGGTTGTGTTATTAGAATTTATGAATATATGAACCTCGTTTAGATGAACAAATTAGAATTCGAGATTTAAAAAGAGCTAAAGAATATTCCAGATTCAGTTTGAAACTTCAAAATTTGAACGCAAAAGATTAGGTAAAATATACAGAAATCACACTTCAACTTCCTGTAGGTCATGCCGAACGATGATATTTCTTCGAGACAAAGCAGTTATTTCAATAGGAAAAGAGTGTCCTTGTTTTTCTATGGAAATAGTATCTGCAGATTGCGTTATTAGAACTCATGATTACATTATCCTTGGTTAGCTGCTTCAATTAGAATTCAAGATTTAAAGAGCTAAAGGATATTCAAAATATTCCAGATCCAATTTGAAACTGCAGAAACAGTATGCGAAATATTATGTTGAAATATATTGAAATCATACTTCAACACCCTGTAAGTCCGAATGAAAGTCAAAGACAAAGCAATTATTCCAAGAAGAGAATGCTCTTTTATTTTCTATGGAAACAGTATCTGTAGTTATTACAACCTATGAAGAACCTCAATTGTATGAACCTCGGTTAGCTGAATCAATTAGAATTAGAATTCAAGATTTAAAGAGTTAAAGATTTGAAACTGCAAAATTTGAACCCGGAAGATTAGGTAGAAATATATCGCGATCATACTTCAGCGACCTGTGAAAGTCGATATTGTATCAAAACAAAGCAATTATTCTAAAAGGAAAAGGTCACCCCCTTTTTTCTACGAAACGAATCGATAGGTTGCATTATTAAAATATACGAACCTCAGTTAGCTGAACCAATTAGAATTCAATATTTAAAGAGCTAGATATTATTCACAATCTTCTAGATTCAGTCCGCAAATACAACAATTAAATACAAAAGATCAAAAAGAAATATTTTGAGACCATATTTCAGTTTTTTGTAGGCCATAAAGATAGTCTATACTATACCAAGATGGCCATCAAAAAACAATCTTTTTATCCCTTCAGGAACAAAATCAACTGTCTAACAGAATAAGACAAGGCTCTCTTAATTTTTGCAAAGCTTTTCCACAAATAGTAAATTATATTATAATAAAAGATAAAAATCATTTAAATGAATATATTGTCTTTAAACTAATGAGAACTAAATGATTTTTATACCTTCTAAGATTCAATTCCATTAATGCAACAATTATAGGCAAAAGATTATACAGATATAGTAAGTTTCCCATAGGTCACGTCAATAGTACATATTACTTCAAGCAATACATTGATGTTCAGAGGAAAAGGTGTTTTTATGTTATCGGTTTTTCCATAGATAATAACAGAAAAGAAAAACCTCCAGACTCAGAGCTAACTGGGATTGATACAAATAATAATAAGCTTTTTTAACAATTTTGTTTGAAAACGCAACCATAATGAGAAATCCATGGACAGTTTCCCGAAATTTTCGAAAAAAAGAAAAATCTATTTCTATATAAACTTATATGATAGATTTTTTTTTTCATTTAAGTTCAAAGAAAATAGAGAAATAAAGGAAGATTAAAATGCACTAATTAATGATATTGGGAAAATAGCTTCAGTTGAATCACCTGTATATTTTTAACGCACAGTGAGTGATAAAGAAGTAATTTTATTAAAAGAAAATAGCAGAATTTTTCAGCTGTCTATTTGATTTCAAAATTAACCTAAGCAATTAATTTTTTTAAAATTTTTTTAATAGCAGAAAATATTATAATAAAACTATATCATCAATCTAAATAAAGAAATATGTTTTACAAATTGGACTGTCAATTTTTATGTGCCTATTTTTGATGCTCAAGTTCGTGTCAGCTCACAAAATATGAACCCAAATATGAATTGTTATGCTGTTATTGTTATAATTCCTTGAATTTTTTGTTTGTTTTCTCATATAGGATGAATATGAGACATGAAATATAAGAAGTCCTTTGGCTTTTTTAGAATTTTTCATATATGAAGTACAGAAAAAAAATATTGTAATCGTCAAAATATCTAAAGTCGAGATTTTGAGGAATTTTCCTTGAGTTCAAAAATATATTTTTGGCATTATACCGCGAACACGATAACTGAAATACTCTTTGAATTTGGTATAAAAAAATTTGGCATATAAAATTTGGTATATAGGCTCACTACCAAATTTCTAGATTTTTATCAAATTTTGAAAAAAATTTATATAGAGGAAGTCTATCTGTTCGATTACAAACGAATCGATAGCTCCAAAACGCAAACGGATTAGCACATAAAATTTGGTACACAGGTTTAGCATTTAAAATATGTAATCTTAATAAATTCTACACCAAATCTATCAAAGAGGTGATTGTCAGTCAGTCTAAACTTTTTCAAGCATATGAACTTACTAACTCATATACGGAATTACTTACATCAAAGAAATTTAGTATGTCATTTTATGATTACTACCGTAGTTCTATATCAAATTCTTGTTTCATTTGGTCGGTAAAAACACACTAAATGAAACTAACTACACACATTCCATATTTAACATTCAGTAAAAATGCTAGATTTAGACAAATATTTATATTTCGTAACTACTGTTGGTAAATGCCTTGCAAAGCATTTGCACCCTTACCCATGGTCTGTAATTTTATCAGGGGTAAGGGTGGTAGGAGAGGGGATAAGATGGTAATTCGAGAGTATACGAGAAAGTTTCCTGGAGACCACTCTCTCTAGTTGAATCGCTGCTTATAATCTTTGATAGCACTTATTTCTACGTTTTTTTTTGCCTTAAGGTATCTCAATTCCGATTTATGCGAGTTTCTATGTATTATAACTACTTTTTAAGCTTTTCCATTTCATATAACTGTTTGAAGTTCGATGCTACTTTTATAATTAAACAAAAAAAATCATCTAGCCTTATCTTTAAACTATTTTAATTAAAATTACATCTGTAAATTGTAACAAAATAAATTTTTGCTGAGTACGATATATTGCAATGCAATTCAATATTTGCTTTAAAATAGGAAAAGAAAAGTAGTTCTTTGTTAAAAACATTAATTGACGATATCTAAATATAAACAATTATTCGCTGGCTGCAATCACATTAAAAGGACTCCCTTAACCACAATTACAATATAAAACTCTTAATTTACAGTTTAAATTTTAAATAGAATGCTGATACGATAAAGATGCAGTTTAGGCGACAGTTAAAAAAACAACCCTCCATACAAAAATATAGTTAATAGAATTTATTTATTCACAAATATTTTAGGAATTCATTTAAAACTGAATTTCCTTATTTTTTTTTATTTTTTTTTCATTGGTTTTTATTTTCTTGCATACAAAAAAAAAAAAAATGCAATTATTAAAAAATTCGAACTGAGACCTCCTTGAATCCGGAAAACGCATTTTTGGAATTATGTTTTTGTGCCTCTTTGTGTACACGATACTTCAAAAACACTTTGAACTAGACAGATGAAATCTGGTGAATGGCTTGTACAAAATTTATTGATTTATATCAAATTTTGTATAAAATACGATACCTATAAAATGTAAAGATCCAGGTAGATAAAGTTAAGTGCACATATTTAACATCAAAAATATATATTGTATCAAACTTTGCAACAAATCTATCAAAATGTTAACATCTGTCGTTCTAAGCTTCCACATGCCTGTAAACGCAATAATTCAAAATCGCCATGACTTAAATAAATGGAATTTAGTATTTGAATTTGTGACTACAATTGTCAGATGTTTCAGTCGATTGGAGAAAAATGTGCAAAATATATATTCAATTATCTGCCTCTTGTGTATTAACCACATGGTAGCGATTAATCACCACAAAAATGTCGCCACAGTTCGCACTCCAGATTCACCCTTAAGATCGGTAGATCGTAATTATTGTTCACACACATTAAGGAATAAATACAGAAATATCAGTTTCCTTTACTATATTATAAAGCACACAGCTATTATGTATGGGATATTAAATAAAAATATGAGAACTTCTGGTATTCATGACTTTATACAAGGTCCACAATTTTATATGAAAGGGGGGTAGGAGGCGGAATAATGGCTTTATTACAGAATATGTGGAAATATTTTGAGAAAACCACTCCTGCTGGTTTTCTTTGTTCTTATTTCCTAAAATAAAATTTTTTGAAACGTAAAGTTTCAACTTTTAAAGAACCTTAAGCAGTTAGGTCACTGAAGATAATTATTTTTTTGGGTAATTGACAAAATTAGGATTGACACTTTTAATATAGAAATTTATTTATTACCGAGAAAAAAAAAGCTTCTGAATTTAAACAAACGAAAAGTATTAATTCCATCATAATATAGGCAGTTACATATTGTGATTGCTTTTAATTAGAAGTCCTTTGGTTTATAACATGATCCACAAATATACTTCGTAAGTAATTTGAATGCATTAACACATTACACTTAAAAATATTTTATATATAATTATTTATTCGATAGTTGAAAAATTAAGAGTTTGCAATGAACAAAAAGAAGAACCTCTAAAGATGAATGCTTAATTTTGAAATATAAGTTCAGTAGCAAATGAAGACTGAAATTTAAATTTTTGATTGAGAATAAGTATGGAAATCTACAGTTTATATGTATATTAAGAACTGTTGATAAAAGAAGAGGTAATAATACAAAATTACAGCAGTTAATTCTGTTAGACTCTGAAATTAACACTAAATTTCAGATAATCAACGTTTATCTCCAGAGCAACTCTTCAATTTCTTATCTTCTCAGCTTGGGTTTGAGCTCAAATCAGCCAACTATTTACAGTCATGGTTATCTTTTGAGACGCTAATTATCTTAACTCCTATTTAATATTCATATTTTTGAGAAAACAAGTGATTAACAAACGCACGGTTGTCTCTCTCATACACTGCGTAAAAAAAGTAGAAGGACACTTGATTTTGTAACAATAATCGAAAAATATTTTATTTTTACTAAAATTTTTTATTAGAAACATTTAACAAATAATTCAAAAATACAATTTTAACATCAGAATTATGATGTTCAAACATAAAATATTAATGGCAACAAAAATAGTTTCTCTCTTTTGAAACTTTGTAAAAAAAGTAGAAAGACAGCATTATAATGAATGAAAAAATAGTGACTTTAATAAGGAATGGTCTTCCCATTGGCCTTTATAACTTCAAATATTCTGTTTGGAAGTTAATTGTATAGAGTTTGAATTTCAGTTTGACAAAAATTGTCCCACGAGTCATTCAATGCTTCTCGAAGCTGAGTTTGCGAATCAAATTGCCTCCCATCAGCATAAACTCGACGAACTAGCATTGTCCAGAGGTTTTCCACTATATTAAGGTCAGGACTTTTGGCTGGCCATGGTAAAACATCCACATTATTTGTTAGGAACCAATTTTTGACTCCAGTAGTGGTGTGAATGGAAGCTCCGTCTTGCTGAAACTTCCACTCTTCACCCTCCATGTCAGAGGCATAAGGAAGAAACTCGGAATTCAGCACTTGAATGTAGTCTGTATGTTTTTGCCTACCATTTAAAAAAACCAGCCTTGTCCTTCCTCCGTATCCAACAGCCAACCAAACCATTAAACTCTCTCCTCCCATTTGTCGTGTTGAATAGTATTCGCCTTCAGTTCCCAGACAATGTCAGTAGTGCTGATATCCGTCTGGACCGCCTAAGTTAAATTTCTTTTCATCGGAAAATATCACAGAAGTCCATTCTGTAGTCCAGGACATGTGCTCCTTAGCCCAAGCTAAACGGTTATCAATGTGAGCTTGTTTCCACTTAGGATGATGTTTCCGTTTTTTGAAAATGAATTTTTTAGATCTTTTAATATAGTTGTAAACTGTTTGTTTCGTCACATGATTATGTCCTGCTTGATTTCTTACCTTTGAAACATTTCCCTTGTTCTCCTTCAGCACACGAGCAAGTTTTCTTCCATCACGTTGTGTTAACTTCTTCGGTCAACCAGTCTTCTTTTTATTTCCATTTTTATAAGGATTTCTGATAAAGTTTGAAACTGTATTGGGGCTCACCCGCAACAATCGAGCAATCTCTCTGACACCTTTACCATCATTTTGATATGCGAAAATTTGCCCATTTTGCAAATCGTTCAAAGGTATTCCTTTAGGCATTTCTGAGAACGGAGAAACAACGTAACTTTTAAACAAATTAGATTTTTTTTGACAGAAAAGGATAAACAAAGTACAAAATCACTATTTAAATAAAGAACAACTCACTAAATTAAATATATTAGCAAGTGTCCTTCTACCTTTTTTACTCATCGGAAATTATATATACTAATTTTCTTAATAATACTAGTGGTAGATGTTTAATTTTTGTCTAAAATGAAAACAAGGGTCATTAAACTAAATCTGCATAAATATCTGGTAGTTAGGAGAAAATAAGAGATATTAATTGGCAAAAAGACACTGTCCTTCTACTTTTTTTACGTAGTGTACAAACATCTCGTGAATGCCAATTATGCATTGCCAACTATACATTTTGACCTCCTCAATTTTCAAAAATTAAATCCACGCATTATCCTCAATTTTCAAAAATTAAATCCACGCATTACATTAGTCACTTATATTTCTGATGAATATTTATAACCCATAAATATTTTGATAAAAATCTAGACTTTGAACACAATTCTTCAACAAAAACTTTTCAACACTCTTTGTGCACTTTTTAAGCTGCGGTAATGACACCATGTTACCGTCTACAGTGATCACTTCATAAGGAAAAAACCTCCAACAATAAAAGGTCCCATGAATGCTCGCACAAAAGGGGGGGGGAGAAGAATACTAATAAAAAGAAGAGGTGGCATCCCACCCCCCAAAGGGCCGATGGAATTCTGCATATGACAAGCAGAAAAAGCCTGTTGATAGATTAAGAGTAAAAAGGTTTCCGAGATAAGTTGATGGATTGCTCCAGCGGAGGATAATGCTTTTCTGTGCTAGTTGGTGACTCTCCTTTCTTCTTGTGTGTGATTTAAGATTGGTTTCGGAGTACGTTTCGGTACTCCTTTTCAATGCCCGGGACGTAAATAATATGCTCGGATCGTAAAAGAGTTGCATAAAAGGTTTAGAGTTCGATATAGTCTCGGGAGTGTGTCCTTTAAGACAAGTAAGTCTCTTTATGGTCCCGCGACAGACACTCCCTCCGACCACGTGCGAGAAGGTCTGTCCTGCTCCAGAACGTGGTGGAACACGTGGTTGATATATGAAAGTAAAAATGACATACATGAGCCTTTGTTTAAAGGTATATTTGGGGCACTTCTTGACCCATGTAAATTTAACACATGGTAAAATACTTAACGCCTTTACTGCCATGATTTATACTTATGATTCGGACCATTATCTAATGACGTTTACTTATTTCCTCTCTTTTAATTGTATAAAAAATATCTAATTCGATAGTATTATGAATAACAGACGATTCACAAGGCTAAGCATAGGCTTGTTCTACTCGTATTAAATTCTACATTGACTGAGAACTTTAGTTACCATGATTTATACCTATGATTCGGACAATTATCTAATGACATTTACTTATTTCCTCTCTTTTAATTGCATAAAAATATCTAATTCGATAGTATTATGAATCACAGACGATTCACAAGGCTAAGCATAGGCTTGTTCTACTCGATGAAATTCGACATTGACTGAGAACTTTAGTTACCATGGTTTATACTTATGATTCGGACCACTATCTAATAAGATTCTTACTTATTTGTTTTCATTTAATTGTAGTAGAGAAGAAAATATCTAATTAGAGAGTATGTATGAATCACAGGTGATTCACGTGCTGAAGAACGTGTTAAAACAAGGATATATAAACTAGACCACTCGTATTAAATTCTACATTGACTGAGTACTTTAGTTACCATGACTTATACTTATGATTCGGACCACTATCTAATAAGATTCTTACTTATTTGCTCTCTGTTGATTGTAGTAGAGAAGAAAATATCTAATTAGAGAGTATGCATAAATCACAGGTGATTCACGTGCTGAGCAACGTGTTAAAACAAGGATATATAAACTAGACCACTCGCATCAAATTCTACATTGACTGAGAACTTTTGCTGTCACGCGAATAGGAATGACAGGGCAGGTAGCGTGTTAATATGTCAATATGCGTGATCAAGATTCAAAAAAGAAAGCAACAAAATTTCATCAAATTCTTTACTTAGCAGAGAATGGAGCTGCCAAACGAAATTTCAGAAAGCAATTTTGTTTCACAAGCAGTACAAGAGCTAAAAGATTAAACGGCAGTTTTACAGTTTAAATTGTAAATTAATTTTTAATCTTATTCTTGAATTTCAATTAGCAGCATATATTAATTCTTTCCCGAGAAATGAGCCAAATAAAATACGGATTGGAGGTTTTATTAAATGAAATTCAAATATAAATAATTATTCGAAAGATCTTTATCATTTAATTGCCAGATGGAGGACGGTTTCTTAAGGAACTTCCGAAAACAATTTTGTTTCTTAGCAACGAGCGAAATACAGAATTAAATCATGGCCTTAAAAATTACTATTTTTTGAAAATAGTTTTTTTTTGTTGCTACAATACAAATTTAGAAATGAGATATTAAATTTAAAAATATTTTATTAAATCTTTGAATAAGTGTAGAAAACAAATGAAATAAAAAGAAATCATTTTGAAACACAATATTTGACACACATGCAATGAATATGAGTTAAGTTCAGCCTCACACTTGCAACACACTGCATTAAGAATTATTTAAAGCAAGAACAGATTTTTTTTTTTTTAATTTTAAGAACAAGAAAATAAAATGGTATTGAAACACAACAATTGAAATAAAATTCAGTATTGCATTCGTATCATAGCGAAAGCATACGAATTAAAGCAGAAATTGAAAAAAAAAATAGTTTAAGAAATCGGAATGAAAAAAAAAGAAGAAAAAGAAAGCGGATAAATTTAATTCAATATAAAATAGAATTAGGATTCCAAAAATAATAGTATAAAAGTTCTTTGATACTAAAGTAATAAATAAGGCTGTGATAGATTTTTTAAAAGATGTATTTTACTATAAAAACAATAATTCTAACTATTAAATTTTTCTCATATAATTAAAATCCACATCGGGACCAATAAACTATAAGCTACATTTTTCTCATTTTTACTTTCTCGTAAACGTAGTGTAGAGAAAGTGTAGCAATCATCAATATATTCGAATTCAAGATTTTGACGAAACTTAAGATTTGACCACCCTAAGTTTGAAAAACACACTTTTGGAAAATGCCAGTCTGTTTGTCTGCCTGTGACAAAGATAATTCAAAAAACGCTTTCAACTAGACGGATGAAATTTGGTATACAATCTTTGCAACAAATTTGTAGATTTCTAACAAATTTTGAGCTCATTCTTTTGAGAGTAAATTTTTCTGTCCAGGTGTTCGAATATAATTTAACGTGATAATTACAAAACGAAGAGAGCTAGATACATAAAATTCGAAACACAGAATTCACATCTATAGTCCAGACACCCCATAAATTTCGAACCTAATCTAACAAGGGATTGACTCTCTGTTGGGGTCTTCACTTTTATAAACATGTAAATTTAATAACTCAAAGGCGCAGATACTTAAATATATCAAATTTGGTATGGGAATTCGTGACTAAAAGTGTAGTTTTTGGTCAAATTTTTGTTTCAATCGGTGCGGAAAAACGCATCTAAAACACAAATTTGATTTTCGAATACTATTAACCGCACCAAATATCACACTATAGATCTAGTTAAAATGCTAAATTTACTTTGAAAGGTTAATATTTCGTAAATATTGTACGCCATTGTTATACAAGGCGTTCTCTGAGATAACACCTTTATTAGAATGTAGGTGATAAAATTTTGGGGTAGACCACTTCCTCTGGTTGTTTAATATGTATCAAAGATAAGAAAATAATAGCCTTGCCGTGAAAACTCATAAGCCAGTTAACAGCTACGCTACCCGAGCAATTGCTTTTGTATCGTGGTCATGTTACTGGGCTGCGAACCACAAGGTCCAAGGTTCTATACTCGCTCATATTAATCCCCTTCAGCCTCTAGTCAAAAATTAACTATTTTCCTCATATTCTACTACATGGTTATCTATTTCGCAACGAAAATGTTAGTGCGTTTTTTCATAAACATTATCTTTATCCATATATATTATAATTTTTTCTTCGAAAAAATAAAATTTATCGCTTAATACACTCATAATGATTCATAAATTTATGCAGGGAACTCTTATAGTTTATGAATCATATTCGAATTCTTATAAGATGTTCAAAGGATTATGATTTCCAGTTAAGGAAATTTAGTGGATAAGAAATAAGAAGGGGATAGTTTTATTAATTCAAGAAAAATCTTCCGTTTTTGAATATTTTCTATTATTCTCAAATCCATTCAGTAAACTGCCAGGTGACATATGTTTTAATTGCCGAACCTAGCTTCTTTTTATTTTAACCCGCAGGATATGATTCTTAAACCAGCATCACATAATATGAAGAAGTTGCCTTACTGTTGTCTTTACTCAGCCCTGATGTATATCACTCTCCAATACAGAGAATTTGATTAGCGCGATTACGGTTTAAAATATTTGAAAACACGCGGAAAAAAAAATATTCCACCCCCGACCCCATCCCCCCCAAAAACTGACATTTATCTTTGTATTTTATCACAATTAATGCATTTCGAGATTTCAAATAGAAAGTATATAAGAGGTGATTAATTACATATATAAAGAGGCGAGTTAAAATTATAGATAATTGTTGTTTAAGGATTTTATCAACATATTCCTTGCCCAATCGATGGAAAATAAATTAATAGAACCCTCTCCCCCTCAGATTTGAAGAAAACTAATACCAATAACAGCAGAGGTTATATTGCAAAAAAAAGTCTATTACTAAATGAAGATCGAACAAAAGAAAAGTTAATTTTTATGCCTGAGATTTATAAATCTAGTTTGAAATAATCGAAATTTCAATAAAATTTTGTATTTTATTGAATTTTTTTTATATATATTTGTTAAATTATTTACATACTTGTTTGCAGAGAAAATCTAGATTTAAATCACACTCTTTCAATTTACAAAGTATTTTCAGCGAGATATTCTATTGCGTAATTTTTACAAATTAAAACATTAGAAATTCAATAGAATAATAAAACGAAATGTAATAATTTGTAAGTTTTAAACATAAATTTTAAAGAAGAAAGCGGCTAGAATTATTAGCTAAAGGTCGAAATATAAGTACATAATGGAAATTTCACTTTGAATCTTATGTGATATGTAACCTCTTTCTCTTTCTTTGAAATTATAATGGTTATTTTTATTAAATAATACAGAATCCGCCTAATAGTTTCTTTACTATTGACTGTTCTTACGAATATAACTTTTTCACATATTTTTTGAGTTTTAACAGAATTATACAATAATTATTTTATAACGCAATTTTAAATATTTAAAATGAAATTTTTAGGAAAGAAAACATTTTGATCAAAAATATTTTCAGAGTTCCAAATTTTACAATATTTTATTTTATTTTATGAATGAATGATCATATTTTTCGTATTTTATCTCTTTAACCTCTTTCTTTCTTTCCTTATTGAAGTGTCCCTACTTCTGACTGCTTTAGCTGAGTTAAATTAAAAAGAATTGGAGAACTTAAGACCAAACGAAAAAATATTCAGAATTTCTATCGTTTGATATTCTTACTAAAACAGAAATATAAATCAACTAAATAATTAATCGAATAAATATTTAAAATTCAATAATTGAATAAGAAATTAGAAAGAATTGGAAAAAAATTAGATTAAAAAGAATTGGAGAATTTAAGGCCAAATGACCAAAATTTCAGAATTTATAAAGTTTTGTATTCACGCTAACGTAGTAAATATAAATCAACAAGCTTAATAATCGAAATAAAATACTTAAAATTTGAATTGAAATAATTGTAGCTTATATTTCCACTTATCATCGAATGATATTTATTGTTAAATATTTTAACTTTTTTCTTTTTGAAATAAAAAAAAAGATCATCTTCTTCAATACATAAATTACATATATTAGTTACATGGGGAAGTATCAATCATAGGATATCCAAAAAATAATTTTAGAAAAATTTTCATCTAAAGATTTAAAGTTGATAAAAAAATTATTTAAGATATATCTTTATATATATAAATTTTTTTATGAATTATTATTTTTTCATAAATGATTTTTTCAACTGAATTCAGTTATCTGATAAAGCAATTCTATAATGAATTTAGCGGAATGACATTTTTAGTAGTTTCTTATTTAAGACCCTTTATGGTTGATGGAAATAATTTAAAGATTAGAAATAAGCGAAACAATTTTTATCTTCTACAAAAAACGTTTTTGGAAACTCTCCTTTGTCGAATCCTACAGAAATGAAAGGAACAGATATAATAATCTACGATTGCTGACACTATATGATTTTAAATAGAGATCTGTTTTCAAAATTTATACGGGACACAAAGGCTATTCAAAACTGTCTGCTTTGGGAATCAGTGTCGGATTAAAAAATTTCGTGCAATGCGATAAACTTATTCTGTACTAGTTGCCTTTTGTGACAAGCCGGTTCGATGGGGAATATTGGCAATTTTTAATTCCAGTTGAATAGTTTAACATAACTTCATATCCATGATACTGTGACAATTCCAGACATTCACTTTAATTGCCTTACTCACTCTGTACGCGAAATTAATTAATAGAGATTATGTCTCATTACATCGTAGTGCCATTAAAAACGTAATTCCGTGATTCATCTATTAATAAATTTCGTGTTATTGTAATTTAGCTTGTTTATCGGTCTTATAAACTACACATATACTTAGCAAAATCCTTAATCCTTAACTTTCAAAGTGGAGGAAAAATCACGTGAACATATAGCTGAAGGAACAATGAAAACGGTTTGAACCTCAGAATAACAATGTAATCAATTAAAAGAAATTCGAAAAAATTTGAAAAAAAAAAAAAAAACGATAAAAATTCAACCAACTTCCCACAACTTTTAAATTGGTATCATTAGAAAGATAATTATTTAAATTTTGAAACGGTATAAAATGTATGTTTGCGCTGTAATATTTTAAGAGCTTCTACGCCGAAAAACTCTAAGTTTTCACTTAATTTTTAATTAATTAAAATTCTTAAAAATTCGCTCCGATGTGCACATTCTCAGCCTGCGGGGTATATATGTGCCAAATTTGGTTGCAGAAAGTCAAATGGTCTGGTCTGAAGAGCGCCAACATCACACACATACAAAGACACGTATTCATCTTTATTAGTAGTTCAGATTAAGCTGTATATAAAAATACAAAAATAAAAATGAATGTAAGCTACGGGGATTAGAGCTTCAAACTTATTTTCATAATATTTTAGAAGACAAGAGTATGTGCGTTGTTTAATCTTAAAATGCATGATTTTTTAATTTTTTAGAATAAATACATGCGTTTTGAATAGCTGCATATAATTAGAAAAATTATTAAAAAAATATTTTTTCTGATGAAATTTCAACAGAAAAATTATAATCTCGCAATTGACTACATTATGAATTAAGCAATATTCCAGTGACACAAATCACATTATAATAATTCTACAATAAAAATAAAAGTTCTTTTTAACCTAAATATTTTTTACAATGCAAAAAATATTTTGATAACATTTATAATTGTAGAACTATTAATACAACAACCATCCTGGAATTTTTTCAAACTTCCAAATGAAATCTTTTTCTATTACTTCGATTGTCTTATATCGATCTTATCTACAAATATTTATCAAAAAGCATTTAAAAAGGATTTCCAATCACTCATTGTTGCTCTTTGGGACAGCCATATGAAGCTTATAAACCGAATTTAGAACGTGTAGCTAAATGGCTATACAATGCAATGTATGTAACCCAGAAATGCAATACGGCATTTATGGGTTAAACCTTGTTAAGAAAATCTCTTTATTGATAAAATTCAATTTCATTTGTTTTTTGAAATATATATTATATTTATCTAGAGAAGAAAAGTTTAATTCTACAGCTTTATGAATTGAAAGCTCCACTTTTAAATTCGAAACTCAGCCAGAGTATCATCGCTACTTATAAAAATTGGCATTGGCTCCATCTCTTTTATTTTAAAATGCTATTCATACCAACGCATTTATACTTTCTCCACATAATTTCTTCTCCTATATCTAACAAGGCCCTTAACTACCTCTCACTAACCATGCTATTACTATAATGAACTGACCGAAATAGAGTATACAGATTTAATTACATTTTCACTATTGGCATCAACACATATTAGAACTTCAGTGTTATTTTCATAATATTTTAAATGACAAGATTGTGCACGCTGTTTCAATGCAACACATGGCATTTATGAGTTAAACCTTGTTAAGGGCAGAATTATATTGATGAAATTCGATGTCATTTTTTTTCATTATTTATTCAGAGAAGAAAAGTTTAAATCTAGAGTTTCATAAATTGAAAGTTCCACTTCTAAAATTCGACTCTGAACCGGAGTTACATCGCTACTTATAAAATTTGGCATTGGCTCCATCTCTTTTATTTTAAAATGCTATTCATACCAACGCATTTATACTTTCTCCACATAATTTCTTCTCCTATATCTAACAAGGCCCTTAACTACCTCTCACTAACCATGCTATTACTATAATGAACTGACTGAAATAGAGTATACAGATTTAATTATATTTTCACTATGTATACTATTGACATCAACACATATTAGAACTTCAGTCTTATTTTCATAATATTTTAAATGACAAAATTGTGCGCGCTGTTTCAGTGCAACACATGGCATTTATGAGTTAAACCTTGTTAAGGACAGAATTATATTGATGAAATTCGATGTCATTTTTTTTCATTATTATATTTATTCAGAGAAGAAAAGTTTAAATCATAAATTGGAAGTTCCACTTCTAAAATTCGACTCTGAACCGGAGTTACATCGCTACTTATAAAATTTGGCATTGGCTCCATCTCTTTTATTTTAAAAGGCTATTCATACCAACGCATTTATACTTTCTCCACATAATTTCTTCTCCTATATCTAACAAGGCCCTTAACTACCTCTCACTAACCATGCTATTACTATAATGAACTGACTGAAATAGAGTATACAGATTTAATTATATTTTCACTATGTATACTATTGACATCAACACATATTAGAACTTCAGTCTTATTTTCATAATATTTTAAATGACAAAATTGTGCACGCTGTTTCAGTGCAACACATGGCATTTATGAGTTAAACCTTGTTAAGGACAGAATTATATTGATGAAATTCGATGTCATTTTTTTTTTCATTATTATATTTATTCAGAGAAGAAAAGTTTAAATCATAAATCGGAAGTTCCACTTCTGAAATTCGACTCTGAACCGGAGTTACATCGCTACTTATAAAATTTGGCATTGGCTCCATCTCTTTTATTTTAAAAGGCTATTCGTGCCGTCGCATTTATACTTTCTTCACATAATTTCTCCCCCTACATCTACAAGGCCCCTAACTACCCCTCCCTTGCCATGCTGACTACTATAATGGACCGACCGAAATAGAGTAGATTTTCCAACACTTCTCAGTCACCTCCTCTTATTTTTTGACCAGAAAGATACCTAGACATTAAATAAAAGGATCTTTAAAACATGTATCGGGCCCAAATGTTCACTGCTCTTTAGTGCACTGATAACAGCTAGCTTGGAGGGACTTTCCATCAAATAAAAAGCAAGAAAAAGGACACCTTATGCAAGACTTGGACTACTACTCCTGAGGACGCTTACCATTCCCGAGTGAAGGATATATCTATAAAAGCGCAGGCGCTTTCTATAAAAGCGTAATCAGTGAAGGCGACCGCCTTTGGTCATATTACGGGCTGTTAAATGCCTGCCAGAAATGGCAGTCTTCTATTAAGTCGAGGTCTTTTTTTTTCTTTTTCTTTGTGGCGTTCTTTTAGTCTACTCCCGCGTAACTTTCGTGCACCAAAATATAAGAGAAGAAGAAGAGCAATTTAATGCGTTGGATAGACTTTAGAAAGGAAGATTTGCCATTGGTTCAAACTTAGGAGAGTCTATATATCTATATAGGGGCTGAGGGGGTTGGATTGGTGGGGGCTGATGAGGGTATTACTTTGAATTGAGAACGGGGGCATTGTGGGAAAGTTTCATTATGGATCGTTTTTGGAACGTTGTGGAGGGGGTATGAAAAAAAAGACTGGAATGTAATAATTTCATTCCAGCAACTAGGTATGGTGTTCCACAATTAGTTGTGAATAGGCATACATATTTCAATAATCAGCCTATTAATTTATATTGTTTAAATTCAAAAGGGGTTTTAAATAAGTTTGAGGAAAAGAAAATAATTTTTAAAAACATAAAAAATAATGCTGTTTTATCTAGAATTCACTATGCGCCGACTTTTAAGTAACAAAAAATTTTTAAATTAAATTACACCATTTTTCTATGAAATTAGGAATTAATAGTGTTTCCAAAAATTATGGATTTTGCATAATTTTTGGAATGTTGTGAAGGGGTAAGGAAAAAAAAGGAAATACTGGAATGCAATAATTTCATTCCAATAACTAAATACTGAGTTTAAAATTACTTACGAAGAAACATAAATATTTCAATAATAAACCTATCAATTCCTATTATTTATATGCAAAATGTGTTTTAAATATGTTTACGGAAGATAAAACATTTAAAAAAAAACAGGTTGTTTTACCTAGATTTCACTATTCGCAGTCTTTTATGCAAAATAATAATAATAATCAAATTACATGTAATTATTTATGAAATTAGGAATTAATAGTTGTTTCCAAAATTTTGAATTTTGGATAATTTTTGGAATGTTGTGGAGGGATAAGGAAAAAAAAAAAAAAAAAAAGACTGCGATGACATAATTTTATTCCAGTAACGAAGTATTGAATTTAACAATTATTTTGGAATAAACATACATAGTTCAATAATCAACCTATCAGCTTGTATTATTTATATGCAAAATGTATTTTAAATATGTTTCAGGAAAATAAAACAATCTCTAAAAACATAAAAAATGCTGTTCTATGCAGGTATAGAATTGCTTACGCACCGACTTATAAATATCAAAAAACTTTATAATCAAATTACGGTGCCTTTAGGAATTAATAATGGTTTCCAAAAATATAATTTTGGATAATTTTTTTTTAATATTGTGGAGGGATAAAAAAAATAAGAAAAAGAGTGGAAAGTAATAATTTTGTTCCAGTAATTAGGCATTGAGATTAATAATTAATTTTGAATAAATATGCAAATTTCAATAACAACTTATTATTGTGGTATGAGTATGACACATTATAATATGAATATAATGTAACTAAAAATATATTTGTTGAAATTAACAGAGGTGACGAAAAATCCATTTGGTATTATCAGCAATTCATTCAACTCTATACGACATCGATCTTCAAGACTCATATGACTTGATCTATCCAAGACTTCATTAATCTAAAATTAATGAAGTAAAATGAACTATTTTTAATTGTGCATTACCAGAAACTGGATAATTTCAGTTTTTATGTAATTAGAAAATTTTCCTTTAAAGGAATCCATTAATCCATTTTACCAATAGAATTTTCTTCCCGAGTACAGGTTGGTACAAATGCTCCACTAATACAATATTTAATAATGGACCAATACAAATCCTATAGTACAAATGGTTAAGAGAACTAATTTGTAGTAGTAGATCATTTTTCTTTACGTATAAATTGGTAAAAATGTTATACCATTGAACAATTTACGAATAGGTTGAACATTATACAATAGGTTCAAATACTGCATGACTAAATATTATTTCAGAGCTGTCATAAGAACAATAGATATTTTTTCTTCATGTATAGGTTGATACAAACGCTGCACAGCTGTTCAATAGAAAAGTTGTATCATTAAATAGATAAAATATCAGATCTCCAAGAATATATTTCTTTTTTTTTTACATATTAGTTCATACAAAGCTGTGCACTAAATGATTACCGTTTCATATTTCAAGGTACTAATATATCTGTTTTATTATCACTATGAGCCGGCGTCCTTGCATAGGAGTAGCGCATCTTCCCCGTGATCTGGGCGTCCCGGGTTCGAATCCCGGTTCGGGCATGGTTGTTCTTCATCTGTGTTCTATCTGTGAGGTGTGTGAATGTGCCCCCCTGTAAAAAGGGGTTGTGCAAGCAAATGTGTGAATTTCATCTTCATATGAGCTAGAAGTCAGACTTCTGCCCTCGGGTGCTCAGGGGTCTTTACCCTCAGAAGCTACTGCACCCCCTTTCCATGGTAACGCGGCCACAACATCATAATTATCACTATGAAGAAAGTTTTATTTTTATGACTTTTTAATCATTGCCATGCATGGTGGCTATTTTGATTGCAAATGAGGGAAATCAAAAATAATAAGTAAAGCAAAGGAAAAATAATAAAAAGAACAAGAGCAAAAAAATTAAGAGAGTAACTAAGGAATATAAAGAAGAGGGAGGGACTTAAAAGAAATTATAAATTCCATTTTCTAAGAAAAGGGTGGGAGACCCTTCCAAGATTCTCCGCCGAAGGCCCTATTTTAAAACATTGTATTTAAATTTCATCCATCAGAAATATTAATGTTAGTAAAACGTGGAGGTTTATGAAATTGTTGCAATAAAATTCTTGATTATCACAACATTATCGCTTTATGTACCTTTTATAACAGAAAATTAAATTTAAATAAAAATATACCCAGTGAAATGTTTTTATCAACAATGTTTTAACAACAGTATAATGGAAAACTGTCTAGTATCCATCTAAGAAGGAGACTTGACTCACTTGTCTCCTAAAGGTCCAATTTCAAGTTATATATCCATACAATCTCCCTTTTCTTCCAAGGTACCTTTCTATCCCCCCTAAGGCTACTTATTCCAACTCCCCAATTTTCAAAAAACAGTGAATGCAGAAATTACGAAAAGGGAGAGACACGGACATGCAAATGTGCCAGGCATTAAAAACTCATTCAACTCCAACGGCCTATGAGCTTTCTTCTTCTTCTTTCAATGCTTCTGACTTTATTGCGCAGACTTCATTTTTCTTTTCTTCCTTTTTTCTTCTTTTTTTTCTACTTACCTTCATTTATTTCTTACCATAGTAATTGCCTTTCTCTGTAGCAGCATTTTCAAATTAAATGAGTCGCTACCTTAGCTGCAGTGTAAAGAAGCAGATCTTTTGCACGAAGAAGGAAAGAAAAAAGAAAAGAAAGAAAAGTTAAAAAAGAAAGACGGACGCTAAACTTTTTCCTTAACTTTTCCATAGAAATAAAAGAGTAGTTAAAGTTTATACGATAGCTAGAAGTAAGAAGAGAAGGGACAAAGGAGGGGAGTCGAGGGTAAGAGGTTTAATTTGGAGGTGTTTTCTTGACACTTAGGTAAATGGAAATAAGAAAGCACTGAACGAAGGTAAAAGGGACTTGTATGAAGGCGAGATGACTTCTTATAAGAGTTTAATCAACTCCCTGAGCGCGTTAAGAAATAAAGGAGAGGAAGTTTTTTTAAAGATTTTGATGGATTGACTCCCAGAAATTGATGGAAATTTGAAAAAGCATAATACCTTAAACGATGATGCCTTTTCTTTTCTTTTTTTCTCCCTTTCTCTCTCTCTCTCCCTCTCTGTCTGTCTTTCGTGTATGATATGAAAAGATATTTATCTTTCATCCATTTCATAAAAAGAGAAAGTAATTTCCAATCTCAAAGAAAAAAAATAATAATACATCAATCCCTAAGCAAATTAGGCAGATGGTTATGACAGGCATATTTGTGGGCAGATTATTAAAGCAGATTGGGCAGTCTAACTCAGAGAGAAAAGTCATATCAAAGCAGATACATCTTCATAAATAAAAACCGTTGTTAAACATAACACAATTAACAATATATAGATCTTTTTTAATGTGTAAAGTAAAAAGTTCTACAATTGAATGTAAATATTTAGAATTAATAAACCTTAATTACTTTTTAAGTCAAGGTGAAAGAGAAACATCAAAAAAAAAAAAAAAACTATTATTTTCTCTTTTTATAATATTTTACAACATTTCAGAAAATAATTTGTTGCACAGAAAGGATCAACTAATTTAAAATAGCATGCATAAGTATGGGTAATAATCACCAAGCAAAGGGTATGGAATGCTCAAATCGTTACATAGTAAAAACCGAAAGAAGAAATTTAAGAGGCATTTTCCTAGATGAAATTTGTCCTCAAACATAGCATACTATATTGAGTAATAAGTAATATGTCCTTGAGTGATAAGTAATCTAATCCAGATTGTTTATAATGAATAATAAGCAATCTGTCCAAAAGCATACTATAATAAGTAATTTTTTCTAAAACATACTATAATGAGTAATAAGTACTCTGTTTTCAGAGAAAAGTAAGCTATTCCAATGCATTTCCTTAAATTAGTAAATATTATTTAAATTCTGTACCCAAAATCTGTTAAAAACTTCAGAAAAGTTAAAATATGATTTTCTGGTTATATAATGTTAAAATTCATTTAAGAATATAATATGTATTCTATAAAATATCAAATAACTGAAAATTATATTCATAAATGGGGTTTAGAAATCTTATTATTTAACATGAGATTTAATGTTACAAACTAAAACACTGATGAAGTTAAATGAATAAATTTAAATACTTTATTTATTTATGGGAAAATTATAATTGTGTATTCTAAGAAAAAAAGTTATTGTTAGTGTTTAAAATTATATATACAATTATATCAATTTAAAAAAGAAAAGAATACTTTAGGTTATAAGGAAATTTTGCAAACTCTGTATGTCTTGAAATAAAGATATTAAAAATCAGAGCAAATAATAATAATAATAATTTCTTCAATAGAAAGAAAATTCATAATATAGAATTTTATATAAAAGTCACTTTTCAGATGCATATAATAAACAGTTTAATTACATTTTACAGTTGTATCAAATCAAGAAATCCAGTGCCTTTGGAGATTTGGATGAAGCAGATTGGCCAGACTGACTTTTGATCCATAAACAAATAACTAATAAATCTATCAACCGGTATATTGATGTAGAAAAAAAAAAGTGAACCCGACTGGAGACTTTTCAAAAACCTAATCAATTAGCGAAGAAAAATTATTGTATTTGTTAAAAATTTGAATTTTTTTTAGATAAAGAAAATATCTTTTTTCTTTAATTTTACTTATTGTTATTTCAACAAACTAAAAGAATTCATACTAGAATATTATTACCATTTAAATAATTGTATCAAATTTCCAATTACTGAAATAATTGTTATATAGGAATTATTTTTACATCACCTCAAAACATCTAAAACGTAATTTGATTTGAAACATCAATATTGTTTGTTGTGTTAAATAGAATGTTTTGTCATTTATAATTAATCACTTTTAATCGTAAGGAAATATATCAATATTCCTAAAACTAGAATTCTGGAGCAAATATTGAAAACAACCTCTGACAATCAAATTTATTTTTACATCACCTCAAAAGATCTAAAACGTAATTTGATTTGAAACATCAATATTGTTTGTTGTGTTAAATAGAATGTTTTGTCATTTATAATTAATCACTTTTAATCGTAAGGAAATATATCAATATTCCTAAAACTAGAATTCTGGAGCAAATATTGAAAACAACCTCTGACAATCAAATTTATTTTTACATCACCTCAAAAGATCTAAAACGTAATTCGATTTGAAACATCAATATTGTTTGTTGTGTTAAATAGAATGTTTTGTCATTTATAATTAATCACTTTTAATCGTAAGGAAATATATCAATATTGCTAAAACTAGAATTCTGGAGCAAATATTGAAAACAACCTCTGACAATCAAATTTATTTTTACATCACCTCAAAAGATCTAAAACGTAATTCGATTTGAAACATCAATATTGTTTGTTGTGTTAAATAGAATGTTTTGTCATTTATAATTAATCACTTTTAATCGTAAGGAAATATATCAATATTGCTAAAACTAGAATTCTGGAGCAAATATTGAAAACAACCTCTGATAATCAAATTTATTTTTCTGTATTATAATCCATATAATTTTATAAAATTCTAAACAGTTACTGAATCTTGATGGCAGTAATGACTTGATCAAAAATATAGAATGTAGTTTGTAAAACATAGAATTGTAAAAAATATTTATAATTAATCACTTTTAATTGTAAGGAAATGTAAATGCTATTGATAAAACTTGAGTTTCTGGAGTAAATTTTGAAAATTACCTGTGACAATGAAATTTAATTTTCTCAATTACACCGCATATATTTCTATAAAATTCTATATGGTTCACAGAATCTTAATGAATATAATAATCTTATTGAAAAAGTAGAATGTAGTTTGTTAAATATAGAAATGTGAAATTATTTATAATTAATCACTTTTTATTGTAAGGAATGTATCTAAAAATTGAGCGCTGGAGTAAATTTTGAAAATACCCTCTGACAATTAAATTCATTTTTCTGCATTTCAACCCATATATTTCTATAAAATTCTGCCTATTGTCTGCTACATGATTCATTAACTTAATGGCAATAATCACTTTATCGAAAAATTTGAATGTAATTTATAATACATACGATTGTAAAATTATTCTTTTTACGATGAATCATTTCACCGCAAATAATGTACAAAAAACATCCAGCGTTCAATATCAGAAGCGTATCACCATTCTATAAATAAGTGGAAAAAATGGCAGAATACTTGACTCATAAAATTTTTCCTTCATATCGTACAATTTCTTTCTTAGCTTTTCTTTCCATTTCTTCGAATCCTTCTTGCTTCTTTTATTTTTGAATCTCATATAAACATTTCAAGCACACATTTCATAATACATATTTTATGAACAATCTTTGGAATAAATATATTAATGGGATATGGTAACTTGTATTTAAAGAGGTAGAATACAACTGCATCCAAAAGTTGAAATTTATGTAGAGGGGAAAAATTAATAATGAATATTTTCATATAAATCGAAATCTTCTGATAAAATGCTAGATACATAATAACATGAAGCATACATATTAATTGCGCAATACATGTTATTGTATTAATACATATCTTGGCATGTAAAAAGCTCATATTATTCAAAAAAGTAAAAAAAAAACGTTGTGATTAATTAATTATTATTATTAAACCAAATGGGAACAAACCAAACCAATATGATTTATAGTTAAACAGCATTCTATTGACATAAAAAAGAATTTATAAGTGGGAAAATAATTAAACCAGCGGGAGTAGTTTCTCGAAAGCTTTCTTGCATACTCTCTAATAAACTTGTCACGTCCTAATTTAACCTTTTTACTGAATCCATTGTATGAATCTTGGCGAGTTATTTGGCGATGAATGAGTGGGATGCGAAAAAATTGAATGTGTGTTGTAGACCCGTTTTCCCCAACCGATTGAAGCACAAATTTGACATAAAACTGCATTTGTAACCACAAAATCCCATACCAAATATGATATATTTAAGTCGATGCATTTATTAGTTTACATATTTCTGAAAGTACAGACAGACAGGACAGCCAACCTATTGATGGATTTGGCTCAAAATCTGAGGGGGTGTTTTCAGCATGGATGTTAAATCTGCGTACCGAATTTTATTTATCTAACTCTCTTCGTTTTGTCGTTATCGTATACTTACATTCAAACAGCAGACAGACGGACTTTCTCTGAACAGATTTTACACAAAAAATGACAGAACTTTGAATATATTTTGCACAAAATATGACAGAAATCTGCAGATTTGGTATAAAGACTGTACTCCAAATTTAAACCATCTAGCTCAAAGCATTTTTGAGTTTTATTTGCAACGGACAGACAGACAGACAAACGAACATTTTTCAGAAATGTATATTTCGAACTCAGGAAGGTCTAAAACGTGGAGATTCGTCAAAATCCAGAGTTCGAATTTTTTGGCGATCACTTTACTTTCTCTGTATCACGTATACGAAAACGTAAAAAGAGGTTAACGTACAACATGTACTGAAAAAGGCATAGATGTATACATTAGTGACTAATGAAGACATTCATTATTAATCTTAGTCAATGATGATGCCATCCCTTCATCTATGTAGAAGCTACATCATTTTCAGTATTCTCGCCACTGAAGTTTAATTTTGTTCAATATTTTTTTCACCAAAATCGATAAATTTCCTTTTGGTGAAAAAGAAGATATTTATTTTAGAGTAGATATGAATGTAGTGATCTGGACAATTTTATTCCCCACAGATACAACAATCATGAGAACGCAATTCGAAATTATGGAGATAAGTCATAAAACGCTCACATCTAGAGATCAACTGATTAAATTTCGAGTTTAAAGAAACTCAAATCAGCATGTGGAACAAATTGAAAATTTCTATAATCCTCCTCCTAAAGGAAAGAGTAATAATTATAATGATTAAACACCAAAATACAATGATATTAATTTTATCAGAAAATCCATTTAATTATTTCTCTAATTTTTAAACACCCGATTGAACTATGAAACCAGATTTGAAATCCCTTCCATAAAAACAATTGGTTTGATATTAATATACGTAACCCTAACCTGGGTGGTTGTGGCAAAAATGAATAAATAGAAAATTGTGTGGAACAAAATTCTCCGTATCATGCGCCAGAAAGCCATATATCGCAATTGAATAATGATGAAATTGAGATTTATATGAAGAAGCTTTCTAGGAAGTTCTTTAATAAAATCAAGCATCATCCGAACCAAATCATCAGATGTGAAACTTTTTTCTCCTACAAAACTGAAACATGCATACTCATTTGAGTCCGTTTCCTTGAACAAACCGCATTTCAGACAGCTCGAGTTAAATTCTTTTATTGAAGTCTTTTGCAACTTACTTTTAAACTTTATTCTAAGAGTATTTCTAGCAAAATTTAACACTTTTTACAGAAAAAGCATTACATATTTCTTTATCTAAAATTTTTACAAGGTACCGCTTTTTTAAAGTAAATATTTTCATGTGAGTTCTTTTGGTTCCTTATATAATAAAAACACAAATAATTTAGCAACGAACTGTAAAATGATTATAATTCTAGATCAATATAAACATTTGAAAACAAATCTACCTATCGAAATGTTACTCAATGCATTATTCAAAATAATGTTTGTCAAAAAATGATTAGTGGAAAATGCTATTTTTATATATTATTTAATTTTATTAATTATAATATATTAATATCCACTCCTTTTACAACTAAATACCAATACAAGGCACTTAACATTAGATAATTTTATTTTTCCAATGCGACGCACTTGCCATTAGATAATTTTATGCTTCATCGCATACAAACGTACACATATTATCATAATTTTGAGAAAAGAAAAACGAGAGAAACATGAATGAATAACAAAATTTTATATCTTCTAGGATTCGAAAAAAATAAAACTTTTAGAATTGCATTTGTGAATCTATCTATCTATTAGAATACATTTGATCGCAATACTTAAAAATCTCCTTTATTATTATGTTATCAGGTTATTGTTACATTAGTACAAAAAAATAATTGTATACCAAATTTTAGGCAAAATCAATCCCTGAGAAGCATAATTTTATTAAATACATACTTTTTAATCTGATATAAAGTTGCTAAAACTCTCCATAGATGGAAAGATATTTTAATATTGTAACTGCCATTTCCAATTAACGAAAATATTGTGTAAATTTCCGACTTTAACATTACCAACAAAATTCCGCACTTACCGGTGAAAAAGTAATTGTTTTTATATTCATGAGCAAAAGTATAATAATTGTAATGAAAAATATTTTTAGGAATCTCTACTAATAATAAAAGTGAATGTATGTGTCTCCTAGAGTCCTACAGGAACAGCGGTTTGACCTAGTGTTACCAAATTTAGAACTTTTATACATCAGAGAATGGAAATGTGCACCTCAGAGCGAATTTCTTGACTTTTAATTAATAATTAATTAGCTGATATCTTGATTTTTTTCCTCGTCATAACTTCCAAAATCTTATTACACAAAAGTAATTTTTGCACGGTTTTAAAATTTAATAAATACCAATCTAACATCCATGCAAAATGTTTCCCAGATTTTGTCAATTTTCTAAAAATATTTTTTTTGCATATTTTTCAAAAATAAATTTCATAGTTGCTATGAAATTCAAAAGTTTCCTTTGTCTTTGCAAAAATTTAATCACGTGACTTTCCTCCATGGCTGAAAGTTAAAGAAGATACACACACAATGCTGCGTAAGTGTGAGTACATCAAAAGACAAAATGCGATTAAAATATAGTTAAAAGAACATGATTTCATGACATTATATTGTCATGAATCTTGATTCCATTAGAAAACTTCATATGCACAATAAATACATCAAGCACAAAAAGACCATTATAATAATACGGCTTTTTATATATATGATTTGAGTAAAATATTTTATTGAAAGAGCCTTAAACAAGCTTTAACAAGATAAAAGACAAACCAGAGGTTTAAAAAAAATAAAAGATAGAGACTACTGTATACTTTCAAAGTGGACACTACATTTGAAGTACATTGAAAGTACAATTAAAAATTAACCGATTTTTATCCCCAAAAGAACTTAGCAGCGAATAACTTCCCAAGACATCTATATGCAATATTAAACTTCAAAGTTACAATGTTCCATATATATATTTTTTATTAATTTTTCAAATTGTAATAAATAACTGAATAGAGGAAAATCATTTTGATATAAAGAAATCTACAGACACTCCGTTGCTAGGCAACAGCAAGAATTTATACTATTCTACTTTCATTTTTGATATTTTCATTTCACTACTTTTTTTTTTCAATTTTTTTTTAGCTAAGCTTTTTTATTAGGTTTAAAAGATCTCTATTGCTTATTTATCTATATCTATACTTATAATAAAGCTCAATGTGTGTGTGTGTGTGTGTGTGTGTTGGCGCTCTACAGGCCAGGTCATTTGACATACAGCTACCAAATTTGGTACATGTATACCTTAGAGGTCGGGAATGTGCACCTGGGGTCCCTTTTTTTGAAATTTTAATTAGAATTTTAATTATTAATTAAAAACTAACTTTCCCGCCAAAAAAATCTTTCATTTTCCCCACCGCCAACTTTTCCGCCAAAATAGTCTTCCATTTTCTCCAACGCCAAATGATTTAGGCTTTAGTTCTTTTTTTCTCCCAACAGTAATGAGGCTAGGGTTAAGATTTTTCGACGGATTATTTCAAACGATTCTTTTTATTTTCTTAATGTTTTATGCATTTAAAATTAAACATTGTTAATTAATCCATGTTTCAGATTCATTCTGAAGTACTTTTGAATTAAAATAACACAGAATAAAGGAAATTAAAAATGTATAATCTGCATAGCGTTACCCCAACTGGCGTAGAAAAATTCACGCATTTGCGTTACCGTAAAAGACGAAGAAAATCCACGCATGCGCACTGTGTTCTGATTGTTGGCATGGCAACCATTAACAACGGACGATTTAAATTACTTTTAGGTTAGTTGTATGCTTTTGTAAGTAAATTGTATTTATGTTAGTTATATATTTTTTTGTATATGCTGATAGTTTTAAGTACATCGTTTTTTAAATAGTTTTTTTTAACCTGTTTTCATTGATTTAAATTATTTTTAGGCTAATTGCATGCTTTTGTAATTAAATTGTATTTATGTTAGTTATATATTTTTTGATATATGCTTATAGTTTTAAGTACATCGTTTTTTAAGTAGTTTTTTTTAACCTGTTTTAGACCGATTATTTTAAACGATTCATTTTATTTTCTTAGTGTTTAATGCATTTAAAATGAAACATTGTTCATTAATCGATCTGTTCATGATGAATCTGAGAAATTTTTGTTGACAAATTCTTGAGATATTACTTAAATTAAGAAAGATATTCTTTAGTGACCATAAAGTTTAAACGCTCAGTGACTCTATTATCAGTAATCATATTATTAAAAAAAATGCTTTGTTTCAGTAAAAAATATTATTATATTAATTGCAGATTAATCATTTACACTTTAATTTAAAGCATAATTTCTACGAGGGGTAACAGAAAATTAGAGAGATACATATCACGCTATAACTGAAGGCTTTTATAATATTATGAGTGAATTATATGACTATCAAAATTTGAAGCTTTAAAATATTTTGCTGAAGAATCTATTAAAGTTGGAATTGCATAAAATATTTAATTATTAAAATTTTAACGAACATTAAGATTGGCGAACCGGCTGGTCGCCAAAGGCGGCTAGTTAGAAATAAAACTTTGGACTGTAGAAAAATTTTTGTACTATAATATTTATATAAAATACGCTTTTGAATTAAATATAAATTATTTAATTGATGTTTTTTTTAATGGACGCATTGAGAAATAGAAATTATATTATGCAAATTCTTATTTTTCTCATAATGTGAATAATCAAAAATTTTTCATAAATTGAAAATAAGCAAAACTTTTATAAAAATTTTGTGAAAAAATTAATAAAACTTCTAGGTTTCTCATTAGTTAAAAAAATCTGCTTTGCAAATTTTATCCAGAAAAAGCAGGGGCATTTGAATTAATTAGATAATATAAATTTTAAAATATCCACTACGCTTATTAAAGTTCAACCAAGAAAGGGAAAACATCCTAAATTTCTTTCACTATTTATTTTAAAAAATTATATTATTTCAGATTTACTTTTGAAACAAACATAAGCAAAATGAATAACATTTGAATAACCTTTCAGCGGGATTTTAAAAAAGTTGAAAGAATAATTTTTAAAATAGTATTTTAAAAACAGATTTTATAAATTTCTATTTCAACAAGCAACTATATCGAACAATCAATACAAAATTTAGTGGTTACAAAAATATTGAATGCATTTAGATATAAAACGTGAATCTTTTATTTCGTAAGTCTTGTTTATATGAAGCAGCGAAATAATTTTTAAGTCATTAGAATATTTTGAAGGAAGACATTGAAAATTCTCTATGTGCTGCTTATGTCAAATAATAATAAAAACGAATGTATATGGAAATTGACACTTTGGAAATAAACCTTTGGATCTAGAGTTATGAAATTTTGTACAAGTATACGTCCAAATAGTGAAACTTTGAACACTGGAGATATTTTTTTTTTTGAAAATTTAATCAAAATTTCAATTAATCCAAAATTAAGTTAAATTTCAGAATTCCTCCATGATAATTATTTAAAGTACTACAGCACAATAATAAATTTTACATCATCTGAAAATACAAAGTGTTATCTTTTCAATAAAATATACACTTAGGGGTATGTTGCCACATTCGAACCATGTGAATATTTTTCATTTGTACCATATTTATGAAATAACTTCTTTTATGTAAAAGTACTAGAAGATTTATCCATTTATTTATTTAAAAAACAATCTAATAAATTTTCTATACATAATTTTAAGTTAAGAAATAGCATACAAATATACGACACCAATAAAATTAAACTTTTATAATGCATAATTCGCGGCATTGACAAATAAAAATTTTAGGGTTATATCATGATAAATTGATGGTGCAAATATTAAAACATCAAAAGTTCGTTGATTTGTCATTTAATTTATGAAATAAAGGGCGATAAATAGGCTTACCAGAGATCGTTCGGGGAAAACTGAAGGTGGTAAACATACTTACCACTGAGTGTTAAGGGTAAAAAATATCATCGAATGTTCAATGCTAAATATACTTACCACTTAAATTTAAGTAATTTAAAACAACTTTATACAGTTTTTTTAGTTATAAATCATGGAATTGTTTGGATTTCAAATTCAGTAATGTATTACATTAAATTTTGAAGCTCATTTAGGTTGGCTGGGTGAATTGTTACATTGCATAAAAAAAAAAAAAAAAAACTGTTCCAAGCTAATGCAATTTTATTAATAACGTCTTAGCCACGTTTTGCGTTAAGAAATAAACTAAAATGTCGCAAATTATGGTATTTAAATGATAAATATATCAAAAATAAAGTCAAAATATGTTTATAATCATTAACAGGAAGATTCCGAATTTTAAGAAATTCCAACTGCATTAACAGTTTTTGTTCATTTTTGAAAATGAATGTTGAATTTAAATTAAATAAAAAATAATGATAGTTAAATATTAGAATATCTTACATATAAAGAACACAATACAGTGATGTTGTATTTCTGAAAACTTTTATAGGAGTTAAAATTTAATGACAAATGTTGGAACTTAATGCCTCGACGAAAATCTTTACATCATGAATGGACAATGATAAGCATATTTACCACTTTTGAATATAAATGTTATTTAACTATAGATTTAACGTATCTCTGAGCTATTAAAGTAACTCAATCGAAATTCAAGCGTCTGATTACCCTATTTATCATTTTACAATACTTTTTTGAGCCCTCATAAAAAATCTTTTGCAGTCGGTAAGAATATATACCAGAGAAAAAAAAAGGGTTAAGAAAACTGGTTTTTCTTATTGGATTATTGACTTCTAACAGTGAACCACTGGTTTCTAAAATTGTACATATTACCACTGATTCTGGGCACTATTAAAGCAAAAGTATTTTTAGATTAGCATAAAATGTATGGACTCAAGCATAACATTTTATACACTATATAATTTTTCCGTTCTTCTATTCTCCCATATAACATTATAAAAATACCCATTTTTGTTTTTCTTATAGCAATATTTAATGTTATTAATGCCCCTTCTTGCAATTTTTCTTTTGTCTTAGTTTATCCCCTTCTTCTGTAAATTAGAAGCAATTATAAGTGTTTACTAGGTTATTATTAAGGATAATAATCTTATTGATGTAAATAAGCAATTTCAGTCAACCGTTTGTTATCCAATAACAGTAAATTTTGAAATAAACAAAAATTCTCCTAATCTTATCTTGAAACTATTTTAATATAAATTATTACAGTTAATAAGAGCA
Organism: Argiope bruennichi; assembly: GCF_947563725.1. Classification (NCBI taxonomy): domain Eukaryota; kingdom Metazoa; phylum Arthropoda; class Arachnida; order Araneae; family Araneidae; genus Argiope; species Argiope bruennichi. The sequence continues at coordinate 77,931,255 of NC_079160.1, forward strand.
AAATAAGTTTCTTTTCTCTATAACAACATATTTTGTTACTAACATTAAAACAGCACGAATACATTTAACATTATGTTAAAACATGTAATCGATGATACCTAAATATAAATGTTTGTTTTTTTACATGAAATCACGCAGCACTTTCTCTAAAAAATATTAAATAAATTTTATTTAACATAATTATCTATTTCATGGTCCACATATTTAATAGAATCGAATTACAATACAAGTCCAATCTAGTGATGATTCAAATTCGGCAACTATCCTTCCTAATTGTTTTTAAATATTTTTGTTTTATTTGAAATAGTACTTCTTACTGCTTTAATCAAATAATATCTAATTTCATCAAATCCGTCTAGATTATTCATGTATTGTTCAACATATGGTTAGCAAAATTTGCTTTCTCTAATGCATTAACAACTAGATTAACTGTAGTAGGAAAATTACACATTTTAAAATTGTTTCTTTTATTTTTTAAAATAATTCTCATTAAATAAATATTTTTTAAAATTCTATTTAAGTTTTTCAGTTAAAAATTTCAATTACAGTCACAAATTAATCTTTACTATTGATAAAAGCGAATGTGTATGTGTGTGTTGGTGTTTTACAGACCACACCTATGAACTTCCACCTACCAAATAGCACATAAATAATATGGTAAGGTATAAATGTGCACTTTATAACGATTTTCAAAAATTTAATTGATTAAAAATTAAGATGATTGTTTAGAATTCAAGACTAATAACAAAGACGAATGCATGTGTACCTGTCTACCGACCGTTTGCCATACAGCAACCAAATTTAGCACATATATACTTTAGAGGGTTGGAATGTGCATTTCAGAAAGAATTTTTTGAAATCTAATTAAAATTTTAATTAATTAAAATTGAGTTAAATTTTAGAGATTTTTCGCGATGACATCCGAAATTATTATCCGCTAAAAAAATAATAAGATTATTACTATAAAAATAAGTTTTACAACATTTTCTTTTCTTTTTAAAGATATAAATTTAATAGTTCTGAGAATTGTTGTTGAATTTTGGCAATTTTTAAAAAAAATATATGTATTATTTTTACCTAATCTTCGACAATTGATTTCATCATTGTCCTGAAGTTCAAACCGGTTTTATTGTTTCATCAACTATCTAATCATGTGATTTTTTTCCATTGTTGAAAGTTAAGGAAGAGTTTTGTTTAATATCTGCGTAATTTACAAGACAAATATAAATGTGAAGTTAGAATATCACGAAATTTAGTAGGTAAATGAACAGGATATTTACGTTTTTAACCACGCTATGATATTATGAGATTGTCTCCATCAGACAATTTCGTTACAGAATATGCAGAATAAGTAAGGCAGTTTAAATAATTAAAATAATCCGGCATTCATAATTTGGCAGAATCTAGGACATGAAGTGATGTCTATTAATCATTATCTGTAAGCAAATATAACAAATATTCTTAGCCGATCAGCTTATAGGCAACTCGTGTTAAAATAAAACCTTGAAACAAACAATCACGGATTTATTTTCATGACCTCATGCCATAACATAAGGAAATGCATGCATATAGAAACCGACTCTTCATTTTAAAAAAACCTCACCCGCCAGTGAGATATCTCAAGAACGGTACTTTTTTTTTATCTTCAAATTAATTACGCTTTAAAAAAATCATGACAATGCGAACGCACGCGACCCCAACGGCCGATGACTCGCCTGACGTACATACCCAGTTTCCGCCCCGATTTTCACAAAAACTCACGGGAGTACAGTAATAACACATTTAAAATACAAAAGCAAAGATGTAGGTTATGAGAGATTATTCGGTATATATGAGACCGCAGAATTTAAATCCGATGCCAGATGTTAGTCGCAGACCTACTTCGAGGCAACCGAACGTCAGGCAGATCTAAATGGAGGCTATGAGGGCAAAAGAACCCTAAAAAATCTGACTCCTCTAGATCAGATCTAGAGAAAAAAAAAGGGGCATGAAATTTTTTTTGTGACGGATAAAAAAACAGTGGAAAGAAGGACCCCCTTACCAGACAGTGGGCGAGGGGTTGAACGACCGAAAATAACCGGGAGTGGGCTATTAGAAAAAAAAACTCCAACCCTCACTGAGGCACACTTCTGGAAAATTTTTGTAAAATAAAAAATCCGTTTTTTCTTAAGGTATGATAAATTATGAAAAAAACTAGGTAGGGGAAAGGTAAAAAAAGATCTTCTGATGGTAAAGTAGTAAGTGCCTTCACCCCAGCTTTGAATAGAGGATCTGTGCCACGCGAGCGGTGTGATGCCTAACAAAGGATGTAGTTCAAAGCAAGGGGAATAGTTACTCAACGGAGCTGAAGCAGCTTGATGGCTCAAGCTGTTAGTCATTCTTGGAGATCCCCTTTCTGGAAGAGTAGTCATCCCCCTTTTTAAAAGATTTTTTTTTCCAAAATTTTATTTACATAACCATTTACATAGGGAGTATCCTTACTAAAAAGGGTTCTATGCCCGGTAAGGTGGTTGGTTTTTAAGGAGTGGTTTTAAGTTACCTGATAGTGATCTATCATCGCTGAGTTGCTCGATGAGTGTGGTTTTTGTGATCTGAGAACAGCTTAAGTACATTGATATGTTCATTATCAACAATGAAAACGCATGGACTTCGCATGTGCCTTTATTATGATTAATCATATCTTAAATGATTAGAAAGATGACAGATAAACACATAAAAAAATCTCTTCCCTTTGAAAAATGTTTTTTTAAAAAATGATAAGGTACGTTTGATTGAGAGAATATCTATTAATAAAAAATTGATATGTTAATTATCAATAATAAAACGCATTAGTTTCTTAAAGTGCCATTAATATGATTAATCATTTTTAAAATGATAGAATCATGACAGATAAATATATAAATTTTTTCGCTATGAAAAATGTTTTAAAATAACTGATATGGTATGTTTGAATGGGAGAATTTCTATTCATAAAAAATTGATATCTTCATTATCAATAATAAAACGCATGTGCGAGTTATTCTTATGTGCCTTTATTATGATTAATCATATCTATAAAGTTTGAGACATGCCAGATAACACATACATATCTCTTCACTATGAACAGTGTCCTAAAATGCGATATGGCATGCTTAATTGGGAGAATCACTATTAATAAAAATAATATGCTCATTGTCAATAATGTAAGCACGAGCTTCTTAAAGTGCCATTATTATGATTCATCATATCTAAACTGATAGAAACATGCCAGATAAACACATAAATATCTTCACAATGAAAAATGTTCCAAAAGAAGTGATATTGTATGTTTGATTTGTAAAATCTCTATTAATAAAAAAATTATATGTTCATTATCACTAACGCAACGCACGAGCTTCTTATGTGTATGCCTTCATTATGATTAATAATTTCTGAAATGATAGAAAAATGCCAGTTGAAAGATATATTTTCACTTTCAAAAATATTCTAAAAAAGTGATTTATTGCATATTATTGGGAGAATCTCTACTACTACTAATAAAAAAAAATCCTATCGGCAAGCTGGGAGGCAAAGGTAAATTTCCTTTACATCTAAGTTACTATCTGGCAATATAAATTGTTGATGTTAGAAATAGTTAATATTAGGGCTTGAAAATCCCTTTTCAGCCTCTAACTTCTAAAATATTGCAGTTATAGAAAAATTGTTAAGTACAAAAATGGTTCACTTTAATGAGGCGCTCATGTGGCTATTTGGATTTATTTTTCTACCTTTAATATTAAGAAAGTTAAAGTTAAATGAAAATTTCAACCCCCTTTGAGTTAGTGGGTCATTTACGAACTCGCCCGAGATTTTTACATTTCTAACAACATATTCCAAAGCAGTTAAAATTCAAACAAAATTACTCTAGTTATACTGTTAACAAGATAACGTGGGCACAGAGTTGTACGCATATATATAAAATTAATAAAAACCAAGTTAATAGGAAAATCAAATTAAACCAAATAAAAAGAATCCGGCCTGAAGACTTTTTCAAGGGTCACCCTCAGACAGGGATTCAAAACAAGGGATTTTTTTTCTGTGATGATTATTAGACTAAACAGTCTAATAATCATTCCTCGTGACCCGAAAATCCCCTGAAATTAGGCCTAAGAGATATACCATTTTAATAGAAATAAGAAATAATTTTTAGTTGCGATTCCGAAATTATTTCGTTTCGTTTTCAAAATATTTCTTACTTTAGATTGGTGATTTATATATAACTTTTGAACGAAAGGTTGTTTTGGGTTCTAAGGACCATGATAGGTAAAGAAATTTTCTTGAAGTCTTGCCATGAGATCCATTGAAATAAGTAGTCTTCCTATAGGAATCTACTTACAAGAACATTGTATGTCTATATGCAGGAGCAATAGAAAAAACTCCTTTGACCCAGAGTTGTTAAATTCGATACAAACATATTCTGGACTAATAAAATGTGCATATTAAAGATTTTTTTTGAAAATTTCATTAAAATTTTAATCAATGAAAAATGAAGTGAAATTTCTGCATAATTTTAGTAACCACGCAAAATATAATTGAGCATAAACGATTTTTACACCGTTTTATGATAGAAAATATTATCTAGTTAATAATCCAATTTAGAAGTGGTACACATTTTACTAAATTTTGGTATATTTTTTAAAAATTATTTTTAGATAATATTTTTAGCAATATATTTCATACCGTTCAAAAAACCAACTCATGTTATTCAAACCGTTTTCACTGTTATTCAAGCGCTGAATCGATCGTTTCTTCCTTCAATTACTGAAATCTAAAGAAGAAAGATTCTACTTAGTAAATGCATAGTTTATATGAGAAATTCGAAAATGAAATGGCATTACAGCAAAAAACAAGTTTTTCCCCCCCAAAATCTATTTTAAACATAGTTTGAGTTAGGTTATCCAGTAATGTTCAATGGCACTGTATAACATCATGGGACTCGACTCCACTCCATCAGGAAAGTTCATGTACACAATAAGCTAAACAGGTGTAAAATTATTAAAATAACATGCCTTTACAGGCTGCCACAATCTGAAAACTAAAGATACCTTATTGAGGGAAACAAAGATCATCAAATCATTCATAACAAATTTCATTGAAGTTTAACTTAACTAATATTTTCAGCCTTCCAGTTGTGACTAATGGACAATAAAGACGTCCAATGTTCCTTCGAAATGTCGATAAAATAATTGGATTTAATTTTTCAAAAGTGTGTATAAAAAGATTCGTATATATACATTTTTTTAATTTGCAGTAAACTGATTGAACTGAATTTATGATTCTTGCTCGTATCAAATATCATTCCATATTAATCGTTTAACAGAGTAAAAATAATCAGTAATCTAGGCGAACAAGCAGGTCGCAAAAGACGGCTTGTTATTTGAAACACGAAATTGTTTTGGAAATTCAATGGCTTCTTGTCGGATAATTTATCTGATTTGTAAAGAAACAGACACATAAAGAAGAAAGAGAGCCTCGAATTGGATTGTGTGCATGAGCATAGAGGAAAGTTCTTTTAAAGTAACTTTCTTATATTAACATTAAAAAAAATTGTTAAGTATTGGAAAAGTGTATGTATTTGAAATGATCATGGTGGTTAGCTTAGATCTGTCATGAGATTAACAAAAACCTAAATTAGAATTATTTTTATTTGTCATTTTATATCTTTTAATCATATGAAGCCAAAGCTTTATTTTATTTTATTTTTTTTTCTTTTATGCTAAGTAAAATAACACATTAGCTTAGCATAAAAAAATAAAAAAAACTTAGTATTAAAGGAAATTATCTTTAAGGCTAACAAAGTAACACCCGCACGCAAGCACAAAGTAGTGTAATCGTTAAAAAAGGAAGAAAAAATATTAGGAAGTAAGAGCTGCTTTTCTAAGCCTTAGTTTATGAATTATATAGAGCAAGACAGAAAAATAGATACATTTTTGAAAATGTAATAGTGAATTTTATCTCAAAAAGGTATATATACACACACTATTAATCTGCTCCTTCTGCTGCGTTTTCATCGTACAACAAAATGATGATTTTGATGTTTTGACTAATAATAGCGAAAATAGAAGAATGCGTGAAATTGAATGATGATGATGATTTTTCATGTAATTACTACCATTAACAACTAAATGGGAACTGATATAAAGAAAGGGTAATACATTCGCTAATAAATGCATTTACAGAAGTTTATATGTTTACGGAGTCAAAAAAATGTACACCTTATACAAATATTTTCGTTAACCGTTCTCATAATGGAACTACAATCAAGTTATGCTGTTTTAATTGTCGGTCCTATAGAGAACTGATTTTCTGAAAGAATTACATTCATGGATATATCAATTTAGAACTGCTTATGAATTCAAGGAGACTACATTTGAACATATACAAATGTTATCGTTCACCGTTCTCATAATGGAATTGCAATCAAGTTATGCTGCTTTAATTGTCGATTCTATAGAGAACTAATTTTCTGAAAGAATTACATTCATGGATATATCAATTTAGAACAGCTTATGAATTCAAGGAGACAAAATTTCAACAAAGTATACAAATATTATCGTTTCACCCTTTTATGATGGAACTGCAATCAAGTTATGCTGCTTCAATTGCCGATCCTATAGAGAACTGATTTTCTGAAAGAATTACATTTATGGATATATCAATTTAGAATTGCTTAAGTATTCAAGGAGGCTAAATTTGAACATATACAAATGTTATCGCTCACCGTTCTCATAATGGAATTGCAATCAAGTTATGCTGTTTTAACTGTCGATCCTATAGAGAACTGATTTTCTGAAAGAATAATACATTCATTGATATATCAATTTAGAACTGCTTATGAATTCAAGGAGACTAAATTTGAACAAAGTATACAAATATTATCGTTTCACACTTTTATGATGGAACTGCAATCAAGTTATGCTGCTTCAATTGCCGATCCTATAGAGAACTGATTTTCTGAAAGAATTACATTTATGGATATATCAATTTAGAATTGCTTAAGTATTCAAGGAGGCTAAATTTGAACATACACAAATGTTATCGCTCACCGTTCTCATAATGGAATTGCAATCAAGTTATGCTGTTTTAACTGTCGATCCTATAGAGAACTGATTTTCTGAAAGAATAATGCATTCATTGATATATCAATTTAGAACAGCTTATGAATTCAAGGAGACAAAATTTGAACAAAGTATACAAATATTATCGTTTCACCCTTTTATGATGGAACTGCAATCAAGTCAGGCAGTTCAAATTGCTTACTCTATAAAGAATTTTATGAAAAAATAATACATTCATGGATAAATCCATTTACAACTGCTTATAAATTTAAGGAGGCAAAAAAAAAAAAAAATGTACAAGCTTATCCAAAATTATTGCTACCGCTTTAACGATAGAACAGCAATCAAGTTAGGGAACTATAATCGCCGACCCTATAGAGGACTGATTTTATGAAAGAATAGTACAATTTTGGAAAAATTCATTTACCAACTGCTTATGAATTCATGGAGGCAAAAGGATGGACATTTTATACAAATATTATTGTTGACCGCTTTAATGATGAAACTCAATCAAGTTGCGTATTCAGAATTATTGACTCTATAAGCTCTATATCTCCTTTAGTTGATTTTATGAAAAAATATAAGAATAGATAAATTTATTTGCAATTATTTATGAATTTATTAAGGCAAAATTTCATATCCTCCAATACAATAACTATAACTTTGCATAAACTACATAGTAGCAATATACTTTTTGTACTTTACCTCAAGAATAATGCTGTTTTATATTAAATTTCAGACTTAACATTATTTTACGAATAATTGAAATATGTATTTACGGCATGCATGCTATAAAATATGCAAAACAATTGAAATTAAAAAAAAAATGATATAAGCCAACCGTTTTCATGTAAATAAGCTATTTTACAGAATTATCCACAAGAGTATTATTATATGTTAAAAATAACGATCACCGGGACGGTATCTCTACGACCCTAAAGGAGGCATAACATGGGTTCCGTATAAGTTCGAATTTATTTAAAAATGCAACATTTTATTACAAAGGAAATGCATCAATAAACTTGATCCCAGACAATTCTGTCACAAGGTAAAGAAATATACTATATTAATATAAAAGCAATAGACCTGTCAAAGTTATTTGGGCATACTTAATTAGATATGGCATATTATTATAATCGGAAAATTAAGATTTAAAATAATTTGGAGGTGTTCAACTTATCAAAATAGTTTTAAATTAAATACTCTTCAAAAAGAAAAAAAACAATAAACTTAAACTGTTATTCTTTCTTGTATCTTGTAAATGACATGCAAATAAGTTGCATTGACAAAGAAAATTTGCAACGCTTCTTCTAAACTGAAAATATTGTATATGTTTATAATACCTTATTCTGTAGCCACATTACCATAGCTCGTCATTATGAAAGCAGTTAAAATTATAGAAACAAATTATTTTTTTAAAAATCAGAACGCATTAAGAAGTTAATATACTTGAAAATTCCCATTAATAGTAGCCGTGCACTATACCAATTAAAAACACATACACAATGGATTGGTTGGGTTTCTTTTCCTTACATATTTATACAACCTTATATCAAATTCAAGAAACCTTGTTAAAATTGCATGTTTTGCGCCATTTCTTTTTCAAATTTAAAGTCTATTAACCCTAGTTTGTGTATATTTACTCAATTTATTCTCCTCTTCTTTTTGGGCATTTAGAATTTAGAATTAGATTTTAGAAAAAATGGGCATTCAGAATTTGAAATGCATCCTATGATAGAAGTTCTATCTTCCCTGATTTCTAAGAGATTGACGTACGACAGTTATTTTGTAGTTTTTTTTTAATTATATATTATTATTTTACAGAATTACAGAAGTAAAAGAAAAATTTTACCATGTTTAGAAATGAGATACACGGTAAGATATACGATATGATTCTTATGACAGAAGTCTGATTATGCAGCTGGTTTTTAAAATTAAAATATCTTATTTGATGCTTACAGCGAATAAATTATTTCGTTAGATACTTACTTTCAAATGACTTGATTCAAAATACCTCTATTTTCCCCAACATTTCCACACGTGTAGAGAAAAAAAAAGTCATAAAGTAAGTAAATATGTATAAATATTTTTCATTCATTCTGTATGGACACTTAATTTGTGCATATTTAGTCAATTTATTCTTTTCTTCTTTTTAAAGGGGCATTTAGAATCCGGAATCATAGTATGATAAAGGTATAATTTTTTTTCCTTTCTAAGAGATTGAACCATGCCAACTACACTGCAGTTCTTTTATACTATATATAGTCGTTTTATAGCATCATAGAAATAAAAGAAAATCTGTAACATTGTTCGAAATGAGATTAACGATAAAATAAAAAAATATTCTTCATGTAACAGATATATGTGTCTGATGGTTAAAATTAAAATATCTGTTTTGTTGCTTATAACCAGCATGTATTTAGCTAGATATTTACTTTACTTTACATTTCTATCAATATAGAAAAAAAATAATAATGAAAATTAAACAAATAAATATAAATATTTATAATCTTCAACGCTATCTTTTTTTTTATGGACCTTTGGTTTTGAACTTATTTTTTTTCTCTAAATAATAATGATAAAAATTTAAAAAAATCAGCATTGTTTAACGCTTGAAATTCTTCATATAATGAAAAACCATAATTTTTTTCCTCCAAGAGATTCAACTAAATTAACTATTCTGCATATATAGTTAGTTATTTTGTGTCATCCTAGAAATAAAAAAATAAATAATTATAACGTATCTAGCAATAAAGTTAATGGTAAAATAGAGAATAAACATTTCAAAAAATTATCGTTTAAAATTTGAAATTCTTCTTATAATGAAAATATTATTGCTTTTTCCTTCAACAGTCAAATTATGTCAATTATTCTGCAGTTTTTTTTTTATTATTATATGCAGTTAGTTATTTTACATCTTAGAAATAAAAGAATAATTATAATTTATCTGAAAATAGAATTAACGGTAGAATAGAGCATATGCTTCTTAGGTATTTGATTATATATTCGATAATTAGAAGTAAAGTAGCTTATATAGGCAAAGCTTACTATATGCTTACTATAGGCAACGTTCATTAGATACTTGCTTCAGAGTTATTAAAATTAAAATAACCAGTTTCTCTTTGGCGTTATAGAGGGAACAAATTTAGTAATTTATTTTAAAATTTTCATTTTATACAATAAGAGCGAAACTCAATAGATGAATAATTTTGGTAAATCATAATTCAGAAACGTCTAATTAGCATTATGCTTATTAATTCATAGTATTACGAATTCGGTTGAAAAAAGGTATTTTTATGTGTTGAATAACTAGAATTAAATTTCCAGTCTCATTCTTACTACTGGCAAAGTATTTAGTTAAATTCTTATTTTTGAGTGGTTAGAATTAAAACTGCTGATTTTTCTTGTAATTGTAGAAGAAAAATGATTTTTAAAATGTAGTTCGTAATTCGAAGTAAAGTGAATTATTCGATGCTTACTATAGGCAAAGTTCATTAGATATTTGCTTCAGTGTTATTAAAATTAAAATAACCAGTTTCTCCTTGGTGTTATAGAGGAAAAAATTTAATAATTTATTTTAAAATTTTCATTTTATACAATAAGAGCGAAACTCAATAGATGAATAATTTTGGTAAATCATAATTCAGAAAGGCTTATTGGCAGTATGCTTTATGAATTCAGTTGCAAAAAGAAATTTTTATGTGTTGAATAATTAGAATTAAATATCCAGTCTCATTCTTACTACTGGCAAAGTATTTAGTTAAATTCTTATTTTTGAGTGGTTAGAATTAAAATCTGTGATTTTTTCTTGTAATTGTAGAAGAAAAATAATTTTAAAAATGTGTTTCGTAATTCGTTTTTGTTTTAGAATTTTTATTTCATACAATAAGAGGTTATACGAATGGCTGAATAATTCTGTGATATTGCGATTCAGAAAAATCAAATTATTAACATGTTTGCTAATTCATATGAATTTTCCAGATACTGAATGTAGATATATGAATGAATGAATTCATGTTCGTATGAATATGAATTAATATTCCAGATATGAATTCATGTTCATATGAATTTTTCAGATAAAAACATTGGATTCATATGTCCATGTCTCTATATGTCGACATATGAGAAGTAATAACTGATGATAAATAAAAAATATAATTTATTTAATATTTTCAAGATTTTTATAAAAGGTCATACGAGTATTTCCTCAATTCCTTTTCTTATACAACGTCGAAGGATCACACACACACACACACACACACACACACACACACACACACACACACACACACACACACACACACACACACACACACACACACACACACACACACACACACACACACCGCGTATTGCCAACTTTATTATAACATCTAAAATTATGATACAAGACATTACATAATACGATTACATTCGGATTATATAATACGATTTTGAAAACCATTATTTAATAATTCTTTTTTGAAAAGTGGAATTATAGTTTAAATCAATTTATAACTTTCAATAGAATTAATCTTCGAAACATTGCAGATTGTTTTATATACTTTGCTTTCATGAAAGAAGAAATATAATTGATAATGTCGTCAAAGTAATAATTGTTTTTTTTTTCTGCGTCAGTCACTTCTTCTGTTCTAATAGTTGAGTATTTCGCCAACTTTTTCTCAAAACCATCTAGAAAACAACCAAAAACTTTTCATTTATCTTTAATCAATAGATATATTGTTTTTTTTCTCTTTAATATTCTAAAATGCTTGTGTCACTTTTCGAATACTCGACACTACTTCTGTAAAAATAGTATTGTCTTATCACCACATAAATATCAATTCGAAAAATCAAAATGTGATTTTTGATTTAACATAACATTTCGAGAGATATTTTGAAAGAGAATGGAAACTATATATAAACAATTTATTTTTAAACCCTTCCCCAACACATACATTCGTAACTACACCTAGTGAGACCTGAAAAAATTATTGAACTAGCACTGTAATTAAAAATCGTAGTGAAATTTTGATTCAATGAAGAAAATGTCTTATTAAATTTCTTATCAAAATATTGCCATATAAATAAATTTGCATCCTAGAGCAAATGAACTAAGCTAAACATCGATTCTCAGTAATTCTGTTGAATGATTTCTGAAATAACTCATACGAAGTCTGTATTGTAGCGGTAGTCATGGAAACAAGAACGAGCTATTTCAAATAAAGATGATGAAGTGACAATGTTAATTTTATTTGCTGATATGCTCATTATAACAAGTAATCGTCTGCGTCAAATGGTGGGAATTGTTTCGTAAAAAAAGACTGAGTTAAATTGTGTGAATCGTTTGGTAAATAAAGATTACGTTAAATAGTGTAAAACTTTTTTCATTGGCAACAGCTGGTCGCTTATATGTTATCATATTCGAAAGATTGTTTATATTCATTTGATATTCAATTATTATTACTGTTATTTATTTACAGAAATGGCTCAAAAGGCTGTAGATTTTTTTTAATGTCTTAGCAAGTTTTCTTAAATTGATTATCCCTCCTTTGCATGATGATGGAAATTTCCGTCATAACATTTAGTAAACAAAAAAAAAAAATTGTACTTAAAGCAGGTGTACTGTAAACTGGTCTCTGCTGGCAACTTTTTTCACGACTCTGGTGTAATAAAAAACCTAACTTTCAAAAAAAAATGTCACAATCATTAGAGCGGGTTTGAATTTGTCATTCCGCCGTTACTTGTGGTTGGAAGCAACGTCTGGTTTCTTGAATATTTTTTATAACTAATGTGAGATTTTTTTTTGCTGATAAAAGCGATAAAGAGGTGGACACTGAATATTTTGTACTGAGCTTAACATGTAAATTTGCATGAAGATGGATATTTCCATCATAATATTTTTTAATTATTTTATATCATATATTTATACTAGGATTTTTTAAACATTTTTTTCCTTTAATCTAGAGCATGAATTATATCATCCTGATTTATTTCACACACAAAAAAAAGAAAAAAATCATGCAAAGAAGGAGTCCATAAAGAATGCATGAAAAATATTTATTTATGTTTGCTTACTTTTTTTGTAGAAGGAAAAAAACCCCATCCATTTTAAATCTAATCATTCAAAAATAAGTATCTAACAAAATATTTTACCTGCAGAAAGCATCAAATAAGATATTTTAATTTTAAAAACCAGCCGCATAATCAGATTTATGTCATAAGAATCATATCTTATCGTGAATCTCATTTCTAAGAATGGTACAGTTTTTCTTTTACTTCTGTAACACTATATAATAACAATATATAATTTTTAAAAAATACTACAAAATAAGTGGTATGCTTCAACCTCTTAGAAATCAGGGAAAATAGAACTTCCCTCATACGATGCATTTCAAATTCTAAATGCCCATTTATTTTTTTTTATTTTTATTTTATTTATTTATTTTGTAAAAGAAGAGAAGAATAAATTGACTAAATATGCACAAACTAAGTGTTCTTAAAGAATGGATGAAAAATCTTTATATTTATTTGCTTATTTTTTTATGATTTTTTATTTTTTCTCTACATTTGTGGAATTGTAGGGTAAAAAACGATTATTTTAAATCTAATCATTCGAAAGTAAGTATCAGACAAAAAACTTTATTCGCTGTTAGCATCAAATGGGATATTTTAATTTAAAAAATCTGCTGCATAATCAGATTTCTGTCATAAGAATAAAATGTTATGACAGAATCTTATGAATCTTATTTCTAAACATGTTACACTTTTTTTTTTATTTCTATGATTCCATAAGCAACAATATACGATTAAAAAAATAACAACAAAATAATCGTTGTCCTTCAATCTCTTAGAAATTGAGGAAAATATACTTCCATCATACGATGCATTTCAAATTCTAAACGTCCATTTTATTATTATTTTTTTTTTATCAAAAAAGTATAAATTGACTAAAAGTGCACAAATCATGCGTATATAAAGAAAAGGTAACAGTAAAGATAAAAAAATATATTTATAGATATTTGCTCTAACAGTCAAAGCATGAATGATTTCCAAACTTCTCAACTTTCGAATAGCAATTTTTTTTAAAGTCTAGAAGAAAAAAAAAAAAAATTCTTGGAAGCCTCAGTTGATGGCACGGGTAATATTCGTTACATCCGATTTCGTACTTTCACAAGTAACTCTCCAGCGTTGCATAAAATAGCATTATATACACTGAAATCAGGCGAACCCAAAATTTTCTCCACTCATACTTTGAATAAATACGACTTTAGTTTCCTAAGAATATTTACATTCAAGTTTTTTGCTTTCAGGCTTTGTGTTCCTTCATATCCTCCCCCCATTCGAGGCTCTTCAAGTCGTCTTATTTCAGAGTTATGTACAAGTATTTTATTTTCGTTCAATAATTTTCATTCTATGTGTCATCATATGTATGATTTTCTGCTTTTAAAATCATATTACTTACAAGCTGGTATACTATCGGTGAATTAGAGGATGTAATTGCAATATGTATGATTAAAAACACTCAACAATCCAAAACTTTGAATCTAATTGCCGAATGACACGAAATTACTTTTTGGGTAATAGGTACTCAATTAAAAAGTTTTTTTTAAAAAAAATTATATTACTTAGTTAAAAATTGATCAAAATTTTTACTTTTTCTCTCGGTACTGTCGAGTGTATCATTTTATAAAAATATTTTTTACACCAATTTTATAATCATAAAAATAAACTCTAAAGGGACACAAGTTTTATCTCTAAAGAATTTTTTGTTTCCTGATTTTTGATAAATTTTTAAACATGATTTTAAGTATATTTTATAATTATATTTTACACTGTTTTAATTATTGAATTTTTATTTAAGCTCTTTTTTATTGTATTAAATGTATTTTCCGCATACAGGTTGTCGATGGTTTATAAATAAGCGTAAATGTAAAAAATATAAAATTGATGTTTTAAACATAAAGCATTATAATACATCAATATTTTGGACAAAAATCCCGTGTTCGCTTTAAATTTTTTTTTCTAAAATTCGCCTATTTATCTCCGATACCTTAAATTTATATCCATAAAAATAAATCGAATTATAATATAAAAGAAAATACTTAATATTTATTAATCCAAGATGCTTTATTAAATATTTTAAAACCTTGGTATAAAAATTGATCAATATTTGTATTAAAAATATGACGAGTTGATAATTACAATTTCCAATATAAAGCGTATTTATCTCATACAAGTAATATCATTGCAAGAAAAATGTCGATGCTGTAGAGTGAAAAACTAATAATCTTATAAAGAACTCTATAAGACCTCTCACACATCCTTCAGATAATTAATTTAGTTTAATTTCGATAAATTAACGTCTCCCCATGGATGAATTTGAAGAGCAAAACTATTCTGAAGCAATTATAAATTTAAAAAATAAAACAACATGGCCGGCGCAAAGTGCAGGGGTTTAACAATGGAAAATGGTGTACAGGGTGCAATCCATCATTTCCAACGTGCTATCCACTCTTCCTCAATAAAAGGGGCTATCTGTAAGCATATATATCTCCCCTGACCACTCGCTTTCAAAGTTGGAAAGTTTGAAAAAGCAGGATTATTCCAGCATCTCCAAATCGAACCCCAAAATTTTTTATTGAATTATGAAATTAGTAAATGGCATTGCGCTGTCGCTCCAGGAACATATCATTTACTTCGTTGCAATGATGATGATGCGTGTCAGCGTTACCACGGAAAGGGGGTGCAGTAGCTTCTGAGGGTAAAGACCCCTGAGCACCCGAGGGCAGAAGTCTGACTTCTAGCTCATATGAAGAAGATACACACACTTTCGCTTGCACAACCCCTTTTTATAGGGGGGGGGCACATTCACACACCTCACAGATAGAACACAGATGAAGAACAACCATGCCCGAACCGGGATTCGAACCCGGGACGTCCAGATCACGGGGAAGATGCGCTACCCCTATGCAAGGACGTCGGCACTTCGTTGTATTTTATGCAAGATTTGGAAATGCAGGTGTATGCTAATACAACTTAATTAAATTCCAACATTTCTTATTGAAAAACCAAATTAGTACTTCATTTATAAATGATCACCAATTAGAATTTAATTATCGTTTCATAATAATTAAATAATAATTATTATGAAGGTGCTCAATTATTATGAAATTTCATAATAATTGAGCACCTGAGGGTACCTGCTCAGGGATTTGAATAATTAAGAAATCTCTATTGGTAATAAGGATGAATGTATATGTATTTTCAGGCTCTACAGGTCAGACCATTTGGCGAATAGTTTCCAAATTTGGACACATATATATTTTGGAGAGTGGGTCCGTGCATCTTGAAGGTATTTTTTTTTTGTTTGAAATTTTTATTAGAATTTCGATTAATAAAAATGATGCCGACTTTCGGCATTTTCCAGCAATAATTAGCGAAAGTATTATTACAAAAATAAATTTTTCACCCGTTTCAAGATTTAAAAAAAAAAAAAAAAATGGTCTATTTAATTATACCATTTTAATAGTCATGGAATTTTTCCTGAATTTTGACAATTTTTTAAAAATATATTTTACATAATTTCCAAAAATAGATTACATTATTGTCCTGAAATTCAAACCTTTTTCACTGTTTTATCAAATATTGAATCCCGTGATTTTCTATCATTGTTGAAAGCTGAAGAAGAAAATTCTGTTTAATTAAAGTACACGTAATCGACAAGACAAATAAAAAAAAATTAAGTTACAATACTGAGAATTTTAGAAGAGAAACAAATTCCATTTTTAGTAGCGCCATGATGTCATGGGCTTGATCGCCATCAGAAAGGTTCATACACAGAGTAAAATGTTAAGACAAAATAACTCGATTTTCATGCCTACCAATTTCATGGCATCACGAACATGAAAATATAATGAAACGATTTAGTTGGAATTCAATATATTTCCGGCGAAGCAGACGATCGCCAAAGGGACGAACATGCAATTATTGCGGATTCGAAGAATCCTTTTTCATATATATATAAAGCACATAGCCTTGATTTGCATCTGCTACATTACACATTGATTTGAGTTTAAATATGAAAAAAATGAAAACAATTCACTGTAAATAACAAAAAAAAAATATGGGGACAGTAGCCCTCTTTTGGATTCATACACACAAAGAGTATATGTAAGGCAACTAAAATAACACGTCTCTAATATCTAGCAATCTGATGGTATCATGAACATGAAAATATATCAAAATGATTTAACTAGAGTTAAATATGGCAAATATCCTCAGCGAAGCAGATGATCGCCAAAGGCGATTACCATGCAATAATTGTGGATTCAAACAATCCCCCCCCCCCGCTTTTTTCACATAATGCATATTGCCTTGCATCTGCTATATTGCAATCATTCTTTAGTGAAAGCTAGTTTGAAAATAATTCACTCTAAAGAACAAAACAAATATAGAGACAGTAGCTTTCGTTTACCATGTTCTCCCACAGAATTTCAGAATTTCATAGATATCAGCAGAATAAAAATGTTCTGTGTTTCATCGTTTTCACAATTCTGTTAATGATTATTGCTTTACAAAGGACAGGCATAATATATTTTAACTTAATTCAGAACCTCTTTAGAAGCTAACATTAACAATCATAATATAATCACCAAGATATTTGTATGTTACGGAATCAATCAGAAAAATTGTTATCATTAACAGAAACCTATCCCTGCATTTGACAAATAGTGGCTTGGATGTCGTTGCAGTAACTTAATCATGGACATCTCCAGATACCATAAACATAAGCATCGTTTAAACGTCCAGAATATGACTGGATTTTACACTTTTTTTTGCTCCGTCTCTTAAGTTCTAAATTCTGTAATAGTAGTATAAACTATTTTTTCAAATATAAATTATGAACAAATTTTGCCGCAGGAATGCAGCAGTCACTATACGTGTATAAAATTTGTGTAATAAATGTTGGCAGATACAATTTTTTGAGGAATTTTCTTTGATGGTCTTGTTGATAATTTACTACGGTCGATTCCATGTGTTCTCGTTTTCTGATAAAAACAAGGCAGTTGTTCCAATGTCCTGACTGTTTCATTGTTTAAAAAATGTTAAAAGTAGATTTTTTTATCAAAATAATATCATACAAATCTTACAATTTTAATAAAAGATGAAAATTTAAAAAGAAATATCTAACGATAAATGATAGTTATTATGGATATTTCATTCAATGCATTTTAATTAAGAATTCATAAGAGCTTTAAATAATTTTTTTTTGCCTAAATCTCATAAATTAGTCACAAGAGAACCTAAAAGACCAATAGTTCAACTAATTATTTATACAACTAAAAATGTAATAAATAGATCACTGAAGAAAAACAAGTGTAATAAAGAAGACCAAAAGATTTTATTCCCAATTTTTATTATTATTATTGTCATAACATTTCTTTTTTTTTTATTTTATTCCAATCAGCATCCATGATGGTAATCTGAGAAATCAGAAAACTAAGTTATAACACTTAGGATATATTCTTTGGGATTATTCAATTTCATAAAATTTTTCAGTTTAGTAATGGTCAGTGTTTTGAATTTCTTTAAATCTTTAAAGTGAATTTCATTTTTAAATATTTAATAAAAATCATAATGATTTCAAAAATAACCACAAAAATTGTTCTAACTTTATTTTATATAGTTTTAAAAAGAGGTAAAAAAATATGCATCAATTTTAAAATATATTAAAATTAATATTAAAAACATACATCAAAATTAGAGATAACTAAGAAAATGATTTTGAAATTTTGTCTTTTAAATTCTATGAATTGATTTTAGAAACAAAAATACATTAATTCAAATACATTTTGAAAATTTTTGGCTTATTTAAAAACCAGTAATATAACACTTAGGAAAATATATTGCAAAACAAATATGATATTTAGATAAATTATTCAAAGTTTCAAAACCAATTTTGCCAATATTTTGAATAAAGAATTTCATTTTGTTTTCTTGTTGTTGTTTATGTTTATGTTTTTAGAAGTCTTAAAATTCACTGTAATTTTGTCAATAAATGATACAGAAATGCATAAAAATAAGGCCAATGTGGATTTTAATATGTTGCCTCATGACTTTTAATACTTTAATTTATTTTGTAAAATACGCTGCCTCAAAATTTAAATAAACTGGACTATTATAAAGTAACAGAGCTCTAAAAAAGATTAAGAAAGTTACTCAATATTCGTGGAGTTTCTTTAGAGAATATCAAAGTTAATTTTTAGAAGAACTATATGGAGTAGGTAGAAAATACCATTTTCTTTCTTATTTTTTTTCATAAAAAACAACAACATTCTTTTCAAAATCTTTAATCAACGAAATAGGATAGGCAAACTATCCTTTCTGGGAGCATTTTATTTTTGGATACTTTTTTTTTTAGTTTTTAGATTCAAAGTTTTTCATCGCAGAAGCAAGAGGGCTATTATACAATACAAAAGGTGCAGGATTTAAGGTAGGCAAAACGAACGAAAAAAAAATATATAGTCCTTGTCCTTGGACCGTGGGCCTCTCGAACTCATTTGAATGAAAAACGACCTAAAATTCCATGATTTAAGAAGAAGTTCCCAATCTCCTTAATCGAGGTGTATTGAAATATTCACTATATAGCCTACCACCAAAGAAAAATGTTTATAGGGGCACGATACTTTTTTTATACTGTACGCATTCCTTCTTAAACATAATAGAACAAGTTCCGTCGTGAATTATCCACATAAAATGGACGCGCGGTTATTCTCTGTAGGGTCGTTTCTCTATGATATTCATCACGTCAGGGCTGCTTCTTTTGTGTCAGGGGTGTACATAACGCGAACCTGGCAGGTTCGGCGCATATTGGTGAAAAATAGGCTTTACTCATTCTACCTAAAGCCCTAGGTAGGCCTAGGTTGAATTTGGAATCCTCAGAGATATTAGAGAGAGAATTATGTTAATGTTGAATGTGCTCAGAGATAGGATGAATAGCTATAGGAGAGGGTAAGGGGGGGGGGAGGTTGAAGAAATTCGTGTATGCATATTTGAAGAATCTTTATAATCACTCAAGTTCCTTGTATGCATATTTTTCAGGGGACGAAACAAAGGCCTGGCGGCTCATCTCTCCGGGGGGATATTTTGTATGTTTTGAAAACAAGAATGCGCGCTTGATAGGACAACTGGAACAAATGTTATTAAATTGCACGACAGGAAGAATTATGGGTGGAATCGTTTCCAAGAAATGGCATGAGAAATATAAGGCTCATATAAGGTCTGCAAAATTATTTTGAGCTGAACCGACTTTTAATACAATAAGAACTTTACAGGCTGACCAAAATTTGAATGGGTGGGGCTTAGGACTGCTTCTATTTGTTAGGTCAGGTCGAAATTATTATAACATTATGAATTAGTGCTATAGTGTATATTATATGATATATAAATGAGGAAATTCAGCTTTTTAATGCATAAAAAAGTACCCCATGACTGCTAAAAAGATGCGGAATAAAGCAAAATGTGTCAATGTGAAAGAAGAGTTAAAATATTCCTCATTTCTACAGTAAAACTTGGCAAATTCGTAATTGAAATGACCACAATAAAAATTCGGATTAATGAAAAAATGAGTAAAAGAAAGCAAATTATGATTTTTACAATAAAGAGATAATAAAGAGTAAATAACTCTTTGATAACAAAGAGTAAATAACACTTTAATATTAAAGAGTAAATAACTCTTTAATGTTTAACAGATTTAATAAATAATAAATAATTAAAAAATAAACTAAGTAATTTTAGTACACAAACAATAATAATTATTATAATTTAGACTTTTATAAAAAAAAAAAACTTTTCAAAAATAAAATAGTTTTGACTAATTAATTTAATAAAGAAATAGAATATAACACTCTAAAGACAACATCAGTACAGTACACTCTCGAGTATCCGGGTTAATGTGGCGGAAGGGTAGGCCGGATAACAAAAAAGCTGGATAAGCCGGAGTTCTGTAAACTCTTTTATTTGCCCACCAATACCAAAAGACAAAGTTTTCATACCAAACGTATTAAGAAATATGTCTTTTCTCACTTCTTATTAAGTACAAAGCACTCTATTTATGTGAAAGTGAACATAGCCGCGGCCCGATGAATCATAGAAGACATTGTATGAAATATGTCGAGTTAAAATAGAAGGCTCTGTACTGATAATTTACATTTGTTTATATACTGCACTGCACGTTTCAAGAATTTATTAGAGTAAAAGCAAGTTAAAGGCTATAAAGTGTTCACATTTTAACATAAATTCTGTAAGGCTTAACTTAAATGCAAGAAACATAAACAAGACATTGGAGTAAATCGTAGGTCTAGTTCTTAAGAAAATTAACTCAAACCGATTTTATTTTTCACTGATAAATGATACACAGATATGGAAAGCTAACCCTAAGATGAGAGTCAAAATTTACAGTTTTAGTTTTTGAAAAAATAGGCCGGATAGTACAGAAGCCGGATAGACGCGAACTGGATACTCGGAAGTGTACTGTGTAAAAAAAAACGTTAAAGTTTACATCAAAAGTTCTCAAACTTTAAAAAAAAAAAAAAAATTCCAAGATTTTTTTCCCTTAGTTTTTACTAAATACATATAAAGAAGTAAAATTCATATTAATTTTAAAATTTAAAAAATAAATTAAAATCCATAAAAATAATTCACTCATAATCATTGAGAAATTAATACCATTGAAAATTATTTTTTTTTGTTTTCACTTTAAAATAAATGATATTTTAAAACATAACTTAATAATGCAACAGATATGCAATTTAGCTTTATAAGGCAACATATATGCAATTTATCTTTATAATATAATAAATATGTATTAAATGAAAAACTTCGGATATAATGTGTTAAATAAAATAAAATAATCAATGGTGGTAGAAGAATTCTCACGCATTTTATGAAATATCATGAGCACAATTCCATCACTTCCATCTTTCCTTTATAATTTAGTTTTATAAAAAGGATAAATGTGTAATTCAGCTTGCAAAATATGTAATATCAGCTTGCAAAATATGTAATATCAGCTTGCAAAATATATGTAATTCAGCTTGATGATGCAAAAATAATTCAAATAATGCAAAAAAATATACAATTTATATTTATAATATAACAATGCATATTAAATAAAACGCTACGGATATAATGCGTTAAATAAAACAAAATGAGCAATGGTAGTACAAGAATCATCATGAGTTCCATGAAATATCATGAGCATTCACTCATCACCTCTATTTTTCCTGAGGAAAATTATCAGAAACAACAACTTTGCTACAGAATTTTAAATAGAAATTGATTATCATTTTTTAAAACTCAAGATCATATCAGGATAATGTTTTTTTTTCACTTTATTCGTTAATTTTATTATTATAATTTACTCATAATTGTATAGCAGCCATAACAAGCACGTAAAATAATTTAATCTAATATCGCTGCAATTCGAATTATTAGAAATACAGAAACTAAAACAAAAAAAATATTGTTGTGAAATATACATAAAAATATTCATGAAAAATTTACTAAAATAATAGAAAAATATTTTTGGAACAAAATTGGAATAATTAAAAGCTTATTTTAAAAAAATTTTAAGTGGATTTTAGAATAGCTATTAAGTAATAATATGCTCCGAAGTTATTGAGCAAAAATGTTAATATGTTGCTTAATTTTTATTTTATTAAAAATTAATCAAGAAAAATCAATTAATTATTCTTCGTTAATTATTACTTTCTGTGTTTAGAAGCAACTACACATTAAATTTAATAATCTGAAATTCTATGATCTGGCCGTTAGAGAATTTTGGCTAATTTTGCCAACACGTATATCTCGGGTTACAGATAACACGCCCGATTATAAACATAATACGTTAAAACTAAAAAGGAAAAATGTTGCATTCATTTCAAACACAAAAAGAACTATTAAATTATAATATCTTTCTACTCTCTATTATTAAATATTCATAGAAAAATCGATTTAGTAGGTATCATTATAATCAATCTCATCAATAAAGGTAAAATCTATATTTGATTTACAAGCTAATGTATACAGATAAAAATATGTTGTAATTTTGAGTAGTCGGCTGTTAAACATAAATATGAATTATAAGTTAGTTTAAGAATACCAATTAAATAATGTGTTAATATCTCGGTTCTAGAAGGATTGAGGAATAAATCAACTTTAAAAAAAATGATATTATAATCTATATTAAAGTAGAATAGAAAAAAAATGAAAACATAGAAAATTTCGAAAATACTTTATATAAAATAAATTATAAAAGTTTTCCTACTTTACTTATTTTTGTTTTAAATTCTTTTAATATTTTCACAAAATTTATCAAAACAAAAAATAAAATGCAGTAATTGAGGCTGGCGCAATCAAGTTAATTTTTTTAGAAATGTAGCCAAAAATATAATAAAATGTTTCAAATACAATTTTTTTTAAATATTAAAAAACTGTCAACAAGCAACTAAACAACTGACAATAAGCCAAAAAAAAAAAAAAAGTCATGCTAAATTATTTAGAAAAGATTTTATTGACATAACACGCCACTGCCTACAATACAACGCCGTATACACGCCACCTACAATTTTCCAACATAGAATTTATAAGGATGACGATTTGGGAATGCAGAACTATAGTTGAATGAAATGAATAAGACAAAAGAGAGGCAAAAGATTTAATAATAGGTTTGAACTATAAAAGTACTTTCATAAAAATTCTTATATCATAAATCTTTTTGTTCAAATGGGCAAAAACGATAAAGTCATGAATGATTTTTGAAAAAAAAAAAAATATTCTTTCAGAGAATCTATCTATATAAAGAAATATATATTTCATAACTATATATAGCCATATGAAGGCCATACATATTTTTGAGTTAAACATAGATCCAAAAACAAATTTCATATCTGAAAGTAGGATTTACTGATTTATTTCAAGAAACGGAAAAGATACTGACAGAAAGTAAAATTATTTTATAAATAAGTTATTAAATAAGTGAAATAAAATAATAACTTCGAAAAATTCGATATATAATGTCGAAAATCTCAATAAAATATGATAAAATAAAAAATGGCAAATTCAGATGCAAAACACTTTTTTTTTATAAAGAAAAACTTTTGAATGTACTATAAAAAAAGATAATGAATATTTTTATACACGCCTTCAATTATCATAAAATATATTTCTGATAAAAATAATGTGAGGAAACGACAACATGTACAAAATAGAAGAATGTCGATATAAAATAGAAGAATATCGATATAATCGATAATTTTATACTAAATTTTTGCATGATTTTCATTGTTGATTATTGCAATATTGACCTGAAATTCAAATCGGTTTAATTATTTACCAAATATTTGATTAGATGATTTGTTTTTTCTTTTTAGAAAGTTTAAGGACAAAACATTTTGCGTCTGGCATTTACATAACGAATAAAAATGTGAAGTTACAATATCGCGAAAATTGTTAGATAGATAAACCAGGTAGTTATATCGTAATGACATAGGATTTCACTCCATTAGAAAGGTTCATTGTCCAATGAACAGAACATGAGTAGGTTCATAAAAATAAATACATTAAAATCTTTGATGTTTGTCATAGTTTGATACTTAAATGTAATTTATTGAGAGAATCTGATAATTAAGTTAAATATATAAAAAATTTAATTCAAATTAATCACTTTCAATATTCTCGGCGAATCAAAGCCGGCTAGTATTAAAATTGTATTAGAAATTACAGTAGTAAATTTCAGTGATAACTCAAGTCAGATCTTTCAGTTTCTGTTTATTAAAATATAAATTGATGGATCTGCTTGAGCTATCACTGAAATTTACTACTGTAATTTCTAATACAATTTCAGCACCAGCCGGATTTGATATTAAAATATAAATTAAACGAGATATTGTTTAAGATCGTATTAAAATATGTGATACCCACAAATTCTGCAAGACCTCAAAATCATGCTTAAGAAATGCTAGTAACTTCATATTTAAATGAAACAGTTTTTATTGCCATTTATTACATATTATAAATTGTTATAGATAGTGCAGTTTTATTGTAAAATTTATAGTAAGATACAAGAAATTTATATTAAATTTAAACTGTTAGAATTTTTAAAATAATTTGCTTATCAAAAATTTATTAAAAATATTTTTGGAAAATTATGCAAATGAAATATTTTGAAAAGAAGCAGTTGAAAGCTAAAGAGCAATTTTTCATAAAACACATATTTATATTGTGAAATTGTAAAATAATTTTAGTTTTAACGAAAACAGAATATTCTTTGAAATTTTATCATAAAATCAGTAATTGACAGAATTTTGAATTATGAACCATATTCAATGTTACAGATGCATTTTGATGTCAATATTTTTTTTTGAAGGTTTGGAAAAAAAAGCAATAAAAAAGGATTTATAGAACGATGGCAAGTGAATTATTTTGAATGATTAACCCCAATAGTACAAATTAAATCGCTATACCAGAAAGTATATTTTATTCCAGTGAATGAAATTTATGAGCAAAAGAAATGAAATTCTTTTAATTAATAAAAATGAAGCCCATCGCAGCTGAAATTATTAGTTATAATAGGTGAAAAATTATTCAACTCTTTAAATAATAAATATATAAAATAAAATTTGCTATTTTTTTAAATATAGAAAAATATAATTAAATTCCGCACAATTCAAAATCATTTAACAGAGGAATGGATATTTACATATATTAATGGAAATATTATAAATCTTTCAAAAAGAATATTTTTTAATGTGATCAAATTGCTAGGCTCAAATTGTGATACAAAATTTTTCTCCAGCATATGATAAATAAGAACTAGAGATATTTCAAGAGAAAAAAAAAGCGCGATTAAATTCTTTCCAGTTGATATAACGTCTTGGAATCCAGAAAAAATATTTTGCACCCTTAATTAAGGAATAACGATTCTTTTGAAAACGAATAGAGATTTAACTCTCAGGTTTTTAACAAAATCAAGACGTTATTAATATTCCTTTGCACCATTAAATACTTTCCATTACATTAATACTGTTACCATTAATACTTTCAATTCCTTTAATACTCTTACCATTAATACTTTTTATTCCATTAATACTATTAACATTAATACTTCCATTAATACTTTCCATTTCATTAATACTTCCATTAATACTTTCCATTTCATTAATACTTCCATTAATACTTTCCATTTCATTAATACTTCCATTAATACTTTCCATTTCATTAATACTATAACCATTAATACTGCCATTAAATTTTCCATTCCATTAATACTTCCATCAATACTTTCCATACCATTACTTCCACCAATACTTTCTATACCATTAATATTTCCATTAATATTATAACCATTAATGCTTCCATTAATACTTTCCATACCCTTAATACTTCTATTAATATTAAAACAATTAATGCTTCCATTAATACTTTCCATACCATTAATACTTCAATTAATATTATATCAATTAATGCTTTCCATTCCTTTGATACTATTACCATTAAAACTTCCATAAATACTTTCTATTCCATTAATACCTCCATTAACACTTTTCATTCTTTTAATACTATTACCATTAATACTTTCATGAAAACCTTCTATTCCATTAATACTATAAATACTAATACTTCCATTAACACTTTTCATTCCTTTAACACTATTATCATTAATACTTCCATCAAAACCTTCTATTCCATTAATACTATAAATACTAATACTTTCATTAACTCTTTTCATTCCTTTAACACTATTATCATTAATACTTCCATCAAAACTTTCTATTCCATTGATACTATAACCATTAATATTTCCATTAACACTTTTCATTCCATTAATACTATAACCATTAATACTTTTCATGTCTCCTTGTAAATATAAGGAGTAAAAAAAAACGTCTTATATATCAAATTCCTTTATTGTATTCATTAGAATATTTCATGTCATTAAATGATTGAAAAGTAAAGACAATTCTTCTTCAAAATTAAAATTGAATCATATTGTTTTATGTAGTTAAATTTCTTGAGATTCAAATTAAACCATTATACCAGAAAGAACATTCGATACCCTTATCTTTATTACTATGTGTTATTATACAATAAATTATTCATTATGCACTAATTGCCAGAAACTGATTATTTCAGCTCATTAAGTTAAAAAAGTTACTGAACATTCGTGGCATAAGGAATAAAATTGAATTCGTCATAGTTACACGGAATCATTTGATCAGAAAGAGCATCTCCTTCCAATAATTGAACGAACGGTAGTTCTTTTAAGAAATAAGGATGTCATTAAATTCCTTATAGCCCAGAGCCTTAAAAGTTCTTTCAGTTTTAACAGTAGCATGGCCCATGCTCCATTAAAGAAAATATATCTTTACAGAAGCATTGGATATTGACATAAGGTAGAGACACAGAGAAAGTGCCTAACACATTCAGTTGCGCAAGAATGCTTCATTTTCATTTTAGAAAATATATCCATAAATGCACACCTTATACCCTATTCTAATGTCCATGAGTGTAAGAGGCTCCTTTATTATTTACATATTTACAGCGTCCCACCCTCAGCCCCTTCTTCAACCTTTTGACAGACTATCTAAAAATAAGCTAGTGTTCCCATGGGGGTCTGTTGCCACAACGAGCTCCAGCAGCACGTCAAGCACGTGGTGAAAAAAATTATACCGAAAGGTGGCTCACGTTTTTAACTCTCCCGCTAAATCAAAATAGCAACCTGTCACATCATTGTAAGCGGTAAGTGTACACTTAAATATGGCCCTTCTTCCTTTAAAAGTGGCCATAAAAAAGACCGAGATATATTTTTAAGGACCTGAGATATATACACACACGTGGAGGCTCGCAGCAGGGGGGTAGGACAATCATAATAAGAAAATGCCCGGGACATTCCAGAATGTCAAATACCCACAACGTCACAGACACATTCTTGGACCTTTTACTCGACAGAGCCTGTCCCCCACCCCCTCCTTTGGCCCTGCCAGGATAGAGCTTTTGGTCTGGAATGTCCATTCAGGTCATCAACATAAGGTCGTAAGGGGGTGGGAAAATAGAAAAGGGAGCAGATACCACGGATGGACCAACTCCGAATATTCAACGCCCGCCTCCACGGATGCATATGCAAATTTATCCGCCTCCGCCGTCCAATCGGAATTTGCCTATGCCCCGCCTACGCGACCGCGGAGGGTCCAATGGGAGAGAAAGGATCGCGTGGCTTGCCGGCTATTGATCGCCGCACGTGGGTTTTAGTTTGTGCCAGCACGCGTCTTACCCTCCCCATGTCTTTTTTCACCAACACCAACTCCTATTATTTCGGTGCCCCCCCCTCCTCTCTTAAGAAGTACACTAACTGAAGAGACAGGAGAGATCTCAAAGGGAGGGAAAGAAAAAATAATACCAAAAAAAAGAAGCAAAAAAAAAAAAAAAAAAACAGGGTAAGAGAGAGAAGTATAACCCTCTTCATATATGGCAAAAATAAATAGAAGAAAAAAAAAATGTAGGAGTAAAGGACAGGGGGCCGTGCTCTCTTCTTTGAACTTTTTCTTGATATTTTTTAGAAGGTTGTTGCCGGCCTGCAACACATTTTTTTGTCAATCCCCCTACCTTTTTAGCCCCCCTCCCCCTTCTTTCCCTTTGACAGAGGCGCGAATCCATTGAATTCATCTCAGTACTGTCGGTTTTGTAAAACATCCGGACCCGGGAGTTTGACGGAGTGATTTTCAGCCCATAAGGATATCCCCCCCCCCTCGTTCACCCCGCATTCGAATCCGTACGTACGTACGTGTGTGCGTGTGTATACAATGCACCATAGCGTTTGTTTGCCCCAGGTCCCCCTTCCAAAAAAAACCGCAAATGGATTTCCTCAGTCATCAAACTTTAATTTCCCCGGCTCTGGACCGGGCTGGCTTACGCAAAGAGATCTCTCACGCTCTCAGTGGGACCACGGGAAAGAAAATATCGTCACCAGGGCGCTCAATTTTTCATTTTGGACCCACTTAGTTTATCTATTCCGAACTTCAAAGATGCACGCGTGTGTATCGAATCCTCCTCCAGCTTCGGAGAAATAATTATCTCCCTGGGGACAGTGACAGGTCATCAGACGGTGATAAAGAAGGCAAGTTTCTGGAGCGATGCATCTTATCTTTGAATAAGGATCATCAAAATTAGAACATTTGAAAGTCAGAAAACTAGGGGCAAGAGGTTTTACAAAATCAAATGCCAAAATTTGTATTTCATTTGAGGTTGTATGGATATTTACCAATTAAAAATAATGTCGGTTTATTAGATACTGACAAAAAAGAAAAGTCTCATAGATCACCATTCCTGTAATTATCAAATGAAGAATTAAACATATGAAATAAAAAGAGCAAGAGGCATGGAATATGGATAGAATACTACAAATAACCAAAGGCTTGGAAATTGCGCTTTGTCTAGGTATTTATAAACCATATCAAATAAAAAAAAAAAGATAACTATACCCTTATTACCATCTTTATGATGATAGTCTGTAAACTACAAAGGTATGATTGCTCGTATCAAAGGGTACGTGCTTTTAATTACTTACCTGCAGGTAGTAGTTGATATTTATCCAAATACAATTATATCTATGTCCAATTATTTATCCAAATACAGTTATACCTATCCCCAATATCAACATAGTAGTAATTCTTGTTTTGAAATATTTAATAAAGCTCGAACCTTAATTCAAGTAATATTGATTGCAAACTAGAAGAAAATTCGAGATCACAGTATCTTGATATTATTTGCGCGCACAAACTAAAAGAGATTTCAAGTGATTAGCTTTTAATTGCAAAGTCATTGATCTCCTATTTGGATTTTTTTTTTTAAATATTAGAAAGCCTCCAAATTAAAAAAGAACAACTTTATATAGCTAAACAGGGACACAGAAGTAGACGAAAAAAGGCTGCTGAACAAAGTATGTGCTGGTGACAATTTTCCCACCCAATTATCAATTTTGATTGAAACTCGAAACTGCTTTAAATCAGTTCTTGTAGGGGAAAATCAATTTAGTACTTTTATGTCATGAGAAAAGATGTGGTTGTTGTGATCTGTCCATGGTAAAAATTATTCTTGTGTTTCTTAATGAGGAAACAAATTTAACTATGAAACAAGAGGCTCATGCAACTAGATAACAGAGTAAAACTATCTATAAGGTGATAAGATTATTTTACTTATCAGTTTTGAAGATAAATTTTAAAGGCATGGTGTTTCTTTTTATGCCTCGGTCGGAACAGATAATTTGACATATGTAAATCCCCTTTTTAAAAAATTTAAAATTTTCTTTTTTCTATATAACTTTATCACTCTATAGCAATTTTTCATGAATATTTAACAAAAATAAATTTTTCAAGTTTAGAATCATACATTAATGTATCTTGAATATGTAAATTCTTGGGTAATTTTCATCATTACCCATGAATTTCAATACTATTCAATACTATTTCAGCGTTCTAAGAATTCTACCCATATTTCGTCGTTTCCATAATACAGATACATAATGATATATTAGTTTTTTATTTGCGGAAGAAAATTGCAATGACATTTATGAAAGTATTTGTTTGATAAAAATAGTTTGAAAAACCTCTTTGTAAATTATTATGGATTGCTGTTAGCTTTAGAAAAATCATTGCAAAATTAAACAGAAAGATTGCAATAAAATTGTAAAGTAGTAATTCCATCATTTTTTAATCTGTTTGTTTTGATTTGTAAAACAATTATAGGATATATATAAGAAGCTAACGTATATAAATAAATAATGTTTTTCAGGTTATAATATATGTACATAAGAAGAGTGTTTGTTTGTAAGTCTTTATTCCATATCTGCAATTTTTGATTGATCTTGATTAAGTGTGACACATTGTTCTTCAAAGAAAAAGGACGATGATTAAGTAAATTTAGAGATTTTTTTTTTCGATTATTTCTGCTGAAAATTATTTCTCATAAAAATTATCTTTATACTATCTTAAAATTAACAGATATATATCTTTTTACCGATACTAATTTCAGTTGCGTACAGTTTTCTTCAATTTTAATAAATTCTAAAAAATTAATTTGATGCATAATCTGTAAAAATGTTTTTATTAGTATGATGAATTTCAAATTTATTTTTCTCCCAAAACTTTCAATCACTTGCTTTTTGACAATGTTAAAGTTACGACAAAAGAAAATTCTTTCTTTGGACATTAACACCTTGACTGCCGTGGGGAGTCACCACACCAGTCAAGGTGTTAATGTCCAAAGTGTAATGACATGATCGATGGGTCCATATGAATTATAATATAAGAAATTCAGCGGGGCAGTCAATGTGTTACTTCCAAGTAGGGTTTTCACATCAGCTTTTATTTCTTAGTATACACACTATTAATTAGCACATGCAGTAATTTGCAGTCGACCGATTCCAATAAATTCAGAGCTTTCCTCCTTATGAAATAACAAGTTGAGAATTTAAATAAATGCATTCCATTTTAATATATCAACAGCCAGGATAACCAATATTCCAAGCGAATAAGCTGTTCCGCAGAAATGATTGATTAGTAATATCAATCTAAGGTCCTAATTATAATTCTAAGACGACCTGAAATAAGAAGTAAAAAAATAATTTTGGATAACCTAATTTTAAACAAAAATTCAGAAGCCCTATCAATGAAGAAATCAAGATTTAGACCTCTGATGATTTAAAAATAATAATTAATAATATAGATCCAAAAATATTTTTTTTAAATTTTTTCCATCATTTATTATCGCAACAAATACACTTAGCAATGCATTCCCTGTTAAAGAAAAAAGTAAGCAAACGGTCAGTCTGATATTATCTTAATTCAACAGATTCATTATATGAATGAAATAGAAGCTGATACTTAATTTATATCTATTCAGTTCAGACACTGCATGGTAATCCGAGGACAAATTTTATCACAAATGATTCAGTTATAGATGCAGTAAGGCAATATTATATATATATATATATATATATATATATATATATATATATATATATATATATATAACGATAAATGAATCAGACCAATGATTCAGCGACACATGAAGTTAAATGCTAGCTAACAATGTGATGGGAAAATCGATGGCCATGTCTATCAATGTCCATGCTGGGGTGTAGGGAGGGACTGACCGACAAGGCCTTCGTTCCCCTTTTTCCTAATGCATTAAGAGAGGTAAAAACAATGCATCAAATATGCTGCTATATACATGATAACTAGGCAGAAATTGAGTAAAAATGAATATAAATTAAATTACTCATGTGAACCTCTCTAATTTCGATTGGTTCTTTAGGCTATATATAATTAATATTGTTTTTATAAAATACTTAAAACGGCATACTGCATTCGAAATAACCCCAATTTTGTATCAAACATTTATTAAAATTACAAAACTTTTAGATAATAACAAAAAGTAATTTGCAAGTATGGTCAGTAATTATTAGAAATTCATATAAGTGATTAATATAAATTAAATTAATCATGTGAAACGTATATAATTTCGATTGGTTTCCTGGATTATATATAACTGTTTTTTTCTTAAAATGCTTAGAACTGTATGCAATATTTGAAATAATCCTATTTTTGTATCAAACTTTTAATAAAAATACTAAACTTATAGATAATAACAAAAGATAATTTGCAAGTATGTTAAAAAAAAACGACGATTCAATAGATATGGGAATGGCAATAATTGGGCTACCATAATTATTTCAAGGAAACAGCAAATGTGGGGCACTGGTAACTTATAATTTATAATAACATGTTCAGGAGCATGTTCACGAAGGGAACAAAGAGAAAGTATTGTAATCGTCAAAAAGTTCTAAAAGATTTTGATGCATTTTGACGTTTTAGATTTATTCGAATCAGTCAAATTTATTTTCGGAATTGTGCCTTTCTTGTTTACAAGAAAACAGCAATTAAAAAGATAATACAGAAGATGAGTGAATCTGCTCTTATTAAAAATTATACACCTGTATAAAATTTTGACTGAATCGGATATTAATACTAAAAATTGTAGACCTTGTATCAATAATTCAACTGCGTCAGACATAAATGCTAAAATCGGCGAACTAAATAGAAATTTCGATTCAACCAGATGTTAAAAATAAGCTTGTAAATCTGAATCAAAATTTCAACTAATTTAGAAGGTTTTGCACTACCACACTACTAAAATTTTGAAGCAGGTCTATTAACCTGCATCAAAATTTCGACTAAACCAAATATTAATAGTAAAAGTTTAGACCTGCATTAAAATTTCGACTAAACCAGATATTAATATTAAAACTGTAGACATGCATCATCAAAATTTAGACTAAATCAGATGTTTTTAAGAGTATTATGCTTTTTTTCCCTTCATGGAGCTTTGATCAAACAAATAAATATTCATTATCACCCACTAAATGTATGAATTTAATTTGATATTGTTACACTGCATAAACTTTGCTACGTTTATTAATTAAAAATTTTAGAAATAATTTTATAATATTTGAACTGAAAATTTAGCTGTTAAATTAACGATTAAACAAAATTATTGAAATAAATTTATTCATCTACTAAATTTTTTTCTATGATTTTTTTTGTAAGTTAAAATTAACTAATAGAAAAAATTACTGAAAAAAGATCACAAAACTTGCGAGTATTCAGTTTATGAGTATTGCGTAAATGAACTTATTTATATTAATGTAATCATTGTATTAAGATAATATTAATATCTTATTATCATTAAGAGAATAATTTTCACCTCAGACTTTCAAAAAACTGCAATGAGAAATATTAGACAGTCGACATCAGATAACCAAATATCTAAAATAAGATTTATTGCCCGATGGCCCAAAGCTCGGCGAATCTTTGACGAAATTATGTTTTGATCCTAAAACATTTCGACCTCTAGCCTCCCTCCCTCCTCTTTCTATTTTTAACTCTTAAGCACATTCAATCATTAATGATAAGTCCATAACCTATCATTATGTCCCAAAATGAAGAAGAGATCACATCTGTTTCGAACTGTTTTCATATGCTGAAGGTCAATTGTCATCTTTCCTAATGCCATTATATGAATATTTGTAAATACATATACATTACAAATATTATATACATAAAATCCAATTACCCATTCATGAAAACGCGTTTTAGCAAAAGATTTTAGTTTTAAGTAAATGCGAGATTTACTTGGCTTTATTTATGTAGAAATTAAATGCATCAAAACATTCAAGATTTATTTGAACATTTCAGTTTTTAACTTCGTACTCGAGGGGTGGTGTTAAGTTTCAGACTAAAACTTATTTAAGATTTCTTTGCCCTGAAGTAATAAAAGATGCTATTTCCTATTACTGTAATATCATGTTTAATAATTTTTGGATATTATTAGTAGCACTTGAAGTTTTTATTTAAGAAATATCTATAATTTGCTGTCATTGTCGTATGAAATCGATAATTTCAAACTGATTTGAAAGATTTTATATAAAACAGCTCAAGATCCAATTACATATGAACGAAAAGTAAGCCTTAATCTAATTCGTATCAACCTCGAATTAATTTTAGTCATATAAACAAACCGTTTTAAATCTAAAAAATGTCAATTTTTTTGGAATTCATCCTGTTTTGTGGAATCTTGGTCAGATGGCGATACCTGAATAGCCAGTCCAAACTTTTAAATCGAAATGAGGAAGCCTGAATCTATTCGAACAAAAATAGAAAACCAGGTTAATAGATTAATATACATTGCAGATCTTAGAAAGGAATCTCAAATTCGAAATCTTCTGAACCCAAATGTGAAGCTTTATCAAAAAGTTGCAAAAAATTTAAATATGCATAAAAATACATTTAAATATACATTACAGATCTTAACTAGGAAGGAATCTCAAACTCGAGATTTTCGAACCCAAATTTGAAGCTTTATGAAAAAGCTGCAAACGATAAAATCGGTTTTAATCAAACCAGATTACAGTTTTATCACATTTATTCTATAATTTTAATATCAATGATTACTGTCATGAACTTTATCTATAGGTATTTTATAATAGAAAGGGTTGCATCAAGTTTTATTTTCATGAAAATAATATTTTTTTTTTCACGTAGTTCTAAAAAAAAAAAAAAATTACGCCAAAAATATCGCATTCAAAAGAGTAATTTCACATTTCCAGTTTATGACTTTTTCATGAATGTGATGAATTCGTTCTTCTGTAACAGCTCAAGGAAAAGAAATTTCTATTCAGAATAATGCAATTATTCAAATACATATTCTATTTTATAATATAGATTAAGAATATATTCCATTTTAGAATATGGAACGGACAAGACTAAATTTTAAACAATTTACTACAAATTATAATGTTTATTATTTTTTATAAAGACCATAACCGTTTACATACAAACAATATAGAAAAATTTAGTAAGCAGTTGAAGCTTTTGATACTGCTTAAAACTATATTTCTAATTAAACATTTTATGTTTTTAATTGAAATTTATCATTGAAATTTTGACAATATGAAGAAGTAAAACTATAATAATACCGTTGAATTAGTAACTTATAATACAACTTAAAACATAATTTCTAATCAAAAGTGTAATATTTTTCTACAAACATTTATCTTTAAAATTGGAATAACTTAAGGAAATAAAACTGTTATAATGTCCTAATAAATATTAAGGTGAGAATGCGGATAAAATTAATAACTTCATTCCTAATAAAACTTTTTTTACTGAAATTAAACATTAAAACTGTAATAACACACAATATATATATATTTTTTTAAAACTGAAACGAAATTCATCAAATTCATTTAAAAATAAATAATTTGACAAAAAGTCACATTCAGTTTTTTAACAAATGTTGTTTTTGATTGCTCTATAATAAAAGAAATTATTAATAAAATAAAAGAAATCTACATTTAAAGAAAGTATTTTTAAAGATTAAAAAAAAAAATCTGAAAAATGAAAACAAATTTTGGTTATTATGTGTTATATAACAAATACGACCTTTAATTATGGTTTGTTCAGAAAATTTTAAACTCTAATACATTAAATTGTTCTATCACCGTTATCAAGGTAAGAAAAATACATAAAACTACAGATACCACAGGTTTAAAATGTCAAAAAACGAAATACGTCCAGAATAGCTTCAAATAACTAATATAAAACGAACGGAATGCATGAAATATCGATAAGCCATACAATATCGAAAGGTAAATCGATTCTTAAAAAAATATCGATATTATTTGATATGGACGTCAGAGATACATGAGAAGTCTCATTACAAATCAATCGATATCGGTGATATTTGGAAGACAGTTTTGCAAGGTTGCAAGACACATGAAAGAAATGCCTTGCATTCAAATAAAATGTGAAAAAGTATCTGAAATATGCAATTCAAAACCTCCACGTGCAATTTTGGTGGATAGGAAAATTCACAATCTTTTTATTGCACATAAAAAAAAAGAGATATGTAAGAAAATGTCGCAAAATTTTGTTTCCAAATATACATCCATTAAATGCTTTTATTTTTATTTTTAGAATACAAGATTTATATTTTAAATGTTAAAAAAAGTTGTAAATCCAATACAGTATCAAGATTAGCGCAATTTTTTAATTTGATTTTATAAAAATATTAGTCATTTCTTATAATGAAATGATTCGCAAGAAATAATTTGTAATTTAAATTGATTGTTTTATGCTTAACTTGATGTTTATGATGCTATCAATAAATTATTTTTAAGCATCAAATTGCGACAGATATGGAACTCATGTTACCTAAATAGTCTTATACCTTCCTTATTTAATATATACACTACCCTTCTTAATGGATTCAAGTCCTAAGATATAGATCCCCCTAAACCTTTCAACCCGTGTAATTTTATCCTCTAATTGCACATTGCCTTTCGCTATATTGTAAATCCACTCTCTGAATCTCCACTACTGACTTTGGACACTATTTATTTATCATGAATGCATTTATTTTCAATGTAATCTTTTATAAGTGAATTGGTACTCAAAACTCTCCCAATACGAATTCTTAAACATTTCACTGGGAAAATTTTATCCTTTAATTGCAGTTTGTCTTCCGCGATATTGTAAATCCACTCTCTTAATCCCCACTACTGACATTTGTACACCATTTATTTATTACAATTGCACTTAACCCTTTAAAGGGCCATTTTTTTCTAGTCATATTATGTTAAAATATTATTAGGCTTGGAATTAGAATAACAAAAGGGATTCATTTAGCTTATTAGATAAACTTAATTTGATTCATTAATTAACTTGGTTAATTAATAATTAAGTAACAAATCAAGACACATCATTTTGTGCGAGATAAAGAACTAAAGCATCTAAGTTTCTGTCTTTCTAAAAAAAATTGTTAGAACTTATTCATACAAAGATTGATAAATTATTTTTAAGATTGATAATTTATTCATACAAAGATTGATAAATTTGGTGGGAAGCATACTTCCCACGGCCCTAGAAAGGGTTAATTTCAATGAAATATCTTGTAAATAACGATATTCATAACTCCTCCTATGAGTGTTTATAAACATTTAACTGTGACAGATATTAAATCTGTATTACTTTCCCTTGATTTAGTTTAGATTATTGGGTACAAGAACCTTTCTAGTGGAATCGAGTCCCATGACATAGTGCCATTAACTACTTAAGTGAGCAATACTTATTTCTAATTGCACGTTGTCTTTTCGGTAATAGTATAACACTTTCTTACTTCTCATTTAAATTACGGAGATAATAAGCAGAAATTTTCTTCCTTAGCCTTCCGCAATGGCAGTGCATTATAATATTTAATCAAATAATTAAATATTTGATTATTTTCATCAAACTTTAAATCAAATGATTAAATATTTGATGAAAAATTAAATTACTAAACGACCTGAATTTTATTGCGGTAATGAAACTATTAATGGAAATTATACAAATAATAGCTTTAAAGAAATGTCAAAATTCAGGAAGAATTAAAAACAATTTGAATTTTTATCTCAACAGTGAATGTTATTAAAGGAAATTAATACATAAAATTATTTTTTTTAAAAAATAACGAAAATTCAGTAAGAAATGCATGGCAATTAAATAGGTATCACAAAAAGTTTTTTTAATTTAAAATGAAGTAGAAATTAGTGTTATGCAATATATTTTTCTGAATTAATACAGGGAAAACACTGAAATCTTTATAAAAATTGATTCATTAAAATTTTTAAAAAAGTTATTCCTATCCTCCAATATATATGTGATCAAATTTGAAAGGGCCTAATGGTCCGTCCTGTGGAGCGAAAATAACATTCACTCACGTACGCACGCACATACTTTTTAACCATTTTTCAGCACATTATTAGGCACGCACAAACTTTTTTATCATTAGAAAAAAGATAGGTCATAATTAAAGCGGCGGTTATGAAACTTGAGTTTATTATTGCCTAAATATTTTCATGAATTAAAGTTTTAGTAACCATTTTGTGTAATTAAATTTTATCTTCGATATTTTGCTATCATTACTTCTATCATTTTTAACATTTGAAAAATATAATGGAACCAATATATAATTCAGGAAAGAGATGCCAACTATAGAATGATAATTGAATTCCACTGCCAATCTTGTAAGAAGACAAAGGGTATGGTGGCCCAGCATGAGAGAATGTACGCTTTTTTGCCAAAATGCGTTAATCATATGACTATGGTGTCATATGAATTGACTTCATTCTTATTACTTCGTTACGTTAAAAAATAATCTTATCATCATGGCCGAATGATTAATCCATTGCTATCATTACTTCTATCATTTTTAACATTTGAAAAATATAATGGAACCAATATATAATTCAGGAAAGAGATGCCAACTATAGAATGATAATTGAATTCCACTGCCAATCTTGTAAGAAGACAAAGGGTATGGTGGCCCAGCATGAGAGAATGTACGCTTTGTTGCCAAAATGCGTTAATCATATGACTATGGTGTCATATGAATTGGCTTCATTCTCATTACTTCGTTACGTTAAAAAATAATCTTATCATCATGGCCGAATGATTAATCCATTGCTATCATTACTTCTATCATTTTTAACATTTGAAAAATATAATGGAACCAATATATAATTCAGGAAACAGATGCCAACTATAGAATGATAATTGAATTCCACTGCCAATCTTATAAGAAGACAAAGGGTATGGTGGCCCAGCATGAGAGAATGTACACTTTGTTGCCAAAATGCGTTAATCATATGACTATGGTGTCATATGAATTGACTTCATTCTTATTACTTCGTTACGTTAAAAAATAATCTCATCATCATGACCGAATGATTAATCCGTCTCCAACCTTAGTCAGCGTATTATAACAATGCATTCGATATAATTTAATATTACAAATGCTTTATAAATAATATAAAATTATTTATACAAATTAAACAATAAAAAAATTATAAGACTGACTGATAAAAGCAGCTGGAATATGTTTTGCATACCAGTTTTCAATTATATAACAACAGGTTTTATGTTATACATGTTTTATAAAAGTTTCCTAGTGAGATATTTTTTTCATATAATTATTAGAAAATGACTGACAGCGCCATCTTTTGTCATCCAAGCGAACATAAATTGTATGACCTCACGTCTAAGTTATGTAGTCCTCAATTCTTCCCTTCTTCCTGTAAAGTGCGTTGATCTTCAGATCTAGAATATATCAGCAGGAAATAAATTCCGAAAATTGGTTCATCCGTATGCTAAATTCAAATGTGGAATATATTTGAATCAAAAAATATAAAATAATTATTTCATTGAAAAATATAAATGAATTGTATTTGAGTTTTTACTTGAGTATCATAGTAAATTAACTAATTATCGGGTGAATTTATATAAATTGTCATTAAAAATTCGTGAATGAAATATTAAAACAAAATTATGGATGCTCAGATTAAAATAAGTAAAAAAAAAAGAATATATGTCACTAAAGAAAAATTTGATATAAAAAGAAAAAAAATTAAGTATCTTGTTAATAAAGAAATTGATATTTTATTATTCTATCCACAGATAACATAAAAGATGTATCAAAATTTGATGGAAAATGCGATTTTACTTTTATGCTTATATCTTTTTCTGGCTAAATTAAACTCTTAAAAAATCAATGTAAATAAAATAGATTTAAATTTCCAATTGCAATAGTATAATACTAATTACAAAGCAAATATAATATTTTAGGATTGAAGGCACTTATGAATATATGTTATGCTTTCTAGCAAACATTACACGAACAAATTTTGTGCACGAATTTTTATTATATTATTTGATATATAAAGATATTCGCATTTTTGGCAGCCATTCTTTCAGAAAACACTTAAAATCAAAATATCTTCATTATTAAAATAAAAATTGTTTTTTGTAAGTGGCAACAAATTTGAAACGTGAATAATAATGAATACACAAAAACTACTTTTAAAGGATAATTCGGTAGAAATTTTAGTAGAAAATGCATTTTTAAATTAAATATAATTCTTCGAAAAATTTGATTCAAAGATGAAGCTGGTTTTAAAATAATAATAATAATAAAAAGATTATAAAATGTTTATCAAATTTCAATGAGAATGTAAAATTATTAAATGATAAATATGCATTTATTATTTATATAGCAAAAAACAATACTCAATATTTCTGTAATATATATGTCAACGTAAAAATTAACTCAGAAAGAGCAGAAAATCATCTGTATTTCATATTAGAACGAAACAAAAAATGTTTATTAAATAAGCTGAATTAAACAATTAAATGACGTTCTAAATTCGTATTTATCTGAATTGGAAATGTTCTTATAAATATCTTTTTTTCTCTATATCTCCAAATTTTCTCGACTCAACCGCTATGTTTCTACATTTCGCCGCTAGGAGTAAAGCTGCGTAATTTATATGCCTTCAACTCTATACACGTATTCTAATTTTTTAAAAAATTAGGTAGCTCAAACGAACTAACTTTTTTCACTCAACTCTTTATCAAATGAAATCTACAAGTATAATTTGCAGAAATTAAACTGAATGATTTGGTACACAGACAATTGTACTAGTTATTGTTTGGTACATTATTGAATAAATTAAGTTGCCTTGTATTCTAAATTCATATTTATCTGAGTTGGAAATGTTATTATAAACATTTATTTTGTCCACATCTCAAATTTTTCTGGCCTTAATCTCTATGTTTCTGTATTTCGCCGCTAAAGACATTGCGAATAGTCTCAACGTATAATGCATACATACTTTTTTTTGTGCAGATAATATTGTTATAATTGTTATTGCATCGGTTTATAAATTAAATAGCTGCAGAATTTATATGCCTTCCGCTCTATATACATATTCAAATTACTTAAAAATTAGGTAGCTCAAACGAACTCACTTTTTTTTCAGCAAAGGTGTTATAAATTGAAATCTACAAAGCATAATCAACAGAAATTAAATTGAATGATTTGGTTCGCATAAAAAGTTAGTATCGAGTGAAAAAAAATAATTTTAGATATACTAAAATCAAAGTGATACTAAATACAAATACAAATTTAAAACAAGAGCAAATGTGATCACCGAAACATTGTTAACAATTTGAGATTATAGAATTTAAAACCGAATTCATGTTGATTTCATGTTTAGTCTGAAATTCATACCCAAAATAGAATGTGAGATTAATTGTGTACTTATGAAAATCAATGATGATCGTTCACCTATCTTGTTTATATACATTAATAAACAAAACCAGAAACGTTAACCCCGAACATTTCCTCACGTATTCTCTAATTATATTCGCTAATTAAATGTGTTATTCCTTCATTCAAGCATTAAATTGTAGACCATGGGATACCTTCTATGATGTGATTATCGATTAAAAAATATTTTAATTGTTTAATTTACCCACCATTGTATCACCTAGATGAATGCATCATCTAGGTATCTGCATTTAATACTGACACTGTTTTAATTTTCTTCTTCTTCTTTTTTTTTTCCTTTTTAGGGATTCTATCTCAAGAATTTAGAATCCAAATAAATAATACTGCGGTTCAGAAAAGTTTGGCAATGGGATATCTTCGTCAACATCAGTAAATAAAAACAACTAAGAAAGACTTAATTTCAAATATCCGTTACAAAAGTGTTCAAAAAAGATAATTCAATTATATTTTATTTTGCTGTTGCTATAACGCTCAATTTATCTATTTTACTCCTCAGTGTAACACTAGAGTAACGATCTCCTCGGGGGGGGGGGAATATATTACTGAATATTTATATATATAGCTATTTTTAAATAATAGTATCTCATATACAGAAAGTAGGTGCTAGAATAATATCCTAAAAGAACAGGTGTCAATTTGTTTTCCTTTTCTTTACACCTATGACTTTAATTATCTTTCCCTCATAAAACACGTGCTAATTATTTTTCTCAGAAAAAAATTGTAGTAGAGGTTTATGTTCTTTAATAAGACCAAGCCAAAGAACAATGAGCATGTAAATATCATTTTTCATAAGTTTTTCCAGTTGATTATCTAACTTTCGACTCTTAGCCCTTCTGCTATGATTATGGTTAAATAATGCAAATAATATTTGGAACTGAAATTTTTTTAACGTACTATATAACTGTGTTAACCTAACTGCTTAAATATATATATATATATATATATATATATATTGTTCGTAAGAATTTATTATCATAACAAGAGTCAAAAATGAGCATGATTTTTAAAGAGAAAATATTAATATTTTAAAAATTGGATCATTTTCGAATACAGTTAAAACTAATTTCAAAACTATTGATTCTCTAAGAAATTTTCCACAAACTTAGATTTCAAAGTCTTTATAGTTTTGCATTATTTCTTTGCTAGATGACAACTCATCTTCATTAGTAAGGCAAGAGTTTATCGATAGTTAATTTTCAAAATCTGATAAACGAGGATTGAAGTCATAACAATTATTGCTAAATTATCATATCTGAATACAAATATTATATTGCCAAATTTAATCAAATATAAACTTAAATAATAAACTCTTAAATTGAAGTCAGAAAAAGGGCTTAAAGTTGAAAAGCAGAAATTATTGTCGATA
This sequence comes from Argiope bruennichi, assembly GCF_947563725.1. Taxonomy (NCBI): domain Eukaryota; kingdom Metazoa; phylum Arthropoda; class Arachnida; order Araneae; family Araneidae; genus Argiope; species Argiope bruennichi. The sequence continues at coordinate 77,974,458 of NC_079160.1, forward strand.
CTTGAAAGTTATTTTTCTTTCATTCTGAAGAAAATACACTTGATAAACGTTTAATGAGGCCATTATTTTTAAACGAAAGAGTTGCATTATCTGAGATCTATTAAATTTAAATAATGTCTATATAACTTGGTGCATAACTGATGTTACCTTAAAATTAGAAATCAACATCTCTCAAACTAGAATTCAAAATCTCATACTAGATCATGTCAAAAAAATTGTATCACGCTGAAAAAAACTTTGCATCAAACAGAAGGAAAACGATATGTATTTTTTAAGCAAATGAATGCACAGTCTGAGACCTTAAAAGAAAAGAAATCCAGATAACCGGATACATAACTGAAGTTTTAAAATTCCAAAACAATATTCCTTAAACTATAGCTCACCACAAATCATTCAAGACTAGATTATGTTCAACCAACATTACATTAAAGATATAGTTAACAATATCACTTTTTTAAAGCAAATGCATCATCGGATATCTTTTAGAAACAAAACCATCCATATAACTGAATAAAGCAATGAATTATTATAAAATTCTAAGCTATTTGCTCTGAAGTTACACTTCACAACCATGATTGTGATCATGTTTTTCGCATATTGATGTTGCTGAAGTTTTCATCACACATTTTTCTATTAGATTCTGCAATATTTGAAATAAAAAATATCTGTATATATAAAATTTTCTGTATATATTTGAAATAGTATACAGAAAATCATTTCATTCAAATTATTTCGCAAAATTCAACGAAAAACATTTTTAGAACAGATTGTTTTCAATAATTATCGACAAATGTTTTAAATTCATATTTATTTTTTCAGTTTTTCCAATTGCAGCTAACTTTACTTTTGCAGCTCTTATAAATCTGGTAAAATGAGGAAAGCTTACAGCGATTTATACAGCACTAAGGACTATTTTTATGAAGAAAGATAAGTTGTCTTCTAATTCAAATAAAATTTCGTTGCAAATAAGAAGTTACTTTTCAAAATAAACAATGTATTATGTCAAGCAAATGTTATAAAGCATAAAAATTCGGTTGTTATTGGACAAATAAAATCATTTATTAATTAAAAATTCATAAATAACTGCGTCAAGTAATGCAATTATCTGAATTTATCCTACACAAATCCATGTTTTCATAAAAGTAGGTTCAGTTCTAATTCAATTAAAACTCAGATCCAAATAGCGATTTATTATTTTTTTGTAAATAAATAAGGTATCAAATGAAACAAAGGCTATTTAGTAGTAGAGGTAATATTTTAACAAATTTTAAATGATTCAATTCTTTATGGATAATTGAATCGAGTATTGCAGTTATTGGATTCTATTTTACGCAAAGACTTGCTTTAAAAAAACTAGATTAAGCTTGAATTCAATAAGCACTTAGTTCCAAAAGACGGGTTATTATACTTCGAAAATATACTAGGTAAGATATAAAAGAAATGCTCATAGAAACATCATAAGTTAGAAACTAGTAAAAAATAATTATTATTGATAACTTCATAGATAACAGAATAAAGTATTTTAGTTTCTTATTTTAGTACCTGGGTGACCGAGATTCGTTCAACAATTTTCTTTCTTTTTTTTATATATATATATTAAATTGTAATTGTGTATTTTTCGGGAAAAAGATTTAGATACAAATCCTATATTGATTACATATGTATATTTTTAAAACCTACCTATATATTAACTGGTTATTTAACCCTTTCTAAGGCCGTGGGAAGTATGCTTCCCAACAAATTTATCAATCTTTGTATGAATTTATGTAGGTTGGCATAAGTTCTGACAAACTTTTTTAGAAAGACAGAAACTTTCAGTTCTTTATCTCACACAAAATGATATGTCTTGATTTGCTACTTAATTATTAATTAAACAAATTAATTAATTAATCAAATTAAATTTAACTAATAAGCTAAATGAAGCCCTTTTCTTATTCTAATTTTAAGCCTAAAAATATTTTAACATAATATGACTGGAAAAAATGGCCCTTTAAAGGGTTAAATAAAAAAATATATAATGTATGCACTTAGTAAACATGTTATTCGAAACAACTTGCTACATCACAGTATTCATTTTACAGTTTAACTATCATTACTTATCTTTTTGTAATTGCATTTAGTTTTACCAAGGTGAAATCAGGTCTGAGGTGGCGCTATATGACATTGTCAGCATGAGAGCAGATAGAAAAAGGCTCTGATAATTAGTTATAAAAAATGTGTGTGCGTTTCTGTGTGAAATCGCGTTTTTTCGGGAAAGACACCTATATAAATAAACTTAAAGCCTTCTTTGCATGATTTCTTTGTGTGTATGTGTGTGTATGTGTGTGTGTGTGTGTGTGTGTGTGTGTGTGTGTGTGTGTGTGTGTGTGTGAGTGTGTGTGTGTCTGAAATAAATCAGAGTGATATAATTCATGCTCTAGATTATGTAAAATATAAATGTTTTTAAAAAATCCTAGTATAAATATATAAAATAATTAAAAAACAGTATGGTGGAAATATCCATCACCATGCGAATTTCATGTTAAGCTCAGTACAAAATCTTCAGAGTCCCTCTCTTCTAAATTTCTCCGCTCATTATCGCTTTTATTGGCAAAAAAATCTCAGGTTAGTTATAAAAATTATGCAAGAAATCGCACGTTGCTTCCAACCACAACAAACAGCGAAATGGCAAATTCAAAACCGCTATAATGATTGTGGCATTTGATAGTCATAAAAAAATCCCAGCAACAACCAATATACAGTACACCTGTTTTGAGTACAAAACAGGTGTACTATAAATTTGTTCAATAAATGTTATGATGCAAATTTCCATCATCATGCAAAGAAGGGTTAAAAAGCAAAACCTTATCTAAATATAAAATTTGATCCAAATCGTAAAAGCCGTTTCCGAGAAATACGAAATAAATTTTTATATACATTATATGTATATTAAAGTTATAAGATTATACACAAAAAATTGCACTCCAAAAAAAGACCTTACTGATAATTTCGAAGAAAACTAATAAACCGACGGTTTTTAAATAAATTTTTAAAAAAATCATTCTAATATATCTCAATGATAGCAGCATCAATAAAAGCAATTGCTCGAGTTTATTCTGAACAAAGATCCGCTCTTAAAAATAGGTCGTCATTGAATTAAATTAAAATGCAGTTTCAAGCAATAAGCTATAATCCTTTAATTTTTTTTTCATTCAAGTTTTCTCTCTGCAGAACTTTTTCGTTTTGTTTTACTTCTTTTCCAGATGGCAACACTCCACCGTCGCCGATGTGGCAACAGTTTATCGAAAAGTCTTCGTCGAAACTTGACGAATGAGGTGTTGAGCTCATAGCAATTCATTGATTCCTAAATGGTCTCGCCTGAATTCCGGTGCACGATGATTGGAGCATGGAGGTTTGATGCATCCATCAAGTCCTGTTGAGAAGCGAATGCATAAAACGTGATTTATGCGCCGTTTGTAAACTACGATCCCGAAATGGAACTGACTGAAGTTCTTCCTTCTTGCATCTATTCGTCTTATTTAGGGCTATTAAGGAATAAGGCCGCCAGGACTAGCTTTGGTTTTGAAAGTTCATAAATTCATTTTCATTTTAAAAGTTCTGACAGGTGCTGGAATCACGTGATCCCGCGGAGGGAAAAACTTTATGAGTAGGAATGATGGATTTGGAAGACACAGGAAAAAGTTCCGCGCCATTTTGGCTTATTACGTATGTTTGGCATTATGGGACATTTTACACACGCATGGAATAAAAGAAGCTTGATTTTTAGGATTATTTTCCATTATGCAGGAAAGTCGAACTTGGTTGGCAAATGAGTTATATAATGGTTATTTGGATTAATTTTTCATGCAGAAATCTTTAACAGTATACGAGTCATTAATCACATGTATATCGCAACAGTATGCGAGTCATTAATCAGATGTGTTATGGAACATTTTACACATGAATGGAATAAAAGAAACATGGACTTGAAACTTGACTGAAAATTTTAAGACCATTTTCCATTACACAGGAAAGTCGACTTGGTTGGGAAACGAGTAATATGATGGTTATTTGGATTCATTTTTCATACAGGAATTTTTAGCAATATATGAGTCATTAATCACGTGTATCATAAAAATATGTGAGTCATTAATGACACGTATTTTGGGACGTTTTACACATACATAGAATGAAAGAAACTTGATTTTTAAGATCATTCGCCATTACGCAGGAAAGTCAACTTGATTGGCAAATGAAAGATTTAGTGGTTATTTAGATTAATATTTCATATAGACAACAATATGTGAGTCATTAATCGCATATATCACAATAATATTACAGTCATTAATCACATATATCATGGAACATTTTAGACATGCATGAAATAAAAGAATCTTCATTTTTAAGATCAGTTTCCATTATGCAGGAATTATACGACTCAGTTGGCAAATGAATGATATAGTGATTATTTTGATTAATTTTTCGTATAAATTTTTTTAGCAATATGTGAGTCATTAATCACAAGTATCACAAATATATGTGATCGTCATTAATCACATATATTATGGAACATTTTACAAGTGTATGGAATAAAAGAATCTTCATTTTTAAGATCATTTTCCATTATGCAGGAAAGTCGACTTGGTTGGCAAATGAGTAATATAGCAGTTATTTAGGTTAATTTTTTTATACCGAAAGCTTTAACGATATATGAGTCATTAATAACATGTATCAGAACTAAAAATAAAATGCCACACGAATTTTATTCCAAAAATGCTACTTTCTAATAGTCTTGTTCACAATATTAAAATGATGCGATTGAATCTCAAAAACCACAGAAAACGTTTCTCAATAAAAATATTCTTTAACCCATTTTTATTTAAAAATGGACATATTTTTAATCTAGGAATAGAAGCGCAGTTCTATTTTACTAAGATTCCATCTCTGGGACATCGTGGAATCGCATTTTCCCCCTAAATATGATATCTGAATGGAAGACTAAGTATTGTCCGTTTAAGGTCTTCCCTAACCAATTCAGCAGAAAATATTTAATATCTTAGGAAACAAATGAACTCCACTTATATGCCAAAAATTGGGTTTCAGACTCTAGGAAATTGGGTTTCAGCCTCTCAATGTTCGATAACAGAATTAATTGTTTACAAATTGGTTGAAATTGCAACGAAATGAAGCAGGAGTGTCACATTTGGCAGTTGTTCGTGAATTACTTACAAAGGTAGATTAAATTTACAAACGAAATTCGCATATATATCTAATTAAAATTTAAGGAGTGTCTGTTTGAGTTTTAACAAATAAAAATAATTCATTTTTGGTTTCTTTATTGAAAAATATTGGAAAATTTTCAATATGAATTTATTTCAGAACAGGAGATAATTGACTCCATGTTTTTTTCAAAGAAGGATCCCATTCGTGGCATTTTCATTCCACGTTTCAATGAATGAAAGAAAATTCATAGCTTTCATATTTCAAAATTTCTGAAAACGAAAATCACAGATCTTACAACATTCAATAGTGTTTTATTGAAATTTTCATTCTAGATATTTATTTCCTCCATGCAGCTAAATCATGCATTTCATATCCCAAACCTCGTATATTTGAATTTGCGGGCTCTGAATCAATGTTTTAAGTAGATTTTTCAAAAATTTATTTAGAGTAAATTTGTAAGATAAATCAATTTTGAAAACAAATTCAACGAAATCCAAAGAAAAATTATTAGTATTTGTCTTTTTATAAAGCATATACCAAGTTTTACAATGACGGAAAAGTACTTGTTGATATTTTTAATGGATTTTTATTCATATGAATTGCAGTCAGTTGAGCAATGTATACTGAATCTTGAAGAAAAAAAATCATTATTTTCCGCTTTATTACTTGTATATATTTAATGACACATGTGCTGTTACTTCTGTCATGTGACAGTAACGTCAGGAGAATTTATTCCATTGAGTATCAGTACCTCTTTATTCCTTTAACTTGTCTTCAAATGCATCTAAGTAACGCCCATATACTCGTCATGTTGATTCATCATCTAATGGCACTGGTTATACCGGAATATATCATCACACAACTACTGCTCGTAATCGGACCGAATAAAAAAACATGAGCCTTTTTCTAGAGTAAGCAGCCATGCCTGATTGGATTTGGAGGATTTAAAGACACAAATAGTTGTTTAAGATGGCTTTTTGGTTTATTTCTTGGTAGATTATTATAAACAGATTTATTTCTATTATTGCTGCTAATTTTTAAAATGCAAAGGTAAATGCCGAAGATGGAAATAGTAAGATTTTTTTTTTTTTTTTTTAATTTAGCTACAATTGCTGCAGGTAAAATTTTAGAATACCTGATGACTCCTGAATGGAATTCGGTCTGTACATATTTAATTGACATATTTATTTTTCCAGTCTGTACATATTTAATTGACACAATATTTCTCGTATTATAAGTATCAAAAATGAAGAGTAACATTATACCAAACAAATGCGAAATTAAAATTTTCGTTCATATCACTAATCAATATATATTAATTTAATAACAAATATCAATTATGAATATTTAAATTTATATCACAGTCAGAAATTTTATTTAGATACAACTTCAAATCAAAGGTTTCAATCCAATATTTTCCAATCTGTGCATATCTAACTCGGGCAATATCTCACCTATTAATAAATATCAAGTAATATTATATCATATAGATAAGAAATTACAATTTTTGTTGGCATTCCCTTTTAGTAAGTAATAAATTAATTTCGAATATCAATTATGAAATGTATAAATTTATATCGCAGTCTGAAATATTAGTTAGGTACAATTTCAAACCAAGGGATTTTAACAAATGGGGGGGGATTAACCCTGCATTTTTTAATCTGGACCTATTTGTAATATCTTTTGTAGTTATAGGTATCAGAAATAAAGAATAGAAATATGTCATTTTGGTTATATTCCTCTTTATAATATCTGTCAATGAATATTAAATCAATTTTGAATATCAATTACGACACGCTCAAACTGATATTGCATTCTGGAACACTAATTAGATATTCGAAACAACGGTTTTAACAAAGAGGAAAGAAACTAATTCCACACTTCTCTAATCTGTACGCATTTGACTGGTTTCCCCATAGTTATAAATATCAAGAATAAAGAATATCAATATGTAATTTTTGTTCATATTCCTTGTCAATAGATATCCAATTAATTTCGGATATCAATTATGAAACGCTCATATTTGAAACATTAAGTGAATTTCTTAACATTAATTAATAACAGTCTGCAACATTAATTAATTCGATACAATCTCTCAAATATCATTACATAATATTCTTCGGAGTTACAGATATAAAGGGTAAAGAACAGCAATATGTAATTTTTGTACATTTTCTTTATAATTTCATTGTACATTCTTTATAATTTCTGCTCTTATTCCTTCTCAATAAATATTGAATTAATTTTGAATATCAATTATGAAGTGCCCAAACTTATAACGCAACAAAACTCGATTCCGATACAATTTCAAATCAAGCGTTTTAACAATGAAGTGAAAAATAAATCTCTCAAAAATATAGAATCTCAGACAAAAATAGTCGTTATATTTTCTCAAGCAAAGCAATACAAAATGTAAGATACTAGATAACAGCATTAATAGCATAATCTCCATGAATTCTAAAAATAAGTCTTCAGTTTTTCATCCAAGTGGATTTGTGAAAATTCTTTTAGTTGTGTTTCATTGAATCATTACAAAACAACATGAAAGAGAAAGAAATATTACGCTTGTAAGAAGATACCGTTTGTAAATGTTAAAAATTTGATAAGAATCGAATCAACCAATATTTATAAAAGAAGTTAAAGAGTATTTACTATACGTACCTTCGGATTAAATGTAACCCTTTTAAGGCTGATTTCTTCAATGTACACTTGTTACTTGTTCTATTTCAAAATATTAGTTTCACGTTTTCAAACGAATTATTTTCGGAAAACAAAATTATTTTTAAAAAATGACTATTTTAATCACATGGAGATTTATTTTTCTAGACATTATAGATTAGAATACTCATGTTTTGCTTTTTTCTGTGTGTTGCCATTTACACATTCCATTGGAGCTTACCGAGATCTTTTCTGACACATGTCAGTGTAATAAACAACGTATTAAATAACCATTTTGTTGTGAGAATTCTTTTTAAAATTTAACATAGCTTGCTGTGGAATCAAAAATGTATATTTGCTTATTTTTGTGCAGATATTTTTTAAATTTCTGGAGTCAATGTAAACCTGTTTTTGAAATCACTGTTAACCCTTCTCTGAAATTTTTGAGTGTAACTAGTTTAATAACAACCGCCTGAGATGACTAGCTAATTCACTAAGAATTGGGTTTTATATATATATATATATATACCGTAGAGATATCATTTCATGAATATGATTCCGCCAATTCAAACTTTAAAGTAATTTCATGTCAGTTTGATTAAGTTATAGTAATGGCATCGTATATATGCATCAGTAAAATGTTTTTAACAATTCCTATGAATTTTCTTTTTGCAAAAGAAGTGGTATTTGGAAAAGAAATATAAAATATATGTATAGTTTTAAAATTAATTCATGATGGCCATTTACCAAAAATTGATCTTATCAATTATTAAAAGACCAGTTTTTGATATTTTAATTAAATTCAACCACTAAAGTAATTTAATATGAGTTTGATTAAGTTTAAATAGTCGAATCGTATATATGCACCAGTGAAATACTTTTAACAAATCTTACGAATCTTCTTTTGGCAACAGATGCGATATCTGGAAACAAAATATCAAATATATATTTAGTATAAAAATTAATTCATGTTCATTTACCAGAAATTCATTTCATCAATTATTAAGAAACTCGTTTTTGATATTTTTAATTAAATTCAACCGCTAAACTAATCTCATAAGAGCTTGATTAACTTTTAGTAATCGCATCGTATATATGCATCAGTGAAATATTTTTAACAAATCATAGGTATCTTCTTTTCGCAATTTATGTGATATTTGGAAACAAAATATCAAATATATATATCGTTCGAAAATTAATTCATGACCATTTACTAGAAATTCATTTCATCAATTATTAAGAAACTCGTTTTTGATATTTTTAATTAAATTCAACCGCTAAAGTAATCTCATAAGAGTTTGATTAACTTTTAGTAATCGCATCGTATAGATGCTTCAGTGAAATATTTTTAAGAAATCCTAGGTATCTTCTTTTCGCAATTTATGTGATATTTAGAAACAAAATATCAAATACATATATCGTACGAAAATTAATTCATGATTATATATAATATGATTATATATATATATAATATGAAATTAATTTATATTATATTATATATATATATATCGTACGAAAATCAATTCATGACCATTTACCAGAAATTCCTTTCATCAACTATTAAGAAACTCGTTTTTGATATTTTTAATTAAATTCAACCGCTAAAGTAATCTCATAAGAGTTTAATTAACTTTTAGTAATCGCATCGTATAGATGCTTCAGTGAAATATTTTTAAGAAATCCTAGGTATCTTCTTTTCGCAATTTATGTGATATTTAGAAACAAAATATCAAATACATATATCGTACGAAAATTAATTCATGATTATATATAATATGATTATATATATATATAATATGAAATTAATTTATATTATATTATATATATATATATCGTACGAAAATCAATTCATGACCATTTACCAGAAATTCCTTTCATCAACTATTAAGAAACTCGTTTTTGATATTTTTAATTAAATTCAACTGCTAAAGTAATCTCATAACAGCTTGATTAACTTTTAGTAATCGCATCGTATATATGCTTCAGTGAAATATTTTTTAAATAATCCTAGGAATCTTCTTTTTGCAACAGATGTGATACTTAGAAACAAAATATCAAATCTTTCATGCAACGAATCCCTTCATAACTCACGTCCTCCAAATTCCCAAGCAGGCCAGGTCCACCCATTCATTTCAACATCCATAAATAGAAACACCTGCCTTATACTGCAGTCGGAGAGATGTCGAATTTCCAGTTGATTTATATATTTCTACTGACAAATGATCTCTTATGCCGTCATATTATTTTACTGCGTCAATGGCAACAGAGAGACTGTTTGCTAATGCCCTACAATATGTTTGGACCGGAGCCTCATTCTTGATGGCGAATGCATTATCCTATTTACTTAGGGAAGAGACGTCGGACTGCTTAGATATTTATAAACACCTGATAGACCTCATCGATTATTTGGGGTGGTCTTGACGTTAATAACTAGATCTTCTGCTGTGGAAGAGGCCTGCCCCTTTCTCCACCCCTCTGCCTCTTATTTCTGGTGCCATATATCAGGGGTAATTTGTCGGATGATTGTTATTATTGACGATGACGTCAAGTAGGTTTTGATGTGGTAAGCACTATTGATAGGCTGCAGTCATTAAAATAACATATTTCACGGTGTTTGTTTTTATTTTTGTGTGGTTAGAAGTTATTGACGTTAAAGACCTGTTATTGCAGGATACCAATATTAAAAGTCTCATGAAATATTTAAACCACATAAAGCAATATGTAAGTAATTACAATTAAGGTGTCCATATTCAATGATCTTTGAAGTATAGGTATTAAGCATATTACTAGAAATAGGGAGATATCAGTCGGACAGGTAAAAAGGTAAATTTTCAAGACAGAAATAAAATTAGTTCGTTAATATGTCATTCTCAAAACGGATTTGTTGCTGAAAAGGATATAATAGTAAATTTCCTATGTAAGAATATATTTATTATTAACAAGATTTCTAAAACAAATGTCACAATTCTCACATCATACTTTAATTTTAATCTATCGTAACGTTCTAAAGCAATCTCTAAAAGTAATAAAGGCGCATGCATGTGTAGTATTGGTGTTTTAGATGGTAAATTTTTAACATGGAATGTACTAATATACACTTTAAAAGAAAAGAAAATGAACCTAGGGAAGATTTTACAAAAATTTTAATTCGAAAAATTAAACGAAATTTTGACGTTAAATAATTTCCGAAACTATTAATGTATAAAGATAGTTTTAAAATGTTTTAAAAGTAATTTTTAATGATATCAATTTAAATGTCTTCCAGTTGTTGTTGTTTTTGCATAATTTTCAACAATAGTTTCCATTTTTTCCATGAAATTGAAACAGTTACCAATGCTTCATCAAATATTTAAATATGAGATTTTCTTTTCTATTTTGTTAGTTATCGAAACAATTTACACATAGAATGCGAAAATGAAGTCAGAGTACCGAGAAAGACAATGTGCAATTAGATGATAGATTACCAAGACAGCTATGGTTTTAATGTTACTATGATGTCACGAGACTCGACTTCATATGGGAGCATCATATGCAGAATAGATAGAACAAGTTTAAGGCTATTAAAATAATATGCCTCAAATATCTACCACAATTTCATGGTTGTAAATGATTTGATAAAGCAATCATAAATATCAAGTTTTTACATAAGAGATTTACTGGAAGTTTAACACGGCCTGGTGAATCAACTGTACATTAAAGGTAACTAATTAATTGGAGGTAATTTCTTTCACATACTTATATAATATGGTAATTTTTTTTGTTTGTTTCATAGTACAGCAAAGAAAGCACGGATCTGCGATATCTTCATTTCTGTCAGAGATCGCAGTGGTCCTTTTCGGCTTTGGGACTGGAGGGTTCCAAGTTCGAAATCCGATTCTATTAAATATCCGTTAGCTTGGTGAACGTTAAATCTGACATCGTGAACCAAACGACCTTCAATTGGTGTGGTGCAGAAGTATGGAGAGGGGATGATAGTTCAGACACCGTTCTTGCCATCTGAAATAGGTTCAAAATTGCGAGGTGATTTTGAAAATAGCCCTAGTTTTGCTCCCAAACAGGACATTAATACAACTAAATAAAACTAAACTTTCTGTTGACCAAATTAATTTAAAATTTGTTACAGATCTGTAATTTTAATGACAACACTACAAGCCAAAAATTTTTTATTTGTCTAATTATTGGCAAGTTAGTTATGATGTTCATGTCATCAAAGATCTACAGAATATCAAATAATTAATGATTTGAAGGACTGGAACAGAAATTTGACACAGAACCGCAATATTGGTGACAAGATACCAAATTTTATTTGTTAATTCTTTACAATTTTTAGTAATCAAGTCACATTCTTGCAAATCTACAGAACCGCGATTTTGATGACAAGATACCAAATTTTATTTGTTAATTCTTCACAATTTTCAGTAATCAAGTCATATTCTTGCAAATTTACAGAATGACAAAAAATCAATACTTTGATAAATGCAATTGCTTACAATTCTAATGATAAATCTATTCTTAATATCACCCACCAAAATATTTAAATGCACACTGGAAGTGCAAACAAACAGGTTTCTTACGTATGGATTTCGGCCAATGCTTTATCGAACTCTTCAAATTCGGTAACAAGATTCAGAAATTTCATTACCTTTTGATTGCCTTCATTACCTTTTGATCCTGTTAAGAGACAAGCATAGATCTAAAAATGCAATTCTCTAGCTCAGGGCATTGCTAGCTTCTCAAGCTAGCAATTCTCTAGCTCTATTCATCAAAATTTCGATGTAAGTTTTTGACGACAATTCCAATACGATTTCTTTGTAATACGAAAAAGTAGAAATCCTGTGTCCAAATAGTAAAATTAAATAATCATGTATCTAGTATATAATCTTAAAAAAGAAATATGTATATTAGGCCTCAAATAATTTAACTTTCTAAGATCTACACAAACAACCATTTGCAATATTTTTTTTCTTTTATATAAGAAATGGTCAGGGAGGGTAGACAAAGAAACATTATTTTGCATCTTTAAGAAGGTCGTAAATACAAATAAATAAAATGAATATGGAATTATTTATTTCATTTTCTATTGGTAATAACTAATTTTATTTATTTTTTTTATAAAATAATAAATTTTTTTAACTAAAATATAAAAAAAAAAACATTTTTTTTTGAAAATTTTCAATCAAATTTTTTTAAACATATAGCCATTCAAACCTTTCTTAATGAGAAGTAAAAAAAAAACCTTTTTATCAAATAAAGAAATTTGTATTTCATATATTTAATTTAGCAAAACGTTTATCTGTTTATAAAATCACAAATTTAATCCATTCCATCACAGCTATATGTCTTCTGTTTCTAAAACACAACTATTAGAATTATAATCTAACAGTATTGAGTAAAGATAGAATAATCTATTTAACTTGATACATATATCAGATTTAAAAAAAGAATGGTATAAATTACAATACACTAACAACAGGACAATGAATTAACTGCATTCATTTTATTTTTTTTTATTAAAAAACAAAAATATTCATTTGATTGGAATCAATTTAAAAAGATTGCACCAATAAAATTGGAAGTGGATCATCCAAATGATAGAAAATTCATTACCATTATTTCATTATCATTCCCATTCATTATTTTATTGATAAAATAAAACTACATTTTAAAATTTCTCATACGTAACTACCTCTGTATCCATATTTGTTCAAGTATTTCTGTATTTTATTATCATATAAGTTTTATTCAAAAGATTCCAAGTCATGTTATCGCTCTAATTTTATTAATTATAAAATAAAACACATCTAATCACACATTTAAAATTCGAACCTAGTTATTCTAAAATGTAACTATCATAATTAAAACTGATAACAGGACAATCTAAAAGCCCATTGCAGATTTTAAATGACGAAATTTTAAATTACAGTAGAATACTAATAATAAAGGCATCATGATGTAAAACGACAGTGAATCTAAACAAAATGATATTCGTTTTAATTTTAGGTGAATAAATAAGGATGTTTTTTTTATTAAAATAAAAAAGAATAAATATTGTTCAATAAATTTGAAAACGAAAAATCAGAATGATAATGTATCTTCTCATTGCAAAAATGAATCAGAGTCGCATTCCTAAAAAAAATATCGTTTTCTGTTTTTATTTGTTTGCAAAAATACTTCTACGTCTAATGAAAAAACGCAATCTAATCAAAGGATGCGAAGTACTTTTAGCATAAGCATTTGATTCATTTAACTGAAACTAAAACAATAATCTCATTTTCAAAAGTCCAAGCTAATGAACCAAAACTTAAGTAAAATTATATTTGTTTTAATTTTAAATGAATAACTAAGGATGTCTATTTGATTAAAATGAATAAAGAAAAAATATTGCTTAGTAAATTTGAAGCCGAACTATCAGAATGATAATGAATGTGAAAATGAAAGAAAGTTGCATGCCTAAAATTGCTCATAAAAAATATTGTTTTCTGTTTGTTTGCAAAAATGTTTTCTAAATCTAATGATTATACCTAATCTAATCAAATTATATGAATTCCTTTTATCATTCTAGTTTCCTTAATTTAATTAATTTTTTTTTCAAAAATACAACCTAATGAACCAAAACTTAAATCTATTCTTTTAATTCTAAAGCGTTATTAAAACAGATAATAAAAAACTGATGGAATCGCCTAGATGGAAAGTTTACAAATTATACATCAGTGGAAAGGTGTTAATGCAGTATCATGCACATACACAATGAAAATAATCGAGCCAAAATACTTTCAATTTTGCAATTAGGTGAATAAATAATGGTGCTGATTTGACTGGAATTAATGAAGAATGATTTAAAGGATAGCTTTGTAAAATTGAAAGTGGATTATCCAGATGAATTCTTTTCATCATAAAGATGAAACAAAGCTAGTTTAAAAGCGATTTCATCAAACAATATCTTTTTCGGCGTTTCTTTATTAAATAATTTTACACAAATACTTTTGCATCTGATGATAATATGCAATCTAATAAAGTGATATCGGTCGTATAATTTTCTAAGTTTTGTTAATCTAATTGAAAAAAGTTTATCCAATCACAAATTCGAAAAAACAATCTATAAAACCGAAACAAAATCTATCCTAGTAATTCACAGACATTTCTTCATTTTATTTAATAATTGTGAAAAATTCTAAGATGAAAACTAGACAAATACTCAAACAATTTAAATGGAATTAAAACTCACAACAGAAAAAAAAAAGAAAATCTCCGTGGAATTTATGCAAATTTTAAATTATAGCTCAACAGTATTAATTATAGTACCGTACACATAAAATAATAGTTATCTAAGCAGAGTGATACTCATATTTGTTTTAATTTTAGATTAATAAAGAGGGATATTTAAAAGAATAAAAATTATGAAGTATAATTTAAAAGTTCGATCGGAAAGAATAAAAATGGAAAATTGGAAAGAAATGCTCTCACTAAAAAAATGATAATGAGGCAACATTCCTAAAAATTTCTCATCACAATACATAACTAACCATGTCTCTTTGCTGACTCAGAAATTTTCCAAGATAAAGCAAATTTTAATAAAATGAAGCCAGTCATTGAAATTCAGAGTGAAAATGGACCATACAAAAGATAATGAATCTTCTCATTAAAAAATGGTAATAAAGCAACAGTTCTAAAATTTCTCATTACAATGTATAACTAACTATGTCTCTTAGCTCGCTCAAGTACGTTCTAATTTTATGATAATGTGAATAAAATAATGCCAATCAGTGAAATTCAGAGTGAAAATGGATTTACAGACAATAATGAATCTTCTTATTGCAAAAATGATAATAAAGCAACATTCTTAAAACTTCCCATTACAATATATACGACATGTTCCAATTGATTATTTTATTCTCATTCAGGCATGTTCCGATTTTATGATAATGCGAATTGTAATAAAATGATGCCAATCATAGAAATTCTGAGTGAACATGGATCATCCGAAAGATAATGAAATGTTCTCATTGAAAAAATAATAATGAAGCAACATTCCTAAAATTTCTCATCACAATGTATAACTAACCGTAAATCTTTGATTACTCAAGAATGTTCCAATTTTATGATAATGCGAATCTAATAAAATGATGCCAAGCATTGAAATTCAGAATGAAAATGAACCATCCGAAAGACAATATGTTTTCGCACTGAAAAGATGATAATGAAGCAACATTCCTAGAGTTTCTAATCACAATCCATGTCTCTTTGCTCACTTAAGTATGTTCTCATTTTATGATAATGCGATTTCTAATAAAATGATGGGAATCATTGAAATTCAGAGTGAAAATGAACCATCCGAAAGACAATATGTTTTCGCACTGAAAAGATGATAATGAAGCAACATTCCTAGAGTTTCTAATCACAATCCATGTCTCTTTGCTCACTTAAGTATGTTCTCCTTTTATGATAATGCGATTTCTAATAAAATGATGCCAAGCATTGAAATTCAGAATGAAAATGAACCATCCGAAAGACAATATGTTTTCGCACTGAAAAGATGATAATGAAGCAACATTCCTAAAGTTTCTAATCACAATCCATGTCTCTTTGCTCACTTAAGTATGTTCTCATTTTATGATAATACGAACTCTAATAAAATGATGCCAATCATTATATCTGCCGAATTCCATTAGCCAGACTGAAGAAAATAAGTCCTAACTAATCATATATTCAAAAATCCAATCTACTGAACTCAATTACAATCAAATCCAGCAATTAAAACGAATACTTTATATTTGGAATTCAAACTGACGGAACGTACTGAAAGTTCTGGTGGAATTCACGGAAATAATAAATTACAGGAGTATAGTGTTAATTACAGTATCGCACATGTATAAATTGACAGTAAACTCAGTAAAATACTAATCTCTTTAGTTTTAAATGAAAAAAAACAAAAACAAGAATATTTATTCATTTGACAGAAATTAATGATTTAAAAGATGGATCGGCAAAAAATAAAAATGGATAATCCAAATGATAATGAATCGTTTTTCAAAATATAATAATAAAATTACAATTCCCATAAAAATGTATCATTTTCTACAGTTCATCCCAATGATAATGAATGCCCACATTGAAAAGATGACAATAATGGTACATTCTTAAAATTTCCCGTCTAAGTATTTCCTTTTCTGAGTCTCTTTGTTCACGAAAATGCTTCTACTTCTTATGATAATGCGAATTCTCATCAAATGATTCGAAGTCGTTTTATCTCCCAAGTTTCATTTATCCAACAGAAAAATCCACCCAGTCGAGTAATCAAAAACCCAGCCTATTTCACCGTAACCAAAATCTAACCTATCAACATAATCAAAACCTAACTTCGAATTCCTCTTTCTACAGATAGAGTTTTGATACGATTCAACTGCATTTCTAGATGGAATGTTAAGGGGTGGGGTGCAGGTGAGAGGGAAGAAAAAGACATATTTTTGCATGAAAAGCAGACACCGTCTCAAAGACACACGTGTTCAAGCAATCAAAATGCAAATAATTTTTACCATTTTTTGTTATTTTTCTACTCTGAAATCGAATTCTAGAACTGCCATAAATAATGCATTCATTTAACACGAAGTACTTCGCTTTTATTTTATTTTATTTCATTTCATTTTCTGTATATATAGTGCATTTGCGGACTTGTTGATGTTGAATTCGTCTAACAATAGGTGAACTTAAAGGAAATGACGTGTATGTAAAAAAGGAATAAGTGAAAATTGATTTGATCAAATTGTATTGCCGAATTACTGACAGCTGCAGATTTAATTTCATAATTATGCAGCTGCTAGTAATTTGAAAGAATAATAATTTCTTAGCATGTTAAAGAACCGTGACTTGTATGTTGTATGTATGTACTTATAAAATGATATAGCTTTTAAAATTGTTCATAATACCTGTGCATTGAGTCGCAATAAATAACTGCAAATAAAATAATTGCAAATAATTGCTAAATGCATGATGTTTATATAAAGTAATAAGAGTTCAACATCAAGCACATTACTATAATGAGTCGCGCAAAAATTCATTTAAAATATTTTCTTCAATAAATGTTCAATATTGTAGTGTTCATCCAAATTTCGGTCAGTTTGAAATATGTTGATAAAATCTAAGGGGAGATTTTAGCCATTAGTCGGAAGAAGGGTATCAATATCCAAACCAAGGGTTCGGATATTAAAATTTAACAAAAAAAAAAATTAGATTTGATACTTTTATTCCATGTGTGATACTTTTATGGACCTTATATAACTAATTTACATATAATAATCTCTTAAAATAGCGTTATTAGATCAGTTGCCTAAGCATTTAATATTTGCCTACCACTAAATAATTAAATTTTATATATTTAGACAAATACAAATTATGGTAAAACCTGCAAATGCATTAACTTTTGAGCTCATAAACAGCAAATTGAAAGCCATAATACAAAATATTAAATAAAAATTTGGATCAAAAGAAACCCAAGTCACAGCTTTTGACTCACATTCTGGATCACCAAATGTATTTTAATTTTGTTTCATTTCACTAAAAACAGGTTAACATTTTTATTTAGTTCATTATATGAAAAAAAAATCAAAAGCTGAAAATTATCATCCCATTAGTGGGGATGACCAGGACATAATCCCTTCAATTTTTTTAGTTTAACACTCAGAATATTTTTTATAAACATTATATGTTATTATATTTTAGCAAATTATCAAATATTATACATCATTATCTTTTAATAGGTTATCAAAAGTTATATATAATCTTTTAATAGGTTATCAAAAGTTATATATAATCTTTTAATAGATTACCAAACGTTATATGTGAATTTAGTTTAATAGAATACTGAAAATCATATTAATCTTGTGTTATTCTTGGTGTTCGATTTCAATAATTACGGCTTAGAATTTTGTTTTGATCTGGTTTATTCGTTATATAGAATAAATACAACTCTAAAATCTATCAACAGAATGTATAAGGCAATTCATCATTAATGCTTCATAATTAAATTTTGGTTCCTCTTTTAAAATATTTATTAGATTGTTTTAAAATTAGATAAAATAAACGAGGTTAAAACAGTACCGATTTGAGAAATTTCAAACAATCAAAGCAAAGCATTATATAAAGAGATATAATATTTATAGATTCAGAGAATTGCCATTTGAATACTTAAAAACATGTTTTAAATCATTTTTGGTCGAATTATAATCATAAATGAGACTTGGAATTATTCTTCCAATTTTAAGCGTTTCTCAAACGTTTGATTTAACAAAGTAAAGAGAATATTATAATTCATTAGAAACTGCTAATAGACATGACAGAGATTTGTAAATGAAAGTAGATTTCACAATATTACTGAAAAGATTTATTAATTTGATAGCTCAAACTTTTGAAAGAGCCAACACAGCAGAGAATCTTGCACGGACAAACTACGAAAGTCATGATCATAAACACTGATTTCAGCTGTACAATTTCAGCTCTTATATGCCTTGATTTAGCCTCTTTTGGCCATTAAATTAAAAACATTCAAAACTAGATGCAAAATAATATTTTTTGAATAGAAGAATATAGAATACAAAACGTGATGTTATTTTCATGTATCAACTTTTAAACATAAATGTATTGAGATATACACCAAATAGATACAGTTACGACCACTGGTAACATAAAAAGAAATATTCTTGAAATTATTTAAATGAGATAAAGACTATTGTTGTCGAACTGTAAGCATTTTATTTAAAACCAGACGCGAAAAGGAATATCCATTTTATTGCAACATTTAATTACATATATTATTACATATATATAATTTAATGTAATATTTAATTACTCGTACTATCTTAAGGAAACGAATAAACATCAGAGTGAACTTTCAGAGTGTAAATTAAGTAGTTCTAACACATTTACGTAAAATTCAAAGAAAAAGTATAATTCCAATTTTGAGAACGCTCATAACTAAAATCTAAATTTTATGGTTTTAGATGATAGTGTTAGAAAGAAAGGAAATTAAAATAAATACTTAAGATGTACTTTCTTATTAATTTTTTACATTTAAATGAAAAAGAAATAACAATAAAAACTGGTTAATAATGAAATTTTAACCAGATGCACAGAGAAATGTCAAAACTAAGTTCCATCAAATATTCTTAGTTAAAAAAAATGACAATGTTAACAAAAACTTTGTAAAAGATAATTTTTAATAAAACTTGAAACTACTTTTATAAAGCCTTATCCATTGGAAATTTATTAAAAGTAATTATGCTTTGGTCAGATCTTTTGTAGATATTATGCCTATTTAAAATATAATATTCTAAACTTTATAAAAGTGCTACAAAAATAAACGAATTTTTAGCAAATTATTTTATAAATTTTGCTAAAGAAATGACAATGAAACGAAAAAGAAATTACAATGAAAACTGGTTAATAATGAATTTTTAACAGAGAAATGTCAAAATTAAGTTCCATCAAATATTCTTAGTTAAAAAAATTAATTGACAATGCTAATCAAAACTTTGTAAAAGATAATTTTTAATAAAACCTGAAACTAATTTTATAAAGCCTTATCCATTGAAAAATTATTAAAAATAATTATGCTTTGGTCAGAGGTTTTGTAAATATTATACATATTTAAAATATATTCTCAACTTTATTACAATGCTACAAAAATAAACGAATTTTTAAGCAAATTATTTTATAAATTTTGCAAAAGCAGAAATTTTTAAACTCATACCGCCATCTATGGGAGTACACCGTTTCGAATTTCTAATCCCTCCTGCCTTCCCCCTAAGAGTGCCATGACCCACTTTTTTTTCCCCTGCAACCTGGGTCCCCCTTCGGATTTTTTTTTTTAACCTGAAACAAGATTAAATCGTTTTCCCTCTTTGACTATAAAGTTAACAATTTTGATGTATCTGTTATTAAAATGTTATACTGCATTGCATCTTTTTTATTTACCATTTCTAAAAGAGCAATCAATAAATTAAGCACTTAATACTAATTTAATTCTTAAATTTAGTACAATTTGATAGTAGTACATTAAATAAGAATTATATTCTTCAAAAAGCATGCAATATTATCTTATCCGTAAACTAAACTATATGGTTCTTATTTTATTTGTTTCAGATTATATTCCAGACCTAGAAGCCTTGAAATATGAGTTTTGGAAACATTTAAAATTGCATACCAGTGTAGTGTTTCAACAGAATTGGAGTTTTAAATCTTATTTTTCTATCAATCTAAGAAAATTAATGAAAACAATAAGCAAAGAAAGTAGAAAAAAAATTTGCCATGCTTCGAAACTTTAATCAAAATTTACCATGCCATTACACTAAACTAAAAGCTACATAGTAAGCTTTAAAGTTAAGATTCTTATAATAATCTTTAAATCTTTCATTACTTCTATACATGCCTGCTTGATTTTCTTACTAGTCACCTTTGATGATCACTTTGTTTGATAATTTTTATTCTAAAATTAGTTTATATTTTTGATTTAAAAAAATTTATTAATATTTTTTTATAAAATGACATATGTTTAAAGAATTCAATTGAAGTTTTCAACGTAATTATTCAATTTGAATTTTTAGTATATTGTCTAACTCCAATATTATATATATTAGCAATATATCAATTTAAATAATAAGACATAAAACTAACAAATATATTTAAAAAATCAAATCTAATTTTTTTCCCATGGAGGTGCTTAAAAAAAGAATAGATTTGTATATCCATATTTATATTTTGGAGATACAAGGTAATGTAATTAAATCGAAAATATTTCAAATTAGTTCGAAACAGATTTAGAATTCTTCCTTTCCTAGTGGCGTAACAATCTGAAAACAAAGGAATATATATATATACCGAAATCGTCAGTAATATTTAAATAGAACAATGTGCGTCATGTCCCTTTTAAATGTCAAATACGATACGCAGTAAAACAATTATATGCACAGGACGTCATTTACTCTTTCTAAACCACTGATGATGACAGTGGGCGAAATAATCAAACTATGCTCAGGGAGAAACTTAACTTCAGTTCATCATTAGTTTTCCAAAAGCGAATACGAACAAAATAACCATGTTTCATCCAGTTATCTGAAAAACGAACTGTTGCACACTTGCTACATATATAATGGATTTTATGATCCCAAACTGTTAACTTGTTGATGATTCGGTTTAAAGAATTGTTAATGGAATGTCAAACCATCATTATACTTTAGAGCACTTAGAAATGCATATTCTTAAAACCATTATATATTTAAGAAATAGAAACTCTTATTTTTGAGAAATTATACACAGTTATTATTAATTTAGGCCAAGAATAAAATTAAATAATGATTAAGAAAACAATATGAAAAAATGTTAAAATGAAATCTACGATCGCAAATTTCAAGTTATCGAGTGAAAACATTATTTTTTAAGTCATTATTTGTCTTAATTAATTTAGGACATTAACCAGTTTAAACCGGTTTGAAACAATCTATCGGTCTCTTTCTTCTCTATCGGTCAGTCTCTCTCTCTCTCTAATGATAATTTTTTAAGCTTTCATTTTCAATTTTTCTAGCTGGTAAACAAAGTTTTGGAGGACGACAGATTTTGAGATGAAATAACAGTTATAATGTCATAGTTCTACGCCAACCTTTTAAAAACGCATCTACTTTCAAAGAAGCATACATAATAATAATGCGATACTGGTAAAAGCAGGTAAAAAAATTTATGCAATTAACAGATGATGAAAATTTCCATTTATGTTTTATTAATTGCCTACGCGATTTCGAGCTTCAATATTCATTGCCTATGCGATTTCGAGCCTCAAAACCCTCTAACCCAAACAACATCATGTTCACACATGATAAAAATGATATCCTTTTAAGATAATGGTGGACTGTGCTTCTAGGAAAATGTAACAAAGGCTTTACTTGTATATAAATGTGTGAGCCAAACAGAAAAGCAAAGTTCATATTCTTGTCCATTGTTCAAAGTGGCCTGATAAGTTGAAACTGGCTGCATTCTGCTGTAAGAACTTTCTCTCTTTTCTAATCAACAATCCCATTTAGAATTCATCATCAAATTAACATATTTCCTATCACATAGTTGCTATATAAATATTTTTTTTTCATTACAATAATACATTTCTTGCTATATCTGAAGTAATTTTTAAAAATTTTGCATCAAATTAACACATTTTTTGCTGTATATTCATAATAAAACGTTTTATTTTGTCTTAAGATAGTGAATCTCTTATAGAATATTAGTGAATAAATATTTTATTTTGTTAGTACTTTATTTTGTACATGTTACAATGTAAATAAACCAAAATGTCATAATTCATACAAGCGAAACACTCCAATCAAGCACTGCGAAATCACAAATCAATTATATTCAACTATGGTTATTTATAGTTGAATATAATTAGCCATATGATAGGTAATATGTTCTTATAAACCAATTTTTTTTTTCAAGTAAGGTCACAAACAAACTTAAAAAGAAAAAAAAAAATGTCTTTGATCGACGGAAGTTCAAAATCCTGGAATAAGGAGATTCAGGGAGGGGAAAAAAATCATATTTTTACCATAAGAAACTTTTTTTTTTCAAAGCACAATGACCTCTTACCTAACACGGAAAAAGCACCAGATAAGCAACGTCTTAGGCGTGTTCCTTTAAAGCGGCAACAAGAAAAAAAAAAAAAAGAGAGAAAAGAAAAAAGACCCTTTTTTTTCTCCATATACCGCTATAGTCTAATAAAAACCAAACAAAGAAAAACCTGCCGAATTTTACCGTATGGCACAGTTAAAAAATGAGGCAAAAAAAAACACCCTTAGACTAACTGAAGATTTACTCTGGGGTTCTTCTAAGATAGCTACCGGTAACAAAAAAGGCAGCCAAAAAAAACTATATACAACATATAACTGGAGGGGGGTGGGGACCTAGCATTGAATTCCCCTAAAAGTCTTCGCGGTTATTTCCAGCGTTCGTTCATCCCTGGAGAAATGAATGAAAGAGAAAGGGGAAGGGAGGGAGGGGGTCGTCGAGGCCAAGTCGTCTGCTCCCAAAGTAGGGCGCCTATTGGTTGGCAAGAGGAATCTTCTCTGTACGGCCTTGAACCCAAACTTCTTGAGTTTTTCTTAAGGAGGTATACAGGGAAGGACAGATGGTTTTTTAAGGTCTTAAAAAATAACAATAGAATTTAACTAGAGCGACCGTTATAGAACAGATTTTTTTAGCGACCCTTATAGAAATTTTTTTTGGTGAGTTCGACGTCTTCTTTCTTTCCTTAGAGAGAAGAAAGGACCCTTATCCCCCATGGATTACTTCCGCAGTGTTAATGCGCTATTTTCAGGGGCAATAACCTGTCGGATTGGGCGCTCTTTGGTTAAGAATATTTGGCTATGGGATTTCAGGATACTAAGCAGGATACAATGTAATAGACATCGGGTTTTCTCAACAAGTTCTAAATAAGGTTCAATCGAATTAGTAGAAAAAGATGTTTCCTCACATTTTTCCTCGCTTTGGCGTTTGCATTTGGAAGATAAAAAAAATTAACCAGGAAAATAAACAGACAAATAAGAAATATGAATTTGTAATCATTAAAATCTAAACAAAAAATTCAAATTTTAATTCATATTCCAAAAAAAAAAAAAAAAAAAAAAGAAAAAGAAAAGGCAAACTTTTAAATAGAATAATATTTGTATTCGCAAACAAGTTTAATTTCCTGACTTGTTTTCATTTAATGATACGTTCGTTTCGTGCAGAATGAAAATATTTTTCATGATGAACCTGTTTCTCAAGAAAACATTAGATTAGAATGACAAGATTTTTCATAATGAACCTGTTTCGAAAGAAAACATTAATTTAGAATGATACAGTGAATGAAGTTTGGATATGGACGGCCTTCGTTTAGTTGAAACTTCGTCAGTTTAAATAATGATAATAAAGATACATTCCAATTAATTCCTCTACCGTATTTTGATTCAAGGAGATATAGATGAAAAGACGGATAATAAAGGGTGTCCCAAAGTTAACGCAAGATTTGAATTTGCCACCAGAGTGTTGGCAACCCTATTAATAAAACCATTTGAAAGCTAATAGTTTAGGGTTAGTAAAAATGGAGGGTCACACGGCAGAAAACGTATCAATATTTGAATTAAATAATAATAAAAAAACACTAATTATTTTTTCTTTAAATTGTAATATTTTTATTGAATCGTAAAGTATAGGGTTATGTATGGAATAACACACAAGGCAAATGGCCTCCATGGCTTTGCTGGCACATCGCACTCTTTTGTAGAAATTTTCCATAACCATTTTGCATAAATATGGCTGAATTTCGTTGATGCAGCATTGAATTTCCTCCTTCAATGCACGCGTGCTTGTGGGCTTGTTAGCATAAACCTTTGACTTCAAATAACCAAAAAAAAAAAAAAAAAAAAAAAATCGAATGGTGTTAAATCACACGATCTAGGAGACCAATTCTCAAACTTTCTAAATGAGATTGCCAGACTTTCAGTATTCTTGAAATATTGTTCAACAATGAAAACACATTATTCCATCGTATAACACTTCATATTTACTAACCCTAAACTATAAGCTGTCAAATGGTGTTTTTAATAGGGTCGCAAATACTTTACTGCAACGGAGACAAATTCAAATCTTGCGTTAATTTTGGAACACCCTTTACATATCTGGTTGACATCGAATACTTTTGTTCTAAATTGTCATCCGAGAGACACACAGTTAAAGTTCTTAACATTTTGTATACATAATAATAAATTTATCTTTTTGGCAATGAAAAGATTTGTCATGCTGAAATTTACCTCCCACGGAAGCATCAATCTAAAATGACAACACAGATACGCATTCCCTTAATGAAACTTGGGTACGGATAACTGTTATCTAGGCGACATTTCGTGTGTACCTTAATAGAAATGAATGAAGCAAGTTCCAGCCAAATTCCTTGCTATATTTTTAAAATGTTGTAGAGAAATACTAGATATAAATTAAGCAAATTATTTTGTCTAATAATATCTAATAACTTTTCTCAATAATGTTCTTGGGAAGAGTCTACGATTTTTTTAGAAGAATGTCTGCTCTTGGAGGGGGGGAAAATGGAATAAAATCAGACAGTTAAGTACCATATTTAGTCAAAAACTTTTATTAAATGTTAAATTTTGCAACAAATAAACTTACATTACCATGAAATTAATCATTCCGATTCTTCGTCCAAATATCATTCCAAATTGTACAAAATAATTGTTCTTTGCATGAACTCGTTTAGACAGAATTTACAATTTTAAGTGGCATACAGTGCAATTTAGTTTTAAAATTTTAGTTTTAGCCATTATAATATTAACATATTTCAGCAATAACAAAGAATCATAAAATATTTATGAATTAATAGTTGTCCTAGAGCTGATCTAATCAAAGCAAGAATCTATTTATCATGTATCTGATTCTTTTATTAAGGTTTCAAAGAATTCTTATAAATATTGGAATTTTCTGTCAATGGAAAATGATGAAAAACACCTTAAAAAATCCTTATTTTTTTAAAACAAACCAAATGATTTGACACAATGCCTGATTCCAAATTTATAACGTTATTTGTTTATTTTTCAATCGTAAACATGTGCAATATGACACTTCTATCGTTTGATTATGTAAACATTAAAACTTTTTATAAGCAATATTTTATATCATCTTGATATTTTTGAATAAGTAACTGCTTCTATAGATTTTATAGTATTTTACTCCGCATCTCTTATGCAGGTATTTTATTCGAAATTTCCATGTTCAGTACTAGTTCTTAAGGTATTTTAAGTATCTAATTATTATCTAAGTAGCGCAATATGCGTTAAATTAGTTTTTCCCTTTGAAATAGAAAATAATCAGTCAACGTTTTGGGAGGAATTAGAAGGAATACTTATTAATAGATAAATGAACAGATGGAATATTTGTTATACACTTACCGTAAACAAAATAAATGTTTTCTTCATAAATTTTAAAACCTAAAAATAAAATATCAATTTGACTTCAATTATTGTTTCATCATTTTTTGTGAAATGAATTCGTTGATATAATTCATAAAAATATTACAAAATAATCTTTACACTTTAAAATCGGAAAGACTGCAAGTTAATGAAGAGTATCTGTTTCCGTTCATGACTTGTGCATTTTTAATTTAGTTTCACACTTCTTATTTGCAACTTTGAGGCGTATTATAAAATAATAAATTCTGTTAAGCTTTTCTGGCACTTTTTTTATTACTTCTTCGCCTACGAAGTATCGAGAAAGTATAGTAATCGTCGAAAAATTCGAATTCGAGATTTTGACGAATCTCCACGTTTTAGATTCCAATTCCAATTTAGACTCCGAATTCTAAAAACACATTTTTGAAAAATGTCCGTGTATCTGTCTGTGAAAAAGATAACTCAAAAAACTTTGAGTTAAACGAATGAAATTTGGTACACAGGCATAAATCCAAATTTACAGATTTCTATCAAATTTTATGCAAAATCCGTTCATAGAAAGTCTATGTGTCCAGTTGTTCGAATATAAATTAATAAGATAGCAGCAAAACGATGAAAACTAAATAGATAAAATTCGGTACACAAATTTAACATTTAAGTATAGACGTATCTCATATTTTGAGCGAAATCCAATAAGAGATTGATTGCCTGTCGGTCTGTACTTTTAAAAGCATGGAAATGCGATAACTTAAATATATCAAATTTGGTATGTAATTTTGCTTTAAGTGCAATTTTAGGTAAATATGTTTTTCTTCGGTAGGTTGGAAAAAATGACTTTTGGATACTTTTAATCGCATGCCAGGAATTGCCAAGTTTAGTTTAGTTTAGTTATATTAACGTTCCGTTTTAAAGCAACACTAAGCCTATTTTGGGACGGACCTCGTAATTTTGAACCACGGTCAGATGAGGAGGACGACACCTGAGCTGGCACCCCCCTCTCCACACCACGCCATTCCAGCGGGAGGACGTTTAACGTGCACCAGGCCCGCTTACACGACGGTTCTTCGGTGGAATCGGGTCTCGAACCTGAAACCATCCGGTTCCGAAGCCAAGACCTTACCATCAGGCCACCGCGACCTCGAATTAATTGCCAAAATTCTAGCCTAAGATCATACAACGGATTCAGTAAAAATGCTAAATTCACGCCAAAAAATATTTCGTGACTACTTGACGCCAATGCCATACAAGACGTTCATTGGTATAACATCTTTATTAGAGATTATGAAGGAAAGTTTTGGGAAGATCACCCCCTCCCCTCATTTATATAATTTACAAAATTTATGAAAAAACACTTATCAGATGTTTTAACTATTATGTCAGAAATCTTTTCAGATGTCAAGAGATTTTTAGAAAAAAGAAGAACGTTGCCATTTATACATATGTAACTTGAGCATAAAATGAAACAATTAAAAAGATACCAAAACATACCAAACTGTCATTATTCAGAATAGAAACATATGAAATAAACAGGCCAAACCTATAAATATGATTCGAAACTCTAAATAAATCTAAATTTGAAAATAAAACGTAATTAATTTCCATCCAAAATCTAAGAAAAAGAAATATATGCATTTTCAAACAAATTCCCGGCAATTTAACACTTAAACGGACATTGAATTCTACTCATTTAAAAACAAGAAGCTTGCAATTTATCAATACACTTGCTGTACTATGCTTCTCCTTATCTTTATCAAAGCATGCGTAACAAAATCATATTTACACTTTTTTTATCAAAATGGTAAACATTCCATAACCTTAACAACAATTTTTCCTGCTCTGATGCATTAAGAAACTTGTATTAAGGAAAGAAAGTCAATAGAATTACGTTTATCTTTCTACTTCTGCCACTGTTTTCTGATGATTCTCGAAAAATTCTCAGTTAAACATCGAAAAGAGATTAAAAAATGATTCAATTTAGAATCGAAAGAAAATAAAATTCCAGAAAAAAACAGTAAACGATCTGTCTTATTTATCCGAAGAGAAAAAATATAAGTCCACAGTTGAACTCTATGCTTCGCTTTTAATGGAAAATGTCGGTTTCCATTTTCAGTGAATAAAGTGAATTAAAGCTCGCGAATAAACGCATCTAAACCAATTACGTTAATGAAGAATGATTTTACTTCAGACGATATTTTTTTAGTGGAATGACGTCATGAGTTAATGGTGTACAGTAAAAACGATAAAATTCCTAATCGAACTAGAAAGTGAGATAACATAGTTTTCTTTTTTGGTCGTAACGAAGGAGTGAAAATGGTTCTGTTATCGTCACACTGGATTATTTTCTAAATCGAAAGTTACTATATTTGATCTATTTATTTGGAAAGAATTAATCCAAAATCTATATTAAATTCTGACAACACCAATTACACAAAAAGCAAGTTTCGTACTTTTAATTAAAAAAAAAGAAAATGCTTGATTTTTATTGCACCAGAAATAGAAATCGAACGGTTGTTATGTTTTCAAAATAGAATTGTTTTAATACATAAATTATTATTAATTAAAAAGAAATGAAGTGAAATGATTTTGAACTAACATAAAAAGAAAACGTGCGGTTAATTTCTAAAAAGAAATCGAAAGCTTTTTTTTGTAGCATAAACAGATAATGGAAGAAATAATAATTTCAAAAAATTAAATCATTTTTAGCAGGTAAAAAAATTAGTTTGAGTAGAAAAAGAATAAAAACACAATTATTTTTGTTAAATATGCATTAAACAAATACAAAACTTATAATAAAAATATCGATTGGTTTTGGTTAAGGGAAAATGAAATTTAACGGAAGTAAAATTTAAATCGAAATATAAACTGAAATGCAGTAAAAGCTTCTTATTTTTAAAATTCTTTTTTAAAAAAAAGAGTGAAAATAGTTCTGATACGGTGACCTACATTTTGATTCCACATTGCGATTCTATTATGATGGTATATTAGGATTTCCTATTTCCTGCATAGTTAAATCATGAACCATTCATGTTTTGCATTTAAAATCCATTTCTTTAATAAAAAATCCAACTAAGTTGAATTTTTATTATAATAATTAAAGGCAAATAGAGTTATTTATATTTTGCAGTCTTCAACATAGTGATAAGAAGTTTGGAATGAAGATTTATTTCCCGTCATTAATTTCCAACTCACGTGGGAACTTATTTTAATTGTATGATTAAAAAAGCACATAACGTGTTTACTTTATTTTATAAAAATGGCAGACAAATAAAGATTTGAGTCATAATCCCAAAATAAATTGAACTAATATTGTTTTGAAATCATCACTGGAATAATCTTGGAGATTTTTTTTTTATTTTGAATGCATGAAAATTTAATTCAACTTTATGATTAGACGCCAAATTAGTTTTATTTTATAAAATACAATAAAAAAATTAATCATTAATAAAAGATTTTAATCATTATTTCAAGGAAATCATCTGAAATCTTTCACAACAATCGTAAAACATCAAACTTATTTTAATTTAAAAAATGCACCATTCTATTTTAAATTTGATCATAAGTTCATATAAAAGAATAAAGTTTATTACTTCAAAAAAAAAAGAAAAGAAAATGTATGTGTAAATATGTAAACGAAACAAAGCAGTTACATAATTTAATAATAATATTCAGTATAAAGGTTAGGATTTTTATATAGAGAACGATAAAGATTTTTTTAGCTATCTAAATAGATATAGAAAAAGAAAAAAGAAAATTTAGTTTAATAGACATTTTTTATTTCATCTAAATTTATATATTTTCACCAAGACTTGTCAGCAGAAAGTAAATAAATGACCTTTTCCATCCTATAATTCATAAATTCTTAATATGATCGAAGATTTAATGTTATAGCGTTCAACCTGATAGTCAAAAAGCATATTATTTGCTTTCTTTGCAGTTTATCAATATGTTTACTGTCTGTAAATGTGGTAAAGGAAATCAGTTCGTGAACTTTAAATGATATATTAATAAGGCGATATTTTAAACTACATATTATAATATAAAGAAAAATTATAAATACAATGTCTTTATTTTTAAATGTATAAAAAGTTTATAAAAAATGTCTTGTGGTAAAATAGCGATGATTTTCAAAACACGAATATTTTTAAGCTGCATTTTAATGTTCACTTCATATATAAAAACAATCATTGCTTCCAGTGACAAACATTGTTTGAATTAATGATCAATGTTCAATTGAATTTGAACATTGAACAGTTCACTTTAAATATAACTCATCAATGCTCAAGTAATGTAATAAAAATCAAACAAATATTTTAAATTTTACTACAAAAAAAGGGAAATATAAACGCTTTTTCATAAATTGGTTAATGAAATGCTTTTGAGAAAAAAACTTTTATCTTGGCTTGCAACAAATTTATTCACCAAAATAATAAATTTTCTTTTTTACTTAAAAAAACAAACAAACTGAATATTATCTGTTGTTAAAAAATCGGAGTCGATTTTTAGTTCTAATTAAAAGTAAGGACACAATCAATGAATTTAAAAAATTAAGTTATTATTTTAATTTAAATATACAATCCTTCTTAAGATTAACGAATGTGCATTCATTTTTCAACTGACAGCTTTCAATAATAACACAAAATAAAAGAGATACGTAAATGTAAAGGTTGTTAAGCAAACAATAGTACAGCAGACGATATTATGGTCCTTCACAAATGAATTAGCATTTTATGCATTTAAAGTTCCTTACTGTAAATTGTACTTCAATTAATTTGTCATTAAAGTTAAATTGATTATCGTTTGCAGAAAAGAAAGACAATTTTTTTTGGGGGGGGGGTTAAGAATAATGTCCAGTTATCTTGAGGACATGCTAATAATCGATTACAATATAGGGATAATGTTTCCATTATTAAAAACAATCTTTATCAAATCATTTAATAACATTAATTTATTATAAACAAGATAGTACGGAAGTTTATTTTCAATAAAAAAAGTATTATCTTTGTTGTGACTTTCGTCAAATTTTATTACACTAAAAAGGTAGTTATGTAAAAAAAATCAAACATTTATAAGAAAAACGAAATCTACAATAATGCAGTCTACTCTTTACAGCATTCTTTAAATCTTATTTGAAATTTATAAGAGAAGAAGTATTTGAATTGGATTCATATTGAGCCTTTTTAATACAAACATAAGAAATGGAAATTACATATATTTCATTCATAGATTTTAAAGCTAAAATTCTAGATACCTATTGGTTTTAAATTTCTACAAATCTTTAATCTAAAAATTAATTGCAAAATAAGTTAAAATGTTTAGTTTTATTGAAGTAATTTAATAAAATCCGTGCAGCAAAAGAAATCGTTAAGTGTTTTAAATATAAACTCTGATGTGATCATATAAAAATATTGCGTTTTCTCCCAGAATATCACTAATTGTTTTACTTTAGTTTACAACTCAAATCTTTAGACAATATTGAGATCTAATTTAATTTTAGTCTTTTTAAATATCTAATAATTAATTTTAGTTTTTCTAAAAGGTTTATGAAATTAGCTATTGTTTTCAGCATCTTTGCAAATCATTAATAACTAAAATGCATTGAACCCATATAAATTTATTGTGTTTCATATGAAAATAATTGATTTATACTCACGATAACGAATACTAATCAAATGAATTTAAGCCAGATGAATCAATACTGATTTTCTTCTGAAAAAAATCAAAGTTATAGGAGAAAATAATAAGCTTTACTTTTTTAATTTTCCAAAATATTCGGATTATAAGATGTACAAAAATGAAATTCATCAAACCTGTTCTTTGAAATTTTCAGAAACAAGAAACTTTATAACTTCATATTAATAGAATTTTAGTAAGTTATATTTACAGTAAAGTATAAAATGTTCCTAATATTGAAAGTTACTCGGTTAAATTCAGAATATTTTCCTTTTTACCTTAAATAAATTGCATTATATGAGCACAATTTAAACCCAATTATAGGTATGAAACTATTATTTCTATTACGCTTTTAATTTTTCAATATTTTTTAATTATAAATTTCTATTACTCTTTTAATTTTGAAAAGGAAAGACTCCGAAAGTTCTTCGACTAAGCAAAAAAAAAAAGTTTCATAAATAGGACAGGGCTTAACATTCATAATATGTTAATGTTAAGCGCTTGAATAAAGAACATTAATTTTTTTTGATAATATATGCAGTTATTCTATTGTTTATTAATTATTGATTGTAAAACGTTAATTATCTTTCTCTTTAATTTTGATTTTTCCATATATATTTCAATTATAAACTTCAACCATTGTTCTTTTTTCCTAATTTTAAAACTAAAATTGCAATATCTCATCCATAAAACTTTGAAAAATTACATAAAAAAGAAAAGTGTTAAATGTTCGTTGTAATGAATTCTAAAAAATTGAATTAAGAATGTATTCTGGGCTTTCATTTTATATGCACATCAATAATATTGGTTTTATCTGCGTGTGTTTGTGTTTTAGCAGAGCTCATGGCAAAAAAGCTATGATTTAACCGTAACTTTTTTTTTTTTAATTTCTTCATACATCTCAGTTATAAACTCTTTTCAAAATGAGTTTCGCCTCTCTTTTCTTTCCAACTTTTTTAGTTTATGACTCCAAAGCCTCATTCCAACCAGCTTTTTGTCCTTAATGGAAGTTTTTGCGACTAAAAAAAGAAAGATAAAAAAAAAAGTGATTCACCATAATAAAAGCGAAGCCGGTCTCACAATCTTTCACTCCCGGAAAATCAGAAATGTCTTAAAAGGAAGCTAATGCTTTTTTCATCCAGCTTCCTTTTCGCCGTAGTCGCATCAGGCTATAATTACTCACACCATAGAGGTGATATTTGTGACCGGCTATCCTCCTCTCAGGACATCAGGACATTTTCCTCCTCCTGATCTACTTTTCTCATCTCTTGGAAATACCCTCCGAAATTTCTTACATACGTCAATTCTCATTTTTTTCTACCCTCTTTCGAGGTTTTCCTTTTCCCTTTTAAAGGACATAATTCAATCGTCTCTAGAAAGCATCAAAAATGGGACCTCGAATTTTACGTTGTACTTTATTTTTCTGCCTCCTCCCCAACCACCCCTCATATGTATTTGTAGGAGGTCGCGATAAGATGTCGAAATTTGTCCTCATCCTGGTAAAACCGAATTTGGTTTTCTAGTGGAGGATATGCGAGTTTTGCGTTATTTAGTTTTGTGGGTGAGCGACATCCTTTTTTTGCATCCGATGCACTTGTGGGCTCTTTTTGCTTGTCTCCTTTTGCTGCTGAGAATGTGTAAGCATGCTGCTGCGACTTCTGGGAGCGCCGAGGATAACTCTTTTGTCAATTAAATGTGACAGTACAAAGTGGTTTAATACCGATCTTACAAACTAAAATAATAAAACATGTATGTAGCTGAGGCTTCAAAACAACGAATGCAAACTGTGCGTCGAGCATCTATAAATATAAAATACTAACTTAAATCACTCTTATTACTTACTGCCGACTGGCAACAGTCAATTGTAAACACAATATCGCATGAATTTTAGACTGCTTCATTGAATACATTTACAGCTGCATTAAATTGAGCGCTTCACTTAGTGAATTGATGGAACTGCAAAATATTATTTACAGCTGCATTAAATTGAGCGCTTCACTTTGTTAATTGATGGAACTGCAAAATATTATTTACAGCTGTATTAAATTGAGCACTTCGTTTAGTAATTGATGGAACTGCAAAATATTATTTACAGCTGTATTAAATTAAGAGCTTCGCTTAGTTAATTGATGGAATAGCAAAATATTATTTACAGCTGTGTTAAATTAAGAGCTTCGCTTAGTTAATTGATGGAATAGCAAAATATTATTTACAGCTGTATTAAATTAAGAGCTTCGCTTAGTTAATTGATGGAATAGCAAAAAATTATTAAATGCGTTGGAAAGGATTCGACGTGGTTCCAAAATAGTCCATTTAGTTAAATGAAAGAAAGCAAGAAATAAGTTTCAAACAGAAATTTTAATTGAGAGCAAAATTAGGCTTAACCATCACAATATGGGTAATCGCTGACTTTCTTATGGAAATTGATGTTCATTTCTTATTGCAAAACAATTATCTTACAAAAATTGTCTTTGTATCATTTTAAGAATCGAAAATTACGGAAATGAAATTCATTTCATTAAATAGGTATTTTTTATCTCTTAATTTTAGTAATATTGTTTAATCCTATTTGATACAAAATATTTTAAAATGCTCGACTGAAATTCAATATAAGGCATCAAAATATTTAATTGCATGCTTTTACCAATCATTAACTCCTTAAAAGGATTTTCATTTCTGCTTTGATTTCGTAATCTATGCACTTTACAGTAAATATATGCACTTTTCGCAGTAAATTGATTCAAATGAATACATGCTATTTAGTTCATATAAAATAACAAGGTGAATTAACAAAACATTCCATTATTATTCTATTATATAGACTAAAAAATCAATAATCTATGAGAAAAAGTTGTCCTCCAAAGGTAGCTAGTACAATTAGAAAACAACTTTTGCCTAATTTCAGATTATGCAGACGTTTAGGATAACCAGGAAATTAAGTTTCTGCCAGGCGTTACAGCATACAACATTTTAAATGCCTGCCAAATTAAAATAAAAGGAAGAATACATGTATCTGATGCATAAACCAACAAATGAAAAATTTGCTTCAAACAATGATTGGAAAACAAATTTTTGTTGAATTTTAGATTATACCACTATTAAGGAAATATTAAGAATTAATCATATGAGAGTTAAGAATGATAAGGCAAATAAAATGAAAATTTATCTAGGAAATATTTATATTTTGTTCTTCTACGTCGCAAATTCAAAAATCAAAGAAATAAGCAATAATAAAAAAGAAGAGCAGAGTTCTTAGGTTCTTCGATTTGAAATGAATAGAGTTTGGTTTGGTTTGGTTATATTAACGTCCCGTTTGAAGCAACACTAGGGCTATTTTGGGACGGACCTCGTCATTTTGAACCGCGGTCAGATGACGTGGACGACACCTGAGCTGCACCCCCTCTCCACACCACACCGCACCAGCGGGAAGACGTTTGACATGACGGATTTAACGTGCAACACGTCGATTCTTCGATAGAATCGGGTCACGAGCCTGAAACCCTCCGGTTCCGAAGTCGAGACCTTACCACCAGGCCACCGCGGCCTTTAAATGAATAGAGAGAATTATCCTTAGGAACATCTTCTTAAAACAAAATTAAATCTAATCAAGAAGTTCATAAATTTTTTCTGCTATCTTTCAATTCGTGAGAAAAAAATTCTTTTGAACTCTTCTATTCTGTACTAAAACTTACCTTTAACTCATATTTATGCTGTAATTACTAAATAAAGCTATTTCGATTAACACAGCTCCCATTTTTCTATCGGATTAAAAATTAATTTCCTGATTTATTTTTAGAATCACTACATTGATAGAATTTTTATCGGTGAACTGCATATTTTGCGGCGATTTTATGCAAAAGTTTAATTCTTTCTTCCGCAAATTTGAATATATATAAATGAATTCACTGATTCAACAAAAAAAACCCCGATTAAACCAAACTTTTGCTAATATTTATTCAATCTCATTTGAAGCAGATTTCAAGCAAAAATCAAACATTTATTAGAAAAACTTAATCTAAAACAATGGAGTCAGATCAACCTTCTTTAAATCCGATTTAAAATGTATAAGAAATTCTTGAATTGAATTTATAAAGGGTCTTTTTAATACAAATAAAATTTTAATCCCTTATAAGTACTTCATTAATAATAATCTTCAACAAGTTAGCAATTTAAAAAAAAAAATTGAAGTTTGAAAGATTATTTTTTTCATATGTTCGGGTTTTTTTCTTTATTTTTCTTTATGTTTCTTTCGTTTTTAGCCAGCATGTGTAATTTGAAAAACAACCAAAGAAAGAAAACATCAATTCAAAGACACAAGTGCTAACTGCTTATTAACCCTAGAATAATCAACAAAATATTTATGAAATTGGAAACCATTTTTAATAACTGAGTAAAATGAGAGGTTTTTAACAAAACTATTAAATATATTTTATTGCAGATGAAAAAAATTATTTAAATATATTCATTGCAATAAATATTATTTTAAGTTTACAAATAATATAACTAATTTATTTAAAAAAAATGATAAGTGGCTTAAACGAAATTTAAGACAACAAATATCGCAACGCTACTGTTAAACAAATAAACTTTATACAGAATGTACTATTTATTAATGTAATTAAAATAGTGTCCTTGGTGGCCATTTCATTCGACAGCGACCATTTCGTTTACCAAAAATTTCAATTAAATACTTAATGAAATTTGATCTTAATAGCTTCCTCAGCAAAATATTCTTAAATTTCAAATTTCAACCATACCATTTTAAATTTATACTATTTTAAAAGCCTTATATCGTTCTGCTTATTGTGCAATGTATTTTTTTAAAGAATTTTCTATCTATATCTTTGTGCATCTGTTTAAAGAAAACAGCACTAGTGTTTAAAAATAAGGGTATTCCAAAAAAAATTTTCAGTATTGCTTGATACTGAAACTAAACTATAATTGCAAGCACAACAAAATTAAAAAAAAAAAAAAAAAAAAAACTTTGAAAACATATTTTGTACTGAAATTCACTTAACATGGAAAAACAAGCCGAATGTTTATATTTTGATCATCAAAAATGAAAAAAAAAAAAAGTTAAAAATGAATATCATTAGCAACAAAGATTTCAGTTTCACTTCAACAGTGAAATATATTATTGTAAAATCCGCTCAAAATATTTTTTAAGAATTGGTTGAAAATTGAAAAAAAAAAAAAAAAAATCACGCAGTGAAAAAATGAATATAACAGAAAAAAAATATATATTTTTTTAAATTTTAACACGATGTTAAAATTATTTTTGATGTGTGATAACTGTGGAAGTAATGGAAGAAAAAAACAATAACATTTTTCTAAGTTTTTAACTAATAAAAATTATAATTAAAATTTAAGAAACATCACGCCCAGATGTAGAAATTACATATGTATATATATAATGTTTGGTCGCTTAGGTCAAATGATCTAGCTTGTAAAGCGTTAACATGTGACACACAAACACTCTTTTTTACGACTAATAAGTCTACAGACATTTATTTATATTGTTGAAAGCACCAAAAAGCTATGCGTAACGATCAATAGCTTATATAGTAATTTTTAATATTTTTAATTAAGTTTATCTTTTACGGCAATTCAAATAAATTAAATAATTTTACCAAACCTTTGTTAAACCTTCATAAGCCATTCTGTACAAGATAAAGACCATTTAAATGATATCACTATTAATTGATCATGCACTTCATTTAATGATGCACCTGATGAGTATCACGTGACCCTATTTCAAAACTATTACAAGAAACCTTGATATGCCTTATGTATACTCGCATTTTGGATTTTCTTTTCCTTTTCCGTTATCTTTGTGCATAAATGAAATGATTTTTTGGTCATAAATAAAAAAATTTCATGAATACTTATTTAAATATTTTCTTTATCGCATAGCTATGCATCTTTTTTTTTTTTTTTTTGAATATTTTTGTTACAAACATATTCCGTTTGAGATGCAATTATTTGCACTATTTAAAATGGCAAAATTAGAGAATTACAGCACCATACGCTAGAAAACCGCATTATTTAAATTTGCACTTTCAGAAGTGCTAAACATTATTTACTAAAATTCAATGTATTGAAATAAATTAAATGAAAGAAAATGTAAAGCTCCACTTTGTATTTTCATTAGATCACTCTAGGTGTTTTTTACTTGAGTCATTAAAATAAAGGAATGAGCATGTTTTGGCACTCACTCTATTCTTCCCTTGTTTTATTTATTTGTTTATTTTATCTTACTTACTTACTGTTTGGTTTTATTTACTTATTCTATTATTTTACCTTATTTTCTTCTTTATCTCATTCTTAAATTTAAACTGGATGTTTTTATTTCTTATAGTTTTATATTTGTATATCCGTAAGAACAGCACAAATTTATAGTTGAAGAAATATAACAAAATAAAATCTCTGTACAAATATTTACGCTTCATTCTTTGAAATCCAGAATCTGAATGAAGATAAATAATAGAGCAATATGTTAAACTGACATATTGACACACACACACACACAAAAAAAAAAAAAATCCCAAAGTTACATTTGTAATAACAACCCAAAAATTGAAATAATGCAAAAAAGCAATAAGAAGAAAGAAAAACACACTAAAATTCTATCATTATCCATATCTTCTATTGTTATCTACAAAAACATTTCAATTTCAAAAAGAAAAAAAATCAAAAATGGAGAAAAAGGAACCATAACACTCTCTATTAATACAGCAATATTCCATCCCATTATATGTTTTCCCCCCTTAAAAATGATTCCCTCCCAAACGCAGTAAATTTAAAGCTGTATATAGCAATAAATAAAATAATAAATTAATTTTATATTATTTTTAAACTAATTAAACTTTTCACAGAAAAGTTAAACGAAAAAATATGTTGGGAATCATTTTCAATTTAGCATGACAATTTCAAATTTTTAGCTGGATCATATTTCTTTCTGATGCTATACAATAACAAGGGAAAGAAAGCAAAGGATTTACATCATTATCTGCCTCATGCTTTGTCATTCCCAAAACATTCCGATTTCGAATGCGAAATAGAAAGTGAAAGAAAGTTAAACAGAATACATCCACCCCTCATTGTTATTACAAACCCTCACCCTACATACATATGAACACTCCCCCAAGAAAAAGAGGGACATCCCAATTTACGTATACGCATTGAAGGACCTCACACTCGAAAAAGAACGCAAGCATGTCAAAATAAAAAAAAATCTAGGATGTAAAGCGAGAAGAAAAATGAATGCCAAAAAAAGAAGGAGAAATCAGCATCCATCCAAGATGGCGGCATTTCTTTTTCTAATGAACAACATCTGCAAGATTCTGCAAGCTGACCAGAATCATCGCGTTCCAACACGCCAACCCTCCTAAGGTCTCAGGTACGGCGTCGAAGAGAAGCCAATGCGATATCTTAACGACCAACCAATGAGATGCTCATTGCCATAGCAACGGGATCCGGTCAATCGGTCACGTGGGGATGACCTGCCCATCATCCTGCTGCCTTCCTTCGGATGCGGATCGGGATGAGGAAGAGGAAGAAGAAGAAAAGAAAAAGAAATCATTAACGAGGTGGTTTTCTCGGCGGAGTCTCGCTTTTTCGGTGGGTATTTATAGAAGGCCGGATGTGCCCGCAAAGTGCTTTAACAAGTGAAGGATATCCTAGTGAGACACCCCTCGATACGGCCTTGACCGCTGGGGAGGGTGGATCTTAAGTGGACATATAGGTGGGGTGTTAATGATTTACAATTTTTGGGGAAAACGAAATAAACAGGGCTTTCACAATTTCGGCTTTTTTCCGAAAGAAAGAAAAAAAAAAAAAAAAAATACTGTACCGCTATTCTAGTCTGATAAATTTTTCAGGTTACCAAACTAGAAGATTTGGTGTTATTTATTGAAAATAAAAATAATTCATTACTACTCGCCTTTGGCGACCAACTGGTTCACCGGATATATTGATTATATTTAATTTCAGTTAAATCATTTAGATATAATTTCATATCCCTGACTCCATCAAATTGTTAGACATTAAAGTTCTGCTAATTTGTTTTCTTCTTTTAACTAGCACAAATATTAAATACAATCCTTCTATAATTTTCAATAAAAGAAGAAAAACGCATGATTAAATACTAGATGAAACAATGAAAATGGTTTGACTTTAAGGGCAACAATGTAATCTATTGATAGAAACCAGTCAAAAAAATAATCTTAAAACATTGCCAAAATTCATAAAAG
Source organism: Argiope bruennichi (assembly GCF_947563725.1). Classification (NCBI taxonomy): domain Eukaryota; kingdom Metazoa; phylum Arthropoda; class Arachnida; order Araneae; family Araneidae; genus Argiope; species Argiope bruennichi. Next base: position 78,015,211 of record NC_079160.1, read on the forward strand.
ATTCGCTCGTTTTAAAAAGTATCATTAAAAAAATGTTTTTTTTTTTTAAATTTTGAAATGGGATAAAATTAATTTATGTGAAATAATATTTCTGAAAATTCTCACAGAACAAACGCCAAAATTTAGTTTACTTTTTAATGAATTAGAATTTCAAAAATTCGAACCTATGTGCCTATACCCCCTTTTTAGATATATAAACAACAAATGTCGATGCAGGAAGCGAAACAATATGGCTTGAAGAGTGCCAACACACACACATTTGTCGTTATTGTTAGAAGAGATGAATTTCTTAATTAGTTTTTCTGATAAATATTGAAGACCCATAAGAACGGAGCGACATCAAATTTCTTGCGACCAAAATATTTCCCTACTAACTCGTCCGAGGTTCCAACCTATAATTCAAGATCACAGAGATTCTTAAACCTATGAAAAAACAAACAAATAACAAAATAAATAAAGAAGTAAATTATAGCAACATGAGAACCTATTTGAAAGAATTGTTAATAAACAGTGTAATGTATAAACGTACAATATAAGAATAAAATATATGTATTCAATTTTCAGGAAGCAATGAGCGCTACATAGTCCACAATGTATTAATTGAGATTAAAAATAATACATAAGCCTCGAATAAATATAAAAAAATACATCAGTACTACTTATGTTAAAAATGTATGCTTATTTTATCAGTTTAAACTCTAAAATACACATCACTACTACTGAGAATAATCAAGTTAAGTATTAGTGTTCTAAGGTTAATATAAATAACATTTCGAAATTATGTCATATACCATTTCGTCTAATACATAAAACATTCAATATTGATATTCATATTTCCATTTATTTTGTTCGCGCCATTTATATAAATTTAAGAAAAATTAAAAAATAGTTAAAATTTTTTAAAAAAAAGTTTGATTACTAACAATAATAGATTAATAAAAAAAATTATTAAGGGACAAGTACTGACTTGAGGGACTTTCGTCTAATACATAAAACATTCAATATTGATATTCATATTTCCATTTATTTTGTTCGCGCCATTTATATAAATTTAAGAAAAATTAAAAAATAGTTAAAAAATTTTTTAAAAAAGTTTGATTACTAACAATAATAGATTAATAAAAAAAATTATTAAGGGACAAGTACTGACTTGAGGGAAAAGTATATATATTTTTAAATTATTGATAACAAATCAGACTAAAACGTTAAAGCAGGCATTATATAATCTTCTAATTATTACTTTCATTGCAAACGAACATACCCTTGAAGTGAAAAAATATATTTAGTCTCGAAAAATTAAAAAGAGATAAATTAGTAAAGGAAAAAATTAAAAATTAATGTAAGAGAAAACAATTTTCAGTATTTTAAATAGAGACATAATTAAAGCGGCGAATTTAATTTCAGTTTAGAAAAGGAATTCTGAATCTTTCAAATTACCATTAACACAGTATATCAAAAAAGTATACAATTAAAAATAATATGTATTTCAAATAAGCATATTACAAGCACGTGTGAAATGACTCCCTCCTCCCACATAATACTAATCAGTCAAGTTAATGCACATTTAATGACAGAATAAGACAAAAGACAAGACAAAGTAAGAAATTCAACAAAACTATCAACAAGGTGATTAGGAACAACATAGATTATATGATAGAGAAGAGTGAAATTAATGGCTTAGTGGTATTACAATTTTATCAACCTGTGCCAATGAAAAAAGAAAAGCATTCGTTGGCACAACTTCTATAGCGTTCGCAAGTGAAAGTTTAAACCTCATTTAATAGTTTTTGCCATTTTAAAACCGGTGCATCCAGATACATTTTTAAAAAGAACCAAATTTCTATTTGATTACTCAGTCAAGAATCAGTATGTTTCTTTTTAGCACTCTCCATCTAGAATTGTTAAAAAATGATTCCGAGAAATGATCCAGAAAAACTGCAGAAATTGTTCTCAGAATTTATTCCACGCGATTAAGTATGTCAAAGAACAGAAAAAGATTTATTTCAATTTCACTGATAATGATAAATCTCTTCGCCAGTTTAACGAAATTTCAATTCGATTTTCAAAACTATTTTATCTTTCAAATGAAGATGGCTTTTATCTTCAAGCTAGTTGTTAAATATTTACTTACGACAAAACAAAAAGTAAGCTACGAAAACTTAATAATAAATAATTCTTAATCAAATCATATTGTATCTAACAACGGATAAGAAATTTGGAAGTATGTTTTTCACATTCTAAAGCTTTGGATTAATTGATTCTTGCAATTAATATATTTAAAAAATTTTTATCAACGATAACGATTAAAATCCTGTGTTAAATTAAATCGATTACAAATATTTGTCATGCATTGAATATAATCATTAAAATATAAAAGTAAAAACATATAATGTTTGAAAAGATAATTTATAAATCAAAATGTTTTAATCATGAATTATTTTTATAAGAAATACACAAAAAGAAAGTTCTGCCAAATAATTTAATGTTAAATTTTGATGAATTTTAAATCTTTCTGAGTCTAAAGACACATATTTTTGATATTATGCCTATGTGTAAACATAATAATTTAATAATGTTTTGAGCTAAATAGATGAAACTTGGTAAACAGACTTTACATGAAATTTGTAGATTTCCATCAATTTTGAATGAAATCCATTAAGAGTAAGTTTGTCTGCCCGGCTGTTTGAATACAAGTAAATAGGATAGCTGCAAAACAAAGATATCAAGATGGATAAAATTTGGTATGCATCTGAAGTGCAAATGCAAACCAAAACAGTGTAAAGTTTCTACATCAAAAATATAGAAATATTTCAACTTTGGAATAAATCCGTCAAATGATTGCCTATCTGTTGGTCTGTATTTTTACAAACCTGTAAATGCGAAAAATCAAACTGATAATGACTTAAATATATGAAATTCAGTTCCACAATTTTAGTACCTAAAGTGTATATCTCAATCAAATTACTTTGCTATAATGCTTTGAGCTAAATAGATGAAACTTGGTAAACAGTCTTTACACAGTCTCAATGAAATTGCTTAATAATGCTTTGATAAAATAATTCTTTGAGCAAGTCCTGTAAATGCGAAAAATCAAACGCATAATAAGTTAAATATAGGAAATTCAGTTGCATAATTTTATTACCTAAAATGTATATCTCAATCAAATTGCTTAATAATGCTTTGAGTTAAATAGATGAAACTTGGTATTTTCAAACTCATAATGACTTAAATATATGAAATATATTTAAGTCAAACTAATTGAAATATAATTTAAGTCAAACTCATAATGACTTAAATATATGAAATTCAGTTCCACAATTTTAGTACCTAAAGTGTATATCTCAATCAAATCAAAATATAATTTAAGTCAAACTCATAATGACTTAAATATATGAAATTCAGTTCCACAATTTTAGTACCTAAAGTGTATATCTCAATCAAATCAAAATATAATTTAAGTCAAACTCATAATGACTTAAATATATGAAATTCAGTTCCACAATTTTAGTACCTAAAGTGTATATCTCAATCAAATCAAAATATAATTTAAGTCAAACTCATAATGACTTAAATATATGAAATTCAGTTCCACAATTTTAGTACCTAAAGTGTATATCTCAATCAAATCAAAATATAATTTAAGTCAAACTCATAATGACTTAAATATATGAAATTCAGTTCCACAATTTTAGTACCTAAAGTGTATATCTCAATCAAATCAAAATATAATTTAAGTCAAACTCATAATGACTTAAATATATGAAATTCAGTTCCACAATTTTAGTACCTAAAGTGTATATCTCAATCAAATCAAAATATAATTTAAGTCAAACTCATAATGACTTATATATATGAAATTCAGTTCCACAATTTTAGTACCTAAAGTGTATATCTCAATCAAATTTGATGAAAATTATCTGCCAAATATTTGATCGTCTGTCAGCTTGTACTTTCAAGAGCATGCAAACATGATAAGTAATTAAACTCAATGACATAAATATATAAAATTTAATATTTTATCATGTGACTAAAATTGTAATTCTAGGTCAATTGGTTGTCCTATGGAAAATAAAAGGCGCCCAAAATACATATTCGGTTTCCTGGTGCTTGTGTATTAACCCCATCCTAATGATTAACCGCTCAAGATTGCACGCTATTGGGGTCTTTCATAACTATTGTTCGCAAATTACACGAGGTTAATAATACATAAGTTCATTTATTAGAAAGTATGCGAGAAAGTTCTGGGGAAACCACCCTCGCTTGCTTAAGTAGGTATTATAAAAACAGTGTAATATTTTAGAACTAGAAATTCGAATTTCCTTTAAATTTACTTCTAAAATATCCCACAACAGTGAATAACTGCTTTTATATACATAAAATATTATTTGGTCATTAATATTTCATATAAATATAACTAATTCACTGCAATAACTATCACCTTATAATCTGCACAAACATGTATTGGAATTCCCCCATACATACCATAAAAAACAGAATAAAAAATACATCGAATGAAAAAGGGGTGCGTGTGCTCAGGAATGGAGGCCCTAAGGGGTTAAAAGGGATTAAAAAGGGGTGGAAAAGAACGCTAACCTCACCTTACCTGCACCCGGCTCAAAAGGGTGCATCCGAGTCAGATGGGGTAGGGGGAGAAAAAGGGTTACGCATTCCACGATCTGTTAAAAGGGGTAAAGGTAGGCTTAAAAAAAGAAAAAAAGGGAAAGTGTGTGATAAAAAAGGGGTGTATGGCGGCGTGTGCTCGTAAAGGAAGTGACAACAGGTTGTTCCCGGTGCAACCCTTTCGGTATGTGAGGGGAATTTTTATTCTTTTTCATAGTTCGTATTTCAAACGCGCAGAATATTTTCATGCTTCATAAAAATATTCCTAGCTAGAAACGGGACGATTTGAACAGAGGGTGTTTTCGTAAGCGTGCTATCTATTTATCTATTTTTGCAGGATAAGTTGACAATGATAATTAAATTAGGTTATTAAATTCAAACAAAAGGTAATTTGCAAAACATTAGTTATAATTAATATTATTGTTTACTACTAATAAAGATTAATTTTATGTTGGTGCTCTGCATGACAGATCGTTTGATCTAAAACTACCAAATTTGGCACAAATACACTTTGCAGGTTGAGGCACGTTGGAGCATTTTTTTTTTTGAAATTTTAATTGAGATTTTAATCATTAAAAAACCAAAGTGAAATTTAACTTTTTTTTTTCCGAATAACCTTTGAAAATGCAATATAAAAATAATTTTTTAAACACCCTAAATTTTTTTTAAAAATTATTCTTACAATAATATTAATATTTCTGTTGTATATTTCCTTAGGATTTTTTTTTTCATTTTTTAAAATTAATTTTTTTTAAAAAAATTTAAAGCATTTTAAAACAGTAGATTATATTATTAAATTAAAATTTAAATCGTTTTATTTACTGCCATTAATACTTTATCTTGACTTTTTTTTTCCTTTATTGATGGTCAAGATTTAAAGAATTAGCTTATTTTTACATATTGAGTTAGATTCAGCTCAAGATATGTTCATAGTTACATTTTTGATTATTCTTTATTTAATCAAATTGTTGTATTTGATTAAATAAAGAATTGTTGTAATCAAAATTAAGGCTTGGTTTCGGAATCAAGCAATGGTGAAAATTCTAAAGAGCTTTCATTTTAAAACAATGTAGCCCTTTTCTGTTATAATATCTAAAGACAAAAATTAAAGGAAATTAAAACATGATAAACAGGACGGAGTAAAAAGACTTCCAAAACAATATGGATCACCCTTCTACCAAAATTTCGCTGAGAACGCCATTAAGATCAAATTACTTAAAGTATGTAGTAGAAATCTTTAGTCATCATCAACCCTGGTGAATCAACTGGTCTCTAAAAGCGATTAATTTACTGTCGGGGGGGGGGTCATCAGTTGCCTTGGGCCAATATGAATTATAGTATAAAGAATTATAGTATAAGCACTGGAGTCAATATGGTAATATTATTATTTTTTAAGCCAGGGGGGGGGAATCAGTTCGATAAGGTGTACGATTTAACAAAACAATCTCGGTGTAACAAAGTATCTAGGATACATCTGGCGAAAAAAAAAAAAAAAAACAGAGTAAAAGAAAGCATAATATGCAACATGTATTCACAATGGAAGTCTTTGTGTATAAAAAAAGGTATTTATTGTTTATCTTAGCCAGTAATGTTGCTATGCTTTTATACCTGAAAAAACTTCATAATCTCTTTATTCGCTTCACAGATTTTATTTTTAGAAATATTTTAGCAACATGTCAATAAGTCCCATACACGAGATAAGGAAATATATTTGTTATAGGCCAAACAGTAACGAAAAGGTCCGAATCATCTTATTCTCCACAAACGCAACGATCATGAGAATATAGGCTGAAATTACTCATTAATAAGCTTATCATTAAAAGGCCTGAAATCGTTCATTAATAGCTTCATCGTTAAAATGCCTGAAATTGTTCATTAATGGGCTTAAAATTTCAGTGCATAAATCATACCGGATTCAATGCAAAACAACTTTAACTTTTAAGTAAACATTAAAACAGAAACAGAAAAGAGAAACTGAAAAAAGAAAAAATATAAAATATAATGCTAAAGAAAGGTGATTTTTTTATATATATTTATTACACGAAATATTTATTACACGACAATAAAAATAATTATTTATTGATCTAAGAAACACAAACATTTACTACAGAATAAAAAATTCGTAGGAAATGATATTATTTAAAAAGAGTATAGAAATGATATAAATAAAATCGAGTAAATTTTATGCTTCCATTTTATTCCAAGCCAGAACATCTAAACAATTTCTTACTACTAATATCCATTGAGCAAAAAGTATTTTTAAAAAACTCTATTTTAGTTTTTTTTAAAAGTTGTAATACTGAATTTAAAAAATACATAAAAAAAATGGAGCATTAATCGACGATATCTAAAAGACAACTCATTAAGCTATAATTATTTATCAAATTTAGATGAAATTTGCACATTACAACGATTTTCTTAACTATTTTAATTTTCATAATTATTATTACAAATGCCACAGAATCTCGAATCAGGAAGATAGCTGAAGGTTTTCACAATTCTATTCAAAATGGGGCCTATAGACTGAAGAGTTCGAATTTAAACTTAAGTCGGCGATATACTTTCTCAGAAATAATAAGTCTTAAGATAAATTTTTTGATACGATATTCAATATAAAAATAAATCAGTAGCAATTCAATAATCTCATTCAGAACAAGATCACGAATAATTATTTCCGTATTTTGCAAGGTTTTTCCCTTGCTACTATGAAACAACGCGAATATTTCAAGTAGAAAATACAAGTAAATCTAAGAGGTTTATTATTACATTTAATTACGTAGATTTAAATTTAATGCTAATGTATTTAAAAGAAATTGATATATTTGAGAAAAAAATTTGATTTTAAACAAAAATATTATGACGTTTTGTATATATAGTAAAACTCTACATTTAAATGGAAAGTTGTTTAATTTCGAGGCATTTTTATTATTGTTGTAAAAAAGTAAAAGTACCTATTTTACTACTCACCAGTGTTGTTGTCAAGCTGCTGCTGCTGCTGATTATAAAATTGTTACCGTATTCCGGAAACAAATTAAAATTATTTCTCATTTTTAGAGAAATGTTAAACTATATCTCACAATATTATATATATATATATATATATATATATATATATATATATATATATATATATATATATATATATATATATATATAAATTTTCATCTTGTCTCTATTAAAGTAGAATTTTAATAAGAATTTTAGAAGTGCAACTATTGATACAAACAACTTTAAAAAAAAATAAGATTCTGTTCTCTGATATGTTTCATAAATCAATTCGCTTTGTTTATGGTGTTAGTATTTTTTTTAAAGGAATGCCAGATTTTTAATACACGCTTATTTTTGAAAAAACACTTATTTTATGCTACTAATATTTATTTAATTTTAATTAATGCTATTTTATGCTATCTTTACGTATTTTATGCTATTTAAATATTTAAAAATAAGTAAAAATAGAAAAGAAAGCTTTTAATTGAAAAATTTAAATAAGTGATTTATTTCGTAAAAAAAAATGATAAAATTCATTTTCACTGGCTTACTACTCTTGTTGACTGACATGCTATGATAATTACGAGGACAAATGTTGTTAAGGCCAAAAACTAATAAAAAAACTATATCAGTGCAGTTTAAAAAGCAACAAGACAGTTCGCTGTCATTAAGAAAAACCATCCATATTATGGTTATTAAAATATTCTTCTCATAATCGTACATTATCATTATTTTTATATTGATACGTAGAAATGATGAAAAACGGACTTATGTTAAATGTTGTTTTGTTTTTTTTCCTCTAAGCAACGAGATTAATCGTAAGCAAGAAAATAAAATACTATAGCATGATAATCATGTGTATATATACACGAACTTGAATGTTCGTTGTGGATCCCCAATCCTCATAATCAAATTGGTAGATATAATAATAAAAAAAAATCTGTAAGAATGTCAAGAAATAAGCAAAAAAAAAGAAAGAAAAGAAAGAAAGGAAAGAAAAGCATCACGTGATAATCTCACCAAACGAAAATTAAAAAAAAAAAAAACAGAATAATGCAATCAAAAGAGTTAAATATAAAATAACGATAAGCTGATGAGAGCAATATTTTGTTAAGTGGCCGGACAGCTGTTAAAACATCACATTGTTTTGATTTTGCTTTTTTTTTTCCTTTGATGTGTGAATATAATGAACTCAACTCGCATAACCCCAAACACTGATGAAAAATTTACTTAGCATGACAATTATTATCTAGATGAATGTCATTTTAAATTATACTGCGGAATTACATCACGTAAACCTGAATTTATGCCATTGTAGTTGTGTTTTTCTTATTCCCTATTTAGTTCTAGTAAAAAATATGTCGTTTGGACAGACTTATTATAAGAAAAACCAATGTTTTTACACGCTATTAAGTTTTTAAACATAATAACTGAATGTCATTTTAAATTGTATTGCGAAATTACGTCATGTGAGCTTGAATTTATGCCATTATATTTGAGTTTTTCCTAATATGTCTTCCGATATTTAGTTCTAGTGAGAAATGTCTTTTGGGCAGACTTATTATACGAAAAATCAATGTCTTGAGACGCTAGGAAATTTTTAACAGTTAATAATGTGAGTATTCAACAAAACAACAATTTCTAAAAACACATATTACAATTTTCTAAGATTTTTTTATTGTAGCTTAGCTTCTACTTATTTGTAGCAAATTCAGAGTTTTTGTTTATTTTATTTGTAAATCGGTTTTCAAGGTTAAATTTGAGGTTTTTGTATTGATGTGACTTTTTCTAGACAAGTAGAGAATATAATAAAGTGAAAAATTTATATCAAATATTTAAATTATCATATACCACCATTAGATGGAATTTTAGACTTTGAACAAATAAACATTATGAAATAAATAATTATTTCAATATATTTCTATCATTGTTTTGGCAACAAATAAAATTACCTTTTGCCTGACATGTCGGTAAATCTCTAATTTTTTTTATTTATTTGTATCTTTCAATTTATTATAATCTAATTTAAAATTTTCAATTGAAATTAGTTTTGAAATTGAATATTTTTTTAATACTTTCATTCCTTTATATTATTACAGCAGTCTTAAGGAATTTCTATTATCTCTCATTGTACAATCAGTAGAAAATTTACTAATTTTTAAAGTACTTAATAGCCCATTTATTTTATTACAAATTGATAGTATTTAGGTGAATTCATTTAAGTTTTCCGTAAAAAATGACTTTATGTATTTCCCTCTTAAATATTCGACTTAATAAAGCTAATAATCAAGATTTCTCCAAATAATTATATACGTTAAAATCACTCTTAAATGCTTTCAGGCATCCAAAATTATAATTTTAAAAAATTCTCCAATTTATATACTAACTTTTGAGAAAAAATCCTGTTTATCTTTATTTGCGAAGTTTCCCGTTTATCAATTCGAAATTTTGAGATTTACAATTCAATTAAAATTATTTGAATAAAAATTTAAACCATGCAAATAATTTTATTCTCGAGATTCAATAAAAAAACACATAAAACAGTGAGTGAAATTGAAACAGATATTTCAAATTCAGTAGAGCATCACATTTCTCAAAGACAGACGACGCACAATGAAACGGTAATCTGACCCCTTTTCCGACAGATGGCGTGCTTACATTTAACAGGCGGACTGAAGCCAAAATAAGAGCGGAAAGAATTGTTTTCCTCTTTGGCGGTTAGATCAGGTAAAATAACAGAATAAAATCGAAATTGTTTTTACTCCTTTTTTTAGTAAGTAGGAAAGCAAAATAAATGTAATTAAGAATATGATAGACGAGGACGTTCGGCTAAATTTTGAAAATAAATTACATCTTTTTTTTTACAGAAGGGTTTGCTTTCTATATTTAATAAATAATTATATTTAAAGCACAAGCATTTTCTATATTGTTTTTTTCAATGTTTTGTCATTTTTTTTGTGAAAATATTATTTAAAATTCGCCTGCCAGTAATTTATATATGAACTTATATTATAAACGGGAATCCGTTTTGATCTTGAGATTGCTTTGATTTGAAAATTTCTCCAACTATTATTTCAGTTGTAAATTAGTGAAATGTGTTCACATTGGATCAAATATTGGTTGAATAAATTTTTAATTTTACTCTGAGTGTATGAAAAAGATTCTCTTCCTTTATTCTATTTTTTCTCCTTTCATTTTTTAAAACTAATATACAAAATTGAGAATCAGGAAATCAATTTTAGAGCATTTGAATCTATCGTTTCCGATAATATATGATTAAGAGTTTAAAAGTAAGAAAAAATATGATTAATAAACGTAAAATTAAAAATAAAATAATACATAGAAAAAACATTACATTTTTTTTTTGGACCAAAAGTAATTTAACTTTTAATTTGACCTTAAAAATACTGCTTATAAGCAATATACACTAATATAAAAAAGCAATATACAATAATATAAAAAAATAAATAATGAGGTTAAAAAGCTACTAACTTGCTAGAATATATAATTTTTTAATGTTCCAAATTGCTTTAAAGTTACAATTTGAATGAAGACTGAATTTTGGTCGGATGACAAAAACGCCATCTAAATCATCATAGGATTCTTCAAACTTACGCGCCATATTAATGGCGTAACAATTGATATATGACAGCATTCTGATTTTAGGATTGAATAGAGACCCCGATTCACTTCTCAATAACTATTTTTATATTCAGTGGAATATGGGAATTTAACTTGACCATTATGAAAATAACAGGTCTTTGCTTTTTCTTCATATGAATTTGAAAGAAAATATTTCTATTCCAATACGCCGGAATATATGTTATTTTCCATGAGACTTCAAAGCATCGTAAATTTCATTTACAGATTCACTCATAAAAAATAATGGTGAAAATAAATACCCAATATTATCTCATCATTTCATACAGTACCACTTTCGAACATTTACTCAATTTATATGCAGTAATTAAATAATCTCAGTTTTAATCATACTGAAAAAAGAAAAGAAAAAAGAACTACAATTGGATTAGGAAAATAGTTTTCTTAAACAGCTAAAATTTTCTCATTAATTTTCGTGCTAAAGATCTTTTGATAAAAAAAATCGCGCTAATTAATTTATATAATTAGGTGTAAAACACTATAAAAACTGTATGTTTAAGCAGGAATATCTAGCAGCTTCATCAAACAAAAAAAAATGAAATTCATTCATAGTTGGAGGCTTAAATTGTTTTATTTTATTAATTCAATTAATCTAATTTCAATTAAACGAGAAAAACTGTTAAAAATGCTCATGATGTATAAATGAATATTAAAAAGAATACTTCAAGAATACTTTTAAAACAAAAGAACAAAATGTTTGCATTCTTCGAGTATTTTTTTCTCAGTTTTTGTCATTAAATATAGAGAGTGCATTTTCGCTCTCATTTTAAAGATTAAAATAAAATAGTGAATAACAAAAAGGAACACTGTAAAATTTTTATTATTTAAAAAGGATATTATCTTTAAAATTTCATACAAAAATAATTTTGCCTTTATACCCTAAGATTAATTAAAAATGTCAGTTCAAACTTGTTGCAAAAGTTTAATTTTCTATAGACATATCTGACGCTCAGCTTCTACTTCTTTTGTAATTTAATTAAACATGTTTATTGAAAACCTCTACAATTCACGTTTCAAAAAGTAACAAATATTTTATTAATTAGTTCTAGAAATATTTAAATTCATTTAAAAAAAAGGAAAAATAGCTTTAATGCGAATACACTGTACTCTGAGGTGTAGAACACCATCTTTCATTTTTTAAAACATTAATATTAATTAAAAATTTAAGTTCAAATTTGATACGCAAATTTAATTTTTCTGTGGACATACCTGAAGGTAAGCTTTTACTTCCTTTCGAATTTAATTAAACGTGTTTATTAAAAACTTTTTCACCTCATATTTAAAAAGTATTAAATATTTTACTAAGTAGTTCCAACAATATATTAATCGATTTAAAAAGAAAAATAACATTAATACACATACGCTGTACTTCGAGGTGTAGAATTCCATTTCTTATTTTTTAGATATTAAGATAAATTAAAAATTTAAGTTCAAAACTAATACATAAATTTAATTTTGTGTGGACATATCTGACTCTCAGCTTTTACTTCTTTTGTAATTTAATTAAACGCGTGTTTATTTAAAATATTTTTAATTGGATTAAAAAAGTAATAATTATTTTATTAATTAGTTCTAGCAGTATTCAAATTAGTTTTTTAAAAAAATAGAAAAATAGCATTAATGCGATTACGCTTTACTTCAAGTTATAGAATTCCGTTTTTTCTTTTTTCAACCCTGTTTAAACAACTTTATGAGCATTCCTACGGACATTCGATTTTGACAGTTGACAATAAATGATAAATTTCCAGAAATAATGAAGATTTTTCTTTTTAACATTTTCGTACAACGCTTTACTTCTTTTCAATTATAAAAGAAAAATATTCACTCAATAAAAATAATATTCAAAAACAGATTTGAAATAGATTGGCCTAAAATAGAATAATGGCAAACGATATTATAATCGACTATTAAAAAATTTAAAGCTCTTTAAACTGCAATTTTCCTATTTACCATCGTTTCAACCGCGGGCTTATTTTATATTCCTCTCACGTCAACCCAAAGTGACATTATAATTAAAATCATGAGTAAAAAGAGAAACTAGAACTACATGGCAAACGATCTGCTTAGCTTTAAATTACTTCAAAACTTCGCGTGTGTGACTCTTTTTTTGAAACTGGCACACAAAAAAAAGATCTTCTTTTACATGTTAATAACAAAGAGAATAATGCGGTCGACGCATTTTAACATGCTTTGCGTATAATGTGTCTTCCCTTGCTGCTGTTATCGGACCAGCACCAGTTGGGCTCGTTAGATGTTGTGTTTAATATTGCTTGCAGGCAACATTTTTAAGGCAAGGAAGTCATTACAGGTTAAATTGCCATGTCACACATAAGGCAGGGGCAATTTATCAGCACTTTCTTTCTCGGTTACTGTAACACCAGAAGCCTTTTAAGTGTGTGTATGTTTTGTGTGGCAGGTACATTCAGTTGAATCTCTTGTTAGTTTGACTTTCCTCTGGGGGGGTCACGTAATTGAGATGTAATTGGTTGAAATACAAATTTAGATCTTTTTTTAGAGGATTTTTATATTTTTTGCTATTGTTTATTGATAGCTGTTTTAATATTTTGATTAAATGAAAAAAATTTTGAACAAATTTTATGCAATGAAGATGATATATTCATGCATAATATTCATTTTCAACTATTGTGACATTAGAAAATTTGACAATGTCATTTAAGTCTGTAAGCGTTTTGTGCGAGTTCAGCTATGTGAGTTAATTTCATCTGCTGCTATTTTGGCTTTTCGAAGGAGTTACGCAATTGCTTGAAATAAAATTTGGAATTTTTTCCATAACCTTTATTTATTATTAGTTGTTTTAAAATTATTTTTATTAAATGAAAAGTACTCAAAGCCTATTTTATGAAATGATATATATTAGAATCTTGTCACATTTTACATTTGGTGCATTAATAAAATTATTCAGTAATTTGCGTATTCCAAGAAAGTTACACTTGATCTATGAGTGTTGTATTTTACAGTATATTTTTTCAAACTATGGCACATGCACCACAAATGATACATCATATTATATTTTGGTATAATTTTTATATAAATTTTTTTTAATGAACATAATATTAAACTCCATTAAATGTTCTGTTTTTGTGGTTATTTTATACATATATGCGTGTGCGTGTGTAAAATTACATTTTAATTACATCATGCATAATTATTTTCTATCCAGATAAGTATTAATTTTAAAAAAGATTAAATACTTTAACTTCTGAGCTGCGCGAGTTTGCCACACATTTTCCCCATATACAAAAATGGTAAATTTAATTGCGTAAAACTGCTGTTCAAGCAGTTCTTTGGTTTCGGTTCCAGGGTCAATCCTGAAAAAGGGAAAGTCCCTTTCTGAACTACTGAATCGCAGCGAACTTGCTTTTCTCGTTTTCTTTTTGCTTCATATTCTTAGCGACGAAACTGCATCGCATTGTTCTCGAATGCTCATAGTTCGAATTTACTGACAATAATTTAGAAAACCGTTTCCTCTTTCATCATTCAGAAAAACAATAAATAGAGTTATGGCATTTTATCAACGACAACAACTTCTTCCAAGACTCTACAACATGCACGCACACGCACACACACACACACACACACAAAAAAAAAAAAAAAAAAAAACGTTGATTCATTTTTTTTTTAATTTTTTTTTTTTATAAACATTCTATTCAGAATATATAAATTTTCAATATTCATTTTGTAATATTTATGGGAAAAAATGGAAATGTTTAAATAGAAGTTTTTTAAAAACGCACTTTTATTAACAAATTAAGACACTCTCATTTTATTTTATTTTTCACTTTAAACTATTTTCTCTCGTTTAGTTTCTAATTTATATTTCATTAAAAAAATATTATTATAGAAGTTGAAAATTAATCTTCTTTTAAATTCACTATTAGGTGATATTACTCGTATAGAAAATAATTAATTTAATTAATCAATAATGGATAGCTAGTTAAGTTTGAAAAAAATGTTTAAAATTGTGAGTTTTAAACTCGTAATCACTCGTATAGAAAATAATTAATTTAATTAATCAATAATGCACAGTTAGTAAAGTTTTAAAAAAAACAGTTTAAAATTATAAATTTAAAAAATACTTTTATTCACAAATCAAAACATTTTCGCTTCATTTTTTTTATTTAAAATTATTTCCTCCTTCTTAGTTTTTAATTTATATATCATTAAAAAATATTATAGAAGCTGAAAATAAATTTTCTTTTAAGTTCACTACTAGGGGATACCACACGTATATAAAACAATTAATTTAATTAATCGATAGTGGATACATAGTAAATGAAAAATGGATTACAGATTTCTTTAAATCTTTAAAAAATCTAAATAAAAATATGCGGAAATAGATAATAAACAGATATAATATTTAATTATTTGTAATTATATGAACATTTATGCGCAATTTAATGCTACGAACAAATTCTCAGAATCCACAAAGATGAAAGTATATTTTCGAAACATAAAGAAGAAGTACAGTTTTTAAAAGAAAAAAAATTCAAAAATCGTATTTCAAATAAAAAAAGAAATAAATTATACGAAAGCCGTGGCACAAAAGCTTTTTGGAGCTTTTCACTTTTCTGGAATGGAATTTATTTTTCACTTTGCAATTCTTTATAAGATGTTAATAAAACAAAAGTAAAGGTTTCTCTAGAAGATTGAGAACATTTCGACTTTGAAAATTTGATAAAGCATTCAATTGCATTATGCATATACATCCATTAAAACATCACTTGAATCTTCCAAAAACTTTTTAAAAAATGCCTTTATTTTGCGTTAATAGTAAGCATTTACACAGAGATTTAAGATACATAAAAGAATTATATTTGGTTATACATGAAAAAAAATTACATATTTACTATCTGAGGAATTTTTTAATTAATTGTAACAATTATAATTTTCTTAACTAACTTCTTAAGCAAAAAAAACAGATAAAAACCGTCGTCAATGTTACCTTAGCTTTATGCAGATTCGAGATACTTGGTTTACAATGCACTACTGTCTTGACATATTTTAATAATAATTATTTACCAATTTTTTTTCTTTTAATTGAAATATTTGTATTATATTTAAGAATTAAATATAATACAAATATTTCAGATTGAGTTTTTATAATTCTAAATAATTAAAATGAAGGACTAGAAATCATTAAATTATTACATGATGTAATTCTGTTTTAGTTACTATCTTTAAATTACATAAAAGCCCATGTCAAAAACTATGTAAAATTAAGCATATTAATAAATTTATGGAATAAAGGCATTAAACATTTCATCAAAATTAATTTTTTTAAATAAAATCTATCCTGGTAGCAAAACCATAAGAAATCATTAACATGGGGTACAAAATTTATGTAAGGCTCTTGTGGCTTCCGAATTACAATAAAATTTATAATAAAAACTAAATCTAATTTTATACGTAATCTAATTCATAATTCCAAATGATATGTTATCTTTTAAATGCAATTTCATGATATATAAAAAAATTCACAAAATTTTATAAAATAAATTAAATTTAGAATAATATTTAATATGAATTTAAATTAAAATAGAGTGATTCAATTCAAAATTTGTATTTCATTATTTGAAAATCAATACACAAATCAATTTGAACTTCAAGAAATAACAATTAAAAAAAATTACTAGCGATAAATCATTAAGGTATGCCATATTCTTAAATTCAAACCTATCTTAGTCAACTTCAGTCAATTATATTTCAAAATTCCCGGAAGATCGAAATAATATTTTAAAAAGTTAATAATAGATTAATGAATAATTGATATCTATAATTTATAAATTTAAAAAATAAATCAAACATTTAGAAACAATTTTAAAATTTCGTAAAAAAAAAATCAACAAAATATCGCTAAACATTTTCATGAAAGTTAACATTTTATAAAATTCTAAACTGAAATGTTCGGAATTTTTTAGATTAAAATAAATCATATATGATTATTTTTATAGGAAATTTCATATAAAAGCCCGATTTTAATAATTTTTTAGCTCGAAAAAATTTCTTAAATAAAATTTTCAAATCTCATTATTAAATTTTAATTAAATAAATATATTCTTATTGAATATGCCTCAAAACTTCTGCGAGATAAATCTATTTAATATCAAAACAAAATAAGCACTAGCTCAATAAATTTTAATTAATAATTGCAAATGATAAAATGAATATGTAATTTAATAAGTGCTTAATAAACAATCTAAAGATCTTGCACTGTCATCAAAATTAAATTGCCACCATAAAAAGAATAAAGAAAGAAATACTACTGTAAAATGAAATTAGATGTTCAGTTTCCTAAGTTTAAAAAAAAAATAGTTTTTACTTCATAAAACGTCTATTAATAAAGTCAATTTAAAAAATTCCGGAAATAAATTATCTTTTATTTTAGGGAAAAAGTATTAATAATCGAAAATAATAAGATGTTAAATGAAGAGAAAGCAAGAAGTAATTACTTCTTCTCATTATTAAAAAGTTCTGGAAATAAAATCTCTTTAATCTCAAGAAATCGGCAATAATAATAATAGAAATAATATGATGTTAAATGAAGAGAAAGCACAGAAGAAATTACTTCTTCTCATTATTAAAAAGTTCTGGAAATAAAATCTCTTTTATCTTAAAAAATTGGTAATAATAATAATAGAAATAATATGATGTTAAATGAAGAGAAAGCACAGAAGAAATTACTTATCAACTTACTTCTTATTATTATAAAAATTCTTGGAAATAAACTATCTTTTATCTCAAGAAATTAGTAATAATAACAGAAAATAACAAGATGTTAAATGAAGAATATTTTAATTTGTTTAGAAAAATGTTTCAGCGCTTCATAGTTTTCAAATTAAAGTTTATCTAAATCCATTTTAATTCAGATATAAAAAAGAAGTGATCCTATCATAAAATAGAATGAGGTATTCAGTTCTCTTAACCGAAAGATGACTCAGAAAACTGTAAAATTCCTGTCAGTAATGATCATCCAAAAGCACAGAAGAAATTACTTTTTATCTCATGGAAAAAAAGAAAAAAAAAGGAAAAAAAGTAATTTGTTGAGATAAATCCCACCATCCCCACTATTTTTTTAAATTAAAATTCTGGGCTTTACAAGGAGAAAATGACTCCCTAAAATAAACGAGGAATCTTTTTGATTAGATAAAAATTCCAACGAGAATCCAGGGCCCATAAAGTACGAAAGTGTACGGAAGTTAATCTATCTTAGACGACGAAAGAGAAACTCTAAATTATCTCCCTCATATATTACACCATTATTATTTTTCTTTCTTTCTTTTTCTTCATCTTCTCCATCGAAATTATTTCGGGGAAGGAAACAAAATAAGTAAAACTAAAATAAAATAAAGAAAACTTTAATAAGTATCAGCACACTAGTGCTAGAACAGTGAACGGTCATAAAACAGCCGGGTCTTAGGCGACCTGAATCAGGCTGCCAATTTGCATAATGTAATGTGTCCGGTCTTTGCGCTACTTTTTACAAAAGATCCATATCTTCCACCCCCTCAACCCCCCAGTTTTTTTTTTCTTTTTTTTCCCCACCCGCTAACGCCCTCCCTTTCTCTTCCAGTTCCTCTCTCTCATCCCATCCTCATTCGCACGCATCCCTCCTGCGAAAATTCAAAAGGAGTGCCATAATTGGCAAAATATCGCCCTTTTTTATGGAGGAAAAAATAAATCTAACGATTATTTAGAGGAATGTTGAATTTTATCAGTTGTTATGAAATCAGGAAATTTATGTAGCTAATTTGAATTAAATAGCGAAATCATACGATTAATTCCTTCGGAACTATAAATTAAAATATTTTCGTAGCCAATTAATATATTACTTTATATATAAAATATATCGAGAAAAATATTATCATTGCCAACAAATTAGATCTTCAGATTTATGCAAATCTTAAAGTTTTAGACTGCAAAAAGGACCTATGTATGTATCAAGCTGCACATAAATAACAGAATAATCTATTCTAATAATAAAGTATAATGTATGTCTGCATGCAGACACTATACTAGATCACAGATCATTTTAACTGGAGTTATCAAACTAAGCACAAATATAATTTGCAGGATTGGAATGTGTACAACCATGTCGAGTTTTAGAAATTTAAATTAATTATGTGCTATAAGTATTACGTGTCACAATTAAAAAATATTTTGTAGAGGACCAAACATCAAATTATGCATGAAATATTTCATTAAATACAGCCAACATCCCTGATGTACTACTAACAGATCACCAAAGACGGTTAATTTAGAAATAGGATGAGATCAATAAATGAAACTTATTATGCGATCTTTATATGAAAATTGTTGTCTTTTAAATTATGGACCAAATTTGTTAACAAGGATTACTTTTCCTAAACATATAAAGCATTTTTTTTTCCTGTAAATAAAAAAAAACTATATAAAAAAGGAAATTTAACAATCGTTTTCAAATGTTTGTTGCCATTTGTATAGTGACAAAATAATAAAATAGAATAATAATAATAGAATTTATTTACCAAATAATTGCTTTCACGAAGTGTGTGTGTGTGGAATGCTTCTTCAGCTATCTCATTTACTTGCAAAATATAATTTTTACATCTATGTTAATTTTGGTAAAAACAAAAATAAATTTCTAAGTAATCGCAGATGTTAAAAGAAAGCAGCATAAACTGAATATACTAAAAATAGCAGTACATACTGCTATTATCAGAGCAAAATTTCGGGACGTTAAAATAAATTTTAAAAGCAACATTCTTATTACATAATTTTAATATTAAAAGTATTATCAGTAACTAGAAATTCAAAATTCCATAACTTATGAAGCAGTTTATTATATAAAATAATTTAATTGTTCAAAAAAATAAAGAAAAGGGCATACATTTTCCATGAATGTATTTCCTTAAAAGTTAAATACTTAATCAAGTGATTAGACAACATTTAAAGGATTAAATTCACACTTCAAATATTTCCTAATGCTTGCCATTTCTATTAAAAATTCGATAGCATTTATTTATTTCTTAAAACTTGTAAAAGTGCTTATAATTCTTTAAAAAATTGATCACATATCAAATTTAGTTAAAAGATTACTCATAGACATAGTTATGCATCAATTACAAAACAAATTAAATATTATAAAAATAGATTAAGAAACGTGGAAGATGAAGAAAAAAATTATCTAATTAATTCAGTACCTTATAAATACTATTTTTAATTACTTTATTATTAAATTTCCTTTTTTCATGAAAAAAATTATATAACAAAAATTACATTTACGATGATTTTGATTAAAACTTAACAAAAAAAATTACTTTAACTGAAATAATTACTTTGCTGTGTTAGAATATACAAACATATTAAAAAGCTATCGAGTGAGTAAATCAATAAATAAAAAGCTTAAGCATTGCAAATAGATTTGGAAACAGAGGCAGAAAAATGTAAAATAAAAGAATCTGCAAATATAAAAAATATACAAAATAAAAAAAAGAAAGAAAGAAAAAGAAAGGAAGAAAGAAGAAGACTCTAAATGGAAAAAGTTTCTTCATTATTATTATTAATAATAATTGAAAAACCAATTACGTTTCATGAAGTTTTAAAATCTAAATTAATTAATATAACTAACTAAAATTATTATTTCTATTTTCGAAAAGGAGATGTTAAACACACACACACGCACGCACGCACGCACACACACACACACGCACGCACGCACGCACACACACACACACGCACATATATATATATATATATATATATATATATATATATATATATATATTAGCTTAAAATAATTTTGATATTCATAATATTATTATATTAAAAACAGCAGGCAGTTTATTTCGGTATGATTAAAAATTTATAACTCGGAGTTTTAAAATTAATAAAAAAGAGTGATATTCATTATGAATTATTTGTCTTCATAATACTAAACCAATGTAAAAATAAAATAAAATATGCAAAAAAGCATTGAAAATTTATAAACAATCAATACATCAAATATATGTATATATGAAATCCCTTAACTTTAATTAACGCCGCATGATATCTCTATATATTTTATAAAAAACTTTATGCAGCGATACATTTTCATAGAAAAAAATATGCATCTCATTACGAGGTTTGCAATTGAAAATCTCGCCAACGCAGTAAGGCACGGATTCCTAAAACCGAAAAAAATGTGGCAACCCTGCAACTTCAGAATAGATGAGCATCCATTAGTTGGAACGCACTTAACGAATGCTGATGCAAGATACTCCATTGAGAGACAGAGAATATGAGGGGGAGGGGAAGAGGTAGAACAAAAAAAATTTAAAAATAAAGTGTACACTGCTACTGTTTATCGCCTAAAATATAAATGGTATGCTAAGGGATGAAGTCAGTTTTTCAGCGACATTGGCTCTCAAACTTTTATGTTAATGGCAACGGCTTGCAGAGCACCCCTTCTTAATATGACACCCCCTCTGCACATAACTTAAAACACAAGATCCAGTCCCGCCCTCATTGCTGGGGGTAGAAAGACATTGGGGAAAAATTTTTAATAGGTTTTCCCTCTGTTCTATAGGAAAAAGTTCTTCAGCAAAGGGGTGGGGGTGGGAAGGAAGTTTTGCAGGAGTTTTATGCAAATTAGGTCGTTTGGAAGCTTTAGAAGAGGATTACCTTCGTTGGAACGTTGGAGCGAATATCTGGGATAATCGAAATTCAACGGAAGAGTTCTGACTTTTTTTTTTACTTATGTTAATGTCCTTTATGCAGATTCTTTTGGAGAAAGTTTATAATTGGTAGCGCGTGATTTATTGTACGCGGTAAGTCACGGAGTTAAGTCTGGAGAGTCACAATGCCAGGGAGAGATAATGAAGTAGTTTATTATATGACTGAAAAATGAGTTGCATGCTGGGAAGGAAGAGTTGTTTTCTGTCAAAAAGTAGACTTAATAAGCAGCGAGTAGAAACTGATGAATGAGTTTTTTTTACCCAAGGGAAAAAAACGTGAGATTTTGAAAGCTAATAACATTTTTGATTTTTAGCGAAAGATCCGTGGGCATAATGAACATAGTCGGGATGTATCCACTTGAATTTCCCAGACCCTACCAAAAATGCAAAAAAATACTTTTAGAATCAGAAGATTTAAAAAAAATCAATTAAAATAGATATTAATCAATAAAATAAAAATAGATATTAAACAATAAAATAAAAATAGATATTTATCAATTAAATAGATTAATAAAATAATAATCAAAATTTAAAAACAGTAATAAATACCCCAAAATTAATGCAAGAAAGCAAAGGGGAAAAAGAAAAGAATAAATATATAAAAGTGGTCAAATAGTAAATTTGAATAAGATTTTTTCTTAAATATTATTTTAATAAAAAATGCTAACGTTAAAAGAAGTAAAAACCCTGAAATGAAGCATAATAATAATAATAATAAAAGAAAAATGCGAAATAGTTTAAATTCTAAATTTCAAATAGTTATGTAATATTATTTTAATAAATAAATTTACGTTCCAAGAAATAAAAAAAAACCTATTAAGATTTAATAAATGAAAACATTTAGAATAAACCTTAGCTTTAATGAAAAGCCTTTCGGATTTTTAATCTTTTATCTCTTTAGTAATTATAGATCTTTAATGTTAATAAATCATTATGATTACAAAGAAAGATAAAAAGGTTTTTAATGGATGTTAATAATGATAACTGAGCTTAAATAAAATAAGAGATATTTCCAAACCATTAAATTTTAATTATAAAATATAACACAGAGTCCTAAGTTACAGCACTTTACAAAAGCATGAGGTCATGAAATGGTATCTCAGTTTAATGCATTTATGGGCATGGTGAAATGACTGATGAATATAAATTAATAAAAATAGAAAAAAAAATATATGCACTTATAGGAATTACTTTTTATAAGCAGAACTCTTTACCTTACATGCAATCATTAAACTGTCACCCTGATATATTTCATCATTATTTGTATCTATTGCAGTCTTAAACTATTTTATTTCACAATTAATATATTTTCTAAGTGTAAATGAATTCAGCTCACAATAAGCAATTCTTGTCTATCTTCCTCTACTAATCTTTACTAAATTTATTGAATGTTTTTTGATGTTCTAAGTAGGCTTAATATAATTCAACCTTCCTCCTCCCACCCCAACATGTGAAAGAAAAAACGCAAGTAAGGCTTCTTCGGAATTCAAGTTCTAATTCAGTTACATTAATGTCCAGCTTTAAAGCAATACTGGTCTATTTTGGGATAGAACTCGCGATTTGAAATCGCAGTCAAACGAAGAGGATGGCACCTGAACTGGCACCCCTTTCCAAAATTCTGCACCACACCAGTGAGTGGGTGTTTGACCCTGACAGATTAAATGTGCACGAGACCTACTTGCTTAATAGATCTTTAGTAGAACTGGCTTTCGAACTTCTCCAGCTCGAAATTTAAATGTTACTATTAGACCACCGCAATCCCCTTACCAGTTCAAAGAATTTTATTTAATATTATCAACAATTTTTAATTAATTGGAGAAAACGATTTCTGATTTTATAAAATGAAATATCTAAAATAAATTGATAGCCCTTATATTGCATAAGAAAATTAGGATATTTTGTATAAAGTTTATAGAAGTTCATAACAAATTTGAATGATTACAGAGCGTTCTTTCACTAATTTTCTCAAAATATTGATTTGTTTTTGTTTTATTCAAGTGTTAAAAAACAAGGGACAACCCCTTAGTATTAAAAATTCACTAAGAGAAAAGGAGAAATTTTGTAATTTTCATCAGTATAAATAATCGTTAGAATTTTATTTTACAATAAAATATTAAGTGGTTGCATATTTATTTTCCTGTTTAAAGAACTAAAAAATAAGGGACATAAGAGCACCAAACTACGTCGATAGAGGCATTACAAGAGTAAGGAGAAGCAGGGGAATGATGAAGGTTCAATTAAAGAAAAAAAATTCCCTCGAAGGCATGATGCATTTCTTAGAAACTAACGCATTTAATCTTAAAATATTTTCACTCAAATACATCGATTAGCACTTTAATTTTTTCAACAAAAAACAAAAACAAGATTATTTTAACAGAGCCATTTATTTCACCCTGAAGGATTTAAAAGGATGTAAGAGTTGCAACCTTAGATAAAAACGTTCAGAATAAATAAACAGAATTTACACTTAATTCAAAAATTAAAAA
Source organism: Argiope bruennichi (assembly GCF_947563725.1). Taxonomy (NCBI): domain Eukaryota; kingdom Metazoa; phylum Arthropoda; class Arachnida; order Araneae; family Araneidae; genus Argiope; species Argiope bruennichi. Next base: position 78,039,680 of record NC_079160.1, read on the forward strand.
CACACATTTAATATAAAATTAAATTCACAGAATTTGCATTTAATTCAAAAATTAAAAACACGCATTCAATACAATATTAAGCACACGCATTATAATTAAAGACTGAGATTCTAAAGAAAAACAAAGTAATAGAGACAATATAAATAATAATGATATTTTGTACGCTGAAACAGGCAACATCGCAAAGAGAGTAGGCCATCCTTAATCTATTTATGTTTCATTTCAGACTAATCAGTCACTGAGCATACAAAATGTCGTTCAAAATGCAAATCGTTCAAATGAAAAATATTATTTGGAAAAAAAGCTCATGTAAGAAGGTAATACGCAGAGCGAATTTAGTTGTCAGGAACAGCTCGATTTCAGTAGAATAAATATGACAATTAACATGCTGTATTGACATTTGAATATTTATCAGTATTCTTATATATTGCAATCTATATCAATCATTGTTCATTTTAATTAACATCACAAGGTCAAATTATTATATAATGGCAGTTGAATTATACTTATTCTAGAGATTATTCGTCTATTTTCTTCAATCATTAATTCTTGGAACATCACAAGGTCAAATTATTATATAATGACAGTTGAATTATACTTATTCTAGAGATTATTCGTCTATTTTCTTTAATCATTAATTCTTGGATTTTTTTTTTTTTTTTTGCTTATGGAAAATCAAACAGTTTATCCTTGAGATACTGATGAATTTTCAAGTTTTAGATCTTTTGGAGTTTTAAAATTATCTTTTAAGTGATACTTCAGATTTTTTTTGTCCGTCACCTTATCAGAAATATGATCATGATAACCGAAAAATATAACAAACTAGTTAAATCAAATCAGTATGTAGTCTTATGAATCAAAATTGTAATTCTATTCGAAATTCGGTAAAAAAATGACTTAAAGATACTAAAATTTCACTAATAAATAGCACTTTTTAATTATACATAATTTCATTTCTTCAAAATACACTGAAGGCATGTAAAAAGGTCCTCTCTAAGTTCTATAAATCTCAGAACACAGGAAAGAAATGGTACGAAAAAGAAGAAAAGAGACGCCTTTTAAAATTATTCAATTAATCTAAGAAATTAATTTAGAACTATTTTTAGGTTCCTTTAAATGTACTAATTATATTAAAATTGGTCCATGTGCATGTAATTAGTAGAATTTATTTCACGCCTTCACCACTTAAAATACATAATTATCAATCATAACAACTTTGATTGAAACGAGAGAAAAAATATTTGTGAGATGGTGATTTCTTATGTTATGAAATGCTTTTATTACAGAGAATTGGTATTTTTATAACTATTAAGTGGTTTTTACTGCAGAGCTAAAAATAGAAATTTCATAATTCTAACAAACCAATTTAATGATTAAAGATTTGAACAACAGTGGTAAAATTGTTTGAAAATCTGCCAATTCGTCTACATTTATTTATGTTTATTTAATCGTCTGAATTAATTTACATCAAACCGGGTTTTTTTATTATTATTTATGATAGATGATCTAAACATGAACATTTTGATAAAAAAACACCTGCTCTAAAGACAAATAAATGACCCATTAACATAGAATTATCAAATGTAATTACAATCGTTTGCTACAGATAACAAAGAAATAAAGTACATGCGTGTACTCTGACTTTCAGCCATAACATAAGATGATCTCATTTTCTGAAGATAACAAAAGGACCTATAAATAGAACTGCAGATTTCTAGCTGAATGCAACAAGTTGGTTGCAGGTATCGCTTTAAACTACCATTTTTAATTTTAATTATTTGACTTTGTGATTTTGAGATAAATTCTCGATTTTAGAATTTGATTGATAGCAGATTTGAAGTTCGATTTCAAGCATGCTGCTCAAGAAAGAAAAACGCAGGACTAAAAAAATTAAATTCAAGCTAATATTAAACAGATTTTTTGTAGGAATGGTTCTCATGATATAACTTTCGGAAAATTTATCTATTATGATATCTAGAATTCATAGATATGTAGTTATAAATACATGCGTATAATGCTTTATCCATGCTATCTTGTTAACACTATAACTAATTTTGATTGGATTTTAACCTCTCAGGGCTATATTATAAGAAGAAAAAAAAATCTTAGATGCTCTCGCAATCGGCCATCTCATTCAAAAGAGGTGAAAATAGAGGGGGAAGGGGGGTGAAATTTCGATTTTCCCTTAACGACTGAAGATAGAGAAAGAAATAAAATATGGCTTCATTAGGACGGACAATTTTTGTACAAAAAGTTTTTCGATAGCGGCAATTGTTAGAAGCTGAAGGCTAAAAAGTGATTTTCAATCCCTAATTTCGATTATTTTTAACATGATCTTTCTTCTTATATTAAAATAAACTATAAAAAAATCTACAGGTATTTAAATGCGCGTAGACTAAGTTTAATAGTTTGAAGAAAACTAATTAAATAAAAATTAAAAATAAGAAATAATTACTAGCACCATTATGTAAAAATGGTTCGCTTTAAGAAAATCTGTAAGTTGTGCGTGCTTTATTTTTTTATAATTATTTATTTATTTAAAGGCAGCAATACAAATCATATTCGACATTTTTTTTGCAATAAATGTTGAATCATGTGATATTAATAAATCCATTATCTATGGTTTCTTCATTAAACAATATTTAGTTATTTTTGTTCAGTATAAATGTTACTAAAAAGAGGATTAAAATATTATCAAAGATGATTCCCTTCCAAATTGCCGAGGGGAATCTTTTTTTAAACATAAACTGATTGCAAAAAAAGAAAAAAGTATTTTCTTAAGCTATTTAAAATAGGTATCGTTGGTAGTAATTAAAAATACGACAAATTTTGTAGGCGCAATGCAATTTTTTATATAAATCACGCACAAATACCCAATATCCATTTTTTAAAACGCATTTGTACAAATAAAAAAAAAAGCATTCCAGTAACAGAATTAAAAAGGTATTAAACATGAAAAAGCAATGAAAATTTTCATATTTCAGTTTGCGATAGGGTACTTTTATTTATAAATTATTTATCATTTATTATATTATATATATATATAAATATAATTATAAAAATTTATAAATTATTATTTATAAATACATACATTATGCTAATCAATTTTCTCAGAATAAACCATTTATTATTTGTTTATATAAAAGAGAGATTAATAAAATATTAATAATAGAAATAAAAATGCAATTAAATTTTTAAATCAGAAATAACTACATAAATATCTCTACTACTAATAAAGGAAAATGTATAGGTGCTGGCGCTCTAAAGAACAGACCCTCTCACGCAGAGCTATCAAATTTGGCACAGACATATTTTGGAGGATTAGAATGTGCAACTACCAGAGATTTTGAAACTTTTAATTGAAATTAACTAAATATTAAGCGAGATTTTGGCATCCGTTCTACAACCTTTGACGGGAGGTTATTAAACTAAGCTATCACTTTATTCTGAGCTACTAAACATGTACATGTTTAGCCTATGTAGCAACACTAAAGACAAAACGATATCAGTGAGTCCTATCGTATCATAATAATGAGCGTGCATTTAACGATAACTTAGAGGAAAAAAATTAAAGTTGTTGAAAAGAAGCATTCTAAGGCCATCTACAATTTAAATAGATCACTCGATTTCTCATGAAGCTCATAAGGCTGTTCAGCATCATGCAGTACGTAGTATTATCTTAAATCTCTACAAATAATAAAAGAGAGTGTATGTGCTTTGGCGCTTTATAGGTCAGGTCGTTTGACTTAGACCTACCAAATTTGGCACATTATACTTTGAGCTACCACATTTGGCACATTATACTTTGAAGGATGAAAATGTGCACATCGAAGTGATTTAAAATTAAACAAAATTTCAGCATTTTCTTCTCGATCAGTCTAAAAATATTTCTGCACAAATAAGATGTTGACATAGTTTTGAAGTTCAGAATACTGTCTTTTTAACTAATTTGGTTACTGTAAAAATTTTTATTCTACATTCCTTTCCAAGATATTTTTAAATATATTATACTAAAGAACTTTATTGCGAATGAAATCCAAACCCTTTTCATGGCTCCACCAAATATTTAATCACCTGATTTTTTTCCTCTTTGTTGAAAGCAAAGGAGAATTTTTTTTAATGCCTGTATGATTTATATCTCTATTATAATTAAAGCAGGTTTCAGTAAAAGCCACGCTTTTAATATTTTTTTTTCAGTTCATATATTTTCTCTTGTGTTCAGTGATAAAATTATGCTAAGTAAATAATGAATAAAAACAAATTTTTAATAATAAACGCCTATTTTAGATTTCCATTTTTAAAAATTTTGCCCTCGACCCATAACATCCCTGAATCGTCATCTGTCATAATAACAAAAATATTGACATCTGTCATAATAACCTTAATACAAAAAATATATATATTTCATTCGTGAAAGAGTTTGATTATTCTGACAAATGATTGAATAATTAAACATACTCTTTCAGCAGATATTTTTTATTTTAACTGAATGAAACATTGTGTGTGATCGGATACTAAAATCAATTGGCTTGAACATCAGATGATAATTGATCGAATCTGTAAGTATAATGACCAATAGTCATATATGAGGTTGAGTTGTATTAACGAAATTCCACCAGCTCACTCTGTAATTCCTGACTATCCATATGGTTTTGTCCTAGCAGATGTTAAAGAAGTCATTTCTTTTAGTTAGCTGCATGATTAAAGTTCTGTTTAATTCTTTTTTTTAAACTTGCAGCAATTTTGCAAAAAGTCAAATTTGCAAAATTTAATATTTATTTTAGGTTGCATTTTTTCCAGAATATTGTTTATTATCAGATATATGTAAACAAGTTGCCTTTGGTTCACTACTGGCTATAATTAATTTTAGTTTAATCTCTAATGCAAAAATCCGCTTTTCTTGTCCACTTCAACTAAGTATTTTAAGCATCAAATTGTTATTGATATTAAACCAAGCTATTTCAATAGCCATACGCTTGTTCTGTTTATTGTGTTAATGAATTTCTTATAGGGATCGAGTACTTGACATCATACCATCATTGAAAATTTAAAACTCTGGGTAATATATCTATTTAAATTCTGATTGCATATCGAGTTTTGAAGTACTTTAACTTCACTTTCTTGTACTTCATATCGACTACACAGATAATAAAGGAAACTTTAATTAAACAATGGGAGAAAATCAAACGATTAAATATTTGATGAAACAATGAAAACAGTTTGATTTTCGTAGCAGTAATTAAATGCACAGTTGTAAAGCATATACAAAATTTAAACATTTCTGGACAGTAAAATTGCACCAATAGAATTTTTTTTAATTTTAAAATGATATAAAACTTCTATTTTTACAATAATATTTTGGTAGTTATTATGTGATATCTTAATTAATTCTTAATTTAAAAATAATACATATTAAAATTTTAAAAAATCTTTGCAAGATGGACATTTTATAATCTCTAATCTCCTAAATTTAATTCAGACAAATTTGTAAGTTCTAAGTCAAAAAACTCTGACCTGTTGAACATCAAAAGAACACATAATAATATTCTTTATTATTAGTAGAGATAAATTCCTATTTTAATGCTATCCCCTTATATTCAAAAATTTTCAATTAAAATATTTAATAATTCTGGCCCACAAGCAGATAATATTCATTTCGAGATCCTTAAAATGCAGAACAGAGAGATTAAAAATAAAGTACATCATATGCAAATAACGATTGATAAATATAGCAGGAGCAGTACCTACAACATACAACAAGTAATCAATCATATTAAATTCATAATTATCAAAAATTGCTACAGTTCTATTAAAGATTATATATATATATATATATATATATTTGAAACTTTTTCTTGTATCCATCCCAAATAAATAAAAACGAAAAAAGCGAACTTCTTGACTTCAAAATAAATAGTTTACAAAAAAAAAAAGCAATTACCAAGTAGAAAAAGCATACGATTTGCAACAACAGCGAAAGAATAAGTATTTCCAGATAGGAAAATAAATGCCAGCGCGAGAAGCAAATATGAAAAAAGTAGGAAAATGAGAAACGACGAAACACATCAGTAATTCGTTCATTCTTTGTTAAAATTGCACGATAAAAAATAAAAACAAACAAATTTCAATTTTTGTTGACCTTCGGAAGAATCATCATTGTTAGTCCTCTGATCGTTATTATTTCACTGCTTGGCAACATGCCAGATATGGCCTCGACTTTGAGACCTGCTTCTCATTGGCTATTACAAATGCATTAAATTCCTGATCGAAAATACGCCTTAGATTTCCAATTTTAGCTTTATTTGTTTATCTCTGAATCAGAACTTTTTTTTTGTTGTTGTTACTGCTGCTGCTGCTACTCTCGTTTTATTTTTGTTGTTGTTTTTGCTGCTCTGCTCTTTTACGCCATATGCTACGCTTGGAACTTTTTGTGAACCACATGATCCTATGGATGGCAGAAGTAAAAAAATAAATAAACAAAATAACAATATTCAGAGAGCAAAACAAAAATATTTCGCAAAATAAAGGATAGAAATATATCTATATACATCTATTTGTATCTGCATTGAAATGCTAATGTTTCATTACCATATTGTGCGCCTATTGAGAAATATATAAGTAAGGCAAGGAGGGGAAAAAAATACAAAGGAGCGCCTATGCACATAATGAGAGAAAAATCAGAAGTCAGGCATTTTAACAGGTACGGTTCCAGAATTCGCTTCAATTTGCCCCACCCTTTAGGGGAAAAGGGGGTAGGTCGGTCGCTTCTGAAAGACAGATTAGAAATGGGGGTGGGGGGCAAAGTGAAATTATCGAAAAATTCAAATAATGGAAAAAAGGGAGATATATATAGGAAAAATTCTTCGTCAATATAAAAGGTGTTTGATACTATACTAAAGAAGGCGGGGGTGGAAAAAGAAAAACCCACAAATACCGCACACGTGTGTGGGGGGATGTATAAGCAGAGGGAGGGGTGGACCGTGTCCCTAACGGGCATAGGGAATTTTTCCGATCATAATAATGAACGATTGTATTGTGGCAGGATCCTGGAATAAAGATATTTTTCTCCAAGGGATTTGGTCGGATTTTTGTTCTTTTATTTTCTCCTTTTTAGCTTCGATATTTTTTGTGTGCGATGTTTGTTCAGTTTCTTCTCTTTCTTTCATTTCATTTTACTTTTTTTTTTCTCTCTCTCTCTCTCTCTCCAGTATAATGTATATGTAGAAAGGTATGAAAGGAAAAGATTTGAGTTTCAGGTTAAAATGAAAACGTTTGAACGGAAATTGAAGCGAGTTGAGGAATGTTTGCTTTGCATTTCGCTGTATCTTCCTCTGTTGTTGTTTATTATTTATTTTTTGAAATGCGAAACGGCTTGGAAACTCTCTCTCACTCTGTCTCTCTTTCACTCTCTTTTTTTCACTTCTTTTCACTTCTGTAGTCTCCCAGTCGTCTTCTTTTAAATCATTTGTAATCACATGACCACATACGTGGATCCTTGAAAGCGAGAAGTTGGGGAAAAAAATCTTTTAAAAAAAAGCAAAGACGTTTTCGTTCCGCTGATATTCGAACTGGAGAAGACTGAACAGACTTAAGGAACAAACGAGAGAAAAACATGCATACTAACAGTATACTTGTCCTAACCGATTGAAAAACTTTCGATCCCAGAATTGAAGAACTTGAAAATCTGACACTGGAAGTTTTCTTGCTAAGAACTAGACGGTCGAAATAATATATTAATAAAGTAAAAATAATCAAATGAAGATCTCCTTTGAGCTAATTCGACCAGCTGTATTTATACCATTTGAGGGTGTTTTTTTTCATACATTTCATTATATTTTTAAAATATTAGAAAAAATATATATTACGATTTTTTTTCTAAAAGTTTTCTAATTATTTTTATTTATACCATAGGAAGTATTTAAAGGTAATGAGAATTCCTATTTAATAAGATTTACTAATTCTTGGTGAATTTAGGCATTTTGTGACTAGATAATACGCATGTCCAATTTTTAATAACTGGTCAATTTAGTTTAAAATTTCAACACATTTTTAACTTAATCAACATGTTATTGATTCATTTTAGTTAAACATTATTTGTTTTAATAATATTGTCAAAATATGTGTTTTTATTTATTTGCAAACAAAGTAGTTAAATTCTTGAAAAATTAACCATAATTATTCATTAATGATTTACTTACAAAAATTAATCTTTAATTAAGTAAATAATTAAATGTAAACAATTAAATGTTTAAATTCGAATACAAATATAACATTAAAAATTATTATTTTATAGGATCAATCAAGTGAAATATGAAGAATTTAGTAAATTAATAATCAATATTTCAATATACATTTGAAAAGTATTTATTTATATTATTTCCTATGATTTAAATAATTCAATGTAAACACTCATCGTAAAAATTATGTTTTATAATTTTCAGTCTTTTTAATTTATTTATGCGGCAACTAGGTATAAAACATTTTTTTTTTTTAATTTTATTGCCTGCGACCCTCTTTATGTTTAGCCTAGCCGGAAATCAGACACTATTATTAAACGACTGAAAAAGTTTTAAAAGTTTTAAAAAATTACATAAGAAAATATCATTTTTTTATTATTATCACTTTTTAACTAAAAGATAAAAAGTCTTTAGTTAGAAATTCAGAGACGTGAAATCATCTGCGTTTAAGAAATTGCGAGACCACAGACGAGAAAGATTGAAAAGCAACTAAATATGACTATCCGAAATTCTAAGTAATTCTTATTTAAGCGTTGTTTCTAGATCGTATTTTTGTTTTGCGTTGTTATCTCTCTCTAAATATTTTTTTGAAATTAAAAAAAAAAAAACTCATATATAAAATTCGAAAGAACTATAAAAGCATGAAATAGAAAGTTTCATAGTTCAAAGAATTATAAGTTGATTGCGAGGCGCTCGCAAATTAGTTCACTTCGACGAATACAGTTATACGTGATACATGTGTTCTATTTAGATTTCTAACATGGTGATCGAAGAGTTGAAAAAAAGCGGCGATTCTCCAAAAAATGACAAATTTGTATTAAATAATTTTTAACTTATTGAGTAACTTACAAAGATGTAACATGTATATTTACATCTTTGTAAATATACATGTTACTGTATTATTATGTTTTACTATGTAATACTTTCTGTATTACTATGTTGATACAGAAAGTAGTATCAGAAATAGTAATTAATTTAACAGAGAAAAACGGTAAATGCAAATTACAATATCTTTTACAGTAAATGAGCTAAAAAAATTTTATTTATCGTTAGTTGTCTCCTCGAAACTTTCTCGCGTGTTTCATAAATAAAGATACGAAAGTTAAGAAATATGGATTTTTGCCATGAATCTAGCATTTTTACTAAATCTATACTGACAATATAAATTTTTTAAGCTTTGATTTTGATTGACATCAAAATTTGACACGAAACTGAAGATGTAATCACAAGATCACATACAAAATTTCATTGATTTCAGTCATCGCGTTTACTAATTATAGAATTTACAGGGATATAAAATATACAGATGGAAAGACTGTCAACCATTTGATGCATTTGGCTCAAAATTTGATAAGATATTTCATATGTTAAACCTATGCCCCAAATTTTATCTATCTAGCTCTTAATATTTTGTAATTAACATTGTTCAGTTGTAATAAAACCGCTAGATAAACAGACTTCTTGTGAATTGATTTCGTTCAGAATTTGACAGACATCTATAAACTTAGTAGGAATTCCTTATATCAAATTTCAACCCTGTAGCTCAAAGTGGTTTTAAGTTATTGCTCACAAAAAGGCAGATACAAGGCCAGAAATGCGTTTTTCGGACTCTGAAAAGTAAAGATATATCAAAATGTCAACGATTTTTTTTAAATTCTTTATGATTACAATACTTTATCATAATATTCTTCATATACCAGAAACTAGAAATAGAATAAGTCATCTAATAAAACAATAATCGAAAATGGAGCCTCTACCGACCTAGGCATGCGCAGTGATTGAATAAATGCAAAAGTCACACATAATAATTGGCTTTATAAACCATACAAAGTAGACTTCATTACAAGCGTCTAATACATCAAAACTCATTAAAAAGCGTCCCGTTAACAGCAATAAAAAGATATAATGATTTTATAATCCTTATCAGCTCTATGCACCCCCTCTCACTTTATTCTACGGATCATCTGGTGACTCAATACTTCATGCCACTTTAACACTAGCCATGCATCCAGCAATATCTCTCAGGTAGCCGACACTGGGTTGTGTTGGGTTATGTTGTAACTTATGGCACTTTAAAGCCCGCTGACAGTCTGTCAGCGATTAAAGCCGAATGAGTGTCTCTTGTTTTTTCAGTAACGCCAACTAGGGCCAAGAGTACGAGTTAGCTACTCACGCGTCACAACCCTTTTTACGGGGCAGAATTCATTCATGCATTTCATTTACTCATCCACAGATGACCTGAAATTCATTCAAACCTATAATTTAGACCTGAACGGTCACCTCCGAACCAGTACCCCCAGTGGTATTACTCTCGACATGGAGGATTTTAGAACCAGGACAGATTTATACGTGCGCCAGCTGCCACACACACGGAGAGTCTTCGACCAGTGGGGTTCGAACACACAACCTAAGGGATGTGAGTCCAACGCCCTACCAACCAGTCTGCAGCATCACAGTGACATTAATCATTAAAAATATGTTCTTTACTCTGTAAACCGCTCTGTTCTGTATACCTGTGCATCTTATTTTCCAAGCACATTCTTGAACAATGTCTCCATTATATGCATTAATAAATTCATTATTTACAAAAGCCTTCTCTCGCTTCAGTAATTATTCTTCAGAAAATTTCCCATTCCCTCATATCATCGAATTAACCGAGTTTTACAAAAAAGCCTGCACTTTTAACTATTCTCGAAATTTTATTTTTACTAACTCATTTGAGTTATTGTATCGGTATTATTTGGAACATCTGACATTTAATTAAAAACAAATAAATAGGACAATTTTAAATTTCAAACACGAGGAATTTGTAAATATATGATAATAATTAAAAACATGCCGTAAAGATATTCGTAAAGACAAACTTATATTTTTCAAATAGATGAAAATTCAGTTCAAAAATTATTGACCAGTTTACTACGTTTACTTAAATGTTCAGTATATTTCGATGAGATTGTTATGACAATTGAATTAAAAGACATTTTTATTATTTCATCAAATTTTATAATTTCATCACGTGATTTTCTTCTCTGGTTGTGATTTGAAGAAAAAAGTAATTGTTAATTATCTGTGAACTTTACATGAGGTGAAATGAAATGAATTTAAAAGTAAATTCGCATTATCGTGAAAGAAAACGTCTAATTTAAGAATAGACTATCAGAGCAATTAGGTTTTTAATGGCAATATGATGTCAAAAGGAAGGTTCATATGTACAATTAAAGAAATTAAAGAAGGTACTACATTTCATTAGGAAGATTCTTGTATATAATACACAGAACAGATATATGGTTATTAAAAAAATTGGTTTTCATGACATTCACCATGATAGTTAAAAATACGTTGAAGAAATCTTAAACATTAAGTTATTCGTAAGATTTAACAGAAATTAGTTACAATCTTTATTCACGGTGATTCATATGGTCGCCAAAGTAGGTTAGTTCTATAATAAAAAGAACTTGATTTAAATAAAAAAAGAGCTATTCGATAGAACTTTCGAATTCATATGGAAAATTTTTAACAGTGGTTTCCAAATTAAAATTTATTTCTTTTATAGATGTACAAAATATATGTTCTCTCACTTTTTTTTTTTTTTTTTTTTTGAAATTTGAAACTATGTTATCAAAGTAACTTGAAAAAAGAAATATATCTGGAGTCGTATCTTTAACCTTTTCTAAGGCCGTGGGAAGTATGCTTCCCACCAAATTTATCAATATTTGTATGAAATTATGTAGGCTGGCATAAGTTCTGACAAGTTTTTTTAGAAAAACAGAAACTTAGACGCTTTAGTTCTTTATCTCACACAAAATGATGTGTCTTGATTTGTTGCTTAATTATTAATTAACCAAATTAATTAATTAATCAAATTAAATTTATCTAATAAGCTACATGGATCCCTTTTCTTATTCTAATTTCAAGCCTAAAAATATTTTAACATAATATGACTAGAATAAAATGGCCCTTTAAAGGGTTATGTATTATTAAATACATAAATACCAATTAATAAAAAATAGTTACGTCTTCTGAGTGAATAAATTTACATAAAATCGACCAAGCCCTAGGCTTAGTGAAATAAGGAATATTATATTATATATATATATGTGTGTGTAAAGAATATAGTGATACATCATAGAATAAGACTAACAAATCAATTCATAATCAAGGATACCTGTCAAAAGTGAAATACCGTTTCAATTTTGAAATATAGGGAGAATACACTTTTGAAATATATTTTTAGAAAATGAGAAAAGGAAGTTATGCCATAGATTAGCGTAAAACGATATATAGTATGCGTAGTACATTTGTTTTTGTATATTGGTGGTAGGCAATGGGCTTACAATGACATGAATGGAATTTGTATTTCATTATTTTTTTTTATCATTTTCACATTATAAACAAATCAATTTAAACTCAACAGGTTTATATCAAATGACCTATCTATATATTAAAACTAATTGACAAAAACCAAAGAATCCTTCTCCGGATCCAACCATATCTGATTTCGCCACTTTTTACTTTATGTAAAAGTTTATAATTTCTGTATATGTTTTCCCTAATCAATCCTCTATTTCATTTCAAAAACTCTGTCTTATTATACTTTCTCTATTGGAAAAAATTTCAAAAGAGTCCGCCAACCGCTATCACCCTAATGATACTGCCAACTCTTATTTCTTATCAAAATGTATACTATTTATTATTACCCAGCAGTTTCGTAAGATAGTTTTAAATAAATATTCCTTGGCTCCTATAACTGCATTGACTTCGAAAACTTTTATTCGCTAATTAATTACGCCACTTTTCAAGCACTGCATTCAGAATATTCCATATTATTTTGTACAAGCATAATTTAAAATATCATTTTCTTTTATTGTGATAGTTCATCACAGTTGGTTGCTATGACTAAATTAGCATGGTGGGTACCCAATTAGCCGCTGAACACGACTGACAGCCATTTAATTGTGAAATAAATTTCGCATATTTAGGAGAAAAATGCACATAATTCCACAGCACAATGCCGTTAGATGTTAAATAGCAGAGTAACTGAGGATATGAAGAGGAAACTCTTCAATGGACGATCCTTCCCTCCTATGTCAGACCTGAGTGGATAAATAGATATTTTTTTTTATTGAAATTGTCCTTTTTTTAATCGTGTAAAAGTAGGACTGAAAATAGCTCTCCTATCTTCTAAGAACAATAGCATTCTGGATATGAAAGATACTCTCAACTCCCCATCTGCTCTGACGCCATTTAGTACTTTTAGTACTTTATATTTTAAATCTGCTTTTCCTTAGTTAATTTATTTATTCATTTGCTTGGTTTTTAGATTATTTCTTACAGTTTAGACTTGTTATAATTATTGAGATATCTCAGACAATAATATCTTGGAAAATTCGCTTAGTAAAAAAGCATTTGCTGACCTCGCCAATTGAATCTACGGCATTTCACTTAGGTTCATCAATGCCTGCAAAATTACGAGAATTGACTGCATTATTATGAGCCAAATTTGTGGTACATTAAACAGTACACATTTGCAGCTTCTTGTAAATACGTTCATCATATGGATGAATCGTAATTACTTTTCATATAGCCATAACATTATGCGAGTTATTTCATGACTATAAAGTAAATTTGAAGGTCATTAAGAAGTATACAATCTTGTAAGCACGTTCATCATATGGATGAATCGTAATTACTTTTCATATAGCCATAACATTATGAAAGTTATTTCATGACTATAAAGTAAATTTGAAGGTCATTAAGTATACAATCTTGTAAACACATTCATCTTATGGATGAATCGTAATTACTTTTCATATAGCTATAACATTATGCGAGTTTTTTCATGACTATGAAGTAAATTTGAAGGTCATTAAGTATACAATCTTGTAAACACATTCATCTTATGGATGAATCGTAATTACTTTTCATATAGCCATAACATTATGCGAGTTATTTCATAACTATGAAGTAAATTTGAAGATCATTAAGTAGTATACATTCTTGTACACACGTTCATCTTATGGATGACACGTTATTACGTTCATCATATGGCTGCAATATTACAAGACTTGATTTTAGCATTAAGCAGTGTACAAATTCTAAATTTCTTGTAAACACGTTCATCATATGAATGGTACAATACTACATTTGTCATATGGGTATAATGTTACACGAGTTAGTTTTATAAGCAAAAAGTAAATTAGAGGTTCATTAAGCAGTACGTAAATTTGCAACACGCTCATCATATGGATAACACATTCATGCATTCATCATATATTTGCAACATTACGTGGGTTCATTCCATAAATAGGAAGCAAATTTATAGTTCATTCAGCAATTAAAAAATTAGCAATTTTTTGTAAACAAGTTCATTATATGGTTACATCATGATGTTACCTTTGTCATATTGTATAATGTTAAGCGAGTTAATTTCATAAATATAAAGTAAACTAGAGGTTCATCAAGCCGTACATACATTTGCGATTTCTTGGTAAGAAAAGTTCATTAAGTAGCATACGAATTCGTAGTTTCTTGTAAACATTTTAATTTTATGGATGACAAGTTATTATTTTCGCCATATGATTGCAATATTACGAGAGTTAATTTCATAAATATAAAATAAATTTGAAGTTCATTAACAATAGAAAATTTACCATTTCTGGCATCCATATGTTGTTCATCATATGTATGGCATATTGTTACCTTCGTGATAATGTTGCAACATTACGCGAGTTAATTTCTTAAATATGAAGCAAATTCGCGGTTCATTAAGCTGTACGTAAATTTGCAACTTCTTGGTAAACCCGTTAATCATACGGATGACCCATTACTTTCGTTATAAGGCTGCAACATTACGCGAGTTTATTTCTCAAATATGAAGCAAATCAACGATTCATTCAACAGTTCACAAATTTGTAAGTTCTGGTAAAAAGTAAAGTTGCTGAGACAGCTTAAATT
The DNA here is from genome assembly GCF_947563725.1 of Argiope bruennichi. Classification (NCBI taxonomy): domain Eukaryota; kingdom Metazoa; phylum Arthropoda; class Arachnida; order Araneae; family Araneidae; genus Argiope; species Argiope bruennichi. Next base: position 78,054,871 of record NC_079160.1, read on the forward strand.
TTATCACACTCGATTTTCATTTCCCACAACGCCAAAATCAACCTTCCCTACTCAAGATCAGGAAACACGATTTTTAGGATTGGCGCTTACTTAAAAAAAATAATAATAAGTCCAAATGTCTTTTCAAAAAATGAACCGAAAAGTCGTGTCATTGTAGAAAACGGTCAAAACACATTCGATGCATTTCAATACCATTAATAAATGTTATTGATCGCAATGCGATTTCCTTCCTTGGGGGGCAGAAAGTAGGTAGGGCATTTACCTCTGGGGTTCATTTCCGTTTTCTTACGTCCTCCTTCCGTTCATTTACACTTACTTTTCCTTTCATCTGCTGCTTCCTCGGGAAATCGGTCCCATCTTCATTCTGCAGTAACCTAAATCAAATCTTACGTGGTACTTACCGTTAGCTAGAGAAATATCGTAACATATGATAGTTAACTATATCTGACAAAGATTTTGAAGTCATTATTTTTCTTATTATTTAATTTTGCTGTAATCCGTGCTCATTCAGCAGTAGTCTAAATTTTATAATATTAATTGTTATTTAAATATTGCCAAAATATATAGATTTCAATACAGATAATATAGAGGAAAACAATATATTTAAATACGGATTTTAAAACAAATATTTTCAGTAGCTTTCATTACCATTTAATATTTCATTCAATCTTCATTTAAATCAAATCTTTTTTACCATAACCTAAAGAAATCTTCTAATATTTATCACAACTGCAAGATTTTAGAGTCGTGTTTTGTATCTTATTGTTTATTGAAGTTAATTTTCCTGTAATTCAATTTCAATCTACAGTAATGTAAATGAATCCAAGACTCCTTATTATTAAATGTAGCTAATTTTCCTGTAATTTAACTTCAAACTACAGTAATGTAAATGAATCCAAATTTACTTATTGTTTATTGTAAATTTTCCTATAATTCAGGTTCAATCTACAGTAATATAAATGAATCCAAGACTGCTTATTGTCTATTATAGTTAATTTTCCAGTAATTCAGTTTCAATGTACATTAATGTAAATGTACCCAAAATTACTTATTGTTTATTGTAAATATTCTTGTGATTCAGCTTCATTCTACAGAAATGTAAATGAATCAAAGCCTGCTTATTGTTTATTATAGTTAATTTTCCTGTAATTCAACTTTAATCTACAGTAATGTAAATGAATTCAAGACTACTTATTGTGTATTGTAATTAATATTCCTGTGATTCGTTCATTCTACAGTAAAGTAAATGAATCTAAGACTACTTATTGTTTATTGTAGTTAATTTTCCTGCCATCCAATTCCAACCTATATTAATTCTAAACAGAAAGAATTTTTTAATGATAATTTATGGAATTTTTGGAGTTTACAAGTTGTTTTACTGTTCATCTTCAGTTTCAATAATCAAATCATATATGATATTTATGGTTATCTAAAGGAATATGCAATTGACATGGATTTTAATTGATGATTTGATAAACTGCTTTGAAGGAAAATATTTGAGTAGTATGTGTTTAGAATGCTTAATATTGTTAATTGTTTTATTATTCTTTAATTTTTTAAATCAATTTTCAGTCAAAAATCTAGAGTATTTAGCTTTATTTAGTATTGTCAAAACATGTAACATATGCTATAAGAACTAAACATTTTACTACTTATATTTATAGGACACTTATTATATTCTAATTTAAGTTTTTCATAAATTCCTTAAGAATGTTTAATGGATAATGGATTAAACTTTTTTGGTGACATTTTTTCTTCAATTACATTTTTATTTATAGGCCAAATTTCATACATTAAATATAAAAGAGGGTAAGAAAGTTGTTGAATTTTTTTAACTTCATTTTTTAATTCAAATTACTTCAACGACTTTTATTTAAATTATATTCCTTTCACATAATTATATTATGAAACACGTATAAACTTTCTTTCATTTTTCGTACTCAAAACCAACATTTTAAGTTTATAACAGAATATATATAAACTCCATATTTAACATAACGTGCTTAGAATTATTATTATTATTATTGAAAAAAATATTTTTTTTTTATCATTTAAGCATTTAATTTGGGAAAATATTTTCTTTCAAAATGGTATAAGTAAATAATTACATTAATCGATTGCTAAATTATTTAAAATTAATAGGAATTTTTTAAAAAAAATAGCTTTGGTGCAATTATGAATCACTGTGATTTACTTATAAGGTTAAACAAAATAAAATATTCTTTCTCTTTTTCAGAACCTTAATGCATTTTACTTTTATCTCGTAAAAGGATGTTTTTTTTTTTTCCTTTTCATAAGCAGTTAATAATGATGTTAATCAAAAAATTTTGACAAATGGCATAAATGGCAAGGTTACAAATGTGTTAATGCACAGTTAAAATGACGGTGACTCATACGAACCACTGCAGAATACAAAGTTAAATAAAATGTACAGTCTTGATGCATTCATGGCACCATTTTTATTTCTTTTTTTACGAATTTCAAACCAGTGTTTCACTCTGATAAAGGACACAAAAGGGGGTTTTCTTACCCTCTCCCCTTCTCGTGTTTCCCCCGAGCCAGTTATTTCGCGATAAAAATTATTTCACTCCAAAACACCAGCATATTTTATTTCGAATACAAATTCAAAGAAAACACCTACCCATTTATCGAAGTTCTAGACATGAACCAGCACATGAGACTTCTCACCAAGGCGTGGAAAATCTGAGTCATCAACCAATCGGATTTCTCGAAGCAATTCTCCAGAAAATCTTCCGTTTCATCGTCAACCCGGCTGGCGAAGAAGACGTCCTTAATTTCACAGTCCACGAGGTCCAAGTCCACGTCGTACCACTGTTCGAGAAACGTTAACAAGATTAAAATAAAATAAAATAAAAATGTTGCGTGGAATCTTCCTCATGTTTATGTTTTCAATGAATGTGTAGGAGTTGTAGAAAAGTTGGTTGCCATGAAAGAAGGAAATAAAAAAGAAAAAGAAGAAAATGAGACCTAGAACCGGTCGTGTGAAAATCACGTGAAAGGAGTTTTCATATATATATATTTTTTTTTCTTTCCTCTTAGACGTAAACGTAAATATCCATTTTATTTCGTGAGGTGTATAGTTACGGGGTCGTTAAAAATAAAAGAATTGTTCTCAGTTTCTTCCCTTCTTCTTTTCGGTTGCATCAGTTTTTGTTACTTCAGTTACTATTAGTCGTATAACTTCTGTCATTTTTGCTAAATGCATATTTTTTTTACTGTGCTTATGGCATACGATATTTCGTAGATCTGTAATTTTTCATTTGGAATGTTTTATTAAAATATCATATGAAAATATTTACTGTCTGGAAATATTGAATACAGGTTTCAATCACTTTTCGATAAAATCGCCACTTTGATATCTAGCAAGTTTGGAATTCCCATTGGTCTCAAACCTTTTTTGGCTTGAGAACTTATTTAACTTCATAATAAAATTGTAAATTCTATTTGGAACATATTTCGAACAAAATAATAAAAAAAGTACTCCAGAATTACTTATTGAAGTGATTTTTTTCCCCTTCAAATTAATTGGTGATTCATGAATTTCAAAAAGAAAATGTAATTTGATTGACAAGTCATATAGTGAAGGGTGATTTTTCTACTAGTGACATTTTATCTATTAAAGAAAGGGAAAAAAATATTCATCAAGTTTTTACCAAAAAGCTTTGTTATGAATACAAAAGATTAATAAAATTATATAATTGAATTATTAATTGATAATAATTAAACTAATTTCAATTTTGAAAATTTTCCAACATATTAAAAATAATTGTTTCGAATCTATAAGAACTCCTAAGTTTTTTCCTGTTACATGATGTTTGTTATAAATAGATTTTTGCGGCATAAAACTTCAACCAGCAAATACTGAAAAATTTGAAAGAAGATAAGATTGGGAATGCTTCCATTACACTTAAGTTTTTATATCTCAAGGTAATGCAAATAAATAAAAAAAAATCTTGTTAGACAGCAAAGTTAAAAAAGCAAATAGGAAAATGAAATTAACTGATTACTCATGGAAAATAAAAAGAAAATTTAATTGAAAATAATCATTAAAGAACTTTTAGAAAATTTTAGTCTTTCAAAGAAAGATAAAATGTAAAAACCAGCTATTGTGAATTAATCTTGCTTACCATAGTTGAAATATCTGAAACATGAAAGTTCTGATAGAATTTTTGCGATTTCTTTATTTTTCAGTGAGACCACCTTATTTGAGGTCATGATTCCTGTTCTTTACTTTACAGTTTCAAACTTCAAAAAATGAAATGAACCATTAATTCGTAATAGCCTTGTAATGGCATTAACCAAGAAATCTTGCTTCAAATCAAAAGTCACAAAATATTCAGAGATATTTACGCAGTCAAGCCGCAATACACTATATATGCATTAAATACAGTAAATTTTCCAGATCCATTGAATTATGAGTTTTTTTCGAGAGTTTTTAAGATAAAATTGTTGTCCTCAAATTCCGCGGCAAATCATTTCACCATAGGCATGCATAATTCATGCAATGCTCATGTGACTGTTGAAAAGCAAACTCCACATAGATACTAGTTAAAATCGAAAATAACTTTTATGGATTATGGCCAAGTCCTGTGATATCTATCAAAGGCAGAATTATCGTTCTGGCTATTCCTGACTAAGATACGTTGGCGACAATTTTACTTTGTCACCAAGACATGGGCGAACGCTTTTTTTTCTTCTAGTTAACTATGTATTAGCTGTAGACGCATTACATTAGAGAAGGTATAATATGAAGCGTAATAGAGAAGCGGAGGCAAGAACACACACTCCATGACCAGTATAAAGTATGATGGTGGATGGACCGGTAGAGTGGACTCCAGTGTATACAAGATTGCCCATTGGTTTGGAGATAATAATTGACAATGGGAAAAAATTTGTGATGTTCATCAGCAAGACACCATTACACTGTGTGCAACTGATCATTTTGGATTGGTATAAATTGATGATGATGATAATTTGTTACCAGAACGTCATTGAAAATAAAAGCATGAATTTCTTATAAATACCAAAATGCGTAGAACAAGAGGCAATTTTAGGGGTGGTATAACAAGAAAAGTACTCGAAAAGACGAGAGAATAATGGGACCCACTCCACAATACATTTAAATAGGAGCGAAATAATAGTGGTGAACAGACAAGTGGAGTATACTAGGACGTGTAATAGATTGGCCACTGTTTGGAGACAATTATTTAAGATTGGAAATGTTTGTAGCGCCCATCAGCATCCAGAATTACACTGTGTGCAACTGAACATTTTGGATTGGAATAAATTGGTGGTGATGATAATTTGTTCTCAGAACCTCACTGAAAATAAAAGACGAATTTCTTATAGATACCAAAAATGCGTAGAACAAGAGGCACTTAATTTCAGAGGTGGTATAACATGAGGAGTACTGGAAAAAACGAGAGAAGTATGGGATAAGCTACACAATACATTTAAATAGGAGCGAAAGAATAGTGGTGAACAGACCAGTGAAGTGTACTCGGACATGTAATAGATTGGCCACTGTTTGGAGACAATTATTTAAGATTGGAAATGTTTGTAGCGCCCATCAGCATCCAGAATTACACTGTGTGCAGCTGAACATTTTGGATTGGAATAAATTGGTGGTGATGATAATTTGTTCTCAGAACCTCACTGAAAATAAAAGACGAATTTCTTATAGATACCAGAAATGCGTAGAACAAGAGGCACTTAATTTCAGAGGTGGTATAACATGAGGAGTACTGGAAAAAACGAGAGAAGAATGGGATAAGCTACACAATACATTTAAATAGGAGCGAAAGAATAGTGGTGAACAGACCAGTGAAGTGTACTCGGACATGTAATAGATTGGCCACTGTTTGGAGACAATTATGTAAGATTGGAAATGTTTGTAGCGTCCATCAGCATCCAGAATTACACTGTGTGCAGCTGAACGTTTTGGATTGGAATAAATTGGTGGTGATGATAATTTGTTCTCAAAACCTCACTGAAAATAAAAGACGAATTTCTTATAGATACCAAAAATGCGTAGAACAAGAGGCACTTAATTTCAGAGGTGGTATAACATGAGGAGTACTGGAAAAAACGAGAGAAGAATGGGATAAGCTACACAATACATTTAAATAGGAGCGAAAGAATAGTGGTGAACAGACCAGTGAAGTGTACTCGGACATGTAATAGATTGGCCACTGTTTGGAGACAATTATTTAAGATTGGAAATGTTTGTAGCGTCCATCAGCATCCAGAATTACAGTGTGTGCAGCTGAACATTTTGGATTGGAATAAATTGGTGGTGATGATAATTTGTTCTCAGAACCTCACTGAAAATAAAAGACGAATTTCTTATAGATACCAAAAATGCGTAGAACAAGAGGCACTTAATTTCAGAGGTGGTATAACATGAGGAGTACTGGAAAAAACGAGAGAAGAATGGGATAAGCTACACAATACATTTAAATAGGAGCGAAAGAATAGTGGTGAACAGACCAGTGAAGTGTACTCGGACATGTAATAGATTGGCCACTGTTTGGAGACAATTATTTAAGATTGGAAATGTTTGTAGCGTCCATCAGCATCCAGAATTACACTGTGTGCAACTGAACATTTTGGATTGGAATAAATTGGTGGTGATGATAATTTGTTCTCAGAACCTCACTGAAAATAAAAGACGAATTTCTTATAGATACCAAAAATGCGTAGAACAAGAGGCACTTAATTTCAGAGGTGGTATAACATGAGGAGTACTGGAAAAAACGAGAGAAGAATGGGATAAGCTACACAATACATTTAAATAGGAGCGAAAGAATAGTGGTGAACAGACCAGTGAAGTGTACTCGGACATGTAATAGATTGGCCACTGTTTGGAGACAATTATTTAAGATTGGAAATGTTTGTAGCGTCCATCAGCATCCAGAATTACACTGTGTGCAACTGAACATTTTGGATTGGAATAAATTGGTGGTGATGATAATTTGTTCTCAGAACCTCACTGAAAATAAAAGACGAATTTCTTATAGATACCAAAAATGCGTAGAACAAGAGGCACTTAATTTCAGAGGTGGTATAACATGAGGAGTACTGGAAAAAACGAGAGAAGAATGGGATAAGCTACACAATACATTTAAATAGGAGCGAAAGAATAGTGGTGAACAGACCAGTGAAGTGTACTTGGACATGTAATAGATTGGCCACTGTTTGGAGACAATTATTTAAGATTGGAAATGTTTGTAGCGTCCATCAGCATCCAGAATTACAGTGTGTGCAGCTGAACATTTTGGATTGGAATAAATTGGTGGTGATGATAATTTGTTCTCAGAACCTCACTGAAAATAAAAGACGAATTTCTTATAGATACCAAAAATGCGTAGAACAAGAGGCACTTAATTTCAGAGGTGGTATAACATGAGGAGTACTAGAAAAAACGAGAGAAGAATGGGATAAGCTACACAATACATTTAAATAGGAGCGAAAGAATAGTGGTGAACAGACCAGTGAAGTGTACTCGGACATGTAATAGATTGGCCACTGTTTGGAGACAATTATTTAAGATTGGAAATGTTTGTAGCGTCCATCAGCATCCAGAATTACAGTGTGTGCAGCTGAACATTTTGGATTGGAATAAATTGGTGGTGATGATAATTTGTTCTCAGAACCTCACTGAAAATAAAAGACGAATTTCTTATAGATACCAAAAATGCGTAGAACAAGAGGCACTTAATTTCAGAGGTGGTATAACATGAGGAGTACTCGAAAAAACGAGAGAAGAACGGGATAAGCTCCATAATACATTTAAATAGGAGTGAAATAATAGAGGTGAACAGACAAGTGGAGTATACTCAGACGTGTAATAACTGGCCACTGTATGGAATCAATTATTTAAGATTGGAAATGTTTGTAGCGTCCATCAGCATCCAGAATTACACTGTGTGCAACTGAACATTTTGGATTGGTAATTTGATGTCAATGATAATTCGCTATCAGATCATCATTGAAAGTAGTATTAAGCTGAATTTCTTATAGATACTAAAACTGTGTAAAACAACATGTTTGTAGCGTCCATCTTGGAAGCTGTGTAATACGAAGCGTATTAGAAGAGATGAGAAAAGAACTATTCATTCGACAGCGCATACGAAAGGATAGTGAACAGATTAGTGGACTGTACCCGGATGTGTGGAACAACGACCACTGATTTGAAGATAATTATTAATGACAGGAAAAATTTGAAGTGTTCACCAACATCCGGAATTCTACTGTGTGCAAATGGTCATTTTGGAATGATATAAGGTAACAGGGGTGTTTGTGGGACCCCAAAAAATCCCCTGAAACTTTTACGGACTTACTACCGGCATTTTGGAGTTTCGAGAAGGGGGGGGGGAGAAATGAAAAATTACAATTATGAAATATTGAATGACCTAATTATAAAAGTTCAATGAATTACTTTTTTTGCAAAATTAATAACCATAAATTTTCAAACATATAAACTACTACATTTTATGCAAATATTTTAAATTACCTGAATTAATTCTTTAAAAAAATTATCTAATTTCTGCTGCTTTTTTTTATTTTCTGATGTTTGTGGGCTTGTCTTTCTTTTGTGGTGAACTTCATAATTGCAGGAAGATTGACTTTTATTTTCCTCATTTACAGTTGAAGAAATTTCCTCGAGAACTGCACATGCAGAGGTAGAAGCAGTTTGCTTTTCTGCTAATGTAGAAGGTTTTTCAGAGACTTTTATAGGTGACTCATCTGAAATACATGTTTTTAAGTCCTCTTGATATGTTTTCCAACTTCTGTTCATATTCAGTAAGAGATCTTTGTGAATTGGATCAGTCATTGGATTTTTTGAGCCATATTTTTCACATGAGGTTTCTTTAGAAGCCATTAAATCATATTTAATAGTCTGCACTGCATCTAGGGAATCAATCTTAAGAGAGGTTCTATAGTCAGTGACAAGTGTATCCATTAAGTTGAATGCACTTTCCACTAATGGGCCATGGAAGCAGCTAAGGCAGGCTTTGACCAATTTAGCCAATGTAGGATACTTATAATCATTTGTGAAATCATCTTTTAAATTAAAAACTTTAGACCAATATTTATCAATTGTACACTTGACTTGATTTCCACTTTCATCAGATGTGTAGAGCATTTCTTTGGTGATATCAATATCACTCTGGTATAACCTTATTTCAGCTTCTACTTTTGACTTTTCATTATCACTAAAAATATGGGACAGAAAAGATGATAATTTTTCAAAAGCTAATATTGTACTGGTTTTACCTCTTAGCTCTGAATCTAATGCTGTAAAACTAATTAGATATGAATTTTTAAGGGGTAATTTCTGTTTCATATGCTGAAATTTCAAAGTGAAATTCTCTTGCGTACATAAATAAAAAAAACATTTCAATAAGAGAAACGAAAAATTTACACGTGCATCAATAAATGAAACGAAAATTTTACACAGCGGAGAAAAAAAAGTTGCGAAGCGATCAATGACAAATAGCTAATACGGCGAAAAATCCCCCTTCTCTACTTATTGGTGCCACGCCCGGAGAGATAAGACCTTTGAACCCAGAGTCACGTGATCGCACATCTGGTCGCGAAGTCTCTCCCTTTTTTTTCTGCCGCGCCTACTTGCCGAAAAGAATCCAGAAGAGAATGTCCGAGAAACGGGGGAATGAGTCATAACTCGCAATAAGGAAAGAACAAAAAAGAAGTTTTTTCCCCCTTTTCACGCATTATCACTGCCTTTGGAGAAAGAAAGGAAAAGTTTTCACCACACGCGCTGACCTTGCGTTTTCTGCTTTCAAAGCAAACAAAATCGCCCAGATCAAAATAAATAATTCATTATTATTCCTACTTCCTTTTGAACGACGATCCCCGGAATTTCCGGGTATCGAAGTTCAAAATCCCCGGAATTCCGGGGTTTCCCCGGAGCACAAACACCCCTGAGGTAATGACGATAATAATTCGTTATCAGAACATCGCTGAAAGTATTAACCGAGTTTCTTATAGATACCAAAATGCGTGGAACTATAGGTATTTAAATAATGAATAATGAAGTCCGTTCCAAAATGCATACAAATAATAGTGATGAACAGACCACTATTCTCAGACTCAGAGATATGAACGATCGATCATTGATTTGGAGACAATGGCTTATGTTAGGACAGGTTTGTAGCGCCCACCAACAATCAGAATTAGAATGTGCGAACTACAACTGACCAATATGGATTGACATATGTTGATACATTTGTAATTCGTTATCAGAACATCATTGAAGGTGGCAGTTTAGAATTTCTAAAGGATTGCAAAAATGAGTGGAACAACAGACATGCAACTTTAGAAGAGGTATAATAAGAATAACAGAGGATGCGAAAGGAGAATGCAGTCCACTTCACAATGTTTGTGTGAAAGAATAATGGGACGGCGTCCTGGCATAGGGGTAGCACGTCTTCCCCGTGATCTGGGCTTCTCGGGTTCGAGTCCCGGTTTGGGCATGGTTGTTGTTCTATCTGTGAGATGTGTGAATGTGCCCTGCTGTAAAAAGGGGTTGTGCAAGCGAATGAGTGATGCGTGTGTCCAAGTCGTATTCTTGGCCCTAGTTGGCGCTATTATAAAAACAAGAGACGCTCCCCCACAGGCTTAAATCGGCTGTCTTCGAACAGTGGGCTTGTCCGTGGCAAGTGCCAAACGAAACAACAACAAGAATAATGGTAAATAGACCTGTAAGTGGACTCGAATGTGTGTATAACCGACCATTTGAATTGGAAATTATTATTTAGAGTTAAATATAATACATATGAGCATTGTAAATATTATTAACATCCTCATTAAGCGTTTTATTAAAGAGTTCTAAAGATCTTTAGTTTATTCTTCACAGCGAATAATAACTCGAATAGTTAAAATGCAAACAATCCTACAATCTGAAGATTTAATTTCTTTCTACACATTTCTTTTACGCACGCTAAGAATAATAATGTTAACCAAAATATCTTAAGTTTGCATTTTAGACCCCGAAATAGCTTTTCCCTTTAAAATAGTTATCACAAGAATTTTCATTTTTTTTTTATTTGTAACTTTGCCTTTTTATATTGTTTTTCTTTGAGAAATGTAAAAAAAGATGTAATTACAGAAGAAATATTTCGGATTTCAACGAAATAAACAGTTGAATTTCAGTTTTGGGTTACAACGAAGTATAATCCAACGAAGAAAAAAACAAAAATCTGAGTTCAAAGTTAACAGAATTTAGCCTTCGTGGAGTGCATATCATTCTTACTTGAACCAGTATAACAGTGCACTTTTAAAATGGAAGGCATAATTTGATTAAATAGCGAAGAAAACAAAACGATACACAATTAATGCTTGCTCCATATGCTATACCAAAATTGTACAAACGGTATTTAATACTAAATTAAAATCGGAATGTCCTATGTTACAAATAGGATTGAAAACTAGAGGATATTTTTTATATTTAAGATTTTATTTTTTAATTTTCAAACATGGTCAGTCAATGCTCACATAATGGCCATTAAGAACTCAAACAAATTAACGTTGCAGTCTAATTCACATTTTGAATGCAAAATATGCGATTGTGATTATATATTATACCATATGTGCGCTTATGATTGTCATGTGTATGTGATGTCATAAGAATTGATGCCATTAGGATCTTCATAAAAAATATAAGATGGATTTTGCAAAAAGAAATTACATGATTTTGCTTGAAGATAGTAAAAAAAAAAATGATTTTTTTTTTTGATAGACAAGAAATTAAAACACGAAATGCATGGATAAAATTTTTCTCTATTAAATAACTATTACCTATATTACCTAGTACATCAAATGGATAAGATTATATTAAATATATATATAACCAATCTAAAGTAAGAAATATTTTGAAAACGAAACTAAATAGTTTCGGAACTAAAAATTATTTCTTATTCAAACTAAAACCAAAAAAGGAACAGGAAAAACTTCCCAGTATTTAGAGAGCGCAAATGCAGCTACTTCTACAACACAGATGAATTGAGACAAAAGTAATAAATTAAGTTAATAGGAAAATCAAATAAACCAAATAAAAAAAGATTCCGGCCTGAAGACTTTTTCAAGAGTCACCCTCAGGCAGGGATTAAAAAAAAAGGGATTTTTTTCTGTGAGGGAATGCAGACAAGAAAGTCTAATAATGATTCCTCGTGACCCGAAAATCCCCTGAAATTAGGCCTCAGAGATATATATACCCTTCATTTTAACAGAAAGGACAATACAAAAGAACAAATTAGAAGAAAACAACCACTAATAAGTAAAAATACAATAACAAAATAACAATAAACACTAAAAACACTTAAACCATTAAAGAAAAACGAAAAGGAAAGGAAATTTTAAGCTATCGATTGTGATTCTCGCTTTTTAAAAACACAAAGCTAACATATTAAAGGTAATTATATATATATATATATAATTTCTCTATATGAGTTATTAAAATATATCATTATCCTATCATTAAAGACTAATATTTATTCAACAACTCTCCAACACATAACAACCTTCTCAACATGGACACTAAAATAAAATAATTAAATTGAATCTTCAAAACGATGTTAATAAAACACGTAAATTTGTGTGCTTTTTAAATTGGTCAATAGTTTGAAAAGTCTCCTAAATAACACATCAGATTAAACCACTTAAATAACTATGAATTCTGGAAATATCTAATGGACCAGAATGGAAAATAGAAAAGAATTTTCCAGAAAAATTTAACACGAAATATCTCGTTTGCAGTTAAAACGATAGTTACCTATCGAAGAAAATAATTTAGAGTTTGCGAGTAAATGTTAGATATATGAAATGATGTTCATGCAGTTTATTTAACAACTCTCCAATAAATAATGGCCTTCACAACATGGACACTAAAATAAAATAGTCATAATGGACACTAAATAAATATTATCTTTAAAATAATGTTAATAAAACACATAAATGTGTGTGTGTTTTTAAATTGGTTAATAGTTTGAAAAAATTTCTATATAAAACAGTAGATTAAACCAGTTAAATAACTATGAATTTCGGAAACGTCTAACGAAACAGAATTAAAAATAATACATTTAAAAATCAAAAAGAGTTTCCCAGAAATTTCTTGTTTGCAGTTAAAAAAATAGTTTCCTAGCGAAGAGTTTGCGAGTAAATGTTTGATACATGAAAATAATTTAGAAAAATCTTGAATGAGGAAATAATGTTCATGCAATGTCTTTAATAAGGAAATGATGTTCATGCAATGTCTTTAATAAGGAAATGATGTTCATGCAATGTCTTTAATGAGGAAATGATGTCCATGCAATTCATTTAACAACTCTCCAACAAATAACAACCTTCTCAACGTAAACAATAAAATAAAATAGTTAAATTGCATCTTTAAAACGATGTTAACAAAACACGTAAATTTGTTTTCTTAAAACTGATTAATAGCTTGAAAAAAACTCCTAATAACATAATTAGTGAAATAATGATAAATTTCGGAAACATCTAACGAAACATAATTAGAAAATAATACTTTTTTAAAAAATCAAAAAGAATTTCCCAGAAAAATTAATTCAAAATATCTTGTTTGCAGTTAACATGATAGTTTCCTAGCGAAAAAAAGAATTTAGAGTGTGCGTATAAATGTTTGATACATAAAATGATGTTCATACAATGCCTTTAATAAGGAAATGACGTTCAAGCAATTTATCTAACAACTCTCCAACAAATAACGGTCTTCTTAACATAAATATTATAATAAATGGACAAAACAATTGTTAAATTGCATCTCTAAAACGATGCTAATAAAACACATAAAAGTGTGTGTGTTTCTTAAATTGGTTAATATTATGAAAATACTTCTATACAATACAGCAGATTAAACTACTTAAATAACTATGAATTCCGGAAACATCTAATGGAACAGAATTAAAAATAGAAAATAATTTCCCAGAAAAATTTAGCGCAAAATATCTCGTTTGCAGTTAAAACGATAGTTTCCTAGCGAAGAAAATAATTCAGAGTTTGCGAGTAAATGTTAGATACATGAAATGATGTTCATGCAATTTATTTAACAACTCTTCAATCGATAATGGCTTTCACAACATGGACACTAAAATAAAATAGTTAAAATATCATCTTTATAATATTATTAATAAAACACATAAGTGAGTGTTTTTAAATTGGTTAATAGTTTCAAAAAACTTCTAAATAAGACGGCAGATTAAACCAGTTAAATAACTATGAATTTCGGAAACATCTAATGAAACAGAATTAAAAATAATACATTTTAAAATCGAAAAGAGTTTCTCAGAAATGTCTTGTTTGCAGTTAAAATGAGTTTCCTAGCGAAGAAAAGAATTAGAGTTTGCGAGTAAATGTTTGATACATGAAATGATATTCATGCAAAATCTTTAATGAGGAAATAATGTTCATGCAATGTCTTTAATAAGCTTTAATAAGGAAATGATGTTCATGCAATTTATTTAACAACCCTCCAACAGATAACAATCTTAATAGTTAAATTGCATCTTTAAAACGATGTTGAAAAGCACTTAAATTTCTTTTCTTAAAACTGATTAATAGCTTGAAAAAAACTCCTAATAAAATAACTAGTGAAATAACTATAAATTTCGGAAATATCTAATGAAATAGAATTAAAAAATAATACATTAAAAAAAATCAAAAAGAATTTCCCAGAAAAATTGACTCAAAATATCTTGTTTGCAGTTAAAATGATAGTTTCCTAGCGAAAAAAAAAATAAAAAAAAAAGAATGTAGAGTTTGCGTATAAATGTTTGATACATAATATGATGTTCATACAATGCCTTTAATAAGGAAATGACGTTCAAGCAATTTATCTAACAACTCTCCAACAAATAACGGTCTTCTTAACATAAATATTATAATAAATGGACAAAACAATTGTTAAATTGCATCTTTAAAACGATGCTAATAAAACACATAAAAGTGTGTGTGTTTCTTAAATTGGTTAATATTATGAAAATACTTCTAAATAATACAGCAGATTAAACTACTTAAACAACTATGAATTCCGGAAACATCTAACGGAAGAGAATTAAAAATAATACATTTTAAAATCGAAAAGAGTTTCCCAGAAATGTCTTGTTTGCAGTTAAAATGATAGTTTCCTAGCGAAGAAAAGAATGTAGAGTTTGCGAATAAATGTTTGATACATGAAATGATGTTCATGCAATGCCTTTAATAGGGAAAGGCAGAACGATCATTATACAAAGTTTTTTAGGAAGCCAGCCCAATTTTTTTTTCCTGCATTTCCCTCCTCCTAGTCTTATTTTCTTCTTCGCTAAAAGCGTTATTACATTTCCCCTTGAAGCGGGTAGGAAAAAATACATCTTTTTGGAAGATATATATAAAAAAAAGTGTAGGAAATGCAAGACTAGCTCATTTTAGACAAATTTTTGAGTTTCCGTAGGGGAAAAAAATAATTTTCTGCATTATTACTCTCCAAGCAGACGGAGATTCAATCTTTTTTTTTTTTTTTCATTATTATTATTTTCTTCTCCATTTTCTAAGGTAATGTACTTGGACCATTATCAGATGTGTAGACTGTTAGCGTATTGAAGCGACAATCCAATTTCTAGCAACGCAATATTTCTCTGAAAAGAATTTAAAAAGCACTTTTTAAAGGATTTTTTAATGATTAATGATGTTGCGAACTTAGGAGATTCTTCACAGATACAAATTGTCTTTTCTTATGTATGAAATCTTTAATAACAAAACAAAAGTGGATGAGAAGATGATTACATGGTAACGTTTTCAAATTTCAGGGACATAATATCTTTACATCGAGTTTCAAGCTTTTGATATGTGTTTTTCTTTGCATTATTTAGTAGCATTACAAGCATATAAGATTAAGTCCAGTAGCAAAAATTGTTTCGGTACAATTTTTATGCCCTTCACAATTGAAAACAGGATATATGTAGATAATGTTAAGATGGTTTAAAAATAAGATAATTATATTCATAATGAATTCTAAGTATTCATAATCGTGATCATAAAAAAATTATTGAGACAGATATTGTTTTTAAATTTTAGAAATATCTTTAAGCTTATTTTAAACTTCGCATTATTCAATAGCGGGTGATTACATGATACCGTTTTCAAATTTCGGGGATATAATATCTTTACATCGAGTTTCAAGATTTTGACATGGGTTTTTCTTTGCCTTATTTAGTGGCATTACAAGCATATAAGATTACGTCCAATAGCAAAAGTTGTTAAGGTACATTTTTTATACCCTTCACAATTGAAAACAGGATATATGTAGATAATGTTAAGATGCTTTAAAAAATAAATTAATTATATTCATAATGAATACTAAGTAATCATAATCTTGATCCTTAAAAATTATTGAGGCATGTGGTCTTTTGAAATTTTAGAAATATATTTACATTTAATTTTAAATTATTCGGTATTCCACAGTATTATAAGTTCTGAAATAAGTTAGTTTATAAGTTATACACCGATGTATTCAAATACATACAAAAAATTTTCTTTAGTGTGATAATTAAATAGTTCAATTCTACCTGGCTTGAAGTAGAGAACTGATAAGATTCTTTATATTTTCAACCAGACGTTCGTGGAATTTCCTGCGCCATTTGCAATTAAACATCTGTGAATCATTTTTCCTATGGAATGGAAATTCCCATTTTTATTTAGATTAGAACGATCTGAATGAGTTTAAACAGAAAGCCATGATGTAAGATCCGGCTTGAAATCTAGTGAATAGCCATAAACAACTGTCACATGCGATTGAATTATGAACGCAAAATTGATAAATAAAAGAACAGAATTGAGCGTTAAAGACAAAGTTGAAATTCCTAACAGATGTGAAGTTAACACTAGGTTTACCATGAGTTGGCATATACCCATTTCTATCAAAGGGGTCAAAATGGCCCCTTTCGGTATTTAATTAGAAAAAATATAAATTGACCTATCTATTATGAAGTAGGGAAAAAAACTTTTATATTTTCAATATATTTGTTGTGGTATATATGTGATATACAATACTACATATATATACCTCATATATAATATAGAGAAAGGTATCTATCTATCTATCTATCTATATTATATATATATATATATATATATATATATATATATATATATATATATATATATATATATATATATATATATATATGGTATACAATATGGTGTAATGAAAAGAC
The DNA here is from genome assembly GCF_947563725.1 of Argiope bruennichi. Lineage (NCBI taxonomy): Eukaryota > Metazoa > Arthropoda > Arachnida > Araneae > Araneidae > Argiope > Argiope bruennichi. The sequence continues at coordinate 78,072,123 of NC_079160.1, forward strand.
AGTTCCTCTGAGCTTATTTACTAAAAAGTGTTTGTTTTCTAATCTAGGTTTTCAAGTTCATCTATTCTTCTACCAAAATACTGACTCACGTGACTTTTTACAAACAACCTATAATACCTTCTATCTGACTGTCTTTCCGGCTTCGTCTTCTTGTTTCGTATAAACACACATTTTACTAACACATATTTATTTCTATATTTATACCGATGCGTGTCCCTATCAAGCAGTTACATATTTAAATATAAATGTATATATTCTCAACAATATTTATTCGAATGATCAAAATGACCAATTCAGTAAAACTAGGTATACTATATACGTTTCTCCGAAACTAAACAATGAAAATGATAAGATTTGTGATTATAACTTATTAATTAAATCATTATATAATTAACTTATAAATTAAAACATTCTCAAAAAGTACAGCAATAATTTTCTTGAAGGAAATTAACGAAAAGTTTCCTCAGAGGGTCAAAATGACCCCTTGGTAAACCTAGTGTTAAAAAAAACACTATTCTGTTGCGCAATTGAATATTTCAGAGTTTCATAGTAAAATTTTGAAAAATCGTAAGTTTTATATGAGTAAGACCAAGGAATAAAAGTTGATGATTCCGACGGAGACGAATATGTTGAAGAAAACCCAACAATTAACGGCAATATGAGTCAAACACATGGTATTTTGAAACCCGAAGTGCAACGCCATTTAACAGCCTTTTAAAAAATAATAAAAATACAAACATTATGTAAGTGAAGTGAATAATTCTCAATAAGCAACAATTAATGAATTTTTTAACTGCTATTTTTAAAATAGATTATAGATAATCCAGGGATAAGTATTGTTTTTTTCTCCTTAGATATGATGAAATATATTTGATTCAATTGAATTTGCTTACTATTATCGAAATTCCCGAAGTGATTACATTAAGCAAATCGATTATATCAATATTACAGTGAATTTTCAAATATTTCTTTAATAATAGTAAAAAATAGTATCACGGTTAGTTTTGCACTTAATTTACAATGAACATAATTGAGAATTTATTTTTAGAAAAGACAGAACAAAAACGAAGCCATTTAGCTAATCACAGCTGTTAACCTTTTGACAGAGTAATTATTTTAAATCACTATTTAGATTCGTTAATTGCAAATAAATTCAAATATGTTTCAAACAAAGTGAACTGAAACTATATCACACAATAATAATATGATAAAAGGGGTGTTCAAATGAAAAGGTACGAAATGACACTGTGGGTATAAATGAAGACTTTATTCAAAGTATACAACCATAGGCCTGAGCACAACGATCCCATTGATTAACGATCCGAAGGATTCCTTTTTCCCAGAATTCCTGTAGCCGTGACGAGACCAGTCCTTCACAGCATCCTTGAGTTCACCGTCCGAGTTGAAGCGCTTCCCTTTCAAATGTTTTTTCAGGGGACCAAATACATGAAAATAGCAGGGCGAAATGTCCGGGCTGTAGGGTGAATGGCTAGGGGAGTTGCTCCCACGTGAACTTAGCTAGTTTCGCGTGTGTGACCTTGGAGACGTGTGGACGTCCGTTATCATGGAGCAGAACCACACCCTCCGTGAGTAGCCCCGGTCTTTTGTTCTTGATACACCTAGGTACCCTACGGAGTGTCTCACAGTACACATCGGAATTAATGGTATCTTCTGTGCTCGAGGAATTCAACAAGTAGCAGACCTTGGGCAGTGAACTCAAGCACGCTGTGGAGGATTGGATCTCGTCATGGCCACAGGAATTCGGGGAACAAGGAATCCTTCGGCTCGATAATCAATGGGATCGTTGTGCTCAGGCCTATAGTATATACTTTGAATAAAGTCTTCTTTTATATCCACAGTATCATTTCGCACCTTTACATCTGAACACTCTTTCTGCAATAAAAATCTGTAATCGTAAAAATAAACACTCTAAACTGCGAAAAACGCCGGATACAACAGAAAATGGACTGACTGCCAACCCGCAGAAATCGCAGGATAAGATAATAAGAGGTTAAGATAATGGAAAACAAACATCAACTTTTCATCCATAAAAGTCTATTGGTTTTTGTGTATAAACCGCTTTCCTCTGTCAGAAGATTAGTATTATCCGGATGCTAATTACAAAATTGCTAATTACTAATGAATTTATTAGGGTCAGCAAAAAATCGCTGCATGTGGTTAATACACAAATACTGATATATTCGTCATTTAACAGATAGTTAAAAACAAAATTTTTACATACTGATGTATCTTCATAACTGTATATGAAGATGCAAATACTGATGAAGGTCCAGTTTCACAAATTTCATTAACGGGTTGCGATACAGACGTCTTGCAAAAAAAAAAAAAATACTTCTTAAAATTATATATCTTATTCTAGTGCACAGTTTTCGAAAATTATTTCGATTCTTTCTGAAACCTGAAGCAATGTACAATAATGCAAACATACTGACAATAATTAAGAAATCATGAATTGTTTACACCATTGTTGAAATGATTGTAGATTATATGTGAAACATGAAGCAATACACAATAATGTAAACATACTGACAATAATTAATTGTTTACACCATTGTTAAAATGATTGTTGATTATATGTGAAACATGCAACAATTTATAATAATGCATTCCACGGACAATAATTGGGGAACCATTGATAATTTATAGCACTATTAAAATAACTGTCAATTATACTTGAATATTTCTATTGAATTCGTAATACATAACAGTAATATAAAAAAAAAGTTTTAAGGTGTATGTACACACTTGAAACTTCGAAAATCGTTCAAAATATCGAATATTTTTTTATTGCTTAATAATATTCTCTGATTCTTTAGCTTTCAAATGATACAAAGATGTTGTCAATTTTCGAAATATTTCTCAAGTTACAATTATTTTTCTTGAGGTGCTTTCATTAAAAACTCTAGTTACGGTGTTTTTAAAACTCATTTTATGAAGAATGATATTTTTCCACCATGTTGCTTCATTCAAACAATCATAACTCACCAAGAAATGAACCAAATACCGTTATTTATATATCAAAATAATATGTATAAAATAGCGGATGTTTTGTGCCTCAATCAAAGTTATATTTATAGAAATAAATTTTTAATAGCTATTTAAAAGTTAAAATTGCTGAAAAAATCTTGCTTTTTCTATTGATCGTTGATGAAAAAATTGTTTAAAAAAAAAAACTATATATTTTTATAACTTGATTGAGGCAGACAACATGAAGACTAATATTAGGCATCATTTCCAACTAGAATTGTGTGTCTGTACAAATTAGAATTTAAGATATTTTGTTTCAAAAAATAGGCTAATTAGCTCATTAAATATTATTTAATTAATTAATAATTAGTTTAATAGGATTTTTTCTCACCGAAATGAGTTTAAACATATATTAATAACCTACTGTAAAAACACTGGATTTTTAAAGTTAAAATTAAAGAAAAAAATTTCTAGTGTGTACGTACACCTTAAAAGTCAATTCCTACTGCCGCAAGAACTGAACTCGCATTCTTCACCTTCACTTGAAAAATACTGAAATCCTTGCATTTTACCGACTAAGCTACTGCCTGTTGATTTGAATTTTCATTACAAACTGCTAAAACTCTATTTAAAGCATTAAAAATTAATTAAATTTAATAATTAACGAATTAATATTTGAAAAAACTGTATTAGCATCAATGTCCTCCACTACAAGTTTTAAAAAATGTATTTGAACTTGAGTCGATGAATAAAAAATATTTTATTAACGATTGAAAATTTGAACAAGATACATAAATGTAACATTATTTGTTGTGAATCATGATGCAGTTTCGAAGACAGTGAAGGAACTTTTTATCTTTTTAAATTCTTTTTAATACATCGGGAAAGCATAATTATTTACAAGCAGAGACGCGGACAAGACGTCCGCCACAGCGCAGCACAAAAGCCGTAGTGGGGAAAAAAGGCCGACATAAATTATCCCTCGCCTTATATAACCTTAGATTTTGATAGGGAAAATATTTCTTCATTGTGCTAATATATTAATAAGATTCTGATAGGGATTTCTGACGCATGTCAATCACATGTAAGGGAAACTCAGGGATCTTTTAAAAAGAATGTGCTTACTGGACAGTTTTTACCCCTTCACGCTGAGCGTGTGAAAGTATCGGCGTTTAACCAATTCAGCAGTTTTATAAAGCTTATCTTGAATTAATTAAGTAGAGAAAGTAGAATTGGATCACGAAAAAAGAGAATATTTTTAGAATGAAGTTTCTATGGGCTAAATTAAGAAAAAATCTTGGAAATTAATTAAGTTGAAATTAGAGTTTAAAATATCATTACATAAATATATATATAGGGAGAGTGTGAACTAATAGTAGAAATTGAAAAACAGCTCTGATTATTACATTTTAACTATTCAGAAAATGTGTTTAATACCTAACTAGGGAAAGAAGTCATGTCTTTTTAAACCGAAGGAACTTGGTTTCTAGTTAAGATCTAAATCAGAAACATTTTTTTTATTTTGAATATTAATCCTTATAAAAATTCGTTTCTAATAAAGCTGAAGCGTTGAATAAATTCTTTCTTTTGATAAATATATCTATAGCTCAGTCACCTCTAACAGTGGCATCATAATAGCTTATTATTTACAATGGTTGGGCAGAATGACTTAGGCTGTCTTTCAGCCTCCCTGAAAGTAATCCGGGTAGACAGGTTTTGATTTCATATGTACTCCTTCCCCGTGGAACACCTCAAATACTATTATAAACATGAGAAGCTTACGGTATGGTGGTTTGTTCTCGCTTTCCTGGAGGGTACAGAAATGGCTGAGTTGACTACTTCTACCAATGATGGACATGCCTCTTACGGTGGGGAAGGGGGTATCATAGCTGCTGATGACTCCTAAGATTCAATCAGAGATCCCGCTTTTGCTGCCATGGCGTTCCAATCATTCTACTTATCTCTGTGCTTTCGATAACCACTTCCGATTATCCAAGTGCTCTAAGATAATTTTGATTTAAAAAAGTATAGCATTTTTTTCATTATCATAAGAATTTTTACGCATGGACATAGTAAGGATTCAGGGATTCCTCTACCGATGATGGGACGTGTCTCCTATGGAGAAGCGGGGGAATGGGTATCATGACTGCTGATGATCCCCAAGATTTAACCACAGTTCTCGCTTTTGCTCTGGCAGCGCTCCAATCATTCAACTTATCCGTGGGCTTTCGGCAGCCACTACCGATTATCTAAGTAATCTAAAATAATTTTGATTTAAAAAATTAAAGCTTTTTTTTTTTATTATTATAAGAACTTTACTTATGGACGTAGTTAGAATTCAGGGATTCGAAATAATCAAAATGGTCTCTAATTGAATTCATTGATATACTAATCCATTTGGAGGTCAATAAGTTCGTGAAGATATTGTTTAAATTTAATTTCAGTTAAATGGCATAGATATAACTTAATGTCTTTCATCCCGTCAAATTGTCAGACATTTAACTTATGCAGTTTTAATTGCCTTACATTTGTCTGTTTTTTTATACATGATCTTTTCTAATACGGATTGAGCTTTGAGACCCAATATTATCGTTGTGTAGTTTAAATAAAGGTTGGTATAGTTGATTTATAACTATTTTTAGCTGCATAATTTAACCTTTAAAATTATCTTGTTGAACACTGTAAAGGATTTCAAATGAGATGGATTCATCTTTTATCTTGGATGATATAAAAATATTAGCTTCCCTGTGTGAAGAAACTAAACTGAGTAAGCAAACAGAAAGAGAGAGAGAGAGAGCAAGCCGTCCATACAATGAGTTATCCCACGATTTCATCTTTGTCTCTTTCCAGGAACTACAGTAAGATCCAAACCAAGGTACGACGTAATGTATAAAAGAAAGCTAAGAAGGTCTCCATTTTTCTTTATCCCCAAAATATTGGCAAATGTCTGCGTTTTTTTAAAAATAATAATAACGCCATTTGGTAATTTAAGAGAATACGGACAATATTTGGAAACATCAAATTTAAGAGAGTGGCTTGCAGTAAATAGCAAGACCAAATCCATTTCGGAAGAAAAATAACATGCATACAAATTCCAGCAGCAATACATTAAAAAACAGACAAAAATGCTTTTTCAATTGCCAGCTTTGATGTACCAGGAGATATGCAACGATGATATCAAAAATGTTCCTGGGAAATTCTAGTTCCTATGCAAGTTAGTCACAAATAAAATAAGTCGAAGATTATATAGATTAAGAAGGAAAGTGGAAGAGGACATAACATGACGAGTTTCTGTCACAGCATGAGTTTCTATGCTTGAAGAAAAAGACTTTCACCTGCACAGCAGCGAAAAAGAGAAGCATTGTTCCAAAAAAGTGTAAAGATCATTATGTCTCTGCAAATAGCAACACATTGCTACCAATCAGGGGTAAACAGCATTATGTTGTTTTTACTTATGGCACTTGTCAAAGACAAGCCCACTGACGAAGTCAACGATTTAAGCTGAGTTTGTGTAGTAACTTCTGAGGGTAAAGGCCCCTGAGTACCCGAGGGCAGAAGTCTAACTTCTAGCTCATATGAAGTTGACACTCACACACTCACTTCCATAACCCATTTTTATAGGAGGGGGGGACACTCTTTCATACACTTCACAGATAGAACAACCATGCCAGAACCAGGACTCGAGCCCGGGATGTCCAAATCACGGGGTACACGCTCTACCCCTAGGCCAGGGTGCCGGCAAACAGCATTATTCGACACCTATGGCCTTGAGCTAAATGTACGTTTCTGGGCATAGTTTAGTATGGTCTGGAGCCATGTATAAATAAGACCATTCAATTGTAGACCTATCCCAAGGACTGAATAAGTTGATGCATGGCTATCATGCGAGTGTGTGACTTTGGTTTTCAACTCGCAAAAACCCTATTTATCTATGCGATACCAACAATTTATTGTCAGAAGATATGCAGAATATCAGATGATAATCCAATTTTGGATTCAGTTTAGTTTAATATTATTTACACTAATTTGAACTTCAATTGGGGAGGGGGGCTCAAAAATGAGGTTGAGAAACTTCTGGTATGCTGTTGCTTCTCACTACCCGGGTGGTTGCAGAAAGAGGTGGAGGTTGGCTACCTCCTCTAGATGGCAGGATGAACTTCCCAAGAAAAGGATTGTACCGTGGCTTATGATGGCCCTTAGAACTCAATCAAAGTTGTCCGTGTGCCTATGGGAAAGTCGGAGTAGTCATCTTGCGATTACACTAATTTGAAGTAAGAGAAAGATTTTGGAATGGATCATAAAATTTCGTCTCTTCAATTTTCTGACAATATCAACGGGAAAACATCTATCAGACGAATTTATTTTATATTTTTCGGAAGCCTGGAAATCTTCGATCTCCAGCACAGGCGGAACATTCCTTTTTGGAAATTTACATTTTTTTTGTTGTTGTTTATTTCTTGAAAAGGATGCGTCATCTCACTACAATACAAAGCAATATGACATACATGTGACAACTAAACCATATGAAGTGACTCCATTCTAACAACCCCTGAAAGGTTACATAGGCCTCTACAATTCCACAGTCGGTAGGGAGACCTCTTTAGGAAATAACCTTTTTAAGAGGCCCTTCTACAGGTAGTTTGATTGAAGAGACCACTGTATTGAGAATAATGCATATAATAAAGTGTAATTTTGATACGCATATCGGAATGTCAAAAAAATGGAATAATATTATGACAATTCTATTGTACTTCTCATTATTTTATTTTACTACATATTATTTTATTCAATATTTTATAAGATCGTTAATATAGCATCAATTTATATTATTAATAACGTTAGAAGATTTTATTTCACAAAACGTACTACCGTACAACGCAATGCAAAGCTCATAACATACGCAGCTATGTTTGACATGTGACTACTACAAAACCACATGAATCGATTCTATTCTAACAACCCCGAAAGGGTTACATGGGCCTCTCTCTAATTCCAAAGTCGGCAGAGAGACCCCTTTAGGAAATTACCTTTTTAAGAGGCCCTTCTACAGGTGGTTTGAATGAAGAGGCCACTGTATTGAGAATAAGTGCGATTTTTATATGTATTGGAATGTCTAAAAAATGGATACTACCATCATGGTTTTATTGCGCTTCTTTTGATTTTATTTTATTAAAAATGTTGTTTTATTAAATACTTAATAAGATTATTAATATAGTACATATTTATATTATTTATATAACGTTACAAATTTTTATTTTATTAAACTTGTAACTTATCCTCAAAGCGATTGCTACTGCATTTCGAAAATTTTAAAATATACTTTTAAATCAAAATCTGACATAATTTCAGTTGTTTCTGCATATTTAAATGATAAATACACCCCTTACATTTAAATTGTAAATTCTTTTGCATAATAACATATATGGTAAAAAGATAGATGTTCCGAGCAGTATTATGTATTGCTAAATTTGTTCTTTTGTATTAAATTTATATGCATTTACTTCTTAATATTATAACTATTCAAAATATTATTAATTATTGATACTATTATCTTATTCTTTACTTTTATCGAATGATCCATTTTATATTTTTCCTTTTTTTTATATTTATCTTATACTTTTATCATTACTACGTTACATCTTATATTATATTTAAAATTTCGTATTTTACATCATTATTTTAATTTTCATTACTCTTTTAACTTTCCTTTTACTTTTAAGTTTCATGTACTTTATATTTTCTAAATCCGGTTATAATAGTAGATTTCATACTTTCTAAATTCTCATTTATTACAAGTAAATTTTATTTTATATTTTATCGATATAGTTAGAATTTATAAAATAAGGTGAATCTGAAAGCTCGCTTGCTGAATGTACTTGATCTGTTTTGTTTGTACAGGCTGCCTGCCACCCGACTGTTTGTAAACCACCCACATATCCGCTTTGGATTGGTCTATTCTCTCTATCTTGGAAATATATATATTATGCACACTCTAATCATTTCGATATTGAAAATATAATTTTTTTTAATGTATCATTCATTAAATCGTCCTTTAATATATATTTTAACAAATAAATACAGCTTTTGCCTTTCTTCGTATGCTATTCTGTTTTAATTATTGTTACATATAGCTTACTTTTTATTTAGGGAGAATAAATATCTTTCCAGAATTATTTCCTTTATAATTTTGTTTCCTAACAATTATAATCTCAGTATGAACATAAAGCCGCTTTGTTGTAGTCAACTGCTTTTCACTCAGTCCATAAAGACTCGCGCGCGCGTGCGTGCGTGCGTGCGTGTGTGTGCGTGCGTGCGTGCGTCTGTTTCAAAGCATCATTTTCGTCTAAGCATTCTTAAACGTACGCACACACACCATTCCTCAAAGTTTGTCGGATTATTTTAGAGCCACCTGCATTGTAAACTTTATATTACTTATTCACTATCCCTATTAGCAAAAATTCTTTAGATTTTTTTTTTCCATCTAATGTTCTATTGTAAAAATGAATTGTTGTTGTATGCCTGACCTTTGCCCAAAGTTTGCTCCATAATATTAAAATACCCAATTAGAAGGTATTCTATTACTAAGTTAGTATCCACCTTTGTGGCCAGGCCTTTGATGAGAGAAATATAGCTCATACTACTTCAAAAGCCTTATATCCTTCTGTTTATCGTGCTAACCATTTCTCTAATTGTTTACCTATATTCTTATGTATCCAATTATGTCTCAGAAAAGGAAGAAAAAAAAACAGCAGCGTTTAAAAATTGAACTACTTTTTAAAAAAAATCATTATGGTTTGAGTTTGAAATTAAACCTTAACTATAAGGGCAACAAAATTTCAGAAATTTTACAAAGGTTTTACTTATATGGAAATATACTGAACATGAAAAACACCCGAATCTTTAAATCCTGATTATCAGAAAGGGGGAAAAAAAAAAGAAGGAAGCAATAATGAAAACGATCCGAATTTCACTTCAACGATGAGATATATTGTTGAAAATAGCTTAAAATATTTTTAATTAATTAAAATTTGGAAAAAAAATTATATGGCATCAAAATTGGTATCGTTGAAAGAATAATTTTTTTTTTAAATTTTAAGATGATATAGAAAGACTTTTTGCGCTGCAATATTTTCAGAAGTTATCTTGAGGAGACATCTACATTTCGTCAAATTTTCAATTAGCTAAAAATTATATTTAATGTTTAAAACATCGCTCCTAAGCTGACATACACACATTCATTTTTATTTTTAATAAAGATTCAGTATATTAGTGATAAATGAATGGTTAATAAATGACTAGTCCTTGGAATGTAAAAAACAACCCAATTACTCAGTGTGTCAGTTATAATCAGAAATTCAATAAATTGTCCTTGAAATTTTAGAGACTTTGAGTTAATAGCCTTGAAAGGAATTTCCTTGATCAAAAATTCGGATGTATTTTGTTTAATGAGAGAAGGTAATATATCTAATATAATAATATATGATAATAAGTAAGGCGGTGTTTTTTTCCGCCGCTTTTTTCTTGTACAAATTATCCTTCCGGGATGAAATAAATCGAAGTTGCAATTTTAAAAGTTTCTTCTTTTCAACCAAGCATTTGCAAAATTATGTTCTGCATTCTATTCGACAGTTCTTCAACTACAGAATAAGTGACCTGTTCATTTAAAAAGATTTTATATTTCATTCAATGCTTTATAATGCGAAAAAAGATAAAAAGATTCCTTTATTTATAAGTCGAACCCTAGTATCTGTACAGAAATAAAGTTTACCCCTTTGTTAAAGTATTAGATAATAAATATATTTCTAAATCTATCACTAAAATTCTGAAGAATCATCTGAAACACTACTAAATTAGTAGGGTTTTGCTTCATGCCATTTTCTAGCTAAAAAATAAATTTAATTTTCAAAACATTTTGACTTTTAATTGATATATTTTTGATTCAAAGATGATTTTTTTAATTAATTTTATACAAAATTCAAAAAATAGCATCTTGCAACACTTTTTGAAAACCTTATCCCGAACATAGTCAAGTACTTCAAACCACACACAGTTGCCTAAACTGTATTATTTAAATAAATAAATTTGTTATTTTGAATTAGAAAAATAGAAAGCAATTATAAACACTAATAATTTTAATAAAAGTGGGAAAGGTAGAGAATTATTGAAGACGTTAAATATTGGTTCAAAAAATAAAGAAAAAATACCAGCATGATTTTGTATCACAATAGTCCTAATAGAAGTGGGAAAAAAAATCCCCTCCCATTTTACTCATGGAAAGTCGTTCATAATATTACAATATTAGTTCAGAAAAAAAAAACCCCAAAATATCTACAATTTACTGTATCATATGAAGGGGAAAAAGGAAGCAGATGGAATAGTACAGAGCGCATTAAAACAAAATATCATATTTTGGCTCATATATTATGTCCAGATGTTAATTTCTGAATAAAAAATTACTTTTGTTTTCATTGTAACTAAAGCAATAGCGATCCAATTTAACAAACAAATTTCCGTGGTTGATTCCATGATACAAGGGGTTTCTTTTTATGCTTATTTTTTTCTTACTTTCAAACGTATTTCTCAAAAAATTAATTAACATTGTTTTGATAATAAATACCATTTTTATTTTATTACAATAATTTCTCTTTCATTGTATATTTAAAAATGCATAAGTAATCTAGATTCGGTTTCTGAAAAAGTATAAAATACCTTCAAAAAACTTCTGACTAAAAGTTTCAAAATAAAATTAATAATGCGGAACAGATGTGCTGTAAACAAACTCTCGTCCTAATTGCAATAATTCTATTTATTACATATTTTCAATTCCCTGCAATTGTTTTGAAATAGGAACTTCAAGCAAAAAACAATGACTGATATCAACTGATTTTTTTTTCCGGTACTTCACTTTTTGACTCGGGTAATTAAGAGGCTTTTTAAGAATGAAATATATAAAACATAATTTCTGATATTATTTTTATGCAGATGATACCTTAAGAGTCAATTCATGATCATATAGTATATACCGAATACATTTAGCCAATGAAATGTTGGAATATATTAGACATTTTGTTTGTATGAATGGGGGGGGGGGTGATACCAGTGCGAAGCCAACGTTTAATTAGTTAACATGCGTAGTAACATACATCACGTAATCGTCCCATCATTTGAATTGATTTAGTTGCATTTTTCAATGCTTCCAGAAATAAAAATAAATAAACAAACATGTCTTTCTTTCATCTAAATAGCCATTTAAAAAAATAATTACACAATGATTATCAGTATAATATTCATGTTAATATACGAGAGAGATAATTACAGTGAAAAGTTTAATATAAAATCCCTTTTTTATCCAGATATGTTTGTAGGCCTTGCTTCTCTCGTATAACTTTTAAATACAGAAGGAAATAAAAGACAAATCCAAAAAAAAAAAAAAAAAGTCAATTGCCATCACCTTAAAAAATTCAATGGGACGGACGCTTCTCCGTTTACTTTCTATCTTTGCAGTAGAAACAGATTTACAGATTTAGAAAACCAAGGTCAAGTCAAATTTTTTCTTTCAATTTTCATATTTTGAATTTTAAAAGGAGGATTATATATATAATACTTTGAAGCTAATACTGCACTGTTTTTATTCATTTAATGAGTAAAACTCATTAAATTTCACTCATTTAAATTTTACTCATTTAACTTCATTCCTTTTCACTCATTTCTCTAAATAAAAATACAGGAGGTATTTATACATTTTTAGAACGATTTTGGGACCTTTTAATTTATGTTTAAAATGTAAAGACTATATTTTTTAAATGTTGATATGATAGCATTTTTCTTTTCTTTTTTTGTGGGGGGGGGGACAAAAAGTCTATTCCGTAATTTCCATTATAGAAGACTTTTCTTGAAATTTCCAGAGGTACTGATTTCCATTCCTCTTCAACTACTTTAGAGAGTCGAGGTGAGTTTGCGTTTAGAAACAGTTTTCTTCAATAGACGAAGGGCACAATAGTCCTTTACATTCTGACCTGGTACGAATCTCCAGGTTTTAGACTTCACTGAGTTCGGAAATCACCTTTTTGAAAAATGTCCGTATGTCCGTTCGCTTGTCTGTCTGTGACAAAGATAACTGAAAAACGGTTTCAGCTAGAAAGATGAAATTTGGTATATGGTCTTTATCGCGAATTAGTAGATTTCTATTAAATTTTGAATAAATTCCGTTCAGAAAAAAAAATATGTCTCTGCTGCTTCGAATATAAGTTAACACAATTATTACAAAATAAAAAGATCTAGGTAGATAAAATTCGGTAAGCATAATCATCTATAGTCTAGACATATATTGACCGTTTGTCAAGGGGTTGACCGTTTGTCATGTCTGTACATTCAAAAACATGTAAACTCGAAGCTCAAAAATACATCAAATTTGTTATGTGACTTTGTGACTACAAGTTTAATTTTGGGTCAAATTTCGGTTTCAATCGGTTGGGATAAACGCCTCAAAAACACTAATTCGATTTTGAATACTGTTAACCGCCAAATAAATCGCCAAGGATGGCACGATAGATTTAGTAAAAATGTTAAATTCAAGCCAAGGTTTGGTTTAGTTATATTAATGTCCCGTTTTAAAGCAAAACTAGGGCTATTTTGTGACGGACCTCGTAATTTTGAGCCGCGGTCAGATAACGAGGACGACACCTAAGCTGGCACCCCCTCTCCACACCACACCACACCAGCGGGATAAATTCAAGCCAAAGGTTAATACTTCGTAACTATTGCATTCCAATGCTATGCAAGGAGTTACCAGACGTTCAAGATAAAAAAGAGAAAGTCTTGGAAAGAACACTTCCTCTGGTTAATTTTTAATTTGAGGTTTATTATTATATTTATTGTTGCTCAGATGTATTTAGAGACTGAACAATTTATTACTGATTTTCTTCTATTATCAATGATTTCATTTTAGAAAAAATATGCCATTTCTGAAGTATTCGCTCGGTGATTTTTTTTTTTCCATATAGAATGTGTTATTTTTTCTTTTTTTAATATAGAACTTTTTACTCCCCCTTCCTCCTCATTGAACGCTTGTTTTTTTTAAAATTAATAATGTTGTTTATTTTGCACTTAGAAATCCTGATATTATGTATTTCAAAATGTTTTGAATATTTTTCTCCAGAAAGCGTAAATACATGCCCTTCAATCCATAGCTTGTTTACGAGCAACATTTTAAAAGTTGAATAAATTTCAAAGTAGAAGAGGAAGTTTTCTCATTTGAAATAATAAATAGTTGCCAGAAGTTTTTTATTCTAAAGCATCCTTTTTCTTTTAAATAAAAATCTTTATTGAAATTTTTCAAAAAAAAAAAAAAAAATGCTTAAATATCCTTATATGTTAATTCTAAATTCACCCTACATTTTCGTTTTTTTTTTCTCTCATTATTTTTAGTTTCAATACTTAAATCATTTTTATTGGAAGACGGAATGCTATGCAATTTAAATCAGTTTTATTAAACGAATAAATACAAAACATTTCATTCTTTTGCCATACTGGCGTCTCGGTCTTTTGATCGAAGACAATCACAATCAAGTATGCATAATTTTTTGTTCGACTTATTTGTATTAAATTTATATGGGCACGATGCAAAGAAGTTACAGATTTTATCAGCACAAAAGAACATTTTCTATAAAGATTTAAACACTGTAAATTTCAAAAAGAAGAAGGGGGAAAACACCTCAAAAAGGAAATCTGAATTCCTTTACGAATTATTCTAATTTTTTTCGAACTATATATATATATATATATATATATATATATTGTCCTATGCCTATGGTTGATTACATTTCTTTTGCATTTAGATTAAAAATTAAAATAAATAAATATATAGTGAGTTGTAATTTTTTATATGCAATCTCTATTTAAATAAAAGTCATTGTGGCTATTTATTAGTATCTTTTACACTGCCTTTTAAGCAGCTGGGCCATATTCAAATAAATTTTACACAGTTGTTATGAAAGACATGAAAAACAATACAGTTATTTAATTCAAAACATAAATATTCAATTAATCAAAAATTAATAATTTTTTAACACCTTGAACTGTTCTACAATATTTGATAATATATATATTTTTTATTACAATGAAATTACTTTTATTGGTCTTAAAGTGGTGATTAAACCTTGCTTTATTTGCAGTGATAATATAACAAATACTTATAACACTTAGAGAAAATTAGCTGCCAGTTTTTTTAAAAATCGTCTGGTTCAAATGTTATTTAAATTTTTATTAAAAGTAGATGATAAAAGAATTTTGTATAATATTTTATACGAAAGCAGAATTTACGATTAATTTTCAAGTAGATTAAACTACACATTACTTCCATACTAAGAAAAGGCTATACCTTATATCAATTTTATTGTATTTGAAGTAAGTGAATGTAACTTTTGAATTAAATTAATTAAAATTCCCATTTGCAATTAAAACTGTTGCATAAATATAAAATATACGAAGCAATGGAAATGAATCATATGCATTTTTTTCTGAAATTATAAATCATAATTTAATTTTTTTTGGGGGGGGGAAACAGCAATTAAGTACTAAAATATTACAATTATTCCATATAAGAGCATAAAAAAAATGGTTAAAATTAACCCTATTAAAATCAGGATTATTAAAAATAACTTTTCCTTTCAAAGTGGACACTAGTTATTCCACCAGGCGTATTTGCGCTTTAGCTTTTTTCTCCTTCCAGAAAAGAAAAAAAACCCCATTAAAACTTATTTTTTATTCATTCAGTCGAAAATTTTGAAAAGAAAAAGAATAAATAAAAAAATGCCCATCTACCGACCCAAAATGAGGATCGAACATCTACACTCGTCGATAAATAAATAAATAAGTATAAAAATAAATAAACAAAAAATAAAGAAAAACTAGAAAAAGCTAACACCCTAGTGGGACTTCCAACTAAAATGCTACTTTTCTTATATACACGCGACTACTGCAGTTGAATTAAGAGTATGAGCCCAAAAGTTTGGGAGGGAGGGGAAATCAAGCATTCTGATTGGATGGGGATGAAGGCACGAAAACCAATCGGAGGCAAGGAGTCGTGTGTATCAATATAGCATAGCTACTAAATGATGTAAAAGATCTCGAAAACTTCACTTTCTCTGCTACACATTTTTATTTCCACTTCTATCTCTCCCTCTCTCTCTCTCCTTTTTTTTTTATCCCACTGCTAACTTTTATTTTTCTTAGAGTAAAGGCAGTAAAAAGCTTCGAAAATGAACGCCCTATATAAAATTGATAAACTTTACGTCGTGCTTAAGAGTAAGTAAAAAAAATAGCCACAGTATTTCCATCGATACGAAAACTTAAGAAGAGATAAAGTTAAAAAAGAGAGAGAGAGAAAGAGAGTGGGACATAAGTAAAAGTTCAAAAAAAGAGAGCAGGAAAGTTTACATTCAGTGGTCGTGTTGGTGATGCCGCTTTGGATTGTTTACATATATATAGATGCATTTCTGAACTCTGGTAAGGACTCTGGATGACAAACAAATTCTACAATGAATTTTTAAAGTCTAGAACAGGTTCTTGAAGTAATCCATGAATATTTATATTACGAAAAAAGAAAGATAATATTTATCTGTGATAATAATAAAAATGAATGTTTGCGTATTGGCGCTTTACAGGATTTAACCTAGAGACACAAACTTAACAATATATACTTTAAAATGTGCACCTTGGGATAATTTTTTTGAAATTTCAATGAATTGAACACTAAAAATATTTCGGCATTTTTTTTCCCCACAATAATGACAAACAAATTCTACAATGAATTTTTAAAGTCTAGAACAGGGTCTTGAAGTAATCTATGAATACTTACATAACCAAAAGAGAAAGAGAAAATCTCCACTAATAATGAAAACGAATGTTTGCGTATTGGCACTTTACAGACTTTTGGTCTAGAGATACAAACATGGCAGTGTATATTTTGGAATGCGCACCTTGGGGTGATTTTTTTTGAAATTTTAATTAAATAAATATTAAGCAAATTTCGGTATTTTTTTTCCGAGTATGTAACTTCGGAAAAAAGATTCTTGAAGTAATCCATGGATATTTACATTATGAAAAAAGAAAGATAATATCTATCACCATTAATAATAAAAATGAATGTTAGTGTATTGGCACTTTAGAGAATTTAACCCAGAGATACAAACTTGACAATATATACTTTAAAATGTGCACCTTTGAATAATTTTTTTTGAAATTTTAATTAATTGAATATTAAGAAAATTTCGGTATTTTTTTACACAATAACTTTTAAAAATATTACAAAATAGAAATGATTTTTTAAATCATCTTAAGACTAAAAAAAAAATATCTTTGTACTGACATCAATTTTTTGGCTAATAATTGTTTTTGTCATTTTTAAAAATATTCTAAGACTATATTACAATATATTTCATTTTTAAAGTGACATTTAAATGAATTTCATTGTTGCTATCAAAATTCCATACTTGCTTTTTCCAATAATTGATGATCAAGAAATGAAGATTTAGTATTTTTTTCCATGTTGAATAAGTTTAAAAGTAATGCCTGCTTTTGATAAAATTTCTGAAATTTTGTTGTATTTACATTTATATTTCAGAATCAAGAAATAGTGAAAAAATGTTAAAGTATTCCCATTTTTAAACACTGATACTCTTTCCTATATTAGAATATATAACAGAATATTAGTGAAATGCATAACACAATGAATAGAACGGTGTATGATTTCAAAAACAGAATGAATAAATGTTTATAATATTTGAAGTTTAAAAATATTTTGACCAGGAAATCATTAAAATGAAAGTGCACAAAAAATTTAATTGAAATTTTTAAAAATCTTTAATCTTGGAGAACCAACTGTTTAATGAAAATGGCTAGTTAAAAAGATTAATTGAAACAAAATCACTGCTGACGGTGCAAGCGAAATTTATAAAAAAATCCACAAAAGTTTACATTACAATGAAATAAACATTTCTGTTTATGTTTTAAGAATTTTTGGCTAGCTAATTTTTTTAAATAAAAATAATTTTATTGATCAGTTAATTACATCAATTTAGATAACATTGATACAGAAAACATAATTTTCACAAAATCATTAAATGGCATAAAAAAAGTTATCAACGTGTTTTTTTTTGTTTTTTTTCATCTAATAAAATTTTGAAAATAGCTTAGTTTCGTTTTAAAAATTAAAAATCCAATATTTAATTAATATAAATAATTCAATAATTTATATAAAATTAATAAATGATAGTTCCTAATAAAGAAAAATAAAAATTGCACTATTTCAATCAATAAAAGCAGCGATATAAAAAAAAAAAAAAATTTCAAAAAAATGAGAAATTGATAAAAGCCAATGAAAACAAAACTGTTGGTAACATCTGTTTTACATTGTTTCTAAGTTTATATAAACAGCAAAACTAAAATTCTAAATTAAATAAAATAATAAATCATAAATTTTAGTATTTTGCTTAATTTTTGGAACAAAGGAATTCAATAAAAATAAAATTCTATAAGTCTGAAGATTATTGTGATAACTACTGCAGTACATGCTTCTTTTTTTAAAAAAAAAATATGACCAATTAATTCAACATCATTCTGGAGAATATCTCACTATGAAAACTCTAAATATTAGGAAAATAAAATAATAAACGTAATTTTTTTTAACTTAATGAAATTTTGACAACAAAAAGGTATTAACTGAATTTAATCGACAAAAGCTACACTTATTTATCAGTAAAAGCATAGTTTTTTTATCAATAGTAATTTTTGCATAAATAAATTATTGCGTTGAAAAGCATAGTAATATTAAAATTATTATTATTAAGCATAATTTAAATACTTAAATTATTAAATTTAATAATTTAAATTAATAATAATTTAAATTTCATTTTAATAAACAACAATAATAATAATAATATAACTTTAATTTAATTTAAATAAATAATAATTTAAATTTAAATTATTCTTTATTTAAATTATTAATTAAACTATATTTCTGGTAATATTTTTAAAATATTCCGATAGCTTTTATATTTTTTTTAAAATACTTGTTTCTGGATCTTTTTGTAGAAAAAAATATAAAGGAATATAATTTCACTTACTCCATTTCTGAAACGATGAATTAAAAAAAATATCGCATACAATGGTGATATCATAAATGTAATATTAAATTATAAAACGTGCCAAATATTTATTTGCTAACTGTTTGGTTTAGCGAAAATTTAAGACAGAAACTTCTAAACAGCTGAATTTTTCCTTTATTGCAAGAGGTAATACTTCTCAGAATTTTATCTTCTCAGATTTTCATCTGATGAGAAAAATCGTCAAATGAAAAAAAAAAGAGAGAGAGAGAGAGAGAGAAAGAATGTTTGCAAACACTTTAACCCAAAAAAACATGTTTCATCAAACAACGGAAGATGGCTTAAGAAAGATCAAAACTATTATTTATTTTAGATACTACTTATCATTTGTACAGTAAGAGATCACAAGTAAAAATACATTGCATTAAAAAAAAATCCATTGCTCATGGTTCTAAAAATCATAAATTCTAAACAAACACTTAAAGAAAGAGAGGGATTACAAGAAAAGTATATTAAATATAAAAATCTACAGCTCCCGAGTTTAAAGATATAAGTTGTAATCGAACACTTTAAAACATCAACGCGTTTTATCCAGTTATTGAAAAAGAATGGAGATTGGAATTAGTCAGTTTTTTTTTTTTTTCATTCCAAACATTACCAAATTCTAAAAATTCTAAAAATATTCACCAGAAATATTAAAGAAAATAAAATTAAAAGTAAAAGAAGGCGATTCATTTATTAATAAAAAAATATTGTCCAACAAATATAAGCTGTGAAATATTCAATGAAAAAGATATTACATTAATTATCCAAGTACAGAAAAATAAAAAATAGTTTTATGTATAATAAATAAATAAAAATTGTTAATGAAATAAACTGTATTGGTTTTTGAAACCTATCAGAGGAAAAAAAAATATTATGATTATTAGATATATATATCAGAAATATCATTTTTTTAATCACAGCTATTGCGATTAAGGGATTCATAGATAAAATTGAAAAGAGCATTTCACCTTTTGCTTTTGGCAACACAAACAGTTTTGTCATTTTTACAGCCTACCAAAGTCTACATGAAGCACTGATTTAATAAAATAATCTGATATAACATGTTAAAATGTAAAATATTTTTAGACTTATAGAAGGTTACCAAATCTTCCAGAGTCTTTATAGAGCGTTTATTTACTTCGATTGTGAATTCCGGAATCAAGTATTTTATCCATCAATTAACCCTACTCTAAGTTTCGAGAAAAAAATTCATGTTTAGTTTTGTTTCATAATATTAACAACGGCTTTATTTGAAGCAACACTAGGACTATTTTGGGACGGCAGTAATTTTCAGTCATGGTCTGATAACGAAGCTGAAATTTAATCTGTCAACCTTCTTCCAAACTTCCATGCCACACTAGCAAGAGCATATTTGGCCCCGATTGATTTAAAAAAAAACACTAGATCAACTAATGGAAGTTCTTTGGTAAAATCGAATATCGAATGTGGCTTCAAAACAGAGGCTTTACCACCAGAGATCTGAGCAAATAACTTTCTTCCAAGCTTCCATGCCACACTAGCAAAAGCATATTTGGTCCCGATTGATTAAAAAAAAACACTAGATCAACTAATGGAAGTTCTTTGGTAAAATCGAATGTCGCTCCAAAACACAGGCCTTACCACAGGTCACAGAGGCATTTCAAACTTTTCATGATCAACGGCATGAAAAATCGCCCTATTATAAATCTAGCCACGCATAATAAACCAGTTTTAATCAATTGCTCTCTTTCAAAATGGCCGCAACGCTTAAGGCTAAAACAATCATCAAAACGCATCATAACAAACTATAAAACTTCGCAAACAACTTTTATTTGTCGAGGTTGAAAAAAAAAACTAATTACTTCCAATGTATCAAAGTTCCTCACAAGAAAATAAGAGAGAGAAAGAGGAAGTATCGCAAGAAATTGAAAAATGTCGAAAAAGAATGCAGAGAGTTTGACGAATCGGAAGTTGCTCCTTAACTATTATTGCTATTATCTCCGTCCATTGTTATTCAGATTCGTCTTTCGCGAGGCATCAAAGGCACGCACATTCTTCCTGAGGGAACAACAGAAGCAAATAAGTTGAAGCGCAATCCTCAGAGAATAAAAAAATAAATAAATAGGCCAGGAGTAAAAAAAAAAAAAAAAAAAAAAAAAAAAAAAAAAACTCATTTATTTACAAAGAACTACGTGAAAGCCAAAGCATGCTAGGGAGGGTCGGATCTCCAGGAAAAGTATTACCATCATGCTTGCCAAAGGGAAGGGCTTTTGTTTCTGACTGCTACCAGAATGAAAAGAGGATTTCAACCATTAATTTAGAGTCATTTCCTGGTTGTATTTGCACAAAGAAAGCATTTTAAAACAGCGGAGGCCGTTACCATAGAGACCAGGCTTCCAGCCTTCAGGGCCTTTCTTTTCTTCAGCGGTATGTATGCATGGATCCTTTAAGGTCCAGGTAAGACCCTTCTCCTATGCCTGCCGTCCTCCCCCCCCCTAACCGAACCTTACAACGTGCAGCTGACCCGTAAGCTGCTACAGGAGGGAGAAAAAAAAATTGTATAGGTGTATGTCAAGACAGTCGGAAAAAAAAATGTTAAGGGGGTGTTTCAACAATTGCACAATCTTTACGATAAACAACAATGCGTGAAATTGCATTCCGAGTCCTAGGAAAATATATACAACCTTCCCATCTCTCGTTTCCCATTAGATAGATAAAATTGGATTCAATTTCTAGGATACAAAGAAAAAAAAAATGGTAGAAACAAATTATACCGGAATAGTAGAGGATTATTCCGATAGGTGGCGGTAAACGACAACAGCGTATCATTCCTAGGGGGAGGATACCTGATAGGGATGAATGCGAGCATAAGCAAGCTTGATGGGCATTTTTTCACCCAATGCAGGGGAAGATAGTGTGCTATAGAAGCGCTTTTGTTATTAAATGTGCACATTTGAAACAAAAAGTTGTTTTAAATGCGATGATATTTCGCCGTTATCTTTGAAATTTTGATCCTAAGAACGTAAAAAAATAGTCCATTTTCGATCTTAATAATGATACATCAAAATAAAGTAGGGAATAAGCAATCATTCCTTCGCTTGTTTAACTTATTTATCTTATATGCTTAGGTAAAATATTTTTATAGCAAGAAAATATCTTTTTTGTTTATTCATTTTGTTTTAAAACGATAACTCGTGGTACTTTACGTATAAACATAGGAATAAGAACTAACTGCCAGTAGAAACGACTAATATTAAAATTCTAAGAAATACAACTGAGTTTTATTTTTTAGAATTTTAATATTAGTCGTTTGTTATTAAATGAGCACATTTGAAACAAAAAGTTGTTTTAAATGCGATGATATTTCGCCGTTATCTTTGAAATTTTGATCCTAAGAACGTAAAAAAATAGTCCAATTCTATCTTAATAATGATGCATCAAAATAAAGTAGGGAATAAGCAATCATTCCTTTACTTGTTTATTTATTTCATACGCTTAGGTGAAGTATTTTTATTGCAAGAAAATTTCCTTTATTTATTTCTATATTTTTGTTTTCAAAAGATAACTGGGGGTATTTTATGCGTATAAACGTAGGAATAAGAACTAACTCTCAATAGAAACGACCAATATTGAAACTCTAATGTTTGTTTAAGTTATTGGTAACAAATCATTGGTGGAAATAACACTTTTCAATATAAGCAATGAAATTTAGACAGCAAACTATATTCATTTTAAGAATTTTATTATATTTTTTTCACATAAATATGATTAACTAAGACTTTTCTTGTCTCATATTCATTAATATTTCATTGGCAATTTTATTATCTTATTTGTAAGCGTAACTGAAGTGTGAAATATTTTTTCTTAGATTTATTTCATGATGGAATAGGTTAAAGACCAAAAAAGGAAAAGAAAAAAAAATGCAGTGTAAATATCATGCTCCTTTAATGCAGTTTATTTAAAATAAATTTTGAAATATAAAATTAAAAAAAATAAATCCTTGACTTATTTTTGCAAAATAAACAGAATTTTAAATAATATCGGGAAAACAATCAAGATTTCAATTTCATAAAGTAAAACATATGACTAATCAAACCTCCAAATATTTATTTTTAGTGAATTATTTTGTTCCATAAAAATCTTTTTGGAAAACATTAAATCCTACGCTTTAAAAGAAATTTTACAAAACAAGCGAAAAACAGAAAAAAAAGAACTAAGCCAATAAAATAAAGATTTCTTATAAAAGCACTTTTAATAAAGAAAAAAAAAGGTTCAAACAATCAATTTATAAAAAATAATTTATCCTTATAAATTCAAACTTATAAAATGAGAAATTATTACTAATAAAATAATTACTTATAAAATTAGAAATTATTCAGAATCTATAAAATGACTTATAAATTCAATTTCCGATTATGATTGTTTCGCTATTTCGATTCATTTTATTTTTAATTAATTAAAATTTAAAGGAATAGTTCCAAAGTATAAATTTTCCAAATATGATGGTCCAAGATCAAATAGTCTATTCCGCAAAGCGGCAACACACACTCATTTTTCTTTATTATTAATAGAAATAGATATAGATTATTTTAATTTGGTATATCAAGATATGAACTGAAACCTTTTAAAAATTCTCAGTTTAGTAATTACATTACTTCTACAAGTAATCAACTTCAAAGCAATGCATCACCTTTAAACGTGCTCATTTTAAGCCAACAATTTTCTTAATTAAATTTTCAGAGATCTGCTACAATCAAGTGCATTCATTTATATTCAAGTTCACATTGTAACATGGAAACATATTGATATTGGACAAAAACAGACTCCTTGATGTCACTTTGGCACTATCAAAACACACGCAAACAGCTACTACAGACCAACATGATATTCATCATCAGTTCGGAGATTTTATACAATAAAACATTTTTTTTTTAATTACCAGACAAAATGTCCACATTATAGTAACCACTTTCATAAACTAAATGTGCATCTATTAAAATTCATGTGAGCATACGATAGTCAGATGTGCCTTAATTTCAATTTTCCTACAAGCGTAAATTGTCGCTGTTAAAAAAAATATGTGTCCATTGTAAGTTAAAATATTCATCGGAATTTCATCTACTAATTTACTTTAATTCTCTTAATATACTTTTAGAATGCAAATTAATATTTTTGTTGTATATTTATTATATAGCTGTAGCCCCTGAAGACCACCTGATTCGATGTTTTACAAGACGACCATTGAAATGGACAAAAAAAAAAAATCGTCTAAAATAGTGAAATTTAGCTCTTTATAATTCATTTAGATTGAAATGCATACGAAAGAACCATCTTTGCATATAACTAACAAGGCTGGAAGATTGTATAAAAATACAGAGTTTGTAATATTTCACCAATAGATTTATTGAATCAAGCAACATGAAACCAAAATTATATTATCTTTTAAACGAATTTAAAGAAAGTATATGCATATACAACAGTTTAGATATCAATTATTATGCCACCAATAGAGTGGAAACCTTATATAACATATTAGGAAAAAAAGATTTTTTTAATGTAATTCTAATAGCAGTATACTATATAGTATTTCTACAGCTTTCATATTTGTAAATATTGATGCAAAAAATTTTTAATCGATTTCTGATTTTCTGACCTAACTTTCTAAATACATAATACATTTTGGGTATGAATTATTATTTTATATTAGAAAATGAAAGATATCTACGAAAGACCTACAATTCCAGGTGAATATTTTTTATCTTTTCAATTGAAAAAATGGCATTGAATTAAATAATAGATTTAAACATCTAAATCGCTTCAAATCCTGCATTTAATATGCTGAACACCAGACAGGTTGTTGCATGTAAATGGGTTAATAATAATTTCGATTTTGAGGTAACTTTTAGATATGGTTCAATAAAATTGATGTATTGTAAATATTAATTTACCTTTTAACAGTATAATCATTATATTCGCCGATAAAAATTAATTCATCACTAATAATTTACTAATTTTTTATTAATTTAAAAATGCAAGCAGAAAAAAAAGCATTGAAAAATGCATAGCCATTTTCTTTAATTAATGTTATGTGGGACAATATATAAATATTTTTAATTTCATTTACTTTTGATTATTTTGAAATAATTAAATGAAATATCAAATGATCAAAACTTAATATTTTAAGCCCCATTTACCTCTTTTTAAAACCCTACACCCTGTAATTAAAGCCAAATTTATTAGATAACTGCGTTGCGTCAGAAATAAGTCATGCTTCGAAGCACTAACAGCCAAATGCTTACATTCACATTTCAAAAACTACGCTTGAACTTTTTTTTTTTTTGTTAAATGATTAGAGGAATCTCTAAAAACATTTAACATTTAAAACATTTAAAATAAATTTGAAAAACGCTTATGAATTTTAGTCAATCTAATATATAATAAATTATAAAATGCAATTGTCATATTTTACTAGCAGCAGAGGTCGTTTCAAAACTTAGAAAAAAAATTATTGATTAATAAAATCCAAAAACATTTTCAAGAAAATAAAGCCGGGAAGAACTTATTTCCAGTTTTAGGATAAAACTATCTATGAAGTTGAAAAGGATTATAAAGAGTTTCATTAATTTATCTCGAAGAAAAAAAATCATGTTTATTAAAACATTAATTTTAAATGGTTTTAAAAATACGCAATGTAATGTACAAAATTTATTTGAGATATAAATAGGAAACTTAATTTCCACAAAAATTTATTTCAGAGATGCAAATTAGAAACGACTGGAAATCGAGTTTCAATAAGAGTTTCGAGTTTATATCCGAGTACTGTGAACTTCATGAACAACTAGCTTGAGATGCAAGCACTTCAGAAGATCATCAGATAATTCAGGAAATGTTACTTTTCTGTCTCTCTCTCTCTCTCTTTCTTTCTGAAAATTTGACAATTTTAAATCTTATAAATAGAAACTCTAATGCTTTAATGAGTGAACAAAATTAAGGATTATGAAAACAAACCAATAAAATTTAACATTAATGCACATTTATAGTTATTTTCTGCTGTGTTTACAGGTCCGATATTAATATTTTTGAATGAGAAAAGGTTAAAAAATATATGTTCATGAATTTTATAGTTATTTTCTGTTGTGTTTACAGGTCTGATATTAATACTTTTGAATGAGAAAAGGTTAGAAAATATATGTTCATGAATTTTATAGTTATTTTCAGCTGTGTTTACAGATCTGATATTAATACTTTTGAATGAGAAAAGGTTAGAAAATATATGTTCATGAATTTTATAGTTATTTTCAGCTGTGTTTACAGATCTGATATTAATACTTTTGAATGAGAAAAGGTTAGAAAATATATGTTCATGAATTTTATAGTTATTTTCAGCTGTGTTTACAGATCTGATATTAATACTTTTGAATGAGAAGAGGTTAGAAAATATATGTTCATGAATTTTATAGTTATTTTCAGCTGTGTTTACAGGTCTGATATTAATACTTTTGAATGAGAAAAGGTTAGAAAATATATGTTCATGAATTTTATAGTTATTTTCAGCTGTGTTTACAGATCTGATATTAATACTTTTGAATGAGAAGAGGTTAGAAAATATATGTTCATGAATTTTATAGTTATTTTCAGCTGTGTTTACAGATCTGATATTAATACTTTTGAATGAGAAAAGGTTAGAAAATATATGTTCATGAATTTTATAGTTATTTTCAGCTGTGTTTACAGATCTGATATTAATACTTTTGAATGAGAAGAGGTTAGAAAATATATGTTCATGAATTTTATAGTTATTTTCAGCTGTGTTTACAGATCTGATATTAATACTTTTGAATTAGAAGAGGTTAGAAAATATATGTTCATGAATTTTATAGTTATTTTCTGCTGTGTTTACAGGTCCGATATTAATATTTTTGAATGAGAAACGGTTAGAAAATATATGTTCATGAATTTTATAGTTATTTTCTACTGAGTTTACATGACTGATATTAATACTTTTGAATGAGAAAAGGTTAGAAAATATATGTTCATGAATTTTATAGTTATTTTCTACTGAGTTTACATGACTGATATTAATACTTTTGAATGAGAAAAGGTTAGAAAATATATGTTCATGAATTTTATAGTTATTTTCTGCTGTGTTTACAAGTGCTATATTAATGCTTTCAAATAAAAAAAAATTGAAAATATATAGCCATGGATTTTTTTCAATAAAGATAATGTCGTTTTTTTTTTTTTTTTTTTTTTTTTTTCATTTAGTTCTTGGAAGACAGCCTAAATTAAAATGGACATCGGTATTTTGAACAGAGATATTAAATGAGGCCGGTAGAGAGAGAAAAAAAACCTTTTAATTATAAAATAATTACCGCATACACTTAATTTATGAGATCTGATAATATTTCAAAATCATTTATGCTTGAAATCTTGTATGTGAAATGATTTGAATCCTATTCTCTAAAGCTTCCTATTCTCTAGGATTCTTTGAATCCTATTCTCTAAAGCTTCTCTATTCTCATTTTCACTTTAAAACTCAAGAATTACAAAAGAAATTAAACTGACTGACGAACAATTTCACAAATATTTTGTAAAAGTAAGAAAAGTCATCAAGTAAAGAAAATGTCTCTCAGTAGATAATAGGATTAAGAAATGGTTGCTTTAAAAACTGTCTTTTCAGGATTTAAAATTCATAAAAGTTTGTTAATTTTAAACAAAGTGATAGTAATAATCGAAAAAAAAATTATCAAAGTCAGAGTGTATGATTATTTTAGTTCTGTGTTTTGTTACGTTAATATTTTTCTAAAACAATAAAAATTAAATTAAATTACATCCTTTCAAATCAGAAAGTGAAGCCTTTCATTACTGTAACTGAATGTAAATATATCGATTCACTATACTTTTATTGCAATATAAATAGGTCATAGACCAGACGACTTTTTTACTTCTTACAATTTATACAATCAGACCTGGATAATCAAATAAACTCCCATTTTTTAATGCATTTTAAAATAATATAAATTTTAGCATTTGCTTCATTTGTAAGGATAATATATATTCGAATTTTTTTCAAATTAAATTAAAATAACAATTAAATCTCAGACGACTATTCATAGTAATTTTTTCATGTTCACAAATTCATTTGCAGATCATGAAAGTTTTTTTTTTTAACTTATTTCAGTAACCAACCAACTGAACACTGACTCAACCAACCAATAGTTACTGATAATTACAATTAGTTCAACCAACTATTGATTCACAAACCAAAAGTACAAGCACACTTGTTTTGACAATATTTAAATTGTATTGAAAAAACTTTGTAATTTATTTATCATTTTATTTAAAATTCCGTTTTAATTTAATTTTTTTATATGGGAGATACTGAAATCAACTCTACAGAAGACCATTTGCAAATAAATGCTTTATTATTTCAGTTTGCAAAGTATTTGCTTCTTAAAATGACTAATATAAATATTGAAATAAAATAATATATAATTTAATTAACATAAATTTATTATATAAATGTTGATGCTTTATCGCAATAAGTTCCAAAAATATTTTCGCACAAAATCATTTTTATATCGTTTTTAAATGCAGAAAATTATCTTTCCAATGATGTCAACTTAATTGTTATAAAATTATTTTGCCGATTTAATTAAAAGATAGAAAATTGAAAGATATTTTTAAAAACATTTTGCAATAATATATTCATCATTGTGAATGAAAAAGAAATCGTTTTCATTATTTCCTCAAATATATGATTACGTATTTTTTTCTCCATTGTTGGAAGTTAAAGAAGGTTTTTGTTTAACATCTATGTATTTTACAGAACGAATAAAAAAAAATTATGTTAGATACCGCTAAATAAATTTAGAGATGGACGTAATAGCGATATGATGTCATGGAACTGGTCACCATTAGAAAAGTTCATTTGTACAATGAACAGAACATATGAAATACTATGAAACTATCACAGCTTTAATGTTTGTCAGTTTGATGGAATCATGGACATGAAGTTTTATCAAAACTATTTACCTTAATTAAATATAACCAATATCTCCGGCGAATCAAATAGTCGCCAAAAACGACTAGTATTAAAATAAAATCAATTGAAATATCTCGTTCTGGAAGCTATATGATGAAAGGAGTTCTCAAAAATTACATTCTTGGAAAATCCTTATAGGGTTTAATACGACCTTACATCCAATTTTTCTATCAATGTTCGTTTGGAGGAAACAAAAATGATAAGATTATGAAAATGTATGTGCTATTATTTCTTAGATTTATTTCACATTATAGACTTATATTAATCAAATATTAGCAATATTTTTCACCTAATTAGAAGAAATTAAAAGCAATTTTACAGTAATTATAAAGCATAATTGTCAAGTAAAATAAAATATTTTTAGTGACAACCTAAAATGTTTCCATGCTTGTTTATTATTTCTACTGTTCAGAGATACAGTAATCGACCGAGTAAACCAAAAAGGACTCGATTATTCGTTGAACGTTCGATTAAACTCGACTATTCGTTTCAAAATTACAACTGCAATCAAATCCAATGTTTGATTTTGTATGGATTTAACATGAATATTCTTTAAAGTCAAAATAAAAACGAAGCATATGTAAAGATTTTTAATTCTGTCTCTGACGGTGGCTATTTTAATAATTTTAGTCGGCAGTACTAAAACGTCTGAATTATTGAATTCATCAGGTTTGAATTAATTTGAATTATTATTATTGAATTGAAGTGTGATAATACTGATAAAAGCAAACTTTTAATCATTATTTTGTAAATACTGATACAAGCCGATATTTAATTGTAATTTGTTAATACTAATAAAAGCAAATTTTAAATTGTAATTTTGTGAATACTAATAAAAGAAAAGGCTTCGGCTGATTGGTATTTAAGGGGAAAAAAAAAACAATGAAACAATAAGATCATAGTTCTGTGCTTTTATTTTATTATGATTTACTTTCTCTAGTTTAGTTAAATTTTAATATTGCTTTTAACGTTTTGGATGCAAAATCTACTATTCACAATTAGTCAATGGATCTTGAAGATAATTGTTTTACTAACTTTAAAGTAATTGTGAGACACAGTTTAATTACGCACTTACAAAGTATAAAATAAAAGGAAATACCCTATTTTTAAAGCAGCGGGGGTGGTCTCCCTAAAACTTTCTCGCACACACTCTAATAAAGGTGTTCCCCTAGAGAACGCCTTGCATAGCATTGTCGTACTATAGTTACGAAATATTCACCTTTGGCGTGAATTTAGCATTTTTACTGAATCGATCGTGTAATCCCTGGCGAGTTATTTGACTATTAATCCCTGGCATGATGTTAATAGTATCCGAAAATCGAATTTGTGTTTTAAATTGGATTGTTGAAACAAAAATTTGACCCAAAATTACACTTGTGGTCACAAATTACCATTCCAAATTTGATATATTTAAGTCATTGCGTCTTTGAGTGATCGCGTTTGCATATTTTTAAAAGTAAAGACCAAGAGATGATCAACCCCTTGTTGGGTTAGTTTCAAAATCTGATGGGTGTCTAGACTATAAATCTTAATTCTGTGCATCGAATTTTATGCATCTAGCTCTCTTCGTTTTGTAATTATCGTGTTAAATTATTTTCGAACACCTGGACAGACAAATTTCCTCCTGAAAAAAAATAAGCTCAAAACTTGTTAGAAATCTACAAATTTTTGGTAAAGACCGTATATGCCAAATTTCATACGTTTAAATCAAAGTATTTTTGAGTTATATCTGTCACAGACGAATATTTTCCAAAAAATGTTTTTCGAACTCAGGGTAGTCTAAAATGTGGCGATTCGCCGAAATCTCAAGTTCGAATTTTTAACGAATACTATACTTTCTGCATATTACATACACGAGAAAATAAATACACTTGGAAATTGAACCTAGTTTAAAAGTTTTGTTTATAAATCACTTCAAGCTTGACTAAATTTAACACCTAATCCATAAAAGTTACAAATCTGTGCATTAGAATCTGTACATTATGCTCGCCAAAATAAATTATGCACAAATTCTTTTTTTCAGTCGCATTTGCGCACTTCTACTTTCTACCTCTGTTTGCGCACGCTTCCCCTCAATTTTTACGAAAGATTGAAAGGCATCTCCAGAAAAGTTATTAAAAAACCTTTCATATTTTTTTCCTTTCTTATCAAAAAAGGAAAAGATACGAACCCTGCATTCGTATTGTCACGCAATTTTTACTGCAGTCCCCCAGTGCTAGGGCCGGGAAAGGAAATTTAACACGTGAAATATTATAGAGTCACTTAAAAACTGCGATGAGATTTATCATGTTGCTGGATAAATACCTCCCTTTGCCCCTTTTTGCAATTCCACACTGAACATTTTTGAAAGGTCTCCAAAAATCAAATTCCCTTCTGTTATTTGTTGTTTTTTCCTTCACATATATATATATATTTCTTTTTTTACTTCTTTTACTTAATATGTCACAATGTTTGAAGTACGTCCTGCCTTCTGAGTGGGAAGGTTTTTGAAATGAAAATTGATATTTTAAGAGTGAAAAATTCTATAAGAGAAACATAATGATTTGTCTTTGCTGAATCATTTTTATCTTGAAAGTAGGACATAACTGCTGCTTCTTCTGTAAATGAAGACAAAATGAAGTTTTTTTCCTTGAGTGATTTTTTTTTTTTTCGGAGAGAGTGAGATGGTGCCTAATTTTTTTTTTTTTTTAGGAAAAAAAAATATGATGAAAAGATGTTGTTCCTGAAATGTCTGATTTTTGAATTTATTGTAAATGAAAAATAAGAGATCAAGATTTCATTTTATATTTATAATATTAATTATTTGTTAGATCATTTGTTAATTATTAATTATTTGTTTGTTCATAGGTTATTTGTTAAGCTCTACTTCCAATGTTACTTTGACCAGTTTTCAACTATACTTAACCAGTGTTTAACTATTTTTGACGAGTATACTCGTCATGGAAAAAGTACAACATTTTGCGTTATGACGCGTTTATTCGTCAGGAGTAATAATTAGTGACAATTTGCAGTTAGAATTACAATTTTAGTAAAAACTCAAACGTCTGCTTCTTCTGTAAATGAAGGGGTGTTTTTTTTTTTTTCCCTTGAGAGATTTTTTTTTAGAGAGAATAAGAAGGTGCCTAGTTAAAAAATAAATAAATAAAGGATGTTGTTTCTGATTTGCCTGATTTTTGAATTTATAATAAATAAAAAATAAGAGATCAAGATTTTTTTTATCTTTATAATATTAATTATTTGTTTAGATCATAACACTTAGTAATTTTTTTTTCTATTTCCTCCTTATATTTATGTAAGAAAAAAATTTTAAGCGAAAATACTTTATAACAATAACAGTTCTGCACATCGATTTTTCTTAGTTTGAAAAAAAAGTAACTTAAAAAAAGGGGAAAGGAAGTTAAAATAATTATTTCAGAGAAAATGGGATGGTGCCTAATTTTTTTAAGAAAAAATGACGAAAGGATGTTGTTTCTGATTTGTCTGATGCTTGGATTTACCGATAGCGAAAATAAAAGATCAAAAAATTTTTATATTTATAATCTTAATTATTTATTTAGGTCATAACTTTAAATTTTTGCTATTTCCCGCTTATATAATATATACAACAAAAAATTTTTAATGTGAAAATATTTTACAACAATAATAGTTCTGCACATCGATTTTTCTTAGTTTGAAAAAAGTGTCAGGAGGTTTTCTTAGTTAAAAAAAGGGCCAGGAGGTAAAAATTAAAGGAAAATGTGATGGTGCCGAACTAAAAAAAAAAAAATTGGAAAAGAAGCGGTTCCTGATGTGTCTGATTTTTGAATTTATCAAAAATGAAAAACAGCAAGATCTTTTTTTATCTTTATAACATTAATTACTTGTTTAGGTCATAAATTTGTAAATTTTTTCTACTTCTCCCTTATATATATGTAACAAAAAAATTTTTAAAGCGAAATATTTTACAACAATAATAGTTATTTCTGCACATCGATTTTTCTTAGTTTGAAAAAAAAAAAACTTAAAAAAAGGGACAGGAGGTTAAAATTGTTTTGAAAATAATTATAGTGTAATAGCATCATAGCAAGTTTTATAAAAAGATTTAGAAATGTTTTTTTTTTTTTTTAAAGAATAACTACACTAAAGCATCGATTAGAAATGGATATTATATATATCTTAATATATGTGCACTGAAATCAGTCTTATAACTTACTCTCAAATGTAAATAAATCGTCGTACGAATGTTTAAACTACTTCATTGAACGCTTTTATAGAGGTACTTAAGTCAATGCTTAACTAATTAAAATGCAAAATTTTATTAGAAATGCAAGGAGATCGGTTCATCACATCCTGGCATTTCTAAAAAAAATTCTTGCATTTTATTAGAAATACATAAAATTCTTGCTCTACTTGTTTTTCTTGCTTACTAAAAATTCCATGAAATAACTGACAAATCCTGCCCAGATGTTTCTTGAAATAATAAGGAATTTTATGTAATAATTGAATTATACACTTTAACCGCGGTATATACAAATTTAAATTTGTCTGAACAAACATTTTAGTAAAATGAATCCATTTATTTCATTTTTTTTTAATCTTATCTATCTAATAATAAATATATCCATACTAATAATAAAAACGAAGGTGTATGTATGTGTTGGCACTCTAAAGGTCAGACAGTTTGACCTGCAGTTACCAAATTTGGCACATGAAAATCTTGGAGGTTGGGAATGTGGACTTCAGAGCGATTTTTTTTTAAATTTTTAATTAAAAATTAAGCGAAATTTCGGCGTATTTTCGCAATAACCTCCGAAAATATTACAGCACAAAACTGATTTTTACATCATCTTAAAGCTCAAAAAATAATATTTTCAATAATACCAATATTTTAACTTATAAATTAAGTTTCTATTTTTAATGAATTTTTTAAAAAAATATTTTGATTATATATACTAACAATATATTTCGCACAAATGAAAATAAAATTTAACCTGTACGAGCTGTTTCTCAGTACTTGGGAAAAATTAGCTTTTGTCAGCGCACTGCCATCACATTGACAAAAAATCAAAATGAAACATTAAGTTAACTCTTAGAGCAAACTAGACCGCGGGAAGTGTAATGTTCAGTACGTTTTTGAATGAAATGGAAGAAATATGAAATATAATATTTTCTAAATTTGAATAAAACTGTATTATTTGTTTAATAATATGCTATTTTAAAGCGCCACAAAACACTTTTTCTCGCATGCATTTTTTTTTTTTTTTTTTTTTTTTTTTTAAAGAAAATATCACATTTTATACTGACACGTGCTGAACATTATACTATCCAAGATTTGGTTTCAATACCAATTAATGTTTCAATTTGAGTTTTTGTCAACGTGATGGCAACGCACTGATAAAAACTAATTTCTCCCACACACTCACAACGTGCTCGTGCAGGTAAAATTTTATTTTCCTTTTGTGCGAAATAAATAATTGGAAAATGTGATTAAAATATTTTATAGAATTTATTAAAAATGTTTACTTTCAAAAGATTTGAAAAATCTAATCAACAATTAGACAAATAAACACCTCCACCGAGTTTACAAACTACTCAAGGAAAAAAAGAATGTCTTAAAAAATATCCATATAAAAATATTAAAACAACTACAACAAATGAAAAAAATTACAACATAACTACTCATTCCATCACAACTAATTGACTAATTGTAAAAATCTTAGACTCTTTGTGCTCGTGTCTCAAAAGTATGCGAATTCTTGTCATTAGTAAGTTATTAATAAGAGATAATTTTAAATTACAAATTCTTGTCTATTTCTCTTTTTTTTCTATCATTCATTCTTTTATTTCTCTCTCTCTCTCTTTTCTTTTATCTCATTTTCTTTTATTTCATTCTGATCAATTCAACATCACAATAGCTTCAAACTAACAACCACTAACATTACTCAGTATTAATTTAAATTATAAGTATCAACTTTGTAGCAAAATAATCGAACGGAGTTTATAGGCATTTTTCTTAGGCTCTCCTCATTAATACAACAAGATATATTGAATAAACTAGTGGAACAATTTCAATATCGTGAAAAAATTTCAAAACATTGGGGAAAAAATATCTATGGGTTGCAGATTCAGGAAGATTCATGCATGAATGCAATAAAAATAATCATGAGCCTCAAATAAACTGAAAATTCTAAGGAGGTAGACATAAATTGAATTATAAATTTAAAAACCCCAATATATTAGAACAAGTGCGTAACAGATAGCAGAGTTGTTTATCACAAATCAAAAATTAGCGTCGTCATTTTTGATTTGTGATAATGAACTAAATAATATAATAATATGAATTATTCAAATGATTCCTAACATATTATATTATATTTAGGAAAGAAATTAATATGTAACATAATAATTCAATGGAATTTAATTGATTCCCAAACAAACAAAAGGTATTTGTTGAACATAAATCAGGAGTTAATTAAGTATGGGGATAAAAAACACAATTGGCAAATATTCTTTGGCATATAAATTTCTGACAGTTATTGAACTTCTAGGTAACTCAATCGATGACTAGGCAAATAAAATCTTTTGAACACAATAAACTGCTGAACACAAACCTCAAATAAGTTAAGCACTATAATGAAAAACAAAACTGGTACACGTTCTTTGGTTCTGAAACTTTAGAACAGCTATTGAACTAGTGCTCATTAGGCCTCTAGAAAATGCAATCGATAATAAGGCAAGTAAAAAAACATCTGAACTCAAACTCGAAATAAATTAGGCATTATTATTAATTAACTGGCACTGATTAAATTAAAAGCGAAGTGACTTTGGTATTGAAACTTCGGAGCAGTTATTGAACTTGTAGATTCATTGGACATCTAGGTAGTCTAATCGAAGCCCAGGCAAGCAAAAGACATCCGATGAACGCAAGAAATGTATTAAATATTGTAAAAAACAAGCAAAAAAAATGGCAAATGCCTCCTTGTATATAAACTTTAGAACAGGGATTGAATCATATTCCAATAGTCCAATCGAAGCTCAGGCAAGCAAAAGACATCCGATGAACACAAACCAGAAATGTATTAAATATTGTAATAAAAAAATGCAATTTCCAAATATCCCCTGGTATTTCTTAGAACAGTAGTCCAGTGGACTTCTAGGTAGACCAATCGATGCCCAGGCAAGCTAAAGGCATTTGTATATTGACGATATCCGACACGATTTCCGGTACGCGGAAGATAAATAAAAACTTCCTGGGAGGCTTAGATGCACAGCAGAGATAAATAAGCTGGTTCTCCCACGGAAAGTTTCTTCCATTAGCTTCATCTTTAATTCGGTTATCAGTAAAAATAGCAGGCAAGACGTCTCCTCTTTAGCTTCTGGTTCAGGGGTCTGGTAATGCACCCTGAAAAATGGGGGAGGAAGACCCCTCCTCTTTCTTGTGCTGGCATCAGTACACCGGCGATAAGTTAAATGAAATTATCTTCAGAAGTTCCCGACTGCGGCGATCATTAATATTCATAATGATGCTGTCGCAGGTTTTTGGGGAGTAATATGGAAGGAAAAACATAATGTTCTCCTCCGTCAGCTCATTTTGTCGTCAAAATACTTTTAAGATCCCCGCACTGGGAACAGGGAGGGGTTCATATAGGTGGGTGGGGGACATAATCAGATGTCGCCGAGGATACCCGGATATCTAATATCTGGGGAACAGGAAAGCTGAGATTGTGATAAACCCCATTAAAGTATTACACTACCCCCTTTAGTAATTTCATGCATGATTAAAGATATATGAAGCTATAAGAGAGAAAATTAAAGATTCCCATGAATGTTCAGTGAGTGTTCATAGACACTATTTTTGGAAATAAGAAAATGATAAATTGTTGGAGCCGAAAGACATAAAATTAGAAGAAATACATCCTCCCCCCCCCTCTTTTTTTTTCTCAAAACTCTTACAAAACCATCAAATATAGAATTACAAAACTAATATTTAGTATTATTAAAGGATATTAATTCAACAATAAAAAAAATCGCATGCATTCATTTAACGATTTCCCCTTGTTAATCCAACAATGAACACGGCATCCAAGGCATCATCAAAATAAACTAATAAAAATAGAAGGAAATAAGAGTTTGCAAATAATTCGTAAAATACCATGAATAAATTGTTCTTTCTGCCAAATATTTTATATAATAGTAACCCAAAGACAAAGGAATATTTCTGCAACGGTTTCGTATAACTTACTTCTTTAATCTACTTAACCCTTTCTAGGGCCGTGGGAAGTATGCTTCGCACCAAATTTATCAATCTTTGTATGAAATTATGTAGGTTGGCATAAGTTCTGACAAAATTGTTTTAGTAAGTCAGAAACTTAGATGCTTCAGTTCTTTATCTCACATAAAATAATGTGTCTTGATTTGTTACTTCATTATTAATTAACCAAATTAATTAATCAAATTAAATTTATCTAATAAGCTAAATGAATCCCTTTTCTTATTCTAATTTCAAGCCTCAAAATATTTTAACATAATATGACTAGAAAAAAAATGGCCCTTTAAAGGGTTAAACAAGATTCTTAGATTTCGTAACTAACATAAGCTGATTTTTCTTCTTCTTCAGGTTCACGACGCTGTTAAATAACCTTAAAGTTATAGTGGTGGAGTGGTGTTATATGTGTCACTAGTCAATGACAATTTTTCAAAGTCCAAAAATTAATTAAGCTATTATGATGTTTTTCACCTATATCTTAAATATTGTCTCACAAAATTGGTTTTTACATTATCTTAAGACTCAAGATATTATTTTTTTTTAATTATATCGATTTTATTTAAGTATAATTTTTTTCTCTAATTTTAATATTTCTATTAAATATTAGATTAAATATACACAATCTGTAACAATAATTTTATTGTTAGAAGAAAACTGAAACTAATTTCATTATTCCATTAAATCCTTCAATCGCGTAAATTCCAATATTGAATTTAAGATTTTAAAAAAAATACATTTATTGAACATTAATTCCGAAGTGTGATTTTCACTTCCCCTTTTATTTCGTAGTAACACTTCTCAATTTGAGCACGCACTAATTTGTAGTAGACCGATTTCAATAAACTCACAACGTTTAGTCCAATCAAATAATAAGCTAAAATTTTAAATAAATGCTTCCCATATTTATAGTTTAAAACTAGAAAAACCAATATATAGGTGAACAAATAGGTCGCCATAGGCGGCAAGTAATAAAATAATAAAACGATCCCAAGTACTGAGTTCCTTTTAGTTGAAGAAATGAGTAATCTGCCTCTTTCTCTGTCTCTTTTCATTTGGTATGACTTGAGGGATCCTTCAAATCAAAATAGAATAAAGCACACTCAGATAGTCAAAGAAATTCACCTATTAAACGGAAATTCGAAGGATGATTCACAAAGTCACACCTGTGTTCAACAACCCCGAAATAGGTTAAAAGTACAGATGCCGTGAGGTATGTACAATTGTAAGCGATAAAAAAAAAAAAATGAAATTGGAAAAAAAAATTGTAAAATTTTAAGCCGTGAAGCATATGGGCAGCAGGAGCCCTCACAATACCCGAATATCAAACCAAAAAAAATTGTATGCATTATAAACTTCAAGACGCGTGTGGGGTGAAGTTGCCCTTCTTTTCTTAAAAGGGGGCCAACCCCCTAAAAAAGGGCCCCAAATGCACAAAAACTTAAAAGTAGGGCATGGCACGTGGCTCACGAGTGGTACAGATTTTAGAAAAAACTGTCCCCACTTTTGAGACGTACGTGCACTAGAAAGTTGATAGGTTTGCATTATGTGAATTTCGTATGATGACTGGAAGACGCTGTGTAGCAGAAAAAAAAATTGTGCCACAGGATTACCTAAAATCAAAAATTAACTACTAGTATTTAAATGAATTAGTAAAAGTAAATTAAAGGTTTATAATATACATTTTGCAGTGATATATATTTGTATGATTAACATTTTTAAAATAATTTTGAATAATTTTAGTAATTAATAAAATAACTTATGTTGGGTTTTTTTTTGAAGTAAAGAATACAGTTTTTTTTCTTTAAACATCTTATAATTAATTTAATTTAAATTTAGAGCATCATTTTATAAAGAAATATTCAATATATAATATCCAACATAAAAACATATTAATATCCAACAATAGGGTTTGGGTTTGCATAGTAGAGATTTTCTTTAACCAACAGCAAATTAAATATTTCGGTGCATTTAAAAGATAAAGGAACTGTACGATTTCAATTTAGATAAGTATTAAAAAACAACTTTAACACACAATAAAAAAATTAACTAAGCTACGTGTATTTAATTAATCGTAATGTGAAATCCACGATGTAACAGTGGCCATTGAAACCATCGAACTGAGACTAATCTCTTAAAGTTTATATTGTATATGTTAACAAGATTTAAAATATGATTAGGACTTCTTTAATACTAATGCTCTCCCAGATTTACTTATTTTTTGAATAATTTGTATTTAAATAAAAGCACATAATTAATTTCTAAAATCAAAAATTTTATTTTTAAATATTTATTCATCGCTATAAAATGCTTGTTTGAAACAATCTAAATTAGGCTTAAGAAAATAAGCTATGCAATAACATAACTATGAAAGAAATTAGAAAAAAAAATTCGATTTATATTTCAAAAAATAATTAACATTCTGCAAAATATTAAATCAAGTAAGTAAACCACTCCCCTAGTTCACCCACCTACTTCGCTTACAAATAGAACATATTTTTTTATTTGTTGCTCAGATGTTATCGATATTTAACCGAATATAGATGTTATCGATATTTTAACCGAAAACAGTTTTTTGAAATTCAATAATAAGGACATCATTGTAAACAAAAATTCAGATACCAATTAAATTGAAGAATATCTGAAAATAGACTTCATATTTCCAAATTCCACAAAAACTTCTTTAATTAGCATATTAATTTATTTACCAAAAAAATAAAATGAGAATTTCTTTGATGATGCGTGTAAAATGCTTTGAAAACGTTTCACAAAAGCTTTAATATATTTTCATTTATAAATAAAATAATCCACTTACTAAAAAAAAAAAAAAAAAAAAAAAAAAAAGATGCTTTTTCTCGGCAATAAGATTTAAATGGGACTAAAAAAGTATAAATTTTATTCATTAACCGTTAAAAATTGTAAAAGATGAAAAAAAAAACAATTTGGATTTGTTAATTCCTGAAGCGGAATATTTATAATCTGATAATATTTAAAAAGAATATATACAACACATCATGTATGAACAGTATAAAATGTCTATTCCTTTGTAAATGGAGTTTCTACAAAGATTTGCTATTTGCGCATATTATGTTTGTTTTTTACACTTTCACATATCTTCTAATGTTTACTCACATTTTCAACACATAAAATATATGGAATAGAAACCTAATAAAGAATTAAAAAAAAATGCTCTTACATTTTTTTTAAAGCATTTTAAAAGAAGTGCTTTGTTAGCCAATTCACATCTCCAACCTTTTAATCAAGACTATATAGAATTACCAGAGTAAACATTAATTTCATGCAAACGAAACCATGCCACTTTTCATATTCCTCACGTAAATTGCTATTTTAGGGAAGCAAAATTGTCCGCCATTTTTATAAATTCTTTCTGGTGATATTAGAATATTACAATCAGATGATCATGTCTTCTATCATTTTTTATCTTAAGTTCACATAAAAATTTTAATAACAAACATGTCGCGTTTTATTGAGAATATGCATATACAAAATATGCGTAGTTAAATACATCGCTATGTTCGTCATATTATTAGTTTTTTTCCCCTCTTATCCTAATATGTTTCCTTGAGTAATTTGACGAACTTTTCTTATTGTTTTTTCAGCGTAAACAATAAGATTTCTTTTATTGTAATTTATTTAATATGGATTTTTTTTGTGCTAGAAATATAAATATAATAAAGTACCATTTTCATTAAATAACACATTTTAAACCATTTTAAAATAAAAGTATTTTAAATGACATACATTATGTAAAGTTTAAGTTTTTAATTCTAAAATAAAATTTTAAATCACTAAATATTTTAATGTATTATTTATTTATCAATTAATTATAGTTTCTTTCTTTGTAGGAGCATTTAGATAAAATATACCAAAATTCCAATGCATTTTTTTTTCAAGAAATAAGCAACATTTCTTAGTTACTGCAAATTATCTCAAACAATATTTTCGATAGATATTTCGAAACAGCAGACTATAATAAAGATTTAATATATTTTCCTGAAAGATGTATAAAGTTGTTAATTCTGACATAAATTTCTAAATAAAATATTTTTATGTCTTATTTATTCAACAATTAACTATACTTTCTTTTGTTGTAGGCGCATTTGAATAAAATATATTAAAATCCCAATGCATTTTCTTTTCCTTTTCAAGAAATAAGCAACATTTCTTATTTACTGCAAATTTTTTCAAATGATATTTTTGATAGATATTTTGAACTGCAGACGATAATAAAGAAGTTTATTTTTCTGGAAGATGTATAAATTAAAATATTAAAACGAATCAGATTCTTAAATTAAACAGATATTTCTCACACAAAAATAATCAAAGGAGATCAATTTCATTTTCAGTGCTAATGGATATTACACAGTAATGGAAAAACTCGCTAAAATTCAACATATAGTCAGAGAACGTGAGGTTAGACCGATTACATGTGTAGATAATTGTGTTAACAGAGCTACAACGTAACGTAAAAAACTCCATTACTCGTTATCATCTAAATACTTTATAGTTTCTGTAAAGATACCTGTTTTAATTTTGATACTTTTTTAAAATTCTGATTTAATAATTTTTGATTGATTAATCGATCAATTAATGATAGAACCTATGTTTGAATTGAAAATCAAATACAGAGAGAGAGATTATAGCAATTTTAAATGACTCAAAAGTTATAATCACAATGAATTATTTGATTATTAACATTTAAAGTGGTTAATTTTTAATTAGTCGCCTTCAATAGCTAGATGGTTCGTCGGAAATACAGGCTGTGTTTCATTTTAATTAAATCTTTAACATTCACTAATTACTTCATCAAAATATGTTTAAGGATAAAATCGTATTAGACATGATTATTTTAATATCCTTACACTTGCTCCGCTTATCTTAATTAAATGCAAAGACATAATAGCTGTTTGTTCTTCTATTGCACGATGTATTTGACGATTTTAAAATTACTTTTTTATTCGTCCTGTCAGGAGAGCAGATAATTAACAGAATCTTTCTCCTTTAACTTTTAATAATGATGAAAAATCACGAAATTAAACATTTCATGAAACAATGAAAATTGTTTGCAATTTACTACAATAAAATATGTTGCTGAAAATCAGACAAAAAAGTATCTAACTTGTCAAAATTCAGAAAAAAAAATTTAAAAACTGCAGGAGATTGTCACTAAATAGACAATTTTTTAAATTTTTAAAGTGATGAAAAATCAGTTTTCTACAATTATATTTCCGAAAGCTAAAGGGGAAAATTCCAAAATTTCCTTTAATATTTTAATCAATTAAAATGTCAAACAAATCGCTTAGAGGTATACATTCCCATTCTCCAAAGTACATTTAGACTACATTTCATACCAATTCATTAAACAGTCTACCCTGCAGACTGACTGACACACACACCTTTATTATTAATAAAAATAAATAACAATGCAAGACATATTCTTCAGGTGAATATT
This sequence comes from Argiope bruennichi, assembly GCF_947563725.1. Classification (NCBI taxonomy): domain Eukaryota; kingdom Metazoa; phylum Arthropoda; class Arachnida; order Araneae; family Araneidae; genus Argiope; species Argiope bruennichi. The sequence continues at coordinate 78,114,998 of NC_079160.1, forward strand.
TCTTATAATTTGTACTTTATTTTATCGAAAAAAGCATGAAATAGCACAATAACTATTTTATATACCAGATTTGTTAAGGATAGTATATTTTGCAGAAAATGATGCACCGAATTTTAAAAATGTATTTTGCAGCAAGATTCTTTTATATATAACATTAATAATAAACTTATTTTCTTATTAAGAATTTACTTTCAACCATCTTATTACTGGATTTTTCAAAATTATTAAAAATAACTAAAAAATTATCAAAGATGGAAATATTTATCGCTCAATGCCAGACTGATTTCTTGAAAACTATTTTACCATGGCAACCATATGCCAGTTCATGTTTCAGTTTTATAAATATTTCTTTTCACACATTCTACAAACATGTTCTACAATTAAATAACAGATCTGAAAGATCCTACAGAACTGCTGCCTTGAATTTTTGCTTTTAACCCTTTCACTACTGAATTTAACTACATGTAAGATATTAGTAATCAAAAAGTTATTTTGCTTACTTGCATCTTGCAAGTTCATCTTGCTAAGTATGAAGTAATTCTTAGTTTCATATAATAAAGCTGCAATTCCCTCAAAAGTAAATACATTAAATATCTGATAATGATTCTTATAAATATATTAAAGAAGTAATGTATGAATAACTACATACAAAGTGCCCAAAAAGTCCAATAAATTTAAAATATTTGTAATTTGTTAGAATCGAAATAATTCGGCAAAAGAATTAGAAAACTTAATACATCTTAATTTTCATTTCACTTCATCTTTTAAAAAATTAATTTCTAAATATTGATTTTAAAATATTAACTTTTAGTAAGCAGCACATTTTTATTTAGGTTATTGATGATTCTGAAAAATAATTAGGTCGAGAAAAATAAAATTGCAAAAGAGAGGTGGATGGGAATTATATATACTAAATTTGTTAATCTTTTTTACAGAATCTTTCTTTTATATATGCTTAATATTTTTTCCTGTGATAAATATAATTGAAAATGTTGTTTTATATCATACATGAAGCAATTTGATACAGAAAATAACAATCTGAAATGTCCTTACAATAGTTATATAGATATAATTATTTTACATCTAATGGAACATATTTAAAGTTTTTGTTTGATATCCATCCTGAAAAGGTTAATTTATGGGTATTTTTTTATGTAGTTCACTTAATCTTTAACCTCAGTGTTCATGAATTAAAAAAATGTCTTATTTACTGCAATACATTTTGAAAATTTTAGCAATTTCATTATTTTTATAGTATTGTAGTTATTTCATAAAATGTCAAGTTAAAAATATAATTGACAAATACATATTCTGCTAAGATCCCATATATTAAAAAGTGGTTTTTAAAAAATTTACAATATCATATATTATACACTGCAAATTTATTGTTAATTTCATTTTCATACCCTAATTGCAGGAAATTTTTCTTTATTGATAGCTGTCTAAGATAATAGAAGCTTCAGTGGTTAGTTGGAATAAAATATTCATGCACTCACTTCCTTTCATCCTTCAAGGGTTTTTTTTTTTTTTCCATTTAATAGTATGAAATTTATTTATTATTTAAAATCACAACAGTATAAATTTGAATGTTAATTGAAAGCACACACTCAAAGCTTGCTCATGTTTTTCCTCCACTGAATGATTTTGCAACACAAGGAAGTTTAAATTTTGAATCAAATTTTGGCTAGACAGCATTTTATTTATTTATTTAGAAATGACTTTTTTTTTTCATTCAATAACTGAATAAAATTTACATGATTTAAATCCATTCTTAATATACATACAGAAATGTTAGAAGTTGATAACAAGTTCAAAGATGTAGTACATATCAAGACATCTAACATAAATATAAAAATACTAAGTTTAATTCTAACTGATTAATGAAATGTTTATTCATTTTTGAAGGTATGCACATAACATTCAGTTATACAAAATTTAATATTTTTAATTATATTATATATATAACTATTAAAAAGTTATTTGCTCTTTATTAAAACATATAAGCAAAACTGAATAAAAATAAAATTTTATTGATACTAATCTCATTTAATACAATGTCAACAAAACACAAAAATTTATATCCTTGATAATTTTCTAAAAAGAAACCTAAAATCAGTTTCATCATAAACTAATGTGCTCAATTTTATTCCTGAAATTTGCAGAATTCTAAAATGTTCCAAAAATGAAAATATAATGGCTAATCTCATTTAAAGTCTTTTGAAAAATAATCCATGGCAACATTTTTTTTTTAAACTATAATACTGAGAATATAATACTATTGGTCTTATAATTGTTATAAGTCTCTTGATTAAAACTTTTAAATTGGTATGTTCTATTTCATTACCTATAGCTATAATGTTCTCATAAGGCAATAAGTGATCTAAAATCTTGTGTCTTGATTTAAAAAATGCCTAAAAACTACTTTCCTAAAGAAATAAAATAAATACATTCCTAATCGGTTTATTAAGATTAAAAATGCAGAATGTGAATTAAATTCATTAATGTCAAATTTACTTTATCAAAATCAAATCTTTATGAAAGCTGAAAAATATTACTTTTATTTTGTCATATTTTTAATGCTAGAAAATTTAATTTCTCAGAAATTATTAATGTAAATTTATACTTAACTTGTATTTTATTTAGAATAGAATATTTTAATGTCTCATAAACCTATACTTCACCAAATCTAGAAAATATCTTCTTTACATGTTTGATTAAGAGGACAAATATCTATATAATACTGAGTTACCTGCATTCAAATATAACAAATGTTAAATTAAAAAGAAAAAAAAACAGCATTAAAGTACTTTAGGAAAAAAATTAATTTCAGTTCACAAACAATAAATAATTCATAAATGAAAAAAAAAAAAAATGTTGATTTTAAGCATTTGATCTTATAATTAAAAATTTATAATTATTCAATTTTATTGGAAAACTAAATTAATTATACAACTGATTATAAATGCTTGTCCCAATAATTTGAAAATGAATAATTACATAATAAAAAGTTCAAAAAAGAGAAAAACCTCACAAATGTATAATTACAATTGAAATGAATTTAATAAAAATTATTTTTAGAAAAAGCATATTTTATTTTGTAGTGTAGTGTTGCTTTTATAAAGATTCAAAACTGCATTATTTTAAATTAAGTATCTTGATTTTGTTTTTTATTTTTTATTTGAGTTCAGAATAAAGAATATATACTGTATACAGATTCAATTTTTTCTTTGATTTGTGTTAGGTGTAATTCCACTTATAGCATGGTATATTTCTTAATTATTACTTCCCTATTTTTCTATAAATTTTTAACTTTACTTATTCCACTTTCATTCAATTTTCTTTTCATTATTCATTTAAATTTCTTTTTCTGTTATTTAATTTATTAAATGCATAATGATAAAACTTATTTTACCCTCTTTCTTTGCTACAACCCTATGACAATCTTGTATTTGCAAACAGCAAATATGCAGATATATCATTAAAATAATTAATAAAGTAAGTAAGAAAAATTAACATGCCATTAATAAATATTGATGATTACCAAAACATTGTAATAATTCTTCCAGCTATTTAAAATATATATTAGAAATGTTATTTTTAAAAAATGTGAAATTCAATTTGGTGGGTGAATTTAATACAAATGTCTTTCCTGGTTAAAAGGTTATTGAAAATCTCACAAATTATATCATTTTAAAACTCTCATTCAAAAAATATTTTATTATTTAATATAACATAGTACATAAGTAAAAATTGGCTGCTTTTATAATGACAAAGCATTACTTTAACAATAGTTTATTGTTATTTTTTAAATTGGAAGTGTTCTCTCTCTCTCTCTTTTAAAATGACAGAACTATATTTCATGCAAAAAAGGTTTTACATGAAATATAGTTTTAGCTTTTATAATGATGATTACTAAAAAAAGTAATAGCAAATAGCAAGTTAATACAATTTTGGATATGAATATAACTGCATTAAGAGAAAAAAGGAAGATAAAAAAAAGGAAATAAAAAACAATCTTATGAAGGTTTTTTTTTCTTCCCCCTCCTTTTTTTATGTTTTATTAGTTCTCACAATTCTCAAATGTTTTAGCACATCTGTTACAAATTACAAACAAAAAGCTAATGTTCTTTATATAATAGGAATTCGATGATTTAGAAGCTTTTTTGAAAATTACTTTTACTTAGCATTTTATACTGAACAAAAATGCAAAGAATCTTTTTTTCTTTAAATTATGTAAATTCTCATTAAAATATTTTGTGTAATCTGAAATTTTACAAGAATCTGTATTAGGCACCAGAAAAATTATTAAAACTGACAATTTACAATTTATATACAAATGTAAGAAATACTAAGCAAATTCATAATCTGAAATAAATTATTTTGAAAATCTATTCATAGCTGAATAAATTTTGAAATTTGAATACATCATAAATTTGAAAAATATTCTTAAAAATCAGTGTACTAATATAACTAATGTATTCAAAAATATTATTGAATGTTATAAAAATTAGTAAAATTTAATGAAACCAGCCTACCTTTGATTTATCTAGGTGCCTCAAATTGTCATCTCTTACCATCTTTTCATACAAAGATCTAGCTAAAGAACTTCGCAAATAAGGTCTGGTAGTCATGATTATGAAACAATAGTCACTGAATAGAAAGATAAATGCATTCAGTGAACAAGACTATCACAGCATCTTTCAATAAATTTATTTAATAAAAAAGATAAATATTAATAAATAAATAAGTATGAAAAAAGAACTAAAAAAGTGTGTTTATGTAATGTTATAAAAAAATTTCTTTCAATTCATTAAATGAGCATTTATTAGCTTGTGAACAGAAAAACTGTTTTTATATATAAATGCTTTTTTTCTTCATGACTTTGAAGCTGCAAGATTTTCTCTTTATATATATTGGTACAACAGACATACCTATTCACTTTCCTCAGGGTGTTAATGAGTTAAGTCTGCAATTCCTTAGTAAATAGTTTTATTTTTCTTTCTAATTGTATAATCAAATGATTGATGAAATTTATTGTTAATATAGTAAAACAAAAATCGGTAATTCCATGGGTAGTCAAATAGAAAAGACTTGGAAAAAAAGAAAAAAAAAAAAAAGGCCCCCTATTTTCACTTATTTACTTTTTTAATCTTTTGATAAGAATGCAAGATTTTATCTAGAATATATATATATTTAATTCTAAGACTGTTTCCATTTAGGTGAAGGAAAATGGAAATGGGGTTAAAAAAATATCCTCCAAAATATGAATTTTTCAAAAAATAAATAAAATCACTTGTTTCAATGATGCAGGGAGTTAAGAATGACAGAAATTCAGATTGGTATACTTAATAAAACAAAAATTCTCACAAGCTTTGTTGTGATTTAATAGTTGATTCTGTTATACAATTTAATATCATAATGCATATAAAATGGATCCACTTGATATATACTAACACAACCAAATTTAAAAAAAAAAAAAAAATTCAAAAAAACAGAAAAAAAAATCTTTAGTTTTATTTTTGTTTGTTATTCAATATCAGTGTAACTAGAAGGGCAAAAAAATAAAGATGTTGCAGGCATCACAAAGATCGTGAAAATACCTTTTACTTTAATATAACAAATAAAATATTATTGAATTAAAGTCAATGGTATAATGAAGGAAATATGAACCCTGGGTAACATACAGATGGGTGAAGGATAATATTTGAGAAGGAGGGCACTAACTGTAAAATTTTAATTCATTTCATTTGTAATTAAAGCAAGATTGTGAAAAACACAACTATGCCTTTTGTTTGTTTAATCCTTACATCATCACGTTATCAATTGGTGAAACTATTAATATGTTTATAATTTAAACCTGAAAAATTCACATAATTAAAATAATATTTTAACTGCTTAACTAACTGCAATGTTTAACATATTAGTGTGAATCTATATAAACAAGTAATTTATAAATTAAATTGTCTTGTTGTATTCAATTCCAAATCAGATCTAATTTAACTGCTTTACTTTGAAATTTCCTTTAATATTGATTCTTGAAAAAGGTAATTTTTTATTGTTCCTATAATATATAAGGTCTCTTAATGAATAGTGGAATGCATCCAGATTAGATACAGAAAATTGTCTAATTAGTCTCATATGAAGCATAATTTATTAAATTCAACATCATTTTAACCATTTAAATGTGAAAAAAGAAGGAGGGATATCATTTGTTTTTCAATTTCATTAATTCACATTATAAATCTAAATAAGCTCTACAGTCGAAAAAATTAGGTACATCCAAAATCAGTTATAATCAATATAGAATGTGAATAGTAATTTTCTGTTTAATGTACACTGTTGATATATAAACTTAGCAATTTCCACATCAGATTTTAACAAGAAGTATTATATATTCTTGAATTAAATGCTCTTATCTTTTCAACAACAGACATGGAATCAAACAATACATCATTTATCATAGTTTCTAAAACATATTGTAAGGTATTTTAAAAAGTAAAAAGGCAAAATGTAATCATATGATGAAATAATTATACTAATTTCATAAATATTTTATATCAGCATCTGCCACATTTTGAGTATAAAAATTAACACTATTTTTAGTAATTGTCCACTTAATTTCCTTACATTTAAATGATTAATTATTTAAATTATTGGAAGGGGAAATAATGATTATCTAGAATGTAGGTATGTGAAAAATATCATTGTTTTTAGTATTACTGCAAGAAAACCATAGTTTTATCTAATTGTTAATTTGAGTGCCGATTGCTACTTAATTAGATAAACACTGAATCTTATATTGCAGTTATAACATAGATAAATACTTGATGCAAGAAAATTAACATAAACATGAAAGGAAACGTGCGCTGTTGCTCCCATATTGGCAGTAGAAAAACGTAAACAAACCCATGCCGAACGCTAAGCCTAACTGTTTACATCATTTCACACCTGGATAGCTATATAATACTCGACAAATTTGATCTATCTTAAACTAAAAAACATGTCAGAAAATCATCTTTAAACGATAGCACTTAATAGATAGCGTTTATCACTTCTTATAATACAACTTTTGATTGTGTATTGAAACGTAGTTCTACGTAGAAGCCGAAAACAATCATAAGCTTACCCGCAATTCGTATCAAGACGGTAGGTTACAGCGATGCTTTGGCGAATTTGGCGATAGTAAGCTTCTAGCCAAGTTCGCCAGGTCAATGACGTCGAAATCCTATATGTGTTTAGAGATTTTATCAACTTCTGATGTTAGATTTTTTTTAATGAATTAAGTTACTTTTACGGCACTCAAGATTGTTTTGTTCAATAATTATTATCAATGAATATTTACATTTAAATGTCTGCGATATTTTCTTATTCGGAGATTTTATTTATCTATTTTTTTATCTTTGTAGAAAATTTCTCGATTATTTAAAAAAATAAATAAACTCAGATACATTGAAAAGAATTTTATTTATTGCTTCAAAGACAACATGCATCAAAATAATCAATATGGCTATATATATTTCAAATAGACGGCTGGGAGGAAACAACTATCTGAAAGAAAAAAAAAAATTCAAAATTAATTTCTAAAATATACATACAGAACAACAAGATATACAAACAATTGCAAAATGTGAAAAAGCAGTATATATAGAAATGGAAAAAAGCGGTAGCATTAAATTTCAAATTGTTATAAAAAATCAAAAAAATTAAAACGAGTTGATAAATAATTTAAAGCCCTTCAGTCTATAATTTGAAAGCCAAATATATAAGTCCATAATCAAGAATATATATAAAAAAAAACTTTTATGATATTGTTTAATCTGTACAATATTAACCATTATTATTAAAAGTAGCACAACAATATGGTATCTTAATCTTACATTTTAGAGGTAAACGATTATCATTATTATTATGTTACATGTTAATTCAGAAAAACATTGTAAAAAAAATTACAGAAAAAAATACTGAGAGTAAACCTACTTTCTTGAAGTAAATTGTTTTTGCCATTTTTTTTTTTAATTCTTGAGTTTAAAATAATTTAAACTTTCTGTTTTTAATTTTTTTCCCCTGATTATTTGTATGCATAAAGTCAAAAATAATTACTTTCAAATTAAATAGAGTTCCCAATTTTCATTTTATGAACCTTTTGTAATTAATTTTATCTTAGGTTATTTTTCCCTAGATGAAATTATTGTTTTATTCGATCTATAATAAAAATTTCGGTAAGAAATAATGTTTCATTTTATCAAATATTTACAAAAATGTAACAATTTATATCAAATGGAAGTAAAATTCGATTGTTGAGAACGATTAAATTAACTTTTTGTATCAAATGCATAAATTAATAAGGAAAGATAAATGTCTTTATAGTTAGCTAAACAAACGCTGGAAATTTTAAATAAGTAATGCATTATTTTTTAAAGATTTAGTACTTTCTTTACACAACAAACACAGAAAACTGCTAAAAATAAAATGCCATAATCTATTAAACGTAACAAAAAGAAAAATATATAGCTGTGTTATTAGCTATAATCAATTTAAATAGTTTCTACTCGAAAATCCACATTTAGTCAATGAAAAATAACATCTGAAGTTTCTGTTTAGTAAATGTTTTTACTAAACAATAATTATCGTTTGTAGATTGATGATTACAGTCAAATAAAGTATCTCTTCTTGCAGCTGTGATGTTAAATTCTACATTCCATGTAAATGTTAAAAAATTTATAAAAACTCGTTACTTTATCCACCAGCTTTGACCTGCAGTATTTTAGGCCATAAAAAGATGAATTTCAAAATAAAATATAATTTCAAGTTGCATTTTCTTTTACAGTATGTACAATAGATCGCATTCATACAATAGACAATACAGGACATATTTATCATATTATATATTATAATTATATTATATGGATTGAATTTTTGTATTTTTATACACAATTTTTTATATGAAAATAATGATATAGTTTGTATGAAAATAATGATATGAAATACAAATTCAAGGTAGTCCAGTTCCGACTATGACCAGTCCATCGGAATCGAACTTAGTCGTGAGGTGAGAAAGGCTTCGAATCAATTATATGTTAACAATAAATTATCTAAAGGTTTAGATGATATATAATATTAGGATATCATAGCAAACGGGATCTATTCGCTTAATGTGACAAACTGAACTCCACATGTCAAATAATGTCTAATTTTATGTTATATCATAATTTCACATGATCCCCCTTTGCAATATATGCTGATTCTAAATTAATTAGCTTGACACATTAGAATTGCAAATTAATTCCATGTTTTTTTCTTTTATTTATCGTATATGCAAAAACATGATGGCTAAGACAGACTACATTATTTTTCACATTGACTAATGAGTAGAAAAAAAAAAACTGTCATTTTTTAAAAAATTTATTTTAGATCCAAAATATGTTTCATGTATAATTTTTTTAAACAATAAAAATTTATATGTTTTTTCTAATTTTTAATACAAAAGCTGAAGAATAATATTGGTACAAGTGTGTGTGTGTGTGTGTGTGTGTGTGTGTGTGAGCGTGCGTTTAATAAAACAATGTGTTTCGTTAAGAAAATGCATTTTTTAGTTCCCATTTCTACTACGGTATTCAGATAAGTAATTTTTAATCTTTCCTGTCCATAGAAAACATTCTGTCTCTCTGAATTGTTTTTAGAAATCCAAAAGAAATGTTTTCTCGTTTTTAGAAAATAAATCTGTCATGGTTCGACTTTTAAACACTGTGGTAAAACATGCATTTCACTTTATGTGGGTTAGTTGAATCTCTGCTTTAAATTCAAATTGCAGAGGAATGAAAAAAAAAAAAAAATACTGACTGAGATATTGAACTTCTAAGCCATATAATCTACTTTTCATATATTTTTTCAAAATAGACATTGCCAATAATTGCATATGATGAATATAAAAATAAGTATTTTTCTATTCTTTCGTTTATCATATTTAGAAGATGAAATATCTTGAAGACATATTCAAACTTCTTGACGATAAATTAAACTTTAAAATTCAGTCCATGAATATACTAGTTTTGATTATCAAATTTGACTTGAAATAAGCAACTTTGTTTCAAGCGGATAATGATTTATTTTGTGTTATAAAAGGGATAAGCATCAAAGACCAATTTGGATTTGATGTTCCATATTCAATATAAAATACGGTTAATATATTTAAAGCATGTGAAAATTGAATTAAATAAAAATTAGAAAAATGTGTTTAAAAGCTTAAATTTATAAATTTTAGTACTACCTATATATTAAAAAAATGTACTAAAAGAAAAAGTATGAAATTAGCTATGCATGATACATGCATGGTGCGAACACTACTTGTGGCCAATAAAATAGCTGATTTAACAGTAATGATGAATTTAAATCTTATTAGTAAATAAATTCGGAAGGTGAAATAATTTTTAAAAAAATGTATTTTTATAACTGTTTCATAAAGCAAAATATATTAATTTCATTTTCCCCCCAATTTTTCCTTTAGTTTATATTTCATTGCAATAAATGCTATAGAATCTTGCATATGAAATTTTCCTTAATTCCAGAAACTAATGTCGCTGCTTGTATAGAATTGGAATTTTGCTAAATTACTGAATTAAATAATAATTAAATTCTAAAAAAATATTAAATGGCGGATTGTGATGAAGCACCCACTAATGGGAAATATTTCAAAATACTAGCTCATAAAAAAGAAAGTGAGAAATTGACTATGGATTTCGATTTTTACAAACATTAGAAAACCAATGTTAAATAAGCGTACTTTAAATAAAAACCCTTACAACTTATTTTTAATTGGGTTCTATTTTTTTAAATTCTGTTTATTTTTGTTTATTTGTTGAAAAATCATATTTTATAGCAGGAAAATCGTTATTATGGTAACCATAACTAAAGAAATATTTTATAATTTTCAGTTGACAAATTAAGTACTGCTCAAAGTAGAAATTAATCACATATAAATATCTAAATAGTATTTGAAAAATAAGTTAATATTTAATTCAGTACCAAATGTAGAGTTCAAATCTCAATAATCTAAAAAAAAAAAATTGGTTGATTGAATTAAACTCCTTTTAATGAAAAGTGAATTCTGAAACTGTTGAAAAATACAAGAAGCCTCTTAGTTTTCACATTCCTACTTAATAACTGTTCACGAAATTCTGACATCTCGCCTTCGTTTTCATCGAACGTCTGATAATTCTTTTAAAAGAAAAAAAAAAAGAATAAATATTTAAAAAATTGAATTACATATTTTTAGATTGCTTATTGTTTCAAAAAGGAGGAAAATTCTCAATGGGAAAAATATAACTTCTTATTAAATGATTAATATTCATTAAAATTGGAGATTTTCCAATCTTAAAAGCTAGATCCATTAGCAAGGGCGAAAGGTTTCGGTTTGGAAACTCTAGTGATAGCTCATTTTTGCTGATCCAACAGCAATATAAAAAAATTGAATTAAAGAGTAAAGTAAAAATTTTCGAACTTATGAACTGTTTAATTATAAAAAGTAAAAGTTGTTAGTTTTGCTTTAGATATCATTGAGTTTTTCTCTTTTAAGGATTCTGCTACTAAAACAATGTTAAAAAACAGATTTAAATTTTTTTAAACGGAAATTCGATTAAAAAAAACCTACAGAAAGTTAGATTTATACATACATATATATATATATATATATATATATATATATATATACGGGTAGTTCTTCATAAATGCACGAAAAGCATTTATTAACATAGTTGTTTTCAAACTTTAAAGCTCTATTCAATTGGGAAAAATAATTGGTTTAGATATTGTTGGAAAAGCTTCTTTTATCTGTCTTGAGCCATATTCATTGATTCATTGTCAAAAAATACAATTGTAATAAGAGGATTAGGTGACAGAAGAACGAATTAAAATGTTCATGAAAAGGGAAGAAAACGATTGCAAAAAGCTGTCAAAATATATACACACATAAAAAATACAAACAAAATTTATAAGTTGTAATTATTACTATATTAATAAAATTTGTGTTTATACGTACCTAAGAATAAGGGCATTTGCAATGAGATAAAAAGTGACAAAATTATATCAATTTTTTAAAAAATTATTTCATCCAGTTATACTGTCTCTGTTAAAAGCATATGGCTCTTCGACACCAATGGCAACATGATGGGAATTTTGAGATTCACTAAAAGAAGCATTCAACCTATTCATTCAACGTATTGCTCACCTCAGTAATTTCACATTAGATGTAGAGTTTCAGATTCTTCTAACAGCAGATGGTTATGGACGAAGAATAAGAGAGCTTACCTTACTTTCTTGTTAAAATCCTATCGATTTTCCTTCTAGGTAATGTAGACCAAAGGTCAGCAATACGTTGGATGCAGATTTTAGTGAATCTTAAACTTGACATCATATTGCCAATGGGGGTCGAAGAGTTTCATACTTTTAAAAATCAGAAACAATTGGATGTAGAACAAAAAAATGGTACCCGATCAACTTTTTTTGGTGCTAAACTTCCAGCAAAGTATTGTTAATTACAACCAATAAGATATTGAAAATTTACAGCTTTCGGAGATGTGAAAAATGAAACAAATGAAAACGAATCGAAATAATTTGCTATCTAACTCAAAATAAGCAGAATCGCATTTTTAGCGCATCTGAAACATTAGTTCTAGTTTTCTGACTAAGCAATTATCGTCGAAATACTTCATTTTGTTTAAAAGTTAATTATTAAGGAAATAATTTATGAATAAGTTAATTTAAAGCAAATGAATATACATACAAATTTTCTATCCAACTTTATCGGGAAGAAATAAAATTTTAAAAAGAATTATTAGAAATAAATACTTAACAATGTTGAATAATTTTTTTACAAAGCGCGATTAAAGCTGATATAAAAAGTTTAATAACGAATGTAAAAAAGTTGTAAAATATTGCACTAAAGTTTGTTTAAAGATTCTTTGAAATTTAAAAACACGAGCCATTTCAAATGAATTTGCTACATGTTCTTTTAATTAAAAATTCTCAATATGAGACTCCAATTTTTTTAATTATTTTAATCTAAAAACATTGAAATAGAACAAAAATTCATGTAATTCCTGAAATATTCGAATTTGTATACTTGAAAGGTTATGGTCTAAACATTTTTTCTAAAGAAAAAGGAAAATCATGTGGTCAATGCTTGGAATAAAGAAATTATTCAAAGAAAAAAATTCTTTTTCTCACTATTAAAAAAAAAAAAAAAAATAGAATTCTGCAATATAAATGGTAATGAAATCAATTTGTTAAACTTGAAGAATATGTTAAATACTTTATTTAATTAAAGTATGTTATATATTCTAGAGTCTAATTAGTCATAAAAATTTGATCCTTCCAAAATAAATGAACGCACATCACTCGGGAAATTTTATAATCTGAATAATATTGAATAATAAATATTAAATCTATCTTTCTTTTCTTCTGCTTTTTTAACCTTCAAATAAATAAATTAATTAAATGAAGATTTTGATCGTTATAACTCTAAATGTATTATAATTTTTGTACGAATTGCCAAGCAAAATAAAGAATTGTTAACTGAATTCCAATGAATTAATGTCGATTGATTTTTTTCTTTCAAAAAAATTTCTTTTTTATGTAAATAATTACAACCTGATCGAGATACATACATAGAACAGCGTTGATAATACGCCACACCAAAGGCTTTTTAATACAAATAATCAGACAATACAAATCTTTAAATCCGTTTTAAATTTTATCCGTATGCTTCAGTGCATACAAATCGATAATAATGATTACTGTAGTGTTCCCTATAAAAAATACTGAAAATCAAACCTACAAATTTGAAACTAATAAATTCCTTGATAAGGGTAAGTGTAATTTCATTCATTTTGATTTTGAATTGCTACAATACAGCTACACTATAGTAATAAAGTTGTTAAAAAAATAGAAAGTACATGCTCTACTGCTTGTTCAAACACTATGACGTTTTTTCAGAATAACCTAAAATTATTTTAATTGCTGATAGAAAATACTGCTGTTAAATGAAGCATGACGGTTTAACGAGGCTCGTCCGCTCTTATAATTTAACGTAAAGGCGAAAGTAGGTTGTGTGAATTTTAACAGCACCAAAAAACTTTTTTTTTATTTTGAAAAGCGAGGTTAATTTATTTCTTTTTATTTGGAAAAATTTGTGCCCGTTCGAAATTAGACAAATCTCATTTTTATTACTATGATCGCTCTTTTTTGTTATACATATAATTCCTTAAATATCTGTTTCGCTATTATTTTAATAATGAATTTCTTTTTTATGGAACGATTATTTTATGAATTTAAATATGATGAAATTGTCCCCTAAATGTGATTTCAATATAATTAAATATATTTTAGTGGTTAACCTTAATCTTAATCTGAAGAATCATTTTTAAGTTCACAAAATCAGAAAGATTCTTGAAAGATCATGAGTAAAAAAGTATTCGTATTTGATTTATTTTTTACTTCTCTTATTTTTTTTACTGATAAAAATATTTTGAAATTGTCAGGAAGAAATAATGAATTAATCGTTTTCAAGGTAGGTGACTATATTAAAAATTAAATTTTTTGTGAAATTATGATTTTTTTAAAAATTTAATATTCTTAATATTTGAACTGGTTTCTTTATAAAAAACGTTAAAATTTTGTTTCTAAGTCTACTTTTTTGAAAAGTTACATTGATTTTTATAGTTGTATTTAAAAAATTTATTGCTATTTGACATGTTTAAATGCCACATTTCTCACATTCTTGTCTTTAAAAGAATTTTTTTACGAAAAAATTCATAAATAAAAATCTAATGCATGTTTTTTTATTCAAATTTGGTATAATGATTTTTCAATATGTTCTGGAGTTTTTGAACTAGAGAATAAATAATCTATTCATTTAGAAATATTTTATAGTAGTTTTAATGCTTCACAATGTGAAAAACGTTGAAAAATTCGGGTTATTTATCAGTCGAAATCCAATGTTTAATGAATAGATAGAAATATATTTTATCTTTTAGTTCAGGAACTCGATAATAATATATTTTTTAAAGTATCTACAAAATTTTAAGTAAATCATTTGATAAACTTCTAAAGTAGAAGATTTTTGCTTTACATCTCTTTTTAGCCCAAAAAGAAGTCTTTTTTTTTTTCAATTAAAAAAAAAAGAACTTTTGCCCCTTAACGAATTTTTTTTTATAAATGTTTTTTCAACTTTTTAATGCAAATACTCAAAATATAACTTCTTTCGAATGTTTTTAAAAATTTAATTCAGAACGTAGCCACATATCTTAAAATATGAATTTTTCTTCCCGTTTGTTAATTATTTATTTTATTTGATTACATTGCACCAGATTCTCTTTAAATAATTCGTATTTTGTTTTTTACTCTGTCTTTTGTTTGTAATGCACATCGAATCGTATTTTGTAATTGTCCCGAAAAATAAAAAATTAATAGTATCGAAAATCCGGAATTTCATTCCATCAATCAAGATTTCTTATTTATTTTTTGTCGAATTATATTCTGTTCCTATTTTTCTAATAAGCACTAGCATCATCTTTTTTCCCTCAATACGCAATAAAAATATTATAAAATTTAGACTTTAATAAGAATTTTTTTCTCAAACCAAAAGTACTAATTTCATAAACTACTGAAATTGAAAAGATTACAGAAATACTGACTTTAATTTACATTTTTTAGAAATTAATTCTTTAATATCTAATATGTGAAAAATTATTTTCATTTTAAATGCATTTTCATTAGAAATCATCGATAAAATTCTAAACTTGGTAACCTCATCACTAGTCAGAGAGCAAGACTCCATTTAAATACTCAACATTTGCGTATTTAGCGCCATCTATGAACATCTTTTGGAACTGAATTTCCTCATTTTAATTTTTCAATGTCATGCTAATATTTTTAATTTTGGATAAGAGAATATTGAGAAAAAATCTATGTAAAAGCGTTTCGTTGGTTTGAAATTTGCATTTGTCGTAAAACATATGCACTTATTTGAGGTGAATAAGAGCTTGAAAGCAATAAAATTATTTCCAGTTTCGGGTTAGTTATTTAATTGTTTTTAATCTAATTTATGAGAAATTTATAATTCATACATGATTGAAGACTTTTTAAGCTATTATAAGACAAAAATAATTTGCAGATTGAGAAGAAAATATTGGAAACTAAACAAATATATGAAAAGTAGTGCGTTTTCCATTTTTTAGAAAATATTGATTGCTATTGATTTTCACCTTCTCCGTTTTTATGCGCAGAATGTAAATTTCGAAAAGTAGGCCTAGTAAAAAAATTGTCACGTTCCAATGCTAAAATGTCTACAATGTTTATATACCTGCTGCTGTGTTTTTCTACATATTTTTAACAGTATTAGTCAACTTTCAACCTTCAAAATCGTCTGAAAAATCATTAACGAGATCAGGTAAGTCACCCTTATCTCAAATCTCTCATCTGCGCAGACAAACGAAGTGTTTAAAATTAATTGACACGGCAGACGATTTTTTACCTGTTTTTTTCTGATTTAATTTTTCGTTTGGTGAAATATGTTGCATAAAATCTGATTAAAAATGAAAATTTATATCGAATCCTAAGCAGGTGAAAGAAATTCTCAGGAAAAAAATAATGTTGATTAGATTCTAATGACGATTCTTCCAAACGATAAGCTATTCTGTCGAATGAGGCTTAAAAAATTGCATTCTACGCACATCTTGTGACGTAGCTGAAACGAAGTGAAATAATTGGGCTGACGTAAGAGATATTCGTCGCTGGCTTTAACGAGGTTCTCTACATAATAATGAGAAACACGAATTTTTTGCTTCGTTTCTTATTATTATTTTCGATACTGGAGAACATATTTTTTCTCGTTATTTCATGTTCCACCAATCAGTGCAAGTTTATCGATTGCCTTCATGATGCAGTTCATCGCATTTGTCAGGGCATTTGCAATACATGTTATCATCGTGCAAAGGCGTTTTTAGCTTTAACTAAGAAAGATATTGATTTTTTTTGCTGTGCAGCTTTTCTCTTGCTCTTGTTACATTCCGAGAGTGCATCGTAACAGCATATTTATCGATATATTTTGCGCTGCCAAATCGCTCGATGCGACAACAATTTTAAAATATTTTGATAGTCCATTCTTTTTAAAAAATATATTTGTACACGAATCAGTTTTTACGTTGTTTATATTGTAAACATTATACATTATTGAATAGTTCAAAATTAAAAATTGGGCATTTAATTGTCTTCATGAAATTGAAGTGATATAAAATTTCATTTTTAATATGTTGAATTGAAATTTCAATTTTCTAAATTATTTGAAAGTAACTTTGTTGTTTGAATTCGTCTTGTTTAAAAAGTTCGAGCAGCTTTGACTTTGACTTTATCTTAGATTGAGATTATCAGATTATGATTATGTTCCATTCGTTAATAGAATTTATTTATTACATTATAACAAAGCAAACAAAAGTCCTTTCACGTAATGGTGCCATCTTTATATGCTAGTTTTTTTCTTTCACATAGGTCTTAAATTAAAATAAATATTTATTTGAGTAAAAATCTAAAGAAAAAATAAAATGCGAAGATTCAAGTGGGCGTTTTAATTTTAGTGGATTCCTTTAAATCATTTCTATTTTAATCAAATGAAACAGCAAAATTGTGTTATTCAAGTGCAGACTACACAGTTTTCTGTTAAATACATAATAAATGAAAGCAATCAGAAATAACATATAGTTAAGATAAATTCAAAGAATTTAAATTATGAAAAATTATCAATTTTGAATTTACTTATGAATAAAAATTACAAAGGCAAAATTTGTATCATGCTGTTATCAATATTTTACATTTCATTATTTTTTTTTCTTATCAAGTTTCTTTCAAATTATCTAAGAAATTATTACTTGTAAATTATTACTATTCATTCTGTTCATTAAGCTTTTTATTTTAATATTCAATAATTTAATTCAAGTTGAATGAATTTTTATCTCCTTTTCATCTTTCTAAATATTGAATTTTTCATGTCAGTTTACGCATTAAAAAAAATACTGTTTCCTTAAAATATTTATAATTAGTTATGATGAGCATTTGGTTTCAGAGATTAATGGTTGTTAAATTGTTCGTGTAATTTTGTCTTAATAGTATTTTCAGCAAATTAATTTTAAACTTTACATTTTGATAGATATATAACTCATATTATTTTGATAGTCTTACAACTTTTTGTTCATTTTGCTGTGCATTTCCTTATTTTTCTATCTAATGATTCATGCATCCAATTATAACACAAAAAGGAACATTAGTATTTAAAAAGGAGTTCACTTTAAAAACTTTTCATCGTTGTTTGATTCTGAAATTAAATCAATTTAAATAAAGAAAACAAATAAAAAATATTTAAAACACGTTTTATGCTGAAAGCTACTCAATATTGAAGAATAAGAAAAGTTTTTCAATTCATGATGATCCAATAGGATTTAAAAAAATCAGGATGAAATGTTAGTAATGATGATGAAGATGTTTTGAGTTTCATCTGAACAATGACATATGTTGATATAAAATATACTTAAAATACTTTTAATTAAATAAAGGTAGAAAAAATACGGCAAAAAAATTAATATTAAAAAGATTTTTTAACTTGAAGATGATCTTTCCCATTCTAAAGTACATATATGGCAAGTGTGGTATTCTAGAAACAATGACCTGCCTTGTGGAGGGCAAACAGACACACACACACACACGCAGACAAGCCCATACTCATACACTTAGTACAGAAGAGATTAAACAATTTAAGTAGTTTAGTTCTTTTTTTAAATGTATCATCTCAATAACCAATATTTACCTTAATAATCCAGAAATAAAGTGTGTTAGTTTTTATTCTACAATAAATTTTATAAATTATGGAAAAAACAGAGGTTATTTTGTTCATTTATAAAGAAACGATTGCATAGCTCTAAACGTATTCTAAAACATATCAAATAAATATTTTCAATACCTATAAATTTTTAGTTGCTTTTCCATCAAACAAAAATAAAAATTTTGTTAAAATATTTTTGGAATAATGCAAAAATTCTTAATCTGTAGTTTCCAGTTTTTAAAACAATGATAGAGGTGCTATTATTAGACTTTTCTTTGTTAGCAAGCAAGTGCAAGAACTCCATCTAAATGTGAAACATTTTGATAAAATTTTACAAATATGTGCATTAAACACAATTTAATTAATGCTTCTTATACGTATTTTATTTCTTTATTGTATTTTTTCGGTGTTGCGAAAAAAAGTCTTTTGCTGAAAAATAGTATCAGAGAATTTTTCTTTAGCTGAAATAGAGTTATGATTGAAAAAAAGATTTAACCTTTTGGGTACATTTGATGGCTAAGATTCATCATATAAGTGTCTTGCCTAAGCAATGAATGACGAATTTAATTCGCCAATAAAATATTTATTTAGCTTTATTTATTTTTATAAAAATAAATTTAATAAAATTTTATTTACCAATTAACCATTTATTATATTCTATCCCGCGCATCACCTAATTAAATCTGTTCCAAATGCAGAAATCCTTTAAAAAATCGGTGTCCAAGGGTTTAAATAATAAACAGGAACAAAAAATACCGAAAATCGTTTGGCAAAGAATTATTCAGTTAATAGTTTGCATGGAATTAGTAAAATCTATTTTGCAGCTTAAATGAGGGCTATTTATAATTATTATTTCAAAATAATGCAGAAGAATCTATAGTAATATTTAATAAAAAATTAAAATCATTAAAATTAAAAAAAAGAGTCAGTTTGATCATGAATTGTTCAAAAAATGCCTTAAACATTATCAAAAGCTCATTTTTATTCATGATATTGGAAACTCCTCAAATTGTTAAGTTATAGAAGTTTCTTCAATATTTGGAAACTTGCTTCAAATGTATCATTCAATTTGTTTCATATATTCTTAGAATAAAAAAAATAAATACAAACTGAGAGTATTATCCTTTTTTAAATTCATGCTCTTTTCAACAAATTATGTATTTGAATACAGTAGGCAAACTCACATTATTTCAAAATAAATTCAATTATCAAATTTTTATCATCAAAAGTTGCGGTTGACGAACAAAAAGAAAATTGACAGTTATGTAATAATTATGCCTCTGAGGAAATATTATATATTTGATTCAATTCTTGAGTATTTATTATGATTGTCAAAAAAAAAGTATGTGCATTTAAGAAAAGTTTGAAAAATGATAAAAAAAATATCACAGATATTTTTGAATTTTAAAGTAAAATTTAATGATAAGTGCTTTGAAATCACTTTTCAAAATTAATTTTTTTAAAGGAAACTATGTTAATAATATTCCGTATATATGAAATTATTTAAAACTATAAGATTTTCTGCAGTTAATTACAATTATTTTTATACAGAAATTTAAAATATCCTTTTTTAATAAAAAAAAGCAATTTTGGGAAAAAAATTTCCTTTTTTTTTCTTTTCTCTTTTTTACATGGAATTACTCAGTAAAAATGTTGCTGCTGTAGATGTTTCAGAATCATAAGATATGAAATAATAAAGCCATGAATCACTTTTAATAGTATATTTAGAAGTAATTCTTCTAAAAATGCAAAAATGTTTAAATTAGTTCAAGAAGTTAATAAGTCAGAGAAATTACTCTGACAGAAATAAAAAATTCAATTTTATTGTTCTAATTCCATCATAAACAATAATAGAAATTTTTTTGTCCTAATGTACTAATTAACTAAAATGGCATTTTCAGAATCTGCAATCGAAGCTGAAAGGTTATTATTTCCTCTCTTGAAAAACAATGTTGATCTCAAATAATATGCGGAATCTTTTGATTAAAACTGCTAGCATAATTTACAATGCTCTGAATATATCTTTAAGTCTAAAACTATTATTCCATCAAGCTGATGGAGCATAAAAAGTTATTTATTCTGATTGAAAATTGTGTATAATAATTTAGTACTATCTACTACAATTTGCATTGTAAAACTAAACATTGAAAATACACACATGAGAGCAAATATAATATTATATCAGAGGAAAAAACAACGAAAATGATCAATAAATATCTTTTTAAAGTACTTAGAAACGGTCTTTGATAATACATATTCATTATAGTATGCAAACAAACAATTCTATTCATTCAAACACATCAATAAATACATAAATTTCTATCCTAAAAACACATATGTATTACCAAGGAATGGTTGCATTTTTGAGATGTGTATCTTTCGTATTAATTAACCTTGATGTCATTAAAAGTAGCAGAAAACTGGAAGATTTCTTTCAAATGTTTACATTTTCTTTTTATATGTCTGATCTTGCCATCGCTTTCTTAAAAATTTGAGAATCAAACCTCAATTAATTTCATCTCTAAAATATCTCTTTTAATTTCCCGATTTTGAATAAATAAGAAAATAAACTGTAATTCTTGAAAATTTCATCTTCAGATTTTATAGAATTTTGATCTTCTCAATTATCATTAGTCAGAACAAAAATATATTTTGGAATTCTGTTTGTATGTAATTCTATCTGTGTGCATATGAATAGGAGAGTTCAAAAACCGAAGGTGAAAGATGGATAAAATATTAGTTACTAATCGTCTTTGCCGTCTAGCTGGTTTGCAGATTTTAAACAGTATCCTTTTTCTTTTGCTTTGAAAAATGGAAGAAATGACTGAATTATATATTTGATAAAACAGTGAAAATTCCTTGAATCTCAGGGCAACTATGTAATCTATTAATGGAAATTAAGCAAAAGATGTTGTTTAATAAACTGAAAAAATTTTGAAAAAAATTTGCATTACTATTACATTTGTATCATTATAAAACGAATTAATGAATTTCGAAACGATGCAAATTTTATTTTTCTATGCAATAATAATTTCGAAAGTAATCGCCGAAAAACACCAAAATTCAGATTAATTTTTAACTAATTAAACTTTCAAAGAAATCACCCCGAGGTTCATATTTCCAAACTTCAAAGTATATATAAATGATTAATTCGGTTAATTTTATGTCAAATGGTCAGGTCTGTAACACACACACACACACACACACACACACACACACACACACACACACACACACACACACACACACACACACACACACACACACACACACACACACACACACACACACACACACACACACACACACACACACTTTATTACAGGTAGAGAGGATACATATCCATAAATTCATATCTAATTTTAGATCCAGACTATCAATTACATGGAAAACTTTTCCCAGACATATATTAGATTTGTTTTTAAACCTACTCTGAAACCACTTAAGAAAGATCATATTTACAATCAATTTTTAGTATGCATGCAGTCATTAACATACGAAAAAACAAACAATATTTGATCTTTTTTGCCAGTGCGTTTTATTTATATGTGATTTATTTTCCCACTCTCTCAAAGTTGATTGATTGTATCAATTTCTTTATGGTGCTGACAAAATTACAAATATTTAATAAAAAGAATATTTTGGAAATGTTTTATTAAAGAAGATATAAGCTAGAGTAACCATCTAAAGAAAAACATTGAATATATTGTCTTTTAAATTTACCATGGAATAAAATTATTACTAAAAAGAAAACACCAAAATGGAAAAATTAAAAAGAAACAATTGAAACAAATAGCCAGTTGAAATTATAATTTCCGATAGTTTTGGAGTATTTCTTACGATGACAATCGGAAACATTTGTTTGTATTACATGTGTGAAACACAATTTTCGAACACAGTTTTTAATGTCCCTTTTTGAAATACCAAACGTCAAATTTGCCAAAACATTTTACAAAAAGCCGGAATGGTCTAGCTGCATCTGCTCACAAATTGTTGTTGATCTTATGTGATCATTGTATGTTGTCACAAAATGTCATTGGTTGCGGTGATTACAGCTGTCCATTTGTTTTGACAGCTGTGATAGTTATGTTTTTTAATTAGATAATAGTGACGATAAGTAGTATAAGAGGAAATTATGAAAATATTTTCAATTTTTTTTTAATCTGTTAATTGATTATACTTGCATTTGTGTCTTAGTGAAGAGTTGCACAAAGTAAAGTATTCTATTCCGACTTATGTAAAAAATAAATAAGAAAAAAATAAAAAAAAATATTTGTTTTACACATAATAACAATGAATAATCATAATTTCATCCACTGTTATCACCGAAAAGATTACATTTATTCCATTTTCAAAGAAGAAATTTATATTTTATTGGTACAAATAAAAATAAATGTCTACAGAAAAATACTATGTATCAGTCATACATATTTATATTCCATGCAAAGTCTATACTTTAGTTCAGTTGATACTTCTAGTATACATAGTTATTTTCAAAGTTGGGCAGACATTAGAATGATAAATTTCAGTAAGACATTAGGAAAGTTGAAAGGAAACAATCGATGGTTGTCTGGAAAATATATGGATGAAGGAAGAGGAACATAAATTCTTTGTGATATTAGCTATTCCACTGTCTAGGACTGATTATTTTGATATTGATTCTTTTTTCGAATAAAATTCCAGAAGTAGATGAACTGAAAGGAATAAATATTTTGTAAACTAGAAATTTTGTATCAATGTGATCATAAATGATTTCGCTCTATGAACAGAAAGCAATGGATAATGCTGGGAAAACTTGGATTATTTTTAAATCTTTTTTTTTCAAATTATTAACTATCTTATCACATTTGAATAGAAATAAATGATAGAAAAAGATATTTTTATAATTCTGTTGTTTCAAATTTATTAGTTATTTTATTATGTTCTAGTAGGAATAAAAAGGTTAGAAAACACTTTACTTTTTAAATCACTCTGTTCCAAATTTATTAGTTATTTTTTTATCACTTTATTGTAAGAAAGAGACGAATTTTTTTAAAAAAAAAATCGCGTCTCTATTTTATCATGTTTTACAAGCAAAATTTAATAGAAAACTAGAAATCTTTTAGTAAGAAAAGTTGGTACAGAATCAAGAATTTTTTTTTATCGTCTTGTTTTTAATTTATTACTTATGTTTCATCAGTTTGTAATTTAATTTCGAATTCTTGTAGAAAATTGTCATTTACAATATTTCATTTCATGATTTTAAAAAACATTATGAATAATTTGATAGAATTATTAAGAGAATTAAATATATAAAAAGTATGAATATACAATTTCATAATATCGGATTTCTCAATGTCTTTGTATTTATCTTCATAAATATATTACATATTCTTTTTTATTGTCATATTTAAATTCCAGTGCAACCTATTTGAGATGCAGCTTCTTTAAAAACAGAGAAAAGAAATGAGCAAATCAATATCTTAAAAATTTATTTTCCATAAAGCTATGTTTCTGTAAATTTAATGACATTTTTCTTATATCTCTTTGCATGAAAATCAAGAGTATATTGAAAGAAATATTGGAATTATTTATTTTTTATGAATTTAAAATTTAAAATTCTTAATATAAACTTTCACTTTTAATATAATATATCTTAATATAAACTCTCCATCTAACGGACTGTTATTTAATATATTAATTATGAAAAAATCTTTCATCCAATCATTAATCTTTCATCCAATATTAATCATGAAATATTTAAATTAGAAACTCAAACTTAATAGTAACTAAAAATAAGGCGCCATTAATTTGCTATGAAGGATTCAGTTATAATAGCATTCAATCTTCAATAAACTTCTGACCTTCAAGGTGAACCATGCCATATGGCTTTAAAACTTTAACTTGCCTCAGTTACCACATCAATTTAATATCGGTAATTTCAGACTTATCATTTATACACCTGAAGAAATAGTAGAATTGTTCGAATATTTATCGATAAGGTAATGGTTACCTCAAATGAGAACCTTGTGTCAAGAAAATTAAAACAAGCCGATAAATGAAAAGTTTTGTCTCCTTGATAGACCTAAAAGATTTTAAAAATTTAAAGAAGTGTTAATTTGTATTTAAAACCATTGGCAGAAGTCCAACAAGACACAAACTACTATTAGTTTCTATTTTTTTCGTTAGCTTTAAGGAAAGATTTCTGCAAATTATAAAGGAGGATGTGCGCGTGTGTCAGTTGGTACATGCCGTACCCTACATGTCGTATTTATTATTATTATTATTCTGAACTATTGAATTTAATGCAAATGTACTTTGGAGAATGAAAATGGGCAACTTGCAAAGATTTCTCTGAAAAATTTTTTAGAACCTTAATTGATAAAAATTAATGGACATTTTGGCGTTTTTTAAGTTAATTTCTGAAAATATTGTTACATAAAAAGATTTTAACTTCATTTAAAATTCAAAACATTGTCTTTGTATATATATTATTTAGATGTTGGAAATTTTTTTCTCAATTTGGACGATTTTTTAATTATAAATTTTATAATATATATTTTGCATATTCTTCAATATTTTTATTTTTGCATTGAAATTCAAACTGCTTTTAATGTTTTCTGAAATATTTAAACGCGCTATTTCCTTTCATAATTATAAGCTTACGAAGATTTAGTCTGTTTATTATGCTCGCGTACAGAACATACAGCTTGAGTAAGTAGTAAGAAATTGAAATTGCAGTTTTTTTAAAGACATGAAATTTGATTCGGTTAGTTTATGTTTTTATTGCAAAATGATATCATGGAAGGCGTCGTCATTAGGGAGGTTGGTTAGAAAATAGCTGATATAAGACTATTAAGATAGAAGCTTTAATATTTACACAATTTTATGTAAAAAATAAATTTGTCGAGGGAATCATTAATAACAAGCTGAAAATATATTTAATTAAAATAAATTATAGCGAAAATGTCTCTTCAATTAGCTGGTATCTGAAGGTCGCCTGTATAATGTATAGTTATCAAACATTTGTACTGATCTTATGCGCATTCAATAATTATTGTAAAATTGAATCGAAAGATTTCTATCAAATCTAAAGAAATCTGTTAGATTTCTAAAAAAATTAGAGTTAGAATTTCAAAGAAATCTAATAGAATTGATTCGAATATGGAGAAAATATTTGATATTCAAAAACCTGCTGTTCTAGAATCATTTAGTTAAGTTAAAATAACTCATGCCTTAAGATGTAAGTATTAGATAAATTTTATATAAGTATAATTCCGAAAATATTTAAAAACAAAGGTCATTAGAATAATAAAATAAACCATTAACATATCTTGAAAATTTTGAAATTATAAGACATGGAATGTTATTTAGGTGTTACATTGGTTAAAACTCCTATGTGTAACTTATACCTAAAAATAACTCACGAACACTTTATGAACATTTTCACGAACATAGCTTTTGTCACTTCTTTAAAGGTTTTTGATTCCAAGATTTACATAGATAATCTCAAATAATTTTGAAAAGCATTGAATATCGGAGCAATAACCGGAAAACAAGTTGAACTTTACAACGTTTAATGTAACAAAGGCATCTTAAGGAAGAAAAAAGCTGCAACCAATGCATCATTAATTAAAGAATCAGGAGATACTAGTTATGTCAAAAGTAGAAGGTCACAGGTAGATATTTATTGACAGAGTTCCAGTCAAAAGAATTATGTACTTCATGAGGTAGTAAGAGAACCAAGTATGCTGTTTAAATGGGTTTTTTTTTCGATTTAAACCAAAATTTGGGTCGTTACAATTTTAGTACCAAGATCACACTTAATATCATTGATCCATCGTGATAATACCATCGTTTGTGAGTTTCTGATCTTACATGAATGCGAAAGTGCAGACTAATAAGCGATCAGCTTTTTGACACATTCTGTTCAAACTTAGATATGGATTTATGAATTTTATACTAAGTCATTTTTATCTCCCAGTTTTATTTATCCGGATTTTTGTTTACATTATTTATATAGCACTTTACGTTTTGTAGATATAGTATTCATTTGTACTCGGAAGAAGCCAGACAGACAGCTTTTCTGAGAATGAAATTCATTTGAAACTTGATTCATTTAAAACTTCATTTAAAACATTCATTTAAAACTTGAATTTTATGAATTCAGCGAAAAGACTGCATATCAAATTCCTTTAGCTCAAAGTGCTTTTGAGATACAGTATTTACAGTCAGATGGATGGATAGACTGAATGCATATCAAATGGATGAAATAATATCAGAGAGCTTTTGATTTCGAATTTTCCAAATAACACAAAACAAATTCGCCTTTCCTTTTGTAAAAATTGAAAGAAGAAATTTTTCAATTTTTTTCAAAAAAAGAAGAAATTATTGTTTGCAAATAAAATAAAACAGCGGAAACTGATTACACTTTTTAGAAGTCAGAGAATGAAGAGAAACTTATCATGTCACAAAAACGATTCTTGAAATTTGATGAATGAAATTCAAATTTCATAAGTTAAGTCATTAACCTTAAATCAGAAGAGAAAAACATGCAAGTCAGTGACTAGAGTGACATGCAAGTCAAATACTACATGAGAAATGATGTGAGACACATTTTAACTTTTATTCACACAGAACAAAATTCGTGAATTTATTTTTGAGAATTAAATGAATCAAAAGATTTCAATTGCTTTTCAAACAATGGCTTTTCTTCAAAGAAAATAAATAATTAGATTATTTTTTTAATCAATACAATAAAAAAAATGATAACGTTGCACAAAATCTGTAATATAATTAAATTTTTAAGTGAAGTTGATCAATGTAAGGAAAAAAATATCTTGCTTTTTCATGGCTTATTTTATAGAAAACATTCGGGTTATAAGGCAGTTAGTAATTTCACTTCTTGCAAAAATGAATCAAATAATGAAAGTGCTTTAATTTTACTTAAATTTATGATTTCATCAGATGAAGTTATTTCGAAATCAGATAAAGACTAGAAGATGTAGATGAATTTAAAATTCTATCTTTAGCTCATGTTTTTATTATATTAAAAACATACAAATTTATTCTGAATGCAGACTTATATATTTGTATTTAAATGACTTCACTTTTTAAAAAGATAGGAATGCTCATAATTTCGAATGTTAGGTATTCATAAACATCATGCGGATATAATAAGTAAAATAAAATACTGATTTTTTTCTTTCATAAGTGTATTTCTAGACATTGCATACAGATTTGTTCATGAGATTAGTATTTCTTATAACAAGCATTAATTTTTAATTGAAGTTTTTTTCCCCACTAAACATAACATGTAATTTTTCTCATATAATTTTCTAAATAATCTTTCTAATTCTTTCGAAATCTTTATATTCATCTTCAAAATAATACGACATTTAATGGCATTATGATGTCATAGAACTTGAACTTTTAAATAAAGTTTTACTATATTTATACTAAAGCAGATAGGAGACACATAAGTTCTAAAGATTAAAATTTAAGATGAAAGAGTTGCTGTGCTATTCTGATGGTAAGCAAACGACTAGTTACTAAAGTAGGAATAAATACTTTTAATAATAAATTTAAATAATAAAATAATTTCTACTGATTTCAAAACGAGATTTTAAGAACTTCAACTAATAATTATAACTGTGTGTGCCAATATTTTCAAGAACAACAATTATTTTTCTTATTAATATGCACATCTTTAAAAAAAAAGATGACAAAAGACAATGTTGCTTAGCTTTCGAATTATACTTCTGTAATGCAATGCTATTATTTAAAAATAATTTTGATCAAATCAAAATTTTGTAAATTATTAAAGATTTGACAGGTCTGAGACATGCTGCTCTGAGCCCAGTTTTGCTTGTTTTATATTTACTAAAATGTTATGTATTTATCTCGGCAATACTAATAACTGATAAAAATGAATAAGTGAAATTACCAATGGAAGATCTTAATTAATAGAAGTTATTAGTAATTAAATTATATGTTAGTATTTTAGAAGAAAGTAGAATTGAATTTTTAAAAAAATGAATTTCAATATGAAACACTGAAAATCTTATTCTTCAATTAGTAAATAATTTCTTGCTATCAAAAAATTATGTTAATAAACCCTAATTGTGTAGCCCTAACCCACAATGTTATGATTTGGCCTTAACTCTTTAATCTTTCATATTATAAAAATTTAAAGCAAAAGCTAATTTATAGAGTTTGATTAATATTAATATGGGCTGCTCTGAAAGTTTTTTTTTTATAAAATCAAATATTAAAGAAATTCCTACTAAACATTAAATAAGCCTAATTGATCGGAGAAGGGGAAAAAATTGGAAACTATGATTAACTTAAAATAGATTATTTTAACAGAATTATTTTATCAAATATTAAATGGTCGATTGCTTAAGATTCAATTAAGTGATTTGCTAAGAGAAAGTGAGATTTTCCAGCGAAAATAAATTTTTTAATTCTAAACACTGTCTGTCAAATTTTGTTTAAAAATTTCTTATTTGTTCATGTATATATATAATATCCTTTAATTTAATGAGATTAAACTATAGGTAAGATTATTATGCAAATAATATAAATAGAATAAAAAAAGCTTTTAATTATTTTATGAAATAACTAATAAAGTTATACACATGTTTATATTATTTTCTCTCCATTTAACATGCTCCAGATTAGCAATTATCTTACTTATCCAATGGCAGTGGTCTCTTCAAAACTTTCTTGCATATTCTTTAATATAAGTATTATGCCCTTATCCCTGCATCAAACTGTGCACCTTCGGCAAAGCCATGAATGTCATAAGTGTTCAGATTTATGTTTTCTGAGTCCTGTACATGAGAATTGTGTGCTTCTTATTATAATTTATGAAAGCCAGTACTTTTAAATAAATTGCATGGTAATGAGGAACAGTATTAGTTACAGAAATAGTTATGAAATATCGATTTATGGATTGAATCTAGCGTGCGATCTTTGCAGTTTTTTGGCCATACCAGAAAAGTGAATTAGTAATTTCGATGGTTTTTTCCAGACCGATTAAATACAAAATTTGCTATAAAACTACAATTGCAGTCACAAGATCATATACCAAAATGTATTTATTTAAATCTCTACGTTTTCGAATTGTTATTTACATATTTATAAATTATTATTTACATATTTATAAATTATTATTTACATACATAAAAATAATTATTTACATAAATTCAGGAATACGAATAAACAGACAAACAATCGTTAGACATATTTGGTTCAAATGATACAGATCTATATTTAATATATGCTATAGATAAAATATATGCTA
The DNA here is from genome assembly GCF_947563725.1 of Argiope bruennichi. NCBI lineage: Eukaryota > Metazoa > Arthropoda > Arachnida > Araneae > Araneidae > Argiope > Argiope bruennichi. The sequence continues at coordinate 78,145,150 of NC_079160.1, forward strand.
AAGTTATTAATTTAAATGCCAAATTTTATATATTTAGCTCTTTATCTTTTATAGTTATCACGTTCTCCTGTAATCGAACAGCTGTACAGACAGCCCCTGAATGGATTTAGCATAAAATTCTATAGAAATTTTATAGAATTCTATAGAAATTCAATTTAAATTTGATATAACGAATTTCATCCTCTTAAAAAAAGCAATTTTAGGACCGACTGACTGTGTGACAGATAGCAAGACTCAAGGATAGGATAGGACTCAAGGAAGACTCGTCAAAACCTGAAGTTCAGAATATTTTGACGATCACCATACTTTTCTTTGCATACTTTATAGGTGAGAAAGTAGAAATGTTAAAGCAACATAACAAACACACTGTTGGAAAAAATCTTATACATACATGGGGAAAAAATCAAGCTGGATATAAAAATTTTTTGACAAATTCATTCGTAAAAATTTAATATCCTATACTTCATGTACATATATTTCTCTTAATTAGTGCCTAACATGCATAAAAGCATAATTTCTTCCGTATTTTCTTGTTTTTTGTTGACATGATAGAAGCAATAGATATTTCAATCATTTGAAAAAAAATTGTATATATTAGGCTGTAAACAAAGAAAAGTATGAAAAATTAAATATAGATTTTTCATTCTTTGCTTTGTTAAATTTGTTGCTTTGTTAAATCAAATATATAAATTTTTATAAATAGCAAAAATATTTTTCTACAAATCCACGTATCCCATTTTCGATTTTTTTTATATCCTCTTGTTAGGGTCGTAAGATCGGTTTACTGTCTCACCTTCAATTCGGTTATTGACCGCAAACTTGAAAACGGAAGGCGGGCTTTTTTTTTTTTCTGGAGAGAAACCATTTTTTTTCTACCGCCAACTGCATATTCATAGCCATTCTTAACAATAGGAAAAAAAGGAGGTCACGGCAAAACGTCCCAGCAAAAAAAATCTCAAAAGGAGAATTTGCCCTCAGGGGGAGGCTGCAGATTTTACTATCTGGAGTACAATATTTTTTGCGCCAGCATTTTTTGTGAACGCAAACGCTCAAGAGGTTTCACAACTTTTGGAGATTTTGTTAACGGTAGTGGATATATATGAGTCTTAAATATTTCGAGGCTGTCGTATTTTCCTGGCCCTGAACTTGGTGTGTTGACTTGTTTTAATCTGTAGAGAATTCATTTGACACTTATAAATATATGTTTTTCATTCAGCACAGTATATTAATTATCAGTTCTAAATATGTGTTCTTTATTCAGTATGATATGTTAATTATATGTTATAAACATGTGTTATTTATTTAGCATAATATATGTTATAAATCTAATGTTATTTATTCAGCATAATATGTTATAAACATGTGTTATTTATTCAGCATATTTTGCAGATGAATAATAATATGCCTTTAAGGAAATTGAATTAAATTATGGATTTACTTAATAAAAGTAAGAACGATTATCAAGGAATGACAACTGCAACTATATAAAGAAAGAACTAAATGAATCTCCATTTAGTTTTCCGCAGCATTGTACCATGATACTGAATTATACTTGCCTTAAAAATGTTTTAAATTCTAATTATAGCTAAAAATTTCTAATTATAGCAACGATAAAACAGATATGCAAAAAAATGCATATAGTATTAAAGCAATGCTCATTGGCATGAATGCACAACTAAGACAACAAAAATTAAAATACATTAAAAATTAAAATTAGAGAACAGTAATTTTACATTTACTGTTGCAAAATATATTAAAAATATTTTTGAAAATCTCATGAAATTAGAGAAAAAGGTATGAGGAAATAAAATTGATATCACGGATTAAAAAAAATTTTTTTTTAATGATGTAAAGAATGCTTATGAGCATTTATAGGCTTTGAAATTGTTGAATGGAAAATAATGCAATTTTGATTAATTTTTAATCGAATATCTAATTATAATTTTACAAAATCCTTTTTTAGTAACTGCCTATTGTTCAGAAATGTAATTCTGTAGCATATTAGGGAGCTCTAGAATGAATAATCTGTTCTGTAGGACAATTTTTTTGCCAAGTTTATTGTATCATACATATCGCATAGCGCAATTTACAAATAGTAAAACATCCTATTATCATCATGTTAAAAAAATATTGGCCTCAATACACATCAATTTATTATTATCTTTCGCATGCATATCATAGTATTGTATGAGATAAACAATATTCGAAATATTGCATAATACTGTGTAATATTGTTTAATATTGTGCAACAGGATGTGCTACCTGGGATTATATATGGCTTGCTTGTGTAACTTCATGCAAATAAGTAAAAAATAGCATGCGCTTTTTAAGAAAAGTCCCTCCTATCTTTTATAGATTTGGTCTCAAATTTGATAAAGATTTACAGTTTCAATTTACACATGTTATACCTCATTCATCTAGGTTTTAAGCATTTGATCTAAAATTTGATACAGATTTACAGTTTCAATTTACCTCACCGATCTTGCTACCATGTGCTTTAGTATTATATTCATTTATCAAACCACAGATTGTGGTCCGAACAAGACTTTTCAGCATATTCTTGAATTAAGATGCTATCTCCCCTTTTCCATACGAACTTTGGATAAATTTACTGCAAAAATTTTATTTTTCAGACTCTTACAACTGAAAATTGTAAATTGCATAGTATTGGCGAAAAATAATTACAAAATATCGATCTTTGGCGTAATTATAGCGTACAGGGCGTGGAAATTTTCTTTTTTAGTGATTAATAATTAGCAGGCAGTTCACAAATAAGTATCAAAAAAATTTGAATTTTTTTATACTCCTTTTTTTTTCAACCGATTGAAAACAAAATTTGACATAGTACTTCAATTGTAATCACAAGATCACATAACATATTTCATTTATTGAAGTCAATGCGCTTTTGAATTGTTACTCCTACATGCATGCGAAATACAGATTGACAGAGATCAACCCTTTAAATTTACCCAAATCTCTTTTTTCAAATTTGGTATGGATCTATTTAGTAGATGCTAAACCTGTGTGCTAAATTTCATCTATCCAGTTCCTTAACTTTTGTAATTATGATGTCCATTTGTATTCGGACTTCCGGACCGATAGGTTTTTCACTGAATGGAGTTAGTTCAAAATTTGATAGAAATAGATAAATTTGGTTTTAATTTGATACACTAAATTTTATCTGTGTAATTCAAAGAGTTTTTGAGCTATCATATTTACTGACAGACAGACATAAGTAGGAAAAAAGTGTTTTTTGATCCCAAAGAGGTCTAAAATATAGAAATTCTTTATAATTTCGAGTTCGGATTTTTTTTTAACGATTACATTTTGCATACTTCGCATATGAAAAAATAAAAATAGATAAATCGGCATCCTTTTATTGGACTTGCCCAAAATTTCACACAGACTGACAATTTTGGTGACAAAACCAAATTTTATTCATAAAGCTCGTTGAAGTTTTCTTTGAAACCATGTTCATACACATACAATAAAAGATGTACGACCAAGATGCCATAGTTAAAAAAAAATAATTTAATAATTTTTTAAATAGAATAAAGTATGGAAATTCATAATACATTTTGAAGCCAATTTTCTTTTTAACAATGCATGATTTATTATCTGTATATTCATGCTGAAAATGAAAAAAAAAAATGTTTTACGAAATAAGATTTTTTGAGATTTTATCATTAGTGGATGATATACGATTTTTTTAAAAAATTTGTTGCTGTTGCTTTTACCCTGTTTCTGAACTAAAAAGCTGACTAATCATGTTAGTATTAATTAATATATTAGTATTATGTTTGTATCTTATATTATGTTAGTATATTATATTACGTTAGTATCAATAGAATAACATGTATGTTATTTATTAATGCTATAAATATTTAATTTTTGAAATGCTTTATACTGATTGAAATTCTAATATATATATTTTTTATTATTTTCCTTGCGTATGAATTGTGTATCTATTTTTATCTTCAAACAGTAAGAATTTAGGAACAATTCATTTATAAATTGTAAAATGCATGACAGTAAAATTAATATTTCTTAATAAATGACAATCATTTAATATAAAAAGTTTTATCTTAAAAACTATTTAATTTGGTTTCAAAGTATTAAAGTAAATTAAAAGTACTTAAAAATGTTTAAACGTTATTTAATACAAAAAACTATTTTTTAAGGATTTTTTATGAAATTATGAAAAAATTGCTGCTATGCGATTATTACATTTGAAATGATTTAAACATAATTTAAAACTGTTGAACATGTTTTAATCCTATAGTGAAAAATTGTTCAAAACTTTTTATTTCAGATAATTTATATTTTAATATTAAAATTTTCTTATTTTGAAGTTATTCAGCAATTTACTTAAATTATATAAGGACACTTTTTAAAATTGAAATTGCATAATACTTGAAAGCGGCTCATATTTCATTCTTTTCTTCTTTAAGAAATCTCGAAAAGAAATCTAAGAATTAAGAAATCTAATAATCTCGAAAACTGCTTTCAGTGCAAAATTCTATTAAATTATTTGACATGCATCTGAATTTTGAATTTTACGTTACGTGTCTATATTGCAAAATCACTATTAGAATTATAAGAATTTCGTTTGATAAAAGAAAATCAAAGGCCTAAACTGAATTATTCACTAAATAATATATAAATGATTTTTTGAAATCATAAATTTGAAAAAGACTCAGTTATTTGGAAGAATTAAACTGAAAATTCCAATCTAAAAGCAATTTAAATAATCGAATCACAGTTTAAATGGAATGCAGTTATGAAAGAATTTGAAACAGATCAAATCGACGCAATTTGAATTCCTTTCTTCATTTCTTTACTTTTGCCAAAAATATCTTTGAAAAAGAAAATGATGTGTATAGTTGGCATAATGAAACTATAATGAAAGAACCAGAAATTGAAGTAAGTCATTGCTATATTGTTCATCGTTTAATAACGTAAAAAAATAAGTTTTAATAAAAATATTGATATTTCTGCAGTTTCGTAAAGGCGTAGCAGCCCTGTTTCTAGTTTTCAGTTATCATATTTCTACACTGCATTTATTAAAATAAAAGAATTACAGATGGAGGTGTGGAGATTATTAAGTATATTATTGAGAAATGTGTGTAAAAATAATAGTTGTTTTATACTCGGAAATCAATAACACACAGGTACACTTTTAATGAAGTACTTGAATTTTTTATGAACTAAAAAGATAAAATCATATTTTTTTAACTGTTCAATGTTAATAATTTTATTTGAAAAATTTCAGTAGCAAAACAATATGGAGAATAAAGATAACATATCAATAAAAATATTATTTTATTTCCTTTATGATAATTGATGTTACTAAAGTCAAAATTATTTATGTTTTTTCTAAACTTTACTGATTCAAAATTTGCCAAAAAAAACTTATTAAGTAAAATTTTCCTATACATTTTTTTTCAGTTTTATTTCAGGTAGGCTTCGATACAAGGTTGCTGAAATTTTTTTTTCTCCTTTCCTTTTATTTTTTAAGTTATCAGAAGAGATTTAATATTTATTCACAGAGGAAACAAAATTAAAATAAAGTAATATTTCAATTTAAGGAAGAAACTAGATTTTGTGCTAAATTTTAAAAAAATATTTTTACATTTTTTTTTATTTTCAAAAGTTGCGGAAAGGAAACTAACATTTGATGCAAATATTCTTATTTTTTTCAGGTATTAAATGATTAATAAATGGCATATATTAATTAAAATTTTTCAACTATTTATTTTTACATGCTCTTATAAGTACGAAATTTGTGATTCGTTAATTTCTGTATTACCTATAAGCGAAGATGTTTAAAACAATCACTAGAATATATTACGTCTCTTCAATATGTAATGTACAAATTGGAACATAGACACATATATTAATTCAAATCTTATTCAATAAACTTGACTGAATAATTTCAGAAGAATTTAAGAATGTATTTACATCATATTTTATTCTCAAATATAAGATGTTAAGCAGCAAATTAAAATTTTACATGTTTATCTTTAAAGATATGATAGTCCATTATTATTAATTTGCAACTATATATCTAATGAATTATGAATACGATTAAAAGACAATAAAATCATAAAAAATGTGATTTATTAAAAATTATGTAACATTTAAATATGTTATTTTTAAAACTAAATTAATATTATTTATTTTTATTTCTAACTATTGAAATGAAATGGTAATAAACTCATCTTTTTATATTTCTTTTAGGTTTCTATAGTAACTACATCTGATGATGTCATCTCTATGAAGAAGTAATTGACAATCAAGGTAGTAAGCTTATTCTTTTTTAATAACAATCTTTGATTGCTTTGAATATTAAATTCAGATTTTAGGAAGAAATGCATTTATAAAGTTTAATAATAAAGGTTTAAATTTCACGAGAAATTGACTAACTTATTCATTTTTAACTTAATTACTTTAGATTTATAACTTATTTTAATCAAACCAATTATCATTATATTATACAAGTATTGAAATATCTATGAAATCATTCCTAGTAGGAATAAAATTTAATATGAAACTATTCGCTTCTTGTTGCTTTTTGTTTATTTGGAGTAATTGATTCGATTCTCGGTGTAAGCTTTGTAGTATTTCATATAATTCTAGAAATAGATTTTTTTTAAAGAACAAATTTAATTTTTTAGAACATATATGAATCAGAAAATCTTTAGTTATCAATTTACTGTTTTATGTGAATTTTTGCATAGATAAAAATACATTGATTATAAGTAGTTACATATTTATTTACTATTTCCATATCATTATATCTAAATTCTGCTGGAGAGCTAATAAAATTTCTTAAAACAAAAATTCTCGAAAAAATATAATTTCAGATGTCCTCAACATGTCAGAATATTAACATCTGATTTAATCTAAAATATGTGGGAAATTTAAGATAATTATTTATTTCTTTTGAATTTGTAAAAATCATGAAAATTTATAATATACAACTAGATTTGTAAAAAAATTAATGCTACATAAATGATACGTTTTTAATATTGAAACAAATTTGTCAATTATTATTTTTTTAAATCATACATAGATCCAAATTTAACTACCAATTTTTAATATTTTTATTTTAAAAAATCAATTCCAGAGCTACACAATAATAGAAAATTGATATTACAATTCTAAAAAGCAGTCAGCTGAAATTTCTTATTTCAAATTTTGTGGATAAACTGATCATATAAATTTGAAACTTGTTAGCAAAACAACAAAATGTAGTTTATCCCTTCCTATAAAGCATAATTTGAAAAATATTTCAAAGCTAAGATGTTAATAATTTTAATATCAGAATAAAGGATTTGCATTTTTATATTAGAATAAAGTAGATTTTTGTATACAGCAACCTAACATTTCAGTTTTATCATACTGATCTAATGCCAGAGTTTACGAACCAAACAGATATTTTTCTGTATTTCTAGGAAATGATGCTTAAAAATATTAAATTTCATCAATATAAAATCCATGATTGAATACAATCCACACTAGGTGAAATATTTGATTTCTAACGCATTTCAATTTTAGAAGGATTTTAACAATAGGAGTTTCAATAAAAAATATTTTATTCTTCAGTATTCCTTAGCAATATTTTTTTAATTGATATTTATGCCAGAATATAGTATTTTATAAAGTTTATGAAAGCTACTATTTGCGTTAAATTGATTGCATGAGAATGATATAATAAGGAATTTTGGAAGAGAAAGAAAAGGAAACGTTTGTAGAAGTGCTTGCATTATTTCCAAATTTAATACATTCCTCAAAAAAGATTTAATTCAAACAGCCAATAAGTAAGAAGCACCTGACTTATGAATTTGAATTATTGTTCCTTGATTAAAAAGTAAGAATATAGAAAAAAAGAAACTGTGAACCTTCTATTAGTGAAGCATATATAAAAAAACTGATTGATAATTTTAATAGTTACTTTTTGATAAGAAATAATTTGGAAAAGATTTTAAATCTTCCTAAATGTTACAGCATAAACCCAAAGATTAAGGATTTTCAAAGCAGTTAGTGATATAAAAAAGAGATTGGGAAAAAGGACTTTCCTGAAATAGGAAATGCTTATGAAACAATTGATTGATGGCAATCTGATTAACTTCATTATGACTTCATCACTGGATTTTGAAAGGTTTTAATTCAGCAAAATTTAAACAAGGAAAATAAATGTTTTAAAAAAGTATTTTACCAAAAAATTTCCTTGTAAATTTAAATAGATAACAAAAGAAGGGATTTTTTTAATAAAAAAATAGTCGTCTGAGTTTTCTGAAATTAAATTGAATCATATTGTAAGAATAAGGACTTAATTTTTTTTAATAAGTTAGAACTGGAAGAAAATAAGAAATGCCACAACAACTAAGCCTTGTAATAAAAAGAATATGAAAAAAGACTTTAAACTTTTTTAAAATTAGCAACAAGCAGCACTCGACTAAGGCTTTTCTAGAAAATTATGAGGTAAAGGGTAGAAGAAATGAATTGTTCTTTAAAAAAAAAAAACTCCACGTAATAGAAGAATAAAACTTGAAATTATATCAGCTGGGATGCTACAAACTAGAAGAAATTAATTGTTCTTTTTAAAAAAAAATCCATGCAATAGAAAAAAAAACTTGAGGTCATATAAGTTGGGATTCTACAGACTAATATATAGGCGTATGCTAAATAATCCTGCAATAATACCATAACTGTTTTTATTTGTAAAATAATTATGGATTTAAAACAATTATTGTATTACATGATTCGAAAATTACTGAAGAATTTCTTGCATTATTCACATGTTTTTTACTTTTAATTTAATTTTTAATTCAATTTATAATCCATTTTATAATTCTAAATAATTATACTTAGATAGTATTAATTATTATTCTTGTTTAACAAATAGTTGTTATTAATTATTGGACGAAACAAGCTAATGTAGTTATATTAAAACATTAAAGAAACATTTTTCACAATAAAACTATTTTGATTAACGCATTTAAGCAATAAAAATATGTTCATTATTCATTGATTTGTTACTAGCTGAATTTTTAATAATTTAGCCTAAACAAAAAACAACAACAAAAAGGAGGATGAAGAAAAAATTGTTCCGTAACATATAAATATTTATAAGATTTGTAGATCATAAAATAAAAATACAATGAAAATAAAATAGCTTAAAGAATAACGAAGTACTATTTAAATCATATTCTCAATAATATCAATAAATCAATAAAAAAAGAACTATATACATTTTTGAAAATTCTGATTAATGCATGATTTGACGAAACAGGCTAATGTAGTTATTTCAAAGCATTAAAGAAACAAATTTCAGAATAGAGCTATTTTGATTAAAATACTTATGCAATTAATATAGGTTAATTATTAATGGATGTGTTTCAAGCTAAATTCATAATAATTTAGTTTAAACAAAAAAGAAAACGAAGGAAAAAAGTGTTTTGAAACATAGAAATATTTATAAGATGTATAGATCTTAAAATAAATATACAATGGAAATAAAACTATTCAAAAAATAATGAAGTAATATTTAAATTATATTCTCAATAACAATATATCGATTAACTAATAAAAAAAGAACAATATATATTTTTAAAAATTCTCTGTCTGCATTAGATGAATAAAAAATAATGGAGGTAAATAGTGCGAGAATCCTTATTTTTTTGTATTCTTATAAAAAAATTCTTGCATTGTTTAAACGAAAATGTTTTATCATATTTTTATCCAATCATTCTTTAAAAATATATGTGTTTCACTATTCCCTACGATGAATGATTTGAGTATTAACTGAAGATTCTTTTTGAAAAGCACGACTTTTGTTTCAATACTTATCTAAACAGATTCAATGCTATCACAGATGAAGGCTTTGAAATTGAATAAAATATAACTTCCCTTAAGGTTGGCACATGAAAAAAAAAACGATTGCTTGTTTTACCAAATTAAACTAAAGATATAACTCAACCAAATTTTAAGATTCCGAAGAAAAATCAAACAGTAAATTTTATGATGAATGAATAAGATATTGAAGTGGTGATATTTCATAAATCTGCGAAAAACGTTTAGGGGAGAAAGAGGCTTAAAACTGAAAGAAAAATTTAGATTTTTCTTTTAGCAACTAAAGAAATTTCATATTTTTAGTTTTTTTAAAATTCATTTAAAGTTAATTTTTATAAAATGCTTCAAAAGTTTAGCCAATGACGCTGAAGCATGTAAAAAATTGGAAGTGATGTCATACATTGTTTCCTAATCTGTACAAATTTTTTTTTATATAGCCAATAAGATGGTTTTCACAGTTTCTGTCATTTCGTTGATTCGACCTATCACATTGAATATCTCTTTTAAGAATATGACACTTGAAGAGACTTGAACTTTTGATACTGAAGCAAATTTTTTTTTACTAATTATCTTGAATATCAGTGTAGATATCTTATTTCATTATAACGAATTTTAAGAGCTTTACTAAATACAAGATCATAAAAATTCATGTATCCCTTTTCTGAACATTGCATGGATTTTGGATAGCATTCGTTGAAAAATACAAAAAAAAAAAGGGAAGATGTCAGTAGTTCCTCAAATGTGAATTACTTTAAGCTTCTGTAAGATTTATTCAAAAAATATGCAAAAAGTTCCTGCTAAACAATATTATTTATTTTATTTTATTTTATTAAAATGTTTTGAGAGGAGTTTTTATGTATTAAATGCATATTTTTGCTGTTTCATGACATTTGTTAACAGCTATTATAGACCTGTTAATAAATATAATAGGAACAAAGAATTTATCTTTTACCACAGTTTTCTATTAAAATAATGCTATTTTTTATTTCCAAGAGTATTAAATATAATTACCATATTTTTAATATATTTGTTTATAATTACTATATAAAAATATTTTTAATCGAATTATCACATTCAATATCTTTTTTAAGAAAATGATATTTAAAAGAGATTCGAACGCTTGCTATTGAAGCAAAATTTTTTTGTTAACTATTATCGATATCATTGTAGATATCATATTTCAGTGTCATGAATTTTAAGAGCTTTACTAAATATAAGATCATAAGAATTCATATATCCCTATTCTAAACATTGAAGATATTTTTGATAGCATTTATTAAAAAACAAATGAAGAAGGGAATGATATCAGAAGTTCGTCAAATATGAGTTATTTTAAGCCTCTTTAAGATTTATTTAAAACAAAAAAACATGTTGAAAATTCCTGCTAAACATTATTACTGATTTTAAATTATCAAAATGTTTGGAAGTAGCTTTAATGCATTAAAATTTAATTAATTTTTGCTGTCTCATAACATTTGTTACACCTATTATAGCGTTATTAGTAAATATTACAGTAACAAAGAATTTATCGTTTGCTGCAATCTTCTATGAAAATACCGCTATTTTTTATTTCCTAGAATACTAAATATAATTACAATAGAGAAAGTAATCTTCAAAAATTTGATAATAAGAATTTAGCAAATTTTCGATATCATTGACTTCCTAAGACAAAACTGTTTTTATAAATTATGTATGTTTGTCTGTCTGTCTATGTTAGTGGAAAAACGATATCTTGAAAGCGGATCTTGACGGACCTTTTAAACTTAACACGTGGTAATTAAACCTGAATGGTAGATATAGATATAAATTTTTGCATCTAAATTTATACAGATTTGGTTTACTCCTTACTAATAATTGATTGATAAGTTATTTAACGTGAATTCTCTTTTGTTGGATAATACTATCAAGAAATCATAAAAAAAGCAATTAGAGCAAAGTTTAAGATATAAAGGTTATTTTGATACTTTGAGAATATTTTTATAAGCTCAAATTTAAAACGTTTGGCTGACAAATGCATAATACATATATTTTTTCCAAAATTAACATCACTTTATGGAACAAATACATGAGATTATCGAAGAAAGAGTCTTCGGATTTTTCATCATTTGTAAATTAATGAGTCTGAAATATCTCCCATGAACATTTTTATAAAATCTATTTTTCAAAAATAAATTTTTTGTTATTAATTAAGCCTTAAGCAAGAACTTAAACTTTGCTTAGTATTTTTAATTTATGACTTATTTAATTAATGGTGAAATTAGTTTTTTATCAAATTTATTTATTATAAATATAAATCCAATTTTAAAATGAAAATGGTTGTTTCCAAGCTGCTAAACATCTTACGTTTTAATAATTTTTCCATGTTAGATATGATTAAAAATTGACTTAAAATATATGATATTATTAGTTAAAATTAATTTAATATGTAAAAAATTGAATTTTGCACAAGAAATTCGTAATATGCTTTTGATAATTTTCCTCTTATTACTTGCCATTCTAACAATGTATATATATTTAAGATGATAATTTTATGGTAAAAAATAAAATGAGCAAATAACTGAAAAAATTAATTTATCTCTATCTCTACTAATAATAACACTGAATGTGTGTAAGTCCATGTTCTAATGTCCAAACCATTTGAACTAGAACTATCAATTTTGATGCATATACACTTAGAAGTGGGGGTAAGAACTTGTATCTTGAAACTATCTTTTTGAAAAAATTTTCATCATTAAAAAAATAAACAAAACATTGACGTTTTTCTGCAATAATGACTTTGAAAATATTTTTAATGATATACATTTTTTTAGTTCTGAAATTTCTTATAGTTTATATATTTTTAAAGATTGATTCTAGATGCTAATTAGATGTATAAAAATATATTATCGTGTCTATTACTTGAAAATTACTTTCTTATTTTAATGCAATGATTTTTTTATTGAATTAGAAAACTTTGTATGGAATAATCATCTGATTCATAACATAAATCATGAAAAACTTCAGTAACACCCAGTAAACCAAACTGCATCTTATATTTTAAATAAAAATAATTAGTTTCCTCAACTTAGTTTTTGTATTAGCTGGAGTATAAACACTTTCGTTTTTAAAATGAAATTCGTATATTATGTGACGTGACAAAAAATTAATGATATTTTTTTTTCACTTGAATGGAACTGTGCAAGGATTTTTAAATAGAATATGTTACATGTCTATGAAATTTCAAGTTTAAAAACACTTTTCTAAGGAAGTCATCAAGATAAAACCAAATTAAATATTTAATTGAAAATCTTCGAAACAATTAACTTTAGCAAATTAGCTGGTCGGCAAAAGCGAGTGGTATGACATGTATGTTGTTTTATTTAACTCATTTTTCCTTTTCATGTATTTAATTACATAAAAGTATAAAAATTCATTACATTTTCTTTTTAATTCACCTCTGCTTATTCTTTCTATTTTGTTTCCACACTACTCTCTAAAACATAACAATATTTAAAGTACTTTTTATTATTAATTTTATTTTACGGTCTTATCTATAAAAATTATTATCTCTGAAATTTTAGAGCGATTATTGTTAAAAAAATAATTTTATGACAAATTTTACTTTATATTATATATTGCACTGTCCTATATTTTGATTAATTAAATTATACATTTCATAAGCATGATATTAATTCGCTTGCTGTATCTGCAATTTTAAGAAAAATAAGATATAATAATCCCTCTAAAGTGCCCAATGATGATCTTGAGAAATTTCGAAAGAATAAATTGGTTGGAATTGTAAAAAATGAAAAAAAATTATCACCTAATGAATATCATTAAATATCAGTTTACAGCTATGAAAAATATAAACTATAATACAGTTATAAATGTAATTAAAACATGAAAATCTTCTTTAAGAATTTAAATAGTTTAAATAATATTTTTGAGAATTAAATATATTTTAAATGGGAGAATTTAACAAGTGCTTTTTCATATGAGATATTTATTTAAATGATCCCTATTCAAACCAAGTATTTAAATTTTTTAATATTAAATATTTTAAGGATTTATAACGCAAATTCAAAACATATTAGATAATGTTTAAGGTCAAATATTTTAATAATTTATATTATAAACTCAATAGAAAAATTTTCTTAATGTTATCTGTAAAATAATCAAGATAGGAGCAAAAAAGACCTATTTCTAACCACAAAAACTTGGAAAAAGAGCATGATATTTTTCATAATAGAAATCCAAATAAATCATATTACTAAATTATACAAACCAATAATAACTATTGCAATTTTTTTAAATATATTTTCATGTGTTTCTACATAAATGACAGAAAAGAATAATTCCACTTTTAATCTAAACCAAGAAATCTTACAGAATTTTCAATGAAATATTTAATTATAACAGTATCAATTTATAAGAAAAAAATATCTGTTTAGTAAAAACTTAGATTGTGCAGAAGTATTTTTCAAATTAGGGAAAATATTGTACGTTTTACAGGCAGGAGAATAAATGGTGTTTTAATTATTATTGAAACTTATAAATACATTGGGCTTTTTTTTTTCATTATTATTATTTTAAAAAAATGTGCTACCTTTCTGGTCGAAAAAGCATAAATTAAAACAAGAATTATAATATTTCTATCTGTATGCACTTAAATATATCTTTTCCACATATAGAATTTAAAATTTGATATTTTTTAAATTAAAATAGCATTTTTAAAAATCGTTACATTAAATTGATGTTAAAAGATATATAGACAAAATAAAGTCTACAATAACAAAAATTATATAGTAGCTATATATGTAAAAAATCTGAGCTAACAGCAGTAATATAATAAAGGATATATATAAAAAAGTTCCTTTTTATATAAATAAAATTATGAAAGCCAGTTTTATTTGAAATAAAAAAAACATTTCCAAACAACAATTCATGTATGATAAGAGATTTAATGTCATACGAAATTAAATATAATTTAAGTGAAAGCGTTCAACAATATTACACTTATAGAAAAGTTTAAAAGTCTTTTAAAGCACATTTAAAATAAACAAAATTTTCTGAAAATTTAACACATAAAATAGCTATTAACTGAACCAAAATTTCAAAATAAAAGCAAGTTATAACAATCGAAATAGATGGACCAATCATTTATGATATCACATTACATATTTCTCTGAATCGATTTTTTTTTGTAAGCAGTTTTATTTCTTCAATTATTTAGCAAATATGAAAAAGAGCGAAAAGTGAAAAATATTTGCGATTGTCAACAAAAAGTAAAATAAAAAATAATAATTAAAAGAATCAGTAAAATTACAACAACAATGAAAAAAATATTGAACAATCAAATAAACTGACCACATTAATAAAAAAAAAGCGAAAATCTCATTAAAAGACACAAAACTATTTTTCAAAAAATAAAAGCTGTTAAATTAATAAAATAATTGTAAAATAAAAATATGTAATATGGAAAAAAAATCTTTTGTTTATTTCTTTATGTTTTAAATATACATTAAACACAAATAAATAAATAAAAATAATACTGAGACAATACAAAATTCATTTTTTAAAAAAACACATATCATTCATGATGAATTACAAAGAACTTAAGTAAACTTTATCCTTTACAGAAAATATTACAAAATGCAATTTTGGAAATATTTGAATTACTCTAAATAAATAATTAAAATCAAAAAGTGATAGTAAATAATCTTACCCTAAGCCGACTTTCCTCACATGTAGCTAGAGTGGGTTCTTCTTCACCTTTTAGTATTCGGGAGGTTTTGAAGGTCTTTCAAGGTGAAGGTTCAAGAATTATGTCACGAACCCTAAGCGAAAGTTTCTCTGCGTATGGAGTGCGCTAGCGGTAAAAAATGTTTGACAGATTTCTCATGACCCAAATAGATATCGGAAGTTCGTTGGCCTGAACTTGGATTGAATGGAATGGAAACTGTAACATTTTTTGCTGTGATATGAAATTCGGAATGGAAATTAATAGTTAATAATTTATAATCTCAGAAAATTTCATTTCTTTAATTACTGCACTCATACTTATTCTGTATTTAATTGAATGTAGAATAAGTATGAGTGTATTCGAATAAATATGAGTGTAAGAATAAGTATGAGTGTATTCAAATAAATATGAGTGTATTCGAATAAATATGAGTGTAAGAATAAGTATGAATGTATTCGAATAAATATGAGTGTAAGAATAAGTATGAGTGTATTCGAATGTTTAATCATTTGCAATTAATATTTTTATGGTAAACAAAGTAAATTACTGTACCTTAAACCAAATAACTTTGTAATCTCAATAATAGAGCTTCAGCGGAAAAAGGTATCATTTTTCAGTTCATGATATATCACGTTCCTCGTATATCGAATGTTTTGGAAAAGCGATTAAAAAATAAAATTTTAAATAAGAAAACAATTATTCAAAAAATTTCAAAGGAATAATTCATAGAATGTTTATAATTAATTAATCATTATACACTCTCCAAAATTTCTAAAATCAATTACAAAAATATTGAAGAAACATTTTTCTTATAGAATTTTTTTTAATGTTATTAAGTAAGTGATTGTCTTGAGATTCTTCCTAAATGAAGTTCATTCGATGCATTTTGTATTTTTAAGTGATACTTTTATATTTTTTGTATAGAAACATATTTTATTTATGTATATTTTATTTAAACGTATGCTTATTTTTTTAAATGAACCATAACAATTAGAAAATAAAATTGTGACTATATATCAGCATTAAATGATACATAATCATATATTTATAAAGTTTATTCTAAACTACATAAGATATTCATAATTTTTATGTAAAGTAAATGCTTCTAAGCTATGAATTTCTAGGAAATTTTAAGGAAGAAAAATGATCTGCCATATTTGTATATCAGGCTTTACCAAATAGATGAAACTGTTTCTTTCTCTTTTCTTTTTTAAAAATATTTACATGTTAAAATAAAATTTTTAAGTGATAAAAAAAATTAAAAACCTATATAAAAAAAGGGTAATCACAGTTTAAGAATTAGTGGATTATAAATACAATACATTGCATACTTTAATAGAAAATGTATTAAATAAAAAAAATTACAATTTGCTGCCCTAAAATATATTAGCATTTCAATCAAATATTTAACTTTTTGAATTATAAAAAATTAATCATTTTTATACAATTTTTGTCGGTATCTTCTAATCTATTTTATTAAAATGTTTTTCCCTGTATTTCATCAATTTGTTTATGAAATTCACTATTGTAAGATTTCTAGAAATAAAAGAAACAAAAATTCCTTTGAAATTTATTTATAATAGATAGTAAACACGCTTTTATCATTGTTGTGTTTTCAAAAGAAACTACGATTATATTTTCAAATATTTATTAGGGAATAAAAAATTTTGAAGAATTAATATTAAAGTAATTTCATAAAATATTCATTTGCTTATCTGCATATGAAGACAACTTAAGATTGAAATAAGATTTTTAATGAAAATTTTAAAAAATTTTAAGGTTTCTCTCTTAGACCTCTTTCACGAGGCCTAATAACAATAATGCTAATATTTCGAACGATAGCAAAAGAAAAATATGGATAGATTCAAATCTAAAACAGTTCTTTTGTGTAACAGAAAAAGTTATCAATATATGAAAAATTCCTTTTCTTTGGGAGTCGTACTGAAGATTTCCATGAAAGACATTATTCGTTAACAGCATTCATAGCTTGTAACTTCATTTAAAATCCAAAAGAACCTCCCCCTCCTCTTTCTGAGTAACGGGGGTCATCCACGAGATAAATTTCCAGGAGAATCTGTCCGTGACTGTTTTGTGAGACACATGACGTGAGTTGATATTTTAATTAAAAAAAAACAGTCTTTAATCATTTGTTCTTCACTTGTTATATTTAGATTTGGAGAGTTTGTTAAAAATTCTCTAAGCAATCAATAAACTGCTCAATAAACAAAAAAGGTTTTCCTAGCATTAACATAAAAAAAATACTGCCGAAAAAAATGTTAAAAAAATATTGGCTAGATTGAACTAAACAAGGAACAAGCTCTTGTATAAGAGGGAAAATGGGCTTTTTTAGTTTTAAATAAAAATCTGAACTAATTAAAATATTGAGTATTTTAATATTATATTTAATATAATATTATATATAAAAAGGAATTAAAATTTTATTTCCAAAAAAAATATGTGGTTAAAGCAAGTAAAAGTTATAAAATAACTTACCGAAAGAAAATCGATTGACTGTAAAAAAACAATGTATAATTTAGAAATGTAAATTTTTTAAAAATGTATAGAAATAATTTTAAAATGTATAGAATGTCCATGTATTGTGAATTTGAAAATGATTAGAAAATTGATATTTTTATGTTTTAGAAATGTTTTTCCCATGAGGAGATTCATCATCTGCCGTTTCCCTCATCCTAGGTATTTACATGATATTGAGAGAAAAATCTTACAATTCTCGCTAGAGCTAAACAATAAAGAAGGAATTTGCAACTTCTTTCTTAATTTTCGGAAAAATATCAATATGTGTTAAAAAAAAAATTTCAGTTTTCCTCTGTAATTATTGTAAACATCTGAATGAAGACTATGGCAAATGTTTCATACAGGGTGTAATTTTATTGTGACAAAGGTTATTGTTTAATTATTAAGAACAGAAAAGAATTATAAACGAACTTCTTTAAATGTGCATCATGATCACGAAAAAGGGCATAAAAGACATTAATAAAATGTCTAAAATATTCGCTAAATTACTTTAATTTTCCTCCATATTTATACAAAAGTGGTTCAGAAAATTATCTGGACTAATTAGACTCTGTAGTTTTGTGTGTGCGTGTGTGTGTGTGCGAGCGTGCGTGTGTGTCTGTGCGTGTGTGTGTGTGTTAAAATTGGATCATAACTGTTCCATCTTTTAATTTATTTTTGATTAAATATTAATTGAAAATTTTTTCTCAAGTTTAATTTTTAAGCCTTTTTTCAAGCAAATACATTTTGCCTTTGAAAAGAATATAACGAATGAAAAGTTGTAAAAATCATGAATTACAAATAATTTCTCAGCCTAATCTAATTTATAGATAGCATTATAACTATAATTATTTTTAGAAATATTTATAATTAACGAATCTAAACGAGAATAAAAGGTATCGGGCATCGATTTTGTAAGAATTCGATTATAATTAAACAGTAATTTAATATACTATGAATATCTTTAATTCATTCATTGTTCATAATTATATATTAACAAATTAAATGAAGATAATTATTATTTTAAATTTATTTTTAAAACTTTCCAATACAATTTATTATCATGGGAGAACATGATTTGTTTTGCGAATGAGATATGCGATGTCTAGGAACATGGGCCAATTATGAAAATAGATTATTGGTCTTTGGAGATTATTGACTTCAAGAATGGGAGCCTAAAAAAAAGTTAAATATTAGAAAAAATACAAAACATTTGAATTCAAATTCTGAATTCATTAATCTACTACTAATTATGATTACATTTCTTGAAAATACCTCTGTTAAATCTACTATTTTCAAAACATTTTATAGGGTTCAATTCTTCAATGCATTTCATGCGACCAACCATAATTTAAATTCCAACTCTGAGAAATCAAAATTTATATTGGAAAATAAAAATACTCTTACATGACAGCTTGACATTTGAGATAACAGATTAAATTTTTTTTTAATATAATGTCTACAATTTTCACATATTTTTATTGATTCCTCGACAATATTTGCATAATTTTGGCATCCATCAGCTTCTTCAAATTATTCTTTAAATTGAAGTACGTTTGGCGTCTACTATTTAAACCTATTATCATAAGCTAAGCATCAGATTCACAGTAATTGATTTTACATATAAAATGCTATTATTAACAGATATTCTTGAATTTTTTTTATTCAACTAATGGAGGAAAAGATCTTGGAAAGCTCCTATACTTGAAGGTCCTTTATCTTCTACTTTAAATTAAAAATGAATTATTATCGACAGGGGAACTTTAAGAACTGAAATAGTGATATCAAACTAGGATCAAATATAAATACTGGGAGAATTTAAAGAGGCCGAAAGAAAGAAGAAAGAAAATTCACTGAGAGCAGCAATTAATAAAAGCTTCTACAGTGTAGTTAATTTTTATAGTCCTAATAGTCAGCTGGTTAGTTATGCGTTTTCTAGTTGGGAACGAAGAGGAAATTTCAAGAAAATGAGGATACTTATCTTTATGACAGTTGTTTACTGTTTAGTATTGCTGCGCGGGTCATATGTTTGTATTTCCTGTATAGCTTCTTTGGTATTAGCATTTTTTGTTAGATTTTTGCGTGTTACTTCAGTAGCATAGCATTCTGCATAATCTTGTATAATATTGGCTGACATTTTTTAATGCCTTAAGAAGGAATAGACTATTTGTTATTTAGAAGCAAGCCAAATGAATCATAAATAATAATTATGAGAAAAAGATTATTTGTGAGAATTTATTATAAAATATTTTGTGCATCATTTATGTGAAATTTTTTATAAAAATAGACTTTTTTATAAAGTAAAAAAAATAAATAATAATAAGCATCTTCTTGAGAAGTACTGTTTATTTAATTATTTAGAGAAACTTACGAATTTTTAAAAATCAATAATTGCTGAAATTTCCATTTTCTAGCTAGCTTGAAAGTTAGGATAGTTTGACCTCTATATTTTCAACTATGGTTAAAGGCAAATATAATATCTGAGTTGGCATTTGCTTTTCCAAATTATCATATCTTTCAAAAGGACAATCAAGACTTTCAGTTATTTCGATATTAAAAAGCAGTTTAAAAGCAGTTTATTATTTCTATTAATTATATATGCCATTTCCAACAAAATACTTGAATAACATGCAGGTATTAGTTTTCAGTAAAAAAATCAGAAACACTTTTCTATTTTACTGCATTAAAATATTTCTTACCTTGTGTACGACTTTGTTTCAAATTTCATTAAAATTCATTCTTTTAAAAATCTCAGGTACTTATTTCTAATAGTTTTTAAATTTTTAAAAAAAATCTTATGAGCAAAAATATACTGTTATAAATAATCAGATTAGGCACAGTTTATAAAGAAATAAATAAAGCATCTGATTTGTTCATATTACATATTATTGTGATCAAAAAGGATCTACAACGCTTCATTTAAAATACATCTATAGTAGATACGATCTTCAGGCTTTAATGAAATCTTTTTACGATTTCTCTAAACATATGGCCAGAAATTATTTTACCGTCTAAAAATAATATTTTTTTTAATTTCTTTTTTTTTTACTGAGACAAAAATTTTAACGTTTTAAATTGGCGAAGGGAATAAAATGTTCAAAGAATTTGATTAATTTTTCTAAATCGTATTAACATATTGATCAGGTCAGAGAATTGACATCTAATGTTAATCATTTAACGGTTAGAGGCAACAAATTTCAACATGGAAAACTTTGAGGAAAACATAAGTTGTGGAGGATAGTTGTGTGTCTTGGGATTTGTAAAAGGATAATGCGTCCTTCCACAAAACCATTATCATACATAAACTTTTGGCAAAAAAACATCAATCACGACTTCGCTAGCCCTTGATATGACACTTGATATGACAAAAAGCCCACTTGATTTTTTTCCACGGTTGAAATAGCCTCTTCGTTTTGAGTTCATTAATTAGATAAAAGAAAATTCGCTCCGAACTCTGAAGGAGCTTTACAAATCCACATTAAGGTTTATTCTGATGATAAAGAGGAAATAAATAAATAAATAAAACATTGGCAGAAGTGCATTGCAGTCGAAGAAGATGACATTGATGGAAATGCAATAAATGTTGACCAATAAATTGATACTTTTTATTTCATGCCATCACTGCAGAAATCTTTTGAACACTGTAGTCAAACAAAGCAAGATGAAGGAAGCATTGTTTTAACAAACAGTTTCAATCGTTAGAGTTGTTTAAAATATTTCGTTTATATGTATATATGAAAAAGAAAATGTTCGAGTCTCGTTTTTCTTACATCCAAAGCTTGTCGAATAAATTAAAAAAAAAATTAAAATTGTAGAATCAGATAGGAAATGTTTGAAAATGTTTCTATTAAAGAAAAAAATTTAACAGTAATTTCTATTTATTTTTTTTATTCAGTATTGCACCAAATTCTTGTCTATTTTATATTTTTTATGCGATGAATATTTCTGATGAAAATAGTGACGCCAAAAATTTTTCGGTCCTCAAAAGGTTTCTAAGATAATTAAATGTTTTTATGTATATAACATATTTTGTGAAACCACGATAGTAAGATAAATAATAATTAAAAAAATATATGCCTGTTACAGACCAAAATATTAGTTTAACTCAAAATCTCTTCTTTCATGTCATTTTTTGAAAATGAAATCTGTTTTCAGTAATTAAAAAGAAACTATGAAAGCAAACAAGAGGAAAAAATAATAATTCTACAATTCAGAAATAAGTACACTGAAACCTTCTCCATTAGGTGTATATAAATTCTTAGGTGTATATAAATCTATAACAACTGTAATGAAGTTAATTTGATGACCTGGACAATAAAATAAATGTAAGATCAATTCTGCAATTAACCGCCCCCCCCCCCCTTATTTTTTTTTTTTTTTTGCTATAAGACATTTTTCTGTTGTTAACACTAATGATTGACCAATTCTCTACGTCTCTGTCTTTGAATTCCATCAAATGAGTAAATCCATATATAAAATATCATTTCTTATTTCCTTTAATTTTTGTTAGTTTAAATTATTACTCATAGTATGACTTAAATTGTATGCAATGTGCGAAACACTGCAAGATAAAATTGAAGGAAAGTATGAAAGTAGGATTAGGTATATATATATATATTTTTTTTTTGTACATTTCTTAGAAATTGCTTCCTTTAATAAATAAATTTTGTATTAAACTGAAATTTTGAATTTAATTTTTTATGTCATGTTTTTCATTTCAAATACAATTTATCTAGATTTTCTAATCTAAGGAAATATTTCTTAAGTTTACATACCATTTCTAAGAGGAAAAAATTACTGTCCCTTTTTTTTCCCTAAGCGTTTTATTGAAATCCCAGAAATAAAAATAAATAAATATATTATAAAATAAGTAAGTGAATAAATAATTATAAATAACTAAATAAAATTCTTTCAATAATAGATTTACTGCACAAAGCTTTAAAAAAAATTAAAATAAAAATGCCCCGTTTATTTATTTTTTATTAAAAAAAATATAGAACATTTTTACTTTTTTTACCTTTTATATTTTTTTACGTTACCTCACGAATATAAGATTTTTTTCTATAGCAATTTTCAATACTTTAAAAAAATGTATCCTATGTTTATAATACAAATTGAGTGTAAATTATTGCATTAAATTGCCTTGCGTGTGCATCACAAATACATGGTTTTCACGTTTTATTATTTACAAGCTTTGTTTTCATAGATATCATAATTTAATATGAATATATGAATGTGAGTCATGAGCTTCTATGATTTCTTAATTAAATGAAAACCCAAACAGAAGATGACATCTAATGAGAATAGAAAAATTTGATACAATGGAATAAAGAATACTAAGACCAGTAGAAAAAAAAATCTAATCAACGCTTTTTGAAATTATTAAATTAGAACTTTCCGTCAATATTGGAACCAAATTCAGAAAGAATGATAGCTGTAAAACAAAAGTTTAAATTTAAAATATTATTGTTCTTAATAATAACCTATTTTATGAAATGATTTGTTGGGGTTTTTAATTTCTATTTTTCCCTATTCCGTAAGCTTACAAAATCGACATGATTTAGGGAAATACTTTACTTAATTATTGTCTTAAAAATCATGATTCCGTAAAAATTTGATTTGAAGCTTCTTTGAATGTAGACTGATAATTTAAAAAAAATATTTACATTTTTTATATGGCTTTCGTATAGTTTGCACTTTTTTTTTCTATTCATAATTGGTAGTAGTATATTTTTGTAAAAGGATGAATTGTTCCCATTTTTTTTTTCTATATAATGAAGTTTAATTTTTCTTGAGCAAACCTTATTTAGTTCCTTACGAATTTTCAACAATTGTAAAAAAAAATATTGTTTTGTAAAGTGAAAAAAAAAAAAAAACCCATTGAAAAATTATTTACAAATTTCAAAATAACTTTCAAAAACAAAAATATTTGAAATACCTGTATAAGCATTTAAGTACATCACATATTTTGGAAAAAAGCATCCGGTTGTTAATTATGATTTCATTGATCATTCTTTAGGTTTTGTATAATCGTATTAAGTTTAGAATAGTTGTATGTTTAATAGAAAAGATCCCTACCTATTTCTGAACAACCATGAGAACAGAAATGAAGCAGGTTCTGTATTTATATGCCATGTATGGATTCATGTAAGAATTTGATTTGGATTTTAGAAGAAATTTTACAAAATAATTTTTTAGGAATTTAAATAAAATATGCATTTTAATTGTTCATGTTAATGAAGTTTATTGTCTTAAATTAAAATATTGTTTATTGACAGCTTCTTAATACCCCTTAAATGCTGATAATTCTATTTATCTTACTTCATCATGGTATTTTCAACAAATATTAGATTTTTAACAAACTTCAAAATAAAAGAATTTGAATAGAATATTTCAAAAGTAATTTGAAATTACATTAATTATAATTAATTAATATTTTAAGGTAAACATCTTCAACTAATGTCTGAAATTATGAATTAATATAAATCATTAGCGAATTAAAAGTTTCGATTCATTTTTTTTAAAAAAAATTGTTTTGATGAGAAGAATGGATGATGCATGAATTTCTCCAAAATAATTTTTGATTTAATTATTTTAGAGAAAAACTATTCTTTATTTAAGACAATAGTTAAAGACCTCAGAAAGAATTGTATTTTGAAAATTGATTATTTTTAATTTCTATGTTATTTCAACAAGATCAAAAAATAGAATGAAAAATTACATCTTCACTTTCTTATTAATCCAAATTTTGTGCCCTAACATGTCGGAAGTTTTAATAGAAGCTAATTCATAATATTTATTGCACATTTCTTAGTTAACTTAAGCAATATATATCAATGAAAACTTGAACATATGTTGATCCATGGATAATATCTACAACCTTCCCAAATCTTATTCTTTTATCACCTGAGTGTATAACCACGTGTTCGGATCAAGTCTACAACTAATGGAAAATCAGTTTGCCCACGGCCCCCTATCACTTCAAAATCAAAATCTGAACCTCATAGCACCATGTCCCCGTTAATTTTCCCTATGCAAGACGTCGAATAGTTCACCTGAATTCCTAATGATTCTTGCTTTCTGATTGACTCCCTTTCGCCCCGCCCATAACCCTTTCGCGGCCAATCGAGTAGGAACAGGGGGGCGGGGGAATCACAAGAGGACGGGAATATTTTTGCCTTTTTTTTATTATTTAATTTCTCTTTTTTTAAATTTCTCCTCTTTTCTGCATTTCTCCGTTAATGAGGGAAAGGGTTCAGGGATCGATTTTGTATTACTAATTCGTTTCCCTGCACCCTCTTCTTTTTTCCCTTTTTTTATTTTTTTGGTGTGTGTGTATAATTTATTTTCTTCATCCCCCCCCCTCTTTTCTTTCCTTCTGTTCTTGTAGTCTTCATCTCGTTTTCCAAGTCATATTTTTTTTATATTATTTTTTTTTTAAGTTTTTATTCGATTATTTTAACTTTGCATCCTCCGCCCCCCTGGCCCGAAAATTTTTTACCAGTACTCCGTTCCCACTTTTTTTTTTTTTTTTTTTGTTCCGTGACTTGTTTTTGCATTTAATTTCCCACTGGGATCGCATATAAAGTACGATCGTGATATCATACACGAATCATCAGGGGAATTCCGACCATTACGCCAGACCAAGATCTAAATGTCGTTTCATCTTTTATGCAAAGGAGATGGTTTTTCGCGATATATATATATATCCTTCCCTTTATTTAATATGAAAGGTCCGTTCGCATTGTAGAACTTTAATAACTTCTGTCATTTCTCTTTGTCTCGACTGTGATAGATTTGCTGGAGGAAAAAAAAAAAAAAAATGACAATAAATAAGCGTAATTCTGAGCAAAATAAGACTCTTTCTCCCAAATTTCAGACCATTATTTTTATCAAAAATGAAGACGGAAGCAAGCAGTGTTTGTTTTACATAAAAAGACAAATGAAAATAAAGCTAAAAGATTGTAGAATTGCAATGCTCGCGTAATATCTATTACGGTCTTTCGGCTTGTTAAATCCTTGTAAATCCGCTTTGGTAGGTATCATTAAACTAATGCATTGCATTTGAGAAAAAGGAGCATAAAATTGCTGACGATCAATTAATGTGAAATTATGTAGTAAGTTTATATTTGTAACTTTTATGTTTTTAATCCGATACTTTTTAAAAACTTATACGTATCTTTTTTTTTTCTTCAGTATTATAGAATAAATTTATCATCAACATATTCAAATTGAATTTTAAAACAGTAATAAAATTCTGAAATGAATCAGGCCAGTTTAAACAGTTGAGATGATCTTTTACGCTTATGCAGTGAACGCAACAAAGATGTAAATAATGAATAAACCATTTTGAGAAAAGCGAGAATGAAAATATTTTTCATGATCTTGAAAGAATGTGAATTAACTAAATTATTTACGAAAGTTAGAACTAATCTTCTGGAGATTTTTATTAAGCTATAGTTTGCTATGGAAATCTAATAATACTTTCTGTAAACTTGCTCAAATTTGTTTTCAATATTATAATTATTTTGATAGAGAAGTCACTACAAAATATAATTTTACTTACCTTCATTACATTTATTTCACGTTTATATGTAATGAAAAAAACAATCAGAATTAGATGTTACTTAGGTATATTTGTAATTCAAAAAAAAAAAAAATTAAGAGAATCTATTATTCATTTAATGTATTTTGATACCATTAAAACTTTTCCTGTTGTAAGAAGTTATTAATATTTTTACTTTATTAATATTTATATTCATAAACATTGTTTATTCAAACCACAAAATATAAGACATTATTAGCCTCTATAATTCCCTGTTTCAAAAAAAAAAAAAAAAAAAAAAAGATAGTTTTTTTTTTTTTTAATTTACTTTTTATTTTTTCCCTCTACATTTTCATTATTTGAAGAAATGAAAAATCAATACAGTTTTTAAGAATTAAATGTCAATTTTCATTATTAGCTGTTTGTAAATTATATACTTAATTACGAATAAAAAATCTAATTTACAAACCAACAGCTTTTTTTCTTTTTAGATTTTTTTTAAAAAAGGATGATTTATGCATTTCAAAAACTCTTTCTTTAAGCATTTGCCGAAATAATAAACAAATAAATATTTTTGGTGAAATTTTGAAGCAATAATTCATATAAGAATATTTTATATTGAATATTTTCGTCTGTTTTTGAAAATAAATATGTGCATGAATAAATAAAAACAAAGAAAGAATAAAAATTAACCAACAGGAAAAGTTAATTAATTATACAAAATTAATCTCTGTGAATCTGTTGCATTGCTGCCTTTTCTCTAGCTTTTACTTTTAAAAATCCAAAGGGAACCCAAGTTCAATATCTCTTTTAAATATCTGCTAATTTCTTTATCATCAAGATTATCAAGTTTAATTATATATTTATGAGACATATAAAACAAATTAATAAACTTCATTATCCAAATTAGTAAAAATTCTTTTGATAAAACGTACCAGAAACCAGCAAGTCTTAATGAATATTTAAAACATTTTTTCCCCAAACTGTAATCAGGATATCGCCCCTCAGCATGGTCTGAAGGCATCTTGATGGTCCTCTTCCTTTTTCTTCAGAACATGCTCTTTCAACATCATTCCTCTTCGCATCCCCCACTTGCCGACCCTCCCTCTGCTCTCTTATACCTACAGCTCCTTCTCTTAAGTTCTACGAAGACTCTATGCAGTTAGTAATTTAATTTCTTTGACGACATTTTCGCTCGCTGGTGGTACAGCACAACTCCACTCTGCCTTCACCCCCTCCTTCATTCTCTTCGCCTAGGTAACGAGCATCGTCCCCCCTCAGTTCTAAGCACCCCCCCCCCTTCTTCATCTTCCTCGTGGGCCTTGCAACCTTTAAACCAATGATAGCCGATGAGTCTTGGTTACTATAGTAACGAGCCATCATCAACAGCAAGAGCTCCTGCAAATAAAGATAGATATATCTACACAAATTACATATATATAAAAGATATATAAAATGAGTGTATAAAAAATGACCAGTGGTCTCAATCTAACGATGTATTTTTTTTACCTTTATATTTTGTTGGATTTCATTACAAGCTTCTTTTTTTTCCCTCCTTCCCTTCTCTCTTACACCAGAAAAAAAAATGCGTGTAAAAAAAAAGGAAAAAGAAAACTGAGAGTAAAGCAGTAAAAATTTTCTTAAAAGAAGTTTATTTGTGGCCAGTAGAGTAAAAGTATAAAAATATAATAAATAAAAGAAGCGAAAGTTTGTATAGGATTTCTTTCCGTTTATTTCGTACGTACGTTTGGATATAAAAATGCTCTAAAATAGATCACACATTAAAAAAAAAAAAAAAAAAAAAAAAAAAAAAAAACGGTTTTAGGAATTTGTCATTTTATAAAAATATGCCTCAGCTTCAGGAAATATATTTCTCACCGTAGATTAATTCTGTTAAATGATAACTAACGCTGATAAGATAATTAGATAATAATTATTTTTTTTAAATGCTTAAGGGCCAAAGATATTATCTGGAATAGACTTTAGGTAGTTTTTATTTCGCTTATTTATGGACTTTTTAAACTTTTTTCAGATACTCGATCTATTGGCACTCAAAAATCTAGTGGCATTTAAAAAGTTTCTATTTCTTAATTTAATAATCGAAAAGAATTCTTGAAACGTTTTCCTCCAATATGTTGCTCAACAAATTTTTATTAAAAATAACACATGTGAAGTAAAAAGAAAATCGAGAAACATTGTAAGCAAATGATTGAAAATTAATGTCTGATATAAAAAAAGAAAAGAAAAGATACTGCCAGAGTTATTTAAATTTGTTCTTTAAAACTAATATCTGGTAAGATTTTTTTTTTAAAGTTTAAATGTTTATTCCTAACTGTTTAAAAGTTTAAACGTTTATTACTTTTTGCTGATTTGTAAAAAAAGTATTGATAAAGTGCATGTTTATATAGTCGAAACGATAATTTTATTATTGCCAGTAAATACTCATTTATTCAAAATTTAAGCATTTTGAATTTTAATTTTGTGATATAATTTAGATAAATATTCACTTTAAAAATTTAATTATTTGAAAAATAAGAATCGTTTGGTTTGACTTATGAGAAAGTAATAAAAGACAAATTAACATATTTTACAGTTTTATTTTTTACTAGAACTGGCAAAACAAGATAAGATAGGAACTGTCATAAAATCATTAATCCCTTAATATAACATTATTCATTCAACTACTTTTTCAAAAATATTAGTTTAATTTCTTTTCTTTCTTTCATTTTTCTTTTCTTTTCTTTTTGATAAAATTCTTTTCTTTATTTTTGCTTTTTTTTCAATGAATTTTTGTTTTTCGTCAAATCAAATTTAAATTACTTATTAATCGGCATTTGAATTTAAAATTTTATCCTCATTCTCAAAGTCTGTAAAATAATTAAAATGCCTTTGAAATAAGATTTTAAAAAAAATATTCATCTTTTATTGAACTAAATATTTAAAAATTTTAGATTCAGCAGTCAAAATTTACAAATGTATTCAAGAAACTGAAATTACTTTCTAACTCCCTTCTTCTTGAAACAAAAGAAGGAGCTTGAATTAACTTACAAATGTTAGAAAATCTCTGCTTAATTCTGTCAACAGCATTTTCAATGGCATCACATCTCTTCTTCCAGAATATTCACCGTGATTATCATAACGGCTAATACTTATAACACAGCTCAAAACAAGAATATAAAATCATTTCTTCATCCTTTTATTAAATTTGTCCTTTCTATCCTTCAAATAAAAGGTAAGAAATTCAGCTAAACAACTAAGTCAGTCAGAAAACAATTGCATCTACTGCAGTGACTTCAGTGCTGATAAAAAAAAAAGCCAATGAAATTTGCAAAAATCTGTTTTTATTTATCTGTTCATGTTTAGTTTTCTAAACTCTTTGGCAGCAGGTAGTACAGACGAAATCTCCCTAAATTGTATCAAGTGATAGGCTGTGACGTTTATCGTGTAAGAAAGAATAACAATAAAAAAAATGCAATGACTGAATTTCTAGTGCCTTTTATAAGCAAAGAAATGTGTAAAATAAAAAGATGTCTGAAAAAAAAATTCCAGAAAAAAAAGGGGGATTACAAACGTTTTCACACCTTTCGCAGTTTCGACAAGAAACGACAAATAAAACGAACAGGATTAAGGAGTATAATCCGGCCCGGAGCTTTGGGACGAAACGGCGAGCGGCACAGCAGCGCCGTTTTTGGTGAAACGTTTCTGAAGGGACCGGTATAAAAATTGCGGGAATAATTTTACGATCCAATTCTCTTCTGGAATTTTTATGTAAAAATGCAATTTTTATAACAAATATCTAAATGGAAATTATAATTAAAATGGGAAGTGAAAATTTTTTCAGTATTGTATCAAAGATAAATTTACAATTATAATTTATTTGAAACAAAACATTCAAACGAACAATAGATTACAATTTAAGATTAATTTTTATGCAAATTTCACAAACCGAAATACACATGTAGGAACATAGCAATTTAAAGTATTTTCTAAAAACTAAGTTTTAAACTAATTCAATCGAAATATTATGATGATTTACAGATTAGCTAACTATTTAAGTGGTTACTGGTTTTATTCTCTATCTATTTAATAAGAAATAATTGTTATTAAATCTAGCTCTAAATGGTTGAGACTCTGTTTAATTGCGCAAGAATAGGGTTTTTCCTATTGGAAACTTAACTAATTCAAACTCAGTTCTTATTTTTTAGAAATTTTAAACTTACTTTTTCATTATCTAATATCTTACTTTGAATTATGTCTAACTAATTTTTTTTTTTTATTTTGCTTCTGCATTTAATGTCTTCCCATATACTAGTTACATAAAGAAGAGGAAAAAATATCACTAATTAAATTATTTTCTTTCTGTTTTTATTGAAATTTTTTTTAATATAAATTATAATTATAAAAGAGAAATTGACATTGAACAATCGATATTTGGAATGTAAAAATAAATAAATAAAAAATAAAATAAAATGAAAATTTTTTTTTTGATATTTTGTCAGGCATATTATCTACAGAGCTGGGATTCAATATCTTGATATTATAAATATTATCAATAGATTGATTTTAATTAAATATGATTAAAACTATCCTCAATGTTAATAATATTTTTCAAAAGTGTTGATGATAGTTATATAATTATTTTTTTGTTCATTTGTTTTAAGTCTCAAACCAATTATTAAAGGGAACGAAAACGCTATTTGAAGAATGTAAATTTTAAAAGTAAATATTTCCGAAACTAAAGAAAAATTTCACATTATTATGCAATTTTAGATTTGCAAAAAAAATCCCATAAAATTTCTTAAATTCATATTTTTACCTTCCTATTCTTATTTTTTAAAATTTTAACCTTTTATTGTGTTTTATATTTAAGTTAAAAATATGTAGCAAATTTGAATAGTAAAGAATCAGATAGTTAGACAGGGATTTTATTTATTTATTTATTTTGAAAACGTTGTAAAGCTAGTACTAAACGGAAATGTAACAACGACTTAAATAGTTTTAAAAAATAGTAAACAAAAAAAAACCCTTAAATAGTGTTTAGTGAGCATTCGATTTATTTTATATAATTATTGCCAATATCGCCGACTCCCAGGTAATGTAAGTGGACGATAACATAAAAATGATGACATAAAAGCTCAAATTCATGAAAACTGAGACAAAATGATTAATAATTAAATAATGAAAATTATAGTTTGAATAATACAAACGATACATAATGGTAAATACAAAAATTAAATGATGACCTATAATTATTGTATTTGAATAATTTGAAATTTAAGTGTAAAAATGAATTATATAAATTTAATATTTGAATTTAAATATATAAATTTAATATGGAAAATTAATATTAATAATATAAATTTAAATATTGAAACCAAACAGAATGAACACATTTTATAGATATAAGAAAAGCTTCATATGTGCAACAATTAGTTAATAGAAAAGTCATTTTAGAAAATTTCTTCAACAAATATGTACGTTATAATATCTTTAAATCCTTTAAAGATATGTTTTTTAAAGCAAAGTTTTCTAAAAGTTAGTAAATAAATCTGAGTCAAACAAAAGATTTGTTATTAACTATATAAGTATCGAAAAATAACTTTCTTAAAGTGAACTTAATTGAAGTATACAAAATATCAAAAATGTAAAACTTGGTGTTAAAAAAATGTAAAAAGTAACAAAATTTTAATAATACCTTGAGCTCTAATAAGCATATGTAAATCTGTTATGTTCTATAGTTGCATCGAGTTTTTAAATATTATTAATTGTATAGATATCTACATTATATATGTAATTATCAATAGGATTAATTAGTCATTATTACTAATAACCGGATGTTATCAATACTAATGGCTATTATTAGTAAGTATTGCGGTAAATATGAACATAAACTGACTATTATTTATATTAATTGATATAAACGTAATACATACGTAATCTCTTATTTTCTATAGTTGCATCGAGTTTTCAAATATTATGAATTTTATAGATATCTACATTGTATATTTAATTATCAATAGGATTAATTAGTCATTATTACTAATAACCTGATGTTATCAGTACTAACGGCTATTATTCGTAAGTAGTGCGGTGAATATGAACATAAACTGACTATTATTTATATTAATTGATACATACGTAATCTCTTATTTTCTATAGTTGCATCGAGTTTTCAAATATTATGAATTTTATAGATATCTACATTGTATATTTAATTATCAATAGGATTAATTAGTCATTATTACTAATAACCTGATGTTATCAGTACTAACGGCTATTATTCGTAAGTAGTGCGGTGAATATGAACATAAACTGACTATTATTTATATTAATTGATACATACGTAATCTCTTATTTTCTATAGTTGCATCGAGTTTTCAAATATTATGAATTTTATAGATATCTACATTGTATATTTAATTATCAATAGGATTAATTAGTCATTATTACTAATAACCTGATGTTATCAGTACTAACGGCTATTATTCGTAAGTAGTGCGGTGAATATGAACATAAACTGACTATTATTTATATTAATTGATACATACGTAATCTCTTATTTTCTATAGTTGCATCGAGTTTTCAAATATTATGAATTTTATAGATATCTACATTGTATATTTAATTATCAATAGGATTAATTAGTCATTATTACTAATAACCTGATGTTATCAGTACTAACGGCTATTATTCGTAAGTAGTGCGGTGAATATGAACATAAACTGACTATTATTTATATTAATTGAATTTTTGACTTGAATCGTAATATATATCTCGAAATCACAGCTAGTTTCTCCGCAAACCATTAAGCAAAACAAAGGCAGAATATCGAAATTCTTCTCGGAATTTTGTTTGCCAAAAAATTCAGGGCGCATACAGCTTTAATAATGATGAATGCACTCAAGTCCCAGGCGAAATCGAAAGTCTTGAGCCTTATTTCCTTCTCTTGCACCCTCAAACGCTTCACGTCATTAAATCTAACTCCGCCAGGGGACTCTGAAGTGCAGTTAGGATAGTGTCGGCCTTCCGGATCCGAGTTCTCTCTCTCTTTCTGTCTATCTGTCTCTCTTCCTCTCTCTCTCTCTCTCACTCACTGTGTGTTCCATCCTTTTCAGTCAGACACTTTTGCTTTCCATTTCTAATCTATAAAATTCATTTCCTTGAAAAGAAGTGAAGAAGTGGCCGTATTTAGAAAATAAAGAAGTTTACGAAGTGTAGTTACTGAAGACTGATATAAAACTTAATGATTTCAAATATTAAAGGACATATTCTAAACTTCAGATAAAAGATTTAATTTAAAACACGGTTGCCAAGTAACCAATTATAGGTTCCTTTTTTTTTTTTTTTTGAGGGGGGTAGAGAGGTATTTAGAGGTATTGAATATTTTTCGAAGGAATTTTGATGAAAAGTATAACTGAATTTCGTGAATTTTAATTTTAGAGATAAATACAGGATTTTACTCGATTAAAGGTAGATAATAGAGTAAATATCTTAGAGTTCATTGGATGATTTTAATTGAAAGTTATAAAATTTTCATTGAGGTATCATTATTTTGCAAAGGGTGTCCCAAAATTAAAGCAAAATTCATGCAGTAAAGTGTTGGCAACCCTATTAAAAAAACCATTTGATAGCTGATAGTTTAGGGTTAATGAAAATGGAGCGTTACACAATAGAACAAAGTGCAAATAAAGATTTAAATTAAATAAAAAGACACAGGTTTTTTTTCTTTAAATTGTTATATTTTTATTGAATCGTAAAGTATATAAGATAAGGTTAATAACACATAGATGGCCTCCACGGCCTTGCTGGCACATTCACACTCATTTGTCAAAATTTTCCATTGCAATTTTGTGGGAATGTGGCAGAATTTCGTTGATGCAGCTTTGAATTTCCTCTTCCAATGCATACTTGCTTGTGGGCTTGTTGCCATAGAACTTTGACTTTAAATATTCCCATAAAAAGAAATAAAATGGTGTTAAATCAAGCGATCTAGGAGGCAATTCTCAAATTTTCAAACTGTGGCCGCCAGTCTTTCATTATTTTTGAAATATCGTACAACAATGAAAACACATTGTTCTATCGTATAATGCTAATTTTTACAAACCCTAAACTATCAGCTGTCAAATGATATTTTTAATAGAGATGCCAATACTTTACTGCACGAATGGTGGTAAATTCAAATCTTGCGTTAATTTTTGGACACCTTTTAGAATATTTGACATATACACGGCAGTAACCATCTGATAAATGAATAGCAGAGATTATAGAATAAGTAACAATAGTTTTTATGTCATGAATACACACTCTTTTTTTTGGGGGGGGAGGACAAGTGGTTATGATTTCCACTGAAACTTAAAGGTTTCAGAACAAAGTCAAATTATGAATGAAAATTATAACTTAATTTTACGAGTTTTGATTTTAGAAATAATAAACTCCTTTTTTTTTTTTTTTGAAAAGGTAACCAAATAATCTAGCGCAAAAATAAAGGTTTACTTGATATTTGCAAAGTATTGAAACTTTTATTAGCCTATAGGATATTTGATTATGTTCGGCTAGATAAAAGACGTGCTTAATTAACCCTATTTCAGGCAGTAATGCTCAGCACTCGAGCATCAAATTACAGAATACTTGATTCTGCAATTAAATAAAATTAAAAATTAATCGAAAGGATGAAGATCACTTGCACAGATATAAAACCGGAAATACTTTTTACGTTTTTACTTAGATTGAAATTAAATAATTATAATAAACATCTCGATTGAGACGTGCCATTTAATTAGGAGGTGAAATAAATTAGTAGAGGAGGAAAGAATAATAATTAACTCAAAATTCTTTTATTTGCATCACGTTTCTATTCTTGGATTCAGATATTTGTTATGAAGATAAGATAAATAATTATATTCTTTCACTATTCAAATTGCAGCAGATAGTTATAATTAATAATAATTATAATTTAACTTCATTTAGCAGATACTATTTAGAATTCAATGAATAGAAATGATAAGAATTAATAATTAGTTTCTAAATTATTGAGTTGTATATCAGTTAAGGAGAAAAAAACGAATTTTTAAGTTTAATTAACCTTATTTTTTATCTTTTTTTTACCGTTTTGACCTGCGTTGCCAAATTAAAATTTTCTCGATTTTTTTAGTTTGTTTATCTTACTCATTTACTATTTTTCTTTATTAAGGAATGAACTCCAAAAAGAAAGAACAATATTAGCTTGGTATTAATTTATTAATAATTAAAAACACTAAATTGTTTTAAAGTATAAAATTTAGTCAATGAAATTAACACTGAAAATTAGTTTTGAAAAAATCATCGTTGCTTTATGAGTGAATAACGAAAAATTAATAACTCTAATGGAGTGAATAAATTGTTAATAATGTAATATGTCAGGTTTAATTGGTAATAAAAATAAGAAATTTAAATATAGCTCATATATTAAAACCCTTTTAGTAATTTCATTTTCTCAACATAAAATAATAAATATTTGTTTTATTTATGCAAAGAGAATAAAGATTATTTCTTTTTGTGTTTCATAATTCTTCTTAAAAGTTACTGCTAATTCACCACTTTTTGTCTTTTTCTTTAGTTTATAGAATTCTATATAAAAGAGCTTCTGATATACGATATGACATGAATATAAATGTTCCTTGGGTTTTGAAAGATTTAATGTAGTGTGCAACAATTTTGGCGATGCAATTAGGATTACAGAACACAATACAGAGTTTTTTATGTACAGAGAGTTACTAGTACAGAATCTGTTATGTACTTTTATGTACAGAGTTTGTTATGTACAGAGAGTAAATAGTATAGAGTCTGTTATGTACTTTTATGTACAGAGAGTATATAGTACAGAGTTTGTTATGTACAGAGAGTAAATAGTATAGAGTCTGTTATGTACTTTTATGTACAGAGAGTAAAAAGTACAGAGTTTGTTATTTACTTTTACGTACAGGGTTTGTTATGCACCTTTACGTACAGAGTTTGTTATGTACCTTTACGTACAGGGTGTGTTATTTACAGTCATAGTATTAAAGGGACTTTAGTGCATAGTACATGTATTGTTCTTCTTTCTTTAATTAAGGTAGAATATTATTGATCTAAAATTATATTAAAAAGTAAACATTAAATTTATTTCTTTTTAATGACTTTTAATTTTTAATTCTACTAAGAGATTATAGAGCTAATTTTTAAAAACTTGTAAACAAATTATAATAAACTCATGATTAATACCATCTCGTGATGCATTTCATTGACTGAAGATTCTTCGAAGATTTCGAAAACCAATCATAAATTTTCATTTCATGATTACATAAAGGGGATTCAATAAGATTTAAAAAAAAATTAAAATAGTTTTCTCTTGGGGAACTAGTAAAAGAAATGTAATCTATATCTCTTAAAATAAGAGCAAATATTTTCAATAAAAAATATCGATTAGATTAATGTAGAAAGTTTTTATTTATTAATTTTTATTCTTTGTTCATTTCTCTCTTCTTGAATAAACAGATAATTCAAATACTACATGCCAACTAGTTAGTCATTTCAAAGAAATTGGATGAAATTTACTAATAAAAACACAAGAAGACATCTCTTATCTCTCTCTTTCTCCGCTTTTTTAATCTTTCGAAGCGGATAATTGGAATTGAACCTTACCAGTGCAGAAAGAAGCCGTACATATTAACCAATCAAAACGCTTGCTCTTAAATTGGCTGTCATGTAGTGCCTATCAGAAAGCTCAAGAGCAAATGAATTGAGGGACGAAACGGATTTTCAATTTCACTTTGAAGAGCAGATAAGAAAATAAAAATTGATCATTAAAAACGAATCAAAGAAAGTGCAATTGCTTGATAAAGAACAAAAATTTATCTTTGAACCTAGGGTTGACTCTCTCCATTGACGCTGGGTTCCTGCCCGGTTTAGTTTAAAGCTTCAAATAATTGCTGCTAAAAAAGAGAGACAGTTAGACGCAAAAAGAGCAGAGGAATTACAAAAGGGAGAAAATTACGTTGAAGTAGGGATCAAATAATTTTCTTCTAAACGCTTACTTTCAAAGCAAGCTTCGAGAAATCCCTATAATTCTCTTTCAGTGCTAAGACCCAGGAAAGGACAGCAGTTGACGAATTAAGGGAAGAAAGGGAATTTTTTTTTTTTTTTCAGTTCTTAATTCTCTTGATTTTGTTCCTTTTTATTTGGAATGGGAATTACTTTTCACTTTCTTAAGTTGTTCTTTTTTGCTGTTAGTTTATTTTTCTAACCTCCGGGTTTATTTTCATCTTAACGAAATCGAAAGTGTTTGTTCATTTTAAGGTTGCCTTGAAATGCCTGAAAGCAAAATATATTTCCTTTCCTTCTTTTTTTTTCAGTTGGGAAAGGAAATTGCATCGTCGATTCTTTTGTCGTTTAATTGAAAATCTATAAATCACCTGGAAATTCGATTCAATTCGAAGAAATTATATTTTTAAGTCTCTCTTCATAAATTTAAAGAATAATTTTCAAGAGAAAAAACATCGAACTGCCACTGTAATTTTCAGCTTTGAACCTTTTGGTATAATTCTTGTAGTAATAAGACGGTTTAAAGATTTGAACAGAAAGTTCAAGGTAATTTCTCTACTTCCTGTACCATGCAGATCTTTATATTTCTCGTATAAGAATATATATATATATATATATATATATATATATATATATATATATATATATATATATATATTTAACATAAGTACATAAATATATTTATTTTCTTTATCATAGTTTAGGGGAAGAATTGCGACGTTCTTTTCTTTTTAACAGAAAATCTATAAATTATCGGGAAATTCGATTCAGTTCGTAGGAATTATATTTGTAAGCCTATCTTCATACATTTAAAGAATAATTATCAAGAGAAAGAACACCGAACTGCTCGTGTTATTTTTTGGTTTGAATCTTTTGGTATAACTCTTGGGGTAACACGGCGATCTGTAGATTTGAACGGAAAGTTCAAGGTTACTTCTATATTGCCCTCACCATGGAGAGTTTTATATTTCTCGTAAAAGAAGTATACAATATAACTATAAGGGTATAAATATATATTTCCTTTTTTTTCATATTTTTGGGGAGAAAATTGCATCGTTGTTCCCTTTTTTTAATTAACTGAAACTCTGTAAATTACCTGGAAATTCGATTTAATTCGAAGAATATAAATTTGTTAACCCTCTTTTCATAAATTTAAAGAATAATTTTCGTGAGAAAGAACATCGGAGCTCCCCTATTATTTTCTGCTTTGAATCTTTTTCAAGAGAAAGAACATCAAACTGCCCCTAGTATTTTTTACTTTGAACTTTTTGGTATAACGGAGTAACAAGGAGGTCTGTATATTTAAACTAGAAGTTCAAGGTTACTTCTATGCAGACGTCACCATGCAGAACTTTACATTTCTTGTATAAAAAGTATATAATGTAATTATAAATGGATAAATATATTTCCTTTCCTTTTCATATTTTGGGGGGGAGGGAATTGCACCCTCTTTTCTTTTCTTTTTTATTTAATTGAAAATCTGTAAATTACCTAGAAATTCGATTCAATTTGGAGAAATTATATTTGTAAGGCTCTCTTCATAAATTTAAAAAAATAATTTTTCAAGAAAAAGAACATCGAAGCACCTTAATTACTTTCTGCTTTGAGCCTTTTGGTATATATAACTCTTGCGGCAACAAAGCGGTTTGCAAATTTGTACGAGAAGTTCAAGGTTACTTCTGTACTGCTCTCGCTACGCATAATTTTATATTTCTCGTACATGAATATAATTATAAGTGCATGAATATATTTCCTTTCTTTTTCATATTTTGGGAGAGAAATTGCATCGTCGTTCCTCTTTTCTTTTCTTTTTTTTATTGAACTGAAAGCCTGTAAATTACCTCCAAATTCAATTCTAATCGAAAAGGTTATATTTTTAAACCTTTCTTCATAAATTTAAAGAAGAATTCTCTAGAGAAAGAATATAGAACTTTCCCAATTATTTTCTGCTTTGAACTTTTGGATATAACTTTTGGAGTAACAAGCCGATCTGTTACTCCAAGAACTTAGATTTGTACGAAAAATTCAAAGCTATTTCTGTACTGCTCTCACCAAGCAGAATTTTATATTTATCGTATAGGAAGAATACAATACAATTATAAGTGCAAAATTATATTTCTTTTCTTTTTCATATATTTTTTTTTGGGGGGGGGGGATATTGCATCGTCGTTCATTTTGTTTCTTTTTTTATTTAACTGAAAATCTATAATTCACCTAGAAATTCGATTCACTTCTAAGCTATTAACTTTGTAAGTCTCTCTTCATAAATTTAAAGAATAATTTTCAAGAGAAAGAACATCGAACTGCTCCTATTATATTCTGATTTGAACTTATTGGTATAATTCCTGAAGTAAAAGGTGGTCTATAGATTTGAACTGAAAGTTCAAATTTACTTTTTCACTGCTCCCTCCATGCAGAATTTTATATTTTTCGTATAGGTAGTATACAGTGTAAGTGCACAATTACATTCCCTTTCTATTTCAGATTTTGGTTCATAAACATCATCGATGTTCCTACATTTATTTAACTGAAAATCTGTAAATTACCTGGAAATTCGATTCAACTCGAAATGATTAGAATTTTAAACATCACTTCATAAATTTGAAGAATAATTTTCAAGAGATAAAACATCAATAATTTTCTACTTTGAACCTTTTGGTATAACTCTTGGAGTAACAAGGCGATCTGTAGATTTAAACTGATACTGTTCGAACTATGTATGAGGTTTTTATTTTCTTACAAAGGAAATATGCAATATAATAATAAGTATACATATAAATTTTCTTTTTTCTAAGCATTTTTAGAAAAAAAAAATGTATCGTCGATTCGTTTGTAGTTTAATTGAAAATCTGCAAATCGACTGAAAATTCGATTTCTTGGTAATTTGCAGATTTTAATTTTTTTTTTTTTTTTTTTTTTTTTTTTTTGATTTTCAGATCTTAAAAAATTACATTTTTGAGACATAATCTTAACTTTTCATAAATTTAAGGAATACTTTTCAAAAGAAAAAAAATATTAAAATATCCAAATTATCTCCTCCTTTGATAAGTTTTCAATTTTCTGAGAAAAAGAAGTCTTTGATTTGAATTAAAAATAGTAGCAAATCCAAGCTACATTTGTATTGTTTCGTCCAGTGCATATTTTTTTACTTTATTGTATAGAAAAATAATATAAAATATAATATAAAATTATGGAGAGAGAAAATATTGTAATCATTAAAATTCCAGTAATAAAATCTGACGAATTTTCAATTTCAGTCCTTCCTGAGCTTTAAAAAAAAGTTGAATAAATAATTTATGTAACAGTAGTTGATAAAATACAATACACTAAAAGGTTAAAATTTGATATTTTTTTTTTTTTTTTTTTTTGCAACAAATAGATTTAAAGCAAATTTTAGACTTAGAGCGATAAGTTTTGTCTGTGCTTCCGTGTGCATATTAACAAGGTTAAACGTGTAGAAATAGTAAAATAAAATTTAACACATGGTTTAATCACTAAAATGTAGATTTGTATCAATTTTTGAATAAAATCCTCTTTTAGGCTTATTATATGCCAATTTTTCAAAAATATATAAATTCAGTAACTCATACACACAAATAAATTAATTGATTGAAATATAATATGTAACTTTTTCATCAAAGTAATATAACTCTGCTTAGTTGTGAACTAAATCCATTAACGGGTTGGTTATATTTTTGACTTTCTGTTTGTGTGTATAGGAGTTCAATAACTCAAAAGCACAATAAGCAAGATAAATGAAATTTTGCACTTGGTCTGAACCTCGAAATTATAGATATTCATCAGATTTTAGACAAAATTGGTCAGAGAAAAGCGGTCCAAAATGCACACAAGAATCTTTTCATAATATTAAGAATCTTAATATTAAGAATCATAATATTAAGAATCTTAATATTGTGAATATATGTCGTTATTATATGTCGATTTTTCAAAAATATATAAATTCAGTAACTCATACACACAAATAAATTAATTGATTGAAATTTAATATGTAACTTTTTCATC
The DNA here is from genome assembly GCF_947563725.1 of Argiope bruennichi. Lineage (NCBI taxonomy): Eukaryota > Metazoa > Arthropoda > Arachnida > Araneae > Araneidae > Argiope > Argiope bruennichi. Next base: position 78,186,870 of record NC_079160.1, read on the forward strand.
AAGGTAATATAACTCTGCCTAATTGTGAACTAAATCCATCAACGGGTTGGTTATATTTTTGACTTTCTGTTTGTGTGTATAGGAGTTCAATAACTCAAAATCACAAAAAGCAAGATAAATGAAATTTTGCACTTGGTCTGAACCTCGAAATTATAGATATTCATCAGATTTTAGACAAAATTGGGCAGAGAAAAGCGGCCCAAAATGCACACAAGAATATTTTCATAATATTAAGAATCTTAATATTAAGAATCATAATATTAAGAATCTTAATATTGTGAATATATGTCGTTATTATATGTCGATTTTTCAAAAATATATAAATTCAGTAACTCATACACACAAATAAATTAATTGATTGAAATTTAATATGTAACTGTTTCATCAAGGTAATATAACTCTGCCTAATTGTGAACTAAATCCATCAACGGGTTGGTTATATTTTTGACTTTCTGTTTGTGTGTATAGGAGTTTAATAACTCAAAATCACAAAAAGCAAGATAAATGAAATTTTGCACTTGGTCTGAACCTCGAAATTATAGATATTCATCAGATTTTTGACAAAATTGGGCAGAGAAAAGCGGCCCAAAATGCACACAAGAATCTTTTTATAATATTAAGAATCTTAATATTAAGAATCATAATATTAAGAATCTTAATATTGTGAATATATGTCGTTATTATATGTCGATTTTTCAAAAATATATAAATTCAGTAACTCATACACACAAATAAATTAATTGATTGAAATTTAATATGTAACTTTTTCATCAAGGTAATATAACTCTGCCTAATTGTGAACTAAATCCATCAACGGGTTGGTTATATTTTTGACTTTCTGTTTGTGTGTATAGGAGTTCAATAACTCAAAATCACAAATAGCAAGAGAAATGAAATTTTGCACTTGGTCTGAACCTCGAAATTATAGATATTCATCAGATTTTAGACAAAATTGGGCAGAGAAAAGCGGCCCAAAATGCACACAAGAATCTTTTCATAATATTAAGAATCTTAATATTAAGAATCATAATATTAAGAATCTTAATATTGTGAATATATGTCGTTATTATATGTCGATTTTTCAAAAATATATAAATTCAGTAACTCATACACACAAATAAATTAATTGATTGAAATTTAATATGTAACTTTTTCATCAAGGTAATATAACTCTGCCTAATTGTGAACTAAATCCATCAACGGGTTGGTTATATTTTTGACTTTCTGTTTGTGTGTATAGGAGTTCAATAACTCAAAATCACAAAAAGCAAGATAAATGAAATTTTGCACTTGGTCTGAACCTCGAAATTATAGATATTCATCAGATTTTAGACAAAATTGGGCAGAGAAAAGCGGCCCAAAATGCACACAAGAATCTTTTCATAATATTAAGAATCTTAATATTAAGAATCATAATATTAAGAATCTTAATATTGTGAATATATGTCGTTATTATATGTCGATTTTTCAAAAATATATAAATTCAGTAACTCATACACACAAATAAATTAATTGATTGAAATTTAATATGTAACTTTTTCATCAAGGTAATATAACTCTGCCTAATTGTGAACTAAATCCATCAACGGGTTGGTTATATTTTTGACTTTCTGTTTGTGTGTATAGGAGTTCAATAACTCAAAATCACAAAAAGCAAGATAAATGAAATTTTGCACTTGGTCTGAACCTCGAAATTATAGATATTCATCAGATTTTAGACAAAATTGGGCAGAGAAAAGCGGCCCAAAATGCACACAAGAATCTTTTCATAATATTAAGAATCTTAATATTAAGAATCATAATATTAAGAATCTTAATATTGTGAATATATGTCGTTATTATATGTCGATTTTTCAAAAATATATAAATTCAGTAACTCATACACACAAATAAATTAATTGATTGAAATTTAATATGTAACTGTTTCATCAAGGTAATATAACTCTGCCTAATTGTGAACTAAATCCATCAACGGGTTGGTTATATTTTTGACTTTCTGTTTGTGTGTATAGGAGTTTAATAACTCAAAATCACAAAAAGCAAGATAAATGAAATTTTGCACTTGGTCTGAACCTCGAAATTATAGATATTCATCAGATTTTTGACAAAATTGGGCAGAGAAAAGCGGCCCAAAATGCACACAAGAATCTTTTTATAATATTAAGAATCTTAATATTAAGAATCATAATATTAAGAATCTTAATATTGTGAATATATGTCGTTATTATATGTCGATTTTTCAAAAATATATAAATTCAGTAACTCATACACACAAATAAATTAATTGATTGAAATTTAATATGTAACTTTTTCATCAAGGTAATATAACTCTGCCTAATTGTGAACTAAATCCATCAACGGGTTGTTTATATTTTTGACTTTCTGTTTGTGTGTATAGGAGTTCAATAACTCAAAATCACAAATAGCAAGAGAAATGAAATTTTGCACTTGGTCTGAACCTCGAAATTATAGATATTCATCAGATTTTAGACAAAATTGGGCAGAGAAAAGCGGCCCAAAATGCACACAAGAATCTTTTCATAATATTAAGAATCTTAATATTAAGAATCATAATATTAAGAATCTTAATATTGTGAATATATGTCGTTATTATATGTCGATTTTTCAAAAATATATAAATTCAGTAACTCATACACACAAATAAATTAATTGATTGAAATTTAATATGTAACTTTTTCATCAAGGTAATATAACTCTGCCTAATTGTGAACTAAATCCATCAACGGGTTGGTTATATTTTTGACTTTCTGTTTGTGTGTATAGGAGTTCAATAACTCAAAATCACAAATAGCAAGAGAAATGAAATTTTGCACTTGGTCTGAACCTCGAAATTATAGATATTCATCAGATTTTAGACAAAATTGGGCAGAGAAAAGCGGCCCAAAATGCACACAAGAATCTTTTCATAATATTAAGAATCTTAATATTAAGAATCATAATATTAAGAATCTTAATATTGTGAATATATGTCGTTATTATATGTCGATTTTTCAAAAATATATAAATTCAGTAACTCATACACACAAATAAATTAATTGATTGAAATTTAATATGTAACTTTTTCATCAAAGTAATATAACTCTGCTTAGTTGTGAACTAAATCCATCAACGGGTTGGTTATATTTTTGACTTTCTGTTTGTGTGTATAGGAGTTTAATAACTCAAAATCACAAAAAGCAAGATAAATGAAATTTTGCACTTGGTCTGAACCTCGAAATTATAGATATTCATCAGATTTTTGACAAAATTGGGCAGAGAAAAGCGGCCCAAAATGCACACAAGAATCTTTTTATAATATTAAGAATCTTAATATTAAGAATCATAATATTAAGAATCTTAATATTGTGAATATATGTCGTTATTATATGTCGATTTTTCAAAAATATATAAATTCAGTAACTCATACACACAAATAAATTAATTGATTGAAATTTAATATGTAACTTTTTCATCAAGGTAATATAACTCTGCCTAATTGTGAACTAAATCCATCAACGGGTTGTTTATATTTTTGACTTTCTGTTTGTGTGTATAGGAGTTCAATAACTCAAAATCACAAATAGCAAGAGAAATGAAATTTTGCACTTGGTCTGAACCTCGAAATTATAGATATTCATCAGATTTTAGACAAAATTGGGCAGAGAAAAGCGGCCCAAAATGCACACAAGAATCTTTTCATAATATTAAGAATCTTAATATTAAGAATCATAATATTAAGAATCTTAATATTGTGAATATATGTCGTTATTATATGTCGATTTTTCAAAAATATATAAATTCAGTAACTCATACACACAAATAAATTAATTGATTGAAATTTAATATGTAACTTTTTCATCAAGGTAATATAACTCTGCCTAATTGTGAACTAAATCCATCAACGGGTTGGTTATATTTTTGACTTTCTGTTTGTGTGTATAGGAGTTCAATAACTCAAAATCACAAATAGCAAGAGAAATGAAATTTTGCACTTGGTCTGAACCTCGAAATTATAGATATTCATCAGATTTTAGACAAAATTGGGCAGAGAAAAGCGGCCCAAAATGCACACAAGAATCTTTTCATAATATTAAGAATCTTAATATTAAGAATCATAATATTAAGAATCTTAATATTGTGAATATATGTCGTTATTATATGTCGATTTTTCAAAAATATATAAATTCAGTAACTCATACACACAAATAAATTAATTGATTGAAATTTAATATGTAACTTTTTCATCAAGGTAATATAACTCTGCCTAATTGTGAACTAAATCCATCAACGGGTTGGTTATATTTTTGACTTTCTGTTTGTGTGTATAGGAGTTCAATAACTCAAAATCACAAAAAGCAAGATAAATGAAATTTTGCACTTGGTCTGAACCTCGAAATTATAGATATTCATCAGATTTTAGACAAAATTGGGCAGAGAAAAGCGGCCCAAAATGCACACAAGAATCTTTTCATAATATTAAGAATCTTAATATTAAGAATCATAATATTAAGAATCTTAATATTGTGAATATATGTCGTTATTATATGTCGATTTTTCAAAAATATATAAATTCAGTAACTCATACACACAAATAAATTAATTGATTGAAATTTAATATGTAACTTTTTCATCAAGGTAATATAACTCTGCCTAATTGTGAACTAAATCCATCAACGGGTTGGTTATATTTTTGACTTTCTGTTTGTGTGTATAGGAGTTCAATAACTCAAAATCACAAATAGCAAGAGAAATGAAATTTTGCACTTGGTCTGAACCTCGAAATTATAGATATTCATCAGATTTTAGACAAAATTGGGCAGAGAAAAGCGGCCCAAAATGCACACAAGAATCTTTTCATAATATTAAGAATCTTAATATTAAGAATCATAATATTAAGAATCTTAATATTGTGAATATATGTCGTTATTATATGTCGATTTTTCAAAAATATATAAATTCAGTAACTCATACACACAAATAAATTAATTGATTGAAATTTAATATGTAACTTTTTCATCAAGGTAATATAACTCTGCCTAATTGTGAACTAAATCCATCAACGGGTTGGTTATATTTTTGACTTTCTGTTTGTGTGTATAGGAGTTCAATAACTCAAAATCACAAAAAGCAAGATAAATGAAATTTTGCACTTGGTCTGAACCTCGAAATTATAGATATTCATCAGATTTTAGACAAAATTGGGCAGAGAAAAGCGGCCCAAAATGCACACAAGAATATTTTCATAATATTAAGAATCTTAATATTAAGAATCATAATATTAAGAATCTTAATATTGTGAATATATGTCGTTATTATATGTCGATTTTTCAAAAATATATAAATTCAGTAACTCATACACACAAATAAATTAATTGATTGAAATTTAATATGTAACTTTTTCATCAAGGTAATATAACTCTGCCTAATTGTGAACTAAATCCATCAACGGGTTGGTTATATTTTTGACTTTCTGTTTGTGTGTATAGGAGTTCAATAACTCAAAATCACAAAAAGCAAGATAAATGAAATTTTGCACTTGGTCTGAACCTCGAAATTATAGATATTCATCAGATTTTAGACAGAATTGGGCAGAGAAAAGCGGTCCAAAATGCACACAAGAATCTTTTCATAATATTAAGAATCTTAACATAAAATAGGTCGTATCGTTTAAGTAAAAGCAAGTGAAGGACACCTGCTTGTTTTATATTAATTAATGAACCTATATATTTAAGTTTTGTAATAATTATAATTTTGAATTTGATCACATAAGTAAGTTTTAGTTTAATAAATTCTTACATAACGGAATCTATATTTTCTAGAGTAGCTCCTAACAGAAATTTTCTGGTATTAAATTTATAAAGAGTTGAGATTTCTTAAACTTATTTTGAAAAGAGACTTAAAAACATTTTATTTTATCATTCTTATTCGTTATACTTTATTTGTATATCGATTGTTTGAAACTGAAGAAGAAAGCGATTATAATAATTTTATAAACTTCAACAATGTATTTCGAGCTTAATATTTTATTGTAACTGAAATTTTTATTCTTCCTTTTAAACTTCGTTCTGAAACAAGACTAGTATTCAAGTAAGAATATAATCTTACGACAAAGACTTCATTAATAATTTAATACTTCTCCGATCGCCTCCCAATTTTTCTAGATGCTTCCTCAAATATTTCAATTCTTTTGACTTTTCATTCAAAAATTTATAAAGTTTTCTTTAAAGTGCTTTGAGTGTCAGTATCAAAAGAATTATCCGTTTATAAAATAAAATATTGGTAGCTATTTTTCTGAAAAAAAAAAGCTTTTCCGAAACATCAAAATTTATCTTTTGACTATAGGATGCAAATGTTTTCGAGTAGAGTTTTATTTAAGTCCTTTAAGTCCTTCACATACAAACGTTGTTCCGGCCTCGTGTATAGAATTATAAAATTATTAATAATTATTCTATAAAATTTTTGATAATTTTTCAAGCTATCTATTAAAAATTCTTGAAAGAAGGAAGGAAAATTATCTATTAAAAATTCTTGAAATGAAATAAAAAAAAATTAATTTGGAAGAGAAAAATCCTTTGCGGACACTCAAGTATCTTTTAAAATATTACATGGATTGAAATAAAATTATATGTCTAAAATATTTACCTTATTTAGTTTTTATTTATTATTTATAATTAAGGGGGTCCGGGACACATTTTGAAAAAATTTTATTAATTAATTTAAAATTTTGAAATTTTTTGTACTGATCAACCGTCTTATTAATAAGCAAAATCACAACACAAAAGTTTTCAAATTTTTTTTAAATTTAAAATTTAAATTTTTTTTAAAAAAAGTGACGTTGTTTTAAAACGATATAACTCAAAATATTTTTTATCAATTTCCAAAATTTTTTCATTAAATCAAACACAAATATATATTCTTTCATTTTGATTCGGCAATTTAAAAAATATTAATTTAAAAAAAATTAAAAAAATTTGAATAAAAATTTTGAAAAAATCTTGGGTACTTTTTTTAAAAAAAATCATACCTTGAAAAGTAAATTTTTTTTTAAATTTGCTGAATCAAAATTAAAGTAAACAGTTTGAAAAGAATGTGTTTCAAATTTCAGACCTCTATCTTTATATGATCTGGACTTATATCAATTTGATCACAACAAATAATGAAAAACCGCAATAAGGTTAAAAGGCGTTTAAAGTTTAAAAATAAAATTTATAAGAATTAAAACTATTTAAATACCTTTAAAAGCTTCCAGATGCATAAGAGACACCTCCCTTCCTCACAAGCGTTTGGTTTAATTTAATTTTTGCAAGTTCAACCTTTTTCCGATATAACTTAAAAGTCTAGGTCGACTTAAATAATGCCTTTCGGAGATGTCGCGTTTGCACTTTCTTTAACATACTGAGAGACGATTGGCATGGGGAAAGGAAATCGGAGTTGAACAAACTTAAAGTTGAGGGTTTGATTCCCTTATGAAAATCTGTTATTCCTCTAGCCGCAGCAATGTCAACTCTAACTTTTGAACCGTTCATATTTTTGGGACAACGGGTCCAAATCATGTTGTGCAGAGACTCATTTCTGTTTTGAGTTTCCCCTTTTGAACAACGCTCTAAAAGACTATCCGAGGCCAGTCTTTGAAAAATAGGCATCATTTTCACACTTATATTTTCACGCAACGGGGTTTTTAAAGCTTTTTTATGTGCAGCGGGTTTTTGATTTGAAGCAATGGCTCGTTGATAAAAACACCAAGATTCTTTTCCAGCAGGGCAAGTCGTATGTTTTGGGTTTGAGTCTGTAGAGCTGCAGTGTTGAAGAATGGCATAAATATCCCTTTTCATAGCTTCAACGTTGTTTTTATTTCTTATAATTGAATTACGGTAATATCTGGTAATTTTTTTTTATTGTTGCCATATTTTTTTATTGTTGCCAATTGTATTTATTGTTGCCATACACTTAGACTGCCATATTTCTTTCCACCGAGTTTAAAGCCTCTTTTCTTTTCAGCATCTACTAAATTTCTCAAAGCAGTCCCCATCCTTTTCCCAACATGATTTAAGCATTCTATTTTTTGTATCGAGACTTCCTTACCATAAACATTTGAAGCTTTTAGCTCGAGGAATGTTTTAGTGTCTCCATCTCCAACCAGTTCCACGTATCGAAATCCTAGTTTTTCGGAATTCTTCCATAATTTCAAAGCCATATTTACCTCCATTCCTCCAGAAGATCCAACGTAATTAGCATCACAAGATGGAGCATGACCTTTTTGCCACACAGCGAATTCCGGTGAATCTTTACCTAAAGCTTTCTTCGTTTGAATACAGTGATTACAAACTTTCGATGAAACCTGGTGATCAATTACATATCCGGTCAGCACGTCGATCACACACCCAACAGCGTAATTTGACGTGTGACCTCTTTTATGCCAAGTAGCATCATAGCTTACAGCTATATCCAAAATATTAGGTGAAGATTTGGATAGAAGGGCATGAACTTCTTTAACTTTTTTTAAAGTGTCTTTCTGTTGTTCTTGAAAGTTTTCTAGAGTAGAAGAAGGAAAAGATTTTAAGTGTCTAATGAAAGATTTAGAATCCATGCAAGGCAAGTTCATTATACAAGAAAATTTTTCAAGTCTTGCATGTCCTTTTCCCAGTTCAGTCATAGCAACCACTGTTCTGCGATTAATATCGAATGAGATTTTCTTATTTTCAATCACATTTGTAGAAGAGTTCTTTGAAAATTAAAAAAAAACAGTTCTTGCAAGTTACATTTATATCTTGGGCCAAACCAAACTGTTTGCCAATGTGAAGTTCTAATGTATTCTGTTTGCAACAGATACAACAACAACTTAATAAAATATCATGCAATACAGACTGTTTTAAAATGATGTAATTTTCATTTACTTCTTCAGGCAAGTTTTTCTTCACTGGAGAAATTATGTTTCGCTCATCCAAACGTTTAACAACTTTGCTTTCAGCAGCTACCGAAGTATCACAATCCAAGTTTTGTTTTCGATTTTTTTTCATGATTTCAAAGCAGTGGTCAACAAAAATTATGATATCTCCCGTTCTAATTAAGATAGAAACATGATTTGAATGTTATTTTAAGCAGAAAAGCATGCAGGATTTTTCAGCTAAAAAATTTCAAAAATTTGACGATTTATGTGTCCCAGACCCCCTTAAACAATAATCATACCTCATGCATCAAAAGCATAGAGCATGAAGCTTACAAAATTAAATATAAAATCAATTCAAACTTTACGCAAAATAAACCCTTAACAAAAGTTAAAAGGCAACGAAAGATGAAGCAAAAAAGAATGAAAAAATAATGAATAAAATAGAATAAAATATAAATACATAGATATACATATAACGAATAGGGAAATGTATAAATATCAGCATAACAAACTGAAAAATACATAAATTATTTCAAACGAAATCCACTAAGAACTGAATGTGAAAATTTCCATTTTGGAAACGATATTTAATAGAAGTTTAAAGTAGAAATAATATGTTAAAAAGAAAGAAGAAAATTACAATTATATTATAAAAATTAAAAGTGAAAATTATTAAAAAGAAGAATAAATAAATAAATAAAAGACAAGGATGTAAGAAACAAGAAACAAAAATAAAAAGCAAAAAAGCATTAAACAGTTTGTGCAAAATAATTTTGCATTCGATGTATGAATTCTTCATTATATTGTAGTATAAAAATAAAATTATTTATAGTTACAACTATGAGCTAATTTTGCAAAAAATAAGAAAAGTGACTTCATGTTGAATTTAATTAATTAAAATTAATTCATAAGTCAAAATGTTAAAAACCTTTCAATCTAATCTGAATGAACCCTAATATGTCTTTAAACTCATATTACAGTATTTTTTGGATTATATGAAACATTTTTATTGTAATAAATATTTCTTGAAAAATATATGCTACTTTAAAACTAAAGTACTGAAATAAGAATTAGCTAAGTTTAGCTTATTACTGTATAGATTCGTTCATTGGCTTTATAAATATATTACAAAATAAATAGGAATATGTTGAAGAAACCATATGCATATCATTTTATTAACAAAATAAATGCTTATTACTTTGGAGCATTTGTATATTTAGGATCATTTTTGCAAAAAGTTTATTTTATGGAAGTTATTTGTAAATTAGGATATTTTAATTCATATACCAGATATATAAATATTTATGATAAAACTAATAATTTATTAACTAACTTCAATAATAAATTGGAAGAAAAACAGGATTTTTTTTGCATCACAGTAAAATACATATGTTAGCTTTGTGTACTTTTTTTGTATGTTTAATAGAGTTGGGAACAAAACGTTATCATATTTTATTTCAGCTTAACTTCAATTATTTCAATGAACCTTATTTACACAATTTTTGCAGAATATAGTATGTCCATAAAGCACTGGAGCAGGGGAAACTTTGGCCTTTCTACAATATTTTTAAAGTTATTAAAAGCTTTGGGACAATGGAAACACTGGCCATTTCGTATATAAAGTTCTCAAAATAGTAAAATTGCAACCACTTTCCGGAACTCGTGAAGAAATCCTGTTTGTCATAAGACATGACCCATTTTCTTCTTTTCTTTAATGTTTCCACTTATTAGAGAATGACATTTTCTCTTATGGAGAAGTCAGCGATTCCATTCACTTTGTTCTGTTCTTAGACTTTTTCATGGTACCCCAAAAAATCTTAATCTTCGCTAGAAAGTTTTTGGTACAAAAGAGTCTTTAACAATTTATCTTCCAAAACAGAATCCTAAACATGAATAAATTCCTAATTGATCATAGTGAATTATTCCAATTTGATTGATACTATCAATTTTTCCCTTCAATATTTTAATGATCCTCGCATTTTTTTCATAATACCTAATTTTTATAATTGCTTTATTTGTTCATTCATGCTTTACATTATCATGTTCTTTCATCCAATTTTATTGTACTCCAGATATTTTACATTCTAGTTTTTAACATGCTTTTGTTATGCTATACGTATTCATATTTTGTCATTTGTATGTTTCTCTCCAATTGATTAGGGTGTACTTTTTTCTTTTCTTTTTCCCCTTTTTTTGTTTCTTAATAAAGTCCACCTATATCTATACCAAATCAGAAAGAGACCACATGAGCTCTTGAAATGGAGGTGGGATATGTGTTTAGTGTCTCCATTAAATTTATTTACAATTTCAAGATCTTGTTAAAATAACAAGAGAAATTACAAATCAGTTGGTATTATTATAATATAAGAAATGGATAATGAAATTTTTTTAACCTTATTTCATATATATCTTTGTGGGAACCATTAGTTATGCGAAGAACATCGAGATAGTGTCAAATATATTGTCATGCTCTGTGAAGCATGGTGCATCAGTAATTTTTAATCAGTGGTAAAACCTATGGATATCAATAATTTTAATTTCAGATAAAAATGCCTAGAGTTTTATTCAATACATGATATCGAACGATAATTTTACTAAGCACAACTCTGATGTAAGATGTAATTTCCACAAATCACGTTCGTTTCCTGAGTCCTAGTTATTTTTAGGGGCTTATGAAAAGTCGTTTCTTTTCTGGGCAAGGACCTGGAGAAAGCAGAAGCAAAATGACCATACAATTTGAGAACGGTTGAGCCATAAGTCAGAAATTAGTTCAATATTTCTCATTAATTGTCTTTTCAATAGTTTTGTCTTGAAATTGAAAAAAAAAAAAACATCTTACATCTTAAAAAATATACCATGAACCGAAGTTCCCTTTTTGAACATCTCTTTGTTTCTCTAGTCCTTGTATTCATTACCTTTGCCTTTTTCCCATGTCAGGAAATTAAACTCACGCCATCAACTACAAATTTCAGTTCAAACTTATAAAAATGAGGTTGTGTCCAGAGGGATCAATCCTCTTAATAAAAACATTTCATAGAACCAAATCCATCCTTCGAATATCGAGAGAGTTTCTCCAGTTTCTCTTTCTCTGTTATGGCAAGAATATATAGTTTTAACTCTTTCCTTTGGCACAATAACTAAACATTAAAGCCTTCTATTCGTTCTTCTTGTATGGGTGATGTCCAGTTTCTTGTTTAAATTCTTAAAATTATGTATATGACTAAAAAGGATAATGACATTTATAAAAAAATTCTATTGGTTCAATTTCACTTTTCGACATCGAAGTAGTTCTTTCATTCTCTGCAATAACAAGAATATGATGGCTTTGCATTTTCTTTCTTTGAGACAATCGCAAGACATTAGAGCTTTCTTTTGCTTCTTATTAGGTGGAAATCAAGAACACAATTTATAATTTGTTCATAAATTGTGTACGTCACTTGACAAGAAAATTTTAAGTATGCACAAAAATTCAAATAAACCAATAGCACTCTTCAAATATCAAGATGGTTTTGCCAATCCATCTGTCTGCTTAATGAAAGAACATGATGTTTCCTGTACAATGAACTGTACAATGTTTCCATTTGTACAGTCATTAAAATTAAAGTTACTTTCCTTTCTTCCCCAATCTTTCTGTCTTCACAATGACAAGAATTTGATGGCTCTCGATGTTTCCATTGGCACAGTCATAAAATTTCAAAAGAACCAACTCCACTCCTCAGCCATCTTGAGTGGAAGCCTTTAATAGAGTTTATAATTTTTCATACACTGTATGTGTAACTTGAAAGGATAATTTTATACATGTGGAAAATTTCAAACGAACCAACTCCACTCCTCAGCCATCAAGGTGGACTGGAAATGTTGAAGGAACATGATGGCCCTTAATATTCCCACTGGTACAGTCATTAAACATAAAATATTTCTTACCTTTCTTCTCCGAACTTTCTGTCCAAGAACACGATGGCTTTCAATATTTCTATTGGTACAGTCATTAAACATTAAAAATTTCTTTCTTCTTGAGTAGAAGCCTTCAATCCAGTTTATAATTTACTGTAAACTGTTTGCGTCACTTGACAGGATAATATCATATATGTGCGAAAAGATCAACTCAACTCTTCAGAAATCAAGGTGATTTCTCTAAACTTTCTATTTCTCCAATCACAAGAACAGGAACACTCTTAATATTTCCATTGGCACAATCATTAAACATCAAAATTATTTCCCTTTTTTTTCCAACCTTTCTGTCTGTGCAATGACAAGAATATGATGGCTTTCAATATTTCCATAGTTACAGTCATTAAACATTAAAATTTCTTCCTTTTATTCTTGAGTGGAAGCCTTCAACCCAATTTATAATTTTTCATAAACTGTGTAAGTCACTCGAAAGGATAATATTGTACATGTACAAAAAAAATCAAAAGAACTAACAACATTCTTTAGTCATAAGGTGGTTTCTGTAGCCTTTCTGTCCGTGCAATGATAAGAACATGATGGCTCTCAAAATTTCCATTCGTATTGTCATTAAACATAAAAAAACACATTTAATTTCGTAAAAATGTATTTCTCACTTGAAAGAACGCTGTCATTTGTACGAAAATTCCATTGAACAGATTCCACCGACCACCGTAGTTATTCTAATCTCACAATCTCTGTAGTGAAAATAATAGGATGGTTCTCGCTTTTTAAAAAAATAATTCCTAGATATTAAAAGCTTCTTTGTTTTCTTTTTATGTGGAAGTTTTCAATCTAGTTTCCATTTTAATTCATAAAAATATCCATGTGACTAGAAAGAATAATATCACTTGTACGTAAACTCCATAGAATCTATTCCACTATTTCGACCACAACTCTGGTTTCATAATCTGTATATCCAATACCTTCCTTGCCATCTTCTCACATCAAAAACATCAATACAATTTCTTAAGATGTCGCTTAACACGTTGCAGCAAATAACGAATATAGCCGTCATTTACTTAGGGAAGAGAAATATGTCGTGATTAGCAAATGACGGTTATAGCCGTCGAGAGTTTTCTCGGAAAATTGCGACAAAATGTGATAATTTTCATTTCCACACAAATCATTGGCGCTCAATTTCATATGGCAGTCACAAATAATTGAAGCAAAAATATGTTTATGCGCACAATTTTCAAATTAAAAGTGTGCGGCAACGTGCTAAATGCGTAAAAATTAGAGCAAAATCTGAGTGGATTATTCTCTTAAGCAACCATCTGGAATTTTACAACCAGCTTTTTACCTGCATACTTCAAGTCATCTGGATAGTAAGAAAATATATTTTAGTCTTTTACTCCATACTTTAATTAAATCGGAATAAAAATTTTAACTGCGTCTTTAAAGCAGATCTAAATTGATGAAATTACCTCCGTTTTATTACTAACTAGCCGCCTTTGGCGACCAGCCGGTTCGCCAATCTTAATGTTCGTTAAAATTTTAATAATTAAATATTTTATGCAATTTCTACTTTAATAGCTTCTTCATCAAAATATTTTAAAACTTCAAATTTTGATTATCATATAATTCATTCATAATATTATAAAGGCCTTCAGTCATAACGTAATATGTATCTCTCTCATTTTCTGTTAGCACCCGTAGAATTTATGCTTTAAATTAAAGTGGAAAGAATTTATCTTCAATTAATAATATTTTTTACTGAAACAAAGCATTTTTCTTTTAATCTGATTACTGAAAATAGAGTCACTCAGCGTTTAAACTTTATGGGCACTAAAGAATATCTTTTTAAATTTATGTAATATCTCAAGAGTTGGTCAAAAAAATTTTCTTAGATTCATTATGAGCAGATCGATTAATTAACAATGTTTAAATTTAAATGCATCAAACACTAAGAAAATAAAACGAATCGTTTAAAATAAACGGTTGAAAACAGGTTTTAAAAAAACTACTTAAAAAACGATGTACTTAAAACTATAAGCATATACAAAAAATATATAACTAACATAAATACAATTTACTTACAAAAGCATGCAACTAACCCAAAAATAATTTAAATCATCCAATGAAAACGTTGTCATGGCAACAATCAGAACAGAATGCGCATGCGTGAATTTTCTTCGCCGGTTACGTAACGCAAATACGTGATTTTTTCTACGCCAGTTGGGGTAACGCTATGCGGATTAGAAATTTTTAATTTTCTTTATTCTGTTTTATTTTAATTCAAAAGTACTTCAGAATGAATCTGAAAGATTGATTCATTAACAATGTTTAATTTTAAATGCATCAAACATTAAGAAAATAAACAGAACCGATTGAAATAATCCGCCGAAAAATTTTAACCCTAGCCTCATTACTGTTGGGAGAAAAAAACCTGAAGCCTTTCTCGTTTGGCGCTGGGGATAATGGAAGATATTTTTGGCGGAAAAGTTGGCGGTGGGGAAAATGGAAGATTTTTTTGGCGGGAAAGTTAGTTTTTAATTAATAATTAAAATTCTAATTAAAAATTCTAAAAAAGAAACCCCAGGTGCACATTCCCAACCTCCAAGGTATACATGTACCAAATTTGGTAGCTGTATGTCAAACGGTCTGGCCTGTAGAGCGCCAACACACACACACACACACACACACACACACACACACACACACACACACACACACACATTGAGCTTTATTATAAGTATAGATAAATTAAAAATGGCTTGATAAAAACATTTGCAGAAAAATATATGCTTAATATTAATGAAAAACATAAATTAAATGAGACAGATAAAAGTTTAAAAAAATTAGCGTAATTTTATTTTCAAAACTGAATGAGAATCACCTGACACATTGGAATATGAAGTAACATTAAACAGACGCTTCAAATCATTCATTACCAAAAAGGAATCACGCCTTGTAAAAATTTTAGATTATTCTGAAATATGGCTTCCATTTCAATGACATAACTCTACCATTATCTCACTTTGAAAATACACATTTAGTTTCATATGTCATCTCACTAATCGGAAATGTCGTACTTCAGCAATTAAAGTGCTAAAATAATGTTTCTGTTAAGAATTTATGGCCAATAAATCCATCTAAAAGTGAAATATTAAAGCCTAGAGATCAAGCCATGAAAATATAAAAGAATAAGAATGAGAACTCTATTTCGAACATTTTATTCGAATTCTTTTTTCTTCATTCATCTTTTTCTGAAATAAATATAAATAAAAGTAGTATCCTCGTAACAATCTCTGAAAGTGACAGAGAACTGTTGATCCATTGTTTATAAGCAAATTACGTTTGGTTTTACTTCGAAACGATCCTATGATCGATTGCTGCAGAATCGGAGACGGCACGGGGTGATCAATCAAGATTAGAAAAGGATTCTTTCCTCAAAACAGGTGGAAAGGAGGGAGGGAAAATAAGATTAAATATAACTTAATTTTAAAATACGAACTTCTAAGAAAAGATTCGTCAGACTTAAAATATGAGTATGTATTACAGTCTTGTGCATAGGTGATTTTTGTATAAGGATTTTTAGTATGTCATCAAATTGGATATCTGTGAGAAGAGACTTTATGATATGTGACATATTCTGGCATTTTTCTAGTCATTTATCCTCATTTTTAAGTTGTTTTTTTTAAATCCTAAAGAATTTTTGAAAATGGACAAAAAAATTTTTTACTGTCTGAGATTTTATAGTCTAATAAATCTTAACAATGCAATGAATGAGTACATCTTTTGCAAAATGGCTGAAATCTCGAAATTTTGCAATCACATTTAAACGTAGCAGCTTTTCAAGGTAGCAAGAAATATACATAAACCAGCGAGAATGGTCTATCTAAAACTTTCTGTCATACTCTTTATTAAACTAGTACATTGCATTGGCGTACAATAGATAAGAAATAGTAACTTTTGGCGTGAATTTATCATTTTTACTGAATTAAACGTGTCATGCTTGGCGAGTTTTTTAGCGATTGGTCCCTGGTATGCTGTTAGTAGAATACGAAACTCGAATTTGTGTTTTAGACACGTTGTTCGCAACCGATTGAAACAAATAGTAACTTTTGGCGTGAATTTATCATGACGAATTAATGATTGAATCATGACTAATATCATGACTGAATTAAACATGTCATCATTGGCGAGTATTTTAGCAATTGATCTCTGGTATGCTGTTAGTAGTATACGAATCGAATTTGTGTTTTAGACACGTTGTTCACAACCGATTGAAACAAAGATAAGAAATAGTAACTTTTGGCTTGAATTTATCATGACGAATTAATGACTGAATCATGACTAAATCATGACTGAATTAAACGTGTCATCCTTTCCGAGTATTTTAGCAATTGATCTCTGGTATGCTGTTAGTAGTATACGAAACGAATTTGTGTTTTAGACACGTTGTTCACAACCGATTGAAACAAAGATAAGAAATAGTAACTTTTGGCGTGAATTTATCATTTTTAATGAATTAAACGCGTCATCCTTGGCGAGTGTTTTAGCGATTGATCCCTGGTATGCTGTTAATAGAATACGAAACTCGAATTTGTGTTTTAGACACGTTGTTCGCAACCGATTGAAACAAAGATAAGAAATAGTAACTTTTGGCTTGAATTTATCATGACGAATTAATGACTGAATCATGACGAATTAATGACTGAATCATGACTAAATCATGACTGAATTAAACGTGTCATCCTTGGCGAGTGTTTTAGCGATTGATCCCTGGTATGCTGTTAATAGTATCCGAAACTCGAATTTGTGTTTTAGACACGTTGTTCGCAACCGATTGAAACAGAGATTTGAAACACAACTGCACTTGTGATCCAAAAATCCCGTACTTTATTTGATATATTTAAATCACCGCATTTTTGAATGATCGCGTTTACATGTTTCTGAAAGTACAGACCGGTTTGCAGTCAACCCATTGTTGGTTTTGTCTCAAACGTTGACAGTTTTTTTTTTTATTTCTTTGGTCCGTTTTATTTTGTAGCTATCGTATTAACGTATATTCGAATAGCCGGACAGACGAACTTCCTCTGAACAAATTTCACTCAACTTTAACGTTGTATAGAAATATGCAAATTTGGTGTAAAGATCGTATACCAAATTTCAACCGTCTAGTTCAAAGCATTTTTACATATCTTTAAACAGACAGACGGACGGATATTTTCTAAGAACGCGTTTATCGAATTTAGGAAGGTCTTAAACGTGGAGATTTATCAAAATCACGAGTTCGATTTTTTTTTTTTTTTTTGACGACTACTATACATTTTCTATATTACGTATACGTGAAAGTAAAAATAAAAAATTCGTATTACATCATTCTAGTTAGAAAATTCGTATTACATCATTCTAGTTAGAAAATTCGTATTATATCATTCTAGTTAGAAAATTCGTAATACATCATTCTAGTTAGAAAATTCGTATTACATCATTCTAGTTAGAAAATTCGTATTACATCATTCTAGTTAGAAAATTCGTATTACATCATTCTAGTTAGAAAATTCGTATTACATCATTCTAGTTATCTCAGAAAAATTACATCCTGAACAAAAAGTGCTATTTGCATCAATTATTTTAATTCTACTCCTGGTCAGAAAAAAATTCAGTAAGTCAAGGAGTTAATTCTTGCTGACTTGATGCTCATCAGATGTACAAGATCAAGTCATTTTGATAATCATTGCTAATTTTGCAACAGAAAAATTACGTATAAGCCTAATGTAAATCATTTTGTGTTATGAAGATATAGGGCAGGTAAAGTTACATTTTTTATGCGATTATAAGGTCAGATGAAAAATAAAGTTCATTACAAATATTCTCATTAGAAAGTGTTTCGTTACTGAGAATCGTTATAGTTACTGACGGTTACCTTATTGGACGATGTAATTATATTTAATGCATAGGGATAAAATAATAGTTTTAATAACCAGAGGGAGTGTTCTACGCAAAATTTCTCGCGTACTCTTTAACCCCTTCGCATGCAATGACGAATCTGACTCGCACATCGAATTATTGAATTTTTAATTTTAAAAAAGCAATTAAGGGAAGGTATTGAATAATTTAAAATTCAAAAGTCACTCAGAAGTATGTATCAAAGGATTCCTATATTATTATGTAAAATATAATATTGGAATTTGTTGCATAAGATGAATCATCTAATTAGGAAGTTAATTAAATAAATCAAGATTTTAATAGATGCTCTTGTATATTAATAACACT
The DNA here is from genome assembly GCF_947563725.1 of Argiope bruennichi. Lineage (NCBI taxonomy): Eukaryota > Metazoa > Arthropoda > Arachnida > Araneae > Araneidae > Argiope > Argiope bruennichi. The sequence continues at coordinate 78,205,930 of NC_079160.1, forward strand.
TGAAAACTATGTTTGTGAAAAAGCCTATAACAGCTTAATAAGCCTAATGTATATAATAAGAACAGGTATAAAACATTCTCTATTTTTTTTAAAATCTGTGGTCAAGTTATGGTCGTAATTCAACGAACATCGTTCATTGAAGTTCGTTAGACAGAAATTCAGTTCATTTAACATCGTGTAACGAAGTTTGACGGTGACCAATCCCACGTTAAAATATCTCCTTAACAACTGAAGCTCTATCTTTGTCAGCAATTTTGCTGCTCAATCAAGTACAGTGTAAGAGAATTGCAAGTTTCGCTTTCTGTCAAATTATCGCATAATATCAGTACAATTCTTTTCAAGTTCTGTGGTAATTTAATAAAACATTGTGCCAAAGTACAATCGATAAAGCTCTACTTTTGATTTAACAAACATTTAATTTTTTTACAAAGGAATTCCGTACATCAAATAAATCGTATGTAAAAAGATATCAATGTTTTAAATTAAAGAGAGTATTTAAAATTAAATTTTAGTTCATTCCTATAAAGTTTAAAAAACAAACAAATAAGCAAGAACTAAAATTTTTATACAATAAATTAATAAATGCTTGAATAAGGTAAGTACTATTAGAGTAAAAAGAAGCATAGGGGTAGCACGTCTTCCCCGTGATCTGGGCGTCCTGGATTCGAGTGCCGTTCGGGCATGGTTGTTCTTCATCTGTTCTATCTATGAGATGAGTGAATGTTCCCCCCTGTAAAAAGGCGCTGTGTAAGAGAATGTGATGCATGAGTAGCAAAATCGTACTCTTGGCCCTAGTTGGCCCTACTAAAAACAAGAGACGCTCTCTCCAGGCTTAAAATCGCTGAATTCGAAATCAGCGGGCTTGTCCATGGCTAAGTGCCATCAGAAACAACCACAATAGAAAGAAACCGAGTGAAATATTTAACCAGAATAATCAACTGGTGTTATTTCTTCTCCTTTTGTAAGAATTCATACTTCAAATTCATCATTTACTTTAGTACTTTATTTTATCATTTACTTTAAGATAATTTATTTTACCATTCGACATCTATTTATTTTTAAAAATTTAAACTAAGAATATAATATTTGAACTACTTTCTCATTGAATGTAATATGATGAAAAAGATCAATAAGATATACAAAAGTAATTAGACATACAGAGCATTAAATATGATTAAAAATGAATTTAAGTCATGCAATATCCCTCTTAATTGCTTATAAAAGTTCTATACCTGGTAATACATTAGCTTTGAAACAATAAAACAAAATTAAATAACCTATTTTAAAAGAAAAAAATTAAACCTTATTTTAGCTACTTTTGATAGAACTTTTGCTTCAGACTAAATCTTCATTAGTAAGAAAAAGGAAAACGTGTTTGTGTGTGTGTTTTGGCACTCTACTTGATAGGCTGTTTGTTCTAGAACTATCAAATCTTTCAGAGAAAAAATACTTTGCAGGGTTTGTTGTGCACCTAAAACTGATTTTTTTATTAGGATTTTAATTAAATAAAACTTAAGCAATGTTTTGTCGTTTTCCCTATAAAACCGGAAACTTAAATTGTATAAAACTGAAATTTGCCGGCGTCCTGGCATAGGGGTAGCGCTTCTTCCCCGTGACCTGGGCGTCCTGGGTTCGAGTCCCGGTTCGGGCATGGTTGTTCTTCATCTGTTCTATCTGTGAGATGTGTGAATGTGCCCCCCTGTAAAAAGGGGTTGTGCAAGCGAATGTGATGCGTGAGTAGCTAAGACGTACTCTTAGCCCTAGTTGGCGCTACTAAAACAAGATACGCTCCCTCGGCTAAAAATCACTGACTTCGTCGATGAGCTTGTCATGGCAAGTGCCATTATAAACAACAACAAAACTGAAATTTATTATATCTTAAAATTTAAAGAATTATCCTTTTTAATAATACAAATTTAATTTTCGTGCTAATTTTTCTTGAACTTTTTAAGCCTTTAATTTCTTTTCGCATAATTTTTACTATTAAGTTTTTCTGTTAAACAGAAACTCAACCCATTTCCAATGTTTCACTAAATAGTTTATATCATGACATGTTTCAGTTGTTGAAAGTTAAAGAAGAAGAATTTGGTTTAATATCTGTGTAATTTGTATGATACATAAGAAAGCAAAATTACATTACCGAGAAATTAGTAGACAGATTATTCGGACATTTAGTTTTTAATAACAATTTTATGTGAGTGGACTCAACTCTAATAGGATATTTCATACGCTGAACAGATAAAAGGCTATTAGAATAACACGGCATTCGGAGAAAGAAGAAAGAAATTTTAAAGACTTTTGAAAGAGAAATGGCCTACAAGAGAGCCTTCTACCCCAATTACTCTGTAGGTGTTCTCACAAGGGATTGCTGTTCACAGGTCAAGAAACTCTGCACTGGAAGAAAGAATTTTTTAAAAGCTATTTGAAAACATAGTCAAAGAATAATGAATCAACATATTATCAACATTATTTCTATTCCACATCAACATGAGGATATTTACTCTCTACCAAATTGTTTATTAGTTGCCACCATGAATAATGCCATGTAAGAAAAATATTAAATCTTCGTGCTTAAAAATATTGAGTCTTGCTTATTTGCCTTTGCAGATGAACATTCACATATGGGGAATTTTCTTTCTTGATTTAATATTTTAATCATGTAAGGTAAATGTTTACTATCAGAGAAGAACCGGGTTTTAAAGTTAAAAATAAAAAAAACTACACGATATTTATAAAATTTTTCTCTATATTCATCAAAATTTATTTATTTAATTACTAAAGTATTTAAAATGAATTCAAAAAGTTTTTTTAATGCTTGTGAAGATTTTTCTCGTGGCATTTTATATGAAGTGCTTTATTCCTGATAAAATTATGCAAATATCCTCTTATACTACAGTTCAAAGAATTCATATCACTAATAAACAAATTAAATTATTTGTTAGTTCTTCAAAGTATATTTTTTCTATATCGTTGTCTCATTGAAGTATTTACCCAATGAATTAATTTCAAAAAAATGATAAATAGAAAATTATAATTTGATTTAAAATTTACAATTCTAAATTATTCAAACTGTGAATTAAATAACCATTTCTTTGAAAAGTCATTAAACTTAGTTTTCTTATCCGAAAAATATTCCGAAGAAAAAACACCTTTTTAAAGCTGATTGCTCTTACAAATTTAATATTGATAAATCTTTAATCCTTATAAGTAATGTTAACATTCAATTCCGGTAGTTAATTGGGAAATAAAAATTCAGAAATATTTTTAACAAATTCTTGGTAATCTTGAAGGAAGAAAAAAAGTCCAAACCAACGTATTAATTTTGAATTTTGAAATTAGAATTTTGCTGACAATGAGTGAAGAAAATATTTAAAGCAACGTTTACAGATTTAAACCTGTAAATTGATAATAATGGCTTTATATATTTTATATTTATTTTTATTATATTTTATATTTATATAATAATAGCTAATTATAATAGGCAATGAGGCAGTAGAGCTTATCTAAAGCATAATCCTATTAAATTTTATTATAATGATAATTTCAAGAAGATTGGATTAAAGTAAAACAACTTTTCCAAAAATTAGTCACCGGTTCCACAGAATTGTTTTTTTTTCTGATATAAAGATTTTTCTTACAGACAATGCCGTCATATTATATTGTGACCATATAATTTACCAGTAAAAAAAATTCAAAGAGTCTAAAACCACTTTTATGCGAAAAATAGCAAAATTTCTTCGAAAATCAAGAGCAGGAAGGAAATTTATAGTATCAGTTCAAAAAGCCTTGTGTTCATAGTAAACTTTCCTAAGATGAAAATAGATAACGAATAGTTGACTAAAATTCAACTGTATTTGATTACTCAGAAATAACTAGCAATCAATCTAAGAAAATAAAGTGTATCGTTCTATAAACATAAATGGAAATTTTTGAAAATAAATTATCCATTTCAACATTTCATTAAATTCTGAAATATGAAATTAATACTTTTATCAATCTTTCTTATTTTTATTAATCTCTTTCAAAAAGACTCCAAAATCTTTTAAAGATAATTTTTTCCGAAATCAAAGCGAATCGTTGCATCCTCTAAATAAATCACCTAAAGTATATTTATTTCTGCAAGATCTCTCTAATATATATATATATATATTTAAAAAATCCTTTCTTAACAGTAGAACTTTAAATTTCATAATGCCAAGCTTCTTTGGAATTATAGGATTAGAAGCAATGCACATGGTATATTTCATAGATCTTAATTTGTATTATTCATAAACTTTATAACGAATTGGGGCTCGAAAAGTTAATTCCATTCAGATATTAGACAAATTTTAATGTAACAATATTTTCCAAGAATCGTTTTAACAGATTACAAAGCAATCCTAAAAAAAATTCAGTTGCTGAAGCAATCTTTATTGCCACGCTTTTAGGTGAAGAATCCAATGTACAATGACAAGGTATCAATAACCACATTTAAAACTGGATTCCACAGATCCTTGTCTAAAATATTTTTAGTCCTCAAATCAAATTGGCCATTAATTACCTTAATTCGAAACAAATCGAAAATAACTCGAATAGCCTTCTGAGGACCATCTGTAACAAATTATTAGATCAACAAAACTACTAGTATTTAAAACCAACCAAGACTGTTTGTTATTAGTTGCCAATAGTGCAAAGATAAAATCCTACTCCTAAAACCTTATTCCACAGATCTTGTTCTTAGACTAAATTAGGTATTAAGAAACTACCTTAACCCAAAACCATGTAGGATTAAATTGATTTCATCTGCCTTTCAAAGATTTTCCATTACAAACTATAAGATTACTTAAACGAAAACTTTACAGATCTTAAGGTGAATCTTTTTCTTTCTCTAATTTCTTATTCTGAAAGACTATTTTGAAGATATGTTCGTCATAGTCCTTAATTTATTGTGTTACTAAGCAATGCGGGAAAAAAAAAAAGATGTGAAGCCGTCGATTTGAAAAAGAAGTACTGCGAGAAAAAATCCGAGTGGCAGTATTCCACACATTTTGTATAACATTCTCACCAGTCTTACAATAAAATCAAGCACCAGGAAGTTACCTAAACCCAAAACCAGATCGAATTCAATTCTAGCAACATTCCAAAGAAGAAAATCCCATCTAAGGATCCTTCAGAAGAAAGGAAAAGACCAAATGGCAATCTTACAAATTAAATTCTCCAAATCAGCATCTCATGGGATCTGAAACATCAAATTACTAGTTCCAGGTTTCCGCGATAGATACTGCAACCAAAGTCTATTCCAAAGAAACCGCCAAAGTCTTCTAAAAATAGCCGGGTACAGAACCAGAGCGAACCGCTGCTGCTTCCCCCGAACAATAACCTCGGGAACATCTGGCTCTTCTGACGTCTTAAGAAACATCAAGAAACATCCTTCCTTGCTCGTGCCATTCTCTTTTTCGAATGTCAGGATTCGAAAAGAAACCCCCCTCTGCCTTTGTGACGACCCTTTAACCCATATAGACATCCTAAATCTATAGATATCCCCCTATAGAAAGCAATGCGCATGTGCCACGCGCGTTGTGTAGGCTCCTCCCCACTCGAAGCTCCGTTATGAGGGGAGGGGAGTGTCTCTCTTTTCACTCCCCCCCAATCCTCTCTCATTCTTTTTTTACTACATTCATACTACAACAGGATTTTTTCTGCACTTCGCGTAGTATTTTTTTTTTTTTTTTTTTTTACTGTTGCGAAAATTCTGTAAACCCGGAAGAGTTTGGTTGTAGGGAACTCCGTGACGCAACCGGTGACGTCACGCTAAGTGTTTGTTTACGATTTTTTTCGATGCAAAAGAATACGCGTACGGAACGTTTTTTTTTTCAGGCGGGAAATCTATGTTTTGTCTTCCGGACAGAAATACCTAGTATTGTGTTATTGTAGTATACTTCCTGCACAGTTCTTTCTGGGATTAGGTGGGATTGGTTTCTAAGAAGTTTCTCTTTCTATAAAAAAAAGATAAAATTATGAAGGTTTGATGTAAAAAAAATAAAAATAAATAAAACCCGGAACAACAATAAAAACTTGAACGAAACTATTTAGCTACTTGTGAACGATGACGTTTAAAAATAGTAACTGTGTGTTTATCGCCGCTTCAAAATTAGCATCTGTCGACTGTTGGTCATCAACTTGTTCACATAGAGTATTTCCTGGCTATCAGATTAATAAGATTGATTGTATTTCTTAAAAATTTTAGTTTATTATTTAATAAAACTGTGAAAATGAATTAAATGGATTTAACTTACTTCTAACTGTAACGTGATTTCAATACCTGTAACTGTATCTCTCATGCTTCACTTGCAGACACATCATGTTTTTGTATAAATTCAGTATTTTCAATTTTATTCTTGTTTTCATCTTAACTATGTAAGCTGCATCTTTTTTGCGTTTCATTATACGTTGGATTTTTGAATAACGTTTACTATAATTTTTTTAAGAGTGCGTTACATAAATGGCGCTTGTGCATATTTAAAACAATGTATATATTTCTAAATAGAAGCAAAAGTGAAAATACAACGAAAATAAAGTTTTTTTTCTTTATTCATTTTTATGCTGACATAAGCAAAACCATGTGATTGAATGGTTTGATAGAAACATGAAATTAATTTGAATTTCATCATAACAATAAAATCATGGTTACAGATTAAACATCAAATTAAATTTATTTAAATCAGAGAAGAAATAATAAAGGAAATGAAACTTATTGTTACTAAAAAAAAGTTTTGTTTTTAGTTTTAATATAGTGAAAATTTATTTTCATGAGATAACGATTTTGAAAGATATAGAAGAAAAACACACAAAAACTTGCCTGATTTTAATAAATTAATAATTTAAGTTTTTAATAATGAATAATTTAATTTTTTGATTTGAAAAAAAAATGAGTGTTGCTTTCAGTTGTCTTGAAGACCATATGTGAGAAATTTTGTAGATTTGTGTAAAAGACATACAAATGGATATTCGTTATGTATATATATGTTCAGGGGGAAAAAAACTGGAAGAATAAAAAAAATTAAAAAGGGGTTATGTAATCATGGAATATTTTTTTTTCAAAAAGGTAATGCAATAATAACATGATTGCTTTATAAAAAAAAAGTTCTTACAACATACGAGGATTTTCATTTTTGACACTTTATTCATTTTTAAGTATACCTTCATTGTCTTAACAAGGATAAATTCATTATCTTACAATGAAAATTTTTCTCCAACATATAATTTCCGTAAATAAACAATAATAAGATTCCTTTCTTTCAAATATTTCCAATTTCTTTGGATGTTGAGAAAAAATTCTTTTTACATTATTTTAAGATAAATATTTTTGACAAAAAAAAACTTTTACACTTGTATAATAAGTTGAATTTTCAAGTAAAAGGATATATAGATGTTGGGAAAAAAAGTAGCTTCGCTTTATTGATCTCGTTTCTGAAATAATTCTAAAACATCATATATTTATATTCTTTTTATTTAAAAGACATTTTTTAATCAAAAAATAATTTAATCGGATAGTTTAATGTCTGATTCTTTTTCCCATGTCACTTATCACTCTATAATTTATGCAAAATTATAGATAAACGTAGAAAAGGTAATGCAAAATTATAAATAAACATAGAAAAGGTAATGCAAAATTATAGATTAAACAGATAACAAATCATTCTAAGGGAAAAAAAAAACAGAAAAAATTAGTGTGATTATTTTGTCACATACAAAGTATACAAGAAAAAAATATTCTGATCGGCAAGCAATTCGAATGTAGTATTTTGATAAATGCCGAAATATTTTTCACTATTTTTCCTGAACTCGATTTTTTTTCCAATATACAATGAGTTACACAGAAAAGATTGCATCAAAAAGGATTTTTTTAGCATAAAAATTACCTTTTATATTGAATAAAATTATTGCGTAGCTTTAAAATGATTTTTTTTATTTACTATACTATGCACTATTTTCTTGCCATTCAAGTTCAAGAAAAATATTGCAAACATTTTTAAATAAAAGCACTGATTCGGCAACATGTTTTGATTCAAATCTTCCTATAATATGTAATTATTTAAATCTGTTATTAAATAATTACATATTATTAATAATTTAAATTATTAAAATTTTAAATCTGTGTAATTAGATTTTTAAAGAAATTAGTTCAGTACAAAAATTAATCAAGATTTTAAGCTTTCCCCAACAGTCTAGGAACATATAATTTCCCAAAATTATTTTGGTTCTACTTTAAAACTCAAAAAATGAGCTTCTCAGTGATACCAATTATATATCCGTACAACCTTTTCTCTAAATTTAAAAAAATATTTTGAACTTTATTTCACAACAATATTATTCATTGTTTAAACTTCTGGTCTTTTGCACACATACAATGCAACGATAGTAAATACATTTTTTGTGCATATTATTTCTGCTATATAATTAAAAATTAATTTAAAAAATAAAATAAAGATAAATAAATGAAATTTAAAATATTATCTTGCAACAATGTTTCTAACTAGAGGTTCGAATCTCCTTTAATTTTTTATACTTAATGAGAATTTTTGATTAATAAACATACAGATTAAATTATTATTGATCACCTATTAATAATTTTATTAATAGTTAACATTAATTATTAAAATATAAGGTGGGACACTCGATTTCTATTTTATATTTATGAATTTGACAGGAACTATTTTTTGAGATTGCACATAATTATTTCTGGTTCAGTGTTCTAGTAAAATAGCTTTAGAAACAATGATAAAAAAAGCTGACCCTCCCCTACCCGAAAATGGCCATTAAAGAATATTTTGCTTTTTATCAATAGAGATACGTATAAAAAATACAGGAAATGTCACTTGTCCTTTTTTGATATTCATTTTTGATTTACTCTATTGATCTATTGAAGAAATCTAAAATGCAAATTTCAACCACCCATATTAAAAAGATTTGAATGAAATTATTAATATTGGAAAATCATAAGCTTGGAACTGAAAATTATTGGAAATTATTAAAAATTATTGGGATGCGACTAAAATGATTACATTTTTTTTCATTTTGTTTAATTTAATTCGAGCAAAAATGCAACATTTGAAAAATAATGCGTGGACCTGAATAAGTTCCATTTTAATGAGCGCTCATTTGGAATTTGAATTGCAAATACGACAACCTATAAGAGATAAAATATTGTTGAATATATAATCGACCAGAATGTGATAGAATGTTAATATTTTTTTAGATTTAAGAAGTTTAATAAAAGTTATCTTTTTCAAAAGCATTGAAAGTTTTAAAAGGAAATTGTGAGCTTTAAATTAAATTGAAGAATATTATCTTACTGACATAAGAGACTGAAAAAAAAAGAATTTTTAGAAAATCTCTACATTAAGAAAATAATTTAAATATTTAAATTCTTCATGAAGTGTCAGCTCTCTTCACTTTTTATTGTGATTTTATTCATTGTTGTCCATTGTATTCAATCGCTCAAATGAAATTTCTCCGATAAATTCTTATAATTTCACTATGGCAAAAAATAAAATAAAAATTAATAAAAAATAAAACTAACCATTTGCGAACATAAATAAATTTTTCTGGAGAGACGAAAACATTCAATATTTATAATGATAATAATAATAACAATTCATTTTCAGATAAAGTATGAGAAAATATGAGAATTGAAGCAAGAATATTTTTTTTAACAAATAACGTAAATCTCGAAACGATTTTTTTTATATGCATTGAAACTATTTTTTTTTTTATTGAAATGTTGCCAACTAAGGATGAAACTTCTCTTCGAATAGGAAAAAACTTAAAACACGACAAAAAATAAACGCTTCAGCTTCAAGCATTCCAAATATTTATCTCTAGTTTTTTGTTAATCATTTTGTTTCAAATAGAATAAGCTGCTTTGTCATGGTATTAAATTTCAGATCAATAAGAATTTACTTCATGCCAAAACACATTTTATATATTATTTAATCGCGCATCAAAAATTAAAGATCTGACCTACATAGGCAGAGGTAACCTACTCTCTTGATACAAAGGATCATGAATTCGAAACAAAGTTTTACTATAGAAAACTGTGATTTTGCCTGGTGTAATCTGACCGGGTTAAATATCCTCTCGCTTGCGTTGCATAGAAATTTGAAAAAGATGTCGGTTTACGTATTTTCCTCAATTTCTGAGAAAGATTTGGGATTTTTTTGAAGTCCACATAAAATAAATATTCCTAATGTAACTATGAGATGAATATAAAGATAATCAATCATTCATTTCTTATTAATTTAATCTAATTATCCTTTCTCCTCCAGATACTTGTAATCTAATAAGTTCAAATCCATCAAATATTTTATATTATAAATGCTTTGTCTATACATAAAATTTTATAATAATTAATTTAATAAAGTATATAAGAATCGAAAAGTATGGCTTGCAATTTATCTCAGTAAGTCAATAACAAATAATAACATTAATCATTTAGTTGATATAAATTAAAATGTTAAAAAGTTAATATAAAAATGAAACAAAAGGAATTTTTATTTCTATATTTAAATTCATATTCTCTTTCACAATATTCTGAAAACGTAATTTCCTTTAAATAAATTCTAAATAATGATATAAAGAATTTTAATATCATTTCAAAAGAATTTCGATTTTCACAGAAAAATAAAATTAATAGGAATTTTAAATAATTCAGAAATTATTTGTGATAAGTAGCGCACTTGCTTTTATTATTAACAAACAATTACTAGTTTAAAAATAAAAGTGGTTTATGTTTTACTAATTCTTTTCAAAAGATGATTTCTTAAGCAGTTAAAAATAATTGTTAAGTTTATATTAATTTTTCGGAGGGTGGAGTGTTTAAACTTAGACTTCATGAGGTTTTAATATTTGTTGTTAATAAATCAATTCCCCATACTAACAGGGAATCATTCTGAAATAGCGTTTTGATTTGAACTTTTTAGACTCTTTATAAATATTCATATTAATATAAAATTGTAGTAAAAGAACAGCTAAGAACAGATGAATTATTGAAATGTGAAAAATTTATCTGGCAAATAAGATTATGAGAGAAAATTTTTGCCAGAAAACTTCACGTGAAGTTTTGTTTTAATGGGGATACATAATATTTAACGGTCTGCTTATCATCAGGGTTATGGACATACAAGAAAGTTTGCTTCAAATTTCTGCCACATTATTATTTACCTAATTAATCTCTGAATGATACATTTGTTTTATAACATAGTTTGATAAAATCAATGAAATTACATTTCAGGAATCTGGAGATCCTTTGCATGAAAAACTCCTTATGATTCTTTAAATCTTGGAATAATCATTTCAATAATGATTACAATAGTCTTTTTACGAGTTTATCATGGTTTGAATAAGAAAAAGAGGAGACAGTAAGTTCGAAGCTCGATTCTTACAAAGATTCGCTATAAAATTTATCTAGTGCATGTCAAATTTATTGCAAACCCTTCTTTTACGGAGCATTTGCGATGTATACGGATATCATTCATCATTCATGTTGAATGTACTGCAAAACCTTCTGTTACCAAAGATTCACCATCTATATAGATTTCAGGCATGTTAAATCTATTTTAAATCCTTCTCTTACTTGAGATTTATCATGTATTTAGACATGTTCAGTTAATTCTAGATCTTCTTTCATTAAAAATTCGTCTTGAATATATATTTCAGACATGTTCAATCTACTGTAATTCATTTTTAATCAAAAGTTCATATTGTATATAGACTTCAGGCAGGTTAAATCTAATGTAAAACCTTCTTTTACCAAAGATTTTACATATATATGAACATAAATGATGAGTTTGTTGTAAGCTTTTCTTTTACCAAAGATTCATCCTGCGTTCTTCTACCAAAGATTCGTCTCGGTACGTTTGTGTACTTCATGAATGTACTGTAAAATCTTTTTTTTTCCCTTCAAAAATGTCACTATGAGAATATAACAGCTTTCATGATTTACAGAAAATAATTTTAATTTTTAGCTTATTCACTTCATACGTGTATGCTATGACTGATTTATTTAAGCAACATTGAAATTATCTAAATTTTTATTTTTATTATATAAACAAGTTAACGTTTAGTGAGGTTTATTGACATAATATCATAACCACGTCACATCTTCAATGTGCATAATTTCATTGTGCTTTCGTGAAAATTTTTCATGGTTTACAAGGCAAAAAAAAAACTTATTTATTCCATACATGTATGTAAAAATTGGCCTATGGTGAATAATATTGAATAAAATTATTTTTGTTATGTGAATTTGTTTAGTGTTTTGTGAGGTTTAGTGGACCAAATATCATTTTTCATTTTGCAAAATTTTCTCTCATGAACAAGCTCAAGTGTGCCTCTTCAACATTCCTGTAAAATTCAGTGATATTGCCTTTTCGCATTTAGCTTCTCTTATAGCGAAAAAAAAAAAAAAACTGGATATACGTTTTGGACCCCCCTCTCCTTCATTTATCGACTGATCCAAAATTTGGCGGAGATCGACAATTCTAGTACCCAAATTTCGTACTAAATTTTATTTTATTTTGTTTCGATTTCGAATTATATTGTTCACGTTCATGCAAACAAATATGTAAACTGCGATTGTTCCAAAATTTGACACATATCTATAACTTTCATATTATGATCCAAATTTCATTTCTTCAGGTCATTGCATATTATGAATGATATGTTTCACATGTACATGGCAGGACTAGACTTTTCTTTCATAGATTTCATCCAAAATTTGAATTGCAAATTTGCAATTCCAGAATAAATATACAGCATATCGAATTTCTGGCAGGACTAGACTTTTATTTCATAGATTTCATCCAAAATTTGAATTGCAAATTTGCAATTCCAGAATAAATATACAGCATATCGAATTTCTGGCAGGACTAGACTTTTATTTCATAGATTTCATCCAAAATTTGAATTGCAAATTTGCAATTCCAGAATAAATATACAGCATATCGAATTTCTGGCAGGACTAGACTTTTATTTCATAGATTTCATCCAAAATTTGAATTGCAAATTTGCAATTCCAGAATAAATATACAGCATATCGAATAAATATACAGCATATCGTCTTATTTTATTTTCAAGTTGTTTTCATATTCAGACAGACAAAATTTCAAGAACGTCTGAAACTTGCAGATCCATCCAGACATTCAGTTTGTCTAATTTTTTTAGAGTGCAGTGCTTTCGCATTGTACACTTGGGAAAAGGAATAATTTCAATTGTGATTCTTCAATACTTTATTTACTTTTTCTTATTGAAAAATAAAAGATCCATCTTTTCCCTCTGATTATTTTCATATGTTTTACAATAATCTTATTTTTATTAAATGACTTCAGAGATGATATTTGCATGGATTTTTAATGAAACTAGACATTCTCACCCTTATATTCAGATGAATAAGGTAAGCCTTAGAATCAATGTATCCTAATTGCATAATAAATACCTTTTTATACAGGTTTGGAAAGGTAAAAATGAAATACTTTGACAATGGTAATACGTAGATGAGATTTTTCCCAATATAACTTACTATTTTGTTTAAAATCTAAATAATAATGTGACGAGCTTAAGCACATTCATTCGAATTTGTAAACGAACTTCATTATTTTATTACACGGAATTTTGTAAAATGAAAACGCATTTAAGAGATTCTTTAAATAATTCTAATTCGTTGTGGCTTCTTCATGGTTTTATACCGCCTCTAAAATTATTTGCTTCATTTGTTTTTTAAATGCGAATAAGATTTTTATTTTTAAAAACAGATAATTAGTCTGAAACAGAACATTATTTATTCCAAAAGCAGGTTTTAACGAATATTAATCGAAAAGCCTTTATAGCTGACTTAAAAATTTTCTGTAAGAGTTTTCGATTGATGTAAAGCAACTAAACTACCTATTGAATCTATTTAAGAAGTAGGATAAATGCTTGTCTATTTGTTTGAAAAAAATAATATAAACTTTGCTTAAAATTATCTGTCTTATAAAGTTAATTCCTTTTCATCTTGAATTAATTAGCCAGTAAAATTTTATTACTTTTTTTTACTGTTTAATATAACCTTGGTACAGAATAACCACATGTAAAAGAAAAATATATTTTAATTAAATAATAAATATAGTTCAACAAATTGCTAATTGTTTTCGAAAATGCATTGTGCCCTTGAATATAAATTAGAAAAATGATTGTAATACGAATATATAAACGTTTGCTTAAGTTGGGGGTTTCAAATACCGTTAAGATATAATAAGATGAATTTAAAAAGAACAAAATTGCTGAATATTGTATGATTAGAAAGTTTTGGAGAAATTATTTGATAGTACACCTGAAATTTATTTTTAAAGAAATCGAATTAGATGGAATCGTAAAATAATTCCAAAATTTATATAATCAATGATATCAATAACAGTGCTATTTTTCTCTGGTTTTTACAATTTTTAAGAAAGTTTTTGATTTATAATTGTTGAGACTTGGATTAAGTAAACAGCAAAGATTTCATTGAAAACGATTATCGTTTTATGTTTATTCCTTTTGGATGATATGCTATTCATTTTCTTTCCAGTTATTTTTAGATACTTTATTAGTTTGTAGAAACAGAAATGTATTATTCTGAATGGAGATATAATTGCATTTACTAATTGTTTATAATTTGATTTTCTCACGCTACAATAATTTCATTTTATGTTAGGGAAATGAAAGTTTCACTGATCTTTGTATATTCATTGAAATATAATAATGATATTTTACTTGGATGGAGCGGTAACACTCATGTAAATAATCACAATATCTAAAACGCATTTTTTGAAATTTCAACAGCAACGTATAGATAATTACAATAATTAATACTACAATAATAATAATTACAATAATTAATCAATAGGAATGGTTTCTCGCATGCTCTCTAACAGAGTTATTATCCCCCATCCCCAGCGCGAATGAAGTTATGAGCCTTCGACAAGAGCATGGAAGTCATGAGTACTCAAATAAATACGTCATGTGCTCGTAATTTTTTATTTTTTTATTTTTAGAATCTTGCAGATGAAAACTATGTAATTCGTAAACTAATAAAGAAAACCAGTATTTGTATGTTATTAATCTCTTGTAATTGCACAAGTTGGAAAACAATTGTTACGAAAATGCAGATTAACGTGTGAAGTTTGTTAGTTAACCTCAAGGATGCTGTTTATACACAAGAATTAAAATTCCGAATGTGTATTATGAAAATCTTTTTTATAACCTACTAATAATCAAAATTTTATGCAGAATTATAGATGAAGTGTCAAGATCACAGTTAAGTATAATTCATTTAAATCATTGTGTTTTTAAATTATCGCTTTTACAATCTTGTGAAAATGCATACTGACAGGCGGTCAATCCCTTAATCCTTGGTCGGATTTATTTTAAATTTAAAATGTATGTACATTCCAGATATTAATCATAATAATAATATAATATTGAAATAATAAAAACTCCTCAATCTATTCATAATATTGATGAATATTTTTATCATTGAAATTTAACTACCAGTAATAATAAGCTTAATAATCAGCTTCAGCTTAAAATAATTAAAAGAGTTTTCAATAAATCAGGCTTATAAAAATTTAAGTAAAGCTATGAATGCCATAATATTTTCATAAGAAAAAGAAAAGTCTTAATAAGTATTTCTCTCATATAGACTAAACTAGTTTTTAACCTTTAGATTCAGTTTAAAAAAACAACAACATATGTTTATTTTTATTTTTTATTATTTAGATTTTTTGGATTTCAATGCATTATTGTTTTTATACAAATACAAAAAAAAAATCTTTATTAAATAAATTATCTTAGTATGATTTAACTATAAAATGATGCTCAGAGAAAAAAGCCGTACTATATTTCAAAATATATTTAAGCAATAATGCATTTATAAAATTTTTTCAAAATAAATTTTTGATTTACTAAAAAAAAATAATCTAAAACTGTATCACTTACATTAAAGTAAAAAGAAAAAAAAGTCCATGACTAAACGTATATTTTTCAGATTGGAGTTTGGCAATGGCCGTGAATATTCTATAATTATAGAAAAGCTCATTGGTTTAAGAGGAAGAATGTCTCTTGGATTTTTTCAATTAACAGAGTTTATTCTTAAAAAATCATAACTCATTGGTTCAATGGAGTCATTTGTGTTTTGTTCCAGTTGCATGATAAACTTAATCAGCTATGCCATCTGATTATTTATTGTACATTTTAATTACATATTAAAGTTTCAAGCTTAAATGGAGCTTTTATGAATAAATATGCATTCTTTCTAAAGTATCTCATTCTTTCATTCAGTTTTTATCGATGATCAGTACAGAGGGTTATGCATTTTGTAGCAATGACATTTTATTTTGAAATCGACGATATTTAACATTAGGGGTGATAAGCTCAGTTTCATATGAAAACATATGCATACTTTAAAAACATTTAATGTTATTTTCTTAACTTGAGCTTTTGCCTTCCGAGTTTAATTTCATTTTATAAAGATACAAATTCGATCCTTTATCACTAATGAAGTTATACCAATAAAGTTATACAGGATTCAAACTCAGAAACAAGTTTTCTAAATATATTTTGGCTACCTCGTATTTGAATTTTCAGTTAACGCGTTGGATGACCTTATCAATCTGATAAGTTATTGCAAATTTAAATGTACATGAATTGATATATTTTTAATGTTTTGCTATGTCTTACAAGGTAGACTGAAAATAATTATTGAACTATGGATGTCAATTTGAGAATCGGATTTCGGAACATTTTTAATAAAAAATCTCGCAGATCTTACCGGATATTTTCTGATATCTTGACGAAATTCAATTAGAACAGATAAGATAGGCTCCTTTCAGATACTTTATATGAAAGAGAGAAGTTTCTTGTAAGTGTAATTTTTATTATTTAAAAAAAATAATATAAAATTATGAGATTCCTACAAAAAAAATGTCATTTGCTTAGAGGGAGAAATTAAGTAGCAAACATAATTTTGAAAACAATTATAAAAAAAGTAACGAAAGGCAATATAAAATAGAAATTAAACTATTGCCAACTTATTCTTTTTTGACATAACCATTATACATATTGATGCATTTTTTTCCGGCGCATTGGATTAGTTTGAAAATCAGGTCTTATAGAAACCGCCATCGCCGAGTAGAGCAATTGTCAAATTGCCCATTTCCAGTCATCACCAAAGACTACCTTCTGACCATCGATGCACCTCCTCAGGGTTCTTCTATATAAATGAAAATCTGAAGATTCCAAATGCGTCTGTATGGTGCATGCTCCAAAACTTCCCAAACTAATTTTTGCAGTTTTACACGAATGGGCGAAATCTGTTACAGAAATTTGCCAGAAAACGGCCAGGACTCGGAATCTTCAAGTTTTTTGTTTACAAAGACATATGAAGATGTTTTTCGGCGGTCAGAAATTTGATTCTGATGGTGATTTCAAACGGGCCGAGTGGCAGTGGACCTATTCGCAGGCGATGAAATTCTATGATCTGTTGATGATCATATTCTATGATGACATTCTGTGATTCATATACTGATTTTCAAACTGATCCAGCGCTCGTACAAACGCCTTAATGCATTTGTTCCTGAAACAAATACATGAAAGATAGTTGACTGAAAAGTAATAAATTGGCAATAATTTCATTTCCATTTCATATTGCCATTCATCACATTTTTTTATTATTATGCACAACGTTATGTGTGTTACTTATTGATACCCCCTCCTGTCTTAAAAAAAATGTTCATTTAATATCTGATTCATTACATTAGGAGCAGCAAAGTATTTACAGTCTTTTTATTTTATATTGACAATATATGGAAAGTTAATTATCTTGTGAAATTACAACCACCTTTATCTAATACATTTCATGAAGTTTCTCTCTGTAATCTCAAAATAATTATAATAAATAAATAAATAAGTTTTTGAAACTACTTTATCCAACTTTAATTTGATGTAGGTCTTGTTGCTAAAAATTGCCCTCTAAAATTTTGTTTGCGCTTTTACTACAAATGCATCAGTAATGCTCTCCTTGTCCTCTTTTTCTTTTTTTTTTTTTGAATTTCTGTATTGTTTTTAAAGCTACAATATTTGCTACAACACGGTTAGAATTCCATCTGATCAATTCAAAACTCTATCTAATCAATCTAACCCAGATGAAGTTAAATTCTAAATCATCAAAATGGTTTCCTCTGAAGATATATTTGAAATGAAAATAAAGAAAACCAAAATTTAACAGAAAGCATCAAATTATCTTGAATAAATAATGACTTTGATAAATGTAATTAAATAATTATAAAAGAATAATGCGATATATTTTTGATAATTTGTTTTTGCTTCTAAAATATTAAGTTCAAGTTTTAGTTATGAAGCTTCTTAATTTCTTCCTCTTTAGTTAAATACAGTTTTTTTCTTATGAATAAAGTTGGGGAGATCAAGAAGATAGAATCAAAAATATCAGTCAATAATACCAGGAAATTATTGATCATGGCATTGACATATTTAACGTCAGCAGTCAAAACTTTATAGGGAGATGTGTAACCTATAATAGACCAGTCTATATTTTTAATAATGTAACTACTAAACCATGACGCACACTTCATCAAAATTCACTTCTTCAAGAAAAGAGGAGTGACAGAAAAAAAAAAAGGAACGGTGCGTCAAATGAGGTCAAAAACGGTTACTGACGATATTTAACCGATGTTACTTCCATAAAAAATGGCAATTTTACGGGGAGCTCTCGAGTAGCAGCATGTTCCATTGGAGCAAGCACTTTATCCAGACAGCAGACGATTTTTTTTTCTCTGGCGCGAATATTTTTTTCGAACTCTTTTCAGCTGCCATATTGCCTCCAACAATGCACCGCCTCGCGCGACCTTGGGATTTCCAAATCCCCTGTTAACTGCAAAAAAATACCAAAAAAAGTTTCTTGCTTTCCCCCCTTTCACCTAGTTTTGATAGAAAATCGCTTTTTTGATTGCACTTAGCTGTATTCATAGTTGATATACCGTATATGCCGTTGGAAACGAAATTTTATTTTGAAGGAATAAAGGAAATATAATTTTTTTTCCTAAACTGTTAGTCAACGTTATTTTCTTGGGTAATTTCCGATTTTTATCGAAATTCTTCGGTAATTGTGTTTGTTGTTTCACGGTGACTTGTTATTTCGCTTTCCTAATAAATAAATTTAAGGATTGTAGTGCTTTTCGAATAGTTTCTTCAGAGCTCTATGGTATAAAAATGTTTAAGAAAGTGTATATAATTTTTTTTCATAGAAATTCGTATTCTTTCTGATAATTTTCCTATAATCCTAGTTTAAAATGTTCACACTCATTATAGTTTGTTGTGAATATACATGAAATTGTTGTGAACAAATACATGAAAGGTAGTTGAGCTGAAAAATAATAAATTGTCAATAATTTCATTTCCGTTTCATATTGCCATTCATCACATTTTTTTATTATTATGCTCATAGTTATGTGTGCTACTTATTGATACCCCTTCCTATGTTAAAAATATGTTTATTAATATCTGATTCATTACATTAGGAGCAGCAAAGGATTTACAGTAAAAATATGTTTATGTTGTTTCCTGCAATTTTCTAATTTTTCGATATATAAAAGAAAAATAATGCGTGAAATAATTTTCAGCTTTTTAATTTTCCTCGTAAATTAAGTATAATCACATTGTGCATGAAGCCGATACCGAGTTCTAATGACTAAAAATAGATTATAAATATATTTTTAAAATGAATTAAAGTATACCATAAACAATAGCATTCCATAAATTAATTTCATAATTTTTTTCTTAAAATTCAACTATTTATATACTTTAAAATTTTCCTATATACATATATAGAGAGAAATTTGTTGTAAATAAAATTTAATTTTTAGTATTGATAGTAAATTAAATGCTATCAAACCGTTAATGAAGCTACGTATATATAGGATTCTAGAGTGTAAATAAAAAAATAATACAATAAATTAGAAACATATTTTTTAAATAAATAAATGTGTTCCGTAAACTACAGTTATCTCTAAGACAACTTAATTAAAATAACGAAAAATGAGAAATATCAGCTATTATCAAGAAATAATAAATGCCTGATTATTTTGACAATTGCCTTCTTTCTTGCGTACTTTGACTTTTATTGATTTTTATTTTTTACTTTTCGCTGTTTTTTTTTTCTTAATATAAATAAATTTTAAATTGGAAATTATATTTCTGGTAGTTCCTTAAAATATGTAATAACTAAATTGATTAAAAAAAGCAACAAAAAAATGTTCTTAGATTTTTGTATATTATTATTATAAAATCAAATATGATTATTTAATGAACAAGTAAAGAAGCTAAATATACAAACTGATGACTATTTGTATTTGTAACTATTTTGTTGTGGATAATAAATTGCCTTTCTGACTTTGTTTTCTATTGACATACTAGATTGGCCTACGTTACATATTTATTTACTTATTTAAAAAAAATGGCTGCAAGTCTATTTTTTTCAGTGAATAGAATTAAAATTTTCATACTTCAATAATCTTTAATTGCTATAGTTATAGTTATAATTGTTTCATAAAATTTATTTTGAAATTAATTAATTTATTCAAATCTATGAAGATGAAAAACAAAGTAAAGAGAACTTTTCTTGAAAACAATAATTCTTTTTCAATCGAAGATAATATTCGGAATATGATAACTCAGTTTCAAAAATTAAATAGATTTCAATTAATATCGTAGCAATTAAAAAATTATTAATGCATAATAAAGCTCAATAATGGCTTCTAGTCACTGAAAAAAAAAAGAGACTTAAAACCATATTTTAAAAGTAAATCCGTACTTAGTGATGGGCTTTCTAATACATACATAGAAATCTTATAAAATAGCTGGAAGTTGTTGCTAAATCTTTTATCATAACTGCATTAATAAAATGCCACTTAATGAATGTTTTTTTCCGAAGAATTTCCAAAGAGAATCCCATCTTTTATAAATTTCTTTGTACAAAAATATTAATTATTGATAATTAATTTTTTTTTCATTTAAATTATTATTTTTCGAAATAAGTTACAACTTTTTATCTATATAAGACTTCAACAATTGTAAATTTATTTCGTTAGCAAAAAGAAATTTTAAAGCAGATTGTTTTGTTTTTAATTTCAATAAAATTTAAAATTTAAAATTAGGTTGATATATTTCTTGACATAAATACTTCATTTGTTTTGTTTTTTTTCAATACTAAAAATTTCTGAGAATAAAATATCGTTTAAAATTTATTAACTTTTAAATGTTCATTTTTTCCCTATTAACTTAATAATTATATATTTCAAATTCTGTGCTGATTCCTTCTTTTCTGTCATTAATAATACTGTTTAACTGTTTTTTTTCATTTTATTTCATCAGTCGTATATTTTTAAATATGGATTGTACGTTTTCTAAAATTATCTTAACAAATGCATTAAAGCCATCATTATATTGTATTATTAGTTATTATTCTGATGATTCTTGGTTTTTCTTATTTTAAGTATTTTTTTGTTTTAAAACTGTGTTGTTACATTTAGAGGAACGCAATATTTAAAATAAATCTTATGTAAAATGCATATAAAAATCAAATACATCAGGAAATAAGAATCACATAAATGAATAAAAAGTAATAAAAAAAATCCCGATTTATAAAGCGTTAAAAAAAAGAATCCTTATAAAGAATTTACAGGCATTCTTTAAAATACAGATTTCTGAATTTAACATCGAAGTGCTTTTGAAGTCTTTGAATCAAGGGAGTTATAACAATATACATATATAAAATATTAAAGACGCCATAGCAAAAATATATACAATAGCATGAATTACGTGGTTTCAGCTTTGATATAAAATTCAAGCTCGATTCAAATATGTTTCGTATACAATATAAAATTCATGCAAACTTTATAATTTAATTTATTTTATGGTACACACTATAAATATTCTTTTGTAATATACAGAATGCTAACGAATAACTTAAAAATGTATCATATTGAATTCATTTACACATTTTCAGCAGTTTGAAGATACTTGCATATTTCTCTTGCGAAGTCAAATTTTAAACAAGAAAAGAAATTGAAAGATATATGTTAAGTTTATTACGAAAATTCTGGATTAAATTCTGTCTTGCTGTTTACTCGGTTTCTTGAATTATTTACGATAAATCATTTCAATGACTACTCGTACATATACAGATGCGAATTAAAAAAAAGAAGAAGAAGAAGAGAGAGATTTTCGTTTTTCTATCTGTTATAAAAGCATCGGAACGAAATATTGCTACTTTATAAGTGTTTTCTGAAAACTGCAATACATTTTACATAATTTGATGCAGGCCTGTATTTAATGAAATAGCTGCTTTTTCAATAAAAAGCTGAATAAAACCTGACTATTTGTAAAAAAAAAAAAAAATGCGAATGAAAAAAGTGCTGCCTTAATAAATGTAACGTTAGCAAAGATAACATAAGCTACCGTTTTATATTTGAAGATTGCTTTTCAAATTGAAGCAGGGAATTGTAAATCATTCGAGAAGAAGAAGGAAAAAAATCCATAAAATTCAAGTATCCAATTCTAGAAAAATTGAAAAATTTCAATCTGCAATCAAATCAAAGTCAAAATTTCATTTTTTTTTTATTTATTCTCAATAACAGGCTTAAAAATGCTTCTTTGAAACTCTTGAAAAGAATTCTGGGACGTTTCTTGGATTGGATATTTTAAATAAAATAGTTGGAATCACTGAAAAATGTGGTGCCCTTTTTTTAAAAAGGAAAAAAGTGCGATCACTGTTTGAAGTTGTTGGTGTAGAATTTGAGAAAAGTTGAAAATAATTTTTAAGCTATTTAAATTATTTTTCTTATAATAGCTACCGAGGCAGAAAAATGGAAATTCAGAAACCTTTGAAATATATTGAAAATATTTTATAGTGAAAAAATTAATGTTAACTGTTGATTTTAAATTTCAGAGAATTCGAAGATAACTTTCAAACTGTTCGAATATATGTTTTGTATCTTTTCAGATTCGAGGAAATTTATTTCAAAAAGTCTTTAAAATATGTTGAAAACATTCTATAACTCACAAGAAAGCTTTACTGGAAATCTAAAAGTAATTTCAGCTCAAAAACTTATTTACAAGAAAATTATTTACATGAAAAGTGGAAGTTTCAATCATAGAAATATATTGAAAACCTTTTATATTGTATAAATTAATGTTAATTTATTCCATTGAATTTGTAAGTCTAATTCAGGCTATTAAAATAATCTTCATTATATTGCATAATAAAATGTAACTCGAAAACTAATGAAATTAAAAATTATTTTATAAAAAAGGAGCTATAAGAATTATTTTGATTTTTTTTTCGTTTTATTCCTTAAAAGAAAAGTAATGAAAAGTAATTGAAGAAAAATTATTTTTTAAACTAAAAGTAAACTTCTAATTAATTAAAACTTATTAAACACAGCATAAAATTTCACATATAGCTTCTATGTTAATAACATTTCAATCAGTTAAAAAATCACGAAGTTTTTAAAATGTGATATAATTTTTATTAAAAACTTGCTTTTTATCTTCAAGGAATAATAGATTATAAAAAGATTAATTAACTGAAATTTCATAAGCAATTTTACAAAGTTAATCAAATGGTTTAAACTTATAACTAATCTAAAAGCCACAAAATTTTTGAAATCTAATTTATCCATATTAAAAACTATGCAAATATGTATAAGAGTCTATTGTATGTAAAAAATGACAAAAATGAATTTGGTTTTTAATCCTGCGCAAAGCTATATTTTTTTTTACTCATAACAAACATGTAAATTTGAATGAATGAGTATAAGATGTAGAGAAAAAAAGTATGAAACAATAATGAAATTTTTTAAAATTAAAATAAATTAATATATAATAATAAAATATATGGAAATATATTTTATTGTTCATAAATTTTCATTACTGGAATTATTTCCAAAATGTTCCGAAATATAATAGGTAAATCAATTATTAAAAAGATCTAAATTTATTTTTAAAAATTTAAAAGGTGCAATAGATGTAAATATGGGTAACTGTACAATATACTGCTGAATTTAAGAATATATACTGCCCAGGAAAACAAGAAGATATTGTAAAATAAATATAAAACGATAAAAAAAAGGATTTTATTTTTTCTTTCTTAAAGGATAAGTACTAGATTTAAATAATATCGTTTGGTTTTTGATGTTCTTGTTTAATTTTTAAAAAAATGTTTTTTTTATTGCAATATATTTATTTTGAATCATTTCTTAATTTTTGTGAATGTAAGAATTTTTTAAAAAATATTGTATGCATGGAACTTAATCTCTAAGAAAAAAAATCAATATTTTTATTTTAAATATATTTCATAAATTTGAAGCAAAAAAAAAATATTTTAACTTTTTTTAGTTAAATAAGAATATGGTACTTACATATTGCCGTTTACTTTACCAGTGTTTTTGTTTATAAACAATGAAAAAAATCCGATTCTTCTATTTTTTTTTTTTTTTGCTATATATTCATTCTTACATATCTCAGAATTTTTTGAGCAATATATTTTAATACTGTATATTTTGAACTAAGATTCTTAAATAATAATTATATTTTAGACATACTCAATGAATATGAAGCGAGAAAAACAAAGAAGTATTTTAATTTTATAAGTAAAAAAAAAAAAAAAAATGGATTTTTCTTTTAAGCTCCCTTTATATTTATTTAAAAATATAATTTTTTTTACACTTCATTTACTTAACGCTATACTCAAATAACAATGCATTTACTTAACGCTAGATATGCTTTGAATTATATATCTCTGAAAGAATGCTTTACCTAATAACTATCATTTAAAGGTATTTAATAGATATGGGACAAAAAAATACATAAATTAATTTTTCTATTTTAAATAAGAATAGCAGTGTTATAATCTTATCAACTGTTTTTTTTTGTTGAAGGGAAAAAAATAACAAGTTCTATTTTATCCTTCATATTTATTTTGAATTATCTTCTAACATATATGTGCAATGTAAATTTTATATGCTTTGACCTATAATTCTATTTAAGGAGGCTTAGCTAATAATTATTATTATATTCTAAATACAATTTATAGTAATTCTTTATTAAACAATGATTTAATTTTCAATTTTCACTATGATATGGCTACCTACTTTCAAATTCAACAAATATCAACTGCTTCAAGACCAAAATCGTGAGTTACTGGATGTGAATTTTTCACCATTTTTCTTCTCTATCTTGTTCTTTATTCCTCCACTCTCTCAGTGTAGAAATTCATCGATTCCGCTCTTTGTTTCACCATTTATTATCGAAATGGCGAATTTCTTTTGAGAAGTGGAAGAAGTTTTCCCGAGCAATGGATGACTTCCGTTGTAAGATATTTTGTAGTTGCGGATCAGAACTATTCATTTTGCAAGAGAATTGTATCTAAGCGAAATGTCTGATTCACTTTTTCGTTTATCTCCTTTGCTCTCAATCACAATGGAGCTTTTTAAAATTTTCAGCTCGGGTTTTGGGGTTTGTTTTGGCGTTAAATTGTGTTTGTGACTTTGCTGATGGTAGTTCGCTTCGAGGTTTTTTTTTTAATACTTATATATTTGTGTGCTCGATTTTTTTTTAATGGAAGCTTTTTCGTTTTCTTGTCACGAAATAGACAGTTATCTGGTTCAGACGATTTTTGTTCATTTTTATTCTTTTTTCAAAATACAATATTATCAATTGCATTGATACACAGTAATAAAAAATTATTACAAAATATATTTAATATATTAATTGGCATATATTTAATTGGTACTAATAAAAAAGATGAAAGTGTGTGCATGTGTGTGTGTGTGTGTTTGTGTGTGTTGGAGCTTTATAGGCCAAACCGTTTGATCTGGAGCTGTCAAACTTGGCGAATATATAGTTTGGAAAATATGAATACTCACTTCGGCGCCAGTGTTTTGAAGTTTTAATTAATTCACCATTAAATGTGATACATTTTCCGGAATAACTTCCAAATTTATACTTTTTTAAAATACAATACTATTAACTAAATTGATATACAGTAATAAAACTTTATTACATACAGCCGTATTTATTTAATTGGTGCTAATAAAAACGATGAAAGTGTGTGCATGTGTGTGTGTATATGTTGGAGTTCTATACACCAAACCGGTTGATCTAGAACTATCAAACTTGGCGAATATATACTTTGGAAAGTGGGAATACGTACTTCGGTGCTAGTTTTTTGAAGTTTTAATGAATAGAACATTAAATGAAATTTTGGCGTTTTTCCGTGATAACGTTGGAATTTATTCTTTTTTCTAAATACAATATTATTATTACATTGATATATAGTGATCAAAAATTATTACATAAAGCCGCATATATTTAATTTGTACTAATAAGAAAGACGAAAGTGTGTGTATGTGTATGTTGGAGTTCTATAGGTCATACCGTTGGATCTAGAAAGACCAAATTTGGCAAATATATACTTTGGAAAATGGGAATAAGTACCATGGAGCAAGTTTTTTGAAGTTTTAATAAATTGAAAATTAAATGCGTTAAATTTTCCAGGATTAGCTTCCGGATATTTTTTTAAAATACAATACTATTAATTATATTGATATACAGTCATAAGAATTTATTACATAAGGCCACATTTATTTGACTGATACTAAAAAAAAAAAAGATGAAAGTGTATGCATGTGTGTATGTGTACGTTGGAGCTCTATAGGCCAGACCGTTTGATCTTGAGCAACCAAACATTGGAGAATATATACTTTGGAAAGTGGGTATACGCACTTTTGTGTGAGTTTTTTTTTGAAGTTTTAATTAGAGGAAAATTAAATGAAATTTTGGCGTTTTTCTGATATAACGTTCGAAAATATTACTGTGGGAAGAAAATTTCTGTAGCATCTTAAAATTTGAGGCTATTGTGGAGATCCTTGTATCTGCAGATTTAAAATTTATTTACCAATTGCTTTTATTCTCCCGCTGCTATATTGTTTATACTTTTGAAAGAGATCTATTGCATATCTGAAATCTGTAATAATATCCTAGCATATCTTAAATCTGCAATGTATCCTTTGGTATCAAGTATTCTTCCCATATTATTATTTGTTGGATGTCTAATTTTTTTAATTTTGTCTAAGTAACTTATCTCCCAATTATTAAACCACTGATTATTTTGAACTTAACAGGCTTTATAAGAGCTTTAGAATACTTTGCTCATTTTCGTTTTCAGTTACAATGGGCAAGTAAAGCTTATTTTTATTAAATAAATCTGTCTATGAATCCTAACAATAAATCCCAGCTGTCAACTTGAAAAAAAAAATTTGATAAAAGTATTCATATAGAACAAAATGATTCAGTTGTATTAACAGATTAATATTTCTTAAATAAAACAATATCAATCTTAAAATGTGAATAAATATAATTTGTTTTCATATAAATTTGCACATAAACTTTGAAAATATAAACATTCAGTGTGACTTGAAGATTACTTTTTTTCATAAAGCAACATAGAAATAGCGTCTTACTTATTTCATGCAATCACCTTCTTCCATAAAGCAACATAGAAA
Organism: Argiope bruennichi; assembly: GCF_947563725.1. Taxonomy (NCBI): domain Eukaryota; kingdom Metazoa; phylum Arthropoda; class Arachnida; order Araneae; family Araneidae; genus Argiope; species Argiope bruennichi. Next base: position 78,233,562 of record NC_079160.1, read on the forward strand.
TAGCGTCTTAATTATTCATGCAATTGCTTTCTTCCATAAAACAGCATAGAAACAGTATCTTAATTATTTCATGCAATTACCTTCTTCCATAAAGCAACAAAGAAATGGCGTCTTAATTATTTCATGCAATTACCTTCTTCCATAAAACAGTATAGAAATAGTATCTTAATTATTTCATGCAATTACCTTCTTCCATAAAACGGCAAAGAAATGGCGTCTTAATTATTCCATGCAATTTGAAAAATGACGCTGTTATGGCTTTTATATAAAAATAAATTCTCATCCCTCTTGCATAAAGATGCGCAGAAACTGTGTTTTAATCATTCTGTGCAATTTAACAGCTCATGTTATTATATAAATAAAAATTAAATTCGTTGTTAATTTGGGCTATTTCACAAGCCATTCAAATAAATTACGATTAAAATGAAATTGTGATTTCTATTTATTAAAAACAAAATTAAAATATTCTCAAGCAGTTATGAACTATTTTACAAGGGTTTAAGAATTTTTTTTTTATAAAACTTTCATAAAATTCTTATTTGAATTATTATTTCTGAATAATTAGAATTTTTATGAATATTAGATTGTTTTGCAATCCTACCTTCTTTATTATCTGGAATTAATACTTTGGATGGCATTTCATTTTATATATTCTCATGACGTAATTATTGATGAGTGTGTTATCGGAAATTTACTATAAATAAATTTTATATATTGTGGATTGTTTTGCAATTTTATTTTTAAAAAATTATAATTCCTAAAATTTTATGTATTGTAAAAAATAAATAAAAAAGAAATTATAATGTTCAAAACTCTAACACAGAAAAAAAAATAATTTGCTCAAACTGTAGTCGTTGAATAAAGCAATAAATATTGAATCGATGCATGCATATTATATTTATTATTTGGAAATAAATAGAACGCACTGTTGATTAAAGTGATAAAATAAATATAATAATAATAAATAAACAAATAAATCAATATAATAAAAATAATTTTACGATGCACATTCCCCTCACACGATCGGAAGTTTTTATTTAAAGTGGCATTAAAACACCCCCCATAACTCAACTTTCATATTCGAAACTGTAAAAACACATTAACGAAGCTCTTATACTTTGGTCGTAAATAGCCGTTTGCGTCCCATAACAACTGCGGCATCGTCACCCCTGTCGACCACCCCTCCACTCCCCCCCACCTGCTATCTACATCGAACGAACTTATATATCCATACCATCCTCAAACCCACCTAGAAAACGACTCACACATATCAGAAACATTCGAAAAATCCCATATTTAGATACTGCAAAAAGGATAGATTAATCTACGACCAATACGTGAGAAAGCGAGGGAAAAAAAAAGATAAAGAGAGAGAAAGAGTTTTGGGAAATGATTTACAATACTCAGAGTTTAAATAATTTTACGCAGCAACGGGAACTAGAACATGCGTAGAATCGCGTACAGACCGAATATATATATTCTCTCTTTATCAGAAGAAGGGCTGTAAATGCTGGGTTCTCGGTACTACTTTACAGGAAACTGCTGCAGAGCTTTATTGACGTGTGATGATTAAAGGTATAGCGGAAAAAACGATGGTTTTTTTTTTACAGTATGATTTTTTAAACTCCTCTTTTTGATAAGAAAAGATTCTCTCCATGAGGAAATAAAATGAAGAGAAAAAAAAAAGAGAGATAGAAAAAAAAATAAAGAAGCGCAAGAGCAAATGATGCAGCATCCCTTTCTTGATAACAGAAGAGGCTGGGGTAATGGTGAACTAGTAAACAAAGAACTCGATCCGCCAATGAAACGGCGAGTTTATACTTCGCTAGTAATAATGAGTATCTTCGCTTAGCATAAGCTCCTCTTCTTTTTTTCTTCCCTCCCCCCTTCTGGTAGTGACGTCACACGGAAGGAGAGCCTTAGCATAATTAATTACAAAAAAGCGGCGCTCTCCCTCTTATAAGGAGGCAGGGAATATGCGGAAATCAATTAAATTTGTTTTCTTATTTTTTTATTTTTCCTCCTTTCCTAAGAGAATACGACTTTTTTTTTTCAACCCTCTTTTTAAATTTTTTTCTACCTCCTCCTCCTTCCTAATAATCTTCCTATTCGTTGATCTTGTTCGATCGATATTAGTTCGCTCCTTCCCCCCCTTTATATATTTCTTTTTTTTCTCCTCTCTCTTTTCTTAATTTTCTCGCGCTCTTCTTTGGTGTGCTGCAGTAATTTATGCACAAAATGGGCTCGGAGATTATATTACTAGAGACTGAAGACGAAGGAGGGGAAAAAATTAGAAGGAGGAGAAAGAGAGAAGGAAAAGGAGAGGGAGAAAAAAAAATGTTTTTTTTTTCGCTTCTTTCTTTCAGAGCTCGAAACAGTAATTAAGCTCCCCAGATGTCGCGGTTAAGCAACTATGGCGGCTTTTCGAGACAAAAAAGAGAAGACGCCATGTATGTCGATGAAGCCGCCATTTTGCATGCGCGTATCTCATGAAGGCATCGGAAGTGCAATTAGTCCTAATTAATTAGGATTAATTAATTACTTAATTAGCACTTGCATAGTGGTGTTTATTATGATTAATTAGCAATAATTAGTGCTGTAATTAATTTTAAATTATCAATGAAATTTTTTATTGTTTTTACGTCACTATAAGTAGGCTTATTATTAGTCATATTAATGATATTGCGTAGTTAAAAAAAAAAAAAACAGTTAAACGAAGCTTATCTTTTAATCGTCTGTCATTAAACTGTTACAGTTGATGTAATGATAATTTTATCATTACATGAATTTGATTGACTCATTGATTATTATATCAATATTTATTTTAAATAATCAATCGATTAATTAACAATTCATTTTTTTGTAAGAATGTCACTTCTCTTAAGTCTTATTAATAATACAAAGAATTAAAGGTGTAGGTGTACATAAAAGATGTATTTTATATAAATATATAAAATTCAAACGAAAAATGCAGTAAAACATTCCAAAGCTCCTTTATCATATCTCACTTAATAGCGGGATTTTTGCAAAATATTCATATTTCCCATATATGCATGATTAAGAAAACTCTGCTTACAAGATGCCATATATCATGAATATTCATACATTACGGAATATTTTGTTCAAATATCCTCTTTATATACAAATATGTAGTTTCAAATACGAAGCTTCTCTAACATACAACTGATTCACCAGATCGCATGAAATTTCTTAAAATCATGCAACCATAGTCACAAATGTGATTTTTAAGGGGGTAATTGCCATTAAGATTTTTATTAAGAAGTATGTGTCTAGAAATAATTATGTTGATTTTACTCATATGCATTCCAAATATAAAAATATCCTTATACCGATCAAATTTTTTCAAGGTCATTTCAATAATCTTCAAACGAAAGGAATTTTTTACCCACCAATATTTAAGAGACGTATAGAAATCCCTTAAGCATAATTCAATCATTGTTTCGTCAACTTAATGCAATTCACTTAACAAGAAGTTTTAAGTTCTTTTCAATGTAAGCTTTATATGACCTTGGACAGCTGTAGAAATCGTTTTCGCTATATGTTCATATATTTTGTTATTTTGAAATCCGTCATATTTTTTTAATATTCATAATGGATTTTTTAAATTTTTACAGCTCTTTGTTATCTGGGCCAATGATTATTTTAATGTAAAGACTTTTTGTTCTGCTAACACTGTATTAATATCACTATAACATAAAGAATATCAAAATAAAATTAATATTAAAATCAATCTTTAAAATCAATTTGATAGCTTCCCTCATATTTACACCGTTTAAATCAAGCAATAATTATAAAACCTGTAACTGCTTAAATTATTAGCGAAGCACATGTTGCCAAAATGTAAACAAACACTGTTTAATAAAATTTCAACCTAACCTAAATTCAAAGAGGAGAGGGGGGAAAAAGATTTTTTTTCTGTTACAAATTGAAATGCATTCACTGGGCACGCGAACACACACACGCGAACACATATATAAAAAAAGAAGCACTTTCCATTTCCTAGTTTGAGGCCACACTATGGGGATCGCCAGAGAGTGCAGTCCAGCACAAAACCTATATAGAAAAAAACATGGAAGGACCTTGAAACAGCCTTCCCACCTACAAGCCTAGCCTGCTCTAGTGACCTTCAAAAAATCTGGGGATCCCCGTGCCCAGGGGCCTTGAAAAAGGGTGCTCGTGTATTCCACGTGCCTGCTTATCCCCCCTTTTTTATTTCTCCCCACCCAGGGGTCCACCAAGGGGTCCGTCCAAACTGTCAGGACCTTGTATCCCTATATCCATTCTCACTATATACTTTCAAACTAGTGAAATCGAACGCTTTTTCAACGTTCTGTGGATTTGGTTTTTATAAAAATATCGAAAATCTGTGTTTTGTAAAATGGATTTTACTGGATTTTTCTGTAAATCAGTTTTGCTGGAGGTAAGTTTTAATTTTGTTTCTACCTATGATCGCAAAGTTGTCAACTGATATTACCCTTGAAATGTGAAGTGCATTGTTGTATTGGAGAGTCAGGTGAATAGAAAGGAAAACATGTTATTGAAATTTATTTGACAGCATTACCTGAGTATAGTTAGAAAGCGAATGCATTACAAAATACATATATATTGTGTTTTAAGATTTTGCTGAACATGTGTGTTTTTCAACGATTTCATGCTCTTGGAATTTCAAGGTCAACTTAGAATGATGATGGATAATAATGTAAGCAAAAATAAATGCATCACTTGTATTTTTTTTAATTCACAAATGAATGATTGATAAGATTGGGAAAACCATTAAATAAAAAATTTTATTCACTACCATTGTCAAGGTCACAGATACGACCTTGGTGGAAAATTCCTAAATGAACCATATCGTTGTTTCTGAACTCAACTACATCTTCATTTGTCTGGGTTTTTTTTATTAAAGATCGATACTTTGTTCAAAATCTTCATTCTAATTTAAAATATTCATTTTATAAAAAATTGAATTTTAATTTAAAATACCAATTGCTGCAAAAAAATAATTTCCAGAATAATGAACTTGACATTGATGTAGTTACTTCCGCATTTTTGGTTGTTTACATGCCTTGCTTTACATTCGTCTCGTTTCATGATGATATAATAATTATATAATGTAAAGCATGATTTAAAAAAATTAATTATACTTTATTTTTATCATAGTTTTTATTTATGAATTATTTTCAATTTTGTGCAAAAAAAAAGAAAAAAGAATGTAATATTTTCGAACTTAAATATTGTATTTCTCACATTTATATTCCATAAAAGCCTTTCAGAAATTATTTGTTTTATTTTATGATTTTTGATTCACAATACAACCAAAGACATAAAACACATTTTAACGTATAAAACTGTGTTATTTCCTTAAGAAAAAATGCATGATTTTTTAAAATTTAATTTTTTTTTCTATTTTGGAGCTTTATATTTCTGAGCTAGCAGTTTTTACTTATAAAAATATTTAGGCTGTTAAATAATTTGTCGAAAACTCAAAGTATTTCCAAATTATCAACAATGTTTTCATTCCTAAAGTCTTACATTCCTTTCTCTTTTGTAATAATTTCGAAACAATACTGTTAAGAAATATAAATCTTATGTTTGACTGGATTTTTTTTGTTTAATGTTAATGTTGTGAAATTTGACCGTGTTGTTAATCGATTTTCAAATTAATAAACATATATTCTAATTTAAAATCCTTTTGAATGAATTAGATAATTTAAAAGTTGCTTAGATATTTTTATTTATTAAATAATTGAGAATTCTTTTATTAAGGAATTGCAGACTAAAGCAAAAAATGATAATATGATTACAGAACAAAGCGTTTCTCTGTAGCTAACATAATCCTAATGTAATTTAAATGCTTAATTTTATCAAAATATAAATATCCAGCTCGAATAGATATATTTATAATCTATCAGTTTAGTATTATGGAATTTATGTTTAAAAAATAACAATTATAGCAGTTGAAATATTTCTGAGTTTGATAAAAATTTTGAAGAAAAATTCTACTAGTTTTTATTTTTGTGTTTTAAAATTATTTTTGAGAAATTTAAATAATAACTAAGTAACATTTAGATTTCATTTTAAGTTGATAGATTGTGTTATCTAAAAGTATACCAAAGATGGCTTGCTTATGTATTATACAATCAATGTTCTTATATAACTAATGCTACTTCTTTTCATATATTTCCTATCATTGCATCTGATAATTCAATGAGTGAATCATACATCGTAATTAATACCTTTTGCCTTTTTTATTATATTGTGTTTTGAATTCTGAAATTAGTACCAAAATTCTTTTCTTTTTTCCATTGTTTATGATTTTTTTTAAATAATACATCTGATATAGAAAAAAAATTTAAATAAAAACTTTATTAATATACTGTTTTATTCATTCGTTCAGTAGCAAGAGTTAGACTTTAATTTTGTTCTGCCAAGCATTTTGAATTTTATATGTTTTATTACACTTAACGGCTGTAAAAATATATATTATTAATCAAACATTTTAAAAGTGATTAGTAAATTAACAACAAACTGAGCATTTCAAGTAGCAATAATATTTACTTAACGTTCCAAATTTCAGTTCGCAGTTTTATAATCGTATGCATAACGTGTCAAGAAATTTATAATGAAAATTTTTGTATATAAATAATAATTAAAAATCAAATAAAGAAATAAAATAAAATATAAATATATGAGAAGAGGAATTAATAATAATTCCTGTTTCGAAACATATCAGGAACTGACCTAAAAACAATTCTAGAAAATGTATATAAGAAATTATAATATTGTTTTCTGCTCTGTTTGTGAGTTTGACTAAAAATAATATGATTTTATTCATTTATTTTGTAAATAAAATTTTAAAAAGTTCTTTAAGAAACTAGAAATGATTGCCAAATAAACATTATGTGATTTCTATCTGGATTAATTTGTTTGCATATAATATTTTTCAGTAATATAACAATATTCATAATATTGTATTTGAATTTAGTGTATTATATTTAATTATATCATGAATATGGGAAAAATCCAAAACTAATTGCTTAATTGTGTGCAAGTGTTTTCTTCTTTGAATTTATTGTATGCATCAATATTAACATTGCATGCATCAAAACGAATACATGATTGCTAACTGAGATAGTGGTATGCACAATTTAAAATGACCTTTGTATGATAAAATATTGGAGGTAAATAAAACATCGTCAAATATTAAAAATGAACCATATTTTGTTAATTAATTATCAAATAAACTGCCGAAACAACATATGTTCTGACCGCTTCAAATGCATTTTTTTACTATCGAAATCATTAACATATTAGAAAAACTTTTATTTGAGAAATTATATTCCATCTAATATCATAATTCTACTTTATTTTTTATTAATCAAACTTTTATTTTAGAAAATTTATAATTTTTTTTAATAACTACTTAGAGTAAAACGATTTGTATTCAAATTCCCTACCGATTACAAAGATTCTGAAAACTCTTCTTGAGAATTTTTGAAATAAACAAGAAAGCATAAATTAATTTTAATTACCGGTTTAAACGTCGCGATATACATGCTATTCTATGAGAGATAAGTCTTATGAGCTATGCATTTGTTTACAATGTATAATATTATTCGGAAGCTATGAATTATGTTCCGAGTGCCGCTTCTTCGGAAGTTAGGCTTAGCGTCAGTTAAAGAATGTCATCACTTGCTGTAGCACACTTACAAGAATGCTGAATTTGTGGTTCTTATTTTTTTCTATCGTACATTAACTAAATCCATTTTTTATGTATTCATGAAATATTTAATCGTTTTTTTTATTATTCGATTTTTTACTATAATGGATTAAATACGGTCTTCTAAAAAACGAAATTTCTCTGCTACGAGCTGTTGTTTGTTTTGAAATTTTGCTTCCTATGATTTGTTAAAATGATTTTTTTCAATAATAATAAATTATTCAGAATTATTTTTTTAGTAATTGTGATTTTGAGATGAAAATATATAATTTCTTTCTATTTATATACATGAAAAAAAATATTTATTTCTATCTTTATCGATATCAGTGATTTAGATGAAGAAAAAAAATAAAGAACATTCTAATCTTTTATATATTTCTATTCCCTTAATATTATTATAATATAAATAAACTTTAAACGATTGTTTTTACTTATAAAACAAAATGCAGTTTCTTATAAACTAGAATTCTACAAACATTGAGGATTTTGGAGTAGGTTTTTGTTTAGATTTGAGAATCCACTTTTAAAATTTTTTCTGACATGTTCTTCTTGTACATAAAAAAACTTACAGTTATATTGTACTTTTGATTTTCTTATAGTGCAATATATTCAATTACTTTTTTAATTGGAGATGCTTTCCGTTGAAATATATCTTGAATTTTTATTGTAAGTTATTGCCACTTTTATTATTTTATCTTACAGCAGATTAATAAATATGATTTGCATGAAAATGTTGCTCCAATTTATTTTGGAATATCTTATCAATTTTTTTTATCATCACTAAAATAATTTCAATGCTGAAATATTAAAGTATGCTATAGAAACTTAGTACTTTCAAATAGACTGTTATGTTTTACTTTTAAACATTTGAAGGTCAGTTGAACTGTTTACTTCTGATTGTGTTATCCAAAATTTTCTCATTAATAAAATAATTCCAAAACTTGTATGTTAAAGAATGGTATAAACACTCAGCATTTTGAAACTGAGTATTGTGTTTTCTTTGAAAATTTCAAAGGTCAATTGAAATTGTCATTTTTGATTGTCTTATCTAAATTTTTACCATTACTAAAATAACTACAAGTGTTTTATTTAAGAATGTTCTACTAAAGGTCAATGAAAATGTTGAATTCCCGAGAGTTCCACAAGTTGAAAAAAATATTAGAACAGATTATAAATTTTAATCTATGAAAATAAATTTTTATGTTAAAAAAACGCCAATCCTATGAAAGATATAATATATATTTATCAGGAAAAATATCGTTGAATTTCAAATATTATTTATGATACTTAAATTAAAGAAACATGTTAAAAGTAAAATTTTGATTTAGAAATAATCATTTCTTAAAAGAATTCTTTAACTCTCATAAAGCTAACAAGTTATAACTTCCTATTCCTGCTTGTTAAATAGGCAATCTTTTAAAAATATTTGATGCTTTCAACAATACTTTACATCGTTTTTCATCTTTCACTCCAGAACTTTTACTATTATAAAAAGTGACAGCATAATGGCATATAATCAAAATTATTTGATACTAATTGAAATTAATAAATTAAAGATAATAAACTAATGACTTTTTGGAGGTTTAAAATAGCATTCCATATAACTTGAAAGCAAATATTCTGTTTCTTTTCCTTAAGATTAATTTATAATTGTTTGTAACACTTTTAAGATTCTTAATTTAATATAAAAAAAACTTTCTAATCTATGATTTTTCACAGTTGTTTGTTTTGATGAAACAATTAAAATAAATTTAAAAGCAAGAAGATTTAGATGTAAGTGTTTAGTTACCTCAAAACTACTTAAGTTTGTTACTCGACATACTCTTTGCTCTTTTTTTCAATATATATAAAAGATCATAATATCTTTACCTTTATCCCATTACAAGCAAAAATACAAATACAATTTCAATAACATATTATTTTTACATAATGCATAATGAATACCTATAAGGCTTTGAATTACGTTTTAAGATATAATAAATCAAATAAATTAAAATATATAAAAATACTTTGAAATATGATGTACATATTTTTATGTAATGTCTTTTCAAAGGATCTTCTAGATGTTCAGAATATCCTTATTTATATAAATTAATTGTGAATTTCAAAAAAAAAATAATAATAGAGAAAACAATGATATGCAAAAAAAGTATCAACTGCATATTTAAAAAGCTTTATAAAAATAGCATTTTTTTTAAATTTTTATATTCATCTTATTGATCAGTTTTTAATCGTTTTTTCTTTTTCTAAAATTGTTGACTAAAAAATTGTTCGTGATATGTATTGTTAAAGGATTTTAATGATTTCGTTAGTTTCCACAGAGTTGTGCTGTTAGTATTCTTAGTGATGTTATAAAGTTCATATAGTAGATAATTTATATCTAAACCATAATTAATTTTGGCATTCAATATTTCATGATTCAGATTTTTTTTAATAAAATAATGAGAAATTCGAACTATTAAGAAGAAATATTTATTAAAATAGGGTAAAAATAGTTGGTCAAAATTAATTTTTATCAAAAATAAGATGTGATTTAATTTAAATAAGATTAAAAAATACTTAAAATGCACACTCTTGTTTCTGATGGTAAAATTAAATGTTTTAGAATCATCTTGAAATAATATATTAGAAATCATCACCTGATTTTAATATTTTATTTAAAATTTTAAAGTCATTGAATTAACATTGGTAATCTTGTTATACCAACAAAGCAACTGGCTTGAGAAATACTTGTTATAGTTTGTTTGTTTAAATATCGGAAATAAAAACATCCCTTTTATATCGCTGTTCATGTTTAACTGTTTATAAAACCTTAATTCTCCTTATGAAGTGCAGCATATAGTAACTTCTTTCATAAATAAATGTGTAACCATAAAAAGTTTAGTTTTGTTACTATGTAAACTATTTTTAGTTAATTGCCATTCATACTTACAAATTTTTTGAATTTAAAAGGGAAATTTGGATAAAATAAGGCATATTGTAACAAAATGAATCTTCAATTCATTTAAAACGTTTAAATCATTTTGTTAGTCTCGAAATAATGATAAGTAAAATGAAAACGTTAAAAAAATTTAAGAGTAGAAATGAAAAACTCACATTGTTTCGTAAAATTCAATTTTTTTATAATTCTAATTAAAATACATTAGTTTTCATAAAAATGTACCATAAATTAATATACTTAAGATTTAAGCTCCATTATGAAAAAAGGAAAAGAATAACAAATCAAAATTAACTCTTTTAAATATCTTGATAATAGATATTTAGTCATACAATCAAACTAAAACTGGATGTAAAATGCATTTTATTTCTTCTGATAAAAATAATTGAAAATCTCAAACATGGAACACGAAAATATAACTTGTAATTTACACCATTAATTAGCATTTATTTGCTAATCTAATGATGATTTTAATGAAAAATTTTTAACTCAATTTATGGAAAATTGCAACGATTGATGTAAATACATGAAAAATTAAAATAATTATAAGACATCCCTCCATCATTAACACTCATAAAATTCTTCCATATAGTTAATGCGCTTATATCATGTTCATCAACTGGTAAACGAGAATTTTGATTCTATACAATTTTAGATATATATAAGCTTGCCATACTTCAAAAGATATACTTCTTCTATACTTCTTGATATACTTCTATAGATATTTCATTTTAGATATAATTATATTGATGAACAGCGAATAACACTTATAATACTTAAGTTTATTTTTCTGTTATAATTACATTCTCGTTGTTACTTAGACATTTCTTTTTCTATCTAAAATTTACATAACTAATCTGTTTCTGTTCTCTCCCTCCTTTATTATCCTGTTTAATATTATTTCTTATGTTATGAACTACAAAATGTTTAAAAAACTTTTTTTCCACTTTTAAAGTACCACTATTAACTATTATATGAAAACCATTAACTGTTAATTATCAATTTTACTTCACTGTTTTTAATTTTTCTCATGTGTTTTACAATTCCCCTGTATCCTGTATTATATGTAGTACTTCTCCATTAATTAATGTTCAAATTACATTATTAGTATAACAGAATTCATAAGTTTCATTACGTTTTTGTTTTCGTTTTGGATGTGTCATTATTGACTATTTTTTATATATTTTTTAATTAGTTTTAAGTTTTTTCATCTATGCGTTCTATATTAGAAAACACTGATTCAAAATTGCATAGTTTTATCAATATTTCTCAAATTGTTTTTAAGAACTTACGAATTATTCTTTCTTAAATTTGAATCCCTTTACTTATTCAGTTATATTTTAAATGTTCGTCATATCAATAGCTGCCACTTACTGTGATTATAAGTAATGCCCTATAGTGCAAAAGTCCGAAAATATTATCCCCAAGAGAAATGTTGAATACATCAGTCACTATTGCTCTCTAGTAGACTAAATAATTTTTGAAGTTACATCTTTGATATGGCATTCATATTTCCTATTAACTAACCATACATGTTGCTTAATTTTTTACATTTCTCCACTGACATAATTATAAAGGAACAATTTTTGTTAAAAAATATTAAAATTAATTATTTCTTACTTTCTTTATTAACATTAAATATTTTAAAACAAATAACAAGAATGCTTAAAATTTTTCAATTATATAAAATTCTATAATCAAGACTAGATATCTGTTTAAATATTTTCTGAAACCTGTTTGTGTAATGTGGTTATGCTGAATGTGAAATTAAATAATCAATTTGCTTGTAAATATTATATAGCATTTCTTGTGTTATTTTATGATGGGAAAAAGATGCAATTTTATAATAAAAACTTTCTGAGCATTAATTCAACCAGAAGTCTTTTTAGCTGGGAAATATTAATGAATTTTTTTTTAAATTCTGTTCTGGAAACTTTGATGTTATGAAATGTCATTAAACCCAGGAAACAACAGAACAAAAATAATATAAGCAAATCGCCAGAACTCCACCTACACTTATAAATAAAGATAAAAAAAAATGTTGATGATTTATAATATTTTTTATATTTTATCATGCTAATCTGTATAGGTTGACTTACTGTCCGAAAATTGAAATATACAAAATAAAAAAGACTTTACAATGCAATTTGTTTTGCCAAATGTTACCAAATATGCCGTTAGCCATTTACTAGGTAATAATTGCTCGCTAAGAAAAAAAAATATTTCAAAACATTCGTTAGAATTTTCTTTAAAAATTTATCGAAATATAAACCTTTTTTTTTTCTTATTTGAATGTTGAATTATTTTCATTCATTTAAAAAATTCATTATTCTTTTCAGTAATATCATATTTTGCTGCCTTAGAATTTTTATTTTCTGTTCTTAATAACTTTTGAAAGATATTTTTAACTATATGCAACAATACTTGTTACTGTTGAAATTTCTGGATTTACAGTTATGTGCCCCACTACTATATCAAACATATTCTTGCATGCACTTCATTCCCTCTATTTAATTAAGATTATATTTTTTTTAAAAATGTGATCGACAAATGAGTCCCAAAAATTATAATGTTATGAAAATTCCAGTGTGAAACTCCAGACTTTCCAACTTCCTCTTAATGTAATTATTTGCTTTTTATTATTAGGAACGCGTAATTGAATAACCTTAGAAAATAGCAGCTTTTTTTACTTTTGCAGAAACATACCTGTTGTAAACTTTTTTAAAATTAATTTCTTGAAATGGAAACAAATGGCTTTCATGTAGGATATGAAAATTAAATTTCATGAGTTTTTCACATTAAGCTAAATCTACACTAATTCTAATGTCCTCTTATTTTCTTCTTTCTGCGCTTAATAATTCATATAATCATTGTTATGATGAAATATCTTTTCTATTAGTTTAACTTCACTCGCCAACTAAATTTCATGAAAAACTGAAAGAAGGTAAACATTAATGAAATTCTTCATAGTATTGCATTATTTTCTATTTCATCATGATATATTTCTGTAAATGAATTTCACTTCCAGGTTTTATGAAATTGCATTTAAGGGTAATTTTTAGTTTTTTTTAGTCTTATTTATAACAGAAAAGGTGTAATAGTGATGATTTTCTCATCTCTTTCATCAATCAGTTCTTCATAGATGATAATAAACAAATAATTGACTTTATTACATAATCAGTTAAACCGTCTTATAAAAAATATTATAAAGATTTTATCAGTTAAAATGATGAAAAAATTTTTTGATTGTCTAAGAAAAACTGTGAAATATTTTTCAACAATCATTGCCATAAATTATATTTTTCTTCTATTTTTCAAATAATTCTAAGTAATACAGGAAATGTAGATATGTCACGTTTCCTGGACTATTAAAAACTTTAATGCATTTAACATTTTTCTTAAATCAATGATAAAATTGTTATCAGCAGTTACTGAAATATATAAAACATAAATTATAGAATCAAATGTATACATCAACCTGTAAACAAATAACTAATAGTTTTGAGCAAAAGATTTTATAAATGTGTAAAATCATCGATCTGTCGTAAAATATCATAATATTAGAAAACAATTGTATTTTTTTTTCAACATTTCTAACTAAAATATTTAAATGTTTGCTTTTTTTTATACATGGTATATTATAAATAGAAAAATAAACCTTTTTAGAAAAGGATCTGCGTAATATATTATAAGAGTTATCTTTCAGCTATATTTTAACAATAAAAAACATTAATTCAAATTTAATAAGTAAAGTGTAGTAAAATATGAGGTTTTATTCAAATCCAAGGTCTATAATCAGTAATTACAATGTTCAAGAAATTTTGACCTTGGAAATTAGCAATCATGTGTAAAATTAAATTATCTATTATTTGTTTTTCTGTTTTTATTTGCTATTTAAAAACATAAGAATATGTTTTATGGAATGTTTAAAACACATGAAAAAGCATCTCCCATTTTACCAAATATTCATCAATAGAAAATAATGATCTTAATTTTGCTTTTATTGGTTATTTAATTAACAAGCTACAAAATATTAAATTAATATTAAATATTTAAGTGTAATGTAACTGTCTTAATTTGAAACCACTTTTAGGTACAGAAATTCTAAACCATACAACAAATTTCTCATAGGTTCCTGCACAAAAATCGAACGCGGAAGTGAAAAAAATGGCGATTCCTGCACCGAAGCACCAAACAACCACCCTCGCACGAGATATATCCACCCTCACAAAATAATATAATAAAAAATAACCGTCCTACTGGCCCATATTACTCAGATGGGCTGACCTTGGACGTATAGTGACTCACTGCATTTAATAATTATTCCTGGTAAAAAAGTAGGTCACCCGAATTCGGAGAGTAGCGAAAGTAGGGCGGATTATGGGGGCCATTCAGGGGTCCACACCCCTTTAGGGGGCCCCAGGCACGCGAACGGGACGAAGCGCGTGGGTGCTGTAGATAGTTTTTTTGCATTGTATAGTCAGAGAGGCCGTTTTGGGGACGTAGGGCGGGAGATTTGGAGAGGGTGGTAATTTTTTTTCCTTTCTAGGGATGTAGGTGTGGGGCCCAATTAAGGCGGAAGTATAACTCACACATGCAAAAATTTTAGGATTTAGCTGCACCGAGTAAGCCTGCATGATAAAATATTTGTATAATGAACAATTTATTATTCGTAGATGATTCAGAAGATATTCAAAACTAGGCAATAAATAAATAATTTACATTTATGGATCGATAGGTGCAAAATATAAGAAAGAATTATCATTTACCTGCAAATTATCTCTCTTTCGATTTGTGCTATGACCTGCTGGATAAAAGTTTCCCAGACTTAAACGCTTTAAAATCAATTCATATATAATAAGTCGTATTATATCCATGGATTTATTTATGCTAAACTATATTTCAAATTTATTTATACACGCAAAGTGACACTTTTGATTCATTGAATGACCTTGATTATCTCAATGTCACTTAAAATTGGCAACTATGGAAAAGTATGCTATAAATAATATCTCATTGTGCAGCTGTGACTTGTTACATACAAAAATGGAAGCAAATTTGCGTATTCCCTGAGAAACTTCTCTGTCACAGAGCTGCGAGTACTTTAATAAAAAAGATTTCTTTTAATATTAAAACATTACAAAATTATATTTATAGTTCTACAGACGCGAAATGTAGACAACTAAGAAAACTGTAGACAAGACAATGTATAGTATCCAAAGAAACTATAATTCTATCAATAATATTTAGTACAGGTAGTTAAATTTCAATAAATAAAAAAAATTAAATCATAAAAAATTAAGATGAAACAATTTGTTTCATATCGATACTTATACGATTTCTTCAAGCCTAATAATCATGCAAAATTAAATTATAAATATTCGTATGCTTTTATATTTACTTATTGATTCATGCGAGCTATGAGCAAAATTACATATTCCCTGTGATGTATTGATGTCATCAAAAACTAACTCATAATTTTAATGATATGACATAATGTTTGAAGTATGTTAGCGTAGCAGGTCTAAAGCAAAAGCGTTGGTTTGAATCTTTCTGAAAAATCTTAATTTTTTTTCTTCTTAAGGTAGATAAATATCTGAGAATAAACCACAATTCTTTTAAAAGCTTTCGGAAAATTTAATTGAAATCATTCTGGAATATTTGATTATAACTAGTTGATTATATTCATTATTTACTAAAAAAATTAAAATCTAATCTTCTATTCTTAAATCCTTTTCTATAGTTAATAAATGAATTATATTTAAGAGATAATTCTGTTCCCGGAATCTTAATATTTGTATTATCACCTGAATAACATAAAAACTAAGTGATTATTTGTTCTATTAATTTTTTTTTTGAAATATTGTAGTATATTGGTAGAAATTTTAATATTTTGATAGAAACACTCTAATTGTTCTAGCATTTTAGAATTAAAAAAAATGAGTGCATATTAACAACTAGTCGATGCACTAATTTCTTTTAAAAAAATACCTTTTTTTCAGTGTGTGTTAGATACTTGAATGAGTTTAACCAAAGATTTTTGTCTTCACTTCCTTCTTGCATGCAAAAGTTTCAAATGGAAGTAAAATGAGTAGATTTGAAATTGCAAACTCTTGATTTACATCTTTAATCAAACAATATCAAACGATGAAAATATGCATTAACATGTTCATTTGAATTGTTAATGATAGATTATTTATATAGAGCTTCTGTTGGAAGCTTATAAAACAATTAATATTTCACATAAAGAGCGTAAAATTTTATATGGAATGCATAATCGACATTTTATTTTTAAGTAAATTTAAAATTAGAAAAAATAAGACCTATTTGACAAACACCTATTTGAATATTTTGGTTAGGAAATTTTGTTGACATTATCTAATATTTAGTCTTAAATGCGATATTAAGCATGCATTTCGCCAACATATGTATTATTCTGAAATATCATGAGCCTTATGATATACCTTAAGGCTCATGACATTAACATTTCCCCGGAAGTAGGAAACAAAGGTGATTCACTTGGCACACATATTTTTATTCGAATTCTGCTACACACAAATGTAGAAGCCCCAGCATCTGTATCTGAGGAACAGACCTGGGGAGGGGGAGGTTGCTACCAAGGGAACAGATAGACCCCTTTTTTTCCCTCTCAGTCATAGCGTACTCCCCCTCACACGCGCGACAGAATGAAAAAAAAATCCCCACCCCTTTTCAAACCTGACGCACTACTGACCCACATTGCGCTTCCAGAATGGCCTTGAAATTTAAATTTCACATTTGTTCGTGCTGAGCCACAGCATCCATGGATGACGTTTCTAGAAGCTTCATGGAAAGTAAGTGCTTTTTATGTCAGTTCAAAGTCGTAAATTTGAAATATTTGAAATTCATATACTTTGAGCACACATCGAAGCATCATTCATCTTATGAGTAGATGTGGTCATTATTTATTTATTACAGTAATTATGCAGCAATTTATTAAAAAAACATTTTCCCTTTTTAATTTTTATTGAAATCTTATCATTTCAATAAATGGCTTTTATATTATTCAACATTATAAATTTGAAATATTTGAAATCCAGAAACTTTGAGCTACATTGAAGCATCGTCCATCTTTGAAACTAGTGAGTAGTTGTTGCCATTGTTTATTTATTACAGTAATTATGCAATGATTTATCAAAAAATATTTTTCTTTTTTCAATTTTTTTTATTGAAATCATATCAATTCAATAAGTGTCTTTTATATTATTCAATATCATAAATGTGAAATAGTTGAAATCCAGATAATTTGAATCGGATTGATTTGTCCATATTATTTCCGATAAAAATAAATAACTATTTTTGTAGTCCATTTTGAAGTAAGTAAATGAGTATTTATTAAAATTATTTTTTTACTGCAAGCCATTAAATTTTTTTCCGCTTCTAAATATTTGAATGATCTTATGAAAAGCTATCTTCGTAAATATTTCTCTGATGTATCATTTCAAATTCAATATCTTTGATAATGAGATATCTACTATTTTGCGAAATAAAGCATCTAATATCATATATGCTATATCATTTTGTTGTTTAGAGATTGTTATAAAGAATTATATTGCTATCAAGGCCAATCAAAATTTTTTAATATTTCAACAATTCACTTTAGGTTTTCTTAATTAACAAGCTAATTAAACGTTCCTAATAATGATATGTAATTGTTTTTTATATTGATTGCAATTCGTTGACTAAAATTATTTTCAGCTATTAGTTACATAAAATGGAAAATGATCTATATTAATTTTTTTTATTTATTGTTTCATAAAACTGCATAACATGCACATTCATCATAAGAGAGCATATCAAAATGCATTTAAATTTCTCAAGGATAAAGATCCATTTATGAAAACATGAAATAAAATTTTTGGTGATTTTTGATAAAAGTTAAAAACCTAAAAGAATCAGAATAATATTTATCTGTGATTTAAAGAGTTATAAAAATCGAAATTTTTGTATTTTACTTATTATTATAAGCAATTTCAGTGTTATTTTTGAAATAAAAATACAACAGTTTATGACAAATGTTGATTTTCTGTAAGAAATTAAAAGATTTTTTAAATTTTTTTTCTAAATTCAATTTGAGTATTTATTTTTCCTGTCTTCTATCCACGTAATACTGACATTTATATCCTTGACAAAAAGATGTTTTTCTAGGAAATAATTGTAATAATTTCTTTCAATTTGAAATGTTTATAAACATGTTGAATTTCAAATTTATGCTTAGTCTATAACGATCATTATTTAATCACGATCATGTCATGATTTAGTTTATTAATGATCATGATTAGTAAGATTCATAATAAAACACTTTTGCGTTTGTTTAAGCTACAAATAAGGATTGAATTTTAAAAAAATTGTCAGAAAGATTTAGCAGTTATTCAGCATTCAAAATGTCATAATCTTATATTATGATTTTGTAACAATAATAATCGTGTAATTTGAAAAATGTTTCATTGTCTCGACAATTTATAGTTATCAAATAATCAGATGGAAATTCAGATTCCAATTATTCACTTAAAAAGAGCTATATTTAATAATAAAAGCTTAGAATTATATTTTAGAATTGTTATAACTACAAAAAAAAAACAATAAACATTTTGAAGTACGTTTTTGCATTTATTTGATAAAATCATATTTATTTTCAAATTGAAGCAATAGAACTCTAAATATATGTGTTAAAAAATGCAGAAGTAAACAGTAAAATGAACAGAAAAAGAGAAACAACAAATTTCTACAAATATGTTTATAAGACTTCCCTTATACACAAAAAAATGTAAAGTAAAGTATTATACTCATAATTTTTTTCAACAAATTTGATTGATATTTTCAAATTAAATTTTTTATGAGTATCTTAAATTATGATTTTAAAACTTTTAATATTACGTTTAATTTTAAGGAATTTATTAATAATATTGCATTGATTTAACATTTTTCTTTAGATTTTTCCTTATTAACGCACGTCTAAAAAGGCCATATAGTTTCTAAAATAACAGTTAGATTTCATTATTTGGTCATGTAAAAGGAAAAGCTATTGCAAAATGCTATCATCTATTTTAAATTTAATTTTTATAATTTGCATATACTAGTTGTGAAACATAAAAAGTAACACAGGGAAATACTGCTACTTAAGGAGATATCTCCAAATTTAGATGAATGATGATTTAGAACTTTTAAAAATTTAAAAATAATTCATTAATTAAAGCAGTTCCTTTGTATGCTGAAAATTTAACTATAAATTAATTCCTTTTTCAAGGAATTATTATATTATATTAAAATATAATTCCAAGTAGTTCTTTTCGATCTGTAAAAGGCAGAAATGAAGAAATAAACGGATCTCGGAAGGTTAAAAACATAAACCTGAACTAATATTCATTTGAACGAAGGATAACATAAAGACAACAATGTTAATAGCTATAATTTCTAAAAAATTTAATGTGTTATAGTATTATTTTATATAAAGTCAGTGAATTTCTCACTAAATATATGTCATTTTTTGCAACAATGAATGAAATGCACTTAAAAATACTTGTAATTAAAGTAAGACTTCCGTTAAATTTTTAATTTATTGGCTTCTAACTTTCTTTCATTTTATTTAATAGGATATGAGAATTGCTTTTAATAAAATAATATGAATATTTGAATCTTCTCTGTCATTCATTATCATTCATTAATAGAAATAAACATACAACTCTTAATTTAATTAAGTTTAGTTATCATTTTACTATTAGAATGACAAATATGGAATAGTTTCACAACACCTTCTGCGATATTCGTCTTTTAAAATCTTGAAAATCTTGAAAAATTAATGAAAATCTTAAAATTATTCTGAAGATTGAAAACTATTTTCACATTTTATTTCATTTCATTCATTCGCTGAATGTAAACATAATATGAGTAAAAATGACTTTGTTATTTTTTTATATTAAGATGACAGACGATAAACCAAATTATATACTACGAATTAAACTCAAAAATTTATCACGTACTAAATGCAAAAATCTGAAAAAGCCTGTTTTTATAATGCGAATATATCAAATAATATTTATAAGAAATTTATTCGATAATTTAACATGTAATCTACTAATTAATTCCTTTTATAACAAAAAATTCGTTAGCAATTGATTTTTAAGAAATAAGTAAATAAGAAATATGCTTTATTTTTTCTGAAGCGACACGAGATCAAGATAGTTGTTATTTAGTTTGTAATTTATAATTTTATAGAAATAATTGCTGAGTCTGTGTGCTAAACAAGATTGTATGCTGTTACAAACATAATCTTGAGTAATTATTTTCAAGTTATGAATAAATGAAGTTTACAAGATAAAAGAATATAAAGTAGATACAAATTAAAAGTAAACTATTAGTAATATACTCGTGATTCCTATTATAAGTAATGAGTTTCGACATTTTTATATGGAATCTAATAAATACATTTTGAAATAGCCAATATTTGTAAATGAAGTAGTAAAATTTCAGTTAATTACTTGCTGATGACATCATAAATAAAGCTTTGAGATATGTATGAATTGTCTTGCATTCAACATTTTTCATATGAAAATTTATAATTTATGATAGCAGTTATTTAGGTTTCTCAAGGAAATTTATGTATTTTTTTTTTTACTATAGAACTTTCTTCCGACTTTTAACTTTCTTTAATGTAAAATAACTTTGCTTTACTTAAAGCCTTAGAGCTGATTGCTTAATTAGCTAATATTGCATGTTTGTATCATATAATAATTATAAAATATTTTTCTAAAAAATAACTCTTATAATTTTTTTTTAGTTTACTGGTTTAATTATATTTTGCACATTGCACATTAGTTTACTGATTTAATTATAATTTCTAAAACATGCATTCATCTATCACATTTATTTCAAAATTCAGAATATTCGATATGTATTTAAATAAATAAAAATATATTCTTCATTCACTCGTTCAGAAAAAGACCTTTCGTGTGTGAGCAATCCTTTCATATTAACTATTAATATGTAAATAATAATTGTTAAAATCGGATTCAACACAATGTAGAGTTCACATTCTCCTATTGTAATTGAAAAAAATAGCTTTTAAAGAAAAAAAAATTACATATTTAGCTAATGTAATTGTTTTAAGAAATATCCATTAAAAATTTCTGCAAAAAAATTACATTTATTATGTGAAAAAAGTAAAAAATATATTTTAAAAATTGAATTATTTTTCTTAGAGCTTTTTAAATGTAAGCTTACTTCTGTTAGTTTTATTTCTAAAAAAACATGCTCCACAATAAAAACTGAATGATGCTCAATTCATTTAATTTCATGCTCACTACACATTACGATACATTGCACGAGCATGTATGATAAAATCCTTTTACTCAGTCTTGTTCATTATCATGAATAAATCTAACAATCAAGTTTAATCATGACCAACATGTTTGCAACAATCATGTTTCAGTCACTGACAACTTTTGTTGATAATAAGTTGAGACTTGTGAGTCACCAATTATTGATGCATATATGTTTTAAGTCTTTAGGTAAGAGAGAACAAATTATAATAACATATATAACAATTTAAAACTAAATCCTGCATAAAAAATATTAACAATTTTTAAATACTTATTATATGTCGAATTTTTTATACTTTAACGATTACTTAGAATTATTTAACTAAATGCTATAAAATAAAATTTTCTGTAATAAATACAATATTAAAACATCCGCATTGATTACTTAATTTGCTATCAGAAATAATCAAATATTATCAAACGTTGACATAGCGTCGCACCGGTGATAAAATAGCGAACATTTCCTGTCTGGTTATTGAGTTTGTAAGAAAGTAACATTTACAGATACTTTTCAAAAACCATAATATCCCTCACTTTCAATGTGAATATTGCTTCATTAAAAAGATGAATTGCAACATGCAGAATCTAACAATGGAAGTCAGATATTTAAATAAAAATCGAATAAGTAAATCAGTCATTTCAACTCGGTCAGTATTTTTGCATAATATCGTTTGATTTTAATGAGGAAATTGCTTTTAATTTATGTGCCTTTTAATAAAATTTTAAAATGTGAAAGAAATAAAGTGAAAAGCTTTCTTAAAAGGTTTATATTTTATTACAAATATGATTTAAAAATATGTCTAAAAATAAAATTTACAAAAGAATTCATTTCAAAATGAAACAAAAAAAAAAGAAATTTATTTTTTGTTGCAAGAAAATTGCAAAATGTAAACAACTAGTATTTCTTTTCATTCGGAGAAAACTGTTCCAATTTAGAGAGTTTGAGAGTAAGCACTAATCTAAATAAATAATAATAAAAACATATAAAATATTTAGTTAGTAAAAGAACATTTTTTTAACATGACAAACTATGTAATTTTTGATTATTATAAATATATATTTGAATCAAAATTCTTAGTTTCTGGGATATTATTTGTGCTTCAATTACTGCTCCGCACTTTCAATAAATGTTCTATTAAAATTTTAAATATTAAAAAAAAGATACAATTTTCAAATAGCATAATGTGAAATATCTGAAAATAAAGATGTAGCTTCATTTATATCATATATTAAAATCCTAATTTTATTTTATTTCAGGATATTGGTTTTGATTCTAATTGCTACATACTATAAAAAATTAATTAATTTTATTACATAACTATTTTATTTTTTAAAAAATTATTTCCATCGAAATATTAATAATCTTCGAAAGATAATTTCCACAAAATGTCGTGGCAATTCATTAATATTTTGAAGACGTCAACGATAGATTAAAAGGAGAAACAACTAATGAAATTCACTGGTAGATATATTGTTTCCACTCACATTATTTTTCTATAAATAAGAAAATTATCCCTTTTTTTTCACAGTACAGAATTTTAAAACCATTTTTGAACCATTTGAATGTAACTATTCAAATAAATATTTAAAAAAAATAATGAAATGATATGTTAATAAACTATTTGAAATATGTTAACAAACAATTTAAATATTTTTTTCCTTTGCTACTGCAAAATCTTCCAAAAGCAACCGAAGAGCGATAAAATTCACCGCTAGCTATCGCGAAATCATTCGGTGATTGCTCGTTAAAAACCTTGGACTGTTTCACTCATTTGAGCGTGTGAATCGGAACTTCGGCGATAGGATACTAAATACGTTACGGAAAATTTACTTTGCGTAGAAAACTATATTTCGATATAGATTATAAGCTGTCTTTTGATTTAATAACAATAGTTTATAACCATTTTCTCTTATAAAAGGTATTAAATCACAAAATATTGTATTTCTATAAGCATTAATAATTCCGTATTCCTTCATTTTAGATTTTTCTCGGAGACTGAAAAAACATTTTTGAGCTATGCCTCTTTATTTGTGAATAAGTTAATTTAAAAATGACCTACATATGTGAAATTTGGTGCATGGTTCTTAAGCCAGAATAAACATTCATATGAAATTTTGTATTAAATATGCTTGAAAAAGGGATACATTTTCGAACCATATACTCGATTTATTATTAAGACAAAGAAGTTTAATCAATCGCATCTCCTATCAATTAAGATGAAAATATGATACAGTCTTGTAATTACTTATTTTCAAGTTAATAATTATATCCCTTTTTTATTATCATATACAGAAACATTTCACTTAGAGAAAATAGGAAATACAGGGTGTTTATAAAGTCCCGGACCCATTTTGATGTTTAATAACTCATAAAATAATAAAGATAGATTTAAATTAATAACATAAATGGTTAAATAGACTCAAAAAGTTTCATGACCCTTGTCAATGAACTTCCACGTGTGCCCCCTTCGTTGCACGGAGAATATCAAGTCGATAGTCAATTTCACTCCAGGTAGCGACAAGCATGTCGGCATCCACAGAGCCATTTGCGCACTTTATGGCGATTAACAATGCCAGAAACATGAAAGGATGCTTCATCAGAGAACATTATGCTCTTCAGAAAATCAGCAGCATCTTCTATCCTCCTTAGCATATCTGTTGCAAAGGCCATCCTCCTAGGCCTATCATTCGGTTCCAAAACTTGAACAATTTGAACTTTGTATGCCTGTAGTCTTAATTTTTTCTTAATAACCTTGTACACCGTCGAAATTGGCATATCCACTTCTGTTGCCGCTGATCTCACAGATATTCTAGGATTGTGTAAAAATGTCTCTCTGACACGCTCAACATCAAAATCACTCGTGCAAGGACGTCTGGAACGTTTCTTATCTTCGATACTTCCAATTTCTAGAAAATTCTTTTTCCACCGCAAGATGCTGTTTTTGGATGGAGGATCTTTTTGGTAAATTCTTCTGAAATTTCTCTGTGCTTGCACTATCGATTTCATTTCTATGAACCACCATAAAATTTGTGCTTTCTCTTGTGGTGTATGCATTCTCCTTAATATCCGCTCAAATAAAACATCACATACAAAAGTACTACATAGAACAAACACATCAAAAGTAAACATAACATTGCAATAGTTGCCAAAAACAAAAGAGAGAAAAATGCAATTAATAAGCAGACAATATTTAGAAATGTACAGATATTTAGACTGGAAAATGAAATTATCTGAAATTAACCAAACGCGCAGACGATATTTACAAAAGTAAAAATATTCAAACCTGAAAAGGAAAATATATGAGTTATTCCATCAATAAATGCCTTTATTGTTTTATGAGTTGTTAAACATCAAAATGGGTCCGGGACTTTATAAACACCCTGTATAATAAATCTTCAGGAATCTGTTGTATTTTTTAATTTAAAATAGTTTTTCTCTTAAATATAAGATGGTAATATATAGATATATATCAGAGACACTTAGAATTCTAAAATGACATAAATATAAATTCAATCGAAATATTGTTCAAAAATTATCAACTAAATCTCTCAACAGTGACAAATTTGTAGTAGGAAAAGCGATTTTGAATATTTAATGACATCAATGTATTTTTACTTAACACACATGCTCATACACATACTTATATATATTTGAAGGATTGTGTTTGCATCCAAAGCTGTTATTTATAGAATTGCTGTTATGAACAATGTATAATTAAACGAAAATAAATAAATTACATACTTAATTAAAATTATAATGTAAAAATACTTTTGGTAACTTATCTTAAAAATATTATCAGTTTTTATAAATTTTCCAATACTTTATTTTCAAAATGATATAAAATATTTCATGACGAGTTTTACAAATTACTGTATGTCAAATTCCCTTAACATTATGAAAAATAATCCTATACGTTGTCCCAATTTCTTTTCACTGTATATCCAAACGTTTATGCCTGATATTAATATCTAGATATAAAAAGACTGAACAATCGAAATTCATTATGATATTATTAAAGAAATATGCACAATTGAAACATTGCTTCTTAAATAAATTCCCGAAAAAAAATATAGAACTTCCAATCTTGAGAAGTGTGATATAAAATTTGGAAATTTTTGAATGACACTAATCACTTTTGGATTTAAAATTTTAATATTTATAAATGGTTACTTACGTAATTTTTATTTTTTAACAAATTTTTATAATATTTTTTTAATTGAAGTTTAAAAAAATATTCCTTCTCGAAATATAAATAACTTGATTTTTTTGTGTTATTGACTGAAAAAAAGAAATAAAAAAAAAGATCATATGCTATTTAAAATTATAAGATATGTATTAAAAATAGTACATTTTAGATTTAATTTACACTTAATCAAATGCATTAAGATGCAAAAAAGCAAAAACATTATTTTAATGTTTCAAAGAATGCCTAGAATTTTCAAGAAAATAGATTATATAGATTTGGAACAGATTATAAGTAGATTTTGAATAAATTATAAATAAGAAAGGCTTTAGACTTCATGTACTTTACTCAGTTTATTTTTGTTGCGAGTTTACCATGATATGTAGCATATTAAAGTTTACTATAAGAATAAAAAGTAAACTCGAAATTTGTGTGAAATTTATTATCATACTCTATTTAAGAAATTGCCATACTTTAGAGTTATTGTTTAGATTACTTTGCTTTTTAAACATGATATAAATTTATTGCTTAAAATTTAAAAGGTATTTAAAAATGCTGCAAATTTATAATTGTAAATAAGTAAACAAAAAAAAAATATTTAACTATGTTAAACTTCCCAGCGCTGCATAATTTTTTTATGATTTAAAAAATGGCTTATTTTACTTTCATTCAAGCATATTGAATAAGAATTGTTTCAGTTATTTTAAAATAATTTCCTGTTAAAACTGAATTCACGGAATCTGCAAATTTTAATGCAAATGAAAATGAGATTTCTCAAAAAAAAAAAATCCTTCAATGAATGTAAATGAAATTAAGCTTTGTCATATTTCAAAAAAAACATCTTTGATCTTTTTATGTGGAAATCTTCATGTTCATAAGCTGCAATTCCAAATATTAGTTATTTGAAATTAATGAAATGCAGATTTCATATTTTAAATCTGCATTCCAAGTTGAAATCAAATTTAAAACAAAACATTTTAATAATATGAAATTTAACAATATTTTTATCATCATATTTCTGAAACTTTTTTGATGTTTTAACTGTTTAATACTTGTTTCTAAAACTCTACAAATTACTATCATAGAGAGTAGATAAAAAGCAATAAAAAGTATATGTCCTCAGGGTTTTGAAATATCTATGTTTTTTTGTTTTTTTATATTGAGGAAAAAAATAGTATGGACTTGTAAGAATTCTTCTCAAAAAATTTAAAATAAAGAAGAATTCAATAATTAAACGATATCACTTATTTATATACTTATATAATGTTTTTTTTATGTGCAGTATTAACTGTTAATGTTATTAACAATATTCTTCACATTAAAATTTTTTAAAAATAGAATTTAATGATTAAATAATATTAATTGTTATATTATTATTTGTTATATACTTCCATAATAATTTTTTTACTGCCTTGTATAAGCGATACTTGAAAATAGCTTAGAATCTTAATTCACTCTGATTATATCCGAAAATTTTAGGTGATCCTCTGATAATACAGAACTTTCATTCTAAAATTAATTGGCTCCTATTTTATAAATTATTTTGAAATTTAGAAATGCAAACTCAATAATCAGCTTTTTATTTAAAATGAGCCATTTTATTAAATTTAAGAAAAATAATAACCACCTCATATAAACATGGGATTATTAAATGTAAAATTAAGAAGTTATTTTTTTTATTTTTAAAATTAATTTAATGATGACTTTTAAAAGGAGGATTTTTTTTTGTTCGATCTAATGTATTTTTTATTTGATAAATATAGTAAGTAAACAAAACGTAAACAATCTCTTTAAACTTTTCCAATCATTCAAGGGGAATGTTATCTTTTTTTAATCTTTAATCGTTGGTGAAGAAATTATTTTTTTATCTGTCCTACTTAAAGCAAAATACATTTCAGAATTTATCTCTATTTTTTATTTTTTTAAAGACGGTACATAGTTATATTTAAATCTGAATAAAAAAAGTTCTAATTTGCAAAAATTCACAAGTGATGAAAAAGAAAAAAAAAATATTTACTTAACGAAACGCCTTATTGAAACAATTTGACTGCGATATTAAAAAATGCAAATTGATATTTTGGAGAGGATTGGCTTAAATACAATAGTTTATTGCTTAGATATTGTAAGCATCTTTATCCTCTTAAATACATATTTTGTCAAACAATTAATGCAGACTCATATAAAGCTTATTAATGGTGTATAAATTTTAAAGCAACTCAGAAATAATTGTGCAAAAATCTAAAAAAAATAAAAATCTTATTAGCAAATTGCACGAATTTCTAAAAATTCTTCTGCTAACATTTTAGTATATACAAATCTTAAAATAATGAAATACATTTAGTTGTATGTCATAATCTAGAAACGATACTTCCCCTTTAAGAAAAACAAGAATTGCCCTTTAAGGAAAAAAACTGTTATGAAAATATCTTTATATTCTCTCCATATTCAATATAAAAAGGTAAATATTTTTAGTATAGAATTCGTTTAAACTGAAATACAAACAAAAATTATTAAAAAAAATAATTAAAGAGTTTTCGTAGCTTATTATCATTTTTTTATTTTTTGTTCTTAAAATTTCTAATAATTGATTGGTTTTTATAAATAAAATAGCTCAAATCACACTTTTACATTTACTGTATTAAAAGATGCATTTACTAATTAATATCATGAAATTAAGTGGACATTTATTTTTTAATATTTTTTTTTATCAAAAAGGAAAATTTATCAAAAAGAAAGATTGAGTATTATCATAAATTTATACTTAAAAAAATTTTATTTTTAAAACTGATAACATTAAGATACAATTTGCATTAGTTACATTTTTACAATAGTAAGTCACATCTTTGCAACGAAGGCATTTTTTTGGAACAAAGAATTTAACAAGAAATTTGTGAAATTAATACAACAATTGTTCCAAGTTCGGAGAGGCAGAAAAGATTATTTGTGAAGCATAATATCTCTATGAATTAATTATATTTTTATATTTATTAAATTTCAAATTTATGTGCAGTGTATTTAAAAATCATATGTTGCGTTCACTTATTTTACTGGATGGATACTAATACTGAAGAAGATATGATAGTCGTTCATAATAATGAAGATAGGAAACTGTTATGTGACAATTTTAATAAAATCGTTAATTTTAAGAGAATTTGATTTGTATAATATACCATTTGCTGGAAAAGGACAAAGTAAATATTTTGTCATGCCTTAAAATGCAAAATACAATACATCTTCCTAAAATATCTATAATAAATATTTTGCGACATACCATATAAGGAAAAAGACATTTATCTAGCTGAGTCTTTGCGTTTTATTGATCTTTTATATTTCTATGATCTACTACTACATGCAAATGAAATAATGGAATTGTACTCTCAATGGGAGCTGATTTCAGTTCCAATTTAAAGTATAAAGAATTCTTTTTTAAAACTCATTACATTTATTTTATAACAAATCTCAACATGCCAGCAATCTCGGTTTTATAAACTAGGAATTAGGATAACGTTGGGTTTATATATCATTTTTAAAAAGAAATGATGATTCATATTTACTTTAATGTGATATCTATAAATTTTTTGTAGAGTATTGCATCCCATTTTTTTACTATATTTGTATAGTATCCATTATTGAAATAATGCTTATGAATGTAGTATGATTATTGTGTTGCTAATCGTATTCCCACATGCGTTTTTCAAGAAAGTTTCTGAAAATTTGTCAGAACGAAGATTCAGATTCAATAAAATTATTTTGTTTCTGATATTGAATTTTTCAAGGAAAACAATATTTCTCTTACTCTTCAAACCATTGCATAATTTAAATAAGATATCCTATATTATTTGTTCTCTTCCTAATTAAATTAATACATTTTAAATTTGTTTATAACAAGGAGATTTATATTAATTATCCTTTTTCGGAAAAATAATAACGAATACCTTTCCTAAAATGTTGTTTTGAAAATGTTAATTATAAAATTCAAGTTTATTAATTTAAATAATTTTATTTCTTAATTTAAAATACAATTTTAATTTCAATTAAAATGTTTAAGGTAAAATACAAATTTGCATTAAATATTGACATTGAAATAGTTGAATTCATTTCTCGTGTAATTTTCATATAAAATTCTGATATAATTTTTAATAATTCTATATAATTCCTAATATAAAATTCAAATTTATCAATTTAGATCATTTAAGTTCTAATATAATTTATTAATTAAATATAATTTCTAGTATAAAATTCAAGTTTATTACTTTAAATTATTTAATTGCTCGATTTAAAATAAAATTTTAATTTCAGTTAAAATATTAAAGTGTTTAACGAAAAATACAAATTTGCATTAAACATTGGCAATGAAATAGTTGAATTAATTTCAAGTATAATTTTCCCTTCTTTTTGTAGGCAAATATCTCAACCACCCAATGAAAACAAAATTCAAACTTTGTTTCAAGTTTTGCACATTAAATCATTAAATTTCTGAATTTAAAATACATTTTTAATTTCAATTAAAATATTAAAAGGTTTAATATAAAATGCAAATTTGATCACCTTGAAGGATTTGAAATAGTTAAAATATTTTTTTAGTTTAATTTTCCCTTTTTTTTGTAGACAAATATTTCAACCAATCCAATAAAAGCAAAATTCTAAATTTGTTTCAAATTTCAAGTTTTGCACTTTAAATAATGAATTTTTTAATTTAAAATACAATCTTAATCTCAATTGAAATATTAAAAAGCTTAATGAAAAATGTAAGTTTGATAATCTTGAAGTCATTGAAATAGTTGAATTAATTTCTAGTATAACTCCCCTCCCCATTCTTTTAAACAAATATTTCAACCATCCGATAAAAACAAAATTCTAATTTTGCTTTATACCATAAACCAGGTACGCGTAAATGCCTACTAATAACTACCCCTATAAAATGAATAAATCCTGGGCGCGAGATAAAAATTATAAATCAAACTCTTTTCTTCGCCTATTATAAAACACGTTTTTTATCCCTCCATTCTTGGGAGGAGGAAAAAATTAAACCATGTTTTATCCCAAAGACAGCAAACTCATTAAAAAAATCCTTGATTAATATTACCTCCTTTATATATAAAAATTCCGACCTACTTTCGCATATAAGTTGCCTACAAACAAAAAAAAATTAAAACAAATAAAATACGACCTTTAAGAAAAACCTAAAGAAAAGTGAAGTGAAAAAAAATCTTTTTCTTTTCTTTTACACCTTTTCTTCTTACTACAAGGTAAGAGAAATACAGAATAAACGAAAAGAGAGAGGAAGAGAGAGAGGGGGAGGTGGAAAAAAAGAGAGATTTCATAGCTCCCATCCATCATCTAGATGTCTGATCCTTCTCATATTCACGTTCCTTCTCTTTCCATCACCCTCCAACAATCCCTGTCATCTTAGGCATCTTTTTTTACGCTCTCGCACGAGCTCTTCTTGCAGCACCAGTTTTTACTTCGGCATAAGAATTCTGTACTTTCACGCAACGAGTAAAAAGGGGGATGAGGCATCTTCTCAGCCCCCCCCCCCTTCCTTTTACGTTTTTTAGTATGACGTGAAGATAGGGGGCTTGACAACATAATTTCTGGTAGGTTTCTGTTTCTCCGCTAGACGTGAAGGTTCGGTAACCCATTAAATGTTTAAAAAAAATTGTCAATATAGTCTTATCTGGGCATGAAAACGCGCTCTTGCACCAGGCATAAGTGTTTAGTGCAGTTTACGCATCAGATGGAAAGGTTGTGAATCTTTAAACTCATTTGTTTTCTATTGCCATTCGATTTTTCGTTGTTGCAGTTTTTACATTTTAAATTTTATTCAGATTTTTTTACGATTTTATTTCGGTTCTAATGCCTTCGGATCATATTCTGATCTGAAGGTGAAAATCTCCCCTCTAGAATATTTTACTCTATCCTTTTAATGGGCACATTTAGCAGCAATAAGTTGTATTTTTTCGTTTTGAATTGATAAGCTCTTTCTTTTGAGCTACGAAGACGCTTTCTTCAATTCAAGATACATTTCTTTTGAAAATTAGGCGAAAAAATTGGTTTAACAAAAGTGTGATAGGATAGAATTATGTAAATACCACCCGCCATCGGTGGCCATATGATTCACGGAAATATTGTCTGTTTTTAATTTCATTTAAATCTCTCATATATTACTTCATGTTAATGAATCGTTATATAGTATACTTAAGTATCTTATAACGTATTATACTTAACGCCTTATTGTATGTATGAATCATTATAATGGAATCATGTTCCATAGCAATTAGCAAGTAATAGAACAATGCCAAGAGCAAGCAATATCTATTAAGTAATGTCCAAGAGCAAGTAATATCCGTTAAGTAATGTCTAAGAGCAAATAAGGTCCAAATAAGTAATTAATGCCATTAGCAAGTACTGTCCCAGTTATATATCTTCAAATTGTACATTTTATTTGTCGGCAATGTAATTTCATCTTCTTATTCATCACGGAAAAATTTCAGGCTATTAAGTGTTTATGAAAGTATATTTAAGTATCTGACTTATGGTATGTATGAATCATCATAATGGAGTCATATTCCATGGAAACATAATGCCATTAGTAAGTAATGGCACTATGACATCCAAGAACAAGTAATGCTTATTAAGTAATGTCCCAAAGCAAATAATGCTCATTAAGTAATGTCCAAGAGCAAGTAATGCTCATTAAGTAATGTCCAAGAGCAAGTAATGTCAAAGTAAGTAATTAATGTCATTAGCAAGTAATATATCTTCAAATTGAACGTTATATTCTTCTTATTATTCATCTTCATCATTATATTCTTCTTCTTTTCCATCTTCATCTTCATTTTATTCATTTTCTTACTCTCCACTGAAAAATATAACTCTATTAAATGCTTGATAAAAAAAAAAGCTGAATTTCGATGTAGCAATGTAAAGTATTGTTAAGGATTATGCATAAAATTGTTTTAAAATATTATGAAAATTCAAGAAAAAATTACACAACTATATTAGTTTTATATTAGAGGCATTTCTTTATGTCGGAGAAAAATCAATTTCTCTTATTATGTTTTAGGATTTTATCGTAGAGAATTTCAAAATATCATTCAATTTTCAATAATTATTATTATAGTTAAAATTTTAATGTATAATCTGTTAAATATATGTATTCTCACAACTCAAAATATATTTATGCTAAATTTAGTAGCCCTACGTCAAATGGTCTGTTCTATAAAGCTCCAACACAGACATACATTGTATTAAAAGAACAGATTAAAAAGATGAGGCAATTTAATGTTTGAGTAAAAATAAACTATTTATCATCTTATCTTAATGGATTTGAAAATATTTTCTCATATTTCATTAGACTAAAATTCTATAAACTTAATATAAATATAATTAATTTTAATAAATAAATTTGTAAACAAACAATAATAATAAAATTGGAGAAAAAATTCATTCAATAGATTAATCAACAAAGACGTTTTTTGACGAAATTATTGCTTCTTATTTCAAGAATCTTAAACATATATGTTGAAAACTTAAATTAATGTATTTTAATAAATTTTAGGCGGTAAATTAAAAAAAAACCTATCATGAAGTTAATGTGAAATCTATTAATTCTATGGTTGCACGTGATTTTTCAGTAATTGAAGAATTGTATAAAAAGTGTTTCTTAATTTTCGGAGAAAAGCTTTAAACTATTAATCTGCATAAAAAAAGAAAAAAAATTATTTTAGACTGAAAAGATAAAAATCTTGAATAAACCCATTTTCAGGCTCTGAATGATGGAATGCTATGAAGGAATTTTTTTACTAACTTTTGTTTTTGAATTAAAATATAAGTTTAAAATGAATAGGTTCACAATATAGGTTTATTTTTTATAGGTTTATTTGATATTTTTAAATAAAGAATATTTTTCTATAAGAATATAATCCTACAGTCTGCAAATCATAATACAGTTTTTTGGCTGTATTAATGAACTTAGTGTGTTTTGAAATATTTTTATCAGACAAATTTCACACAATTTATACTTAATTTATAAACTTGAATTAAAATTTTATATTTATGAAGATAAAGTATATGCAAAACTAAAAGCAGTAATTTTTGTAATTTTAAAATTCAGCTTATTTTTTACTAAATGACGTGAAAATAATCTTGGGAAATTCTTATTCTGTCTTTCTTTGTACGATTTCGCGTTATTTCAAGAATGCATTTGAAAATTTCCCATTGGTTTGTTTATACTGCTATTCATATTTGTGTTTATATTGTATAAGAGTTTGTATAGGAGTTTTATATTGAATAAGAGTTTATATTATAGTTGATAAATCAAGGACAATCATAATAATAAGCGTTTCGTAGTTACAAAAGCTGTGAAAATTTTCAATTTTTTTAATATTATAATATGTATTTATCTCTGCCAATCGACTATTTTAGTTTTTAAGATGAGTGATTTATTTTCTAACATCTTTTATTTTATTTTGGAAATTTGCTTACATATTAGAAGTGCTATAATATTCTTTGTCATTTATGACATAAAATACTAAATTCAGTTGTTATAAGTGATTATTATTCAAATGTAATAAGCGATTTAATTTTAAACGAAGATGAATATTCCGATAGTATAAAAATA
This sequence comes from Argiope bruennichi, assembly GCF_947563725.1. Lineage (NCBI taxonomy): Eukaryota > Metazoa > Arthropoda > Arachnida > Araneae > Araneidae > Argiope > Argiope bruennichi. Next base: position 78,268,405 of record NC_079160.1, read on the forward strand.
AAGTCTTAACATCAATCCAATTTAATAATTATCATATTAAAGAATTCTTTTTTAAAACTGTATTTTAAACTATAAATAAATACTTACGCAATAAGAACACAGATATTTCTAAATGAGAACTATACAATTTAATAATAAATTTTCCTCGAAATTTTAGCTCTCCTTTATGAAAAGTTTTAAATCACATCCTTTTCAAATCATAATTTCCGCATAAAAATAATTTTTAAATCTAGGTGCATTTTATGTCTATTTAATTCTTATGAGAATTACTTGTTCTCTTATTTGCATCGTTATTAAAAATTTTTTAAAAAATTTTAATTACGTCCTTTTTTATGAGCTAAGAATAAATTTAAAAAAATCTACATTTTAATCTTTGATTTGCGTTTTATTATTGTACAAATTATGAAATTTCCTTTCGAATTTCTTTTTTCTATATTTCAATATTAAGTCTCGCTATTAATGTGAATCACAATTCAATCGAAAAATTAATTCTGAAGCTAATAAAATATTCTATTGACATTAGAAAAAAGTATAAGTAAAAAAATTTTTAAAAATATAGCTTAACAGAAAACGATTATAAAATTCCATCTTAATGAATGTTCTATTTAAATAGATGTGTATAAAGATCAAGCTATCTGCAACGTTTCTTCCAATATATAATGGAATCTTTTTACAGAAAATAACTCTATCTATGATCATTTGGATCCTAAATAATAATAATAATAATAATAAAAGCGTTTCTTTTTATATTGGGTAAAAAGTTTAGATTCATTCAGCTTAGCGGTTACAAGAGTGGTAAATATTTTTATAGTGATTTAAAAAAGAACACAATAAAATCTGCATTTCTAAAAAATGAATTTAAAAATTTTGAATGGATATATTGCATGGATTTATATTGCATGGATTTGATTAGTAAATCCATGCTGTATGATAAAGTTATTATTTTGACTTAAGGAAACAAGAGAGAGTTTTAAAAGGGTACATTTAAAAAAATGCATATAAATTATTTTATTATAATAAAATGTTTCAACCATAAAAGAATTTGTATGCATTTAGATTTCTTTTGGAACCAATAGAAATAAAAATATATTTAGTGCTAAACATATAAATATATTACATTATCATATTTATTCTAATCAGTAAATCGTATAACTATATAAAAAATCGTAATCTTAATCGTATATACATAAAAAATCGGTAGTGGTGCTTTATTTCTTATTCTTTGCAGTGTAAAATAGTTTTATTCATAACCAAAACACCAAAGAACATTTTGAAATCATACTTAACCTGAAACACAGCATAAAAGTCATATTCACTGGCAACATGATACCATAAACAAAGCAAAGCCTCTTCAACAAAATAACATTTAGTTCTTCGCCTATGTGTGTGTCGAATTTGATCATAAACCGAAAGCATTTAATAGCATTACCAAAAACACGATTAAACTCGAGTCTGAAGTATCGATGACATGGAAAAAAAAAGAGAGGAATATCTTTTCGGCTTTTTATAAAAGAGGAAAAAATAAGGAGAAAAATAGATTTACTCTCCTGAAAAGTATAGCAACTAAGGAGGCAAAACAAGTCATTTGATTTTTATCACAATCTCAAGTCAATGTGGAATATTCGAAAATACTAAAATTCTTAGCGTTGTGGCCTTCTGTTAACAGTGTTTATCAGTTGGCTTTGAATGCATTTTTCATTCCCCCCTCCCTTCACCCCCTTTCTTTCGTGCTTTTTTATAGTTTTATTTTTGGCAACATTGAAAAGTTTTTAGAAGAAATCGATATTTCTTCCAAGACATAAGACGGCGAAAATATTTCGGAGATAAGACAGAAAGATACATAAAATGCGGTGTGAAGTGCATTCTGTTATTTTTTAGCTGTTTACGCTGTCGAAACAATGTTTTAAGTTTTCGAAAAATATCAGGCGAATAGGAAAGAATGTGTTTTTCTCGAGAATATCTCTGAAAATAGTAGTCTGTAAAGAATTCGTACCTCCCTCCTTTATATATTTTTTTCCAAGTAAAGTTTTTATAAAGCATACATTTTAGAAATACTTGTTTTTTGAGTTGGAATAAATCTATGATTTAACAACAACAAGAAAAAAAAAACATAATTTTTTTTATTGAAAAATATAGTTGCGTTAAAAAAATTAATATTTTGCCACATGAAAATTATTCTCCATTGGCATTATACGTATCGTATTAATTTTATTGCTATTCGTATTTTAAATGAAAGTTTCATTTTTTGATATTTCAGCTTATATATTTTAGTATATTCGTTATTTTATGGTATTTTAACTTAATAATCTAAGGACTTCCGAATTTTTATAAACCAATATTTTTTACTATTTTGTATAATGTTCGCATAATATTTTTATATTGGTCAGAACTAATTACTTCACTTCTAAAATTTATTGAACTAATGAATATTTTGTGTTGAAATAATTGCCCTTTTCTTGAATATAAAATTTTTAGCTTATAGCAAAATAGAAAAATAAAATTACTTGAATACATTTAGAGTTAATAACAATATTTTGTTTTATTTATTTATTTTTTAATTGCTACAGTTTTTTAAAAAATTTAATTAAAGTTTTATATTTTAAATTTTACCAATTATTTAAGCAAATTTGAATCTCCAAAGACTAGTAGGCAACACATAGAGAAGAAAATATGACTTCGTTATTTAAGCACAATAAAATACTAAAAATGATAAAAACTTTGTCGATTTTAGAGATATTTTTAGAAGTTAGAAAAATATATCAGCATTAAATAATACTACTTTCTATTCAATCTCAATATATTATTTTTAAAAAAAGAGTATGACAAGGTTTACTAGTAACAACCCTTCGTTAGAAGGCAATTTGTTTTAAAACAATTTTACGTGGATATTTATGAGTTAGAAATATGTGAATTATATGAATTGAATAATTTTCTAAAAAATTTTCTAATGATATGAAAGAATAAAAATGAATAATTTCCTAAAGGGATTCAAGAAATTCAAGGTTATCATTTGCTTGCAACTAGTTCTTATATTATTTATTCGTATATTGGCATTATCTTCAAACACATCATATATTGAAATTATAATTTAAAAAATATAGAATTATACACAAATTTAATTCGATATTCTTTAAAATAAATTAATAGCAGGGATCTTTTCATGTAATTAGTGACTTTATGTTAAATTTGAGCCAAAGTAACTGAAATAATAAATTTAATCAGTAGTTTTTTTCAATAATTAGAAATATTTTTTTTCATTAAGAGATAAGGAAATTGAACGATTTAAATTTGGAAAAAAAGTAGCTGGCATCACGTAGATAAGAGAATATGATTGCGTTATTTTTACGCAATAAAATATTCAAAATGCTAACGTTCTGTCGGTTTTCAAAATATTCTAGAAATTAGATTATGACAGAGAATTGATTTTCTTAAATAGCATTATAAAAACTTATTACACGATCAATTTTCCAAAAATTTTTAATTTTATTGAATTTTTCAAGAAAATTATATAAAAAAGAAATAATTATTTTCTCTTTGCAAATTATGCGATATTAACTTATTGATTAATTCGGAAAATATATTTAAGCAATGATGTTTATCCATTTCACTATCAGCTTAACATTTTATACTCAAGAATATAACAATTATTTCAATGCAAAAAATATACAAAAAAATTCAGTGCATTTTAAAAATGGAATAATTAGTACTAACATGTGCAAAAAAATTATGAAAATTTTGCATCTACATCTTAAATAAAATGGAAAAAAATATATCAAGCTATCTCGGGTTTCTTATTTTAGTTGTGGTACTCTAATTATGTGATGTCTTTATTAGTTGATAATAAATTTAAAAAGAGTCAAGGATTGATAATAACATTACAAAATATTCAAATTAATTGTTTAAGAATTACCCCTTGCAATTAATATTCAATTGATTTCAACTTTTCAGTTCATTTTTGCATTTTTGTCATGGACTAGATGATTTAGAAGATCAAAATCAAGACAGGCCATTTTTTAAAAAAATTATTTTTGAAACTGAAAGATGCTTTATAATATTTTAAATGAAATTATATATTTATTTGAACAATCTAATTCCAAAGGATTTACAAGATATATTAATCCTAAATGAAAAAATAAAGTGCTGAAGTAGATTGAAATTTCTTAATAGACAAATAGACTTAATAGTGTCTATTGTCTATTAGACTAAATAGTCTAATCAGTGTCTCTTGTTTTGGGGTGAGTAGACACATTCTTGAATCGAAAGTAGCGATTTTCAGTTGAAAGCGATTCATAGCACTAAATAATGCATGAGATAAAAATATGACTCGGTTCATTGCTATCTTTCTGGAGGTGTTTCATGAGAAACTGGGCCACATTTGTCATTTGCTTATGGATGATCAAGCTAATACTCAATAATCAACCCGACTTAAATGAACAATTTGTGGCTAAAATGTATATCATTATAATACTTTTCGTAATTAAGCTGGTTAAAAGAAGAGAAACTATGACCTTGGTCATTCGAATCGATCCCTTCACTCTACTGATGTTCTAAGATAAACAGCTAATGGAATACTATATTTATTTAGAATTATTTATGATATTTTTGATAAATGCTATAAAGCTTATACATACTTTAAAATATAATTATTCTTAAATGCGTGGATGGCAACTTCCAACAAATGCAATATTTAATCTACAATCTTTAGAGTAAATTCTATTTTTCAAATTTAATCTATGAATTCAGAAATTATAGTTTATGTTTCTGAGAGCATGAAATTATTCAGGCTTTAAGCCCTTAGGCCATTAATGGTCGTAAATTAATAGTTAATATAATCCTACATTTATTTAAAATTATTTATGATATTTTTAAGTGGTAAAAAAATGTTGCATAATTTAACTTAAAAATATATTGGGCATTAAATTTGTTGGTGATTTTTTCTATACCAAATATAATATTCTATCCATAATCATGAGAATACGCCTTATCTTTTAAAATTAATCCATGCATTCAGAAATTATTGTTTACATTTCTAAAACTGAAATGCGAAACGGAGTTCCATTTCACTGCACATCAACGAATATTTTCACTGCATTTAATATTCTCTACCTATGAGTTTAAATTATTTGCTGCCGCCAGCCATCTCATTTGAAATTCCATCAAGTAAAACTTTATTCCTTTAAATTTTCCATCAAGAGTTAGTAAATGTAATTATAAAAGATAATTTTATTCTAAGATAAGGAAAAAAAATCGTATAAAATTGAGATTTGCATTATTTGATCACTTTTTGAAATACTAAACCTTATATATATATATATTTCAATTCCGAAGAAATGAGAATTAATTGAGTCAGCGCCCTTCCATTAAAATATTCCCGATTTGGATATTTTTTTCTTTCATTACATTTCCATCCATTTTCAATTCCAAATCTCGAATCTTCCTCCTAAATTCTAATAGCTAATCTCCAATGCAATTATTTAAAATTCAACTTCCAGTATACAGTAATAAATGCAAAAAAATATCATCAGATGAGTCGCGCCGAGTTTCTCTCAAAATCGATACTAATTAAAATCCAGAATCTCTTCAAATGCATTGCTGAATTTCAAATGAAATGGAAGACCATCATTCCAATCAATAGTTTTTATCCAAAATGAGTTATACCATAAAGACAAGAAGAAAAAAATGATCTAGAGAAAGAAAAAAAAGATCTTTCCCTGAGCATGCTCATTAATATAATTTCTTTTTTTTCTTCTTCTAAAAGTCAGAAAAAAAATTATCCAACGTTATCATGAACATTAAGACGAAGAACTTAAAGATTAATTGCATCCGAAATTACCTCCTTTCCCATGTATGTGCACATCAAACATTTAAGATAGTACAATATTAATGAGATGCAGATAGCAGGGCTTTTACCCCGATAATTATAAAAATTGGTAATGTCTTTTCGCCAAACGCAATCTCTTCAAGGCGAAGATTGGAATCTTCTGGAATCATATTTTTTTTTCTTCATTCCATCGTGCTAGAATGTCCATTATCCATCATAATTTTAAAAGTTAGCCCAGGGTGCCATTTTGATCATATTTTCAATTACTGAAATTCGAAATTTTTTGGAGGACATTGCTGTTTTGGGATTTCTGGATCCATTATCTTTTGAGATAGAGCTCAGAATTTCCCACCATCTTCTTCCCTCTCCTTTTCAAACATGAGATGATAAGGTTTTTATCGAAAAATCCATTATAGTTTTCATTCGGGCAGTGATAATTGATAGATTAGGACTTAAAGTATTAGTTTGCCTTGCAAGATAGAATAGAATTAATTTTTCTCGCTGACATTTTTAATTTATTGGATTGCAATCAGGCAATTTTGATAAAATTCAATCATCTAAAATAAATATAGTTTTACATAAAGGAAGTTCATTAATTTAAATCTATTAGCAACCTTTCATGCGAATATTACGCTCTTTTCAACCTAGACACAACTAATAAGTTGAATGGATTCTTAATTCATTCGCTGCTATAAAGATGATAAGAAATTATTTATCGGTGTTTTTTTAAAATAATGCATTATATCATGAATTTCTTATTAAACCTTGGAATTCTTTTGTATATAACTTCGAAAAAGATCAAAGTTTGTTATATATATAATGTGATAAAATATTTATTGTGAATAATTTTTTTAAAGATTTTATATCATTCATTAATGTGAGTTTATTTAGTTTTTAAACATCAATAATTTATATTGGATCAATAAATCTATAACTGAAGTTTATCATTTAATTTGTAATATTGTAAATGTTTAACAAATATTTGAATAATTTTCTTTGATATTATATATGTGTAATTTTGTTTCTCTATTACATGAAGCTTTTAGTTGGTACACTCAAGCCATCTGGCTTTATTAAGTACTAAGAAAATGGATTGCAAAAGTTTTTTGTTTTATATTAAAAGTGTACTCTTTAAAAATGATAAATAGGAAAAATTATTTAAAATATTATAATCGAAAAAAATTATTGATATTTCAAACTTAAATTGTAAAAATCCAAAAAAATAATCTTAATTTATTTTATAAAAATTTATTCGATGAACAAATGAAGAAAATAACATTAAAAAAATTAGCAAAATAAGAAAATTTTTAAGTTAGACATTTAAAAAAAAATAAATTCGATTTCTTTGGAAAATAAATACACCAGTAACTGAATAATGAATACTTATTGTAAAATTTTGCAGCAAATTAATTAATTTGATTAATTATTAAAAATTTGTCATTCAGAAAACAAGAGGATAAGTTATAATAAAATTATAAAAAAATTATTTCATTAAAGAAATTCCAAAGTGCACAGTAATGATGTGCACTTTGGAATTTTTTTTTTGAAATTTTAATTAGAATTCTATTTAAATGAAAATTAACCAAACTTTTCACCTTATTATTAACGAAATTTCCCAAAATATTCAACACAAAATTGAGTTTTACACCATTTTAAAAATTAAAAATGTTATCTTTTCAATTACACCATTTTCATTATCATATAAATATTTCGGGAATTTTGACAATTTTTTTAAAAAAAATATTTTTTTGCATAATTTTAAGCTTTGAATTGGATTTTTTAATTTTTATTGCTGAAATTTAAACAATTTCCATTTTTCCATCTAACATTTAATTGCGTGATCTTCGTCCATTGTTAAAAGCTAAAGAAGTTGTATATATATATATATATATATATATATATATATATATATATATATAATATAGTGTATGGTTATATGGATTTTATGTTCAGTTTGCATGATGGATAAATAAAGGGAGATTACAGTAGCATGAAATGGATAAATTATACAGAAAATTATTTTGGACTCTCAGGATAAACTAACTTTGGTTATTTTGTATTTGGAGTTCTTAAAATTTTATTATACTCAGTACTTTATTTTATATACTTTGTTTTGTATTAAATATTTATTTATTATTACTGTACTTTATTTTTTATTATACTTTTATACTTTTTATTATACTTATTTATTTATTTGACTCAGTTAGGAGGATTTATATACACAAAGAAAAGGACAGTTGCAAGGCTGTTAAATTAAATGTTTGGTGTCTGTTATATGTTTCCTAAAAACATCTTCTTGGAGAGATCTTAAATATGAAGACATGCATAAGAAATTTAATAAGGATAGGAATACTATGGCATTGTTGAAAGTAAGCTCAATCAATATTCCTGGCAAACTAGCTAATCGACAGAAATGGCTAATTGTAAATAAACAAAACTATAAAACAAATCACAAAAATATTTGATATGGATACAAAGTAATTGGAAAATTTGCTTCAATTTGGAGTCCTTCTTAACGAAAAAAATACCTAAATTATTATTGTAACAATACAGTGATAACTGAGTTGTAAATAAACTCATTACAGAGTAAAATGCACTCTAATAGTACTTAATGAAATAATTTTCTCTTAATTTTGATGTAAATATAACTTGAATAAAAGAAAGAAAATTTCAAAAATTTTCAAGTATAAAATATAAATTTAATGTTAATAAATATTTTTATTAAAAATTATCGATGCCACAAAAATTGTATCAAATAAAAAAAGTAATCGAATTTATTTTTTTAAATTTTTTATATGCTGCATGTAGTTTTTTATTCTGAATGATGGTAAATTTTGCATATAAATTTTTCGTATATTTTGTATTATATTAATATATAATACAAAATATACAATTTTATATATTGTATTATATATTATGTAATATATTTTATTATTCTTATTATACAAATCTGATAGAACTGATTGATTAAAGTGAAAAGAATTTTCTTATGATAATATCTGTGATAATAACAGTTATAATAATTTGGAATTATTTAGGTTATTTAAAAAAATGTTGGATACTTGAAATATAATAATGAAAGTATCTTGATTTGTCTGATAATATTTTATGACAACTTGTTTTAAAATTCATTATGATGACTTGCTTTAATTTCATTATGATGACATGTTTTATAATATTCTGTAAAGTTTTATAATATTATAAATTATTTTATATTTTGATCCGTAAGTTTTAAGTACCTTTGTGTTAAAATTTACTTGTCAAATATTTTTCAATTATATAAATATACTTTACTGTGTTAATTGTTTTTGAAATTTTCTGTGAAAATCTCACGCTTATTTATGGACATATTTAGAAAGAGATGATATGAAATATTTTTTTTTCTGCTATTTTGGAAGATTGTATGTAATTTTTGCATTTCATTAACTGCTTAGTCACATTCAGTGGTAAATTGAATTAACAGTTTATTTATTTAATTATTAACAGAATTTATTTAATTCCAATTAAATTATTTCTGATAAGATAAGAGGATTGGTTCATTTTAAAACCACTATGGCATTTTCAAGTGTTTAACTATATTTTTTGTAAGTTTAAAAATTCCAATTAATTCTTATTTTTTTTTATTAAAAGTCTTTAGGATATCTTTAATTTTGAATTTCTTTGAACATTTTTTTCAGATTTTATTAATTTGTATTAATCGGAAAATAAACGATTTTTCATGTGGAAATCCCAATTATTATTTATATTTCAAAAACTCTTAAATAATTTTATTCAAAAAAAATTTCTTCAGATCTTTGTAATTGATATTACAATTTTCTATGTTACTGATGCTTAATTTATGAATAAATGCAGTCATTAAATTTCCTAGAAATATGATATTATTTTACTTTCAGGGTGTTAAAAACTAAAATAAAATGTGAAACAATATTTCGCTCTAATGCAATCCTTTCTTAAAATGCCTCTTGTAAAACAGAAAGAAGATTTTGTTCTAATATTTTCCAGAATGTGACTTAAATATTAACATTAAAATCTTGACAACAATTTGTTTATAAATATTGCTGAAAAAATTTATTTTAAGTCCTTATTTGCCTTACCATTATATTTTAAATTCAAAATATAAAACTAAACGTATTAATTATTGTTATTTTAAAGAAGGGTATACAAATATGGAACATCCAGTAACAACAACAAAAAGAATACATTTTTCTGTATTCTTTATTATGGATTTCTAAAATTAGAATCTAGATAGATTACTTTTTCTCTTTTAAAAATTTTTAATAAATTAAAATAAAATTTTGTTGTTAAATTCATGTATTCGGTTGCATATTTTGAAATAGTAAATTCAAACAATTTTTCCAAGATTCTTGTAACAAATGCGATGAGATTTTATTTATATTTGTTAATTTTTAAAATTTATACTTATTAATAAACTAAAATACTTTCTTTATTATACACATTTTGCTTCTCATGTAAAATTAAAGGATTTTAGAATTACCGAGTTTGTTTACTTCCTACAAATACTAATTCAATGGAAAAATACCATATTTTTTCCTAATTAAATATATTCACCTTTTTTTATAATTATTGAATCAATGGTAAGTGTATTTTTATAAAAATGAAAAATTGATGAATACCTTATTGTTTGAAAGATAATTTAAATGTTTTGTCCCAAAACAATTTGTTATCTTTCTCTAAATAAGAATTGATTTCTTTAAAATCCTAGATAAAATAGTATCTAACTGGAATCTTTGCAATAAATGGCATCAAACAAATATGTGAAGCTGAGCTATTTTGGCAAATCTAGGATATTTAGCAAGATTTGAGATTTGATTTTTAAGTTTTCGATATTGGTCATATTTTTTCCAACTTTATACAAATGAAAGAAGATTATTGTACAAGTATTTCGATTTCTTATATATGTCCTATTTTAGCATTTTTTAAAAAATTATTTCTTCATAAAGAAATTTCTTTTAACTAAATGAAGAACCAGATTTAAATACAAAATAGCTTCTTAGCAATTTCAAAAGCAAAGAGTAAGTTATTTGTAAAATGTCCTGGATTGGAATGCATTAAATGGTCTTTTGTTTATCAAAGTATATGATAAAAAATGTCCTAGTAATTTCTTCTTAAGAGAAGATAGAAAACTATGTAGATATGTAAATCATTTATGTAGACAAATCAATTTTTCTAGATATACTGTTAAACTATTCCTTTAAAAATTATTTCTATCATATTTCTTATTTTTCAAATGCAATTCTTTTTTTATTCATAATGATTTGCTTTCAGAGAGTTGTTTGCATAGCATCAAGTCTTGTTTTTTCATGTTAAACAAAACATTTAAAGAAACCGATTTCTTTTCAAATCTGTTTGCTAATTTCAAATGCTATTAATAGTGAGTTTTTTTGTATGTGCCTTATAAAACTGGTGAATTTTTACTGGATTCATATATGAGAATAATAATGGTTTTAATTTTCAAAAATAAATTGACTTGAAGCCATCAGGTCAGAGGTTAGCTTAGGTTAGAAATTTTTTTCTTATCTCGAGAGTTTTCTTGTTTCAATATTAAGTTTGTTAATTGACGGCATGTACTGGGAATTACACATTTGTTACTATATTTATTATTTGTTACTATAACAGCGTATATTTCTCATCTGAGTTATCGTAATTCTGTCTCACTTCAATAATTTTTCTATATTAGTCCTATTAACATAAACGCTCGGTAAACGTGGCTATCCTCATTTCATTTCACTTCATTTTGTCTACATAAATTTTCATCCCTTTCTACATACCTTCTGTTCATCTGAATTTAATTCCAACTATTCATTTTTCATTAAAATGCTACCGAAACCGTTTTTCTCAGATAGAAATAATGAATTGCTAATCTCATAATCTATTGATATGAAATGTGGTGTACATAACTGAAGAAGACCATTTAATGAAAATTCTTAAGTGATGAGATCATTAAGTAAGTTTTCTTCCAATTCTAACATAAGGGATTCTGTTGGATGTTCTATTCATTCTTTCCATTTGCTCAGTTTTCGCCGAAAGAATCCCATATTCTGCAATAAATATCAACTCATTAGAAATTCCAATGCTCATAGTTACTTCAAAATTATAAATTAATTCTAATTTTCATCTTAGGAAACTGAATCCAGGCAGAATCTTGATCTCGAGTCACCATATAATTTGGAAGAAATACTTGAAAGAATCACCAGTCGAATTCCTCATCACAAATTTGAATCAGATTTGGCTTATCTCTTGGCATAATACATCGCTTTACTAGATGCTATCCTGACTGACTGACCTGGAGTAATATTCGATATTCAACTTCTGCTATTGAACCTCAACTTTGAGAGAAGCTGAGGTTATTATCTCGCTTAAATAACTTCTTCTTTGTTAGTCACAGTAACTTCCATCCATTAATGTTGACAAAATTTTCTTGTTATCTGAATATCTTCTTTGAGCATGGTAGTCACCCATTTACACCGACGCCATATTTGTCTTCTTAACAAAAACTCCCCCTACTCCCCCCCTTTCGAAGGCCCTTGCTGCTTCCCACCCTCCCTCTCCTTCAATCCATGCTCTCCAGACCATCCTTTTCTAACTGGAACTGTACTCGGGAACCAGTTTTTCACAGATCACGATCATTTAAAGACAAACTGCTGGGCGCCCGAAGGAAAGCAATCGAGCAGAAACTGTCTTTGAAGAAAAGAAAACTCTATTTCATCAGGAAAAGAAAAATCATTAAAAATGACAATTCTTCAGAGAAAAGGCAAGGGAAATAACAGAGGGAAAAAAAAGATAAAGTAAAGATGAAGGGAAAAAAAAGTTTTATATATACGACTCTGTTTCTAGAGTGGTATCATTGTTCTTTCTGGGGCTCCAGGGCTATTAATGGCAACTGGCAGCAACAAAGGGTGATTATTACTTAGTGAATGCGCCCCGACTTTCAGCCCTTGGAAGGGCTGAAAGAATTCAAATGCAGCCCTTTCTACCCCTACCCCCCATCCATGCCTTTTCTTTTATTCATGCTGCCCTTCTCCTTACCATTTTCTTCTTTTCTTTTTCTCCCATTCTTCTTTCTCTTCTTCTTCCAAACCTCATTGTTTGCCGCTAGTTATAATCACTGCTGGCCAAGACACTTTTTTTGGTACTTTTTTTTGGGAGAAAATTCGACTTCCGAAAAGAAAAGATGGAAGAAAGTGATTGGGAAAAAAATGTATAAAAGAGATATAATAACTAGAAATGATATTGAAGTAGAGGGGAAAAAACTTGAATGGGGCGTAGGGAGGGAGCAAAAAAATATTATTCGTAAGTTTCGAATGAAATGGCATTCGTTATATCTGTATTCGTTTTCGGACGGTAGGGGAGAGGGAGAGAGAGGAGGGATTGGTAAAGGGGTGCCGCAAAACGTGTGAGAGAAAAAGATGGATCACGATTGGTGGAAAAGAATGACCTGGTTTGAGGAAGTTCTAGGAGTTATTTTGTATCTTCCACACTGAAGACCAGTCGCATTGTTTATCTTTCGTTACGTAATCGCAATTATGGAAACAAAAAAATCTTTTATGTACGGCGCATGCTCAGCAAATAAAATTGGTTTTAGGGATGTCATTCTGGATATTTTGTTTCATTTATGGAGTTTTTTATGTATTAGCGTGGTTTCGGATTAGGTAATAATTAATTAAAGAATATATTGATTGTTAAGACTGACTGTCAAAGATAAAGATAAATGATTTTTACTTTAGATATTTCTTAGTCTCAGTTTTCTATTACTAATATGTTGATTATTTATTAAAAATTAATTAAAAAAATTCTTTTTTCGTCCATAAATGAACTTTTGCTGAACATCACGAAATGTTAGAAGTGCTTTTTTAGAATTTGAGCTGAACTCTACATTATTATTAACACCGTTGCATTTGAAGAAACTTAAGAACCATTTATGCACTGCGCATGCTCAATAGTAGATTTCCTTTCCTAACTTACACATTCTGCTTTTTTCCCCCATTAATGATAAAAACTTATAAATTATCTTTAAATTCAACTAAATATAAAATAAACTATAAATTGCTTATATTTAAATGTAGTTGTTTTGATGTAGAAAGATATAGCTATTTCAATTTAAAGAAGAAATTCATTAGCCAAAACTATATAATTTATCAATATTAAAATTTAAAACCCTAAATGTAATATTTATAGTTCGAAACACCCTTCATTGCCATTTTGTATTGAAGAAATAAAGTATTATGATTACAATAAGGTAATTAAATAATTAATTTATCTTAATTAATTAATTAAGAAAATAATATTAAATTGTATTAGAGACGATTTCAAACAGTAGTTGTTGCAATTTCTTCAAAAATTTTAAGAATATTTGATTTTCTAAGGGATATGGTTATGTATTTAAAGAAAAAAAATGATAATAATTTTATAAATGTGGTTAGAAAGGCGAAACAGATTTTAATGATTGTAAAATGAATCAATAAAATGATTTCTCTTTTCAAAATTTTGAGGTCAAAACCGACATTAAATGGACCAAATTTATTTTCAGATAGCCTGTAACTTCCTTTTCACAATTACGTTTCATTTTGTTTTAGTATTTAATACTTGCCAACAAAAAATGTAAATTGATAATTTTTTTTATCGACAGGGCATTAAAATCTCATTAAAAAAGGAAAATTGGTCACTGCCAAAGTATAACTTTTAAAATTTTAATTAAAAAAGAAGAATTTTTGTGTTTAAATTTGTCATATCAGGACTTATTTAAATACTAAAAATCAAACTATTTTTAAAATGTGACTTTGAAATAAAAGATTCCACATTAATTTTTTCCCTTCAATATAATTGACAACTTAAAACGACTGAAAATTAATAGATATTAAGAAATTATCAATAAAAAAACCCATCTTTATCTCGTAAGTACAATTGAGATATTTTCAGCTAAATAAATGCAAAAGATATTTGAATTCTAACTGATCTGATAACATATTTATATGCAGAAAACGATTTCGAAAACATGACTAGAAATTTAAAATGGAAGATAACGGATTCTAAACTAGATAAATAAAATGATTTCTCATTTCAAAATTTGGAGGAGGAAGAACATATTTGGGACCAAATTAAACCACAGAATTGCAAAAATAAATTGCATTTTCAGATAGACTGAATCTTATTTTACACGGTTTACGCTTCACTTTGTCTTAGTGCTTGGCATCGATTAGAAAGAAAAAAAAAAAAAAACGGAAATTGGTAATTTTTTTTTTCTTCATCTCGACCGACAAGACACAGCAGTCTGAGAATTGATGGATAATGAAAAATTCTCATTAGAGAAAAAAAATCGATTGTTTTTTCTTCTTATTTTTCTTCACTTTGACTCTGCGCTCATTAAACTGTCAAGCGTTCCCTTTTTTAGGAGGAAACTCCTCATTAAATGTGGGAGAAGATGAAAAATGATAAGCGAAAAAGTAGTTTCCTTTGTTTTTCCAATAATATGCAACCGATGAGATTATCGGAACTTTGGCGATTTATAAAATGCGCCTCACTCTCGCCTACCCTCTTTCCTTCCCTTCGTCTTATCTGGGACTCTTTATTTAATTCTTTTTCCTCTTTTCTGATAATGAAAAATCTTTTGTTCGATCGATGCGACGCTCGTTTGCAAAAGGATTAAGAATTTTTTCCTAGTTTTGGGGGCTCTAAAAAGGCTGTAGCTGCAGCGGCTTCGAAGTTAATGAATAATATTCCACGTTTCTCCTAAAGAATCCAATCGATTCGCCAAACTTCGCCATTTTTGGCGCAGGTTTTGTAATGAGCCCAAGTTACTGTTTCTTTTTCATTTATTATTTTTTTATGTTTCATTTATTCCGGGAAAAAGGAGGCATCTTAATTGCGATGCGCTGCAAAAAAACAGTCATCAAATTTAATGAGGTTATGGAAACCTTGCCTTTAATAATGTTTTTCGGGGGGAACGGCTTCCAATGAGAAGATCTGGAAATTTCGAAATTATTTAAATTTGTGTGTGTCTTTGGAGCATTTTGCATCATGTTACCTCTTCATTATTTTTATGATATGGGAGCTTTACAGCTGCCTTTTCTTTTCTTCTTTTTATTTTTATACGAATTTGATAAAAATTTATATCTTAAATTCAGTGATTAGAAAGAACCTAAATAATTATTTTCGAAGATAAATTTTAGCATCATAAATCTTTTTGTTAGATGAAACTAATATGATGAATAGCGATTAATTAATAAGATAGTTATTAATGAGGGATTAATGCAGATAACAAATAAATGTACAGGGTTTATTTGTTATCAGATTTATCGGGTTATTTGTTATGGAAACCGTGCCTTTAATAATGTTTTTCGGGGGGGGGGGTAACCTAGAAATTCCAAAATTATTTAAATTTAAGGTTTCTTTGGGGCATTTTGCATCACTTTACCTTTTCATTATTTACAGGATATGGAAGCTATAAAGCTATCTTTTTTCTTTCTTTTTTGATATGTTTACTAATTTTATTAAAAAATGTATCTTAAATTAAGTGATAAGAAAGAACCTAAACAATTATTTTCAAAATTAAATAAATTTTAGCATCAGAAATATTTTTCTAAGAAGTTGAATTGTGATTAATTAAAATGAGCGATTAATGCTGATAATTATTAAATGTATCGGGTTAATTTAATGAGGTTATGGGAACCTTGCCTTTAATAATGTTTTTCGGGGGGAACGGATTCCAATGAGAAAATCTGGAAATTTCGAAGTTATTCAAATTAAAGGTGTCTTCGCAGCATTTTGCATCATGTTGCCTCTTCATTATTTATATGGAAGTTTTAAGGCTTTATTTTTCTACACACACACACACACACACACACACACACACACACACACACACACACACACACACACACACACACACACATATATATATGTGTGTGTGTGTGTGTGTGGGTGTGTATACGGATTTTCTAAAAATTTACATCTTAAACTAAGCGATTAGAAAGAACCTAAATAATTATTTTCATAATTAAATAAATTTTAGCATCATAAATCTTTTTGCTGTATGAAACTAACGTGGATGAATAGTGATTAATTAATAAAAAAATCATTAATGAGTGATTAATGCTGGTAAATAAATGGATGTACAGGAAAAAAGACAAACACAGAATACTAATGACATTTCGCAAAATAGGAATACCTGTAGAAATGTTGATTTTTTTTTTGAAAAATTTCATTGGACATTTTCTTAGAAAACTGTTTTCAAACTATACCGAAAACGTTTTTTGTAATTTTGGAAATACTGACGATAGTTTAAAATATATTTTTTTGATGTAAAATTATTAAATGTATGGCAAATATAGAATGCTTAAAACGCTTCAATAAAAATGTAAAAAAAAAAAAAAAAAAAAAAAATATGGTAAAGAATTTTATTAACAGAAAAATAATGTATTATTATAAAATATACTTAATTAAAGCAACATTTATGATTAAACTCTCTAGATTTATACAATATATAGAATACAAACAAAGACTATAGGTTGAAATCTAATTTTTTAAGTTAATACTAGTACAGTAACGATAAATAGTATTTTATGTTAATACTTGCATAGTAGTATTCAGTAATATTTTAGATTAATGCTAGCAGAAGTCTAATTAATTAAGTTAATATTTATACATTTTTTTGTTAGCCCATTCTTCTTATAATAAATGTTGAACCCACACCTTTCGTCTGATGTTTTCAAGAAAGTTTTCGCTATGAAATCTTTTAATTGAGTTTAAGGTATTTTTTTCAAGAATTATTAGTTTGTTAGATTATTCTTAGAGACTTGAGAATCCTCGCTTGATTATTCAGATTAATAAATATGAACACTATTTCCTATTTCTTCAGTAAACTAGTATTCCATATGCATTGCCTACCAGACATTTGTTTTAGGAGATTATTAATTACAACGATTGAAAGCTGAATTGACCATGAACCTTAAAATAAAACCTATTAAATATTGCAAAAAAAGTTTAATGTAAAAATATTAAAGAAAAATTGATTTGCATACATTTACACTTAAAAAAAGCCCAAAATTACTTGATTTAAAAATGTGATGATAGTTATAACAGTACACAAAACACTAAAATAATGGTGATTCAGATGAAACTTTTTAATTTGTTTCTATGAATATAAAAATATGAGTTGACCTATTCTGATTAATTTTCTTCTTTTCTAATACTATCGTCATTTCACTCTCATATTTTCAATAATTTTAATTCTGTTTTTAAGATGAATTTTTTTTCTAAGAATTATTCCTACAACTATAGTTTAAAGAACGTTTATTTTTCTTGTAAAAAGAAATTTAAAAATCTATTAATTTAATTGGTTACGTATCACTATACTTATTGCTTTTAATTATAATGGGATAAATAAAGCAACAGTATTTAACACAAGTTTTGGTTTGGCCTTTTAACACATTTTTTTTTTTAGTTCAATGAATTTATTTTTCAATTTCTTACTTAAATATCAAGCCATAAAATTTATAACAGTTTTGTAATAATCATGTTTTATATATTCTCAATAAATTATTATTTTAATCACATTTATTTGTCCATTATTTTTGAAAATAAAAGAAAAAAATTGATTTTTTTAAAAACTTTTTTTCTTTAAATAAAATATTTAACATATTAACAAAAACCATGCTTTTTTTTAAAATTTTTCTTAACTATTCAAAATTAATACATAAATTTAATCTTACATGCATATTTGTATTAATATTAATAGATGTAAAATAATTGCAAGAGTAGTTAGATATTGATTTTAAATATTAGAAAATCTGTTGACAATTTATCACTTTCTGAAATCGGTTTTCGTTTATATAACGAAAAAAAGATGTTTTTAATAAATAATTTTTTCACACTGTCTTTATATAGCATCAAAGATCAAAGAATTGCTTCTAATGCTACAATCATAGTTAGTACAGGCATGCACATTACAATTTATTTCATTGACAAATAATTTAACATCTTAGTATGTTCCTAAAAATTTGGCTTCTTATTATCCAATTTCCTATTTATCAAATTAAACTATCTATAATTAAAAACTTTACTAGCCTTTTTGCTGACAAACAATGTTTGTTTATTATGAATTATAAATTATAATTCTAAAATCAATTTGCATATTTTATTATTAAAACAACAATTAATATCCATTATTGAAGCAAATCTAATTTAATATGTAAAATAATTCTAAATGTTTTCTCACTAAATTGTCAATATTTGAAATTTGTTAGAATTAAACAATTTCTAAATAACTGATGACATTTTTAATTATTATAAAGTTCTTCTTTTTTTTAATTATGATACTCCCTTTTTAATGAAAGCAAATGTAATATTTACTTTTAAAATTGTGGAAAATCACTATAACATCACGTTTCCTTTTATTATTTTTCATTTTACATAATGAAACAAGACATAAAAAGCATGTCTTTGATTCTTTAATCAGTTTACTATTGTCTCGCATCAACATATATCACACAATTTTAAATAATTTTGCCATAGTATTTAATTGTTATAAAATGCTTCATGTATTTTCTAAATTCTCTACTCATTTCTTTCACTATTCATTATTGCAGAAAAACTAATTTAATAGATAAAATAATTTTAACATTTTCTAATCAATTTACCAATATTTGAAATTTGTTGGGATTAAATAATTATCACACAACAGGTCGTATTTTTCAACTATTATAAGATATTTTATTCATAGCAATTTTGAATACCCACTGGATATAAATATGGCTCAATATTTATTTTAAAAGTGCAAAATATTATTTTAGAGTCAAGTTTTAATTAGATTTATCTTTATTAATTTCCACTTTTTATAAAAACATTAGAAAATAACATATTTTTAAACGTTAATCAATTTATCACTGTGTGACATCATCTCATGCAATTTAAAATAACTTTTTCATAATATTTATATTATTTTAAAATGGTTTATACTTTTCAATTTTAAATTCACTTCTGTTAGTAAAAATAAATGTATTTGTTAGTAATCGAAATTGTGGGTACAATTTTATCATCAAAATAAGATACTTTTTCTTTAAATTTTTATTTTATAGCATAAATCAATGGTTTAAGAAGATGCTACCAATGAAATTCCAATCAATTTATCCATGCCCGGTATATATCTGTGTTGCACAACTTCCAAATAATTTGTGACAATGCCTCCATAAAATATCACCCAATTGTTTGCTTGCTTCCGACAATGCAATATCTTGTACCTACCACAACGACACAGGCGGAGACTTTTGTCATTAAAAGAACCATTTAGTTCCCTAATTGTATAAACTTTTTAGAAACTTCAGTCTCTCTGCGTATGATTAATCGCATCTCTGTACGGTTCCTATGTGTGTGTGTTAGGGGAATCATTAAAAATGACAGAGAAGAGATAACTAGACTATGTCCGCACGCGAATCCAAATTGATCGATTCATCAATTTGTCGCAAAGATGGCGATCCTAAAAATTAATGAATCAACTTTTTTTTTTCGATTTATAAAGATATAGAGAGGACCCTTATTGGGCGGGTAAATTCTCTCATTTCTCATTTAGGTGAACGAGATCCATTCCAATCTTCTAAAAACACGCCCCCCTCGAAACTGCTAATCGCCCTCTTTAAACCGGATCGTACATCAAAATTCTTGTTAAAAATATATGAGAGCTGAATTATGGGTAGAAGTATAGAGGGGAGACAATTACAATCAGGTATCCATCCCTCGTTGTGGGGGTGGGAATGGATGGACTTGGAAAGCGGGAACAAATTTTGTGCGCATGCGCAGTAAGGTACTTCTGTTTAGCTGTGAAATCCTGTATTTATCATTTTTTTTTGGTAAAAGGGAAACGAAACACTATCAATATACTCCATATTAAAAAAAATAATATTGTTATATTATTTTTTCAATCATTCCTTATTATTACTTTTTTTGAAAATTTGGGTAACTTGGGTAATAATTGGATATTCATATTTGATCATTTATATGTTAAGGGCTATAACATTATGTGTTCCGTTAGAGGAATATTTGTGAATTATTGCTTAGTATATCACCATCAAAAAACCTAATTGCTAACGATAAAAGTATAAAACTAACCAAAAATAATGTGATTGAATTATGCATCATTTCCTTCATAATTTTAATCAATTTGATTCAGAATAAAAAAATATCGATGACTTCAGGGAATATTTGAAAGATTTTTGTTTCACAAAAGATAATACGATGCTGTAAATGTTGTGCAGTATCTGTGGAATTGTTCTGCTATTAATTTCTCCTATATATGTTTGTAATACATATTAATTATCGTATATATATTTAGTTTCCCTTAAAATATTTTTTTAAATTTTAGATAATTTTAATATTTTCTGCTCAGAGCATTGATATAGTCAGCTATGATAAACTGACTTTAAATTTTTCAATGCAATTGTTATTATAATAAATAATATAGTGTTTTTACTTTGCTTGATATTACAACAAAGAATCATACATCATTCACTTTATCATACATTTACGAACTTTTTATCTGGCAAATAAACATATATATTCGGTTTTTATGGAAATATTACTGAATGTGTGTAAAATTGGAGAATTTTTTGTAATTATCAACATGTTATGTACAATATACATAAAAAAATCAGCATATTTGGTAATTTTTTTACACATTACATTATGAATGGTTTGAGCATAATTAAACAATTATTATTTGAAAACATTATATCTTTAAACTCATTCTGTATGAATAACAAATAAATTATCAGATGAAGCTTTTATTTGTTCGCGAAAATAAGTCTATTATGTATTGTTGGTTCAACTTTTTAGTTGCCTACATGAATTCTTTATTTTATGTCTTCTAATCGAATTCAGCTTGTTGTAACATAAATATGTCAATCCTAATATGAATTATTCTTCAATTAAAATTTCTCAATGTAAGAGTGGCTTTTTTAACCAAATAATATTTTAAAAACAACGGATAATGACAATTTATATCATTTTCAGTTTATTTTGGATACTTAAATCTACAAAGAAATATATTATTTATATTGGATATTGATTAAATATTAAGATTAGTTTTCTGCTATTTAGGTACTGGATATCTAAAACACAGAATGGTATTTTTCATCTGATTTTACAAGTAAAGATTCTAAAATGCTAAAAAAATTCAACTGAAGAATGCTGCAGATGTTATGCAGGTATTTATTATTTTTGCTTTATAATATATTTATTTTATTTCTTCTTATTTATTTTGGGGTTACTTGTATAACATGCAAGTGTACATGAGGCAGTGATAATATTTGTCTGGTTTATGGCAACTTGAGTTGATAGCATTAAGACAATGAAACCACATATAATAACTACATAACTATATATGCGCTGTTATATAGTCCTGTGCTTGTATTTTAATATTTAAAGATAATTAATATATTTGAAATAAATTAAATTATTAAACAAATGGCCTTTTTGTATATAATTTTACATTTATTAAGAAAATGTGGAAATTTTATAAGTCTTTTTGTAGTTACCGAATGCAAATAGATAGATATTAAATCAGTCACAAACTGGAGCAATTTGCTAATTGTTTGGAAACATAATTATAAGATTTTAAGAATCGAAATATTATTAAAGGAAAACAATTGGAAATAAATTAGAATGAAATTTTAATTTAGCATAAACACCTTTCAACCTGAAATGCTGATCTCTTATCAAAGACCAAAATCTAAAAATACTGATTTTATTGCTCTTAAATTGTATATTGCATGTGAAAAATATTTTATTTTTAGAAAAATAAATAGCATTTAGAAACCATAGAACAAATTGCAAATAAAAAAATCGTGATGCTTAAAACAGGTAACTACGTTTGGGATGAATTTATTGAAAAACGAACGACAATAGTTATAGTTTTGAGTATTTGCACAAAATAAGATTTAAAAAAGATCGCTATGAAGCCAAAATATGCCAATCAAATGGCAAAAGTTTTTTTTTAAATTGGAAAAAGGGCCATTTTTGGCTAAAAAGAGATATAAAGCAAAACACTTCTAGTTTATAGATTTACCAAATAGTTTGTAGATATCCTTAGAAATATAGTTCCAAAACTAAAAAAATAAGCTGTAAATTGTATTCTTATCCCTTCTTTAAATATTGGAGTTCTACTGATAAATAGAAATCTCCACTTTTTTTCAAATTGTGAAGCATTAAAATAACTATAAAACTCTTCTAATAGAATATATTACTTAATCTCCTGTTCAGGAGCTTCTGAACATATTGAGAAACTATTTTACCAAATTTGAAAAAAAAAATATGTATTAGATTTTAATTTATAAGATTTTTTGTAAAGAAATTCTGTCAAATATTAGAATTTGAGAAAATAGCATCTAAAGATGTAAAATAGGCTAAAATATGTGTAAATTCAAATATAAAAATCAGTGTAACTTCCCACAAAATAGACTTAGAAACAAAATTCTGACGGCTTTATAAAGAAATATGTTTTAACATTAAAAATATTTCATAATTTCTCGAAAATTCGACTTTTTAAAGTATTCACCTACTTAAAAGGAACACGGATTATAATTTTATCTAATCATGGTTTAAAAATTGTAGTAACATAGAGAAATATATAAATAATGAGTTAATTTACTTAATCTCGTTGCGGAATATTTATTTAAATCATAAATATAGGACTTTAACAAGAAACTTTAACAGCAATTTAATAACAAGAGGTTTACAATATTTTGTATAGACTAATTTTCACAATATTTGAATATTATTCTAATATAGGATAACATTTCTTTGTTACTATAGTTACTAGGTATTTTCAAATTTATGTGGGAATGTTTCTTTAATAAATTTTTCTCTTGAAAAAGAATTGTAATTTCATATATTTTAAGTGTGTTTCATTTATAGTCTAAAAGTTTTATATAGAAAATATGAAAAAAAAATATATATTTATAAGCCTAGTTCAGTTCTAGATCTGTTCTCATTTTAAAGCGATGACAGAATGATCTAAATTAGAAAAAAAATCCATTTTCATAGAAAATTTTAAAACTATTAAGAATTCATTATGCTGAAAAGAGATAATAATAAAGATTTTTTTAAAAATAATTTTTATATTATTCCTAATGATGAGTTTTTGTCACTTAATTATTAGAAACGAATAAAATGCATTAACATACTAAACAAATTCAATTAATCTC
Source organism: Argiope bruennichi (assembly GCF_947563725.1). Lineage (NCBI taxonomy): Eukaryota > Metazoa > Arthropoda > Arachnida > Araneae > Araneidae > Argiope > Argiope bruennichi. Next base: position 78,292,438 of record NC_079160.1, read on the forward strand.
GATATAAGAGACTATTGATGGTTGCTGGTAAAGTATATTTAACAATAGAATCGTTTCAAATTCGTCTTATATTCAACAAATAATTACGACACAATACAATAATTTGCATCGTGAACATGACGTAAAGAAGCAACTTTAATCATGCTTACTATAACATCGTTCTAACGAGCGATACCATATGACTAAATTTTGCAAATTTTTGGAGAGCGAGAAAACAATTAATAACTATTTTTACAAAATATTTCTTATTTTTTTAAAAAATGATATGAACATAAAACCATGGATTTATATCAAATCTAAAAAAAATCAAAAATATGCATTATAGTTTGCTAAAAATTTAGTTCTTTTGTTTTCTAAAATTTACATATGTGGTGTTGATTGTTCAGTGGCGATAACTTATATGAAACTTAACTACATGTAATATGTTTATATGTTAATTTTTAAAAGCACTGCAAAATTTAGATGCATGATGTTAAGTAAAAAAATATTCAGTTTTTCTATCTCATATTGAGTATCCATGATATAATGTTTATAAAAAACGATTCCTATTTTCATTTTGAAAAATATTCAATTTTTATTTTCTGTCTTATCAAAAAACATCTTTTACATAATAAATGGAATAGGCTTAACATAAATTTTCAAAATATATAGTCAAAATAATTAAAATATTTATTCCAGTTCTAAATGTTAAAGTGGTTTTATATAGTTAAATTTATTAATTGCTATTGGGATTCTTTCTAATATTTAAGGATTTTTTTAAAAATATTTTCATTAATTTTTTTAGTCTTTTGCCTAACTTGTTTTCGCGTGACATTTAAAATAATCATTTTCTCATATGAAATGAGAAGTATTTAGCATATTTTTATAAACTACTTAATATACAGAAAGAGAAAGTCTGTTGAAATACAAATGAATTGATATAATAAGTACTTCGTGGCTGAAAAAAATTCCAAATGTCTTAAAATAAAATTATCTTCTTATAACTCACTATTAATATTATCATCGATTACTGGAATTCTTATTTAATTTAAATGATTTAGTTTAAATATGCTACAATCATATTCAAAAACATTTAATTAAGCATAATAATAAACTAGTTAGCTTTTCATAATATTCTTAACCTGATATTATATTCAGAACAAGAAAAAGACATATCAAGATATCTCTTTAACTTAGCATTTTCATTTCTTAAAAAAGTATTATTTTAAAACGATTACCCTATTTGTATATGTTTTGAAAAGTTTTGAAATTCAAAACAAAAATTCGAAATTTCAATTAAAAATCAGCCGGACTAGCACCTTCTCTTCCTGCTATCTCAGATTCTATCACAATATGGCAGGCTTTTTGTTTAATATTGGCATTACTGAAGGGATCGAATATTATTTTGGGTATCTTTGATCAATAAAAAAACGCTGAATAAAACATTGACTAATTAGAATTAAATTGATAAGCTCATAAATAAGGGGGGAAACATGTACTAATGACAGAACATGTAACATAAAAGAAAATTTTTAACTGAGCATCAAAGAGATTATATCCATAGCTGTTGTCTTACTTTATAGGATTCAACCACAATATGGAAAGTTTTCTGTTTAATTTGGTCATTATTGAAGAGAATTGTGAAAGTATTTTAGATCTCTTTGAGCATTTAGAATCAAATAGAAAGGCCTGCAATTACTTTGCAAAACCCCATAAACCTAATTTAGTGCACTTGTTGCGTTTATGAGTTGCTATGGTTACTTATAAACGATAAACAAACACAGATAATCTGCCGATAACCATATTTAATAAAAAAAATGATACAATTCCACAACTTTAGTATTGAAATCGCATATTAGTATTCATTTATATTACTAAGTTTTCATTTAAAGAGTTAGCATACAGGCTAATAGATACACAGCAGCATGATATTATTGATAGTGATAGTATTGACCGATTGGACTAGCATATAAAGCAAGGTATTATTGACAGTGATAGTATTAACAGATTGGACTAGCATATAAAGCAGTGATATTATTGACAGATTGGACTAGTATATAAAGCAGTGATTATATTGACAGATTGGACTAGCATATAAAGCAGTGATATTATTGACAGTTATAGTATTGTCAGATTGAACTAGCATATAAAGCAGTGATTTTATTGACAGATTGGACTAGAATTTCACATAAATTTATAATTCTTAACATCATGACATTAATTCTTAAGATCATTCATTAACATGATAATATCCTTGAGCATAAATTCAATGCTTCGTTCCCTAAGTTTTTGATTATTGTGATCATATATATATATCGATAGATAGAGACAGACTGACAGAATTTCATTTTAACAATAATAACCAAAATTGTTCTTCGTTATAACAATAATTATTTCATGCAAATTTATATTTGGATGCCAAGATAAATATACTAATTTTCCTTAATTTGGAACTTTCTGTTTCCTAGATATTTTGTTCACAAATAAATTTTCAAAATTGCTTTTTTCAAGACTCAGAAAATTCTGAAACGTAGTCATTCATCAATATCTCGTGATCTAATTCTTTGATGACAAGAGAAGTAACTTACTTCTCTTTTGATGATAAGAGAATAAGTTACTTTTGATGAGAAAATTATAAAGATAGTTATTTATTAGAAATATTAAGGAGTACCTAGCTCGTTACTGGAAATTTTTGACAGTACATTTCTAATGAATAATTTAATCTTTTTATTTTTAAAATTTAAAATTATCAATCTGGAGAAAATGCACAGTTAAATTTTAAAAAATGATTAGTTGCCATTCATTATCATTCTTTTTTGAAACTGCTACAAAATTCAGAAGAAAAAAAAATAAAGAATTTTCAAAAAGAATTAATAGCGTGCCAATTTTCGTCCTTATCTAGACAGTGATGGAACACACTAAAGTAACATTATCATCACTTATCATTGTTCGTAATTGCGAGCGATTTTACAAACGCAATTTAAGAACTAAATCCTTTTCTAATTTTCTTGTCTAATTTTGAAAAAAGTGCTTGTATTACGTAGAATTATCATTCTTATTCAGTAATTTAAATTTTACTTCTAAATCTTCAAAGGAATGTGAAAAAAAGTGTTAATGGTGTCATTATTTTCTGTCGTGAAGTCTCCACTTTCTGAAAGAAAATGTGATTACTGATACTAATTGAAGGCTGATAAGATTTTGTCATGTTGAAGAAGAGGTGATATATCTAGAAAATTAGAATATTATCAAAATTTCTTTCCTGTTTTTTTAAGAAAGGAAGGTAGACTCTTTTTTTTTCATTGAACAGTCAAGTGTAATTCTTAGAGAATAAAATTATTTTCAGTAATGATCTTATTAAGAATCCTGAGCTTTTTTAACGATACTTTAGCAAAAAATTTATTTTGTAAAATAGGGCTGTTTGCATTTTTCGAATAAATTGCTAGTTTAAAAAGAAATAATGTAATAAGATCTTATTAAATTAATTTTCTATATGAAAGAATTTATTGATCTAGAAGAAAAAAATGATTTCGAGTTCTGCATTTTAACATGAGAATCTAAGAATCTTTTTTGCATTCAGGTGTTACATTTTAACAAGTTTCTGATTTAGAATAGAGATGAACTGAAGGAAAAAATTATATTATGTTCACCAGGATCGAAAACTTGAAAATGGGAGGGGAAAAGAGGTCTCAAAATTATATTATACATTAATTATATTTCTATTATTAACTATATTTATAAATTATATTATTATTAATTATACTTATAAATTATGCTTACATTTCTGCTTATTAAAGAAAGTTCCTATCTTTCTTCCTACCTAAATTATTTTTAAATTAAATAAATAACAACTGAATAAATTTATTTACTTCATTTTTGAATGAAGGAAGCAATGTCAAATAATATCATTTAATAATCTTGACATTTTATTAATATTTTAAATTAAAAATTGAGAATTTTTTAAAACTTTTTTCTCTGGATTCCTTATATTTATGTTTACTGACAACTGTTCATTAAAAAAATTATTTATATATAAATTATATTATTATTAATTATACTTATAAATTATGCTTACATCTATGGTTCTTAAAGATCGTTTTTACCTTTCTTCCTATTTAAATTATTTTTTAATTAAATAAATAACTATGAATAAATTTATTCACTTCATTTTTTGAATTAAAGGAGACGATATAAAATAATGTAATTTAATAATCATGGCTTTTTATTAATTTTTTTAATTAAAAACTGAGAATTTTTTTAATTTTTTTTCTCAGAATTCCTTACATTTATGTTTACTGACAACTGTTTATTAAAAAAAATCTTGCTTATTATTAATAAGTTGGTATATGTGTTAAGATGTGTATTAAAATATGCGTTAAGATACGTATTAAATCTTCCTTGAATCTAATATATGCTCACAAATTTAGAATCTCTTGATGAACGTGAATCATGATTTATATATTTTCATTTATATTTACCAAAGTTTCAAATAATGTTTGTAATCTAATAGTTTTTTGAAAAAAAATATTCAAAATAAGACTTTTTCTAATAATTATTTTTTTATGTTTAAGAATCATGGTCATTGCTTTTGTTTTTGAATAATAATTTATTTAATTCAAGCCTATATTTTTTTCAAAATCTAAATTATTAATTCCTTCATATTCAAATTAGCGACAAATATGAATTAGAATTAATTTCAAAATAAGCCTTTTAAAAATGTTTGTGAAAATATTTTTGTGAAGTTATAAATACTATCTCATATGATAAACTATATTTATCTAGTTCAAAAATTAAATAATTTTTAAAAATATATTTGAAAAGTCTTTATATTCAGTCTCACTATTAAAATACGTTTATTACCTTTTTAAAAATCACCATTATTTTGCTAATTTTTGCATTAATATATCAATGAAGTTTAAATAATTTTATTTCATTAATAAAATCTAACTAAAACATATAATTACGTATTATCATTTTAAATGAATTGAAGATATGATATTGATGTGTATCACTTAGATAGTAATTTACTCCATTAAGGATTTAGCAAGAAAAAATGAAAACTTGTTTGCTATTATGAAATTGTTTTAATCCTGAGAGCTCAGAAAAGATACGTTCAGGAAATCTAGCTTTAGTACTTGTTTATAATTAAAAAATAATATGGAATAACTGAAATGGTGAAATTTCGAAAGCTGTTATTGAAACAGACTTTATGTATTGGCACTCTCGTTAAAATTTCTGTTTCGTTAAAACTTTTTTATATGCAAGTTCAGATTGAATTGACATATACAGTCAGTAAATGAATAAAAAAGATGATCCAACAGATAATTTCTAGTCCAATCTGCATAAAATTGCGATTTTTTTAAGATCCATGTGAAAAATATGTATTTCATCAGTCAAAATTAAGAAATTTATCGGTTATTTTTCTTGGTTCATTTGATGCAATTTATCAAATTTCAGCAGGTAAAAGTAAACTTGTCTTCACTGGCATATATTTTTATTGATTAATATCAAAAGTATCAAAACGAAAACCTAATAAGTCATTGTTGAAGCAATATGGATAAAATCTTGATTTGGGTCCAATTCTGAAAATGTATACATTATTAATAAAAAAAATGATAAAAATTTAGATAAAAAATAATTTTGGAAATAGCGAAACATTAAGTAGGATGTCGAGACTTTCTATCTGAAGAAAGAAGAAAAATAAGAATAAAATGTGTAGATTATTTCTTAAAAATTGAGTTGTTTCTTGATACTATTAAATATTTCGAATTTTTTTTCCTTTGAGCAACAAATACTTGCCCTCAAAGAATTTCATAAGCAAAATCATATGATTTATCATGATACTGTTTTACTTATGGATTGTGAAGAATAATTTTGGAAATAATGGAAACACTAAGATGTTGAAACTGTCTATTTTAAAAGAGAAGAAAAATAACGAATAAAATATGTAGATTATTTTTTAAAAATTGAGTTGTTTCTTGATACTATTAAATATTAAGATTTTTTCCCCTTTGAGCAGCAAATACTGTCCCTAAAAGATCTTTATAAGCAAAAAAGTATCATTTATCAGAACCCAGACAAACGGTTTTCCTTAATTTAAATGTAAACGAAACAAAAGTAAGAAACATTTAAATATTCCTTATCATATTGGAGTGATGCTTATAATATAGTATAAGATTATTTTTATGTTTAAATCACATATGTAGTTAATGTTTTTCATTGCCATTACAATGGAATTTTTCTAATACGAAGTTGAGGAGATCACAGTAAAAATTTGTATTATCCAAAAACTAGGGGGGGGGAAACTAGGAATAAAAATATTTTACAGAAATGAGAAAGTGTTATTTTAAGGTCCAAAACGGTAATAATGACTTATATTTAATTACAATAGCCTTAAATAAATAGCGAACAATTTTAATAAATTAAGTGATAATTTTTAAATGTACTAAATAAACAATAATATAAACTGAAATATTTAAATAATATACAGAATTTTCAAAGCAATAATGTTAAAATAGAATTTTAAAATAATAGTACTGGTGGTATTTAGTGTGTCCAAAGCTTTTCGAAATTTTAGAAATATTTAATTGCTTTTTGATTAAATGTATTGACAGATAAAATTTAAAAAAAAACTTGATAAACACAAATAAAAAAAAGCAAAAAAAATTTTTATGGTTTTTTTTAAATTTTAATTTTGAATCGGCTAAAATAAATTCAGATTATAGATAAAATTTAAATATTTAATTAATCAAAAATTCAAGGGACAAGAAAATTACTGATGAATTAAATTTAAAAACTTTATAATTATTCAAGTTTTATTATAAATTAACATAATTGTTTTTTTTTAAAATTCTAACAATATTTATCAATGCAGTTTCAAAAGGGACAGACAGCAGGTTTAGCTGGCGAAGGAATAAAAATTTCAAGACAGAGCACCTGTGCAATCTCATAAAAAAACGAACCCTTTCGCGCCTCACAAACCATTCTCAAACACTCCAAATCTTTGAAAGCGAAAGGCGAGATGAAGATATCCCCCGTAAAACGAGCCTCCCAGTCAGAAAAAGGAAAAGAATCTCTAACAATAAGAAAAAGATAAAAACCTCCTTAGTAGATGCATAACATAGTTGACAACTAAGTACCCGTGTGACGTATCCTTTCGCGATCCTCACCACAACCCCCCAAGTATACAAATGCTGGTGGAATTCGACTTGGTCGCGTGCGCTTTTTTTTAAACGGGAGCAGCCCTCAAAAGACCGGAAGTGACAACAACTAAAGGGTTAGATGCCCCCATCTCTAAATCAAGTGCCATAAAGAGGGAAAGGAGTGGGATGGAGCAGACGAAAAAGTCTTAGGCCCCTCACCCCTTTTGTTCGAAAAGTCTGTGCGGAGGAAGTTGTGCAAGAAGTCAGGAAAGGAAGAAATGGACCGTTATGGAGAAAGATACTTTTTAACATTTAAGGCAATCGTATCGCTTTGTTAACGTTTTCGTTTTTTCTGCAAGTGTATTGGGACCATAGATTTTCGGTGTGCCATCTATAGGATATTAGTTGAACTAAAATTAAATGCTTACTAAGAGAAAGAAAAAAAAAAATTTGTTGGAAAATTAAAATTTTAACATTTTATAAATTAAAAAAACTTGCATTATTTGAATATGGATATTTTTTAATACATGATATTAATTTCTTTCCTAAAGAATATAGTGATCTGAGGCATGCTAATGAAAAATAAAACCATTATTAAAAGTTGAATTTAATTGTGACTTATTTTAATTTATTTAATTTAATTGTCACTAAATATCTAAAAGAGTGTACTATTATAAATTTTTTAACATTTTTTACCAGATATTAGAAGGCATGCTTCTTTAATTTTCGAACAGCATAAGAACATGCATTATACATGTATGCAGTTACTACCACCCTTATAAGAACATATCATTTTATGTAGTGGAAAAATGGATTAAATTTTGTCTTTATTGTAGTGGAAAAATGGATTAAATTTTGTCTTTATTGTAGTGAAAAAATGGAATAAATTTTATTTGGCTTTATTCTTTCTGTATTGATGAGATAATTTTTATATCTTCTGACAATTGCCTAAATCAAGAATTTCTCCTTAATTAAATTCTAATCTCTTAAGCAATCATTTTCTCTATCAGTGTATAATGAAAGGATTTTCTTTGTTATAAATTGGTAACGATCATGAAAAAAAATTCCTTTTAGTATCGAAAAGTCTTTACAATATTGCCAGTATTAAGAAAAACTATTTTTGTTTCTAGAGATACTTTTAGCACACTTTCTACCAAAAATATACGTATAAGCAATTGCTTGAATATAATCAACTGATAGATACCTTAACTTATTTTCTTCGATTTGCTCACCAAGTCAATAGTCAAATTAAAAAAAGAAGGTACCACATTTTGTACGCGGTATTATGCAGCTAAACATTACAAAAATGTTAAATTCTTGTCGAATGATGACAAAGAAAGCACAGAAACGAAAAATATCTTCATAACTTCAAATCAGAATATGTTAAAAAATATTATTAATGAAATAAAAAAAATTGAATATACACATTTCATTAAATGTAAAAGAGTGTAGGAAATTTTTGGAGCTTATAAAATAAATTCTTTTTTAATTTTAATGTTTCGATTATTTTTTAATCTTTCTCATCTATTACAATTTTATTATTTCTTTTCACCATAATGTTAGGCCTCATATTTTTTTCTCTTGTGAAATAGTCAAAAAATTAAATTTAGGATGTTGCAGAACATTATATATCTACATCACTTTAGCATGAAATAACTTCATTCCAGTTTAAATTTCACACAAAAAAATAATAAATAAAGAAGACAAGGAAATTTTTCATTATAAATATAAAACCATTTCTTCCATTTCAGTCTCATGAAATAGTGGATTCTCTACTCATCATAGAAATATACTATGAGCATAGATTTAAAAAACTGAAAGCTCATAGATTAACTTATAAAAATATAGTTCATGTTTATATATTTCTATGTTTAAAAGACATATTTTATAGTCTTTTTCATATATATATATGGTATGCGTTTCATCGTAATCGATTTTAATTTTATACTATCACATTTACATTCATTATATATTTGTTGAACTTTTTCATTTATTTCTTCAGAATAGTATATGTTTAAGATACTAATTATACTGAAGAATACTTAAATTTAAAATTTTTCTAGTTATAAGTCTTCCTATATTTAAAAAATATTTTAAGAATCTTAAAATGAAAATAGATTATAATGTATAAAATTACTTGAAAATAAGAATTATTATATTACTTGAATAATATATATATATATATATATATATATATATATATATATATATATATATATATATATATATATTGTGCCTATTTCTATTTTCAAGTAATTTTACGCAGAATACTTTAATCTTAGTTTGCTCATATTTTCTTTTAAAGATCAGAAATATCGGACCGTAACAAATTTTCAATTTTGCTATTAAAAACAAATACTTTATGAAATATACATTTTCTTCCGCTTTCTGATGAAAACGATTCGTTCTTTTTATAAATTCTCAATTTTGAATAATTTGTCATATTTCCTCTCAAAAGAAATCCCCCTTTAATTATTTTCTTTGCCTAGAATTTACCAGTTCCTTTAAATTTGGTTGAAATTTGAAATTTCAGGTTTCCTATGCTTTGTAAAAACATTGATAATGATGTTACATCTCATGCTACAAAATAAACTGAATTTGATCTGAAAAATTTATTTTTATTAAAAAAAAACTCATGTCTAAAAATTTTGAAGTCATCTGGTTGTAAAGTTTTGCTTTGGACATTTAATGTCAACCAACATGTCAATCATACATCTGATTTTAATGATAAGAGATTTTTTTTCATGTAAATTAATTAATCTATCATAAATAATCATAGTTATTCATATTAATTGATGTCTTGTACAATTCCCGTTAATAATGATAGGTATACTAGCACTACATTAAAAAATCTGAGTTAAAGTTTTGTTTTTCTTAAATGAAAAGTAATGCCTCAAAATATTGCGCTGTTCATCGAATTGTGATGTTTTATTTTTTAACTTTTATGTTTAACAACGGAAAATCGCACATATGATCTTAATGATACATTATATTTTTTTTGCGTAGATTAACTTGTAATAAATAAAGGCTGTTGTATACTACAGTTTTATGTTTTGACAAACGCTTTCATGATATTAAATATTATGCTTAAAAAAACTAAATATGAATTAAAATATTTACTTTTATTTAATGATAACCCATGTCTCTAAAATGCTGTGTTCTTCATTAAGCTAAAAGTTTTGTTTTAGAATTTTTATGATAATCAACGGGTAAACCAATACATGACTTTAATAATATATTTTTTTTCATGTAAATCATCTAGTCTGTAATAAATAAGTGCAACCCAGCACCTCGATTCTCTGTTTTGAAAATCATCTCATGCTACAAAATACACTGAATCTTATCTGATATATTTATTTTTATTAAATGAAATGTTAGATCTCAAAATGTTGCCTTGTTTATACCGCTGTAAAGTTTTGTTTTAGATTTTTTATAATAATGAAAGTGTCGATTGTGATTTAAATTATGGATTATTTTTTGTAGATCTACTAGTCTATTGTAAATAAAAGCAACCAGGCTCTGTGATTCTTTGAGAAGAAAGTCAATAACATTACATCTGCAGAAAATACTGAATCTAAAATTAAATATTTATTTTTAATAAATAAAACGTCATGTGCCTAAAATGTTGCGTTGTTCAACAAGCTGTAATGTTTGGCTTGGAATTTTTAAAATCCACGGGTAAACCATGCATATAATTTTAATGATAATGTTTTTTTTTTAAATCAACTAGTTTATAATAAATAAGCGCAGTGAAGTATCATGACTTCATACTTTGAATAAATCATCAATGGTGGTGGAAAATACAGTTGAATCTGAACTTATATATAAATTTTTATTAAATAAAAAGTCACATCCCAAAATATTGTGTTGATTATCAAGCTTTAATGTTTTGTTTTATGAAAATGAAGGTGTTAATTGCATGTGTGATTTCAGTAATAGATTTTTTTTTCACTGGTTCAACTCTATAATAAATAAGCGGAAGGACGCTCTATGACACTTTACGAAAATGAATAATAATACATTTGCAAAAGACATTGAATCTGAACAGAAATATTTACTTTTATTAAATAAAAAGTCATGTTCCAAAATGTTATGATGTTCATCAAGCTGTAAAGTTTCGATTTGGAATTTTTATAGTTATAGATGTAAAAAGTATTAATGGATTTTAATGATAAATATTTTTTTGTACCAATCAACTAAATTATCATTAATTAGCGCAAAGCAAAAATATTTATAATTTGATATAATAACTCTTTCCCTGTTACGAACGAGACCACTCATTTACGAACATATCCTGTTTTCTTAACCTTGGAAAAAATCGTATTCCAAAATATTGCGTTATTTACCAAACTTTATGATTTGGTTTGGAATATTTTATGTTAATAAACATGTAAAATATACAGTTTATTTTAATGATAAATGATTTTTTAACTAATGGATAAACTAGTCTGTCATAAAACAAGAACATTGGTGATTTAGTGTCACTGGCACGATTGTGACCTCCCACCGATAAGCAGTCCTAACATTGTCTGTTTTCTTAACCTTGAAAAAAATCGTATTCCAAAATATTGCGTTATTTATCAAGATGCTATGTTTTGTTTGAAATATTTTATGTTAATCAATGTGTAAAGTGTATGATTTATTTTAATGATAAATAAACTTTTTTTCCAATGGTTCAATTAGTCTATCATAAAAAAATACACAAGCAAGAACATTGGTGGTTTAGTGCCTTTGGCACGATCGAGACCAGCCACCCATAAGTAGAACCTAACATTGTCTATTATCATAACCCTTTTCTGTTTCATGTTATTTTAACCCTAGAAATTCCAGCTCACTTAGTACCAATACGACAGTCACAACATCTCTTTTGTTTCATCCTATACATGCTTATTAAATTATTCCTACGCGAAACCGGAGATACTTCATAAATCAAGAAATATGCAAAAACATTCTGCCGTCGAACCTAAGAGCATGTGCTGTGCGTTCGTGTTTGCTTTACCACAAACACTATTTCCACTGATACACACAAAATAAAACTTGAAGAAAGCCACCGCAGATAACCGGTGTACTGATACTACCACAGATTGAAATAAATTTTGAGTCTTCCCAGTCACTTATGAAACTTGTGTTCGATTTTGAGTGTGCTTAGAGCAGGAGATCCCGGAGATCGTTTCTGTGCTCTCAGCCTTAAAGAACTGTGAGACATCGTAGGGTTGATGCTGCTTTGCTTTTTTTTTCTTTTATTGTTATTTATTTATTTACGATTCGAAAGAAGGAATAAACGCACGGTAAAGATTTTTTTTCTGCAAACATTCGAAAAGTTCTTTCTTTTTTCTTTCTTTCTTTGCTTATTTCTTTCGAAAATGCACGGTTTGGCAGAGTTGTTATTTAAAATGTAAGGTACAGTGACTTAGTTCGTACAGTGGTGAGCGGTTTCTATCGATGCAAGGATATTTAGCTATCGTAATCGATTGAAAATTTTTTATTAAAATGGAATTTTGAATTGCTCTTTTTAATTAATGAAAGAAAAAAATACAAATTATTAAATACTATGGGCATTCAATATTTTAAAATTTGAGGAAAATAACCATTCTTTAAAAGTATAATTATAAAAATTTATTAAAGCTATAAAAATAATAAAACGACTTTGATTTTTTTATTTAATAACTTTAATTTTTTAATTGAGTCAAACAAGTAGATTATTTAATTCAAAAACTTCTTAGATTTCATCAGAAACTCAGATGGTATAAAAAAATGAAGCTAGTGAAAATTTGAAAAAAAAATGACCAAATATAATATTGGCGACAATTATATGGAATAATTTCGGTTGAATATGATCTTTTATTAATTTCCTTTCTTCAACAAATTAAATCTTTAAAAAAATGCAAGCTTTTCTTGAGTGACTTATATAAATAATAAAAGAAAAATCCTTCCAAAATAATTTTACGTTATGAATACATATTCACAATTATAAAAAATGGCTATAAACAACTGCTTTGTGTTTTAACTTAAAAGAAAAAAAAGTGGACCAGTTTTTATAACTAAAAAATGGCATGAAACATGAGAAAAGTATTGGTTCATATAAGTGATATTACTTTTTTCAAAAATATAAAAAAATTTGACTGGCGATTAATACAATGAATTTTTTTTAATTTGGAGATAAGCATATATAAACGAAATTATTAAATTATCGATTACATAACAATATCTAGTATTCAGGAAATTATATTAAAAATATGGGCATACAATAGTAAATATTCGGAATATTTTTATAAATGACCTTCGTTGCACACTATCATTGAAATTTTACTCAAATATTACCTTCAAGGTCTAGAAAAGTGTCAGTATTTAATCGTAACAATCAGTATTTAATATTCAGAACTGATGAAAGTCGAAAACTTTGACTTAATGTCGAATATTTGAAAATTTTGTATCCATATAAATATAAAATTTTGTATTTCAAATGAAAATTTTTGTACCAACTTTTATCTTATTAACGGTAAGTTAGTTCAATACTAACTTATCATTAGGTTTGTTTTTCTGTGCACAGTAATACATAAAGAAAAAAAAACATCAATATTTTAAAATCGTTTGAAAAATTTACAAATCTAAAGATTTCTATTAATTTTTCGTAGGAAAATACCCTCCCCTCCAAGATGGAATGTTATAATAATTTAAATATTATAAAAAATTTAATATTATAACAATTTCAATACTAACTTATTATTAGGTTTATTTTTCTGTGCACACTTACGTAAAGAAAGAAACTTGTAAATATTTTGAAACCGATTGTAAAATTCAAAATTCTAAAGAATTTTCTATTTATTTTTCAAATGAAATTTTTTTTCCGCCATGATGGAATATTATAACAATTTATAAATTTATTTCCAGTTTCAAATAATATACTTGAATGCATTTTGAATATTTATATTCGATGTCTATCCTCAAAATATTTGCCTTATTTTTAAAATATGTCTTCGCCTTCAAATAAGATATTACATTGGAAATACCGATGCATTTGAAAATCATTCCTTTGATGTATGCATTTTATTGTTTTTTTTCGACATCATATTTTTTATATAAATATGATGTCGAAAAAAAGTAATATTTTCGAAAGAAAGCACAGATTATCTGTTTCTCAGTGAGACTTCGACCATTTTTCTTCTTTCATCATAGGACAAAGTTTCTTCTCTGCGCTGTAAGTTGTATCTATAGTTTCCAACTCTTCACCTACAGAAGGGGGGAAAAGAAAGAAGAGCTTAGTAAGTTGGCAAGGAATACAGTGAATGTATACTTCTAGAGAACATGTTCTTCTTAAAAGTTTTAAAATAGAAAGGAAAAGAAAGAAAGAAAAAATAGCCAACAACCATCTGTGAAAAAAAAAGAATTAAATAGCGTTTTTGAGTATCCGTTTCTTTTCGTGTTATGCATCAAAGGACATTGCAGTTTAAGGGAAGGAGGGAGGTTCTGATGACCGATGTCGATGATACAGTACAGAAATCGATGGAAACTTCTAGAAATAAAGAAAAACTTAGCTATTTGAAATAGAAGTTGTGTGGAAGATTCCGACTGACCCCACACAGCATTCGCTTCTTTTTAAAAAATGTTAAAAAGAATTCTAAAGTCTGGGAAGGAAGAATTGTTAAAACGGCAGAAGTTGTTAACGAAGTACTACCACGGATTGTCACAAAACTTTTCAATTGGATTCCACTGTCCGAAAAGTCTTTGAAAAAAAAAAAAGGAAAAGGAAAGAAAAGTAAAATCCTCCAAGTCCGAAAGGTGGATCAATCTTTGAAGGTGTTGAAGATGGCTTTAAGGAGCAGGGGGAGGGACTTTAGAGGAAATCACCTCCCCTCCATCGTCTCCTGCCCAAGAAAGGGCTTTACACAGATCATTCATCTAACAGCTCCTGTTGGAAAAGAATTTTCACAGGTTCCTGGGCTTCACGCTTCATATGAAAGTGGTCATTTGGCCCTTCTTCCTCTAAGGCCTCTCCTAGAGGACATAGTTGGCAACTGTGAAAAATAGCAACTCATGACTAGCATTCCGCCATCTTTTGATTCAGCTATTTTCGATTTAATCGTCATCAGAATGCTGGCCGTGATCTAGGAATTCTAAGTTAGGTTTCAAACACAAAGATTCTTTAATTTCTTTCGGTTGCAAGTGCTTTTGGGTTATCAAAAATGGGACTAAAACTGTGAGATAATTGAAAATTTTGTGAATTATTATAAAAAGATAAGAATTATAAATAGCTTTTCAATAATTATCATTATCAATAATTTCATTTAACAAAATACACCAAGAAAAGATCAATTTTTCACTTTTTCTGCTTTCTAAAATTTGTTGATTATAAAAATAAACTGGTACGTGCTTTCGAGACCTCAGTATTATTTTTAACAAGACACAGATAATTTAACTGTGGTCTGTCAGTCGATTGCTAGAAAGATATTTAAAATCAATACATTTGAAAGAAATTATATTGATTCAAAAAAAATTGTAGGTTTATGCAGAATTTTGGATTTAATAGTCCACTGGAAGAGACCAAAATGCAAATTGATGCTCTTTCACTATACAAACGAAGCTAAATAAAAAATGAGCCATATTATGACAGTGTGCAAGAATTTTGAAGTGAGAGTTCTCTCACTTTTTGATATATAATACGGAATGCTCCTGATGAAAATACAACGCTTGTAATTCATTTACGTTTAATTCCTAAAGTTCTTGGGAAAGCAATCTAAAGTAACCTCCCACATTTATTCATTCAAATCATGTGATTTTTCTGAGTAAGTTTAATGTTTTACAAAGAGAATTGTTTATCAAGACTTGAAATAAAAATCAATCTGTGAATTACAGAAGCATAGCATGATTCTTCTAGCTTGAATCAGAATCAAAACAAAAACATCCTTGAAGCGGTACAAAATTAGTTTCTTCTCTCTATTTAAAAATCTTTCGTGACTTGATTTGCCGATTACTTTTAAAGTAACTAAACTCTAGGCCTTTGAGAATGCATTATCACAAGTAAAATTTGGTAAAAGCTGAAAAAAAAATTTCGATTTTTTTTTTTTTTTTTTTTTTTTTTTTTTCATTCGGCGACTCGCATTAATTTTTAAGCACTCGAGCTCAAACATTAACCGCATTTCCTTCCAAGTGGAACCGCACATGTAGAAATATTCAGTTCTTCAGGAAATTTTCAAATTTTGTAAAGTGGGTTTCGAAACTTTTCCTCCCTCTCACCGAAAAGTTACAAGTTCTCTGTTATTAGCATGTTGGAATTTCCTTTTCTTTTTGTGATTTTTTTTCTACCACTCCTCAAGTTCCCCAAGGACCAAGTATTCACTTGAAGAAGAAGTTCTCTTCACTTCTGAACTCTTTTTTATTATTATTTTAAGTTCGAATAAAAAAGTTCTGCTTCGGTTATGCGGGGGGGGATTTTATTGCCAGTATAAAAAGAGGATGGGTCACAGGTAAAAGAACTATAAGATGATGACACAATCTTCAAGATCCCGAATGAAGTTTAACTTCAGTCAGAAATTTTGGTTTGAAGAACGAAGTTGCATAATAGTTAATATGTAATATTAATAAAGAGAACTTGTTCCTTATTCTTAAATGGAGATTTTCACCAGTTCTTAGAATGGCGAACATTTTACTTAGTTCTTTGACTCTTAAGTTCAGTTCTAACTTAAATTAAGTTTAGTTCTTATACTTAAGATCTCAGTATGAAGAATAATAGATCTTTGCAATATTCTCTTAAATTCCCATTTATTTCTAACTTAAATTATCTTTTGTTCCTATACTTAAGATCTCAGTATAAAGGATCATTTAGCCTTGCAGTATTCTCTTAAATTCCAATTAATTTATTTTTGAAGACATATTTTAAATTGAATATACAATTCTTAAATATGATATATGAATTTAAAATACTTTTTAAAAATATCGAAAAATATATATTAATGGTATTAAGAGTGAAATTTTCTTCACTTTAAAATTCTCTCCACTATCATTTTATATGAAATAAAAAAAAAATTCTGCTTCAATATGCAAAGGGCTGGGAATATAAAGTATGAAGAAGTAGTGACTATTCCAATATTCTCTTAAATTCCCATTTACATTTAAATAATTTATTATTGAATATGTGTTTTTAATTTAACGTATTTTTTTCTTAAATAAGACATATGAATTTAAATTACTTTTTTAAATGCTGAAAAACATAGATTAATAGTATTAAGAGTGGAACTTTCTTCAGTTTTGAATTTTTTTCCACTTTCATTTTATTCAAATAAAAAAATATTCTGCTTCAATACGCAAAGGCATAGAATTATTGTTGGATCTCAGTATAAAAAATTATTGGTCCTTGCTGTTTTCTCTTAAACCCATTTTCATTTAAATAATTATTTTATTATTGAATATGTGTTTTTAGTTTAATATACTGTTCTTAAATATGATATATGAATTTAAACTGCCTTTTAAAAATATTGAAAAACTTAGATTAATGGTAATAATATTGAAACTTTCTTCGCTTTTGAATTTTTTTTGCACCTTCATTTTGCATCAAATAAAAATTATTTTGTTTCAATATATAAAGGATTTAATATTGAATAATTGTTTGTAATTTAAAATATTGCTCGTAAATATGATATATAAATTTAAAGTACTTTTTTAAATATTGAAAAACATAGATTAATGGTATTAAGAGTGTAATTTTCTTCATTTTTGAATTTTTCCCAGTCGTTTTATGTGAAATAAAAAATGAAAAAAATCTTTCTATATGCAAAGAATTTATTACTGAATATGTGTTTATAATTTAATATACTAAGTACCATATATCAATTTCAACTACTTTTTTAAAATATTGAAAAACAGATTAATGTTATTCAGAGAGAAAGAGAGAAACTTTCTTCACATTTTATTTTTTCTTTCACTGCCATTTTATGTAAAATAAAAAAAAATATTTCTTTTCAATATGCAAAAAGATGGGAATTTTTTTTGCCGGCATAAAAAAAGGTGAATTATAGGTAAAAGAATAATAAGATGAAATAAAATCTTTACAAGTTTAAAATAAGTTAGGGTGATCCTTTCCGTTCTGAAAAATAAATAATTAATATGTCATAATAATAAAATGGGTTATTTTTTATTCTAAAATAGATATATTCATGAATTTTGGAACGGGAAGATTCGTTCAAAGTAGCATGTTCAATTGTAATTTATTTTAGAGAATTTTTTATTATTAATTATAATGAATTTGGTTCATATTCGGAAGTTTCTAATTTCGTTGTATAAGGAATTATAGACACTTCCAGTATTTGACTTACTTTTACAGTTGAAAAATGTCAAATATTTATTGAAAGTAATGTATTTTAATTTAATATATTTAGTTTAATATACTGTTTCTCTTTAAGCATTAATTATGAATACTTTTAAAAAAAATAGGCGGAAGATATAGGCGTTTTGCAGATCTACAACTACAAATCTTCTATTTAACCTACAGTTTCAAAATTCAATATATATATATATATATATATATATATATATATATCGAAAAGAAATTGTGATATATTTTAAATTTCAAAAATCTTTCTTTGCAATGACGCTAATTTAGGTAAATTGTTTTTTTTAATTTTGAAAATTATTTTAATAAAATATCTTTTTTAATAACTCCCCTCATTGATAAATAGGATACCTGATTTTGTTTTCGAAAGATGATATAGATGTCTTGCAAGCTTATGATCAGGAGCATTGAAAATTTGGATGATATTTTATGCTCAAAAGGACTGGTTTGGTTTAATTTTAATTATCTCATAATATGCTTTTTTTTCTTTTATTGCAAAGAAATTCGAAGTAATTTCATTGTTTCATCAAATATTTCATAGAGACCTTTCATTTTACTGTTAAAAGCTGATGAAGAAAGATTCTGCTTATTATCTGCATAGGTTATTTGAAATTGTGATTGAATAGGAAAATAAAATTCCGCTATCTAGAAAAAGGAATAAAAGAAATATGAATTTTGAAGATATCTGTAATTAAAACTAAAAAAAAATAATCAAAGACCAAAAAATTATATTTTTGTCTCCACAATAAATATGCGTATGAAAAATCCATCCTCATCACAACAAAACACATTTAGATATGAAAGTTGTGATAAAATCAAACAACGATTTAAAACATACAGAAAATTCTAAACTAAAAGGAAAATTAGAGTTCTGAAGAACATCTATTACTTAACTTCGACAGTAATCACAATTAAAAGCCCAAATTATGTCACCATAACGCATATGCATATCAATCCTATCTCAGAACAGCACAATTAGATACGAAAGTTGCGATGAAAACTTGCCATTACTCTCAAGTTGTATCGAACACTGACAGCCTATTAATTATTCCATTAGATTCGTGTTACACTGTTAATGGCTAACCTCAAGCTGAGAAATGGAGACTTTAAACGTGGGTTTAGATTTCCAAAACGGATGCTGTTTGTCACAGGTAAAACATTGGCATTAAAAGGGGATATCTTAATGAACATTGTGCGTGCTGGTCTAAAATGCTATGAATATGCATGGCAACCACCAATACCAAAGGAGTCCGCTTGATTGAGAGATTGCAGATTGCAGCATTAACTATTGCACAGAAATGTAGGCATTGCTGTTTTGGGGGTTGTATTGTAGGCACACACGAATTATTGTATTTGAAATGGAATTAAAAGTTAGAGGAAGGTTATGGGAGAAAGATTGATTTTTAAAATATCGACTAAGTTCGTAAAGGATTTTTTTAAAAAAAAATGTTTTTTTATATGATGTTTTTTTTTATTAATATAAAGATAAAATGATGAATAAGAATTAAATTATTTAAATATATATGTAGCTTTTGAAGGAAAAATATATTTTAATGTAAATTTTAGTATTTATTTTTTAAAAAAGAAATAGGATTTTTCTAGTGAAAAAAAAATGTTACACCTCTTTTCTTTTTCTTTATAGCATTACATGTGCAACATATCTAAGAGTGTCGCTAACTATTATTTGAGAAATATATTCAAAAATAAAATGTTTGTTTGTAATATAGGAATTATCTGAGAGATTTTGCAATTTATTTCAAAAATATTTACATCAAATAATTTTAAATCCACTTTTTGAGCCTTCAATACTTAAATTCATAGTTCATTACATTCTGCGAAACATAAAGGTCATTAATTATAAATTTCATTAAAATATCTTGATTATTTTTTGAGGCATGATGATACTTTTTCTAGTAGTATTATGAAAAAACTCTTTTTTTCTGAAAATGCATTTTAAGTTTTTATAAGATTATAAATAGGCGTCACTTATTGCCAATAGTTTTCTATAACTTGGCTTTAAATTCACATAGTGACAAAATAAAGATATCACTGGAAACAGAAACATAACTACTTTTCTGAAACTGCAAGAAAAATAAAAATAAGATTTTTTTTCCAAATTCAGGTTTTTAATCTAGGCGGAGCCTTTAAGGAGTAGGAAAACAAAAAAGATGACAGGAAAGAAACAGTGAATTTTTCCTGATAATAAATTAAAGGGATCCTTTCTCTGTAGTCTAAAAATAAGGTAATTAGATGAATCTCAAACCTTGGACTTCCTGCACTTCAGAAAAAATTGACACAAAATGCATAAAAACGTTAAAAATTAAAAGTTTGGTTTGGTGGTTTGATACCATATCTTAAGGTGCAAGAAACAAAATGCTAGCCATACTGTTCCAAGCACGAATTAAAATTTCACTTAAAATAAAATATATGCAATTTCTTTAAACAAAATTTAAGAATTCACGAGAATTTAAAAACTTATCAAAGTATCATTATTATATATATAAACTTTGAAATTGGAGAATATCCAATTAAAGAAATAATTGTTTGGAAATAATATCAGCATTAAGTAATTAAATGTGTTCTTTCTAAAGTAAGGTAAAATAAATGCAATTTCGAATTAATGAAAATTTTAAGCAGGTCTAGATGGGAAAATAAAATTTCAGGGTGTCTTAAGAGCAATAAAGGATGAATATGTGCTTTTTTACAAAGCAACATTTATAGTTTACTTGTAATTGTTTGGAAATAATCTCTGAACTGGTAAGTGAAACGTGTTCATTATAAACTGATACAATTCCATCAACGACAAATTTCAAGAATTCCCCCCAGATTTCAAAGGTTATAAATAATTTTTAAGGAAGCAATAATGGAAGTTATATAGGTGTTAGAAACTTTCAACATATATAAATGGAGAAATAAAATCCTATGAATCTATTCCAAGCACTATTGGTAATAATTGTTGCCGTTTGGAAGTTACCAGTATTGCGTAATGTAGCATAATTATTTTGAAGTAAATATGTAAATTTCATGCTCCGATTAAGGTAATTAAGCCAAATTTCTATGATAAGGAAAGCAATCCCTTTATTATAAAAATAATTCACTTTAAATCACAATGTTAGCTTCGAAAAATTTCAACGAGATTACGATAAATAGCAAGAACTGTCAAGAAGAGATTACTTAAGAATATTTACTAGACATATAGTAATCTAAGTAATAATATGAATATGAATAATAATAGTAATCTAATAATAATTGCAATCTGAATAAAAAAAATTAATCTAATAACAATTGCAATCTGAATAAAAATAGTAATCTAATAATAATTGCAATCTGAATAAAAATAGTAATCTTATAATAATTGCAATCTGAATAAAAATAGTAATCTTGTAATAATTGCAATCTGAATAAAAATATTATTCTAAATAATAAATTAATAGGCATAATAATCTAAAGCATTCTAAGATAAAAATATATATATGAATTTTTTTAGATGTTCATTTTATTTTTTATTTTTATTTTTTTAACTGCATATAAACGATTCTTTCTATTGCAAGATTAAAAAAATTTAAAAAACTGAATATTATATTTTGGATTTTTATGCATAAACCTGAGGTATTTTCATGCGATATGTAAACAATTTTATTTTAACTGTAAGAAATGAAATACTTCCTTAAATTATTCTTAAATGATATTATTTATCGATTTAAATCTGTCTATATTGATATTTTATTATTTTTTCCCAAGACTTTATTTATTATATTTTACAAGTTAATTCTAAATGTTTTTGATTGTTTCTTTAATTCTTTTAACTCTATTCCAATAAGTGAATTTTTTAAGTATATTATTATCAGATTCAGGGCTATTTAACAAATTGAAATGATACAGATGACAGTTTTCCTATAAACTCAATATTAGACTGACTTTTAGTGATTATATATATTTTTAATCATATTAGGATCAAATTTAGGAAGATTTAACACATTGAAATGATAGAGAAGGCAGTTTTTTCTATAAACAACTATTGACTGCCTTTCAGTAATGCTCCCTCCCCCCCTTTTGCTTACTTATTAGAAATCTCCCTTTAACCCAGCCTTCCTTTCTGGCATCAAAATCTGACCTTACTTTAACCCTCACAAACTCATAACCTGACCCTTACACCAGGCATAAATTGTCCATTTTCAGCAGTCCGTCAACAATCCTCCCGTTGCCCATTAGCCACTGACCGCATTTATAACCACCATCCTCTCAACTTCGATAATTAACGGTAATTACTCCACCACATTTAACTCTTGCACACCCAAGCCCCTGTCATTAAAATCGCTGGGGTCCGAGCACCCTCCTTGGACACGAGAGACGGACAATCGCTATTAGTGGTGGACCGTGGATTAACGGACATATGCAAATTGGGATAAAGTCGTTTAAAGCAAAGGTGTAGGTCTTAATGATGCACTTTCTCTATAGCGATTGATGACTCCAAGAGTTGGAGTTGTTGGAGTTCAAAGGATGGATACGATTATGGATAGTTTATCGTCCTGGTTAATGGTAATTTAGTTGCAGAAATCTAGGTAGTCGGTACAGACATTTGGCAACTGTTTTATACACATTTTGGCAAAAGGATTATGCTTTTTTGCATGTTAATAAAGATTTCTGATTTAAAATAAAGTATAATATTTTGATAAACGTTAAATACTTCAAAAATTATAATTTAGACAAAAACTAAAAGCTAACATCCTAAAAGATGAGCCGTTTTATTAAAGTTAATATTACTTTTAAATTTGTCTTATAATGGTATAGTTTCTTTCTTAAATTTACTGGTATATCATCTGGTAAACACAACATTACTTTTCTGTTCAATAATTAAATCAGAATATAACATATTATTGGCATGTGTGCATTAAAAAACTAGATTATAATGTGTTAAATAAAAAAAAAAATCTTTTTTTAAATCAGTTTTTAATGATATTTACTATCGAGCTTGTTTCATAAACTTTAAATACTTCAAAAATTTTAATTTCGATAAAAAGAGTTATCCTTTAACAAAGGGTTTTTATAAAGCCAATATTAATTTTAAATTGTTATTTTAATAGTATAGTTTCTATCTTACATTTGTTGGTATGTCATCCGGTAAAAACAACATTACTTTTCTGGTAAATAATTACAGCAGAATATATTATTGACATATGGATATTAAAAAATAGATTACAATGTACTATATTAAAACAAATCTTTTCTTAAAATTCGTTTTCAATGAAATTTACTGCGAACTTGTTTGATGGACTTTAAGTAATTCAGAAATTTTAATTTTAATTAAAAGAGTCAGCTCTTTAAAAATTTCTTCTTACGTTTTTATAAAGTTTACAAGTTCAATTTCTACATTGAATTTACTGGCATGTCATCTAGTAAAAAGCACATTACTTTGCTGATAAATAATTAAAGAAGAACATATTATAGACATATGCGCATTAAAATATAGATTCTAATGTGCTATATGAAAATTATTTTTATCATTTTTAATGATATTTACTGTCGAGCTTCTTTGATAAACTTTAAATAGTTCGAAAATTTTAATTTCTATAAAAATAATCACCTTTTAAAAAATTCTTCTGAAGGTTTTTGAAAAGTTCATATTAATTTTAAATTGGAATTATAATTATGTAGTTTTACTCTTAACATTTGTTTGCACATCATTTGGTGAAAACAACATTACTTTTCTGATAAATAATTAAAGCAGAACATATTATTGACATATGCTCATTACAAAAATTATAATGTATCATATTAAAAAATCTTTCTTCATCAGTTTTCAATGATATTTATTCATCTGAAAATAATTCTGTTTATTGTTCATATGTCTTTTGGAGGAATATTGCTGTATTTAGTTTTCCATTTTGTTACTTTCTTAGTTTTTTTCCGAAAATAATTCATCATCATTACAGACATTGGAATCGGTATAGTAACTGAAAATTTCATTCAATGATTTAAAAAAAATCAATGTCAAACAAATCTATTCTGTAAAAATTTAATTATGCTGTATTTAAATCAGTTGCTCTAAAACCGTGAACATTCTACAAAAATGTCTATTTTACACATTCTTGTAGAATGTTCAGGATTTTTTTTACAGCTTCTTACATTTTCTTTAGAAACCTCCCCCTTATTTGAGTGAGTTGTTTTCCAAAACTCCGCATGTTAACCTCTTTAGCTTTAAGAAAATATTTATTTTAATAATCTTATATAAACATTACCTGCACTTTCTAGTACTGTCCTTAACCTTACATAATTGTTGAGCATTTTTCATAATTGGTACATTTTTCTTATTTTAAGACATACTTTTAAATTTCGTAGGCATCCAATGTTTTTATTTTATTATAAATTGATACAAATATTTTAATACCATGAGTGTGGCGCAACATAGCCAAAATTGGCTTTTATGTCACAAAACGCAAATTAACTCTAACTCCAATACTTTCCGAAGCTATTGCAATTATGTTTATCTTTTATGAGTTTGGTTCAACATGTCAAAATATGGTTCTTGCGTCTATAAATCTTTCCAACCAATCAAAATGTTGAAATGCACTATTATATTTGGCTTTACGTTTCATCTAATAATTTATCAGCCGGAAATAGATGAATTCCCCATCTAGATGTGGCAATGCAACGTGATTTTATGTAGCCCAAGATTATCCGCCTACATGAAAAAATCTAATTTTGAACGAAAATCAAAAACTTTCTTTTATAATATTTTACCTGAAAAGCCTGTCCTTTTACTGTTTCAAAACAGTATTTAACAATTGAATATGGAATCTTAATAGAATTTAAAATTCTTTATAGAAAATGAAAGTCTAAACAAACTATAAATAAGATCCTTTCATTATTTTTTATTTAGGTTATTTAAAAATTTATCTCTTTTACTATTTCATTTCGTTTGTTACATATTGTTTTAGAATATTTCCAATATGAATCCCTAGGTTTTTGAAGACATTGTTGCAAATTTAAACAATTATCACACACTATGCCGGCGTCCTGGCATAGGAGTAGAGCATCTTCCACGTGATCTGGGCGTCCCGGGTTCGAATCCTGGTTCCGGCATGGCTGTTCTTCACCTGTGTTCTATTTGTGAGGTGTGTGAATGTGCCCTCCTGTTAAAAGGGGTTGTACAAGCGATAGTGTGAGTTTCATCTTCATGTGAGCTAGAAGTCAGACTTCTGCCCTCGGATGTTCAGGCGTCTCTACCCTCAGAAGCTACTGCACCCCTTTCCGTGGTAACGCGGGCACGACATCATCATCATCAATAATTTATCAAAATAAAAAAAATGGAATATTGATATTTTGAGATTTAATTAACTTATTTTCCCTTTAAATTTAAATAATCTTAACCTTTCTTTGGGCGCAACTAATCTGTGAGATGAAGTCACATTAATTGAGTACTCATATATACTCAAATACCATACTAAATATACTCAAATGTAAGTGAAAAGTTCTGTTTAATGTTTTTTTAACATAGATTCCAAAATTGCATTAATTGAGTACATTAATCTCTTAGATGAATTGCGCCCGATCGTGTTAGGATTTGCATTGCGCCCGACGGAAGGTTAAGGATCATGTCACTTCTTTGCTATATAATGATTAGAAACTATTCTGTAATTGTTGTTTTTTAACTAATTTTACATACGAAAAATAATATTTGAAGAATTTTCCCATTATAAGTCTAGAATCTGAGCTTCTAAAGCATAATGAAAAATTATAACTTCTAATTTTGGAAAGTAATGTAACAATTAAGAATCATTCATTGATTAATCAGTAAAAGAAAGATAATTTCTAAAAGAAACTATAATGAAACAAAATTCCAATACACATCAAAAAAATTTCTAAATCATTTTCCACTGCTAAACCCTGAAGACCAAGTAAACCTGCATCCCCACTTATCGAATAGAAATTCACCTTGCACAAACCCTTTGTGCCCAAAAATGGGTATAAAGGGTTTTTTTACGCATAGAAGTGCATGTTGAAAAAAATCACCCCTCAACCCTTCCGACCCGCGTAACAGCTGCGCTGAGTTGGCGGCATCTTGTGGTATGCAGCATGCCAATCCTTTGCGCACGCACCCTTTTGAAAGGGGTGAGAGGGTTAGAGTTGTGTCAAGGTTGCATACTGGCAGATTGTAAGCGAGTAAAGTGACAGGTGGTACAGTGTATAGAAGCTTTCAAAGAAGTTGGGATTTCACTTCAAGTTATAAAGGTTCGATTACTGTGTGAAGAAATTTGAGAAAGTATTTGAAACAGGTTATACAGAAATACATTTTGTATTTCTGCATACAAGTGTGTACATAGTAAAATGTATTAACATTGGGAATAATTATTACATAAATAATGATTGGCATACATCATAGCTTCATTTCTCCATTTAAGTAATACAAACATAGAAATTCCTCAATTATTGGAAGTTATTCAGTAATTCAAAAATTCCTCAGTTATTCAAAAATTTGGTACTATAGCGCAAGTATTGCTTAGTGTTAAGAAGTTTTATCTTAACTTATTATTCATTCTCTATATTCAGAAACAGAAAATGTATTTCTGTATACAAAGATCATACACAGTAAAATTTATTAATATTCTGAATAATTATTACATAAACAATGAGCACATCATAGTTTCATTTATCAATTTAATTAATACAAACATAGAAATTCCTCAGTTATTGAAAGCTTTTCAGTTATTCAAATATCTGATATTATAGCTCTAATATTACTTAATGTTAAGAAATTTTATCTTAACTCATTTTTTAACTATAAAAAGGAAAAATATGGTAAAGCCCTTTCTTTGTTGCCCTTAGGAAACCTTTTATATATTACCAAAGCCAAAAATCAGGGGGATTTCGATCTCGAGATCGTGAAGGCCAAGATAAGGAATTATAATGCGGTCACATTAAAAATATATCTTCGAAGGGTAATGAACTCAGTATAAGGGAAAGAGATTTATTCAGTTTAAAAACAGTTTTTGAAGACAATAACATGCTTTCAAAAACGGTTAATTATATTCTAAAACAATAAAATTTAATGGTGTCATTATGAAACCTGTTTCCTGACCTTTACATGATAATTCTTCAAAGTTACTGCTTTAGGAAAGAAAATCTAAATGAGACAAATATTTAACATATATTTGACAAAAAGAAATCAAAGATGACAATAACAGAAGAAATCATTATTCTGTGTTATGGAAGTTCCCTCTATAATTTTCCTACAAATACTACAAACAATTCGTAAAACGCAATCATATTAAAATAAATATCCTTTAATTTATTACTAGTTTTAAAAAACAACAGTCAAATAGAGAGTTATTTCTATTTCAAGTGCTGATTTCACTCAAATCTAATCCAATTCGAATTCCAAAGAACGCATTTAAGGAAAGCAAAGGCAAAGAATGTGATTATCGGTTGCGATTGCTGTATAATTTTTTTATTAAACCGAAGGAAAGTACTCAGTTTTTCTTTTGCGATAAAGAAAGAAACAAAATGGTAAGGGTCGCGCCTTCACCTATTAATTCATGAATAGCGATGAGATTCAGATCTAAATTCTTTAGCCATCGAAATCAGAAGTTTTCCGCTGGTGGAGGACCTTAAAAACAGATATATTGACATTCCCCCCCCCCCCTCCTTCTGCTGTAAGTTTTCGCTGTGCGTTCTTAGCTTCTGAACTTCTGGAGAGGAGGAGGGGGGGAGGTGCGAAGAAGGGGTAGAAGTCGAAGGGAAAAAATTAACGGAAATCCATTTCTTCAAAGAAAAACTACCGAAACCATTTTCTCAAATAATATCTGGTTACTTTTTCTTCCCTTTGATGACTACAAAAAAGGGGGTGGGGTGAGGGGAGAAAAATTATCGATTCCCTGCTGCTTTACCATGGGTGCACTGGGTGGAAGGGATACAGAAAAGTACAAAGGTGTTCCTCTAAAATTAAATATTTCCTATTTATCAGCAAGAGAGAAAAAGATGGGAAGAAAAAAGTAACTAAAAGTGTGCTAAAAGACGGAAAAAACATTTACATTTTTTTTAAAGGAGAAACCAACTTTTGCCTGTGTGAAACTAGATTGGGGTTGCAAGTTCTTTGATTTCTAGATAGAACATTTTCCTATTCCTTTTCTTTCTTTTTTTTTCTTAACGCCTTTTTCTTTTTTTCCCCTCCATAGATAACGTGATTTAAGCACGCAATGGTAGGAAACAGGGTCAGAAAATGAGGAGAAGGTTTGTTTTCTTCATAGATTTCATTCGAGTTTTTTTAATCTTCTATTACGGTTGTTCATAGATTCTGTTTTATGCATTTAAATATTTTTTTTAATAAATTTTTTTTTTGTGTAGCAACTTGTTAGAGACTGTGATGTCATTGATTACTGATAATTTTTAGACTTCTGCACATGTGCAAGTCATTGTAGTATAAAGGTTTTATTATTTATTTATTTATATGCGTGTTTGCCATTGGCGGATGTAGATGGACTTCTATCAGATGCGGTATAAATTGAAAATGCGTTTTGTATTCGACTTCTAAAGGTATACGCATTTAATATGAGTGACATTACATATGAGGTTCCATTATGTACAAAATGAAAAGAATTTTATGCGTTTGCACTCAAAGATGTGAAAAGATGTCACTTTTTCAATTTTTATACATTTTAAATGAAGTAAATAAACAGGAACTATCCTTTCATAAAAATATTTATTTAATTTCAAAAAAATTAGTTTCTCTTTCAATAAGTTTTTAGTTTCTTCTTTATTAAAAAAATATACTGTTTTGTACTTCAATTATAAATAACAAAATATATTGCAATGATAATATTTTTTTCCAAGGACAAAAGTAATGTATTTGGTGGAAAGCCTTTTTATAAATTTAACGTTGAAATTAAAGAATAATAAATCAATGATTTACGGTTTAAAAATCAGATAACAATGGTTAACTATTTCATAAATAATGAAACTTTCCAAATAATACTATCCTATTCATTACCAGAAATTCTTTATTATTTTTACATATGCGATTTTAAAATTCCTGTGCTAATATTTTAAAGATAAAAATAGACTATTAAGCACTCAAATGAAATGTCTCTCAGAATTTCATAAAACATTTAACATTATGTTTATATTATTTAAAGCAATAAGTAGATAAATGAATTAATAAATATTTAATTATAGTTCAATAAATAAAAACATTTCAATTTAAAACATGTATTTAAGAATAACAATCATATATTTAATTAACTAAATAATACTTTTTTAATATTAGAATCTGTATCAAATATATTTTAATATTTTTATGAAGTTTAGACAAAATGTTTGATGAAATTTCAAATAGATATTCTTTATAATGATAATAAAAACATTTCGTCATAAAAAAACAATAATAATAGACTTTTTTATTCTTTTGTTAAAAGGAATCAAAATAATCGATCACTGAAAAAAAAATTTGACATGCATTTGCACATTAAATGTATTAAGAATTTCGTCTAATGAAAAAATATATATATATTTAGTTGCATGAGTTTGTAAGTTTCTTTTAAGATATTACTTAAATATTAAACCAAGCAGAATTTAACATTGATTATGATAGTCAAATCAATCGCATTTTCAAAATAACTTTATTCACCTGTTAAAAAAGTCCTCTCGGCAAGCTGGAAGGCAAAGGTAGATTCCTTTACGTCTAAATTACTATCTGACAACATAAGTTGTTGTTAAAATTGTTGACGTTAGAAACAGTCAAAATTAGGACTTGAAAATCACTTTTCAGCCCCTAACTTTTAAGACATTGCAGCTGCCGAAAAACTTTAAATACAAAAAGTTGCTCGTCTTAACGAAGCGCTAATTTGGCTAATTGGATTTATTTCTATAGCTTTATTATTAAGAAACTTATAGCGAAAGGAAAATTTCACTCCTCACCATCCCTTCCCTTTTAAGTTAGATGGTCCCTTTATGAGCTCGTCCGTGATTTGTACATTTCTAACAACATATTCCAAGCCAGTTAAAATCCAAACAAAATTACTTTTTACAAGATAACATGGGCAAATCGTTATTCCCATATTTTATACAAATTTTTGAATGAAGGGTGGTTTTGGGATCTAGAGACCATAATCAAAAAAAAAAAAAAAAAAAAAAAAAAAAAAAAAAAAAACCCTGAAGAAATTTCCTTGAAGTCTTGTTATGAGAACCATAGCAATAGGTAGTCTTCCTATAGAAATCTATCAAAAAGAAGCTGTTGGAAATCAAAGGTTTTTGTCATTGTTAAATAATAATAAAAATTTTAAAAATCTTAATCAGAAAAGCTAGATGAATTTATATTAAATAGCGCCATCTGGTGGATTTTGATTAAATCCATTCATGATTAAATCAAAACATGCCATCCCGATTTACTGCAATCAATGTTTTACCAAGGAAAAAAAAATCAAAATACGAGTATCAAATACGAGCTCAGTCTCCGCATCAACCCTTTTGATAAAAACATTTTCTTCATCTTGACAATTTGCCAATGATAAGGCCTAACATAAGTATTTCTTACAGTTGATAGGATTAGGATAGTTCATTTCATCCCTTTCAATAAGATTAGGCTGTTTCAATTTCATCCAGATGTGAATTGACAAGGTAAAAAGAAGAAGATTGTGTACTTTGTACCGTTTTTCAAAGCTTATTAGAAGAAATTGGCGATAATTTATCTGCTTACGTATTATTTATGTCGCAATAAATATCGCCCAAATTGGATAGAATTTTGCATACATTGGATTATTTCAAATTAAGTTTTGATAAATTGGATGCTTGATTTTGCTTTCGATGTCTTGTAAGCTTATGATCGGAAGCATTGAAATTTGGATGATATTTTTATGCTCAAAAGGGATGTTTTGCTTTAATTTTAATTATTTCATAATAGCCAGTTTTATACCATTAGTTCTAGTTTGCTCTCGTTTTATATACTTTAGATATGATTAGGTATGTTTTTTTCTTGTTTGGTTTAATAAAATAAATATTTTTTACAAAACATTCGAGATTATTTTTTATCCAATTTAATAAATTGATAAGCCAGTGGAATTTTATAATGAAGAAAAGTGCATATTTTGCGGATTATTTTTATTATAAACACTCAGTTATTTTAATATCTCATCCTTATGGATATTTTCCATATTTAAGGAAATAAGATGTTCAATTATGATATTGGATTAAAATGCGATAGTTATATTTTATTTTATAGCAGATATAAATGCATAATGGCTTTTGGTATTTTAAAGCCTTGTAATGAAAACTTTTCTTACTATTAAACTGAAAGGTTTTCGATATGTTTCTGACATAGTACGGCTCTGGGTAATAAGCAAGAATAAGAAAGATGCACCAGTGCAAATAAAAATAAAATACTGTTTTCTTGATTCGTAAGCAAATATTAGTAGAAAATTATTTTACTACCGATAAATAAATATCATTTTTGCAATTGATTAATTAATTTTTCCTAATATTTGACTAAAATTCAGTAATTATTTTTTGCATGTTTTACATTTATTTTCTTTATTTTAGGAAAGGTTAATAATTTAACAATTAGATAATTAACAATAGAATGATAAAATTAAAGGAAATATCAGAATTAATTATTTAAATAAACATATAAAAACTTTCAAATATTCCTGCTTTTAATGGGATTCAAAAGCATTTGAAATGAGTATGGATTTTTCTTATAATCAAAGGAATATGATAAAAAATTATACTTCATTCAAACCAAAAGTGTTGCCACCCCCAACATAAAATTGGCCACCTTGGGTAAGACCGTATATGTCTTGCATAACTTTGATCTTAGGAATTAATATAGCATTTTTACTGAATCTATTGTGTGATTTTTGGCATTTTTTGAACATTTAATTTCTGTCATTTGGTTAATACACTAATACCTAAAAATAGAATTTATGTTTTCGACGCCTCTTTATTCTATCAATTGAAACCAAAATTTGACATAGAATTGTAATTGTAGGCAGGCGCAAAATTGTATACTGGTTTTAGTTATTTAAGCTGTCCTTTTGAATTATTCTATTTATATATATGCGGAAATCCCGATCATCAGACAATCGTCCCTTTGACATGTTTGGCACAAAATTTGATATTACTTTAAATTTTAAATGCTAAATATGGTCACGAAATTTCATCTATCTAGCTCTTTACGTTTTGTAGTTATCGAGTTCATTTGTTTTGAACACCCATACAGGCAGACTGGTTGAATCATCTGAATGGATTTCGTTTAAAAGTTGACAGAAATATACAAATTTGGTTTTAAATTCATATATTAAATTTCATCCGTCTAATTGAAAGCGTTTTTGTAATCAGATTTTCTTTTGTTCACAAACATATGTTAAACCAGTTTACGAAATTTTATTTATCTAGCCCTTTGTATTTCGTATTTGTTCATTTTACATACTTTACTGTGTTCACTTGTACTCTGCCAGCCGCACAGACTTCCTCGGAATGAATTTCATTCAGAAGTTGAAAGAAACCTACAAACGGGGTATTAAATCCATGTACTAAATTTCATTCAACTAGCTCAGAATGTTTTTGAGTTATTGCGTTCATAGACAGATAGACAAATATAATTTCAAAAACGCCTTTTTCAAATTCAAAGAGGTTCGAAACGTGGAGATTCGTCCAAATCACGAGTTTGAACTCTTTGTAGTATACTTTCTTGTAGTATACTTCATATGTAATGTATGAATGACTACTTTTGTCATCACTACTGAACTCATATCTTAAAATATTTGCATCCAAAGTTTCATTCCCCCTTTTTTTTTTTTCATCTGATATACCCTTAAAATTTCTGTAATAATTTTAGAATCATTCCTGTTTCTTTTTTTAATATCTTTCAAATTCATAAACTGTAATTTTTAACACTGAAATCACAAAGACAATTATTAAGACGTTAGATTATTTCTAACCATATTTGAACATTTCCCAAATAACTGTCAATTAGAATGAAGTGAATTAAACTTTTATTTTACATTATACATAATTTAAACCTCTATACTCCAAAGTACTCCTCCAAATGAAATGTATTGAAGACACATTTTAAAATATTCCTTCCAATTCCCTCTCACTTAGTCCTTAAAACATGCCTTTTGTCAGATACCGCTATCTATTCTCCCTTTTTAAGCACTACCAGTGTTAAAATTTGCATCAAAACTACCGACTACCCCACTCGAAATTAGCACAATGAAATTAACTCCCTCTACGGATAAAAACGAGGGGTCCTCTCCCCGCCCAATGAACGGGCCGGACTTTTGCGGGGGCGGGTTGTAGTCCGGTAGGGAGCTCTTCTCATATCCGGTACACTTCGACCAATGCGGAAAAAGCTCTGGAGGGGTGTCGCAGGGGATGGTTGAGGATGGGGGGGGAGTAGAGAATCAGGCAGACGATCCTTCGTGATCCAATTAATACGCGGCCGCCAACGCCTCTGGGAAGAAAGAGCAGGACATAAAGAAGATGAAGAAAAAGAAGAGAAAGAATACAAAGAAGAGAAAAGAGACCCGCTGAAAAATGTCTTCCCATTAAAAAAGGACAGAGCCCACTGGATCGATTTTAATTTTTTTTATATATTGCAATGAAGACACACGCCTTAATAGGAATGGCCATCGATTACGGTCCCCCCTTCTCTCTTTCTCTAGCCTCCCCCCCAAGGAACGCCAGAAATTAGGGGGTGGGCTTTGCTTTTCTAAGTGGGTTAGGGAGAGAAGGATATAGGTAGCTGTTGTAATGGCGAAAAGGAGGTTTGGTCAGTTAAGGGCTTGAAACAGTCGTCAGCTGGAATGAGGGCAAGTTATCTATTGTGTTAGGTGTCGTGGAAGTATGGATTTTGCTTAAAATGAATAAATAGTTAATGGCTGAAATTGGTGGATTTATCAGTAGATATTGGCATAAAATATTCCGATTGTTAAATGATAATAAAATGATGTGTGTTTTGATGTCAACACTTTGTTCTTTCTTTAACCCGTTCAGCGACTCAGAACTTGCATTTAGTTTATTACTCTTAACTAAAATTTAATTTACATTTAATAATCAAGATCTAATGCATGTAATTTAGAAGCGTGAAAAGTCTTTAATCGATGACTCAATAGTTTTTCATTTAAGTCTACCAGATGCTATGGATTCATATTCCACTAGTTCAATGTTGGTTATAAACTAAACTTTCATAATAAGGGTAGGGGCATATATATTTCATAGCTGTTTCGGATGAATTATTGATATATTGTTATTATTTGATTTGTTTTATCTTTCTTGAACCCTATGATCTGCATCAAAATTGTTTAAATTTTTTAAAAGCATAATCCTTTTTAGAAATTGTTACAGCTTTATGCTAAGATAATGGAAGTATACAGTAAAAAAGGGAAAAAATTTAAATTCCGGATAAAATTTTTAAAAAAATCTCGAAAATAAAAACAAAAATTTTAATTACGAAAATAATATTCGCAAATATCATTGTCAGAAAAAATATACAAGAAAATTTCAGATCGTTAAATTTTTTAATTAAAAAATTAATTAACATCATATTTTATTTTTCCAGTTTATTAGAATGGTCGAAGATATTTATAAAGAAATGTTCAGTCTTTATTTCCACTAACAAACGAGAATACGCTCGTCGCGGGCGCGCGTGTGTGTATGTATGTGTGTGAACTCTGCAGACCAGATCGTTTAACCTAAAGCTATAAAATTTAGCACAACTATCTATGATTTTTTAAAAAAAATGACGATTTTTAAATCATAGAGCAAGCGATTGTTTTTGAAATGTGGATTAGAATTTAATTGAATGTTAATCTGGTTTATTAATGTATTAATTAATAGGATAAAATCGATTTTTATATTTTTTTAAAATTGTCTTTTTAATATCAACTTAGCTGTCGTGAAAACTTTTCTTGAATTTCGGCATTTGTTTAAAAACACTGATTTTGAATAATTTTCAGCAATAAATTTCATTGTTTCAATGAAATTCAAACTACTTTCAATGTCTTATAAAATTATATGAATGGAAATGGTCTTTCCTGGCTGACACCAAATGTTCTACAAATATCGTCAAGAAATTAAAACGAAAAAAAAAAGATATAAGAATATATAAAGACCTAAAATCCTTAAAAATAAACTATTTTCAATGATTTCAGCCCATATAGTCACATGTAATTAATAATAAATAGTGGACATTTCCTTTGCAATAAATAAGAAATATATTAAAAATCTGTTTCTTATTTTGTTAAATTTATACTGTGTCTCTCCATTCGCAAACAATGACTTATTTGGCACGTATATCGAATTATATTAATTTTAAAATCAATAAAAATAATTATAATGAATAATCACATTTATTTTTATTATAAATAATCATTTTTATTTAAAATTATAATTAAATGAAAATAGCGTTCATTAAAAGATAAAAATGATTTGTTCTTATTAAAATGTCTTAAAATTTCCTTCAATTTTTATTGGGATTGAAATAACAAGAAATATTCCGAAACTGTATCATTTAAATAGGATTTAAAATAAATCATTAAAATCAAGATCGTAAACCA
Organism: Argiope bruennichi; assembly: GCF_947563725.1. Classification (NCBI taxonomy): domain Eukaryota; kingdom Metazoa; phylum Arthropoda; class Arachnida; order Araneae; family Araneidae; genus Argiope; species Argiope bruennichi. Next base: position 78,328,431 of record NC_079160.1, read on the forward strand.
ATTAAATATCAACAATTTACTTAATTATTGTACAGATTTAAATGAAACTGTTTTTTCCTTTCAAATAAGAATAAGTATGTTATGATTAATCTGATTAAATAATAATAATTATTAATAAATTATAAAAGTAATAAATCAATTTATCACGATTATTATTAATAATAACCGATTGATCTCAATGGCCGCCACATTTACATTAAATCAATCAGTTTATTAGTAAGACATTATTTTATTTTTATTTTTCTAAAATTTAAATTAACTATAAAAATGTATACGTTTAAAGTTACGGGTCATCAAAAATTTAAAATACGCTTGATTAAAATGCTTTTCAAAAACTGTCATAAATAATTTTCTGTGATACTGAAGTGTTAAGCAGAGCGTAAAAATGCATTCACAATGAAAACTCTTAAAAATATTCTTGTACGATTCGATACTAAGCACTTTCTTTTCCTTAAAAAAAAATATTATCGAAATCGGAAATACACAAAACAACATTAAACATATGTTTGCATTTGTATTGGACAAGACGCATACAGTGAAAAGCGCCCTCTTACAGCAAAACCAGAAGCAATGATAACGGGTTACGCCAATCAATTCCTGTGGCGCGTTTTTATGGTGGATTGGCTGAAAAAAAAAATCCAATTCCGCCAGGACAAGCGATAAGGAGGCTGTGAGATGATGTAAAATCAATGCATCGTAATTGTAGAGAAGCAAGGCGCCGGTATGTGAAAAACATATATATGTATGATAAAAAAAAAGGGTAAAAACCATAAAAGTAACAAAATTTAATAATTCCAAAAACCATTATGCGACCCATTCCGTTACCGAGTTAAATCAGCCTCTGTAGTGGTAATTTTTCAGTAGAGACAGTTTCATTGGTTTATTATATACATTTTTTTCTGCCTTTATTTTATTTACTTATTTCAAAACCAGTAGCTAAATAAAAACCATTAAATAATATTGTTTTTGTTAAAACTTCGATTGGCTCGAATTAATTCATTTACTGAACAGTAATTCTCCTCGCTTTGTTGATGGAAAGTTTGCGCCATTTTTTTTTTTTTTTTTTTTGCCATTTTTATTTTCTGAGTTGTTCAGATTAAATTCGTTAATGATTCGTTTGAGTTTAGGAATTCTGTTATTGAGGAAATTTTTCTTCCATGGAAAAAAAATGGCAAAAATTGCACCTTTTTCATTGCTGCGACCATTAAGATAGATTAATGAAAATGGAATCCAGTTCCACCAAAAACGCTTCAAAAAAAAACGTCAATAGAATGAATTCCAGACTGGTTCTGAGTTCGTGATTATTTTTCGATAAATTAAATCGCCGATTTTATATTTGCTTTTTTCCCCGTTTTCCCATTATGCTTAATATCTCTAGAGGCACATAAAAGATTTTGTTAGTAAATTAAAGAAAACAACGTTTGGGGAAAATGCTTTTAAAATCATTTTCTTTATTACATTTTGTGCATTAATTTAAAGAATGGATGAAGCATTTTGACATTAAGGAAGGCTTTTAACTAATATTAAACAAAAAAAATGTAAACTAAGTGCTTTTTTTTCATATTATGGAGTTTAGAGTTTAACTATTGAACATCAAGTATAATTAAATAAAAAATAAAGAAATACATGAAGATAATAATCCATCATTGCAATTTATGAAACAAATTCATGTAGACTTAGAAATTATTTTTCTACATTTTGGATATATTTTATGATTAATATATTCCAGTTATTAATATTCCTAATGTTTTTTTTATTTTAAGATTTAAAAAATTACTAGAAGATTAATTATTTAAGATTATTTAAAGATAAAAAAGTAAATGTTTATAAAAGTGAAGGAAATTTCGTCTTAAAAGTGATAAAAAAATACAATCAGTATTCAAGATTCAATTTTACCTGATATATAGATTAAACTGCAACATGCTATTGTTTTACTGCTTAAAAATATTAATATGTTAGTTTAATTGAAGCATTTAAAGGAAAAAAATTGAAATATAACTATTAAATTTTCATTTACTATTGTAATTATAGTTATAAAGCAGATTTATGTAGATATAGAAATTATTTTTCTATGTTTTAAATATGTTTTATGATTGATATATTTCAGTTATTAATATTATTTTTTTATTTAAAGATTAAACTACTTTGGAAGTAAATGTTTATCAAAGTTAAGGAAACTTTGTCTTAAAATTGTTTAAAAAAATAATACCATAATTCAAGATTCAATTTTAGATGCTATATAGATAAAACTGCCAAATACTATTGTTTTGCTGCTTATAAAAATATTAATATGTTAACTTTAATTAAAATAATTAAAGAAAAACAGAATATAACTACCACATTTTCATTTGCTATTCTATGAAACAGATTCATGTAGATAAATAAATTTTTTCTTCTACGTTTTAAAAATGTTTTATAATTGATACATTCCAGTTATTAATATTCTTTGTGTTTTTTTATTTAAAGTATAAAGTATTTTGGAAGTAAATGTTTATCAAAGTTAAGGAAATTTTTTTCTTAAAATTGTTTTAAAAAGTAATATCATGATTCAAGAATCAATTTTACCTGAGGATTATTAGGTTCGTGCCAAAAGTGGCGTTACACCGGTAAAAAGCTTATAATTAAAATAAAAAATATAATTTAATTAGCAGTCAAAGGAATGTGCATTCAAAAAAAAAATCTTTCATACGCATTTGCATCAGAAACAAAAGAAACTAAAGACAACCAAAGAAAATAAAAAAAGCCGCAACAAATAATAATAATAATAATAATAAAGAAGAAGAAGGCTTAAAAAGAAAACGTGGAGAAGGTCTAAATAGCTGAAGCAGAAGAGCCTACATAATATTCTACAGTAGCAGTAGTATTCAACATAATTAATAAGCAATACAATTTACGAAAAAATAGGTAATTTAAACATAGAAAACGGAAAATAAAAATAAAATGAAAGAATTTTAAAGGAAAAAGAAAATATATAAATGAATACACAAAAAAATAAACAAGAAGAAATCAATGTATGCATTGGTTCAGTCTAAGGTATAATCCATGGTAAGTAAGTAAAGGCTAGAAAAGGAATTCGTTTTCCATACTTTTATACTAGCAACATATTGTCTACTTTAGTTATATTTTTAACATTGTTTTTTACCTGCTATATAGATTAAACTACGAAATACAGTTGTTTTCTTGCTCAAAAAATAACATTAATATATTAATTTTAATTAAATATTTAGAGGAAAACAAAATACAGTTGTTTTCTTGCTCAAAAAAAATAACATTAATATATTAATTTTAATTAAAATATTTAGAGAAAAATAAAAATCTAGCTATTACATTTTCACTTACTATTATAATTCTAGTTGTTTGTCTTTATTTAATGCTGGATATTGAAATTTGAGAGATTTATTTCTTTAATTCGGACCCTTTATCTAAGTCTATGACTCTTTTTTTTCTCTTAACTATCTCTTAAGTAGTAGAGAAGGGGTCATCTAATTAAAGAATAGTTGTGAGTTAACTAGATAGTAAGAGAGAATCACAAATTAGACAGGTGCTAATGAATTGTGAAAATAGGGGTTCTTATTTTAAAATTATTAACTTCTTTTTATTGTTTTCATGTCTATGAATTAAAGTTATTCAGATGATGTTTTTGAGTTTTTTTATGACAGTATGTTATTATAATAATTATCATGAATAAATTTCTAAGATTATTAAAAAAAAATTAAAGATTATCACTCCATTACTTTCTTTCTAGCTCTAGTAGAAAGTAGACTAGAGAATTATGTCGAAATCCTCACTTTTGAAAATGTCAATTTTTGCCTAAGGTAAGTCTTCAAATATGTATCTATACGTTCGAAAATTAATTATTTTAAATTAATATTTGAACATAAAACAATATTAAAAGAACTATTCCTGAAAAAATTATAAATAAAAGCTATTAGTTTTTTTTTCCTTAAAAGAGAACTAATATGGGAAACCTACTAAATTTTTCTTAAACACAATCAAAAACATATATGAAAAAAATGTCTTTTTACCGTACTATAATAAGTTTAAAATAATAGTGATTTGTTAGCGATTGTGAAAATCATTTTGTTTTTATGTTATAAATATGAAAACTATACTGGATTATCGTATATGGTAGTCGATTTTCTTAACTAAAAAAAATAAAAAAAATAAAGTGGCTTTAATGTATGAATAGAATTTTTCACTAATATTTTTTTTTCCTTTAAGATATTTTTTTTTTTCTCTATGTTTTAGCATAGATTGAAAACAAATATTCTTTCAAATAAAGTATAGATCTTTAAGTATTATATCAAATGCATTAATCAAAATCGGCCGATTTATAATCAGTATTTCACATAATTAAAATGTTTTTAACGATTAATAATTAAAAATATTTTTAAATATAAATTATATTTATCTGATTAATTATTTTGATTTTGATAAAAAATATTTAATACTTTTTTTCTATTAAAATGAAAAGAATACATTTTCTTCTAAATATTATTTATTGAATTAATAAAGTTAAAGTTTAAGAAATTTTCTCTCACCTGTAAAATATAAGACAATTGAGACTGATAAACTATTATTTATTAAACAAAAATACACAAACTGATAGTTTGTAGTAAAAAGTATGTTAGTATTTTTTTTTTTATGTCGATGAAAAACTTTTTTCTCCAAACTCCGTGAATCGTCGATGCAGATGACGCGGATGTGACGTCAGCGGATCCTGCTTCCTCTTTTTAAGAGTAAAAGTATTTGAAAGTAGGGCAGAAGACCCCGATTTCCTTTGGGTCCCGGTGTTTCATATCCGATTCTCCGTTCTTCATGTCCTAAATTCAGATTCCGAAGTCGTGAACCTCTCCTCTTGAAGGTCTTCAAGATTTTGGGAACAATTCTTAAGAAAAGACTTAACAGGAAACTTAAGAAACATCGTTTTTCTAGAAACTTCGGTTTGGAGAATTCCATGAATAAATAGAAAGCCGGCATTTCATCTTTGTTAGTATAAAATGAATATAAAAGTTTTGATTCATTTGGAAAGTTTTAAATAAAATTAATTATTATATTTAGTATTGAAAATCATTCAAATTTGAATTATTTTCAAGAAACTATCAATTAGGAGAATTTTATGAATAAATAGAAAACTAGCATTTGATCTTAACAAGAAACTTAAGAAATATTATTTTTTTTTAAAAAAAAAACTTCAGCTTGGAGAATTCCTTGAATAAATAGAAAACAGGCATTTCATCTTTTTTAGTATAAATTGTATACGAACCTTTCAGTCTTTATGAAAGTTTGAAATAAAATTATTTATTATATTTAGTACTGAAAATAATTGAAATTTTAATTATTTTCTAGAAACGCCAGTTCGGAGAATTCCATAAATAAATAGAAAACAGGCATTTCATATTTGTTAGTATAAACTGTATATGAACTTTTCATTCTTCATGAAAGTTTGAAATAAAATTAATTATTATATTTGGTACTGAAAATAATTAAAATTTGAATTATTTTCACGAAATTATCAGTTAGAAGAATTTTATAAATAAATAGAAGACAAGCATTTGATCTTAACAAGAAGTTAAACTTAAGAAATATTTAAAAAAACTTCAGAAATATTAGGTTTTTTTTTAAACTTCAGTTTGGAGAATTCCTTGAATAAATAGGAAACAGGCATTTCATCATTTTCAGAATAAATTGTATATGTACTTTTCATTCTTTATGAAAGTTTGAAATAAATAATTAATATATTTAGTACTGAAAATAATTGACATTTTAATTATTTTCTAGAAACTTCATTTCGGAGAATTCCATGAATGAATAGAAAACAAGCATTTGATATTTGTTAATATAAATTGTATCAGAACGTTTTCATTTGCTTCAAAAGCTTAAAATAAAATTAATTATCATACTTAGTACTGAAAATAAACAAAAGTTTAATTATTTTCAAGAAACTTCAGTTTGGAGGTTAATAATAATTAAAATTTTAATTATTTTGAAGAAACTTTAGTTTTGAGAATTCCATGAATAAATAGAAAAAAAAGCATTTGATTTTTGTTAGTATAAATTGATCAGAACGTTAACTATTACGTGTAGTAGTCAAAATAATTAACTCATTAAATGATTTTATATTTCAAAATTTTAATTTTTAATTTTATTTTTGAATTCCCCGTTTTGTTAAAAATTAAATGCGTTTAATTTCTTATTAACATAGTTACTCCGTTGGATATTGTATTGAAACCCTGTTATAAGAAATGAATTAGCATTCAATATTGTTTTTAAGTATGGCACATATTTTCCAACCCATTGTATGGTTTTCTGAATGTTTTATAAAAAAAAATCATGTAATATAATAAAAATTAAGTATATTCAAACTTCTTATAGCAATGTTGATCATTTCCATGAATTGTAGAAATATGTTGTGGGAAGTATATTAGAATGCAGTATTGTTTAAGAATTGCCATGAATCTTACCCCGCTGAATGGCTACCTGCATAACGTTTGGTTTAAATTATGCAATATATAGGAAATTATTCGACCTTTTTATAGTTCAATTAATCCATTTTACCATCATGTGCAACCTTTGCTATAGGTGTTATGTCAGAATGACGTATTATAAGGTAGATTTTTTTCATATTTCAAGTTGCATTTTTATCCTAACGTATATTAATCATGTTACCAGAATACTGTTTTGTATAAAATATGGTGATGTAATGTAAATTAAATGCCTTTTACTTTTTTTGCAACACGGTTGATTCATTCCCTAATGCCGTAGTTAAGAAGCTAGAATGCTGTGTTATTGGAGAATCAAATTTTGATATATGGCAACTCATGCCACATTGATTTTGCAAGAAAACTTACAATCTATTTGGTTTCTTCAAATAAAATTTTATTAATTGGTATATATTTAATAAAAGAATTAAATTTTTATAAAATCATAGCACAATTTTTAATTTAAAATTTGCTTGTGTGATTTTTGTAATAATTCTAAAATAAAGTTTACTCATGGTTTTAATGAAGTATGCGGTTTACTTTTTAGAATATATAATTTAAAGCTGAAAACCTATTTTTCTGAACATCAAAATAAAACTGTTATCAATTCAATGCTCATATAAATTTCATTTTCATCGAATTTATTTCCAATTCATGTAAAGTCTGACCGATTTTACATTCGATTTACCTTGATACAGTAGTTAAAAATAGAGTTAAAATTATAATCTATGTAAAATACCATATTATCTTGCAGATACCCAGCATATATAATACAGCTACAAATTTATTGTCATGGTTAAATAAGACACATTCCATTATTTTTTTTATCTAACAAGTAGATCTATATATTCTGTATATTTCCAAATTACACAAGAATTTTCAACTCGAATAAATTAACCATTAACTATATTTTAAAGTCAAAGGTTTACAGTTACAATTTTTTTTGTCTTTTTTTAATATTATTTTTGAATTCATGCAAGATCTGACTTAATTTTATTTTTTGACATTTTGTTTTATTTAATAAATGATTTAATTTTTGTCTGTAAAAGATTTTGGAAATAACTTTTTATCATTCTCCCAGTAATTTAAAAAAGTATAAAAATTTCATTTCATTTCGCAGTTTTACTCATTTTAGTTTTAACGTAATTTAAAAGAAGTTTATTGAAGAAACCTATCATTTAAATTGTTTGATGTTAAAGGTTAAAACAAACAGATTTCATTACTTAATTTTTCTAAATAAAATAAAAAAAGTTTTTAAAAAATTCTTGAAATTTATGTTTTAATTTAGATCTTAAAAGGTTGAAAATAAAATCATGCCTACGATAGAGATGTTTTACATTTAAAGCAAATCAGTTCGCTGAAAATAAAAGCTATTATTAAACAGTCAGTGCAGGTGGAAATATGATTTTTCAAATAATAAAATAATCATAAAAATTGAATAGATACATTTTATCTCATTTTACTGCAAATTTTCTGTTACAGAAATTGTTTTTGAAAAGCTTAATACTTATATTGCAAAGCAGAAGTTTGAAACCCTCCGCAGATTAAATTTTCAAAATAAAATATTTCAAATACTTAAAAAGCGAAAAATAACTCTTAGATAATCCCAGACACCAAATTCCAAATCAAGTACAGTTTAAAAATATTTCATTAAGTAAAATTCCCACTTATTGTAAATTTAATTTACATCGTTCAGTAAAGGAACACATTTGAATATTATTCTGTTTTTCCATTTGAGAAAATTATTCCTATTTTATATGATGCTTTTATTATTATCATTTTTTCATTAGGCGCCAAATGTTTTAAAACTAGCCATGCCTTTCTTATGTTAGAATTTGCAAACAATAATAAAAATCATCTGATAGATATTGGAATAAAATTCTAGAAGATATAAACATCATCCAATAAAAACTTATTTTACGCATGTATATGTATATTCATATGCTTTTATTTTAAATAATACTCCTTCCCATAATTCCATTTAATAAAAATTTTCAGGTATAATTTTAACTGTAACTGCAGCCGAGTCCCAAAGGCATCTAGCAATGAACTGAACCAACTCCCTGAAACGAACACATTTTTTTTTTCCTTGACTTATAATGAAATGCAATTCTCCTCTTTCTTTTGATGAAGACAATTTTCCAGTATTGATTTCTTCTTTAAAGAAATATACAATTTCCACACACAATTACTGTAAGGAGTTCGAGCAAAAATGCAAGCACCCGTTGAAACGTGTATAAATAAAATTTCATTTCGAGCGTCTTGGCAGAAGGAACTGCTTGCTAGAATGGTGATCAAATTAAAGAGAAAGCGATGCCTTGGGTGTTACATGGAGAAAATTAAAAAGAAAGTGAATTTATTGCTGCAGGATGGGACGTCCCCTTTTTTTTACGTCCGTTATTTTTTTTAAAGGAAGAAAAAGACTTGCAACTTGATATTGCAGTTTCTTCTTGCACGAAAATGCATCTTGTAAATCAGTCTCGGGAGAATTCCAATCAGTTTAAAGCGAGCTTCATTCTTCTGAACGAAAAATAAGTATTTTAGTGTCGCCTGGTGCTGTGGAGAAAAAAATAACGCCTTGACTTTTTAGTGAAAACAATACCCTGCAAAGAGCAATATAAGATGTGGAGACTTAAATGAAAATATATGCATTTGAATCACTTGACACAACGGCTGTTCTTTCAGCTCTACGTGTTTAACATAATGTATTTCTTTTCAGTAAAAGAGATACTTCATCCCATTTTTTAAATATTGAAGCGTTAAATTACTTAATTATTACTACACAGCTAAATGAGCTTTCAAAATATCATTTTCAATTATATTTAGACTCCAAAATTCAATTGATATAATTATATGATTTTGCTTTTTAACTCAGTAGGCTGAATAATTCTTTAAAAATATTTCTGACCATGCTTTATTTATTTATTTAAACCAATATTTTAAGGAAAAAATAGATAATAAAATAAATTTGACTTAAAATTTCCTCTCGATTAAATAGTTAATCGAGTGAAAGGTGTCCCAAAATTAATGCAAAATTAGAATTTGCCACTATTCGTCTCGGCAACCCTATTAAAAAAAACCATTTGACAGTTCATAGTTGACGATAAGTAAAAATGGAGCGTTACGCAACAACGTGTTAACGCAATATTTGAATTAAATAAATTTTAAAAAAAACTGTTTTTTTTCTTTAAATTGTTATATTTTTAATGAATAGTAAAGTACACAGGGCAGGGTTATGTGTGGAATAACACACAGGACAAATGGCCTCCATGGCTTTGCTAGCACATACGTACTCTTTTGTCGAAATTTTCCATGACCATTTTGCATGAATGTGGCGTTGAATTTTCTTCTTTAAATCGCGTATACTTGTGGGCTTGTTAGCATAGACCTTTGATTTCAAATAACCCCATAAAAAGAAATTCAATGGTGCAAAATCACGCGATCTAAGGGGCCAATTCTCAAATTTTTAAACTTTAGACACCAGACTTTCATTATTTTTGAAATATTGTTCAGGAATGAACACATGAAACTTCCTTTTTTACTGACCCTAAACTATCAACTGTCAAATGGTTTTTTTAATAGGATTGCCAATACTTTACAGCACGAATGGTGGCAAATTCAAATCTTATTTTAAAAGCCTTTAGTTATTATTTGGACAGCCTTTAGTTATCATTAATTGATGCTTAATTTTGCCATTTAAAAAAAATTATCTTTGAAAATGTTCGTTTACTTTTCAAGAACGTTTGTAGAATGTCATTGAGGAAATGCTTATCTTTAGATTTAAATTCTGTTATTAATATCTTTATTGATACATATTAAATGCCTTAATTGTAATTCTTTGAAGACGATGCAAAATTCCCGATTAATTGCTCCAAAATTCTTTTAGCTAAACGATTTTTTCTTCAAACTTTTCTTAGTGTACGTTGACCAGCCTTTTATTTATTTATTTTTATTCTCAGTTCTTATTTATTTAAAGTTACCATTTTGATTTTTTTCATTTTATACACATTTTATTTTATTTAAGTGTGAAACAATGGCGTATAAAACTTTTTCAATAATATTTTGAGAATAAAAATATTTTTCAAAAGTTTTAAACTCAATAATTATTTAAAATACTTTTATTCATTTTATATTATTTACTTATACTTATGAAAGTCGAAAACATTTTTATTTATCCAAATATAGACTTAAAATTCTTAATAAATACAGAAATTAAATAATGTTAATTAAAAAAAAACTGTTCGCGATTTTTTTTTCCTTGAAAGTCTTTAATTTAATTACTCAAACTGAATATAATTTTTATTATTGAATTAAATAATCAAGTAAGACATGAAAATAGAAAAAGGAATAAATTAAGCAAAAAAAATCAATTCTTATAATTAATTTCTATAAATTTCTCAATGAAAATCAAAAACCCAAACCCTACTTGATCAATATCTAAAAACACATAACATTTTATTCTTTGAATAAAGATTGTTTAAACTTGTCAAAACAGCACATTCAGCTGTCTTAAAGCAATTACCTTTTCCTTCAATTTCTAGAGAGAGTGAAAAAAAAAATTATTCAACGAATACAAACATTCAGCAAAAAAAAGGGGGGGAGAGTTGGAATGTCGATGTTTTAATCTCCGATTACAAACAAAGCAAGCAACACTTCAATACGATTCTAGTGTTTGCCTACAAGAAATCAATTCAAAACTTCTCTCTCTCTCAAAGCTATAAGACTCCAATATCAACTGACATTTTAATTTCAAACAGCAAATTCTTCAGCATGGTCTTGCCTTTCCATTCAGTAAACAAATTTAAAGCCATCCGGAGCATTTCCGCTAATTTTTTCACTCCTCTCCTTCTTGAAGAGTTGACACCTTTCTTAGATCTGGGAAACTCAAAGTGGCATGTTGGACTGTAACGCAAATTATTGATTGTTCTGGAGTTCTCTTCATCACAGCCAGTAGAAAGCTCTGACACATTTACGCACATCACTTTCTTGAGTCCTTTCTCCCTTTTGCTTCTTTTTTTTTTACTTTTCCTAACACATTTTTCCCCTTCTACTTCTTTCCTTTTACTTTTTCCTTTCTTCTATAAAGAACGGAACAGAAACTCCCGCTGACATCCCATGCAAATTGTCCTCTTGAAAAAAATTTTTTCGGCCTTTCTTTCTCTCTCTTTTATACATTTTTTTCACTTCTTTATTCCTTTATTTTCCTCATCACGTCCTTAAAGGCGACAAGACAGTAGCTCTTCTGATGTAGTTGCCGAACCTACTTTCTGGAGCAAGTTTAGTAGCAGGAATGGATTCTTGCCGAGACGATGATGACTTCCTCCGTGTGATTTGGGCACCCAAAGTGCGAATGTCACTGCTAATTACGATTGCCGTCTCCCCCCCCCCCAATGCCGGAGTAAAAAACGTAAAAGTAAAAACTTTGCATGCATTGGAAAACGTAGGGTACCCCCCCTGCTTAAAGAATAGAGCCTTGATGCGAAAACGAAGACCTGCTACTTTGCCTTTTGGAAAGAACTTGCTTCCATTTTCTCTGTACGAACTTTTCTTAATTTTATTACTGTTTTTTTTTAAAGAAAAGTATTTGAAAAAACATTTTTAACACTTCTTCGTAGTTTTTCGTGTGAGATTCGATGCATTTAGTCAGCAGATACTTTTTTTTAACATTTCCCTTTCATGTAGATGAACTGAAATCGCTTTATTTATTAAATTGCACTTTGTGAAGATCAGCTAGGCGTCGGAGGTGTAGTTTTTCTGATTCAAAATTGGTTCTTAGAAGGGAATGTTGCGAAATATCGTCAACCTCTTTTGACTTTCACGTGAAACTTTTGAACAAACACAATGACAAATGCGACAACATATTTCGCAAATTAATTTGATAGAATGGAGATATGACAATCAGATGTCTGAGATCCAAATATTAACTTCTTAATTGTGGGTTTCCTAGTACTCTGTTCTTTCCAAGTAAAATTCACTTCTTCGACTTTCCGACCTTTCTCCCAAAATTAATTTTCATAAACAGAACATTATATGCCAAATTTCAAATAACAATGTATTTCATTTCATTAATAAATCTCATAAACAAAGTCTGCTGTGGAAAAGAATGAAAAAAAATGGCATAGAATAACTTTGTGAATGTGAATTTTATAATCAATAAATGAGGCATAGGCTGAATATGAAATGATTAAAATCTTCCATCAAATAAATGTGAACTTAATATATATCAAATGAAATTTTAATTAACAGTGAGGTATAATTTGTATCCAGAGAATGAACAACACTTTACAATAAACGACTTATCATGGCTTTAAAATAGAAAAGGGAATATTGCTTTCCAAAACTAACATATATGGATTTTAACTACATTTTCATATTGAGACTGTAACCATACATAGCATGAGATTGCTATAAATGCTATTCATTATCTTATGGAAATTGAATTATGGAATTATCTTATGGAATTGTTTAAAAATTTATCTGATGTTTAAACCTATGAATTTTCAACATTTTGATAAAAACAACAACAACAACAAACAAACAAAAAAAACATTGAAATCTGAAGACATTTAGAAATATGAGACAATTTTCTTTTCGAAATGGATATAAAATATTATTTTTTTTATATTGATTTTCATGTGAGATGGGCAATGTGTAGCATTTAAAAATGTGTAGCATTGAAACCTCCCTTAAAATATTTCGTATTTAATACTATAAATGGCGAAGTTATGGAAAAATTTGGTGAAATTAAAAGTAATTAATATTGTCATTTACTAATTTGATAATAAACTATTCTAATTTAAAATAAATTATAAATACTTCAGAATGAGTCATAAAATCAAGCTCCACTTTTAAATTTATTAATATGAAAAAATCAATTATAATAAATTAATTGAAATGAATCATAATTTTGAATTTAACATGATAATTTTAAAATGAATTTTACTGAATGGGGAAAAAGCGAAAATTTCGTTTAGTATTTCATTAAAATTTAGAAAAAATATTTACTAGGGACATATTCCCATCCTTCAAAGTATATGTTTCGAATTTGGTAGCGCTAGTTCAAATCGTTCTAGACTATAGACACACACACACACACACACACACACACAGACACAGAGGAAGACAATTATTATTAGACACACACACACACACAGATAATCTACAGAGGAAGACAATTACCAGATAACGCAAGTTTAATTTAGTATATGGGGAATAATAATTGAATTATTATTAATAATGAGTAATTATAAATTTTAGGTATAACAAAAATATAATAGACATTAAAAATCGTGATTAATAATTAAATGTCAGTTTAAACACACAACGAAGAAGCTTTTTTAAAGCAAAAGGAAAATTTGTCAAAAGTTTTTTTGTCTATTTTTTTTTTTTTTGCAATGTTTTAAAATATATGACACTACGAATGGTAGGAATGGGTTCTTTTCACCTTTTTAACCTTCCCCACTTTCCCTCTCTTTGTCTGAATACAAATATTTTCTTTTTAAGTACTATCTACACAGTAACGCATTATTTTACTACTTATAAAAAGTAAAAATATACATTACTTTCTGCAATAAATTATATTATTATTTTTACATTTCCTTTTATTTTAGCTCTTTCTTACCATAAATTGATTTTGATAATGTAACGACATAAGACATTTTATCAACCTGCATCCACTAATAAACCGCAAAAATCATTTTTATTTTTCCAACTAGAAGTTTACAGTAATTTAAAGAATTTCTTGATCCCTTAACATTGGTTCATAAGATTGGTTGAGCTGTTATTCATAAGAATCCTTGAGGAAAATCAAAGATGCTTTTAATGTAAGATATAATAATTTTAATAAAAAAATAATTTAAGTTATATGTAAGGGAAAAAAATGGAGTACTCTAAAATTATATAATGGAAATAATTCAACAACGATATAGAAATGTGTGCTTTTTCCTGATTTTATTTGAAAAAAAATAAACAAATTAAATCACTTTAAACTATGTATTATGCCTTGAATTTACGAAATAAAGTTGCTTCCAACTTAATATTTAAGTTGCCATAATTGATATTTTATCTTAAACTAATTTTCCCAATTAAATACTAAATTATTATTGAGCTCTTTAGATATTGCTTGATATTAGAATTGCGGTTCATAAGAATATTTTTGTAAAACCAGCGATCTATTAATATAAGCTATACTACTACTACTAATACTAGTACTACTACTACTACTAATACTAGTACTACTACTACTACTACTAATAATAATAATAATAATTGAAGCCATATCCTATGTTAAACCACTCTGAATTATGTATTAGGTTCTAAATTTGAGAAAAATATATTTTTTCAACATAATCATTTAAGTTGCCTCAACTAATATTTTATCTTATGCTAGTTTTTTCCAATCGAATTCTAAACTATAATAGAACTCCTTAGATATTCCTTAATATTGGAATTGCTGTTCATAAGAATCCTTGGGTAAAGCCAACAATGCTATTAATATAAGCTATAATGATAATAATAAAATAATTTAAGCTATATCCTATTTTAAACACTCTGAACTATGTATTATGTCTTAAATTTAAAGAAAAAAAGTCTTTCTCAACTTAAACCTTTAAGATGCCATAATAATATTTTATATTATGTTAATTTTTATCATTTTAATAATAATTATATTTAAAGGTAATGTTTTGTAGTATCTTATATTCGATAGTAGTTAGAATTTTAAGTAGAATTCTAAACTACAATCGAACTCCTTAGATATTTCTAACATTCAAAATGAATACCAAATCTTACCATTTATTTCACATGTGCCTTTCCTTTTGTGCTATTCGATCATGTCAAACAACCAATGTAAAGAAAAGAATATTCCATGTAATATTTTTATCATTATTAATTATATTTAATTTAATTTTGTACTTAATATAATATCGTTATTAAAAATTATTTTTTTCAAACTGTTAGGATGATTTGCTCTCATCATAATTATGAGCGACGGAAAGAAGCTTCGTTCCAATGTGCAATAAAGATCCATAAACCGTCTAATGAGCCATTATTCCAATCGCATTCCATTTCTACTAAAGCCATGAATTAAAATGAATCAGGATGAATCTCTGTTATGTGAATATTCATATGATTAGATGATGTTTAATTACTACTCACGAGAATAGGAAATAATGACAAAGTACACATAAGATTTAACATATAATCAGTATGAATGCACATATTTTTTTTGTCCTAATTGATGCATAAAAGCTTTTAATATATTCTCTCTATTAAAAACTATGTTTCTAAAAGTATTAGGATGATTTTCTCTCATCATAATTATGAGCCACGAAAGAAGCTCTGTTCCAATGAGCAATAAAGACCTATAAACGTTCTAATGAGCCATTATTCCAATCATATTCCATTTCTACAAAATCCATGAATTAAAATGAATCAGGATGAATCTCTGTTATGTAAATATTCATATGATTAGATGATTATTAATTATTCCTCACGAGAATAGGAAATAATGACAAAGTACACATACGATTTAACATATAATCAGTATGAATGTACATATTTTTTTGTCTTAATTGATGCATAAAAGCTTTAAATATATTCTCTCCATTAAAAATTATTTTTCTGAAACTATTAGAATGATTTCCTCTCATCATAATTATGAGCTAAGGAAAGAAGGCTTCGTTCCAATGAGCAATAAAGATCCATAAACCTTCTAATGAGCCATTATTCCAATCACATTCCATTTCTACCAAAGCCATGAATTAAAATGAATCAGGATGAATCTCTGTTATGTAAATATTCATATGGTTAGATGCTATTTAATTATTCCTCACGAGAATAGGAAATAATGAAAAAGTACACATAAGATTTAGCATATAATCAGTATGAATGCACATATTTTTGTTTCTTAATGGATGAATAAAAGCTTTTAATATATTCTCTCAATTAAGAACTATTTTTCTTAAACTATTAGGATGATTTCCTTTCATCATAATTATGAGCCACGAAAAGAAGCTTCGTTCCAATGAGCAATAGATCCATAAAGCTTCTAATGAGCCATTATTCCAATCACATTCCATTTCTACTAAAGCCATGAATTAAAATGAATCAGGATGAATCTCTGTTATGTAAATATTCATATGATTAGATACTATTTATTTATTCCTCACGAGAAGGGAAAATAATGAAAAAGTGCACATAAGATTTAACATATAATCAATATGTATGCACATATTTTTTGTTGTCTTAATTGAGGCATAAAAGCTTTTAATATATTCTCTCTATTAAAAACTATTTTTCTTAAACTGTTAAGATGATTTCTTCTCATCATAGTTATGAGAAACGGAAAGAAACTTCGTTCCAATGAGCAATAAAGATCTGTAAAGCTTCTAATGAGCCATTATGCCTATTACATTCCATTTCTTCGGAAGCCATGAACTTTAACTGAATCAGTATGAATCTCACTTAATCTTACTTTTTTTTTACTTTTAATATAATTTCGCTATTAAAAATTATTTTTCTTGGACTGTCAGGATGTTTCCCTCTTATCATAATTATGAGCTACGGAAAGACACTTCATTCCAATTGGCAATAATTATGAGCAATAAAGATACATAATGGTTTTAATGAGCCATTAATTCTATCACATTCCATTTCCTTCGCAACCATGAATTAAACTGAATCAGGATGATTTTCTGTTAATCTTACTTTTAATATAATCTCCCTATTAAAAATTATTTTTCTTGGAATATCAGGATGGTTCTTTCTCATCATAATTATGAGCCAAGAAAAGAAGCTTTGTTCCAGTGAGCAAAAAGATCCATAAAGCTTCTAATGAGCCGTTATTCCAATCATATTTCATTTCTACCGAAACCATGAATTAAACTGAATCAGGATGAATCACTGTCATGTTTATCTTCATATGGTTAAATGTTATTTATTCATTTCTCAAGAAAACAGAAAACAATATAAAAAATGAACATAAAATTTAATAAGTAATCAATAAAATCGCACGTTTTTTTTTTTTTTTTTTTTTTTTGTTTTTTTAATATTGCATAATTTTTTTCTGCATAATAGTAGGGATCGAAATTATAATATCTCATCGAAGTATAAAGAAGTCAAACAAATAACATTTGTTATATGTAAAATTCTACGTTTGGTCAAAGTCTTTATTGTCATTTTTGCCGTCGAAGATAGCAGACGAATTATGTGAAGCAATCATACCATTTGAAGGATGAAGCTTTTCACTTTAAAGTTGACAAATTTTATAAATAAGAAAGCTTTAATCCACAACTGGGCAAATATTAATCCACAATCATTTCTAAGTATGTGTTTAACTTTTAGATTACAGAAACAGGAAATAAAAAAAAGTCGAAATAGGGACTCAGAAGAACCAAAGGGAAATGTTTTTCAACATTTATTTTCTTTAGAAAATGAAATTTTCTGTCTATTATTTACCATAATTCACTTACTTTTGTGTTTCTCCTTTAATAATAATTTAATATGGGATTTTAATAATTTTAAATATGGAATCATGCAATAAAAAAATCTATCTATTGTGTGGTAAAATGACAAATTAAATCCGTGGCAGGAGTCTAATTGCATTATATGAATTACTCAATTTGTTATTCTGATTCTAAATAACGTAAATAAAATTTAAAAATCAAAGAGTATTCATACTTCTAGTCGGAGGCATATTAGCATGCTAATGTTTTAAGATTGATTAGTTTATCTTTATATTATATTATACGTTGCCATAATGCGTGTAAGAATTGTATTTAATATCGTCACATTTGTATAAATTCAATCGTAAAAGCAATGAAGAATATTGCTATTAAATATACTTAAATTATATTTTGAATAATTATTAGAAAAAAATTTTTTGAGCATAAACTTGATATCACTGAAAAGTGATTGTATGTGCGTACGTGTGTGAGCATATGTATGTGTGTTTGAGTGAATTTAAAACTGTGTAAAAATCATTGGCCAATATTGTGAAGATATCGAGGAAAAGGTTAATATTTAGATTAATATTTAATTAAGTACCTAATTAAATTTTTGAGAAAAAATCTTTTCTTGGTGAGCTTCTACTGCTCAAGAAATGATTATATGAAAATTTGGTTGTTGTAGATTTAACGACTTATCACATACAGCAGTTTTCATGATTTTTAATCTTCTATAAGCACACAGACAACATACAAATAAATCTTTAAGCCTCATAATTCTGAAATTTTACTGATATAACATTTCAACTACTAGAAAAAAAAGTTGAAATTCGAAAGTAAAAAAAATATATGAATTATCTGAAAAATGTAACTTTACAATGGAAATCTATTCTAAATCATTTAGTTATAATTCAATAAAATTTATTTACCCCTTTATCAGTATTAATACACTATTAGAATAAATTATCTTTCCTTAAAAGTATTATATATTTTATGCCCACCATTTCATTCCCAGCATAATGATGAGCTCCCGAAAAAAAAATCAGGCAATCCAATGAGCATTAAATCACAATTAATGATCCATAAGGCTTCTAATGAACCATTATCCAGCATTCCACTCTCCCCTGCAATCCGAAGAAACCATCATCCAAACTGAATCAGGATGGATCACTGAGTTGCAACAGCGCATTTGGGAGCAGAACGGCCTCCTTTCATTCCATAAAAGTCACGTTAGAACCTCTGGAAGACCCCTTCGAGGCCCATTTCTTCTCCAAAAAAAGAGAGTCCCGAAGAGTTCGAACGCCAGAGAGAAAACTATTTATTTCTCAACTATTCTCTTTAGAAGAGCTATGTGTCCGCGCGACAATACCGCGGGAGAAATAACGTTCACTTCTTTAAAACATTTTTCTAAATTTTCTCCAAACTGCTCCTTGCTTCAGCATTCATCTCGGCCTTCCACCCCCTTTACCACTCTCTTCTTCTTTTTTTTTCTCACACTGTGTACCCCCCTTCCCTTTCATTGCCCGCTACAACTTCGAAAAACATACACACGCCGAAGAGGAGAGAAAAAAACATATATTTGGCGGAAAAACTCGAGAGTCGTGGCGAGAACTCAATCCGGGTATGACTTCAAAAAAGTGTGAAGAAGAAGAAGAAGACGAAGAGAGTAAAGGAGAAGAAAGGGGTGAGAAAGAGAAAACAAAAGTACTAAGAAGAAGATGACGACGACGACGAAGTAAAAGAAAAAAACATAAATAAGGAGAGTGAAAAAGTACAAAAGAGAGATGAGAATGCCTGCCTTAGAGGAACAACCCTTCGTTCTTTCGGCCAATAAGAAGTCAGGAGATATTTCACACGAGCAAGGAGTTTTTAAGTAAATAAGGAAAACGAGCTTTCGCATTCAATATGTAGCATAATCTGCGCGTGGAAGATTACACGCTCCGCCATCGGTGGCGCTTCAGTCGCTACACACACAACAGAACTCTTGCTGATAAGAATGATGGTGTTCACAGGGAAGAGTAGTAGGAAGTGAATTTAAATAATAAGGGTTTTACAAGTTGTCAGCCATGATCCTAATGATAAAGATTTCTCTTTTGTTGTCCGGATCTACTTAAAAATGTATTTTGTTTGCTTATTTTTTTTCCACCGGTATATACTTCCTTTTGTCAGTGACGCGAAGCATATTTGAAATTATGATTAGTTTTTGAGTGTGTGCGTGTGTATGAAATATTGGAGCAGCTTAAAATTCATTTCGGGAACTAGACTCTCCTTCTTTTAAGTAGCGATAAATTGCCTTCGTCCAACTCTTCTGGGAGTGAAAGATTATTATTATAATACTTTATTTCGCTTTTTTTTCCTTCTTCGCGTATAGTTTCCACACGCGCATCGCTTAGGGGATTTGTTTACACTGTCCAATGATAAGTGAGAAATTTTCTCTTCCATCTCGCTCTCAAAACAAATTTTCTCCCAACAAGAATTTCACCTTTTTCTTTTCTTCTTTTTTTTTCATTCATTTCTTCTTTCTCATTTCCGTCCCTATTCGAGATCAAAACACAAAAATAATTAGAAGTTCGATAACAATAGGATCGACAAAAAGGAGGTATTCAGATTGTGGTCCTGATTAAGGAGGAGGAAGAACTACGTGCCTCTGGAATAATAGCGGTTTTGTTCGAAACCTCCCCTGTGTGTCTTCTTTCAATCTCTATTTGTTGGGTGGAGTAGAACTTTAGATTACAAATATTTTAAACGGAAAAATATTGAACGTGCATTTTTTTTTCTATATTTGCTCTTCATACAACAAAGCCTCGTAAGATAAAGAGATGCAGAAGAAATCCAAATCAAAAGCTAGGTATGAAAATAATGGAAGTCTATTGAATTTCTGCTATTTGGGGTTTTTTTCTTCTAACTTCCAAATATAAAGAAACAAAATACTCGATGGAGAAAAATTTAATGGGTGGTATAAATGTGAGGATTTAAATCACGGAATCTTTTATCGTTGTAGGATGAGTATTCTTTTTCAATACATCCATTTTTTTTCAAAGCAAACTAAAATTTTTCTGGGGAAAATGATTGAGCTGTAGATTTTATTTTTATTCATTAAGATCCATTATCCTGCCCATTATGTAGCTATACCAGCTGTAGTGGTCTAAGGAGTTGCAAGGCTTCATTAGATTGAATGAGTAATAATGTTAACAAATATAATCGCCAACATGCAATAGAATTTAAATGGGTCTCATTTATGACAGCTGATTGTCGATTGAGGCACTTTATTTTACCGAACTAAAGTAAATAACAAATTTTAGAACAAACATACCAGCAGTGGACTAAGGAATTGCAAGGCTTCATTAGATTGAATGAGTAATAATGTTAACAAATACAATCGCCAACATGCAATAGAATTTAAATGGGTCTCATTTATGACAGCTGATTGTCGATTGAGGCACACTATTTTATCGAACTAAAGTAAATAACAAATTTAGAACCAACATAGCAGCTGTAGTGTACTAAGGAATTTGCAAGGCTTCATTAGATTGAATGAGTAATAATGTTAACAGATATAATCGCCAACATGCAATAGAGTTTAAATGGGTCTCATTTATAACAGCTGATTGTCGATTGAGGCTTTATTTTACCGAACTAAAGTAAATAACAAATTTAAAACAAACATACCAGCTGTAGTGGACTAAGGAATTGCAAGGCTTCATTAGATTGAATGAGTAATAATGTTAACACATATAATCGCCAACATGCAATAGAATTTCAGTGAGTTTCATTCATAACAGCTGATTGTCGATCGATGCACTTTATCGCATTTTTTATCAAGATAAAGCAAATAAATTTAGAATAAACATAATCTTGATTTAGGTAACTGAATATTATAGTAGACAACAAATTGAAATGTTGACAATTATTCATATAAAAGATGCAAAGGATATCCAGGCTAAAATCTAGGTATGATAACAATGGTCCAATGATTCCAACATTCGTTTTTTAACTTTCAAATATATCTACTAATAATAAAGATTAACGCATGTGTGTGCCCGATGCATTGGAGCTCTACAGTCCATACCATTTGACATAATTCTACGAAATTTGGCGAAATATATACCTCGGAGGGTAGAAATCTGTACCTTGGGAAATTTTATTAAAAAAACTATTTAGAATTTTAACTTATTAACTTATTTTGGGACTTTATCTTGATGACTTCTGAAAATGGTTTTGCACCAAAATATTTTTATAACCTTTCAAAATTTAAAATATTATCTTTTTAATGATACCAATTTAGTAATTACATGATTTTTTTCCAAATTTTCAGAATTAAAAAAATATATATATATATTTGCTTAATTTCCGCCAAAATATTGCATTATTGGTCTGAAATTCAAACCGTTTCTATTATTTCCTCAACTATCTGATTTCGCGATTTTCTGCCATTGTTAAAGGAGAAGTATTCTAATTAACATTTGCCTATAAAAAAGTTAATTTATAATATCTTGAAATTTAAAGGACATATGGACAGCGCGTTTATGTTTTTAATAGAATGAGACAAATTGTGGAATCATGGATATGAATGGATATGAAGTTATATCCAAACGATTTAACTGAAATTAAATATAATTAATATCACTGGCGAATAAGTTGGCCTCCAAAGGCGACTAGTAAAGAAACTGTAACAATGAAATAGACGATATAAACTTGAGAATTTGAATCATAGAATCTGTCACTTTATGTCACAAAATCTTGTTTGATAAAGCGATTCAGCTGGAAATCTCATTTTGGCATAGCATCTTTAGGATCCATTATATGAGCCAAAATGCGGTTATATGCGGCAGTGAACTTATGAATTACAAGGCTATAGAAATATTAAGAGATATAGAGAAGATATTTGAAATAGAATTTAAATAGGTGTCACTCATTTCACCGATAATGAGATATCGATTGAGCCATTTCATCACATATTTCATCAACGCCAAACAAATAGAAATCTTAGCTTAAACGATTGAATAAGATAATAGGTTTCCAATATATTAGAATGTTTGAAATTTGTAATGATCTGAGTGAAATTAAATTTATGAAATTGATAAAATGCTGTAAAATAATGATAAAAAATTAGAAAAAAAAATGGAACATTGAAATGAAAATTCAAAATATATATAATTTTTTAATAGAAACAATGGGTTTATTGGAATGCGATGGCAATTTATGGCTAATTGGAATCGCGAATAATATTTCATTATAGAATTTCTCTGATAATCTATCTTATTTTTGTCGCCTTCTTATGTAATTACTTCTCTCTCTCTCTCTCTCTCTCTTTATATATATATATATATATATATATATATATATATATATATATATATATATATATATATATATATATATATATATATATAAAGTGTGTGTGGGTGTTTGTGGGTGTGCATATATTTTTATTTATACCTTATTATTTCTTCATTAAAAATGATGACGTAATTAAATATAAAGGTATGTATTAAACTGAACAAAAACATCTTTGTTCTCATAGCTTGAAAAATATTAAATTATACTTTGAAAGCCTTCCAAAAGTGTTCACATTACAAATAGTTTAAAAGCACTCTTTTCTCAATAAACAATTTAAAATGTTGCAATCCAAGCAAACTCTATTCTAGTTTAAAAAACATAATTTCACAAAATGCAGTTCATAACTAAAAAAAAAATCATTAAAAGTTATTAATTTAAAGCAATATAAAGATGCCTTACTCTGTTCCCTAAGTACTAGACTTTTAAGTTTTATTCATATGCAATGAAACTGATGAATCCTAAATTATTGGACAATTTATATGAAATTACTTTATTACTCGAGCTTTGAAAATATGCAATTACTTAAAAGAGGACATAACAACAAACGTGACAACAAAAAAATGAGGCAGTGCTGAGATCCTATTAATAATCGGCTAATTTAAAGTATTTTAAGTAAAGCACTATTTAAAGCATAATGACAATAGAGTATTTTTTGTTTTTATAATGCCATTTTCAAAAAAAGAAAAAAATTACAAATGGTGCTTTGTAATTGATCATTATTGTATTGACCTTTAATGCATATTGTATTGACCTTTTCAGTCATTAAAGCTCTGCTATTTTAGCAGTAACACACTTATTCTTTCTATTGTGAACATGGATCTCCAAATGAGTCTCCTGACATCATAATATCACTATGAACTTAAGTATATGGGTAATATATTTCAAACTACGGGTAATAATTTGTGGCATTTTATTTGAAAAATCCTCAGTAAATTTCAGAGTCAATTAGCATAATGTTTCTTATTTAGTTTTCAAAAACTGAACAACAAAAATATTACCGTAATTTTTGGATTACAACAAAGAAATATTTTGTAAAAAAATTATTCAAAGATTTGCCGAAATTCTGAAAAATCGTTATTGCCGAAAATAAAGTTTCTTTCTTTTTTTTTTTTTCAATTTCAAAACGGTGTAAAAATTATTTATGTATAATAATACCGGCGAAAGCTGTTGAGAAAAAATGCCATAAACTCGCTTAATTTTAAATTAATTAAAATTCTGTATAAATTTGAATAAACTCTCAGAAGTAGTGTATTTGCACCTTTTCAGGCTCTTTTTCATTTATTTGGTAATTCAAAAATTTGGTAAATCAAACAGAATGTTATGCAGAATTCTAATAGTCCCACACAGAGACGCAAACATTTTCCTTTATTATTGATAGAGATTGAAAACCAATATTTAATTTGATTTGTCTGTGTTTAATAAAAAATCTTTGTAACTATGTTCCTAATGCATTTTTCTAAATGAAGCATTTTAAAATATATTTAGTCATGAATTTTATTTTATACATTGGAGTGATTCTTTGGAGGGGTGAGAGCTTACAAAAATGTTGATATACTTACAAAGCTACTTGAATTACTTTTTTCATGGCGGCTGGAAACATTTGACCCATTTACAATCTATTCGTTGTTAGGAAAAAAAACATATATGAAATTGGAGAAAGCTAGAATTATATTTCTGTAAATTTCTATTAGTATTCTTTTCTTTTAATAGAGAATAAAAATTGTGGTTGTGTCTATTACATTTCGCAAATTAGCTTGATTAACTTTTAAAGTAAATGGAAAATATTATTTATTTTAAAGATCAAAAAAGTTAATTTCCCCAATGTATTCTAAGTTTGATAAAATTTTACATTTGAAATTCAAGAGATATATACGATTTCGCAACACATAACATGTAAGTAACTTTTTAACTAAATATCGATTCCAGAATGTTTTTAAAATGTAAACTCGAAAACTTTTTAAAAAATATATTGGAGAAATTTTATAGACCAAAAGTGTATCTATTTAATAATGAATAAAGCATTCAATTGAAGTATGTCGAGGAGATTTTAATTTATAAAGCTGTTTATTAAGCTAACTTATAAAATTGTTATATGTTAAATTAACTTACAAAATTGTTAGTTATCTAAATTGAAATTTGAGTTGCCAAATTATTACAGCAAAATTATTAATGAAATTCAACATCTTTTCATGAAATTTTCATCATCGAACATTATTATGGACATGATAGTCCTTAGAAAAAATAAGATATTTGTTTCAGAAGTAAGCTATAGCGAAATATAAAACATTTGTTTCTAAATCTTCAAGAGAAAGAATTTCCTGAATCGAAATAACTTTCATTTCAAATGTAGTATTTGAATACACAAAATATCTGTTATTCGTAATTAGCAATAAAACTGTTTTTCAATTATTCAATTCAATTGTTCTTCAGCTTTTATCAATGACTTTTTAAGCATATTAGGATCAATTTTCTGGACTTCTTAACTCGGCGCTATTATACATAACCTATTTTTCCCTCCTTGTCAAACTTATATGTCTCTAACTGTAAATACGTTTCAAGGTATCAAGAAAGTGATAAAACTTATTATAATATATAAACAAATTAATGTCTACAAAAGAGATTAATCTTATCAGAAGCGCATTTAAAAAATATTACCATAATATTTTGTGAAACGTAATCTTTAAATCTAAACCACATTTCAGGTTGGGTTTTTTTTTTCGGTTTTTTTGTTTGATCAAAAAAAGTTTATTCAAAATTTGAATATTTATTGAATGAATCCTCAGCGACAAAAATAAGTAAAGTCAATTACTGTCTACACAGCATTAATATTTCATATGTGATATATTTGGAATCCCATTTTAAGATAAAAAATTTATATCCCATCCAAACAAGGCATCAAAGCCTCTTTCAAATTCAGTTTTTGTAATAAACAGGAAATAGTAACTTTAAATTCATAAGAAGTCGTGTGAAATGAGTCGAAAAATGACAGTTTACGCTTACATGAGCACTCTTGTTTTCAACAAGCTAAAAAAACTTCAATTGGAGTGTTAAAGTTCTTGTAAAACTTGTTTCAATCCTACGTAGAAGGATTAACTTTCCAGAATTGCACTTTCGTGGATTCTTAACATGAGAAGCCTTTTAAAAAAACTTTAGTGTATGTTCTGCAATGAATGGTCCAGCGCCCGCATTTCATTAGTTTAAAATCCCAGTAACAATTGTAAGCTTCTCGAATGTCCAAATGAAATGTAAAGCTATTAGATGAGATACGCATGCGCGGAAGCTGTACAATAATGGTGATGTGCGTGTGTAGGAGAGGTTCAACTGAGGACACCCAGGAATTAAATTCAAGGTGTTTTTTTTATTTATTTATTTTTTACTGATTAGAGCTTGGGTAATTCAAGAGGAAATGATTGAATCAAATTTTTTTTTACATTGAGTAAAAATTTGCCGGAAAAGTAAATTAGCTTTAAAATAATATTTTTTTTACTTACTATATTTGTTTAGTATTTACTAGGAATAAAATACCATCTTTTTGATTAAAGAAAAATGTTAAAATTTAAAAAAAAAAATGTCACTTACAACAAATTCTTTTGTTATCATTATCCTTAAATCATTTTAATTTTTCTTTTTTTAAATCAATTTTATAACCGTTTTATATTGAATTGTTATATTATTTTAAACAAAACGAGATTCGAATTAAGTTATCCAATCACATTAGCAGATCTTCCTTAAAATAATGATATTTTCAGAAAAATTTTACCAATTTCAAATGCTTGCAAAATATTAATATATATTACAAAAAACTTATAACTTAATTATGTTTATTTAATTAATTTAAATATTTTGATTTTATAACTTTATTGTTTAAATAAATTTCAAATATTTAAAATATTTTTAAACATTTGCAATTTTTTTTTTTTTTTTTTTGCTCGTGACATTTTTTCAAACATCCTCATTCAGGCCCAATAACCAGAATAGCATATTGTTCTGTATCTTATCATAGATATATTAACTCGAGACTGAAAAAAAATTATTAATAAATTACAAAATACAATTTTTTTTTATATAAAAAAATAGGTTTTTTTTTTTTTTTTCGAATTTTGTCTTTTTCGAAATTAAAATCTGCATAACTTTACAATAGTTCTTGTTTGAGTATAGTTTGATTCATTTCCCCTACTATATTAGAAACAGAATGCAAGCTAAATTTCAGCATAAATTTTCAACTTTTTTTTAGTAATCATGTTTAAAAATAAAATAAAAAATATTTTAAAAAACACATTTTTAAAAATTGTGTTTTTAAAAGAAATACTATTTTTACAAAGAAACCAAGAAAATAAAATGATTTTTTTTTTGTAAATTCCTCCAGAATTAATACTTCTTTCTTTTATCGAATGTAATTCAATTCAAAATTTTAAATTTTAGAGATTTTTTTGTTTATTTTTTTCGTGACTAGTGAGTTATTATTGAGATATTTCATACAGCTTAACCCTGGTAATAATTTTAATATTTCTTCAGTCAATTAACTTGAAAATGTAACTTATCTAGAGATGATTTCATCAATTGTTCATATGTTCTTCGTTGATTTCATTTATAACCTTTCTATGCGTTTATTGGCAAAGATTTCAGGATCAGCAAAATTGAAGATTGTTCAGTGATTCATAATTATATAAATTTTTTAATGCCATCAAAAACTAATAAATTTATGCTGAAAGTACTCCAAAATAATATTTAGTATATCGTAACGAAGCAAATAACTTTAAATAACCTAAATAAAAACAATGAAAAGGTTTATTTATATTATAGTAATATTTAGTTTTCTTTTCAGTTGTAAAACTATATTAAAATGTTTTTAATTTGACTTCTAATTATCATAGAAGTGAAAACAAAACAGTTCCAAGAATGTAAAAGAACGCACCTTCCAAAATGTTTTTAAATCAAGATTTTCCACAAAAAAAAAGAAGAATTTATAGATAACAGAATGACTGAAGTTTATATTTATGATCCTAT
Source organism: Argiope bruennichi (assembly GCF_947563725.1). NCBI lineage: Eukaryota > Metazoa > Arthropoda > Arachnida > Araneae > Araneidae > Argiope > Argiope bruennichi. The sequence continues at coordinate 78,356,704 of NC_079160.1, forward strand.
AATTCAAAACACGAAATGATTATAATTCTGCCGTTTAAAACTTACTTTCAAGGTTTCAAATCAATTTTAGGTAAAAATATTTTTAGAAATAAATTTTTCTTTTAAAATTAATAGGTAACAAAATAAAAATAATCTGAAACCTTCCCCAATAAGTTTTACTTTTACATTACCTACAATAATTGATTAATTATAAACTGCATAACCTTACTTTAGGAAATCATGTATTATTTTACCGATAAACATATCTAATATTTAGTAGATAATTAGGTAATAAAATCCAAAGTAACTAATCAGTTCAAAAACTCAGAGGAAAATAAACTACAAAATAACTATTTTCAAGTTATTTTGTAGTATCTTTATTACGAAGATTATCCTAATATTAAAAGAGTAAACATGTCAAAACATTGTCATTGTCAAATGTGCATGCATTAATTATTCCTTTGCAAAATAGGTATATTTTTAATGGTAAGAATATTCCGATTCTTTTTCCTTATTTTTCAGATTGAAATGCGAAGAGGAGAATATTAAATGTCAAGAAATTTAGATAGATATTAGAAACAAACGAAGAGGCTTTCCAAAAATTTGCACTTTAAAAATTTAGATAAAAAAAATAAGATAAATGAGAGCAAATATTAGATATTGAAAATTTATTTATATAAATGTTTGTAAAAAAAATTAAAATAAGTAAAATTTTGAAAATAGTGAAAAAAAATCGATTTAAAATTTCTAGAATACTAATCAGTTAACAATTTATAAAAGATTAAATTAAGAAAAAAGCAACTTTCAAATAATTTTAGCTATGATTCTCTTTTTATTTTATCTGAGTTCGCAATATCCATCCAGACAATAAAAGTTATAAACATATGTTAAAAATGTATCTTAATTCACCAATAAAAATGACTCAAAAGTAATTGAAAAAAAGAGGGGGAAACGCTTACGACAACTAAAACAATTAATTTCAAAATAAATATAAAAAAATTTCTTCATAAAAAGCAATAAATCTGTAATCGTCCTTTTTATTACCATAAATAAAAATATTAACAATTTTAATTACCCTAAAATAATAACATTAGATGAAAATAGTAAAATAAAGTAGCAAAAAATATATTCAGTTTTTTATTGTCAGGATTTTAAAGACTCGGTAATCAAGGATTTTTAATGTACGAAGTTGATTCTAAAAATAGTTTACAATTATCTCATTTCATTTCATTTACTATTATACATTATTAATTTACTACTATTATTATTATACATTATTCATTTACTATCTCTTAATATTTTTATAAAATATGTGTATAATATAAATATGTATGTAAACATGTATAGGTTTAGTATGGCATCAGAAAACTTTTCTGTACCAAAAATTCGAAAAAGATTACAGGATAAAAATTAGTTATTATTTTTAATTTATTGGTACAGAACTTAAATTTTTGAAATTTATAAAGTTGACCTCTTTAACATAGAGAAAATTAAAAACCTTGTCACTTGAATGAAATAAATACTTTTTAATTAAGGTATAATATCTTATTGCTGTCTAAAATGATGAATTCCCAGAAAAGAATATTTAAACAAAATACTTTTTTTGAGATTTTGACTATATTATATGAGTAAAGAGAACAAATTGATTCTGAAAAAACAAACAAACAAAGATGCAAACAAATAATAATTTAATATCACTGAATTAAGAATTTAAAGGATACTATTATGGTTCGAAGTCTCAAACAAACATTTAAGTTTGAGTTGTAAATGTTTGATTAAATTATTTTTACTGTAAATACTTCTTTCATCTGATATTAGCATGAAAACTCATGCTAATATCATGCTATTTTTTCTTCAAAAAATAGGTATGCATTAATTTTAATGAATATTCACATATTTCATTTAATTTCAAATTAATAAAATTTTGTTTTATTTTACAGCAATACAGCAAAGCTATGAATCTGTAGTTGGAATAGATGCAAATTAGTATGCAGTAAGTTATTCTTATTAATATATATTTCCTTATTTATTTTTATGTATTGGTAAATGATTAGTAGTTTATTAAATTGCACTTATTTAAGTCATTAAGGATATAGATAATAGGAAATTCAGTAAATGAAAGAAAAATCGTTTACTTTCCGAGAAAGAAATGTATTTGCACAAGAATCATTAATAGTACGTTAGTATAGTCATCATTAAAATCATTAATAGTAATCTTAATAATACGTTCAAAAAGGCTTGAACTGCGGTCTTTATGCCTTTAAAAGATACAAAAATCAAAAAATAATTACGAAGTTCTGAATATGCTCAGAGGGCCGGGGTGGCCTGGTGGTAAGGTCTCGGCTTCGGAACCGGAGGGCTTCAGGTTCGAGACCCGATTCCACCGAAGAACCGTCGTGTAAGGGGGTCAGTTGCACGTTAAATGCGTCCTGACCAAACGTCCTCCCGCTGGTGTGGTGTGGTGTGGAGAAGGGGGTGCCAGCTCAGGTGTCGTCCTCGTTATCTGACAGCGGTTCAAAATTACGAGGTCCGTGCCAAAATAGCTCTAGTGTTGCTTCAAACGGGACGTTAATATAACTAAACTAAACTGAATATGCTCAAGAATATAATATATTCTCAAAATATATATATACAAGTTAAAGAAAATCATATTTATGAATATAATATTTATTGATAATTATAAACTAATATATACAATTACAAGAAAATAATGTATATATGGTGTAGCTGTAAAACAATCTGTCACTTTCTCATTACCTGAATGAATATGCCGAAATTTAAATCGTTTAATTCTGCGAATTTCTTAAAATTTGTACGAATTCATTCCTGCTACAAATTATTACTATATAAATTAGGAATTTTACAAATGATTTTTGTTTATTTTCAAATGTATATAAGAACCATGCAAATATCTTTTTGCATTTTTCAAAAATATAGAAATTATAAGAAGTTTTCAAAATGTTAAATTTTTGAACGCATTCATTTTCAATTCCCCTTCTTCAAAGCTTTATATGGTTTTTAACTTGTAAATAAGCCAAAAAATCACTAGGCCCACAATCAAAAACTGTAATTAAAATTTATATCCATACTTGAATTACAGTTTCTTTCTAGAGTGAAATAAATAATGAGCTGCATTGTATAATGACTTATATATTTATTTTCGAGTTTATTGAGAACTCATTGAAATTAATGCATGCTCTTAAGTTTATTAATTCATTGCATAGGAAGAAAAATGTTGTTACAAGAAGGTGGCAAAATTTAGGAAGCTTTCATTTAGATAACATCTGGAATTACATGTTTACGAAATTACTTCATTGTTAACTCCCTCCACCACCTCACTTCCTGTCGTTTTCAAAATCTATCCAAGTATTATGTAAAATAAAAACTATTACCCTTGTAGTTTTACACGTACAGAATCAAATTTCCTAATTTTCAAAATTATCTATTCTTTTTTTTTATCATGAAATATCTAATAGTTTTCCTTTAGAGATATGTGGGAGAATACAACGCAAATGATGAAATAAAAGTACTTAAATTTACAGAAATATATAAATTTTTCCTAGGATAATATTTCACTACATATACCAGCTTTCAAAACTTGGTATTAAGTGCATATTTCTAATTCATATAACTATCAGATAAATTGATTAAATATAACTGCTTTTTCCAGGAAATTAATATATAATTAAAGAATATTATTCTCAGAGTAAATGCTAGAAAAATGACTCTAAATTTAAGGTGTACGTACACACTTGACATTTTTTTTTAAAATTTTAACTTTAAAAATCCAATTTTTTCACAGTAGGTCATTAATATATGTTTAAACTCATTTCAGTGAGAAAAACCATATTACTTTAATTATTAATTAATTAAATAATATTTAATGAGCTAATTAGCCTATTTTTTGAAACATGATATCTTAAATTCTAATTTGTACAGACACATAATTCTAGTTGGAAATGATGCCTAATATTAATCTTCATGTTGTCTGCCTCAATCAAGTTAAAAAAAGATGTAGTTTTTTTTAAACAATTTTTTCATCAACAATGAATAGAAAAAGCGAGATTTTTTCTGTCATTTTAACATTTAAATAGCTATAAAAAATTTATTTCTATAAATATAACTTTGATTGAGGCACAAAACATCCGCTATATCATACAGATTATTTTGATTTATAAATAACTGCATTTGGTTCATTTCTGGTTTAGTTATGATTGTTTGAATGAAGCAACATAGTGGAAAAATATCAATCTTCATAAAATGAGTTTTAAAAACACCGTAACTAGAGTTTTTAATGAAAGCACATCAAGAAAAATAATTATAACTCGAGAAATATTTTGAATATTGACAACATCTTGGTATCGTGTGAAAGCTAAAGGATCAGAGAACATTATTAAGAAATAAAAAAATATTCGATATTTTGAACGGTTTTCGAAGTTTCAAGTGTGTGCATACACCTTAATTAGCATTTTTTTGTATAAATAATCTAAATGTTTTTAATACATTAGTTTCTAGACATTCCTGCAAATATGAAAAACTATTATATCCATAATAACGTCATAACACAACATCTAATTTCATACATTAAATGTGATTACAATTTTTACATGATAAAAGCCAAATCTCTTTGAAAGATAGTAGCATATGGAGTTGACGAAGAATAAATTTTAAATATAAAACATCATAATGATACTAACATGAAATAATATTCTGCTTTTGATTTTATTTGATACATTAAATTTTTAAATAATCTATTTAGAGCAAATAGTGATAGAATGCAATATAGCAACAATTTTAGAAGAAGCAAAAAAGAAGATAGAAGCAAAGATAGCAACAATTTTAGAAGAAGCAAAAAAGAAGATAGAAGCAAAGATAGCAACAATTTTTTCTTCCAATGAAGATTATCAATATTTTCAATATTATTTTATTAGCATCATTTTTTGAAAATTCCTTCATCTTAAGTTCAGTGTTTGAATTCTCATTTTTATTCACCGTATCCATAGTAAACAAATTTTAGAGAACGAGGTAAGATATCCAGCGAGATGTGGAACAAGATATTAGATATTACATATTATTAAATTAATTTTTAATCTTAAATAAGTTACTAATTCTTAAAAAAAAGTTTATAGGCTTTTAAGGATGGAAGTTTATTAAACATTTGTATGTAAAAGAAGAATTAATTTAAACACTTAAATAAAGTATCAGTTTGGAAAACTCTAAATTTAGTGTTGCGCTTCACCCGTACTATTGTATAATTTATGTCTCGAATTAGAACAAATATTAATAAAATCGTACATGATAATTATTATTTGTATTTAAATATTTAATCAGTATTTGAGTATTTACATTTGAATAAACTAACTTATTAATAGATTCGCAGGTAATTAAAAAACTTATATATAACAATTCCGTAGGAGGGAAAGTGATTAAACAAATTTAATTTTCTTATATTTAATAATAAAAAGAATTAATTCAATGTATTTATGAATTAAATAATAAATAATAGTTATTTATTTGGATCAATTTAAAAAAAAAATTATTTATTTACTTGTTTTAAAACATTTTGTCCAAAAAAATAATCGGTTGAAGAATTTTTCATTTACAAATTGAATTATTGCCCATTTGATGAAAACTTTTTTTAAACAATTCCGTTATTTAATTAATAATAAATTAATTCTGTGTAATTTAATGTGGATCATAATCACCCAAATATGGTAATCTGGGAGTTCCATTAATTTTAAAACGAAACTTGGTTGTGAAATAAATACTATAAATTATATATATTTAAAGCTAATATAATAATATATTTCATATTTATAAATGTATCAGACTATTTTGCAAATCATTCTATCAGTGAACATTAAAAAAACTCATCGAGAAAACTTAAATATATTTGCATCGCATTTCCCAATGCATATCATTACATTTATTCTTCACGCAGTGTCATACATTCAACTGATTAACATATTCTTAAAACAGGTAACGAAGGACAACCCTTTTTTGGGGGTGAGGGAATTTGAAGAGATAATTTCTCCCTCCCTCATCGTTTCGAATCACCCTCCTCCTCCTTCTCTTCCTCTCTCTCCTCTTTTTAATTTATAACTGAAGCCCGATCGTGGACCTATCCCCCCCCCCTTCGCCTAAAGTAGCTACAGTGTCAGCCCTGATTTCACGAGCCTTTTTTGTTTCCATGGTTACCAGACTTTAAAAGAGAAGGCCCAGGAAATAATAACAATAAAAAAAAATTCTGTGAAGGATAGTGAAAAAAATAAAGACTCACAACATATACAAAAAAGCCTGAACCTAATTACTTACGTCAAAGAAAGATTTCTCATTCGCTGGAGAATATTCGAGAGGTCGCAGCATATATATATTTTTTTTTCCTTTCATTCCCCTATAAGAAAACTGCCCCTTTATAAGAGAGAAAGAAAGGTGAAAAAAAATCTTTCAAATAAAAAAAAATGTTTAAAAAAAGAAAAGAAAAACTAGAAAATCCCAAGTTATTAAAAGTGCGGTGGACGATCGACAACTTTGACGTTTTTTTACCCCCCCCCCTTTTCTAATGTTCGAAATACACATTTTTTTATTATTATTATTTCTCTTTCTTTCTCTCTCTCTCACACACACAGTCTTTTGCTCTTAAAATGCATATATCTATATACACACACATCGGTTGCTAGGGTTACCCTTTCAAAGATATGCGCGTGAACTCCGCCTATCAGTAGTAGCAACAGAAAGAATAAGATAGACAGATAGATAGATGTAAGAGAGATATAGACAAAAACGTGTGGAGGAGTTGAAGGGTTGGAAAGGAGGGAGGGGGGGGGGGCTCCAAAGACATGAGCAAAAATCATTTGAAGAAGGAAAATGGGGGAGTTAAAGCTTTGATCAATTCTTTAACTCTCCCCCCCCCAACGGCACTTTTTTAAAATCACTTTTTTTGTAATCTTTTTTCTTTAATCGTAATAACCACTGAAGATGGGTCCACGGACCTCGTGTTGGGACTGCTAGAGGACTTTTTGTAGGAGGGACTTTCAAGAACGTGTTCTTGGCGAATATAGACTCTTTCTTTTTCTCCCCCCTCCACACGAAAAAAAATAGTGAATAAAAAAAATATAGAGACCAGAGGTTAGCTAGTCTGAACAGCAGCAGTAGCAGCGGTAATTTTTATCTATCTATTTTTTTTACCTCCTCTTTCGTAAATTTTATTTTTATCGAATGGCAATGAGGAAAGAAACTGACGATTTTTTCGATTAAAAAAAATTGAATGAATGATGGAGATGGGAGCTTTCTTGACGTAAAGAATGTTAATTAAAATGGAGAAAAATTCAATATGCATGGATATCTCGTATCATCTACTTTACCTGATTTTATTTGAAGAGCTTGAAATTTTTGATTTTCGTAGAAGGGATCTTATTTAATTAATGTTGATATTTATGAAGAGAGATGAAATTATGAACCCTGGAGTCTGAAATTCCAATAGAAAATGAATTTAATTTCAAGAATTTTATTTTTGTCAAGAAATTATCAGAAAGTAGTACAAGAAGAGAAATATGACTTATAAAATTATTTCATAATTTTTGAAGAAGATTTCTGCTTCTCTTCTAAAAGAAACAGCTAATTTATAAGAAGATGAATAAATTTCAGAAAAAGATGAAGATTATTTTGCTATAAATTAACAGTTAATGCACATATCTTATGTTATTGATGGAATGTAGAAATCATACAATGTGTAAATTAAAACTGAAATTAAAACACTTAGCTAAAGTTAATTAGGTACGAAAAAATTTTCATCTCCCGTATTACACAGTTCATTGGTACATTATTTATTAGACACTCGTAAGAAAGAGAAAACGATCTTTAATCGAGCAAGAGCAACTATTCTGTATGTTAACTTTTTTCAATGAAAGTTTTCCTCGTTTTTAAATGATAAGTATCTGATCACCTGAACCGACCCTAGCCGTCGTTATAAGGTTAAACTGATGTACATATCCAAAGACTTTTGTAAAACTTATTATCATCTAACTAAACACATGGTATGTTCTTATTTCAGTAAATTGTGATTAAGTAAATTCATACAGTAAGTGAGAGTTGAGAATTAAATATATTGGCAAATTTTAAGCATAAAATATTTATTTACAAATAGATATGGCGTAGTGACTGGTAAAAGAAAGAACTACATAACATTGCAAAACATATATTATTTATTGAACGATGCTATATTATTTTCCTAAATTATTTGCATTTGAAGGAATCAGAATGTTGTAATGTGAACATTACGTAGTTAAAATGCTGAAAATTCCTAATTTTTACGTATTATTCAATTTAAGAAAATAAGTTACAGGTTCTAAAGTTTAAATAATTAATGTGCAATTAAACGGTCTTTAAAATTTATTGGCAAAAAATACAAAAAATAATGTAATGGATGGTAAAAATTAGAAAAAGATTGCAATTATTAATTTGTAAAACAACAGATCCCCCTATAAAGGAGGGGAGGGGAAGTATTAGAAACATTCTACTAATGATATTGTTCAGTTATTTTCAATTTCAATAAGTAATAATTTAAAAGGCAGCTGAAATGTAAAACATTTGAATAAAAAATTTAAAATGAATATATCTTATAAAATATCTCAATATTCATTTTTGATTATTATTTCGTTTACTTTTTTAGATTTCCTATTTTTGTTCATTTTGGCGTAGGAGAATTAAACTGTAGTCATTAGTTAATAGTCTATACGTCCTTATCAATATAATGAGGTCTCACATAGTGAAAACCGCCGATTTCGGTATAGTATTTCGAGCATCAAATTTCGAGCTCCAAAATTCTTGTATCCAACCATATTTGAGGTCAATCCATAGTTTAAAAAGAGCAGGGCTTAGAACAATTTATGTGCAGCTATAGTAAATCTTTGTCATGTGCTCAGAATTTTTATCACGTTCTTATTCACTTATTTAGCTAGTAAAAGCATATATATATATATATATATATATATATATATATATATATATATATATATATATATATATATATATATATATATATATATATATATATATATATATATATATATATATATATATATATATATATATATATATATATATATATATATATATATATATATATATATATATATATATATATATATATATATATATATTTGTAAATCTACACTTCATTTTATCGTATTATTAAGAGGTTTAGTTACAATTTTTCCGTCATAACTTTAATCTTTTAAATAGTAAATGGAAAAAAAAAATTCGGATGCACATACTAAACAAGTAGAATACGTATAATATATTTACGTATTGCTAGAAATTTATTTGAATTCATTTATTTATTTTATTATACTGAATTCTTAAAAATTTATTTTAATTAATATGTTTCAATTACTACCCAGAAATGTTTAACTGAGATTTTCTTATTATATTTAGGTGAAGAATTTGAAGAAGTAGATCTTAAGATATAACGATATATATATATTTTAATTTCTGGTTTAAATCATAAAATACGTCATTATTACTAAAATAAAATACTTAGAAATTTTGTAAAACCTATTACAAGTGATATGAAACAAAGTGTTCTTCATCAATTAAAGAAATACATACTGATTACGAAAATATTATCAAAAAGAAATTTAATTGAATATAAGGAAATTATGGAAAATGATTACATTTCATAGGACAAAGAACTAATTGCAATATGCAGGAAAAGAATAAATATTAATTATTAATTGTTGTATCTTCTAGTAGAATACTTATCGTTGTTCCCATAATCAAAAAATCAAATGAAGATAATAAGGTTTGAAAAGGTTGGTTTAAGGTTGATAATTTTACAGATATATTCTCAATGCTAATGACCCTTTTTCTACTGTGGGAACTATCTTTAAATAGAGAATGTGAAACTTGTAAATGAAATGATGGATATCAATCTTTTAAATTCAACTTTTAAAAAATAATTTTATAAAATGAGCACAGTGCTTCTAATAAAAAAAAGATGTACCCTCCTAAAATATTCTTTTTTCAAAAATTATCTTTTTTTATACAATCAGAGACTATTGGTGAAGTTTTACAGATTAAAATTTTTAAAATAAAGTAATATACGTTTGTAAAAATACGAATTATATTTATCTTGAGGTAGTTTAAAGAACAAATAATTTCTTTTTCAGAAATAACAGCCAAACTAGATTAAAACTTGGTAATTATAGAAAAATTAAAGGGCTTGAAAGAATTTCTAATATTGAATAAAATTATTAATCTAATAAATAGATATGCCTACACCTTTAATATCCACAAATAGTATAAAACAACTGTGACAACTGTAAAATTAATTTACAATAATTTTTATACCTATCTTAACTATTTAAATCTGAGAATAATTATTAAAAAATCAAATATATCTTCTTTTGGCATTCTAATTTTTTAAAAAGATTTCTCATTTATTTATATAATATTGCACCAAATATGTAGAACAAAAATTTGTATTTCATTTAAATTATTTTTCAAAAATTCTTTTGAAAATATAATCATATGTTTTGAAAAGAAAAATTTACTGAAATAAAGCAGAAATTATATAAAAATAACTATTGAGAAGGATTAAATCATTGAAAATATTAAATACTTAGTTTAAAATGTGCAATATAGAAATAATTTATATAATATACTGTGTAAAAAAAGTGTAAGAAGCTATAAAAGCAAACTCTAATGATTCTTTTTATATTATCCTGTCAATTTAAAACTTCAGAACTGTCAATAAAAGTTTTATGTTCCTTAAACAATCCAATTAAAATATATCTTACAAAAAAAATTTGTGGCTTAATTAACTTAAGTTTCTAATGCTAAAATTATAAGATGACTTAAACTCTATATTTTTTTGAGGGAAAAAACTATTGGATGCATCAATGAAATGTATTTCAAAATTTCATAACTGATAAAACAACGCTGAATAGAAATTTAAAAAAATAGAAAAAAATAATTCCCGTCCGAAATTTTAAATAAATAAATTTTAGATAAATGGCATGTAATTTAGGGATAGAAGTAAAAATTGTGTGTATATTTTAAATTTAGCTATTATAATGTACTACATGCGCATTTTTCACGATTTGATTTTATAAAATATAGAATTGCATCTATATTAGATTTAATTTAAGTAATTAAAGTCATAAAAAGAACATAATTTAACATCAACTGCTTAGCTGCATTCTTTGTTATATTGTTCTCTGCCATCACGCTGAACTTTTTTCCTTAAAGCAACGGATCCTAAGTTGGCTAAACAAATTAAACATGTTACTCGGACATGAATGGATCCAACTGAAATAATTCATTGTTATCACTTATATATTTGTGTAAAATATAATATACAAAAACCGTTTTTAATCATTAAGTTCAATAAAATATGAATTAAAATATCGGTATGTTCTATTTTTAAGTTTTTAGTAAAAAACTAAATTTTGTAAAAAATAAAAAATAAAAAAAAGACAAGTTAATTAAAATGAAACCTTATTGGTTAGGGTATAAAAGAAAGTTTACCTATCAATAAACCCTATAAATAATGTTATAGAAAAATAAACATAACTCTCTTTTCATTAAAAAGCGTATATTTATTTTTCTATTAAACATTATAAAATAAATTTTTATACCTTAATATCCTAAAAAGTTTCAATAAAAAATAGATAATTGATGCTTATATGGCTGACTGCCATTTAACGTTAAATATCATGCTAAACATTTTTGTTCTCAAATAAATATACTTAATACTATAATTCTCCAAAAATTACATGTATAATATAATAAATCTCGACGGAGATTTACTTCAAGTTATTGCAGTCAATTAATATTTCTTAATTGCTTTCGATGTTTTAATTACAGATGAGAATTATGCTAAAAATGAGAGACAAAATAAATAGCATAAGAATTTTTTAAAGGTTATTTTTAATTGATTGATATCTAAATAAAAGGCATTGCTTATGACATTAATAAAAAATATAATGAATTCAGAACTTCAGAATTTTGCATTTTTTTTAAACTTACGCAGGGCGAAATTTCCACTTATTTACTTGTTTAATGCAATGACAATAACAAATCTAAGAAATTTTGACTAATAATAAAATGAATATAAAATAAAATTCAATACAGAATTTTTCTGACTGAGACAGTATCAAAATACTTATTTTCAATCGAAAGGAAATCATTTATTGAAAATGTGTAAAGGCATGGAATTTTTAAAAATTCTGAATCACTGAATGCTTATCTCAGCGTTCAAGCTAAAGATTTTAGTAAAAGAAGGTATTGCTAAGAAAAATACACTAAAAATGCATGTGTTATTACACACAAACCCCAAAGTTTTTTCCGACTGATTAATTAATAATAAAATTAAAATCCATTATATTTCAAAGCCCTTGTTATGGTAGTTAAAGAACTGTGGACTAAATAATTTATATATTTTCAATAAAATTGATTCAATTTCCAAGGACAGTTTCAAGAATGTTAGCTGATATTATATGTTCGATATATACTTCATCAAGAAAAATGTATCAAATAATTATGCCTATTTTATTTATAAAATAGTTTATATTAGTCATCAGAGTATTTATTGTGGAGGGATAAGTTCTACGAAAATTCGTGTCATTAGCCATTAAAAATAAAAATTTAAATTCATTATTTTTCGAAGTTTTTGTTTCAAAAACTTTTTCTTTTCTTTCTTTTCGCCACCCCTAACTTAGAATCTTTCAAATGTATGGATATATGCGGACAGATTTATTGAGGGAAAAAAAAATATGCTAAAGTTCACATACAATTCACAAAATAATACTACAACAACTATACACAGTACGATACAACTATGAAAAAAAGATAGTAAAGAATGAATAATTATTATTTTTAATGAAAAAATTCAGTTATAGAAGTTTTAAGAATATTGGCTGATAAAATATGTTTAGCGTAATTTTCTGGGTATGGTATATCGAATTATTATACTTATTTTGTTTGTTAAAATGTTCAGATTAAGCATTGAAAATTGAAAAAGCATTTATTCTAAAGTGATATTATATTATATAAAGTGCGATTGTAATTCCCCATTTCTCTATCTTAAACTTTTGTATAATTAAGCCCTTATTTATATCCTTTTTAAAAATAATTTATTCAAACTACAATTTGTTTTTGATCTGTATTTTGAAAAAAAATAGGAAATATGATTAATTTGTCCATGAATTATTCAATTTAACATCTGTCTTCAACAGTTTGCATGTAAACTATTGTATACAATATAAAATGTATTTTAATAATGTATATACAAAGTATTTTAAATATGATAAAAAATCTATTTGAATTCCAAGTTAAAAAAAAAAAGATTTATGTCTACACACTCTTTAAATTCTTCTTCTATGATAGACACAAGAAAAATTTTTGAAATCGCTGTTGTTATAAAAAAAATATAAAATAAATATCTAAGAGAATCTGATTTTATAGATGCATATATTTAAGAATGAGATAAATCTTCGTCCTTACTATCGGCAAATTTAAACTGTTATTTCTATCAGGAAAATTACAAAAAATAATCAGCCTGTCATTCACATTATATGATTATGTATAAATATGAAACATGAGCAAATCTTTTTATCTGTAATTTTTATAGTTCTATATACTTTGACATCATTATATAACATATTTTTACTTTATACTTTGACCCTTTATACTTTTTTTGCTTTTATACTTTCACACTTTTATACTCCTTTTTACATCTTTACACCTTTATAGTTCTCACTATGAGGGAATCGAGAAAAATTTAGTTGATATTTTTCTTATCACCTAGAAGGATTAATTGCCCTTTCTTAAAATTTCTACAAATCTCTGTAGAAGATAAAATGGAGGACAGAATTACTTTATGTGTACCCTATAATTTCGGAACACAGCATTGCACAAAAATTATTTTTACTCCGTCTTTAAATTTAAAACTAATCTTTCCATTGATATGTATTTCGCTTCAGTGCATCTATTTCTGTAATTTTAATCGATGTTTCAAAAATGTTCTGCAATGATATTATTCTAATTGAGGCTGAGTGTCCTAAAATATTTTGAGGGATTTAATATAAGAATTCCAAAAACCGTACGACGTAAATTATATGCATTTTTCTTTTTATTCTATATACAGACATATATATCAATCCATCTATTATTAGTTATTTGTGAAGACATCTAATGTTAATGGTATTAAAAAGTTTTAACCTCGGAAATATTTACACATATCTATATCTATCTGTCTGTCGGTCCGTCTATCTATTTATCTATCTGCCTGTCTATCTATCTATCTCTTTATTTATATAAAGAGAGAGAGTGAGAACAAATAAACACAGTTGAAACCTTTTATACATGGGCATATTTGATAAAATATAGTTCTAGTGAACCGTTCAGAAACGCTGTATTCAAAAAGATGGTGATATTTCAAAATCTGAGTATTTTAAATCCATCTATTGTTAATGGTATTAAAAAGTCAAACACAGAAAATAACATTGATTTTATAATGATATTAAAAGCTCTATTAAAAAACAGATGTATATTTTAATTTTGTTTAATTCAGAGTTCCTTAGTTATTTTGTAATTTCGCTGTTTCTTTATACAATTCATACCTGGATTTATTTTTTGCGATACTATCTATAAATGGTGGAATGGCAACACAGGTAAAAATATCACTCGCAACACGCTACGAAACAGACTGTATGCTAAAGCAATTACACTAGATAGGTATTTATTTTTTGAAAATTCAAAACTATAAAGAAAGGTTTTTTTTAAAAAATATTAATAAGACTTTTAATTAAAAATGAACCCAAATGCTAAAGTTTTCCTTATACAGATTTAAAGCATGTAAAAACTTTTTAACACCATTAAAAATATTTTTTTAAATATTTCAAATCTGGAAATTTTATTTTTGTGCAACGATTTTGTCATTGACAAACTGTTTGTAATTGCATTTTACACTAATATTTTTCATCGTTAAGTAATTGACTCATTTTCATCTATATTAATATTAGTATTTAATAAAATTTTATTCCCATTACCGCAGTTATATAATTTAAAGTTAATTTAAAAAATAAAATAAAAATAGAAGAATAAAACCTAAAAAGTTATCGAATAGCAATATTTCTGAATAGAATTTCGTATCTCCTGTAAATTTCTTTGGGCAAGAAGATGGTATTTTAATTTTGCTTTTAATCTATTCTTTCCAATCATAGTTGTGCGCATTAAATATAATATCATAAAATGAGGATTTATGATATTTCATCATTGTTAAAATTGTTCCTTTTGTTGTCAGGTTTTGTTAAAATTGTGCCTTTTGTTGTCAGGTTTTTTTAAAATTGTTCCTTTTATTGTCAGGTTTTGTTAAAATTGTGCCTTTTGTTGTCAGGTTTTTTAAAAATTGTTCCTTTTATTGTCAGGTTTTGTTAAAATTATTCCTTTTGTTGTTAGGTTTTGTTAAAATTGTTACTTCTGTTGTCGGGTTTTGTTAAAATTGCTTTTTTTGTTGTCAGATTTTGTTAAAATTGTTGTTTTGTCAAGTTTTTTAATAATAATTAATAAAAGCAGAAAAATAAAAAATACATTTTTTAAAAATTATTCTTTTGTTTTACTCCCGAAATTTCCGAATAACACAATTCAGCAGAGTGCTTTCTTTGCTTATAATCAATTAATTATCTGTAGCATATTTCATTCATTATTGTCTATGGTGACTTGAATTTGCAAAATAGTTTGCTTATACGAAGTAGTTTGCCTTCTCCACATTTCTTTTGGAGAAACGCAGGCTGGGAGAAAACCCTTAATAATCATGTCTTTAGAATAATAAAAAATAAAAGGGCTGAAATAGACATATAAAAAGGCTAAACAACTCGAAAATATTAAATTTCACAACCAAAAATTGGGAAATAAAAATGAATTCCTTTTTATTTAAAAACAAATTATCACTCTTAAAAGAACTGTAACCCTCAGATAAACACATGCACATTCTTTTCTTCCACTAAATATATTTAATTCTAAAATTCATTCATAGAGACTGATTGAAACCAATAAGGAGTGTTGAAATTCTAAATAATAATAATTTGTGTACTTTTGGATAAAATTTCTATCAAAAGACGTAATGTATAAAGCCCGCCAAGTTCGATGCACGCGCCAAATGAGGCGATATCGATGCCAAACAATGAAGATCAAAGGAAAAAAGGGGTTACCGCTTTGCATGTAGTTAAAAGATGCTGGCAAGCATCTAGGGACTGTCAGAGGCTGAACTAATGATTTCTTTCTCTGTTCCTCCATCACTCCTTAACCTAGGCCGCCTAACGAAGCAAGGTAGGCTGGGGGAAAAGAAAATTCCGTCCTCCCCTCTTGGGGTCGAAAAAAAATAAAAACAAAATCCTGATAGGCGTTCTTTTTCGTATTCCTCGAGAATATATACGTTCTCCTCTTCATCTATTTCGTTCGATGCCTGTTTAATTCTCTTTCTTTCTGTGCCGACCCCCCTCTTTATTCTCGGGTTGCTTGTACTTAATGCCCTCCCCCCACCTTTTTTTCATTGAGGTTGTTTTTTACAGCATTATTTTCTTTCTCCCTCCGTTTTAACATACGCCTTTCGAATATACCCAAGAGAGTAGGAATTTTTAAATACGTGTGCATAGAATCATTTCTTATTCTGCGAGCACAGCCTTCAGATCTCTCTGTCCCGTGTTAAGCATTGAATATGTAATGAGAGCATGTAACATGCCCCGTTTTATAAAGAGGTCCCCCTCTTTATTCTTTTTTTTGCGGTATACATACATATATACAGAACTTTTTATTCACCCTAGGTCTAGAAAAAGTTCGCTTTTTAAACGTAAACGTTTGGGAGTTGCCTAATTTTTGTTTTCGTCAATTTTGTTTGTTTGTTTGTTTGCATGGGATATTTTTTTTTCTTTCATTTTTTTATCCCCTTTCCCTTATCTCAGTTTCGAATCTTGCCTAGAATGCCGTCAATAAACGAGCTCGAATTCAACCACTCTAAAAGGTTTCCTTGCCATTTATATGTCACAATTGGAAGGCGAAATGTTATTCTTTTTGATGCTATCACAGACTCAAATCCAGCAATGAAACAATTTGAGGAATGTTTCTGTCAAGTTACTCCTCGCTTTTAACAAACCGAAAGCCTTATGCCAGCGATTCGTATGTTTTTTTATTATTATTTTATCCCTTTGATCTTTGAAGTTCTCTGTCAATTTATTTCAGTTTATCTAAAGTATTAAGAAATTTCTTTGAGCTTTTTCAGAAATTTCTCGTAGCGTAAGAGAGCATGCAATGTAAATACACAGTTTATTTTTAGGAAACTAAAATGGTGCTGAAGTCATTGCTTTTATGTTTCAGTATGAAAACGAAATCAACTTATTATGTAAAATTAGCATTTGTACTATTTTGTTTAAATTTAAAGGCTAATTGATCAATTAATATTCGATGATACTTTAAACTACCTTCATATATTTCAACCTATTTAATTTATCAACTTATCTAAAGTATCACTCCCACTAAGAGGCACCCCATAACTGAGGACGAGAAGCTTCCGGCATGGTGGTTGGTTCTCGCACCCTGTGGGTCAGTTGCTTCCCTTCGATGACTGGACGTACTTCCCTAGGAAAAGGTTGTACTGGTGATGGCCCTTAAAGCTCAACCACAGTTCCCGCAAGTGTCGCTGTTGTGGCTCTCCAGATATTCAGATTTTTCCGCGTGCCTTCTGGCTGTTCGGAGTTGCCGGTTATAGGCTATCTAAAATATCATCTATCTGCCGGATAAGGAGATGAGAAAGTACCGAATGAGGGGTTCTCTGCTGGGTACTCAGTTTATTTTCAATAATCTAAACTGTGCTTAAGTCATTGCCATTATATTTCAGTATCAAAAGGAAATCAACTTATTGTGTAGAAATATCATTTGTGCCAATAAGTAATTAAATGTAAACAGTTAATTAATTTGTACTTAAATTTAACCTCATACATTTCCCTTATATATTTCAACCAATTATATTTATCAACTTATTTAAAGTTTCATCTATCATCTAGGGTACCTCAGACACGGAGATGAGTGAGTTCCGAATGAGAGGTTGATTCTATCTTCTCTGCTGAGTTCCCAGTTTATTTTCAAGGACTAAACGTTGCTAAAGTCCTTGCCATTAATTTTCAGTATGAAAATGAAATCAACTTATTATCTAGTGTGAGCATTTGTGTTATTTTCCCTAAATTTAAAGGTTAATTAGTCAATTAACATTCGATAAGTTATCTTCATATATTTCAACTTATTTAAAGTATTAAGAAAAACTTGTGGCATGGTGGGTGGTTCTCGCCACCCGAATGGGTACAGAAATAAAGGTGGGGGGAGGGCGGCTACCTCCTCCCGATGATATGTGCTTCTCACAGGAAGGGTTGTACCATAGCCGCTGATGCCCCTTAGGACTCAACCTTAGTTCCCGCCATTACTGTTGCGGCTATGCGGTCATTCAAATATAATCGGAATACCTTCAATTAAGTGTGGCCTTAGGGATACAGTATCATTTATACTGAGATAAGAAAGTTCCGAATGAGAGGTTAATTCTCGCATCTCTGCTGGATACCCAGTTTATTTTTAAGAAACTAAAAGGAGCTGAAATCATTGCTTTTATCCTTCATTATGACAATAGTATCAACTTATTACGCAGAAATAGCATTTGTATTATTTTGTTTAAATTTAAAGGTTAATTAGTCAATTAATATTCGACAATATTCTAAGTTGCTGTAATATACTTCACCTATTTAATTTGTCAGCTTATCTAAAGTATCATCAATCTACCTCAGATACGGAGATGAAAAAGTTCTGAATGAGTGGTTGATTCTCGCTTCTAGTCTGGGTACCCAGTTTATATTCTATAACTAAACAGTGTTGAAGTTATTCCCATTAAGTTTTAATATAATGATGAAATCAACTTATGGTGTAGAAATAGCATTTGTATTATTTCGTTTAAATTGAAAGTTAATTAGTCAATTAATATTCGATAATACTTCGAGTTATCCTCATATATTTCAACTTATTTAATTTATCGACTTATCTAAAATATCATTTATCGAAGAAGGCTACCTCAGATACAGAAATGAGAAAGTTCAGAATGAGGGGTTGATTCTATCTTCTCTGCTGAATACCCAGTTTGTTTTCAAGAACAAAATCGTGAAATTAATTTATTGCATAGAAATAACATTTCTACCTTTGTTTTAATTTAAAGGATAATTAGTCAATGAATATTCGATAACATTTTAATTTACATTCATATATTTCAACTTATTTATCAACTTATCTAAAGTATCCTCTATTTTCTTCAGATACGGAGCTGAGGAAGTTCTTTTTTTTTTTTTTTTTCGCTTTTCTGTTGGATACCCATTTTTTTTCTCAAGAACTAAACGGTGCTGAAGTCATTGTCATTAGTTTTCCGTATAATGATGAAATCAACTTTTTGTATCATTTTGCTTAAATTGTTGTTATAATTTTGTTAAAACCATTTTGTTTCTGTTAAGCATTTTTACCATTTTCTTTAAATTTAAAGCTCATTTAGTCAATTACGATTCGATAATATTTGACATTGCTCTTATATATTTCAACTTATTTAATTTATAAACTTATATAAAGTATTATTTCACACGTCAATACATATGGTTAGGATTAAACATTTGCTACATAGAGAATAAAAGAGAAAATTACTGGTTAATTTAATACTACATTCCAGAGATGGGGACAACAGAGCATATTAGAATTTAAATATCTTCACCAGAATAAAATTAAAGTTTCTCTATCCAAATCCAGGAAGTATGTTAAAATTACAGATTATGTTAAAATTAAAAGTATCTTCACCTGGTTAAGGGACATTCTTATTTAATGCAGTGTATAGAAAGTTTAGAGGCCAATTTTCTGGGTGAATGCATTGGTTGTGGACATGTTATACTTTAACGTATTTTTTCACATATTCTTTAAAATATAAGAAGACAAATGAATAAAAATAATGACAAAGAATTGGAGGTAAACAGACCTTTGTTTCAACGTTATATTCTTGAACTTGAACCGTAACAAATTAAACCTATTTGAACAGTAGGTATCGTGAAAATTATACGAATTGCACTAGAAATAATAAAGAAATCAAAACTATAATAAATAACTAAATACCAATTTAATTTATATTATAAAATAAAATATTCTTTGCATAATTTATTATATCATGCTCTGAAATAACACAATCACACTTATATATGGCATTTTTACTATCCCAAGTAATTCTCTATAACCTATTTTATTTTTATACTATTATTACTTAGAGATGCTTTAATTCTAACTCTTTCATAAACATTTCATTTCTGTAAACTTATGAAATCTGTAACGTATGGAAAAAAAATTCCACCTGAAAACCAGGTGTCCTTTTTATTTTCTGTAGAAGACTCCAGAAAATAAGTTACTGGAGGAATAGGGTTAAAAAACTTTGATTTGGTTTTAATGACAATTTTAAAAACATTTGCCTGCTACATTGGTCTTTTGGTAATCGAACATCAGCAAGATAACAATTAATTGAAGGAAATAAACAAGCGAGAGTAGAGATAGTCTACTGCAATTTGATGAAATTTTGAGGTTTTTGTTCACTACTAGAAACTTTTGTTTTATAAATATATTTAACAATTAGTATTCGAATAATGAAGCATTAACAATATTCCATTGAAAAGAACTTAATACCACCCCCCCTTAAAAAAATATGTACTTTGTTAACCTTTGGTAGAAAAGAATTATTACAAATTGAAGTTCTTAAATTTAATATAATAAATAACATTACTTATTCATTAACAAAAAAAATTACATATGTATATTTTAATAAAAAACATGCACTCAATTTACGTACAGAAACAATAAACAAAAATAAGTATGCAAACTTTTTAAAAAATTGTTAAAATCATCATTTTTCTAAAATTTAATAAAATAGCATGCAAATCTTATTTCTGTATTAGCATACGTAAAAAAATAGAGTGAATTCAGCAACCATATTTTTCTGCTATATTATTTTTTTTTCATAAAAAGTGATTATTAAAAGAAACCCTAAAATATTTTTCAAAGTATCTGAAAATTTGGATTGGTTGGTAGAAAAAAAACTCTGCAATCCAATCAAACCTTTCCAAAATAAATTTAGATGTAAGAGACCTGAATAAATTATTCTAAAATTCCTTTTTTTAAAAAGTACAATGCAACCAGGAAAGCATTGAAAAGAATTTAATGGAAAAAAGCGTAGTTGTACAAATGTAGGCATATCAATACGATTTCTTTCCTTTTTTTCTCGTGAGTGCTTTAAATCGAGGGAATTAAGTGAACGAGCCTGACTGACATACAGACAGACATTTTGGCAGCATACAATAGACCAGGAAACGTAATCGTCGAAGCGCCCCCTATCGTCAACAACAGACATTGAGGAACCATGCTGTGAAAGTAGATAATGAAAAACTACGTTTCGCCCCATTTAAATTTTACTTCATGAGCTATGAAAATGCTTTCGTTTCGTTTTCGGTACTTCTGTTTATTTTTATTTTGCTTTTTTACTTTTATTCTTACTCTAGCAAAAGATTTTCAAATGCCAGATAATATTTCACAAAAAATAAAAATAAACAAAAATTTTTTTTTAAAAAGTTGTCTTTTCTGGAAGTTTTTGCTCTATACTTTTCTCTCATGAAAGGCATTTAAATTCTGAGTATATTAGTGTAGACCTATTGCATTATTCTACTTCTGTTATTATTTGAAAATAACCAAAAAAATTCTGGTTTATTGGTACTTTTTTATATGTTATTAATTTTTATATATATATTTTCTAATTTATATCCTTGTGAAAAATTTATTCAAATGTCATTAAATAAATTTTTAAAAATTGTTAAGTTATCAAACCTCATTATATGCGTATTTATTTTATTTTGTAGCTGCAATTATAATGTTTTTTTTAATACAAGAAGAATTTTTCATTAAAATCTCATAAAAAAATTAATATTAGTTAAAACAGTTTATTAAAATTAATTATCGGTCTTTAACTATAGGAAGCATTTATATCAATATTAATATAAGAATTAACAATGTATCCTGGACTCCACTTTTTCTGCCTTTATTCATGAAAAATCATACTTACATCATTATATGCATATATTAACAATATTTTTCCATTATTGATTAAAGGATATTTCTATGTGTTTCTTTATATATATAATTTTACGCTTTATGCAATTGCATTTTGAATACCTTATTTAATCACTTTTTCGCCCTTTCCCTCTGCATAATCTAAATTAATAATTATTTCTGTTTTCGTGTGAGCAATTTTTGTTTCTGTTTGTATTTATGTAGATTCGTGCGTGTTTTTTACTCCTTTTGATTTCCATTTTTGCATTTTCCATTTAAATTTCCTTCTATTATTAACTGGGTATTGACTTGCGTTTGTAAGCCTTGTATTATATTAGTTGGCATACAAAGAGTTTATACAAAGGGCTTCAAAAAAATGTAGCGAAGCAGATAGTTAACAAATAAAAAAGTAGATATATTAATTTAGTCAAAAGTCCATAAATATATAGCAACTGACTTTTCGATGCATCCATGAAAATATGTAATTGTGAGTAAACAAAATTAATATTCTAGTGAACAAATGGAGAGCCAAAGGTGGAACGAATATAGTAAATAGGAAAAAAAATTTAGTGTTCAGAATTTTAGTGTTTCAAAGACTAAAAATATGTTTTTCTTTTCATAACTTAATTATTTTCCTTACTTTGAAATTTTTCAATTGTATCTATT
Organism: Argiope bruennichi; assembly: GCF_947563725.1. NCBI lineage: Eukaryota > Metazoa > Arthropoda > Arachnida > Araneae > Araneidae > Argiope > Argiope bruennichi. The sequence continues at coordinate 78,379,504 of NC_079160.1, forward strand.
GCAAATGCTTGATTGCAATAAGCGAAAAGATAGCACACGATTAAAAATAACCAATATAAAAACCAAAGAGTTTCAAACCTCAAAATGGAAACACAGTAAAATGATGAAATTTTAGGCTTCGTTTATCTTTTTTCTCTTCGATACTTGATAATATTAGTCGTGACTTGATAATATTAATCTTGACTTGATAATATTATTCGCTACTTCTTGTGCGTTACTGTTATACATCACGTTGTATGCAGAAAGAATATCAGACAGTAAACATTATCAAACTATAAAAAAATAGCTCAATGATTTTAAAATATATCAAAATATTTATAATTAAAAAAAAATCTAATATTTATTTTTATGTAGTCACATGAGCGCTATGAAAATATTCATAGTCTTGATACTTCATTTCGCGTGGTTATATTAAGGTAAAGCATTATTATAAAATTGTATTTAAAGCTAAGTAGTCGCCTATGGAGACCGGGTGTTTGCCCACTCTATCAATAGTACTAATTTAGTAATGTCAACCAACTTCGATGAATTAGATCTTACCAAATCAAATGGAAATGCTATTTTATATTATACATATTCAATAAGCATAGAGCTATGTGATTGGCTAGTTGTTTTTTTAATACATTTCGAAACTGGAAGGGAGAGGGTGGTAGACAAACATGTATGAGTTATCTGAGGATCTTAACTTTCATGTGAATTATACATTGGAGAAATCGGTACTGTTATTATAGCTGGGGGATTGTATCAAAGTTTTCTTCCAAAGAGAGTATATAATAAAACAGGGTTTTAAAATTTTTTATCGAATATGAATGGTGGTAGAAGATAGGTGACTTTTGATGACATAATTAAGGATAATAAACTTTCATATGAAGTAAAAATTAGCACAAATAGGGCAGTGTTTTGGGTGGAGGAATTGGACTTAATTTTGTTCTCGTAGACAATATACACAAAAGTAAAGTTTATAGAGATTTTTAAAAAAAAGAAAGAAAAAAGAAAAAAACAGGGAGGATTTGACAACTAATTGCACATCTAGGAATCAAAAGCTTTTATTTTTTGTAAAAAAATAAAAGCTTATGAAATAGGGATAGTTCCTGGATTAGGAAATAAGTTCTTTCATTTATTTAATTATTCTAAATGCACAGGTTTGAAAAGTTTATTAAATTTATTTTCTTATTTAAAAAAAATATCTCTCTCAAAAGTTTATTAAAAAAATTACCTCAGGATAAAATTGGTATCATTCCTAAGTCAATTTTCTAAAATTTAAATTGGTTTAAAATTTCTTAAAGTAATATGCTTTGAGGTAATTGAAGAAAAACGTTAAAATTCGATGTAACTTAAGCACACTCAAAACAGCCTATAAACATATGCCCCATTATTAAACGTAAAAGCAATTAAGTTTGTGCATTTTATCAAAATATCACAATGACATCAATTGTTTTGTTTGAAAAATCAATCATTGCAAGAAAAATTATAAGCTGTATTATCAACATCACTGAATCAATGATAAAAAAGAAATTCACTTTATATACTTTTAAAGTGAATTGCTTGAACTCAGATTTTTCCAATTCTGATTGGAGCGATTGCAAGTTTGAAAGTAATATGCTTTGAAAAATAGACTCTATTGATAAAAAGAAAACGTTTAAATTCGATACAACTTAAGCATACTCAAAAGAGTCTATAAACATATGTCCCATTATTAAACGTAAAAGCAATTAAGGTTGTGCACTTTATCAAAATATCATAATCCTAAATGACTTCAATTGCTTTGTTTGAAAAATCAATCATTGCAAGAAAAATTATAAGCTGTATTATCAACATCACTTAATCAAGGATATAAAAGAAATTCACATTATATACTTTTAAAGTGTATTGCTTTAACTCTTTTTCCAATTCTGGTAGGAGCGATTGCAAATTTCTTTTCATACATAACTTTTTACCATTTAATTTTAGCTATCAATATAACAAAACTGCATTGTTGATATTGAAATTCTTGTATTAACAGCATTCATTAACACGACTATATCTCGGAAATTGAGAGCATTCAGGCCTTCTTAATTCATTTTGCAAATTGAATTTAATTTTGTATAAAACATTCAATTTATAATTTAATGAAGAAGCGAATAAAGAATCTAAACAGTATTCTAAAAGAAATGAATCTTCATTGCTTTGAGTAAAATCAATTCATTTCTATATTCATCGTTTGAAAGATTGTTACCAACTGAATAGATTCATCATTAATTCATCGTGCAATCACGTTTAATATCAGAAATGCAACGAAACACATCGCATAACCTAATTATTTTTATGCTCCAAAAGGTACCACGATCTTCGAATCTAGAATATTTGATTTGTTTTGAAGAATTTCAATTAAATAGTCGAGCGCGCCTTCGTATATTTTACTAAATCGATTAAAGACATCGTTCGGTATGATCTGTTTACATAAAAATAGTTCACCGGCGAATGTTAATTTCATACTCCACATCTGCCGGTAACAGACAGGAGTTTGTTCCCAATTTTAAAAGCATGTTTAATAATTAAAGAACCAATCGCAAGTGGAAAACTCGACTGTTACAGATTAAACAAAAATATTCCTATCAAGAATCCTTTCCTGAGTGTGTCGAGGCCCAAATAATTTAAAACAAACTGAACTCCTCCGCCTTAAGAATTTTTGATAAACGATTCGTTATGCAGAAGTTTTTTCGGAATTAAGTTTAATTCCTTCGACGAAATGTATTTTCTGGTTTATTAAGGGAAAAACTTCGGAATAAAATTATGGTGAAATATATTCATTACGCCAGTGAAATCTTCGCCAAGGATAAATTTAAAAAATAAAAAAAGAAAATTTCGGAGTGAGAAATTGCTTTAAGCCCTCCCCCTCCCATTTCTAAAAACAAACGTGGGCATCATTATTATAATGCGTCTCCTGTACCCTGTATTTTCCAGCGTCTTGAAAAGCTCTTTTTAACTCCATTGATGATTAAAATATATTGAACCTAAAGTAATAAACAAGAAAATACCGAACCGTTGAGTAAAAATCTGAAAAAAAAAAGTAAAAGAAAAAAAAATAATAATAAATAACAAAATAAGAAATACTTTGGCGCGCTTCTTTTGCAATTATAAAACGTAATTTCGAAAATCTTTTTTGTAGAAAACTCGTTTCATTATTTTCAACGTAGAAGGAAGGATAGAAAGGGGGGGGGGATAAAAAAGTTTTTTTTTTTAACTGTTCCTACCTAAAGGAATATATATTTTCAAGTCGGCTTTGTCCGCATAATTACTAAAAAAATATTTTTTTAACTTCCATCTTAACATGCGAGACTAGGTATTTTAGATATCTAACGAAAAAGGAAGTTAAAAAAAATAATAACAAGAAACGAGTAAGGGCTGAAATACGTACGGATGGATGTATATATCAAAGAGCAGCAAATTTATTTCTTGCTCGGTGCATATTTTAATGAACCAACGGAGACTTGCGATTGGCTGATTAGTTCGAACGCGCTCAGGGTAAAAAAAAAAAAAAAAAATAATCAAAGTAAGATGTAAAAAAAAAAATAAACGAACCTTTTTTCTGGGAGAGAAAAAAAAATAATGCGACTCGTTTTTAACGTCCAATCTCTTTGAATCTGGCAGAAAACATTACAGCCACTGAAAAGATGTGGAATTGAGAGATGTAGAAAAGAGCTTGGGAAAAAATGCATTACCTGGGATTTGAATTACTGATAGTTTTGGGATTTTTTTTATTTTTTATTTTTTTAATATTTTCTTTTTGTGAGCAAAAGTTTTATGTTATAATTTGATGGCATCATAGCATTACTTTGATATTGAAATGAGGGTGAGAAAATGTGCATTTTTATGCAGCATTCCAAAATGGTTTGGTTAAAGATGAGGACTATGAAATATTTTAATCAATGAACTTAGTAATGTGATATGTGGTTATAATAACCAGCATATAATCTTTCTTTAAGTATAAAATTAGAAAATTATTAATATTTTCAAAGATAATATAATTACTTAAATTGTATAATTAAAAGGAAATGTTTAATCACAAGAAAATTGGCAAAATTGAAAAGTATTTGACAAATTTTCAATATCTTATGATACGGTAATGATCAGAATGTTTCTGGCCCAGTATGTTATATTTAACAAATAATATATCAATATATCTGTTTATTTTCAATAAATTAAAAATATAATTAATTTTTATAAAAATATTCAACCAACAACTAATATTAGTAACTTTTTCTAAAAAATTAGAAATTTAGAATTTTTAAAGAACTATATTAAAAATGGTTAAAATAAAGAAACAATTTTTGGCAATTAAACTGGTAAATCGGAAATAATAAATTTCTTAATATATAAATTGTTAAATTTTTAGTCTCAATTGAAACATCCGTTTAAAAAAATATGCCAAAATTTTACGTGATTTTTTAAAATTAAGGTCAAATTAAAAATCAAAATATTCGTTTAACAATCCATAAACGTAAATAAAATTTTTGACTTTCAACGATATTTTTGGATTTTTTTTTTCATTTAATTGATGAGTATTGTCATAATAAAATGAAAGTCATTTTATAAATGCATTTATTTTAGAGAGGGAAAAATTATCATTGTGAATATTTTCATAGATAATAAAAAAAGACATATTTTTAAAAATATTTTTATGTAAGAGGAAAAAATTTAGTGATAGTCAATTTAATAAAATTGAACGGAAACCTTATGATATTTTAAGATAATGTAAAATTCATAGTAAATTGGACAAAGTTACTCAAGTATTTGAAAAAATAACCTCAAATTTTAGTTAAAATGGAATAACACTTTGAAAAATAATCCAATAAAAATCAGTAAAATTCAACAAATAAATGATGTTAGATTTTAGAAAAATTCAAGGATAAAGAATGTTATAACAAAAAATATTTAAAAATATTAAAAGCAAAGAAAAAATCAAACGATAATTAAATGGGTGCAATTGAAGTCTTTTAAATTTCGAGATAATTTAGACATCAGGGTCAAAAATTCATATATTGTCAAAAAATATAAAAAAAATTCGATTGCTTTAATTAAAAAATACAAATAAAAATTCAAAAGCTTCAGCGAACAACCTTGAAAACTCAATAAAAAAAATTCTGCCAATTAAAAAACTTAATATTGAAAATAAATATTACTAATAAATATAAAAACATTAAAAAAAACTTAACATGTTAGCAATTTTAAATTAACTAAATATCTAATTAAAATTTAAAAAAATCCGTTTACATTCAATAAAATTCATAAAATAAATAAGGTAAAAAATTCTTAAAAATTAAAAAAATGAAGAAAGTTATTGCAAATAAAGTTTGAAACTCTTTTAAAAAGTGCAATTTGGTCAATTTTTGGATGGAATAAAAACTAATAATATATAATAACAATATACAATAATATACAATACTCATATGTTCAAAAGAATGTATTCAAATTTTTAGTAAAATTGGGTTAAATAAAAAAAATTACTGTGGAATAAATTGAAAAGAAGCAAAAATTATGTTCGTGGTCCTAAGAAAACGGGAATGAAGTGACAATAATAAAAATTATTTGAAATATCTTTGAAGGATATGTTTGAATAGAAATTGATATTGAACTTGAAGCATTTGTTTGAATAAAAGATGATATTGAACTTGGAGCATTTGTTTGAATAAAAATTGATATTGAACTTGAAGCATTTGTTTGAATAAAAATTGAAATTGAGCTTCAAATTATGTCGAAGTTAATATGAGATTTTCAAATTTATTTTAAAAAAATTAATCTAACTTAATTCTAAAATTAATAAAACCAAATTATTTCTATATTTTTATTGGTATAAAATCTTGTATCGTGGAAACATAGTCCATAGGCACATATTTTGATTAATTTTCAGTTAATTTAAAATCTCATTAATTTTTTTTTAGAAAAATTGGCCTAATTATTCAAATATCACTGTCCGAAATATTTTTATACCCTTATTACTTTAATATTAATTTTTACCCTATATATACTTAGTAATATACACTTTTCTTTATAAAGTATATAAATATACTTTCTTCCTCTATATCTTTTAATATTAATACTTACCTTCATTACTTTTATATTAAATTTTAAAATGTTGGTTTTAAGAGTAAATATTGAAATAATAACCTGATTCCAATCACGAATTAAAGCATTAAATTTACAGCAGATGGAAATATAACCACCTATTTTTTTAAAGGCTCATTAAATGAAAATCCGTTATAATTCGAATTACTAACACTTTTTGTACTTTTCAGAGTATTTTATATAATTTATAATATGTATTATTATATGATACATATTATTTTATATAATTTCTTCATCTAATTAAAAGTAATTTGAGGGCACCATTCAATAACATTTTCTTAATATTGAATTAATGCTAGAAATATTTTCTTCAGTTCATATAGCAAATGATTTAAAAACAGATTTCTCGTAACAATGATGGTTAAAAATATTGATCCTTCCAACTAACAAGATTTCAAACTATATTTTCATTAAAATTTCTAGCATAGTAAAATTATTATGTAGATTTCAGAATAATACATTAAATTAAAATCCTTATTACTTTAAATATTGCCCTTATTATGAATTCTTTGGCAAAAGAAGAGAATTATCAGATTCTTTACGGAGCCGTTATGTCCCTATTCAAATATCAATAAATGGTAATATTTTCCTTCAGAAGGACGGCAGATTTCTTTTAACGTGATTACACTTATAAGATTTAATTGCCAACCTATATTTCAGGTACCTGTAAACCAAAAACAATTAGTAAAATTCAATAAATAAATTTTGTCAGGTTAAAAAAATCAAGAATAAAGAGGTTAACAACAAAGAATATTTAAAAATTGATTTAAGAAATATTAAAAGTAAAGGCAAAATTATAAGTAATTAAATAGGTATAATTGAAACTTTTTAAATTTCGACATTGTTCAAAATCAAATACTTTCAAATAAAAATAATCATATATTGAGAAAAAAAATGTCACAATTTCGATTGCTTTTCATTTAACTATAAATCCAAATAAAATATTAAAAGCTTCAGTGAAAAAGACTTGAAAATTCAATAAAAAATTTCTGCCAATTAAAAAAATTCATGGAGATAAATATTCTAGTAAGTGGACAAAAATATAGACTGTTTTTAAATTAAAATTAAATAATGCCTCATGCTTTCCTGTTTCATGATTTTCAGATAAAAATAAAGAAAAATAACTATATCATTTAAAAAGTGAAAGTATAAAAATCAAGTGAAATATTCAAATAAGCGGTAAAGCCTGTCATGTATAAGAAATAAAAAAATGGACTAATAATTATTGAGTACTGAATACTTTCTGTACTAAAAAACTATAATTAAATATACTTTCATCTACAAAAGCAAGAAATGGCGGCTTTGAGGTTATTAATACTTAAGAAGATATTAATATTTAAGTTCCTTCAGTAATAATTTAAAAAATATGAATGCCCCTTCCCACTATTGCACTGAGGTTCAATGGTAAAGATTTTATTTGTTATATCAATTGAGCTTTCATATTTATAACAAGAAGATGACACATTACCAAGAAAGGTCACACACTGCCTTGCATTTTCTGAATAAGTTATATAGATTTTCGGGGAAATAAACTAATAAATCATGATGAAATAAAAGCGAACAAACATTTATACAAATATTAATGTTTTTAAAAATTCCGGATCGTTTATTTTATATAAATATTTATATTTTTAATTTGTGCAATTTAAAAATTACTTTAATTACTAAAGATAGGTAAATGCTTAATGTATTACTACTTAATGAAAATTTTGCATTCATGCTTAAAAAAACATTGGTGCTTTTACTGAAATTAACATAAGTGTGTAGGAAGCTTTCTATAGGAAGTATAAGCTAATAACTTCCTATAGGAAATTAAGAGGAAAAGAAGAAGAAATATTTAAAAAAACAATTAAATAAAAGTTCTTTTTAATAGAATTCACGTGACTATTTTACAAAGAAAGTATTAATGTTTTCTTTCATTGTTGAGAGACAGTTTCACGCATTTAGTTATGAAGTTTATCATGAAACTGCACATTAATAAAAAAAAACATTTCAGTTAATAAATATCAAATTTATGGAAGAAATATTGATAAAATAAAAGAATTTGATATTTCTATTTTAAAAAATTTATTTCTCATGTTCAATTTAATTTTTATGATATCGAAATACATTTAATATTTCTGAATTAAATTGACCTTGATAAAGTCTAGAATAAATATCAATCATTTAAAAGAAAATATTGAAAATTACATTTTATTACACTTTTGATTAAAAATCGAATTTAAACTCGTAAATCGAAATTAAAGTAAATAAATTTGAGCGAATGACAACTTTCTATATTTTATCTGAAGAATCCTTTTAAATTTCTGATTTTGATGTTTTTCATATAATTACTTCGATTCTAATATTTCTGCACTTCTCATTCAGAATATAAAAATACCATTAGCTTTATATTTTTTATACATAAATGCTAGTATGGTGTATATTCTTACAGTGAGCAATTTATAAATTTTTAAGAGGTAAATAATGTAAAATGATTACTTTGTATGGTGCGTTTTTATTTTTTTTTAAATGTCGTTACAAATATTAGATCAAAATTATTAAGTTTATTTAGTCAGACATGAAAAAAATAAAAATATATAAAAATAAAAAACTTAATTTAAATTTGCATATATTCAATTGGTTTCATAGTAACAACTTGCAATATGCTACCTAATTTAAGACTTAGTTATAAAACTTTGTAGCAATCATTTCAATAAAATAATGCGTAGAAAATATATTACAATATTATATTTGGCTCAAAACCTTTTTTAAAAAAGAACTATAATTTAAATGCCTAATTTATAATAACATATTTATTAAAAAAATTAACGGGGCATACCAGCAAATATTAAAAAGTATTTAGGGAAAAATGAGAATTAAAAATTCTATACAATTCAGCAAAAATATTATTTGCAAAGACATGAAGGGAAATGAAAAAAAAATTCTTTTTAATTTTCTTTTCATGCTGCCAGATATTAAATTTATTAATAGAAAGAAATAATTTAAAATTATTAAATCCTTTTTCTTTATAATTCAGCTGAATACATCGCTTTAGTGTGAATTCAAATAAGATAAAAAAGAGAAAATTATTCAAATTTAATATCCGAAAATTGATTCCATCCTATTTATGTAATGATATTTACTTAAAAAGACATGTTTTTGAAATTCTCTGGGCCTATGATAATATAATTTAAAATTTTAAATTGCTTCAAACTGCGATCGTCATGTTTTGCTTTCAAACAGAAAATTTCTATAAAACAGAAAAATGAATTAATTTTGAAAACAGCTCGAACTTTACAAAAGATCGATTTCAAGAAAAAAGAATTATCATTTTCTAGAAATTTCCAAGACGAAATGATGTTATTATATCGTGGCTGGGTATCTTAATAAAGGGAAGAATCTAACTTCTTAAAATATTTTTAGTATCATTAAGGTTTTTTAATATCCATTAATAGCACATTATCTACTCAGTGCATTATAATTTCATTAAGAATTCATAAGCAAAAATAGCTTTAGTGGATATTTTCATCGCTTTTTGAGACCTTATTTCTTTTGTTAGGATAAGAGATAAAAACGTTCATTTCCTCTTTCTGATGAATCTGGAACTCATCATCGTGGTATTTTTAGTTGAATTATAAGCAAGGAAAAAGTAAGCGATTGTTTCGTATTTTTTAATATAGATTTCCTCTTTTTTTGCTTTTATAACTTTTTTGGCATTGTTATCGATTTTATTGTGAATTTGTTCTTAATATTAATATCATCAAATAAATATTTCTGTTAGTAACTTTAATTTGATTTTTAGCCAATAATAATAATTAAAGATAATGGTAATTCCGGCAGTTTAATAATTCAATCTGTATCAGACAAAAGTTTAGAAGGTTATCTTTTAACAAAATTCATCATTATAAATGATTAAGAAATAGTATTGCGTGATTATTCTGAATTTAATACAGACTTCTTCATTTTTTCCCCTTTTTAACTTCCTTTAATTTTTCTATCGATTTTACTGTGAATTTGTGGTTAATAAAAATATCGCCAAAGATTTCTGTTAGCAACTTTAATTCGATATTTAGCCTGTAATAATAATTAACGATAATGATAATTCCGGCAGTTTAATAACTGTATCTGTATCTAAGAGCCGCTGACAAGAGTTTAAAAGGTTATTATGACATCTTTTAACAAAATTCATCGTTATAAGTGATTAAGAAATAGTATTGCGTGATTATTCTGAATTTAATGCAGACTTCTTCATTTTTTTCCCTTTTTAACTTCCTTTAATTTTTCTATCGATTTTACTGTGAATTTGTGGTTAATAAAAATATCGCCAAAGATTTCTGTTAGCAACTTTAATCGATATTTAGCCTGTAATAATAATTAACGATAATGACAATTCCGGCAGTTTAATAACTGGATCTGTATCTAAGAGCCGCTGACAAGAGCTTTTTTTTTTTTTTTTTTTTTTTTGTTCTCTATGGATAAACTCCTTGTGTGCCAACAAGTAAACCACAAGGCTTACAGATGTAAGTCAGTACGCATTTGAGAGTAAAATAAATTTCAAATATAAGGTCGCAGGCACAAATGCAAAAAAGAAGAAAGAAAAATAGTGGAAAACAAGTAGATACACAAACAAAACAAAAATGAAACAAAATTGCTCACATAGTAATAGAAACATACAGTAAATGCTATAAAACAATTGAAGAAGCATGATCAATTAAAATATTCAAAATACAAATACAAAAGTATATATGCAAATATAAGTAGGCAAACACACTGAAGTAAAGTTTAAATCATACGGGGAAAAATACTATTAACATATGTACAAAAGGAAATGAAGGATGCTTTACACTGTACAAAGGCAGATAAATGAGGAGGCCAAGCTATATTGTTCTTTCGAAGGCAGTTCCTGAGTTTACGTCTTTCCGGAATAAACTTGGTGCATTCAAATATCAAATGCTTGACATCCTGGACTGCACCACTGTAGCACGAACACCTATCAGTAGGCGACAAATTGAATCGTTTTAAATATGTTTTAAAGTTTCCATGCCCAGTCAGAAACTGGATAAGCTTAAAATTTGACTCAAAGTAGTGAGCTTTTAGGCGTCTCTGTATGGATGGAATAAATTCCTTAGTGAGCTGTGCATTAGTCGATGCTTGATATAAAGTATTCCATTCAGATATAACTTTATCTTTAAAGACATTCTTTAAATAAGTTTTCGGAATGCTCATAGGAATGGAATGAACAAGTTTCGTCGCTTCTTTGGCAAGCCAGTCGGCGCGTTCATTGCCATAGATTCCTGTATGACCTCTAACAAAAGAAAAGGAAACTTGCACACCTCTGCCTTGAAGAAAACTCAGGTTGGATTGTGTTTTAACAATTATTTGGTTTAGGGAATCGATGTTATTTAAGGCGTGTAAAGATGAAAGGGAGTCGCTGCAAATTAAGAACTTTGATGAAAGGTTTTCATTGTCACAAATCCAAGAAACTGCTTGGGCTATGCAAAGCAATTCAGCCTGAAAAACACTGCATTCATCTCTTATTCTGAATTGAAGAGTTTCAATTTCTATGTAATCTTGGAAAACAACAAATGCAAGCCCAACCTTATTGTTAATTTTACTACCATCTGTAAAACAGACAACGGGAAAGTTGTCTTCAGTATTATTATGATAACTAATTACATTAAGAGGAAATCTTTCAGCAGGATGGGGAAGTTCAGAAATTTGAAGGAAATCATCTAGACTCTTATGGGCCAGGTTCTTCGTTGCGTTCTTGATTTCATTACTATGGTTTATAAAGATGCCAATAGGTGGAAAGCCAGAGATAGAAAATACAGCTTCATAAGATATCGTTCGATACCCAGAAATAACTCGTAGCAGTATTCTCCTTTGAATTTTCCTCAAGAGCCGACAATTTATTTTTTTCTTTAGAGCAGTACCCCAGACTCGAGAACCGTAACAAATAAATGGTACAATACCCTGTTTGTAGATGAGGGAGAGTTTAAAAGGTTATTATGACATCTTTTAACAAAATTCATCGTTATAAGTGATTAAGAAATAGTATTGCGTGATTATTCTGAATTTAATACAGACTTCTTCATTTTTTTCCCTTTTTAACTTCCTTTAATTTTTCTATAGATTTTACTGTAAATTTGTGGTTAATAAAAATTTCGCCAAAGATTTCTGTTAGCAACTTTAATTCGATATTTAGCCTGTAATAATAATTAACGATAATGATAATTCCGGCAATTTAATAACTGTATCTGTATCTAAGAGCCGCTGACAAGAGTTTAAAAGGTTATTATGACATCTTTTAACAAAATTCATCGTTATAAGTGATTAAGAAATAGTATTGCGTGATTATTCTGAATTTAATATAGACTTCCTCATTTTTTTTCCTTTTTCCTTCCTTTAATTTTTTTATGATTTTATTATGATTCTGTCATTAATACTAATATCGCTAAATAAAGATTTCTGTTAGAAATTTTAATTTGATATTTAGCCAATAATAATAATAGTAATGCCGGCAATTTAATAACTCCACTTGTACCTAATATCCACAGAAAAGAGTCAGAAGTATCATTATGATATCGTTTGATTAAATTCTTCACTATAAGCGACCAAAACAAAATTACGTAATTATTCTTACTTTATATATTATGCCTTATTTTTTAGTTATTTTTATTTTATTTTGCAATTAGGGAAATCTCGGATTCATATGACAAACTAGATATTTCTAAAGGTAATTTCAAATCGATATTATGTCTGTAATAACAACATGATTAAACTCTAAAATGGATTCTAACAAATATCACCATTATCTATACTTTTTAAAAATTCTTTTTGTTTATTTTGGAATATTCCATTATTAATTACAAATATAATTTGATTATTATCTTTTTAATGAGTTCTATGAAAATCTTTAATATGATTGTTTCAATTTTTCAATTCGTGCGATTATTCTGAATTTAATGCAGACGTCTTCATTTTTTTGTTCTTTTTTATTTTTATTTTGTTTTACAATTAAGAAAATCTGGGTTAATGACAATATAAATATTTCTGAAATTAATTTCAAACTGATATTATGTCTGTAATAATAACATGCTTAAATTCTAAAATAGATTCTAACAAATATTGCCATTACTTATAATTATTTTTTAAAAAGTGCTTTTTGGTTTATTTTGGAATATTCAATAAGTAATTATAAAAATAACTTGTTTATTACATTTTTAATTAGTCCTATGAAAATTTTTGATAAGATTATTTCAATTGCCCAGTTAAAAAATCTTTTATTTCCATTTGATTTAATGTTTTAATTAAAATTGAAATTCTTAACTCATTTTTTCATTCAGTTTTTGCATATATCTTGGACATATTTAAATATATTAAAACGAATATTGCTGGAAAATGATAGTTATGATCTATCGGAATAGATTATAGTATATAAAATTACTACATAACTATACTACTACTAAGTAAAACATCAGCAATATAAAATATAAAAATATCTTTCATTTGTTAAAAAAGAAATGCTTTTTAAAAACAGAAATATCTTTAAATAATTCAAAATATATGCTAAATATTGATTTTGTTATGAAAAAAAATTTAAATTAATAATACCTGAATTTATTTAATTTTAATCTATGCTTAGCATAAAAAGTTTTGACAGTTTTTGAAACATTTTTCATTTCTTTCTGGCAAGCAAACAATATTATGGCCTTGTCATAAGATTAAAATAAATCTAATTATGTTAATTATTTCATACTACAGACATATCACAAACGTTACTGTGTAAGTCTGCGACGTCTTACAGCACATTGTCTTAACATGTGGTGTCACATACCACGTTGTGACATCCCGTCATTTCCTCTCGGATAACATGTGCGATGAATTCTAAAGTGAAACTGAATGAGTGCAATAGATGTATCTCATGACCACGAATTAAGGTATTTTCAAATGCATTTGTCAAGCAGAAAAATTAATCTTTTATTTTCTTAATATCTTTATTTATTCATTTCTTTCCTCTTCTTAATATAATTGCATAACGACTATGTGACGGTTTTCGCAATATATTGTTGAGTTATGTGTTTCATTTGGAAATTCCATTCTAGATTAAACAGTGTAAAAATTTCTTTTAAAATGTAGAAAATATTTAGCTACGCAAAATACAATGTATAGAAAATTTAGCTTAATTTTTAATTCATTATGAAATTTAGAAGACATAAAATTTCTAAAAGCACATTCAAATAATAAATTTATTCATTTGACCATTTTTACTAAATTTGGTTTTGTAATAGGAAATCCTTTTGTTTCAGTACTTTTTTTTTGTAATAAATTACCTAGGAAAACAAATATATTTCTGGTATGGTATGCGAATGACTTTTTCTCTGAATTTCATGAAATTTTGGCTTCGCATAATCTTCTGTTATTGTTTTTATTTTCTCTCTATTGCATAAGTAAAGAATTAAATATTTTAATAAAAAAAACCGAATAGTTCATAATAGAATGTATTAATACATATAAGCAAGGAACATGTTCAACATTTGTAAAATAATTATAATGGATGAAACTGTGAACAAACATTTTTAATCGATTTTGAAATTCACAAATGATTCTAGAATTTCATAAATAATTTGTCCATTTATAATCTGATGAACATAAATATTTTTTTTAATTGCATTCTCACAAAAATTTGTTCCAAATTTTTAGAAGGGTTTTACGTGTTTTAATTTTGATGCACTAAAAAATAAATATAATTTTAGTTTTAAAAATGCCTAATTTAAATTATTTTAAAAGGAAAAAAAATTATTTATAAAAGGTTAATTTTGTTTTCAGAAGGATGTATTAGCTATTTATTAATTAATGTATTTTATCAAATAAAACTGGATATTTTTTCCGTATTATTAAAAACCTACAAATTTTCTATTACAAGATAATTAATAAAATGAATGAAGAAATTACGAGTGTATGCCATGAGTAATTCAATAATGAAATTAATATTGCCTTTTATTGCAAATTAAGCTGTAACATAATATTAAGCTAATGCAACAAATAATAATGCAGTTTAATAATAAGTAAAATTTTACTTTCTGATATCAATGTAAAATAACATACACAGATTGCTTGAAAACATCAAAACTTGTCTACTTTAATAAATTCTATTTAGCTTTGTTTTATTTATACATTTGTATGCTTAATGAACTTTTTTGAGCAATTTATCCTCAGTAAAATTAATGTTAATATTATAATCAAATAATTATTTTATAATAAAATATCTTGCCAACTAATATAACTGACAAGATATTTTAAAAACCGAGAAAAATGGGGGCTTATCTACATGATTTTTCTATACAGTGTATCAATCTATATATTCTGAAGATAATTTAAACACTAACTGATAATATGGAAGGAATATATCACTAATCAGCCTTTCAGTAAATAAGTATGATATAAATGAAAACATCTGCTCTTAATGAGCAATATGAATTAACCCTTTCTAGGGCCGTGGGAAGTATGCCTCCCACCAAATTTATCAATCTTTGTATGAAATTATGTAGGTTAGCATAAGTTCTGACAAAGTTTTTTAGTAAGTCAGAAACTTAGATGCTTCAGTTCTTTATCTCAAACAAAATGATGTGTCTTGATTTGTTACTTCATTATTAATTAATCAAATAAATTATCTAATAAGCTAAATGAATCCCTTTTCTTATTCTAATTTCAAGCCTAAAAATATTTTAACATAATATGACTAGAAAAAAATGTCCCTTTAAAGAATTAAAAATAATGGGCATATAAAAAGCTAAAGTGAATCGTATTTTAATCCATCATTTTATATTTGTTTTTAGTACGTAATTCTTTCTAAATAACTACCTTTTCTTAAAACTAAAGATTTCCATGAAAATCTGATTCGATATAATAATTATTTTGTATATTTTGAAAAAAATATGTGAATGATTTTTTTAAGTATTATTTTCATTAGTCGTGTTGATAGGAATTCAGTTTAAATTATAATGGAATTTTTATAATTAACCCTTTATTCGTATGAATTTTTATCTTTAGAAGTTAATCAGCTATTTTATCGCCTTCAAATAAATCTTATTTCAATTCTTTTTTCACTTCATTTGAGACACATACGATATTGCTGTACAAAAATATTCTATAAGTTAATGGGGAAATAATTTCATCTATTCACAATGATGGTTGAAGAAAATTTTCGAAGAAAAATATATATTTATTGCCTTGAATTTCTACATTTTTCTTTATGTATTTTAAATTAAGAAATTAATTTTCGTAATGCTTCGTTTCATTTATTTAAGACTGTTATTTATCAATCATGATCATTTCAGAATTTTCAAAGCAAATTTTTCACAGTAATTTATTTTATTTTTCATGTTTTTATTTAATTTGAATTGTTCTATATTTTTAAAGATGGATTTTTTTTTCTTCGGTTCTTCATGTTCTAGAGTTGAGAAATTTTACAAATTAGTGTGTTTTCAATCCCAATGTATCGTTTTTATCTCTTCAGTACTGAATTAAGAGTTAAATGATTAATTGTGCTTAACTGTGTATGTCGCTTGAATAGTATCATATGAAGGAGAGTAAATAAATTTAAAATTCAAAACTATTAATATAATAAATAATTAAATCCATAAAAAAACATTAAAAATAATATTTAAAAAGAAATTGGTAATATATTTTGCTTGAAAAACTAAAAAGAAAGAAAATAATTCTTTTTTTTCTGTTTTTCATACAGAAATTTAGCTGTTAAAAGTGAAAATCACTGAAAACAATACCATAGAAACAATATGGAATATTATAATTTCAAATTTCTAACAATATCTATATAAGTGGCAGCAATTTAAAAGTTTGGATTGGATGCTCATAGTTAAGATTAATGAATTATTATCCACATTCTAAGAAAGGAATGCTTCCTATTATTTTCATTTTTCTTTGATATTTCCTGTCTTTTAACTGTTTCTTCTTGTAAATACTACTTTCTTTCATTGCATTTGTATATGTCCTGTTATTTCATAATTTTTTAATTCAATGTAATGTGTAAATATTGGTTGTATTAGTAACCAAGTTATACTCTGTTTACAAAAAAATATCACATTCATCTAAGAGACATTGCTTAGATTAATTATTATTTTTATAGGAATCATTAATGATTAAAATTGTTTGTAATTCATAATATTTCTGGCGTATTTTTAATCAGTACTTAAATGTCCAGATATTGTGCAATTTCCAATATAATAATTTTAAATTAAAAAATATAAATTCTATACCATACAGATAGAAAGTTAGTAACTAATAGTTTCTCCAACTTTTCCAAATGAATAAAGTTGCATGCTAAAAATAGTGAATATTAATATTTATAGCATTATTTTCAAGACATAGAATTATTTTCGCCCGAAAATCATCGCTACAAAACTAAGTAATAAATAACATAAAAGTTTTCACAAAACAAACATTTGGGATACATTTTAGACATTTACATTGTCAGAAATACAAACATCTCAGTATAAGTTAGATGAAGAAATGTATGTAAATGAATTGCAAACACCTACATCTCACATACATTTATATGAAATGAAATGCATACATTTACATGTATTGTATATTTACATACACTTACTTTTTGCATACATTTAAATGAAATAAATTACATACATTTGCATGCAGAGATGAAGAAATGCATATAAATGAATTATGTACCCTTACATTGTTAGAAATGTAAATATCTCAGATGAAGCTAAATGAAGAAATGTATGTAAATGAATTACATACATTTACATGTATCGTGCATTTCCATATACTTACATGTTACACATACTTATATGAAATTAATTACATACTTTTACATGTACTGAACATTTTATACACTTACATTCTACATACATTTAAATGAAATGAATTTCATACATCTACATGTATAGATGAAGAAATGCATATCAATTAATTACATACACAGTACATTGTTACATAATTACATTGTTAGAAATGCAGATATCTCAGATGAAATAAGATGAAGAGATGTATGCAAATGAATTACATACATTTACATGTCGTTTTGTACATTTACATGCACTTACATGCTTCATACATTTAAATGAAATGAATGATATACATTTTTTGTACATATGAAGAAATGTATGTAAATGAATTGCATGAGAGTGATTGCGAGAAATGTAAATATGAGAAATGAGTAAATGTGAGAAATGATTATGAGAAATGTAAATATCTCATATGAAGTCATATGAAGAAATGTATGTAAATTATATACATTTTCCTTCTTAGAAATGTAAATATCTCAAGTGAATTCGTGAAATTATCTCAGCAAACACTGGAAACTTTAAAAATTACTTTTTTTTATTGTAAGGAAAGATTTATTTACTCGATTTTGTCTCAGTATCTATAAACATGGAACAAGTTGCTTATTGATTATTTATTAAACTTTTAGTTGATATTTTCTCTAGGAGAGGAAATGTATTCACTTATTATTCTGTAATAGTTAAACAGTCATGGAATAATGAATTCTGTTGACAAGCATTTGTTTTTTAATAATAAATTCCTTATCAAAATTAAATGGAAGTTTATGAAATAAATTTAATAAGCTAATCTGTTTTCTTTCAAATATCAATCAGTCGTGTTTCCTGAGTGAATAAACGGAAATTATAAACATATTTGATTTGACAATTTCTAAGTAATTTCCGAGATTATTGTAGTTTTTAAAAGACTATTATTACCAATCCATCCATAAACTTATTATATATTTGAAAATTAACTTTAATGACTAATTTAATTATTTTTATTCATATTCTAGTACTCAAATTTCCTGTGTAATAAAAATAATGATTTATTCACTAACGTTTCATTGGTATTCATGGAAATAAACATAATGATTATTTAAATATTTATTTAATAATAGAGATTTCACGGATGGAAAATAATAGATGATGTAATTATGTGACAATTTGTCTGCCAGATTTGTATTGTTGTCTCTGAAAGTAAATTTAATGATTATTTTCCTTCAATTGTTGTATGCATTGTACAGAAATAAGTGAAAATTCAAGAATATATTTCCTGCATTATAAAATGAATTCTGAAATTTTCTCTCAGAATAAGATATATTTCATCAATGTCAAAAACCAATATTAATCGAAAAAAGAAGCTTTTGCAAACGAAAATTATTTACTTATTGAAATAAATTATCACCATATCTATATTTAATAATTGTATATGTAAAAATATGTCAGTTGGAATTGGGCAAATATATCAATTTTAAAACTGCTGCTAAAGGTATTTCAAACACGCATAATATGTAATAATTGACATAAAATCATTCAACAACTTTTCATGTTTTTTTTTTCATAATATCCTGATGCATCGAACAATTTTCTTCCTGAATCATTAGCTTTATTTATTAAGTGGCATACATACTAAAACATTGTACTTATCTGCTATATTCTTGATATACTTGTGATTATGATGAAATAAACACTCCAAGATTTCTTATTAGTATAACAATACATTTGGAACCTTTTTTTGTATTTAATAGATGATGCTCTATACTTTTGCCATTGGATTTTTTTCCTGTTATTTTTCTCAATTGAGATAAAATTTCTAACTCTGAGATTTACCACTTTAGGAGCTATAAATCTCAGATGATGAAACATGGGCATTTTATCATATACAAATAATACTTCCATATATTTATTTTTCTTCTGCTTCATTTATCTTTGTGAAGTTACAGATATAATTGATAGTTAAAATATATTTATCAGTTTTAAAAATAATTTATATGTCAATATTATTAATATTATTGAAAGTAAACATAATGATTAACTCATTTATATTTAATAAATTTTTAATTATGGGGAGAAATACTGAAAATTTAAACTCACAGTGAGTGAGAAATCATCTTAAGTTGCCATACAGTAACAAACCTCGGCAGGTGTTTATATGAGTACCATGTCACATTTCTATACCATATTTTTTTTATCTGAGCACCATGTCACATTTCTATACCATATTTTTTTTTATCTGAGCACCATGTCACATTTCTATACCATATTTTTTTTTTATCTGAGCACCATGTCACATTTCTATACCATATTTTTTTTATATCTGAGCACCATGTCACATTTACAAAACAGTGACTTAATTCTATTTGCTATTTTTAATATGCCTTAATACCAAATTTCATAGAGTTATATGAAAGTAATTATATTCTCTAGTTTGTAATTGTCTAAGTATGCAGTATATACAAGTATCTTTGAAATTTTAATAAGATAAAGTATATAGTATTTGCCAATTTTTAATAAGATAAAGTATATAGTATTTGCCAATTTTTAATAAGAATGTGTTTGGAAAATTTATTAATGTCTGTAAAATTAAACAGAATGAGTAATTAATTATTTTTTTTCTTAGCTTCTAACAATTGCCTTTTCTATGGAAAGAAAGAAATACCGTTCCACTCTAAAGAATGCTATGTTGCAATTCATTTGTTATTAAAATTCATTCCTTATTTTTTCTAACAATTTTTAATCTGATATTGTAAAATGTTTAGGAGAATAAACGTTATGATAATTTTGTTTACTTTTATTAAAAATGTTTCCATGATTTTTCCTATGAAAAGAAATAGAGATAAAAAGAATATGTTTAGGTATTAATATTAATAAATATTGTGGTTGAATGTTGGATTAAATTTGCCACTTTTATAAATAATTTATTAACTGATACTCTAGCAATATCGTGTTATTAAATGTTATTTTTTTAATTTCACAATAATTTTTCTTGTGGAAACAAAAAAAGAAAAAATTGCATATATTTGGAGTGCTATATGTTGAGATGTTGCCAAACAGTAGTAATAATTACTGGTTTATTTTTGTTGTTGCTAATAAGGATTTTTGGAATGACTTTGATAAATATTTTTGGTATAAGTGCTATTGCCATTATTGTTTTGCATTGTTTTATTCCTTTATGGAAAGGAATATGGAGAACTCTAAATAAATTTGGAGTTAAGTGTTTGGAGGTGTTATTGGCTACTGAATGCTATTTGCCATTTTTATTAAGGAACTAGAAATCGGATCTGTTATGTGATAATGAAGATAAGATTATCATGGAAACAAATATAGGAAATTTTTTACTTAATTAGGAAATTTTGTTTTAAGGTTTGTACAAACTTTTCCATGTTATATTAGATTTTATTTGCTATTTTTATTACTGATTTATAGACCAAAATTTCTGGATGTTTATTTTGTTTATTTTTATGAGCAATAATTTTTCCTGGGGATGCAAATACAGAAAAATCTACATATATTGGAATATTGCTTGCTTTATATTTCTAATTAGTGATAATAGCTATTAAGTTCCATTGCAATTTTTAAGAATGATTTATAAACCTATTTTATCAGACGCGTGTAAGAAGGACTATTTTATTTATTTTTGCTGAGATTTCAGCAAAGACTTTTCCTGAGGAAAACAAAAAAACTTTGCATATATTTAGGCATTTACAGGTGAAGGTATCATCAAGCTGTGTCGTTTCTTTTTGGGTTCTATTTATCAGTATGGTAATTTATAAACTGACTCTGATAGGTGTTTATGAGGAAAAACTTTTCCGATTAAATGCTTGTTTATTTTTATTGAAATTTCCACAATGATTTTTTACTTGCAGAACCACTTCAAATTTGTAGATTTCTATCAAATTTTGAGTAAAATCTCTTCAGGGAAAATACGTCTGTCCATCTGTTCGAATATTAGTTAACTCGATAATTACAAAACGAAGAGAGCTAGACAGATGAAATTCAGTACTCAGGTTTAACATATGTAGTGTAGACATTTGTCAAATCTTGAACCAAATTCAACTAAAGGTTAACTGTCTGTCGGTCTGTACTTTCAGAAACATGTGAAGACGATAATTCCAAAAATGCAATGACTTAAATATATCAAATTTGGTATGAGAATGTGTGACTACAAGTGCAGTTTTGTGTGAAATTTTTGTTTCAATATGTAGAGAAAATCATATGTAAAACACAAATTCGATTTTTAGATACTTTTAAGACATACTAGGGATTAATCGATAAATAATTCGCCAGTAAAAAGGCTAAATTCGCGCCAAAAGTTAATATTTTGTAACTATTGTAAACCAATGTTATGCAAGGCGTTCTCTGGCATGACAAGTTTATTAGAGAGTATGCAAGAAAGTTTTGAGGGGACAACTCCCGCTGGTTAATAATGATATATATATATATATATATATATATATATATATATATTTATATTTATTGTGAACCTCTAAATGTTTAAGATAAAATGTAATGATTAGTTTGCTTATTTTTATTAAGACCTTATCAGCTGTGCTTCCTGTGGAGGGAATGAACTAGAGATTAACTAGAGATTAATGAGCTAGAACTAGAGATGAACTAGAAAGATGAACATGAACTAGAGATTAATCGCCAAATGATTCTCTAAGCACGACACGATAAATTCAATAAAGTTGCTAAATTCAAGCCAAAAGTTAATATTCAGTAACTATTGTACGCCAATGCGATGTAAAACGTTCTCCTTCAAGACTAGACAGTATGTGAGAAAGATTTATGGAGACCACTCTCGCTATTAATAATGATTTATTTTTTTATATTTATTACGATCGCGTCCTCTAAATGTTTATTAGAGGAAACATAATGATTATTTTTTATGATTTTCTCAGTGGTGCTTCCTGTGGAGGGAAATACAGAACACAGAATGCGTATTTGGGTACTCTTAACACATACGCCAAATTATTCACCAAATAATAAGTCTTAATCGCCAAATTATTCACCAAATAATAAGTCTTAATCGCCAAATTATTCTCGAAGCATGACACGATAGGTGTCAGCAAAAATGATAATTTATCGCCAAAAGTTAATAATTCATAAGTATTGTCCTTTAATGCTTTGTAAGGGGTTCTCTAGCATGACAAGTTTATTAGAATGTATACGAGGAAGATTTGGAGAAACCACTCTCGCTGTTAATAATGATTTATTTCTTATATATTTATTTCGATCTGGTCCTCTATATGTTTATGAGAGTAAATGAATTATTAGTTTGTTTATTTTTATTAAGGTTTTTTCAGTGGAGCTTCCTACGGAGGGAAATACAGAACACAGAATGCATATTTGGATATTCTTAACACATACGCCAAATAATTCGCCAAGCATAACACGACTGACCCAGTAAAAATACTAATTTCACGCCAAAAATAAATATTTCGTAACTATTGTACGCTAATGCCATGTAAGGCGTTCTTTGGCATGAGTATTAGAAAGTATGCGAGAAAGTTTACGAGGGACAACTCCTACTGGTTAATAATGATTTATTTTTTTTTATATTTATTATGATCCGTCCTCTAAAAATTTATGAGAGCAAATGTAATTGTTTGTTTATTTTTATTAAGGCTTTCTCAGTGGTACTTTCTACGGAGGGAAATAAAGAGCACAGAATGCATATTTGGATGCTCTTAACACACACGCCAAAAAATTCGCCAAGCATGACACGACCGACCCAGGAAAAATATTAATTTCACGCCAAAAATAAATATTTCGTAACTATTGTACGCTAATGCCATGTAAGGCGTTCTTTGGCATGAGTATTAGAAAGTATGCGAGAAAGTTTACGAGGGACAACTCCTACTGGTTAATAATGATTTATTTTTTTTTATATTTATTATGATCCGTCCTCTAAAAATTTATGAGAGCAAATGTAATTGTTTGTTTATTTTTATTAAGGCTTTCTGAGTGGTACTTTCTACGGAGGGAAATAAAGAGCACAGAATGCATATTTGGATGCTCTTAACACACACGCCAAAAAATTCGCCAAGCATGACACGACCGACCCAGGAAAAATATTAATTTCACGCCAAAAATAAATATTTCGTAACTATTGTACGCTAATGCCATGTAAGGCGTTCTTTGGCATGAGTATTAGAAAGTATGCGAGAAAGTTTACGAGGGACAACTCCTACTGGTTAATAATGATTTTTTTTTTTTATATTTATTATGATCCGTCCTCTAAAAATTTATGAGAGCAAATGTAATTGTTTGTTTATTTTTATTAAGGCTTTCTCAGTGGTACTTTCTACGGAGGGAAATAAAGAGCACAGAATGCATATTTGGATGCTCTTAACACACACGCCAAAAAATTCGCCAAGCATGACACGACCGACCCAGGAAAAATATTAATTTCACGCCAAAAATAAATATTTCGTAACTATTGTACGCTAATGCCATGTAAGGCGTTCTTTGGCATGAGTATTAGAAAGTATGCGAGAAAGTTTACGAGGGACAACTCCTACTGGTTAATAATGATTTTTTTTTTTTTATATTTATTATGATCCGTCCTCTAAAAATTTATGAGAGCAAATGTAATTGTTTGTTTATTTTTATTAAGGCTTTCTCAGTGGTACTTTCTACGGAGGGAAATAAAGAGCACAGAATGCATATTTGGATGCTCTTAACACACACGCCAAAAAATTCGCCAAGCATGACACGACCGTCCCAGGAAAAATACTAATTTCACGCCAAAAATAAATATTTCGTAACTATTGTACGCTAATGCCATGTAAGGCGTTCTTTGGCATGAGTATTAGAAAGTATGCGAGAAAGTTTACGAGGGACAACTCCTACTGGTTAATAATGATTTATTTTTTTTTATATTTATTATGATCCGTCCTCTAAAAATTTATGAGAGCAAATGTAATTGTTTGTTTATTTTTATTAAGGCTTTCTCAGTGGTACTTTCTACGGAGGGAAATAAAGAGCACAGAATGCATATTTGGATGCTCTTAACACACACGCCAAAAAATTCGCCAAGCATGACACGACCGACCCAGGAAAAATATTAATTTCACGCCAAAAATAAATATTTCGTAACTATTGTACGCTAATGCCATGTAAGGCGTTCTTTGGCATGAGTATTAGAAAGTATGCGAGAAAGTTTACGAGGGACAACTCCTACTGGTTAATAATGATTTATTTTTTTTAATATTTATTATGATCCGTCCTCTAAAAATTTATGAGAGCAAATGTAATTGTTTGTTTATTTTTATTAAGGCTTTCTCAGTGGTACTTTCTACGGAGGGAAATAAAGAGCACAGAATGCATATTTGGATGCTCTTAACACACACGCCAAATAATTCGCCAAGCATAACACGACTGACCCAGTAAAAATACTAATTTCACGCCAAAAATAAATATTTCGTAACTATTGTACGCTAATGCCATGTAAGGCGTTCTTTGGCATGAGTATTAGAAAGTATGCGAGAAAGTTTACGAGGGACAACTCCTACTGGTTAATAATGATTTATTTTTTTAATATTTATTATGATCCGTCCTCTAAAAATTTATGAGAGCAAATGTAATTGTTTGTTTATTTTTATTAAGGCTTTCTCAGTGGTACTTTCTACGGAGGGAAATAAAGAGCACAGAATGCATATTTGGATGCTCTTAACACACACGCCAAAAAATTCGCCAAGCATGACACGACCGACCCAGGAAAAATATTAATTTCACGCCAAAAATAAATATTTCGTAACTATTGTACGCTAATGCCATGTAAGGCGTTCTTTGGCATGAGTATTAGAAAGTATGCGAGAAAGTTTACGAGGGACAACTCCTACTGGTTAATAATGATTTATTTTTTTTAATATTTATTATGATCCGTCCTCTAAAAATTTATGAGAGCAAATGTAATTGTTTGTTTATTTTTATTAAGGCTTTCTCAGTGGTACTTTCTACGGAGGGAAATAAAGAGCACAGAATGCATATTTGGATGCTCTTAACACACACGCCAAATAATTCGCCAAGCATAACACGACTGACCCAGTAAAAATACTAATTTCACGCCAAAAATAAATATTTCGTAACTATTGTACGCTAATGCCATGTAAGGCGTTCTTTGGCATGAGTATTAGAAAGTATGCGAGAAAGTTTACGAGGGACAACTCCTACTGGTTAATAATGATTTATTTTTTTTAATATTTATTATGATCCGTCCTCTAAAAATTTATGAGAGCAAATGTAATTGTTTGTTTATTTTTA
Organism: Argiope bruennichi; assembly: GCF_947563725.1. Lineage (NCBI taxonomy): Eukaryota > Metazoa > Arthropoda > Arachnida > Araneae > Araneidae > Argiope > Argiope bruennichi. The sequence goes on from NC_079160.1 coordinate 78,405,663, forward strand.
TTAAGGCTTTCTCAGTGGTACTTTCTACGGAGGGAAATAAAGAGCACAGAATGCATATTTGGATGCTCTTAACACACACGCCAAATAATTCGCCAAGCATAACACGACTGACCCAGTAAAAATACTAATTTCACGCCAAAAATAAATATTTCGTAACTATTGTACGCTAATGCCATGTAAGGCGTTCTTTGGCATGAGTATTAGAAAGTATGCGAGAAAGTTTACGAGGGACAACTCCTACTGGTTAATAATGATTTATTTTTTTTATATTTATTATGATCCGTCCTCTAAAAATTTATGAGAGCAAATGTAATTGTTTGTTTATTTTTATTAAGGCTTTCTCAGTGGTACTTTCTACGGAGGGAAATAAAGAGCACAGAATGCATATTTGGATGCTCTTAACACACACGCCAAATAATTCGCCAAGCATAACACGACTGACCCAGTAAAAATACTAATTTCACGCCAAAAATAAATATTTCGTAACTATTGTACGCTAATGCCATGTAAGGCGTTCTTTGGCATGAGTATTAGAAAGTATGCGAGAAAGTTTACGAGGGACAACTCCTACTGGTTAATAATGATTTATTTTTTTTTATATTTATTATGATCCGTCCTCTAAAAATTTATGAGAGCAAATGTAATTGTTTGTTTATTTTTATTAAGGCTTTCTCAGTGGTACTTTCTACGGAGGGAAATAAAGAGCACAGAATGCATATTTGGATGCTCTTAACACACACGCCAAAAAATTCGCCAAGCATGACACGACCGACCCAGGAAAAATATTAATTTCACACCAAAAATTAATATTTCGTAACTATTGTACCCTAATGCCATGTAAAGAGTTCTTTGGTATGAGTATTAGAGAGTATGCGAGAAAGTTTACGAGGGACAACTCCCACTGGTTAATAATGATTTATTTATTTTTTATATTTATTATGATCCGTCCTCTAAAAATTTATGAGAGCAAATGTAATGATTAGTTTGTTTATTTTTATTAAGGTTTTCTCAGCGGAGCTTCCTGTGAAGGGAAATACCGAACATAGAATGCATATTTGCCGCTCTACAGTTACGAAACATTGTCATTGACTATTGAATTCTACCTACCAGAATGCGAGATTTTTAATAATGCATTCGAGAGGATATAAGGCATGGGGGAAGAAAATAATAATGTTCTTCCATTACAATATCATTTTTCTTAAAACTTTCGCTTAGCAATACCACACTTCAGAGGCGGATATTAATTTAAAAATCCCTTCTCTCCAATATAAGTTTTCTTTTCTCCTTTCTTACTCATATACGTATGTGTTCTCTCTCTCTCTCTCCACCTTTCTTCCCAACTCTTTCTTTTTATTATTATATTCTTCTTACTTTTAAGCAGGACCGTTGTTTAAAATGAAGGCAGGAAATATATTTTCGAAGGAAGCAAAATAATAATAATAAAAGAAAGTGAAACACTTCCAAAAAAGTAGCGTCCTAGAGATAACGTTTTATGGAAAAGAAATATATAATAAGAATTTTTTTTTGGCTGCAGCAGAGATGAGGACAGATTTCTGAATGCAAAATAAAAAAAAACGGAAGAAAGAACGTAAAGGAAGAACAAGTAAGGCAGGAGAAGAAGGGAAAAAAATGTCCGTAAAATAAACTATGGCAGATTATTTGACAAAAATACAGTTTCTTCGAAAAACTTTAATTTTAAAACGAAAGCGAACAGAACTTATCACGCAGCTTGGAAGAAATTTCCCATCGATTTTCTTTCAGAATCAACAGCCCCGGAAATTAGAATTTTCTCTTCGAACTTGGGTCAGGTTTTCGGTGCCTGCCCTAAAAAGTGTTCCACGCCTTTCTGCTCAAGTCACTGTTTCTCATTTCAGCTGGTTGTTTCCTGAGTGTTACTTAATCTCACTAAGTATGTCTGTTTGCCTGCTAAAATCGCGATTGCTTTTACAGGCAAGAAGTCACGTGAAGTGTCTGGCACCGTTAATATTCCATCCAGTATCATAACGGTGCAAGCTTATGCAACGGTGAAAAGATGCCCAGTAGATTTCATCAGTTAAAGAGCTTTTTGCCTGCTTCTTTAGATACTCACAAACTCCCCAGCTGAAAAACTAATCTATTCAAAGGGTGTCAAGAAAATACGTGGCGTTCAAAATAAAACAAGTTGATGCTCAAACAACGATGACTAAATTTGAATTAAGGCACTTGAACGAGCATGGCTTTTTGCTCCGACTCATCCTAAAACCAGTTTTGAAACTTTAAAGTTCAAAAAGAAGGTTTCTCTTCAGGAATGAAGTGATTAAACTTTAAATAGTGTTTAAAGCTGATTTGATGCATATTTTAATACATTTTTAATTTAAAGGTTTTCAGGTTTTATTGTATCATTTCCAATACACATTGCCACTAATGCAGTTTGAAAAAAACTACTTTGCCAAAAGTAGGCCCAGCTAATCAAAATTTGCAATTGAAATAGTAGAATTTTTTATTTAATTATTCTTTTTTAATTTATGAAAGAAGAATATTATTTCTATAAATTCAAAAAGTAGGTTTAGGTTTCTCTTCAAGAATGAAGTGATTAAACTTTAAACAATGTTTACAATTTATTTGATGCATATTTTAATACATTTTAAATTTAAAGGTTTTCTGGCTTTATTGTATCATTTTTAATACATATTGCCATTGATGCAGATTGAAAGAAACTATTTGTCAGAAACTATTTTGTGTGGCTAATCAAAATTCATAACGGAATTATAGATTTTTTTTATTGAATCAAAATTTCTCAGCATATGAAAAAAAAAAGAATAATACTTCAGAAAAGTATAAGAAGCTCAGAAGTTAAATTATATGAAGCAAATGCTTGTTATTGATTAATGCTCTACTATTTAATTTTCGTATTTTTTCAAAAGTTTTTTTATTTTATAAAAAAATTAAATATGAGCTATTTTTTTTAAGATTCTTACAAGATTTGTTGTTAAACTATGTATCTGTACAAATGGCGTTTTGAAAATATATAATCAAACAATGAGGATTTGATTAAAATTAAAAAGAAACTTAAAGGAATTTTGCTTTCCAACTCTTCCCCACCCACCCAAGAGCGTCTGAAATATGTCTTAAAACTTAAACTTAGAATGATTGACTTTTTATTTGTTTATAGAAAAATATATGCACATTTGAATAGCTGCATATAATTAAGAAAATTATTTTTAAAAGTATTTATTTTTTTCTGGTGATATTTTAACAATTAAAATGTGCCAATTGGCTACATTTTGAAATAAACAATATCTTAGTGACACAAATCACATTATAACAATTCTGCACTAAAAATAAAAATTCCTTTTTACCAATATATTTTTTACAATGCAAAAAATATTTTTTGACATCATTTTTAATGGTAAAATTATTTACACAGCAACCATTTTGGCATTTTTCTAAGTTTCCAGTTTAAATCTGATTCTAGTACCACTTTTGCCATATATTGGTGATAGCGTCTTTTCTGCAATTTGTTTACCAAAAGGTATTTTTAAAAAAAGGGATTTCCAAACACTCATTGTTACTCTTTGGAACAGTCACCTGGAGCTTATAAAATAGAAATAAAAAATGCAGCAAATGGCTACACGATGTACTGTAGGGTTAAAACGTTATGTCTAGAAATTGTATGGTTAAAATTTAATCAAAGTTTACAAGTTGATTTGATTCATATTTTAAAATTTAAATACTTAAAAGTTCCTAAAGATGTTTTTTGATCTTAAGCATGATATTTTTTAAATCATTGATTATTTAATGATGTGAATATTCTTTAGAAAAACTATCTATATTTCAGTTTATCAATTTTTGTTTCGAAAATATTTTCAAATAGTAGTAACAGTAATTTTTCTTGTTTATATTATTTTTTAAAATATTTAATTTATTTCGCGATGAAATTTCAGGGTAAATTTTAACCTCTGTCCAAAAAAAAAAAAACTGGTAAAAGACTTAATTTATTAAAATTACGTCAAGAAAAAATACGGTGTTTAAAAAAATGCTGCTGTTCATACATCAATGACTAAATTTGAGTTAAAGTGCTTGAAAGAACTATCTATTAATTTTATCTGTTCAAAACAGGTTTTGAAACTTCAAAATTGAGCAAACTGGCATTTTTAAATATGATGGAAAAAACTGATTAAATTTTATACGTCTTGTAATAAATAATTCAATAAAAATTGTGATATGTCTTTCTTTAAAAGTTTTCACGATATATTTTTTTTAATTTTGTAAAAGCTTTAAAAATTTTCTGATTATGATAAAATCTTTTTTTTTCTTTCTTTACCCAATATTTTAAAAAAATTAATTTAATTTCTTATAACCTTGAATTGATTTTAAAATGTTGACTTGCAGTTCTTTGAAGCAAAATAAAGATTCCTTCTGTTCTAAAAACTTGTCATACTTCTTGTTTGAAGAAAACCGTAAAATAGAAATTTGCTGAATAAAATATGCTTTCATTTTCAATAAATTTTTGAATATTTTATTGATAAGACAAATGTTTCGAATAAACAAATATTTTTTTCCTATTAACACGAATCAACGCATATTTCTGTCTAACCATTATTTTAATAACTTATTCGACAGTAACGACATGTAAAGTTCTGATGATTATTGAAACAATTGTTTAACACCTGGATAAGTTCAAGTATTCATTTAAACAATAATTTTAAATATCTTATTTACTCGCTTTCTTATATATTAACGACAATTTTTTTTTCTTTTTAGATTCATCAATTCAAGACACTGGCATAACAAAAGTACTCCAAGATACTACCTCAAGTTTAATTTACAAATCAAATTATTTCCTCTATACATAGCAGAAGAAGCTAAATGATTACGTTTTATGGTACTTAATCTGATGTATAGCAAATTGCAATAAGTACCAATCCAACTGAATTTGCAATAATATTACTCTATGGTGGATTTTTGCTGGTTACTAATGAAATAAAAACAATTAACTGATTAAACTGTTAGATGGAAATCAAACACAGTTTAATTATGTTGCTTTTTCCTCTTCACTGTTATCTGAAAAGGAAGAAAAATATTATTTTAGAAAATCAAACGATCTGAATTTAAAAAAAGATCTGAAAATTATTTTTGGAGAAGACATGTATATGAGTATGTTTAGAAAATATATTAAATTAGATAACTCATTCAAATCATGCAAAGAATTTTTATCGTCGTAAAAGAAGGACTGCCATAAACATCCGGAACTTTTTATTATTTATTTGATTTACGAATCTACTCTTTGTTTATTTGTTTTTTAATAAAAACTGAATTTTCAATCGTTCTTCTCTAAAATGAATTTTCTCATGTTACTAAAGAATTGAAAACAATGAATTAATTAAACTGTTAGATGGAAATCAAGTACAGTTTAATAATGTTGCAATTTTCTCTTCACTGTAATCTGAAAAGCAAGAAAAACAATATTTTAGAAAATAGACGATCTGAATTCTAAAAAAACATCTGAAAATTATATTTCATAGAAGACATATACATGAGTATATTGAGAGAATATATTAAATTAGATACTTCATTTAAATCACGCAAAGAATTTTTATCGTCATGAAAGAAACACTGCTATAAACATTTGAAACTCTTTATTTCTTTTATCTAACTTACGAGTAGTTAAATTAAGAGACGCATATATTTCTTCTAGATATAATCTAGAAAACAAAGCCAATGATTATGAGATAATTGTAATGATTTATTGTTGTTTTGTTGACTTTTCAGGTTCAATGAACATATTAACATGCTACTCTTGTTCTAACTGTCGATAACCAGCACAAATAAAGAATGTATTATTTTACTAGTTATGAAATAATTCATTTCATAATATATGATGCTATCAGAAATTCTATTTTCTACACGAAAAACAATTGCCCTTGGTGTCAAACATACATATTGTTTAATAACTCAGGAAACTGAGAAGAGATGCAAAAATGTGTGACAATCATAAATGGCCAGCTTTTCATGCCTATTATTCAATGAATTGGTTATAATATTCGCTGAAAAATAATATATGTTGAGAAAAACTTGATGGACATATATTCATGTTTGTATGATGTTATATCAAGTAACAAATGGAGCTTCAGCAAAATATTTATTTATATAAAGATGTTTGAATATGCAAAACTTGAAAACTCTTTCAGCAACCAAATTTTATGACAACGGTGAAAAGAAAGTTTTAGTAATAAACTCATATCACCATGAAGCAACAGCAACACTTCCAATAAATGTCATCATGTATGTAAGTTTTTATATGGAAACCTGTAAGTCTATCCCATCGGACAACATGCGCAATTAAATGTTTGATAGAATTGTACGGCATTTGAAGACTTCAAAATATATTCGACGAAATCAAAAGCGATTTATTATACGAAAATGGTGTTCCAAGTGCCTTGATACCGGAAATGCCTTAATAAAATTATCTTAACTCCAGGAGTGCCTTAATAGAACTTTCTAAATTCCAGAAAGACCATAAAAAACTTTTCACTGACTAAAAAGATTCTGTGGCTGCATATACAAAATAATTCAGAATTATTCTTCAGAGGAAGAAAGAATTGAAGAACAAAGTTTTTAACATGCCTAGTTGGAATGATGATTCAGTAAAGGTAAGTTGATTATTTTAATTTTATAAATTATTTTCTTCATTTTTAAAGAAAATAAATGAACGAATGTATACCCTTTAATAATTGAAAAGTGTAAGAAAGAATATAACTGTTGATAGTCAAAAATAAGCACTGATCCTACGTTGCACAGTGATGCATCTATTCAACACTAACAACCTTATGTGGCCAGCTGATTCGCCAGGAATATTGGTTTATTTTCAATTAAATCTGTATGTTTCAAGCATTAAATTTTGGGACGCAATAAGGCCGTGTTATTTTATTAGTCATTTATTTATTTTATTGTTTATATGAATCATTCTAATGGCATCAATTCCCCTGATATCAAGGTGTTATTAAAATATAATTGTTCAGTTTACCTTTCTAGCTCGCGTTATTTCACTTTCTTATTCCTTATGTAAATCATACAGATGTTAGACAGAATTATTTTTTTCTTAGCTTCTCAACTAAAGAAGAAAATAACCTGATTAAATATATGAAATTACAATGAAAACGATTTGAATTTCAATTCAACAAGAAAATATAATCTTAACAATTGCATAAAAAATAATTTTAAGAAATTTCCAAAACTCAGAAGAAAAAAATTGCTCTATTAAATTTCTATCATAAAAATATTTTAGTTTAAAAATTATGTGTAAATTATGTTTATAAAATAATATTTTCGGGAGTTATCAAGGAAAAATGCAAAAATATCACTCAATTTCTAATTAACTATTTTTAAATTACCGCACCTAGAGGTAGTTTTCCACTTTATATATGTACCAAATTTGTGGTCCCAGGTCTAATGGTCTGTTTTGTAGAGTATAAACATATACACTCATTCATTTTTGTTATCAGAAGAGATTAACAGTTTTGTCGTATAATTGGAAATGTAAGCATTTGATAAATAGTATCTGATTATTTAATTATCCCAACAAATCTTGAAGGCAGAAAGAGAATAAATAGCCTTAACATTTCAATCTTGTGATTGGCTTGTGCTATGATAACAAATGAGTTGAGGTGTAATTTTGTTTACGGTATATGTACAGAACTTAAAATGTATTGTGAATTATTTAGAAATGTTTCTTTGCATATATTTTTCGTTTGTATAAAAATATATGGCTATAATTTTTTTTAAGACATATTTGGAGAACATAAAATTTACAGTAAATTACTTAAAAATATTTCTTGGCATATATCTTTCGTTATATTTTTAAGTAATTTACTGTAAATTTTATGTTCTCCAAATATGTCTTAAACAATATATATATATATATATATATATATATATATATATATATATATATATATATATATATATATATATATATATGGCTTATGAAGCATATGGCTTATGTACGGTACTTGGGCATTTTTCTGATCATTAACCGGTTAAATGAATCATTTATTGTATTTTTTATAATTAAGCTCATAACTTATTTATATAATTTATAACTTGGGCATTTTTCCGACCAGGAACTGTTTAAATGAATTATTTATTGTATTTTTTATAACTATGTTCATAACTTATTTATATAATTTATATAAATAAGTTATTATTTATTTAATATTCTTCATATTTATTTGGGTAAAATTCCATGAAATATTAAAAATAATGATTGTAAAAAATATGTAATTCCGGGTAAGTGGGATGACACACAAACCAAAATATTATAGCTTGAAATTTGTAATAAATAATAAAAATATAACTTAAATATTTTGGTAATATATATTTCATTTCATTAATTTTTTTTTTCTAATTATGTATAAGAAATGATAACTTATTTATTGAAAGTTTATTTAGCAACATTATTGTAATACAATGAAGCTTTTAAGAAGTAATTTACAAATTGATTTCTTTTTGCATTAAATCTTATACATGGGCCACAATGAACTACAATATATATATATATATATATATATATATATATATATATATATATATATATATATATATATATATATATATATATATATATATATATATATATATATATATATATATATATATATATATATATATATATATATATATATATATATATATATATATATATATATATATTCAGAATTCTGATAGCCATTTATTAGAAAAAGAAAAAAAGAAAAAAGATTAAAGCATAGAATTACTTTTCAAAAATCTTTAATATTTTTGTCGAAGCCAATCTTTTTGGATAATGTGAACGCATTTAACATTATCTCTCGAATCGATATGAATATTTCTAAAAAAGAGGGGAAACGACCTCATAAAAAATTAAAGCATGAAATATTCCTCCATAAAAAAAATATACATCACAACCGACCAATACGCGTTATTTTGTCACTGCCGCCATCATCAATATCAGTGATTAGCATTTTACATTTCGCGTCTCGACTAATTTGCCATCTTATCGCTTAGTCGAAATAACTCTCCCCTGCATCATCAACTACATTTCCGACTTCGCAAAAAGAACAATAAAAAAACATTACTCGGGAAGCTATTTGTCACTGCAAAGACTGAGTGATGACCCGGACTGCGCATGACAAATAAATGCCAGATACAACGTATCATTGACAGGAAACATATGCCTTTTGCATTTCTCGGTGGGGGCGTGCTTGTAGCGCGCGATAAGTGTTGCCAAACCGGACTTTTATTCTCATTAAATTAAAAAAGGGAGGTAGCTAGCTGGAGCAATCAATCGATATCAATGTCTGCACAGGATCCAGTAACGATTGCTAAATTTTTTTGCAATTCTGAGTAGGAAATCTAATAAGTCCTCGGGAGAGAGAAAAAAAAAATTAGTTTATAAGCGAGATTATTTTTTTGCGAAAACAGGCGCTGCTGTTTTAAAGAAAAGATTGCTGAACAATGATTGGATGGCTCAGCTTTAATAAGAATGGATATGCCGTGTATTGTATTCAAAAGAGGCTGCAATTTGTTAAGTGAATCCTATATACATTCAGCTCATTTTCTACATTGTTGAATTTTGAAGTAATAAGAAATTTCAATCAGGTTTTTATAAAATGTAGGAATAAATTGTTTCTTATTATGCCTCTGCACGTCATTACAAAAGTGTTTTCTAATTTTCTCTTCATCTTGAAATGGAGAGAAAATAGAATTAAGTTTGCTCTATTTGCTATTTGGAAGTCAAAATCAATTCCAAGGATTGGATCTACTTTTTTGGGTGTAAATGACAATGATTGTGAGTTTAGATGGCGAAATTAAGATAATCATATAACTGTAAGAGTTGGAAAGAATATTTTTGTGACTGAACAAATTAAAGTGTTAATTTTTTCTTAATGCGAAAGATTTATATTTTTATTTATCCTATGAAATGTTAAAAATCGAATTTTTAATAATTTTAAGCTTAGCTTATTTATTTTCACATAATATAATGTCAGTCTTAAAATATTATTATTAACGAATCATTGAATGTTATATAAAAAGAAAACTTTTTCTTTTCAATAATAGCCATATTCTTACATTTTTTTTTATTCCAATAGATAGCTCAAATAATGCAAAAATAGTTATTTTTCATTGATTATTAATGCAATACGAAAAATAGTATATTTTAGATCTTGTACTTTCAAATGGCATAGAATTTAAATCTGTAAAAATCTGTGGCCACAATAGCGATTTAAATGTTTGAAAGAAAAACCTAACAAACATACTAATAATTATACAATGATATAAAAAAATTGAAAAAAATATGTGTAAGAACTGCCCATATTCAAAAATATTATAAAACTTAATAAATTTTTATGTACCAGATATACTGTTTTCATGTTTATAAGATAATATCATCAGTATTTAAATTTCTGAATACAATTGTAAGAAGTATTATCAATTTACGTTTTAATAATTCCTATTTTATCTAAGGAATATTAATTATTATTTTTGTTATTTGAAAATGATGGGAAATAATGCCACTTCCATATCGCTATCTTTATTTCTCTAACTAATTTAATCTTGCTTTAAGAAATCATGGTGAGTCTTTCAGGAAGCTGCGTAGTGGCTTGAAAAAAAATGGTCAAATGTAGAATAATTTCAATAACTAAAACTAAAACAAGAAAAGGATTATTTTAAAAATAGCAGTGTCAGAAAAGGAGCAGAAAATAGCAGTGTCAGTAAAATACACATAAAAGTCACAAGGAGGAATTTATTGTTAATTATTTTTCATTTTGAGATTAATAGAAGGAAATTTGAGACTTCAAAGAAGACTTCGAAAATTCATTCTATTTACAAAGAAAAAATGGCAGTGTCAGCACACATAAAAATCACCTGGATTATTTTATTATTTATTATTTTTAATTCCAAGATTCATAGAAGGAAATTTCAGAAGACTTCAAAAAATGCAATTGCGGGATTAAAACTGTTACGGAAGTTTTAATCAAGAATAACAAACGATTGCGAACCATTTGCCATTGCTTGCTGAAAAATATTTAAAAACTTCAGGAGAATACCCATTAACTGCCAAACTTGTATAAGCGCATCAGAAAAAACTTTTTTTAACATCCAAAAATCTTTCGGTGAATGGCTACTCCTGCTATACCGCCATTAACGATGTTTCCGTCAATCATTTTACCCATTACAGCTATTCCATCGTGGAAATTTATTCGAAGAATGCGTTCAACAGCAATTAATCTCTTATTTTTTTCAAAAACATGCAGAAAGAAATCTGCAAACATCAAGGGCAGAAGTTTCAGTACTTACAATAATAAAAAGCAACACAAAAAGCATCAGAGGCATCTAAAGCTGTAACACCTGGTGAAAACGATATCGTGAAGAGGAAGGGAGGAGGGGAGGCTGCAGAACCGAAGAGAGGATGGTATCATCGAAGAATCGTTTGGCAGAAACGAAGAGGTCACCGATTCTGGTGATGGAGATGGAATTTTAAAGCCCCCACCCCAACCCCAACAGAATGCCTAGCCAATCCATCCATAAACATATGTATATGAAGGCAAGGATGGATGCTAATTTTTTTTTCTTCTGTCGTTACAAGTCTTGCAAATTTATCCATTTTAACATGGCTCTCTCATAAAAGTTTAAAACCTCTTTTCTCTCAACGTTCCAGCATCTTATTAGCATATTGATACCACTTCAAGTCATTAGCAGTTGCTGCTAGAACTGTCTTTTGGGATTTTCAAGTCCCCCTTCCCCTCCATGTTGGTGTGTACCCCTTTCAAGCTTGTACCTCGTGTTTTACATAGCCGACTAATATAAATATACGCGTGTTACAGCCGAATACATCTTTTCCAAGGTATAATCAAATAATGTGGGGGGAGCAACAACGAGGAAGGGGTAAGGCAGAATGCAGAAAGAAAGAAAAAAATGCATCCTTAATTCGTGTTAGTTCCTTTAAAAGAGTGCATCTCTATATTTATTAGCGTGGAAGGCTGAACTAAAGCGGAGAGGGTTTTTTTCTTCTATATTTTTTTTTCTTCTTTAAACTTTTTTATTATTTATTTTATTTTATTTTACTTTTTAAGAGCTTTTTAGAGAAGTTGTATCCATCCAGGATTCTAACTAGGGAAAATTCAATTTTTTCGGGGGGTGTGAAGGGGAGGTAGATGGAACGCTACTTACTAAAGGAGCTGAAATAAGACGATAGCGAAAACTAAAGCAAAATATAAAAAATAAAATAAAATATTAAAACGTTCCTTGTATTTCTATCTACCTAACGCGCCACTTTTTTTTCTTCTTTTCTTACAGTTTTTATCTTTACCCATGAGAAAGAAAGGGGTGCAACAAAAAAGTTGAAGTAGTAGTAATGAAAAGAAGGCTCTTAAATTCTGGTGGTGTGTGGGAGAGAAACCGTTCTATTGTGAAACTTGAAATGTTCGAGAACGAGGGGCTTCTCTTAAGTAAGAGTTATTAGTCACGCTCGAACGAGGACAAAATGAGCAGGGGCTTTTCGGCAAAAATGCTAAAATGCAAATATCGAAGGGTCCATTGTGAATGGGTGTCGAGAAATATTATGTAAAACCCATCGCCGAATCTTATTGAACAGCGCTTTGCCATGTTTAGGAGGAGATGATTATAAGCTTTGATGGTAGAAATTTATTCATTTTCAGGATCTTTCCATCTGAATTATTTACAGTTTGGTTTTAACGACGACCAAAAAGAGCCAAGAAAAAATTTCGCTAAATTATAAAAATATGCTCAAATATACTCAAGTGCACTAAATCACATGCTATATAGTTTGACGTTTGAAATCTTCAAATTGGCAAAAAAATTTTATTGACGCTTTTTGGTCGCCGTTACAACCGACAAATACCTATTCTTTTCACAAAATAAATGAACTTCTGCATATAAATACTATATTATATTAGCAAATGATAAATTTTGATAAACTATATGAAATCAATATTTGTTTTTATTGATGATTCAATAAAGCTGACATAAAAATCTTTAAGAATGAATGAAAGTACTGCTGCATATAAATACTATATTACAATCGTAAATGATAAATTTAAATAAATTTTGGTTAACTATATGAAATTAATCATATTGAATCACATTTTTTTATGATTCAATAAAGCTGACCATAAGGATAGTTTTGAATGAATAAAAGAATTGCAACATATAAATGCCATATTACACTCGTAAATGATAAATTTAAATAAATTTTGATAAACTGCATGAAATGAATATTTCTTTATTGATGATTCAATAAACCTGACCATAAGAATCGTTTAGAAATAACATTCACTGAATATCAAAGATTTTATTTTTGTAAAAATTTAATGTAAGCATCTAAAATTAATTTTAGCTTATCGAATAATATTTTGAGATTACAAATATATAATATATAAATTTCTTTTTCTAAAGAAATATTGAGCTAAGAAATTTTGGCAGCAAATTTTACATTAATCTGCAACATTAAGATAAAACTCATTGCGACATCTCTACTTCTATTGAGTAGTGGCGTAATTGGACACTTTTTACCAATCCAGGCATTTCTACCTAGATATTATTCAAAAAAATCACTACTTCTTGGGAGTAATGGCTAATTGGACACTTTTTACCAATCCAGGGTAGGCATTTCTACCTAGATATTATTCAAAAAATCACTACTTCTTGGGAGTAATGGCTAATTGGACACTTTTTACCAATCCAGGGTAGGCGCTTCTATCTAGATATTATTTTATAAACTCTATTTCTAGGGAGTAGTGGCGTAATTGGACACTTTTTACCAATCCATAGCAGGCATTTGTAGCTAGATATTATTTAAAAATAAACGGAAATTCATTCAAAATTATCCAATCACAATATTATTTAAATACAAAAGTAACATTTTCACAAGAATTTGAGAGTCCATTTGGAAGATGCATTTGGTTTTGAATTAATGTCCACTTATTCCCAAATAATTCCCTAGAATTCTGGCAAGGGTCATTTGCCCTGGATTCATAGAAAACGTCCAATCACTATACTCGGGAAAACTTTACAGTAAGAGGAGATATGACGCTATCAATACACTTTAGACTCAAAGTCAAAAAGGTAATTGTATTTTATCTTATAATTTGGCAGGAATGCCAATTAAATTGCTTATAGTTGTTAAAAAATTACCCATTAAGAATGTGTTCCAAAATAATTAATTTGATTCTGATTTGATTGTTTGGATTTTTCTAGCGTAGGAGCCATGGTTTTTAACCAAGCTGCTCGATACCAACAGTAAAATCACATCAATGTAAAACAGTGAAAAAAAAATCAAAAATAATTCTGTTGCATTATTAATTATGTGCAAAAACCACACTCTCACAAAAATTCGAATGTCTTTTGGAACATTTAATTGTTTTTTAATTAATTTTTATTTATGCCTAAAGATATGCTTTAATATTCTGGCAAGTGACGCTTGCTCTAGATTCATAGAAAATGTCCAGTAATACCACTCGAAGATCCACGCTGGAAGACAAGATGTGACTAGTATCTGAGACTGTAGATGTAAAATATAAGGATATTTTATTTGGAATCTGGGTAGGAATTATTTACAAAGAAAAAAAAATCCGATAAAGAATCTTTCACAATGATTCAGTTATGATTTTAATTATATACAGAATTCATTCTTTGATAAAAATTGGAATATCCGTTTGAACATACAATTGGTTTTGATTTAATTTTCACTTATCTCCAAATAATGTCTTAAAAGTTTTGGTAAAGGACCCATACTCTGGATTTGTAGAAAGTGTCCCATCACTTCTGATAGAACAGATGTGACAGCCATATTCAAGTTAAGAAACATAAATCGGCATGTAAATGTATCAAAAATCAGAGCATCTTGTAATATAAAAAAATTATATTTTATTACAAAATTATAACATACTATACAATTTTAAGCGAGGTAATGTATTACATTACTTTTCAGTTCATATTAATGCAGTGAAAGACCAAATTTGTTATGCTAACTTCAACTGTGAAATCTTCCAAAAATACTTCTAAATACACTTATCCTGAAATGAAGTTTTCCTTTAAGTTTTCTCCTCCTGCTACCATTGTTTTCTCAAAAAAAATCCTTTCTTACTGCTTCCAGATCCCTGAAGTATGCATATCAGTAATGTATTGATCACAACTGTATGCATATCAGTAAATATTGTATTCACTTGATTACAATATTTTTCTCAATCTTTCAACTATTATTCATTAAAAGAACAGAATGCAATCTTTAAGAATTTAATTGAAGAATTAAAAATTTGTTTATACAAAATGATAAAGCAAGATTTTAAAACGTATTTAACATCTTCTCAAATTAGTTAGGTTCATTACTTTACTAATTTGATTTACTTTTCTATAAGAACTGACTGATTATTAGATCGTGTAGTACAGTTTACACTCTGGCCACTTTGGAACATATTATAGTTAATGCAAAGCTTTGATACAAATTTGCAGAAGTTATCGTAGCTTAGTATTAATTAATAAACGTCATATTAAAGACAGCGTGACTTTTAAATTCTCAAATCAACGAAAGATATATTTCGTAGTTCAAACTAATTTAAGGAATCCATTAATTAAAAATTAAATCAAAACCGCTCAAAAATTAGTATTAGAAGGAAACTGATTATCAATATGTTAAGGCTATCTTAAATTCATGAATAGTATATTTTTTTAATATCTACTTATACTAAAAAGGAATGTGTGTGTGCGCGCGCGCGCGTGTATATATATATATATATATATATATATATATATATGTGTGTGTGTGTGTGTGTGTGTGTGTGTGTGTGTGTGTGTGTGTGTGTGTGTGTGTTTGTTGGTGCTCTACAAGTGAGACCGTATCACCTATAGCTACCAAATTTGGATCTATAGTCCTTGAAAGTAAGGTATTTCTGAAAAATTCTTTGAAATTTTAATTAAATAAAAAATAAGCTGAATTTTGAGAATTTTTTTTGTGTGTGTTTATAAATATTAATACACAAAAATTATTTTTATTTAAAATTCTTTTTAATTATATTAATTTAATTACTGAGTAATCTTTATCTGAATATTAACAATTTTTAAAACTATTTTTCATTTAATTTTCAGAAACACATTTCATTATTAACCTAAAATACGAACTATTTTCATTATTTCATGAAACCTTAAATCTCAATCATTATCATTGTTTCATAAAACATGTGATTTTTCATTTTAATCATGTGATTTTTCTCTCTTCATTGAAAGTTAAAAAAGAAATATTCTATATAAAATTTATATAGTTTATATAATGGATAAAAAAGTAAAATTACAATATCGCGAAATTTAAATGAGATATGAACCAGACAATTGCTGTTTTAATAATGTTATCATGTCATGGGATTGGTTCCCATTAGAAGGGTTCATACACACATATTAGACCTGTGGTGAAAGCTTATAGCCAGCTAACAGGTACACTACCCGAGCATTTGCTTTTGTGTCGTGGTCATATTACTGGGCTGCGAACCGCAAGGTCCTAGGTTCTATCCTCATTCATAACAAACCGCCATATTGGTGACCCGGACTTGATTTGAACAAACAAACCGTTACAGACCATTAAAATAATATGGAATTAATTGACAATATGATTCAATCATGAGTATGTTTATAAGTGAGGTTTTATTGGTGAAAGATGGTTTAGTCTAATCTCAAATTTTGCAGATAGAGTGTTTTTGGCATAAGATCTATCTATGGCCAAATTTCTTCATTTAATTAGATGGAAAAGATTCGCTAAAACTTAAAAATAATAGAATTTTTAGAAAAGAGATATGTTTTAATTGAAAGATTATTATGCTGACTTAATTAGGCTTTTATTATGCAAACATTCACTCAAAAACGATCGTTTGGTTTTATGAAATACATACATATATATATATATATATATCCCCACAAAGAGGTCCATTTAGCTTTACTTCGACACAACATATGACACTGGAACGTACACTGAGAGATTAAAACTCAATTCTATGCCATCATGAGACCCACACCAAGGTTAATTATGAAACCAAAAGCAAGAACATATTAGGAAAAAAGGACTGATTTAAGCTAACGATAATCCTCCAATTTTACGTACTCTACTACTACATAAATCGATTTAGCGAAAAATAACGGAAAGCCCCTCATACAGCAACGGAGGCGTATTTTAACCGTAATTACTCTTTAATTTGAACTTTTGGGGGGAAACTTTTGCGGGTTATAAGTGAGATTTGATGGCCTGTTGGAGTAAGCTCAAATTACATGGCCAAGTAATTGAGGTCCAAGAAAAGAACGATGATGCATTACGGTTAATTTGGACTTCATTTTTGTGCCCTTTTTATTTAATAAGAAGGGTAATTTTTGGGATGCGCAACCATCTTCTTCATAATCTCTAAGATATATATAGGAGGGGTGGGCAGAATGTATGGATAGGTATTTTGATATCATATCTGAAGCTTAATCCCCCAAATTAGCCATGGAATGTATAGGATGTTAAAGGGGAATTCGATAATTTAGGAATGAGTTTTTGATGGAGAGTATGTGCCTAAGAGTTTCTTATGCAGATGCAAGTTGTCCAACTTTCTAGTGGCGTAGGAGTAAGTTAATAAACTGACACTGTGATATGTATCACCCGTAGAGTTATCACCCATCTACTGTTTCAACGAATAAATTCGATGATTAGTTATAAAAATTGTTTGAGTTGAATTTCTTCCCGGAAAAAATATGGATTGAATTTCGTTCATTAATTTTCTTCTCGGAAGTTCAATTATAGAATGAATTCTTTCTGAAGCTTTATTTTTCTGTATTTAATAATTGAATTTTCTCTTTTTTAGTTGTAAATTCTCAAAGATACATTGATTAATTTTATTCTGAAGAATAAATCTTTTTCACCTTGTTGATTAAAAATTTCTTCTTTGGAACAATTTCTTTAAGCTTTATTGGTTGATTTTTCTTACTTAGAAAAATATGTTTTAAAATTCTAGATTGGATTTTTTTCCTTGGAAATCATTTTTAAAATATTGTCGGCTGATTCTTTTTTTTTCGTAAAACTATAAATTCCTTAAACTTTTTTGGTTGTTTATTTTTTTTCTCTGAAATGAATCTTTTAAACATCATTGACAAAAATTCTTTCAGTCAATAGTTGTTTTAAATGTCGATTATTGATTTTTTTCAGATTGAAAAAAGAGTAAATAAAATAAGTCTCTCAGGTGCATTTTGCTACTTTTTTTCTCTGGTAATAAAAATATTTGCCATTTTATTTTACAACATTTTTCAAATCATTGTCTCACCTACAAAGTATTTACAATTTAAGGTCTCTAATTAATCGGAATTATTATAATATAAAACTTCACAATTCTAAATCCATATGTCTTGAATATATCATTACATATAAATAAAAAAGATGTACTTTTTAAAATCGCCCTTTAATATTATGCTATTTCTTGATAATACTTTTACAATGAAGGAATGCATAAAGTTGGAGAGTGAATTACATTTTTCTCTGTGCATCAACCACGGCTTCTTGTCCGTGTTATGTCCTATACAACGGACATAATAGGGAAATTTTGTTTGAATATAAATTTTTGATATCTCTTTTTTATTTTAAAACCACATACGCATAACGTAGATTTTAAAGATGAAGATAATTAATTAGATTTGATTAATTAAATTAGATTTTAAAGATTTTAATCTTAGATTTTAAAGATACAATTAAATTAGTAAAATATTTATTTGTTGAATTATTGCTGCTGTGCTTTTAAGATTGTTTAAAAAAGAAAAGTGTATTCATTACATAATTGCTTACATTAAGTTTCAGAAATGTTAATATTTAATAAGTTTGTGCATGAAGAAGGATTATAACAATTTGGATTTTTTTTAAAAAATACATTTTGTTTTATTAAATAAATGTAATTAGAATATCCTACGAAAAATTCATAATGAGTTATCGAGATTCACAATTCTAATTAAGCTATAGACTTGCATTTAATTCTAATCTTATCTCGATTATCACATTTCTTCACTTGTAAAAGTGTATGGTTCTTTTAAAGCTTATATAAATTCACGTGTGTTCTTTTTATTTTGTACAATAAGTTTTTATTTTTACAATGAGTGTGCTCATTTTATTTTTTTACAAACAAGTGTAACAAGAATAAACTACATAATGAAAAAAAACAGTAAATAAACTTCATAGTGAACTAAGATTGTTATTTCAATTAGTATTGCTATCAGAAAATTCTTTACTTCGTGTGCTATTTGACAACGGAAATTACAAGTACGAAATTACAATACCAAAATCATAAGATTTCTAAAAAAAATTATTGAATTGTTAGCTGATGATTTAGATTGATTGTGAAATTTATACAAAAATAATTTTTTTATATTACGGTTTTTATATCTCTTTGTATAAAAAAGTACAGTAGAAATTTATGTGCAAGCATAAATTGCATAGATATTTGTTATTCTATTTTTTTCTACAAATATTGAAAGAAAAAGTAGTTAAACAAATTGTTTGCTGCATTAATTTAAATTCTGCTTTTTTATGCTTTCCAATTAAAAAAAATCTAATTATTTATAATGGAGTTCAAAGTAATTATTTTAAACATCTTAAAATAGCATTTATGCTAATACTCTAAATAATAAATTATTTTGTCCTAATAATTTTAATTAAGACTTAAAGTATTAAAAGTTTTATATTATTATTAAGTTGACAAAAAGTATTTTATAATAAGTTACTAAGATAATTTTTAGTCTACAATTATTTTTTATTGTAAGTGAGATATGGGAAATCTGTAAAAATATTTCTTACCTGATAAAATAATTCGAATAATCATGTTATGACCATTATTTAACTACGGCAACCATCAAAAATATTCAGACACATTGTATAGAAACACTCTTTTTATGTAATTTAAAAACCTTCAGCAGTTTCCTTCATCAAAATTAATTTTGTAAGCTTTACCATTGCCTACTTCTCAGATTAAAACTCTTGTGATCATATTCTAATTAAAATTATTTTGCAGTGCGAAGGAGAAGTATTTTCATTGCAGGATCTTCCTAAGATAGCTGATAAATTTGTCCAGGACATTATAAATTATCTGTGAGCAAAGTTACTTATTAATTTTTTTTTTATAAACAATCTAAAAAATTAAGTATATATTCTACAAAAGAATAATCAATGTCTGTAACTTTTATGAAATATGCTACAATCTTTGGATCTATTTTTAATTATAAATCTTTATATTTCTCATTAACTCTCTGCCTTTTTTCTCATAATCCCCATTTAAGGTCTTGATTTATTTATGCTGATCTCACATCAAATTTATAAGACATATTCTATGAAATATTTTGCATTTCAACTTAGGTTAGTTGTATACTAACGTGTGATGATATTACTTATAAATCAATTATAAAATTTTCATAAGAATAGAATAATAAATAAACATAGAAATAAAAATCTTAATTCTTTTTTATTTATTACCTATTCGCCTAGGATGACCAACTGGTTCGTCTGAAATATCAATTATATTTGATTTCTGATAAATCATTTAGATGCATCTTCATTTCCATCATTCCTCAAAATTGTTTGATTTTAAAGTCGTGGTATTTTAAATGTATGACTAAGTTCTTTCTATTGTGTGCTTGAACCTTTCCTATATGATATCATAGTGCTTATAAAAATGTAGTCTCATGATATCATAGTGCCGATAAAATTGTAAATGATCGGTTCAATTATCTTCTAATTTTCGGGACATTAACACAGCTTCAATTAAGGCACAGTTCAATAAAACTGTATTAACACGGATAATCAATTTTTCCATCATTAATAAATTTGCAATCGTAAGTCAGAAGACGAGTGGCTGTACTCTGTAATTGTATCTTAATATCAGTTCTATAAAACTGAATTAACATGGATTGACACTCTTTTGATCATTAATTAAGTTTCAATCATTAATCAGAAGATGATTGGCTGTACTCTGTAATTTTATCTTGGTAAATCTATGTAAATTGTTTGGAATTAAAGTTTAAGTATTTCTATTCAGTATAAATATATCTGCACTAAAATAATTGTATAAAATGTAAGTATCTATATAAAATACTTGTAAAAAAATAGGACACCAAATCACAACAGACATTTATTTTTAAATACCAAAAATAAGCAAAAATATTCCAGAAATCAGCAAAAGGAAAAAAAGAAAATGAACTATTATGAATGTAATTTAGCTGTTGTATTTAGTAATTTAGTTATTATTTAATAATCTGATTATGATGCATGTACAAATAATGTATAATCTGATGCATTACACATTGTTAATGATTGAAAACTATAGATGCTATGTCATAAATACTCAAAATGTTTATAAGAATTTATGCAAATGATACATTTTAAAAAACAAAAGCTCTTTAATGAAAGATGATTGTTTTATTGCTTCATTGATTTACCTGAATTTTGAAACGGATATTATGGGAATTGGCAATCAATTTTTTTTCACATGATTGTGTTTATAAGAAAGAATATTAAAATTTGTAAATTGTGGCATATTTTAGGAAAAAACATTGTTCAAAATGTTTCGCAGGGCAGATCGTTAGACTTGCTATTGTTTAGAGATACTAAATTTGGTGGATTATTGCTTCTTAGGTAGTAGATGTCTATTAAAAAGGATTTTAGAAAATTAATTAGATATTTAACTAAAAATGAATCAGAATGTTGACCCTTATTCTAAACAATATCGGAGCAAATTATTCCCCGAAATCAGTTTTACTCCACCTTAAAAAATTCAAAAGATTAACTTCACAGTAATAACAAATTTATTTTCATAAGCTTTTTCTCCAGTTTTCATAATTTTTACAAAATATTTTAAGTATATTTTAAGATATTTTGTTTTGTTTTCAATTACTGGATTCATACTGACGAATTTTGTGATGACATTAAATACATTATTTATGTGTACGCTAGAAAAATAGTTTCTAATAAGTTTTATCATTGTCACTAAAGCTCACTTGTTCAAGGAAATAGGAACATGAAAAATACATTTTGTTTATCTGTCAAAAATTGGAACCAAAAAATGGAAATATTACCAGCTTCGAGCAAAACTACGAAATGTTCAATTGATTTGTACTCCACAGATCAGAGTTTTCCATAATAAATAAATAACTTCCAATGAATAAAAAGTATTAAACTCATCCTTGAACTTTTACATTTCAACTTACTTTGTTCCTTAATTAGAGATGAAACGGTTGAAATCAAATATAAGCAACTCAACCATCAACTATCATTGCTATAATGAAGAATATTTTTTTAAAAAATAATGTAAATAATAAATTAATTATAATATTCGCAATTAATAAATTATGATACTATGATATTTGTACTCGAGATTCGAATCTTCTTTTTTTCTGCACAGTAATCTGAACAGAAGTAAATAAATTTTACTTCTAAACTTAATATTTACTTAATACTTCTAAACTTAATACTTAACTTAATACTTCTTTACTTAAATAAAATAATCATAAAAAGAAAACCATAAGGAAGTGATTCCTTTATATATAGAATAAAGGACTAATTGAAGATAAAACGTCTGGAAGGAAACATAAGTAACTAAACTCTCAATTGCTATAATTAAGAGTAATAAAAATAATATAATGATTCAAACGATTAAAATAATATAATGATTTAAAAGATTAAAATAATATAATGATTTAAAAGATTAAAATAATATAAAGATTTAAATATAATGATGATATAAATAATTGAAAATAATATGAATTTATTTATAAAATTCGAAGACATATATCACCAACTTCAAGCAAAACTACGAATTATTCCGTTGGTTTGTCCTCTGTCCATCAAAGTTTTCCAATAAATAAATTAATTGCTTCCGATGGATAGAATATATTAAACTCATCTTTAAACTTTTACATTTAAACTTACTTTGTTCCTTATAAAAATACTGAAAACAAACGTAAGTAACTCAAGAACAAACTTTCATTGCTATAATAAAGAGTTGATTTTTTAAAAAATGATATAAATAATAAATTAATTATAAACTTCACGATTAATTAATTATAAGCATTATAATGCTATGATAGTTTTTTAGTAGAGAATCTACTTTTTTTTCTGAACAGTAATCTGAACAGAAATAAATAAATTATAAGAGCTATAAAAATAAAACCATAAAAAAATTATTTATTGAATATAGAATTAATTAGAGATAAAACAGACAAAAAACGTAAGTAACTCAACCATCAACCCTTATTGCTATAATTAAGAGTAAATTTCTGAAAATAATATAAATAATCAATTAATTATGAGCATTAATATAATATGATATTTCTTATTACAGACTCGAATCGTCTTTTTTTCTATACAATAATCTGAACAGAAATAAATTTTAAGACCAATAAAGAAGTGATTCCTTTATATATAGAACTAATTAGAGATAAAACAGCTGAAAAGAAACATAAGTAAGTAATCCATCAGCCTCATTGTTAAAATTAAGAGTAAATTTTTGAAAATAAATAATTAATTAAATACGAGCATTACAATATTATGATATTTCTTGCTAGAGATTTGAATACTCTTTCTTCTATAGTAATCTGAACATACATAAATAAATTTTAAGAACCATAAAAAGAAAACCGTAAAGAAATGATTTCTTTATATATAGAATATAGAAATAATAAGAGATAAAACAACTGGAAAGAAACATAAATAACTCAACCATTAACCATCATTGATATAACAAAGGATAAATTTTTTTCAATAATATAAATAACTAACGTAAACATATAATTAATTAATTATGCCCTTTATAATACTATGATATTTATTATTAGACATTCAAATCTTCTTTTTTTTCTGAACAGTAATCTGTGCAGAAATAAATAAAGAACCATAAAAAGAAAACTATAAAAAGTAATTTCTTTATATATAACTCTAAACAGAGATAAAACGGCTGAAAAGAATAAGTAACTCTACCATCAACCATAATTGCTATAATTAAGAGTAAATTTTTGAAAATAATATAAATAACTAACGCAAGCATATAATTAATTACTTATGTTCATTACAATACTGTGATATTTCATAACTACAGATTCGAAATTCTTTTTCTCAGTATAGTAATCTGAACAGAAATAGATTTTAAGAGCCATAGAAAGAAAACAGATAAACAGATGAAAAGAAGTATAAGTAACTCAATCATCAATCATCATTGATATAATTTAGAGTGAATTTTTTAAAAATAATATTATTACTTAATTAATTATGATCATTACAATACTATTATATTCTTACTAGAGATTCGAATCTTTTTTTTTGTGCAGTAATCTGAAGAGAAACAAATAAATTTTAAGAATCATAAAAAAATGATTTTTTTTTTGTACATAGAACATAGAACTATTCAGATATAAAACGGCTGAAAAGAAACATAATTAATTGAACTGTCAACCAACATTACCATAATTAAGAGTACAATTTTGAAAATAATATAAATAAGTAATTAATTATGGTGTTCATAATTAGTTAATTAGTGACATTACAATACTGTAATTTTTCTTAATACAGATTCTAATCTTCTTTCTTTTTTTCTGTATAGTAATCTGAAGAGAAATAAATAAATTTTAAGATAAAATAATTAAAGATAAAACGGCTGAATAGAAATATAAATAACTCAGCCATCAGCCGTCATTGCTACAATTAAGAGCAAATTTTTGAAAATAATATAAATAATTGATTAATTATAAACATTACAGTACTAGGATATTTCTTACTAGAAATTCGAATCTTCCTTTTTTTTCTGTGCAGCAATTTGAACAGAAATAAATAAATTTTAAGAACCATAAAAAAGAAAACCATAACGAAGTGATTTCTTTATATATAGAATATAGAACTAATTAGAGATAAGACGGCTGAAAAAAAAACAGAACCAACTCAACCATAAACCATCATTACTATAATTAAGAGTAAATTTTTGAAAATAATATAAATGATGAAGTTAATATAATGATTTAAATATAATAATGATATAAATTATTGAAAATAATGTAAATTTATTTATAAAGAAAATAATATAAATAAATTATGAGCATTACAATAAATATGTTATTTCTTATTAGAGATTCAAATGTTCTTTTTTTTTCCTCTACAATAATCAGATGAGAAATAAATAAATTTTGAGAAACCATAAAAAGAAACCCATAAACAACTGATTTTTGTGTATATGGAATGCGGAAAATTTATTAAATTTCCACAAAAGACACAAATACATTCTTTCTATCATATTCTACTCTTAAAAAATTTGAAACTTTCTTTGAAACTTAGATCTGAGGGAGGAATAATGCACGCTTTATGATAAAAGAAATGGGATCGATCAAATTCGAAATCTGGAGTTATTACCTTCAAATAATGATTGATGATAATAACTTTTGACTGAGACCCCTTTTTCTAAAATAGGGGATTGTTCTCTTAGATCAGCCTTGCAAAGACGATTTGCTCAATTTCCCCCTAAATGAGAGTCAAAGAACGAATGTTTAATGATGAAGATGACTTTATAAGGTACAGTAAATCGTTTCTATTTCACTTCAAGAACAAAAATTCAGGGCTGGGGATTCAATAATTGTTTCGGTTATATAGCACACTGCCAACGTAAAAAGTATAAAAAATGTGGTAAGAAATAAGTTCAGTATAAAGCTTTTGAATCTGAATTTCATACGCTGACTATTATTTGGTAAAATGTGAATGAATTTATGAATGGTTTGATGCTATCATTGTTGAAATATTTTTTTAATGTGTTTTTTGAACTTTCAGGTTCAATTTTGAAATCTTTGAGTCTTATTAAATAGAACTCAAAAAGAAATTTCTTCGGTTCATAACATTTTTCTAGCATTTTAGTTGTAAATTAGTAATTTCTAAATAATAATAATAAAAAAAATACTTTATTTTTACTTTACTTTATTTAACGAATTACTTTTCTTAGCAAATCATTTATTGAATATTTAATCGAAAATTACTTCTTTGTCCTTATTTTAATCTTTAAAAAAATTACTACCGTTTTTATTTGAGCGTTTTTATTATGCATAAAATATTAGAAACTTAATTATAAATGTTTTTCTATTCCCCGAATGAAATTATTTGAGTGTTAAATGAAAACAAAATACTTCGTTTTCGGTAATTCTTTATTAATAAAAATATTTTTGAAGAAGCAACTGAATCCTTTTTATTATGTATTAACATCTGAAAAAATATGTTCTGCATTTCGCATTTAAAAAATTATAATTCTCTTACGCCAATTCTATGTTTCCAAAATGAATTATTCACAGTTAACTAATTATACTTTTTTTCATTTACATTATCAATTATTTTCATTTCTTTGATAATTTTATCAGTGAGCAAAATATTTCAGTTTTGTAACGATATATTTGAGGGTACAACATAAACTTTTACTTAAATAATAAATTATGAAAGAAATATTTTTATTTTAATTTTATTTAAAGATAGCTAATACTATTATTAACTTATATTTTAGGTATCATACTTGAATTTCACTTTTTAAGTGTAATAAATTTAATTAAAAATTGGTCTTTTTAATTTTCAAGAAAAATATCAATAAAATTCTCTTTCAAGTTTTTACGCTTATATACAATATTTTCCTAATTTAATTTGGTCCTTTGAAATCATTTAATATCTGCTGAATTATTCTTAAAATAAAAAATTGATATTTCAGCTAAATTTTTATGCATCTAATAAAAAAGCAAAGTTTGTTTATAATTTTATAAAATGCAAGAACAAGAATTTAATAGTATCCGCAATGAAACACACACAGAGAGGGAAAGAGAGAGAATATGTAAAAAGAATATAAAAAGCTTATAATAATGTCTGCGGTGAGTTTTATAGTATAATGAACTTCAAAATAACAACTAAAAAGAGGAAAACTATAACTAAATAAAACAAGATAAATAATAAAATAATAAAGTAAATTAACTAGATAACATTTTTATTTAATTTTGAACTAATTTATCTATCGATAGGAAATAAAATTATTACATTTTATATAAGAACCATAAATATAATTAAGCTGCAATAATTCTGCTAGTAGAAGAAAATACAATTTTTCAAAAGGTAGAAAATAAAACTTAGTGCTTTTCACGTCAGAATTTTTAATATAATGTTAAGCTTCTTACAGCTTTTTAATATAACTATCCCTTTAATAACAGTGCATATTATTTTGGAAAAGAAAACTTTTTAAGCATTTAATCAACTATGATTTAATAACAAATTACGAAATATGAGAAATTTTATAATTTTTTTTTAATTTATTGTGCTACTGCATATTTAAGCAAAAAAGAATATGGTTTTGAGTTCCCAGAATAAGTTACACGAAATTTCATAATTTATTCTAAGAAAGAAAAAAAATAAGAATCAAAAATTTTGAAATTAAATATTTCTTTTTTCGCAATGTTTTGATTTATGCCGTATAAAAAGAATTATGCAAAAGTACTTTCCAACCCCTGATGATTGGGTTTAACGAAGCACTGACAGTTTTCATGCTTATATCGTGATGGAAGTAATCATTTTTCCAAAAGGAACATCAAAATACCATTTGAAGTACAAATACCAACAATGAATTTTGAAAATTAATCACCGTTATTACTATCGCGTGTTTGATACAACATTTATTCACACGAAAATCAACAATAGCCGAACATGTCCTTTTACATGAAACCGGAAAAATGTCATCAATTATAAGTTTTAGAAACCAAAAAGTCAGTTCAAGCAGCTACGTCCTGATTCAACCAAAATATCATCAGCAAGAAGTTCCGTAAACGGACCAAATTCCGATGAACAATATGTGCAAAAGTGACAGAGCACCTGTTTCACGGACAGTGCACACAACACCATCATCATAATAAGAGATGTCCACACAAATCCTTTTCTGCGATTACCACAGCTTCCGGGGTGATCCTGCCTTTCGATTTAATTGTCACGTATCTTCGCCACTCGACTTTAAAATTACCCGGATCTTAGCCGGAAAGGTCACTTCCGAATTTCCGGTGGGGCACTTTTAATGGATTCCAAAGGGGAAACTCAAGACTGTGTGACAGAGACAATGAGAGGGAAATAGGGGAAATAATTTGTCCTGTTGAGCCTTAAACGGATTTAGAAAGGACATTAGCCAGATGGTGGCGCTGGATGGCGTTCTTAGTGGACACGGCTTGTGCGATAAGTAGAATTTGAAGTTTAATGGATTTCAGCTAAGAGCAAATGCTACTTTGGATCAAATTCCATATAAAATTTATTACAAATGTTTTGAAAAATTTTGAGGAACTAATTCAAAGTTATAGAAATAATCTGGGTGCTGAAATAAATGAATATGACTCAAATTGTAGAATATATATTTATTATATAAAAAATGTATGTAAACATTGTGTTTTATTCATTTTGTGATTGGTAAATAGCGAGTCACTTGACCAGTAACATTTAAAGGTGTTTTTTTGTCGGTGTTTTTCGAAGGATTTAATATTACTTAATTTATTGTTATGATTTAATGAAAATATTTATTACGTTGTGGCAAGTATTTATTTTGCACTTGACGATGTGATGATTGCAAATAAGGAAAAGTAAAATTTTAATTAACATCAAATGAGTTTAAAACAATATTATTTGTTAAAACTACTTTTAGAAATATTATTTATGGCAATACAAATGAATAGTTTTCCGATTCCTTCATCATTTTCAAGTAAAGGAAATTGTTCTTCTCTCTGCTAGCAATCGTCTGAATACCTAAGTAATACACGGATTAAACCTGCATTGTTTTTTATAATTAGAGATGGAGCGTTCTGCGATATCAGATGAAAAAACTGGCAAACGTTTAAGCAAAGGTTAAAGGTTTTAAGAAAGTGTATAATTTGTTTAAATTTTTTTGATTTCATGTTTTAATCCTTCATTTCTGATGTAAAAGTTAATAATATCATGTAGCGATTTCTTCTGCATTTTAACTAACATTAAAATATCTTTTTTTTATTTGGAATTGAGCTTTTTTGCTCAGGACATTTTTAAAACAATTTGCCTCCATTTACTTTCGTTGTCAGGAAGAAGGAATCAACCCCTCAGGAAGTCCACTAACCTGATTCCAGGACAACATCAGATTTAGAGAGAAGGGAGCGAAGTATAAATGATTCAAATTATAGAAAAAAGCGAATTCTGAACAAAGAGCAAGAATTATTTTTAAAAAATGTGAATTATACATTACCCCTTTAAAGGGCCATTTTTTCTAGTCCTATTATGTTAAAATATTTTTAGGCTTGAAATTAGAATTAGAAAAAGGGTTCATTTAGCTTATTAGATAAATTTAATTTGATTAATTAATTAATTTGGTTAATTAATAATTAAGTAACAAATCAAGATACATCATTTTGTCTGAGATAAAGAACAGAAGCATCTAAGTTTCTGACATACTAAAATAATTTGTCAGAACTTATGCCAACCTACATAATTTCATACAAAGACTGATAAATTTGGTGGGAAGCATACTTCCCATGGCCCTAGAAAGGGTTAAAAGAAATCTGATAAAATTATTCAAAGAAAGCTAAAGGAATGAAAAAATAAGACGATACAAACAATAAAACGAATGCAAGTATAGAAAAAATAAGAAAATTTGCAAATATTGAAATAAAACAGCATAAAACAAATTATGGAAACGTTATAGAGATAAGGATAAGATACATGAAATAACTTTAAAATTATAGAAAGAGTACGAAGAAATTCATTGCCAAAATATGATATCATATGTCAAAGGATCACAGATGAAACTATAAAAAAATAATGAGAATTCTGAAATGAAAGATTTCAAATCAGATTGGGAGAAGAAGAAGAATTAAAGAAATAATGCAGAAGAAATTATATTAAGAAATAGATTGAAATCATAGAAAAATAACAACAAAATTT
Source organism: Argiope bruennichi (assembly GCF_947563725.1). Classification (NCBI taxonomy): domain Eukaryota; kingdom Metazoa; phylum Arthropoda; class Arachnida; order Araneae; family Araneidae; genus Argiope; species Argiope bruennichi. The sequence goes on from NC_079160.1 coordinate 78,435,637, forward strand.
ATAAAAAAAAAATGCAAATCAAAATGTAGAAAGAACAGTAATTATGAAATGAAAGATAACTGTATTTTAAGTAATTTATATCTTTTCTTTTTGAAAATCACTCCATATTCCTTGATAACTTCTTTCAGACTATTTGTATTATTTCATCCACATTCTTTAAGTCAAATCATGGGAAGAATAGGAATGAAATTAAAAAGGAAACACGAATCAAACTATAAAAAGAATGCGTCAAACTATTAAAAGAACAGTGACCGTGGAGTGAATTATTACAAATATTTATATTTTATGTAATTAATTTGATTTTTTTTTTTTTTTTTTTTTTGTAAATTACACTACATTTACTAAATAAATTTATTCGCGTTATGTATATAATTTCCTCTGCATTCTTAAGATCAAATTAAAGGAATCAGAAAATACGGATAGATTTATAGAGAGAATAAAAATAAAACTATAAAAAAAGAACAGAAATAAAATAATAGAATGGGCCGAAATTGGGGGGGGGATGAATACGAAGAAATTTTAAATGTAGTGAAAATTATTTTATTATTGAAAATAATGGAGTTATAGAAATTTTAAATGTATTGAATATTATGGAATACGCTTCCGGATATAAAAACAATGCGAATAGTGAATTATAAGAATGTAAAGCAACTGTAAAAAAATACATATGGAGAATTAAGCGAATATTAATAAAATTCCGAAAAAGAAATAAAGTATTAAGTTAAAAATTGCATTCAAATTGTAAAATGATTAAGGAAAAGACGAAACATTACATATAAAAAACAAATGTATGGTGTAAAAGATGCAAATTATGAAATTAAAAAGTACGAATTATGCAATTATTTTTTAATTAACTTCGTAGTGTTTGCATAATAAAGATAAGTCTGTAATAAAAATAATTTAATGATGTTTTTGTACAGAAAATTATTTTTATGCATTGCATAATATAGTTATTTTTAGTTTGTATAAAAAAAATGAAACTGATACAAATAATAGTGCTTTTTATTAACTTTCTTGCTCTTTATTTGTTTTTAATGTAGAAAATATTTTTCACTTTTCTTTGCTATTCAAACGAGCAATTACTTCGCATGTATGCTCTAAACTTTGAATTAACAAAAACATTTGTAAAAAAATCTTATAGTGAAGGAGTTTTAAAAAATATATATCTTCCACGATATTCATTTTGCTTAACATAGAAATACTCAGATATCCATCGATACATATCAGATGCGTATTCTGCAAAACTGAAAATTTTGTTTTAAAGACTTCAAACCCCGTTCTTTGTTTCCTTTGATCTTTTGTATTAAAGCAGCCTCGGTTTATTCTTTTTTCTAAGAGCAGCGCTCTTTAAGAACTATGAAGAGCAGCGCTCTTTAAGAACTATGAAGAGCAGCGGCTAACATCAAAGACAAATCACGGCAATGTACGCAAGATTTGGCACAAGTTAAAATCTTGCATTTTTTATCTAGTTATCAGCAAATGCAAGTGCAAAGCTGATTTTGTTCGACTTGAAGCAGCACTAAAAAGCGTTTCTCATTCTTTTTGAGAAAAGTTTTTCCGAGCAAAAATCAGTGGAGTTATTTTAAAATAAGCAACTTGCTGATCAGTTTAAGAATTCTGCTGAAACATGATTAGCATCTTTGTACGATAAACACCGTTTTCGAGAACTAAACATGTTCTTTAGGATTGTAACAATTGTCTTTTCATCGAGTTGATAAAACAAAGGGGAAAAAAAGAGAGAGAGAAAAACAATTGAAATAAATGTCACTACATCGACAAATAAATAACTTCTGAAACAACTTAACAAATTCATCTTTCAAAAAATCGCATTATATACTATACGTTTTGTAGTCCTTTTCTGTAGACTAATGTAATTTTTCTTATACATATATAAAAGAAATCTTTTTTTTATTATTAGTCAAACGATTGTTAAATAAAAGCAATTATTTAACAGTCAATCTATTTAAAAAAAAATCTTTTTTTTTTATTCAAACGATCGTTAAATAAAAGCAATTATTTGACAGTCAATCCATTTTTAAAAAATCTATTTAACGATCATTCAGATTTTTAAGTGAATTCTTGAAACTTTCGTTTTATATAGAGAAAACTAATTATCATTAGCATAATATAACATACAATAGTAATGACAGTTTTATCAGTTAATTCCAAACTATATAAATTTCCTGGAGCTTCAAATATTCATGATTGGCATCATTATATCGATCCAAAGAAATTATAAAAATTCATCTTAAAAAATGGGATTATATACTATACGTTTTATGGTCTTTTTATATAGGCATAAGTAATTTTTTCAATAAAAAATCTATTTTTATTATTTATTATTGACCATTTAGAAAAATCCTGTTGCTTTCGTTTGACAAAAAATGAAACTACCTAGCATTAGTATAATATAGTGCAATGGCAGTTTTAATAACGTAATTAGAAATTACATGGATTTCCAGAAGACCATGTTGTTACAACGAACAAATTACTTCTAAAACAGCTTAACAAATTCATCTTTAAAAAATCGCATTATATACTATAAGTTTTATAGTACATTTATAATTGCATAAGTAATGTTTGAATTTTTAAAAAATCCATTTTTATTTTTTAATCGATTGTTCAGACTTTTTTTAGAAAACTCCTGCTTTTTTCGTTTTTGACCAAAATCAAAACAATTAGCATTAGCATAATATAGATTAACATACGCTAGTAATGACAGTTTTAATAGCATAATTCCAAATCATATGGATTTCCAAGAGCATCAGAGATTCTTAATTAACATCATTATATCGACAAATAACTTCCAAAGCAACTTTAAAAAATCGCATTATATACTATAAATGTTGTTGTCCTTTTATGTAATAAGTAATTTTTGAATTAAAAAAAGACGTTTTCTATTATTTAAACAATTATTCAGGCATTTTAGCAAATTCCTGCTGCTTTCGTTTTTGACAAAAATAAAAACATATTAAAACAAACAAAAAATAAAACAAAGAAAAAGCAAATAATTCTAGTATTGACAGTTTTAGCAGTGCAATTCCAAATCAAATGGATTTCCAATGGCTGTAAACATTCTTAAATTATGCCCTAATTTTGGTCAATAACTTCTAAAGTAACTTTAAAAATCTTCTTCAAATTTCTTCTTTTCTTCTTTCTTCCTCTTTTAAAATTCATCTTCAAAAAATCGCATAAATTTTGTTGTCTTTTAATATAAGAATAAGTAATTTTTGGATTTAAAAAAAGAAACGTTCCTTAATATTTAAACAATTGATTAGAATGAAATTAGTAGGATTTAGCATAAGCCTTGTTTTTATTGCTTCATAAAAATGAAAATGACTAGTATTAATATAAAATAGCATGCGCTAGAAATAACATTTTTAACAGCACAATTCCAGATTATTTGGATTTCCAAGAAATTCAATTAATGTTGTCTTAATTAATGTTGTTACATCGGCAAATAATTTCTGAAGCAACTATAAAAATTCATGTTAAAAAGTCTCTTCAGGCACTCTTAATTAAAACTGATAAAGAATTAAATGTAGAATAAGTTTTTTTTTAACACAAAAGCAATTTTTAAAACCTGAATTCAAATTTAAGTGGAAATTTCATTTTTTCTCGGGCAATGCAATTTGTGAACATAACAATAACAAACAAGGTAAAAAATTATATATGATAACAAAAAGAGTATTTTTCATATAAATACATCTTGTGGAAATATAGTACTTTTTTTATTCATATTATAATATACCGTGTACATATTATAGCTTCTCGACTTTTTCTTTCTTAGTTATTTTTCTCTTGTTTCGATAACAAAATCCATCATTGTATGATTTATGAAGTGATAATGGTAAATATACATTCAATTAAATTATATTTTAGAGTGAACTAAAAAAAAAATTCACAATTTATCAGACACTTTAATGTTTTTATGAAAACTAGAAAAAAAAATCCCAAATCATATATCAAATCATAACATCAGACAATTGAATAAAATATATCTTTCACGTCTTTTTATCATTTCAATAAATTTATGTGTTTATTGGGGAGTGTTTTGAGAGACTGAAATAAAATAATATTTTATTCTTTAAAAAAAGTCCATTAGAAGGTTACTAAAAGCTATCAGCATGCTAGAAATGCTAATGCCTACTTAAAATACATAACTTAAAAGATTATCTATTTCAAAATATCTGATTTTATTTTAAATCACTTCAAAAGATTTTATTGTGTGACAAAACCATGAGCAAAAGGAAATAAAGAAGAGATAAGGAAAGCCTTTTAAAAGAAAAAAACGGCACATTTTGCTATTTCGAGTAAAATTTTTGGGATTTTTTTTGTAACATATATCCTTGGTTCATTGATTTAAAATATATATATATATATATATATATATATATTTTTGTTTATATACATTTTCATTATTTTCAACATAAAATTTTTGATTTTTATGTTTGTTTCTTTTAAAAAATTATGATGTCAATGTAAACAATAAAAAGCTTAAACTAGTTTAGAAAGTCGGTTGCTATTTATAAGTATTTCTACTTTGATGTTGCTATTCAATTTATCCAAAATACATATTTTGTATTCTGGTATATGTGTACTAACCGCATCCCAGTAACTAACCAGTAAAACAAAAAAAAATATCGCGAAATATCTGACGCTATTAGGCTTTTTTGCAACAAATGTTCTTCAATTACATACGTTTAATAATACAGAAGTACAGGAGGATTTTTTTTATCACATTACGAAGCATACAATTTTATGTGTGGGATGTTGAAAATAAAAATATGAGGACTTATGGCCTTCATAGCCTCAAAAAGTGGTTTAAAATTTTATATCGGAGGGGGAGGGAAATAAGATATCTTTAATACGACTCTCGAGAAAAAATTTTAGGCAAGTCTCACTGGAAATAATTATAAAATATCATCTAAACTGATAAAAATCTTTAACAAACAAAACCACTTACCTCTCTCAAACGCATTATGAATTGCACCCCTTTATATCAATATTTATACACTACATTTATAACTTTTATTCTGTACTACGTTTACAACTTCTACTCTGTGCAATAACTTTTACAACTGTTTAAAACTTTTACTCTGTTTAAATAGTTGCATATTTCTGCAACAATTTCAACCAAGACTGCCTGATACTTTTCAGGGATTCCTATTCGTAGGTGCGAGTTATTTTCTTTAAAGATATCCATGGTATATACAATTTAGGCAAAAAAAAAGTGAATTCAATGCAATTTTATTTTCTTTTAACAACATTGAATTGACATATATGTATATATGAAATGAAAAAAATTTCAAAATAATTAATTATAAAAAAATATAAAATATATAACAAGTAAAATTAAAACAATAATTTAAAAAAAATTAAATAATTGAATAATATATAAAATGAAAAATTCTTATAATATATAAAACAATTAATTCAATAAGAAGGAAATTTTTGGAAGATATAATACTAACATAAGATCTGAAAATAGAGATTAAATATATCTGCATGATTTACATTACAAAATTTATCAAATTTACTGTCTGATAATAAATTAATTCACATAAAAACAAATACAATAAGACAAAAAAATAAATTAGAAAAATTCTAGAATTCTTATTGGTTGAATTAGAAAATTTTGAATTTATAAAGTTAAGACTTTAGGCATTTTAAATAGGATGCATTTGTACACAACTTTTGAAAAGTCAATAACAATCTTAGTTTAACATTCTTCCTCTGAAACTATTTGCCGGACACTTTTTTATATATATAAACACGTACACACGTCACTTATAGATTTTTATCATCATGATCTTTTGTTTAATTAATTCACCATCGAAAACTACGAAAACATACCACCTCGATCATCGAAACAATCACAAATTCTCAATTTATGCCACAACTCATTATGACTTACCATACTTACCATCTTGTTCCAACCAACAACCTAGTAAGATCAACGACTCTTACAAAATGCTACATGCATACCAATCATCGCCCTTTATATGTGGCATATTCCCCGTCTGTTGGTGCCGGAAGGGTTGACAACCGCTTCGAAAGGGGTGCGAAAGGAAAGGGTGAAAAGAGGGAGCATGGGCATGCGGAGGGAAGAAAAAGGGTTGAAAGTGTTACACAGGTGTATGAGGAACAATGCAGGGAACCTAAAGGGTGTCAAGAGGTGAATCTGGAAGGGGTTGTGATAAATGATGGAACATCGAGGGCATGAACTGCGTTCTCTTGGGTCGAGCTGAGGTTAGCAATAGTATTTTATATTAACAAATACTTTTAGATTGTAAATAATAAAAGTCCATTTTTAAAATATTTGTTGATTTGAAAATTGTGTATCTTAAATATGCAAAACATTTAAAATCATTATCCAGCACATTTTGGATAACCCCATTCTTATTCTGCATGATTTAGTTTGGATACTCGATTGGACTTGATTAAGAAGAATGGTAATCATCCGTAGAGTATATTTTGATTTAAAGATGATAATGATGATTAGGATAATTAAATGACCTTGCTTGATTTAGGTTGAATACTCATCATATAGCTTAGGAAGTCTGGTAATGGTTCGTATTACCGCATTGCATTGCTTTCTTATTGAAGGATGAATTGGAGAATTTCACTCTTATTCTCCTTGATCTGGATTGAATACTTACCATATAGTTTTAAAAGATGATAGTAATTTGTAATGTCCTATTTGAGTTATAGATAATCTGGGTGATTTGGATAACCCATTCTTATTCTTCATGATTTAATTTGTATACTCGCTGTATTGTTTAAGAAGAATGGTAATCATCCGTAGAGTACATTTTGATTTAAAGATGATAACGAGGATTTGGATAATTAAATGACCTTGCTTCATTTAGGTTGAATACTCACCATATAGCTTAGGAAGTCTGGTAATGGTTCGTATTACCGCATTGCATTGCTTTCTTATTTAAGGATGAATTGTAGAATTTCACTCTTATTCTGCTTGAACTGGATTGAATACTTGCCATATAATTTTAAAAGAGGGTAATGATTTGTAATGTCCTCTTTGAATTACAGATAATCTGGATGATTTGGATAACTTCATTCTTATTCTGTATGATTTAGTTTGGATACTCGCTGCATTGTTTAAAAAGAATGGTAATCATCCGTTAAGTACATTTTGATTTAAAGATGATAATGATGATTTGGATAATTAAACTCGTATCTTGCTTGATCTAGGTTGAATACTCACCATATAGCTTAGGAAGTCTGGCAATGGTTCGTATTACCGCATTGCATTGCTTTCTTATTTAAGGACGAATTGGAGAATTTCACTCTTATTCTGCTTGATCTGGTTTGAATACTTACCATATAGTTATAAAAAATGGTAATGATTTATAATGTCCTCTTTGAGTTACAGATAATCTGGGTGATTTGGATAATCTCACTCTTATCCTGGATGATTTGGTTTGAGTACTCGCCTATAATTTAGATAGATCACTATGGTTTATATTGTCCTCTTTAACTAAAAGATGGTATTGATGATTTGGACAATCTTACTCTTATTCTCACTTTGAATACTGGCCATTTTATTTAGGAAGATTGTTATGGCTCATATTATTCTCTTTAATTTATAGACGGTGTAGATGATACGGACAATTCTACTCTTATTCTGCATGATATGGATTGAATATTATCCATATAATTAAAAAGATTGATCATGGTTACCAGCAATAAGACAAAATTGAGTTTTTATACTTTTTTTTTTGCACATAATTTTAGGTACTGCACAAAAATGAGGGTTTATAAAGTTGAACTCCACCAAAAGACTCGGAATAGCATATCGTTCTACAAAAACAAAAAAAAAATGGATTTTTATTACCCTTTTTTAATTAAAATTAAACGACAAGTACCCCACTGCGAGAACATAAAATCCTTAAAAGAATAGAATATTCATAAGTAATTAACTCTGAAAGGAAGATGAAAATTTTTTTCCTATGTATTTACTTTATCGCATTAACAATGTTTTTGAATAACAATTCCTTTGTCAGGTGCTGTTGTTGAAACATTTGTTGTTTCTTCTTCTGTTAAGTTCAAAATTTGCATCTCTTCCATCACACGAGCAACATATGATCTATTTCGGGATGGATAGTGAAATTTTTAGTTATAATCAGATGATGAGAAAGATATCCGAGCAGGCAACTTATTCTATAAAAATATTCATCTGTGTATTGTTTGTTTAGTAAAATGAACTGGAATTGACTAATTTTAAATCATTAAGAAATTAATTGCGCTTTTTATGATTTCATTTCTTAAAATTAATTACTATTTATTCTTTTTATAAATTTCAAACAATAAAAAAAATGTTATTGTTATTTTTTTTATTCCATAAGATTTGCTTTATCTTGTAGTCATATTTATACCATATTCATTTTTAATTTCAGTTATTCAAGTTATTCGGTAAAAATTATTTTGAACAGATTTCGAATTATAAAACTCTGCTACATACACTTTCAAAGATCCTATTCTTGTGACACAGATTTTATTGATCCTGTAGCAATACAAAATAATTTCAAAATCTCTAATTCACCTCTAAGGATAAAGCATTCGTCTTTAGCATTATAAAACAGAGACTTTTGTGATCCTGTATCAATACAAAATAATTTCGAAATATCTAATTCACCTGTGAGGATAAAACATTCGTCTTTGGCATTACAAAAAACATAAGTAATTAAGTCATTCTTCTAAGTATATTTATCTTGCTCTTTATTTATATTTTGTGACACAGACTTTTGTGACCCTGTAGCAATACAAAATAATTTCAAAATATCTAATTCACCTCTGATGATAAAACATTCGTCTTTAACATTAAAAAAAAAAAAAAAAAAAAAAAAAAGGAGTAATCATTCTTCTAAGTATATATATATATATATATATATATATATATATATTGTTCTTTATTTATATTTTGTGAAACAGACTTTTGTGATCATGTAGCAATACAGAATAATTTCAAAATATCTAATTCATCTCTGATGATAAAGCATTAGTCTGTAGTATTACAAAAAAGAGAAGTAATTAAGTCATTCTTCTAAGTACATATATTTTGCTCTTTATTTATATTTTGTGACACATACTTTTGTGATCCTGTTGCAATTTCAAAATCTCTAATTCACCTCTGAAGATAAAGTATTTCCCTGTAATATTTATTAATAAAAAAAGGAATCAGAAGTAATTACGTCATTCTTCTAAGTGCATGTCTGGCTCTTTATTTTTCATACGGATGAGTTATTTCGAAACTTATATCACCACCACCACTTCATTGATTTATCACCGCCACCCTTAGATAATGAGCAAACAACAGACAAAGTCTCTTCATCAAAACTCGAACAAAAATTTTTTCATGAGCAACAGCAATTATTCTCATTTGCTTGCGTGATTAAAAATCGACGAATATATCAACCACTTGAATAACTCATCAACCCAAAGCTTCCTCCACCTCACCCCCCATCATCGTGCCCCTCGTCCAGAAACTTACCAACACAGTCATTAAACAGCTATTGCACGCAAATGTTGAAAGAAACGTATAACGCCCCTTTGTCTGCAATTAACTCTTGCTTCGTAATTAGAGAAGTTCTGGTGGTGGCTTCCAACAAAACTCTGGGCCAACTCTGTTAGCTTTTTCGCCACTGCAGGAAGGCATTAAAACTGAGTTTTCTGACCGTGATGCATTGCACACACCTAGAACCCATAGTAATTAGTAGCCATCATACATGCATTTGCACGGCGGAAAACTCGAAGGCGAGACACCCTGCCCTCACCCCCTTACTGCGGAACATGTGTTCCGGAATGCAATGACGGGAATCGTTTGGGAAAAGCCAAAAAATAAAAACTACGACTACTTCTCTCTCTAACCTTCTCCACCCCCGGCTAATTGCTGTAATTAAACCTCGAATTCGGAAGATTTTCGCGGAAAATTTTTCCCCGTTAATTGTTGTTTGACCGTCCAGAATGCAGTTGCGGTTCTGGTTTGGAAGGGGAGGGGAGTGTGGAAGGCTCAAATTGCTCTGCCCTTCCCCCCTCTCCCAGTAATTAAGGAAATCGAAAAGCAAAGGAAATAGTGCCGATTCTGTGGCAACAAATACAGAGAACTCCACCAGCCTGTTTCTCTTGTTTAGTTTTTGATTCCAGTTGCTTCCCCTTCAGTTATTTCTACAGTTAAGAAGATAGGTTCCGTATGCTTAACAGATGGTAAGCCAGGAGGTTAGGGGAGCTTTCACTAACTGCGGGTGAACCAGGTGTTCAATCTTTATACCGGTAATATCAACACATATCCAATTTCAGACGATAATATACGCTTAAAAGAAATAATTATTTATTTAATTCGTCTGTTCGCATAAATGGTCAGTTTATATGTAATAAATTTAAAAATCATTTGATAATTAAGATTAGATATTAAAAAAATGAGAATTTTCTTCAATTGGAAAGAAAAATAAGCGTATTCGATTCGATTCGATTTTTCTTTCTTTTTTTTCTTTTCTTCTTTCTTTTGTAAAATCTATAAGCGTTCAGAATTTCAAACTATATTTTCCTTATAGTATTCGTGACACAGCAACGAAAACAGAAAAATCATCAACAAAATAAATTTCATCACCAAAAAATAAATCAAGTAAAACGGAAGAAATCGCAAAATATTCAGTTACATTTTATCTTTTAAATGTATATTACCTTATGCAGCTAGTACATTTCTTTGAAATCTGCCATTATTTTTTAGTCTTTAAGCTCAATTTTTCCGAACATTTCAAGGGTTTGTTATTAAGTTCTAGTGCACAATTTTTAATTTTTCGAAATTTTCTAGGGTTGGTTTTAAATTCTCGTACACACACCTTTCTTTCAAATTGGGTCAGAAATATTTCAACTCCATTTTATTTACTAGAATCGATCCAATTTATTTCACTGAAAGAAGAAGAATATATGAAAATATAAATAATTAAAAGTATTGCCACAATGACTAAAATACTTAAAAACAGATTATAGAAGAAAAGCTGTAACAATATTTTGTAAAGTTTCTTCAACAATCTGGAAAATTTTTGCGCTCATTTAATTAAATATTTTATCACAAAAAATTAAAAATTTATCAAAAATTGTTTTGAGATAAAAGGAAATTATTATATTTTCAGATTTCCACTTTGTCAATACTTGCTGCTAAACAAGAATAGATATTTTAGAATTCGCACTAATAAGTGATATATATATATATATTTCTGCATTCGTCGAAATTATTTATTTTATTAGATATTACAGAATTAACCAAATACTTAAATTTATGATTCCTGCATTATAACAACCTAAATACTTATATGTGTGATGTGACTATGTTTGGGGAGAATTTAGTTATATTTTTGAATATTTGCATAAAAATGGTTTAAAAAAAAACATCTTTGAAACCAAAATATACATGAAGTGGCAAAAGTGCTTCAGAAATTAGGAAATAAAGGGCTTTATTGGGAGGGTTAAAAAGAAGTATAAAGCAAAACTCTTCTCGTTTATAGGTTTATCAAATGATTTGCTTAAAATTTTGAAAATATCTTTAGAAATATATTATCTAGTTCTTGAACTAAAAAGTAAATTTCATTTCTATCTATTCTTTAAATACTGGGGTTCGATTGATAAAAAAAACAGGAAATTTAAAATTTTTTCGCATTGCATAGCACTAAAATAATTATAAAATATTTCTTAATGAATAGATTTTATTCTCTAGTTTAGGAACTGCAGAACATATTGAGAAATTAGTATGCTAAATTTTAACAAAATGCATGCATTAGATTTTAAATTATGAGGCTTTCAGAAAGAAAATTTTAATCAGAGATTAGAATTTGAAAAATATCATCTAAAATGTAAAATAGCACTAAAACCGTATGTGAATGAATTACAGAAATTAGTGTAACTTTCAAAAAATAGACTTAGAAATAAATTTCTAACTGTGTTATAAAGAAATCTGCTCAAACATTAAAGACATTAAATAAAGAAAAATTCATAATTTCTGAAAAAATCGGCCTTTCAACGTAGAGTTTACTTTAAACGCATGGTCTATGCCTTATGACCTATCTATTATTTTTGTTTTTGTATTTTCTATTTATTTTTGTATTTATTTTTCTATTTATTTTTGTATTTTCTTCTGCATATTTTATTTCATTAGATGTTACACAAGCAGACAAGTATTTGAATGCGTGGTTTAAAATAATAAGAATCTAAATACTTATATACATTTCTCAACATCCCCCAAAATTATTTATTTCATCAGATAATCAAGTATTTAAATGTGTGGTTTAAGCACTATAAAAATTTAATTTCTTACATATTTTCTTTTGGTAGATGGGTTCCCACTAAATATAGTTATAAGGACATGTCATTTTGAAGTAATGCCGCTTAAATCATTTTAAATATCATTAATCATTTTTTTAATTATAAATAATTTTTCGTTTCTTTTATAAATTAATACTTTTTATGCTCTAATAAGCTAAGATATTTAATAATTCATTACAAAAGAAAGACAACAGATTGGGAAGAAGCACTATGTCATATCCATTTTATCCTTTCTGCTAGAAATTGTATGTATCTTTCTTACTGAATGCTAAATACTAGAATACAAGTTAATATTCGTAAATTAAATTATACCGAAAAATATTTGTATCTTTTATATTTTCAAATAATTGACTTAATTAAAATATATATATATATATAATAGATAATCAAAGTTATTTATTACTTTTTAACTTTGGAAGAAGATAAACTTTTTTCATAATTAAATTTTATTTTAATAATTATTTAAAATGGTTTTAAATTATTATTTTTTGAGTTATTTATAAGCATTTTTGTAATTTTTTATATTTGCTTTGAAAAATAAGAAGTCTTGTTACATAAAATTAGCACAGACATATCTTAGGAACTTCTATTTTTTAATAATAATCACAAGAATATATAAAAAAAGGATTTTTGTAAATTCTCTTCTGATATACAATTTTATTGTAATAAAACTTAAATAATTTCACTACATAGCACTTAAAGGGATTCGCTTTTGGTACACTTTTTTGTAAATCGAAGCATACAGTGTTAATTTAGACAGCATGTTACTAGCTCCCATTTTGAATTGCTTTTCTTCCTCTATTGTGCGGTAATTTTATTAAAGTGGGTTTTTTTTTTTTTTTTTTTTTTCATTTCTGTCTGTAAAATGACATGCAATTACATTTTATAAATTTTTTTTCCTGTTTTAGATTGTCATAATTGGTTGATATAAAGAGTAAGATAGTTTTCAAAAGTGCCTTTCATAATGCTTCTTCCGGCTAAAACTGAAAAAGGTAAGTTGTTCTTGTCTTATTATAATCATATCTGTAATTAAAAAAATTAATAAATAAATGAATCAACGGGTGTTCGAGACCTAATGGTTGGCTCTTGGGCATTCTGTTTTCGTTTCGAGACAGAAGAAGCTTAATTTGAAGAGAATTTTTAATTAATATGATTGATTTTAACAGAATAATAAAATATGAAACTACCTGCACTTGTTATGTAATTTCCATTAACCCGATGTGATATTAACAGAATAAAAAAATATGAAACAACCTGCACATGTTATGTAATTTCCATTAACCCGACGAAAATTTGGTGATTTTCTTTAATTATATTTCTTTAACTAAAGTTTCTAACATCTTGAAAAAAGTACATTGCCTCAACATTGTACTTTTGACATTACACTGATTTTTTTTTTTTTTTGACATTACATTGATTTGCCCATACATTGATTTTTTCCCTCCTTTTCGTTTCCTCTATTTATTCTCTTTCTGTCCATTTGTGCATCATTTTTCTCATCTAATCGCAATTCAAAATTACCATGACGACCGCAGCTATATCCGAAGCACCTGCGAAACAGATTGATATTTTGATCTTATTTCAGCCCTGTTTTACTTTCTTAGAAATTGCATGCCAAGTGTTTAATTGACCTTTTGGAATCAAACCTAAAAAAAACAGGACAAAGAAAGCAAATTAAATATGTACTTCACCCCCAGCGTTTCGGCCCAAACTGACCACCCACCCGACCTCCCTCCCTCACGTCTTCCATCTTCCTATGCCGGGCATACATTTCTTTTATTTTTCTCTTTCATTTGGTTGGAGGTAATTAAAGCTACAATAATTACAGAGTCCGGCTTTTTGCGAAGATCACCGCTCCACGCCAACTTCGCCATTAACAAGTCGCCAAAGTGCCTAAATACCATGATTACAGGATTCATTACGGATCTCGTGTTCTAAGAACCGTTGTGGGGGGGGGGCATCCCCTACCGCCCTCTCTGCCACATCAAGTTGGTTAGAAAGCTGAAAATCATGAACCGCTCACCAATCGGTTTAACTAAATGCTCGTCGAATGCTGAGTGACACAGTTCAGCCATTTTCGGTCATGAATATGTAAATGACATTTAATTTATTTATCTATGTACTGATGCTTTTACTGATGCTTTTATCTATGTAATGATGCTATGTACTGATGCTTTTTTCAGTGAAAGAAGAATAACAATAGGCAACTAAATTCTTTTAAAAAGAAAGGATTTTGATGAGGTTTATTTTAGTTTAGTGTTGTAAGTTAAGATGGATAAAAGAAGTGCGATTTTAGTTTAATGATGTAAATTAAAATAAATAAAAAGCGTACAAGCAAAATAATACAATTGAAATGGTAAATTGATGCAAAATATTATTATTTGTCAACAATTCATTAGGATTTGTTTTTTAAAAGTATTTTGAAATCAAAAATTAGAATACAGAGGTGTGTTTTAAAAGATATTTTTAATTCCGTTCAAGTTGTTAGATAAAAATTAACTGAGTTCGATTCATTTTTTTAGGAAGTTTTAAAAAATGTCACCCCTTTTGTTTAAGACTAATGAATTACAAATTCATATTTCTCAAAAAAAAAAAAAAAAGATAATTTTTCTAGCAGTTATGTAAAATATTGCATTTAAAGTGAAAAGTCTTGTTTTTTCAGTTATTTGATTTTTTTAAAAAATAATTGTCAATTTATTAAATTTAAATTTAAAGACATGCCTAAAATCAGTCGCAACCAAATTCTATTGTACCATAAACTCTTGAGCTTCTATTTTTTTAATAGACTTAGCAACCTAAAAATAGAAAAAAGATAAATAAAATAAAAGATAAGAATAGCTATAAAATATTTTTTTTAATCAAAATGAACTTATCAATTGTTTTAAAAACGAATATTACAAAAACTGAAAGATTTGACTAGAAAAGGTCGAAATACATAATTTATAAAGCCATTCTATAAGTCGTAGAAGAACAATTTTCGGAGCATTCTTTGTGAAATCCATTAGACTTGGAATGTCAAGGTCTTCTCCAATGTTCTTTAAGAAACGCCACCCAAATATGACATTACATATGCATCATTCACTCCTTTCCGTAAATGATTATATAACTGCATTTTCAGAATTCTTATACAACACAAAAGTTCGAATTAAACATCCAAAAAGCTACCTTTGAAACTCAGTCATTCGCTTCAGTGCTTACCTCACAGACTTCAAAGAATCATTTTAACGCGTGATAAAACCCGACTGTCCGACTCTAAAATTCTCAGCATTTTCGTGGAAAAATTTCCAATCATTCGCTTTTGAGAACGCCCAGTTTTATGTCTCACGCATACTTTCACTTCCACGAAGATATTTACTTTTCAAAAAAACACATTTTAATGTCCAGCAGCGTAAGTGAATGATCAATTGTATGCATAATTATTTTATATGTATCTGTAAATCCAAAAGCTTTGTGACTTTGGAATATAATAAGGAAAAACATTGATTGGGAAATTGCAACGATGCTTAATTTCTATACTTATCGATAGCAATTTTTGCTGAGTAGAATAAGATTTCCTTTGTTTTTGAATGCAACGTTGTAAGAATTAAGAAATCTTTGTAGTGAAAAATCCATTGATTAGAAGAATGCCAAATCATTATGGTTTGTAAATCGAAACATATTGAGGCAGAAACTTTAAAAATAGAAAAGAAAGACCTAATGGTAACGAATTAGTATTTTTAATCAATGTTCTATTTTGTTGATGTGAAATTGTTTTTTTTTTATTTATTTATGTATATGTAGTGACAAGAATTAAAATGTTTTTATTTAGTGAACATTTATTCAGTATAAAAATGTCCAATGATAAAAAAAACGATATATGTTGTTTTTGAAAATACACTTTTATTAGAAGTTTAAAAAGAAAAATTTTATTACTTTTACCTATATTTTAGCATTTGATTAATTTATATTGATTAATTTCAATCTAAGTTAATTTCTATTAATTATTTAATATATTTTAATTTAATGTATATTAATTAGTTAATTTTAGTATTGAATTAATAATTTATTTTCATTAATATCAGAAAATATTGAAATGAACTTTTTTTTTCACAAATTCGTTGTCAAGTTGCGTCATTAGTATGGAGTAAAAAAATTAATTTAATCGATTCATTAGTTGATATTTAAGTTCTGAAAATATTAAAACAGAGTATTATCAACAAGAAGTGCAGAAGTATAACTGTACCAAATTTCAAAACTCCACCACAAGTAATTTAATCGATTCATTAGTTGATATTTAAGATCTAAAAATATTAATACAGAGTATTATCAACAAGAAGTGCAGATGTATAACTTTACCAAATTTCAAAACTCCACCACAAGTAATTTAATCGATTCATTAGTTGATATTTAAGATCTGAAAATATTAATACAGAGCATTATCAACAAGATGTGCAGAAGTATAACTGTACCAGATTTCAAAACTCCACCACAAGTAATTAAATTCATTAGCTGATATTTTAAGTTCTGAAAATATTAATACAGAGCATTATCAACAAGAAGTGCAGAAGTATAACTGTACCAGATTTCAAAACTCCACCACAAGTAATTAAATTCATTAGCTGATATTTTAAGTTCTGAAAATATTAATACAGAGCATTATCAACAAGAAGTGCAGAAGTATAACTGTACCAAATTTCAAAACTCCACCACAAGTAATTAAATTCATTAGCTGATATTTAAGTTCTGAAAATATTAATACCGAGCATTATCAACAAGAAGTGCAGAAGTATAACTGTACCAAATTTCAAAACTCCACCACACCAAAAAGTAAGTGAAAAATAAAATACGTGATACAATCTTAACAAATATAAAATTAGATAAATAAAAGTGTTTAAACGCAGATATAAATATAAACCACATAAAAGTTACGTTTTTTTTTTCTTGAATTCTTTACCCAATGCGCACATTTTGGAAATCATAACATTTTTATTTTTTTTTTAACTTTTTGCCCTTTTATATTGATAAAAATTTTAATCTTTGTATAAATAATCTGACAAAAAAAATATCCTAAGTTCATTTTTTGTTCTAGTTTTGACATATATCAACATATAACATTGAATAGCTTTTAGCTTTTCATAACATAGCATAACATAGCTTTTACATTCATGAGAAAGCGCAGATTGACAGATGACCAACGCTTTGACATTTCAGTTCAAAATTTTATGAAAATCTATCATTAGATACTAACCGAAATTAAACTAAACCTATGTATCGAATTTTATCCATTTTTACACCTTTTTTTAGTTGTCGAATTGAATAGTACTCGAGCAGTCGGGCAGGCAGACTTCTTATAAATAGATTGAGATGAAAATTTTACAGTATGGGAGTATGCTCTTTTTTGAGTGTTACTTTAAACCTACATAGTGATGTTAATTTTACCAAACAGTAAAAATTGTTTCCTTTGGTTTTGTTACATTAATGCCTATTTTTGAAGCAACGCGAGAGCTGTTTAAGAATGAACCTCGCAATTATGAATTGTTATCAGATTATAAGTATTACATCATAAATAATTTTAAAACTGGAACTGGTGAAATGGTTTCTTATGTATCTAAAAAAAAAAAAAGGTGTTATCGCCCCCCCCCCATAAAATGTTTGAGCTTGGGTAAGATTGCGAATGTCTTGCATGCCATTAACGAACAGTAAGTTGAGAAACCTGCGGCATGAATTTAGCTATTTATACTGAATGAATCTAGAGTTTATTCTTTGACGATTAATCCCTGGCATGTTGTTAATACACAAATATTATAAAACGCTGTATATATATTAGATACTTTTTACCAACATATGAAACCATAATTTGACAAAAACTACAGTTGCAGTAATATGATCACATACTAAATTAATACATATACAATAGTTATACGCCTGCTGCTTAGCATTTGTGAATCTGAAAGACTAAAATAAATAAATAGAGTATCCTCGAATGGCGTTACAATATAAATAAAAATTATATTGTTTAATGTCACTTTGTCTGTGTTAACAAAATGCCGAGAGAAAAAACATTGTATTGAATTTCGACATTATGACATAAAACTGTGTGACTACTTTTTTTTCTTCTTTTTTTTTTTTTTTTTTTGTTAATTGTTTTTACCTCACATTCCAATGGTGAAAATTGCCATCTGATAAGAATGATATTAATAATTATATCAAAACAACTTCTTCTTAGATTACACTTATTAATGAATTAATCGGCATGCAATACCAAAAAAGCTTAATTTGTTATTTGCACGAAATTTTTATATTATCTGTCTGCATATTCAGACAGTTATTAAGATTTGATTATTCCTTTTATAAGACCGCGGATCATTAAAATCTTGATGGAACGTATAATTATTATCAATCTTAATTAATGTATTTAAAGATTACGCAATTTTTTTTTAATGAGAATGCAGTTGTAATTACCCAAGATAAAATTTTACCAACGAAATGTGATCAAAATTTTTTATGAATTAATTTATGGTAATATCTATAACTTAAAACAATTTTTAAATACTAATTCGTAGGCTTATATCAGCGTTTTTATAAAAAAATTATTTTAATGAATTGGCTTAGTTTTCAATGCAATAATTTATTTGTGTATTCATTTATATTCAAAATATTCAAAGTGAAACTAGCAATTTAATAAGCCAATTTTAAATAATTACTAAATTTCTTAAGGTGAAATTAAAAAAATTAAAAATTTGCTAATTTCTATTTATAGATTTTAATAAGCGCTTTTATATAATTTATATTAGAAATTCATAAATTCTTTTATATAAGAAAATTCATAAAATATTTTAAGTTGAAATTTATGATTTAGTTATAATTAATTCATTTTAAGTGAGGTAATTAGTAATTAGGCGTAGAATAATTGGGTAGATAAAATGAAAGAATGTAACGATTGCTAAATACTATTTTATTGGTTTGTGAACAGATGAATCATATTATTATTAATGCAATACATTAACTCATATAATTATTATTTATTCAATATCTTGCTTTTATCGAATGTACTATAGTCTTGTGTGATAATTATAATTTTTATGATTCAATAGAATTCGTAAAATAGGAAAATTTTTAATTTCTTCTATTTTTGGTCATTGAAGTTATTTATGTATGTTACTGAGTATGCTGTCTGAATTCATGTTTTCTTACGTTGTGATATCATTTTTTCTTCTTTAAAATGCAAAATAAATTCTTAAATTAAATTAATGTGGTATATTTCTGTGATAAGGAACGGGCTCCATTCATTTTTTAATTTTTTTAATACTTATGAAAGTAAATTTTTTCTTTAGTCTAATGTCGGATGACATTAATATTACACTTCAATTCCCTCACATCTCCATAATTAATGATAAAATAATTAGGAATTTTCCTCCAAAGTGTATTAAAAAATCTGATGGACTATATAAATCTCATGAAGTCCAGAAATATATACTCATACAACACACACACACATACACATACACACAAAAATAATAATAATAATTTTTTGTGCATTTTTTTAACGCAAAACCAATACATTTAAGAAATGGTCATTTCAGAAGAAAATATCAAGTCAAATGTTGATATGAAACAATTCTAATAACATCGATAATCTAGCTTCGATTTTAAAAAAAATAATTCACAGGACTCAAATCGGCACAATTTAGGAAGAAAAAAAACCCTCATTATTTTCTCCTCTCCAAAAAAAAACAATTAAATTATTAAAATTACTTTTAATAATTTATTACTATTTGGGGGTATTAAAAATTCTATTTTTTGAGGGTGGTAATAAAATTTTTATTCCTATTTTTTAATTTTGCAGTGAAATCATTTTTAGGCAATTATTTTACCGCTAAACACACCAAACGACATCCAAAAAATTCACATTCGGATTAATTGAAAGTTATTTCTCGATTTTCGTTCACTTTTTAATCCTGTTAACATGTTACTCAAGCATGTTTTATGCAAAAGTTATTTAATACTAATATATAAAAAAAATAGTTTAGAGCTAAATAACTTCTATTCATCAGTTTGTGAAAGATTTTAAACAAATGAGACTTTTGAATTTCTGAATTTATAATGTTATTCTGTTAAACTTTCGATGCATTACATTAAATTTACACAGAACATCGTGTTTATATTCTTTCCCAAAATTTAAAAACGATAAGTAATCCCCCTCTAATATTCTAGCGTAGTTGGATTTTGCTATTAGAGGAATGTTGACACTTCCTTTATTATTTGTAAATTTTTTGAGGGGGGGGGGTCGTGGGTTTATGAAGTCAGTATAATTCTGATATCGTTGCATGTGTTAGATTGATGTGATAAATTTGAGGAACAACGTGCCTATTTCACATAAAAAAATACATGTTTGTGAAGCTTATGTTAAACAAAGAAGACGAATTCATAAGAATATCTTTGGTCTAATTAGACCAATTTGGATTAACGATCATAACGATATGTCAAATAGATTATTCGACGCAAAATTATAGAAAAATTCGCTACATCATTGTTTCTCAAAAAGAATGATTTGGAATTTGGATAAATAGCAATAAGAACAAGTCTATTTCACATAAAAATCACATCTTTTTGCTTCTTATATTAAACAAAATAGATGAATTAGACTATTGTTGGTCTAATTAGACTAGTTTGGATTGACGATCAGAACCATACGTCGAATAATCAAGTTATTCGCCGTAAAATTATAGAAAAATTCGCTGCACTAGAATCTCCCAAATGGATTGATTTGGGTTAATTTCGGGAAAAGGTCAATAACTACAGGTCTATTTCACATAAAAATCGCATCTTTTTGCTTCTTATATTAAACAAAATAGATGAATTAGACTATTGTTGGTCTAATTAGACTAGTTTGGATTGACGATCAGAACCATACGTCGAATAATCAAGTTATTCGCCGTAAAATTATAGAAAAATTCGCTGCACTAGAATCTCCCAAATGGATTGATTTGGGTTAATTTCGGGAAAAGGTCAATAACTACAGGTCTATTTCACATAAAAATCGCATCTTTT
Organism: Argiope bruennichi; assembly: GCF_947563725.1. Taxonomy (NCBI): domain Eukaryota; kingdom Metazoa; phylum Arthropoda; class Arachnida; order Araneae; family Araneidae; genus Argiope; species Argiope bruennichi. The sequence goes on from NC_079160.1 coordinate 78,457,009, forward strand.
TGCTTCTTATATTAAACAAAATAGATGAATTAGACTATTGTTGGTCTAATTAGACTAGTTTGGATTGACGATCAGAACCATACGTCGAATAATCAAGTTATTCGCCGTAAAATTATAGAAAAATTCGCTGCACTAGAATCTCCCAAATGGATTGATTTGGGTTAATTTCGGGAAAAGGTCAATAACTACAGGTCTATTTCACATAAAAATCGCATCTTTTTGCTTCTTATATTAAACAAAATAGATGAATTAGACTATTGTTGGTCTAATTAGACTAGTTTGGATTGACGATTACAATGATACGACAAAAAAATTCATATTATTCGACGTAAAATTATAGAAAAATTTGCCTCATCAGGGTCTTCCAAATAGATTGATTTGGATTAATTTGGGAAAATGTCAATAACAACATATCTATCTCACAAAATCACTTCTTTCTGCTTCTAGAAATAACTAATGAAAATAAATTGAATGAATTCATTAGACTATTATTGTTGTTCTAGTATGACCATTTGGATTAGCAATCATAACAATGTGCTATTTCAAGTAAAATTACTATTTTTGCTATTCATATTGTAGAAGTGTTCATTCTTATAATTGTATTCATTGTTCGCTTGACCAGGGATTCCCAAAGGATTTCTTTCTTTTCTTTTCTTTCTGTGTCTTTACACAATAATAAATTATAATATAAACACAATCATTTGTAACTATTAGTAATATTAAGCAATAAAGACTTCTGTTATTTTAATTTAACACGGTTTACAAGCACAGTTTTCATTATCACTGCCCTCCAATTGCATCTGTTTGTTTGTGACCAAACATGGCGAGAAGTAGAAACTCAATCCTATTCTTCGTGTAAACAGTTCAAAGCGTTTCCGTCAGTAAGTAAAAAGCGCGGTACTGTTCTGAAATTACAGACAATAGTACTTCCCCATCCCCAAATTATTTTACTTCTGCATTTTTTTTTTTTTTTTTTTTTTTTTTCCTTGTCTGACCTTCTTTCTTCCCCTTGCTGGCGTCTTGAAGGTTTTGTCAAGCGAAAAGTGATAGTTAATTTGAGGGCTAATCATAGGAGCCACACCGCCGTGCCATATCAACAGGTTGGGGGTTTTTAACGCTATCCGCCTACCAGGGGGCGTAATTGTAGCCGAAAAACAAACAAAGGATTCCTATAATTTTTATTATTTTTTTTCTGTCTTTCTCTTTCCCAGACGCTGTGTGATTTAATATCTTTTCCATTCGTCAGCTATGACGAAGTAATCATTGTATTAGATTTCCAGAAGCCACTTTACAACGGTAAAGAGAGTTTCTGAGGTTTGGTCTTTGGTGGTCAGAACAAAGTGAAGTAATAGTAGCCGAAAGTAATATAATTTCGAGTCTTTGTTTAAGGAAGTGTCATGATTCCATTTAAAAATTTCGTTATAAAGAAATTTATTTAAAAGCAATTTGTTAATTAAATTATAAGAAAGATAATAAAAGACTAAAACTTCACTATTTATTTTCTTAAATTTAATACTTTTTTTATCGGTTAAAATCTGGTTCTTTTTTTGCACGGATTAATAAAAAAAATACACATTTTTCATACATATTTAATTACTTATTAATTAATTAATAATACATACATCTTCGTTTAAAATAAATGAGGCACATCATCTATAACAATTTCTTCAAACCGTAAATTCCCTCTACTGTATAATAGATACTGTTAGCATTTTTTGAGGGTAGGGTGGTTATTTGCCTCTTCGTCACTCACTGCAGAGTCTGCGTTCTATTTTTAAACACTCTGCAATATGCCATGTTAGGTACACAAGTCTTCGAACCTATACAAAAGCCTAGAATAAGCCATCAAGAATCCTTAGCTTAATGCAAATCTCGATGGCGCTTTTTCACTTCTCAACTTTTTAAACTAAATTTCTTTTTAATTGAATTTAGTTTAAACTTTATATAAGTAATTTTAAGCACCGAATCTGTGAAAGTAGTGTAATAAAACATTTAATAACTGCGAAAAATGTTAGTTTCTATATATCGCGTACAAAAAATACACAGTTAATATTTAAAAATCCCTTTTAAACAAGACATTAATTAAATTTTTTCGAATGACGGAGTTTTTAACACAGTTTAAATAATTATAATTAAAAGGATAGAATGTGTTTTTAATTATAAAGCGCCATATTTTTTATATAGAAAATTAATATATGTATTTTATAAGAAAATCGCATACTGAATTATACAAAAATATTTTATAAGATTTGCAAATGGTAATTAATAGAAATGTTTTAAGATTAAAAAAAAAAAAAAACATTGATTTTGTTTTAAAAAAAGTCATCCCTTCATGATTAAAGAAAAACACAAAATTAAATAACTTTGTATCGCACAAAAAAAAAATGAGATTTCGGGGGGGGGGGGCTAGACAACTGTATACTTTGGGGCTTCACTACATGGGATATTCTGTAATCATGAAGTTTTTAATAGCGTGGTGAAAACTCCATGGCTTTTAGCTTCCGCAACAATTCTTTGTTATAAAATTTACGATTTCAAAAAAAAAACACACACACACACACAAAAATTTAAACTGTTAAACTTATTCTGCTTTGGTGTGATTATACCCACAAGCAAATAGAAGCAAGGTCTGAAAAGAAGAGATTGATCAAAATATTGAAATATTTTTTTGACACTCTCTTTTTCATTTTTCGTTACATGACAAAGTAATACTCCTACAATCTGTATATCTCAAAATATGCAGAAATAATAGGTAAAAATTAAAGATTTGTGCATGCTTGAGCTTTTGATATCACAAACAAATAAAGTACTTAAAATAAATATAATTTATTTCTTGCTTTTTTTTTACACCTACAGACAGAATTAATGAAATTCCAATTTAAAAAAATCTAAAGAAAATCAATAATGACTAAGAAACGATAAGGAAAGTAAACATCATTTTATCAATAGATTTCGTTCTTTAACAATTTAATCGTATCACTGTCATAAATGCTATGTTATTATTTAAGACGGTGGTGCAACAAATGCTATGCCAATACGACTTATCTTATGCAAAAAATATTGAAACAATTAAAATTTTAACTCTTTATGAAGACTGAAAATCAAATTATAGGATTGCATAAATTTAGATTTATATAAGAAATAATAGCAAGTTTATTCTTTAATATTACATATTATTAGACAATACCTATACAGTAATAAATTTGCACAGAAATATATGCACGGAATTTTATACAAAAAGATATTAATTTTACAATGCAGTTTTATAATTTGTAAAACATTCTGCGATTCAAAAGGATTGGCAATTTCAGCTGCAGTCGAGCCAAAACCCGATTCCCCGTGAATCAAAAAAGCAATTCACTATCGTCTGAAATTAAAAAAAAAAAAAAAAAAAAAAAAAAAAAAAAAAAAAAGTTGTTCTGATTTAAAGTAAGCAGTTATTTTTACTGTAAATAACAATTAAATCGTCAGCTGATTTTTCAATCATCTTATGATAAATAAGATTCTTGCTGAAAGACATAAAATTAGGTTTTTACAAATGAATAAATTTTTAATTTTGTAATCGATTTCTTATTGTTATTTTTTTTCACTGGTTGTGTTTTTTGAGCAATTAATAGTTTTATTATCATTTACCAACCTAAATAATTTATTAAAAAATTTTAAAAATTACAATTTCTGTATGTTGTAAATAAATTAAATTTGCATCACTGAAATCAAAGCATGGTTTTTTTCGAATAAATATAAAATAGATTCATTTTTTCTAAATCCTCTATTTTAAGGATCATGAGGATTTGTCATTTTTGCGTTGAACTGTTTCCACGTCAAATGTCTTATTCGTCATGTGACAGTTAATTCGAAATTGCAAATTTCGTCCAAAAATCAACTTTTTTTTTTTTTTTTTACATTTTTATTATAATTAAACGAAACCAAGAAATGTTAAACAAATGTTTATAATTTTTCGCAATAATTCACAAATTATTAATATTTATCCATTTTCCGAACATTCTGATGTTTTTTGCTTAGTTTCAATTTTTTATTAACTCAAAATAATACTCCTTATATAAAGCTTAATGGCTAAGAAGTAATTTTGTGGATTTATATGCAAATCATTAATAAAAGATATTTTCATTAGATGCATTATCTCATATCGAATCAAAATTTCCTTATTAAAAAAAACCTTCTAGAAATAAAATTACGTGAACTCGTGATTTTGCAAGAATGTATTCTTCACTTATCAAAAATGTTATCATCTGACATTTCACAAGGTATGACAATGCTTTATTAAAACAGGTAATTCTCTCAATTGCGTTGAAATTCTCGCGAAAGGGCATTGTCATTCATTATTATTTCAAGCGAAATTTAATAATAAAACAATATTATTAGTCTTTCGTTTAATGATAAAGTCATTATTGTTCAAAATGACATTTCGAGAAAACGACTTTAAAACCTGGGTAACGATCATACACAGCCGAATGAATGACGCAGACGATAATTTCCGGTCATGCTCTAGAGCATGAAATTGACGCAAACAATGCATTGCCAACTCCCTGCTTGCAATTCACAACTGAAATTGTCGTCTGCATTAAAGCAGACAGCAAACTAGTGAAGAAATTAAAACGCAAATGAGATTGTGATGAAGAAAGAATAATTTTATCACGATGCAAGTGGATTTACATGTTTGCACAAGGTTCGCAACACATTAAATTAATGAAACTCAGCCTTTGTCATTGATATTAACAAGCGAGTGCCTATTATTATTCATTGACAGTATCGTAGTTTCACAGAGGAAAAATTAGAGTTAGGCATGAGTAATCAAGCAAAGAAAATGCGACACTAAATCAGAATTTAATAAATGTAAATTGGAATTTGGGACATGCAGAGGTTACTTAACGATTATCAATTATTTGGCTTGTTTGATCATATATATTTATTTCGTTCTCGAAATCATTTAAAAGCAACCATGTGATTTGGCAAACGTACATTACCATGTTGTTGATTTCAGAAGAACAATTATTTTGTTTTTTTAAGATAATTTTCCATGATTGCTTGTTTAAAAACGTAATCGAATAGTCTTTATTAAAAAGGAGCTCTGGATTATTGCAATATGATAATATATTTCTTCCACATCACATGGCCGCTTTTAAAAGCTTCCAGAGCGAAATAAACATGTTGGATAATGCATTAAAATTGATTAAATACCTCTAATAAAGGATTATTATTATAATAACCTGCAGTTTAAATAATAAATTTAAAACATTTGATGAGTGTTTTTTTTCTCAATATAATTTATCATAACTTTCAAAAACAATTTCAATTATTCTGTATTCAATTAAATGAGAGCTAGAATTAAATTCAAGAAACGAAACAATAATTTTTATATCATTTTTCAAATCATTTCATATTTTTCATAATCAAAACCTTCTAAAATTTTGATCATGAAAAGTTTTTATAGAAAATATTAAACTATACAATGAAAATAAACTATACGATAGAATGGTCCTTTTATAAACTTTTTAATTTGAAAGAACAAACTTCGGCTAAATCGGAGCATTTATTCAAAATTAACATATTGATTCAGCATCAAATTAATATTTAATCTGCTTCATTTGAAATTACTCCAATTAAAAGTTTTTTCGTTATTAAATTCTCCATTTGGAATAATTTAATAAAAACACTGAGCTAATAATGTAAATGGTATTAATACAATTTAAATTGGTCCTTTCGCCGTCCTCTCCTGTTCTCAAAAATTTCTGTTTCCCACCGCTTTAGAAAAAAAAAATAACTCAAACAAGTAAATATTCATAAAGCGTTTTAAACGTTTAAAACTTTTAAAATATAGAAGAACCCCTGAAGAGTACTACGGTCGCCTTGCAGATGTCTCAATTGAACGCGCTAGATGCGGTGCAGACGATGAAGAGGTTAAATCAAAAATGCTATGTCTCTAGTAAATTTTTAAAAAAAAAGTTTTTCTAGAAGGAAAACTGACAAAACCAAAGACATAAAGTTAAAAAAGGTTAAGATAGGGTTAAAAGAAAGACAGAAGTTAAAAATAGAGAAAATGTAAGTTAAATATAGAATTACAAGTCAGTATTTCCTGTTCTTCCAATACAGTTAGAATTATTAAAAAAATATTAACATTTTACAAATTTGTAAAAAATTATTAAATAATATATAATGAAAAATTTTAAAGGATATTATCGCTCATAATTATCTTTGAAAAATGTAACCTTCTTTCTTTGTAGATCAATGATTCTTAAATAAAAGACTGTGGACCACTAAGTTAGAGATCGAACCATATGTGAACCATTCCCGATTTGAGAGTGAAAATCTTCCGGAGGATATGAAATACTTCCAGTCAGATGGATCCAAGGATCGCCCCGGGAAATTTTAGAATGCAAAAAGTGCATTTTGAGGTACTTTTATAGTGTATTTATCTATTATATGTTCTTTTCTATAAGTCCTACAGAATAAATTACTAGACCACCGATTGTCAAGCACTGTTTCAAGCCGATATAGTGAAATATTTTTTATTGTTACTAATAAAATAATCATATATTTATAATATTTTAGAGGTTATATTCTGTGAAATGATTTGAGCTGTGAACTGAGGATGTGTTTGTCTGGCTGTGATTTTAGATAGATTCCTATAAGATTACCCATTGCAATGGTTCTCATGACACAATATTAGGAAAAATTCTGCATGTCTTCACAGATCATCACCTCTAGAATCTAAAATTCTAAAATCATCATTCGTTCAAAAGTTTATATATATATATATATATATATATATATATATATATATATATATATATATATATATATATATATATATATATATATATATATATATCACGAGGAATCATTATTAGACTAATGTCTGCATTTCCTTCACAGAAAAAATCCCTTTCTTTGAATCTCTGCCTGAGGGTGACCCTTGAAAAAGTCTTCAGGCCGGATTCTGAATGTTTAATTTTTATTTGGTTTTTTTATTAAAATTAAAACTAATTTAGAATCAAAATTTAAATAAATTTATTTATTTAAATTATGTTTAATTTTTATTTGGTTTTTTTATTTTCCTATTAAACTGATTTTAATACTTTTGTATTTAAATCAAGTTAATTATATATATATATATATATATATATATATATATATATATATATATATGTGTGTGTGTGTGTGTGTGTGTGTGTGTGTGTGTGTGTGTGTGTGTGTGTGTGTGTGTGTGTGTGTGTGTGTGTGTGTGTGTGTGTGTGTGTGTGTGTGTGTGTGTGTGTGTGTGTGTGTGTGTGTGTGTGTGTGTGTGTGTGTGTGTTTTCTCCAAGTTATCTTGTGAACAAGATTACTGCAGCAATTCCAGTTGGATTTTAACCGGCTTGGAATATGTTGTTAAAAATATAGAAACTTCGGATGAGTTCGTAAATGAGTCTTCTAACTCGAAGAAAGTGGAAATGGTGGTAGTGGGGGTGGGGGTGAAATTTTCATTTTGCTATAATTTCCTTAACAATGGAGATAAAAAAATTAATTAAATTGGCGATATTAGAGCCTCATTAAGACGAATAATGTTTGCATTTAAAACTTTTAGATAAGTGCAATATCTTGGATATTATTGTTTGAAAAGTAATTTTCAGGCCCTAATTTTACCTGAAATTTTATTCTTGAGATATTAACTTAGATGAAAAGGAATCTACCTTTGCCTTCCAGCTTGCCAAAAGGATTTTTTTTTTTAAGAATTTATGGCTCAAGATTCACATGATGAACTTATGGTAAGTTCTTGTCTGGAAATCATATATACATAAAATCAAATCATAATTGATAATTTTTTTTTCATTTTAAATTAAATTTAAAGTTTAATAATAGTCGATTTTAAATTAAAATTTAACCTAAAAAAGATCAAATGAAAAATATATAAAAGTGCATTAACAGTATAGTAACTGATTTAATGTCGGAATTTGGAAAATCCATCCGTTTATTTTCTCACAAACAACACAATTAGAAAATACAGCAATCATCAAAAAATTCGAACTCGAGATTTTGACGAATCTCCATATCCTCTGCGCGTCTGTCTGTGATCACTATAATTCAAAAACGCTTTGAGCTGGGAGGATGAAATTTAGTATAAAGCAATAATCCCAAATTTGTTTCTGTTCAAGTTTGAACGAAATCCATGCATGTCTATCCAATAGTATCCGAATATCCGAACCTAATAGAAAATGTAAAGAGCTAGATAGGAAAAAATAATATACAAGTGTAGCATTTAAAATATAAATCAGTATCTACTTTTAAACAACATCCGACAAGGATGAGGAGACCGTTTGTCGGTCTATACTTTTGCATGTATAATAAAAAGTTTGTAATTCAAAAATGTAATAATTTGGGTAGGTGAAATTTGGTTTACAAGTCTTAACATCTGAAGCGTATACTGAGGTCACATTTTGATAAGAATATTTTTAAAAAATGGATCGTCTGTCTGTCTATACTTTCATATGCATGCAAAATGCAATATTTCAACACTGTAAGGACTAAATAAATGAAATTTGGTATACAGTCTCATGATTACAATTATATCTCTATTTCAAATTTTGGTTGCAATCAGTTGGACGAAAGGTATCCAAAACACATGTTTTTTTATTATTAATATTTTTTGGCACTTTTGTATTAGCCGCATGCCAGACCCCCGGGAGGACACCTCGAAATGAGGATGAGATGCTTCCGGCATGGTGGTTGGATCTCACCTCCCTGGAGGGTACACAAATAGGTGGGGGATCTGACTCCTCCCATCGATGACGGGACGTACTTCCTTCGGGGAGGGTTGTACCGTGGCTGGTGATGGCCCTTAGGACTCAACCACAGTTCCGGCCAGTGTTGCTGTTACGGATTCAGTTTTATGGTTGAAATCCGTGTGCCTTCGTGGCGGGTCGGAGAGTCAGATAGCTGACTAGCCGCATGCCAGGGATCAATGGCACACAAAAAAATAACCGCCAAAGATCACCCACTCTTTTTAGTAAAATTGCTAAAATTCAGAAAAATGCTAACTTCACGTCAAAGATCTGTATTCCGTAACTATTATTCCTCAATATTATACAAAGCATTCCTGACATGCAAGATCCACTGTTATAAGTGGGGAGGGAAGGGGGACTTTTATTAGAGAATATGCTAGAAAGTTTCAGGAAAACCACTTCCGCTGGCTTATCTGTAAGTTGAAATAAGCAATTAATTAAAAAATATAATTAATTTTCAATAAAACCCAACGGTTACGAACTCTTTTTATGGTGAGTTTCTACCTCTTTTTTTTAATGAAGATTTGAAACAAGAATATTGCGTCATGAGTCATCTTAGACACCTGAAATTGCAGTTTTAAAATGGATTCCTGACGAAAATTTACTAAATTCAATAATTTTCTTTTGAATCCTATAATAATTTAGAAGAAATACTGCATTTTAAGGAGTAATAAAATTATAAACGAATAACTTGAGCGGAAAAAAATATTTTAATATCTGAAATTATTCCACGAAAAGGAAATGTTTATCATTTTTTTTTTATTTTAGATTATTTTCTCAGAAATGTTAATGCCAGCAATTTAGACTTTTTGCTATAACCTTCTTTTTTGTTAAAAAAATTAAATTAATACGAGAATTTATTTTTTTCAAGGTCAAATGAACAAAAAATTTAATATCTTTAATTTTTTTTTTTTTCAAATGATCGTTATTACTATATTTTGGTATCTATTGTCTCAAATGAACCAATTAAAAGAAATAGTAAATGCTGAAGTGTTTTCGTAAATTTATATTTTGATCTCTAAACTGTAGTCATTCGACTGAACTATTGTCATTATAGATAACGATTTGAAAAATATTTCCCTAGGAAATTTCATTAAATCAAAAATTGGCGGTACTTCAAAGGACTAATAACTTCATTAAAGATCAGATAGGCCATATTGATAAAAAAATTCAATTATGCTGTCTGCTTTTCTTTGTTTTTATTTATAATGATTTTGCTTTGAATTATAAAAACAAAGATTTAATTTTTAGTTTATTTTGAATTTAGTTCTGTGATGAATATTTTCACATATATTCACATTCATAATAGAGAAAAAAAAGTATTTAAAAGAAAATTTCTGTTCAAACGATAATCAAAAGCATGCAAGGTTCTGAATATTTTAAAGAAGATTTGATCAATAAATAAATAAAAATTTATTTAGTATTTAATCATACCGACTGTTTTCTCCAAACACACAAAAAGAGAAATAAAAAAAGACATAAGTCACATTTCAAAATTAAAAATTAAATAACAGAAGCCAAGAAATTCCGAGCAAAAATGAAATAGCAGAAATAGATAATATTTTTGATTGGAATCTAATGATTCATTTCTGCCATTCTATTTCAAAAATCGTCTGCAAACTGAAAAATCACAAAAAGAAAGCACTATTTGACGAGAACAATATCTTCGCTAAGCATTTTTTTTATTTTGCTATTTATTAGAAATAAACAATAAACTAATAAATGAACAAAAACTAATAAATTAACGAAATTAAAAAAAGAAAATGAAAATGAATGCAAAGTGAAATAAAGAAAACAATATAAATCATATTTCTAAATCGAAAATTACTTAAAAATGCGATACCTGAGAAATTCCAAGCAAAAATGAAATAACAGAAGTGTATGTATAATATCTTTACAAAATTTTTGTCTGAATTCTAATGATTAATTTTCCCCATTCTATTTCATTTCAAAAATCGTCTGCAAATTGAAAAATCACAAAATGATAGTATTATTTAACAACAATATCTTCTCTAAGCAATTTATTTTTATTTTGCAATTTATCAGAAATAAACAATAAACTAAAAAATAAACAAAAACTAATAAATTAACAGAATTAAAAAACGGAACTGAAAATGAATGTAATGTATGATCTGATTGTAATACTAATTGATTAGGATGTTTGAAAATTGCACAAACTGTTCCAAAGCTCAACATGTAGTAGATTTATTTCAATAATTTACTGCCTGTTTTTTATTACTTACTTTGTTTTTTGATAATAAAACATACGAAATAATAATTATCAGTATTTTTTTATCCATTTCATGTCAGCTAATTAGAACTTTCGAATCACACTTTAAAATCTTGGCGTGTGATAAATTAAAATTACTTGAACACGTATTATGGTAGTTTTATCATAACAGTTACTACGCGCAATTGTTAGTTTTTATCATTTTGTAAATAAAGCGCATAAAAAGGAAATAAAATTAAAGCCCAAAAATTTGTTTCGAAATTCTAAAAGATTTGAGTTGGGGGCGGGGGGGGGGAGATTAAACGAAAAATAATCATTTTTGAATTTAAACCTATATGTCTGCATTTACAAAATCTGACATATTATCCATATCCAACCATGCATCTGACAAAGATGTAAAAATTGTTGCGCAAAAAAAGGTAAAAAGTTAGTAATATAAAGAGTTGGTATATAGCAGACATGCAGCAAGCATATTTTTTGTAAGTTACGTGCTTTAAAAAAAATCATTTAGCTAGAGTGCAACGGCTGATGCAATCAGTCCTAAAATATTACATTACTGTAATATATTTAATTTCAGGTTTCAAACTTTTAAAAAAATTAGTATTATGGTAACATTCGTTTTTTAAACGTGATAATGATTTTAGACTGGAAATATCCAGTCTACAATCATTATGTAATCTGTAAGCTTCAGCATGCAACGAAAGGCTGCGGTGGCCTGTTGGTAAGGTCTCGGCTTGTGAGCCGTACCGTTTCAGGTTCGAGACCCGATTCCGCCGAAAACCGTCGTGTAAGGGGGTCTGTTGCGCGCTAAATCCGTCATGCCAAACGCCCTCCCGCTGGTGAGGTGTGGAGAGGGGGGGTGCCAGCTCAGGTGTCGTCCTCGTCATCTGACCGTGGTCCAAAATTACGAGGTCCGTTCCAAAATAGCCCTAGTGTTGCTTTACAACGGGACGTTAATATAACTAAACTAAAACTAACTCAATATGTAACGTACAATGCAAACGTCATTAAAAAATGCTCTTTGGAAACACCATTGAATCTAAAGCTACCAAATTTGGCACGTACTTACTTCTTGGGTAGGAAATTCTCGCTAAGAAAGGGATTTTTCAAATAATTAGCTTTTCAATTAAAAATTTACCAAAAGATCTAAAATGTCTCTTCAATAACCTTAAATCATATCATAGCACAAAAAAAAAAAAACTTTTTGCATTACTCTAATATTTAACAAATTAGTTTTTGAGTGATGCCATTTCTGTTTCAGTAAAGTACATTTTACTATAATGCTTTTCACAGTTTTAATTGCTGTATTAATGTACACATTTGTTATAAAATTATGACATATATAAGTGTGTGTATGTTAATTTTACTATTTAAATAAAGGATTAAAAAAAAAGATTGTAAAGATAGATGAATTAGGTCTAAAATATTATCATGCTGCGCTGGTTCTAACTTAGAGATTAACTTCTTTTAAGTTTTTTTATTTCTTGTTTAAACACTGCTGTTCAACAAAAATGATTTTTTTATAGTTATTCTATTCATTTATATGCCATGTATTTCTCCTGCCAATAAATAATAAAAGTATTAACTAGAAAATGTATGTGAACTCTTACGTGATTACAGCTCAAAGTTAATCAAATTAATATTAATGTATAGATAAATCGATTGAATTTTAAAATGATAAAAAAATGACTTTCATCTCATAGCAATTCCCGAAATTATCGTGGTAAATTATTCAAAATTATGCCTGAAACAAAAACAAGTGAGTCACAGACCTTCAGAACAAAAGGTAATTTTGAACATTTTCGACGTATAGCTATTGATGCCAATCATGAAAAATTTGTTGCTTAACATAAAAGCACAATCTTTTTTAACCACATGTCATTCGTGTTATTCTTATATTAGCATTTATGGAAAAATCAAGGTCTATTTTTTTTCTCACCGGTGAAAATATAATAACCATTAGTTGCTTGTGAGATAATGAATGACTTTTTACATTCTATATTTAGGACTTAATTTCGGTTCAAGCCATCTCCAGAATGAATATTACTTTAAAACGGTTATATTTATAATTCCGAATGGTTATTTTTGGATCAGAAAAGATAAAGCAGATAAAACCATCAAAAGTGAACCGGAAATTAGATGACTCGCATGCAAAATAAAGTAAAGGGTGAAAGATAGCGAAGGTCAAAGCACATATTCCGTAACGAAAAATTATTTATCATCGATTGCCCTTGTCAGCATAAGTATAGTTCGTTTTATGGGTTGATGATTTTTACTTTTTTTATATATAAAATATACAAAAAGAAAATTGTGTAATCGTGAAAAAATTAAAATGCGAGATTTGATGAATCGCCACTTTCAGTCTGAAAAACCCATTTTTGGAATTATGTCTGTTGCTCTATTTGTATATCTATGAGCAAGATGACTCAAAATGTTTGAGCTAGACGGATAAAATTTGGTATTTGATCTTAACATCAATTCTCCCGATTTCTATCAAACTTTGAATTTGAACGAAATCTGTTGTTTGAGTATAAATGAACATGATAATGACAAAATCTAAAGAACTGCATAGAAAAATGTTAATCACAGTTTTAGCATCTAAAATGTAGATAATTGCCAAATTTTGAACCAAATCTGTCAAAGATTGACCATCTGTAGATCTAAATTTTCTTATGTAAGCAAAAAAACTTAATGACGTTTATTGAAAACATTTTGACGCAATGAAATACTTTTTCTTGAGGCAATAAGGGCGTCAAATTATGCATAAGTGATTTCAATTCAAAACCTTTTGATGCAATGAAATATTTTTTCTTGAGACAATAACGTTAAATTATGCGTTAGCGATTTAATTGAAAGTAAAACAATCAATATTATAGGTGAACTGTTGGTCACCAAAGGTGATTAGTTAATATAAAAATGCAACTATCTTTTGCAGTTCTTATTTTAAATTTGATATTCTTTTCATTTCTTTTACAAAACGCCACAGTGATTTGATGGTGAATTATCGATTTTCGGACCAGAGGATATCAGGGTTGAATCTGCATTTAACGACAAACCCGTCTTGTATATAATCGTGGTTCTCCTTAAATCTGACGTCAAAGAGTTGTGGCATGTAAGTTTAAAGTGGAGTGTGCCGGCTTAGATAATATTTCGACGTCTACATATGCTTTAAAGTTATGATACGGTGATGCTTCTGAATGGAACTTGAATACAATTAAATTTGCTGTTGTCACTTATCCTCAAAATATCTGGCATATGTCAAATCAATTCCAGTAGGTTGTTGACCACCAATAAATCTATAATAACAAGGGGATCGGAAGTTAAATCTTTCTTAGAAAGTCTGATGCGACCCAGAATATGATCCAATGAACCTGGATGGTCACAAAATTTTTTACAAGTGGGGTGGATTTTTCTACCACTTTCAAAGGAAAGATATTTAAGGTGGCCACTTTTTTGTCTAGCCAGAGCAGTCTGGGAGTTACGGTCTTATTTGATTTCCAGCAGAATACCAAGGGGTGTCCCCATGTACCATTGATGCGAAGGTGGAATACGCCATATTAAATTGAGTTTAGATCCTTCATTTGAGTATAGTTTTTGATAAGTAAGCGAAGAGTCAGTTTCATTCTTTCTACCCTCTTTGGCCAGTCTATCAGCGACCTCATTACCACTGATGTTCACGTGTGATGGGATCCATTTGAAGGTGGACGTCGTAGTTCTGAAAGATCATCTTCAGTTTGAGCAGAATAGACACGCTGGTTTCATCGTTCGCAGAGTACCAGCCACTAAGACGTTGGAGTGCACTGCGACTGTCCGATAAAATCCGTAGTTCCCGAAATCCCAATCATAAGATATAATTGCATCAGGCCCTACATTAATCCTAATTAACTCACTTCTAAAGGTATAGCAAGTGTCAGGGTGGCGTTACATAGAAATTTAACCATTTAAAGTGGCGAAAATATATGATGTCAAAAATCATTGAATGAAATAGAATATTTCTTATATTTCTTCGAATTTAAATTCCCTACTTTGATACTTTGCGATATTTTGCAATATATTTTGTGTTTTCCCTGAAATATCGCAGAACATTTTAACTATATATAATTTCTTACCTCACGAATTAAGCTTTCCACCGGTTTCTTATCACTATCCTTCTGTGATTCCTTGAAAAATATAAAAAAGTGGCAATGCTGTAATTTTACTAAAAGTTTTCTAATTATTTATTATGTCATTCCAGATAAATTGATATTAATTTCACTCTTCCAGTTCATGAAACAGTGATAATAGGTTGAATTTTTTGCGAAAACGAAAGTAGTTATTGAAATATAAGCGAAAAAAATTATAAAACATGACAAAATTTAGGGAAAAAAAACTTCGATGATTAAATCGAAAGTATTTTTTTATTTTTTTTTTTCAATTTGAGATGAGTAAAAATAAGATTCGTGCAATAATTTTTTTTATCTTAATAAAACGTTATATCTCGATTAATTTCAATTTATTAAAATTGTAAAAAATCACTTCGAGGTGCCAAACTCAGTTCACTCCAAATTCAATATATATTTATGCCAAATTTGGTAGTTCTAGGTCATATGATTTGTTCTGATCAGTTCCAAAACACATACGCACGCACAAACATTCTCTTTTATAATGTGTCGAGATATGTATAATTATGGGGAAAATACGATTCTTGAAGATTTTGTTATATTATACAATATCATATTAAGAAATACAATTTCCCAAGTCAGTATCATTCTTAGTCAGCAACTGATAATTTTTTTTAATTCATGAAATATACATTCTATTTCTTAAAAAATTAATAGGTGGAATTTAAAGAGAATATTTTTTTTCTTATCAATACTTCCACTTCCATCGAGGGCCATCTCAAATATAGGGATAAAAAGTTTTTGAAACGGTGGTTGGTTGTCACCACTCTGATGGATACGGAAATGGTATGGGTTGATTACCCTCAACAATGATGGATTGTACCTCCCACGGGGTTGGTTGTACTGTAGCCGGTGATGGCTGTTAGAACTCAACCATAGTTCCCGCCTATGTTCCGGCCACTCAATTTTTTTCGTATGTATTCCGCGGATCGTAGCAGTCCACTTTTTTTTTTTGTTTATTATTATTTCCAGACGCAAAATTATAAACTTAGGATTAAATTTTGTGTTATCAGATAAAACTTTATTGTCATATAATTAACTCTCAAAACTAATTTATATATAAATCAATTTTGAACTACATTAAATGTGCTATAAAACCTTTAACCTTTCTTAAATAACATGGTTATTTATGCTGATCAATATTTAAAATAGCAAAATAAAAAAAAATCATTTAAAAAAGTTGTTTCTTTTGTATCTAAATCATTCTTAACGACATGGTTTGCTTAAAAATTTCTACAAAAGTATATTTTATAAAAAATAATTATTTTTTAAGCATTTTTAACTTCTACTGAAATTTATTTCCTCCCCCTCCCTAATAAGTTAAGTGAATTATATTGTTTAATATTTAAAATCATAAAATTCAATCTTGATCAACAGAGCCTAATTTTTAACTACAAAATTTCTGTGAAGTTTATTTCATGAATAAACGTATTTTTGAAATAAAATTATGGAGAAATTTTTCACTTTGATGATTTTCAATTCAAATCCGAAGCCAGTTTCTTTCTGGTTCCATAAATTGCCTATTAAAATAATGCTAAAAATGTCTATAATTCAAATTTATTTTTTAATTTATATGGAAGCATAATTAAAAATTAAATAAATTTTTTTCTGAATTATTTTTGTAATTTAAATATTCCCCATCTGGTATTTTTAGTTATTGCATCTATAGGACTCCTTATTAATTAAAACTCTTTACTTTTGGGAGAATTACAAAACAACAAAAATTTTCCTATAAAAATTATGACTACATTAAACGCAAAATGCACTGCCGATATTTATCGAAATTATTATTTTTAAAATTATTAAATAAAATTATAATTTAACTTACTATTACTTTACTATTATAATTCACTATTACTCTAGTGTTAAAAATCATTATTATTAATTATTTATTTTAAATTAAAACTTTGTAGCTTAAAACAAAAAAAACTTTAATATAAATCTTTATTTCTTCCCTTTCAATTTAAAAAATATTCATATTTTTCTTGTTGTACTCATTTTTAGAAAAAGATGCTCTTAATTCGAATTTTTAGATCTTTGTTTGTTTGTTTGTTTGTTTTTGTCCATTGAAATTCGAACTAGTCACATTCCGTTCTATTTAAAATTAGAGCATTAAAAAAAAAACAATTTTAAAAAAATCTTATTTTTTATAGGCAGTGTGAACGTCGGTTAGAATTGCCATGTATTTATCGAAATTAACAAGTAAAATTATCATTATTACTACTTCAGTATTAAAGTCATTGATATTATTAATTATTTATTTTAAATTAAAACTTTATAACTTTAAAAGAAAAATTCTAAATATAAATCTTTATTTCATCTTTTCCAATTTTAAGAAATAGCGAAATTTTTCTTGATGAACTAATTTTAAAAAAAAAGATGCTCTTAATTCGAATTTTCAGACTTTTTTTTTTTTTTTTTTGTCTACTAAAATTCAAACTTGTCTAATTTTCCTTTCTATTTAAAATCAGGGCATTAAAAAAAGCAATAATTTAAAAAAATCTTTTTTTTTTTTTTTATGTAGACCGTGTGAACGTCGGTTAGAATCGCCATGCAAGACCACCTTTTATCAAACTTATCAAAATTAATCTACTTCTCTTCGTCCGAGTCCGAATCCGTGAGAGGGCGTGTGAAGCTCCGGTCCGTGACTTATGATCACGTGACCGCATCGTCGGAATGCGTCTCTACCATCCCCCCTCCCCCTCCCACTTTCCTAATGACCGGAAGTGTGCGGACTTTTGCGTGAGCGGATGTTCCGCGGTCATTTACATAGCACCTGGTTTGATAATATCAGCCTAATTACGCCCTCCGCTCTGAGAAATAAAGACGATCTTGTCCATCGGTCATTGTGATGGGGTTCGTTGTGGTTCGCTTGTTTTAGTTTTATGGCTAAAAATCGCCGCTCTGGTCAGCTCAGGAAAATTTAATAGGGAAGTTCACTCTTAAATATATTGAAGAATTTGAATTTAACTGCGAAGCATTTTATAAATATATTATTTACAAAGAAAGTTTGAATCGTTATTAAAAGTATAAGTTGAATTTGAAATGAAATTAATTTATAATTTAAATAAATGTCATTACAAACTCATTTTCTTTCTTTCTTTTTTTTTTTAACTATACTTTTTATTTTCTTCACAGCATTCTTTTTATTATTCTTTTTATTTTTTATTTTACAGCATTCTTGTGATAATATTCTTCTTCTCTCTCCCTCTCTTTGGTATGTGTGTGTCCGTGTGTATATGTGTGTGTGTTCTATACCACATGTAGGATTATTTATTCTTGCCTACCACCGTTGACTTAAGTCTAAACATGTAAAAATTAATCACTCAAAGTCAACTGTGATTAAAAATAAGAATACCAAAAATTTGGCATGAAAGATACGACTTTTTTAATATTCAACTTTGAAAACCAACTATAATAACATTTAATCTTCCTGAATATCATTGTCCTATGCCATTGAGACTTGAACTTGTATCAATTACCAGCCTTTTTTTGTATTTGTATGTTTGTGGTGTGTGTGTGGTGTGTGTGTGTGTGTGTGTGTGTGTGGTGTGTGTACGTGCGTGTACAGGGACGCAAGCGTATGTGTGTGCATAAATTAATCCAAGATTTAAAAAAAAAAAAATTCACTTTCGATTATTTTATATATATATATATATATATATATATATATATATATATATATATATATATATATATATATATATATATATATATATATATATATATATATATATATATATATATATATATATATATATATATATATATATATATATTTGATTTGTAATATAGATATTTTCTGACAAAAACTCTGGAAATTATTATTGGATCAAAAACATTTTAATGCTAACTTTTCATCATTTATAGCTAAAAATGGCATCTGTTTTTTAAAAAATGATTTTAAATTACGCATAAATAACAAAAAAATAATTACATGTAAATGTCTACAAAAAATTATTTTTCTTTCTTATTTTAATGATTTTTTTTTACAGCATGGACATATTTTTATGATTATATTATTTTTATTGTTATTTATTTAGGTACGTCTTAATCCCCAGAATTCTTTTTTCTCTGTCAGCTTTCTTTCTTCCCCCTTCCCTTAATTTCGGATATTTTCTGGCAATAACTTTGAAAAAAAAAAAGAATTTTTCATCATTTTCTGGTAAGTTTGGTAATTCTAAGTCCAGTGATTTGTTTAAGTCAAACACTAACAATACACACATATTCCTCTTTATTAGTAGTACAGATGTACTAATAATTTTCCTTTACCAGCACAATATTTATTTACCAAACAATTACGGTTACAGTAATTGAAAGATTGTCTTAATATGTACGTAATTCCAAAAATACAGATATTAATCTCCTTATTATAACTTGATAGGGAAAATGGGGAAAAAGTAAGAATAAATCTGCTATTATTATCTTCTTGTATAAAAATAATTTTCTTCCAAATTTTGATTTATTAGGATCTTTTTTCCACTTTTAATTTCGTTGATTCGTCATATATGTAGGTTTATTTATCTGATAATATTTTATCTAAGATTGAAGTTATTGTGGAAATTACCTCATTTTAAAATTTTCCTCCTCAGACGTTTTAAAATATTGTTGGATGTTCGGAAGTAAGCTCTATCGGGTGACGAAATAATTAATAATCAAGGTATCATCGTATATCTTGTTGGTTTATTCGATAATATCAGTTTTATGAATCACACTGTTTTGTTGCTCTTAATCAGATAATTTATAAGTTTATCAGATAATTTATAATTTTCATTTTGAATAAAATGTGATCAGATTTTAACAAATACGGAACTATGGTTTTGGAATAATTATTGTAATCATTTATAATTACAGGCAAAAAGAAAAAAAAAATCAGAGCTTCCAACTTATTTGTCTTAAAATTTAATTTTTCTTTGTCAATATTATGTAGCATAATATCATAACATCCTACGATATAGAAAGATCTTCAATTCATTGCGCTCTGAACATTTTCAAAATTAAAACTAAATCTATCCCGATGAATCATAAAAAAGATCCCCGCATATATTTCTGTTCCCTTACATTTATGTATAAAAAGAGATTTCGTTGATATTAAGATCCTAAAAAATCTACTGGATCTTTTTTTGATAGCTTCTGAAAAATAAAAAGCACAAAGACAGTTGAAAAGGCCACTTTTATTTGGAGAATAATGAAAAATTTTAAAAACTATACTAATTACCCTTTTGTGTATAAATAATTAAAGAAACTTCTGTGCTTAGTATTAAGATCATAAAAAAAATCTATAGGATTTTTTTTAAATTCCCTTCTGAAATACAGATAAAAAACATTGAAAATATCATTTTTATTTGAAGAGTCTACTGAAAAATTTAAAAAGCTATACCTAATTGATCTTTTGTGCGTGAAGAATTAAATAATCATCTATTTTTGTTTTCATTATTACCTGCGCATTTGGGACATATTTTTATATGGTTAGAAGAATATTTTAGAGGAAGTCTTAAGAATAAAATGGAATCGTGAGTGGGAAAAAAGGAAAGAAAAAAAACCCTTAGAAACTTTGTGCCCAGTAAAAGGTTTGAAAATTAAACAATTTGCATTCAGGGAACAAATTTCAAATATTACATATCAGCAGATATCCTCCCTTTATTGTTCTCAAAAACAATCCATCTCTCATAAGGTTAAAGACAATACATGATTTATATTCATGCATTACTCCCTTCCCCCAAAAAATTCCACCGTTCATGATATCAGCATCCTATAATTCTTTTATAATGCACATTGTTCGAACGATGAGTCTTTCGGAATTCCATTTGTCTTATTTTTAAAGATCCTTTCTTCACTCTTAAAAGCCAAGCGATAGCCACCCCACCCACCATCCTAAAGTCACTTAGTCATGTGACCACCCCCCACCTTTCAAAATTCGATTCATTCTTATAAGCCTTCTGTGGTGTTGCCGACTTAAAAAGCCTATCTTTACTACAGATGCCCCATTCTTTTTAAATCCATTTTTTTCCCTACACTTTCTTTTTTCCTATAGGTACAGCCATACATTTAATATGCTTATGTTACACACACCTACAGCGGTCCATTCTTTTACTTATAATGCAAGTTCTCATATAAATCTGGGAGCTCGCTGCACCACTCTCTTGATATTTCGGCTCTGCAGCATTTAGTATATTTCTTCGTTATTTTTAACTGGCTACCAGAGTAGAAAGGTTCCCTGGCTAGGCCTCCCCTCTCTCCCTCTCTAACTCTCTCCCATACTTTTCTTTTAAAAATTTGCGCCAGTTGTAATTGGGAGGCGTGGCTTTTCCTGTATCTCATTTGCATTGCCGGTATGTGTGTGCATATTTCGACTTCATTCTTTTGATGTTTGCCCTTCTCTCTCTCTCTCTCTCTCTTTTACTTTTTTTTGTATGTGTTTGTATTATTATTACTTTTATCTCTGGGTTCACTCTCTTCTTGGCGTAGTATGTGTGTGCTGGAGGAAAGGTTAATTTTCTGCGAGATTGTTCTGTAAACATCGAAGGAAATAAGAGTTGAAAGTAATTTTGAAGCGCAAGTGAAGTAATAATAAACTAAAATGCAAAAAAAAAAGAAAGAAAATCTCCCTTCTCCATCTCAAATGAATGAAGTTTTTATTTTATTTCATGAATAAATTTTTTTTCTACATAGACTGAAAAGAAGGAAATTACGTTTTAAATATTCTCAGAAAGTATTGATCCTTTTTCTTGTTCATTGCCTTAATCGAAAATTTAATTAGAAATTCCTATATGTTTGATATTTTGAATTTTAGTCATAATTATAACGGTAATGATTCAAATAATAATAATAATCGTAATAATATAAAAGTTTCATAAAACTTGAAATGAAATACTTGATAGTGATTAGTTACACAGAATGCGATATATTATTACTTTTTAATTACATTTTACTTTATGAAAAAATAATTATACGAAGTATGGTAATTTTTTTTTATTTCCTTTTTCATATCTGGTAATATTTTCAGATGACTATTTACTTCCAGATCTTTTTTATTACAAAATATATAATTATTGTTCACAGAATATTTTCAACTAAAAAAAAGAATGACAAGCCAAACATATTTTTTTTTTACTTTAATAACCATTAATTCAAAGCATTAGAGAAAAAATTAAGTTTTCAAAATTTGTTCCGAAATGATAACATTATTTTCTGCTGTATAATTAAAAATAAAAATTTAAACATTAATGGAACATCATATTATTATTATTAAGAAATTGCAATACATTTTCATAAAGGAAAGTGGTTTATTATATTTACTTTTAAAATTTAAATTCTAAATTAATTAAAATTTTATGATTTGTTTATATGTATGTTCATAACAAAGGTAAACAACTCGCATGTACAAAGATTGATATTTATGGTGTAAATACGGATACATATGTGAGAGCAAATGTTCGAGTTTAGACAAAAGTATTATCAATTTTACAATAAATAAATTATAATAAATTACTTTACGTTTATTAAAATTTCAAATAATAAAAATTATGATGAATCGATTTTAACAATGCTTCATAATTTTTTTTTCTTTACAAAACTTGTGCCTAAAAGTTAATTAGTGAATGTACTAATATTCTGGTGTGCTGTAATAAATTATTACAACTTTAGTAACAGTATAAACAGTATTACAGTATAAAAATTACATGCAATTAAAAGCATAATGTGGAAAATTTATGATGTCTAAGTAACCGTTTTCATATTCAGTTACATCTCAAACTCCTCATCATCATTATAGTTTTAAATTGCAGAATTTTCAATAAGTTTTATTTAAAGACAATAATAATTTTCAATACAGCAAGAATTGCAGAATTTCCAGTATGTTTTATTTAAGGACCGTCAAAATTTTCAAAACACTATTTTTCTAAAAAAAAAAAAAAAAAAAAAAAAAAAAAAAAAATCTGCTAAAAAGTAGTTAAATTTAATCGCATAAAAATAGAAAATATGTATAAATTGCTTTAAAACAAGATTTGTGCGACATAAATAGAATCATTGCAATTTTGTTCCTTTTTTTTCTTCTTCTTTTTTTTCCCCCTCTTGAAAATTTAAGCCATTTTCACAAATAATTTCAAAACAATTCGACTAATTTTTTCACTCATGAAAACTAAAAAAAATAAAAAAATGATTAAAAATGGTGTTAAGAAAGGCACTAATGCTGTGAAATCGTTTTTAGTCGGTGTTATCTTTGCAACAAAATTCATTTCAGTTCACGAAAGATAAAATTCTACAATGATACAATATTGAATTTTAGTTTATCAACAGAATATCTTTCTTAATAAAATAAACGATAAAATATTTTTTATTAAGACAAAAAATATTCTTAATAAAATAAACGATATGAAATTCATTTCAAGTCATGAAAGATAAAATTCTACAATGATACAATATTGAATTTTAGTGTATTAAAAGAATAACTTTCTTAATAACGATAAAATATTTTTATTAAGATAAAAAATATTCTTAATAAAATAAACGATATGAAATTCATTTCAAGTCATGAAAGATAAAATTCTGCAATGATACAATATTGAATTATAGTTTATCAACAGAATATCTTTCTTAATAAAATAAACGATAAAAAATATTTTGTATCCATTTTTATAAGAATGTATAAAGAATTTGCTTCATAACCGAAAAATACTAAAATAGGAATACTCCTAACATTAAAATGTTTATCGAATAGATTAAAACTATAGTATGAAAAAATGAGGGTGTTCTTTTAAATGGTATCTTATTTAAACAAATTTGATTCTTATTCCAAATCGACGGTTATTAATTAAACATCCCTATTTTCAAGGATCCATATTTCATAAATTGCGAAATTTAAAAAAAAAACATACATTTCACCGATGTTTTTCGATTATAGAACACACACGCACGAAAATGTTGTTCTTCTTTCAATTTTAAAAACTGCTACGTTTTTTTTTAGAGTTTAATAATCTCTCTACCTCTTGAATGTGAATTGAGTTATTATGGTAAATTATGTGATTAACTCAGCTCAAACAATGATGAAACAAAAACTTCTCAAAAAAGAAATTAAACTTTCTATTCAACGAACCATTTCATTCTACCACCAAAGATAACTGTAGCTCTCAAAGCCTCGACACCGGAAACGCACAGTTAATCCCACAAACCCAATCCTCAAATAATAAAGAAACAAGCAATTCTCTCCATGATCGACTTCCACCACTGTCGTAGCATTGACCACAATACCAGATGACGTCACAATTGGCATTTTATTGTGTCATTTGATCTGTGAACGACGCCAACTACACTCTTAACTAGATCGGGATTAGAAGGATCTTTATTTGTTGGGCACCGGAAAAGGTATAGGCTAGCAACCTGCGTGTCCTTGCAGTTCCCATACATAGGACAAGGACCTAAGAAAGAAGGGGAAGTCTAACAAAGAGGGGGGTTGATACGCGTGCGCCAAAAGCATCGCCAATTATTGTTGTTGAACGTTACCTGGTTTTGAGGAGGGGGGGGGTTAAGATTTGGGATGGGTGTGAGATCAGTAGTGCATTACAACGGGATTGTTGGGGAAGGGGGAGGGGGACTTGCTACTTTTAGATTCTGTAGGAGAAAGTTTTGAAGATATGGATCTGAGTTTCCTGTTGGGATCTTTCTTAAGATGGTGATGGTCTTAAGTAGTGTTTTTTCCTGTTTATTTCTTCTTTGAAGGTGCATTGTATGGCGAAGCTTTTATGAAACCAAATACCTTTACAGTTAGGCTCTTTTTAGAAAAGCTATTGAAGATGTTAGGGGCCTTTTCAATATTTTTTTTTAACTTTACATTAAGAAGGAAGTGGCAGACACCTGAAAATATCCATCGCCGTTATTTTCAGTTAGTAAGAATTGGTTTTTAATAAATTGTGAAAAAATTATATAATTCAGATTAAATGATTTTATTTTATGAAATATTTTGTAAATTTGCTTCATAATAAAAAAAAAACCATTAAATTTATAAAAAATAATAAAGAAAGAAAAAAGAAAAAAATTCTGATAAATTCTGTAAATTACACGGTAATGTGGTTACATCCTTCTAGAAGCAACTCCCTTGATTAGGAAAATAAATTATGAGTAAATTAATATTTTATGCTTAGATTTTTATTGTTGACTAGTCGTCTTTGCTGATTACCTGGTTCGCCAGGGTATTGCTAGGCCTAATTTCAGTTAAATTGTTTGAATATAAATTCATATTCATAATACTGTCAAATTGTCAGACATTAAAGTTATTCTAATTATCGTATACACGTTCTGTTCATTGTATAAATTCCATTCTATTTGAAATCAGTCTCATGATATCATAGCGTTATTAAAAATCTAAATGTCCAGTCACCTATCTTTTAACTTTTGTGGTTTTATAAGTTTACTTATTTACTTAACATATAAAACGTTAAAATTATTATAAATTACACAGATATTAAACAAAATTCATTTTCTTTAAATTTCAATGATGAAAAAAATCGTGCTATTAAATATTTAATGAAACAATCGAAAAGGTTTGAATTTCAGGGCAGCAATATAATCTGTTGTTGGGAATTAGGCAAGAATGACATAATAATAAATAACTAAATAAAATTGCCGAAATTCGGTACAAATATAGCTGACTTTTAAATTAACAACATTAAAGAGACAATTAATTAAATTTTCAAATTGTATAAAGCTTATTTTTGTGTAATAATATTTTAGGAAAGTATTGCAAAATAAAGCTTCCACTTAATTACGCTTCATAAATTCAGCTTAAATTTAATTAATTGAAATTTTTAAAATATGCCTCTTCTCCCTTTCAAAATATACATGGACAAAATTTGGGATTTCTGGGTCCAACGACTTTGGTTGTAGAGTGCCAATGCACAGACACACATTCATTTTTATTTTTAGAAGATATAATTTTTTTCATCATTATTATGAATTTGTTAGAAGATTGGCTACTCTGTATTTCCTAATACATGGGCTTGTTAAATGAACATTAGAAAAAATTTTTTTATTGAAATACTCATTAACTGAAGACATTTTTAAAATTTTTTTAGAATATTTTTTGCAGCACCTACTGAAGTGATGCAATGTTATATAAATATTCTTCTTTGGTGTTTATTTGGAGGGAGGGGGAAGATATTTTTTCATAGGATGGGAATCAGATCTCTAGTACATTATAATACACTGTGGAAAAGGGGGGGGGGGTGAGGAATAACTTAGTATTTTTAGATACTAAAGAAGGAAACATTTTAGTTTATGAATTTTATCTTCCTGTTGGAGCCTTTTTGAAGATAGTGAGTCGTTTTGAAAGGCATTTTGTTCTTGCACATTTTCTTGAAATTTTATAGTTAACTATGAATCTTTTATAGTTAGCGTTTTTTTAAAAAAACCGTCTGTTGTAGTCTGTGCCTTTTTAATATTTTTATACGTGCTTTCAAGAACGCATCAAGAAGGATTTTCTATCATCATTCTACAAGCATACACCCCCCCCCAAATTTGATTTTTGGACATAAATTATATATCTAGCTATCATTTTTGGCAAATAGTTCAAGAATGTTATTTTTGAAATAAATTAGCATATAAATTTAAATTTTTAAATAATAACTTTTGAAAATATAACAAGAAATTAAAAAATAATTTTAATTTTAATGAAAAGAGTTTTATCACTGATGTAACATTTTATTATTAAAATTATATTTAATTTCGTAATAAATGTGAAATTCAAACAATAATTAATATATGAAGTCATTAAAATAAATTTACTAATAAATGAAGTCAAATAAGGATTTGTTAAGTCGTCAATTATTTCCCAATTCTGTTATATGAGTTCGAAAAGAGCTGAAATTAAAAGATCGAAATTGTTAATAATTGAAAATAATACAAGAGTCATACTCTTTTTGATTGTAAACAATAATAAATTTAAGAAAAACCTGATCTAATAGAAAAAATGAACTTCACTTTAACTACGCTGATTACTCTATTTTACATATAAGAGATTAAAAAACGGAAAAATCGTTCATTTTCTTCAGACTTATTTAATTCTAATAGCCATACACTAATATTAAATAATCTAAAGCAAGATTTAGGCTTTATGTTCGGATTGTTGTAGTTAAATAGTCTCACACAAAATGTAAGTGATGTCTGGACTGTATTAATTCTCTTACTCTAATATTTTATATTTTCCTTATTATGTATTTATGAGTATCAAATTATGACAGACATTAAAAAAGTATTTTTTCCATAGCATTTTACATGTGTGAACCCTCCTAATGGTATCTAGTCCTATGACATCATAGTAGCTTAAGTGTCCGAGTTATCTGTT
The DNA here is from genome assembly GCF_947563725.1 of Argiope bruennichi. Classification (NCBI taxonomy): domain Eukaryota; kingdom Metazoa; phylum Arthropoda; class Arachnida; order Araneae; family Araneidae; genus Argiope; species Argiope bruennichi. Next base: position 78,484,516 of record NC_079160.1, read on the forward strand.
TCAAATTGGACAGCGTCTTCTTAGTAAGTAATTAGCAGAATTTTTCTACTTTAATTTTCAATAACAAAAGAAAAATACAAATTAAATATCCGATAAAACTTTGAAAGTGGCTTGCATTTCATTGTGACAATGACGTTTATTGTTAAAAATTCAGCAAAAAAATATATTCTTTAAAAATTGTCAAATTTATGGAGAAAAAAAATTACACTGAAATTAAATTTATATCAGTAAAAAGAAAAGAGTTCTTGGAATTTGAAAATGGCATAAAAATCCATACCATATTTTTGGAAAATATTGTGAAAAATCTTAAAAATTTCTTTGGGTTTTCAAAAAGTCTTTTGGGTACATGTATTAACCAAGAGTATAATATACTTATGTATTTCAATTAATTAATTAAATTTATCTTGATTAATTTATTTTAATTATTACCCAGAAATGTGAATACGAAGGCATGCTTACAGTACTCATTTTAAAGCATTGCAAGTTATAGATCTCCCTTAAGAGCAAATCAATGAGCATGTTGTTTCTGAGTTTATTTGGCAAATAAAATGTTAAGAAACAAATATATTGAAATTTTGTAAACAAAATTTGTTAATCTGTTTAAAAATTAAATCTATTTCACTTATACTTTTAAATAAATGGTTTTGTCTTAAATAAATGCTTGAATTTTTTCATTGAAATTTGTATTTATTAAATTATTTTAATTATTATCGAGAAATGTGAAAACGAAAGCATGCTTAGAGTATTCATTTTAAAGCATTTCAAGTTATAGATCTTCCTTAAGAGCAAATCAATGAGCATGTTGTTTCTGAGCCTCCGTGCGAAATAATATGTTAAGAAATAAATATATAGTAATTTTGTAAACGTTATTTGTGAGATTGTTTCAAAATTATATATATTTCACTCTTACTTTTAAAAATACGATTCTGTCTTAAGCAAATAACTGCAAAAAATGTTTTTTAGTTTATGTATTTTTATTAAATAGAAACCGAATTTCAAAAAAAAATTCTTCGTCAGAAAAAAAAGGCATCAAAAAGCCAAGAAAATTACTTTAATGAAATATTATTATTCGTTTCACACGAAATATAATATGATAGTAAAATGTTTTAAATATAGTTTATTTTATTGACGGAATTTCTCTCATATATTTCTAAAACAACATAATTTTTTTGTTGGTTTTAAGAACCTAGCATTTTGAATCGAAAAATTAATTTATTAACAGCGGTTAAAAATAGTGATAAAAATAAGAAAACATTAAGAGATAATTTTCTTAGATATTCTTGAAGTTTTAGATTCTGGACTCTTATTACTAACCATCATGTATTCATTTTAGATCATATTGATTATTATCGCGTATTTATGGATCTTGATGATAATCAATAAACTAATGGAATGCAAAAAGAAAATTTGTTCACCTGTTTTTAGTAGTACAATATAAGAAACAATAACTGGTAATGTCAATGAATAAAATTGATTACATAATTATTTTTACAAAAATAATCACTTTTATCTCATATTAACAACAACTATGTACACGAGTTGAAAAATTTCATTATACTGATGGATCTTTCATTACATTTTCTCATCGTTAGAATTGTTATTATTATTTTCCATTTTTGGTACACAGTTTTTGGTAGAAAATATTCGCTTAATCGTTACTGATAAAAACAAATATCGTGTACTTGCTGATGTGAGTGTGTTTGATGGCTTTTTACAGGTTTGACCGTTTGACCTACAGCTACCAAACTGGGCACAACTTTGATAACGAAAATGTTCATCTCACAACATTTTTTTTAAATTTTAATAATTAAAAGTTACGCTGAAATTTATGCTTTTCCACAATAAATTCCGAAAATATTATCGCAAAAAAATAAATTTTACATCATTTCAAAATTTAAAAAAATTGCTTTTTTTATAACATCACTTAAATAGTCGTGTAATTTTTTTTTCTGAATTTTGGTAATTTTTTAAAAAAAATATTTTTTGCTTAATTTGCAACAATAGTTTGTTTTATTGAAATTCAAACCGTTTTTGCTGTTTCATCAACTATCTGTTCGCTTGAATTTCGACCATTGGTGAAAATTAAAGAATGATTATTTTGTTTAATTACCAAGTAGTTTACAAGACAAATAAAAAAAATGAAGTCACAATACCATGAAATTTTTCAGAATAGATATACCCTACATTTACATTCTTAATTCTGAGGTAATGTCACGAGACTTTCCCTATTAGAAAGCTTCATATAAATAATTAAAGGAGCATATGTGAGATAATTAATGTAACATATCTTTAAAAGCTGGTCGGTTCATGGTATCATGGATATGAAGTTATTTCTAAATTATTTAACTGAGGTTAAAAATAAAAAAAAAACATCTCGAGTACAGTTAGGTGGTCCAAAAGTCTACTAATTATCAATGTCATTTACTGAAAGTAAATCCTTGACACAAAGTTAAAAATGCTACATTATAAGCGGATCCCATTCAAGAATTTCAAAAACATAACTGTATTAGCAATTTTTTTAACAAATTATTCATTAATAGTCTGAAAATAATTAAGAATATTTTTTTATTTGGAACCATAACAAATATTTTACAAATGAATCTATTGAATTATTTTACTTATAATTTATAATTAGCTGAGTTTTCGTTGCTTTGTTGTTTTTCTTTCTTCAATATACAATCGAAAAATTAAAATATCTAATTTTTAGTAATGTATAAAAAATTTGAAAAAATATTGATTCTACTTTTTAATAGGATAGTGCAATACTTCTGTAGTTAAAATAAGATGTACTGGTGATGGAAAAAATAAACAACTCCTACACTGATTAATCTGTAATAGTATTAGATTAAATCCTATTTTATTGAAAACACCTATATAAAATATAAATTGTGTACTCTATATTTAATATTGAAAATCCACAAACTGAAGCATTAAAAACAGTAGCTCTTCGAAGATAAGACATCTGATCATTGAAATCGAAAAAAAAAGAAAAAAAAATCTTGTTTTATATATCGCAGCCTGTTGTAGATAATTCTCATATGTCCATCCACTCAAGATGGTCAAAAAATACATACAATCTTATGGATATTAAAATACAGTTTCAAGTCCAAGAGACTAAAACTTCGTCCTATTCCTTAGATAAGAGCACTCCACTATCTACTATTTCATTTCCCAAAAAACGATGATACCTATCTACATTTAAAAAAGAAGAAGAAGAAAAAAAGAGATACAGAGAGAGAGAAATCACTTCTCATGTAATATAATACCAGTTACAGTCACGGAGAAAAGAGGGGGTCTGAAATCGAACGGATGTTTCCAAACTTCAATACAATGTTCCCTTTTATACAATCTCTATCCTAACTTCGAGCCTACCAGGTGATGGTTGAACAGGAGGAGCAAGGGATCATCCGATTGGCTGATGGGTTGTGACGTCAGGAGGATGACGGGAGATTTTCTCTATTGGATGGAGTGAACGGAGGACGGAGAGCTGGGATTGGAAGAGGTGAGCGCTGGAAAAGGATGAGGAACAGAAAGGGGTGACGACCAATGTGGATGGGAGGCTGGGGACGAAAGGGTTTGACAAAGAATAGACAACCAATGAAGTTCCGAGGCCCAGTTTGGGGACTGGGGCCTAAAAGGGTTGAACTCGAAAAGCGCGTGGTTTAAAAGAGTATTTGGTGATAGTTTAAAGAAATTGGATTGTCCACTATGAGGAACTTTTTTTGTTGCTTTGTTTTAAAAGTTGCAGAGTGTTTCAAAACATGAGATAGGTATGTCTCGTTAAACAAACAAGCATATTTTTAAAAGAAAAATGTACTTAAAATTGTATCCTGGAGAGTTACATTAATATGAAAAGGCTTTTTTATTAAAATCGTTGAATTTCGGAAAAGACAAATATATTTCTCCTCAAAAACCAGTTCCTTTTCCGTTAGTGTGAAAAAAATTGGACTAAAATGTTATTCCATTGTATGTATTTTCGAATTAAAAAAAAAAAAAAAAAAAAAAAGATGAGACATGATATAATATAAAAAAGCTTTCAAAATGTTTGATCAGGTATTCAAAAGACAAATAACAAAAGTCTTCATGGGAAACTCACACCAAATTATCTAGGTTAAAATTTTCAAAAGAATTCTTTTACAGCAAAAGGTACCAGTCTTAACATTACCTGTTCGCGTATTAATAGCATAAAGAATACTTTTGCATTCATTGCTTAATTTTTTTGGAATAATCTAAAATTTAACGAAAAAGAAAAAACGCTGGAAATAGGAGAGTAAACAAACTGAAGTGAAGAAATGTATATCTTAGACCTTAAAAAAATTGTAAAACCGCTGTGGAAAAAAAAGGTTAAGAAAGGGGAAAAATCTGTTTTTGGATAATAAACGACAATAAAATTTGTTTGGAAATGTTTTATAAAATCATCCCCGGTTCTTTAATATCAGATAATACAAATACTTTGATTGATAAACAACTGTAAAAGATAAAATTTCACAAAAACTAATAATTTAATAAAAAAATCAAAGATCGTTTAATAATAGCATACTTGAGAATCAAAATATCTTCATAATTAACATCAGCCGAATATAAAACAAGTATTCTCTCCATCAAAAACAATTGATTTATGTATTTTATGACCTTCCAAAACAATGCTATATTTTACATCTTTTAAAATATAGACTGCTTTAATAATAATCATGAAAGGTGATATACTTATTTAAGGATGATTTTTTAAAAATATTTTTATGTCTATTTATGGGAATTATTATTGCGAACAGCATCAGTAACATCATTTTCGTAATTACAATTAAATAAAAATGATCGCCTGTTGTTTTAAATTTTTTCTCCAATATTTTATTTATATGTCAACAGTTTAAATTTCATAAAATCTGTTCTTCGTTTATAAACTTTTATTAACATATTTGCACTTTATGCGCGGCGCATCTTTTTTTTTTTTTTTTTTTTTTCTTCTTTTTTTTTAAAAAAATAGAGTGAAAATAGAAAACGTTTTTTTTTTCTACTTTAAAAGTATAAAAATATTTTGTGATAATAACTGAAAATTTCTAAATCACGGTTACTTTTGTATTGAAACATCGGCTATTTTTAGTACAATTTAAAAGATGAATTTTTTCAATTCTCATTTTTTTAAAGAACCTTAATAAATTCTGAAGATTTTAATTACTATGCCAATTACTTAAATTTATTAATTCTCATTTTTTAAAAGAACCTTAATAAATTCTGAAGATTTTATTTACTATGCCAATTACTTAAATTTAAAACTTTTTCTTCAGTTGCAAAAACATAGAACAGTAAAACCAAGTTATCATATATCATAATCACTTCATATAGTTAAAAACTTCTGTAATAAAGGCTAAGTTTTAACTCATAATTTCTTCTATTTTTTTCATCTAATTTTTCCAAAAATGAAATAATAAAAATAAGTGAGAAAGTACTACTAGGACTAAGTTTTAACTCATAACGATTAATAAAGACTGAGTTTTAACTCGTAATTTCTTTTTTTTTATATAGTTTTCCCAAAAGATCTTTTCTTTCATCTAGTTTTTCTAGAAAATTTTTATAAGTGAGAAATCATAAAAATAAGCGAGAAAGTACTACTACGACTAAGTTTTAACTCATAATGAGTAATAACGACTAAGTATAATAATTTCTTTTCTTTCATCTAGTTTTTCCAAAAGAGAAATCATAAAAATAAGTGAGAAAGTACTACTACGACTAAGTTTTAGCTCATGACGATTAATAATGACTATTATAATTTCTTTTCTTTCATCTAGTTTTTCCAAAAATGAAATCATAAAAATAAGTGAGAAAGTTATACTACGACTAAGTTTTAACTCATAATGACTAATAAAGGCTGAGTTTTAACTCGTAATTTCTTTTCTTTCATCTAGTTTTCCCAAAAGAGAAATCATAAAAATAAGTGAGAAAGTACTACTACGACTAAGTTTTAGCTCATGACGATTAATAACGTCTAAGTATTATAATTTCATTTTTTTCATCTAGTTTTTCCGAAAGAGAAATCATAAAAATAAGTGAGAAAGTACTACTATGTATTAGCATTTCAATAAATACTTTTATTAATAATTATTAAAAGACTAACATTCAATTTTTTAATGTAGCATTGAATAGTTTTGAAAAAATTGGGGATGAAATGGTGTCATTTCTTAAAACTGAAAATTAATACATTGGAGGGAGAATTACTAGGAGAAGGGGGTGGGGGTTTGCTCGTTTCCCGAGCAGTTTTTCTGGGAATTATAAAAAGTCATTAAATACATATGATATATTAAAAAGGCTGTCAAAACATCCATCTCTAATAATAATGGTCACATAACCAATTTCTAATAAAAGGATTTAAATATTACTGTCCTTCACTGTTTCCCAATTATTTTTCCAATTATTTCAACATATTCTCAAATAAATAACTTCAGCTCAATAACAAGAGATCTTTCCGATATATTTACGCTATTTTTTCCCATGAAAATGCACCGAATTTCTCATCTAACTATTAAAGTATTTAAGATGGGACATGGTTTATTTTCACTCTTCTACTATCTATTTATTTTTCCCCTCTAATTAGCTTTTTGAAATATCTCTATAAGAGATTTTAGGAGTCGTCACATTGTAAAAGTTAGCTTTCATTGTAATTTTGAATCCCTTTTCTTAAAAAAAACATCTATGGCTTTATTAAAAAAAAAATTGATTTACTGATAATCGGTTCGACTAAACGAAATCTTTGTTTACAGAATTTTGCATAATCGGTGAAGTATAGTTTTTCAATTTCTTCTAATAGTTATTTTGAAAAATTGGAATTCTAAAACTGTAAATTGTAATTGAATAATAGAACTATTTGAAAGAAATTGATTGTGTATAATCATTTTATTTCGTATTTCTGTAAGCATTCATGTTATTAGTAAGTAATTAAAACCATACTAATTTTTTGATAATTTATTAAAAATTAATAAAAAATCAATCCTAAATTGATTAATACTCTTTGTAATTAAAGCTTTATTTTTTAAATCTATATATAAATTATTTATATATTCTTTTGGGTTTTGGGGAAATTTTTTCATGAAGATCGTGACGAGATCCTTAAGTTCCTGACACCTGAAGTTGCAACTATCCATTTTATTTTTAAAAGATACTGTATAGCTTTTATTTCGATTTGAATGTCATAATTCATTAACGAATATGAAAAATAGATTCAGACCAAGAATCTAATATAGAAAATGTGCTTGTCTTTACGTTTATAGAATAAGTTGTGTACATGGTTCAATTACTTTTATACCTATAAAATTTATGTCAATATTTCTGAGGCTATAAATCATCAAATAATTAAAAATGTAGCGAAAGAATGATAAATTTAAACAAAAAGTTTGAAATATATAATTATTAAAACAAAAATTTTAAAAAATGGTATTTTCTATTCATAAATAATAAAATATTTCACTTAAAGCTAAATTGATGCATATAAATGACATGAATCCGATTTCACTTTACTAGTTAGAACTCCAAATATCATTGATAACCTGGAAAATTTAAAAGAAATTAGTAAAAAGAAGTAGCTTTATTCCTTTTCCAATAGAACATGCTTAATTCTTCATCAGTTGGTTGGCCCTAAAGCGAATGAAATTTTGACCTCCAAAAAAATCGTTTACATATGCAGATATTATTTAAAACATATTACGCAGCTGAATATAACATAATGAAATATATTACGCATTAGTTAGAACTCCAAATACCATTGATAACTTAAGAATTTCAAAAAATATATTAAATGTTAGCTTTAGCTTTATTCCTTTTCCATTAGAATTTGCTTGATTCTTGATAAGTTGGTTGGCCCTAAAGTGAATGAGATTTTTGCGTTCCAAAAGCCGTTTACCAATGCAGCAATTATCTAAAACATATTACGCAGCTGAATATAACAAGAATGAAAAATATTAAGCAATAAGAACTCCAAATACTATTGATGATTTGAGACTTTTAAAAGAAATTATTAAAACGGAGAAGTTTTATTCTTTTTCATTGCTTTTCAAGAATCTGCTTGTTCTTGATCAGTTGGTCTACTCTAAAGCGAATGAGATTTTGCCCTCCAAAAACCGTTCATCTATGCATACATTAAGTAAAACATACTACACATCTGAATATAACATGAATGAAATATAGTACGCAATAGTTAGAACTCCAAAGGCTATTGATGAGTTGAGAATTTTAAACGAAATTATTAAAAGGGAGTAGCTTTATTCCTTTTTCACTAGAATCTGCTTGTTCTTGATCATTTGGTTGACCTTAAGGCAAATAAGATTTTGTCCTCCAAAAAAATCGTTTACATATGCAGTTATTATCTAAAACATAGTATGCAGCTGTTCATAAAGTTTATTGTACTTTTTGTCGTTGTTGTTTATTTTTTTAACTTGCGCTCAAATGACAGCTGCAATTAAAATTGATACAGAAAATCTGATTCCGAAACACGAAAACGCTGAATTAAACGAATTTTGTATTCTTTCTCATTCTCTGAACGGAACATTTGAAACAAACAGCAGACCATTCACAGAAAGAACTGAGAATAAAGTAATGCATTCAATCCAATCGTTCCGAAACTGGTTTGCGTTAACTAAAGAATTATTATACAATTGCCGACGAATCTATGTTCCATTACACTGGGAAATAGAAGCAGCAGAAGTAACAAGAAACATAATCACATTACTGTTCGTGTAAAACATTCAAGCGAAAAAGAAAAATTATAAAGTAAAGACCCAGCAATTAAGTGAAAATGGGTTCCTTTTGAATTAGGTACGGTAACGAGTCTAATTTTCGTTTGCGGGAAATAGAAAATTACGAAATTAACTGCGACCATTTGTCACTAAGCAAGTGATTAAGCTTCGAAACATATTATTTAGTCTGGAAAAAAACAGACTCGTTACCAGCAGTCGGTAATGATCCAGGGGCTGTATGTCACACTGACTCACCCCTTAGCCATAAAATGACCCCCCCCGGCCATCGTTTTCATTATCAGCCCTTTTTCTTTTGCTTTCTTTATATAAGCGAAAACATAAAAGCCTGACTAGCAGAATTACTTTACTTATATGATTGAAGTGTTAAATTCCTTGTTTTTGTAAAGTTTAAGTCACGAAGTTGGCATTGGGTATTGACCTCTTGGGACAAAATCGTGTAGAATTCTGAGGTTAAATGCTCGAATTAACTGTTTAAGTGTGGCTTACCTTAAAAGGTATAATATGACTAAGATAAATAATTATATGTGGATCTAAAATACTTCTTAATCATCAATTATATTTCTCACTTACATGTGGATTGCTTAAATTTTTCCCAAACTCTTTTTTTTTTGGGGGGGGGAGGGGGAGAAATATTTTTTTTTTTAATCATATCCATCCTGTAAAATTAAAAGCAATCCCACAATCTGAAAATTGAACGCAAATTAAGGAAAGTGTAAAAGAAATTCAAAAAATTTATTTCTATAAAATTTTATATGATAATGTTTTTAAAAAGTATAATTTCTATAAAATTGTGGAATGTAGAAAACATTCAAACTGTGGCATGATTCGTCAAGCACAGAATACTGAATAGATTATTTGAATTATAGCCTATAAATTTAGTCCCTAGTTATTTCTTGAACAGCTTATCTCTTAATAATAACTCACTCATTAAGAAAGGTTTTTTTTAATTTTTAATTAGTTTTTTTAATTAATTTGAAACTATTCAAAATTTTAACATTTTCCTCAACAGCTTCGAAATATATGTTTTTATGCTTAGATTTATTGTATGGTAATATATCTTTATGCCATTTTGAATAATATGGCATATACCGTATATCATGCCTCTTCTATGATACCATTTTTATTTTTGTACAGTTTTTCAATAATTTTATTATTAATAAAATTCGATTTAATTTTAATTAAATGCATAAGTTCTTTTTACTGTAGAGATAAATTCAAACTAGATTATTCACTCGCATACATTTGCCAATAAAGCTATAATTAAAATATAGTTTTCTTTGGATATTATTTCAAAACAAAATTTCTGCTTTTGTTTTTAGCAATATGGCATTGTTTTTAATCTTTTGGTAAATTTCATGATGCAAAAATCCCCATACGCATAACGCAACGGCTGATGTTATCAAGCTGGATGGGAAGGAGATAACTGAACAATAAAATAGACATTGTCATGCTACGTTGTTTCAAACAAAAATGCACTAAATTCAAGAATTTTATTTTACTTACCTGGTTAAAAAATTTGTAATAATGTATGTAAAATATGAATTTGTTTCCATAACTCTAATATCCTTTTAAGCAATATCAACTGGTTTGTAAACCAAAATTTAAAAAGCCCAAATTTTTTAAATATTTCTCTTCTTTACACTAGTTTATTCCTGAAATAATTATTTCTAATTATTGATTACATATTAAATAGTGCTACATTATTATTATTATTAAAACAATCGTATTGAACCTTATCGGCTAATAGTAGGTATAAAAAAAGGGTCTAGGACAAAAATGGGGGCATAACAAAAAGAGAAATTAACATACAACGGGTGGTGAAAAATTTCACAATAAATGTCTGAATAACTAATGAAGACATTTACAGACATTTTCGCAAAGGATAATATATTTTAGTTCTTGTAGACATTTCTTAATCTTTATTAATCTTGTCCTTTTATTTGTGCAATATGTTGGCGCCAGGTACACAGCTAATAAACTGGACATATTGAAATGAAATAATTTTGTTATATTATGTTTCATACGGCCTAGAATGGTTTATTAGATCACCTTTACCTTTACAGATGCAACGATCAGGGAAACATACGCCAAATCTTTGGAGATATATCATAAAGGACTCATCTCCGGTGATGAACTGATTTAATTTTGATTTCAAAGAAGTTAGGTTCGTATTAATAAAGGATGCGTACAGGAAAGTACGCCAGTATTTATGAAAGATTCCATTTATCCAGTAGAATGCAATCTCATGCATAGATAGAGGATAAATAAACATTTTCATAGCCAGTGTTTCTGTTCAGCCTTTCAAAAATTAGTAAACAAAAAAAAAGCCTATACTTTTCTTTAGAGGGCCATTTTGGAATAAGATATTCCGTTAAGAATTTTATCATATTTATTTAATTAAATCTATTTTTGTCATTTATGATTTCCACATTTTAGCCTGTATGTCTTAAGAACTTTGGTGGGGGAAAATTAGCCAATTATTTTCAGAGTATTGTATACTTTTTATGAAAGCCCTCAAAAAAAATTTCAAAAATTGGGAAAAGCACACAAAATATGATTTTTTTTGTGTGTGAATGTCTGATCCATTTAAAAACGAAAATAAAATTTTTTCTCCAGAACATAACAGTGAACTTTATTAACTAGATTATGTAGATTTCAAGTTATAAATAGGAATGAAGAATACTGGAATTAAAATAACAAAAATTAATATTCTAAAGTCATTAATGAAAAGTTTTAAGTTTCTAATCTATTGAGGTACAGGTAAAAACATTTATATTTAGTATTGCTAATTGCTACATAATGTTATTGTAAAAAAAAAAAGTTAAATAAACTTATTATAGTTTAGAAAGAAAATATTAAATTCCGACGGTCAAAATTTCATTATTAAAACAGTCATTGCGTTTCGTTTTTATTTATTTTTATATTTAAAACTGCAGAAATATCTGGAAGGTTATTTATTCTGTGTTTGGGAGATGCTTAAGTGAAGCATTTGATATTTTTCTCAAATAGGGCAAAACTTTCTAATATTGGATTATAAACAACCAAGAAATGCACAAATAATCCTTTTGGTTAGTCTGCCGAATTTTTAATATATTCGAAGAAAAATACTGAAAAGAATATATCTTCCGAACTTTAAGCATTTTTATCAAATTTTAAAAAATGATCATTCAAAATTTCAATTTTTATTTACTTGTATACTCCTTAATTTTTACTTAACTAGTTGATTTTGGTATACATAATTTCAGAAATATGATGACAATCATATTTTTCTGAGTGTAATTCATTTACTTTTGTCTAAATATCAAATAAAAAAATTAACTTCTCTTAAGTTTAATAGCTATAATTTTTGTTTCATTGTAAAATTACCAATCAAAATCATTTTTCAAGTATCAAAACATACATATTAAATTGTTCCTGGTTAAAAAATGGTTATAATGTCCATAAGAATAAAAACTTTCTCAGAATTTAAGGATGCATAAAAAACATTACCGTTCCTCAAAAATTCTATTTCAAAAAATTTCGATTGTGAATCCAAATTTTTTTCAGAATTTGTGGATTCCAAGATAGTATTATCGAACAACAAAATTTTTATTCTATAAGATTTCAGTCTCAAATCTTTTCGAATGCAAATTTTTACCGAACTTATGACTACAAGTATTTTTGATTGCTATAAGAACATAATTGTTTGCTCGAATCTGAGGATTCCTAGATAGCATTATCGAACAACAAAAATATTATTCAATCAGATTTCAGTCTCAGATCTTTTCGAATACAAATTTTTACCGGACTCATGACTACAAGTATTTTTGATAGCTATAAGAACATAATTGTTTCCCCCAATCTGAGGATTCCTAGATTGCATTATCTAACAACAAAAATTTTATTCTATAGGAATAAAAATTTTCAAATCTTTTCGAAGACAAATTTTTACCGGACTCATGACTACAAGTATTTTTGATAGCTATAAGAACATAATTGTTTTGTTATCGAACAACAAAAATTTTATTCTGTAAGATTTCAGTCGCAAATCTTTTCGAATACAAATTTTTACCGAACTCGTGACTACAAGTATTTTTGATAGATATAAGAACATAATTGTTTGCCCGAATTTGAGGATTCCTAGATAGCATTATCGAACAACAAAAATTTTATTCTATAAGATTTCAGTCTCAAATCTTTTCGAAGACAAATTTTTACCGGACTACAAGTATTTTTGATAGCTATAAGAACATAATTGTTTGCCCGAATCTGAGGATTCCTAGATAGCATTATCGAACAACAAAAATTTTATTCTATAAGATGTCAATCGCAAATTTTTACCGCGCTCATGACTACAAGCAGTTCTGATAACTATAAGGATATTACTGTTTGTCCGAATTCTTAAATTGAATTCTTAGATAATTTTATCCAGCCTCAAAACGTAATTTCTCCAACTGTTAAACTGCAAAGCGTTCTGAATATAGACCGTCTCTAGGGGTTTTTTTAAACCTCAAAGTCAGTTTTATAGAGAAGGTTGGTGGATTTTAAGATACGATGAATGTATAACAGTTTAAGCTCAAGTTATCTAAACTAAATTCGAAATCTCTAGGGGTTTTTTTTAAACTTCAAAGTCAGTTTTATAGAGAATGTTGGTGGATTTTAAGATACGATTAATGTATGACAGTTTAAGCTCAAGTTATCTAAACTAAATTCGAAATCTCTAGGGTTTTTTTTAAACCTCAAAGTCAGTTTTATAGAGAATGTTGGTGGATTTTAAGATACGATTAATGTATGACAGTTTAAGCTCAAGTTATCTAAACTAAATTCGAAATCTTTAGGGGTTTTTTAAACTTCAAAGTCAGTTTTATAGAGAATGTTGGTGGATTTTAAGATACGATTAATGTATGACAGTTTAAGCTCAAGTTATCTAAACTAAATTCGAAATCTCTAGGGTTTTTTTTAAACCTCAAAGTCAGTTTTATAGAGAATGTTGGTGGATTTTAAGATACGATTAATGTATGACCGTTTAAGCTCAAGTTATCTAAACTAAATTCGAAATCTTTAGGGGTTTTTTAAACCTCAAAGTCAGTTTTATAGAGAATGTTGGTGGATTTTAAGATACGATTAATGTATGACAGTTTAAGCTCAAGTTATTTAAACTAAATTCGAAATCTTTAGGGGTTTTTTAAACTTCAAAGTCAGTTTTATAGAGAATGTTGGTGGATTTTAAGATACGATTAATGTATGACAGTTTAAGCTCAAGTTATCTAAACTAAATTCGAAATCTTTAGGGGTTTTTTAAATCTCAAAGTCAGTTTTATAGAGAATGTTGGTGGATTTTAAGATACGATTAATGTATGACAGTTTAAGCTCAAGTTATCTAAACTAAATTCGAAATCTTTAGGGGTTTTTTAAACTTCAAAGTCAGTTTTATAGAGAATGTTGGTGGATTTTAAGATACAATTAATGTATGACAGTTTAAGCTCAAGTTATCTAAATTAAATTCGAAATCTCTAGGGTTTTTTTTAAACCTCAAAGTCAGTTTTATAGAGAATGTTGGTGGATTTTAAGATACGATTAATGTATGACAGTTTAAGCTCAAGTTATCTAAACTAAATTCGAAATCTTTAGGGGTTTTTTAAACTTCAAAGTCAGTTTTATAGAGAATGTTGGTGGATTTTAAGATACGATTAATGTATGACAGTTTAAGCTCAAGTTATCTAAACTAAATTCGAAATCTCTAGGGTTTTTTTTAAACCTCAAAGTCAGTTTTATAGAGAATGTTGGTGGATTTTAAGATACGATTAATGTATGACAGTTTAAGCTCAAGTTATCTAAACTAAATTCGAAATCTTTAGGGGTTTTTTAAACTTCAAAGTCAGTTTTATAGAGAATGTTGGTGGATTTTAAGATACAATTAATGTATGACAGTTTAAGCTCAAGTTATCTAAACTAAATTCGAAATCTCTAGGGGTTTTTTTAAACCTCAAAGTCAGTTTTATAGAGAATGTTGGTGGATTTTAAGATACGATTAATGTATGACAGTTTAAGCTCAAATTATCTAAACTAAATTCGAAATCTTTAGGGTTTTTTTAAATCTCAAAGTCAGTTTTATAGAGAATGTTGGTGGATTTTAAGATACGATTAATGTATGACAGTTTAAGCTCAAGTTATCTAAACTAAATTCGAAATCTCTAGGGGTTTTTTTAAACCTCAAAGTCAGTTTTATAGAGAATGTTGGTGGATTTTAAGATACGATTAATGTATGACAGTTTAAGCTCAAGTTATCTAAACTAAATTCGAAATCTCTAGGGTTTTTTTAAACCTCAAAGTCAGTTTTATAGAGAATGTTGGTGGATTTTAAGATACGATTAATGTATGACAGTTTAAGCTCAAGTTATCTAAACTAAATTCGAAATCTCTAGGGGTTTTTTTAAACCTCAAAGTCAGTTTTATAGAGAATGTTGGTGGATTTTAAGATACGATTAATGTATGACAGTTTAAGCTCAAGTTATCTAAACTAAATTCGAAATCTCTAGGGGTTTTTTTAAACCTCAAAGTCAGTTTTATAGAGAATGTTGGTGGATTTTAAGATACGATTAATGTATGACAGTTTAAGCTCAAGTTATCTAAACTAAATTCGAAATCTTTAGGGGTTTTTTAAACCTCAAAGTCAGTTTTATAGAGAATGTTGGTGGATTTTAAGATGCGATTAATGTATGACAGTTTAAGCTCAAGTTATCTAAACTAAATTCGAAATCTCTAGGGGTTTTTTTAAACCTCAAAGTCAGTTTTATAGAGAATGTTGGTGGATTTTAAGATACGATTAATGTATGACAGTTTAAGCTCAAGTTATCTAAACTAAATTCGAAATCTCTAGAGTAATGATAATCCAAAAATGGACTCAACAGGATATGGAAAATTTATCTATCATCTTGTATGTTTTGTGAATATTTGTAAGGATCTACTGTAGGTGTATTCGACACAACTTCATTGAAAACTAAATACGGAATAGCCTTTTTTGGAAAGGTTTCGCTTACAAACGTCTCAAAAGAGTCGTGGTAATCTTGTAAAAGTAATATATTTAATGAAAATTTGATATTGAGCTAACATGTATTTTTATTATTCATAATTCGCCCTTGTCTGAATTTCCTAAGTTTTAATATTTCTTTTTTGAAAACATTAATATCCAGATATATTCCAGTTCAATAATTTTATTAAAAAATTAATATATTTCTTCATTCAGTTATGTAAGGGAATGAAGACATTTTTTTTTTTTTATTTTCTTGTATATGTAGTATAGAGAAAGTTTTATAAACATAAAACAACTTCGAATTCGGGAATTTGACCAATCTCACGTTTAAGACCTCCATGAGTTCTTTTTTTTTTTTAACATATTTTTAGAAAAAAAAAAAAAAAATATTGAAATCTTTGTCTGTGACAAAGATAACTCAAAAACTCCTTGATGAAATTTAGTATACGGTCTTTATAACAAATTTATAGATTTCTATCTAATTTTAAGAAAAATCCGTTCTGAGGAAGTCTGTTTGTACGGCTGTTCGAATATAAGTTAGCTCGACAATTATAAAATGAAGAGTGTACTATGGATAAAATTCGCAGATTTAGCATCTGTAGTGTAGACCTCTATAATTAACTACAGGTTAACCTTCTGTCGGTCTGTATTTACAGAAATATATAAACGTGATAACTCAAAAACGCAGTGACTTAAATATGCTATGGGATTTTGTGACTACAAGTGCAGTTTTGTGTCAAATTGTTGGTTCAATCGGTTGGGAAAAACACCTCGAAGACACAAATTCTATTTCCGATACGCCATCTCGCCAAATATCACACGATTCATTCAATGAAAAGTTGAATTGAAGCCAAACAATGTTATGCCAATATCGTGCAAGTCGTTCCGTGGGACGTAAGAGTATGCGAGAAATTTTGTGGGAGACTAATTCCACTAATTTTAATTCTTGCATTAAACAATGATATGGCTCTTAGAGATTTGAGGAGACAAATCTGTCTACACGTAGAAGAAAATTCTGTTTCTGTATCAAAGTTGCTTTTTTTAATGATTTTTTATTGGCTTTTTATTGAATTATTTTTACTGCCAATTGTGAATATATTTCTTTATACGCTCAGTTATGCAAAAAATAATTGGATATAAAAATTCTAATAGGGTACGATTATTATTTTTAAAATGCAATGCTATTCTTATTATGAATATTAATTCTCAGAAGAGAAAGAAATAGAACATAAAACTTTCTCATATATCATTATTAACAAGGAGTCCACATTAAAAAGAAAATGGATTTAATAAAATAAAATAAATTATAACAATCTTAATAAATTATTTATGAATGCCCTTGAGCAGTTTTATCATTAAGTTCTACCTACGCAGTTTTGAAGTCTTTGACTCTATGAGAACCAACAAGAATGGCACTTCTGGAACCCAAATTAGCTCACTAAAAGCGTGATTACTTCGAAAATTAGCCAACTGAAAAACAACGTGATTATTCCATTAACTCCTCATGATCACATCTTTTTCTTTTCTACAAAAAAATTAAACTTTGTCCTCAAAGTCCACGAACAACCACCACAAAACGCATAAAAACTTCTTTAATGAGGCACGATTATTAAAAGAATTCCCTGTTTCGATAAGGCGAAAAAAGCTCAAATTAGAGTGTCCTATCCTCACAGATTGCCTCTAATGATTTAATCGTAGATGACCCTAATGACCTCTACAAAAATTAGAGATAACGACTGGTAACCTATGGCAAAATGAACGTGATGGTATTCGGGACGGACTTGGGACCATATAAAGTAAAATGAAGAAGCACAACAGAAAAGTTGATTTCTTTCTTTTTTTTTTCCCCTTCTTGTTCACAAACATTTCAACCCCCAAATGTACCATTACGGACGTCTTTAAGGAAAAAGATAAGTAAAAGGCAAAGAACAGAAAAACGGGAAAGAGGTGACATTTGGCCACTGGCTTTTGGAGCCCATATACCCACCAACCTGTAATTTCAAGATCAGTGGGGGTCAAGCGGACTAGCTCGAATTCACAACCGGTCATCAAGAAAGAGAGGGGGTCATTGTGGAGAAAAGTTTTTAAAAAAAGAAAAAAGAAGAAAAAGATGCCTGGCGCATACTCTCCTGCGGTCATTACCAAGTAGTCCTAATTGCAGAGGTACGTGAATTTACTGTCCATGCCGGCGCCGTAGTTAAGTCTCAGTTCATTTTTAGAAAAAGAAGGAAAAAAGAAAAAAAAAAAAAAAAAAAGATGTGCTGAAAGAAAAAGATTTTTTTCTTTCCTACTTTTTGCCGAATGTTTTCAAGTTTAATTTGTTTTTCTTTACTTTATTAACAGTTATTTCGTCATTTTTTTAAGTGCAATTTGACTTAATGCACTACAATCAGATTCGGCTCTATTGATCCAAAATTAAAGCTTAAATGAAAAATGTGCATTCAGGTATTCATTACATAAAATGATTATAATTTCGAATGCAATATTTGAGCAATAAGAAAAATCTTTAAAAAAACAATGAATGAATTAATTTTTTTGAGGTACTTTTTAAGAAAATATTTTTCTGGTGCATTTCAAAGAATATATTTTGATATCTTTCAAAGAATTTGTAGCATAGCCTAATAATGATTAAATAACGCTTGTTTAAGAAAGTTTTGTTTCGAAGTGATTCAATATATGAATACTGCATTAATTAAAAACTTTATAATATATTGCGTTAATTATAAACTTTATATTTTTATTGGTAAGTAAAACATTTTTAAGTCCCCTATGTAATCATTTAATAATAAATTTTCTATTTAATAATAAATAATCTTATACAAATATTAATGGTCTAATATTAATGAAAATTTCTCTAGGATTTATAAGATGTGACTAGTTTTGAATTTTGATATAATTGTATGAAAAATATTCAGAAATAAATGAGTATCAATGATTTAGGTATATTCGACGATGATGATGATGTCGTGTCAGCGTTACCAAGGAAAGCAGGTGCAGTACCTTCTGAGGGGTATATTCGATACAAAATGCATTGCATCGAGTATATAATAATATAATAATAAACTGAAAGATATAAATTTTCCTAACTTAACATCTTCGTTGAGTGCCCTTATGACTAAAAATATCTATTAATTTAAAGTGATACATTTAATATATTTTATAATTACACAAATTTTAGCTACACTACTTACTTTTAATTGAATAGTAGTCAAAAATACATACCGAATACAATTGTTTTAGTTGATATGTTAAAGGATATTGATAATTACTTAATACATATCACGTAACAATTCCTAGTAACTTATTAAACAAAGCTAACGTGAGATATAACTCAATTTTTAAATAAAATCATTAAAAAAAGTTATGTTATTTAATAAAACCGAATTTAAAAATATATTCTACCTGAAAGTGCCTAACTTTTACTCAGATTTCCTTAAAGAAAACTTAATATTTAAAATTAAAAGTAACTGAAAATAGATAGAAACATTTGATTTTAAAGCTGAACATAATTTTTAAACAATTTTTATTGCTATACATTCCCTGCTTTTATGAATTCATTTACGATAAAAATATAGTGATGCAAGAAATATTCTTAAAATCGGAAATATTTAAATCAGCACATTATTTTATCTATATAAATGCTAGAAGAATAATTTTAAATGCAAAAGAAATATTTATAATGTCTGCTTGTCCTCTGGGACAGTGAGAATTCCAGTTTTCAGTGTTTTACCTTATCAAAATAAGTATTGAAAAGTAGCAGCTTCTAAAAATTTGCCTGGGATTATTACTTAGAATAAGTTGAATGTTTTAGTCTAAATAGGATAGTATTCTTTCATATTAGAATAGACATATACAATTTCTTTATCCCTGATAAAATATAAGAAAGAAATCACAGTCCTGAAATTTTCTAGGGATGCTAAGATTTATTTATTTTAAATATATCTGAAATTACTTCTTCGTAAAATGTTGTTTCTTCAAAATAATGTTAAGAATCAAATTTCTTTTTATCTATTTATTTCAGACTTTTTATCTTGATTTTTATAATATTTTATTATATTTTTCTTATACAGTTACAGATTTGCATAACAGCAGACTAAACAGAATTGAGCGCGACTTTTTCTTTATTTATTGTAAAATCAAACCTTTAAAAAATGAAAATTATTTCTTAAATATATCTCAATAATTTTCTTTTCAAGGCATTATTCCGAAAATATTGAAAAATGTTTTTTAAATAATAATAATAAACTAAATCCTACTAGAAAATATCAGAAGTTTCTGCAAATCATAGGTTCAAATCTCATTATTTCTTTAGTCATTTGTGATTTTTATGTCAAATCTTAAAAACTTATGATTTTTTTTTCATCCGCTTTTGAGGAGGCTTTTATGTTTAAATACAGAATTAAACATAATATCAAAGGTAAGAAGGAATTATCGTCCCAGAAATTTGAAGGAATAAGCATCTTTGGAAAACATAAGTATTTGACATCGTGGAAATATTCAAATCCAATGAGAAAATACTTATCAAATATCAAGTAAAATCAAATAAGAAAAATACTTATCAAATATCAGATAAAATCAAATAAGAAAATTATTTATCAAATATCACGTAAAATCAAATAAGAAAAATGATTGTATCAAGCAAAATCAAATAAGAAAATACTTATCAAATATCAAGTAAAATCAAATAAGAAAGATACTTATCAAATATAAGGTAAAATCAAATAAGAAAAATACTTATCAAATATAAGGTAAAATCAAATAAGAAAATATAAAATATCAGACAAAATCAAATAAGAAAATGCTTAACATATATCAGGTAAAATCAAATAAGATTCATACTTAACAAACTAAATTACTAAATTCTGAACGTTCAAGTGATAATTTTTAAAATTCTTCATTGATGCTTGAATAAAGATAAATATTTACTAGTGAAGATGCCAATATTAGCAAAATTCATAAACAATTTAATATAAGAAAATATAATCTTTAACAAGTAAATATTTCAAAATATATCATTTTTTTTTTTTCATTTAAGTGGCATTTGCAAATTCTCCTTTGATAGCTGAATAAAGAGCAATATCCAATACGAGAAAATAATAATTGGTCTAATTCAGACAATGAAAATTCTCAATAAACAAATGTATTTCAGAAAATTTCATTCTGCTCGTTCAAATTATAGTCTTGAAAAATTTTCTTTGGTGTTTTAATAAAGATAAATATCTACTAATAATAATGCCAATATTAACAAAATTCATAAACAGTTTCATTTAAGCAAAAATAATCGTCAATAAGCAACTATTTCAAAATATACTTTTTCTTTTTTTTCATTTAAGGGAAATTTGAAAATTCTTCGTTGATAACCGAACAAAGAGCAAAATCGAATGCGAGAAAATCATAACTGATCTAATCCGAATAAACATAATTCTAAGCAAACAAATGTATTTCAGAATATTGCATTCTACTCGTTCAAACGATAATTTTGAAAATTCTTCACCTATATCAGAGTAAAGTGAAACAACTTTTTATATTTCAAACAAAAGAAATTAATAAACAGCATACACCCAGCAATAATAACCTCAACAAACGAATTATTGCCACTCTTCTTATTTAAGGGATAGTTTTGAAGATTCTTCTTTGATCCTTGAATAAAGACAAATATCTTTTCTTGGCACTTTCAGTATGGGAAGGTCAAAACGATCTATTCAGGGCAATGATAATTTTCAGCAAAGGAATGTACTTCAGAATGCATCATTCAGCTCGTTCAAGACATAATTTCGATCATTCATCTTAAATATCGAAATAAAAAGAAACATATTTTAACTGTGGTACCAGTCTTAGAAATTCATGAATGACATCATCAAAGCAATTATAAATAACAAATAAGCTAATTTCATAATGGGCTATTCTGCTCATTAAAGCAATATTTCAGAAGGTGTTTTTTTTTTCTCTTTCATACCCAAAAGAAGAAAAATATCTACTGATAATACTTCTATGATCAGAGAATTCATATATGATTAAATCCAAACAATTATAATCTTCAATAAAAAATGTATTTCAAAATATTCTGCATGGTTAAGCAATATTTTTCTACATGCTTCCTATATTTCTCTCTGTTTATGTAGATTGGCTTTCAACACGATAGACAATTTGTCTTACATCTATTAAATTTAGCACAAATATACTTTCGGTAGAGGGAATGTACACCTCAGAACGATTTTTTAATACTTACTGGAATTTTAAGGAATTAAACATAAACTGAAATTAATACTTTTTTTTCTATAGCTACTGCAAGTAATGTAACATAAAAGTGATTTTAATACCATCTTAAAACATTAAGTGCCAGTAAAATTGCCTTCTTACTTGGACCAATTTAGTTGCAATAAAATTATTTCTCTGATTCTAATTTATATTTAAATATATTTTTACGTATATTTCCTCGGCTTGCAATCAAACTAAAATCATTTTCAAAATAACAATAAATATTTCATCTTATATTTTCCTTTTAGTTATTGTGGGCTAAAGTATTTAAATTTCAACCATTTTCCGTATTGAATAGATCTCTGCAAAAGCAATCCTTTTAGCAAATTTTTGAAATTTTTATAATTCTGAGGTGATTTAAAATGATTTTATTTAAAAAAGGAGAAATCCTGTAACATTTTTAAAATTCTTTCATTTTCTAACCTTGTTGATTTCTTCAGCTGTATAATTGGACATATCGAAATAAATTGATTCTTTTCTAACTATTTTTTTTTATTATACCAAATAACTTTTTATTGAACATACCTCTGAGATATTGCGCAAATTATGAAATATATTCAGTACTACTCTTCAGAGCTGAATTATTCTACTTTTTATCATATTTTTTATGAACATACTTCGATTCATCAAATATGTGAATGAATTGGTTGCACTTTATTGTTTACCATTTTAAAATTAAAGATTAAAGGATTTTGAATAAAGAAAGAGTTTTGTATAATGAATGTAATTTTGTAGGGTTTCAAATTAGTATGAATTTCTTGTCTATCAAAATTTGAAGTTTAAAATAATGTTTTGAGAAAACTTGTAAGACTAATTTACGTATAAAAGATTTAATTGAAATTTTTGAGGAGATGTAATAGCGGAGAGCTAGTTGGTCATCAAAGATTGTTAGCTTATCTATATAAATAAAGATATCTTATGAATACTTCCATACTTAAAAGTAAGCCCTCTTTCTACTTAATTTAAGCAATTATAACCTTTGCCAAACACGCATTTCTGAGTATGCCATTCTTTCTTTCAAATGATATCTTTCAGGATGCTTTCTTTATATCCAGATACAAAAAGATATATTTTAAGGATACTTCTAAGATGAGAAATAACCGCTCATAAAGGTTCGCTCCTCCACAGAAGTTTTATGCATTTGCCCTACATTTTCCCCAACTTCAAACGCAAACTTCTCAAAAAACAACACCAAAAAAAAATGGATGCAAAACTTAGAATAAGAAATGACAAAAATCCCTAAATCTTTCCTCTATCCAACTGAGACTTTAAAAGAGGCGGGGAAAAAAAAAAGAAGAAAGAATCTTCTTCTACCTAAAAAATTCCCTCTGTTTGTGCAAGAAATCTGCTGTGACTTGACGCTTTTTTCTCTTATGTCCTCCCAATACCCCTTTACAGCATCTTTTTCTCACTTTTTATTGTTATTATTTATAGCGGTACACGGTTTCGAACTTTGATTCGATGATATTTATGCAGGATTGCCAACAACTCTTGCTGGATTGCTTTAGTCGCCCCTGGGGCAAAACGAGTCATGCGCCGTAGGAATTTTTCTCCACCCCCCAGCCCCCTCTTATTTTTTTGTTCCTCCGTCAACATTGTTTCCGATAATTCGATTTATTTGTCAAATTTGTCGTCGGATAACATTCCATATCATATTTTTCGGTGTCAAACTTATTTTTCTAAAGAGTGGCGATATTGGATTTTTATTAGACTCACTTCTTCCAATTCTGTAATTTTTCTTCCTAACCTTGCTTTGGCTCTGTAGTTTCTCCAAATGCGCTAACAAGCAGTAGTTTCGCAATTGTAGACGATTTTTTTTTCTTCCAGATGTAAGTTCTTTCACTTTATCGTATTACCAAGATTTTTCTCAAGTCGTTTGGAAGCCAATAATCGAATTGAAGGAATTTTTCAAATGGCATACATATAGAAAAGCAATGAAGCATTTTAATTCGCTTAATAATATACTATATGCCTTATATATCTGTATTTTTTTCAAATAGGACAATCTAGCCAATATTTTAAATCAAAAACAGTTATTATATTATTGATGCTGCTTCTGTAAATTTAATATTCCAAATAGGATTTGAAGCATTTTAGTATGATCAAGTAGAGTGAGATTAGGAATATTATAATAGAATATCACAATATAACTAAAGACTGTATATTTTATACAAATTCATGATACATAATTTCCCTTTTTTATGTTCCTGGATTCGTTTATCATTTTCGGATATAACACCATTATCTTATAGCAATAAATGAAGACAACCGATATGAAGCATTTTAATACGCTTAATCAAGTACTACATACCTTTAATATGTGCACTGCTTTAAAATAGGGCAATCGATTCAATACTTTGAATCAACAACGGTTATTATATTATCGATGATATATTCTGTTAATGGAATATTCCTAAACGAACTTGAGGCATTTTAGTATATCAAGTATAGTGAAAATTGGAATATTAGAATATCACGATATAACTACAGACTGTCTGTTTAATCCAAATTCATGAACCATAATTTCCCTTTTTTATGTTCCTGGATTGGTTCATCATTTTCGGATATAACACCATTATTTTATAACAATAAATGATGTTAACATCAATGCAGCATTTTAATTCGCTTGATAATATATTATATACCTTAAAAAAATGTTCTCAAATAGGATAATCGATCCATTATTTTAAATCAACAGCATTTATTCTATTGTTGATGCTGCTTCTGTTGATAGAATGTTCCAAATTGGACTTGAAGCATCTTAATACGATCAAGTATAGTGAGATTAGGAATATGATATTAGAATATCACAATATAACTACCGATTTTCTGTTTCTTCCAAATTCATGAAAAATAATTTCTTTTTTTTTTTATTTGAAGTATTTGTTTATCGTTTCTGGATATAACGCATTATCTTATAACAATAAATGATGATAACAGCAATGACGTATTTTAATTCGCTTCATAATATACTATATGCCTTAAATTTGTGGACTTTTTTCAAAAAGGACAATCGAGCCAATATTTTAAATCAACAACAGTTATTATATTATTGATGCTGCTTCTGTTGATAGAATATTCCAAATAAAACTTGAAGCATCTTAGTATGATCAAATATAGTGAGAATAGAAATGTTATATTAGAATATCACAATATAAACTTCTTTTCTTCTTGTACCGGCTGTTTGTTTTATTCAAATTCATAAAAAAATCTCCCTTTTTTTCTGTGCCTAAATTTGTTTACACTTTCTGGATATAATATCAGTATTTTATAACAAAAAAATTATATATATAATTTTCATTTTTTCATCAATCGTCTGCCTGTTTTATTTGACTTAAAATAGAATTCCTTTTGTAATGTATATATGAATTTCAGGCAGGTTTATCATTTTCGAAAATAACACAATCATATTATAACAATATAGTATTTATTTATTTATTTTTACTTTTTGTCTATCTGTTTTATTCGCCTCTACAAAATAAAATTTTTCTAATATAATTTCCTTGTATTTGAGAAATTTTTATCACTGTTCGAACTGATATGATGATTGATAATATTATATTATTGATGAGAATTTTCAATTTTTGACTTAGCAAACTTACTTAAAACTTTTTCTGTATTATTAATGATTATGCTATTATTACATCTATTTAATAATTACATCCAGTTTTTTTGAGAAATTTGAGTTTGAAATTGGAGAAAATGTAGCAAAGACTTAAAACTTATATGGAGGAACAAGCCTTTATTAATATTAGCACTCTTTATTATTACAGATTTCTCTCTCGGAATATCCTTAAAATGTATCTTTCCGCATTTGGAGCCTTTATGATTATCATAACTATTTATTATTAAACAGATTTCTATCTCGGAATATCCTTAAAATGTATCTTTCCGCATTGGAGCCTTTATGATTATCATAGCTATTTATTATTAAACAGATTTCTATCCTGGAATATCCTTAAAATGTATCTTTCCGCATCTGGAGTCTTTATGATTATCATAACTATTTATTATTAAAGAGATTTATATCTCGGAATATCCTTAAAATGTATCTTTCCGTATCTGGAGCCTTTATGATTATCATAACTATTTATTATTAAACAGATTTCTATCTCGGAATATCCTTAAAATGTATCTTTCCGCATCTGGAGCCTTTATGATTATCATAGCTATTTATTATTAAACAGATTTCTATCCTGGAATATCCTTAAAATGTATCTTTCCGCATCTGGAGCTTTTATGATTATCTTAACTATTTATTATTAGACAGATTTTTATCTCTGAATATCCTTAAACTGGGTCTTTCTGTATGTGGATATAAAAGAATCATATTGAAATATATCATTTGAAGGAACAAATTGTCATACTTAGAAATATGTGTGTTTGTCGGAGGTTATAATTACTTGAATTAAATTGGAAAAAAAGGATTATTTCTCACCTTGAGAATATTCTTAAAATGAAATTTTTTTATTTAAATATACTAGCCATCTTTGGCGACCAACTGGCTCTCCGAAATTATTACTTGCGAAAAATTTTAATTATATCTTTTATAGTAGATTAGCTTTAAAGACTTTCTCAAATAAAATTATTAAACTTCATATTTTAATAAGACATAAAATAAATACAAATTTAATGCTTTTCATATTCGTATCCATTGTACTAAGCACTAACTTCAACTAATCCATTGACATGTCAGATGAATTGAAGCATGTTCATAAAAAATACAGAAATAAAAAGCAGAATAATTCAAAACTAAAGTATAAAACTGAATATATTTCATAATTTAAATGATACCTGAGAGGATTGTTCAGTGAAATCATTTTTATTTTCAGGAAGTTTATAATTTTTGGGTATAGTAAATTGGCCTGATTTTCTTTCATCCCTTTCTTATTTTAGCATTTTTTTGAATTCATTACTTTTTACTTAATTTACCTAAGAGAAAGAATGCCCAAAAAAAAATCTATCATAAATCTACTCTCTAGGGAATTAATTTTTTTCGCCAAAGAATTGGATTAAATGTCTAATATTTAACAGATTCCTATTATTTGTTATAAAGCTGTTTTATATTTATTATTCTTTTGTAATAATTACATTGCGATTCTTTTTCTATTTATTATTACAAAACAATCTTTTCTTGATTTATCGTCTCTTTTATATAAAACAAATTTGAATTATTTATTTTTTTTATAATTTTCCTTTTCATAAAGTAAAATTATCATTATTGGACTTCGCAAAACTGCCTAAAACTTTTTATATCACTTTTTTGCTTTATAATATTTTGTTTTTAATTAACATTTCGTTTTAACTTTAAAACATTTCCCAAATATTTCATCGAAACCCATACCTGCTGAGCCACACATTTATGTTTTTAAGAGCGCTATTAATAGCTCAGGGGAGTATCTCTATTAAAACGGTTCGTGTACGCATTGAAAAGAACATACGCAAGGCAATTAAAATAACATGGCTTCAATGTTAGGCAACTTGGTGACATCATAGACATAAAGTTATATCAAAACGATTTATGTGAAATTAATATTAATCAATATTATTAATAAGCAGTTTGACGTCAAAATCAACTAGTACATAATATTGTTAACGGCCTCAAGTTCGTATAATTATTTCTATTAATAATTGAAGAAGATTTATATGTATGCCTGCTAGCGCTGCGCAGGCAAAACTGTTTGACCTAAAGATGCCAAATTCTGATAGACAAAAATATAAATCTCAATAAAATCTGTTTTTTTTTTAATTTTTATAAAACTTTTCAAAATTGAATAAATTTTAAATTTTTAAGAAGATTTGCTTAGTTTATCCCATATAATTTTAAAAAATTAAACGTTTTCCGCTTTTAGCAATAACATAAAAAAATATAATTACTCAAAAAAGTAATATTCTAATTTATGCCAAATTATGTAGCATACTATTTTTTTCTGAATTTTGAAATTAAAAAAATTCTTTTTTTTATTTTAAAATTGGTTTGAAATATTTGATTATTTTATCATATTATTCATCGCGGGATTTTCTACGATTATTGAAAGCTAAAGAAGAAGGATTAGGTTTATTTTGTTCGTAATTTGATAAATAAGAAAGTAACGTTTCAATACCATGAATATTAATCAAATAACTACCCTTTTTAATGGGGCTTTGATGTTCTTAATATATTTGGAAGTTCATGGGCACAGTAAACAGAACATGTGTAAGGCTATTAAAACAACATGTTTTTATATTGCTGATATCAAGTTATGTATAAGAGATTTAAGTGAAATTAAACATTGTGGGATGTTTTAGTGGAGAAGGTTGCAAATTGGGATAGTTAAGTTACATCCACACATAAAGAATGAGCGACGACTTTTTTTATATAAAAATAAACATCTTTTAATTTTTAACGCTAACACATCGACAGACAACAGATTTTTGTGAAAGACCGGAATTCGCACACTTCGCTAAGAATTCTTTTTAATTCGCACAGCTTGCGCGCTTGATCGTAGATAACTGCTTCGTACTTCCGGTGCGCAGTTAGGAAAATAGTTTTTCGAATACAGTCATTTTGATGGAAGCAGGATCGCCACAGTACTCCCCCCTCTAGTAGTGCAGCAGGCACTGAAGTTAGAGGTAACGAGTGTTGAAGCGAACTCGTCGGCCAGATCTGGTCACATAAGGTACTGGAGTAGAATTTGTAGGTGACACAGGACTCGATGGAGACAGTTCAGGTACTGGTTTTGGTGAAGTCGGAACTGCAACTGGTGGTGATATTGCTGGTGCAGAGGACTGGTGAGAGTTCTCGAAGAACGCAGGCTTTAAGCGATCAATGTTGATCGTGGACTGTTTGCCGTTCTTTTCAATTGTGAACATTTTATCAGTTCGTTTGAGTACGAGGTATGGTCCATCGTATGGCGCTTGTAAAGGTTTTTTAACAGCATCGTGGCGCACGAACACATGTGAGCAAGTGTCCAGAGCTGGATGAACGAATACTTTCTTGGTGTCATGAGGTGCAGTAGCAACAGGTTTAAGTTGATCCATCAAGGTCCGTAAATTTATTAGGAACTCATGAGGCTCGACGTTAATTGAAGGGGATTCAAAAAATTCTGATGGTAGTTTAAGGGTTGAGCCATAAACTAGTTCGGCCGATGTGCACTGTAGATCTTCTTTTAATGCGGTTCGGAGTCCGAGCAAAACCAAAGGAATTGATTCGGTCCATTTCGTAGATGCATGACATCGGAGGCTTTGTTTAAGAGATCGATGGAATCGCTCGACTATTCCATTGATTTTTGGGTGGTATGGGGTCGTTCGGATCTTTTGGACACCCAAGAGTTTGCTGAGCAAAGAAAACAAGTTGCTTTGGAATTGTCGTCCTTGATCTGTCGTGATTATTGAAGGCAAACCGAAGCGTGAGATCCAATGAGTTATGAATGCACGCGCAACAGTTTCAGCAGAAATATCAGGAATGGGAATTGCCTCAGGCCATCGTGTGAAACGATCTATGCAGGTAAGTAGGTATCCGCAATTGTTTGAAGGTGGAAGAGGTCCTACGAGATCTAGATGAACATGATCGAATCTGGCTGCAGGTAATTGAAAAGATTTAAGAGGACTATTGGTGTGTCTAGCTATTTTAGATTTTTGGCAATCTAGACATGAACGGGTGAAATTTGAAATGTCCTTTTGCATGGACGGCCAAAAGAATCTCTCTGAAATCAAATGTTTAGTGGCACGGATACCTGGGTGGGAAATATTGTGCAAAGATAGAAAAACTTTCTTTCGGAAAATTTCTGGGACGTAAGGTCTAATTTTGTTTTGCTTGACATCACAGTAAAGTTTAGATGAATTGGGGTCGGTTGAGAGAGGTTTTAAACAAAGTGACAGTTCATTCTTTGCCAAAATAGTCTGAAGTTCTTCATCAGATGCTTGTGCTTCCGCCATGGCAGAAAAGTCTATTTTTGGTAACTGTATTTCATTAATACGAGATAAGGTATCAGCTACAACGTTTTTTGAGCCCGATACGTGCCTGATGTCGGTGCTGAATTGTGCAATGAAATCAAGGTATCTTAGTTGTCTTGGAGAAGAAGAGTCAGATTTTTTGGTGAAAGCAAAAGTAAGAGGTCGATGATCTGTAAATATTATGAAATTTTGGCCTTCCAACAAGTGTCGAAAATGTTTGATAGTTGCATATATCGCCAAAAGTTCCCTATCATACGTACTGTATTTACGTTCTGAGGGCGTAAGTTTTCGGGAATAAAATGCTAGAGGTTGTTGACCATTAGACGTAGTTGTATGGAGGACAGATCCGATGGCTGAGTCTGAAGCATCAACCATGATAGATAATTGCTGGTTAGGTGAATGGAAGTTCAAAGTAGCTGCATTTGCAATATCAGATTTGCATTTTTCGAAAGCTTCTGTAGTGAGGTCAGTCCAAGGAACAAGTCGCTTATCATTCTTTTTAGAGTTTTTTAAAAGTTCGTGTAGGCTAGCTTGAGTCTGAGCGGCATGAGGCAAAAATCGACGGTAAAAATTGAGCATGGCCAAGAAACGCTTTAGCTCAGATATATTTTGAGGTTTGGGAAAATCAGAAATGGCTTGAACTTTTTCCGGTAAAGGTTTCACGCCTTCAGATGTAATTAGACAACCTAGAAACTTTACCGATTGCTTCCCAAGGACGCATTTTGAAGGGTTTAGTTTCAATCCGTGCTGAGATAATCGTTCAAATACTGTTTTTAAATGTTGTTTGTGCTGTTCTACATTATTTGATGCAATCAGTATGTCATCAAAATAAGGAATGCAGAAATCTAAATTTGACAAAACTTGATGTATATAACGTTGAAAGGTTTGTCCCGCGTTTCTTAAACCAAAGGGCATATAAACATATTCAAAAAGACCAAATGGGGTTGTGATTGCTGTTTTTGGAATGTCCGCTGGGTTAATCGGAATTTGATGATAAGCTCGGATCAAATCCAGGGTGGAGAAAATGGTTTTATTGAAAAACATTTGAGTGCAATCTTGAATATGAGGAACTGGGTATCTATCAGGAACGGTAATTGAATTTAAACGACGGTAGTCGCCACACGGTCTCCATTCTCCATTAGACTTTTTCACCATGTGTAGAGGACTTGCCCATGGGCTACTAGAAGGACGGATAATACCTTGAGACATTAAAAATTCAAATTCCTGACGTGCAATTTTTAGCAACTCGGGAGATAAGCGACGAGGTCTCGAAAATACTGGTTGACCAGTTGTTTCAATAAAGTGATGTATTTTAGTTGATACTTTGCTTTTTGTTGGTTGAGATGGATTAGTGAGGTCTTGGAATTGCGATAAAATGTCATAGAATTCTGAATCACCAAGCAAAATGGATATACCAGAAGTTAATGAATCTGTGTTTGCATATTTGCCTTGAGTGGTTAATTTAGTTATGCCATCAATCAAACAACCACTTTTAACATCAACCAAAAGATTATAGTGTTTTAAAAAATCAACACCTATAATTGGTTGGTTCACATTTGCAATTATGAAAGACCAAGTAAAATTTCGCCGTAAATTTAAGTCTAGCGTAAGGCGTTTTTTACCAAAAGTAGCTATTTTTGTGCCATTAGCAGCTAAGAGGAGTAATTCATTAGAGGAATCAGCTTTTGGAGCATAATTGTTTGGTAAAACAGATACGTCTGTGCCTGTATCCACTAAAAATTTCCATTTACTAACTTTATCGGCCAGCATAATTCTATTAATTTTGCGATCGTGGCCAAGGCCAGTGGACGACCGCCGATTTAGTTTCCCGAATTCTTGAAAGAGCAAGGCAAACTACATTTTTTTGCTTTTGTGCCAAAATTTGTATGATAAAAGCAAATGCCATCAGCAGGTTCTTTATATTTTTTTAAGCGATCACGAGAGCAACTACGACTGTTTTTAAAAGGTCGATTTCTATTTCTGCTTTGAGAGGGTGATTGGCGCATTGTTGTAGTAAGCTCGCCAACTAAAGTCGTCAAATGGGCGACTTGTTTTTCAAGTTGGGCTATTTGATTATTCGAAGATTGAGGAGTAACGGAATTAATGTTTGAATGGCCAGCCAAATCATTTATTTTATCTGCAACTGATGCTAAACCAGCTAAATCTTCATTCAAAGCAGTTAAAATAGTTTGTGTGCTGTTTGGCAGTCTTCCGAGCCAAAGAGATTTTAAGAGTGGCTCGCCAACAGTATCGCCCGCCAATGTTTTCATACGAGCTAATAACTGAGATGGTCGTTGGTCGCCAAGTTCTAGGCCTTGTAGCAGCGTACGTATTTTCGAAGCTTCACTTTCAGAATGCAACTCAATTAAACGTTTTTTTAATGTTGGATATTTATCAGTATCAGGAGGTTTCAATATTATATCGCTTACACAATTCAAAATATCAGAATCAACTGCAGAAATAACGTGATTAAATTTTGTATCGTCAGCAGTAATTCCCGCCAAGGCGAATTGCGCCTCAAGTTGAACAAACCATAATGCAGGGTTAGCTTTCCAGAAAGGCGGAAGTTTGACGCCAACACGAGAAACTGTTGCGTCGTTGTTGGCGGAATTTGGAGTATCTCCTGGCATGTTTTATTCAAGAAATCAAAGGCACGTTATAAATATAATTTCACAAAACTGCTTTGAAATACGAAAATACAAATAATATACTGATAATCAGAGTAAATAATATGAAAATGCTAATCCAAATTATATAACAGAAGTTCCGATGGAAATTATTTAGGCTGTGAAAATAGAAACAATATTCAACGATACGCTTACCGCCATTAGGAAGAAATGCGCTATGGCGCCATTTAATGCATAAAGAAAACTGGGAAAGTTATCCTTTCACTTTTCGGGTCACCAAATGTGGGATGTTTTAGTGGAGAAGGTTGCAAATTGGGATAGTTAAGTTACATCCACACATAAAGAATGAGCGACGACTTTTTTTATATAAAAATAAACATCTTTTAATTTTTAACGCTAACACATCGACAGACAACAGATTTTTGTGAAAGACCGGAATTCGCACACTTCGCTAAGAATTCTTTTTAATTCGCACAGCTTGCGCGCTTGATCGTAGATAACTGCTTCGTACTTCCGGTGCGCAGTTAGGAAAATAGTTTTTCGAATACAGTCATTTTGATGGAAGCAGGATCGCCACAACATAATAAAACTATATAATAGTCAAAGACTTGTTGTAAAATTGTATTATCAGTTTCAAATTTTTACAAATATAGATGCATTTCTCTATGTTACCATTTTTCATTATGCTCATGTTTCATTATTTTTTTTTAGGTTCTCATGATTTAGGCGTTCAGAGAGGAGTTGAGATTGGTTAAAAGGAGTAAAGTCCGAAATTGGAAGAAAAAAGTTAAGGATGTTATTAAGAATTTACATATGTATAAGATTCTAATTATTTTGAGTGTTACTCTATGGCAATTATTCTTTTGTGACTTTTGATAAAAATAAAAAAAAATAGTTTCTTATGATTTTCTCATAAAGTAGATTTGGATTTTTTAAAATGCCTTTTTACATGCTGTGTTGATACATTTTAATTACTCAAACGCAGTCATTTTATATATTGTTTTTTTCAATGGAATATAAATTTGATTAGGTACAGCAGAAGTACTTTATTCCCGATTTCCTTGTATAATAACATATTATGAAACACTTTATGCTTCATAATACAATAAAGATAACACAATATCAATTTGAGGCAGTTTCCTTTCTGCATTTGCAATCAAACTGAATACAGATCATAGTAAAAAAGTCCATGCACCAAATTTCATTTGGTAAATTCTTTGCATTCTACTGTTATCGCATTCGCATACCGTAGACAGACGGTCAGCCCCGTGATGAAAAATCTTTAAATGCTTGCTATAAATTTCGCAAACGGAAAAAAATAAAAATATATCTCACAAAATTGAAATTTTTTGCACAGAGACATTCGAAGACAATCTTTAAGAGATTGCTTTTGGAAAAATACTGCTTCAATCACTACATGTCCAGAATCAATAACTCTATTTCCTTTTTTTTTTTTCTTTTCGCCCATGCCCCCATGCACTAAACCTCTTTTTCTTTCCAAAATAAGGAAGAAAAAAAGTACTTCAACTTCTGATCTTGCTGCACCCTTTCGCTATTTATCACCGCGTCAGCATTTTAGAAAACAGGGAATCTGAAACACCTCCACGCACTACTTACATTTTAAGTAATAATACTAATAAAAAAACAGAAAAGAAAAGGCAGAATAATGTACAGCAGGCAGCATTCTAGAAAGAGAATGTTGAAGAAGGGGGGCGCAGGGCAAGAAATATCGGCAGCAGGGGCCGCACAATTTGTTATTGAAACATTCGCTACTCTGTCTGCAATGATCATCAATCCAGCTTTCTGGAAGGACGGTCTTTGGCTGCTGCGCATGCTCACAGATGGGATGCAAACTCCGCCCCTTTCTACCTCCAAGAATCATTAGCGCATCTCTTTGTTATCTTCTCTCGTCTTCTTATCTTGCCTGGGATGCAGAGAGAGATGCGAGATAAAATTAATAATCAGTAACCCCTCCCATTCGCTTTATATCATTAGAGAACGGGACACGGGTATAGAGCAGGAGAGAGAGGAGGGAAAATATGCTTTTTTCCAATCCCCCACTCCCGTCCAAACGGTGGAGTCATTCCTTGCTTTAAATACAGGAACATAACAAACGATTCGACTGGTACTTTGTACGATAAAGAATAATGGCGAAGATCCTTTTCTATGCCGAATGGGGGTTTGATTTCTGAGAGAAGGTAGTGATGAAAGCGAGACATGGGATGTAGGAAAAAAGAACAGAAAATCAAATATTTTTAGCTTTTTGTGGTTGGGACTGGGATATAGTGATGTAACCCAAGTTTAAAGGGATTTCTTCTTTTATAAATAATAACTTGTAGGCATAAAGGATTCAATCCGTTCGTTTTCCAGAGGAGAGTTTGACATGATCTGCTTCAAGGGAAAAAAAAGCAGAGGGATTTTTTCCCTATCAAATCCTTTTTGCATGAATTTAAAATATGCTTCGGGTGTTTTTATGCAAGCACAAAGGATTAAAAACCTTTTAGAGAATATATCGAAATGGTTTCGATGGATGTTTGGTTTAATGGTGTGAGTTTTGATAAAACATACATTTATGAAATAATAAATGTATATTCAATATCTTTGTATATTAAAAATGATATTCATTTTGAGAATTTTTGAGGTCTTTTTATAAATTCTTGAAAAACTAATTTTAAAAGTTTAGATACCTTGAGCTAAATATGCAGAAGATGAAAGAAAATCAATCAAGAATTTTTATGAATAACGAGTTAGTTTTGTAATGGTTTGAGTTTTGATAAAGCATACATTTATCGAATAATAAATGTATATTGAGTATTTTTGTATATTAAAAATAATATTCATTTTTAGAATTTTTAAGATTTTTTTATAAATTGTTAAAAAAAACTAATTTTAAAAGTAGATGCCTTGGGCTAAATCTGTAGAAGATGAAAGGAAATCAATCAAGAATTTTTATGAATAACGAGTTAATTTTGTAATGGTTTGAGTTTTGATAAAGCATACATTTATCGAATAATAAATGTATATTGAGTATTTTTTATATTAAAAATAATATTCATTTTTAGAATCTTTAAGATTTTTTTATAAATTGTATAAAAACCTGTTTGAAAATTTTAAAGATCTTGAACTAAACTTTCTAAAAATCAAAAAAAAAAAAAATCGATCAAGAGTTTTGAGGAATAACGAGATAGTTTTATAATATTACCCAATCCAATAAAAATACTGAATAAAATTCATGATTTAATTGGATGTATTAGACTTGTAAAAACAAAACAAATTAAGAGAAAATTGCAGAAATATGCAACATCAGTAACTATAAAATTTAAGAAAAGATCCATCTGAAATTTCAGCAAGTTATTTTTTCTATAAGTTCTGTGGTTAATTTGTGATACAGTGAAAGAATGCAAACTTAAACAAGTTTAGTAAAATTTGACACAATGATAATGATTTGAATTTGAATGACTGATTTTTATATCAAGGCTTGTTAGCCGTGGATTGTTCAAAGGGATTTGTAATCTATTTTTTATAATAAAGCATACTGAATTCGAGGCTATTCAAAAGAATCTATAATGCATTTTTCTGTAGTAAATCATACAGAATTCTAGATTATTCAAAAGAATCCTAATCCATGTGTTGTAGTAAAGCATACAGAATCCTAAACTATTCAAGAGAATCCATAATCAATGTTTTGTAGAAAAGCTTACAGAAACTTAAACTGCTCAAAAGAATTCATAATACATGTTCTGTAGTAAAGCATACAGAATTCTAGACTATTCAAAAGAATTCATAATCCATGTTTTGTAGTAAAGCATACAGAATTCTAAACTATTCAAGAGAATCCATAATGCATGTTTTGTAGTAAAGCTTACAGGAACCTCACCTGTTCAAAAGAATCCATAATACATGTATTGTAGTAAAGTACTACATACAGAATTCTAGATTATTCGATAAAATACATAACCCATTTTTTTTTTGTTAAGATTACAGATTTTAGAATACATATTTTTGAAAGAATCTTCAATAATAAAGCAGTTAATTAAACTTACTATTGAAACAAATAAAAGTAATAAGACGATATCAAAAATTAAAGAGACTGCAGAATAAAGAATATCACTCTAAATTCAAATAAGCTTTAAGTTTGCGAGATACTTTTCTCTTTGAACAATCATCAAGAATATGAATCATGAAGAAATTCCAAATAAATTATAAAAAAATCTCTTCAATAATTCCATTCTAATAGCAAAATGAAAAAAAAAAATATTTTTATTCATTTAGAGAAAAATATTAAAACCGTCTATTTCTGTTAGATTAATAATTGATGGATCAATTTTTTCTGCGAAATATTAAGAAAGAAAAAGAGATCCGCATGAATATTTATAGATGGATTCATGACAAATTTACGTTTTTACCACCGTATTCACAATCCCAAATTATTTAGTGACATATAACAAAAAAAAAGGTGCCATTTAGTGACTTAATGTATGATGTCATGACATAACTGAGGAAGATATTGAAGGAACAAACTGTAGTCTCTAACAGTACTCTTTTCCCTAATCATATTCTCTAACGATCACTGCTGATTATTTTCTTCTTTTGCCTCAAAGTGAAGTCATTCTCCAGGTAGAATTCCCCTGAATGTTCTTCAGTAAGGCAACTTATCAACTGACATAGGAAGTTGCTACGTTTGAGATATATTAGGTTGTACATAGACGTTTAGGACAGCCTTAATAAACAAAAGACATCACACACATTTTTTACCATATGTCCTTGGCATAAGGATTTGACCTGATATGGTAAACAAATGTGGAGAAACACCACCATATTAAAATGTGTGTACCTGAAATTTGGGGAATTCCATTGGGAAACTGTGACTTCAAAGAGCTTACAAATAGAATTATGCACGAATGTCCCACATATTTAAAAAATATCCTTCCACAAGATCTCAAAAACTGAAAACATAATGAAATAGTTTTATATCATAATAATTTTATCGTGTGAGGGAATATTCAGTTTATTTAGTGAATTTACTCATTAAGAATTACATCTCAAAAATATTCTAGAAGAGACTTTGTGCTTGTCAAAGTATTCAAAAAATTCACATATGAATAAGGGAAGACTGGATGAGAAGAAATGTCTACATTTTTCCATATATATAATATTATAACTAATGTTTCAACATGATAGTCAAATAAATATAATAACTATCATCGCAATGAATAATTTTGAGTTTTATTTTTTAGATGTAATGTTTATTTTTGGGCTCTAAATGTTTCTAAAGGACCACAATTCTCTTAAGGCTATATAGTAAATCATGTCATCAATAAAATAAATAATTCCCAAAATGAAGACTATCAACAAAATAAATAACATCAATTTTGATTTTTAAGGTACCACATTTATTTTCGGTCTTTGATGCTTCTAAATAAATTGAGAATTCGATGGGGAAAAATATGTCGTCAAATCCTTCGGGTCTACATAGGGAATTATGTTGTCAACGCAAAACATAACTATTAATATCATTTCTAATATAATTTTTCTTTATTTAGATATAATGATTTGTGTCCTAAATAATGCTTAATGGAAGTACTCCTGTACTTAGTATACTAACAATTTCACACCCAACTTCATCAAAAATATCATCAACTGTAATCAAAGTGTCATCAATTCCTACCGGCCTACATAATGAATTATGTTGTCAAAACAAAAAAAAATGATTGTCAACACCATAACTAATAACTTTTTTTGTTTAGATATCATGATTTGTACCCTAAATAATGCCTAAAGTACTCCTGTACTCAGTATACTTACAATATCACACCCAGCTTCATTCAAAAATCAGCTTAAATATCATCAACTGTCGTCAATTCCTCCCAGCCTACATAATTAATTGTCAACAGAAAAAATAACTGTCAGCATCATAACTAATATAATCTTTTTTGTTTAGATACATGATTTATGTCCTAAATAATGCTTCATGGATGTACTTTTGTATTCAGCATACCTACAATTTCACACCCAACTTCATTCAAAAATCAACTTGAGTATCATCAACTGTAGCCAAAGTGTTGTCAATTCTTCTCGGCTTACATGATGATTATGTTATCGCAAAAAATAATTGTCAGCATCGTAATTCTTCTTTGTTTAGATATCATGATTTGTACCCTAAATCCCGCCTCAAGGAAATATTTCTGTACTCAGCATATTAAGAATTTCACACCCAGCTTCATTCACAAAATCAGCTTGAATATCATGAAGTCGGTCTTCTTTGTGCATGGATTTACCGTAGCTCTAAAACATTTAAATTCCACCATACAGGAATTACCGCGCGATTTGAATTTTTTAAAAGTTCTTCCCACTCTGTACTTTTTGGCCTTTGCTCCCATCCGTGTTATCATTATAAGCTCAAGGGGTCTTTGCCTTCTGCATTCGAACTCGGAATGAGGCCTAAAAATCTTTCGAACATACCCCCAAAGCGACAATACTCCCCGGAAACTGGCTAAAAGGAAAAAAAGGACGCAGGGGTGTGGGGGTTGGCAGAAAAAAAAACGCAGTTTGTTCATCTTCTTCAGGAAGAAAAAAAAATCTAGAGCATAAACGTTTTTTCTTCACCTTCGTGCAACGATGCATGTTCCTATAGGCCCATCCCCCCACAACCCCCAACTCTCAATCAATACATACATACTAAAAGTAGAATTTAGGAAAAAAATTTAGAAAAAAAAAAGAGGAAAGAGGGGGGGGGCAAAGCTTAAGAAGGACTAAGAGGCAAATGGACACAAAGAATCGTCAATTCCTCCAGGGGTAAGATGAAAAAAAGTTCTTTGGTGGATGGTTGGAAAAGATAAAAAAAAAGTGTTAAGAAGGAAGAAAAATGCAGAACTCTCTGTAGAAAATGTATCCATTTGTATGTCTTCTCTATCCATTAATTCTAAACCCCGCCCCCTTCGAGACTTCACCTCTTTAGACCCCTAAGCTGGAATAGCTAGAAGACCCTGAGGGAACTTTAAGACTTTCTCTGTTGTTTTACATATCAATATAGACAAAAGAGCCTTTTTTCTGGTTCTTCAGTTTTTGTTGGAAAACTCTTAGGAAGAGACATTTGCGTCGGAGAAATTTTGGAAGAAATGTATTCGTAGGCGTGTGTTGGAGCGTTTGTCACGTTTTTAAACGAGCAGTCCTTGCAAAGGAGTTAGGGGTTATAATTTTCTATTTACATGCTTGAGTTCAGCAAAACGAAGTGAAGCATGTGATACGGTTTCGCTTGTTAGAAGAAATGAATTCCATACTGCAGTTAAGTTTCCTCTTTTTTTATTAACATTTGCAAGTAATAAATGAATTTAACGGGGGAAAAAAAGAAGGATTGAGAAGATTTATGTTCTAAAACACCACTTTAGTGTCCATTGTTAAGTTCTTGAAAATAATTATAATTGAAAATTGAATAGCAAGAATTCAAGTAAAAAATTAACTCAATAAAACGATCATTGACCAGCTACAATTAATAATAGAATTAAGCTACTTTGTTTTTACTTGGATACATTTAATAGGGAAATACAATAAAGGGATTCTATTAAAAAAAGAAATATTAAGTTGAATTCTGAATACAAATGCTACAAAATATCCCACTCTTATGCTCATGCAAAAGATAATGTCATATGAAATAAAACAGCAAGAATTTGAAAAAACTCAACGTGAATGTATCAATAATTATCATTTAATTCAATAAATACAATAATTGATAATTTAATTATGAATAAATTAAGCCTTTTTTTACTTAGATTTTCATGGACAAACAATAAGAAAGCTGTATAAAGAATAGAAACGTTGGATTTTATTCTGAACTTAAACGTTATGAAATTATTTCTATATTCCACTCTTTTGTTCATGAATATGGTATTATCAGAAAAAAAAACAATAAGAATTTTAATATTTTAACATTGTTTAATTCAATTAAAACAATTAGTGACCAATTATTTATATATAGAATTAAGCTTTTTCTTATTTTCCTTCGATGCATTTTAAGGGAAAATAAAAATTGAACTCAAACTAGAAAGGAAGTACTAGACTAGATTCTGAATATAAAGATTAGGAAATGATTTCAAAATTCCACAATATTGTTCATAAAAGCATTATTATTAAATGAAATAAAAGAATTTGAAA
Organism: Argiope bruennichi; assembly: GCF_947563725.1. NCBI lineage: Eukaryota > Metazoa > Arthropoda > Arachnida > Araneae > Araneidae > Argiope > Argiope bruennichi. The sequence continues at coordinate 78,525,243 of NC_079160.1, forward strand.
AATCAGTGTGGATATTTTAACGATTATTGTTCATCTTAATAAAAATAATCATTAAAAATTTACTTCTGCGTTTAAATTTCTTTTATTTGCACTTACATAATTTGCAAATAATAAGGAAACTCTATAAAGAAGGAAAACATCGAAATGAACTTTGTTCATGAAAAATTAATTCAATCTTTTACTTTGTGATTCACAGTACTAATATTATCACATTTAAAATGCATAACAAGATTTCAAACAATCAACACGAATGTTTCAATAATTTCAACTGCAACTGAATGGAAACAGATATAAAACTTTTTAACTTATCATTTATTTAATGCAACGATCTGTAGGATTCTTGTTATTCATTTAAAAAAATATTCAATCTAAAAGGTTTTTTTTTTTTTTTGTAAATTGCAAATTAAAAGTAAAGGCAAAAAAAAAACCCTACCCTTTTCCGTTTATACTGTAAGCTAAATTCAAAATTTAAATACTAGTTTTCACAATCATTCCCTTTAATGTATTAATTAAAAAACTATTTCCGTCAATTTTCAATTATTTTATTTCATTTAAACTTATCATAAAGAATGTTGTCTTTATTAATAACAGCTTCATAATTGGTATTTCTAAAATTCCAGATAAACCTTTTTGATAAACAGGTTTCAGATAATCAATTCTAAAGTCCATCAAAAAAAGGAAATTTATAACCCAAACTTTCAATAATTTACTATTAAACTAAAATATATCTACTGTTTGCTAAAACAATTACAAAACAAAAATATATAGAATGAAATAAAATTAATTCTTTCAAAAATGTTATATTCGAAATTCTAAATTTTAACAAACATTTTTTTCCCTGAAAAGCAATAATTATAACTTTTTAAAATATTGATTAAAAAGTTAAATTGGCAATTGAAATCATTAACTAAATAAATAATCTCTCATAACTAATTAATATCTTGATGCAAAAAAAAATTAATCGAATATCAAAAAAAAAAAAAAAAATTGAATAAGGGATAAAAAAAGTATATTGAAAAATTAAAAGTATTTTCAAATGTCTTAATTTATTATAATTATCTTTATTTATTAAAATTACTATGCTGCCTTTTATTATAATAATTATAAAGGATATTTATACCTAATTAATTTAATGAAATTGTAATAAAATTTAATTATAAATATTATCAATAATGTTTAATTTAAAGTAATAATAATATTTAATTATAAATATTATAAGTAATGTTTAATTTAATGTAATTATAATAATAATACTTTTTTGTAATTATTTTCAAATAATTTATCTGTTTAATACGCTTTTTGTTTTAAATTTTCATTTAAAATATTTAAAACTAAACTATAGCTGTGACCTTTGATATAATGTCAAACATATAAACAACAACAAATTTATAATTCATGCGCTTTATATCGAAAAGGCTTTCTACTCAACTTTACATAATTTTCCTTCTAGCAACTACATCTAGCAATGTTCTTTTCTATAACAAAGGGATGAAAATATCTTTATAGTTTTGAAAATGAAAATATTTCGCTTCTGATGAAATATTAAATAGAAAGGCGTTTCCTTGAAGACCTCATATCCCCCCCCTTACGCTGACTTGAATTTGCCTTAGCTTGATCTATTGCCATTTTTTGAAAAAAGGTCTTCAAAAAATGATATAAGATATCCTTGAAGCTTTTGATACGTCTTTCTATTAAGCTGAAAAATTTGAGTTTTATTCCAAATAAGAGAGTTTAATCAAAGTTCGTTTTTTAATACTCTCTCCTATATATATATATAATCCATATATATATAATAACAATCCACAACAAAATTTGGTTCGGAAATTTTAACGAACACAGGCGCTTCATACTTCCTCTATTTGGAAAAAAAAAGAAAGAAAGAACTTCTTCGCCGACATATTGTGATATGATAATGTTATAGGTTTCATCAGCCGTTGTATTCGATGCAAACGATTTTTGTTTAACTCAAATGGCCGAATTGAAGAACGCGATTTTACGAACATTATGGAAATAAAAAGTATTGTTTATTTAATTATCAGCTTTTTAATATTACTATTTCGCCATCCATTCAAAATCAAATTTATGAAATTATTTCAAAATAATATAAAACTGGAAATACTTTCGATAAATTTTGAACAAAAGTTTGTAAGAGAATTATGAAAGTTGAATAACTTTCAAATAAGAATTTTTGAATTGATTTTCGAATTAAGTAATATATTATAAAACTAACTATATGCGGATACGCAATTTAACAGAGTATTCAGAATTTCGTTAACGAATTAATGCTAAAAAAATCTGTTGCATGAACCTTCCTATAGCAAATTACTATAAATTTAACCAAAAATAGATTTAAAAAAAAAAAGAACGAGAATTAATATAACTAAAAAACTAATTTTTTGAATACTAAAGTGATGTGAAATTGGGATTTGTGCAATATAATGTTTCCAAGTTATCATTACATTTACTTCCGCTCTTATTACATACCGTTGAATGATGAAACTATCTAATTACATATTACCAACAGTCAAATGTAAACAAACGCCGTACTAACATTTCCGATAATATCATAAAACATTTTTATGACATCATCTGCTTTTAATTCAGCAGATGTATTTAATTAACAGTTCCTTTTAATTCAACAGATGTATTTAATTAACAGTTACATTTAATTCAAACCTTCACAAACTAATTAATGGAGCTGAAAAATATTACAAGAAATGCTCGGTAGAGAGCACGCCGAAACCTACATTCAATCAGAAGAAAGAAGATGCTAGCTATAAAAGTATAAGAGGAGTATAAAAAAAAGTTTGAAAGGAACGCGGAAACAGACTTATTACATTGATTACCAAAGAACTTACTTGTAGTTCTGACCTGCTAATTGTACTGAGCCATCTGTCTATTCTCTAATTTAGTTATCAAAGGAGGAGTCATTCATTATACAGACGACCAGAACAATTGTGGCAATGAGCATGTTTTTGGCCAGCCACTTGATACATAATCGCTATGATTTGCCTATGGAAATTAATATTCTTATTTTCGAAAACTATTATATCATAAAAAGCTTACTGGATTATCTTAAGTTGTTAATATAACAATATTTTCCTTTAGCAACTTGCATTCCATATTAAATTTTAACAGCCTACGAAGTCAATAAAAATCTGTTAAGACAAAGACAAATACAAGATGGTCTCTATAGGCGGCCAGAGGATTTTTAATTGCTGCATTTATTCACTCTGCGTAATTTACGTCCAAGAAAATTCTTAAGTACATTTTAATTATTACGTATCACCCTCAATTTAAAAACGGTCATTAAAATTAGAAAAAAAAAACCTCATGCTGGTTGAACTAGTCCATTATAAAAGAAAATTCTTTGAAATTTAAGATGACGTAAATCGTTTCATTATATAATAATTTCTTGGATTATCAATAGAAAAACTTTTAAAACTGACGTCACATTAAACGATCATTTTAAGCACATCTAAATATTTAGAGTATATTACATATTTGAATATACATTTGCAAGTGATTTCTTGCTTTCAAATGAAATTATATAAAGAAGTTAAAGAGAAGAACATATTTGGATTTTTCATAAATTTTTAAATATCACGGGAGAAAACAACTAAATAGTGTATATATATATTTAAATATTATTTAATTAAAGATTAAGTAATCTGTTAGTGTTTTTCAGATGTAATTTCCTATAATATTTTGTCACAAAAATCATTTCTACCCTACCTTAAAATATGGAGAAAAAACACACACTTTTTTTTTCAATTACAGCAATTTTAATTCCATACAATTCTTATTCTAATTTTGATAAATCTGTGGAATTTAACTTGATCCAATATTTGTTATGCTGTTTTTATGGATGTGATTTTTAATTTTTAACTAATTTAATTTTTCCAAGAAACAATTCATTTGTGAGTTTCTTCCAGTGTTCATATCAAAATAATAATTACAAAAATTTCTTTAGATATGAACTGAAAAGTAGAATTTTTGGCAAGAGGTTTATGCACTTTTATTTCGTTATATGTACTCTTTTTAATGACTTTTTCGCACACGAAATATGCAATGAGAAAATAGTGTAATCGTCAAAAAATTGAACTCAAGATTTTGAAGAATTTTCATCTTTCAAATCTTCATGAATCCCCTAAACATATACTTGAAATTATGCCTGTCTTTCTGTGAACATGAGAATTCGAAAATGCTTTGAGGCAGACGCATTAAATTTGTAAATTTCCGTCAAATTTTCAACAACTCCATTGGAACGAAGTGCCTCTATCCGGCTGTTCACATATAAGTGAAGACGAGAACTTAAAAGAGCGATATAGATGAAATTTGGTTCATAGTTTCAGCATCTAAAATATAGAGTTTAATCAAATTTTCCACGTCTTCAATAAATTTTCAGCCAAATTTATTGAAGACGTGGCCATCTATTGATTTGTACTTTGTCTTAAAAACAAACTCGATCGCTTAAAAACGCACTGATTTAAAAGAAAATCTTGATTTATAATTATAGTTACATGTTAAATTTGGCTTCAATAGGAAATTAAAAAAAAGTGTCCAAATTACATATTCGATTTTCTGGAATTTATACATTAGTCACATGCCATAGATTTATAACCCAAAAGAAATCTCCAAATTTGGATTTGTTTGGATTTTTCTGGCACAAGAGCCATGGTTTTGACTATGCTATACCAAATTAGAGTTAAAATCATGCCAATGAACAATAATCAAAAATGGATAGTGTACAAAAATACCCAAATGTTATAATTAAATGAGTGCATAAAATTTAATAGACTTTAAAAATGCAAAAATTTAAGCAAATGGTGTCTTACCAAGTAAGAAGTTAGTTAGTTTTAGTTTAGTTAAATTAATCTCCCGTTGTAAAGCAACACAAGGGCTACTTTGGGACGGACCTCGTAATTTTGAACCGCGGTCAGATGAAGGGGACGACACCTGAGCTGGCACTCCCTTCTCCACACCACACCAGCAAAAGGACGTTTGGCCTTGATGTGCAACAGACCCCTTACACGACGGCTCTTCTGTGGAATTGGGTCTCGAACCTGAAATCTTACGCCTCACGAGCCGAGACCTTACCACCAGGCCACCGCGGCCCTGCCACCAAGTAAGAAAGGTAATGGAGTGTTCGTGTTTTGAAAAAATAGCATACGCTGAGCATTGAAATTTGAAAATTCTGACAATATATGTTGGATAGACATTCGACAGTCACACTGAGAACATAGAGGTGGTTGTTCACCTAGCAAAAATTGGAGATGGGGTGAGTCTAGTATGCCCAATACGTAAACGGGTTAACACTGTATCTGCTTTTCGATTCGGTAATGAAGACTATGATTGTACATGAGGTTTTATAACATGTAGTTTATTGTTAGTTTCAAGGTCCCACTGCGCTTGCCATTTGGAATAAAGAAACATTTTAGTGTGCTTATTTAAGTCGCCTACAGGAATAGATGTGATCGCTGAAATGCTTGCCAATTTAGCAGCCTTGTCTGCTTCCTCATTGCCCAGAATTCCTACATGAGAGGGTATCCAACAGAATAAAATATTAAAATCACGAGAAGTCAGTTTGTTAAGAATATCTAGAGTTTTGAAAATCAAAAGATTATTATGAGGATGAAGATAAAATGATTTTAGTGATTGTAAAACAATTAGAGAGTCGGTATAAATAATAAACTTTTATCCCGGTCAATCAGAAATTTCTTTTAATTCATAGAAATCTCCAAATACCACACGATAGATTCTGCAAAAATGCTAGATCCATGCCTATGATCTATATTTCATAACAAATGTTCACTACTACTATGCAAGGCATTTGAAACCTTATCTAAGCACAGAGCGTGGATAATAGAAAATTTTTGAACGTTTTGGGACGTTATCCCTGCTGGTTTGTGCGTGCAGTAAGTAGTAATAGTAGACTCTTTATATTCAATTGATATTTTCATTCTTGCCAATAAACAAAGGAAATTTTTAAACAAATACATTCCGTATTAATAATTTAATAAACAGAAAACGAGTATTGTAACGAACAAAACCAACAACTGATCTGTACTTTGTCTCACATACAATCACGATCGCTTAAAAAACTATGATTTAAAGAAATATAATTTGGTATGGGATCTTCGAATTATAATTATAGTTCCATGTCAAATTTGGCTTCAATAGGTGATTAAAAAAATGCTTCTAAAATACACATTCGGTTTTCTGGTACTTGTGCATTAGTCATATGCCAGAGATTTATAACTCAAAAGAAATTTCCAAAGAATTTATGAAAGATTCTGCAAAAAATGTTAGAACCATGCCTACGATCTATAATTTATAACTATTGTTGGCTGCTGTTATTCAAAACCTTCGAAACCTTACCCAAAATCCAAAATCTTACACGGAGAGCGAAAATAATATCTTTATTACCGAGTAAGCGAGAAAATTTTGGGGGGGCTGTCGCTGTTAGTTTGCATTTGCAATAATATATAGTAGACTCTTTACATTCAATTGATATTTTCATTCTCATCAATAAACAGAGTGGATTTTTAAACAAATATATTCCATATTAATAGTTTAACAGACAGAAAACCAGTATCTTAACAAAGATAGATAAAATATGTAATCAAAAGATATTCTTTGGAATGAAAAAAATTTCAAAACTTTACTGCACACTATTCTGCCATGCAATCGCAGTGTATCAGATCCAGAATCTTTTATTAATCTATTTTTGCATGTTTTTCCATTCTTTGGTATCCATCCTGTATTTTCTTATTTGAATAGCGTAGAATTCAGCTGGGAATATGCAGCTAGGAATGCATGCAATCTGGCTGCATCTACTGCAGGGAAAAGTAACTCGCGTATAAACATATTCTTCTCGTTTCAGTCAAAGGGAAATTATGATAGGCACCCTCTTTAGCTTTCTGCAAAGAAAGGTTGTTGCTACGGTTGCTTGCTTTCTTGTATGAAAGTCAAAAAGAAATTTTTTTTTCTTTTGTTTAGTAGAACAAAAGAATCAATGTTGTAGGCGAATTGACGTAGTCAAATGTTGTTCAGTCAGTATCTAAATATTCATATTTACAAGTCTGTTTGGAATAATAATGTTGCAGGTTTGGAACGCAGTAGCCTTTTTTTACAAACATTTTATAATTCGAATATACAACTCTCCTTATTATTAATGTTTTCAATGTAATCATTTATTTAAAATCAGAGAAGGTGGTCTTTCCTAAATTATCTCGCAGACTCTCTAAAAAAGTTCTGATGTCCCTGCTCCAGTTCAGAATGGCGAATCTTGGAAAATTCAACGATTATTTTGCATTAAATTGGCGAATAATAGTTACGAAATATAGATCCTTAGCGTGAATCAAGTATTTTTACTGAATCTATCGTGTGATCCTTGGAGAGAGTTTAGGCAATAAATCCCTGGCATGCAGTCAAAAATATCCAAAAAGTCAAATTTGGATTTCAGAATATATATTTTGGATGCCTTTTTCCGACCGATTGAAACAAGAGTTTGACATGGAACTGAGTTGTAGTTAATTGCAAGTAACTTACCAAATTTCGTTGATTTAAGTCATTGCGTTTATGTTTGGTTTGGTTTGGTTATATTAACGTACCGTTTTTGAAGCAACACTAGGGCTGTTTGGGGACGGAAATCGTAATTTTGAAGCGCGGTCAGATGACGAGGACAACACCTGAGTTGGCACTCCCTCTCCACGCCACACCAGCGGGACATTGCGTTTATGAGTTATTAATTTGCATGTATGCGAAAATACATATCAACAGATGGTCAATCACTTGCTGAATTTAGTTCAAAGCTTGCTAAGTATCTACGTTTTAGATACCAAACTATCAAATTTCATCTATCTAGCACTTTGCGTTTTGGAGATATACATTGTACTTGTTATTAAATAGGATTGCATTTCGTTCAAAATTTAATAGAAATCTACTAATTTGGTCTTAAATCCATATGTGAAATTTCATTCGTCGAGCTCAAAGCGAGTTGAGTTATCGTGTTCTTTTAATTCCAAAAAATATATCTTTCTCTCTCAGGAAGGTCTAAAATGTGGAGATCCGTCAAAATCTGTTCATATTTTTGGATGATTACAATATTCCTTTATATTGCATATACAACAAAGTAAAAAATGGGGGAGATTATTCATCAGTTCAAGTTAACCCTTTAAAGGGCCATTTTTTTTCTAGTCATATTATGTTAAAATATTTTTAGGCTTGAAATTAGAATAAGAAAAGGGATTCATTTAGCTTATTAGATTAATTTGATTAATTAATTAATTCGGTTAATTAATAATTAAGTAACAAATCAAGACACATTATTTTGTGTAAAATAAACAACTAAAGCATCTAAGTTTCTGACTTACTAAAAAGTTTTGTCAGAACTGATGCCAACCTACATAATTTCATACAAAGATTGATAAATTTGGTGGGAAGCATACTTCCCATGGCCCTAGAAAGGGTTAAAATAATATTTGTTAATTTAATGAGATTTTTTCAAAAAATTCCCTGCCATTATGAGGAATGTTGTTTATAAAAAAATATCTTCTTCTTGGGGATTTTTTTTTATTTATCTATCTGATGCAAATCTCCAATTTTCAAAAACCAGTAGGATTTTTCGTTCAGAGCATAATTGATGGATTTTTCGAAATTCTGAGCATAATTGATAGATTTTTCGGAATCCAGAGCATAATTGATAGATTTTTCGAAAATATTATTGCTCGCATAAAATTTTTAATTAAAAAAATTCAAAATATTTTAATTTCTGGTATTTATTTGGTACATCTTCCTCACTTTTTAGGGCGTAGTTGAGATGGTATAGTGGTAGAGTACAGGCATTGTTGCCCGTGGGAATCCAGGCTCGAGATCCGATTCCACAAGAAGATCTCTTAATGTATGTGAGGCTGATATGCATTAAATCTGGCATATCAAAAATCTTCCCGTTAATGTAATATATTTGAATAAGGGACTGGCCAAGTCACATGCCATATTTGTCCAATATCCAAGTTAGAAATCACAAGGTCATACAAAAAATAGCCCTAATGTTTATTCAAAAATGGACATTAATATAATTAAATTAATTCCGGCTAGTATTTCATTATTCTTGACAAATATTAATAATTCTAAATTTTTTATAAAAATATAATTACTAGAGAGAGTAAAGAATGCAGCACAATTATTTTTAACTCTTCATACATTTATCTTTAAATAACTAACTAAATAACTATACTAATGTCAATATATAGACAATTGCGTTTCAAACTCTATGTTTCAATTATAGTTTTACATAGGATCCAAATTCAGTGATTAAGTGTTTTTTTTTACACAATATTTTAGAAAACCAGGCAAAAAGTTTGAATTAAAAGTTTGCTTCTATTTTAAAGAATAATAAAATAAAAATATAAAATCCTAGCGTCTTTGTAAAATGTACAGCATCAAAGCAAAAATTTGCTAGCAATGTTAAAGATTGATTCAGTGTTTGATTTAGAATCTATGAATGTCAATAAATGTTTGATTTAGAATCTATGAATGTCAATAAATGTTTGATTTAGAATCTATGAATTTACCTTGTGTACTCGTAGATAAGAATTAGTAAAACTTTTGGAACAAATTATAGCTATTACTTTATATTCCTTTTTCGTTAAAAAAAATCATTAAATATGTTAAACCCTCAAATAATTCATTCTGATTTTTTTTAAGATTTACTTTTAAAACATTTTAAACAAAAGGTTACAAATCCAGTATCATTTGATTTCTCTTTCTTAAAATCAATACCTTTCTCCACATTTTTCTACATATCCATAATCTAACAAGACCGTGAGGTTATATTTCAAGGCGATTTTTTTTACGTATGTATATACAGTGCTCGAATGACCGGTTTCGGGTGCTATTTCTCCCACCCCTGCCTCCGAAGATCCCTTGGAAGCTCAAGATCAGCATCCCTCCCCATCAACTCCCATCCACCTTTCCTGGGCACATTCAGATTGCCGTGTATTCATGCGCGATGGCCTCATTCTTCAAATTCCTCCACTGGACTTTTTTTTTTCTTTACTCCTTCTCTCTTTTATGGTCAAAAGAGCACGTGACCTGGGTGAGAGGAGGTGGGAAAATAAATAAAAAAAAGAATTCGAAGATGCGAGGGGCAAAAAAGGGGGGAAGCAGCAAGAAACCATTATCCGTAACGGTTTGGCGCAGGCCATTTTAGTTCTACGGGCATTCCCTTCCACATCGTCTGTTCCTCTGGTCAGCTTCTCCACCAAACGATCGCTCACGTGTTCACCACCACGTGAAGTAAAATTCTCTTTCACTCGCCCCCCTCCACCGGTTAGAAGACCCCCTATTTCCTCCTCCTAAAGGTTCGCTGCCATTTCCAATTCGAAAAAGTTTCCTTTTGTTTATTTAGTTTTCCTGAAATCCAATGCTGTGTGTGTGGATTCACCCCCCCCCCTTTCTGTTCTTTTTTTTTATTATATATATTATTTATTCTTTAAATTCTAGCATTATAAGAAGAAGAACAAAATATGCGTTCTTGTCCGGAGTCCAATCCTGGAATTTTACTTTACCATGCTGCTTTTTTTTATTATTATTTATTTGTCTTTTTTTTTTTTTTTTTTTTGCGTCCGTGTGCTGGTGTAGAAGTTGCTCTTCTTCGATTATTGAACGCACTTCTTTTTCTTTTCGTTTATTCCTTAAAATTCTCTGAAAGATTTTTTTTTCTTTTTTCCCTCTCCCTTCCTGTGAAATTGTAAAAAGGAGAGTTTTATTGATTGGAGGCATTTTCTGTCACAAAAACTCGACCCTTCGTCCACTATCATTTACTTTTGGGCAAATGCGCATGTTTTAAAGCAAAATGCATTTCCTCGACAATCCGGTATCGAAACTATGCAATTGGCATAGAATATCTGGTTTCTTCTACCACAGTGAACTTAAAGGTGATAATTTTGACGATGATGATAACGTATTAAAGCCCTATATAATCTTTCGACTTTGCAAATTTAACTGAAATTTTTAAAAATGTAAAAAAAAAAAAAAAAAAAAAAAAAAAATTAAGAAATTTAAGATGTTGAAGTGTTTATCTGTCGACGTTATGTTTGACTTCATAGTGAAATAAAGAAAATTAGAGTGAGATTTTTTAAAATCTTTTCTTATTTGTCATTTTTGATCAAATTGATTGATTGGAGCACTTTATGTCATCGAAACTCGATATATCGTCTATTATTATTTATCTTCCTGATATTTTAAAGTAAAATTTTTTCCTCAATGATCTAATAAGGAAAGCATGCATTTCGCACGCATTATCTGGTTTCTTCTACCCTTCTCTCCCCTCCCTCCCCTTGAACTTAAAGAACTCCCCTTTTGACTATGACAATTCCTTATTACAGCTTTATACAATCTTTCGAATTCACAACTTTAATAAAAAATTTTAAAGATGTTACAAAAATTTAGAGGTGGGAATGTTTCTATCTACTTTACGTTCAATTTCAAGTAAAATAAAGAGAATTTGAGCTTGTTTTCTTTTTTTTAAATCTTTTCCCGTTGATCATTTGAGACCGAATTGATTGATTGGAAGTATTTTGTGTCATCGAAACTCGATATACCGTTTACTATTATTTACTTTCCGGATACTTTAAAGTAAAATAGGATTTCTCGGTAATCTAGCAATGGAAGTATGCTTTTGACACATAAGTTCTGGTTTCTTCTACATACTTGAACTAAAAGGTGGCAATTTTGAAGATAGAAATTCCATATTACAGCCCTATATAATCTTTCATGTTTGTATATTTGACCAAAATTTTTAGAAATATAAAAAAATTAAGCTGAGGGAGTATTTTTCTATCTACTTTATGTTTAACTTCGTTTCTGGTTTCTTCTACATACTTGAACTAAATGGAGGCAATTTTGAAGATAGCATTTGCATATTACAGCCTTATACAATCTTTCATGTTTGCATATTTGACCGAAATTTTTAGAAATATAAAAAAAATTTAAGAAATTTAAGAAGAGGGAGTATTTTTCTATCTACTTTATGTTTAACTTCGTAGTAAAATAAAAATAATTCGAGTTAGGTTTTTTTTATTGTTTCTCATTGATCGTTTGGAACCGAATTGATTGATTGGAAGCTTTTTATGTCATCGAAACTCAATATATTGCCTTCTATTATTTACTCTCCAAATACCTTAAAGTTAAAAGGTATTCCTCGGTAATCTAGCAATGGAAGTATGCTTTTGACACATAATTTCTGGCATCTTCTACATGCTTGAACTAAAAGGTGGCAATTTCATATTACAAACCCTATACAATCTTTCGTATTTGCAACTTTAATTTAAAACTTATAGATGTAAAAGAAAGAAATTCAATACGTGGGTGTGTGTTTTATCAACATTTTGTTTAATTTCGTTGTAGAAAAAAGAGAATCCATGTGTGTGTTTTTTTAATACTTTTTATCATTGATCGTTTGAGACTAAAATGATTAATCGGAAGCACTTTATGTCATCGAAACTCGATATATCGTCTACTATTATTTACTTTCCGGATACTTAAAAGTAAAATAGGATTCCTCAATAATCTAGCTATGGAAGTATGCATTTCATGCAAAATTTCTGATTTCTTCGGCATACCTGAACTAAAACTCGGTAATTTTGAAGATGGTGTTAACCCTTTAAAGGGCCATTTTTTTTTTCGTCATATTATGTTATGTTAAAATATTTTTAGACATGAAATTAGAATAAGAAAAGGGATTCATTTAGCTTTTTAGATAAATTTAATTTGATTAATTAATTAAGTTCGTTAATTAATAATTAAATAACAAATCAAGACACATCATTTTGTCTGAGATAAAGAGCTGAAGCGTCTAAGTTTCTGACTTACTAAAAAATTTTGTCAGAACTTATGCCAACTTACATAATTTCCTACAAAGATTGATAATTTTGGTGGTAAGCATACTTCCCACGGGCCCTAGAAAGGGTTAAAGGGTAGTTTCATGTACATTCTTTCAATTATGGACCTGTGATCTAAATTTTTAGGAATGTAAAACAACTTATTTAAGAAATTTAACTTGTTGGATCTTTCCTCTTCCACTTTCTAACATATGTACCCAAAATTATGTTTTCATGTTTAGCTTTTACAGAAGAATCCAGAATACTTTTTGTACTTCTTCTGACTGACCAGTTGGGTCCAAATTGATTGACTGAAAGTACTTTCTGTCTTCGAAACTTGAACCATTATTATCTTTGATTTACTACTAATCAATTCGCATATTTCAGAGTCAAGTGCAATTCCTTCAGTGTCTAATAGTGGAAAACCGCATTTCATAATTTTTGGTTTCACCTACCATTTTGAACTTAAAGGTGATAATTTTGTTGATTAAGGGCAAATCTATATAATGAAATTATAGATTCTTTTGAAAACACAACTAATAATCTTTAGGGAATGTCAACAAAATAGCTAAGAAATTTAACCAATGGGAATGTCATTTCTTTATCTCTTTTGTCTACTTTTTCATAATGATAAGTTATATGCTTAGTGGTGTAGTGTTGAAGATTATGGAATATGCTTTTTCGATCTCCACTCACTGACCCTTCGAGTACTAACTGATCGATTGAAAGATCTTTCTATCACTGAAATTCGATTCATTGTCATCTTACTTTCACTATCGTGAAAATAAGCTGATTTTAGAGCAAAATATAGTTTCTAGATAGTATAGAAAAGAAATTATGCGTTAGAAATGTGCGGGTTTTTTTTTTTTTTTTTTTTTTGGCCCGCTTGAACGAAAAGACGATAATTCGACTTTGATGTCAAAGGGCAAATACATAGAGCTGCATTATAGATTTTTTCGAATAGATATTTGATAAAATATGTTTCTTCATACATTTCAGGTCCGGTCCATGTTTGTTAAAAACGAAAAACATCTATAATTCTAACAGATCTATAATTTTGATGATAAAATCATTTCTCAAATTTTGTTTGTCTTACTTGTTTGGTTCTTCCATAAATCCTATTAATATTATTACAAATATATAATATTATTTCTCGTCGCATTCAATTTCTTGATAAGAAAGAGATATATATTAGAAATATATCCCCTACGAAAAGTAAATAGATGCCTGGTTAACGACCGCCGTTCTTGGCTGCAAACTTGGCGACTATTTATCATCTTGACTACGACTTTGGCGACAAAAACATTATGAATAGCGAATAGCGACATTCTCGAAACTAATCGAATTTTAGCGATACCTCTAATAGTAACTCGAGTTCCCGCGTTTGTTCCTGAAGATTCATTGTTTAGTTGCATGTGCTATAAAAAGCAGAGGCGTACAAACGAGAGAGTAATTGGTCCATAGTTAAAATCACAGACACAATCATAGTCAAACCATAGTCATAATTGTAGTCAAGCCACAGTCACAGTCATAGTCAAACCACAGTGACAAGTTATTTACCTCATCAAAATCTCTTAGCCAATAGGTTCTTTAGTGCCTGTGATAGCTCACTGATAGTTTTATCTAAACTTCTTCGAGATTTCTATAAAAAAATAATAATAAAAAGATGAATTTCCAAATCTATTATTACTTATATAATAATTAGATCTAGTAGATTTTGGTGGCCATCAGTTCCCCCACCTTATTTATACCATATATTTAGAATCGTGGAACAATTTTGAGGGATTACATTCCATCACATCAATTGAAAATACCATTTTGTTATATTTACATAATAAACATTGAGTCTTCAGATAGGTTATTTATGCACGCAAAGATATCAAATTATTGGAGATATCTGACCATTTGCTGAGTCTGGGGGCTACTTCAAGATATTATATTGCTATATTTCTCTGAAATGAATAAAGAAGAGAGACAGACGAACATTGAAGAAATATCTTAAGGTCATGAATTTTCACATGAAATAAAAACTGGCGTTATCGGTACAGTGAATGGGACTGAAGAAATCTTTCGAGATTTTCTCCTTAAAGAATTACATTGTACAGAGAGACTGTGTTTTATCAGTGCAGTGAATTGTGTTCATAATAAAGTGAATTAAAATGTGTTCAAAAATTAGGAATAATAAAGGGCAGGGATCATTCAGCACTCGTGTGAAATTTTAATTGGCGAAATCGGACCTATGATTGGTGCTTAGAGAATGATCCTTAGATTTTTCTGCTTATTTAAAATATGTAGATATAATGGGTTGCCATTACCATTAAAAATGGAAGGAAAGCTCGTTTCTTGACCCTTTACTCCGAATGTAAGAAGGTCATTTCTCCTTCATATGATACGACTCTTTTTCTCTATAGGGCTTTTGGCTTGAAATTAGAAAATCAGTTCTGAAAATGACACTCTAATTATGAAAGGAAAAGATATTAAATTTATAAGGAAAGTTCTCAAGTGACCCCTTGAAAAGAGAACCACAATTTATATTGAGTATAAGTGAATTGCCATGTGATTTCATTTAGAGAAGGGCAATTAAATATTATATGTTGAGCATACGGTTACATGAATTCACTATTTTTGGTTTTACGTGGAAGCTCATGATCTCCAAATATGTCCTTAGTATTCGTCTGCCATCTACTGCTATAAATTTTCAAGAGAAACTGAAAAAAAAAATATGTTTCACTCTATATTCTCCACTAAGAAATGATAGAATTCCATTGCCACGACCCCTGTACTAATTTTGAAAATTTTAATTTCATGCGAAAGTTTTATACCCATAGATGTATCATCAGTTGTTCTGACGATGTCTGAAAACTTTCAATAGTACTTTGGAAAAGCTCCCTGTCTTAGCAATTAGACAGATTTATTCGCCAAGTAATTTTACTAATTTGTAGTTATTTCTAACTAGTCAGATTGCTTTATATTTGTTACAGAACAATTATGGAAATAGTATTTTCATTTGGTGAGCCAAGATGTTTATGAAAGCTAATTGACATAAATAAATTAGGTACTTTTCCGTTAGCCGGGCGCAAACGAAAAATTGCCAAATAATGTGGAATTCCGCCAAATTCGCGTTTGGTTCACAATCCGTTAGCCGAGTGCAAGCGAAAAATCGCCAAATCATGTAGAATTTAGTCAAATTTCTTACGCCAAATTTTGAGTTTGGTTCAAAATTGGCGACATTTGCTCCTGGCTAACGGAAAAATACTATAAATTAACATTATGAATATGGTGATCGAGCAAATGATAGTCGATATCTTCTAATGAGAAAATAAAAATATACCGAACTTATGGCAGCATATTTATGAAAAAGTCTTTTCTCAGAATCCTGATTATCTCTTTATTTTAAATGACGAATTTTGGAAATAAATTAAGCCTTTATTGCAACACAATTTACTTCAATGATTTCACATCTTAATTATCAGCAGTAAGTATATAAATTTTTTCTTCTTACATACTTTTATTTATTTAATTCTATTGATGTTTTGCGAATAAATTGCTTTTTAATAATTTAATTTTATTATATTAAAAATATATTTGTTATAACAAGTAATTATAGCTACTCGATCGGCGAAAATCGAATGTGATTCTGACTTGGATATCTAAATTCAATAAAGTTTGGGTGTCTGAATTTCACACATTCCTGGCAATCAGATTTAGAAATAAGGAAACCTAAAAATCTACCAACTAGAATAAAAATGAAAAATTTTCAGGAAAAACAAAACAAAATTGTCGAAAAATTACCCGAAAGAACAAATTGTTGAAAATTGTCTTACGGACAGTTGTAGGAATCTTTCTAGTTTTAATATCTCTATTCCTAGTAATATTAAAAAAGTGAATGTGTGTGCGCGTTTCCTCTGATTTTATTATAAGATAGATTATTAGAACTACGGTTAGCAAATTTTGGCACAGATGTACTTTTTCAAGTGGAAAAATGCATTCGATAACGTATGTTATTTTTTAAGTAGAATTTTAATAAATTCAAATTTAAAGCAAATTTATAAGTTTTTCTGAAGGAAGTTTTAAAAATATTGCAGCTCAAAAATGATTTAATATTATCTTAGAATTCAGAAAATCGTTTTTTTTTTTAATTATAGCAGCTTAATTTTGTGCAATTTTTCTTAAATTTAGCAAATGATTTTAAAAATATTATTTACATAATTTCAAATAGTATATTTCAAAATCAAGTTTTTCAATATAAATTAAATTTAATGACTTTCTACCTTTGTTGAAAGTTAAAAATTAAAGATTCAGCTTATTATCTGCTGAATTTTGAGTAGAATTTGGATAATCTCACTCACACTCTCTCTCTCAAAAAACAATAACACGCAATTAGAAGACGAATTGCATGAGTAATTACGTTTCTAAAACTGTTATAATATCATGAGATTTGACTCGACATGGAATGTTCTTATACACAGTGAAACAAACAATTGAAATCCATTGGAAAAACTCAGTGAGTGTCTATCGCTATTTCATACTAAATAATTACATTTTTGAAAAAAAACATAATTATTGTTACGAATTTGTAATCTTGTTTCCTAACTCAATAAATTTCCAGAAAAGGAAAATAATTTTACTGGCATAGTAATGCCTACAGAATGGATTCCGAGTTAATGAACTTGGTGACGAAAAGGAAAGGTCCCAGAATATTCTAGAAACTTGACAATGGCTAAATTAGGGCTCGAGTTTCAGCATTTGTTCTAGAATATTTGATGCCCCGTCACATGACTTATAAGAAGCGGAGACGCACAGACGAGCCTCAGTCCATAGTGAAATCAATATTAGTTAAAATTAACTCAAGAGCTGAATTAGCGAAATGTTCCTTTAAAGCTCCGATCTTCTACGAGTTTTCTTGAAGCACTTTGTAATAATATAATAATTGTTTATTACTTTTTTTCCAGCTCGTGTGCTACTATTTACTGCATATGCAATTTTCAGCAAGCTACGTTATGTATTCGTTTTTTTATTTATCTATTCATTTATTTTTAAATTTTGTAGAGTAAAGCTCTTTAGCAGTCGAATTTACAAGGGTTTTTTCATCGTATACCCACCAGTCTGACTGCGGATTTTTGTCTGGTGTCTGCGAAACCAGGTTTATGTCCTGGACAAGTTTATTCTTTTAACATTCCTTCAAAATTATTTCAAATTAACATTTTAAAAATTGTTTTAATTAATATGTTTTTCTTTTTGTTTATATAAAAAATAAATGTTCATATTCCTGATTATAAAATTTTAAGTTGTAACTATTTTTTAAATTAAACATGTAATTTAAAAATATCGTAAATTACCAACTTACAGATTTCCCGATTAATATATTTCTAATTTATGATATAAAGTTATGCTCATTCCTATGGTACTTGAATTATAATAATAATTTGATTTTTTTAATAAAATATTTGTAAATATAATTTATGCATATATTGTAACAAGACCAATTTCTTGTCAAATGGTTCACTTTCAATTTATAAATAAAATGTAATAAATTTAAGTAATTATTATAAAATTTAATACCTACGCTAATAAAACAAAATGTCCAACAATATTAATCCTATATCTTCATGATACTGTACGAATATTATTAGACAGAGTTTGGACATTCAGAATATCGAAAAACATAATCAAGATATCGCACCATATCTTGTGCTACCAGAGTAATTAGTACTAAAATTGCTTGGATATTGTGCTACAAACTTAATTTTGTTTGGATTACCCTGCTTTCTTCTTTGCGTTATTATCCATATCTTTAAAAATAGAAAGGAAGGAAATAGGCCTATCTTTAAAAAGAAAAAAAGAAAGAAAATAGACGTAAATTGAAAAATACATATCTTCTTTATTCTCTTTTTTAAATTTCAGATGGATGATTGAATACCTATAAAGCAAACAAAATAATGACCATCCAAAGCTATTATCTAACTCTCTTAACAAACATTATAAGCCTTACGCTGATATAAATTATTGCCTCGGATATTTTGAAAACAGATTTTCCTGCGACCACTTAAAAGAACTCACATTCCTCACGACGTCCAATTCTAAACCGGATACATCGAACGACTGTAGGAAAACGCTTTGACGCTTTGTTTCTGCAGCTCTCTGATGTCCACACAAAGGTGGGATAAGACCAAATAAAAAATAAAAAAAGATAAATAAAAGGCCTTCCAAATCAACCTCACTCTTAAGAGTTACACTTTAGGCTATTCTCCCTAAAAAACATTTTCTTTCAATGCTTTCTCAATCAGAATCGCCTCATAGGGAAAGGGAAAACTAAAAAAAACGGAAAAAAGTATCAAAACGTTAAAACTAAGGCGAATTCCATTTGCACTGTCGAAGGGAATAAAAGAATACGGTCAATTCTCTTCCGATCTCACCGACCCTTCTCCCTCCCCCTTGCCCTTCTTTTTCCATTCTAGAATCTATACTCAGGGTCCGAGTGCAGAGAAAACAAACAAGAAAATAAATGAAAATCCAAAGAGGGGGGGGGTCTTTTTTTTCTATAAACTGGCTTGCAGGAATTGTAGAGAAAAACCAAATCACGGAGACTATTAGTGGAGACATCGCTTTATCAGTTGGAGGGGGTGGAGGGGAGGAGATCTAAAAGAATAAAAACGATAAAAATAAAAAGATAGACAAAAGGTCTCGGACAGTGTCAAATATCCTAAGACCTCCCACCTCTCCCGCTCTATCTCACCCCTCCGTATAGAGTTTTTATGGCGAAGCATTTCTGCTATCGAGTCCTTTGTAAAGAATCCTGGCGCTAACAAACTTCTTCTAATTCGGTTAATTCTTAGCGACGAAAAGGTTCCATGGATTGAGATAGGGAGTAAAAAATTACGAGAGGGGGAGGGCACAGTGGAAATGGGGGAAGGGGGGGTAAAGAAATAAAAAGATTTCGAAAAGACGCGTACACAGCACTCGTTTGCGAGGGACTAGTTACTGCTTCTAGATTTGTCTCTTTTGTCTAGAACTTTAATATAAAATATTATTGTTTATGGCACTCATGCTATTAAAAATTATTTGTTTTTTTTGTTTTTTTTTTTGCTTTTTTGTATCTGGAACCGTTTTAATATTGATTTTGGGTCGAAAATATTTATTTCTGTTTGATCTTTAAAATACATTGGAATAGAAAGGGTTTGAATTGGAAGTGATACAATGAAATAAATACAAAAATAATGATTCACTAAAAATTATAAATCAATTAATTTCAAGTTGCTTTCATACATTTTTCTGTTAATAAATCTGTAAGAAAATAACTACAGTGTTTAAAATTCATTTATTCATTGCTAAAATATTAGGCATTTACCTACGGCTAAAATTGGTACAATCTTAATATAAATTAAAGCTAATGTGGCATTGTTCCATATCTTCATCTAAGCGATTAAACTGACTTCAATCAAACTGCGGACACTTGTTTTTTCCTAACAGAAAAAATACCGCCATCTTTACAAAGCGCAAAATTCAATTAAATATTCAATTAGAGTTTATTCTAAATGTTTTCTTTTTTTAAAATTAATGAAGATTATCTTAAAATTCAAAATTTTACTTTTTCAGAGATACCAAATTCCCTATTGTGTAATTTTTCACCCATTTTTAATATTATTTTTTTAATTTTGAAATATGGTAACCGTAAGACTCTAATTTATTCTTCTCTATTTTTAAACTTTCTGTTTTAAATCTTTGAGAAATTTTTATTCACGCTTTAAACTTTAAAACTGTAATTTAACGATGTCTAAAAAAATTTATATATCCTTCAACTTTAACGATTACACTGACCAAGATCCACAGGTAATTATTTAAGTGATATGGTATAGTAAATGAATTATTTGCAGTATAATATTTTATACAAAATTAATTTTTACTTTAAAAATGTTATACATAAAAGCGTTTTCATTCCAAGCTACGCCAGGTTATCATCCAAGACATTAATAAAAAAGAACAATAGTAATAATTTTTCTTCAATAAAAGCATTGTAATTTGACAAACTAAAAAGTATCCATACTAAATGTAAATAATATGTTTTTGATTTGAAAACAATTGGAAATTCTCAGTATTCTAGTAGTTTTCTTGGAAAGACAAAGTTTTTTTTTAATATAATCGAAAAATATCTGAAATTTTAAGGTAAAAGAAGTTTAACTCTTTCTTTTCTTTTTTCCAAATAGTTTCATACAATTTGTCAATAGTTTCAGCAACAATAGCACATTAAAATTTTAAAGAAGAATTACTGGAAAGAAAGTTGATATTCAATCAACAATCTAGACGCTCTCTTTCTTTTTCTATACGTTTATAAGTCCAAATGAGCCTGTAGACTATTTCTTCCTTTTTCTTCAAGTACTAATTATATTCGATGAGGGGAAATAAATCTATGAACTTTTGAGCTTAGTATAATGGTATTTTTCAGGCTGAAACAGAATCACTTGCCCAACAGACACATGTGGAAGCTTGACCACTTTGTGGCTGGGTCCAATTGCCTCGAAGAGGATGTCAATTCGATGAATCGGTCAGTGTTATGGAAGGGTTATGTTATGACCGAAGTTCAAAGATTTAAGACCGAATTCCATATATTTTCAATGCGTATATCTGGTCCTGGTGCACTTCAAATATTTCGGTATCAAAAGTCTTCTCATAGCTGATGGTTTGAGACGCAATTGATATACTTGCCATGCGTATACATGGTCTTGATGCACGTCAAATCTTTTGGTATCAAAATTCCTCTCACTGCTGATGATTTGAAATCAGATTCCATTTACCTGTTCCTGGTATACGCGAAATCTTTTGGAATCAAAAGCCTTCTCAGGTCTAATTATCCGAGACTTGATTCCATATTCTTACCATGTATATATCTGGTCTTGATGCACATCAAATCTTTTGGTATCAAAATTCCTCTCATTGCTGATTATCCGAAACCCGATTCCATATACCTGGTACTGGTGAGTGCCAAATTTTTTCATATTAAAATCCAATCCAAATTCATATCCAAATTTTTTCATTTCCTATTTTTTATAGGCGCATTTTGATATAATGCACATTTCTTTTACTTAATTCGGCAAATTTTGACACATATGCGTATTCTTAATATCAAGATCATTTGATACATTGCATTCAGCTGATCCTTCACGTTTTTGAGATATCTCGTTTAAAATCCCGTGGAGAAACAAATAGTCTAACACTTGGGAAAACTTCGGTCTAAAATTTGGCAAAGCTTTTGAGTTTTGATCTGAAAAGCACATACTAAAATTCCTCCATAAAGCTTGTTTCTTTTTTGAGTTGCCACGCTCACATCTATATAGATTAACAGATAAATGGACGATTAGTCTTTTGAAGGATTTAGGATAAAATTTGGTACATTTGTTTTTCAGCAATCCACAAAATATTCATACTTAAGGATTATAGAAGGCTTATTTTTAAACGAATTTTGATAGATAAATTGGACTTTTTATTGCACAAATATACAAAGCGTATGGTAGGCAATGTTGTATGTAATAAATATTGAAGAATCGGAAAAGCTTATTGTTTGAACGTTCCGTGATAGTTGATTGTTGCAAGAAATGTGTTTTTTACCCTTTTTGGCTTTTGCTTAAGGCACTTGTCATAGACAAGCCCGCTGAGGAAGTCAGAGATTTTAAGCCGAGTTTAAGGGACTCTTGTTTCAGTAGCGCCATCTAAGACAAATTGTACGTCTTAACTACTCATGCGTCACAACTCTTTTTACTGGGTGGACTTTATTCGTACTTTTCATTTGCTCATCCATAGATCGTAATTTAGACCTAAATCAGAGAACGATCACCTCTCATCCAATACCCCAAGGGATATTGCCTCGGCTTGGAGGACTTTGTGACTACGACATATTTACACGTGCACCAGCCACCATGTACACGGAGTCTTCGGCCGGCGGGATTCGAGCTTATAACCCAAGCGACGTGAATCCAACGCCCTACTAACTAGGCTATACCGGATTTTATTTTTACTTTTTAATGCTCTTCTCTATTTTTTCTGAACATTTCATAGTACTAGATGGACAGGTTTAGCGAAATGTTCAAATAAAGACAGAGTCCAGTGTATGCATCAATAAATATAGTTATAAAACCATACGCCAAATTTTATTAATTTGGCTGGATTACATTTTTATTTCTTTTGGGTTATTGCGCTTACATATAACACTGATCTACCGATGATGTAATGATAGAAAAAGGGGGCGGGGACATTGAAGTGTAGGTGCTCCTGATTATAGTTTTACGTACGTTTAGGGATAATAATAAATGTGTCGATGCCACATTTTAAAGCTAAATATTGTTGAAGAAAGACTAAAACTCATTCAGGGGGTGAAAGGTGAAAAACTACACTAAACTCAGTAATGGATAAAGTCTTTATTCTACATGAATATACAATAGCAAAACACTACCGAAGTGCACACAAAACAGCAGCACACCGGCAGCAAACTGATAAAAAACAACAGCAACCGAGCAATGCGTTCAGAAAGAACTGACTGACTCGTCTCTGTACACCAGCGCCTTTCCACGATAGAACATCTAATGTTCTAGAACAAAAGCTGGAAGTCGATTCTTAATCGAACTATCGCAGGATTTTTCTTTCGGGATAATTCATTTTTTCACCATAATTACCAAATTCGTCGCCAAAATTGAAACCAAGGCTAGGGTCACTGTGTCCATTACTATTTCTATAAAATTATTTTCCTTACAAAGAGACACAAACAAACAAGTCTCTTTTAGGCAAATTTCTTTTAAAATTTAATAAGAATAAACATTTTTTTGTATAAAGACCATAGTTGTCAAATTTCACTTATCTAGCTTGCTCTTATTTGAATTAATTTGTTGTCAGTTATCTAACTCACAGCAATCAATCACACATGCGAACACAAGTGTTTTTAGGATTAAAATTGAACGGCATAATATTATGGGAATTCTTCGAAGTCACGAGTTGAGTCTTTTTTAAAGATTACTGTATTTTTCTTTTATATGCCTCATATGAGAAAAAAAAATAGTTATAAACAGATATTTGAGGGCATCTGAATTTCATTGAACGAAATTCCGATGTCCTCTTCAATTTTCTAGGAAGAGAAATAGGTTTAATATCCTACAAATTTATCCCTTTTTTTTCATATTAAATACTTATTCTAAATTTCATTCATCTAGCTTTCTCTTATTGAATTAATTCGTTGTCAATTATCTA
Source organism: Argiope bruennichi (assembly GCF_947563725.1). Taxonomy (NCBI): domain Eukaryota; kingdom Metazoa; phylum Arthropoda; class Arachnida; order Araneae; family Araneidae; genus Argiope; species Argiope bruennichi. Next base: position 78,549,362 of record NC_079160.1, read on the forward strand.
GTTCATCGCAAGCAAGCATACATGCGAACACAAGTGCTTTTTAACTTCAACTGGTCAATATGGGAATTCTTCGAAATCGCGAGTTGAGTCTTTTTCTAAAGATTACAGTATTTTTCTTTTATATGCCTCATATGAGAAAAAATAAAAACAAAGTTTAAGAATGGCATTCAGACTTGGAGGAAATCCATAAACAGATATTGGAGGGCATCTGAATTTCATTGAATGAAATTCCGATGTGCTCTTCCGTTTTTCAGGTAGATAAATAGGTTTAATATACTACAAATTTAAACTTTTTTTGCATATTAAATACTTATTCTATTATTTAAATAACCCTACAACAGTCAGTCATAAACAAAATAATAAATTTCACAAGCCTTTATCTGCCAGGTAATTTCTTTTGTCAATAATACAATTACTATCACTATCATTCAAGACGTAGTATAAATATTTATTAAAAGCTAATAATTACGCTGGATCCAGAAAATAATTTTAGAAAAATAGATATCATTATCGCGAGAAACATCACTGAAAAATTCCTCACAAATAAAATTTTAAATCAGAAAAAAAAAATTAAAATTTTAATAGACCATTAAATGGCTATTTTCCCATTGTTGATTACCTATCGGTAAGGACTTCTAGACTTTGAGCTTCTGCGAAAATTACCGGAAGTCGCCACGCTCTCTTTTTAAAGTAAAACTCCAATTTTAAAACTATTTTGAAATGACTAAAAATAAATTACATTCATTAGTGCTTTTAAGGAAATAGGATTAATATAAAAGGAACATCTTTGAATTTAAAATAAAGAAATGTTATTTTAGATTATTTATTTATCGATTCTCTCATTAATTTTTAAGAGTTTTCCGAGGGAAAATTTTGAAAATAACATTATTAGACCTTGGGGGGGGGAGTTTGTTTGGAGAAAACAACTAATTTTCGAAGCACATTTATAATTAATTCTTTAACTTATGAATGTTTGATATCAGAAATGAGTAAAAGTTTTTTTAGCTTCGTTATAGAGGGATAGCTTTCGTAACAGAAAATAATAATTTTGGAATTGTAGAAAAATATTTAACATTTCTTTAGACATCATGTACACTCTAATGATTTTGATAAGGAATACCAAAACAAAATTAAAACTTAGAATGATCTGTGGGAATAAATGATGTTTGGTTGAAATTTTAAAAGTTTTTCTTGAAACCATGAAACCAGATAAGTATTATTTCTTTCGCAATTTGGATTATCATTTGTGATTCATATGATTTTTTTTAAATTCGATAATGTGGTTATTGATGTAAAATCAAGCTCTTAAGTTTTGGTCATTTTAACAGAATTGAAATTTGCCCAAAAAGTTTTTATGATTCCAAATCACGTTGACAAATTAAATTAAATTATAAAATATCGACAGATTTTGTTTATTATGATCACATGTAAATTTATAGATAAAATATTTTTAAAATATGATGAAATTTAAAAAAATATTTTTTCGGACTTATCTATATTTTCTCTCATAATATTAGTAATCAGAATACTTAATATAAAATTTCATTTATTTGCTTAAAAAATTAATTTTAACAGTCTTAAATCTACTTTATTTAACAGCTAGCAGTCTTCAGCGACATGTGGGTAAACGCCGGAAATATCAGTTTCGTAAGAGATTTGATGTACATTAAACCTCTTATGCATCTTTTTATTATTATTATGTGCTATTCTGTCAAAAAGGGAATTGTTTAAAGAATGAAATCAAGTCCAGTGACATTACAGCGTCATTAAAAACTTGAGATTCTAAATAATTTCTTATAACATTAATTGTGTAATTTTGGTAAGGTAATGGGATTTCACTTTCTTAATTTCTATATAAACAGTTGAGATAAAATACAATATTTCTTCTTCCTATCAACACTGAAAGAAAATCAAGCTATCAAATATTTAATGAAACAATGGAAACATTCAGAATTTCATTATGACAATAAAAGGCATTGTTAAAAATTATATCAAACATTTTTATGAAATAGTCGATATCTAGAAGAAAACTTTACTGCAAATCACAAATGAATGATATTTAAATTTAAAAACAGTATAAAAATTAAATTTGTGTCATGATGTTTTCAAAATTTATGGCTGGCAAACATCAAAATTGTGGTTACTTTCTAATTAATTTTAGTTTTGAAAAATTACTTAAAATTTGGTATCTCTAGGCCAAATGATGTATTCTATGAAACGTGGAACACATGCATACAAATACTTTCTATTCATTTTTTCAAAACGTGTTGTGGAAAACATCAAAATTGCGGTTAATTTCTAATTCTTTAAAGTTTCAAAAAATCGTTTAGAACATCCACAATTATAATGTGCATACACTTCTAACGTATATCTTCATGTTCTTCTAACGTATAATGTAAAAAAATTAAATCTGTGCCATAATGTTTTCAAAAATTATAGTAGATATCGTCAAAATTGCGGTTAGTTTCTAATTTATTAAAGTTTCAAAAAATCGTTTAGAACATTCGCAACTTCTTATGTATATCTATATTAAATTTGGTATCTGTAAACCAAATGATGTATTCTATGAAAGCAGGCAGACAGACACTTCCTTTCAATGTTTTCGAAGCTTATGGTGGGAAACATAAAAATTGTTGTTAATTTCTGATTAATTAAAGTTTTCAAAAATTTCTTAGAATATTCACAATTTCTTATATATATCTATAAACTTTTGATGTATATCTATACAAAATTTGGTATCTCCAGGCCAAATGATGTATTCTATGAAGCGTGGAAACACAGGCATACGGGCATTTCCTTTCAGTGTTTTCGAAACTTATGGTGGAAAACCTCGTTGTTAATTTCTGATTAATTAAAGTTTCAAAATATTGCTTAGAAAATTCACAACTTCTAAAGTATATCAATGCACTTCTAATGTGTATCTGTACCAAATTTGGTATCTCTAGGTCAAATGATATATACCGTAGAATGTGGAAACACATGCATATAAAATTTTCCTTTTAATGATTACCAAACTTATGGTGGAAACCATAAAAATTTCAATTAATTTCTAATTAATTAAAGTTTTAAAAAATTGCTTAGAACATTCATAACTTCTACTATATATCTATAAACTTTTAATACATATCTATACCAAATTTAGTATCTCTAGGTCAAATGATGTATTCTGTAGAACGTGGAAATACATGCACATAAACACGTTCTTTTATAAGTCGTCATTTAATATTGAAAAACAATAAGTTATTTAATATTGAAACATTTATTTGCAATTATTTGCGATGTTATCGAATGACTGATTCATTAACTCTCTAAATTAAACCCATTTTTTTTCTGGCACTGTTTAATTTTAAATTCTTGTTTGATATTTGCAACATTGTTTATATCACATTTCCGAGTAATATTTCTAATCAGTTATTTCATCGACAAAACTTACACATTAAAACTCGCGCTCGTGACAAGATATACACGAAATCTTTCCAACTCCCAAGTTCCTTGTTGATCTCCAATCTCCAACAAAACTGTTGCCATCAGTCGACATCCCCTTAGAAAAGTGACGTTGATAGCAGACGACAATCGACAAAGCAGGGAGGGTGGACAACAGGCACGAGACGAAAGACAAAGAGGTCCAGATCTACCCAGTAGATGGCTCCTTGTCCACTTTAGGGGTCCTTAAAACAGACGCCTCTGTCTTCGAGTATCGAGGATGGCCATTTGTCCAGAGCCTTCACGAGCCAATTAACTAATACAATAGATTTAGTTCTTATTGCGTTTTTCTTCTCTTTGTCCAGCACTTTTCTTTTAAAGGAGGCGATTTCTTTGGCGATTTTTTTCACTGCCCCCTTCCCCATTCCCTGTAACTTTAACTGGAGGGGCGGTGAGGTAGATGAATGGATCTTCGAATTTGATGGGCCTGTCGCACTGCCCTTAATTGCTACTGTTTGTTCTTTCTCTTAATTTTTTGTCTTTGCTCTTGGCGAAAGATAGAAGGGATGGTTAGTTGGCACCTTCTTTGAAGTGCTACTCAACAGGAGAGCCCGAGTTCTTGATGGTGGCTCGGTTTTTTAAGGGCGTTTGTTTCGGCGCATTAGAAGTTGTTTGATTGCTATTTCGGCGATATTAATCAAACTAATCGAAGTCCTTTTGTTGCTGAGTTAATCTAATTACTGTACAGTTAAGGACGAGTGGATTCGACAAATTGTTGGAGTCATAAGCAAACATATAAATCTTTGTTACCTTTTGTGAGTTGCCATTTGCTTCGTCTCATTAAAAGAACTTTTATTTGATACTTATTGTTACTTCTTGTGAATTGCCATTCGTTTTGACCCATTAAAAGAATTTTTAATAGATACTTATTAAAAAAATCAACGTTTGTTCATGCAGGGCAAATTCAATAAATGGCAAAGAATAAAGTAATGAGTTGTTGAAGTCATAGGTAAAAGCACAAAACATTGTTACATTTATAGAATATATATATGCTTCATCGCATTGAGAGTGGTTTTATGTATATTAATCAAATTATTATTAAATACATTTTTAATGTTGGGTAATCTAATCAATACCCACTTAACAGCAATTCAAATGAACTAGAAAATCTTAAAAAAGGTTATAAAACATTTTAAGCTATTTTCTTAAAATAATATTTGATATTTATTTGAATTTAACTTGTGATTTCCAACAATATAGACATATCATATCATATCACTGCCACCCCGACACACCGCGAAGGCATAGGGATAAAAAGTTGAATGAACGGACCGCCGCTACAGCAACACTGGTGGGAACTGTGAATGAGCCCTAAAAGCCATCACCGGCCGCGGTACAACCCTTCCCTAAGGAAATGCCTTCCATCATTGACTGGAGGAGCCAGACCCCCACCTTTTTCGAGAACCACCAAGGTGGCGAGAGCCAATCATCATGCTAGAAGTTTCTCATCCTCAATTACGAGTTGCCCCCGGGGGGGGGGGTCACCGATATTTTTAACTGCAAAATGGCACATTCGTCGAATTAAGAAAGAATTTATTGGTTTTCTCTGAACATTATTGTTAGTTAGACAACGAGGGCAATCAACTGGTTCTTCAGAGAATACTAGTTGTATTTAATTCCAATTAAATCTAGCCTGAATAATTTAATATTTCACTTTAGACTAATTTTTTTTTTTTTAAATTTGCAACTGATTAAATTTTTCTTAGTTTGCAAAACGAAAAAAAAAAGTGCTGCATGAATGTGTATGTGAGAGAAAGCATTGCACTTAAATTTTGGGAGAAGTATTTGAAGCCTTAACATATAAAACAAGTTGGAATTGTTTTCCCGAAAATTACAAGCGTATTCTTTATTAAATATACTTGTGTATGTCAATGGCGAAAAATGGTTGAAAGAATCTATTAGTGGGCCTCCACCAATTATCCATTGGATTGCGGTTAATACACAAGTGCCATAAAATCAAATGCATATTTTGATGTCTCTTTTTTTCCGGATTGATTAAAACCAAAATTTGGCACAAAACTACAATTGTAGTTCCAAAATCACATACCAAATTTCATAAATTTAAATAACTTCATTTTTGAGTTATTTCTTTTACATGTTTGGGGAAGTACATATAAACAGATGATCAACACCTTGACGAGTTTGATTTTAAATTCTATACATATTTAAACTCTAGAAAATCAATCCGTGTACCAAATTTTATCTATCTAGCTCTCTACGTTTTTGTAATTATCATGTTAACTTGCTTTGACATAACTGGATAAACAGATTTGCTCTGAAGGGATTTTATTCAACATTTGATCGAAATCTGAAAATTTGAAGTAGAGATCACATGCCAATTTCATCCATCTAGCTCAAAAACATTTTGCGTTATTGTGTTCACAGACAGACAAACATAAATTCCAAAATACGTTTTGACTCAGAAAGTCTGAAAACGTAGAGATTCATCAATCTTGAATTCGAAATTTTCGACGGTTACAATATTTTCTCTTTGTATATATCGTATACGAAAAAGCAAAAAATAAGTCAAAGCAATTTTATAAATATCTCTACCCCCCCCCTCCTTCTTTCCTCATATAATAATGAATAAATGTATACTGGGATTGAAAATGAACTATATAAAAACAAGTTCATATCTTTGTTATTGAAAAATAGATCCCGACTTTTTTGCCTACCTCCCCTGTCATCATCTTTTTCTACAGTTTTTATAACCCCTCCCTCCGTTTTCTATAGGCTACTGTTTTTCCTGGCTACGTTTTTCAGACATTATAGATCAAAAAGAGACATCGGTATATATTTCAAAGAAAAGGCTCTGAAATGAAAAATTTTGCATTGGCGTATACAGTCATCGATACGATCTCTGATGAGTTAGATGCTACTATTGGCATCATCCTTTATTTATTTTTTTACTGCATTATTTTTTATATATGTTCTTTATGAAGGTTTTTTATGAAGAAGCTTTTGAATTTTCAAAAGGTAGAAAAGAAGAAAAAGAATCCTTTAGTATATTGAAATTTTGAATGGTGAGGATGTTATGAAGAATCCGGCATTAATCTGAAAAATCTCGGTGGAAATATGGGGCTTATTTTTTTGTAGAAAATCTATAATTCCTTGCGAGAAAGATTTTCATACGCTGAATTTGAGCATGAAGTATGTGTGTATGGAAATTTATGCAAGAAACTATGGTATAGGATAGATTAGCGATATAATAAAAGGTAATTTTTAAAAAAAATTATTTCAGAATTTACTGTTTTAAAATGCACTCCTCCGAAATTGTGGGAATTAATTTTTAGATTCAAAAGACAATAAAGATTTAGATTTTTTTAAATAAAAAAATCAATACAATTTTTTAAAAATTTAAAACATTTGGTATGAATAAAATATTTGGTATGCAGTTTCTCCAAATTTATAAGTTTTTTATCTAATTTTAAACGAAATCCATTTAAAAGAAGCTTTTCCGTCCGCTTGTTAGAATATAAATTAACATAATAACAAACCCCAGAATGCATGACTTTTTTATTTTTATACAAAAAAATATGCGTTTTTTGAATACCTGCATATAATTTAAGAAAATTATTTTAAATTTTTTTAATTATTTCCTTTCGTGATTTTTTTTAAAAAGGTGAAAAGGTTACATTATGAATTAAACAATATCCCACTGACATAAATCACATTGTAACAATTCTACAGTAAATATAAAAGTCATTTTTTACCAATATATTTTTACAATGCAACAAACCCCACATGGTCGCTCTTTGAAACAATGTGAAGCTTATAAATGGAAATAAAAACGTGCGCAATACACGATGCACTGTAGGAATAACTACAAACGTAAAAAGCTAGATGGAAAAAATTTGATCTACAGTTTTAGCATCTTGTGTAAATTCTTTTAAATTAAATTTGCTGAAATGTTGGCAGTCGGTCTGTGCTTTGACAGGCATTTAAACGAGATAGTTCAAATCACAGTGACTTAAATGCAAGAAATCTGGTATGCGATCTTGTGACTGCAATTATAGTTCTAAATAAGATTTTGGTTTCAATCATTCGAAAACGAGTTGTTCAAAATACATATTTAATTTTCTGGTACTTAACCGCATATCTGTGATTAATCGCCATACATTTTACACTAGATGCATGAAAAACACTACGTTCACGTTAAAGATAACTTTCGTAAATATATTTCGCTAATGGTTAATACATGAATATTCTAAACCTTACTATGAAACACACACCTCTCATGAGTGGAAATAAAAATCTAAGCACGATTTTACAGAAAATCTACAATTTAATGCAGAAAGGGGGGGGTGGGTAACACTTTCATTAGTGTGTAAGAACAATTTTTGATGAGCAGGATTTATTATTATTATTCATTTAGAAAGCGCTTACGTTTATATACCACTCATAACCATTATAAATTATCCCTTTGATAGGGTGTAAAACTTCGATTATATGTAATTTTCAATGCTGAAAAAGACTGGATTCGCCTGACAATAGCAATTATTTTCGAGAATTATGTGTATTCTAATACCGATATCAGAACTTCGGAATTATTTAAAATTGATGAATTGAATGAAAGACAAATTATCTCATCTTAATTCAAATGATAACATTGTTAAGAAGTCATTTCATTTTCCTTTAAAAACACAATAGACTCCAGTGAAAAGCTTTGAGCTTAATTTATTTGTCAAAACACTAGTGAAAAAAATTTAATGAACTTAATTAATTTTGTAATACTATGCTTAATACTCACAAACAAAATGCAAAGAATTTTGAGAAATATGTGAATTCTAATACCGACATCGTAATTCTGAATTATTCACAACTGATGGATTTAATAAAAGACACATTATCTTATCCTACTTTAAGTGATAATGAAGAAGATTGTTAAGAAAATATTTCATTTTCCATTAAAAAAGCGTTACACTCCGATAAAAAATTTAATTGATTTGTAAAAGCACTAGTGAAAAAAAATCGATGGACGTAATTCATTTTATAATACTGTGTTTAATACTGACAAACAAAATGTAAAGAACAGCAATTATTTTCAAGAAATATGTGAATTCTAATACCGACATCGTAATTCAGAATTATTCACAACTGATGGATTTAATAAAAGACACATTATCTTATCCTACTTTAAGTGATAATGAAGAAGATTGTTAAGAAAATATTTCATTTTCCATTATAAAAGCGATACACTCCGATAAAAAATTTAATTGATTTGTAAAAGCACTAGTGAAAAAAGTTCGATGGACGTAATTCATTTTATAATACTGTGTTTAATACTGACAAACAAAATGTAAAGAACAGCAATTATTTTCAAGAAATATGTGAATTCTAATACCGATATCATGACTTCGGTATTATTCATAATTGTTTAGTTTAATATAAGACAAATTAGCTTATCCTTATTTAAATGATAAGGAAGAAAATTGTTAAGAAATTATTTCATTATCCTTTAAAGGCGCGATAACTTGAAGGAGAAACTTTGAACTTTATTCATTTGTCGCAATACAATGAACTTAATTCCCTTTATAATACTGAGCTTAATACTCATAAACAATCAGCATGTTATTGATAATATAAATCATATAAAAGAACAAACGTATAATTGGTCCATAAGATATGCAATAAAAATATCATTTTTCTCACTTCTGTGATAAAGAATTATTTTTCAAAATTAATTAGTGTTTTCAATATTCTGTTGTATTATATTAGTAAATTTTTTAATTTAAAATGAATTTGCATTAGTACATTAGTTACTTTTAAAATAAATTTGCATTAATTACTTTGAATTTGTAATATTCAAATTTGTTCATTAAGGTTTATATTATAAGGCTTTTCATTTATATGTTGTTTTAGATCAGTCCCTTGAAAAGAGCCAAAAACTTTTTTCCTTCACATTTCTATCATAACACTTGGGGAATAGATTGTAATCATCAAAGGAAAAGAATCGCCCTTGAGAATTTACTGAATTATGATATTTTAGACCCTCCCCTTCACAGAATATTTAAAAAAAATCATTTCGTAGTTGAACAACCCTCTGCCAGTCAATGTCCATTTGAATGGAGTCAAGCTATTCAAAAATTAATAGAAGTTGATAGAAGAAATATGAAATAATGCTTTTGCACCCAAATTGTTCATGTGTATCAAACTTGGTTAACAAACACACGAGGAACAAGAACTTTTCTATTATTAATCTCGATTCTTTTCAATTCATTCCAAAATTACATATAAAAGGATTATATTTAAAAGCATTTTTATATGCATGCTTCATTCAGGTTAAATTAAAACATTTTGTATTTTCAATTTTTTTTTATGTATTTATTTACCATATATTGATGTTCATTCTGTAAAAAAATATTATAACTTTATTATTATTATTATTATTATATGCGTTTTTTGTTTTCAATTTGTATTCTGCTTTGAGTAAATATCAAATACGTTTATTTATGGGGAAGTTATCATAGAAATAAATAATTTTTAAAATAACAATCGTAAGATCAGAGAAAAAGCATATGACTATCAATTTGTATTATTAAAATACAAGATACCGAAGAGTAACTTTACACTTTAAAGAAATTTTTTTTAAGTTGCCAGAAATGATCCTCCTTAAACTTTCTTTCATACTCTCTAATAAACATACAAGGGGTGTTCAAATGAAAAGGTACGAAACGACACCGTGGTATAAATGAAGACTTTATTCAAAGTATACACCATAAGCCTGAGCAAAATTATCCCATTGATTAACGATTCGAAGGATTCCTTATTCCCAGAATTCCTGCGGCCGTGATGCCACCTAATCTTTCACAGCATCCTTGAGTTCGCCGTCCGAGTTTAAACGATTCCCTTTCAGATGTTTTATCAGAGGACCAAACACATGAAAATCGCTGGGTGACATGTCCGGGCTGTAGGTCGAACTGCTCCTACTTGAACTTGGCCAATTCCGCATGTGTGACCCTGGGGACGTGTCTTATCATGGAGAAGAACCAGACCCTCCTTGAGTAGCCCCGGTATTTTGTTCTTGATGAATCTGCGTAGTCTTCGGAGTGTCTCACAGTACACATCGGAGTTAATGGTTCTTCTGGGTTCGAGGAATTCAACAAGTAGAATACCTGTCACTTCAATTGAACAGCGTTCTTTATAAAAGCCTCTGCTCTCTCCTGCGCATGCTCCGATCTACGGCCGGAGACTTCAGTCACATTCCTAGATGTCTCGCTACGTTCTCTCATAGCGGCATAGGCAAATATGTTAACGGTTACGTTATAACGACGTTTTGTACCTTTTCATTTGTAAGTTTGTAGCTAATTTGATCACTAAATTTGATCCAACAAGCTCTTTTCGTTTGTTATTTATCGTGTTACCTTGATCTGGATAGTGGGGCAGACTGACTTCCTCTGAATAGATTTAGTTCAAAAGTTTACAGAATTTATTTTTTTTTAATTTAAAGTAAAGTTTGCATACCCATTATCATCCATGTGCCTCAAAAAAATTTTGAGTTAACATTTTCACAGAGAGACAGAATTCTAAAAAATGTGTTTTTTGGAGTCGTAAGCTTGAAACGTGAAAATTCGTTCAAAACATCGAGTTTGAATTTTTAAGTGATTATAATATTTTCTCTTTATACATTTCATGCCATAGAAATTTAAAGAGTATCTAAGACATATATTTGAGATTTTTTATATCCACTAAAAATAGAATAATTTTTTAATGTTTAAAACATTACATATGCATACTATGGGTTACACGCATGGTGTCATTTTAAGAGATCTTAAATTAAAATATAAATGCATTGGAAATAGCTTTGATGACCTCTTGCGATTAAACCTGATGACGCATTGATCTTGATTTCGATTAAATTAAATCAAAATCAATTCTGCATCTGCTTTAAGCATTTAAATTCGTTAATTCATACCATTTTCTGCAATGAAGCATATTGAATAAGAATGTTAAATTATTGATGATTATTAATGACATTAAGTTATTGATGACATTAATAACTTAACGTCATTCATTGTTTACTCTATTTAAAAGGAATTTTAATGCTTTATTCATTGAAAAAAAAGTACAAGAATACATAGTTTTGTTAGTTTTACTTAAAATTATTTTATAAAATTGTAGATACTTTTTAGCTATCTTGTCTCCGTTAAAAAAAATTTTAAGATCGAATTTTTTCCCCCCGGAAATTAGTTTTAGAACTTATTAGAAGAAAAATCAAAAGTTAAGTGATAAAATGATATTGAAAAAACACGTTTGTATGATTGATATTATTTTTATAGACCCAATCTCGTACATCCGATTGAATATCACACAAAAAAATCATTTTGATTACTTTTGAATGAATGTTATTAGTGGCCTATAATTTGGAAAATAATAGAATCCGTTGATAAAAAAAAATCTAGATTTTTGAAAAAATTCATTTTAAATTATTACTCGAAGTTTTGTCTTTTGAATTTTTGTTTAAACAATTTATTTGATTTTGATATAAGCAAACAATGATGAATAACAAAAGTCTAAACTTTGAAAAAAAAAAACACCATTTTTATTATCATTATAATTCGAAATATTCAGACAATTTTACATAGCTGTGATGTATTATTGAAAATTACACTTTCTATTACAATTCTGACAACGATTTTTTACAAAAGCCTACTCACTTTTATTTTCTTGTATACGTAGAATAGAAAAAATATTGTAATGGCGAAAAATATTTGCCCATTTGATTTTTTTGAATCTCCATGTTTCAAACCTCGCTGAGTTTGAAAAAATCATTTTAGAAAATATATGTAATAAAGATAAACCAAAAACATCTGGAGCTTGACAAATGAAATTTGGTGTACAGTCTTAACACCAAGTTCGGATATTTCTATCAAATTTTTAACAAAATCCTTCAGAGGAAGTCTGTCCGGTTGTCCGAACAGTTAGCACGATAACTATAAAATGAAGAGAGTTGGAGAGATAAAATTCAGTACACATATTTAATATGTATAGTGCAGACATCTGTCAAATTTTGGGAGAAATCCATCATGGGGTTGATCGTCTGTCAGTTCAGAAACTTATAAAACCGTTAACTGAAAAACACAGTGATTTAAGTATATCAGATATTGTACGGCATTTTGTGACTACAAGTGCAATTCCGTATATTTTTTTTTTCAGTCGGTTGGGAAAAATGCGTCTAAAACACAGATTCGATTAAGCATACGCAATTTTTTTAATGAACTGTCAAATTACTCTAGTTTTTCACAAATTAATTTTTTTTATGAAACATTCAAATAACAGAATTAATTATATTTCTATTCCGATTTCGAATAATGTTATAGTAATTTGTTTTCAACAAACAATAAAATTCCTCCAATTTCTCATGAATTAATTGATATGAAAGTGATTTCAAAAGATGCAAAAATTGCTCGAAAAGTGTTTTTTTATTCATCTATTCATTTTATCGAATTATTCTAATATCTCACGTGTGAACAATTTTTTTTTATCGTTTTAAGTGTCTTCAAAGCATTGTCCAATCGGCACCATGACATACATAAAACGCACTTCGAATGTTTCTCTCGAGAACATAAAACACATCCTTTTATGCAAAAAAGTAATGCTTATTGCGAAAAAAGTAACGTATTGAGAGATTGAGGGGTCGGTGCGCTCCTTATTGGGGTCGTCGAACTTCCGGCACTGTCAAGTGCAAGTATAACAATGAACTTTGCTCTTCGTCCTTCGTAAAAAAGAACGCAGAGGGCATATTCCTTAAAAGTGGGTTTCTTACGTAGGGGCCGCTGCAGGAAACGGAATTCGCTCTGGATTTCCGGAGGGGTGGATCAGAAATAGAACGTGAGATTTCCTCAAATATCTGAATGAAAATGAAATTAATACACTTCTGATACTGCAACTTCCACATAGTGACAATAAAGCATATTTAATTCATTTCAAACATAATAAACGGAAGTGTGCTTTGGGGGCCACACCTTTAGAATAATTTGATATAGTTAGAATAATTAATTGTTTATGTTTGTTGTATTGAGTTGCTCCAAGCTATCGTTGATAAATTTCTCCGCATTTCCTCATGATAAAATTATTAATAACAAGCTAATTTCATGTACCTTTGTTTAGTCTTATATTCATAATGTTGCATATTTACATCAATAATGCGAATTTGGTTTTTCAAATTAACTTCAGATATTTTCATAATTAATCTTTAAATATTATTAAAATTTTATTACAATTTATATTAATATAATTTATTATTATTATATTTATTAATATTATTATATTATATTATATTTAATATTATTATTATATTTATTAATATTATTATATTATATTATATTTAATATTATTATTATATTTATTACAATTTTAACATGAAGTATATAAACTTTTTTAGTAACATTTCATTTCTGACTAATTTTGAATCAGTTTATAATTGATTAATAAAGCACTTTCTAGATTACATTTTTAAAAGCGTATATAAATTTTTAACAAATTTTTGACTTTTTTCAGTTTTTAATTCAATTAATGTTTAATCATTTTATTCGCTAACTTACTTATTATATAATTCTATAAAGTTCTAGAAAATTTTTGGTAATTATTAATTTATATTGAATATCTCAGAATTCCACATATTAAACAATTATAACTTTGAAATGAAGTAAATTCCCTTTTGATCAAAAACTTTTATTACAGAAGGTTAATTTTTTATAATTATTTACTTTCCTAATTGAATTAATCGGTTTTCATGTTTATCTCGCATTACCCTAAATTAATACAATTTTGTTTTCAAAAAATTTTACCTCCTTGCATTTGTAAAAGATATTTTTTACCTTTCAAGATGATTAAAAATAATTCTTACTAATAATTAATAATTTCTTGATTATTACTAATAATTAATCGGAAGTTATCTATTTTTATTGTTCTCGCTAATTTTTTGGTTATCAGAATAATTTATTCTGCAAATTAATAAAAATATTAAGATAAAATTTTCTTTTTGCGACCAGCTGGTTTGCCTAGAATATTGGTTATTTTCCTGGCAAATCGTATTAATCGTTTAGATATATCTTCATTTGCATGATTACATCAATTTGTCTGACATTAACACCATTTTTTTGTCTTATTTAAGTTTACTTTATTAGTGAACCTTAATAATGGATACAGACTCATAATATCACAGCGCTTTACAAACGTAAATAAAAGTTTCATTTGTTTTCTAAATTTCGAGAGAAAGTAACTTCATCTTTCTATTTGTCATATAAACTATACAGATATTAAATAGTATCCATCAACTTCAACTCCTTACAACGGAAGAAAGTTGATAAATATTTGATGAAATATTGAAAACGGTTTTAATTTCAAGGCAGAAATGTACTAGTTGAAAATTAAAGGGGAAAGATTTTTTAAATAATTAAAAAATTTAGGAAACAATTTGCACGGCGATTAAATTTTTATTATTATAAATCTTAATATATATAAATTACGTGTCACGTTGTTTGTCCGCGATGGACTCCTAAACTACTTAACCGATTTTAATCAAATTTGCACACCGTGTGCAGTTTGATCTAACTTAAAAGATAGGATAGCTCTTTTTTTTTTGAATTTTTAATTAGAATTTTAATTATTAATTAAAAACTAACTTTCCCGCCAAAAAAATCTTTTCATTTTCCCCACCGCCAAATGAGTACGACTTCAATTTTTTTTCCCAACAGTCATGAGGCTAGGCTTAAGATTTTCCGGCTGATTATTTGAAACGATTCTATTTATTTTCTTAATGTTTGATGGATTTAAAATTAAACATTGTTAATTAATCTATCTTTCAGATTCATTCTTAAGTATTTTTGAATTAAAATAAAACAGAATAAAGGAAATTAAAAATTTCTAATCTGCATAGCGTTAACCCAACTGGCGTAGAAAAACTCACGCATTTGCGCTACCGTAACTGGAGTTGAAAATTCAAGCAATCGCATTGTGTTCTGATTGTTGACATGACAACCATTATCAACGGATGATTTAAATTATTTTTAGGTTAGTTGCATGTTTTTGTAATTAAATTGTATTTATGTTAGTTATATATTTTTTGTATACGCTTATAGTTTTAAGTACATCGTTTTTTTAGTTTTTTTTAACCTGTTTTCAACCGAAAACGATTTTATTTTAAACGATTCGTTTTATTTTCTTAGTGTTTGATGCATTTAAAATTAAACATTGTCAATTAATCGTTCTGGTCATAATAAATCTGAGAATATTTTGTTGACTAATTCTTGAAATATTTCATAAATTAGGAAAGATATTCTTTAGTGCCCATAAAGTTTAAACGCTCAGTGATTGTTTTCAGTAATCATATTACAAAAAAACACTTTGTTTGTATATGATTACTGTTTCAGTAAAAAATATTATTATATTAATTGCAGATTAATCCTTTCCACTTTAATTTATAGTATAAATTCTACGGGAACTAACAGAAAATTAGAGAGATACATATTACGTTATGACTGAAGGCGTTTATAATATTATGAGAGAATTATATGACTCTCAAATTTGAAGTTTTAAAATATTTTAATGAAGAAGCTATTAAAGTAGGAATTGCATAAAATATTTAATTATTAAAATTTTAACGAACATTAAGATTGGTGAACCTGCTGGTCGCCAAAGGCGGCTAGTATTATATATATATTTTTAATTTTGGAAAATATTTTCGGAAGTTACCAAGAAAAAAAATGCCAAACTTTCTCTAATTCTTGATTAAAATTCTAATTAAAATCTCCAAAAAAAACGCTCAGAGGTACACATTCTCATTGTCGTGCATATGTGTCAAGTTTGGTAACTCAAAGTCAAGGGACAAGAGTCAACACATGCGTATACACACAAACACACTTTCAGTTTATTATTGGTACAGATTGTATTTGTTTGCTTTAAGTGTCAAAAATATTCTTCCTTATATTAATCAGTTTCTTCAAAATTGAAGAATTATTGGAATTTAGCGGGAATCGGTTTATTGTCTTTAAATAATTATATTTATATTAAGAAATATTAAATAAAACACACAGAAAATTACTAATTCTTCTCCCGGTATAAAAATTCCTAATAATGAATAGCAATTTTTTTTTTCTTTTATCCGTAATATGACATTTACACTTCGACTTTTATGCATCATTAGTGAAATGATAAGCATTAAAAAGGATAAAAACATAACTCTAAAATGAGAAATGCTATTCCAGTTTAAAAAATTTATTATGAACAAGTTAGAAACCAGATAAAATTTCTTATGAATTGTGAAACTATTTGTATGAATGTACGGGATATAAAATTCAGCGATGAATTCTTAACTCAAGTTTAATTGAATACAATATAAAAGCTTATAATCACCACCATTCCTTTTTGATAAAGCTATGACTAAGTAATTTCACAAAAATATCACTCTTAGAAATAATTTAAATGATCAATCACTGAAAAATTTTCCAACTAAAATAAATATTGAGTAAAAAAAATCGGATTACCAAAAAACGTGAAAAGTCAAGTTCTCAAAATATTAGGATCTTCCCAGACTTATAGAAAATGAATTCTTCTACCCAACACAAAAATTGCTCTGAAATGAATTCTGTTTCATATAAAGGCAAAAAAAACTGGTGGAATAATAACAAAGACATTTACAAAATATAATACACTAAGCATCAAAATATGCTTATAGATTCATGGAAGACACCTCCAACAAAAGATGCACACAGACCTTGTTTTCTTCCTCCAACGCCAGCCAAGCAAACAAAATGGTAATGTCAATGGCGTCGAATTTTTAAATAGAAAAGAATGCAAAATATCGCTCTCAAAACAAATTTCGACACACCTTTTTTGACATCCATGTGGATTCCCCATAGCAATTTCTTGGAATTTCTGTAAAATATTTCTATTTTTTTCTAAACAAGAAGACATATCTTTAAAACCACGCCCTTTTCTAAGAAAGCCTACAATGCACCTTCTTAGGTATAAAAAGGCTCACATCAGCAGATTCAGCACACACAGACACAAACGTCCCAGCTGTAACCTGCTCCAGGTATCCTCATCCAACGATGTCTTCCATCTCAGTAGCATTCTTCGTCCTTGCCCTCTGTGCTGCGGCCCTCGCAGGACCAGCAGTACCAGTGGTTCCAGTTTTGCCCATCCAGAATTTTCAACCAAGACCATATCAGTACGGATATGCCTTCGCTGACGGCCTCGGTATGAGCCAACACAAAAATGAAGTTGCTGACGGCACAGGAGCTGTGAAGGGTGCTTACGGATACCAGGATCCTCTCGGAGTCTACAGGAATGTCGAGTACACAGCCGACAAGGACGGGTACAAGGCCGTGATCCGCAGCAACGAACCTGGAACCTCGAACCACGCTGCCGCAGATGCTGTTTACATTGTTGAACTCCCACCAGCAGCTGCTATTGCTCAAGGACTCAGAGCAGCAGTGCCTGTAGCCAAATTGACCGTCTGATCTGTAACCGTTTGCCAAACTGACCGTCTGATTCAAGTATAACATCTGTTGACAGCAAATAAAGATCTTTGGGACATAAATTGTTGTCTCTTTTTTTCTATAAGTCACGGAATATTATTACAACTAAACATTTTTAACAGTTTATTCATGTTTATTTTAAATATATTATGAAATATCCTTCGGAGTTTCGATTAAGAAAATAAAGAAAAAATTGTATTAAAACATAAATGAGAAGCAAAATTTATAAAATTTAACTCTTGTCTATATAAACATGATTGAAAATATATAATTATTAACCCTTTCTAGGGCCGTGGGAAGTATGCTTCCCACCAAATTTATCAATCTTTGTATGAAATTATGTAGGTTGGCATCAGTTCTAACAATTTTTTTAGAAAGACAGAAACTTAGATGCTTCAGTTCTTTATCTCACACCAAATGATGTGTCTTGATTTGTTACTTAATTATTTGTTAACCAAATTAATTAATTAAATAAATTAAATTTATCTAATAAGCTAAATGAATCCCTTTTCTTATTCTAATTTCAAGTCTAAAAATATTTTAACATAATATGACTAGAAAAAAATGGCCCTTTAAAGGGTTAATTAAAAGTGTCTATTGAAGTTCTTAATCATAAGATTTATTGGAAATATCAAGGAAAGAAACGTTTGAAATTATTAAAAATTCAAAGGCATATCATGAAAATTATTAAAAATATGAGATAAAAATGATAAATTATGAGAAAAAAATAAAAATAACTATTATATCAAAATGAATTATTAAAAATATAAAGGCGAGTCTAAAGTTCTTACAACATTATTAAATATATTATGAGTATTATTAGAAATATAATTTGAAGAAATTATTAGAAATATAATTTAAATATATTCCGATATGATTAAGATCTTGAGAAATTCATGATCATATTAGGATAATTGTTTACAATATGAAAATGTAATAATTCCAATGATCATGAGGATAATTAAATATTCTTATGTATATGATGAAAACTATTACGAATATAAAATTAAGTTCGAAGGAGTTTAAAGTTTCTTGCAACATTCCCCAGGATATGAAGAGAATCAATAAAAATATAAAAATTCGATTAATCAGATTAAAATATTTTAGTATCCTTTTGAAAATGAAAAATACTCTTACGCTATTCTCAAAATATCGGTTTCACATTCAAAATTATTTAAATTTTAATCTTTAGAAATTAGTATTGTCATTTCTTTTTTAGATAGATAAGTTACTAAAACTAGTAATAAAAATAAATTTTTGCAAAAGCTTGTTTTTAATTAGATTATAAAACTAAATTTAAACAAATATTGAAAATTCGAGTAACTTGAATCATAAATCTATCTTGAAAAAAGTTATTTAATGATATAATTTATGTTTTAAATTTTACATAAATATAAAAATCTGTTGCATATCAATTTCAAAAAAAAAAAAAATATAAATAGCTCTAGAATAGTAATCGTAGTCACTGGTATAAAAATTTTAAATCATTGGTTACTTAAATATCAGTAAGTCTAAAATTTCTAACAGTGATTCAAACAATGTATTATCTGGTAAAGAATTTGTTTAGGAATTTAATAAAAATATTGGCTATCTAAATTTTTTTTAATTTATTTATAATGAAGATATCGAATTTAAATTGCGTCATTTTGGAATCAAATGTGTAGAATATATGTATATACACAGGAATATCCTGAAATAATTTTAAGCGAGTCATTTTATTAATACGAATCAAGTATACAGTATTAAATAATTTAAATTGTTATTCGGTCAATTTCAAATTAGATCCTTTCGTTTCGTCGCTCCTTAATTCTAATATGCGAAGCATACAAGTAAGAAGTATTATAATTATTAAAAGATTCAACATATTTTACTGAATTTCCAAATTCTCTTCTTTTAGATTCTAAAAATGTTTCTTTTTAAATAATTTCTCTGCATCTCTGATGAAATATCAAAACAAACATCTAAAAAAATGAAATTTTTATGTGTGGTCACCAAAATTGCAGATTTCTATCGAATTTCTGATGAAATTCATCTGTGGAAAGTTTACTAGCTCTCCACTTTCATTAATGTCTCAAAAATGAAAAAAAAAAAATATTTTTTAATTAAAATTTTACAGTTGTATTAATCGAATTATATGTATGAGCCGAATTTTACATCATTTTTTTCAGATGTTGCCCCTTCTTTCTGATTATTTTTGCAGAGCGATAAACATAAAAATTAACGCGAAAGTTTTAGAAGTTATATACATATATTTTTCCATATCTCTTATGTTTTAAACATTATTGATGCAATATTTTGAATATCAAAAAAATATATAATTTAAAAACTTTATTTAAATTACTTAGAAAATTCTATCCGAGAAGACAAAATGAATTGCTTTAAATGCCAAACGACGTTTGTAGTATTCAATTTTCAAAATATACCAAATTAGGTATGGAATTGTGTGACTACAAACTCAATTTTGTGTCAAATCTTTGTTTCAATCTATTGAGAAAAACATATCTAAAGCACAAATTCAATTTTCGGATACTATTAATCACATGTTAGGGATTAATTGGCGAAAAACTCGCCAAGGATGACACGATCGATTCGGTAAAAATGCTAAATTCACGCCAAAGGTTAACTTTCGTAACTATTGTACACTCTGATGTGACAAGTTTATTAGAGAGTATACGGGAAAGATTAAGGAAAACCACTCCCGCCTTTTTTTCTTTTTTTGTAAATTTATAGGCTAAATTACTTTAACCCACCTAAAGGCATACGAAAAAAATTAAATGATCGATATATAGGTTCGACAATATAGGTTGAAGCTATGGTTGAGTCCTAAGGATCAACACCTGCCAGATACAACCTCTACCACCGGAAGCACATCCTTTCATCGGTAGAAGATATGAAACAACATGCAATTTTTATAACCATGAGGGCAGTGAGAACCAACCACAATATCAGAAGCTTCTCATTCTTATATCTGAGTTATATCCCCTCCCATGATGAAACGGGTTAAATGGTGCATAAGTACTTATAATTAAGTAGGTAATTGCAATCGTAGGCTAAGTGAATAAGTAATAAATAATTGCAAGTTTTAATAAAAGAATAATAATTTTAAATTAAGCAAATAAAAGTATGTTTCTATGAATGCATTTGTGTTTCATCAGTATATTTCGATAGTTTTATATTCTTAAAATTTTCTTCAATTTTGATATTCCAGAAATTTAACTTGTTTTTAAATATTCCTAGACATAAAATAAGAGTTTGAAAGATTTAAATTATTACTAATTTTTTAAGAAAGAAATTAATTTTTTTATAATTATACCTAATTAATTATTTAAACTGATAGTTTTCATTTGGAAGGTTTGACTTCTTAGTGTATTTCTTATTACTCTTAAAAATGCCATAACCATGATTTTCATTAAGGTGACCACATGGTAATTTTAATTTTGAATGCTGAAATATTTTTTTTTAAATTTCTGAGCAATCCCTTGAATTTTTACAGCTACGGTATATTAATTTTATTAATGGATAGTTATAATGACATGTCTTGCTGTTCAAAAAGAAAAAAAGACTGTGAACTACGTTTATTTCACAAAAAAAGTATGGCCTGACAAATGGAGTTTATTCTTAAATTTTCCTCATAGTTGTAGTTTCGAACTTATTATTCTGAATAATGCGAATAAAATCTTAATTATTTTTATTTCTATCTCGAATAAAATCTTATTATCAGTTGAAGACTTAGGTAAAATGTGGATATCTCTATTTATCAAAAAGAAAATTCTTCTATGTATAAATGATTCGTAATATGCATTCAATAACATATTTTTCATCAATTCATTACTTTTAAGAAGAAAAAGTCAATTTTTGTCTTGTATTGGGTATATAATAAGCATTTGAATTCATTCCAAAAAAACTCTTAAGAAGAGAAATACAATGTTTCTAATGAGATGGAACACTTTAAGACTCAAATAATGAACAAAAGCCATTAAGTATTAATTAAATATCTAACAAATAACAGAAATTATCTCCAATTTTGAGTATATTCATTCACAAATTTATCATTTGAAATTTATATTCAAATCAAATAAAAACGCTTTGTTATTTTAAAGTCTACGAACAACTAAAAATTGAAATTTTATATGTTGCTTTTGCCAGATACTATTTTCAGAATTTCATCTTAGAAAATATCCAACAAATAATTTTTAGTTGAATTTCGTTTAAATTTTAACTTCTGAAATATTGTCCAAAGTTATAAAAATAATTAAACAAACTATTTCAGTCCCACTAATATTTATTTACAACTAGATGTCGACAAAGATTATTATCAAACTCTAAGAGTGGGCAAAGGTGATCCTGTTCTTAAGCCTTGGGCAACAGCAGCAGGTGGTGGGAGTTCCACGATGTAGACAGCATCTGCGGCAGCTTGATTCGAGGTTCCAGGTTCGTTGCTGCGGATCACGGCCTTGTACCCGTCCTTGTCGGCTGTGTACTCGACATTCCTGTAGACTCCGAGGGGATCCTGGTATCCGTAAGCACCCTTTACAGCTCCTGTGCCGTCAGCAACTTCATTTCTGTGTTGGCTCATGCCAAGACCGTCAGCGAAGGCATATCCATACTGGTATGGTCTTGGTTGGAGATCCTGGATGGGCAAGACTGGGACCACTGGTACTGCTGGTCCTGCAATTGCCGCACCACAGATGGCAAGGACGAGGATGACTACTGAGATGGAAGACATCGTTGGATTAGGATACCTGGAATGGTCTACAAATGGGACTCTTGTGTGCATCAACTGAGGAGCAACGAAAGCTTATATACTAGTAGTCAGTGATTTTGTTATTTTTGGAATGTGTGATGAATTGAATGAAAAATGTGTTTGACTTTTCTGGAGAAAGCCGGAATCAAAAATAACATAAAATGTGTCTGCATTTTTGGGTGTGGTTCTCAGAAAGATTTAAGCAGCAAACGGAATTGCCGTTACAACTCGTTTCGCTCGAAGATTTAAAAAAAAGTGGCAATGTTTTTTCTTTTTAATTTTGAAATTAAAACTTTCGGTTTTTCTATCTGTAATACGAATGTTATGTTAAGATAAGTTTATTCCTCAAAAAAGAAGTTATTTTAATGATATTTTAATTTATTTCACTGTCTAAAAAAATCTCTATATTTGAAAAATCCTTTCTTAAATAATTCCTCTAAAAATTTAAGATTGTTTTAAATATTATTGAGGAATTCTTTAAGATCAATATAAAAAAAATCGCGTTTATTTTTAATATATAGTTTTATGTGCAATAAAATTTAGATTTAGAAGAATTCTAATTCTAACAATAGTTAGACTTAAAGAATTTAATTTTTTTTATCTTTATAAATGAGCTACAAATTTTATGCTAGAAAATAAACTTAAAACCTCATTTAAGTTTATAAAGTCAGTTAAGTTTATAAACGTCATTTAAGTTATTTTCAATAATAAGTCATTTTTCAATCGGTTAATGAAAAAGAAATCATTTTCTTTTTCTTTTTTCAAGACAATAATTAGAAGTGTTCCAGTTCATAATACAAAATATTTTGCTAGATTTCTTTTTTTTTTTGGGGGGGGGCGGGGGAATAGAATAACAACTATGCACAATAATGTTATAAAAGAATGTTTATGAGGTTTCTTCCTTATTTTTAACTTGAACATAAGTGAAGTGTAACGTATGAATGGATGAATGGAGAAAACATGAAAATCGTCAAAAAATTTGATTTCGAGATTTTAATGCATTTCCATATTATAAATTGCAGTAGATTGTTATTTCTAGTTCATTTTTGAATTTTCCCCCCCAATTTTTCGATAAATACTTGACTGTCTATTTACATATAAGCAAACTTGGTCACTTTGGATAGATAACATATGCATAGAGAGAACACTCGTCACAACAATTTGATTTCGAGATTTTAATGCATTTCCATATTATAAATTGCAGTAGATTGTTATTTCTAGTTCATTTTTGAATTTCCCCCCCCCAATTTTTCGATAAATACTTGGCTATCTATTTACATGTAAGCAAACTTGGTCACTTTGGATAGATAACATATGCATAGAGAGAACACTCGTCACAACAATTTGATTTCGAGATTTTAATGCATTTCCATATTATAAATTGCCCTAGATTGTTATTTCTAGTTCCTTTTTGAATTTCCCCCCCAATTTTTCGATAAATACTTGACTGTCTATTTACATGTAAGCAAACTTGGTCACTTTGGATAGATAACATATGCATAGAGAGAACACTCGTCACAACAATTTGATTTCGAGATTTTAATGCATTTCCATATTATAAATTGCAGTAGATTGTTATTTCTAGTTCATTTTTGAATTCCCCCCCCCCCCAATTTTTCGATAAATACTTGACTATCTATTTACATGTAAGCAAACTTGGTCAATTTGGATAGATAACATATGGATAGAGAAATCACTCGTCACAACAATTTGATTTCGAGATTTTAATGCATTTCCATATTATAAATTGCAGTAGATTGTTATTTCTAGTTCATTTTTGAATTTCCCCCCCCCCCAATTTTTCGATAAATACTTGACTATCTATTTACATGTAAGCAAACTTGGTCACTTTGGATAGATAACATATGGATAGAGAAATCACTCGTCACAACAATTTGATTTCGAGATTTTAATGCATTTCCATATTATAAATTGCAGTAGATTGTTATTTCTAGTTCATTTTTGAAATTTCCCCCCAATTTTTCGATAAATACTTGACTATCTATTTACATGTAAGCAAACTTGGTCACTTTGGATAGATAACATATGGATAGAGAAAACACTCGTCACAACAATTTGATTTCGATATTTTAATGCATTTCCATATTATAAATTGCCCTTGATTGTTATTTCTAATTCATTTTTGAATTCCCCCCCCCCAATTTTTTGATAAATACTTGACTGTCTATTTACATGTAAGCAAACTTGGTCACTTTGGATAGATAACATATGGATAGAGAAATCACTCGTCACAACAATTTGATTTCGAGATTTTAATGCATTTCCATATTATAAATTGCAGTAGATTGTTATTTCTAGTTCATTTTTGAATTTTCCCCTCAATTTTTCCGATAAATACTTGACTATCTATTTACATGTAAGCAAACTTGGTCACTTTGGATAGATAACATATGGATAGAGAAAACACTCGTCACAACAATTTGATTTCGATATTTTAATGCATTTCCATATTATAAATTGCCCTTGATTGTTATTTCTAATTCATTTTTGAATTCCCCCCCCCAATTTTTAGATAAATACTTGACTGTCTATTTACATGTAAGCAAACTTGGTCACTTTGTATAGATAACATATGGATAGAGAAAACACTCGTCACAACAATTTGATTTCGAGATTTTAATGCATTTCCATATTATAAATTGCCCTAGATTGTTATTTCTAGTTCATTTTTGAATTTTCCCCCCAATTTTTCGATAAATACTTGACTGTCTATTTACATGTAAGCAAACTTGGTCACTTTGGATAGATAACATGGATAGAGAGAATACTCGTCACAACAATTTGATTTCGATATTTTAATGCATTTCCATATTATAAATTGCCCTAGATTGTTATTTCTAATTCATTTTTGAATTTTCCCCTCAATTTTTCCGATAAATACTTGACTATCTATTTACATGTAAGCAAACTTGGTCACTTTGGATAGATAACATATGGATAGAGAAATCACTCGTCACAACAATTTGATTTCGATATTTTAATGCATTTCCATATTATAAATTGCCCTTGATTGTTATTTCTAATTCATTTTTGAATTCCCCCCCCCCAATTTTTCGATAAATACTTGACTGTCTATTTACATGTAAGCAAACTTGGTCACTTTGTATAGATAACGTATGGATAGAGAAAACACTCGTCAAAACAATTTGATTTCGAGATTTTAATGCATTTCCATATTATAAATTGCCCCATATATAATTGCCCTAGCCAAGGAAACAAAGGGGTAATCTCTCAACCACTTACTTATGGCAAGGGAGAATGAATTTTTATACAGAATAAATATAAAATCATGTGTCCAAGCTTACAGATATGTATAGAGATGCAAATTATTTTTACTATAGAATATAGGATGAAAAGCACAAAAGACGATCAATATAGGATATTGTCTGCCAGGAAATTACTTAAAAGAAATGAATATACTACATAAAGTGATCAGCACTGCAATAATGGAATACATATTTACAATTGTACCGCAACATGGCTGCCTCAAAAATGCACAACGTGCAAAACTTTGCATGCAAAACCTACATAACTTTGGCTGGCAAATTCTTAGAAAATTTATTGTAAGAATTCCAAAATGCTTAATGTTTATGTGAATCTTTGTGCTGCCTACTACATTTAATATGCTGTTTATGATTTGTAATCATGTTATTTATACAACTAAGTTGCTGTGCAATTGGGATCTAAACCTGCATTACATATTTCACCTACAGCAGCCGTTGCTTTAATTTATTCACTGACCCCCATGCTCTTTTGCAAAAATGACTTGTTTCTGTATTCCTTTCCTTACTTGAAGCTTGTCCCGTGATTTTAGAATCAACAAGTATGAAGAAGAATTCTCCAATAGGCTTTGGTTTCCCTGCATTCATAATTATATTGAGAGGCTGGCTACCTCCACTCCAATGATTGCTGTACCTCCTATTGAAGTGTTTGAGCCATGGCGATGATTGTTAAATTGTGTGTGTGTGTGTGTGTGTGTGTGTGTGTGTGTGTGTGTGTGTGTGTGTGTGTGTGTGTGTGTGTGTGTGTGTGTGTGTGTGTGTGTGTGTGTGTGTGTGTGTGTGTGTGTGTGTGTGTGTGTGTGTGCCAATTTTGAAACCAAGTTTAACATCTGTCTTTCTGTAGTTTCGAGTGAAATGAAATCTGGTATGTGAAAATATATGCAACATCTGGTATTAATTTATCTTGTATATTAATTATATCGTAGCGATTGTAGTTATTTGTGTCTTAACTGTATTCTAGCGATTCATCAGCAAAGATGCCGCTGTAATAGGTTCTTTCATAAGCATTATCCGACAAAAATATACGGTTTATTTATGCAAGATTATGCAAGAAAGTTTCGAAAGGCACTCCCACTAGTCACTTTCTCGTATACGAGAAAAAAATATTGCAATCATCAAAAAATACGAACTCGAAAGTTCGCACTCCCACTAGTCACTTTCTCGTATACGAGAAAAAAATATTGCAATCATCAAAAAATACGAACTCGAAAGTTTTACGAATCTCCACATTTCGGACATTCTTACGTTCGAAAAACTCATTGTTTGTCTTGAACACGATAGTTCAAACACTTTGAGCTACATGGATGAAATTTTGCAAATCGACTTAACATCAAATGTGCAGATTTCTGCAAAATTTTGAACGGAATTCATTCAGAGAATATCTTCCTCATCGGCTGGCTAAGTGCAAGTAAACGCGACAGCTGTAAAATATAAAAGGTTACATAAATAAAATTTAGAATACAGATTTATCATCTAAAAGTTGATTTGTGTTCTAACTTCGAACTAACTTCACTAAAGAGTTGACTATTTTTCGGCCTATGGTTTTGCATAAATGTAAATGCAATAATTTAAAAACGCAATCATTTAAATTAATGAAATTTGTGTCTGGAATACGATAACTCAACCCGATAACTTGTGTTCAGATACAACATCCAAGGTGATCTTGTGACTGCTATTGTATTCATGAGATCATTTTAGATTCCTTTTTTCAAGCAGTTGGAACAAAACTAGATTACAATTTCACTTGTAGAATTGCAGTACAAAATGCATATTCGATTTTCCGATATTTGTGTATTAACCTCATATCGCATGTATCGTCAAAGATGGTAAGCTAGATTCAATAAAAATGCTAGATTCGCACGAAAGATACATATTTCGAGATAATTATTCTACAATGCCATGTAAAGCAGTCACCACTTTACCCAAGATTTTGTGCATAGAGGGAGTAGTAATTTAATTAGAGAGGATGCGAGAAAGTTTTAGGGAGACAACTGCCACTTGTTAAGTTATAGCATTCGAATACGTACGAACAGACAGAGAGACAGCCAGTCATCCCGTTGAAGGATTTGGTTCAAACTTTCACATCGATTTAATATTCATGTAATAAATCCATACGTCAAATTTCATTTATTTAACTTGGAAATACATTCCTTTTCACACTAATTAATAGTATAAAAGCTATCTGA
Source organism: Argiope bruennichi (assembly GCF_947563725.1). Classification (NCBI taxonomy): domain Eukaryota; kingdom Metazoa; phylum Arthropoda; class Arachnida; order Araneae; family Araneidae; genus Argiope; species Argiope bruennichi. The sequence goes on from NC_079160.1 coordinate 78,577,560, forward strand.
GGAAGGATTTTTGTACCAAAATCGACAGGAATCGAAAATTTTGACTTTAATAAGGTGCATAAAATTTTATTTGCAGAACTCTATGAGCTATTTCAGTAATTATGATCACAGACATACAAAATTATTTGGAAAACCGTTTTCTTTGGAATCTTCCATAAATATCTTGAGGTTGAATCTCTTTTATTAACCATATCAGCACTCGATTTAATCTAAATTAGACGTATTCGAAATATTTGTCTTTGCCTGATATTTCGAATACGTTATAGTGACCAAAAATATGTTGACAGAAAAAGAAAATTGGATAAAACAGAATCGTTTGAAAGTTATTCAAACTTTTATTACTAAATAATAAAATACATATAACATGAATATAAAGAAAGTCCATTGATTATGATATCCCGCAAATCATTATTGCTTTTCATTCTAATAAATATGCTTTGTGAAAAGCAAAAAGATTTTAGAAAGATTTTTTTTTCTTCCTAAAATGTTTGAAGTCAAATGAATAAATTCTATATAAAAATTCATTTTATATTTCTAAATAATAGGTAAAAAACTTTTTATAATCCTGAAATGTTTCTTTCTTAAATCAAGATATAAATTATTTTCTCAAATTTTCCAATAAACAATTCAAAAAGAATTTGAAAAGGAATAAAGACAAATATTATACATAATTTAAATGCTTCCATTTTTACTATCCTAAATGTAATAATTATAATATTTTTTTCATCCTTTAAGTCTTTATATTTATAAAAAACATCAAAATAATGAAACATTCTTTTCAATATTAAAATCAAATAATAGATTCACATGTAATCGGTATACATTCATCAATTTCAATTATATTTTGAATAATTCAGTCCATCTCTTAGTATGAAAAAAACAACTCTACAAAAAATAAATGAGAATTGCAGCATAAATTCTAGCACCATTCTTTCATCCGAAGAGAAAAACAAGAACACCTCATGCAGAATTACGCATTCAAAAATCACTCAACTATAAGTTACTTGACATTAAAAAAAAAAAAAAAAAAAAAAAAAAAAACCGACAAGGAATAGAAGAATTCAATCCAGGCATAAAATTGTATGCATTCCTACAGTATAAAAACTTCATCGCAGCTGAGATGATTCACACAATCGTCCCATTCGTAGACCGTTCCAGGTATCCTCAATCAACGATGTCTTCCATCTCAGTAGCCTTCCTCGTCCTTGCCCTCTGTGCTGTGGCCCTGGCAGGACCAGCAGTCCCAGTGGTTCCAGTTTTGCCCATCCAAGACTTACAGCCAAAACCGTACCAGTACGGATATGCCTTCGCTGACGGACTCGGCATGAGCCAACACCGAAATGAAGTTGCTGACGGCACAGGAGCTGTAAAGGGTGCTTACGGATACCAGGATCCTCTCGGAGTCTACAGGAATGTCGAGTACACAGCCGATAAAGACGGATATAAGGCCGTGATCCGCAGCAACGAACCTGGAACCTCAAACCACGCTGCCGCAGATGCTGTCTACATCGTTGAACTCCCACCACCAGCTGCTGTTGCCCAAGGACTCAGAGCAGCAGTGTCTGTTCCCAAGCTAGCATTCTAATTCCCAATGATAATGTAACACCACGCGGCTGTAAATAAATTTTTTGGGACATAATTGCCTCTTTTTATTTAGAATGTTTGTTTTAAATCTCTGGTAAATTTTTAGTTAATTTGACTCTCTTTAGCATAACCTTGGAAATTTAAATATCTTACAATTTGAAAATACAATTTTCAGAATGAACTGAACAAGCCGTGGATAGTAAAAGTAAATTGGACATAAAGTAATGATAGGCTGAAACAATTTCTGTTTGGGCATAGCACAACTTATCAAAATATCATGTGTAGATGATCTTGGAAAAAGCTAATATATAAACATAGACAAATTTTGTAGGATTCAAATCATCTTCAATATCCAATTTTCGCTTCAAAAGCTTCACATGATCATTCCATGATGTTTTAATTTTTGAAAAGTTTAAATCCTGAGGGGTTTGTAGTTTATCTAGCAGCTTTACGTAGTCTGGAATAATTGTTCATGATTGCACTTTCATAAATAATTTTGTAACATTAAATTTGATACTCTATGTTTGAATCATAGTGCCAGCTGTTTGATTATGTTCTTTGGAAAGAAATCTGAGAAATTATTGTTATTGCTAGACAAAATCCAATCCAAACATTCAAATTCCAAATTTTAGCAGATAATCCAATTTTTAGTAGCAGGTGAAATCTAGCTTTTAGCAGATTAACGTGAGAAAATTAAACATCGAACAGTTCAAATTTTTCTTACAAAGTCTTTATTTATTTATTTTCAAATTTTAGGTCATTACCCATTATTAAATGCTTTATACTGAAAATAATTTTCTTTATTACTAAATTTCTAGTCAAAGGTTCTTAAAAATCATACGATAATAAACTTTGCATTCAGTTGTCATGGATGATAAATATTGTAAATGAATGATGCTCAAATTATGAATTCTATTCATCATAATTCATAGAGAATCGATGACCAAAAATCAAAGAAGGTATAGTCAAAGGGAAAAAAATTATGTATTAAATTTTGTACAGTTTCCCTTGTTTATAACTAACAATCTATCTTATACGAACTCATTGTTTGCTTAGATGAAACTTCAATTAATTTATTTCAGTTTTTTAATTAAATTCTATTCTAACGTATTTTTTAAAAATTCTAATTTAATTCTAATTCTAAGAGCTTATCTAAGCAGATAAAACAATCATTATTAAAATTGCTAAAATATTAATTTATGTATTGATTATAAGTTTGACTTTCCTATCATTTTATATAATGGTATCTAAGTGCTATAAGTAGAATGAAAAAAGAAAAAAAAATTATTTAGAAAGTAAATATAAAAACAAATGTTTCCCCAAGAAAAAAAATAATACAATACGATTTTTTTTTATAAAATCGTTTGTTTTCACACTATATGAAATATATAAGAAAAAATTAAATAAATAAAATAAAACTGATATTGATAAATGCCAATTTCAGATTGTCATTAGGATGCTTGAATTTTAGTTATAGTCTAATTAAAGTGCAAAACTGATTAACATATTATTTATGCCCATCTGATAATTTAAAATTACAATCTGGACAATAATCAAGATTGAATAATCGCCATCGAATAAAAATTTGTTTCCGAATTTCGTCATATATCACCCTGCATTTAAATAGATCAAGGGTCCTATTTTTTTATACAAATCTGAATACTATCTGCTTTACAATTTAAAAATTCCTTGAGTAATTACAGTTTTTATTTCTCCGAAATACAGAAGGGATGTAAGATGGCGAATGAAGTATCTATTTTTAAAGAAGTAGTATACTGAAACATTTTACAAGTTTCGTATTGAGATATATCATCATAACTAAAAGGAAACTGAAAGTCAATATCTGAAAAGAATAGCTGAAGGGAAAAAACATCTAACAAAGAATTACCGAAAAGCTCTATTACCACCCGTTAGAATAATGAAATCGTTCAAAAGTGGTTAAGCACTGATTTCTGAAATGGACAATATAGTAAACCACATTAGATTGAGAAGATCATTAAAAGAAGCATTTTCTTTTCATTTTCTATGGGTATTTTTTGACACTTAATTAGTATTTCTTTTATTACTGGTCTTTTAATACACTTTGTATAGAAATACCAAATTTAATTAATTATAAATTAGAGGATAAACATTAATTTATTCATCTTATTCCAGTATTCTCATAGATAGCAATCTGATTCACCTTCAGCTTTAAAAATTTTATTTTATTTTATTTGTTGTCAATTCATTTTTGTAGGCAACGTCCGTCATTTTCCATAATAGCGTCATGTTGATGTATCATAACAAAATTCATTAATAATCCTTTAATTTGATTTTGAAAGCTGTGTTCCTTCTGCTGGTGGAATGCAGAAGTTACGAGAGGAAGTGCCAGTTCAGGTGTCATCCTCGTCTTCTGACCGCGGTTCAAAATTCGAGGTCAATCCCAAAGTAGTCCTAGTATTGCTTCAAAAAGGGATGTTAATATAACTCAACCGAACTGAAAGCTTTATCATTAAATGTCAATAATGAATAACTGATATACCCTTTAAGAATTTTTTAAATCTTAATACTCTTGCATTCACAATGATCAAGAAGTAAAAGAAATTTCGAAAAACTAGGATTTAAAATTTATTGATTTGTTGATGTATTAAAAAAGGTAAATTTCCTAAAAAATATAATTTTTCAAGTAAAAATTAATAATTAAGTAAACGGTGTGTGAAATCATAATCAAAATAGGAAGTTCATAAAAAATTTTTTTAGCAATTTTTCAAAATGTACAAAAGCGAACTTTTTGTTCATTTGTAACAAGAGTATTGAAAAATTTGATGAAACAATGATATCACTTTAGTTTCAATACTACAACAAAAAATGTTAATTAACTTCTTTTTAAAAACAAATATTTAAAAATTATTAATATATTATAGAAAATAGGGTATAATAATTTCATATAAATGAGTGAAAATATTTTTATATTAAAATTTTAATTAGATTAGAATGAATATTATTCTCTTTTTTTAAAGTTGCTTTAAAATAATTTCTAGAAAAAAATTTATCGATATTTAAACTTTTCACTCTTTTTATTTAATCTAACTGTATAAAAACAATTTAAAACAATTTCTAAAAAGATGTTTAATAATAATCTTTTGAGAAATATCATTGTGTATTGGTATATAAAATTTAGTATCTCTAAATTTTATTCCCTCTTTTACATAAAATTCTAATGAAGTTAATGGCAAACATTTATAGAAAATAAATTATTTATAAGGAACTTGTTGGTTTTAGTTTCTACCTGGCTACTTCCAACAATGTCACACAATTATTAACAGAAAATAGATAATTTTGTAGAGTATTTTGTATCTATCATTCTATTAGTCTTAGAATTGTAATGGAATGAATTTTTGAAATATGTTTTGCAGTATTTTTCTTCTATGTAGTGCATTTTGTAATATTTTGTAATATGTTCTAAAACGCAACCTTTTAAAAAGAAATTTGAATTTCTGTGTTTACTAAAACCTGGTTATAAAAAATTTAGGCCGAAGAATTAATTAGAATTGAAAAAAGTAACATTCTAATCCTCTCTAGAAATGCCACGTCTTGAGCATTATTTTAAAAGTTTAAACTCATGGATATTAATAAAATTTTCGTTTCTTTGATAAAATTCAGTATTTCATTTACTGTTCAGTATTCCATTTACTATATTACATGTTTGATATTAATTATAAGATTATTTTAAGATAAAATAGATGGTTGTAGGATATATTGATTATTCTAAATAATTACATCTTACTTTAAATAATTATTGCATAAATAATAAATAATATACATTATACATAGAAATTTCATGGCTTAAATTAATAACATAAATGCAGAATCTTATCAGCTGTCAGAAAATTCCAAAAATTCCTAAAGTTGCATTTTTTTAATTCCAAATTAAATTTGAGAACTATTATTATAAAAAAGGTTTCAATTGGAATATAAAACTCCAGACCTGAATAAGAAGTAATGACATCCATTAATTTCTTATCTAATTTATTAATTCATTCATTAATTTCTTATACTAACTTAGTAAGTTAAGCAATTAATTTTTTATATTATGAAGTTTCCAAATCAATAAAAAAGTAAATGATACCTATGCTATGATCTGAAAATATATTCTCAAAATATGCTTATTTTCAGATACAAAGCCTCCGTTTTATTTTGTTTTGTAGGAATGATGTTTTTAAGTGATAATTATAGCTTATTGATAATTAGCAAAGTGATAATTAACAAAAAACAATATTGATTTTTCCTTAGAAATAGATAATAATTTCTTTAAAAACTCTTAAAAATTAAAATTTAGACCTTACATGATACCTATAAATAAAATATAATATGTATGATCGAAATAGCTATCTAGAATGTAAAATGTATCGAATTCTCAGAATTCAAAATGGAAATCATATTTGCTAAGTTTCTAAAACCGCTTTAGAATTTACTGCATTGACCTCTAAATAACCCTTTCCAATTTCTAAACTGAGAATTTTTCTTTATCAAATGTAAGCATTCATATTTAAACAATTTTCTTAAGAACTATAACTATTTAGTGCAAACTTATACTATTTTTTATATAAAACAACTTAGGATAGGTGAATTCTCGGTAAATGAAACAAAATTAAGTATTAGCATTTCACGTTAAGTATATCAAAAATTCTAATAAGCAATTTAATTAATTGAAAACTAAGAGTGAAATTCTGAATTGTTTAGTATTTAAATATAACTCTATTCTGTTATCAATCAGGCAAATCATTTGAATCAGCTATAACAGTTCAAAGCACAAAACATAGGTTATCTTATGAAACAATAATCACTATAGAACCACTGAGAAAGAGTATCTAATATAAAAATTTGATTAAAAGCTAAAAATTAACTAAAAAATATTTATTTTTATTCTTTAGATAAAAAACACTTTTTTAAAATTTCGTTTCTTTCTTCAAACCATTGATTCAATTTGTACGTCAAACTTTGAATTTTTTTGTTTTATTCGAGACACACAAAACTTTTATAAATATCTGAAAGAATTTGCTTCCGAAAAGATTTCAAACGCTACAAGGAACTATGTTCTTTTTTCGATACATTTCTACATTTATTCACGGTAACTTCTCAAGATTTTCAAATTTCTTTGAAATTTATACAAGAACAAAAACAGAATAAGTCATAATTTAATTTTTCCATACTTCTTATTCTATTCTATAGAAATTCGGAATGACACCTACATTTTTCGCCTGGCATAGTTCGGACCACACCCAAAACTTCAGACATATTATAATTTTTTATTGGCTGTCTTCTCTTTCATGCTGAAACTTATTCATAAACAGGCTCACCCACATACCAAAAAAAGTAAAAAATCCTCACCCATCAGTATATAAGCTCATGAACGATGCTCACAAAACACACACAAACAAACGTCCCAGCTGCAGCCTGTTCCAGGTATCCTGACCCTACAATGTCTTCCATCTCAGTAGTCCTCCTCGTCCTCACCATCTGTGCTGCGGCCCTTGCAGGACCAGCAGTGCCAGTGGTTCCAGTTGTGCCCATTCAGGATCTCCAACCAAGACCATACCAGTATGGATATGCCTTTGCTGACGGCCTCGGCATGAGCCAACACAGAAATGAAGTTGCTGACGGCACAGGAGCTGTAAAGGGAGCTTACGGATACCAGGATCCCCTCGGAGTCTACAGGAATGTCGAGTACACAGCCGACAAGGACGGGTACAAGGCCGTGATCCGCAGCAACGAACCTGGAACCTCGAACCACGCTGCCGCAGATGCTGTCTACATCGTGGAACTCCCACCCCCAGCAGCTGTTGCCCAAGGACTCAGAGCAGCAGTGCCTGTACCGAAGCTAAGCATCTAATTTGTTATTTAGGTTTCAAGATAGTTGCTGGCTGTAAATAAATATCTTTGGGACTTAATAGAAAGTTTTGTTCTTTATTTTCAAAATTTCATGCTAGCTTTCCTGTAAGACAATGATTTGCTTTTTAATAAGTATGAAAATTCCTTAAAAGTTTTTAAAACTTTCAAAAGAAAGAAAAAAAAATTTTAAGTAAGTAAATTTTAGCATCTACTGATGGCAATAGCATAGTCAAGGATATTCAAAGTCGTCTAATGAAATACAAATAAAGCCTTTTACAGACTAAAAAGAAATTTTAAATCCTCACTACTATCAAGAAATACAAATTTTTACTATATAAAACTTTACCCTTAAAACGTTTTACTAAATGATTACCTATGGCTCAGAGACCCGGACCCTGATCAAAGTTGGAGAAAATAAAATAGCCATTTAGAAAGAAAAATTCTGCGAGCCATTTTTGGTGGGATAGAAATCAACAATGTTTGGAGAAAATATAACTTTGAGCTGTATAAAATCTATAGACAGCCAGATATTATAAAGTTCATAAAAATAAATAACATAAACTAGATGGCTCATATATTTAGAATGGATGATGATTAAATATTTAAAAAAATTATTTTACATAACCTCTAACAAGTAGGAAAAGGAGTCGACAAAAAATGAGATGCATGGAGTCAGTGGAGACTTTTTTTAATGGCTATCCAAAAAGAAACTGACGCACAAGTGTCAAAAATAGAATGTAGTGGAACAGAATTCAGAGGAAGGCACTGGCCCACCCTGGGCTGTCTAGCCAAATATGATCCTGATAAAATTTTAGTATATTTTTCTTTTTTTTTTTTTCTTAAGTCATTTATTTATTAAAATAAAGGACGTTCCAATAATTTTAAATGAAGAATTAATATTATACTGTCGGAAAGATTAAATACTTAGTTTCTTATTTCTCTAAAAGAATAATAAATGAATGGATTAATAATGTTAGCTAAATATAATATCTCAATTTTACACATTATGAAAAATGTTGAAATAATGTTGTTATAACTACGTAAAAAAATTTATTTCAAAGCATCTTCCAGGTTTCCAGTTGTGTTATTTTGTTCCTATATTAAAATATCCTTTATGAATCATCATAAGCTAAAAGAAGATGTACGTCATACTTTCACTTACATTGCACCAACAATGGTTCTCTAAATGTTGCACAGAACCATTAATGGTGCCTTATCTTTTGCTCTGAGACACATATTGGACAGATGTATTCATTGGATCAAGGATAGGTTTATCTTAATAAGCAGGTTAGGAATTTATGGTAAATACTAATCCAACTTTCTTGTCTTCGTTAGAGGTAATAAGACTTTACGGCAGTCCTATAATTTAAAAAGATTTAAAAAATTTTAAATAGTATCTCAGTTTTGATTTAAATTTTCAATTTCATTTGTGAAATTATTTTTATTTTAAATGAAAAGCATTAGAATTCGAAACCCTTGGATTGTCAAATGCAGGGATCCATTAGATCATTCATAGGTTTTATCTTGATAAGTAGGCCATGGATATATGGTACATGATAAATACAAAAACCTATTTCTTTACCTCTGTTGGAGGTAATGAGACTTTATGGCTATCTTATAGTTTCAAAAGATTAAAATTATTTTAATAGTCTCTCAATTTTGGTTTAAATGTTTAATTTCTTTTCTGTGAGAGGAAATTACTTTCATCTATACTTATATATAAAGCTCAATGTGTGTGTGTTGGCACTCTACAGAAAAGACCATTTGACCTACAGCTACCAAATTTGGTACATGTATGCCTTAGAGGTCGGGAATGTGCACCTGGGGTCCCTTTTTTGAATTTTTAATTAGAATTTTAATTATTAATTAAAAACTAGCATTCCCGCCAAACAATCTTTTCATTTTCCCCAACGCCAAATGAGTAAGGCTTCAGTTTTTTTTCCCAACAGTAATGAGGCTAGGGTTAACATTTTTCGGTCGATTATTTCAAACGATTCTGTTTATTTTTTTAATGTTTTATGCATTTTAAATTAAACATTGTTAATTAATCGATCTTTCAGATTCATTCTGAAGTACTTTTGAATTAAAATAACACCGAATAAAGGAAATAAAAAATGTCTAATCTGCATAGCGTTACCCCAATTGGCGTAGAAAAATTCACGCATTTGCGTTACTGTTACTGACGTTGAAAATTCACGCATGCGCATTGTATTCTGATTGGTTACATTTCAATTGAAGCGGACTCGATTTAAATTATTTTTAGGTTAGTTGTATGCTTTTGTAATTAAATTGTATATATGTTAGTTTAAGTTCATCGTTTTTAAAGTAATTTTTTTAACCTGTTTTCGACCGATTATTTTAAACGAATCTGTTTATTTTCTTAGTGTTTGATGCATTTAAAATTAAACATTGTTAATTAATATACCTGCTCAAGATGAATCTGAAAAAATTTTATTGACAAATTCTTGAGATATTACATAAATTACTTTTACAGAGATATTACATAAATTAAGAAAGATATTCTTTAGTGCTTATAAGATTTAAATGCTCAGTGACTCTGTTTTCAGTAATCATATTACAAAAAAAATGCTTTGTTTCAGTAAAAAAAAATATTATTATATTAATTGCAGATTAATCATTTCCACTTTAATTTAAAGCATAAATTCTACGAGAGCTAACAGAAAAGTAGAGAGATGCATATTACATTATAACTGAAGGCCTTTATAATATTATGATTGAATTATATGACTATCAAAATTTGAAGTTTTAAAATATTTTGATGAAGAATCTATTAAAGTAGTAATTGCGTAAATTATTTAATTATTAAAATTTAAACGAACTTTAAGATTGGCGAACTGACTGGGCGCCAAAGGCGGCTAGTCATAAATAAAATGCATTAAAAGTCAAAACCCTGTATTTGGCAAATCCCTTGGATTGTCAAATACAGGAATCCATTGGGTTATTGATAGGTTTTGACTTTATAGATAGGCCAGAGATTTCTGTTACATGGTAAATACAAAATCCGACTTTTTTGCTTCTGTTAAAGGTAATGAGACTACTGCTGTCCAATAATTTCAAAAATGTAATTTTTTTTTTAATTAATTTCTCAGTTTTTGTTTAAATATTAAATTTTATTTCTGTGCGAGGAAATTGTTTTCATCATAAATAAAAAGTATTAGAAGTCAAAGTATTGTCAAGTTCTTTGTCCTATATTTTTTTATTGAAAATATCATCACTGGTTTGAAGTATCATGAAATCTAGTTTATCTATACTTATAATAAAGCTCAATGTGTGTGTGTGTGTGTGTGTGTGTGTGTGTGTTGGCGCTCTACAGGCCAGACCATTCAACCTACAGCTACCAAATTTTGCACGTGTATACCTTGAAGGCCGGGAATGTGCACCTGGGGGTTATTTTTTCGAATTTTTAATTAGAATTTTATTTATTTAAAAATTAAGCGAAATTTTGGCGTGTTTCTGCTATAACTTCCGAAAATATTACCGCACAAAAAAGATTTTTACATGAAGTTAAAGATCAAAAATTTATCTTTTAAATGATACCAATGTTTTAACCTTAAAATTAAATTTCTATTTTTAATGAATTTTTAAATAAATATTTTAACTATATTTTTCAACAATTTTTTTCGCACAAAATAAAAATAAAATTTAAGCCGCACGAGCACGTTGTGCATTCATGGGGGAAAATTAGCTTTTTTCAAAGTGTTGCCATCACAGTGATTAAAGCTCCAACTAAAAATAAATTAAATCTTTTTGGAAATGAAATCTGCAAAAATATAATTTTTGGCACGTGCCTGTTGGAAATGAAACAAATATGAAATATTATTTAAAAAAAATTCAAGAAAAATTATTTTATGATCTTTTACACTCTCTATATTATTAATCCAATAAATCAGTTTTATTTAAGGCATGTTTTGTTTAATATGAACAGAATATCCATTCAAATCAGGGCCACACAGCTAATTTGTAAACCTTTAGTAAGACACAGATCTGCTAAAATGGTCTAAATGGAAAATGATTATATTTTATGTAACTTGATTCAATAAATGCTCTAATAAATAACGAATTTTTGATTTTACATAAAGCTTCTGCTGTGGAAATCACGAATAACAAAATGTTCTTGAAACACTAATATTTTAAATAAAAAGTGTTAATTTCCAATCAACTAAATCAATCACTTAAACTGACTGATTTATGAAAATTTATATATCACTATTCAATAAAAAAAGGATAATTTTAGATTTTTCATCGATCGTATCAAAGAAAATACGCCAATCAGCGCACAGGTTTCTCAAGATTAATTGGCCTAAGATTATGAAAATGTTGAGTTTTTCTAAATTTTTAACATTCAAAACTTCATAAATCAGTCTTAGTTGATCATGGAAAATAGAAACATTCATTCATTTATTTAAAATTTGGTGTGTCCAGAATATTTCTCAGAATATGATATCTTACTGCATTAAATTTAGACTTCATAATTTTTGAAATATATTTATAGGCCGGAACAAAATATTATTATTGATTTCATTTCAATCCTTTTGAAAGCAAAACTAAAAACTGAATTTTATGCTGAATCTGAGAAATTTTTGTTGAATTATTGTTTGAGATATTACATAAATTATGAAAAATATTTTGTAGTTCACATAAGACTTAAATACCAAGCGATTCTGTTTGCAATACTCATATTCGATAATAATAATAATAAATAAATAACAATAAAGATGATAAATAAAATAAAACGCTTGGTTTTATTAAAAAATATATTTATATCAATTGCAATTTCATCATTTCCACTTTAAATTAAAGTTGAAGTTTTGCCGGAAATGACAACAAATTAGGAAAATATATATAGTAAATTGAACGAAACGATCTAAACAACAGTATAAGTTTGGTATGACTATCAAAATTTGAAGATTAAAAATGTTTTGTTTGAGATTCTATTAAGAGACCAGTTACATAAAATGTTTAATTGAAAATTGTAGCGAACGGTAATACTGGCGAACCGGCTGGTCGCCAAAGGCGGCTAGTAAGTAATAAAGTGCACTGAGTGACCAAATCAAATTTTAATTACTTCGTAAGTTAGAATCCTATTTAATCTAAATTTCAACTCTAAATGTATATCTTTTGTAACAGTAACTTAATATTCTGTCTTAAATGTTTTTGGCTTATATATTGCTTTTTTTTCATCGTCTGCCAATAAATCCTCTGAATTTTTGGAAAATTGCTTTGGCTGAGGAATTTTTAGGTAATTATGTTTATATAATCAATTACATTCTTGCAGAAGATTGTTCTTATCATATATGAAAATGTTTAGAAGTCAAAAGCATGTTTTTTACAAATTGATGCATTTTTTCACATAATCTATTGGGTCACCTTTATCTCTACATATGAAATGCAAATTTTCAACCTAGCTGTCTCATGAATTTAAAATTGCTGTTCCTTTGAATTAAAAGTAACGAATGTTAACTTCTAGCATAATATTACCTGTTGTTATACACTCTCCCCTAACGATTACAAGATAGAACATGGGAATTTTAATTAAACATAGTAGAAATTTTAAGAATAGTTTAGTTTGTGAAGTTTGTTTTGAAAATCAACGTGAAAGGAGAAATTTCTAATATATAAATAACCAAAATTGTTATTCAATCGTCTCAAGTTTTAAAAGACTGTTCAAATGTTTTAAAAGAATTGTTCTAATTTTCAGTCTTTATGTGTGCAAATCAAATGTATTTGGTTTAAGATTTGAGTTTGAACTTAAATCATTGACTAATGGTGAGGGGATGCTGTGCGAGCTCAATAAGCTCTAATTTATCTGTGTTTTAAAAATATTTTACTACTGATCTAAATTCTTTCTTCATAGTAACTTTGACGATTTAAGTTGCAAACACATAGGCGTGCACGTTTTATATCTATTATTTTTCACCATAAAATCAAACTCCGTCTCCCCAAATTCTTTTCTGAAACTATATAAGCTCAGAATAAGTTCTCATGCTCTTTCATTCAGGCTTTCTGCCTTCCTATTCGGTACTCTATAATGTACTCTTCGTTAAGCGCATTGCCACACACTTTTAACAAAGAAATTTTGACAATAAATAAAAATTGGAATAATTCATCAAATTATGAAAAATAAAGCTCATCAATCATCAAATCATATCTATTAAAACCTAATTATCTATTTACCAATTTATGCATGTTGCTTATTAAGAACACAGCCAGATGGTAGAACCTATAATTGTCTTCCTTTTATTCATGTTTCTCAGAAATACTATGTTTATGCACATTAGTACACTCAGTATATAATAAATAAAAAAAGGGCGACTAAACTCTCAAAAAGCAAAGCGTATGGGTAATTTTCACTGAATATAGTAGAAATTTTTATAAAAAAAATCCATGGCCTAACTATTTCTCAATATTTCTGAATGTATTCTGTTAATTTTACCGAGTATTTTCCTTATTATATTAAACGTAACTTCAAAAAGATGAATTTTAATCTTAATTTTCTTACAGCTGCGAAAATTTGTTTACCGTGGTAGTAGAATTTTTTTTTCAATTAACTCTAATTTTTAGAAAATAATTTAGTATTGATTTTTATATAAATATATATTGATTTTTTTTATACTTTCGAAGCCATATATCAAAAAATGTTACGCCATCTTATTTTTAACATTGCAATGGCTGCTAAGATTTATGTGATGCATTGACTCTGTATGAGTAAAAACTCTTATACATTTAGAATTTTGTATATATAGTAATGGAAGCCAAACTGTAAAAACTGAAATCCTGTTTTTAATTTAAAATTTTGATCCGAGTAGCTAATTTATTCAAATTATTTTGTCTAAATGTATTAAAAAGATAAAATAAAAAAATGAACATTTATTATAAAACAAATTACTTGCAGAAAGTTCTAAAAGAATGAATAAAATCATAAATATTTCTATGTATGTTAGTGCAGTTTCTATTCTCTTACAATGAGAAATGTATTCTATGCATGATATAAACTTACTAACAGTATGGGCATCTTTATATTTACAACAAGTGTACTAACTGGTCTTCTATTTAATTACAAGAAACATACTAATTGTATGGGCTTCTCTTCAATTACAACAAATAACATACTAACTGTATGAGCTTCTATTTAATTACAACAAACCTACTAAATGCATGGGCTTCTATTTAATTACAACAAACAGCATACTAACAGTATGAACTTCTATTTAATTGCAACAAAATACTAACTGTTTGATATTCTATTTCATTACAACAAACATACTAACTGTATGGGCTTCTATTTAATTACAACAAACAACATACTAACTGTATGAACTTCTATTTAATTGCAACAAAATACTAACTGTTTGGTATTCTATTTAATTACAACAAACATACTAACTGTATGGGCTTCTATTTAATTACAACAAATACAAAACTTTATAAATTTTCGATTACTAGATAACTATAATTCTTAATTCAAAGAAAAGCTTAATTAAAAAATTATTTAAAGAAAATAACTCTTATAATATTACTTTTTCATCTTTTTAATTGTTATTTTTAATTCAGTAAAATAAAATAGGCTCCTGATTTGACATCGCATCCAAACTGTAGATATCACAGCATTTGCAATTGGAAAAAAAATCTAATATTATTAAGCAATTATTGTTCTTTAAATCCATATGAAGTTCAATTTAAATAGTAATAATATTTTTTTTAAAAAATGATTTTATTTTTGTATATTTAGCTGTTATTTTGAGAGCTGTGACATTTTAGCAATTTTTTAAACCTTAAATATTTACTTAAAATGCCTAATGAATACATTCCAAAATCAAATAAATAATTGCTTACATTTAAACCTTATATATAAATATTAATTTCACATAAACATTTTTGCAAATATATTTTCAGAGCAGTAGATATAAAGTTCATCAGTTCAATAGGCCTGTTTTTCACTGGAGATATTTTGATCCATTCCTGATAACACTGGTAAAAATTTAATGAAATTTAAACCAGATATCAGCATAAAATAACTGTTTAAAATTCTTTAATGAAATTTAATATTTGAATTTAAAAAAGTATAGCTTAAAAATTTCTGAATAAAGTCTGTGCAACCAGATAAAAGAAAATATGGTATTTGAATTCAAATTTTTGAAAACGATTTTTTTTCTTTGTTTTTATGCAAGATATTTCCAGCAAATTAATATTTATACAATATGATTTTCACGCCAATATTTTAAATAGAACACAGCATTATTAATAATGGAAATTAATTTCCTTGTATTTCGAAAATTTCACTGAACAAATGTAAGCTCTTATAATCTACAAAGAGCAGAATAAATTCCTTCATTCAAATGTGTTTAAAAAAATGACGAAATTACCACTTTCTGCAAATTAGACTTGCATTGCCACTCATTTTCATAGGTTTCTAAATTGCAAAAATGCGGAACACCTGGATTTCATGTAGAATTACATAATTATTCCTCCTAAATATCTAATTTCTGTAATTAGATTCTTGTTCAACAATTAACCGCCCTATTTTGCATAATTATTTCCTTCCATTTGCTCACCAGCACGCAGATGTTTAATGTTCCTCCTAAATGTGAATTTCTTTCACGTGGAAATGGAAAAAGATTTTTATCGTAAAATTACTTATAGTATTCTCAAATCTTCTCAAAAAATATCACTTTTACACATTTTTTTTAACTTGGCTTGCTTTATCTTATAACTTTTAAAGGCCAATTCTTGTATAGATATAAATTTATTTCGTGTAGCTCTGAAATGGCTCTAATTATTTGGATCAAATTTTATATTTAGATAAGGTTTAGCTTTTAAAGTGTATCTTTATAGGTGTCTTTCCAGAAAAAAGTAATTTACACACACACACACGTTATAATTAAATATTAGAATACGTTTATTTAATTTCCACCTCGAAGCGTAGGCAGTATAGTATAGTGGTGATAACAACATAAATGAAACGTGCGTTGCGGGTCTGGGTTCAAGCTGCGCGTTTTGCTCTATTTTTTTTATTTATGTATTTACATTTAACTTTTTTGTTTCTTAATTTTATCTATATAGGTGCTTGTCCTGAAAAGACGAGATTTTACTCACACAAAAAAAATATTTTTTATAACTTATTAGAGTTTTTTATATCTGCTTTCATGTTGACAATGACAATTAGCGTAGATAAAGTTAGAATTTAAATGCTTTTAACATTTATTGAAATGAAATTTTGTTATTAATTTTGAACTTATTTTCAAAAATGTTAAAGTTAATGACGATGCTATATTTTAACATTCTCATAATGTGTCAATCATGTAATAAGTTAGATTAATTGAATTTTGAGGCCATATATGTGGCCCTACTTTGTAGTGAATCAGAAAAAACGAATATTTTAAGATTCTCTGATACGTGAGGTAGTGAATTATGAATTAGAGAATATTAGAGCAGATAAAGATAGAATTTAAATGCTTTTAATATTTATTATACTAATAAATATGTATTTTTGAATTGTTTTTATTACTTTCTAAATGTCAATTTTGAAGTCAGATACACTACTTATTAACTACAAATAGTTCATATAGTTAATGAAATAATTACAAATAGTTAATGAAAATTCAAAGAATTTTTATGTTATTGCTCTTCACAAGGAATATGATTTTCGAACATGAAGTTGTTAAGTACCATGCATGTTCTAGAGGTTTTGTTGAAAATTTTCTTTACATCTAATTTAAATATACAATTTTTGGTTCAGATTCACCAAATTTGAAATGTTGTTTCGTATGTCTAAACTTGTAACTGATGTAAATTTGTGTAGATATTTAATTTACAAGATATTCTAAACTTGTATAAATTTCAAAAGTGATTAATGTTTTTTAATGTTTTAGTCCTTTTATGTACAAATCAATAATTTCAACTTAGCTTTAATGAACTCTTTTAATACTGTGGACCTGAATATAAGAATATTTACCAAATGTACATTTCCTCATTGGAATAACTGGAGTAAAGTAAATTTTTCAAGTACGATAGTGTTTAATAGCAAAATATCTCAATTTCTTAAACTTTTGTCTCGCAATTAGAAGCGAATTTTTATTTCAAAAGAGAAATTGTGGTATTTGTTTTAACATATCAATTTATAACTCCTTTTTCAGTAATTAGTTAATAGTTTTAGACGTATGAGTTTTTAAAAGTTCGAATTACACAGATTTTTACAGAAAAAATTTATCTTGTAAATTGCATTTTTCTTAAAATTCTGCGAAATTACTGTAAAAAAAACAATACAATGTGATTATTTATTCAAGAATGTCTCATAATTTTATGATCAATGCCAGTCACTTAAATTTATATATTAAAGCTTTGAGAAACATAATGGCCTATTTTTAGAGGAATTATCTGATTTAGATTTAAGGAATCTAGTAGTTATATCTGTAATGTCTGTATAGCTATAAAGATAATACCCGATAAATTGTTAACTGGGGCTTTTCTCTTCATATAAATTCGTATTCTTCATTATCATATAAACAATTCGTAATTCGTATTATTCATACTCATTCGTATTATTCGTAATTCGTATTATTCATACTCATTCGTATTATTCGTAATTCGTATTAATCATACTCATTCGTAATATTCGTAATTCGTATTATTCGTAATTCGTATTAATCATACTCATTCGTAATATTCGTAATTCTTATTATTCGTAATTCGTATTAATCATACTCATTCGTAATATTCGTAATTCGTATTATTCGTAATTCGTATTAATCATACTCATTCGTAATATTCGTAATTCGTATTAATCATACTCATTCGTAATATTCATACTCATTATAAACAATTATAATTTTTTGTCATTTTACAATGTTTTGTCATATATTTTTGTTCCATGCCATTTATTTATTTTGCATTATTGTAATTTATTTTATATTATTGTATTGCCATGTTTTATCATAAATTATTATATTTATCACATATTTAATTCTACCATGTGTGCATTTTTGTTTTTATTAAATATTCATTGTGAATTTATTTACTAATATTTATGTTTCTTTTTTTTATCTGCTGTTCCATTTTTTTCGTTTTGTTCATTCTTTTAATTTAAAAATGTGATTTTCATTAATATTATTTTATGTAATAAGATGTTGATTCAATATATTTAAAGATACTTTGTCTTTAAATTGACAAGATTCAATTATTTGTGACCTTTTAAATTAAATATATATATATATATATTGGTACATTTTAAGGCTTGAAATAATTGTTTTAAAACCAAAGTTTAATATAAAAACTAATTGTCAATTTACCATTTAAAGCTATTTAACATGTTCGAGTAGCCGTATAAAAATAGTTAAAAGAAGAATTAAGATATATTGCTGGAACTATATATTTGTGTAGAAAAACATAATAACAATGAAGGAAAAAAAAAAGGATTTTTTTTTCACGATATGTTTTCATAATTAATCTTATCAAATTGTTTAACGAAGTAATAAATATTTTAAATTAAATTTCGAAGTTTTTTACAAATATGCTTAGGATGTTAATATACTTATTCCTAAGTTTCCGTTGAAAAGCTCTTAAATAATTTTTCTGGATTGAAAAATATTTTTTTTAAACCGAAACTATCTGAATAAAATAATATATTATTCTTGTATCTTTGAGGGTGTTGATTCAGTTGAATTTGATTATCAAATAAGTTAAACACGTTGACTGCCGTGCCACTGACTTTCGCATGACAGCAAAAGTTCTCAGTCAATGTAGAATCTGATGCGAGTAGAACAAGCCTATGTTCAGTTTATATCTCCCTGTTTTAACACGTCACTCAGCATGTGAATCACCTGTGATTCATGCACACTATCTAATTAGATATTTTCTTCTTTACTACATTTAAAAGAGAGCAACTAAGTAAGCATCTTATTACATTGTGGTCCGAATCACAGGCAATAATCATGGCAGTGTTAATAAATTTTTATGATATACATTTTTACCACTTTTATTATTATTATTATTATTTTAGTTTCTAGCACAATTTTTTTCCTCGGATGTTGAGGTCATTTTTTAAAAGTATTAATATTTTATAGCCTTGAAATATTTAAAATTCTATTCGTAATTTTATAATTTATTAAAATCATGTTCTGAAAATGTTTAAACGAAATAAAATGGAATGTTAATCTGTTTGTGTGTAGTTTGGAATTGAAAGAAATTGTTCAAAAAAAAATATGTTCCATTCTCACATGAGACAATTTATTTATTATACAGCTCAAGCAAACTACAGTGACTTAGTGTAAATCCTGCATTTTCTCAAACCAATAGTTACCAAAAATAGACCTGCACAAACAGTGATAGTGGACTATAAAAAAAACATTTTTTCTTCCAACTTAAAATAAATAAAATACAAAAAAATAAAACGGAGAACACCATAAGGAAGAATTGTACAAAAGCCAAACTGTAATTTACAATATTTTAAAGAATATATTTAAAGATTTTACTTGTGAAAGAATTTTTGTACTTGTTTTAATTTTCTTATTTAAATGTGTTTATTTATTTATTTTCCGTCAGAAATTGGAAGTTTTGATGAAGAAATCCGTTTGATAATTTTTTTTTCTTCCTTGAAAAAGATATTGAAGAATTTGTTAATGTTTTTAGTGTTTTGTTTTATGACTCTTAAACGATGAATCAAAAATAATTTTAAAATATCATTGTACGTATAAATTTGTCCAGATTTATAAATTTTGAATTTTTTTACGAATAAAAGAAAACAATAATGAAAAAGTAAAATTAATTTATAATTTTCTTAGATAGTAACATACCAAAAGGATATCTTATCAGATGTAACTTATAAAATGCAAATGTAATTATAAATATTAAATCACTTTATAAAAGATTTAATATAATTTTTTTAATTAGTGTTGGCAATCTTCAACTTCCTTTAATGTTATTTTCTGTTCTACATCTACCTTCACACGCCAAAATAATAATAATATTAATAATAATAATTCGTAAAGAAGCAAAAACTACTTTTTCCATCAAACATTATTTACCCACTCACAACATTTATAAGGGAAAAACATGATTAAAAAACTGTGATTTAAAGAGAAATGTAGAATTTTAATTATTATCATTGTTACTATTATTTATATACAGAATACATACGAAAACATTACTGATAACCTACTGGAAGCTTGCAGCCCGCATTCGATCCCTGCAGAATAGGAACTTGGATTAAGATGAGGTAGAGGCTTAAAAATTGCAGGGACCTCTAGCGGGCATACATGCAACTAACTTTTCCAAGACCACGAACGCACACGAGTGATTAGTTACTAAGAAGTTCAGTTACAAGGTAAAGTAGACGTTTTTCAAATTTTGTTCAAAATTTTTTGTTTCAAAACATAAAGAAAAAGTCTAAAGAATTTGTACATTTTTTTTTCCTATTAATACTTTTTTTCATCTAAAAGTGTCACAAATTGTTGTTATATATCTAAAAATGTGTTGGATACATTTAACTTTAATTGTGTATTTTGGAGTTCTTGGTATATTAATGGCAACGTCAAAAAACTACAAAAGCATGTAAATTGAAATAGTTTATATCGAAATTTAAAAATAAAATACACAGAAATTCAGATACATAGAAATGCTATGTTTAGATTTTGTTGCTAACAACGTTTTGAAGCAAATAACTTCTTTAATAACCAGAAGTTTTTAAGCAAATGAAGAAAAAAAGTGCGTTTTTATTTGGAATTTTATCTTAAAAATGATAGATCCGGGGAAAAAAAGTAACAGAATTACACGAGATTTGCATTTATTTATGAGATATATAAAAATGATAAAACAAAGTTCATAAAGTCAGTGGGTAAATCATCTGCGTCCTGATACACCATCAAGTAAGAAATAAAAAAAATTTTTAAAAATTAATAATATACATTACCAATAGCATGAAGGAGTATTGAAATTCATAAAATAAGTTTTGCACAGTTGAATTAATAAGAGAAATATCACATTCAAAGCTGATTCAAATTTTAAAAAATGAAGTTAAAAAGTTATGCTAACAAAAAGGTTTACAAATAATACAAATGTAGTTAATCCTGGAAAACAAATATAATTTCGGAAAGCTATTTCAGAAAAATTTCGTAAAGTTTCATTTGAAATTTCTTCCTATAAATTCAACTGTATAAGAAAAACAATATTTACAGATATATATATATAAAAGGCAGCATTGAAAGTTTGACTTCATTATGTTTTACAATTTTTAAAAAATAAACTAGTAAAATTTCAAATATATTCATCGGTTTAATTATTCTTTCTAAAAAAAATTGCTATTGAAAAAAATTATCCTGATTTAAATAATTTTGCCACGTCAATTCTTCCTTTGTACTGCCTTTTAATTAAAATATTTCCACATAAAACAAATTATAACTAATGTGAAAATTATTTTAATTTGAAGTACATAATTGAGTTTTTACAAATATTTTAACTAACAGAAATCGTTTAACATTTCGCAGCTCACCATCATAAATGCATCGTAAAGCCACTTTTACATTGGAAGAATTGCTGGACGCAATACTAAATCACGTGACCACATTGAGATCCCGTCATTATCATCCTTCTAATAAACCACAAATATATTTCAGTTGACTGATGGAATCAACGTCACATGATCTCGATAGAATCACATGATTTCTGAAACATTCAGCAATTGTTTCAATGTAAATCCAGCATAAGTAACAAACAGCACCTGAAAATTTATATTGCACAAACCAGCCTTCCTGAAATCAGTTAAGAAAACTTGAGATAATTTGGCTGTAAAATTCTAAAAAAGGAATCATACAGAATTTATAGTCAATGGCAATCCAATAGGATAATCAGTTCAATATACCTTAATAGGAGCATCCAAAGCCCATTTTTACCTTATGATATATCGAGCAAAAAATTCTATTTTTGGAATAATTGCGCAACTTTTCATTAATTGCGCAATATCATTAATCTTCTTTTATCCTCATAGTCAGTCTATTATCAAATTGTGTTGACATTGACTATATACATTATTATACGTAATACGTATACAACTTTAAAATTAGCTCAAAGAAACCTCTAAAATTTTTCACGAATAAGATAAATAATTAAAAGGAATATTTCATATCAAATAAAAATTTTATTTCATTTCAAAAATTTAAATTAATCAAAATTAGAAATTAATTACAGTAATTTCTAATCAATGTAAAATAATTAGGTTTTCAAAATTTTCTCAACTGAGACGCAAAAAGGCTTTAATTTGGAAAAAATATTTCCATATTGCAGTTTTAAATATCATGAGCGTCCTAATATTTGGTAGAAATTGAGAAATTTTAAAGATTTTAATTGTTTTTTCAATTATTTCGAATTTTTCAATTTTAATAAGTGAATGATTAAAAGCTAAATTAAATTAATAAATCCAAAGAAAAAACATAAGCATTAACTCAATAGGAGATATATTGAAAAAGATAATGTTTTTAATCGATGAAAAAATAAAAAAGAAAGAAAAACTAATAGTTGAAAATGAGAAACATCATTAAAAATAAACTAATCAATTTCTACCAAATAATTTGAGGATTACCAACACAGGTATTGCACATATGTGAAATTTACAAACAATAACAAATCTCATAGCAGTTCTTAGATCAAAACAGATGGCCAACACCACATTTTCAAATTCACAAAAGAAAAAACCACCATTTAATTCACAGAAGAAGCGCACAACAACAAAAAAATAAATAAGCAAATAAACATCTCAATCAGCTTCTAAGTGCATAAATGACGGTAGCACAGTCTGAGTTCTAATAAACAAACACAAAATCCATTAACCAATGTCCAAACAACACGCACACGTTATCCATTATTATTGTTGAAAATTCTGAAATTCTTGCATATAAATAACCATGCTGGAACAAAAATAATGACAGCAAAAGAAACTCGATCAGGTTATTGGTGTGTCTTTAGTATCAAACAGTCATTCTTGATTTTTCATTAAAAAATTCTTCCTTTGTTTAGTAGTACTAAATTTTACACTTGGGGGTAGGTAGGACTTGGAGGGGGGAACTTCATATGATGGGGTAAAGAAGTAAACAGGATGACACTTGGATATATATTTATTTATTATGTATATATCGCGTCGCTTTAAGTACATAGTGAACATAGTATAGGATCGTGCCTGTCCATCCTGCGCAGAGCAGGATTTTGTCGGGCGCAGGCGAGCCCGTGCATTTTTTTTTGCCGCGCACACACGCACACTTTTTTCGAAGGTAAACATAGAAGACATTGAATATGCTATGTAGGTGATATATGTAAATATTTATACGGCTCGCCCTCCTTCTTCCATTTGCCTGCTATAGTTTAAACCACAGATAACCAGACAACATTAGAGAGCGAGCCAATGAGGTTGTTTGTGTATGTGATGAAAGAGGGGGTTGAACACAAATGTAGGAAAGGACTACTGTACAATTTTTGTTTTCTGTTTGTTTGCGTGTGTTTGTGTTTGTTCTGTGAGTGGGATGTGTGTCTGCAAAAAATAAATAAATAAATAAAATAAATAAATATTATTACCAGAACCGATAGTAACGAGAGTGAAAAAAAATACGAAAAGTATAGGCATCTTATAATATTTGTAAACGACTGCTGGACATGAAAATAAATGTCAGAGCAAAACGACATTTCCTTTATTATTATTATTATATACCTATCAGGCATTTCATCCATTTTTAATTGTGAGTTTGTTTATGAAAATATATTTAAAAAGAATAAATGAATTTTGAATTTCTTTATAATTATTTATTTGAAGAAGATACAGAAATTTTTATTTAAATTTATAAAGCCATATTTCTTGAGTTTGTATTAAATAATAACTTTACTTTTTTTTTTATTTTCAGATTATAGTATTTGGTATTCTTATATTCTTTAAAAAAATCAATAAAATGTTATTTGCCAAAAAAATTTTAATCTAATTATATGGCTTATAAATCTTTTTTTTTCATTTCCATAACTAAATTAATAATTATCTTAACTTCAAACTTTTTTTTTTTTTTTTTTTTTGCGAGTCAGCCGAATTTTCAAACATTTTTCACAATTATTTTTAATATCCAGACTGATCAGGAATCACTTTATAATTCTGAAGTAACTATTTTTTGAAGCCTGTCAAAAAATTAATTAATATTCAAACAAAGTTTTAAAAATGTTAAAAAATATATCAGAAATAATATATAAAAACTTATATAAAAAATCAGTATCTAAAAAAAAATCAGTATCAGTATCTTATATCAGTATTCTTAAACCTTCAAATGCATCCATTTTCATGAATTCGAAGACAATTCACAAATTGCAACATGTAAGTAATTCGGATTGAAACATGAGCAGCAAAATATAACGAGTTTTTAGAATTTCTATTAATTCATCATTCCCTTTTATACAAAAACACATAAAAGTTTTTGATGGAACAATTTTTGAAGCAAAAGCTTGCAAAAATGGCTTTTTTCAGCAGTGCAAGTCATACTAAAAATAAAATAAATTTCAAATTTACTTAATAAACAATTAAATTAACAAACAAAAAATAATGTTTCATATAAGAATTTTAATTTAATTTAATAGAACATTTCGTTTAAAAAGATCAATAATCCATCCAAATAATAAGAAAAATTTCTATAATATTATTATCATTTTTCCCCTTAAATAACCAAATAAAATTTTACAAAAATTTGCATAATCTTTCATTTAAGAAACCGAAAATAGTTTTTATGAAGATCATTTGAAAGCTTGGTTGCATTCAAAAGTAATAATACTGTGTATGTTTTATGAAATGCATACCTATAAATAAAAAAGAGAAAGAATATGTTTCTATGTGTTGTGTGTATGTAATTTATGATGGCGTCGAAGAGTAAGTGCTTGAGAGGGTGTAACCGCCCCCCTCGAAGCATAGGAACTGTAAATCCCTGCACCCCCCGAAAGAAGTGCAGAGATGTTGACCATCCAAAGCTCATGCTTTGCATGTCAATAAACAGATTTTCAATGGAGAACAAGTATAATAGGCAACGCTTAGCTGACTGGATAGAAATCAGGCAGAAAAACCCACAAACTGATACAGTGTTTCTTTATTAGAAGTGTTCTTTTTCCACAGGTTTATTTTGATTCTAATATAAAGAAACACGAATTTTTCGTTTTAAAATCTTAAAATAAAATTTTGATAATTGATCTTTTTGTTAAATAAAATAAATAATAATGTTATATAAAATAAATAATAATGTTGTTAATAATAATGTTAAATAAAATATTTCCATCGAAATATAATTTTTTTAATTTGATTTTATTGTTTTATTGGCCAAAATTTTTAATATTTCATTTTTAGATTACTTTTCTATTATTCTAGAATAGCTGAAATAATAAAAAAGCAATTTAAAAATTAAATAATTAAAACTTTTCAAAATAATTTTTTTCATAAAAAAAATCACAGTAAAATTAATTTTATGAACACTTATTTTTCTTGTAAAATTTTGAATTTCGATGACTTTAATAATTTTGATTAATCTTTAATATATTAATTTAAGAATTAATAAAACAGAAGCACGAATTGTGTTGTAACAGAAAATGAACATAATTCTTAACAGAAAAACAACCGGCAGTAAATAAACCCTTGAAAAGGATTTAAATGACTTAGAAGCAAACCACATTTCTTGGCAGTGGGCTAAATGATAGGAAACCATACTTGCTTTTAGAAAATCCCTTTATGAAATCATTTAAATCACTTCATCTTTCATATTATTTATTTTTGTTTCATATTTATTTTCATATTAATAAACGAAACTGAAAGGCCTAAAGCGTTGCCTAATTCGTTCCTTCAACCTTACGTAATAAAGGTATTGAAACATTTTTTTAAAAATTTCAACTGATATTTATACATTCACAACATGGACAATCGATTTAAAAAACATTTTATCGTCCATATTATCATTTTTTTTTTAATTTTTTCGATGTAGAAAAAATTCAGGAACTTTGACAGAAGCTGTGATAAAACTGCTTAGGAACATCATTTTTTTATATATATAGTTTGGTAGCATTGATAACAACTTCTAAATGATAAAGAAAAGGCCGCGCAGTGTGGGGTAAGGCTTGTCCACACCATAGAAAGTTTTCATTTAAGAGCTTGGCTCGGTTGACTAAATCCTTACCCATTTTATATAATAATACCAGGCACGTCTATGTACAAAAAGGAAAAACATTAGCCTCACATGTTACAACATGTCCTTCTAAAATTAATGTGGGTGTTAGCTGAGTGCAGTTCCCATAATGAAATGATTGTACTTAGACCATTTTGCAGATACCATTGTTCAAGTGCCGACTGTTTCAGTATCACGACCTTCTAACATCGCCGATGGACAAAGATGGCATAATTGTTTCATTACTTTATTTAGTCTGGGGAACTGATGTTACACAAAATAGCAACTCGCAAACATTTAGTTAAAATCTAGGCTACAAAAAGTCGTATTCATTTTCTTTTATTCGTATTTATTCCTTAATTCTTACTACATACGTATTTATGACAATGAGCATTGGGATGGGAAGCAATCATGCTATCACCAGTTACTTTTTTAATAAAAGAGGCGGCCGTTGTATCTGTTATCCACCTCTTTACTATTCTAAACTGTCGTATACTACACTTCTTGTAATAGTTAGCGCTGTGCTACTTTCGTCATGTACAGTTGTGTGTTCATGGAACAAAAACTAGAATTCCATTTTTTTTTTTTAATTCCCAGACATAAAAAAAAATTAATATCTGCTCAAAAAATAAAGCAATAGATTCGCGAACAAGATTTGTAAGCAGAAATCATTCTTTATAAACTCTACTGACGCATTAACGTTCAAATAACTTCAAAAACCTGCAAAACATGTCCATGGTGTTTGCCTGGTTAGCTCCTCGCCTTTGCAATGCAGCAGAATTTCTTTGCGTGAAAGTAAATTCGCTCTAATATATTCATTTGGAAAGTATATAATTTAATAAAATTTGAATTAAAATAGTAAACAATAAAAACTTCCAAACACGATTTAAATATGAAATTCGTAACTTTCTTTTATGACAGTTATAATCTCCATAGAAAAATCGTGTTTTTTTCATGCAATAGAAACATTTAGAGGATTACTATAAAATTTGATTCCGTACATTGATTAAAGTACCACAGCTTTTCTGTCATTAAGTTCATTATTGCCACTGAATAAAAACAACAACCGATTCACCGATTAGCGATTCTTTTAGATGGTTTAGAAAAAAGTCACCAGAAGGCAACTCATGGACTAAGCTTCATCGTATGAAAGACAACTGATTTATTATTTATTAACATTTTTAATTAATTCGATTTTTAGAGCCTTTCGGCTGCCTTTTAGGCCTAGGAAATTGACACTCCTGTATCAACGCCGCAGCCCACTGCCTGTTGTGTTTTGCTCTTGGTGTCGTTCGACTCCGGATCCAACCCCATTCCCAACCGGATCGAGTCCATGCCCATCCCAGAAAAGAATAGCTGGGCCATGTCCGGTACCATACCGTTCCTGCCCAGCAATCCAGCAGCTGAAGCGTTGCCATCGTTGGCAAATGTATTGCTGTTGAGGGGAGGGTTTGTGACGGGCCCTAACGCCATCTGGTTGGTAAAGTGATTGGCGGCCGAAGTCACAGCGGCTGCCGTGGCTTCACGCTGTATTTTCTGAACACGTTTAATATGTCGGTCCATGTCACAGTGAAATTTGAAATCAATGATGGTGGTGAAGCGTTCTCTACAAGCCCGGCACTCGACGTGGCACTGCACCAGTTTGAGAGTGGCTTTGATTTCAGACACTGGTTTGTTCTGGAAGCATGAAGCTCGCTGGTGGTTGAGACAGAGCACCTCGGCGGGATACACCATGTGGCACTTCTTGCAGACGAAACCAACGTCGACGGTCACTTCGGTGGCCTGCCTGAAATCGGCTTCAGGCACCAAAGATCTGAGATCTGACAGCGACTTGCCATCTTGTGAGAACCGCGCCACGGAGTTGCCAGGTTGTGTTAAGCGGCCTGTCACTTCGGGGAGTGCAGAGGCAGGGAGCTGCAGGAGGGAGAGGGGACTGCTGTACATGTTCGAGTCATACATCATGCCGCCGCCATGCAGCGCTCCTGGAAAAAAAGATTATAAAGCATCGTCAGAACACTCACCATACAACTACATATAAAATAAATATTTTCATAAGTAATTCTGCTGTTTGTATATTCAGACCATAGTAAAATTCAAGTATCGCAAGTTGAACTCTCAAGTATTATTTAGATATAGTTAATAATTGAAAACCAAATTTAATATACTCAGTTTCAAATATAATTGCAACTTCCGTACTAAATACAAAAAATTCAAATACAGTACACTCCCGAGGTTTTCCGATTCGTGACTATCCGGCTTCCGTACTATTCGGCCTAGTTTTCTTGTATCTTAATTAAATGAGAGAGGCAAGGAGCCTATTAAAGGTGTTTATTAAGTCCTCTATTGAGGACTTTTTCAAAACCGAAAAACTGTAAGTTTTGACTCTTATCTTATGGTTACCTCTTCATGTCAGTGTAATCCTTTATCAGTGAAAAATAAAATCAGTTTTATCCCATTTTCTTAAGAATTAGACCTAAGATTAGCGTTAATGTATTGTTTGTGTTTCCTACACTTAAGTTAGGCATTACAGAATTTATGTTAAAATGTGAACAGTTTACATGCTTTAACTTACTTTTTCTATAACTTGCAATTCAGTATATAAGCATATATAAACTACTAATACAGAACCTTCTATTTTAACTCAACACGTTACCAGCAACTGCTTCTATGATTCACCGGACCACGGCCGCGTTCACATTCTATAAGGCTTAAAATGAATGGAGGGCATAGAAATAAGTATTATAATAATCAGTTTTGCTATAAAAGCTTGTCTTCTGACATTGGTGGACAAACAAATGAATTGATAGAACTCCGGCCTATCTGACCACATTAGGCCGGATACTCGAGAGTGTACTTTACTGAATTTTTTGAAATTTACTTGTTATATGACTAATCTACATTGAGAGAAATTTGTGCAGGTACATGCATATACTTAAATATACTTTGCAACCTAAACCTAATTTTATAAAGGAGTAGCTAGTTATTCTAGCTCATAAATGCGGTCATTTATCGTTTGTATTCGAAATCTTAGATAAATTCCGTTAAATAGAAAAATTTTCAACGAAGTTCAATATAAGTACATGCGGCAATTTGCAGAGGCTTGATTATTCTATGATGTGGCAATGCAATTTCATTTTAGAGCACATAGCAAATATATATCCAAAACCTAAATTTATTGCTTGATTTTTCGAACTAAAACTGCCAACTGTAAATGTTTAATTTCAATTTAAAATATTTTTGGTATTCTGAAATACAAGTAAATGCATATGAAAGCATTTAATCATCAAATCTTACTTTTTCACATTTATGTCTACATGATCAAAATAATTTTAATGTACAAACCTATTTTATTTATTAAAACAAATATGTTATATGTTAATGTTATATAAAACAAAAATTAAATCAAACATACTTGTTTGATTTATCAAAACAAATATGTTAACAAATATAAGCTGTATTTCTATATAAATATGTATTTCACTACACTCCAATGATGGACGAAATATACCAATTATTCAAAATAACAGTAGCGTTGTGTTGATTCATTTATTATATTCGAATAGTATTTATAATTTAACTAAGTAGATTATAAAGAAAACTATCACAAGACTCTTGAACACTTTAGATATCACATATAGTACATAGATTCTTCATATACCATGATATAAATATTATAGTTAAAAGTGCATAAGGGAGATACGTTTCAGTAACTAATCACAAAAAGATAAGTTCTGTTTCTTTTTCAGAATTATTAAAGGATGAAATGTAAAGAATACAAAACTAATAAAGAAGAAGAGATTAGGATGGATCAAATATTCAATAAAACTCTTTGAGTCAAACACGTATTGTCTCAAGAACTCCACATCAATATAAAGATCCTATGGATGGATAAATATATATCGCTTGTCTAAAATATTATGGATTTTCTTCAAGACGAAGCATATTACGCCTTATAAATTTTCCGATAGTTATCGCAACGAAAAAGGAACACGTTCCTTTTCCTCTTTAGGACAACACTCTTATCCTCTATTCTAAAAGATATGCCCTGGCAATATCTTTAAAAGAAAGAAATATGTCCTTAAACAAGACTACCCATGAAGGACAACTCAGTTTCTAGAAGACACATTTTGTTTTTGGATTCTTTTGAAAGGGGGGGGGGGATATAGAGGGGTGTTCGAGGAAGACATTACAGGGGGACAGAGTTTGGCGTCAAAGGAACGTCAAAAAATATTATCACCTCTCTTAAAAGTAATATGCGAAGAGCACTTAAGATAAATAAGGTTCTTCATGACGTCACGCGAGGGGGAAGAAACTAGAAGGGACTTTAATGGTGTTTTTTATCTTAAGCCCATGATGTGAGCCAATGAGAGGCCTCCTTTTCTAAGGGGGTGTGGAAGAAAATGTGAAGAGGGGTTAGAGAAGAAATTTTTCTTTGGAAAAGAAGGGTATAGGTGGTCATCTATCAAAAATGGCGGTAGAGGTTTTCTAGATTAGAAGTGAAATAGCACCTTTCTTAGGGCATATAATTTCTGTGAATTTATATTAAATAATTAAGTGAGACTCTTGAATACTGGTTACTTAGGGATAATTTTAGATTCAAAATTAAAGTTTAAATCATTTATTTAAAAAAAATTAGTAAAATTAAATTTTATAATTAATTTTCTTCGAAAACCGACATGGAAAAACAGGAAAAGAGAATTTTAATAAGATTTTTTTAGATTCTCTTCATTGACATTGATAAAAATTACCAGTAGCTGGTCTCAAAAAGATAATCAATTACTGTTCGTTTCAGTATTCTGAGACGACCACTTTTCGTTGATTCTATCTCATTAAGGGAAGGATGAGTGCATATCCGGAATTCTTCGTCATTCTTTGACCTTGATTTTCGCCCAATTAAATACTTTTTTGTTGATTTTTTTTTCACGGGTATGTGAATATTGTGTCGTTTCTGTCCGTATTATTTTAATTCAGTCTGCAAGTAATCCGAGTTTATTTTATTGTTAAATATAAACATTCCCTCCTTTCATCTTTCCTCTCATCCTTATTTTGACGAATTAAACCTATCCTAACGCATGCGCAAAAGCGCGGGATCCGCTTTAGAATCCGTTGTCAAACAATATTTTTCTTGTAATGAACAGTGGCTGGTCATCAGAAAAAGATTAGTTATTTTGCAAATCATTGACGATGATCAATTGCTTAAAAAGTATAGACAGTGCCAAAGGGACAAAGCCAAATATTACGCTTCCTCGTAATATTTGGCTTTAAAATGACAAAAATTATTATTTGTATGCTTATATTTATAAACTGATGTTGTAGATCATAATTCTACATTAATGTAATCAACATTTATATAATAATTATGGGGAAATGCATGTAGAGATTATGGAAACTAATATTTAGTAAATAATAATAATGTCAAGATTTTTTAAGCAAGAATTGATCAGTTTTAGTTGTTGTTACTTATGGTATTTTAAAAGCCTGCTGACAGATCTGTCAGCGATTTAAGCCGAGTGAGCGTCTCTTGTTTTTTCAGTAGCGCCACTGGGACAAAGAGTACGATTTAGCTACATCATGCGTCAAATTCGCTTGCATAACTCATTTTTACAGAGGGGACATTCGTTCATCTCACAGATAGAACACAGAAGAACAACCATAACCGAACCGGGACTCCCAGATGACGGGGAAGACGTGCCACTCCTATGCCAGGACAACAACGGCGATGAGTTTTAGTAATATAATAAACAAACGCGATATAATAAACCATTGACAGGGGTCTAGCCAAAGCTTTCTCGCATACTATCCAAAAAATTTTTAATCTCTGCAAAAATTAAGCGCCTTGGGCTTAGGCCATGTATATCTTGCATGACAATTCTGAATGATAAATATGATATATATATATATTATATGAATCTAAAATTTTTCTGAATGTATCATGATAATATGCATTTTGGATGCCTTTTTGACCACCGATTGACACCAAACTTTGACATGGAGTTATAGTTGTAGTTACAACATACTGAATTTTATTGATTTCAGTCAATCAATTATGAATTATTGCGGTTATATACGTTCAAAAGTACAGACCGATAAATGGTCAGTTATTGAACAGATTTGGTTTAAAATGTTATAGGAATGCTAAACCTGCCTTATCTACTTAAAACTCTTTGCGTTTTGCAGAGTTTTTATCGAATTTCATCATACTCGAGCAGCAAGACAGATAGACTTCCTGTGAATGGATTCCATTCAAAATTTTATAGAAATCTACAAATTTGGTCAAAAGTGTATAAACTAGATTTCATCCATCTAGCTCAAACCTTTTGAGCTATTGTGTTCATAGACAGACAGATAGACATCATACCAAAAATGAATTTTCAGACTCAAATAGATATGAAACAGGGATTTACGAGAAAATAAAAAAATAAACGATCCGGTGATTTATTTAATAACAGTACAATAATAATAATTTTTAATATCACATTTTTAACAACGTAACTATCAGACTTTTTAGAAACCTAGTAACTAAGTGAAAACTGATGTAATACATAGCAGTTTATTTAGAGGAAAGGGGAAAAAAAAT